>NC_142442.1:31665000-34165000 GCF_059453495.1 Arachis ipaensis
CTCTAATAACTATATGTTAATTATTTTTATGAAATGACAAAAAAATAACTAAAATTCGGCCCTCCATACTAAACTTTCTGGATCCGTCCCTGCTTAACCCTAAGTATTATAACGAATAAAAATTTGTTTTTCTAAATAATAATAAATAGCATTTTAGTATTAAATATGTTGATATAATACATTTTGATATTAGTATGGATACTTCTTTTTTTCTAAGCACTTTTAAAAAAATATTTTTTATTTAATTAATGCAAATTAATATTTAATAATTAGAATACTGTTAATTATTATCAATAATTTTTTTAATTATTTTAATTCATATCTTTCTTATATTAACACAGGATTTTAGTAATTAAATATCTATTCTCATTAATGATTAATTATTTTCACATAAATGTATAAAATAAGTTTTTAATATATACTTTTAATGATTAAATTATGACTAAAACAGATATTTTAGTAATTATCCTGATTTTTTTATATTTATGTGATTCAATAATTCTAATAATTCTAATATAGATAATATTTCAAAAAAAATATGTATTAAATAGATTTGTTAACATTTAAATAAAAAAATAATTATGTATGTGATGTAATTTAAATATAACAATATTAATTAGAAAAGAATTAATTATCCATAATGATATTTAATATATTATTCTATTAAAAAAATCAATCTATTCGATAATTCAACTCCTAAACAGGTCGGATGTGTTTGATGTTTGGAGATGAGGATGCTGGATTCGGTTCGCTTTCGTACGTTAGGATCTTTCGGACCAACTTAAAGAGAATGAAGTCGGGGAGTGAGGTCCTGCCGAGTTGCAATTTGGTGTGGAGGGACCACCTGCAAAAAAACTCCGACACTCAAATCAGTGTCCGTACAAAGATGACAATTAGGATAAAGGATAGGTGACGTACTTCTGTTTTCTGGGGAGGGGTAGGGCCCTCCTCATATATAACCTATACTAGGACAGGTTCCACAAAATCAGACTCATTTTTCAGGAAGCTTCCTTTCCAGCTGTCATGTGCATCGTTCGAGGGGAGGTGACATTCGGGTCACCTCCAACTTGAGTCGTGTGAGATCGTCGGGTCGGCCAACCATTCGACTCTGGATATTAGGTCAACTGGGCCGGATTGAAACACAATCCCATAATTAAATTGAATATATAATGAATTAGAGATTTTATTTATAAAAAGAATTAATTACAGAAGTAACTAAAATATAATGAAGTATTAGTATTGGAAATAGAGAATTTAATAGATAAAATTGAGAAAAAAAATCTTAATAACGTGTGATATATATTGGTATAAATATTTAAATCAGTTATTTCTATAAATCTATTAAAAAAAATCAATCACACTAATTGAAAAATCATAATAGAGTTAATTCGCTTTTTTTTTTAAAAAGAAAGAACTAAAAATGTAAACGATATACAATAAAAATTAATTAAGGAATATAAGGTTAAATATGAAACATCATGATATGACACATGATGATGCGTATCTAATTATTAAAATGGTTGATTTTAAAATGAATATTGATGGATAAATATAGATGAAAGAAAGGAAACTGAGGTTAAAATAGTGTTACGAAAATTTGAATAAATTTTTTTTATAATAGTGAAGAAATAAAAATAAAAAAAATATAAATGAGATCAATTAGCAATTATTTAGGAATTTGATGTTAGTTGGGAAGATATGTGAAAAGTGAATATATAAAGTAATTAAAAAAATTAACTGAAATATTAAAAATTAAATTTTTGTGTTGTTAAAAATTAAATTATATAATATATAAGTTAAGGTGTTGGCTAAATGAATATTAATTGAGTAGCATTTTGTGTTTTAAAATTAACTAGTATAGGTTCTCGTACCTGTACGAGATAATACATAAAATTATATAAAATTTTTTATTAAAATTAAAATTTAAATAAAAAATATATAATAATTATTATTATTATAAATATTTTATAATTTAAAAGTATTAAAAATAATTAATATTTATTTTAATCAAATTGAATTGGTTGTATGATTATCTTATTTATCCGGTTAAATAAATATTTGGAGTTCGAATCTCGTCTTGTGTGTATAAATAATCCATTAGTTAGTGACAGACCCTTAATAAATAGAGCATTAATATGTGGTGGATTAATTTTTCATTAATAGCAATACTTATTTGGACTTTTGTCTTTGTTAAAATTTACTTGGGACAATTTTATTTGTTGGTATCATATTCATTTTTGAAATCAAAACAATATAATCAACATTGTTACTCGTTAAAACTTCACATTTTATAAAATAATTTTAAAATTTTCAAATTCGTAAACTTATATCATTACAAAAATTATTAGATCGATTAATATTTCTTGGTAACATGGTGTACTGAAACACCATCATTGAGTATTAGTTAGTGTGAAGAGAAACCAATAATAACTTTTATTATTCAATATATAATTTATTCTATTGAAAAATAAATTAATATTTCCTAAACTTGTAAATACATTTTCTTCTAATTTCTTATACCATTATTTACCATTAAAAAATAATAAATGACCACACTATCCTATAATATATACGATGTACAAAGTAATTTCTTATCTTGAAATTAATTCTGGTTAGCGAGATAAAATTTAAAATATTTTTTATTTTCTTACTCAAATTTAAATTTAAATTTAGAATTGATTAACAACTCATCTTTTTTTAATTTTAATAAAAAAATAAATTGGTTAGATGCCAAATATTTAACATTTAATAATTTCAATCATTTAAATTTTAATAACCAAAAATTGGATTAAAAATTAGTTATAAACTAAATAATCGATAATATATATTATATTAGTACGTAAATAATAATATCCAATGTATTGATTATTTAGTTTTTTGATAGAATTAATGTATAATTTATTGAGGATTGATTTATTATCCAAAAATTTTTTCATAAACTTTGTAATATATGAAAATAGTGATCTTATTTTTTATTATTATTTAAAAAATTCTTCATAATTTTTTAATTATTTAATTAACTTTTATTATTATTTTTATACTAAAAAATATCAATTTATACTATTTACATATTTTTTCACTACTAATAAATAAATAAGTATTTGCACTATTATACTTATTGTCTTAGATGATAACTTAAATTACTTTTTTTGTATGTTAAATAATATTTTGTATGTTAAATTTATTAAATATTAAGATGAAAAAATTGTTGAATAAATTATATAAATAGTCATTATAGAAAAGAAAAAAATTATATATCATATATAATAATTTTTTATATATATAGTATCATGTATATATATATTAAGATTATTTATTTTAATTATGTGAGTAATTATTGTTATTTTTATTTTTTCGTTACATTAGAAAATAATATTTAAAGCTAAAAAAGAGATAATTAATTTTTTTAATTTGAATTAAAAAATGTCTTGTAAATATATCCAACTTTTATATATACTAAGTGATATAATGTTAAATAGTATAGTATTTGCTATAACAATGACTCAAAATATTAATCCAAGATATATTTGGGTCAGGTAAGACATCAATGCAAGGTAGATCAACTAAAATCCATTGTTAAGGTCCCAAATCTAACTTAGGTTCATTACCTTAAAGGCCCAATGTAGATAAAGTCCATGCATCCCCTCTTAAATCGACTCAAATTGGATCTCCATTGCCAGTTAGATATGGTAATGAGTACTTAGGAGAGCGTGAGAAGCCCCTTCCCATCCCTCATTCCTATTTGAAAAAAAAATGCCCGCATTCCTTAGCTTCTTCGTCATTGCAAGTTTCTGTTTAATTATCCCTTAGGGAACGCAGATCTTCTCGAATATCTACAGATATTCTTTGAAAACTTTTAAAAAAAATTAACACAAAAGGACATAATATAATAATCATAAAATAATCAATTTAATATAATTCAACACAATTTATAACATATTCGTTATGAAAAATAATATTTTAAAAGGAGAAAACATAAAAACATGTTCCAACATAATAACATAACATAATTTTTTGAGACGATATTGAGCGAAGTAGTGACAGACTTGAGAGGCAGAGAAAGTGAGTTAGAGAGAGAGGATCGAGGCTGAGAATGAGTCTAGAAGAAAAAGAAAAAAATTGAATTGAAAGCAGAAATTAGGGTTACTAAATTCAAGAAATTGATTTATGTATATATAAATTAGGACAAATTAATAATTTTATATTTGTGTATATTTAATAGGTTCAATGGAGCGGGTACTTATGTCCTTGTTCTCATTAGGAGTGGCAAATGGAAAAACCCGCCCTGTCTCGCCAACAGTCCTTCATCTAGTGGGCTGGTCCGCCACGCCCCTCCTAGTAAGGCGGTCTTGAATTTCTCCCCCGTTCCGCCTAATGGTAGGCTGGCGGGATCTCCTTTTTTTTATAAACCATTAAATATTAAACAATATATATAATTTCACAACAATTTCAATAATTTATAATTTCTAAAAATATAAAAAAATTATAATTTTTAAATTCACACACATTAAAATTTTAATAATGATAAATATGTAATAAACATAATTATAAACCAAATTTTTTGAAACAAAATAATAAAACCAACATTGTTCAAACCAAAACAAATATTATCCAAAATATATAATTAAACATCTTCAAGTTGATAATTAATCAAACATAAAATGTAATCCAAAATATAACTTATAACATCTTCAATTATCAACTTCATCCTCTTATAGATCAATGACATCATAGAAATTTGTAAAAAAATGGCCCTAATAAAATAAAAGCTTGGCCCAGCAGAAAAGTTTGTTCCACCCCGCCCCCGCCCCCGCCCCCGCCTGCCGAAACCCATGGATTAAGCGGTGCGGGATAGGTAGGTTTTTTAAATTTGGCAGTCTCAAAATTCCAGCCCAACTCACCTTTTTTGGCGGGTTATGCGGGCCAGTCCGACGGATTTCGACCTATTTGCCACTCCTAGTCCCTATCCTTTTTCGCGTGGCAGGTCGTGAAGATTTCACGAGTCTCCATCTAGCCCCAAAATGTGAGTGATCCTTGCAAATATCCATTTTGACTGTTTTTATGATAATCAGAGTTTAGATTATATCATTTTTATAAAGTCACATGTATCCTTGTTATAACAATATTAATAGAAGATAAATAGATAAACACTAAACTATTGTTTGGATATAAGATGGAAAATAAGAGGAAAGAAAATGGAAAGAAAGAAAATGAGAGGAAAGAAAAGTATATTTTTTTGTGTGTTGTTTAAATAAAGTAAAAATGAATGGAAAGAAAATAGAGGAATTTTTTTTTGCTTGGATGGAAGGAAAAGTAAGAAGAAAAAAAATTATAATAGAGTAAAATTATATTAATATTTTTATATATTATATATAAATTATAATTCAAATGGTAACTCTGTATTTTACCCATGTTTGCACTTCTGCATCAATTTTTTTCGCAATTTTGAAGAGAAAAAATTTACATGATCTCCACATATACTTTTATGTTTTTCATTCAATTTTTTTGTTGATCCAAACAATGAAAAATTGATTTTTCCATCAATTTTCTTCTCCAGCATTTTATTTCCCTACAAATTCTTCTAATCCAAACAATGCATAAATAAATCATATTTTTCATATATATAACAATAACTAATATCACATATTTGGTTAATTTTACGTTGATAAACTAAAGCCACCCCAAAATTACCTGAATTCTCCAAATCCAAAAACGTTACCTAGTTGTCTCCTTTTACATTTCTATATGAATCGAATTTAATGAATTCGAATTAGGGTAATAAGTAGTAAATCGAATCTTTAGGATTCGAATTACTTGACATTGTGATTCGAAAGTAAATTGAATTCAAAAAATTTGAATTATGTCATCCCCTGCTAAATCGAATCTATAAATTTCGATTTATGTGGTCCATGCTAAATCGAAGCAATGAGCTAAGGTTCGATTTATACTCACTTAGTAGCAATCCAGCTCATTTTAAATTGAATCTCCTTCGTTCGATTTAGTAGCACAGATAGCATTCAAGTAATTCGAATCTTATAGATTCGATTTACTACGAAAACACATACTTCGAACTTCATAAATTTGATTTACATATATATGTAAATTGAGACATGCACGTAGTCTTTTTTAATTTGAGGAATATACGTAAAATTGGTATGCAAATGGTTTATAAAGGTGATTTACCCCACATATTATATCTTGTGAAATCATAATGTTTTGAGAAGTGATGTAGAGACAACTTAAAGGTTGATAAGTCTGAAAAATTTTAGAAAAAAAATAAAAATATAAAAAATTACATGTTGATCCATAAGATTTTTTTTAAAAAAAAAATTGTCCATAATCTATGATTAATAACTTTAAAATTATATATATGTTATTTATTTTATATATTTTTTATTTTATAGAGACTTATAATTTTGTTATCGGCAATGTTAGTGGTTATAGAGAGATTTTTACTTTTAAATAAATTATAGAGAAATTAAAAATAAAATTAGTTGCTATTTTTCTTATAATTCATTTAGTTTTTAGTTTAAATTAAAATTAAATTATATATTTAATTTATATTTGTTTGTTTATCCTAATGATTGTATATAATAGATAATATATTTAACCATGTTTTGAAAAAAACTATTGAATTTTATATAATTGAAAGTTAACTATGAAACTAAAACTAAAATGAAGTGAAATATAATAAACATATGAGGAGTGAAAATAAAATAAATAATTAAAATAAGGTAATAAAATCATTTAAAAAAAGTAAAAAAAGGCTAAAAATAATGTATGTAATTGATAAAAATACACTGTGAAAAAATAGTATAATAAATAAATATAAAAGATAAAAGACAAAAATTAAGATATATTTTTGTTAAAAAATTCAAGAAAAATATTGTGAAGAAGAACCTATTAATCAAGTTTTATGAAAATATTATAAAAAATTTAAAATATTAGTAAATAAAATAGTAACTCCTTTTAGAACTATTAATCAAAATACATAAAAGCACATTAAGATTTCTAGATATAGAAATTAATAAGAAAATAATTCAAATTAAATTTATTTATTTATTATTTATTAAATAATTTAATATTTATTTAATTTTGGTCAAATTAAATAATATAATTGATTAGTTATAATTAATGTTGTTCCTCTAATGGTATAATTGAAATATATTAAAACTCTAAAAGTAAATATTAAAACTAAATGTTAAGGATAAAATTAAAATAAAATTGCATTTACTATCTTGTAAATTTTTTTAATAAAAATCTCATTTATACATCTTTAAAATGCATCACTTTAATACAATGATATTTTTCTTAAAATAAAAATTATAATAAATATCTCATATATTTGTTAGTAAATTATATACAAATATTTTTTGAAGCATATCATTTTTATTATATGAAAATAACTTAAATACCTTGAAATGTGATTATGATAATTCATTAAGTATTATATTTTTTTTTTGCTAATTTATATTTAATAATTTATCTCTAACTTTTAATTATAGTAAAATGTAAAATATGATGCCCAAAAAAAAAGCTAAAGCGACATAAATTTTTTATTAAAAAAATATTTTTTTTTTATTTTTTAAACACGTATCTATTTTTTAAATTTATATATTTTAATTTATATAAATTAATGAAAATTAAATGTACAAAAAAATACTAATTAATAAAAAAATAAAATTTAAGATAAACATGTCCTGAACAAATTGAAATAAAATAAAGACTTTTAATTATGATCATTAATTTTAATCATATATTTACTTCAAGATTTATACTTTAAAAATTCAGTATATTAATATTTTATATTTTTATTTTTCAATTTTAGATTATCACAAACATTAGTTACTCTCCAATAATAACAATACTTTTAAAAAAATAAACATAATTAAATGATCTTAAAATTATATAATAATTTTTAAAATAACATAAAAAAATATACGATTACCTAAAATATAATATTTGTGTAGTAACTTAAAAAATATGATGATTTTTATAATTTTATATGGCTATCTATATATAGAAGACCAAAAGATCATGATTATCTAACAAATTTAATTTTATTTATTGCGTTCAATTTGAATAAGTAAAAAATTTTTTTATTTTAGTTTAGTCCTTAATCCACATGATTTAAATTTAGCTCAATAAATATAATTTGATTTGATTTAATTATTAGTAAAAAATATCTCGAGAATATATTTTATTCATAGATTTATTATTTTAATGATTAATTAATTAATCTAATTATCTAATTAATACAGATAATTAGTATAATTAATTTGGTTTAATAAATTAAAAAATACTAACAGAATATTAAAAGAAATAAATTAAAAAATACTACCAAATCAAATTAATATAAATTATAATAAATTATGTGATATTTAAATATCGAATCAAATAAGTTAGTTGATATAGTTAATTTATCATAATAAATTATATTTAATGAGTTAAAAGAAACAAATCGCTAAACATTCTCATAAGTATGTCATGTTAACTCCATTGTTAAGTGTAGAAACTTAATTTTTATATAATAGAATAGATAATAAATAGAATATATGAGAATATGATATGTGACATATTTTAATTATGAAATTGATATTATATAATCGATTTTTTCTGCATCCTCATTGCTTGTTCGTTGCTAATTTTTACGTAATTACTTAATAATTTCCGCCTATGAAACTATCAACTATCTAATATTATGATTTAATTAATAAAAATGATGACATTAATATTTTTCATATAAGTCTTGTTATTATTTATAATTAGGAAATAGCCATAAATAAATTTATTTCCTTAATGAATGTTAATTTTGTTGTCAAATTCTATATTACCTTTAAAATTTTAGCATAATTGAGTCTAACTTCTACATTTAATTTTGAATTTACTCGAAAAAATTAATATGTAAATCATATTATTATAAAATTACTTTTTTAACATAATTAGTGGTGCTTATTTGAACTATTAAATTTAGCTTCTAATGACATTAAAGTCAACGTATTTTATTATCTTGTGCCTTCAAAGAATTTACACGACTGACATAAAAATATAACAATTGAAAAAAATTCATTACAATGGGTATATTCATTTTAACAAATATTCTTTAATTTTATCTAATACTATAAAAAATACATTGGCCATTTTGAATTGCTACAGGTCAACTTCTATCTACAGTAGTAGAATACCTAAATTGAGATATATTCATCAAATAAACAATCAATAAAACACTCATTCGTAGTTTCTCATTTTGGGTACATTTATACATAAAAGAAATTATGCATAAAGAAAAAAAAAAGAAGAAGAAAAGAAGAGTTGAAATAGTAAGAGCGATAAAAATCACGATTCTTATCATTTGTGTGGCCATCTATATATAGTAGATCAGACAACTATGATTATCTAACAAAATTAATTTGTATTTATTGCACTCAACTTGAATAAGTAAGAAATTGTCTAATTTTAATTTAGTTCTTAATTCACATGATTTGAATTTAGCTCAATATATATGATATGATTTGATTTGATTCAATTATTAATTAAAAATATTTCAATTGCCTATTTTATTCATAGATTTATTATTTTAATCACTAATAAATTAATCAAATTAATTAATTAGTACACAAAATAAATTTGGTTTAATAAATTAAAAAAAAAATTAAAAAAGATTAACAAAATATTAAAATAAATAAATTAAAAAATACTATCAAATCAAATTGATATAAATTATAATAAATCAAATGATATTTAAATATCTAATCAAATAAATTAATTGATATAGTTAGTTTATCGTAATAACTTGTATTTAATGAGTTAAAAGAAATAAATTGGAAAACACTCTCAGAAGCATGCCACATCAACTCCATCATTAAGTGCAGATATCCGATTTTTATATAATAGAATAGATTATTGAGAAAAAAGTGATAAGGAAATAGGATGAGAAACAAAAGAAGACACGATAGAAATAAAAGGATAGAAATGAGTTTTTCTATTAGACTTTTAAATAATATGTTCTTAGCAACTTAAGTCTCGGAAAAGATTTTTTTTATTAGACTTTTAAAGAATTTATCTTTGATAACCTAAATCAAGGAACAAAATTGAAAGAACTAACACTAAGAATTATCTTAGGCGGAAAAGCTCTACATTCATGTGAAAAATACATGGATGTTATCCAAGTAACTTCCTCCACACACACGTTCTCTCATTCCACAGTCGTTTGTTATACACGCGCCTCATATAACATATATAACGTAAACCTTTTGTTCGCGATAAACTTTTCTGAACGTAAACCTTTCTCAACCTAAACCTTCTTCTGCTTCTTCAACCTAATAAAATTCCTTGTTCTCTACATTATGGATTTGGATTGACTTTGACGTAATTAGCTTCGTCGTTCTTCTTTTTTCTTTGTTTTTTCTTCGATTTGGAGTTTTGAATTGAAACAATGAATGAATCAACTTCAAATCAGTTGAATGAGTGTGATTATTCTTCGAAAACGCATCAATTTGATAAGGTTTGGATTATTGAATTATGAATCGAATTCAATGGAATGCAATTACTAATTTTATTTAAATTGAATTGAATGGACAGAGGTGATCTAAATCTGAATTGAATTGAATTTATACTATCTAAATTATAGACAGAGTTGTTTCGATTTTGGTTTTGTGTAATGGATTATCTTTCGTTTACTTTTAGTAACCTTTCAATTCAGTAAGTATTATATAACTGTTTCACCGTTAATAATGTTTTCAATTCACCGTGTAGACCAGCTGTGTTGTGGATGAAAGATTTGTCCCAAAGGTGGAGATGATTTTTGAGACACTAGAAGAAGCTACAAAGTTCTATAAACATTATTCCAAACATGCCGATTTTTTTACAAAAATAAGGAACACGACTCAGGATGGAGACAAAATTAAGAATCAACTAATTGTATACACCAGAGAGGGGAGGTGGAAATCCAAAATATCTCCAACTCTGAACAAAAACCCCTCAGCTGGGTTAAACTGTCCAGCTAGGATTTATGTACATATAATGAAGGATGTCAATGTTTGGACAATTTCTAAAGTTGTTCTGAATCACTCACATCCTTGCTATCCAGAACGGGCAGAGATGCTCAAACAACACAGGGAGCTTAGCATGTTTGTGCATCGCACCATTGAAACCCACGAGGAAGCGAGAATCAGACCGAGCAAAACTTACCAATCATTTGTGGCAGCAGCTGGCAGCCACCGTGAACTAGGTTTTATAGAAAAAGACGTGAGGAATTACATTATAAGGGAAGTACGGAATATTTTCGAAGAAGACGATGCCAAAGAATTTGGGAAGTACCTAGTAAGAATGAAAGAGAAGAACTAAAATTTCTTCTTTGAGCTCAACCTTGAAGGCGATCACTGCATTAAACATGTATTCTGGGCCGATGCAAGAAGCAGGGCTGCATTTGAGTATTTTGGAGACGTGATTTCATTTGACACCACCTATAATACAAACAGGTATTTCGATCAGTTACATATATTTTCATGTTCTTTGGGTGTATATCTTTTGGTTCACCACGGTCTGGGTGCCCTTATTTATGCAGGTACAATTTGGTTTTAGGTTCTTTTGTTGGCGTGAATCACCACAGTTAGTCGACACTTCTTGGATGTGCGCTGATGAAAAATGAGGAAATTCAATCATTCAAATGGCTATTTGAGTGTTGGCTACGTTGCATGGGAGGGAAGGCACCAAAAGGCATTCTTACCGATCAATGCGCATCGATTCAAAGGGCAATTGAGCTATGCATGCCACAACAATTCACCGCTGGTGTATCTGGCACATCATGAAGAAGATCCAAAGCAAACTAAATGGCTACAAGGGACACATTGATATTGAATAAGAGATGAGCCATGTTGTTTAGAACTCATACACAAAAGACGCATTTGACAGAAACTGGAACGATTTCCTCACAAAGTATGGTCTTGAAGGCAACAAGTGGCTTTTAGGTAATTGAGGTTTTAATTCGAATTATTTTTATGCACAAATCTTTTTTTCCTAAAGCATGCACTGTTTTCGGTTCACCACACCTTATGGGTTCGGTTTGTTTTGCAGAGCTGTACAAGGATCGGCATATATGGATTCCAGTTTACTTGGATCACCACTTATGAGCCGGGATGAAAAGCACACAAAGGAGCAAGAGCATGCATTCATTTTTCAACAAGTTCATCACACAGAATAGCTTCTTGAGACAACTCGTGAAGCAATACGACAATTGCCTAGCAAGCAGAGAGCAAGCGGAGAGAGAATTCGATGCTGCAGATTTTCACACCGTGATAACGTGCGCAACAAAATCAGGAATAGAGGCACAGTTTCAGCATGCATATACCATGAGAAGTTCAGGGAAGTTCAAACTAAATTCAGAGGTAAAAGTGAACTGTATCACAAGATCAATGCATTCCACCCTAGGTTTCACAATATATGAAGTCATAAAGCATGTTTCCAATTCCATATTTAACAAGTTTGTCATCACCTACGACGCAGTATCACGAGATGTAAAGTGCCATTGCTTGCTGTTTGAGTCTAGGGGCATATTGTGCCGCCATTCCCTAAGCGTCCTAAGCTTTGAGTGAGTGGATAATGTGGCACCGAAATACATATTGGAACGCTGGAGCAAGAACATGAAGAGGAGGTATACACACATCAAGAGCAGCCAAGATGAACCTCTACTGGAGCCGAGAAGTAAGAAATTTGACGAATTGGTGTTTCGGTCACACAATATATCTGAATTTGCATCTGAGTCTGAAGAGTTGACCGGAATTCTACACTGAGCATTTGACAAGGTCATGGCAGAGATGGAAGAATATCAAGAGAGAAGCAAGGGAAAAAGTTTGCTAACGCACGAAGAAGTGACATTAAGCAAGGTGAATGACCTTCAAATCCCACCACGTGTCAAAACAAGAGGTCGGCCCAAGAACAGACTTGGATCAAACCTAGCATGAAAGATCTCAAATGCCATGAAGAAAAAGAAAAAAACAGCTCCAAGTGAGGTAAAATTAACTTGTTTTTGATTAGTTAAAAATTCAATTATTCATCTTGCTAATATAGAATTAATTATGTCTTTTTGTAGTTGAACCTTTTAGACTCCGCATCATCAATTCAGTCAAGCTCCACTCTTTACAAAGCACCAGATATGAATTATGCAAGATTGGATTGTACAAGTTTTAGTTTTTATTAATGTAAATTTTTGTTCACCCATGAGCAAATTTCAGTTCACCATGGTTATAGCAGGGGTAATTTTTTACTGTTGTTAGTGTTTAATGAATTGTCACTTTTTTTGTGAAATTCTATATTGATATATGCAGTTTTTTGATTCGTCTAGTGTATTAATTTCTAAGTTGAATAATTAGAATTTGTTTTGAGAAACAGGAATTAGGGTTCATTGTTCAGGGTTTAGGGTTTAGGGTTCAGGATTCAGGGTTTAGGATTTTAGGGTTTAGGGTTCAGTGTTCAGGGTTCAGGTTTCAGTGTTTAGGGTTTGATGTTTAGGGTTTAGGGTTTATGGCTTAGGGTTTAGGGTTAAGGGATTAGGGTTTAGGGTTTACGGTTCAGGATTCACGGTTTAGGCATTTAGGATTTAGTGTTAGGCTTTAGGGTTATAGGGTTTAGGGATTAGGGATCAGGGTTTATGGTTTATGGTTTTAGGGTTTAGGGTTTAGTGTTAGGCTTTAGGGTTTTAGGGTTTTAGGGGTTCAGAGGTTTAGGGGTTTAGGGTTCAGGGTTCAGTGTGTTTGAAATTTTTGGTTCGGCTAGTATATTAATTTCGGTTCACTGTATTTTTTGGTGTCACTAATGTATTGGTAAATACATTAATTGCAATCACTGAGAACCTGGAATAAAACAGCAGCCAGACAGTTCCAAGAGATTTATAAATTAACATCTCAGATGAGTACATTGAATACATTGAAAAAAGTATTGATATTAAGATTAGATACATAGATTAGATACATTAAATACATTGAATATTCACATATATACATTGAAAGAATCATTGTTTTCTTTTTTAAACAAGTTATACAAAATATTGTCAAATACAACCAGTGAATCACAGTATATCCTATTTACTATCTAAATCCCCAGATGTGAATTGACAATAAGGGCTGGAGAGGGTAGCAGATGGCTTTAGCAGTCTTATTACTTCAGATTTCCAAATCATTTGCTCTCTAATTTTGTTCATATCATGCAACAGAAGATTCGGACCATATTGGTACCTGAAGTCATCAATCTCTTCCTACATTTCAATTGAAAGGAATTAGTTACATAACAAATGAACCCAACTGAAATAAGAAAAGAAAGAAGTTTATTAATTTAGAAAGTACTTACTTGTGTCCAAGCTCTATATTTATATCTCTTCCCGCTCTTGATCTTTTGTGGATCGATTGTTTCGAGCTATTTCATGACATATATTCCACAATCATAGCTAAGAAAGGATTGAGTATAATACGATTAATAGTATACAAAATAAAATACATCAAATATAGCACTACAGGAGAGAAAGATTCTTACTTTGTACGTTGACCATTCAGTTGGATATACTCTGCTTTTTTTCCCAACCCATCATCCAATAAGGGTTCCGCCCCAGTGTAAACCCTCATCTAAGAAATTATTAATCCCTGAAAAGGATACAAAAATTAAAAAAAATATCAACAGTGAATCGAACTCATTTCATGTACTAAATTATTTGAATAATTTATAAGAAAAATAACTTACAACAAATTTGATGAGTTTGGAAAATTTTAAATTATTGTGATGATCAAACATTGTTAAAAATATTAATTAAAAATTATTAATTTGATTTTGGTTTCAAAATTATTTGTTTAATAATTTCTGTTTTGTGTGCAGATTTTGTTATTGGGCCAAAAATTAACACAAGCCTAATATGATGAGAACTATTCAGCTGTTGTACAAAAATATTTCAAGAATTGGGGCTGAATTATTCTTTGTATCAAAAATGTTAAATGGGCCATGAAAGATGTGGAGAGCCCAAAACAAATTCCTTTGGATCCAACAATTTGTTGATCCGAAATTAAAAAGGAAAAGAAAGGAAATGGAACATGATGAGTTCGGTTACCTACTCTCCCTTGTGGATTGGAACTCAAAATTAAATTGGTTTAATTACATACATTGGTAACAGAAAAGAGAAAATTCAAA
The DNA here is from genome assembly GCF_059453495.1 of Arachis ipaensis. NCBI lineage: Eukaryota > Viridiplantae > Streptophyta > Magnoliopsida > Fabales > Fabaceae > Arachis > Arachis ipaensis. The sequence goes on from NC_142442.1 coordinate 31,680,172, forward strand.
TTGATTTGATTGCTTTTATTGCTTCACACGTTACTATGCATAGGGGAATAGAAGTGGAAATTAACTCATTTTAATTTCATTCATTACTTCCATTGAAAGTTTTTTTTCTCTCTTCTCTCTCTTCTTCGGTCATGTCAACAGGAAAGAAGAAGGTGAAAGTTATCAGGAAAATCATCAAAGGAGCTAGGAAGAAGCAAAAGGCTAGGGTGATGGCCTTTGAGAAAAGAAGATCCAAGGAATGGTGTGGCTGAGATTTTTGCCACTAAAGGCAAGATATGGAGAAGAAGCTTCAAGATTTCCATGCCTAAAGTAGAAGCAATCCATTTCGTTCAGAGAAGAAGATCCCTGAGGTGAAGCTCATTTCCACTTTTGTTCATCCAAGACAGAAGGTAGCTACGTGGAGGAAGAAGCAAAAATGGAACAGATGGAGCTGTCAAGGATCAAGAGTTCATCAAGGGTCAAAATTCTTTCTTGGGGACAAAGTCAAGATGGAAGGCTCAGATTGATGAAGCTTGATGAGAAGGGATGAGAGAGAGGTAATTGCATGTTGATTTGCTTTCGGTTTTCCCTCTCTCTTCTCTCTATTCGAACCGGATTTAGTATTGAAGAAGAAGAAGATGGCTTGGTTGAACCAGTTTTCAATCTTGGAAGCTTCCCCTTCTATAATAAGGGTGAACGGCTAAGGGTTGAAGCAAGAAAAAGTAAGCACAGAGTTCTCATAGCTACCCAAGCTAACAGAAGTTCTTCTCATTCAATGGGTTTTATTTTGTATTCTTTTCTTTAGTTTTGTCTATCTGAGTCTCATGGTGAAAAAGGCAAACATTGTGAGGTTTGTAAGAAAAAGCCAGTGAGAGATAAAAGGCAGAGCGTATAAAATTAAAGAAAAAGCCATAGATGTCTTAGAGGTCCTTTGTACATCTATATGTTGTGTATCAGGATTCTGTAGAAATCCCCTTGCAAGTTGGGTTAGCACTTAGCAGTTGAAAGCTTGGTAGGTGACCAAGTCAAGTTCAGTTTTGGGGATAGATTATAGACTTGTCCCGGATAGGAATAGGTAGTTCCTAGGGAAGAATTGGTGTTGTAATCAGTTGATTATAGTGAAATTCTGTCACTATTGTGATGGAGACTGGATGTAGGCTGTATTGCACCTAGCAGCTGAACCAGGATACTTCTTGGTGTGATTCTCTCTTTCTCTTCTATTCCATTTCTGTTTCTGTTGCGTAGGAGAAAAAATTGAAAAATATCTCCTCACCGGTCACGAGACAAAAAGAAAATGTCTCCTGACTAGTGACGAGACAAAAAAGCAGAAATATCTCCTAAAGCATTCTTAAAAGGCAAAAAGTGTTACTCAGCAAAAAGGGGCTAAGATTCAGCCCCCCTTCTCTTAGTCACTGATTACCATCAAAATTTGTTTAGCATCACTCTTAATTCAGGTATATATTTTTTCGGCTTATTGATAGGGTAAAGCACGTAGAATTTTTTTTTCTTGACATCAGTAATCCACAACCACCAATGTGCTCCATTGCAAATTGGCATAAATAGCTGAATTGTGGGTAAATGATAGAATATTTCAGTGGAAACAAATAACAAATGAGAGAATTATTGAAGAATTTTTAGAAATTACAACTTACAAATGGATGTGAAGCAAGTTTTCTTTTGTCAAGAAACTAGCGGTGGTGGGCATACTGCTCAATATCAAACCGGTATGCTTTGTTTGTCGTTTTATCAATGTACTCCATGCCATGTGTTCCCAACATAAAATTCTGCAAAACGAAGATCAGTTAAATCTAATTTCCACCGAACCGAACATAATTCATATGCTGAATATGACGTGAAAAATATTCAATCATGACAAAAAAAGTTTTCTTCATGCAAAAGAACTCAACAGACTACATAAGAATCAGGTGAACCAATATTAACATTATGACTGAACCGAACAGGAATCAACAGTGAATAAGAAATTTATCTTACCACAATATCCAGCGATACAATGTATATTTGTTCCTGATACCGCCGAGCTTTGATTTGGTTGAGAATCATGCTATGTATACTAACAACCTACACGAAGAAAAGTTATGTGATATACTGTATAAGAGTGTTTATCAAAATTATTATTGTTAAAGCAATTGGGAAAGAATTTACCGAGGCATGCACTTGTTCTCCAGGCATTAGAGACATAAAATATTCTCTTAACCCCTCATAAAGCGCCTCATGTTTCAAGACGAATATTGCATCATATTCGTTGCTACTATCTTTTGTCTTTTTTACATGTGTCATCCAATGATAACACTTTTAAAACTGCAGCAGCTGGCAAGGGTGGCTCGGAAGTTGTTGCTTCAGCAAACTTTAATGCTACCGTCACTCCAGCATCTACCACCACCTCTGCCAGGACTTCAAGTTGTGAAACAAGCGGCTCAGAGGGATCAATTGGTTGAGATGCTGGTGGACTTATCCCAAGGTTAAAGGAAGGCATATCATCTTCCCTTTGGCTAGGTTGCTGTTCTTCTTCGACAGGGCTGCTCCATTAAATAGATGACAGTTCAAAAATAACTCATTTAAATTAATAAAAAGAACTTTATGTTTAACTTACTCATCATCAGAAATTTCATAGAAATAGTCATCTTTCAATAATTCTTCAATAACAGAACTCGTAAGAGACAACGCAGGTTTTAGCTCTTTTTTCCTCGGTGAAGATATCTCGACAGCCTGTTTTTTAGGTTCCGGAGGGCAATTGTAAAAAACAGAAGAGATAAAACTTACAATTAAAACATGTAGTGAAGTGAAATTATTGGGATTTGTATAAGCAGTGAAACTTATACATTAACATATACTTCTTCCGATTGCTGCACTGTTGCTTCTTTGCTGGGCTGTTATTGTGGTTCCAGAGGGCTGCTGCATTAATAGATGTTGAAGTGATTTAAAATAACCCTAAATCCTGAACCCAATATCTATCAAGTGATTTAAAATAACCAAATCCACTGAACCTTAATTAAGCAATGTGGTGAATAATGGTAAAGCTTACAATTCAGGTTCTTCTGCTGCTTCTGTAGGGCTGCTACATTAAACAGCAAATATTTCAGTAATGATTTAAAATTACCAAGCCCACAGAATCGAACAAGATTCATGTGGTGAATAAATATTTATAAACTTACTCTTTATCAGAGGTTTGTTGTGTTTGACTTTTGGGAGGGACATAGATAAATTCATCATTAATCAACTCTTCTTGAAGAGAACTAGGAAGAGACAATATAAGAGGATTTCTAATGAATGTAAACAAGGAAGAAGTTAATGTTGAATAATTATAATTTGTTCTAAGAAACGGGAATCTGCTCATTGAAAAGCTCACATTTTCAAATGTTCAGAATGAGTTTCTTATTGAACTGGAATGATTTGTAACTCAGAATTAGGTGTAGCGCTAGTGACATTTAAACACATTTTTCGTGAGATTAATTAAACAAAATTTAATTACCTAAATCTGATAGAGTAACAAAAATATTTTTAACTTACATTGGTAGATTTTTTAAAGTCTTTCTTTGATGAATTTTTTTTTCTAAAATATTTTACCGTGGATTCTGGGATATTTTTCCTAAAAAAAAAAGATACAAATTAAAATTAGAAACCAAGATTAAAAGCAGATGTTTAGAAACATATCAAATTCATTTTTAAAAACCACCAAACCGAAAGTAAAGAGTGCAATGAACCTGGTATTGTCTTGGGCATTTACGGACGGTGCGCAGCTTTCCTGAGTCTGCAAGAGTGGTTCTCTTCCCAGATTTATAGTTGGCAGTCTAACCAAGATAAATAAATATTATTAATTGAATCTAGAGGAATAACAAAAGGTTTTAGCACAAGTAAGCAAAGAAACGAAAAGAAATTGGCATAAGAAATTGAATCTTACGTCTGAGAGGATTCATTTCGTTCCTCTGTTGAGGCAAACTGATCTGGAGTAATGTGTGTTGACTGAGCTCCATCATTTTTTTTTATCTTTTTTCTCTTATCGTCTCCAACGCTTGCCTTCTTCTTTCTGCAGTGTTGTCTTTTCTTTGTTCAGTTCTGAAAGTTCATAAAATAAGTATCAATACACTTAAAATGAAAGTATCAATAAAAGAAAATCTGATTCGAGAAACTTACTCCCTGTTAGATTGGGTTTGTTTTTTTGCCACCCTTTGCGGTTGTTTTCTTTTTATTATAGGTGTTTTCTCAATTTCTTTTTCTCTGCAAGACAGACAAACACATCGAATTTATAACCAAGAAAAATACAAGCAAGTTAAGAAAATAACAATTAATTCAACTAAACTGACAGACACCATCGAACCAAAAACAATTAAAAGGCAGAACTGAAAATTAGAAGAACACTGAATTGAAAGAAATTCAGTTGTTGAACAATACTTACTGGCTTTCAGATTTGTTTGTGCTCTGTGAATCTGTCGGCACAGGCTTCCTTTTTTTGGTTTTTTTTTTAACCACCTTCGGTGGTTGTTTTCTTTTCTTTGTTTTGGTTTTTTTGATTTCTTCTTCTCTACAATACATAAGAACAAGTGTATAAGAACGAATTTAAGCAAATACAAGTTAAATGAAATCAATATAAACATTAAACTTACTGGTTTTTGGATTCACTTTTGCTTGTTGAATCCGTCGGAATGCTTTCAGTTTCAGTTGCTGATTGTGAATCCTTCTCATCAACTACCTTTGTTTGTCTTGCTCTCTTTTCCGGTGGTGTTTTGTTAGATTCAGATTGAGATTCAGATTCAGAAAATCTTTCTTCTTTCGAAGAAGAATCCAGATTGACATTTTTTTAATTTTCTTTCCCTTTTGTTTTTTATCCAACTTCTTTGTTTCTGTTTTTACATTCTTTTTTTTTACAAAAGTCCCTAAAACAGAAGCAAGGAGTCAATTATTTAATGAGAAATACAATAACAAATTAACAACCATTTAATCAACATGAGCAAACCACTTTACTAAATGATACTAATGTGCTGAATAAAAAGTCATAAAACATGATGATTATTTAATGATCAAAGAAACATTTTTGCATGCACAATGACTCAATTGAACATAGTAAGAATCAGGTGAAGCAAAGGGAGCAAGACCACCGAATCGAATAAGGTTTATATGGTGAACAATTGCCAGTAGGACAAATAAATTAATTATAACCTAAAACAGAAGTTTATTTAGTTAGCAGAGATTTAAAAGCATTTGAAACCAAATTTTAGGGAGAATTTTAGTAGAGTATTTACCACTGGTTCTGTTGCTTCTCCAGAAATCCGTTCAAGCATCATTTTCTTTGTCCAATGGGCCACCCAAGGTGCTGGGGGAGCCTCAGGTGCAAATGGGCGAGGGAACTTGGTTTCGTGAAAGTATATCAGCATCAACACGAAAACACAGCCATCAACAGACTATTTCTTCCCCTTTCTTTTGTTTTCAACTCCTTTCATCAAGAAGTTGAGAACATGTTTTGCCCAATCCCATTCTCGAATGTTGTCCACATGAAAGATTGGTGGCTTATGGATTGGAGAGGGCACACTTACTGTTGTGGGCAGCAAGAAGCACTTTTGTATGAAGACAACAAAAGTCCTCTTGAACTTTTTCTGGTTTTCCTCCCCTTCTATGCTCACATCTAGCACCATGGTTGTCAAACTCGCGAGTTAACTCGTAAACTCGTACGAGTTTACGAGTTTAGGTAGTGGAATTGAGTTGACTCGGACACAAACTTGTTTCTGGGAAGACTCGGCTAGACTCGGACAGAATCGCTCAAACTCGCGAGTTTTCTAGCGAGTCAGCGAGTTTGAATTCGGTGCCCATTTTCGCCAAAACGGCGTCGTTTTAGGCCCGGAAAAAAAACCCTACAGCTAACCACTAACCCACCCAAACCCAGTAAGAGTGTAAGTGTGTAACCCTAATTTTGAAACCCTCACACTCCACCAGCACCAAGCCATCAGCCCATCACTGCTCACTGCCTCACCCTCACTCTTTTCTTCTTCTCCAACGTCGGTGAATCGCCACCATCTACCGGCACCGTCGTCTGTGCCGCCACGCAGAGGCCAAACGTCGGACGGATCCTCATCCCTCGCCTGTCGCCTCGCCTCATCCTTCATCTCTCATCAAGCGCAGAGTCGCAGAGTCAGAGCCCACCAGCCACCACCACGCAGTGAAGGTTCCTCACTTCCTCGTCGACACCAACCCACCACCACGCAGAGGCCACGCAGAGTCGCAGAGCCCACCACCACGCAGTGAAGGTTTACCGCCCATGTTCTACCATCGTCGGCCGTCGCACTCCTCCCTATTCTGCTTCACTGCGTTTGCCTCCCCTCCCCTGTTCGTCGCCATTGTTCTTCACTGCCGATCTGCTTCAATTCTACCCTGTTCTCCAAGGTAATTTTTTTAAACAAATTCAAATATTAACAATCTTGGTATCAATTCTGCAATGTTAGTTCTGAATTGCTGATGTTAACTTTTTAAAATTTTTTAGTTTAGTTTAAATCCTACACATAATTGGTTAATGAGATTTGATATGTTGAAAAAAAATTAAACTGATGCTGCTTCATTTTGTTTTTATAACAACAAGTATATGAGATCTGATATTGTTATTGAATTTTACTTGGTTATTTTTTCTTTAGTGCTCTGTTTTCTTAGCTTAAAGGACAAATTCCAGTGAAGATTGTAGTTTGTTTGTCGACTATGGAATGAAAATATGTCCTAGAATTCATGTTGTTATTATTATGAGGGTATCAAACTATAGTGAATTAAAGTAGATTGAGGGAGGAATAATGAAATGTATTTGCTTATTTAACCTTTGCTTATTTTGAATCAAATATTGGCCTCAGAATTATTCCTAAGCATTGATTCCTAATGAGTATTGCTATGAACTTTGCAGGTTGCAATGACACATCCAATGGCTGTAACTAACTGCAACATCGACATGGAAAGTTTAATTTCTGACCAGAACAGAAGCATTGCTACACTTTCTATTACCACTCTTTTAAAGACAGGAAATGAATCAAGTGTAGAAGGTCTTATGAAGCAAATTACAAATTTCATGTCTGATATTGCTGATGAATTCAAAATTGTTGTTGTAGAAGCAATGAGATCATTGTGCTTAAAGTTCCCTTTAAAAAATTGTTTTCTTTTGTGTTTTGGTTGTGTCTTATGAAGCTTTGATTGTGTGATTGTGTGTTTTATGTTGAACTAGATACATACTTGTGAAGGATTTAAATGTGTGATCTAGAGTACTTGTTGTAACTTGTAATTGTAGTATTATGTTAATTTATATGTTTTGATGTTGAAATTGTTAAGTTTGAATATCTATATCTGTGTAAATATATATATATATATATATATATATATATATATATATATATTATACATGATATATATATTTTTATAAAAAATGTATAACAGGTAAACTCGTACGAGTCTACGAGTCGAGTCTAGGTCAGCTCCACAAGTTTACCTAGACTCGCGAGTTTGACAACCTTATCTAGCACATTCCTTGTCTTCTGGATTCAGGTTGTTGTAGTCAACCTTATCATCAAAACGATTACCTACAATATTTTTGTAGCACAAATCAGTAAAAAAGCTCAGTTTAATTTTCTGTAAACCAATGAACTGAAAATAAGCAGTAAGTGTTGGTTATGCCCAGGGTAGCTGCTACTTTCCGAGGAGTTATGTATATTCTGCCCTGGAGAGTTTTCAAGCATCCTTTCAATTCATCAAAGTGATCAATCAATTCTCTCAATAGCGCATGAGAGACATTCATTTCTGGGACATTTGTCAGGGCACCAAATCCCATTTCTTTCACTATATCTTTCTTTTCTTGAGTCATATCCATATACACTGTTGCCATTACTTTTGTTTGGCATATGCAATAATGAGTTTTTTGCAAGTTTTGAAACAGTGAGGATATATTTATAATACAAATAGATATTATTCGAATGAAAGCGGATAAATATATTTAATGTGCTTACGTTATAGTGCGGCTTCATTGTTGCCATTGTATTGTTCTGTTTTGCTGTAAGGAAAATATTTGGTCAATACTTCACTCAATACACCAATAAGCACAAGCATGTATATCTTAATTAAGTCAATTAAAAGCAACCGAACAAAGCAAAAGGAAGCCACCGAACCGAATAAAATTTATTTGGCCAAATTTAAAAATATCCACAAAATTTATTCCAAAGCCCTAGTTATACTACTGTAAAAATTCAATCACAGTATTTTAAGAATGCCACCGAACCCAAAAATGTTCATATCAAGAATAAATCGTTTTCAACTTTTAATCATCAAGAATAGTATTTCTCCATGCAAAAGAAGTTCTGAACAGTGTAACAACCAATTTCAAAGTGCTAGTTACACTGTCTACTGAACTGAATGAAAAGAACAATAAATTTCATTCCAAACCCTAGTTATACTGTAGAAATGCATGCACAATAGTTTGATCTACTAAATGAAGAAAATAAATTCAGTAAACCTAAAATGCAACTAGAAGAAGCACGATATTGCAAGATTTCAGATGAACAGTAGTTTTTTTCATACCTTTTGTAGTCTGTGATGCTGTTTTCATTCTTTTTTTGGTTGTTCCTTAAGTAGTGATTTTCGCAGAGAACGTGAATGAAGTTTGAGTAATTTTGAGAGAGATTTGAAGAGACAGAGCGGTTTCGTGTGTGTTGTAGAAGAAGGAACGTTTTTTCATAATGAAGCGCGAATGAAGAGTCGTTTCGTTTATATGGGGCGCGTGAAAGTCATGTTTATTTAATGAGATTGGAAGGGCGTTATTTGTTTTTGGTTTGGGCCAACTTGGTTACATGGATGTGTAGCAGGCCCGTATCTTAGGTTGGATTCTTCAATTTCTTCATGTAACAACCAAAGTAATTTACTCACCTCACTTGAATACACATAAAATCTGAAATTAAATAAAAGGTATGATTTCAAAATTAACTCTAACTAAATTTGAGTTAAATATAAAATCTTAAAAATAAGATAATCAATTTAAATTATATTTGATCTTATTAGAATATATCAAGTTTGATTTAAATTTTAAGTACCTAAAATCTTTTGACAAATTCTAACAATAAATAAAATTTATTTCTAATAAAATAAATTCAAATTTTATTCTTTCTAATGAACTTTAAATGAATTTTTGGGTTTCTTGCTGTCCTTATTTAGTCCAATGGGACTTATGAGTGTCGCCATTTTCAACACAACTCTTTTTTAGATGAATTTTTGGTCTTCTTGATGTCCAAGACCGATATAGTGTAATTTTTTTAATATTCAAATTTTTGAACATGACAAGATTACCACTCTGTCCTTTGACTTTAGAATGACAATGTCCTCTTGAGCACGTATCATTTTCTACCTCTTAAAAATAATTCATTCTCGAATTAGCATATATATCAAAAGAAAAAAAATTAAATACATCAATCATGACTAAAGCATAGTACTCACCCATTAAATTTATCTTGTTGGTATTGTTGTTGATATACTCCAATACTTAGAATGTATCATCTTCTTTAGCACCAAGTATAGTTTTTCAAAAAATTATTCTTTTCTCCAATGAATCCAAATCCAATCTCCTAGTTCAAAGACCATATTTTGATGGTTCTTCTTTACTCATTGAATTGTGGCCACATCCTTCTTGTTAATTATGTTATGAGCGTTTTTTTTTAATGTAAATTTAGTCGTTTTAGTCTTACTTTCACCACCTAAAGTAACATCACTCAAAGTTAAAGGCATCAAATACAAACTAGTAAAAATTATCCATAAATTTAGAGTTATTAATTGCATTCATTATAAGAAAGCTCAATGTCTAACAAATAAATATCCAAATCACTCTTAACTTGCAAGATATGATCACCTAAATAACTAGCATAAGTTAGCATATAATTAATACGTTTGGAAAACAATTCAACAATGTGTGCGAAATGTTTAATATTTTGATATGCATTTAAAAATACTATCATACTAATTTTGTCTACAACAAGAAGTCAAGAACAATGCTATAATTATGTTTCTTAAACCTAGGAAAAAGAAATAGAACATTTATAAAAATATCAATCCATCTAAGAGTAGCAATCACTACAAAAAAGGCTAAGTACCATTGGAATTACTATAGAAAAAATGAATAAAATCCAATGGTAAGTTAATTATCGATGAATTTACTATTGGAAGTAATACGACGGTATATACCTCGCTGGTAACTAGTTACCATCGAATTTTTCGTCCGACAGTAATTATTGTCAGATTCTGCGGCAGATTACCTACCCGAAAAATTTTTTTGTTACCAGTAAATTTTTCCGATGATAATGTTGGCGCCACAATATACTATTTTCTGAACTATTATGTCGGATTATGCCCTCGGTAAATCCGACGGTAATGTTAATATTTTTAAAATATTGTGACAATTTTTTTATTTTTTTATTTAAATTTATTTTTACACAATTAGTGGTCAAATTATAAATAATAGAAACCAATTATGTAATATTATTAAATATCAAATGTTCAAATAAATTAAAAATCAAATAAATCAAATACAATGAAACAGTAAAACAAAGCCCTAAACCCTAAAGATTTTGGTAGTCGTCGTCATCATTCTCGTGGTTTTGCTGAGGCGGCAAAGAAGGCGGTGATGTCTGTGTCCCACCAGTAGCGCCGCTGCCACTAGCGTGCATCTGAGCCTAGTACATCGCCATTTGCTATTTCATCCGCTGAAGTCGCTCCAACTGCTCCCTCCACTCCAGCCTGAGTTCATCCTTGTCCGTCATGCGTGTGAGGATCTTCTGATACCTCTCCTGAGTCTCCTTCATCTTCTGAGCCTGATCGTGAAGGCTTTGGGTAAGCTCCTGCACATGCAACCTCAAATCAATGCCTTCCTCAAGATCGACGGCTTTACTGGTGGCAGAGGCGGACGTGGAGGTTTGGAGGCTGCTGGTGAAGAACAACCCAACCCGTATACACGGTTCTTGTACAGCGCTGAGACGGTCTTGGGCTAAACTGTATTGGGATCGATGACTAAAGCAGCAGAGCCACTGGCGTCCTCCCCACTTTGCTGAGATTGTTAAGTTGCGGCCTCCAGTCTCTACGTGTAGGACTCCTGTATAACGCATGTTATTATGATTAGAATGACAATTGTACAGTTAATTAAAAATTTTATATCACAAGATCATATGTTTACTCAAATAATAATGATCCGCATACCGCTGACCAACAAATCTCTCTTTGTTCTCCTTCAAAGTGTAGGTGTACTTGAAGGTCTCTGCCAATGTCGCATCGCGATCTAACGACTTTGACTTCACATGTTGCATTAAAATAATATGTTAGGATGCCTACTAATGACATGTCAAAGAATATAACTAAGTTAATAATAAAATTAGAAAAGCTATATACTTGCTTGGCCTTAGTCTTCATGAAGGTTGCTGAGCTACCAGTATACTTGGACAACCTCCCAGTGAACGTACAGAGCTTTCTTGATTTCTGGGCAGAGCCAAGAAGTGAGGTGGCCGTGCCTCTCACGTACATCCTCCAGCATCTGTTGCAGCCGCCTACCCATACGATGGTCATATATCTTCAAGATGATGAGATCGTGCTCCTTGTCCCATATAAAGTTCAGCTGCACAAAGAAACTTTAAAGTTAATCAAAATATATCGTATTAAACTAAATAGAAGATATAAACTAGTTAAGAAGGTTTGACTATATTAAATTTTTACCTCCCACTTCTAAAACCACCGCTCTCTGGTCTCAGAGGAGATCTTCTTGTAGCTCGGTCATGGATAGTCGTACATCAACTTGATGACGTTGGTCATCTCTTGAGTACATATGTTGTTGTTTGACGCAAACCTATCAACAATTTACAAACAAACCAATATGACAATATGAATTAAAACTTCAGAAGCAAATAACCATAATATATAGAGATTTTTTAGAAATTTTAGTAGAGTTTCATCTATAACTAGAATGTGCCACAAACTCTATCCATCATCAATTAACTTAAACAACACCAATTGTTATCAATCCATGAACACCAATCAATAATCAAGAAGCAAAATTCACTAAATCCACTAAACTATAATCAATAATCAAGAATCAATTAACAAGATATATCAAACACGTTCAACAATTCTAACCTACAACCTTAAATTCACTAAAACTAGTATCAACTATCAAGAATTACTAATCACAATATATCATACACTTCAGCAGTTCAAACATAAAACCGTACAACTATTAAAACTAGAATCAATAATCAACAATCACTAATCACGAGTTATCAAACACTTTCAGCATATAAAAGACTTAAAGTAGTACTCACAAGATTTTGTCATCAGGTCAAATCATTAACCGTACGATGGGAGATAATGGAGGGGCATCAGCTGGCTTGCTTCTGTGAGAGGATTCCAGCACCGTGGCATCCGTTGCTGGAGGTGGCAACGCTGAGATAGTGGCTGCTGACCAGATGGAGGCGACGTTATCGCTGTAGACGCAGGCACATAGTTGGGATTCGGGACCATGATGAACGACTGGTCCGATGCACCAGAAACCTGTTATATTATCGGGGTAGTCGGAGTAGAGAGAGGATCCAAAATTCTTAGCGGTACCAGCAGAAATCCTTTCTCTACTACAACCACGACCATGACCACTAGACTGATCCACAATACCTTTACTAGTCGTCATGTTTGGGAAGAGCATATACCAATTAAAAATATGGTAAACATAATCACTAATCATTCAAAATGCTTAATCGAAATTGTTGACTTGAGAATTTAACTAACTTAATTTGATAATGACAAAAATTATTTTATTGGGTTAACTACCCAATTAGGTCTGATTGCATTTGATTAGTGATGTAGGCCAAAATAAAAAGAAACAGCAGTCCAAATGCAAGAAAACAAAAAACATTGCTAGTAGGTTGTCTAAACAAAGAAAGCCCAAAGAAAACAAAACAAAGAATTCAGCTGGGACAAATTAATCAAATCTAACCCAAGCCCAAACTTCTCACTCAAGTAGATCCCTCCAAGTTGATCCTCCAAAGCCAACGTTCACCTTTCATTCGGTCAGACTCAGAAAAGAGAGAGAGAGAGCTTCGTTCCTCTTGGTCATTTCATCAAAGAAAAAAGAAAGAGAAAGCTTAATAAAAAAGGCAAAAGTCTAATCACCCAAATCCAACCATCTTAGGCTAAGTCAGAAGTTAAATGTGATTTATTTCCCTTTGCATGCATTTTACTTTCTTCCCTTCTTCTCAAACTCTGTCCTACTCCAATTTGGGACAAATGGAGAAAGTGATTTCTGATAATCACTGCTATGAATCAAAGGCCAAATTTGTTTCTTGGGGACAAAGTTCTAACTCAAGGGTTCAGATCTGGGTTTACTATTGAACATCTTTTATCTTTGCTATTCTGATGCATTCGGTCAAGCAAAAAGGGCCTATTCCAAAATTCCTAAATTGAGGATTAATGAAAGAAAGTGAAAAGTGTAACACCCTAACTATCAAAATATCACGCTTTCGGCTGCGCCACTCTAATAGCTCGAGTATTACGACAACTCTTAAAATATTTAATACTAAAATATGAGCTTATTTAAAAACTTAAATCGAATTTTTCAAGACATACATCTATACTTAGAATACAAATTACAATACATACATACATACATACATACATACATATATATATATATATATATATATATATATATATATGTGTGTGTGTGTGTGTGTGTGTGTGTGTGTGTATATATATATATTATTAATTTACAAGCATTACATAATCAAACTCCTATCCCTCTTATAAGAACTTGTAAAGGTAAAGGCGAGGGACAAAGAAACTAATACAACACAACGCATCTTTTAAACAGAAACAAAATAAATAAGCTCTTTCGAACTTCGTCGTCCATATCCTGAAAAGAAAAACCTGTAGGGGAGTAAGAACACCGTCCTCACTGGTTCTCACTATAGGGTTAGAGAACTGCTATAATAAGATACGTAAAATAAAACTATTTTCATAATACAGTGATCGTTGTTCGTCTTATGAATCCTTTTAAAAACCCACTATTAATAATCCAAACATTTTCAAAAACCTTTAGTTAATTACCCAAAATCTGAAATTCATATTTGAATTTGTCAAAACTCCAATTAAACACATTATCTCATAACATATTACGACAAGTACCAAAAAGTAATTTCATCAAACTTACACTGACTCATCCAATCACATCACGGCCTCTAGCCCAACACAAAATCAATCAACACCCAATTCATCAAAATCCGAACCAACAATCACAAACACAAATAATAAGGTTCATACACATTCAAGAACAATTACATCAGGTATAGCAAATAGCAGGTACACAAAATTATTCACATAAGCAAACCAAGTACAATATGCACACCCAAACAATGTCACATAAATGCATATTATGCATGTCTTTCCTACTGGCCGTGAGCTCACGTGTCGGTTACTTTGTCAGAACCTGACACATCCGGTAGCTAACCCGGATATCGTTCTCTTGAAAACCGGTGGGTGGTACACCATCACGAACCCCACCATTGCGAGTGGTACACCACCACGAATCTCGCAAGATCTTCAATTGGAAAACAACACATACATGTGGGCGGTAAACCACCATGAACCCCACAAAATATTCACTTTTAAAAACATGTGGGTGCTACACCACCAAGAACCCCACACAACATTCTCTTTAAAAGCATGTGGGCGGTACACCACCACGAACCCTGCATATGTCTCGACACTGGGCAAGCGGTAAACCACCACGAACCTTGCCAGGTCAAGCTCAAAACAATTCCATTTTCAAATTCATTATAAATCATTCATTCATCTCCAATCATAATCATTCAAAATCATTTATTAAGGCCAGATTCATCATATACATATCACCTTTTCCAAAACCACTTTACTTAAAACAAGTTCTCCTTTCACACAAAACTCAGTTCTTACTTAGCTAAGATTTTCCTCCAAATTAACTTCAAAACCATTTCATATTTAAACTTCTTTCAAGAGACTAAGATAATCGTTTATTAACTAAACCGCACAGCAGAGTCTCGAGACTTTAGGGAGGACGACAACCAATATCTTTCTTTAAAATTATTACATTCCCTGAATCATAATTCCTTAAAATGTAGTTCTGTAAACAAACTCAAAACATAAAACTTTTCTTAATAAATCAAAACTCGAAACCAAATTACTTAAAACAAAATCACTCGGTTTAAATCAAAATCGAAACATAATTCTTTTCTAAATACTTGCACTCAATATAATACTTTCCTTAAAAAGAAATAAAGCTCAATCATAATTCTCTTTTCAACAATTCAATTCAAAACATAATGCGTTATTTTCTTGAATAATTCGAGTAAAATGATATGGTTCTTAAATTCATAATTTTCTAAACAGTATTTCAAAAAGGTTTCAGATTTTATAGAAATTTCGGCAGCACCTCCCCTAAAACTTGGACTTTGCCACCCTTTTTGGGTTCCAACCAAATCATTTCCAAATCAAACCAACCCAAAATCAAATTGTTTTCAACAATTAAACTCATTTTGAAACTTTAAAGAAACAGATTCAACAACCATCTGTTTAACAAAACCAATAATAATTCAATCAAACAAACAATCATTATCATCCAAAACTAGCCAGTCGATGCATAAGACTTATACAATCACTAAAAAGTGTAATTCTCTCATCAATATCTAATTATAACAATTCTAAATATAAAATTGAGTTTTTAGAAAGAAAACCCTACCTCAATAAGTCAAAACTATAAACCAAACACGTCAACGGATCTCTTTTCCTCTCGGCCCGACATCGGTGACAGCTGAAACCATAGCTCCAGCAGTAATTTAAATTCACCAACGTGCAGTAACCAGATCTAGATCCTAAAGCATTAACATCGCAAGAATCTTAACAACATATAATAGAACAACGAATGATAGAGTTCGAAACTGAATCAAAGAATAGCTTACCGTACCAAAGAGGAGCGACTAAACCGAGCAGCCACAACGACAACAACACTCGCTGCAACAACAGCTTAGAGCAAAGGCGAAAGCAGCAGGATAGTGGCTCTGACGGCGGCGTACGACAGAGCAACTCGCGATAAACAATCTCTGGCATAAACAACCTCAGCAACAACTCTTATAGTAACCAGGATTTTGACCAACAATGAGGAAAACCAGAACAAGGCTAAAGCTTACCAAGAAGATGGCGGCTCCAACAGTGGCAAAACGGTGACGGAGCACAGCTCCTTGAACGGCAGGAGAAGAGGCTCACAGCGACGGTGACAATTCGTGATGAGGGTGACGATGGCAGGCTCGTAGCAGACGCTACGCATCTCCCTCTCTCCGGCTAGTTCTCCCTCAGCGTGGCACTCTCCCTCTCGACGACGATGCACACCTGCGTCTCCATGGATGGCGACGAAGCTTCGGCGGCACAACCCCCAACCTGCGGCAGTGGCGGCAACGGCCGGATAGAACTCCCCTTCTTTGCGCAGCTCTCTCTCTTAATGTCACCTCCCTCTCGCGCGAACTCTCCTCTCGGTGGAATTGACGGCGACGACGACCCAACAGAGATGGTGACGGCTTGGTGGCACTGCACAAACGGCGATGTATGCGACAAAGACCATGGTGGCGACACGAGACAGGGCAGAGCACGGTGGCGGCGAGGCACCAGCCCTCCCCTGGCCGGCGCGATCTTCTCCTCTAATTCTCTCTTTTTCTCCGGTGTGTGTGTGTGTTAAACGTTAATGTGGGTGTGTCTTGTGAGGAAGAAGGGAAAGGGGAATGGTGGCTAGGGTTAGAGAAATTAAGGATAGGGTTGTGTTTTGGGAATTTAGGATTTTGATTTGGGAATTAGGGATTTGTGTATAAAATTTGGGGATTTTGGGTTAATCTGAAATCTAATTAAATATCTAAAATTACTATAAAATATTTATTGTATCAAAATACTAATTGATTTGAAATCAAATACTCTAATTGAAATTCTAAGGTAATATAATTAATTTTCTTTATTTATAAAAATATTAGTATTAAATTCCGAAATCTCAATTACTTAAACCAAACCATATAAAATTTTTATTATTCTATATTTGCTAAACTTTATTATTTAAATATAGAAAATAATTCGATAATTATAAAATCAGATAAAACCTTAAATTACTTTAAACTCAATTAATCAAAATTTGCTTTAATTATCTTTAATAAAATAATTTCTGAGGTTAAAGTACTTAATGAATAAATAAATCAAAATTAGCTCTTAATAAGATTTTCTTAAATTTCTGGGTCTTATATCCTACCCACCTTATAAAAATTTTCGTCGTCGAAAATTGATATAAAACGAAAGAGACTTCATATCACTTTACTTTCAAATCCATTTAAGGAAAACAAAAAGATCGCAACATAGATACATACAGTTTCAAATGCTAGAATTTTCATATGGCATAAAGATACAAGGGTATAAATCTTATGCAAAACAGAAGCTACAAGGCAGGCTTGATGTAAAAAATTACAAAACAAACTGGCGCTAAAACGTGATTAACGTCCGTACACTAATCCCGCACCAACTTCATAGATTCAACTTAGATTCAACTTCCCAACTCCATCAATCACTTTTAAATAATTCCTCTGAACTCAAACACTTGTAATTTGTTTCTTTCCCGTTTTTATTAAAAAATTTCTCTACTTTTACTTGTTCATCTTTTTATGTTTATATTTCTTTCTTCATCTTCTCTTTAATTTCTCATTTGTTTCAATTTCTGTAATTTACTTTGCCTCCGGCACATTGCATTTCTTTATTTATTTGTTACTTTCAAACTTTTTTAATTCTTATTGACGATACAATTGCGACATTGAGATACTCACATTTTATTTTAAATATTAACAAAATTTTGAGTAAAATATATAGTTAAAGAAAAAATTACCTAGAAGCTAGAAGAAGCCTTCAACAGAGCACGCAATAGGGAGACACGGAGACAAGGCGCACCTTCGAACGGGATAGTGGCTGCGGTGGAACAGAGCTAGCACCGGCGGTGGCGTGGCTACGCGACGGAGGCTTCCACGTTCGCACGGTGGCTGCACGATTGAAGGGAAGGAAGGTTGCGATGGCTGCTTCGCGATGGAGGGGAAATGACGGAACAGGCGGTGGCTGTTCGAAGTTCCGACGGCAGCGGTAGCAGGCGATGGCTGGACGGATGATCAGGAGATCGATGAGAGGAAACCTGAACCGAGTGTGTGAGAGGCACTAAGGCAGAGGCATATTCTGGATGATGGAATTTGGTTAGGGCTAGTTAGAGTGCAGCACAATTAAACGACGACGCTTGGTTCCTTACTCAAAAACCTATCAGGTCACGCGTACGCATAACTGACGTGTACGCGTCGACGCCTCAATTCTAGTAATGCTACTGCATGGTTCCACAACCCAAGAGTTGTAATGTAACCATGCGGGTGGGGTGCCAAGGGCACAAACCACCCGACACGTACGCATAGCTGACGCGTGCACGTCACCTTGGTTTTTGCCTTTCCACGCGTGAGCGTGGCCGATGCTTACGCGTCACGTCAGTTTCATGAATGCTGCTTGATGAATCCATATTTTACGATATATTTTGCTTTGATTTGAGTGGATTCCATCACATAAACCCACATTTATTCGCCTAAATAGCATGCTTTTCTGAATTCTTTCCTAATTGTGCTTAATTGTGAAAAATATGCTTTTCATGCTTAAATTGCCAATTTTAATTCACTTTTCTCCCATTCGATGCCTTGATATATTTGTTTGAGTGATTTAAGGTTTTGAAGGCAAGAATGGCTTGAGAAAGTGGAAGGAAAGCATACAAAGTGGAAGAATTCAAGAAATGAAGGATTTGGAAAGCTGCCAGCCCTGACCTCTCTGTACTAAATTGGTCATAACTTGAGCTACATATGTCCAAATGAAGCGGTTCTAGCGGCATTGGAAAGCTAATATCAGGGGCTTCAAAATGATATGCAATTTGCTATAGTAGACATAAATCTACCTGTGCGTACTCATAGGTATTTGTGCGTCCGCATAGGTCAATTTTCAGCATATGTGCGGACGCATGCATCTATGCGTCCGCACAGGTCCCTGCACGTGAGCTCATTAATGTAAATCGCTGGGGGCGAATTCTGGGCCTCCAAAACACAATCCAACTCATTTTCTGAAGCTATTTAAGGCCAAAGTGAAGAGGAATGAAGGGGGCAATTAGGTTTAGTTTTTATTATGTTTTCTCTTAGTTTCTAGAGAGAGAAGCTCCCCCTTCTTTCTAGAATTAGGGTTTTATTAGTTAATTTTCTTTTAATTTCACCTTTTAATTCTTATTCTAGTGTAGTTTTATTTATGTTTCCATGTTCTTCTACCTTTTTCTTCTTCATTTCTCTTGTTATTTCCTTTATTTTATCATTTTTATGCTTATGGATACTCTTTGTTTCTTTAATTTTAATTAATGCAAATTTTTCTTTCCATGTCATTTATTGCTTTCTCTAGTTTTTATTGTCATTTTCTTGCTTTGGTAGTTTTAGAATTTATTTTATTGCAATTTAATATTATTTTATTCTCATGCACACCAAGTGTTTGATAAAATGCTTGGCTTAGTTTTCACTTAGTTTTTCTCCACTATTGGCTTGAAATTGTTGACTTTGGCGATCCTTGAGTCATTGATGTCCATTCTTGTTTTATATATTAGAGTGAGTTAGTTGATTTGGTTTCCCTTGACTCTATGTGACCCCTTAGTGTTGACATAGGACTTAGGGATTGAAATTAACTATGCCTATTTGACTTATCTTCGATGTAAGGTTGACTAAGTAGGATTAACTCTTCATAATCATCATATGTTTGTGGTCAATGGCTAGGATAGGTAACCATAGTTCTCAATTACTTGCCAATAGATTTTCTTGCATTTGAAGTTTCCTTTACTTGCATTTAATTGCTTTGACTTTTATTTGCTTTGATGTTTAATTTCTTGCATGTTTAGTTTTCACACTCTTGGTTGAGAAATTGGATGTTTGGATGGAATTGAGTTGTGGATGTCCATTCCGCATTGTGTGGGAATAATTAATTGATTTGGTTTCCATTGACGCTAGTCTTTCACTAAGTAATTAGTGAGTTGACTAGGACTTATGGATTGAGATCAATTATGCTTTTGACTAATTCTTAAGGAGGATTGATTGATTTGGATTGATTCCACACAATTTCCATGCTTGTGATCCATGACTAGGATAGGAATCCTAAACTCCCCAATCCTTACCAAGAGTCCTTTAATTGCTTTCATTTACATTCTTTACATGATCATTTACTTTCTTGCTATTTACATTTCTTGCTTCTCTCTTGCTATTTACATTCCCCATGCTCTCTCTCTCTCATAGCCAATAATTGTACACCTAATTGCAACTCCTAGGGAAGACGACTCGAGAGCTAAATACTCTCAGTTTATATTTATTTTGTATTGTGATAACATTTGATTGATGATCAATTGTTGGGTTAGGACTATACTTGCAATGGCAATCTTATTTTTAGTGTGAAAATCCAACCCAATGCTTTTGGTCGTCATCAAATTTAGCGCTGTTGCCGGGGAATTGCAATGGTATATGTTTTTGGCTATTGTAAATATGTTAATATGTAAATAGCTTGCTTATTGGTTGTCTTTGTTTATGGTTAGGATTGGGATCCCGGAGGACATTGGATATTCTTGCATTAGTGGGGAAGTCAAGCACAAGCCACCATAGCAAGGGCTCTCCCAATTATCTAACTTAAAAACATTAAATAAAAGTATTTGATTGGTTAGCTTAGAATTAGTTTAATTTTGAGATTTGTAAGTTAATTTTGATTTGGATAATGAATTTATGGGTTCTTGCATGTTTTGGTGTTTGGTTTTGATTGAACTAAGACTTGGTACCTTAGAATTTTCAAGAAAAAATTTTTTGCAAAACAGAGCATTTGTGCGGACGCACGTACTTGTGCGTGCGCACAAAACGTTCATTTTCTGCTTCCTGTGCGTGCGCACCGACCTGTGCGCACGCACACGCATGATTTTTCCCTCTGGTCGCAGCGCCAGCACGCCTTGTGCGCACGCGTTCCCCTGCTTTCTGCGACCTATGCGTGCGCACCCACTCGTGCGTACGCACACATACCCTTTTTCGCACCCTCTGTGCGGCCGCACAGACGTGTGCGTCTGCACGCCAACTTGCAACCACTCTGGTGGGAGCGTTGGCACAGTGTGTGCGCATGAACCCCTGCCCCTCATACTCTTGTGCGCGCGCACGGACCTGTGTGCGCGCGGCACATGATCCTTTCTTTAAAAAAAAAAACTTCTTCTGTGCGTGCGCACGCACACTTCTTACTCCCTCTTCTACCAAGAGCGCTCGCATAGAGTGTGCGAGCGCACATCTTCGTTTTTCTTCCTAGTGTGCATATGCACACGTACCTGTGCGTACGCACACTCCTGTTTTCACCCACTTTACTTCTTTTCTTCTCTTCTCTCTACTTCTTCTCTTCTCTTCCCCTCCACCCCTCTCTTCCCTTGTTTTTACCTTGCTTTTCTACTTAGTTTTCATTGCATCACTTTTATTTTGGTAATTATATTAGATTTAGTTTACTTGGTTGTTAATTGAATAAATTACAAGTGTTAATTGATATTGATTGGGTTGCTTCTTGCTTAAATTTTGGTTTAGTTTTTGATGAATATGTGCACTATGTATCAAGTCTTTGTTTAATTGCCTAATTGAATTGTGAGTTTGATTCATATGTTGTAGCTACCATGTGCATTAGACTTTATCCTTGTTTGGCATTATGAATTGTGCACTTTTACTTTAGTGAATTGAGTTGAGCTACTTAGTCATCATGGTTCTTAAGTGAATATAATCACATAACAAGGTATTTGTTCCTTGTTAATGCTTTGAATTTTTTTGAATTGACTTGACTTGATTCTTATCAAGACTTGTCACTTTTTGTTACAAGCACCTTGTACATGTGATTATTTCCTTATTCCTAAGGATGAATTAGTAGTCTCTTTTCATCATTGAATTGGTTATTGTTAATTGTGGCATTTTCTATTAATTTTGTGCTTTCACTTGCACAATTTCAATAACCAATGTCTTATATACTCAATTCACTTTAGTTGTGGATACCTAGGGTGTTTGTGCCTTAAGTCTTGCTTATTTATTACTTGTAACCTAGACCACTTAATTGAGGAACATGCTATTTCTTTTGCTTTTGTGGTTATTATTTTACGCGATCAATGTGTTGTGTTCTGAATTGTGCGCATATTTAGAATACACACATTGTATTTTATCATACCACATACATCTTACTTTGCCTCAATTGTTGTTTATTTGTTTACAAAGCAACCGGAGCCCCCGGAGCCCGCCAGCTGAAGGTGGAGCCTCACAGTCCTTCACCCCCGGATCATGTGCATGCACGGAGGACCGTGCATTATTTAAGTGTGGGGGAGGATCGCTAACTTCAAGGGGGGTAAAATTTTTTTTCTCAGACACTTTGCAACATTCTTCTTTTTTGTCCTTTTTTCTTCAATTTTTGCAAATTTTGTTCTTGTTTTCATTTTGTTTTGTTTGTTTTATTTGTATATATCTCTTTAATGCTTATAGTTATATGGTAGTAAATACTTGCATGTTTCATGTTAGTATAGTAAATAAGTTTTGGTAAAACAACAAAGAATTTTCAAGAAATTCCTTTTTAGGGCATTCCATTGATTAGATTTGAAACTTGTTTTTGAACTTGCTTGAAGTATCTTTTTACGGAACATAGAAAAGAGCTTGAACAAATACAAAGTGAGATTTGAGCTTTAATTGTGTGGTTGCACATTTTCAACCACAATTTTTTGTTCTTATGTGATAAAA
This sequence comes from Arachis ipaensis, assembly GCF_059453495.1. Lineage (NCBI taxonomy): Eukaryota > Viridiplantae > Streptophyta > Magnoliopsida > Fabales > Fabaceae > Arachis > Arachis ipaensis. Next base: position 31,703,031 of record NC_142442.1, read on the forward strand.
TCCTTTTATGATTGTGATCTTAGATCTACTTTAGTCTATATGTCCTATATTTGTTGTTTTGGATTGTATTTAGTATGATTGAGGCCATCTTTGTATAGCTCACTAACCCATATGACCAACCCTTGCATCTATCTTTGTAAACCACTTTTTGAGCCTTTAATTCTCCTTTGTTCTCATTATAAGCACATCATTCACCCTAAGTGAAAAACTATTATGTCCATTGATTGTATCTTTGATTAGGTTGGATTTGAGTGTGTGTGTGTTAATCAAGTGTGGGGGGAATTTGTGGGAAAATATTGGTACTTAGTTTACTTTGGGTTTTCATTGAGAAAAATATGATAAAATGGGTAACTAATCATGCATCTATTGGTTAAAACATATGCATCTCTTTTTGTTGATAATAAGAAAAGAAAAGAAAAAAAGAAAAAGAGAAAAAAGAAAAGAAAGAGAAATAATAACAAGAATGTAAATAAGAGATGCATATGTAGTTGAATTGGAAAGAGTATGCATGAGTGAATGTGAGAAAGAGAATAAATGGGTAGTTAGGTTGCTTTGTTATGTATATGGGATGATATAGGATTAGCTGGGATACTTGAACTAATCAAAGATCCATAGGAATCATAGTATAGATACATAGATAGCATTTAGTATAGTTACATGCACGTAGGTAGTTGCATTAATTATTACCCCTTCATTCATCTCCTTTGGTTGGTTTAGCATGATGACATGCTTAGTTTAAGTGTGGGGGAATTGATGAATCCATATTTTACGATATATTTTGCTTTGATTTGAGTGGATTCCATCACATAAACCCACATTTATTCGCCTAAATAGCATGCTTTTCTGAATTCTTTCCTAATTGTGCTTAATTGTGAAAAATATGCTTTTCATACTTAAATTGCCAATTTTAATTCACTTTTCTCCCATTCAATGCCTTGATATATTTTTTTGAGTAATTTAAGGTTTTGAAGGCAAGAATGGCTTGAGAAAGTGGAAGGAAAGCATACAAAGTGGAAGAATTCAAGAAATGAAGGATTTGGAAAGCTGCCAGCCCTGACCTCTCTGTACTAAATTGGTCATAACTTGAGCTATAGTGGTCCAAATGAGGCGGTTCTAGTGGCATTGGAAAGCTAACATCGGGGGCTTCAAAATAATATACAATTTGCTATAGTGGACATAAGTCTACCTGTGCGTACGCACAGTTACTTGTGCGTTTGCACAGGTCAATTTTCAGCATATGTGCGGACGCACGCATCTGTGCGTCCGCACAGGTCCTTGCACGTGAGCTCATTAATGCAAATCGCTGGGGGCGAATCCTGGGCCTCCAAAACCCAATCCAACTCATTTTCTGAAGCTATTTAAGGCCAAAGTGAAGAGGAATGAAGGGGGGCAATTAGGTTTAGTTTTTATTATGTTTTCTCTTAGTTTCTAGAGAGAGAAGCTCCCCCGTCTCTCTAGAATTAGGATTTTAGTAGTTAATTTCCTTTTAATTTCACCTTTTAATTCTTATTCTAGTGTAGTTTTATTTATGTTTCCATGTTCTTCTACCTTGTTCTTCTTCATTTCTCTTGTTATTTCCTTTATTTTGTCATTTTTATGCTTATGGATACTCTTTGTTACTTTAATTTTAATTAATGCAAATTTATGTTTCCATGTCATTTATTGCTTTCTCTAGTTGTTATTGTCACTTTCTTGCTTTGGTAGTTTTAGAATTTATTTTATTACAATTTAATATTATTTTATTCTCATACACACCAAGTGTTTGATAAAATGTTTGGCTTAGTTTTCACTTAGTTTTTCTCCACTCTTGGCTTGAAATTGTTGACTTTGGCGATCCTTGAGTCATTGATGTCCATTCTTGTTTTATATATTAGAGTGAGTTAGTTGATTTGGTTTTTCTTGACTCTATGTGACCCCTTAGTGTTGACATAGGACTTATGGATTGAAATTAACTATGCCTATTTGACTTATCTTCGATGTAAGGTTGACTAAGTAGGATTAACTCTTCATAATCATCATATGTTTGTGGTCAATGGTTAGGATAGGTAACCTTAGTTCTCAATTACTTGCCAAGAGGTTTTCTTGCATTTGAAGTTTCCTTTACTTGCATTTAATTGCTTTGACTTTTATTTGCTTTGATGTTTAATTTCTTGCATTTTAGTTTTTACACTCTTGGTTGAGAAATTGGATGTTTGGATGGAATTGAGTTGTGGATGTCCATTCCGCATTGTGTGGGAATAATTAATTGATTTGGTTTCCATTGACGCTAGTCTTTCACTAAGTAATTAGTGAGTTGACTAGGACTTATGGATTGAGATCAATTATGCTTTTGACTAATTCTCAATGAGGATTGATTGATTTGGATTGATTCCACACAATTGCCATGCTTGTGGTCCATGACTAGGATAGGAATCCTAAACTCTCCAATCCTTACTAAGAGTCCTTTAATTGCTTTCATTTACATTCCTTGCATGATCATTTACTTTCTTGCTATTTACATTTCTTACTTCTCTCTTGCTATTTACATTCCCCATGCTCTCTCTCTCTCATAGCCAATAATTGTACACCTAATTGCAACTCCTAGGGAAGACGACCCGAGAGCTAAATACTCTCGGTTTATATTTGTTTTGTATTGTGATAACATTTGATTGATGATCAATTGTTGGGTTAGGACTATACTTGCAATGGCAATCCTATTTTTAGTGTGAAAATCCAAACTCATACTTTTGGTCATCATCACTGCTGCTGCTGCATGATTCCAAACCTGAGAGTTGTAATGGAACCAAATAGGTGTTGTGCCAAGGGCACGAAAAGCATCCACGCATACGCGTGGCTGACACTTACGCGTACCTTCTCCTCTCTACTTCCTACGCATATGCGTGGGTAACGCCTACGCGTCGTATCTTAATGCTGCTGCTGCATGGTACCAAAATCAAAAAGTTGTGATGGAACAATACGAATATCGTGCGTGGAGCACGAAAGTCGTCACGCGTACGCGTAACGGATGCTTACACATCACCCTCCTCTTCGACCCCACGTGTACGCGTGGGAGACACACACGCGTCACAAGGCAGACTCAAATTACTAATGTGATACAAATGCAAAAAGTAATATGACATAAATTCGTTTTATTATATGTTTGGTATCAGTTTTTACCTTTTATATCATATAAATAAATATAAATACATAGATGGGAAAACCAAAGTATTACAACACTGGACCGGGGATAAACATCATTGTTATGCACATGTCATGTGCTTTGCTCCATAATTCATTCAACTGCTTTCATTTTTTATTATTTTTTTAATTACATTTTTTCATTTTTTAATTAATTGTTAGCCGGCCATTATATTCCCAAAGTTTAAAAGTGTACATGGTCTTTGGTTGTAGGTAATTGTCTTGTTTGCTTCTTCTAGTGTCACTAGATGATGACTTGAAAATTACAAGCAATAATAGATTAGGAATGGGATTAATTTACAAAATCTTTTTGTATATATTTTTTATTAATTATTTTTGATATCAAAACAAAAAAATATACAAACGATAATGCAAGAAAAATGGTGTATATAACTTTTTAATACAAAAATTTATAACTAATGTTAGATTTACATTAAAATCAACCACTAAAATTAGTCATTAAAATAGAATATACATAAAAGTATAAAATACATATTAAAAATTAGTTAAACTACATATATTTACACAAAAATATATAGTGATTAATTTTAGTGTGTAAATAGTATTTTTTAAAAATTAAATTTTTTTAATACAAAAATAGTATTCGTACATTAAAATCAATTATCAATATATTTGTGTATAAATACATGTGTGATTTAATTTATTTTTAATTTATATTTATATTTTAATATATATTTTTAATTTATACAAAAATATATAAAAACTGACTTTGATTGCTGATTTTAGTGTATATCTAACATTTTCATTTTTAATCATACCTTAGCAATGGTTGACCTGTCGTGACTACAAGACAGGTATCAAAAGATTTTGTCTTTAGTACAAAGAAATCTAAAAGGCGATGTAGGTCTGTAATCATCTCAGTACATGGGAGATGGCGGACTGGACTGATAGTTTTAACAAAGAGATTTGGCTATAACATTGTGACGGTAGTTGCAAGTTTGGGCACATGACGACAAACCGCTCCGAGTGCATGAATGCTATGCTTAAGGATACATGTTATATACCGATTTCAGCCATTGTGCGATGTATCTATGAGAGGCTGTAGCAATTGTTCGTCAGGAAAGGACGGGAGACACATGCACAACTAGTGGTGGGTAATCAATTTTTCAATGGCTAATAGCTGCTATTAATAGGGGTGAGCACGGGTCGGTTTGGTTCGGATTTACATTTTTTTGTACATGTACCCGAACCAAACTAAACCGATTAACAACGGATTGGTTCAGTTCGGGTAATTGGGTAACCGATGACTTTGAAATTCATGAAAAAACCAAATTTTTATCTTAAAAATTCAACAAGTACAATACACATGTAACATTAATATAAATAATCTAAACATGTTAAACACCAAATACGTTAAAAACTAAACTCATTAAAATCCAAACATATTAATAGTGAATAATCTCACTAAAAGCCACTAAAAGCCATATATATTTTTTATTTTTTTATTTAATTAATATATAATCGGGTTCACGGGTTGGTTCGGATTCTACACCCCCAGAACCGATACCCGAACCAATCACTAACAAAGGCTATTGGTTTAGTTCGGGTTGGACCCGATTACCCGTTGGTTCCAGAATCAATTTAATTGGTTCGGTTTGGATTCGGACAGGTAATCGGGTACCCGCTACCCGTGCTCACCCCTAGCTATTAAGAAGAATAGAGAGGGAATCTCGAAGATGCGTGTCACTCATTGCGACAGACAAGCTTCAGTGTTCCTGATTGAGAAGTTAGAGCCTTTCAATGGTTGGTTGCAAGGGTCGTTTCGTGTTCGCTTGACGGCGGACACGTGTGACTGTGGCATTTTCCAGTCATTACATTTCCCATATCGTCATCCGCTAGCATCCTGTGCCGCCGCAAGTATGGAATGGGGTCCGTACATCCATTCGGTGTATATGCAGCAGGCTGTGTTCAAAGTGATGAGGCGGAGTTTTCTCCAATACCAAATAAGAAGCTTTGGCCGGAATGGTACGGGACACAGTTTTGTCCTAATCCTGCCATGCACAGGAAGTCTACCGGCCGACCTGTTTCCACCAGGTTTTGTAATGAGATGGACGAAGGCGAGCGTCAAAAGAAAAGATGTGGTCTCTGCAGGCAAATCAGTCATACCCAAAAAGGGTGTCCAAACCAGCCGACGGACGAGGTTTAGTTTACAGTCACTACTTTATTTGTGTTTGTTGTGGTTGTTGTTTCTGTAGTTCATGTATTTGTGTAGTTTAATTTATTATTCACTTTGTTATATTTTAAATAAGCAAATGTTGTACTCGAATTTTATGCGATTTAAATTATCCATGTTTACGGCATTTATGTTGTGCAGGAATTCTAAAGTTTAAAATACAACAAATAACAATGTTTAATTTGTTTATTAAACCAAAAGTAGAACTCAATAATTTAACTCCAAACTAAATACAATGAATATAAAAAAAAAATCATAAAATGGTGAACTAAAATGCAACATAAATAGTGTATCAAAATATATCAATAATAACATATGGAATTATAACGAACAACAGTAATAACGATATCATTAGTGATTCTCATTCGAATAATGTAATCGATGTTCGGTGTCACATGGCAGAGATTAAATTTGTCGTCAAGGCTGAACCACATTAAAGTGAATAATTTTTTTTTTTTTAAATCTAAAATTTGAAATATTTTCATATAGGCGATAAAGTCACTAGCTATCTTGTGTTGTATAATTTAAAATTGATCAAGTTATTAAGATTGACGGTCCTTTAAATCATTGGCTTCGAATTTGATTCAAGAGAGTTGGAAGAAAAAAAAAAAAACCTTGTTTTTTTATTAAGATTTTAGCTAAGTTAGACAAGACTAATCTAATTTTCTAATAATTAGGACCAAATATATATTGACGATTCAATTGGCACAAAAAAATAGATGAACTAAAATACATCTATTATTAATCCATGAAGATGTCTTATCTAACATTTAATATGATTTTAAAGCATTACATATATTCAATTTTTAAAACGTAACAAACTTCATTCTGACCATTTTTAAGAAAACATATTTTGTTAAAATCAAGAAACATCGGCCGATTAAGAAGCATGCAGCTGCTGCAGATGTTATTGTCACTGATGGTAATAAAAGTCGGGCCAACAATTTTATTTCAGTTACTGTGGTAAATAGAGGTCATACTACACTTGTTTCACAATTCCAAACTAAAATCCAGCTTGAAATTAGTCCATCTATTCTGTTAGAAATTAATGACTATCAACAGGTTCATAAAAGTAATTTATATGAATTTTTATCAAATAAACACTCTTGTCAATTTTATTAATTATTTTACATGTTTTATCCATAAGTATCTTCCATTACTGTTAGGCCAACAAAACTACTTTTTAAAAGAAAGTTATCCAAAGTTATAAACACTCCATTAGCAATGCAAGCACTTCATTTACAATCATGCCACCAAGCAGTACTCTATTAGCAAGCACTCCACTTACAATCACCTCACCAGCCAGCACCAATCTAGCAAGAACTAATCCACTTAATCCCATGTAAAGTACAACACACGAGACTGTATCAAAACTTAAAAATTTTATGAGATTTGTGTCTATTCTTGGATTCAAGTTATCCAAAACCAAAAAATAATGAATTAAATTATTATATATAAAAAACATTCGGTGTTTTTGTCTTTTTATTTTATTTGGACTACTACTTTGAATGCTTTCTTAATTAAGATCCAACTATTGTGGCTTTTTAAGACCTTTATTTTAGCAACTTTGACATATTTGGTAAATAGATTAATATTTTATATTGTTTTAGTAAGGGATAAGTATTATTTTGGTCCCTAATATTTAGGGTCAGAATCAAAACCGTTCCTAACGTAATTTTTTATTTAGAATCGTCTTTAACATTTTATTTAGTATTAAAATCGTCCTTTTAAAAAAAATTAATTTTTATTACTAAATTATCTTTATCCTAATAAAATAAAAAAGAAAAGACGCGAGGGGGAAGGGGAGAAAGGAAAACGGGAAAGGACGCGAAGGAGGAGAAGGAAAAGGGAAAAGGGAGAGGGGAAAGGGGTGAAGGGGAAGGGAGGAGGAGGGACGGCGCCGGCGAGAGCTTCTGCTTCTGCACCGTTGCTCCTCACCACCGCGTTCTCGTCGCTGCTCCTCGCCACCTCGTCACTGCACCTCGCCGCTGCACTTCCCTGCTTCGGCTTCTTGCTTCAGCCTCTATTTCTGCTTCGACTTCTGCTTCGGCCTCTGCTTTCTGCTTCTGCTTCTGCTTCTAATCTGATTTTGATTTGTTATTTTCTGATTTCATTGTTGTTGTGTGTTGATTTGGTTGTTGAATTTGATGTTGTATTTTCTGGATTTGAATAATGTGTCATTGTTGGTGTTCTTAAATCTGATTATTAGTATTTGATGGGAGTAAGGGAGGTGGTAGTGGTGGTAAAGGTGTTAGTGGTGGTGGAGGGTATTTTTGTTCGTAAAAATTTAAAAGGACGATTTTAATACGAAATAAAACATTAAGGACGATTCTAAATAAAAAATTACGTTGAGGACGGTTTCGATTCTGACCTTAAACATTAGGGACCAAAATAATAATTATCCCTTTTAGTAACTTTGTTTCGACAACTTTATAAGGCTTTTATTTTGACAATTTTGTTTTAGCAGTGTTTTTATATTATGAAGATGAATTATAACTTTATGAATGAATTAGTATTGATAATTTTTTTTCCTAAAATATGCAAATAATAGTAATATGAAACTGTGAATTTTCATTTTTTTTAAGATAGAAACATGTATAAGAGCAAAATATGCATATGCACATCTCATTTGTTTTGTGGAAGATACAGTTGGCCAAATTACTTATCCAATTTTAAAAAGAGAATAACTACAATAATTAGCAACACCAACATACATACAAATACTAAAATTTTATCCAATTTTATCTGTCCACAAAAACAACTTATACAACTTCTTACCTACAGTCTACGAACAAATTCAACAAAAATTAGAAGTGAATGAGTCAATTTTATATCCAGAAACACAATAAATAAAAACTATTACTTACATTGTAGTTTGGATAACTAAAGAACAGCCTAGGTTAGTATCAGTCCCTGACCAGAACTGGTTACGACCCATACCTCCGTCATTCTGGCAAATGCGAATCTTTGTTTCTGGTGGTTCTCTTAGCAACGCTTCTATTAGGGTGTGGATTATTCGAGTTCCTAACTACGTTGCTCGCACTAGCTATAATTGTTTGATTTTGAAGATGAAGAGAAGAATGTTTACAGAACAGCTACAAAATTAAAGAAGAGAAAAGAACAACTGCAATAATGAACAGTAAAATTTGGATATTAAAATTTTTAAAATTGTTTCAGGCATTCAGCAACCAAATATTAGGGGTGTTCAAATTTAAACTGATCTAAATTAAACCGTTTATCTAATTGGTGCGCAGAAATTGTGATTACACTTTAATTATGTAAAATTCATCGCTCTTTCTTTCCCTGGTAATGGCGCCAAAAACATGATGCCAATACCATGGTTCACAACTTCGCACAACTAACCAGCAAGTGCACTGGGTCGTCCAAGTAATACCTTACGTGAGTAAGGGTCGAATCCCACGGAGATTGTTGGTATGAAGCAAGCTATGGTCACCTTGTAAATCTCAGTCAAGCAGATATAAATTGATAATGGTGTTTTCGAATAATAATTAAATAAACATAAAATAAAGGATAGAAACACTTATGTAAATCATTAGCGAGAATTTCAGATAAGCGAATAGAGATGCTTTCGTTCCTCTGAACCTCTGCTTTCCTGCTATCTTCATCCAATCAGTCTTACTCCTTTCCATGGCTGGCTTTATGTGATACATCACCATTGTCAATGGCTACTTTCGGTCTTCTCTCGGGAAAATGATCCAAATGCCCTGTCACGGCACGGCTAATCGTCTGGAGGCATCACCCTTGTCAATGGTTTCATCTTATCCTCTCAGTGAAAATGGTCAACGCACCCTGTCACGGCACGGCTATTCATCTGTCGGTTCTCGATCATGCTGGAATAGGATTTACTATCCTTTTGCGTCTGTCACTACGCCCGGCAATCGCGAGTTTGAAGTTCGTCACAGTCATTCAATCATTGAATCCTACTCGGAATACCACAGACAAGGTTTAGACCTTCCGGATTCTCTTGAATCCCGCCATCATTCTAGCTTACACCACGAAGATTCCGATTAAGAGATCTGAGAGATACTCATTCAATTCTAATGTAGAACGGAAGTGGTTGTCAGGCACGCGTTCATGGGGAATGATGATGATTGTCACGTTCATCACATTCAGGTTGAAGTGCGAATGAATATCTTAGAAGCGAAATAAGAAGAATTGAATAGAAAACAGTAGTACTTTGCATTAATCTTTGAGGAACAGCAGAGCTCCACACCTTAATCTATGGAGTGCAGAAACTCTACCGTTAAAAATACATAAGTGATAATGGAGTTCATTCGTCTCGGCCCCAGAGGGGAACCGGAGTAACCAAGATTGTGAATACAATGATAAAAAGTTCTATTTATAATAAACTAGTCACTAGGGTTTACAGGAGTAAGTAATTGATGCATAAATCCACTTCCGGGGCCCACTTGGTGTGTGCTTGGGCTGAGCTTTGAGTGTTGCACGTGTAGAGGTCCTCCTTGGAGTTGAACGCCAGCTTTTGTGCCAGTTTGGGCGTTCAACTCTGGTTTTGGCTCCTTTTCTGGCGCTGGACGCCAGATTTGGGCAGAAATCTGGTGTTGAACACCAGTTTGCGTCGTCTATTCTTGGCCAAAGTATAGACTATTATATATTGATGGAAAGCCCTGGATGTCTACTTTCCAACGCAATTGGAAGCGCGCCATTTCAAGTTCTGTAGCTCTAGAAAATCTATTTTGAGTGCAGAGAGGTCAAAATCCAACAGCATCAGCAGTCCTTCTTCAACCTCTGAATCTGATTTCTGCTCAAGTCCCTCAATTTCAGCCAGAAAATACCTGAAATCACAGAAAAATACACAAACTCATAGTATAGTCCAGAAATATGAATTTAACATAAAAACTAATGAAAACATCCCTAAAAGTAACTAGATCCTACTAAAAACAATGCCAAAAAGCGTATAAATTATCCGCTCATCACAACACCAAACTTAAATTGTTGCTTGTCCCCAAAAAACTGAAAATCAAATAGGATAAAAAGAAGAGAATATACTATAAATTCTAAACTATCAATGAAACATAGCTTCAATCATATGAGCGGGACTTATAGCTTTTTGCCTCTTGAATAGTTTTGGCATCTCACTTTATCCATTGAAGTTTAGAATGATTGGCATCTATAGGAACTCAGAGTTCAGATACTGTTATTGACTCTCCTAGTTCAGTATGATGATTCTTGAACACAGCTATTTTATGAGTCTTGGCCGTGGCCCTAAGCACTTTGTTTTCCAGTATTACCACCGGATACATAAATGCCACAGACACATAATTGGGTGAACCTTTTCAGATTGTGACTCAGCTTTGCTAAAGTCCAATTAGAGGTGTCCAGGGTTCTTAAGCACACTCTTTTTTTTTTTTCTTTGGACCTTGACTTTAACCGCTCAGTCTCAAGTTTTCACTTGACACCTACACGCCACAAGCACATGGTTAGGGACAGCTTGGTTTAGCCGCTTAGACCAAGATTTTATTCCTTTAGGCCCTCCTATCCACTGATGTTCAAAGCCTTGGGATCCTTTTTATTTACCCTTGCCTTTTGGTTTTAAGGGTTATTGGCTTTTTCTGCTTACTTTTTCTTTCTATTTTTTTTTTTGCCTATTTTTTTTTTCTGCAAGCTTTGTTCTTTGCTGCTTTTTCTTGCTTCAAGAATCACTTTTATGATTTTTCAGATTATCAAATAACATGTCTCCTAGTCATCATTCTTTCAAGAGCCAACATATTTAACATTCTTAAACAACAACTTCAAAAGACATATGCACTGATCAAGCATACATTCAGAAAAAAAGGAGCATTGTCACCACATCAATATAATTAAGCTAAGTTCAAGGATAAATTCGAAACTCATGTACTTCTTGTTCTTTTGAATTAAAACAGTTTTTATTTAAGAGAGGTGATGGATTCATAGGACATTCATAACTTTAAGACAAAGTTACTAACTACTAATGATCATGTAATGAAGACACAAACATAGATAAGCACATAACATAGAAAACGAAAAATAGAAGAAATAAGAGCAAGGAATGAATCCACCTTAGTGATGGTGGTGTTTCTTTCTTGAGGAACCAATGATGTCCTTGAGCTCTTCTATGTCTCTTCCTTGTCTTTGTTGCTCTTCCCTCATTGCTTTTTGATCTTCTCTTATTTCATGGAGCATGATGGAGTGCTCTTGATGTTCCACCCTTAGTTGTCCCATATTGGAACTCAATTCTCCTAGGGAGGTGTTGATTTGCTCCCAATAGTTTTGTGGAGGAAAGTGCATTTGAGGCATCTCCGGGATCTCATGGTGATGAGCTTCATACGCCTCTTGAGCTCCATGAATGGGCTCTCTTGCTTGCTCCATCTTTTTCTTAGCGATGGGCTTGTCCTCTTTGATGAGGATATCTCCCTCTATGTCAATCCCAGCCGAATTGCATAGGTGGCAAATGAGGTGAGGAAAGGCTAACCTTGCCATAGTGGAGGACTTATCAGCCACCTTGTAGAGTTCTTGAGGTATAATCTCATGAACTTCCACCTCTTCTCCAATCATGATGCTATGGATCATGATGGCCCGGTCTATAGTAACTTCAGACCGGTTGCTAGTGGGAATGATTGAGCATTGAATGAACTCCAACCATCCTCTAGCCACAGGCTTGAGGTCCAATCTTCTTAGTTAAACCGGCTTGCCTTTGGAGTCAATCTTCCATTGAGCTCCTTCCACACATATGTCCATAAGGACTTGGTCCAACCTTTGATTAAAGTTGACCCTTCTAGTGTAGGGGCATTCATCTCCTTGCATCATGGGCAAGTTAAACGCCAACCTCACATTCTCCGGACTAAAATCTAAGTATTTCCCCCGAACCATTGTAACGTAGTTCTTTGGATCCGGGTTCTTACTTTGATCATGGTTCTTGGTGATCCATGCATTGGCATAGAACTCTTGAACCATTAGGATGCCGACTTGTTGGATGGAATTTGTTAGAACTTCCCAACCTCTTCTTTGAATTTCATGTCGGATCTCCGGATACTCATTTCTTTTGAGTTTGAAAGGGACCTCAGGGATCACCTTCTTCTTGGCCACAACATCATAGAAGTGGTCTTGATGGGCTTTGGAGATGAACCTTTCCATCTCCCATGACTCGGATGTGGAAGCTTTTGTCTTCCCTTTCCCCTTTCTAGAGAATTCTCTGGTCTTAGGTACCATCAACGGTAATGGAAAAACAAAAAGCTTATGCTTTTACCACACCAAACTTAGAATTTTGCTCGCTCTCGAGCAATAAAAGAAAGAATAGATGAAGAAGAAGAAGAAATGGAGGAGAGGGAGAGTGGAAAGTGTTTCGGCCAAGAAGGGTGTAGAGGGGTGTGTTGTGTGAATTTGATGAAGAATGGAGGGCTTTATATAGGGAAGGGAGGGGGTTAAGGTTCGGCCATATGGGTGGGTTTGGGTGGGAAATTGGTTTTGAATTTTGAAGGTAGGTGGAGTTTATGAGGTAGGTTTATTGGGAAGAGTGGGTGGATGTGAGTGGTGAAGGTTTAATAGGGAAGAGGGATGGAGGTGATAGGTGAAGGGTTTTGGGGAAGAGTGTTTATGGGATTGTGTGAAAGAGGGGTGAGAAGGAGTGAGTGGAGGTAGGTGGGGATCCTGTGGGGTCCACAGATCCTGAGATGATCCTGTGGGGTCTACAGATCCTGAGATGATCCTATGGGGTCCACAGATCCTGAGGTGTTCAAGGATTTACATCCCTGCACCAATTAGGCATGCAAAATGCCCTTGCACACAACTCTGGGCGTTCAGCGCCAGGTTGGTGCCCATTTTGGGCGTTCAACACCCATTTACTAGCCATTTCTGGCGTTGAACGCCAGAACCATGCTTGTTCTGGGCGTTCAGCGCCAGATTGCTGCCCATTTTGGGCGTTCAGCGCCAGAACCATGCTCTGTTCTGGCGTTGAACGCCAGACAGGTGCTTCCTCCAGGGTGTGATTTTTCTTCTGCTGTTTTTGATTCCGTTTTCAATTTTTATATTTATTTTGTGACTCCACATGATCATGAACCTATAAAGACATATAATTAAGAAAAAAATAGAGTTAGATAAATAGAAATTGGGTTGCCTCCCAACAAGCGCTTTTTTAATGTCAATAGCTTGACAGTGGGCTCTCATGGAGCCTCACAGATGTACAGAGCTTTGTTGAGACTCTTCAACACCAAACTTAGAGTTTGGATATGGGAGTTCAACACCAAACTTAGAGTTTGACTGTGGGGGCTTTGTTTGACTCTGCTTTGAGAGAAGCTTTTTATGCTTCCTCTCTATGGGTGCAGAGAGAGATCATTGAGTTGTAAACACAAGGTTGTCCTCATTCAATTGAAGGATTAATTCTCCTCTGTCCACATTAATCACAGCTCTTGCTGTGGCTAGGAAAGGTCTTCCTAGGATGATGGATTCATCCTCTTCCTTTTTAGTATCAAGGACTATGAAATCAACAGGGACGTAAAGGCCTTCAACCTTTACTAACACATCCTCTACTTGTCCATAAGCCTATTTTCTTGAATTGTCTGCCATCTCTAATGAGATTTTAGCAGCTTGCACCCCATAGATTCCCAGTTTCTCTATTACAGAGAGGGGCATGAGGTTTATTCCTAAACCAAGGTCATACAGAGCCTTAAAGATCATGGTGCCTATGGTACAAGGTATTATGAACTTTCTAGGATCCTGTCTCTTCTGAGGCAATGTCAGTTGATCCAGATCACTTAGTTCATTGGTGAACAATGAAGGTTCAACTTCCCAAGTTTCAATACCAAATAATTTGGCATTTAGCTTCATGATTGCACCAAGAAACTTGGCAGTTTGCTCTTCAGTAACATCCTCATTCTCTTCAGAAGAGGAGTACTCATCAGAGCTCATGAATGGCATAAGGAGGTTCAATGGAATCCCTATGGTCTCTAGATGAGCCTCAGAGTCCTTTGGTTCCTCAGAGGGAAGCTCCTTATTGGTCACTGGACGTCCCAGGAGGTCTTCCTCCTTGGGATTCACGTCCTCCTCTCCTTCTTTGGGTTCGGCCATGGTGCTTATGTCAATGGCCTTGCACTCTCCTTTTGGATTCTCTTCTGTATTGCTTGGGAGAGTACTAGGAGGGATTTCAATGATCCTTTTACTCAGCTGGCCCACTTGTGCTTCCAAATTTCTAATGGAAGATCTTGTTTCATTCATGAAACTTACAGTGGCCTTGGATAGATCAGAGACTAGATTTGCTAAGCTAGATAGATTCTGCTCAGAATTCTCTGTCTGTTGCTTTTGATCCTTCCATGAGAAATTTGGATGATTTCTCCATGATGAGTTATAGGTGTTTCCATAAGGTTCACCCATGTAATTTACCTCTGCTATTGCAGGGTTCTCAGGATCATAAGCTTCTTCTTCAGAAGATGCCTCTTGAGTACTGTTGGATGCAGCTTGCATTCCATTCAGACTCTGAGAGATCATATTGACTTGCTGAGTCAATATTTTGTTCTGAGCCAATATGGCATTCAGAGTATCAATTTCAAGAACTCCCTTCTTCATAGGCGTCCCATTATTCACAGGATTCCTTTCAGAAGTGTACATGAACTGGTTATTTGCAACCATGTCAATGAGTTCTTGAGCTTCTGCAGGCGTTTTCTTTAGGTGAATGGATCCACCTGCAGAAGTATCCAATGACATCTTAGATAACTCAGACAGACCATCATAGAATATATCCAGGATGGTCCATTCTGAAAGCATGTCAGAAGGACACTTTTTGGTCAGTCCTTTGTATCTCTCCCAGGCTTCATAGAGGGATTCACCATCTTTTTGTTTGAAGGTTTGAACATCCACTCTAAGCTTGCTCAGCTTTTGAGGAGGAAAGAACTTGGCTAAGAAAGCCGTGACCAGCTTATCCCAAGAGTTCAGGCTATCTTTAGGTTGAGAGTCCAACCATATTCTAGCTCTGTCTCTTACAGCAAATGGGAAAAGCATGAGCCTGTAGACTTCAGGATCTACTCCATTAGTCTTAACAGTATCACAGATCTGTAAGAATTCAGTTAAGAACTGAAAAGGATCTTCAGATGGAAGTCCATGAAAATTGCAGTTCTGCTACATCAGAGAAACTAATTGAGGTTTCAGCTCAAAGTTGTTTGCTCCAATGGCAGGAATGGATATACTTCTTCCATGTAAATTGGAATTAGGTGCAGTAAAGTCACCAAGCATCCTCCTTGCATTATTATTATTTTCGGCTGCCATCTCCTCTTCCTATTCGAAAATTTCTGACAGGTGCTTGCTGGTTTGTTGTAATTTAGCTTCTCTTAATTTTCTCTTCAGAGTCCTTTCAGGTTCTGGATCTGCTTCAACAAGAATGTTCTTGTCCTTGCTCCTGCTCATATGACAAAGAAGAGGGCACAGAAAAATAATAATAATAGAGATCCTTTATACCACAGTATAGGGATCCCTTTGTGAGTGGAAGAAAAGAGGGAGACAAAGAATGTGATGTAAAGAAAGAAACACAACTGTGAGGAGGGCAGAGATGTGAGATGAGATGTTAGTAAATGAATAAATAAATAGAATAAGATGGGAGAGGGAGAATTTTCGAAAATAATTTTTGAAAAAGAGTTGGTGATTTTCGAAAATAGTTTTTGAAAAAGGTTAGTATTTTTTTTCGAAAAATTTTAAAATCAAAAATAAAAATAGTTAGTTAATATAAAAGAAATTTTTGAAAAAGAGGGAAGATATTTTCAAAAATTAGAGAGAGAGAGTTAGTTAGGTAGTTTTGAAAAAGTTAAGGAACAAACAAAAAGTTAGTTAGTTAGTTGAAACAAATTTTGAAAAGATAAGGAGTTGGGAAGTTAGAGAAGATATTTTGAAATCAAATTTTTGAAAAAAGATAAGATAAGAAGATATTTTTGAAAAGATATGATAGAAATTAGTTTTTGAAAAAGATTTGAATTTTTAAAATCACATTTAATGACTTGATTCACAAGAAATCACAAGATATGATTCTAGAACTTAAAGTTTGAATCTTTCTTAACAAGGAAGTAACAAACTTGAAATTTTTTTGAATCAAAACATTAATTGATTATGTTATTTTCAAAAATTTGATATAAAAAATAAGAAAAATATTTTTGAAAAATATTTTTAGAATTTTCGAAAATAACTAAGAAAAATGAAAAAGATTTGATTTTTGAAAAAGATTTTGAAAAAGATAAGATTTTTAAATTGAAAATTTGACTTGACTCATGAAAACAACTAGATTTTAAAAATTTTTGAAAAAGTCAAATCTAATTTTCGAAATTTTAAGAGAGAAAAAAGGGAAAGATATTTTTTTTATTTTTGGAATTTTTATGATGAGAGAGAAAAACAAGAAAAATGATGCAATGCATGAGAATTTTAGATCAAAACATGTGATGCATGCAAGAATGCTATGAATGTCAAGATGAACACCAAGAACACTATGAAGATCATGATGAACACCAAGAACATATTTTTGAAAAATTTTTAATGCAAAGGAAACATGCAAGACACCAAACTTAGAATTCTTTAATGCTTAGACACTAAGAATTCAAGAATGCATATGAAAAACAAGAAAAGACACAAAACATACAAATGTAAAGATCAAATAAGAAGACTTACCAAGAACAACTTGAAGATCATGAAGAACACTATGAATGCATGAATTTTCGAAAAATGCAAGATGCACATGCAATTGACACCAAACTTATAGCATGACTCAAGACTCAAACAAGAAACAGAAAAATATTTTTGACTTTTATGATTTTCTAATTTTTTTGTATTTTTATTTTTTTTTTCGAAAATTATTATGAAAAAGAAAAAGAAGAATTCCAAAATTTTTAATATGAATTTCAGGAATCTTGCATTCTTAGTCTAAAGCTTCAGTCCAGGAATTAGACATGGCTCACTAGCCAGCCAAGCTTTCAATGAAAGCTCCGGTCCAAAACACTAGACATGGCCAATGGCCAGCCAAGCTTCAGCATGTAAATCAGGAACAGCAGCAGGTGGATTAGCAACTACTAGCTTGCTCTTGATAACAAATTGCAAGCCTCAGTCCAAATGAATTTAGACATGGCTTTACAGCCAGCCAGGCTTCAACATGCTTTATGAAACACTAGAATTCATTCTTAAAAATTTTGAAGAAAAATATATTTTTGAAAATAATTTTTTTTTTTCGAAAATAGATGAGAAATTTTTTGAAAGATTTTTTTTTTTTTGAAAAATTTTTGAAAGGAAAACAAAAAGAAAATTACCTAATCTGAGCAACAAGATGAACCGTCAGTTGTCCAAACTCAAACAATACCCGACAACGGCGCCAAAAACTTAGTTCGCAGAAATTGTGATTACACTTTAATTATGTAAAATTCATCGCTCTTTCTTTCCCTGGTAATGGCGCCAAAAACATGATGCCAATACCATGGTTCACAACTTCGCACAACTAACCAGCAAGTGCACTGGGTCGTCCAAGTAATACCTTACGTGAGTAAGGGTCGAATCCCACGGAGATTATTGGTATGAAGCAAGCTATGGTCACTTTGTAAATCTCAGTCAGGCAGATATAAATTGATAATGGTGTTTTCGAATAATAATTAAATAAACATAAAATAAAGGATAGAAACACTTATGTAAATCATTAGCGAGAATTTCAGATAAGCGAATAGAGATGCTTTCGTTCCTCTGAACCTCTGCTTTTCTGCTATCTTCATCCAATCAGTCTTACTCCTTTCCATGGCTGGCTTTATGTGATACATCACCATTGTCAATGGCTACTTTCGGTCTTCTCTCGGGAAAATGATCCAAATGCCCTGTCACGGCACGGCTAATCGTCTGGAGGCATCACCCTTGTCAATGGTTTCATCTTATCCTCTCAGTGAAAATGGTCAACGCACCCTGTCACGGCACGGCTATTCATCTGTCGGTTCTCGATCATGCTGGAATAGGATTTACTATCCTTTTGCGTCTGTCACTACGCCCGGCAATCGCGAGTTTGAAGTTCGTCACAGTCATTCAATCATTGAATCCTACTCGGAATACCACAGACAAGGTTTAGACCTTCCGGATTCTCTTGAATGCCGCCATCATTCTAGCTTACACCACGAAGATTCCGATTAAGAGATCTGAGAGATACTCATTCAATTCTAATGTAGAACGGAAGTGGTTGTTAGGCACGCGTTCATGGGGAATGATGATGATTGTCACGTTCATCACATTCAGGTTGAAGTGCGAATGAATATCTTAGAAGCGAAATAAGAAGAATTGAATAGAAAACAGTAGTACTTTGCATTAATCTTTGAGGAACAGCAGAACTCCACACCTTAATCTATGGAGTGCAGAAACTCTACCGTTAAAAATACATAAGTGATAATGGAGTTCATTAGTCTCGGCCCCAGAGGGGAACCGGAGTAACCAAGATTGTGAATACAATGATAAAAAGTTCTATTTATAATAAACTAGTCACTAGGGTTTACAGGAGTAAGTAATTGATGCATAAATCCACTTCCGGGGCCCACTTGGTGTGTGCTTGGGCTGAGCTTTGAGTGTTGCACGTGTAGAGGTCCTCCTTGGAGTTGAACGCCAGCTTTTGTGCCAGTTTGGGCGTTCAACTCTGGTTTTGGCTCCTTTTCTGGCGCTGGACGCCATATTTGGGCAGAAAGCTGGCATTGAATGCCAGTTTGCGTCATCTATTCTTGGCCAAAGTATGGACTATTATATATTTCTGGAAAGCCCTGGATGTCTACTTTCCAACGCAATTGGAAGCGCACCATTTCAAGTTTTGTAGCTCCAGAAAATCTACTTTGAGTGCAGAGAGGTCAGAATCCAACAGCATCAGCAGTCCTTCTTCAACCTCTGAATCTGATTTCTGCTCAAGTCCCTCAATTTCAGCCAGAAAATACCTGAAATCACAGAAAAATACACAAACTCATAGTAAAGTCCAGAAATGTGAATTTAACATAAAAACTAATGAAAACATCCCTAAAAGTAACTAGATCCTACTAAAAACATACTAAAAACAATGCCAAAAAGCGTATAAATTATCCGCTCATCACTAATCCAATTCAAACCGAAAATCGATTAAAACTGCATTAATTTGGATTTTATTGGATTTATTTTTTGCAAGCCGTTGGATCGGATCGGATTTCGGATCTACTTTTTATAACCGATCCAATCCAATCCAAACTGTACAATGTATTATAATATTATTTTATTATTATATTCACAATTAACTTATAACATGTTCAATTTGTTATATGTTTTTATATTATTCATGTATTATTATTATTTAATAAATATTTTATGTTTAAAATGTGATTTATCTATTTATTTTAATTAACCTATAATTTTATTTCTATTGTTATGTTATCGTTAGTTTTTAAGAGGGTTAAGTACGATTTTGGTCCCTAACATAGAGGCCAAAAATTTATTTCATCTCCGACCTTTTTTTCACTACAAAATGGTCCCTAAAGTTTCAGTTTGTTTAACAATCATCCTTTGGACGAAAACGCCCCTCCTCCATCTTCCCCAAAATGCAGAAACAGAAGCAGAATGCAGAAGCAGCATGCAGAAGCAGAAGCAGTAAAACAACAATAATGAAACAGCAATAATTAGAAGAACAACACCAACAACAACAATGGATAATGAAATCAAAACAACAACAAAAGTAAAACCAGAAGCAGAAGCAAAAACAGAAAAATTAAAGAAAAAAGGGTTGCGGCGGTGGTGGGAGAGGAGGGGCTGCGACTGTGAACTGCGAATCGCGAGGAGAGAAGAGATGCAGTGGTGGCGGATCACGTGGAAAGGGCTGCGGCAGTGATGGCGACGCCGCGAATTGCAACGAGAACAGCGAGGAAACAGCAGCGAAGAAGCAGCGGTGGCGTGGAGATTCCCGACTCTTCATCACAGGCGGCGGCGCGACGGCCATCTTTCCCACCCCCTGCAACTCTCTTCCCCCCCCCCTTCTCTTTCTCCCCGGCCCCATTCTCTTTCTTTCCCGTTTCCTTTCTTTCTTTTTTTATTTTATAATTTTTTTAATTAGAGGTAAAATGGTAATAAAAATAAAAAATTTGGTGAAAAGAACGATTTTAAAACAAACTGAAATCTTTGGGACTATTTTATAGCGAAAAAAAGGGCGAGGACAAAATAAATTTTTGGCCTCTACGTTAGGGACCAAAATCGCACTTAACCCTTTTTAAGATATTATTGAGACTTGTTATGTCATTGTTGGTTATTTAAAATTTGATGTTGAGACTTGTTATATATATTTAATTTTTTTAATTTACAAAACCGAAAATCCAATCCAATTCAAACCGCTTGAAATTAGATCGGATCGGATTGAATTTTTTTAAAGAA
Organism: Arachis ipaensis; assembly: GCF_059453495.1. NCBI lineage: Eukaryota > Viridiplantae > Streptophyta > Magnoliopsida > Fabales > Fabaceae > Arachis > Arachis ipaensis. The sequence continues at coordinate 31,723,765 of NC_142442.1, forward strand.
ATCATCCAATCCAAACCACATCGCAAGTAAAATTAGTGTTCGAATCGAATGAGTTTTTGACTCAAAATCGATCCAAACCGCACTGAAAACACCCTACCAAATATATCTAAACATAGCAATTTATGCATACTAGCAATGAACTTCATTGGTAACAACACACACATTAAGTTGCCTTTTTCAAATTTTAGTAATTTAGGAGTAGTTGCCAAAAAAAAATTTGTTTGTATGTTGTATCACATAATAGGCAGTTACTTTAGCATATTTTTTAGGGATAATATTTAAATTTTAAACTGAACATATATATATTCCTTGATTTATATACATGCAGCTTTTATTAGTGTCTTTTGATTTATTAGTGTCTTGGGGTTTTTACTAGCACTCCACTAAGGGCAAGTGCCACTATGATTCTTTGATCTCTATTAGAAATAGAGTGAGTAATAGAGTGAGATTGACAAATGGTAGTTATGTAAAATTGAACAATTAGCCCCTTGAGGCTATTCTTGGGCTGAATCTTGATTCTATCTCATCTATTTATAAGATAAGAGTATAGTTGATTTTTTTCGTTAGTGAAAATATAGTTTCAATTCTCACTCTCTGCATTTTCTAGTTACTCTTCTCTGCATCAGTTTGTTATTCTGCTACTGGCTCTGGGTTATTTTTGGCAATCTCTTGTTGATTCATGTATGTCTCATTTACCCTGATCACTTTCTCTTTTATAATTCTACATTCCTCTCTCTCTTTTTCTAATTCTCAATTCTGATCAATCAGTGTTCCTCATGGACAAACTCAGGGATGATCGTCGCAATCATGATTCGGCTAGTGACTATGATAATGAGAAAATTATTTCAATTACAGAGGAAGATATCTTTGGAGGAGTTAATATTTGTTTTAAAAGTCTCATTGGTAGAGTTTTTGCTGCATGATCCTTTTCGGTTGGCACTATGAAGAATGCATTTAACGCAATATGGAATAGACCTGAGGGGTTTCGGGTGGAGATGAAGGGTCATAACTGTTACGGCCTGGCCCAAGATCCCCGTGGGTCGACCCGACCCGAGCTCCACCCGGTCCGGCCACGCATCCTGTAACCGACCCGGACACGCGTTCTGTACGGCTTGCACACAGCTATGGGACAGCATCCTTTAGGATATGGGCCTGTCCCCATGGGGGCCCACCACTGACATGTATATAAGGGGAAGACTGGCTCTTCCCCCGAGGTACGTCACATATCACACTACCTTTTCCGCCTGCACATTACTGACAAGAGCGTCGGAGTGTCTTTGCAGGTGACACCCCCCTCTCCACGAGGAGCACGGGACATCGGGACCTCGCATCCTTCGATCGGCAGTCCACGACCTGACGAATCCCTACCAACATCCCGGATCGCAATCCGAACCGTCCGGTAACCGACCTACCGAACATTGGCGCCGTCTGTGGGGAGACTTCATGGACTTCGTGCTAGTCGAAACGGAGGCAAGCCGCGAGGCCGTACCCGGAGGCGACACCGCCGGGACGGGAACCCGACAACATCCGAGATTCCCCCCGAGGGACGCAACCCAGGCGCACGAGAGACGCCCCTTCGGGGGGACTGGCGACAACCACGCCAGAATAATGCAAGAGCTACGCCATAGAATGCAAGACTTGGAGCGCCGATTAGCGGACAGGGAACGCGACCAGCGCACCCCGGAACAGAGTCACTCTCGTTCTCGCTCTAGGAGCCGCTCCCGGCACACGCCTAGCCCCCAGGGCGAATCAGAAAGCACTAAGAAGAGAGGACGCGTGAGAAGGCATCACGACCCCGTCATTTACGCCAGGCGCGAAGGCCGGCGTACCACGAACCGAGGGGACGAAGACGCCCGTCGGGAGAACGACGAAGGGAGAACGAACACCCGGGGACACGTGATAATAGGAGCCACCCCATTCCACCGCTCCATACTCGAGGTCCGGCTGCCAAAGCATTTTGACAAGCCGACGGACATGAGGTACGATGGAACGCAGGACCCCCTGGAGCACCTAACGGCCTTCGAGGCCAGGATGAACTTAGAAGGAGTAGGAGATGAGGTAAGATGCCGCGCCTTCCCGGTCACTTTGGCGGGACCTGCAATACGGTGGTTCAATAACCTCCCGCAGGACTCAGTGACCCAATTCTCCGACATCAGCCATGCCTTCCTGGCTCAGTTTACAACCAGGATCGCCAAAGCCAAGCACCCAATCAATTTGCTAGGGGTGACCCAGAGAGCCAGGGAGCCGACCAGAAAATACTTGGACCGTTTCAACGACGAGTGTTTGGAAATTGACGGTTTGACGGACTCAGTAGCGAGTTTATGCTTGACAAATGGGCTCCTAAATGAGGACTTCAGGAAGCACCTTACCACAAAGCCATTCTGGACAATGCAGGAGATCCAGTGCGTAGCCAAGGAGTATATCAACGACGAGGAGGTGAGCCGAGTTGTGGCTGCCAATAAACGGCAGCCCGCCTACAACCAAGCCCGGCACTACGAAGGCAGAGAGAAACCAAGGGAACACGCCAGGGACGACGGCCCAGGCAAAACCTAGAAGCCGTTCCCCCGAGTCAGGAAATTCACTAATTACACCCCCTCACGGCACCGATCACGGAAGTTTACCAACAGATAGCAGAGAAGGGGATACTGACGAAACCCCGACTACTAAAGGGCAGGACGGGGGGAGACAAGAGCCTCTACTGCGAATATCATAAAGGATACGGACACAAAACCCAAGACTGCTTCGACCTAAAAGACGCCCTGGAGCAGGCAATCAGGGACGGAAAACTTGCCGATTTCTCCCATCTTATAAGGGAGCCGAGGAGACGCAATCGGGATCAAGGAGGCGAAGACGGCTCCCGGGCAGCAAGACAACGCCGATAGCCAGAGAGGGACGACCACGGTCTCACGGTGGTGAATGTAGTAACAGCGAGAAACTCCGCCCCAAGGTCAAAATCAGCACAGAAAAAAGATGCCAAGGTCTTCGCAGTCTCCTCCTCGTCTGCCAGAGGTTCTCGGGGACTCCCATCCATCTCCTTCGGCCCCGAAGATCAATGGTTCGACGAAATGCCTGAAAGTCCTCCCATGGTCATCACGGCCAGGGTCGGAACCGGCCTCGTCAAACGGATCCTGGTGGATACGGGGGAAGATTCGAACATCATGTTTCAAAACGTCTTTGATGCCCTGGGACTACGAGATACCGATCTGGCGACCCACCAGCACGGTGTGGTAGGATTGGGAGACCACTTCATCAAGCCGGATGGAATCATCTCGCTCCCGACCTCTGTTGGGCAAGGGCAAAGGCGAAGGACTGTGATGGCAGATTTTGTAATATTATGAGATTCCACAACCTACAACATTATCTTGGGGAGGAAAACCATCAACGACCTGGGGGTTGCCATTAGTACAAAGCTGCTCATGATGAAGTTTGTTACTGATGATGGATCCGTAGGATCCATCAGGGGAGACTTGGAAACAGCGGTCGCCTGCGACCACGCCAGCCTCTCTCTCAGGAAAAAGTCCAAAGAAGCTTCAGGAGTTTTCCTCGCCGACTTGGACGCCAGGATAGAAGATAAGCCCAGACCTGAGCCAGAAGGGGATTTGAAAAAATTTAGGGTTGGTGACGGGGACGAGAAGTTCACGTTCATAAACAGAAACCTCCCCCATGAATTAAAGGAGCCTCTGATGGAGATGATCAGAGCCAATGCCAACCTCTTCGCTTGGACGCCAGCCGACATGCCAGGGATAGATCCCCAGCTCATGTCACACCATCTGGCCGTCAAACCTGAAGCCAAGCCAATAGCCCAGAGGAAGAGAAAGATGTCGCAGGAAAGGGCAGAGGAGGTGGCCAGGCAGGCGGCCAGCCTCCTTGAAGCAGGGTTTATCCGGGAATTGGACTACTCGACCTGGTTGTCGAACGTAGTTTTGGTGAAGAAGCACAATGGGAGGTGGAGAATGTGTGTAGACTACTCTGACCTCAATAAGGCATGTCCTAAGGACTGCTACCCCCTGCCAAACATTGACGCACTCATCGACGCAGCGGCGGGGTACCAGTATCTGAGCTTCATGGACGCTTATTCTGGATACAACCAGATACTGATGCACCGACCCGACGAGGAAAAAACGGCGTTCATAACGCCAGGAGGGACCTATTGCTACAAAGTAATGCCATTTGGTCTGAAAAATGCTGGCGCCACATACCAGAGATTGATGAACAAGATATTCAGTGAGCTTATAGGCAAGACAGTTGAAGTCTACGTGGACGACATCCTCGCAAAAACCACACGACCAGACGATCTCCTGAACGACCTGGGAGGTGTATTTGCGTCCCTCCGGCAACACGGCATGAGGCTTAACCCGCACAAATGCGCCTTTGCCATGGAGGCCGGAAAGTTCCTGGGATTCATGATCACCCAAAGAGGGGTAGAAGCCAACCCCGAGAAGTGCCAAGCGATTCTCCAGATGAAGAGCCCAGGTTGTATCAAAGATGTCCAACGATTGGCGGGGAGACTGACGGCATTATCCCGTTTCCTCGGTGCGTCGGCAGCAAAAGCCCTGCCCTTCTTCAATCTGATGAAAAAGGGAATAGCATTCGAATGGACCCCGGCGTGCGAGGAGGCATTCAACCACTTCAAGGAAATCCTAGCAGCGCCCCCGGTGCTCGGGAAGCCCAAGGCCGGAGAATCACTCTACCTCTACCTGGCAGTAACAGAGGAAGCGCTTGCAGCGGTGCTCGTAAGAGAATAAGGGAAAGCTCAGCAGCCAGTCTACTTCATGAGTAGGGCTCTACAAGGAGCCGAGCTGAGGTACAGCAAACTGGAAAAGCTGGCTTTGACACTCCTAACTTCCTCCCGAAGGTTAAGGCAATACTTCCAGGGTCACCGTATAGTCGTGAGAACGGACCAGGCAATTCGCCAAGTACTATAAAAACCTGATTTGGCTGGTAGGATGATGACCTGGGCCATCGAACTCTCCCAATACGACTTGCAGTATGAGCCCCGGCACGCAATCAAAGCCCAGGCAATGGCTGACTTCTTGGTTGAGGTAACGGGTGATCCCTCCGAGGAAAAGGGCACACGGTGGAGGCTCCACGTGGACGGGTGATGAGCGGATATTTTATACGCTTTTTGGGGTTAATTTCATATAGTTTTGAGTATGTTTTAGTTAGTTTTTAGTCTATTTCCATTAGTTTTTAGGAAAAATTCATATTTCTGGACTTTACTATGAGTTGTGTGTTTTTCTGTAATTTCAGGTATTTTTCTGGCTGAAATTGAAGGAGCTGAGCAAGAATCCGATTCAGGCTGAAAAAGGACTGCTGATGCTGTTGGATTCTGACCTCCCTGCACTTAAAGTGGATTTTTTGGAGCTACAGAACTCGAAATGGCATGCTTCCAATTGCATTGGAAAGTAGACATCCAGGGCTTTCCATCAATATATAATAGTCCATACTTTGCACAAGGATAGACGACGTAAACTGGCGTTCAACGCCAGTTTTCTGCCCAATTCTGGCGTCCAGCGCCAGAAAAGGATCAAAAGCTGGAGTTGAACGCCCAAACTGGCACAAAAACTGGCGTTCAACTCCACAAATGGCCTCTGCACGTGACTCACTTAAATCTCAGCCCCAGCACACACCAAGTGGGCCCCAGAAGTGGATCTCTGCATCATCCATCATAGTCCACTCATATTTTGTAACCCTAGGCTACTAGTTTAATATTTAAACAACTTTTAGAGACTTATTTTGTATCTCATGACATTTTAGATCTAAACTTTGTATTCTCTGACGGCATGAGTCTCTAAACCCCATTGTTGGGGGTGAGGAGCTTTGCTGTGTCTCGATGAATTAATGTAAGTATTTCTGTTTTCCATTCAAACACGCTTGTTCCTATCTAAGATATTCATTCGCGCTTAACTGTGATGAAGGTGATGATCTGTGATATTCATCACCTTCCTCAAACCACGAACGTGTGCCTGACAACCACCTCTGTTCTATATCCGATTGAATGAATATCTCTTAGATTCCTTAATCAGAATCTCCGTGGTATAAGCTAGAACTGATGGCGGCATTCATAAGAATCCGGAAAGTCTAAACCTTGTCTGTGGTATTCCGAGTAGGATTCAAGGATTGAATGACTGTGACGAGCTTCAAACTCCTGAAGGCTGGGCGTTAGTGACAGACGCAAAAGGATAGCAAATCCTATTCCAACCGGATCGAGAACCAACCGGTGATTAGCCGTGCTGTGACAGAGCGCGTGAGCGTAGTTTTCACTAGAAGGATGGAAGGTAGCCATTGACAACGATGATCCACCAACACACAGCTTGCCATAGGAGGACGTGCGTGCGTGAACAAGAAGACAGAGGAAAGCAGAGATTCAGAAGACAAAGCATCTCCAAAACTCCAACATATTCTCCATTACTGCATAACAAGTAACCTTTAATCCATGCTCTATTGTTTATTCGCAATTCAACTGATAAACATAATTGACTTCCTGACAAAGATTTACAAGATAACCATAGATTACTTCAAACCAACAATCTCCATGGGATTCGACCCTTACTCACGTGAGGTATTACTTGGACGACCCAGTGCACTTGCTGGTTAGTGGTACGCGTTATGAAAAGTGTGATTCACAATTCGTGCACCAAGTTTTTGGCGCCGTTGCCGGGGATTGTTCGTGTTTGAACAACTGACGGTTTATTTTGTTGCTTAGATTAGGAAAAATTTTCTCTTTTTGGTTTAGAGTCTTTTATTATTTATCCCTTGTTAAAACACTTTAAATTTATAGCTCAGTTAATTAGAACGTGGTGTTTATGTTCATGGTAATTGGCTATCATATTTTTTAAAACCTTTTTCAAAAATAATTTTTCTGTTAAATCCTGTGCCAAACTTTAAGTTTGGTGTTTTCAAAAATAATCTTTCTTAAAATTTTCGAAAATTTTCATAACTCATTTGGCTAGAGCGTTAATCTGTGCTCTTGGTAATTGGGTTAGAGTCTTTTATATTCTTTTCAAAACCTTCTTTTTCATAAATAATATTTTTTCTATTAAATCTTGTGCCAAACTTTAAGTTTGGTGTTTTCTTGTTGATTTCCCTTTGGTTTTCGAAAATTTTGGTTTGGTTTTCTAAAAATTTTAAGTTTGGTGTTCTTTCTTCATGTTCTTGTGTTCTTGTGAGTCTTCAAAGTGTTCTTGAGTTTTCCTTGTGTCTTGATCTTAAAATTTTTAAGTTTGGTGTTCCTTGGTGTTTTCCCTCCAAAATTTTCAAAAACAAGGAGCATTAGATCTAAAAATTTTAAATCTTGTACTATCTTATTGTTTTTCTCTCTCCTCACTAAATTCAAAAATATCTTTTCAAAATATCTCTTCTAACTTCCTAACTTCTTATCTTTTCAAAATTTGTTTCAACTAACCAACTAACTTTTTGTTTGTTTCTTAACTTTTTCAAAACTACCTAACTAACTCCCTCTCTCTAATTTTCGAAAATATCTTCCCTCTTTTTCAAAAATTTCTTTTTTATTAACTAATTAATTTTTATTTTTATTTTTTATAAAAAAAAAATATTTTTAATTTCAAAATTCAAATTCTTTTTAGTTATTTTATTTTATTTAAGTATTTACTTCTTATAAAATAAAATAAATAAAAAGATAAATCAGTCCAAGTTATATCCATATATCCATCATGGACATAAGTGGAAATGAACAGTCCAGGAGGACTCTGGGGTCATATTCTAACCCCTCTACTGCTTCATATGGGAGTAGCATATGCATACCCTCCATTGGAGTTAGTAGCTTTGAGTTGAATCCTCAGCTCATTATCATGGTGCAGCAAAGTTGCCAGTATTCCGGTCTTCCACAGGAAGAACCTACAGAGTTTCTGGCACAATTTTTAGAAATTGCTGACACAGTACATGATAAGGAAATAGATCAGGATGTCTACAGACTATTACTGTTTCCATTTGCTGTAAAAGATCAAGCTAAGAGGTGGTTAAATAACCAACCTAAGGCCAGCATAAGAACATGGAAACAGCTGACAGAAAAATTCCTGAATCAGTATTTTCCTCCAAAAAGGATGACACAGCTAAGGCTGGACATCCAAGGCTTTAAACAAGGAGATAATGAATCTCTTTATGATGCCTGGGAGAGATACAGAGAGATGCTACGAAAATGCCCCTCTGAAATGTTTTCAGAGTGGGTTCAGTTAGACATCTTCTACTATGGGCTTGCAGAAGGAGCTCAGATGTCTCTAGATTACTCAGCTGGTGGATCTATCCATATGAGAAAGACAATTGAAGAGGCTCAAGAGCTCATTGATACAGTTGCCAGGAATCAGCATCTGTATCTAAGCAGCAACCCTTCCATGAATGAAGAGGTTAAAACAGTAACTGTTGAATTCAGTACTGTGAAACAAGCTGCTGAATTCAATCAGCAATTGGATTTTCTAACAAAGCAACTAGCTGAATTCAAGGACAGGCTACAGGAGACAAGGATAGCTAATATACATATGGACGAACAGTTTAAGCAAACAAAGCAGCAGCTATCAAGGCAAATAGCAGAAGAATGCCAAGCAGTTCAATTAAGAAGTGGGAAAACATTAAATACCCCACCTCAAGGCATCAAAAATTCAAGAAATGAGCAACCCACCAAAGATTCACCTGAGGACAGTAAGAGCCCAGGGAAAAATAATTCTGGCACTAAAACGCCAGAAAATGGGTGGAAGGCTGGCGCTGAACGCCCAGACCATGCCCAAAACTGGCGTTCAGCGCCAGAAACAAGGCAGGATTGGCGTTCAACGCCAGAAATGGGGCAGAATCCAGCGTTGAACGCCCAACATGGGCACATTTCTGGCGTTCAGGCGCCAGGAACAGACAGTGAGCTGGCGTCTAACGTCACTCCAGCTTCTGACTCTGGCACTCAATTGCCAGTGAGGGATCAGACACACACAAGTGCTGATAACAACCCCTCTAAAAAGGCTTCTTTAACCACTAAGGTTGAGGAATATAAAGCCAAGATACCTTATCCTCAAAAACTCCGGAAAGAGGAGCAGGATAAGCAATTTGCTCGCTTTGCAGATTATCTAAGGACTCTTGAAATAAAGATTCCATTTGCAGAGGCACTTGAGCAAATACCTTCTTATGCCAAGTTCATGAAAGAGATCTTGAGTCATAAAAAGGAGTGGAGAGAAACAGAAAGAGTTCTCCTCACTGAAGAATGCAGTGCAGTCATTCTGAAAAGCTTTCCTGAAAAGCTTAAAGACCCTGGGAGTTTTCTGATACCATGCATATTAGAAGGTGATTGCACCAAGACAACTTTATGCGATCTTGGGGCAAGCATCAACCTGATACCTGCATCCATTATCAGGAAGCTTGGCTTAACTGAAGAAGTTAAACCAACCCGGATATGTCTCCAACTTGCTGATGGTTCCACTAAATACCCATCAGGCGTGATTGAGGACATGATTGTCAGAGTTGGGCCATTCGCCTTTCCCACTGACTTTGTTGTGCTGGAAATAGAGGAGCACAAAAGTGCTACTCTCATCCTAGGAAGACCCTTCCTAGCAACTGGACGATCCCTCATTGATGTCCAACAGGGGGAAATAACCCTGAGAGTCAATGATGATGAGTTTAAGTTGAACGCTGTCAAAGCCATGCAGCATCCAGACACATCAACAGACTGCATGAAAGTTGATCTCATTGACTCTTTGGTAGAAGAGATCAACATGGCTGAGAGTCTCGAATCAGAGTTGGAAGACATCTTTAAAGATGTTCAGCCTGATTTGGAGGATTCAGGGGACATGAAAGAGCCTCTGAACTTTCTTCTGAAAGAGGAAAAACCTCCTAAACCCGAGCTCAAGCCACTACCACCATCCTTGAAATATGCATTTCTGGGAGAAGGTGACACTTTTCCAGTGATCATAAGCTCTGCTTTAAATTCACAGGAAGAGGAAGCACTTATTCAAGTGCTAAGGACACACAAGACAGCTCTTGGGTGGTCCATAGGTGACCTTAAGGGCATAAGCCCAGCTAGATGCATGCACAAAATCCTATTGGAAGATAATGCCAAACCAGTGGTTCAACCACAGAGGCGGCTAAATCCAGCCATGAAGGAAGTGGTGCAGAAAGAGGTCACCAAATTACTAGAGGCTGGGATTATTTATCCCATTTCTGATAGCCCCTGGGTGAGCCCTGTTCAAGTCGTCCCAAAAAAGGGAGGCATGACAGTGATTCATAATGAAAAAAATGAACTGGTTCCTACAAGAACAGTTACAGGGTGGCGCATGTGTATTGACTACAGAAGGCTCAATACAGCCACCAGAAAGGATCATTTTCCTTTACCATTCATAGACCAGATGCTAGAGAGACTAGCAGGTCATGATTATTACTGCTTTTTGGATGGCTACTCAGGCTATAACCAGATTGCAGTAGATCCCCAGGATCAAGAGAAAACAGCATTCACATGTCCATCTGGAGTGTTTGCTTATAGAAGGATGTCATTTGGGCTATGTAATGCGCCTGCAACCTTCCAGAGATGCATGCTCTCTATTTTCTCTGACATGGTGGAAAAATTTCTGGAAGTCTTCATGGATGACTTCTCAGTATATGGAGACTCATTCAGCTCCTGTCTTGATCACTTGAAACTTGTTCTAAAAAGATGCCAAGAAACCAACCTAGTTTTAAACTGGGAAAAGTGTCACTTCATGGTGACTGAAGGAATTGTTCTTGGGCATAAAATCTCAAACAAGGGAATAGAGGTGGATCAAGCAAAAATAGAGGTAATTGAAAAATTACCACCACCTGCCAATGTTAAGGCAATCAGAAGCTTTCTGGGGCATGCAGGATTCTATAGGAGGTTTATAAAGGATTTTTCAAAAATCACAAAACCTCTAAGAAATCTGCTAGCTGCTAACACACCATTTGTGTTTGACACAGCATGCCTGCAAGCGTTTGAAACACTGAAAGCTAAGCTGGTCACAGCACCAGTTATTTCTGCACCAGACTGGACATTACCATTTGAGCTAATGTGTGATGCCAGTGATCATGCCATTGGTGCAGTATTGGGACAGAGGCATGACAAGCTTCTGCATGTCATTTATTATGCCAGTCGCGTTTTAAATGATGCCCAGAAAAATTACACAACCACAGAAAAGGAATTACTTGCAGTGGTTTACGCCATTGACAAGTTCAGATCCTACTTAGTGGGATCAAAGGTGATTGTGTACACTGACCATGCTGCTCTTAAGTATCTACTCACAAAGCAGGATTCAAAATCCAGGCTCATCAGATGGGTATTGCTTCTGTAAGAGTTTGATATAGAAATAAGAGACAGAAAAGGGACAGAGAACCAAGTAGCTGATCATCTGTCCCGGATAGAGCCAGTGGAAGGGACGTCCCTCCCCTTTCTTGAGATCTCTGAGACGTTCCCTGATGAGCATCTATTTGCCATTCAGGAAGCACCATGGTTTGCCGATATTGCAAACTATAAAGCTGCAAGGTTCATACCCAAGGAGTACAATAGAATACAAAAGAAGAAATTAGTTACTGATGCGAAGTACTACTTGTGGGATGAACCTTATCTCTTTAAGAGATGTGCAGACGGAATTATCCGTAGGTGTGTGCCTAGAGAAGAAGTACAGAGGATCCTGTGGCATTGCCACGGATCTCAATATGGAGGCCATTTCGGAGGTGAGCGAACAGCCACCAAGGTCCTCCAATGTGGCTTCTATTGGCCCACACTCTATAAAGATTCCCGAGAGTTTGTACGTAACTGTGACAGTTGTCAAAGAGCTGGCAATCTGCCTCATGGTTACGCCATGCCTCAACAAGGAATCTTGGAGATTGAGTTGTTTAACGTATGGGGAATTGACTTCATGGGACCTTTTCCACCATCATATTCAAACACTTATATTCTGGTGGCAGTTGACTATGTATCAAAATGGGTTGAGGCTATTGCCACACCCACCAATGATACTAAAACAGTGCTGAAGTTCCTCCAGAAACATATCTTTAGCAGGTTTGGTGTCCCTAGAGTGTTAATCAGTGATGGGGGCACTCACTTCTGCAATAAACAGCTTTACTCTGCCATGGTTCGGTATGGAATTCGCCACAAAGTGGCCACACCATATCATCCACAAACCAATGGGCAAGCTGAAGTCTCTAACAGAGAATTAAAGAGAATCCTGGAACGGACAGTAAATACCCGTAGAAAGGATTGGGCAAGGAGCTTGGATGATGCTCTGTGGGCTTACAGAACAGCATTCAAGACCCCTATAGGGACCTCTCCATACTAACTCGTGTATGGTAAGGCATGTCACCTGCCCGTGGAACTGGAACATAAGGCCTACTGGGCAACCAGATTCCTAAACTTTGATGCCAAATTAGCAGGAGAAAAAAGATTGCTCCAGCTAAATGAGCTAGAGGAGTTCAGATTCACAGCGTTCGAAAATGCCAAGCTATATAAAGAAAAATAAAAAAAGTGGCATGACAGAAAGCTGTCATCTAGAATCTTTGAACCAGGACAGAAGGTTCTGTTGTTTAACTCTAGACTCAGGCTATTCCCCGGGAAACTGAAATCCCGGTGGAGGGGACCATACGTGATTACAAGTGTATCACCATATGGTTATGTGGAGCTTCAAGATATTGATTCTGATAAGAAGTTCATTGTCAATGGACAGAGAATCAAGCATTATCTTGAAGGCAACATTGAGCAAGACTGCTCAAGGCTGAAGCTAGATTAAAAGCTCAGCAAGGTCCAGCTAAAGACATTAAAGAAGCGCTTGTTGGGAGGCAACCCAATTTTTATTTATTTTCATGGTTGTTCATGTTTTATTAGGTTCATGATCATGTGGAGTCACAAAATAAATATTAAAAATTGAAAACGGAATCAAAAACAGCAGAAGAAAAATCACACCCTGGAGGAAGCACCTGTCTGGCGTTCAACGCCAGAACAGAGCATGGTTCTGGCGCTGAACGCCCAAAATGGGCAACATCCTGGCGCTGAACGCCCAGAACAAGCATGGTTCTGGCGTTCAACGCCAGAAATGGCTAGTAAAGGGGCGTTGAACGCCCAAAATGGGCACCAACCTGGCGCTAAATGCCCAGAGTTGTGTGCAAGGGCATTTTGCATGCCCAAATTGGTGCAGGGATGTAAATGCCTTGACACCTCAAGATCTGTGGACCTCACAGGATCATTTCAAGATCTGTGGACCCCACAGGATCCCCACCCTCCCTCCTCATAATCCTAGTTTTTTTATTTCCACATCTTCTTCTTCATCTATTCCCTCTTCTTTTGCTCGAGGGCGAGCAACATTCTAAGTTTGGTGTGGACATCACAATTATGTAAAGGATCTATAGCTCAGTGGTAGAACATGTGGCTGCAAATCAAGAGATACCTCAGGGGATGCACTCCCCTCCACATAATTATTGGAAGCAACTGAGGATAGAAATACCAAAAATCACTAGGAATCAAGCCACAAAGGCAAGGAAGAGACATAAAAGAGCTCAAGAATATCATTGGTGCCTCAAGAAGGAAATGCCATCATCACTAAGGTGGACTCGTTCCTTGTTCTTACTTTCTCTTTTTTTCGTTTTCTCTATGTTAAGTGCTTATCTATGTTTGTGTCTTCATTACATGATCATTAGTAGTAATTAGCGTCTAGTTTGATTTTATCCCCAATTAAGTTATAGTCTATTTTTCTCATCATCAGCAAACATGAATAAAATAGTAGATCTTTTGAATAAGAGGTAATAAAATTTCGAGTTTTTAATAAGAAAAATTCTAATTAGTAACATGTGGTGGCAATGCTTTCTGTCTTCTGAATGAATGCTTGAACAGTGCATATGTCTTTTGAATTTGTTGTTTAAGACTGTTAAATATGTTGGCTCTTGAAAGAATGATGAACATGAGACATGTTATTGATAATCTGAAAAATCAAAAAAATGATTCTTGAAGCAAGAAAAAGCAGCAAAGAACAAAGCTTGCAGAAAAAAAAAAACAAAATAATAATAATAGAAAGAAAAAGAAAAAGCAAGCAGAAAAAGCCAAAAGCTCTTAAAACCAAGAGGCAAGAGCAAACAGCCAATAACCCTTAAAACCAAAAGACAAGGGCAAATAAAAAGGATCCCAAGGCTTTGAGCATCAGTGGATAGGAGGGCCTAAAGGAATAAAATCCTGGTCTAAGCGGCTAAACCAAGCTGTCCCTAACCATGTGCTTGTGGCGTGCAGGTGTCAAGTGAAAACTTGAGACTGAGCGGTTAAAGTCAAGGTCCAAAGCAAAAAGAAGAGTGTGCTTAAGAACTCTGGACACCTCTAATTGGGGACTTTAGCAAAGCTGAGTCACAATCTGAAAAGGTTCACCCAGTTATGTGTCTGTGGCATTTATGTATCCGGTAGTAATACTGGAAAACAAAGTGCTTAGGGCCACGGCCAAGACTCATAGAATAGCTGTGTTCAAGAATCATCACACTGAAATAGGAGAATCAATAACACTATCTGAATTCTAAGTTCCTATAGATGCCAATCACTCTGAGCTTCAATGGATAAAGTGAGATGCCAAAACTGTTCAGAAGCAAAAAGCTACTAGTCCCGCTCATCTAATTAGAATCTGAGCTTCAATCAAAAACTCTGAGATATTATTGCTTCTCAACCTATTAGTCTTCTATTTTATTTGTCTAGTTGCTTGAGGACAAGCAACAGTTTAAGTTTGGTGTTGTGATGAGCGGATATTTTATACGCTTTTTGGGGTTAATTTCATATAGTTTTAAGTATGTTTTAGTTAGTTTTTAGTCTATTTCCATTAGTTTTTAGGAAAAATTCATATTTCTGGACTTTACTATGAGTTGTGTGTTTTTCTGTAATTTCAGGTATTTTTCTGGCTGAAATTGAAGGAGCTGAGCAAAAATCTGATTCAGGCTGAAAAAGGACTGATGATGCTGTTGGATTCTGACCTCCCTGCACTTAAAGTAGATTTTCTGGAGCTACAGAACTCGAAATGGCATGCTTCCAATTGCATTGGAAAGTAGACATCCAGGGCTTTCCAGCAATATATAATAGTCCATACTTTGCACAAGGATAGACGACATAAACTGGCGTTCAACGCCAGTTCTCTGCCCAATTCTGGCGTCCAGCGCCAGAAAAGGATCAAAAGCTGGAGTTGAACGCCCAAACTGGCACAAAAACTGGCGTTCAACTCCACAAATGGCCTCTGCACGTGACTCACTTAAATCTCAGCCCCAGCACACACCAAGTGGGCCCCAGAAGTGGATCTCTGCATCATCCATCATAGTCCACTCATATTTTGTAACCCTAGGCTACTAGTTTAATATTTAAACAACTTTTAGAGACTTATTTTGTATCTCATGACATTTCAGATCTAAACTTTGTATTCTCTGACGGCATGAGTCTCTAAACCCCATTGTTGGGGGTGAGGAGCTCTGCTGTGTCTCGATGAATTAATGCAAGTATTTCTGTTTTCCATTCAAACACGCTTGTTCCTATCTAAGATATTCATTCGCGCTTAACTGTGATGAAGGTGATGATCTGTGATATTCATCACCTTCCTCAAACCACGAACGTGTGCCTGACAACCACCTCCGTTCTATATCCGATTGAATGAGTATCTCTTAGATTCCTTAATCAGAATCTCCGTGGTATAAGCTAGAACTGATGGCGGCATTCATGAGAATCCGAAAAGTCTAAACCTTGTCTGTGGTATTCCGAGTAGGATTCAAGGATTGAATGACTGTGACGAGCTTCAAACTCCTGAAGGCTGGGCGTTAGTGACAGACGCAAAAGGATAGCAAATCCTATTCCAACCGGATCGAGAACCAACCGGTGATTAGCCGTGCTGTGACAGAGCGCGTGAGCGTAGTTTTCACTGGAAGGATGGAAGGTAGCCATTGACAACGGTGATCCACCAACACACAGCTTGCCATAGGAGGACGTGCGTGCGTGAACAAGAAGACAGAGGAAAGCAGAGATTCAGAAGACGAAGCATCTCCAAAACTCCAACATATTCTCCATTACTGCATAACAAGTAACCTTTAATCCATGCTCTATTGTTTATTCGCAATTCAACTGATAAACATAATTGACTTCCTGACTAAGATTTACAAGATAACCATAGATTGCTTCAAACCAACAATCTCCGTGGGATTCGACCCTTACTCACGTGAGGTATTACTTGGACGACCCAGTGCACTTGCTGGTTAGTGGTACGCGTTGTGAAAAGTGTGATTCACAATTCGTGCACCAACGGGGCCTCCAACCAAACGTCCGGGGGAGCAGGGGTCATCTTAGAAAGCCCGGCAGGAGTCATCTACGAGTAATCGACCAAGTTCGATTTCTCTGTGTCGAACAATCAAGCGGAATATGAAGCTCTCTTAAGCGGGCTAATACTAGCACGTGAAGTCGAGGCAACGAAGGTCGAAGTATGCAGCGACTCACAGGTCGTCACCTCCCAAGTAAACGGAAGCTACCAAGCCCGGGACCCCCTCCTGCAAAAATACCTGGAAAAGGTTAAAGAAATGACAAGTCAGTTCCAAGAGGTCACGATCCAACACGTCCCAAGAGAAAGGAACACACGGGCGGACCTCTTGTCCAAACTAGCGAGCACGAAGCTGGGAGCGGGTAACCGGTCTCTCATCCAGGGCATGGTGAAGGAGCCAACAGTCGCTCTCCATCTGACGGAGTCAAGCCCCTCGTGGTTGGACCCATCATAAACTTCCTGGAACTCGGCAAGTTACCTGACGATGAGAAAGCAGCCAAAACTTTAAGAAGAGAGGCGGCCAGATATGCGATCATACAAGGACAACTGTTCAAAAAGGGACTCAGCCAGCCCCTATTGAAATGTTTACACCCCGACCAAACGGACTATGTACTTAGAGAAGTCCACGAGGGGTGTTGCGGGCACCACATCGGGGGCAAAGCCCTAGCGAGGAAGCTCATCCGAGCCGGGTACTATTGGCCGACAATGATGAAAGACTCAAAGGAATTTGTCAAAAGGTGCATAAAGTGTCAACAAAACGCCAACTTCCACAAGGCACCGGCCTCCGAGCTGATTTCACTAATGACCACTCGACCTTTCGGACAATGGGGAGTAGACCTCCTGGGACCTTTCCCAGTCGGCCCAGGACAAGTCAAATACCTCATTGTCGCCATTGATTACTACACCAAATGGGTAGAGGCTGAACCACTGGCCACAATATCGTCCTCCAACTGTCGGAAGTTCATGTGGAGGCAGGTGATAACCCGTTTCGGTATCCCAGAGGTCGTCATCTCGGATAATGGGACACAATTCGCGGACAAATGGGCAAGTAGAAGCCGCAAACAAAGTCATCCTACTTGGCTTAAAGAAGCGCCTAGACAACAAGAAAGGAGCATGGGCTGACGAGCTCGCTTCTGTCCTGTGGTCCTACCGAACAACCGAGCAAAGCGCCACGGGGGAAACCCCTTTCCGCCTAACATACGGGGTTGACGCGGTGATACCCGTCGAAATCGGCGAGCCAAGCCCCCGGCTACTACTCGCAGGTGTGAACGAAGCGGTGGAAAAGGACCTGGTGGAGGAGACAAGGGAGATGGCTCACTTATCAGAAACGGCGTTAAAACAAAGAATAGCCCTGCGTTACAACACTAAAGTCCTCAGAAGAGATTTCGAGGAAAGAGACCTCGTCCTACGACGCAACGACGTCGGCGTGCCGACCCCGGGAGAAGGGAAGCTGGCAGCAAATTGGGAAGGTCCCTACAGGATTAAAGAGGTGCTCGGAAAAGGTGCCTACAAGCTCGAAAGACTCGACGGCAAGGAAATACCTAGAACATCGAATGCGGGTAACCTAAGAAGGTTCTACTCATGACCAGACGACTCACCGACCTGAGAACCTAAACAGATAGTAAATACTTGCTCTGTTCGCATGATAATTTACCTTTTTATTTTATCAAATACTCGCCGTATTGATTAATTTGCCTAGCTAACGATTAACTCTTACTTGTCAAAAATTTTCGTACTTGTCTACCACTTCCCTACGTGTGCCGCGCACGAGCGCACCTTAAAACGGCAGACCGGGACTGATCACCCCGGGGGCCATCTTCCTTACGGCCAAAGCCAATGACGGCGACAACACGACCACGGCGGTCCAAGCCATAACAAACATAAAACGGGAAAACGGGCGTGAGCCCACCCCTGAGAGAAATAACGGCAACAAATATAGTAAACGGCAACCCGGCCAAACGACTGAATAAGCATAATTTATAAAGTGTCAAAACAAAAAATGAGCAATAAGTTGTTCAGTAAATGCGTGACAAAATATCCCAAGTTACAAGATCTCACTTCCTCGGCATGTCAACAATCTTTCCGTCCTGGATAGTCTTGAAAATGCCAATTACCGACGTGTCAAAATCAGGAGCTGCGATCTTTAGCTGAGCCTTCAGGGCATCTTCGGTCATGGAGATCGCGTTCTTCCCTTGCTCCTTGGTCACTTTGAGCTTCTTCTTAAGCTCTGCGGCTTCAGCTTTAGCGGTTTTTGCCTCTGAGACGGCTTGTTCCCGCTCTTTCTCCAAGGCGGCAACCCGACCCTGAGCGGCATTCAGCTGACCCTCCAAGGTCATCTCACGCTCGACCAGCCGGGCCACGGTCTCATCGGACGCCTTCAACTTCTCCGCAACGGACGACGCTTTCTCCTCAGAAGCACTGAGCTTTCCCCCCATCTCGGACAGCTGGCCCTGGAGCAGTTCAACTTGGACCTTGAAGTTATTGTTCGCTTTGACAGAGGACTCGAGCTTCCTCCGGAGCGCCTCCATTCCCGACAACTCGAATTCAGCCTTTCGAGCTATCACGGCTCCACGAAGCAAGGTTCGGTACATCCACCTCGCCTGCCCAGACAGCTCAGTCCCATGAAAATGCTCCTCCGTCCCGGGTATCAGCTGCGAGTCAATAAATTTAGTAGCATCAAAGTTCCTTTCCATTATAGTGAGGGCCCCTTCCGGGCTGGAAGACATCCTCCGCCTCTTGGGAGTATGGATGAGCTCCACGTCACTGTCCGGCAAGGGGGTAAAGGACGCATGCCCTTCAACGGGCACCTCCTCACGAATAGGAGAAGCCTGGGCCCCTGCAGTCTGTTTCTCCGACACGCCGGTATCCTGGGGAGAAGGCACAACCTGATTCTCCTTCTCCCCAGAAGGACCCTCCGACCTCCCGGCATCCTTTTCTTCGGCATTCTCGTCATCACTCGCTTCAAAAAAGGTCTTCATCAAATTCTCAAGTCCGGTCACGGTGGCAGACATTTCCACTGCAGCAAACAACAGACGCATTAGTCGTTAGATCGGGTAAAGAAAACAACAATAAACAAATGAAGGCAAGCAAACAAGACAACTCACGGATATAGCTCCTGGCGACCTCCCGTTCACCCATGAGGAGATGGGGGTTCACGGGGTTCTTTTCAAAAATAGCAGAAAGTACATCAGCTATTTGCTTATCTACGGGCGACAACCTTTTATACGTCACCTTAATGAAAGAGTTCGACCCCGCCCCAAAACTCCAATAAGTTGGGATAAGGCGCTCCCCCTCTAACGACAACCAAAAGGGGTGGCGACCTTTGACGGGGCGAACTTTGAAGTACTTATCTTTGAACCCATGGTAGGAGTCCTCGAAGAGGCCGAATATTCTCCTACCCTGGGCAGATCGGAAAGAAAGGAACCCTTTCCTCGCTTTCCCTTGTTTGGAAGGATTAGTAAGATTGAAGAAGAAGAGGAAGACGTCCACCGACACCGGTAGCTCGAGGTATTCGCAAACCAATTCGAAACAGTGGATTGAGGCCCAGCTATTTGGATGGAGCTGTGAAGGGGGAGACGGATATCCGGTTGAGGAGCGCCATTTGGAAATCAGAAAGCGGTATCCGAACGCCGACTTGTGTGAACATGGATTTGTAGAACCAAATCCAATCGGGGACACGAGGAGAGTGGAAATTGATCTCAAAAATACACTCGTTGGGGGCAGGAACAGCGGCCTCATAGTTGACCTCCTCGTCTGTTCCCCCACACAAGTAACCGGCTTGCCGGAACTCGGTCAACTCCGCCAGATCCATTTGGTTGGGCGAGTCCTTTATATCGGAAGTTACCCAGGCATACAGGTCGTAGGCCGCGCCAGATGCAGAAGCCCGGGAGACAATGCGAGACATACCTACAGCGGGGTACCACTCCGTCAGTCTATGAGGTCGGGAGCCCATAAAAACCCAGAAACTACACCTTTTCAAACTCAAATCATGGCCAAATACGGTTAAAAGCTACGCCTATCACGCAAATCACCTAAAAACCTACCCAGGAATGGTACCCCTCCCTTAATTCATCTACCCCAGCATTGGAAAGTCATTCGACAAAAGTAAACCAAGCATGCAACAATCACAAACAGCAACTACGCAGCAGTAAAACATAGTGTAAACACAAGAGAATGGGAACCAAGAATTACCTGAATTGGTTGCAGGAATTTGAGAACAAAAAAGAGGCACGAGGGGGCTCGAACAAGAAATTTTGGATATCAGAGAGAGAGGAAGGTGAAAATAGCAGGAGTAGGAGGAAAAGAGAAAGAAACTGTTTAAAAACCACCACAAGGAGCGCGAAAAGAGGCAGGGGCAAAATGGTCTTTGTGCACGGGGTTTTTTAACTCATTATGAGCATTTAATGCTCAGCGCGAAGAACGAAGCGACAAACGGACGCCTCAGCAAACCAAAAGACACGCGCACAAGAGACGCGTCTCCCCCACGGTCAGCCGATTCGACGACAACACACGAAACGGGAACATCACGCACCACCAATAGCCCTCACGACCATCACTGGCGCGTCGGGGGCACTGTTACGGCCTGGCCCAAGATCCCCGCGGGTCGACCCGACCCGAGCTCCACCCGGTCCGGCCACGCATCCTGTAACCGACCCGGACACGCGTTCTGTACGGCTCGCACACAGCTATGGGACAGCATCCTTTAGGATATGGGCCTGTCCCCATGGGGGCCCACCACTGACATGTATATAAGGGGAAGACTAGCTCTTCCCCCGAGGTACGTCACATATCACACTACCTTTTCCGCCTGCACATTACTGACAAGAGCGTCGGAGTGTCTTTGCAGGTGACACCCCCCCTCTCCACGAGGAGCACGGGACATCGGGACCTCGAATCCTTCGATCGGCAGTCCACGACCTGACGAATCCCTACCAACATCCCGGATCGCAATCCGAACCGTCCGATAACCGACCTACCGAACAATAACCAATTTTAATTTTTCTTTGATAAGGAGACTAATGTGGTGAGAATTGAAAGAGGGTCACCATGGCTCTTCAAGAATTACATTCTCCACGTTCAAAGGTGGAAGGCTGCTGAAAATTTAAGGGAGGGAGTGATCACAACGTTTCCTATTTGGGTTCAATTTTGGGGCATGTCAGAACAGTTCAAAACCTTGGAGGTTGGATCTAAATTAGGAAGAAGCCTAGGTGAGGTTGAAGATATTGGTTTCTTCCAAGTTAGAGGGAAGGAAACCAAAATTATTAAGGCTAAAGTGATGATCAATGGCGAGAAAAAACGGAAGGATAATCTCAAGTTGGCAGGACCAGATCAGAAGACTATTGAAATTGGCCTTAAATATGAGCGTATTGGAAATTTTTGTACTTATTGTGCTTGTCTAGGACATGATTCAGAACACTCACGGAGGATGTAGCTGCAAAGAAAGTCAAAAAAGACCGCATTGGCGACTGGGTTAAAACCGATCAGGTAGGAAGAAGAATTGATTAATTGAAGGCAAGGGGAATAGCAAGCAAGACTGATCTTAGTAAAATTCTTCTTTAGTTTATTCGTTCACTTCTTTTTCACTTGTATGAAGAAATTCTTTGGGAAATCCCACTTCTTTTGCTGTAATGTCCTGCATTTTGGACAAATTATATTCTTTCCCTGATTGAATGTAATGTAATATATATCTTTGATAAAAAAGAACAAAAATATTATTTGCATATTATAAATCAATCATCAACTTATTTTTAGTGTGTATTTTGTGTTTTAAAATATATTTTATATAAATAATTAATTTGATATTTCTTTTTGTGTGCATGTAAATATGTTAAGAAAGTGATAATTAGCATTTTTCTGTTTTAAAATAATCGTTGATTTAACTTTTTTTGATAAATTAAAAATAAATATATTTATTTTTTTTTACCAAAGATAGAAGACTCAAACCCGCAACCTCTTAATTGAATATGGGGAGACTATGCCATTTGAGCTATTACTCATTAGCAATAAATATATTTATTTTACATCTAAACATATTAATTTTTTAATGTATAAACAAGTCAAAACGAAGTTATTTTGAAACTTTGAAAGTAATGAATTTGAGAAGTGGCCATTAGCACTAATATAACATACTTCTATAGAAGATAATAATAAAAAGAAAGCAAGTACAACGGAAAATTGACTCAATGTTCCTTCATGAAATAAGGAAAAGAAAAATGCAGTATAAAACAATAACAAATATTTTATTTATGCACCAAGAAAAAGTTCTCAAGCACCAAGTTTAAGGCTATATTTTGTTGTGCATGCTAAAGTGTGATGTCTAATAAATACAACTCAGATTATAGTTAGGTGTATATAAACCTATATCACTCTGTAAGAAACTGACTAGTTTCTTTTCTCACTAGTCTCTATCATTTACACAGATGAGTTCCACTTCCATATACACTGAGATAAACATTTTCACTTTCATAAAAGCAATCAACTAGAAAGATCAAATAGCCGTAAGAACAAGACAGATTCAACTAGATTCTTAGTCAGTGTGATCTCAATCTTTATGATTTTTGGGCATTGTTATTTTCATCCTTATTGTCATCTTTCACAGCTAAGATGACAACAGTTAGAAGTAATGGATAGCTTATTGTAGTGAGAACCCAGTTCGCAATCAATTGAGACATTGGAGACACCTTGTGTGTGTCAACTTGCCAAGCAACTGCAGCTCCTGCACTTTGTATTCCTTTGTAGAACCCTGTGTATCTGCATAATTTCGCTAATATCAAAATACTGCTGACAACTTAGTTGCTATAAAGATATTTAATTAGTCGTGATATTATTATGTTACTACTAGTGGCATGTCAAGGACTAATTTGTTAGTAAATTGTTTTTTCGGGGACCTGTACATTAATTTGTGTATTGATCTTCTAGATTCGGTTTGGTAATTATTTTTAGACAAAAAACAGAGATATTAAAGAAGAAAGATATAAGAACAATAAACAAAACTTCTCTATCTCGAGACAAAATTTGTCCATTTTCTATTAACTTGGAAATTAAATATAGTCAAAATAAGGACAATGTTTGTGTATTTTGAGTTTAACTATTAATTTGGCATTAAGTGATCTTTATTCTTTAGGGTATTATGAGAAAATATAGTAAGTCCTAGTGACTAAAATAATAAACATTTTAACCTTTTGCTAACCACAAATTACTTATACTCCCCTAATAATTAAACTACCTATTTCTATTGATGAATCAAATACTAATAGAGAAAGAATTCAGCAAATAACTAAATCAGAGAGTTTAGTCTTTTCTACAAAAATTACCTGCTAAGAATCTCAGAATCATCAGCAAGTGCTCCAATGACCCAATAAACCATACTTTGGAAGATGGCATCAAGCAAACCAAAACAAAAATACAATACAAAAGGACCAGCAAATCTTGACCCTGAGTCCTTAAAATCCAACTTTTCAGTCAATCCATTATTATTTGAAGAGTACTTGATCTGATTGATGAGTCCACCAATCCAAATAGCAGACCCAAGAAGAGCAACCAATGAAATTCCCACAATACCCCTCTTCCTTCTACTCTTGAAGCTGAAATCCATTATGTGTCCAATCCCAACTGACCCCAACATTTGTGCACCCCAATAGAACACATTGTTCAAACCCCTAGTCCTCAAATTGAACAATGCCCCATTGACATTGTTGAACTGGTAGGTGTAGAAGAAATTGCTTGACCATGCAGCAGGAACAATTAGAAGCATCTTCCAATTGAGGAACAACTTGAGAATCTCAAAGCATTCAGTGGACACATTTGAGTACATGATGCTGCTACACTTTGTCCCATCGTCGCGCACAACCTATATTGCATTGATATGGATACAAGTATTAGATTCAATACATAATTTGATAAATTTATCTTTACTTCAACTATTAAAACACTGAGTATGTGTTGGCAATTTTGAAGTATGGATGGATGAAAGCGTACAACCTTACTTGCAGGCAAAATAGCCAAAGACAAGAGTGTCCCCAATGACATGAAGCACATGAAGGCTATGTAGGTTCCATCATTGACAGAAGCAGCTTCACTGCGATGGTAGTTCAATATAAAAGGAATCAAGCCACCAATTACACCCCCCATGTTGAATATGCTCCAGAAAATTGATATGTAAGTCCCTTTTCTGTTTGATGGAGGGTAAGATGTCATTATAGCACCTGTTTCATCACACACCCACAATAACTATCATATACAATATGATATGATGTGATATACACAATTTGATGAACAAATAATCACAAATTTAAGTTGTCACTGAAGGCATCAATATTTGATGGATATACGCAAACAGTATGGCAACTGTATGGAAAATGAATTGTCACAAATTTTAAAAAGGGCAAGGCAACAATATTTGAAACTAACCAAACAAGAATTTAATTTTGATGATGGTACATCCAATTACCTAATGTCATGTTAGTCAAAATAACTACTTGGTGAATGATTATACAACAGAAATTCTATGACTATGTTAAACACGTTTACCACTCCGAGTGCATAAAAAATAAACTCGATTAAGTACAAATAGTAGGACAGTTTTACGGGAAATTTAGTCACAAATGTAAGAAGTTTAAGGCAACTTCATTCGTGCATATACACAAACAGTACAACAATTCTGTGCAAAAAAAAATAAAATACAAAAAAATTGCCACAAATTTAAGTTCAAGGTAGAAGAAATATGCAACGCTTGAACCAATTAACTTATTTTAAATAAAACGACGTCATATTTACCCTTTTATCTCCAATTAGTTGTCACCCAACATTAACTACTTTCTCCACTAAAACAAACAAATCAAAAATTCAAAATTGATAAAAAAAAAAAAACAAAAAAAAAAACAAAAAGATTGGGGACCAACTTGATTTAAGTTCGAAATTGGCGGTGTACCTTGTGCAGCCCAAAGAAGACCAGCACCAATACCAAGGAGTGCACCAGCAACAACCGCAAAAGCTTGGTGCTTGTGATGGTTATAGTAGAGGAACGAACCCGCGTAAACAACATAGGTGGAACAACCTGCGAAGAGCGTAAGGTGAGGTCCAAGGATGTTGTAGATGCCACCGCCGAGGACGCCGAAGACGGCGAAGGCGGTGTAGAGTGCCGTGAGGGAGTTGTTGGAGGCAGTGTGGTCAACTTGGCCTCCACCACCCATCCCTGATAGTGCATTGAACATTCCAGGGCAACAGAAGCATACTACCCCAATCATCATTATCTGACCCAATGCTGAGTTGTACCTTACCATTGATGACGCTTTTGATTTTCTGCTTGATTCTTCATCAACATTGTTGAGAACCATCTTGCAGTTGGGATGAGAGGCTGTGCAACAACAAGGTTTGTGGAATTGTTTTGAGAAATCGGACGGTGATGATGATTATGATGGTGATCGTGATTGGGGAATTTAAGATAAGGAAGAGTGCAAGTGTGAAGACTACTACGGGTGTAGATTCTTTGATGCTATTGTTTTTTAATTTTGGTAAAAGGTTTTGCAATTATGGGAACATTGTAAGAGAGGGAATTAATATTCTTAATAATTAATTAATATATAGCCTAGAAATAAGGAATTCATTACCAAGTTTTCAAGTGCGGACCACCCAGCTGGATGCTGTTGGATTTGTAAACCTTAGATGCTTTTTTTTAGTGAAGAAAGAAGAAAGAAGAGAGAAGAAAATGTTAATAATTAGTCATGCATATCCTTTACCGAGTAAAAATTGGACTTTTAAATTTTAATCAGAGTTTCATGCATTTTTTATCTCTTTCTTAGTTTTATAATTGTTTTTATTAAAAATAAATAAATTAATTTATAATTAATATTATACGATATTAGTTAGAAAATACAACTTTAACACAAAATATATTATTTTTTTGAATGTTAATATAAGAGAAGTTCTAAATTTCCAACAATATTTTATATGATAAAATTTACTTAAAAAAATATAATAAATATCAACTAAATTCTAAAATTAAAACATAATCATAAATCAATACTAATAACACTAAATATGTATTAGTCTGAAAAATAAGGTTAAAGATATGGCTGAAAATAGGGTTGTTTGGGATTTGACTGTCGAATCAGGAGCTACTTTATATGACGAGGATAAGGACATTATAGTTATTCTCCAAACTCAAAATGAAGTATTGGCACAAAAAAGAAAGCAAGCAAAACAGAAAGAGAAAGCAAGAAAGAGTTGCCCAAAAAATTGAAATAAGGTGTGTAATAAAGTTTTTAAATGATTTTAGTTCGTGGAATACGAGGTGTTTAGGGGGTGTTGGAAAGTGAAAAATGGTAAAAAAATTTAAGCGTAAAAATAATGTAAATATATTAGGATTGATAGAGACAAAGAAGGAGGTGATTACTAAGTTTGATGTAGTGCAATTTTGGGTAATGATGCGGTGGGTTTAGAATTTGTGGGATCGGAAGGTGTGCTTGTGGAGGTTTATTAATAATGTGAGATGGTATGATGTTTAGGTTGAGTAATTGTTACAAAGGAGAGAGATTGTTGTGTATAGAAGGAGAATTGACAAATAATAATTTTCATTTGTGCGATTTGCTTAGTGTATGGTGTGCATACAAGGGAAGAGAAGCTTGCTGTGTGGGAATAGTTGAATTTTTTATCGGAAATATGTCAAGTTCCTCGTTGCTGCATGGGTGTCTTCAATGAGGTTGTGCAGTTGGAAGAAAGGAAAGGCGCTAGTGTGTCAGCATTATGGGATTCGTGGATATAGAGCTGAATGACTGTAAGTTTACGTGGTTCAGGGGTCAATTGTGCAGTCGAATTGATAGAATATTGGTGAGTTTGGTCTCATTGTTATCATTTGGAGCACTTGGTTGAAAAGGAATGACAGAATCTTCAGGAATCAAGAATCAGGTATTGCAATGGTAGTCAATAGGTCGATTAAGAGTTACAAAAAATGGAGTGATATTTGATCTTTTGGGTTGTTGATGACTTTTGTCGAAGATGATTAGGAATTAGTTTATTTTATCTATTTAGTACTTTTCTGTTGATGCTCCACCTTGTTGTGTTGAGCTTTTTGTTTAAAAAAAAAAACACTAAATATGTAAGTTACGTACAAATAGCACAAAATATTATGTATTAATCTAAAGTCTTATACTTCTTAAATACAAAATAATAATTTTGCAATATGTATCCTTATTGGGCTAGGTCGGGTGACCCGAGTTATGATCCAGATCCGATTAAGGTATTCTTTCGAGTATTTTTTTTTGTCCCCAGATCAAACTCGGCCCACTTCGAATCTGGGCCAACATGTGCAAAAATACTTCGGGTCCGAATGGGGTCTTTGAGACTGGCCCATGTACACCCTACATAAAAGATAAAGTTTCATAGGCAAAACTATCTAAATCCTACAAATCTATCAAAATTTCTTAAATTGTCCTCTAATCTAACCTAATTCCTCTCAAATTCTAATTGCACCTCATCTCTATTTTCCAATCCTCTTCACCAACACTCCTATCTTCGACAAACCCCTTTCTCTCCCTACAATCGTCGCCGCCTACCGTACCTCCTCCGAGAAGCCTCTGAGCTCCGCTACAATGTCCCGAATTCTAACAACAGCCGCAGCAACAACGGCTACTATTCATCATCTTCTACTGAATCGCCGAATCACACTCGCCAAATACGCCAATGGCGCAGAATTTTTTCACTTCCACTGCCGTTAGCAAAATGAAGAAGGCGTTAGGTTTTAAATCGTCGGGTTCGGAGTCCAGAAAGCGTTGTCTCTGATCTGGGTTTGAGTTCGCCTTCGATCATGTTCGAGACATGGGAAGCTAAGCTGAAGAGACTGTTAATAGAGTTAGATTTACCATGATGGTCTTCATGTGTTTCGGTGACAAGATTGAAGACCACAAATTCAAGAAAAGGAAAAGTTTCATTCTTATGTTGGCACTCACACTAAATAACATAGTTTTGTTTGTATTTCGGTCCCCACAAATTCAAACTCCTTCATCTTTGCCTATCATACCTTCTTTTCTTCTTTCATGGGTCATAGTTTTGTTTTGTGGCTTCATTATTTGGATGACTTTGACCTTTCCAAGGAATCCATTAAAAACTTGTTTACTTCCCTTTATAAGGAACACTAAATAACTCTTTCTCACTACCTCAAATGCTCCTGTCACTTGCAACTATAATAAACTCTGAAATTGATAGAAAATTGAAATGGCAGTAGTAGTGAAAAGGAAGAGAAGAGAAGAAATAAAAGATTGGGACATAAAAAATTTGGGGTGGTGAAGAAAATTGGAGAATAAAAATGAGGTGGGATTAAACTTTGAAAATAATTAGGTTAGATTAGAGGATAATTTAAGGATCTTTGATAGATTTTTAAGATTTGAATAGTTTCGTCTATAAAATTCTATCTTTTATGGTCACAAATTAATTTTAATTCTCCTATAATTAAATTTGTCAAAGTTATAATCTTTTACGATTAATTTTAATACCTTATTCAAAAATTTTTTTGTTTCTCACTGTATTTAAACTACACCCCCTCCAATTGAATATGGCGCCTTTTTTATTTTTTAATTTTTAATTGTGACTTTTGCTAAATCAATATATTGAAAAATAAAGACAATTGTATTCATTATTATTTATTTGGTTAAATTGTATCTCTTTAATATGCATGCAATTAACTACTTTAAAAATTAGTCACTCGTGATAAAATATATATTAAAAATATATAAAATAATTTATATATTTATACACAAATATATAATTAATAGTTAATTAAAAATTAATTTTTTGTGTTTACATGCTATTTTAAAAAACATAATAAACTAAAATTGTATATTTAATAAAAATATAATTTTATTATTCAAAATCAATATTAAGAATATATTTTTAAAACGGACAAACTAAACACATTTTTTTGTTTCATGCATTAGAAATGAAATATACTTTACATACCAATCATGTTTTGAAACATATGAAAATTTGGAAATGAAAATTATTTACAAAAATAAAAATAAAAATATTTTCACAAACAAATCAATTCTTCATATTTATTTATTGAAAACTGAAAAATCTTTATTATAAATATATAAGAAATATTTAAACATATGCATTTGATGTTGAGATAAGAGTAAACATTTAAATTTGGTCCCAAAGTAATTTAAGATCGGATATTTTGGTTTCTAATAAATTTTTATTATCTTAAATATTTTTGCTAATTATTTTCTTTAGATAAATTAATTTTACTGTCAATTTCAATCATATTTTTTATTTTTCAATATGAGAATTGAACAAATAAGTCATAATAAATTTTATTATAAGATAAATAAGTCTAAAAAATATCATTATAAAATAAATTAATCTTATTAAAAATAGCCGAAGACTAATTTATATATGAGGAAAATAATTTTTAAAGAATAAAATTTAATTTATTGAAAACAAAATATCCAATTTGAAATTATTTAGGAACTCTGAAAATAATTTCTTTATATCATTGTCACTTGATTCCATTACTTTGTCGACAGTGAGATTCCATAAATGATTGGCAAGTGATCAATCTCAATTTGAAGTGGTGAAGCATCAACAAGGGACCTATAACTCTCATTTTCACATCTTACTTTGCCTCAATCAAAGTAATGATGGTTTAAAGCGATTCCAGCCTGCTATAATTGAGCTGCTATTAACTCTATTATTATTATTATTATTATTATTATTATTATTATTATTATTATTATTATTATTGCTGCTATAATTGAGCTGCTATTAACTCTATTATTATTATTATTATTATTATTATTAGAAAAAATGATGTTTTTTGTTCCTTTTTTTCTATATACTTTTTTCTATAATATAAAAACAAAATTTTTATTTTTTTTTATTTTTTATCAATTACTTTTAGTGTTAAAAGTAATACTAATAATTTAGGAATAATGTTGTGACAAGGATAGGATAAAAATGGATGTCCACTTATATATGGACAACCTATTTTTTCTGTTCAAAGGAACAAATTCTTAGGATGAAACAAAATAAATGTGGTTTAAAAAATAAACTTCTGTATGCCTATAAAAGTATGATCTGAGACAAAAAATATACACAATAAAAATATAAAATATTCTTTCTCTCTCTTTCTGTACAAAATTTTTCTTCCTTCATATACTACAACATATAATATTAGTAGATATATTAATCATCATTATTATATTAAGATAGTAATCGTGGTGAATATTATTATTACAGCTATCTAACTATATTTCATTATTTTATATTATTACATCTTCCTTATTTATTTATTTTACAACACGGTATCAGAACGAGACTCTGATCAAATTTTAGAAAGACTCCAGGTAACAATTTTTATTATGTCGAAACTCTCTCATCTTGAATTTAATACTTTTGATATATCTGGAAATAACTATTTATCATGAATACTAGATGCTAAAATCCCTCTTGATTCAATGGATCTTGGAGATACCATTAAGGCTGAAAATAATACATCCCAAAAAGATAAAGTCAAAGCCATGATTTTCCTTCGTCGTCATCTTGACGAAGGATTGAAAAATGAATATCTCACATTAAAAGATCATGCAGATCTGTGGAAAGACCTTGAAGAAAGGTATAATCATCAAAAGACGGTGATACTTCCTCAAGCCCGATATGAATGGATGCACTTGCGTCTACAAGATTTTAAATCCATAAATGAATATAATTCAGCAATATTTCAAATCACCTCACGAATGAAATTATGTGGGAAAAAGATAACTGATAATGATATGTCAGAGAAAACTTTCTCGACCTTCCATGCCTCGAATGTGCTCATGCAACAGCAGTATCGAGAAAAAGGATATAAAAAATATTCCGAGTTAATTTCTTGCCTTCTTGTTGCTGAACACAACAATGAATTACTTTTAAGGAATTATGAAGTGCGCCCAGCTCGCGCCACCCTATTTCCTGAAGCAAATACGACAAGTCATTACCCTAGAAGAGGTAAATGGCAAGGTTTTAGTAACAAAAAAATATGGAAGGAAGAAGAATTATGTTCACAAGAAAGAATCTCACCAGAAATGGGATAAAGAAAGAAATTTTGGGCAAAATAAATCAACAGAGGATAAGTATTTCTGTTGTGGTAGAAAGGGCCATTGGTTGCATACCTGTCGTACCCCAAGGCACCTAGTCGATCTTTATCAAGCATCTTTGAAAAAGGATAACAAAGGAAAGGAAACAAATTTTGTTTCAAATGATGCTGAAAATCCCACCACTCATTATGATGTATCTGATTTCTTTGAAGATCCTGAAGGAAATATTGGCCATTTGATTAATGATGGAATAGTTTAATATGTGAGATTGTTAAGTATTTGTGTAAATAAATAATGTAAGAAACCTATTGTTAAGTTTCATTTTCTATGTATTTAAGTTTCAAGTATAATGTATATAAATAATGTTTAATAAAATATTTATGAATTTTAAAATTATTGAATGTGTAAAGATAATAATAATACAATTTTTAGTATATACTGTACTTTTTAGAAAAATATTTTCAATCAGGGAAATAATTTTACTGCGTAAATATTTCTACTCATTTTATAATTATTTGTCTTTGAAGAGAATGGTAAGGACATATAATGAAGATGTTTGTCTTGCGGATAGTGCAAGTTCGCACACCATTCTCAAAAGTAATATATATTTTATCCATCTTGTGCCAAAAGAAGAATATGTTAATACTATTATTGGCTCGGACAATGTGATGGAAAGCTCCGGAAGAGCTATAATTTTGTTTCCTAGAGGAACAAAATGGGTAATACTAAGTAGACAAAAAAAGCAGCCATAACTGCCATAATCATCATGGGGGAGAGATGGCCGAGTGGTTCAAGGCTTAGCATTGGAACTGCTATGTAGGCTGTTTGTTTACCAAGGGTTCGAAAGTAACTAGAAAAAACAAACGTATATTTGTAAAATACTCCTTTTCTATAGGGATCATCTAAAAAGCAAGGCGTTTTGACAATTAATTAATGCTAAATAAGGCAAGTTATGACTGTTTTTGGCTGATTTCTTTGGTTACCAAACATTTCCGTTCGGCAAAATGGATATCATATTGAAACAATGAACGAGAAAAATCATGAGTACTTATGTATCACAACTCATGATTTAAATAAAAAGGTTATATTAGAAAAGTTACCCTCACTTTCATCTGGATTATATTATACCAAAATTAGTGCAATTGAATCACATGCCATTGTAAACCAGAAGTTTACTAACCCAAATGAATTCATAACTTGGCATGATCGATTGAGTCATCCGGAAATAACCATAATACGGAGAATTATTGAAAACTCACATGAACATTCACTAAAGAACCAGAAGATTCTTAAATCTAGTGAATTTTGTTGTGCTGCATGTTCTCAGGAAAAATTAATTTTAAGGCAATCACCAGTAAAGATTGGATTTGAGTCCCCTGAATTCCTAGAAGGGATTCAAGGCGATATATGTGGACCTATTCATCCACCTTGTGGATCTTTTAGATATTTGATAGTCTTAATAGATGCATCTTCGAGATGGTCACATGTGTGCTTATTGTCTTCTCGCAACCTGGCGTTTGCGAGATTACTTGCTCAAATTATTCGATTAAAAGAACAATTTCTAGAAAATCTAATCAAAGCAATTCGTCTTGATAATGCTGGTGAATTTACTTTCCAAGCTTTTCATACTTATTGTATGGCTAATGGAATAAGTGTTAAACATCTAGTAGCTCATGTTCACACACAAAATGGGTTAGCAGAATCACTTATTAAACGCCTCCAATTAATTGCTAGACCCTTACTAATGAGAACAAATCTCCCAACCTCGGCTTGGGGGCATGCTATTTTACATGCCGTAGCACTTATTCGTTTGAGGCCAACGAGTTACCATTAGTTCTCTCCTATGCAATTAAATTTTGGCCAGCAGCCAAATGTTTCCCATTTAAGGATATTTGGGTGTGTGATATATGTTCCTATTGCACCACCTTCTCGCACCAAAATGGGACCCCAAAGAAAATTGGAGATATATGTTGGATATAATTCTCTCTCTATAGTGAGATATCTTGAGATACAAACTGGAGATGTGTTTAAAACCCGGTTTGCGGATTGTCATTTTGATGAATCAAAATTTCCAACGTTAGGGGGAGAGGATAAGCTTCTTGAAAAGGAACTTAATTGGAATGCATCATTCTTGATGCATTTAGATCCTCGATCAGGGCAATGTGAACTAGAAGTTCAAAAGATTATACATTTGCAAAAAATAGCAAATGAATTTCCTGATGCATTTTCTGATATGAAAAAGATTACTAAATCCAATATACCGGCTGAAAATGCTCCGATTCGAGTTGATGTCCTAGTCGGACAAATTGCCACCGAAGCAAATTCACGCCAGAAGCATGGCAGGCTTGTCGGTTCTAAAGACAAAAATCTTCATAAAAGAAAATAGGTAAATACTATTCCTGTTGAAAAAGACATAGTAAAGATACCTGCAGTTGTCCAAAATTCTGATATAGTTTTAACGTCAGAATATGTTCGGGTACCTGAAAATTGAGAAAATGACGAGATCTCGATAAATTATGTCTTTACAGGAGAGAAATAGGACCGAAATAAGATATTTGTCAATGAAATATTTGTATATAATGTGGCATTAAATATCATGCATGAAAGTAAGGATCTTGAGCCAAGATCAGTCGAAAAATGTCGACAAAGAAATTATTAGCCAAAATGGAAAGAAGCCATGAAGGCTGCGTTAGACTCACTTGCAAAACGTGAAGTCTTTAGACGTGTAGTCTGTACACCAGAAGATGTAAAACCTATTGGATACCGATGGGTATTTGTGAGAAAACGAAATGAGAAAAATGAAGTTGTACGCTACAAAGCCCGACTTGTGGCACAAGGTTTCTCACAAAGGCCTGGTATAGATTATGAAGAAATATATTCTCCTGTAGTGGATGCAATAACACGTTATTTGGTCAGTTTATCCGCATATCATAAATTACATATGCACCTAATGGATGTGGTAACAGCCTACTTATACGGCTCATTAGATCGTGATATCTATATGAAAGTCTCTAAAGGACTGAAGATGTCTAAACCATCCAATGAATATTTGCGGGGGTTATACTCAGTTAAATTGCAAAGATCTTTATATAGTCTATAGCAATCTAGACGAATGTGGTATAATCGTCTTACTGAGTATCTGGCCAAAAACAAATTCAAGAATGATGATATTTGTCTATGTGTTTTCATAAAGAAATCTGCATCTGAATTCATTATAATTACTGTGTATGTTGATGATTTAAATATCATTGGTATAATTGAAGTACCATATCTTAGTGCCATTGGAGCGCTAATGTATTTTGCTAACAATACACGACCCGATATTGCTGTGAATTTACTAGCAAGATATAGTTCCTCTCCAACCAGAAGACATTGGAATGGAATCAAACAAATCTTTTAATATCTTCATGGAACGGTTGATATGGGATTGTTTCATCCCTATAGATCCAAGTCACAAGTAGTTGGCTATGCAGATGTTGGATACTTGTCTGATCCACACAAAGGGAGATCTCAAACAGGATACCTGTTCACATATGGTGGTACATCTATATCATGAAAGTCCACGAAACAAACGATAGCAGCAACCTCCTCTAATCATGTTGAAATACTAGCGATACATGAAGCTAGTCGCGAGTATTTTTGACTTAGGAGTTTGGTCTAATATATTCTGTCATCATGTGGACTGATTAATCAGAAGATAGCTCCAACTATCCTATTTGAAGATAATACATCATGCATTGCTCAACTTAAAGGCAGATATATCAAACGCGATAGAACAAAGCATATTTCTCCCAAATTCTTCTTCACTCATGATCTTCAAAATTAAAGAACAATTGATATCCAACAGATCCGCTCAAGTGGCAATCTGGCAGATTTATTTACAAAGTCATTTCCAAAATACTCCTTTGAAAGATTGGTACATCAGATTGGGATGCGCCGATTTCGAGATATTAAATGATGTAACTTTTTTCTTGGTCAGATTTTTTTCCATTGGGTTTTTCTTTAGTAAGGTTTTAATGAGGTATAATCCTAAATGGACATCCAAGGGGGAATGTTGTGATAAGGATAGGATAAGAATGGATGTCCATTTATGGGCAACCCATTTTCTATGTTGAAAGGAACAAGTCCTTAAGATGAAGCAAAATAAATGTGGTTTGAAAAATAAACTTCTATACGCCTATAAAAGCATGATCTGAGACAAGGGAATATACACAATAAAAATACAAAATATTTCTCCTCTCTCTCTCCGTACAAAGTTCTTCTTCCTTCATATACTACAACATATAATATATTAGTAGATATATTAATCATTATTATTATATTGAGATAGTAATTGTGGTAAAAATTATTATTAGAGCTATCTAACTATATTTTATTATTTTATATTATTACATCTTCTTTATTTATTTATTTTACAACAAGGAAGAGTATATTTAGACTTTAGATTGTGAATAAGAAAGAGAGTAAGAGACTATAGAATTTGGGATAGAAAATTGAAAAAACTCCTAAATAACTCCTGATAATTATTTTAAAAGACAATGAGACGTTCAATAAAAAAAATATTTTTTGGTTCTTAATCTTTATTTTTATGAGATTGATTAACATTTCTGTTAATATTTTTTATCATTGATACATGAGCTAATTAATCTCATAAAAATAAAAATCAAAAATCAAAAATAATATTTTTTAAAAAAAATCTCATTGTCTCTTAAAAAAAAATTAAAAAACCGGATTGAATATTCACTCTAAAAAATTTCACCACTTATTAATTTTAATTTCATCGTAATTTTATAATCATTCAATAGAAACACAATATAGGAGACTGAGTTTTTTTTATCTTCTATTATCCATTCCTATTATAAAAAGGATCTCCATTCCCTCACTTCTCCAATCCTATCACGGTCCTCATTTGTATAGAAATGTGGATAATAGCAAACATCTTTGGCTATTTAGAAAACAACTCCAAAAAGTTAACGTAAGAATAAGAAAGATAATGCAAATATAATTTGATATATACTACTTTAAAAGATAAAGATTCATAATTCATTCATTAAAAATACAACATAAAATTAAAATACATCATAAAAATTTATCCGTGTCATTTCAAAATCAAACTATTTTAAATATATCTGTTTTATCGATTTTTAGCAAATCGACGATGGTTCAATTCTAATGATTTGGAAACGAAACTTACTCCTTTTTTTTGTGAGTACCAATTTTTTAGAAGTACATCAAAGTTCCTCAAATTAGACAAAAATTAAAGAAAAAGACTGAAGAAATGAAAGATAAATATTTTGAAAATAAAATTGACTAAAATCGAAATAATTTGCATTGAATTTAAATAAAGCGGTGAATTGCTTTCCATTGAGTCAAAGGACTTTTGATATGAAAATTAAAGATGCTGAAATGGAAATTTGGCAAAGAAATTAAATGATGTTCGAAAGGTAAATTTGCACGAAAAATAAAGTTTGTAGAAATTGTAAATTGAAAAGATAAAAAACAGTAGAAGGAACCCTATACAAAAGAAACTCGAACGCAGACTCAGAAAGTCGCTAAGATATGAGTGTGCTTGAGTGTTTTCTGAAGCAAAGTTCTAACCCTTGTGACTTCGAGCCTTCTAGTATTTATAGCCATTTCCTTAACCGATCATTTCGAAATAAAAATCCCACGTGTGCGAAAACACAAGTAACCGTTCCCGCTCTTTTGCCTGACCATATAACGACTGTTGAATAACCTTCAATTCTAAGAATCTTCGACCTTCTTAACTCGAGTAACTGCTCGATTTGCTGAGCTAATCGAACTCTTACTCAATGCCCCCAAATACATCTTCTTCAACACTAACTCCTCTTCTGAAAGCTTGCTTAATAATTCAAATAACCTTCTTCTTCGAATCCAATTATTTTTTACCAACAAATTGCCCCCTTGAATTAATGTGTTTGTTCTCAAAATCATTCTTTAGAAGGTGAAACACTTAATCCTAATTTTATCATTAACGAGGATCGTCATGATTAGCCATAAATGACATTTACTTTCCCCATTAACTTTTCAGCCGTTTGACAGATCTCCCACGATTCACAATCTCTCTCTTCAACCACTTCACCTTCTTCGCGAAGTTGCCTCCTTCTTTTTGAATTCTCCTCTGTAACAACGGTTAAGAAACAAATCT
The DNA here is from genome assembly GCF_059453495.1 of Arachis ipaensis. Lineage (NCBI taxonomy): Eukaryota > Viridiplantae > Streptophyta > Magnoliopsida > Fabales > Fabaceae > Arachis > Arachis ipaensis. The sequence continues at coordinate 31,761,252 of NC_142442.1, forward strand.
TCTTCTTTTAAATTAAAATTTCTTACCGTCATTTTCCTTGCCGAATCCTTATTTTCCAAAATGTCAATTCTTTCTTCATCTCTGAACTTCTTTCTGCTCTGCAACTGCAATTTCCTTCTCATTTCTTACCTTAAACAACAATGGCTACCTCTTCAACCCACGTTGTTGCACAAGATAAAGGCAAAGGCCCTATGACTCAAGACCAAGCTCCTTCAGCCTTACAGATACTTAACTAGATTAATGACAAAATCATTGAGGACCCTCGACCTCAAATTAATGACCCCAAGATTCTTATCCCCTTCACCATTGGTGGAGAGACCCACTGTTTTGTTGGCCCTGTTAAGGACTTGGAACGGGTGAACAAATGTCTTCACTACTTTCCTAATGCATAAGGGGAAGATTTGCTTATTGGCCAGAACCTGGCTATTTCTCCTTTCATTAATCCTCAAAACTCCTTCAGGAACAACCCTAAAATTACTCTTCGAGGGGCTGACTTCAGGACTTGGCACAGGCATTTTGAATCGGAGAAAAGCATTGTCTAGAGGACTCTTGGCATCCAGGACCTTTTACGACTCTCCCACTTCACACCCATAACTCACCATTGGATAATTGGGGCGGTGGTCAACTTCTGGAACAGGACCACAAATAACTTTCACCTCCCTTGTAGGATGATTGGCCCCTCACTCCTTGACGTGGCTGCCATCACTGGCAAACTTTTCTGAGTTGACTTCTGATGCGCAACCGAATCGGAAGTACAAGATCAACCACATGACTTCTTATAGTGAGTTTATCGTTCAAAACATGGGTAAGGAGAATGAACCCGTGACTGATGACGAACATGTTGCATTCCTATTTTACTGGCTGAATGCTATTTTTTTTGCTCTCGAAGTGTCCAAATGCAAAAGCTTTTCCTCCCTCTAGCTGCCCTCTTACATGAGGGAAATAATTTCAATCTAGCCAAGTTAATCCTGGGACATCTATTCGAAGAACTTGGCCTTTTAGTCAAATGCCTTTGAACCCATTCTTTGATCAGTACAGGAGGTCCCCTCTGGGTTCTCCAGCTCTGGTTAAACTCTATTTTAAAAAATTTTATGCAAAAAGATGGCCATAGCTCATCTGATAAACAGCACATCGAAGGATTTCAATTAACCTCCTTCCAACCAAACTTCCCAAATGCCCAGTCGACTAAAGACCATTTCTGGGCTGTTCTTTCTCTTTTTTCATTCTTGCAAGAATTTTAACAATGATGACCTCAATTTCACTTCTTTTTTGCGTCGAAATTGTGGTCCCGCATGGCTTGAACGCCTCTTCTTCCCTAATGATGATCAAGAGGATGAAATTGCGAACAGAAATTGGGCAAATTACTGGCTGTCCAAGTGATCCCAACGGGGTTACCTCAATACAAAAAGGAATGATTCAAGGCAACTCTCTATGCTCCTCACTATTCTACTAGGCAATTGGGTTTTTCCCAAACTATTCCGACTCCACTTCTTTGAAACAACAAACCTTTCTGCCATGTTGAATTTGTTTCGAAGGAAGCGCTTGATATCTGTCTCTCTTCAAATCAAAAGCAAAAGATGAACTATAATCACCTTTTTTACAAGCGTAGTTCATTCATCACCAAATCCTGTTTTGACTGGTGGACCACATATTTTTCTAAGCATGGTCGCACTTTCGAGGAAATAAAAAATTCAGCCATTCAAACCACTCTTGCTGCTGAAGATTCTCCAAGGAGGACTTCGAAAAGGAAGGTCGAAACTGCAGCACCTTCAAAACAACCACAAAAGAAAATTCGACAAGCCCATGCAAGAGCTTCTAGAAAGCTAATCTTTCGATCAAATTCTTCGAAACCTTTCTCAATTGTATTCACTTGAACCTGTCTTGACCTCGATCCGTTTTTTAGTATCAGGTTCAATCATCGAATGAGAGCTCTTCCGAAGAAAGCAAACCATGAGTACAAAATCTCCTCGCTGCTTCTTTAGACTCAGATGATGATTCAGAAACTGAACCAGTTTCTCAACTGATTCGAAAAAGACCAATTCTGGTAACTTTATATTGATCTCGAATATGTCAAATCAATTGCAACAAACTTAAACTGCTGTATGTTTTGTTTCAGACTGAAGCCACCATTCAATCAACTTCTTCTTCATTTGCCCCCAGCTGATCGACACAACAAAATCAACCAGAAACAGAGCAATAGGAATCCTACTCACCATCTTAAACTGTCATATCTGCTGAACCCATACAAGTGATTCCACCAGTTTCGATTGGAACACAAGTTGTTGATCTGACACAAGAAAAACCTTCACCATCGCAAACTCAAAACATTGACAATCCTCCTTCTCCAACCCAGGTCGAAAATCTAAACGATTCTCTTATTGCCCCTGACTCCGATTCGCCTACTCACGTCCAGAAACCATTCTTTCTCCTCAGAAATATCCAAGCCCACATAAAAACACTGAGCCTTCGACCCCTTATGGTCCAGAACCACCTTCTGAAATCCCTGATATGCCTTTTGACACTGATTTAGCTGGACTAGTCGCCTTCTTAAATCAGGTTGTTCAAGGGGATAAAGTGCCAATTTCAATTCCAGCTCCTACAGACCCTTCTACATCCAGTCTCCCATCAGAGCTAATTCGAAGCACACACGAACAATTAATCACTCTTCTCAAACTTCTGTCACATCCACCTCCTAAATGGACCAATAAATTGGACCTGAATCCACTTCTTCCGATATGTTAAGTTCTTCCCTCGAGTTACAGGTTCCTCCCCAATTTTCTGCTATAGTCAAGAAATTTATAAAAGTCTCCAATAATTGCATCACTGTCCAGGACAAATTACAAGAAGTCAAGGAAAAAGTAGCTGATAGAAAGGATCACGATGGTTCGAAAATTTAGCAAAATAATTTCTTCGTTGATAGCATAATTCAAACCAACAAATAATCCTCTCAATAAAAGTTTAAAATTTCTAATTCAAATTAACCGAGAGTAATCAAACCTCGGGTCGTCTTCCCTAGGAACTAATGCCTAAGAGCGCACAATTTTGGTTGTGGAAAGCAAAGGGTGTTTTCAATAAAGAAGCAAGCAATTAAAGGAATTAAAGAACGCTCAAAATTGTAATTAATAAATTAATAAAAGAATAAAAGAACTATGCATGTAATATGAACAAGTAATGCTTTAAAGTGATGGAAATGTGGTTCAAAACATAAATAAAATATTGACTTGGGATAAGTTATGGAATTCCTTCCTTGCCATAACCACAACTATGATAATTATGATGGATTAATCTCACTTAGTCTACCCTTAACATCGAAGAGTAAGTCAAGTGAGCATAATTGTTATTAATCCACAAATCCTAGCTAACTTACTAATTATCTTAGTAAAAAGCTAGCGTTAGTGGAAACAATAACAACTAACAACCCAAGAATTATCACTAAATGTTGGACATTATGACTCTAGTAATCCATATACTCCTTTCCCCAAGCCAAGGGGTAGACATTTACCCCATAATCAAAATTGGCATTTCATCAAACACATAGTGGGCATAATCATAAAATATGACAAAATTAGGAAAATGATAAAAACTATGAACCACAAATGATCAAAATCAACAAAAGCAACTCAATAAACATATAAAAACCATCAAACATCAAATTCATGAACTAGAACTCAAAATTACAAAAGTAAATATGTATTGACAAAGTGACTTAAAATATAAGAAAGTGTAGAACAAGTAGTATAATAAAAGAGAAAATTAAAGAAATACTTACAATAGAAATAAGCCAGAGACCAAGATCAAAATTGAAAATTGGAAGCTTGTAGATGAACCCTAATTACAACCTAATGAAAATTGAGAGAAACCTAAGCTAAACTACCCTAAACTACTCTTAAGTGTGTAGTATAATGTATGGTAGTATATGGTATTGTGTTGTGTTGCTTGCCCCTCATATATGCTTCAGCACCTTCAGAAATGGGCCAAAAATCCCTTAAAATCGCAAGCCACGTGACTTTTTAATGAAGTCGCGCGCTGGTACCTGTGCGTACGCACAGATGTGTGCGTATGCACACTTGCTGGATTTCCTCTTGTGCATACGCACAGAAGTTGTGCATGGGCACACTTGCTGATTTTGACCCTTGTGCGTAGGCACACTTTGAAATGCTTCTCTCCATTGATTTTTTCATGTTTTCTCCTAATTCCATGCTTTTCTTCCACTCTTATCAAGCCATTCCAACCTATTACACCTGAAATCACTCATCAAAACCATCAAGGCATTGAACGAAATGAAAGTGGAATAAAATTGATTAAATTAAGCATAAAATAGCATGTTTTCACAATTGGATATAATTTAGAGAGAAAACACAAAAGCATGCTATTTAGGTGAATAAATGTGGGTTTATATGATGAAATCCACTCAAATCAATCCAAAATTTATCATCAAATGTGAACTCATCAGTAGCCAAGATCAAAACCAAATCAGAAGGATATGGCACAGCTCTTCAACCAATAAAGGCCTCTTGTAAAGAATTCGATCTGAGAATTTCTCAAGCTTTCACTGCTCGAGCTCATTATGACAAAGAAGAAGAAGAACTTGAAGCAGAATCGGTTCGAATCAATGAAAAGCTAGCCAAGGTTCGAAAGAGAAAAGCTGACATGGAAATACCCTTGGCTACAGCCCAAAACAAACAACAAAAGCTCTTCAAGGAACTTTGTACTATCGAATCCAAGCAAGAAAAATGTGAAAAACAACTTGACAAAGCCCAGAATGAAGAGTATGAGCAAAATGAAGCACTGTCTGCCCTAGACAATGAGAGAGTTCAACTTTATTCAGACTTAGCAGAACTTTTAGCACCACATGTTTTACCTCTTGAGAACATTGATATGTTGTAATGACTCTTTTGTGTCCTGACTTATTCACATATATTATTAATCTTGATTTGGCATGCATCGATATTGCTTCAAATACTTTCCATTTATTGAATTAATCACGTTCCCAGAATCAATATCTTTAATTCGATATGCATTTCCAGAGTACAACTCGATTACTTGAAAATGTCCTTCCCAAGTAGGGGACCATTTGCCAAGGAATCTTGACTTCTTTTCCATTGGCAATACAACTTTCAAAACCAACTCTCCTATACTGAAACATTTCTCTTTTACTCGACGATTATAACTTCGAACAACGTTTTTCTTTTGTCGAATCATATTCTCAAGAGTCGAAACACGCTCGGAGTCTAAATCATTTAATTCGTCATACATTGCATTCCAATAATCATCAACTGGCAACTCATCTTGCCTCAAAATCCTCAATGTTTTGAGATTAATTTCTAAAGGCAAAACTACATCATGACCATATACTAATTTATAAGGAGAAGTACCTGTTGATCCTCTTGGTGAGTTTCGATAAGCCCACAAAACTTGACTTAAAGTCTCATGCCAAGTTCAAGGTTTGTTTCTGATGCGTGAGCATCTTTTCTATCTTTTCCTAGTAAATTTGCATCTAATTTATTGAGTTTAATTAAGAATTAATTATATTTTAGCCAATATGAATGCTATTTTGAGTTTTGTGCGATTTTATTCATTTTAGGTAGCATTCGGATGGATTTGATGAAGTTTCTGCAGAGAAAGAGAAGAAACCAAGGAGATGACCAGCGAATACCGACGCGCATGCATGGCTTACGCGACCGTGCGGAATGGAGGAAATCGCAATGACGCGATCACGTGTCTGACGCGATCGCGTGTCTGACGCGAACGCGTGGACTGGAATATGCACAAATGACGCGAACGCGTGACCGACGCATACGCGTGACATGCGCCACGTGCAGAAAACGCAGAAAAATGCTGGGGGCGATTTCTGGGCTGTTTTGACCCAGTTCTTAGCCCAGAAATCACATATTAGAAGCTGCAGAAGGGACAAATCAAGTGGTCTCCACCCATCAGCTGAAGACTTGTTAATTAATTCGAATTTAAATTCAAATCTTATTTTAGGAAAAGATATTATTTTAATTTTAATTTTAGAAATTTGATTTTTAAATTATTAGGATTAGTTATAAAAGGGATCCCAATAGGGTGGTTCCAAAACAACATTCGAGAAGAACATTCCACAACATTATTCCATACAAATTTACATTCCATATTCCATGAGCAACTAATCCTCCATTGTTAAGGTTAGGAGCTCTGTCTATTGTATGGATTGATAATATTATTTTTCTATTTTAATTCATGTTTTGATTTATATTTCAATAATTGTTTTCGTTCTTTATTTTATGAATTTGGGTGGAACGAAAGTATGACCCATGTTCTATTTGAGTTCTTGTATAACTTGGAAAAGCTCTTTACTTGAACAATAGCTTGAAAACATATTATCCTGAATTTCTAATTATTTGTATTTAACGGGATACGTGACATATAATCCCTTTATTTTTGGATAATTAGGATTCTTGTGGCATATAAACTAGAATTTGATCATCACCCTCTAATTGGAATTAATTGACCAAGGAATTGGCAGTTGATGAATTTTAGAGGAGACTAGGAAGGTCTAAGGAATTAGGGTCTCGTCACAAATAGTTTGCCATGAATTAAATCTTACATGATTAAAATTAGTTAATAAGAAAAGTCAATCCAGAAAATAGATAACTCTAAAGCCTTAACTGCTTTCTCAATATTTTATTCCTCACCTATTCACCTACCTTTCTTCAAAATCTTCTTTATTGTTTAATACTTTTGAACTCTCAATTACTCTTTTCTGTTTGTCTAACTAAGCCTATCAAATACTATTGTTGCTTAATCCATCAATTCTCGTGGGATCGATCCTTACTCACGTAAGGTATTACTTGGTACGACCCGGTGCACTTGCCGGTAAGTTAGTGGGTTATAAAATACCGCACCAAGTTTTTGGTGCCGTTGCCGGAGATTGACTGTGATTAACAACTATTAGTTGTTTGATTGTTTAAATTAGGCGTTCTAATTTTAATTTTATTTAAAAAAATTTATTTAAATAAATAAAAAAAATAGCACTAATATTTTTCTTTAATTTCTGAAATTAAGTTTGGTGTCCTCTATTTATTTTTATTTTTATTTTTATTTTTATTTTTATTTTTATTTTTCCTGTTTATTTTTATCTTTAAAATTTTCAAATTTTTATTTATTTATTTATTTAGTATTTTTATTTTATTATTTTATACAGGTTACCTCACAGGGACTTCTCTACACTCTGACGTAGAGAGTCCCATATTTTCTTGTCTTCTGGTTGTTTATGCGTAGGAACAGAGATAAAGAACATCTCTTAGACTTTGATCCTGAACCTGAAAGAACTTTCAGGCGACGTTTACAACAAGCAAGACTTTGCAAGGCTGCAGAATCCACTATGGCAAATAATAATGCTAATGCCAATGTGGTAAATCCGAATGGGGATGATCAACAGAGGAGAGTGCTTGGCTCTTATTCTGCCCCTACTGCGGATCTTTATAGAAAAAGTATTGTGGTGCCTCCTATAAATGCAAACAACTTTGAGTTGAAGCCACAATTGGTCACCTTGGTACAACAAAATTACCAGTATCATGGACTTCCTCATGAAGATCCAAATCAGTTCATATCTGATTTTCTGCAGATATGTGATACTGTGAAGACAAATGGAGTGAATCCAGAGGTGTACAGACTCATGCTTTTCTTGTTTGATCTGAGGGATAAAGCAAAGCTATGGCTAGATTTCCAACCAAAGAAAAGTCTGAATACTTGGGAAAAGGTCGTTACTGAATTTCTCACTAAATTTTTCCCACCAAAGAAGCTGACTAAGCTTAGATTGGAGGTTCAGACTTTCAAACAGAAGGAAAGTGAAACACTTTATGAAGCTTGGGAGAGATACAAGCTACTGACTAGGCAATGCCCTCCAGACATGTTCTCCAAATGGACACAACTGGATATCTTTTATGAAGGCATGGGTGAGATGTCCAAAATGAGCTTAGATACTTCTGTAGGTGGCTCATTGCACAAGAAGAAGACACCAGAGGAGACTATTGAGCTTATTGAATTGGTTGTAAGCAACCAATATCTGTACTCATCTAACAGGAATCCTGTGAACTCTGAAACCTCTCAGAAGAGAGGCGTGTTGGAAGTGAAAGCTGTTAATGCTCTTCTTGCTCAGAATAAGCTTATGTCTTAGCAAATAAATCTACTTACTCAACAGATGGGTGGCATACAAGTCTCAGCTATCAACACTCAAAATCCACCCCAAGAAATCTCCTATGACATGGCAGGTAATTTTGTTCAAAATGATAATCATGATTATGCTCAACCTTCTTATCAACAGGTGAATTACATGGGGAGTGGTCCTAGAAATCCCAACAATGATCCATATTCTAAGACATACAATCAGGGATGGAGGAATCACCCAAATTTTGGGTGGAGAGATCAACCTCAGAGACCTCAGAACTTCAACAATAATTCTCAGGGTGGTTTTCAACAGAACAATCATAATAACCGCCAATTTCAGTCTCAGCAACAACAACCACCTCAGCAGGCAAATTCTAAATCCCAAGAAGATTCTAAATGGGAGATGATGATGAGTTTCATACAAGAAACCAGAGCCTCCATTAGAAACTTGGAGGTGCAAATGGATCAAATGAGCAAGCAATTACCTGAAAGGTCTTCAAATACATTCCCTGGTGATATAGTGGTGAACCCATGAGAAGATTGCAAGGCTATTCAATTGAGAAGTGGTAAGGTGGCTGGTTCTAAGACCAAGGTCAACGAAGATCTAGTTGAAAAGGAAGCTCCAGAGGAGAAGAAGGAAGAAGTGGAGCATGCCCCTTCTAAGCGGGCAGACAACCCGTTTCCTGACTCTCTTGACACTTATCCCACCTTACCAAAGGCCCCTGAATACAAGCCAAAAATGCCATATCCTCAGAGAATTCAGAAGGCGTCCAAAGAAAAACAATTCTCTAAATTTTTAGATGTCTTCAAGAAACTGCAGATCAACATTCCTTTTGCAGAGGCTCTGGAGCAAATGCCTCTCTACGTTAAATTTATGAAAGAGTTGTTGACCCACAAGAGGAATTAGAAGGAGCAAGAAACCGTGGTATTAACCAAGGAATGCAATGCTATTATTCAACACACCCTTCCTGAGAAGATGCCAGACCCAGGAAGCTTTGTCATTCCTTGCACCATTGGAGAAGTCGGCATTCAGAGAGCTTTATGTGATCTTGGAGCTAGCATCAACCTCATGCCACTTCAGTGATGAAAGAGCTTCAAATTGAGGAGGTAAAACCCACTCGTATTTCTCTGCAACTTGCTGATCTTTCTATTAAATTACCTGTGGGTGTGGTCGAGGATTTACTTGTTAAAATAGGACCATTTATTTTTCCTGTTGATTTTGTTATATTAGACAAGGAAGAGGAGGTAAAACCCTCTATTATACTTGGTAGACCCTTTTTAGCTACAGGTAGAGCTCTGATTGATGTACAAAAGGGTGAATTAACCCTGAGGGTCAATGAAGAACAGGTGGTCCTAAATGTTTTTGAAGCTCTCAAGCACCCTAATGATTCTGAGGGGTGTATGAAAATAGATGTTATTGAACCACTTGTTCAAGAAGTACTGGAAGCTGAGGTACTTGATGATGTTCTGGATCCTATTTCTGAGTGTGAATTAGTTAAAGTTGACGATTTACCACCCCAAAAGGAGCTGATGAACACGCCAATCAAGGAGGAGGAAGCCCCCAAACTTGAGCTCAAACCCTTATCCCCTTCTCTGAAATATGTGTTCTTAGGTGGAAATGATTCATATCCAGTGATTATTAGCTCTTCTCTGAAGCCTGAAGAAGAGAAGACGCTTATGTCAGTGCTCAAGAGCCATAAAACAGCTCTTGGGTGGACCATTAGTGACTTGAAAGGGATTAGTCCAACCAAGTGTATGCACAAGATCCTCCTTGAAGATGATGGCAAACCAGTTGTGCAACCACAAAGGAGATTCAATCCAACTATGAAAGAGATGATCCAAAAAGAGGTAATGAAGTTATGGGAAGCAGGTGTTATTTACCCTATTTCTGACAGTCCTTGGGTAAGTCCTGTACAGGTAGTTCCCAAGAAAGGAGGGATGACAGTGATCAAGAATGAAAAGAATGAGCTTATTCCTACAAGAACAGTCACAGGATGGAGGAAGTGCATAGATTACAGGAGGCTCAACACTGCTACAAGGAAGGATCATTTCCCTCTCCCTTTCATTGATCAGATGCTTGAGAGGTTAGCTGGTCATACTTTTTATTGTTTTCTAGATGGATATTCTGGATATAATCAAATTGCAGTGGACCCTCAAGATCAAGAGAAGACAACATTCACATGCCCCTTTGGAGTATTTGCCTACAGGAGAATGCCATTTAGACTTTACAATGCTCCAGCAACTTTTTAGAGGTGTATGCTTTCAATTTTCTCTGATATGGTTGAAAAGTTTATTGAGATATTTATGGATGAGTTTTCTGTTTTTGGTAATTCTTTTTAATCATGCCTTAAACATTTATCTCTTGTCTTGAAACGGTGTCAAGAATCAAACCTTGTTTTAAATTGGGAAAAATGCCATTTTATGGTTACAGAAGGCATTGTTCTTGGACACCGGATTTCAAGTAAGGAAATTGAGGTTGACAGAGCAAAGGTGGAGGTAATTGAAAAATTACCACCACCAACTAATGTTAAGGAAATTAGGAGTTTCTTGGGTCATGCAGAATTTTATAGAAGATTTATAAAGGATTTTTCTAAAATTGCTAAACCATTGAGCAACCTGTTGGTTGTTGATTTTCCTTTTGTCTTTGATTCCGATTGTCTGCATGCTTTTGAAACTCTGAAAGCAAACCTTACCTCTGCTCCCATTATAGCTCCCCTCTGACTGGGATTTACCATTTGAATTAATGTGTGATGCTAGTGATTTTGCTATAGGAGCTATTTTAGGACAGAGGCATGGTAAGCTTGTACATGTCATTTATTATGCCAGTCGTGTGTTAAATGATGCTCAAAAGAATTACACAACTACAGAAAAGGAATTATTAGATGTTGTGTATGTTGTTGATAAGTTTAGGTCCTATTTACTTTGTTCTAAGGTTATTGTTTATACTGACCATGCTGCTTTGAAGTACCTTCTAACCAAGCAGGATTCTAAACCAAGATTAATTAGATGGGTGTTGCTCCTTCAGGAGTTTGATATTGAGATAAAAGACAGGAAATGGTCAGAAAATCAAGTAGCTGACCATCTCTCCAGAATTGAGCCTGAAGCAGGAGTGCAACCACCCACAGCTGTAACTGAGACATTTCCGGATGAGCAATTATTCCTCATTCAGTAAGCTCCATGGTTTGCAGACATTGCAAATTATAAGGCCATGAATTTTATCCCAAGGGAGTACAGTAGGCAACAAGTGAAGAAGCTATTGACTGATGCAAAGTACTACATTTGGGAGGAACCATACCTTTTTAAAAGGTGTTCAGATGGAATTATCCGGAGGTGTGTCTCAGATGAAGAAAAACAGCAGATTCTTTGGCACTGTCATGGTTCTGAGTATGGAGTCCACTTTGGTGGTGAAAGGACAGCTACAAAGGTCCTTTAGAGCAGATTTTACTGGCCGACTCTCTTCAGAGACTCAAGAGCATTTGTAAATCATTGTGACAGATGTGAAAAAGCCACAAATCTCCCTGCCAACCATGAAATGCCACAGCAGGAGATTCTTGAGGTTGAGTTGTTTGATGTATGGGGTATTGATTTCATGGGACCTTTCCCACCCTCACATTTAAACAACTATATTCTAGTGGCAGTCGACTATGTGTCCAAGTGGGTGGAAGCTGTGGCTTTGCCCACTAATGATGCCAAGGTGGTAATGAGCTTTCTTCAGAGATATATCTTCAGCCGGTTTGGTATCCCAAGGACACTCATTAGTGATGGAGGAAGTCACTTCTGTAACAGACAGCTAGACTCTCTTCTGCATAGATATGGAGTCCGTCATAAAGTGGCAACCCCCTATCACCCTCAGACAAGTGGACAGATTGAAGTTTCCAACAGGGAACTTAAGAGAATTTTAGAGAAGGCCGTCAGTATTTCAAGAAAGGACTGGTCTAGGAAGCTTGATGATGCTCTCTGGGCATACCGGACAGCGTACAAGACTCCTATTGGCATGTCCCCTTATCAGTTGGTCTCTGGAAAAGCCTGTCACTTGCTAGTCGAACTGGAGCATAAAGCTTACTGGGCAATCAGGTACCTGAACCTTAATTCAGAAGCTGCAGGAATTAAGCGAATGCTTCAGTTGAATGAGCTTGATGAATTCAGATACTCAGCCTATGAGAATGCCAAGCTCTATAAGGAGAGAACTAAGCCATTGCATGACAAGAAGATAGCCATCAGAGTCTTTGAGCCAGGACAGAGAGTGCTTCTATACAATTCAAGGCTCAAATTCTTTCCTGGGAAGCTGAAATCCCGGTTGTCAAGACCATTTGTGGTTACCAGAGCTTCACCGTACGGCCATGTGGAAATACAGGAAGAGAATTCTGACAGGAAGTTTACAGTGAATGGCCAGAGGCTGAAGCACTACCTTGGAGGCGAGATCGATCGCTAGAGGTCCACTCATCTGCTGAACTAGCAGAACTGACCATCAAGCTAGTGACGTTAAAGAAGCGCTTGTCGGGAGGCAACCCGATAATTTCGTATCCTTAGTTATTTTTCGTAGTAGTAGTTTTCTTACTTGTTTGGTTTTTATTAAGTTCTTACTAATTTTCTGATCATGCAGCTATTTTATCATAGGAACCGAACACCTCAAGCTATTTGAAAAAAAAAAGGGGACACACGACGCGCAAGCATCATTGACGCGAACGCATCAATCATGTGTGCGTGAACAATGAAAATTGACAGAGAGTTGTGCGGGAGTGGCGCTGGACTCATGCCTTTCGCACGCAAACGCGTACCCCACACGTTCGCGTCGTTTGTGATGTTTGCTATTCACGCGGGCGCGTCACCGACGCGAACGCGTGACCTGCAAATTCGACGTAAAAGAGCGTTTGGGCAGAGAGTTGTGCCGGCTTGGGGAAAGAAGTGTGCTAAAAGCACAAATTTGGTCACGCGGACGCGTGACTGACGTGTTCGCGTCAGTTGCACATATGGCCATCCACGCGAGCGCGTGCATGACGCAAACGCGTCGTATGCAAATTTGGCTCCCAAGCCATGCGAACAGAAAGTCACGCAGGCGCACGACTGGCTTCGCGCGAATCGCACAAAATCCAGGGCATGCGGATGCGTGCCTGACGCTAACGCGTCATTATGAAGAGTGCGCGACCCATGCGTACGCAGCCGTACGCGAACGCGTCGCTTGCGCCGCCCAGTTTTCTTTCTCTCTCTCTTCTCCCAATCCTAATTCTCTCTTATTCTCTTATCCTTTTATTTTTCTTTCATCTTAATATTTGTCTCTTCTATTTTCAGACCTTATTTGCTTGAGGACAAGCAAACATTTAAGTTTGGTGTTGACGCTTCGCTTAAGGGTTTTCTGTTTATTCCTATGGCACCGAAAGGGAGGCGAATCATCTTCACAAAGGAGCACAACCTAAAGAATAAAATGACCGCTCAGATAACTAAGGTGGTTGAGTTCCTTTCATTTTTTTTCCTTCCCGCTTTTATTATGTATGTTCTGGTTTTCTGCTAGTTTGCTTTGTTTGCTGCATGATCCTTTATTAGTAGATTCATAGGTTATAGTTTAATTTTTCTGTTAAGTGCTTTAATTTTGAAAGATGTCTCATGTATTGCCCACTAAGCTTGAAATCAAAAAGAAAGAAGAACAAATGTAGTGCATGAGAATTTGAATTTAATTTTTAGAGTAGTCTCATTTACTTAGATGTGGTGGTATTTTCTGTAATTCTGAATGAATGCATGAACAGTGCATATTTTTTATAGTGAAGTTTATGAATGTTAAAATTGTTGGCTCTTGAAAGAATGATGAAAAAGAGAAATGTTATTGATAATCTGAAAAATCATAAAATTGATTCTTGAAGCAAGAAAAAGCAGTAAAAAACACAAAGCTTGCGAAAAAAAAAACAAGCAGAAAAAGCCAATAACCCTTTAAACTAAAAGGCAAAGGATAAAAAGGATCCAAGGCTTTGAGCATTAATGGATAGGAGGGCCCAAAGGAATAAAATCATGGCCTAAGCGGCTAAATCAAGCTGTCCCTAACCATGTGCTTGTGGCGTGAAGGTGTCAAGTGAAAAGCTTGAGACTGAGCGGTTAATGTCGTGATCAAAAGCAAAAAAAGTGTGCTTAAGAACTCTGGGCACCTCTAACTGGGGACTCTAGCAAAGCTGAGTCACAATCTGAAAAGGTTCACCCGGTTATGTGTCTGTGGCATTTATGTATCCGGTGGTAATACTGGAAAACAAAATGCTTAGGGTCACAGCCAAGACTCATAAAGTAGCCGTGTTCAAGAATCAACATACTGAACTAGGAGAATCAATAACACTATCTGAATTCTGAGTTCCTATGGATGCCAATCATTCTAAACTTCAAAGGATAAAGTGAGATGCTAAAACTGTTCAGGATTGCAGTTGTAAACCCCACTATAAGAGAAGACATGGGCTTAATCGAACTCTCATTCTCATGCAAATTCACATCCTAAGCTTATATTAGTTTTGGTTGCTTGAGGACAAGCAACAGTTTAAGTTTGGTGTTGTGATGCGTGAGCATCTTTCCTATCTTTTCCTAGTGAATTTGCATCTAATTTGTTGAGTTTAATTAAGAATTAATTATATTTTAGCCACTATGGATGCTATTTTGAGTTTTTTGCAATTTTATTCATTTTAGGTAGCATTCGGATGGATTTGATGAAGTTTCTGCAGAGAAAGAGAAGAAACCAAGGAGATGATCAGCGAATACCGACGCGGACGCATGGCTCACGCGACCGCGCGGAATGGAGGAAATCGCAATGACGTGATCGCGTGCCTGACGCGAATGCATGGACTGGAATCTGCATAAATGACGCGAACGCGTGACCGACGCGTACGCGTGACATGCGCCACGTGCAGAAAACACAGAAAAACGCTGGGGCGATTTCTGGGCTGTTTTGACCCAGTTCTTAGCCCAGAAATCACAGATTAGAAGCTGCAGAAGGGACAAATCAAGTGGTCCCCACCCATCAGCTGAAGACTTGTTAATTAATACGAATTTAAATTCAAATCTTATTTTAGGAAAAGATATTATTTTAATTTTAATTTTAGAAATTTGATTTTTAAATTATTAGGATTAGTTATAAAAGGGATCCCAATAGGGTGGTTCCAGAACAACATTCGAGAAGAACATTCCACAACATTATTCCATACAAATTTACATTCCATATTCCATGAGCAACTAATCCTCCATTGTTAAGGTTAGGAGCTCTGTCTATTGTATGGATTGATCATATTATTTTTCTATTTTAATTCATGTTTTGATTTATATTTCAATAATTGTTTTCGTTCTTTATTTTATGAATTTGGGTGGAACGGAAGTATGACCCTTGTTCTATTTGAGTTCTTGTATAACTTGGAAAAGCTCTTTACTTGAACAATAGCTTGAAAACATATTATCCTGAATTTCTAATTGTTTGTATTTAACGGGATACGTGACATATAATCCCTTTATTTTTGGATACTTAGGATTCTTGTGGCATATAAACTAGAATTTGATCATCACCCTCTAATTGGAATTAATTGACCAAGGAATTGGCAGTTGATGAATTTTAGAGGAGACTAGGAAGGTCTAAGGAATTAGGGTCTAGTCACAAATAGTTTGCCATGAATTAAATCTTACATGATTAAAATTAGTTAATAAGAAAAGTCAATCCAGAAAATAGATAACTCTGAAGCCTTAACTACTTTCTCAATATTTTATTCCTCACCTATTCACCTACCTGTCTTCAAACTCTTCTTTATTGTTTAATGCTTTTGAACTCTCAATTACTCTTTTCTGTTTGTCTAACTAAGCCTATCAAATACTATTGTTGCTTAATCCATCAATCCTCGTGGGATCGACCCTTACTCACGTAAGGTATTACTTGGTACGACCCGGTGCACTTACCGGTAAGTTAGTGGGTTATAAAATATCGCACCAGCTTCCAATCTGTTTTTAATCAAACTAATTAAAATTTTGTTTGCCGCTTCGACTTGCCCGTTGGCCTGTGCATAATAAGGGGTTGAAGTAACCATGTTAATATTTCTCGAAGCTGCAAAATTATTAATTCGCTGACGAGTGAAAATAGTCCCTTGATCGGTACTTAACGTTTGAGGAATTCCAAATCGATGGATTATATATTCCTCAATAAAATCTATTATTTCATTTTGCCCAGCCTCTATAAGAGGAATAGCTTCGACCCACTTCGTGAAATAATCAATGGCCACCAAGATAAATTTATGATTCTTCGACGAAGAAGGGTGTATTAACCCGATTTGGTCTAAAATCCAATCTCGAAATGGCCATGGCTTAATGATCGTATGCAACTCAGATGCTGGGATCTGTTGCACTACTCCATGGCGTTGACACTCTTGACACGCCTTTGCATAATCGATGCAATCTTTAACCATCGAAAGCCAATAAACATGATTTCATCGTAAAACCCATTTTATTTTTATCCCAGCCTGATGGGCACCACATATACCTCTATGGACTTCCCCTAAAGCAATATCTTTATCGGCTTGACTTAAACATCTCGAAAGACTTCCATCGATTCCTTTCTTGTATAACTCATCAGTCATTACTACAAAATTTATTACTTTCAACTTTATCTTTCTGTCCACTTGAATACTGGGATTCTTTAAATACTCAGCAATAGGTTTTCTCCAATCATCATCTTCCCATTCATCCAAATACAAAGCTTCTCTTTCATCCACTGGCACTAATATTTGGCAAATTTTTGTCAATTTTCTTAGCGTTTCAGGGCCTATTTTATATCTCGAAGTAATCTGAGCTAACTCATTAGCAATTTCATTCTGAATTCTCGGAATATGGACTAATGAAACCTTTCAAAAGGAAGTTAACAATTCCCATGCCATTGCTAAATATTTTTGTAACTTCTCATTGTTACATTTGAATACCTTCAACAACTGTTTCAAAACTAACTGAGAATCCCCAAGGATTTGAACTTCTAAAGCCCCTTTTCCGATCAAAATTTCAAGGCCCAAAATTAAAGCTTCGTATTCATCCATATTATTCGAGCAAGAATATTTTAACTCACAAAAATTCCGATGGAATTTCCTCTAGTGAGATAATTAAAATTTCCACTCATGCACCATCCTTATGCTTCGAACCATCAAAATATAACTTCCAATAATCGACATGGATGTCAATTATATTTGCCCCCTGGTCATTCAAATTATTCGAATGGTCAACTAAAAAATCTGCAATGACCTGTCCTTTCACAGCCTTGGCTGGAACATATTGCAAGTCGAACTCTGTTAATGCCAACATCCATTTCTCTAGTCGACCTCGCAACATCGGAGAAGTCAACATATATTTAACGAGGTCGGTTTGTGTAATGATTTTCACAGGTTTGGCAACTATATAGCACTTTAACTTTGTGCAAGCGTAATAGAAAGACAAGCACAATTTTTCAATAGGTGAATACCTTGTCTCGATATCAGTCAAAACTCGACTAAGGTAATAAACGGCTCGTTCATGGCCATTCTCATCATCCTGAGCCAACATACACCCAATCATGTTCCAAGATGCGGTAATATATAGTTTCAAAGGTTCACGAGGGCGAACATTCGCCATTGTTGGCGCTTTGGACAAATAAGCTTTAATTGACTCGAAAGCTTCTTGATGTTCTTCCGTCCATTCAAATTGTGATTCATTTTTTAGTTTTACTAAAGGTGCAAATATTTGAGTTCGACCTGAAAGATTCAATATGAACCTTCGGAGATAATTAACCTTTCCAAGAAAAGATTGTACTGCTTTTTTTGACTTAGGAGGGGATAATGCCAGGATTGCATCAGTTTTATTCTTATCGATAGCAATCCTTTTTTTATGGACAACAAATCCTAAAAAGTTTTCTGCTAACACACCAAACGCACATTTTAAAGGATTCAGTTTTAACCCTTTCTTCCGTATAGTAATAAATGCTCTTCTCAAATGATCGATGTGTTGAGTTGCCGAATTCGACTTAACCATAACATCATCAATATATGCCTCTATAAATTTCCCAATGTACTCATGGAAAATGGTATTCATAGCATGTTGGTATGTTGCACCAGCATTTTTCAAACCGAATGGCATAACTACCCACTCATAAGTGCCCAACGCCCCGAGACATCGAAAAACAGTTTTGGACACATCATCTTCAGCAATGAAGATCTGATTATACCCTGAATAACCGTCTATAAAACTTAGAATTTAATTTCCTGCAGCAGAGTCAATTAACATATCTGGTATAGGCATAATATACTCATCTTTCGGAGTGGCATTATTCAAATCTCTAAAATCAATACACACTCTTAATTTTCCATTCTTTTTCATCATAGGCACTATATTCGAAACCCATTTAACATAATGAGCAGTTCGAATGAATTTTGCTTTAATCAAGTGTTCAATCTCTTCTTTAATCTTTTGATTAATTTCAGGAGCAAATCGTTGAGGCGTTTGCTTTACAGATCGAGTGTCTGGTTTCAGCGCTAATCAATGTTCCACAAGAGAACGATCGAGACCAGGCATCTCATGATAATCCCAAGCAAAATAATCTCTAAACTCATGTAAAAGATGGTATAATTCAGTTCGAAACGAGGCCACAGGACCTTTGCATATATAAGTAATTCTAACATCATCAATAGATCCCAAATTAATTTCTTCTAAGGGATTCTGTGATTTGAACCCTTTTGCATGTTCATTATCTTTTACTGAGTATTTTTCAAAACCTAAAGGTTCTAAATCATAGATGCAATCAAAAGAAAAATCAATTGATTCATTAGGATTAAAACAAACTTGATTATTTGCTGGATTAACAACAGCTTCATTTTCAATACAATGAACTTCTGCTATTTCAACAACAGTTTGACTAACAATATCATCAGAATTATGTAAATAAGAAGAGCTTAAACCATGACTAAATTTGATATAAGAGATCGAATCTTTAGTATGAGAAGAAAAAGAAATTACATTCCTAAATGATTCAACTTCATCAGAAGAATCACCTTTATTTTCTACTAAAAGGAAATTACTTAGATACTTATTTAAAGTTACCAGATAATCCGAGACGTCTTGCTCATTTGCCATCGAAGAGCGTCATCGAATCACCACTTATGTGGAACAATCCCACCCAGTTGGAGGAACGCTAAGTTGTGGATAACAAAGCTTCACACTTAAACCCTCTAAAGTCAGATAGCACCTTCACAATTGTACGAATTGAGTACCCTGTCAACATTCAAAGGCTTTAGTTTTGGACTATACACCTTGAAATCGACATGCAATTGTTTGACATATAAATTTGAATCAGCCTTAACTACTTCAGGTTTTCTATCATCTGTCCAAAGAAGGACGCTCTGATGTACAGTAGATGGTACAGCCCCAACTCCATGAATCCAATCTCGACCCAGTAAGGCATTATAACTTGCCTTCGAAGACACCACCACAAAGACAGTGTTTTGATCAGAAGATCCAACCTTCACCCTAAGAGTAACTAACCCTTTAGCAGGGGTCGATGCACCACTAAAGTCCGTTACTGAAATATATTGGTTGGGATCAAATCATCAGGATACTTTCCTACCTTCACTAGCATCCTCTCAGGCAATAAGGTTATAACGGCCCCTCCATCTATCAGAACTTTGTTTACCTTAATCCCACTCATAGTTGCAGTAATATAAAGTGGGTGCAGATGGGATTCTCGTTTCTCAGAAGGCCTCCGAAAATAACTTGGTTCATCCTCATATCGAATGAACGAGAAGGCTTCCTCATCATCCATGTCATAATCATCCTCAGGATCACCTTCATATTCTCCCAAATACTCAGTTGGGATAATCAAAATGGTACCGACCATTTTCTCGTCTCCTTCTTTGAAATATTCTTCATCCAGGTTAGCATCTTTGTCTTTATCAATGAATGGAATATTAACCACTGCTTTACCTTTGTCCAATTTCACAGGGGAAAGGAATTCCTTTCGGATATGTCTCTCTATCAGCCGAAAAGACTATTCGAGAATGCACCGATAGAGTTGCCCCTTTGCCCTTATCAGCATGAGCCACTTTAGACTGCTGTTGCCCCCTTCTTCCTCTACCCCTTGGATTTTCCCTGGCTCAGCCATGGAAATAGGGATATCAACTTCGAGGAGGCCCCATATGCTCCCACTGTGGGTTACGCCTGTAATGAGCATCTCTGTTTTGGAACTCCTGACAATTTCGAATCCATTGCACACCTACAGCTTGAGAACGGCTTATTGGAGCCATAGTACTTTTCTGAGGGTCACTAGAACTTTGACCCTCTACTCATTGAATAGGATGCTTTTGATGAGCTTGCTCCTCTCGATGAGCCAGTTCCTTCTTCATTCTTTCTTTTTTAAAAATTGCTGCAACTTCAGCATCGAATACTGCATTGCATCGGGGACACAGAGATACGTCCCGATCCTTGAGTTTTTGCTGCATCAAAAACTCCAACAACCCATCTCCTACATCGGGATAGACAGCATAGACATCTGACTCAAAATTCTCCATAGCCATATCAAAATCATAAGACATTCTAACCATATTCACACCAAAATATGGTTAAGCAAAACTGGCTTCAGTATCAAAAGGATCAGAATAAACTTTTATTTCCTTTTTTCCATCATTGAAAGGACTGTTAGAAGACGCTAACAGCAGGCTAGATATAGAGCTGCTAAAAGTCTCAAGTAGAATTCTGAGGTAAAAATTGAAGACATCACTATGGAGCCAAACAACAACAATATTGCTATTCCTTATACTCCTAATGCTCCTGAGCAACCTAGGAGAACTCTTGGTTCTTAAACTACTCCAAATCCTTTCTATGGCAGTAGCATTGTTGTGTCCCCTGTAAATGCTAATAATTTGAGTTGAAGCCTCAACTCATCACTTTGGTACAACAAAACTGTCAATTTCATAGACTCCCACAAGAAGATTCAAACTTGTTCATTTCTAACTTCCTGTAAATTTGTGATACAGTCAAGACTAATAGAGTCCATCTTGATGTTTTTTGGTTGTTGCTCTTTCTGTTTGTTGTATGAAACCGAGCCAAGTAGTGGCTCAACACACAATCCAAGGAGAGCCTGGATATATGGAACAATGTGGTCAGCAGATTCAGCACACAACCCAATCTTTGATGGTGTTATTCTTCAATAAAATATAATTTTTTTAGTATAATCTTTTATTTGTCTAAAATATTAATGGTTAACCACCAAAAACGTCTCCAAAATATTCTAATGCTGACAAAAATAATTCTAATTTTTATTATCGATAAAAATACCCTTAATTAATTTAAAAATATGTTAAAACTGTCCATCTATAAAGATAGATGTGGTCCATTGACATTTTAGTGTGATGTGACAAATAGAACGATGACGTGGACCTCATCTTCTTCTCTTATCTCTTCCCAATATTCTTTTCTCTCCATTCTTCTCTTCTCTCACTTATCAACCCTCTAATTCAATATCCACAGCACTTCTATCAGTCGTGACAGAACCGTCAGCGAACCAACACCTCTTTTTTTTTTTTCCATTTTTCTACACTTACTTTTTCTCTCTCACATTCTAACCATCAACATAACCATTAATACAGGCATCTATTGTCCTCTTTAAAATCACAAAAATAAAAAAAAAAAGAAATTAAAAATTATTTAAAGATAGTATAACAAATTGACTCAAAATAATTTATCTAGAATTATTTTAACAACAACAGAATAAAGGAGAGATCATATTAAAAAATAAATCATACATAACTTCAAGTTGAAATTATAATTTTTTTAAATTTTAATAAAATCAAATCCCATTTTTTAAATAATTTATGATGGTAATTCCCAAATTTCTCAGATCCTCAACACCACTCTCATCCTCACTTTATAAAACCTTCTTCTTAAACAAAAAATCTCTATTTCTCATATTCCAAATCACTATATTTTGTTGAAATTCTTGCACAGAATACTGATTCAATTCCAGTAATATTAAGAGGGAAAAGATGAAAAAGATGCAGTGTGGAAAGAAAAGAAGAGGACAGTGATACTAGGACTACAAAAATAGAAGAATCAGCGCTATTATCTCCTGAAGCTACAAAACTTCATGAAGAAGAAGAAGAAAAAAGAGAGAGGAGGAGAAGAAGGAG
Source organism: Arachis ipaensis (assembly GCF_059453495.1). NCBI lineage: Eukaryota > Viridiplantae > Streptophyta > Magnoliopsida > Fabales > Fabaceae > Arachis > Arachis ipaensis. The sequence goes on from NC_142442.1 coordinate 31,783,541, forward strand.
CTCGCAACGACAAGCAAGGAGCAGTCATTGATGGTCAAAAGAGAGAGAGACGAACGATGGAAAAGACGGTTTGCAAGCGGCTGCTGGTGGCATCACAAGCGGTGACACCACCATAGCCTTTCAATGCCTTTCAGAAGCTCTTTGCCTCCAAAAATTATTTTTTAAGAAGATGAAGAGGACGAAGAACAAAACAATGATGAAGAAGACACTTTAGAGTAAGAGGAAAAATGAGAGTGGGAGAGAGAGAATGAGAAGTAATAAAAATGATAATGGTGATGAAGAAGATACTGTGAGAAAAAGGAAGAAATGAGAGAGAGGAGACGGGTAATTTCTAAGGTTAGAGTGTGTCATATACCAATTTCGTTTGCTACATCACTCTTTTTTGTTAACGAAAATTTTTTTTACAAGGGTTTCTTTTGGCACATTTTTAAGTTAATTAAGGGTATTTTTGTTGATAATAAAAATGAGAGTCATTTTTGTCAGTGTTAGAATATTTCGAGAGTATTTTTGGTAGTTAACCCAAATATTAATTACTAATAATATACTAAACTAGATCATTTTTATTTAAAATATATAAAATCTACTCTTAAATTATTTTAAAAGACATACAAATATAACTCTAATTAAAAAAAAGAGTAAACTACTAAAATGGTATTTGAAAGTTCGCATGTTGACAAAACGAACCTCAAAAGATCATAATACAATTTTTTTCTGCATCTTCTAAATATTTATTCAAATGTTATCACAAAAATTTAGATATAATAGATAAGCCGTTTATTAAATATGAAATTTTTTTGTTACTTACAAAAAATATAATATTTATTGGTTCTTTTTATCGTATTTTCAAATCATTCAGAGACTATTTTATCGATAATATCTTTTAGAAACCTTTTTATCAGTAGCTGAATTTTTCAAATGAAGATCTTTGTTACATCAATAATTTTCATTTATCCAAAACTACCTTTTTAAAAAAATAATAACCCACAAATGCATAAAATTCTATTTAAGAATAAAATTGACAAACTAGTACTTGTGTGTTGTGACCTGCTTTATTGAGTAATTACCCAAATTAGTTCTGGAAGTTTTTGAAATTTAGTTTCTCAAGTTTCAAAATAATACACAAAATAATCTCTAACATTTGTTTCTGTTAGACAATACAATCTATCTTTGTCAGTTACTAACGGTAGCTACAGATGTCGAACATTAACTTGCACACTTTTATGGTTATTAAGTGTTTATGTATGTGAGCTGGACAAATTAATCCCCAAGATAAAGTAATAAAGTACAAAAATAATTCACACATTGAAGTACAAAACAAGTTCCAAAAAATTTTAAAATAATTCCTAAAAAAATTTTAAAATTTTAAAATAGTCCTTTCAAATTATTTATATATAATTATTTTTAAATTAATAAATTTTTAATTTATTTATCTCAAATTTAATTTTTATTTACAAAAATTTTCTATGTATTTTCAAAATAAATTATAAATTAATTTTAAAAAGACACTATTTTTCAAAAAATAATTTAAAATAAATAAATTCATATTTATTTTTTACAATGGAAGATATTAATTTAAGTCAATTTATACGTATTATATTCTATGATCATTTTTTAATGACAAAGAAGAGAATGAATTAGTGTTGTTTGAAAAAATAGAAAAACTTTCATTTAGTATAATTTTTTTTACATAAATAATTGAAAATATTTGTGCAAATGTTTATGAAGGCAACATTTTAAAACTTGCATGGAATACGAACTAAATCATCTATGAAATTAAATTTGTAAGTTTTGGTCAACCACGAGGTTAATGTGGATGATTCATAATTCCAATATGAAATTTTTAATACTTTGCAACACTTGAAGAAGAAATGTATCGGTAAATCTAAGTGTTTTATTCATGTTTCTTAGACATGACACAAGACAGAGCACAATTACGTCGTTTGATTCATGTAGTCGACCTCACTTAGTGGGACAAGGCTTTGTTGTTGTTATTGTTGTTCATGTTTCTTAGAAAATTTTAGGATTCCTTGATTATAATATATAAAATAGGTTTTCAGCTAAAGTTATTTGTGCTACAACTATTAGCAATTATGTTAAGAAAAAATAGATTTTTTTTAGGAATATTTTTTTTAAATTTATTTAGTATCAATATTTTGAGAGATATAATGACCTTCATAATATAATGACCTCTTAAATTTAGTTATTATTATAATTTCTACTTCACCTCGATATAGGTATCATAATATGTAAAAGTAATAAGTGAATGATTAAATAATATTATTTTTTTTATGAAATTTTAGTGTTAATAAATAAAATTATTTTTTAGTATCTATTTTGTTATTTTTGTATTTTTTTATTATTATATTTTTTAATAATATTTTATTATTTTAATTAATAAAAATATTATATAATGTTGACTTTTTAAAAAGATTAAAAAAAATTCAAAGAAACTGTTTTAAACTTTTTAAAATTTTTAAGAACTATTTTGAAATTTTTTTAATTTTTTAAAAATTATTTTATATTTTATTCTATAGACTGATTTATCTAACTTATATACGTAAATACTTAACGGCTAAGTGTGTAAATTAACATTCGACATTAATAATTATAGTTAGAATTTAATAAAAAACAAAAAATTATATTATCTAACAAAAATATACATTTAAAAATTATTTTATATATTTTAAAATTTAAAGCTCTAAAATATTCCATTTTAAAAATGTCAAGACTGATTTGAATAATTAATCCTTTATTTTGCAACAAAACTTCAACTCCATCTCCATTTTCTTTTCATTTAATTTTTTCAACTCCACTCCTTTCCTTTGCCAAAAGAAGCCTAACTTAGATGAATCCGGTGCATGGTGCACCATAATTAGCTCGGTGCACCACAGCAGTGGCCCCCAAATTCTTTTCCTTCAACTCTTCAACGGCCATCCAAATTCCAAATCCATGGTGTTGTGGCACAACCATCACTTCACAATTTCTTCTTCTTCTTTTTCTTCCCCGCTAAACCCCATATCAACACAACCATGTTGCATAACCTTTTCTACCCTTTTGACTCCATTGTTGTAACACCAACAAAACCCATAAAGATGTTACCTTTACCTTGTTCCACAACCACTTCATCGTTCTCTGCTTTCCCATGTACCCTTAACATCATCAACAAATTCAACTACAATAAACTGATAATCATGGCAGTCCCACCTTCTTCTTCTTCTTCTTCCATTCACTATGATAGCCTCAGGGTGCTTGAATGGGACAAGCTTTCTGACTTGGTTGCTTCCTTTGCTACAACTTCATTGGGTCGTGAAGCTCTCAAGGTACCCCCTTTCTATGGTTTTCATTCAATTTTTGGTTTTTTGGTTAGATAGATGTTGCAATGTTAAAGGGTGTTGATTTGATAGGCCCAGTTATGGTCCTTGAATAGAACGTACGAGGAAAGTCTCAGGCTTCTCGGTGAAACCAATGCAGCAGTTGAGATGAACAAGCATGGAAGCTGTAGATTGCGATTTGGACATGTTGATGTTATGCTGGTTAGTTGATTTATATAGTTATGAGCAAGTTTCCAAAGGACTCACTTTGCATCGAATACCAGGCCAACTCACATCTTCATTGCCATTGGACGTGATGTGAGTCAGCTCGGTATGCCATGCAAAGCTAGTACATTTATCATTTCTCGATTCGATAGTTATATACAGATATGGGTTTGTAACAATATGATTCGATTGCAACAATACCAAGTTAACTTTGCCTGCAATGTCAATTATCAAATATTCAACCATTTCTGATTAGTATTCAATTTAGGAAGAAGGCTTTACCTAAAGATTGCATATGGCCCAAAATTGAGTAAGCATTGGGAAACTATAGCTGTGGACTGTATTATTGTGTGAAGTGATCATACAAGTAAATCTTTCAATGTAGTGATGTTATAACTGCTTCGTTGATTATAGCTCTTTAAATTTGGATACACTTTTCGTAAGTTCTGCTTTCTTTTCTGTGAAGTTGTTGATTTAAGATTCTTCTAGGTGAAAGCTGCTATTCGGCAAGGCAGGAGAAGTATGCCGGTTAATGGATATGAGGCAAGGGCTGTCATGGCTCTTTTGCAATGTGCTGAGACGTTGCAGGGTGATCTAAAAGTGGCCATAAAGGAAGACAAGGACTGGTATAGTCGTTTCATGCCTCTTACAGAAGTGGTAAATGGTGAAAGAAGTTCTTGGATCTATAAATTATGAATATTATTGAGTCTCTGATTGCTTTTTCTTACCTAAATGTGCTTGCAGATCATGGAATTTGTCGTTAATCGATCTCTAGTTAAAATGATAGAACAAGTTATCGATGAAGATGGCTCTGTTAAGGACTCTGCGGTTTGTTCTATATCTTTTGCAAGTTTCCATTTCCATCAATTACGCATCATTAAAATATTTAAAATGATAAGATGCAAACTTCTTTTAAAAAGTGGAGATGGCTTATCTTGCATCTCTTATTTCCTGCTTCTTTAATTGAATCTGACCATCATTACTTCTCCTTGTTGCAGAGTCCAGCCCTTAAACAATCACGGCAGCAAGTCAGAGTACTAGAGGGAAAGGTAATTCCATCTTACTTTTACTATGTTCTATAATGTTGGTGCTTGAGCTTGCAGTAACGGAGCAACCAATAAATTGAATGACATATTTGTAGTAGACCTTTTATGCTTTGACTTGGAGGATTGTTTCTTGTGGTTAGCGATAGCTCGTGATGGCCAAACATACTACTAAAGTCATTATTTTTAATTTAAAGAAGTCCATTTAATACATGCCCATTATTGTAAGATAGTTTGTTTCTTTTGTCCAGATACAACAGTTAATGGAGAATTTAATCAGGAACGAAAGGAGTGAATCATCAATTCTTGTAAGATTCACTAAACTGTAGTTGTACTTCTTTTCCTCCTGCTCAATTGTTTTCCTATTAATTTTATAATAATTTGAATAGGAAGTGAACAAAGTTGATGGAAGGTGGTGCATAAAAGTGAATTCTGGACAGAAGACAAGTTTTAATGGTCTATTGTTGTCCAGGTGCATAAAATTTGTCAGCATGTCTTCATCTATTCATTGCTTGCGAAATAACCTGTTTGTCAATAAAGATAATAGGCAGCCATAAAGTTCCATTCCTTACAGATTGTATCTTTGACAGTGGTTCAGGAGTAGGGAGTACTATAGAGCCACTTTCCGCTGTTCCCTTAAATGATGAGTTGCAGAGAACAAGAACTTTGGTGGCTAAGGCTGAGTCAGATGTGCTTTTGGCATTAACCAAAAAGGTTGTGAACATGATCCGATAGAGATTCTTCTGGTTGTTTTCTTTATTTTTCTTATGTTGTTATAATTTTTTTTGCAGATGCATCCGGACCTTGATGATATTGAAAAGATATTGAAGAGTTTGGTTCATCTGGATGTGGTAAATAATACCCTGTAATCTTGTAAGAGAAGTGGATCACCATTTTCTTGCTTCCGCTCTATGTTTCCTCTACTATATGCTTGTTCACATTTGAGAGATGCTCGTATTTTGCTTACTGATTTTCGACGTAATTTCAAATTCATGAACAAAATCTAATTCATAGAACAAGTCCCCTTTTAGTGAAAACACTAATAATAGCTGTATATCTATAAATTTGAAATTTGTAACATTGCTTTATTAAAGCATTATAACTTCATAATGACATGACAATATAAGTTGAAGACAAATCTTCCACAACATCATGTGTGAGTGTATGTATGGCCAGTTTATACATCTAGCTTAAAAGGTAATTAAATGGAGATAAGTCAATTGACTATATGCATAATAACCCTTTAAATTTACAATTTTCCACCATATAAGACATGAGCGATCATTTCAACGTAAACTCAGGATTTAGTGCCTCTACAAGGCTAGTGACCAGCTTAATTGTACAAATAGAAGACCTTACTACACTTGCTTTGGCAGGTGACTTCAGTTAATATCTTTGAAAATACAGTATAGACATGCTTACTATGTAAAAGATATTCAATCATGAAATTCATATTATGCAGATTAATGCTCGAGCGACTTATGGTCTTTCATTTGGAGGGTCAAGTCCTAATATGTTTCTTCCGGATTTCAATAGCCCTTCTAAATCTGAAGGCAATAACAAGGAATGGACATTGTATTTGCCAAAAGCATATCATCCTTTATTACTTCAAAGGCATAAGGAGAATTTGCAGAAGGCCAAAAAGGATGTAAACGTTTCTTCTTCAGTTAAGTCACAGAGAATTTTATTGTGTTTTCTTCTTTATTTGTGATGGAGAGGGGAGTGGCTTCCATTACTTGGTTCGGCCCTTCTGCCTTTTAGTAAACGGTCTTCCTTTTTGATTCAGTAATACTATCCTCTTTTCATTTTACACATACAAGTAAGACTAGAAAGAAATAATATATCACGGAGGGGAGAAACATAGGCTTCTTTCACTATACTTGACCCTTGGATGTAAGGACAAAATCATAGCCTTTTGTCAGGGGTTAACTAAATGAAGTGGGAAAATGGGAATTTGTTTGATAGATATGTTGCTTAACAGTGTTGTTCAAATTTTTCGTGTTATATGTATATAATTTATGTCCTTGTTATGCATCCGAAAATCGTTTTGGAGGTTGAGTCATGATAAATGCACTTCTATTTAACAGGCTGCCGCAGTGGAGAATGCCTCACCAGTACCAGTTGATTTTTTGGTATCTCGTAAAACTCGTGTTATAGTTATAACTGGTCCGAATACTGGTGGTAAAACCATATGTCTGAAGACTGTCGGATTGGCTGCTATGATGGCAAAATCAGGTATATGTTCTCCCCCGGCCGCTGTCTATCTCTCTTGTTTAGCATTCTTGTGTGCACATGAATAGAATCATTGCTATATCCTGTCAAATTAAACTTTGTACTATTGTTGTTATTTTGTTATTGCTATTTTCGTGAGCACTTAAACGGTTAACTGTTTGGATATGAGTTCTATCATATCTTTCCATAGCACTTACATCCTGTTCCAACTACCCGAACCAGACATGAGTAAACAGCGTGATTTAATGAGAAAGTTGCTTAAACCTTAGGCTATGCTATGTAAACAATATTCAATTGTGAAAATTATAATGCACTAAAAGTATTATGTTGGGATTTGTAATTAAAAGAAAAAAGGAAATGAAAATAAAAGCTTGCATTTTCTTTTACTTTTTTGTACTCATTTCATGATTTTGCAAAAGAAATATTGAAAACAATCACAAAATGTTGAAAATAGAAAACAAATTGAAAATAGGGTGGTATATTTTTAGTTAAAACTGAACAGGAACCAAACAAGCCACAATATGAGTGAGCTTATGAAACTAGACCAACCACTACTCTAACAATATGCAATCTGCAAGTATCTTGCTACCTTACATGGAACTAGCAAATTGGTATATGCTATAATATATAGAGATAGAAAGTGAGATTCAGAGATTGACATGTGTGCTAGGCTAAGTCATTCTCATCATCAAGTAATGTTAGCTGAAATAGATAAGTTGTCGAGTATTAGACAGTTATACTGGAACTGTAATCATGAGTGTCAGAGAAAGATTAAGCGAGAATTAAATACTACAAACTAGTTTCTTATGTTTTGTGTCCCTTTGTGGGTTTCAAAATTCTATAGGCATCTTGCTTCGCATCAAGCATGAGTAATTTGTTATTATACAATAACCTATTCATGATGATAGAATCTTCATTTTGTTCTCAATATCGTACTGTGATTCATGAATAACCTAATTTGTATTGACAATTGAAGCAGGATATTAAATGGAAATGATTTTTATGCTCACTCTGTTTGAATATTCATTGTAGCTTTTCATGATCTGAACCCAATCATGCCACAGGTCTTTATGTTCTTGCTTCTGAATCTGCACGAATTCCTTGGTTTGATTCAGTTTTTGCCGACATTGGTGATGAGCAGTCCTTATCACAGTCTTTGTCTACCTTCTCTGGCCACCTAAGACAAATAAGTGTAAGGAAAATGTTTTAATTTTGTAGAACTGAAATACCAAAGGCACATCCATGATTCAATTATCTATTTATTTATAAATTCACCTTTTGCATTTCTAAATAAATCTCTGTTTCAATCCATAATAAATCTCCTTAGCAAAATGAGAGAAACATTTGAGTTTAGGCTTGTCATCATTGTATTCATCAATCACATATAATTTACTTTAACATTTTTATAAGGAATTTTTGTTTTGGTTTTCTAATTTATCTTGCAGAATATTAGATTGCAGTCAACAAACCAATCTTTGGTGCTACTAGACGAGGCATGTGTTTTATGAGTTCAATTCAAAGTTCAAAATGAAATATCATATATGTGTCTGACAAATTTTATGACTGTTTGCAATTGTTAGGTTGGTGCAGGAACAAACCCCCTTGAAGGAGCAGCATTAGGCATGTCATTATTGGAATCTTTTGCTCAAGATGGTTCTTTGCTGACCATAGCTACAACTCATCATGGTGAACTGAAAACTCTGAAATACAGGTATTCATTACAAATGAAGACAAACTTTAAAACTTTGAATTGGTATATTCTGGATGATATTATCACTTGTAAAAGGAAAGGAAAAAAGAAAAGAAAAAAGATTGCAGGAGAACATAGCAATTCATAGCAACTCTCAATTATAAGTTATTATTAGTTCTTTATGCGTACTCGGTAGTCGATGCATTGCTGTTTTGTAATTTAAATTTAATACATTGTTGCTTTCAAAATTTTATGTTATCTACAAATAAAGAAAGATCCACATGAACCAAACATCAGTCTTTTGTTTGTATGATAGGTGCTCCTTCTCTTAACTAAATAACTTTGGTACACCTTCTGAGATCCCAACTTGAATTAAATGGATCTAGATATGGGATTATTTATGCAATCAAACAATAAAGGGAAAAGTTCTGGTTTTTCACTTGTAATAAAAGTTTGGTTGTTTCTAAACAAATGGCATAATATCATTCACTAATGATTTGAAACTTTTTACACAATCAATGAATTGAAATCCATTCTTTTGATTTACAGTTTCTGAGTATCTCTACTCTTCTTTCTTTTCTTATGAAGCACTAAAAGTGCATGTTATCCTTTGATATTTTCCCTCTCTTCTAATGTGGGGGAAAAAAAGAAAAGGGTTCTTATCTAAATTAAAAAAAAGTCTCAAGTTGTGTTAACATTTCTGAATGTTATTTCATGAGCAGTAATGAAGCATTCGAAAATGCATGTATGGAGTTTGATGAGGTGAATTTGAAGCCAACTTACAAGGTTCTCTGGGGTGTACCAGGTAAGCACTCCCTCAGCTCATGAATAACAAGAATGATTTCAAGTATTATTTTAAAATCTCAATTCAGGCTTTTAAATATATATATTTTTTTTCTTGATTTTATTTCAATTCCTCCTTCCGTTCTGTGTGTTTATGTTCATTTGAAGCATCCTAAACCTAGAGACTAATCTCGGAGGATTGTGATCCCAAAAGAGGGTTGAGATAATAAGTTTAAGCCAAAAAAAACAATAATGCTCCTTTCTAAGGTTTCTAATGTCTAAGGAATACGGGTATCGTTTTCACGAGGAATGATCTCGTTACATTTTTGCACTGATACCGGTGGTAATTCCAAATAGTCTTCTCACAGAATTGAGAAATACAAATTAAATAATCAAAGGCTATGTTGGTGCTAACTGCTTATAAATTACGTCATAATTTGGATCTGTTTGTTATTAAAAACTTGGTTTATTTTAATCTACATAAATCAAGACTATATGGTTCTGGTTATGTTAGTGGCAAATTTTCAGGCTAAGGAATTCCTTGATGTATGTTGCTTGTAAGAAGAAATTTATTAATTTTTGTCACCATAGGATGAAAATTTATGTTTTAGGTCAATTCTAAATGATACTCTAATGTAATACGTAGTAAATTAATCATCTAACTCAAGATGATGTCTTCATTGCAGGGCGCTCAAATGCAATCAATATAGCAGAGAGATTGGGACTACCTTCTGTTGTTGTGGATACCACCCGTAAGTTATATGGTTCTGCCAGTGCAGAGATTGATGAGGTATTTGTAATCGTAATATATAACATAATTGTAACACTAAACACATACTAATTTTCGCTATATATATATATATATATATATATATGGATTCAAGGGTTATAATGCATAATTGCATATTCATGGGGATTTGGCGGTTCCCTGTGCGGTGGGTATCCCCACCGCGTCCGAGATTATGAATAGGTGTGGTGTCTATTTTTATGAGCCCTTAGCGGGTCTCCATTTTGGTCCCCGTGTCAGGTAATCTCCGCAGGTACCCATCACGGTGTGTTTTTTTGCCATCCCTATTATCAGTGACCGCTATCTCCTTGCTTTAGTTATTCAATAACTAATATCTTTTCTGTTAATGTTATTTTAGTAATGTATACACCATTGATTTTGTTCCTTAAAACTTGATGCTAGAGCAGCTACATGTATCTGACATCAAGTTTTTGGGATTGATTCAATGTCCTACTGAAGTTTTGCCCTTCAGTGTAGCTTATTGTTTTTATGTAGGTAATAACTGATATGGAAAAGTTGAAACAAGATTACCAAGAGCTATTGGACGGTTCACGTCATCATCTGATGTGAGATTCTTTGCTATCCAAAAGTTAAATTAATTGCATGCCTTATCCCTCCACATACTTTGCATTTCATATGATGTAGTAGACAGCCGTTAATGGAGTAAGCTCATTCAATTGATATTGCATTCAATCATAAGTGAACCAGGCAGTCATATTTACATCTTTCTTTTTCTGGCATTGTTTCCTTTGATCATTGTCAAAATACTAAATTCTTGGAACAAGTCTTTCAGGGAGCATTCTTGTTTTGCATAATTGGAGAATTAGCCATGTTGTGTTTTGTGCAATGAATACCTTGCTTAATGAGGGACGATTCGTTAGAGCATTATACCATAATATTTAGAGATTAAACTATGGCTTATAATAAATAAAAGAATCTCTACTGCATTATACTAATAGATAAGTCATAACTAAATTTTATTGTGAAATATAATATTATTTATGAAAAATGTTATAACCAGAATCTATGCCTAAATTAATGGGACTAAGGATGATATCTTTTCATTCTAGCAACAAAATTCGTTTAAAAATTCTAGTTGTTTAGTATTTTCCATTATAGATCTTGTAGTAAGGTCTAGCCAAAAGCAAGAATGATGAGAGTAGAGAGAAAAAAGAAGAAGAAAAAGCCATATTTCCATTTAGACATGATGTCTAATAATTCAAAAATTTCATAGTAATTAGTTTTTAACTAAGTTACTCATCTCATAGCCACTAGCTACCACAAATCTTTCCTTGGCTGGTAACAATTAATCTCTGCAAAAGGAATTAACAAATTTTGCCATAGAATTGTAGCAAAAAGGAAACATATGAAAGTATATAATTAGAGCGTTATTTTCATTTGTAATTGTAGGCGCTCCAGAGAACTTTACAATAGTCTGTTGGACACGAAAAGGAAGATAACGGAACATGGTATTAATCTAAGATACAAAAAGATGAGAGATGTATCTGAGGCTGCAGCATCAGCGAGGTCCATCCTTCACAAGAAAGTAAGGCAGCTGAGTGCATCAGCTAAGCTACAGCCGCACAATAAAACCGGCAAGAGCTCTCAGTTGTCAGCAACCAGCAGCAGCCCTATTACCATAGATAAAAAGGAACCTACCATCACTGATAGAAAGGCTCCTGCTGTAAAAAATATTAACCAATCATCATCAGGTATATTCAAAGATAATGAAACATTATAGAAAGAAGAGGAAATTAAACTCTGATGAGCTATTTTATTTCAGGTTTGATTTCTTTGGATGTTCCTTTAGTTTCATTCAATTTTTAATTAGGTCTTTATTTTTAAAGTTTATAATTAAGTCCCTGTATTTACAAAAATTTTCAATTGACTCTGGCTTGGATATTTCAATTAAATCCCTACACTGCAAAGTTTTTCCAATCAGGTACTTCTAACTTAAAACTAAAGATCAAGACCATATTCTATACAAAAAACTTAGCAAAAAAAAAACGATATATCATCTAATATAGGGGTTTGATTGCTAAATCTTAAATTAGAGTAACTCGGTATAATTAGGAATAGTTTCATATGAATATTTACATAGTTGCTATTTTATCTATTGATGTTTCAGATAGGTCAAAGCTTCCCAAGGTTGGTGATATGGTACATGTCTCTTCGCTTGGTAAAAAAGTGTCTGTTTTAAAAGTCGATTCGTCCAAAGGAGAGGTGGTGGTTCAAGCTGGAAACATGAAGTTGAAACTAAATGTAATGGACATTCAAAGATCCTAGATGTTTGGCAATTACATGATCCGAGATAAGTAAGTATTGCCTTTATACGCAATATCACATATTGTGCCTTCTTGCTTTCTAGTTTCTAACCACATAATATAGTTTGTTAGCTAGTTACAACTTCACTGTTGCGGCGTAATTTGACTTCCCTGATGCTTGACAGTAATTTATTTTCACAGAAACTGTAAACCTCCAAGAAATTTATTTATATGCTTTGGTATCTGCTGAAACGGAGGTGAGTGACTTTCAGAAACTTCAGTTCCTTGATTTAGATGCATGCATCAGGAATTCCGGTTTTAAAATACTGTAAGCAGTGCCAAAAGTTGGTGTGTTAATTGTGCAAGGTACACTTTTGTTTTATATGAGTGTATACAATGAACTAAAAAGTAAACAAAAAATAACTACTCAAATTGGTCCTGTTTTCTTTTCAGAATGAACTGAAGCTGCAAGAATAGTAAACAAAGTATTATTTTTTTAAGAAAAATGATGGGCAACTGATGGTGTGTGCTTTCTTAGTGGAAAGAACAATGACAAGTATTCAGAATCATGGTAAGCTGAAAAAGGGTGTAGGTAATACCCTTTATTCGCTTATTTTGCTTTCACTTTTATTGAGAAATGCACCCTTCTTGGAGGGTTTGTTAGGGTCCTTTATTTTTGTTACACTTTGGATTTATATGATTACTAAGCTAAGCTAAGCTAGTTTGTTTGTATTGTTTATTTTTAGGCCTTTTTTGTAGAATGTAGATGGAATGTTTTTGCACCCTCTCCAAGACACTAACGGATTCCTGTTATGTGCTTTGGTTCCTTTATTCAAGAAAACTGCTCCATACTCCAATGGGAAGGTCGGTTGAGTCCATTTGAGTGGTAAAATATTATGACAATTGAAGAATGCTGTGTTCATGGGTTTTTGTAATTAGACATGTGATGAGACAAATCTATTGTACTTTTTAAGGTATAAAAAACTAAAGAAAAAAAGTTATAAAAGTGTGACCGAGTTCTACTTTCTAGACTTCATGGATGGCTGATACATATTTACAATACAAAAGCATGTTGAATTTTAAGATTTCCACAGTTCCACCAAGTTAGTGGAATAATTATTAATCCTTGAGCACAAATGGGTTGTTGAAAAGGGAAAAGCACCAGTGGCGGAGCTTGGAGCTTGAAATAAAATTTTGGAGGGACAAAAAATTTAACATAAAAATTTAATAATAATATTTATATTAAAATAAAATTTATAAATATAATTATTCTCTAAATTTGTTACTATAATAATATAATAAATAAATAATTCTACAGATAAAAAATATAAAATAGTTTATAATAGTATTCTTCGAATCTTTAGTGACTTAAAATTTTTAATAATTGAATTAGAACTAAATTTTTTATCAATTTATAATATTTATTGAATTTTTTATCAATTTATATAAATACAATAATATCAATATTTATTGAATATTTAATATTTTTTATTATATAAAAAATTAAATTAAATAAACAGTAAAATATAAAATAATATTAAATTAAAAATAAAAAATACCTAATTTTTTATATTTAAACTCAAAGGTAAAGTGTTTCTTGTTGAATAGAGAATTGCGAGATATGAATATCTTTTTTTATACTTATCTTCTTTAAGTCATAGTAAAATATTTGAGTCAATTAAACTATTTTTTTATAAAAAATTTAGAAGGGTCATGACTCCCCATTATCTTAACTAAACTCCGCCCCTAAAAAGCACGATAAGTATGTCCAAGTAATAGTACTAATTGCTTCTTTGTCTTCCACAAGTCTTGAACTCGTTTAGTATTCCATGCATACTTTTTTACGAGTGATTTCTTCTATTATTCATTATCTTATATCATATAAAGAATGTGAGACATAACTTGGTGGAAATAGTAGCATTTTCATTTCCTTCTGCATTATAGTTTGTTTGATTTTGTTTAATGCTCAATATCACGCAAAATTAGGTGCGCACACTTTCCAATCTCATGACATTAATGTACTTTGGTTTTTAAAGTATTTATTGTTGTGCTATGTCTCCCCCAATCCCACATATATATTATTCAACTGGATAACTTTATTGTTTTTTAGGTGTTGAATTCGTGTACATATAGGGTGTGTTCGTGAAATATGTTGGAGAAGATAAAAGTGCGTTTTAATGTTTTGAATGCTGTTCTTTGATGTTTGACAATTTTTTTACGTGATTCTGTATCCCAAAAGCTCATTCACTAGAAGTAAGACCTTCTACGTTTATTCAACTTACGTTTAGGTTTGTTGCTAGTTATTTATTATTTTAATTTTTTATAATATGTATTATTGTTCCTATTAAAAATGATAAATTAAATAAAAAAATTAATTATAAATAATAATAAAATATAACTTTTAAAAAATTAGAACCTAAAATAATAATAAAAATAAGATTATTAAGAATACTTAAAAAGGTACTAAAATATGTTATTTTATATATTTTTTAATTTCATAAATAAATATTAATTTTTACTATAAAAAATATTTAAAAATTTATCCATTTTTATATGTTATTTTTTATTTTATAAATAAATATTAATTTTTATTATAATAATAAAAAATCATAATATACTAAAATAGAGTACTATAAAAAAATACTATATAAAAAAATTAAAAAATATAAAAAAATTAAATATACTTAAAAAAATAATATTATAATTCAATATTATATTTTTTTAGTAATTAATTAATTATTTATCTAGAAGTGATTTTAACTAATATTATTCAAATAATATTTATTTTATTAAAATCAATTTTAGTAAAAATTGCCAAACATAAATTATGTTAGCACAAATTCACTTCTACTCAAAATCAATTCTACAAAATCACTTTCATTCAAACTCCAGTTTGTCCAACGTAAATCCAAACACACACCTAATGTTTCAACATCAATCAATAACAACCCTTATATCTTTGTACCAGATGTACATAAATTAATTTAAGTTGGTCAAATGATTAATTTACTCGTTTGTTTAAATAAGTATTAGAAATTTAAATTTCGTTTTATATATACAATAATTCATTAGTCGACAGACCTATAAATAAAACTCAAATCTACAAAAGACTAGTTTTTGATTTGCTGAACTGAACTAAAAGATACTGTGACAAATTAAAAAAAAAACACTATTTTTCTGTAAGGGAACATTTTCTATTTTTAACTCATCTAGTGCATCGATTGTGGATTTTCACAATTATATAAGGTAATTCGTAAGTGTAATTTAGTTTTTTGGTAGGTAGAGAATAAAGATGCATGTGCAGATGAGTAATGGCATTTTGCTATGAATATTCTGTTGTTCGCCATGTTAGCGGAAAGCTGCTTTAATTCGTCTTGGTTGATGAAAAGTCCACGCTAACAAATAAAGAAGCTATGATAACAGAGTGAAGTAGTGAACTATCAGTTTTAACAATAAAATTTTAAGGAAAAGTTTAGGCTAACAGTTCTATTGAAATCTGCTCAACACTTAATCAATAAAAGTAAAGTAAGTAATTTTATATTTTTGAATAAAATCTCATACCATTAAATAGGGGTGAGTACAGGTAACGGATACCCGATTATCCGTGTGAACTTAAACTGAACCAATTAAATTGGTTCTGGAACTAACGGGTAATCGGGTCCAACTCAAACTAAATCGATGATCTTTGTTAGTGATTAGTTCGGGTATCAATTATGAGAGTGCGGAATCCGAACCAACTTGCGAACCCGATCATATATTAATTAAATAAAAAAATAAAAAATATATATATAACTTTTTCATTAGACAAAAATTATCACTATTAATATGTTTGAATTTTAATGAGTTTACTTTTTAATGTATTTGGTATTTAACATGTTTGGATTATTTGTTGAATTTTTAAGATAAAAATTTGGTTTTTTTTTTATGAATTTCACCGTCATTGGGTACCCAATCATCCGAAACGAACCAATCCATTTTTAATCGGTTTGGTTTGGTTTGGCTACATGTAAAAAAAAATACAAATCTGAACCAAACCAAACTAATTACATTTTGATCAGTTCGGTTCTAATTTTACCATAAACCCGAACCAAATCTACCCGTGTTCACCCGTACCATTGAAATCACCAATGATGACTAATTGATGGCTACAAATCACAAAACTTACTAGTCCTAGCACTCCTCAAATTTTAAAATACTGATAAATTTAATTTTAAATAAATGAAATTAGTTTTATATTTATAAAAAAATAATTTTTTTGTGACAAAAATAATCAAATGTTACTTTTATTCTGCTAGATTTATCAATATTCTAAACTTTTATAATTAATTTTATTTTCTTATAAATAAATTTGTTTACATTTTGAACTTTTATGAATAAAAATAATAATTTACTAAACGATGATGGTTAAACATTATTTTATAGGTGTAAGGGCACGTATTAAAGTTATTATTAATATAAGTTTTAAGAAAAATATAATAAATATATTAAAAATTTAAAATTTACATATTTTATAAAAAAAATCTATTAATAATCTTATTATTTGTAATCTTTAAATCATATTAGCTAAACTCAAATAATTCTATCTATTTAATTTCTTGCTTGCCTCTATCTCCTCATTTAGTAATTTATAGCACACTCGTGTGTATGTGTAACGCACTCCACCGCTAAATAGTTCATAACACTCCATTAATGGCAAATTTTAGTTTCTAGCAAAGTAGCAATGCTGTCTTTTATATATAAAAGCCACTTCATTTGAATCTGTACGCATCAAGTCAAGTGTTTCTACTTTCTACTTAAAAAAAGGTCTTATCAATTAATGCATTAAATAATCATAAAAAATGGTTTTGGCATTCAAAAATCTTTTAAATACAAAAAATTAGTCATAATATAAATATACATATTTTATATGTTGCTTCCCATATTTTTCATCAAAATCATTATTAGAATAATTAAATTTAACGTAGCTGAATAATCAGAATAGTCAATTTTTTTGCATCATTATAATGATTAAATAGTTGTTAATTCTTTTGCCTTATCCTACCAACCATCACTAGAGGACAATGGTGGAGTTGCGTCATTTGATTTTTGTTCCTTTTGGATTTTCCCTATTGTCATTCTCAGCACGAAAGCTAAACCCTCATTGAGTTATCAACACAAATATAGACAATATAGCACAGCTCAGATAAATATTGTTGCTAACAACAAAGAGCAGCTAGTACTACTCATATTTCTCAAGTGTTCTTAACTATAACATACATACATGGGCTCATTTCAAGAGAATAGTTTACATGATGCAATATTGAAGACAAAGGCAACACAATTCAACTTATGTTGAACTCGAATTCCATACTTTCCTAGCAAACCTATTATGGTTACTATTATTCCAAATTTCTAACACACTATAAGTTGGCCACGTTACAATTTCTCTTCACTGCTAGACTATATAAGAAACTAATCAACATAAGAAATCTAATAAGTAATTTGGTAGTAGATATCCTTTTTAGTTTCTCACTAATTTGGTAGTACATATACTTGGCCTCCACAGCTTGATAATTCTTAATCGGTTTCTAACCATTCAAGTAATTGATATAAGTAATTTCTGTTACTAGTCTAAGCAGTTCTTGAAACCTCAACAAGTCTCTGTTTACAGAATCCGCTTAAACTAATTATTTGAATAGTTAAAAATCAATTAAAAATTTTCGAATTGTGAATGAGTGTTTTGTCCTTTTGATTAAATAATCAGAAACTTAAAAGGCCATTTACTCATAATTTGAAAACTAACTTTTTAAGACAGTGAAGAAACTTGAAAACATATCTTAATCCTAATAAACTAGCACAAATAACTGAACTAAGTAAAACTTTAATTTGTAATGTAACATGTAAACACCTTGATAGAAACTGGGTTCCCTAGTTAGGCTTTCCAATTTCTATATCACCATTGTGATTATGATCTCCATTTTCAACATCATCACAAGAATGATCAGATATCCCTGTCCATCCACACTCAAAGGTAAAATCCAAGAAATACAGAATGAAAATGAGAACAAAAGTTGAAACAAACATGGGAATAGGTCCAAAGATCCACATGAAGAGAGGAAAGGAGAAGTAGAAGGCGCGCAAGCCGAGGGACCAGAAGTAGCTCCCCCGGTTGACGGTGGTGGCAACATACTCCGCCGTGAGCATCTGGTGGCGAAGGCTGGTGGATAGTTTCTTGAATGGGACGTTGATGAGGATGCTTGCATGGCTATAGTACCTTATGGATTGAACGTTGAGCAAGAATGCAAGCAAGAAACATACCAATATTGAGAAGAACTTTAAGGAGAGGCATAATTCACTTCTATCACCAAAAACCTCAGAGATAACCGTCATGGTTGCTGGATTTCTGCCGTTGAAGCCGCCGCCGTGGTAGCTGCCGTCAAAGCCGGCTGCTCCTCCGCCGCTGGTCATTAAGACTCCGCCGCTGGTCATTAAGACGGCGATTAGTGAAGAAAGCATTATGGCGGTGGAGGCCAAAAGTGTTGACGCCATTATGTTGTTCCTTAAAGATTGCACTGCAAGAACCCCATTCTTCATCCCATCCTAAATTAAATTATTAATTTCAATATCATGAAGAAAGTAATATAAATAATCCAAAATTGAAAAAATGTTTAAATTCCAAAACCACGTAGGTACCTCCATCATAGCTTGAACCCATAAACGGCGATTGAATGCATTGACACCAATTACAGTTTTGGTGGGTTGCCTCACAACTTTCTGAAGAAGCCATAAATGGTATGCTACCATTGCAAGGAGACCACACGGAACGAGAACGAGATCAAGAACCTTCTTTTCCATTTTCAAGATTTAAAACTCAAATTAAGATTCTGAGATTGAATCTGATGCACGCTAGCTCTCTTCTTTTGCGTAGCCTAATTGGGGAAGATGATGAGAAGTGAGATTAATAAATTGAATGGAAAGAGATTAGAAGAGAACAAATTGGACACGGATGTGAATAGAAGAGTGAAACGTGCGGATCGGATTCAAGAGAAGAACGTGAGAGGGTTTTGTATATATAATGCATTCATACACCAAACTATGTAACTCACATGCCACTCCAATGTAACCTTTTCCTGAACTCGTTTCCTTTTATGACCCTTTTTCCCTTATATAGGATCACGAGAATTTTTTAAAAAAAAAAAAATCTATAAATATAAAAAAATTAGCTTCTTCAGCTCTACATATTTACGTGTATAAACATGTTTTGGTATATTTTTCAATCAAAGAAATAATCAAATATTTTTATAATAGGCATAATCAAATTGTTTTTCTATAACATCAAATATGTGTTTTTATATGGTAGTTGATTTTTAATAGTTATGTTGTATGATTATAAATTTTCACAGCATATATGTATATAAAACGGTAATTGTTATTATAAAATTTTATTTTCATATTTTATGATAAAGTATGACTAAAAATCATTGAAAGAGAATTAACAAGTAGAATGTTATTTTTTAATTGATTAAGCTTGAACTAAAGATCATTTCTTTTATCGGTCAAATTGTAACACTTTATCATAAAGTAATAAAAAATGTCATGTTAACACTAAAAATCAGCTATTAAATTTGTGTATAAATATATATATATATATTATTTAATTTATTTTTATATATATTTTATATTTTAATTTATATTTTAAATAAATAACTAATTTAATAATTAATTTTTTGTATATACGTAATATGATTGTAAAGTAGTATACTACTTTACTTTGTATGAGAATTTATCTTGTGAAATTTAAAATAGAGTAATATACTAAATTATTCTCCAAAAATTTTTAGTCACACAATTTAGTTTTCAATAAATTTTATCACTAAATCAGTCTTTAACTTTTTATTTTGTTAAATATACTAATTTTTAGGTCAAATTTTACTAAAAAGTTAGACAAATTAATATCTGTTATAAAAATATTTTTTTCCTAAAATTTTTTAAAATTCTCATATCAGTTTCTTCATATATACCAACAATTAATGTGTGGACTAATTCGTCTAAGGAAATAAAAGTTTGAGAACTGATTTAATGATTAAAATTTATTAAAAAAATAAAATATTCGACTAAATTTTGCTAAGTAAATATAAGCACTAGGCTCATCATAGTTAGTTAGCTCGCTAGCTAACTTCTTGAACTTCTTACATCTTTGGTGAGAAGTTTGGTCTCTTTTTTTTTAATGGAAGATAAATTATCTTTTAAAGAAATAGTCAAGCGATACTTACAATTTGTAAATTACACATTAAATCTAAAACCAAGTAAGAAAATAGATAAATTTTATGTTGAACTGTAGTCTGAGAGGAGACACAAAATTCGATTATAAAGAATCTTATAAGACAGAAACAGAAGTAAATCACAATTTTTTTTATTTCTGATTCCACACTAAAAGTGCTGCAACACAGAAAAGTACCATCTCTTCTTCGAATAGGTCTAAATGCTTTCTAAATCTAAAAATATTTTTCTAGACAAAAAAATTTTTTCGTTCGATCTTTATCCTAGATCTGTAAAATCATATCTAAAACATTCATAAAAGAGATCAATACACTACAAAGAAAAAAGAACAACTACAGATGGGTTATTTTAGATTTAGATCTCTAAAAAACAAACAAACAGAAAAATCGAGAAAGAGAGTACAAAAGAAAGGAAAAAGGCGGGTTAAACAAGGGGTGGTGGAAAGGTGTAGACGGCGAAAAGGAATGGCGGTGATGGTAAAAATGTGTTTGGCGATAGTGAGAGTAAGATAGTGAAAAGGGAGAATGATGGATGGTTAGGGAGGAGGAAAAAAAAAGGGAAAGAGAAGAGACAGAAGAATGTTTGAGGGGAAGGGGGGGGGGAGGGAGCTGATGAGGAGAGGAGTCGAGGAGGAGAGGATGGCCACCGAAGTCTAAAATTGAGACGGCGACGACGGCAACCCTTAAGAAGATTTATTTATGATTTTCTTTTTGCAGAGAGAGAGCATTTTCTTCGAATATAAAACTCTCGATGAAAAGTTTGGTCTCTGATCTAATATGTCTAAGAAATTAAGGATTATTATCATAAATAATCCTGTGCATCACCATATGTATGAATATCTAAATATAAAATATTTTATATATTAAAAATATATGAAATGATTAAATTAATTAATATGTATTTTATTTAAATGGTATATGAAAGAAAATTTTATAATTTTTTAAGAAATAAAAAATTAAAAGGTAATAAACTAGGATAAATAATATTTTTATTGTGAAAAAACATTCAAACATAATGTATTATAGACAATTAATTGACCTGATCAATGAAAATTATATTATTTAACCACAAAAAAAGAAAAGCTTTTAAATGGTTTTTAATTAAAATAAATGTGCAGAAACAAATGTTGGTTTAGTAATGAATACACCGCTGATGATTTTGTGCCATAAACTTGATGCGAGAGCAGATATTATAACAAGCTAATTAACTGTATCTGACTTCAGTTCTGGGATCAATTCAATGTCCTACAGAAGTTTCGCCCTTCGATGTAGCTTATTGTTGCTTTCATGTAGGTAATATATAACTGATATGGAAAGTTGAAACAAGATTAACAAGAGCAATTGGACGGATTAGGTCATCATGTGATATGAGATTCTTTGCTATCCTTAAATCAATTGCATGGCTTATCCCTCCACATACTTTGCAACACATATGATGTAGCAGACAGCAGTTAATGGTTGGAGTAAGCTCATTCAATTGGTATCGCATTCCATGATAAAGGGACCATAGAGTCATATTTACATCTTGTTTCTCTTAATGGCACTGTTTCCTTTGGTCATTGTCAAAATACTGAATTCTTGGAGCAAGTTTTTCAGGGACCATTCTTGTTTTTCATAATTGGAGCATTAGCCCTCGTGTTTTGTGCAATGGATATCGTATCTTTAGGAATTAAACTATGACTGATGGGTAAAATAGATTCATATAACCATATAACCAAGTTAGTCAAAGTTCAAATAGAATCAAGCGCATTAAATGGAGAGTGAAAAACACGCGCCAGACACGAAAGAAATCCCTCCTTTTCTATTTGCGCTTCATTATGAAAAAACGTTACATCTTCAACACGAAACCAATACACCAAAACATTCATTCGCTTCGAATCTCTCTGAACATCACTCAAACTTCAATCACATTATCTGCGAAAACCACTACTGCAAAAAAATCGGAAGAAGATTTCGCAAGCAACAAGCAGAAACAAACGAAAACAGCAACAAAGACTACCAAAGGTATGAGAAAACTACTGTTCATTTAAAATCTTGCAATATCACGTTTTGCCTACTTGCATTTTAGTTTTACTGGTTTGATTTGCTTCGTTTAGTAGATTGAACTATTATGAACGCTTTTTACAGTATAACTAGGGTTTGGAATGAAATTTGTTATTATTTTTGTTCAATTCAGTGGATAGTGTAACTAGGGCTTTAAGATATACGTGCTTGTTCTTATTGGTGTGGATAGTTTAACTAGAGCTTTGTTACTATCTTCAATACTTTTTTTGCATGGAAGAATACTATTCTTGTTGATTGAAAGTTGATCATCATTTATTAACCACATAAACGTTTTTCGGTTCGGTGGCCTTTGTGATTTTGGTTCTGTGCATGTGAATGTTTTTTGGTTCGGTGGCCTTTGTGATTTTAGTTCTGTGCATGAATGATTTTCGGTTCGGTGGGTTGTGGCATTTTAATTAACTTGATTAAGATATACATGCTTGTGCTTGATGATGTATTGAATGAGTTTTGTTTAGGACAATTGACATTAGAGATAACTCTTTCACTTTGATAAGCCATACTACTGTAAAATTGTCTCATTATATTGGATAGATTTAAGCACAAATGGTAGTTGACCTTGACACTGAAAGAAAGATATCAAGTTTCAGTAAGAGTTTTTAAAGAAGACAATTTGCAAATGTCATTTTGAAAGAACACCTAATTCATGAAATTTGAAAAACTTTTCTTTTGGAAGATGTTGATTTGATTAAGATATGCGTGCTTGTTCTTATTTGTGTGGATAGTTTAACTAGAACTTTAAAAATAATTGTTACTATCTTCAGTACTTTTTTTGCATGGAGGAATAGTATTCTTGTTGATTGAAAGTTGATTATCATTTATTAAGCACATGAACATTTTTCGGTTTGGTACCCTTTGTGATTTTGGTTCTGTGAATGAACTATTTTCGGTTCGGTGGGTTGTGGCATTTTAATTGACTTGATTAAGTTATACATGCTTGTGCTTGTTGATATATTCAATGAAGTATTGACCAAAATTTTTCATTACAGCAAAACACAACAAGAAAATGGTAACAATGAAGGAGAAGGCACATTATAACATAAGCAAATTAAATATATTTATTCGCTTTCATTCGAATAATATCTATTTTGTATTATAAATATATCCTCACATTCTGTTTCAAAACTTGCAGAAAACTCACTATTGCAGATGCCAAACAAAGGCAATAGCAATAGTGTACAGGGAAATGAGTCAAGAAAAGAAAGATATTGTGGAAGAAATGGGATTTGGTGCCATTACAATATTTTGGGTCTATGGCCACGGTTTTTTTGGCCACGGTAAAAAACCGTGACCATAGACCCTCTATGGTCACGGTTTTTTAGGGTGACAAAAAAAAAAGCTATGGTCACGGTTTTTTTGGAAAGGGTGACCATAGAGTACCTATGGTCATTGTTTTTTAAAAAAGGGTGGCCTAAAAGAGCCTATGGTCACGGTTTTGAGGGGTGACCTAAAGGGGGTCTATGGTCACGGTTTTTTACAGTGACCAAAAAGGGTCTATGGTCACGGTTTTTCAAAAAAGGGTGACCTAAAAGGGTCTATGGTCACGGTTTTGGGGGGTGGCCTAAAGGGGTCTATGGTCACGGTTTTGGGGGTGGCCTAAAAGGATCTATGGTCACAGTTTTTGGGGTGACCTAAAGGGGTCTATGGTCACGGTTTTTTACAGTGACCAAAAAGGGGCTATGGTCACGGTTTTTCAAAAAAGGGTGACCTAAAAGGGTCTATTGTCACGGTTTTGGGGGATGACCTAAAGGGGTCTATGGTCACGGTTTTTGGGGTGGCCTAAAAGTGTCTATGGTTACAGTTTTGGGGGTGGCCTAAAGGGTCTATGGTCACGGTTTTTGGGGGTGGCCTAAAAGGGTCTATGGTCACGGTTTTTTACAGTGACCAAAAAGGGACTATGGTCACGGTTTTTCAAAAAAGGGTGACCTAAAAGGTCTATGGTCACGGTTTTGGGGGTGACCTAAAGGGGTCTATGGTCACGGTTTTGGGGGTGGCTTAAAAGGGTCTATGGTCACGGTTTTGGAGCGTGGCCTAAAGGGGTCTTTAGTCACGGTTTTTGGGAGTGGCCTAAAAGGGTCTATAATCACGGTTTTAGGGGTGTCCTAAAGGGGTCTATGGTCACAATTTTTTACAGTGACAAAAAAGGGGCTATAGTCACGGTTTTTCAAAAAATGGTGACCTAAAAGGGTTTATGGTCACGATTTTGGGGGGTGACCTAAAGGGGTCTATGATCACGGTTTTGAAGGGTGACCTAAAAAGGTATATGGTCACAGTTTTACGAAAGGGTTACCTTAGTTCTAACCCTAACCTTAAGCCTAATTACTATTCAAGAATATTTTTGTACTTAAATTGAGTTTTGATAATTTGAATTTAAATTAATTAAAATTTAAAAATTTTAATAATTGAAAACTAATTCAAATTTTATATAATTTAATTTAAATATTAAAATTTTAAATTTAATTTTATAAATAAAAATATTAAATAAAATACTTTTAATTAAATGAGAGAGGGAGGAGCCGCGCTGCTGCCGCCATCCATCCCGCCTCGCCATTGTCGCCCTTGTCGTCGCCGTCGCAGCTCGTCGTCCTTTGTCTTGCTCTATCACCATCGTAAGCTCGTCTTTCTGCTTCGGCCATCAATACTTTCTTTGCTGTGAGTTGGTGTAATATTCCAAGTTTTTGAATAATTAAATTTGTTATATTTGTTGAAATTAAAATTCCGATGATAAAAAAATAAAGAAAAATTATATCATTTAATTTGAATAATTAATATTTTGATAATAAACTATATTTTATAAAATGTGATTAATATGTTTATTTTATAATTTAAATTAAAAATAATTAATTGAATTTAGTAATATGTTGATAAATAATGTTCTTAAATATTTTTGATAGAATATATTTGATTTTAAAATTACTCCATCCTCCAATTTTATTAAAATATCTATTCATATCTATTTTTATTCCTTTATAAAATATTAAAATTCCTAATTTTGTAACTTTAATTTTTAAATTGAATTAGAAACCTAATTCCCAAATTGAAGAACCCTAACCCTAATCCCTCCTCACCACACTCAGCCGCATCCCCTTTCCCTTTAATCCCTTTCAAACGTAACACAGCAGCAGAGAAGGAGAGCTGTGATCGAAAAAGAGGAAGAGCCACGCTGCCGCCGCTGTCCAGCCGCCTCGCCACCACCGTCGCGCCATCGTCGCTCCCAGCTCGCCGCCATCCTCCACGTCGTTGCCGCCACTGTTCGCAAAGAGGAGAGAGAGAGACGTTGAGACAGAGTAGCGCCGAGAGGGAGAGGAGCTTCCATCATCGTCAATTCGTGCTAGCCAGAGGAAGCCGCTGCCGCCGATGAGTTGTCGCCGCTGTGACGCGTCCGAGAGGAGAGGAGTCGTGCGTTAAAAGCCGTCGCGTCTTGCCGCCAAGGGTTCCATCGCAGCCAACCCGTCGCAGTTGGTGTCGCCGTCGTGCCTGTTGGATTCCACCGTGGAGAAGAGAACGACACGAGGGAGAGAGGGAGACAGAGCCGTGCGAGCCAGAGGAGGCACTGTCCTCGCTGTTGCTGCCACGGTCGCTGGTGAGTCGTGCACCGCCATCAGAGTCAGAAGACAGCATCAGCCTTCTTGTTCTGGTTCCGATTCCTCCATTTCTAAAATTGTAACACTCATTCTTGTTCTGCTTCAAACTTGTTCCTTTGCCATGTTCTTGTTCTAATCCTAGTCACATATTTTTATTTTAGTTCTGCCACTTTGCTTCAAAATTGCTGTTGTAACTCGTATTGGTTTTGGGACTGTTGTGGCTGCTGCTGGTTTTGTTCGAGGCTACTGCTGCTGTGAGAAAGGAAAAAGGAATTTGTCACGGTTAAGGAATTCTTCAAGTTTCGGTTATTTGAGGTAGGAAATTTATTTTAAAATTAACTGTTTTAATTTATGAATGCCAATGAAGTTTAGTGAGTAATTGCAAATAATTTATAAATGTCTTGTTTGGTTAATTGATGAAAATTGATGAAATTGAGATTGTTGGTGATTGTGAATATGGTTGAATGTGATGAAATTGTGATGAGATTGATTTGTAGTTGTGTTTGAGGATGATGATTTATGTTGGTTATGTGATTTGATGATGATGAGGGTATGCTTGAAATGCTGTTGGAAGTTGATGAACTATTATGAATATGTATGTGTAATTTTGTGAATTATTGATTCCGAATTCTTGGAACTATACTACTAATTCTAATAACTGTGTTTAATGAAATGGAAGTTGGAATTGTGATATTGGAAGAGTTCTAGGCTTAGATACAAAAGTGGGAGTGTAAGGTTGCTTAATTGTCATTAAATTGAAATATGATTAGTTAATTATTGAATGAAATATATTTGAGAAAAGTTAGTTGTTGTGATTACTCTGAATTATGATTGAAGCTGGATGTGGTTCTGAATTACTCTGAAAAGTTGGTTTGCTTACTTTTGAAAGGAAGAATGGAGATGTACCCCAAGTGAGTTAAATACTTCTGCAATAAATAATTCATGTCAATGCTATTACAAAGGAAGATTTCCTTGCTCGGTTGCTCCCAATGAACTTGAACCTTTTAAGAATTTTTCTTCTCAGGTAATAAATATTCATGTTAATAATTTTCAAATTCAGTTGAAGCATGATTACTAATACTTAACAATGAAGGTTTGATGTTAATGCAGCTTGCTGCTTTGGACTTTATTGCATGTGCAACTGCTGATGTATTTTCCATGACAGATTCTGGTACCAACTCTCAGCAATGGTGTCTGGATTCAGAAGCTACTATGGTGGCGATCATGCTCCCACTTTGAGGCCTAATTAACAAGAAGAGGCTGGCATGTGTAGACAACCTTAACACCATCAATCAACACATTCACGCACCCATTGTATAATATTAGACTAAGACCAGCCCAATGCACATGGAGCTGAATTACTTATACTAGTAGTATAGATCTAAAAATGTTATTACTTATAACTTAATTTATGTATAATTTTATTGATATGTTAGTTGGTTAATTTAATCACAACTTATCTTAATTGTTGATTATTATTTTTTATTTTTAGATTTATTTTGTGATTATCATCATTTTGGGATGTGATTATACTTTAAAAAATAAAATTAAATCTCATAAAACAAAATAGGCTATGGTCACGGTTTTAAGGAGTGGTGATAGAGGCTATGGTCACGGCCAAAACCGTGATCATAGATAAGGCTATGGTCACGGTTTTGAGGAGGGGTGACCATAGAGGCTATGGTCACAGCCAAAACCGTGACCATAGATAAGGCTATGGTCACGGTTTTAAGGAGGGGTGACCATAGAGGCTATGGTCACGGCCAAAACCGTGACCACAGATATGGCTATGGTCACGGTTTTGAGGAGGGGTGACCATAGGCTCTATGGTCACGGCTAAAACCGTGACCATAGATAAGGCTATGGTCACGGTTTTGAGGAGGGGTGACCATAGACGCTATGGTCATAGTTTTAAGGAAGGGTGACTATAGAGGCTATGGTCACGGCCAAAACCGTGACCATAGATATGGCTATGGTCACGGTTTTTATGCGTGACCATAGATTGCCCTATGGTCACGGTTAAAAACCGTGGCCTAAAGTGTCAGAATTTGAAAATTGTAACCGTGACCATAGAAACCGTGACCATAGGTAAAAAAACCGTGACCATAGACCTATGGCCACGACGGAATAGGCCACGGTAAAAAACCGTGACCATAGGTCCAAAACCGTGACCATAGATCTATGGTCACCCTTTTTACTAGCTATGGTCACGGTTTTTTACCGTGACCATAGGCCTTTTTTTTTGTAGTGTGCCCTGACAAATGTCCCAGAAATGAATGTCTCTAATACACTGTTGAAAGAATTGCTTGATCGGTTTGATGAAGAGAAAGGATGCTTGAAAACTCTCCAGGGGAAAATATACATCACTCCTCGGAAAGTAACAGCTGCCCTCGGCATAACCAACAGAGGTAATACATTTTCCACTTACTGCTTATTTTCAGTTCATTGGTGTCTAGAAAATTAAATTGACTGTTTTTGACTAATTTTTGCTATTAAAATATTGTAGGGAATCGTTTTTCTGAAAAGGTTGATTACAACAACTTGAATCTAGCAGACAAGGAATGTGCTGGACATGAGTGTAGAAGGGGAGGAGAACCAGAAAAATTCAAGAGGACTTTTGTTGTCTTCATACAAAAGTGCTTCTTGCCCCCCACAACGGTAAGTATGGCCTCCCCAATCCATAAGCCACCAATCTTTCATGTGAACAACATTCGAGAATGGGATTGGGCAATGCATGTGCTAAACTTCTTGATGAAATGAGTTGAAAACAAGAGAAAGGGGGGAAGAAACAGTCTGTTGATGGCTGCGTTTTTGTATTAATGTTGATATACTTCCACGAAACGAAGTTTCCCTGCCCGTTTGCACCTGATGCTCCCCCTGCACCATAGGTGGCCCATTGGACAAGGGAAATGATGATTGAACGGATTTCAACCGAAGCAACAGAACCATTGGTAAATACTCTACTAAAATTTTCCGAAAAATTTGCTTTCAAATGCTTTTAAAATACTCTATTAACTAAATAAACTTCTGTTTTAGGTTATAATTAATTTATTTGTCCTACTTGCAATTCTTAGTTTGTTGATTTGAATGTTTCTGCATTAAGAAATATTTTTCTTGATGATTAAATAGTTGTCATGTACTATTCACCATATGAATATTTTTCGGTTCGGTGGGATTGCTTCATTTGGTTCACCAGATTGTTAATGTGTTTTCTTGATGATTAAATAATTGAGTCTTTGTTTCTGTTGTAGGGACTTCTGTACAGAAAGAAAAAAAAACAAAAACAAGTAATTAACTTGGACAAGAAAGAAAAAGAAAAGAAAATAAAAAAGAAAACGATCGAGATGGATTCTTCTTCGGAAGAGGAAAGATTCTCTGAATCTGAATCCGAAAGCCAGTAAGTTTAATTTTGATATTGATTTCATTTAACTTTTATTTGCTTAAATTTGTTCTTATGCACTTGTTCATATGTATTGCAGCGAAGAAGAAATAAAAAAAAAACCGAAACAAAGAAAAGAAAACAACCACCGAAAGTGGTTAAAAAACAAACCAAAAAAACAAAGCATGTGCCAATAGATTCAGAGAACACAAGCGAATCTGAAAGCCAGTAAGTATTGCGTAATTTCTGTGAGACATTTTGTTGATTGCATATGTATCAATATTTGTTCAGCAAATGAATTAATTTCGATTTGGTGAGATTCTAACTTTCGGTTTAGCACTTTAGTTTAGTTCGGTTCGATAGTGTCTGTCAGTTTGGTTGACTTCATTGTTAGTGTCTTGTCTTCGGTATAAATTCAATGTGTTTGTTTGTATTCCAGAGAAAATGAAATCGAAAAAACACCCGTAATAAAAAGAAAACAACTGCAAAGGGTGTCAAAAACACAAGCCCAATCTAACAAGGAGTAAGTTTCTCGAATCATTTTTTATTGATACTTACATTTTAGGTTCCTTGATACTTATTTTATGAACTTTCAGAACTGAAAAAGCAAAAGACAATACTGCCGAAAGAAGAAAATGAGCATTGGAGATGATAAGGGAAAAAAGATCAAAGAAAAGAAATGATAGAGCTCAGTCAACAAACATTGCTCCGGATCACTTTGACTCAGCAGAGGCACAAAATGAATTCTCTCAAACGTAAGATTCAGTTTATTATTACCAAGTTCTTTTTCTTTCTTTGCTTACTTTTGCTACAACCTTTTCTAATTCCTCTAGAATGAATTACTGATATTTATTTATCTTGCTTAGAGTGCCGACTGTAAATCTGCATAGCGAGCAACTGTTACAGACTCAAGGAAGCTCTACACCTTCTGTAAATACCGTGAGCAATACCAGGTAAATTGGTTCACTGCATATTATACTTTTGGTTCAGTGGTTGCCCAAAAATGAATTTAACGTGTTTCTAGACCTCTGCTTTGAATCTTGGTTTCAAATTTTAATTTGTTATCTTTTTTTTAGGAAAAATACGCCTGAAAGCCCAGTAAAATATTTTAGAAAAAAGAAAATCTTCCCAAGAAAGACTTCTAAAACTCCACCAGTGTAAGTTAAAAATATTTATGTTACTCTTTTAGATTTAGGTAATAATTCTTGTTTAATTAATCACAATAAAAATGTGTTTAAATGCCACTAGAGCTACACTTGATTTTGAGCTACAAATCATTGAGTTTCGACAAGAAACTCGTTCTCAACCTTTGGAAGTGTGAATTTTTCAATGTGCAAATTCCTAAACATTCTTATACAGTATATCTCATAATGCCCAAAGAACAAGTGCATGCCTCGGTAAATTCTTTCCCAATTGCGTTAACAATAATAATTTTTCTAAACATTCTTATATAGTATATCTCATAACTTTTCTTTGTGTAGGTTGTCAGTATACATAGCATGATTCTCAACCAAATCAAAGTTCGGCGGTATCAGGAACAAATATACATTGTGCCTCTAGATATTGTGGTAAGCTAAATTTCTTATTCACTGCTGATTCGTTTTCGGTTCGGTCAGAATGTTAATATTGGTTCACCTGATTCTTATGTGTTCTGTTGAGTTCTTTTGCATGAAGAAAACTTCTCTCTTGATGATTGAATGTTTTTCACGTTTTATTCAGCATATGAATTGTGTTGGATTCTGTGGAAATGTTATTTAACTGATGTTCATTTTGTAGAATTTTATGTTGGGAACACATGGCATGGAGTGCACTGATAAGAGGACAAACAAGGCGTACAGGTTTGATATTGAGCAGTATGCCCACCACCGCCAGTTTCTTCACAAAAGGAAACTTGCATCGCATCCACTTGTAAGTTGTAATTTCTAAAAATTCTTTGATAATTCTCTTGTTTGCTATTGTTTCGACTGAAATATTCTATAATTTTTCAAAACTTCAGCTATTTGTCCCAATTTGCAATGGAGGGCATTGGTAGTCGTAGATTGCTGATGTCAACAAAAAAAAATTCTATGTCCTTGACCCTGTCAATAAGCTGCCAGAACATATACCTGATTCGAAGAAGCAACTGAACAAATTTGTTGTAAGTTATTTTCTTGTAAATTATTCAAATTATTCTTTACATGAGAGGAGTTTGGTTCACTATTGTCGGTTCTGTTTATTTACCTTTTTTGTCTCTTTAGGGTTTAATAATTTTCCCAGATGAGGGTGTACGCTGGGCGGAACCCCTAATGGAGGATGGACTGAGAGAGGAAGCAGCGTATATCCAATTGGATGGTTAACGTACAGAGTACGAATCTTTCTCTTCTATAGTGCTATTTTTAATATATTTTATTTTGTATACTATTGATCGTATTATACTCAATTCTTGCTTAGCTATGATTGTGAAATATACATGATGAAATGGCTCGAAACAATAGATCCACGAAAAATCAAAAGCGGGAAGAGATATAAATATAAAGCTTGGACACAAGTAAGTACTTTCTAAATTAATAAACTTCTTTCTTTTCTTATTTCATGCAGTTCAGTTGATAGTGTAACTAGGACTTTGAAGTTGGTTGTTACTCTATTGACTAGTTCTTTTCCATGCAGAAATACTATTTTTGTTGATTGAAATTTGATCACCATTTATTCACCACATAAACAATTTTTGGTTCGGTGGCTCTTATAATTTTGATTCACCAAGTGAATGTTTTTCGGTTTGGTGGCCTCCTTTTAATTTGTTCAGGGTTTAGGATTACTGTGATTGCATTTTTACAGTATAAATAGGGCTTTGAATGAAATTTGTTATTATTTAATGTGATTTTGATTTACTTGATATTTAATGTGTTCAGGGTTTAGGGTTATTGTGATTGCATTTTTACAATATGATTAGGGCTTTGAATGATATTATTCTTATTTCATTTGGGTTCATTTCTTATGTAACTAATTCATTTCACTTGAAATATAGAAAGAGATTGATGACTTCAGATACCAATATAGTCCAAATCTTCTGTTGCATGAAATGAACAAAATCAGAGACCAAGTGATTTGGGAATCTGAAGTAATAAGACTTTCCAAGCCAT
Organism: Arachis ipaensis; assembly: GCF_059453495.1. Classification (NCBI taxonomy): domain Eukaryota; kingdom Viridiplantae; phylum Streptophyta; class Magnoliopsida; order Fabales; family Fabaceae; genus Arachis; species Arachis ipaensis. The sequence continues at coordinate 31,816,277 of NC_142442.1, forward strand.
CTGATGTCCTCTCCAGCCCTTATTGTAAATTCACATATGGGGATTTAGATAGAGAATAGCATATACTAGTTGTAATTAACAATATTTTGTTTAATGTATGTATCAAACAATCCATATACTAGTTGTATATATTTTGTTTAACTTGTTAAAAACGCAAAAAATGCTTCTTTCAAATGTATATGTCAATGTTAATGTATATATCTATTCTTAATATCAATGTATGTATCAAATGTAAATATTTATATTTGATTCAAGATGAATTACTCATCTGTTGGAACTGTCTGGCTACTGTTTTATTCCAGGTTCTCAGTAATTGCAATCACTGTATTTAGTAATACATTACGAACTCCAAAAGAACACAGTGAACCGAAATTAATACACTGGGCGAACCGAAAGTTGGAAACACACTGAACCCCTAAACCCTGAACACTAAACCCTAAACCCTAAACACTAAAACCAGAACACTGAACACTGAACCCTGAACCCATAAACTCTAAATCACTAAAACCCTAAAACCATAACCCCAAAACCCTACACCCTAAATCCTAAATCCTAAACCCTAAACCCTAAACCCTAAACCCTAAACCCTAAACCCAAAACCCTAAACCCTAAATCCTGAACCCTGAACCCTAAACCCTAAACCCTAAAACTTGAACCCTAAACCCTGAACCCTAAATCCTAAACCCTAAACCCCTAACCCTAAACCCTCAACCATGAACACGGTGAACCAAAATTAATACACTGGGCGAACCGAAAGTTTGAAACACACTGAACTCTTAAACACTGAACCCTGAACCCATAAACCCTAAATTCCTAAAACCCTAAAACCATAACCCTAAACCCTAAACCCTAAACTCTAAACCCTGAACTCCGAACTCTAAACCCTGAACCGAAAAACAAATTCTAATTATTCAACTTAGAAATTAATACACTAGACGAATCGAAAAACTGCATATATCAATATAGAATTTCACAAAAAAAGTGACTATTCATTAAAGACTATCAACATTCAGAAATTAAACCTGCTATAACCATGGTGAACCGAAATTTGCTCATGGGTGAACAAAAAATTATATTAATAAAAACTAAAACTTGTACAATCCTCTCTTGGATAATTCATATCTGGTGCATTATAAAGAGTGGAGCTTGACTGAATCAATGATCCGCAGTCTAAAAGGTTCAACTACAATTGAAAAGACATAATTGTATATTAGCAAAATAAACAATTGAATTTTTAAATAATCAAAAGCAAGTCAATTTTACCTTATTTGGAGCTGTCTTTTTCTTTTTCTTCATGGCATTTGAGATATTTTTTTCCAGGTTTGATCCAAGTCTGTTCTCGGGCCGACCTCTTGTTTTGACAAGTGGTAGGCTTTGAAGGTCATTCACATTGCTTAATGTTGCTTCTTCGTGGGTTAAAAAACTTTTTCCTTTGCTTCTCCCTTGATATTCTTCCATCTCCGCCATGACCTTGTCAAATGCTCAGTGCAAAATTCCGGTCAACTCTTCAGACTCGGATGCAAATTCACATATATTGTGTGACCGAAACACCAATTCGTCAAATCTCTTACTTCTTGGCTCCAGTAGAGGTTCATCTTGGCTGCTTTTGATGTGTGTATGCCTCCTCTTTATGTTCTTTCTCCAATGTTCCAATATGTATTTCAGTGCCACGTTATCCACTCGCTCAAAGCTTAGGACACTTAGGGGATGGCGACACAATATGCCCCTAGACTCAAACAGCAAGCAATGGCACTTTACATCTCGTGATACTGCGTCGTAGGTGACGACAAACTTAGTGGAGTTAGAAACCTGCTCTATTACTTCATATGTTGTGAAACCTAGGGTGGAATGGATTGATCTTGTGATACAGTTCACTTTACCTCTGAGTTGAGCTTGAACTTCCCTGAACTTTTCATGGGTATATACATGCTGAAACTGTGCCTCTATTGCTGATTTTGTTGCACACGGTATCACGGTGTGAAAATCTGCAGCATCGAATTCTCTCTCTGCTTGCTAGGCAATTGTCGTATTGCTTCATGAATTATCTCAAGGAGCTATTCTGTGTGATGAACTTGTTGAAAAATAAATGCATGCTCTCTCTCCTTTGTGTGCTTCTCATCCCGGCCCAAAAGTGGTGATCCAAGTAAGCCAGAATCCATATATGGCGATCCTCGTACAGCTTTGCAAACCAAACTGAAACCATTAGGTCTGGTGAACCGAAAATAGTGCATGCTTTGGGAAAAAAGATATAAGCATAAAAGTAATTCGAATTAAAATCTCAACTACCTGAAAGCCACTTGTTACCTCCGAGGCTGTACTTTCTAAGGAAATCGATCCAATTTCTGTCAAATGCTTCTTTTGTGTACAAGTTCCAAATAACATGGCTCGTCTCTTGTTCAATTTCGTTGTGTCCCTTGTAGCTATTCAATTTGCTTGGAATTTTCTTCATAATGTGCCAGATGCACCAGCAGTGAATTGTTGTTGGCATGCACAGCTCAATTGCCCTTTGAATTGATGCGCATTGATCGGTAAGAATACCTTTTGGTGCCTTCCCTCCCATGCAACGTAGCCAACACTCAAATAGCCATTTGAATGATTGGATGTCCTCATTTTTTCATCAGCGCACATCCAAGAAGTGTCGACTGGCCATGGTGATTCACGCTAACAAAAGAACCTAAAACCAAATTGTACCTGCATAAATAACAAGCACAAGGTGGTGAACCGAAATATATACACTCACTGAACATCAAAAATATGTTTGAAAGAACCGAATACCTATTTGTGTTATAGGTGGTGTCAAACGAAACCACGTCTCCGAAATAATCAAATGCAGCTCTGCTTCTTGCATCAGCCCAGAATGCATGTTTAATGCAGTGATCGCCTTCAAGGTTGAGCTCAAAGAAGAAATTTTGGTTCTTCTCTTTCATTCTTACTAGGTACTTCCCAAATTCTTTGGCATCGTCTTCTTCGGAAATATTCCATACTTCCCTTGTGGTGTTATTCCTGACGTCTTTTCTATAAAACCTAGTTCACGGTGGCTGCCAGTTGCAGCCATAAATGGTTGGTAAGTTTTGCTCAGTCTGATTCCTGCTTCCTCGTGGGTTTCAATGGTGCGACGTACAAACATGCTAAGCTCCCTGTTTTGTTTGAGCATCTCAGCCTGGTCTGGACAACAAGGATGTTATGTGTATGTAAATTATGGCCAGACAATTTAACCCAGCTGAAGGGTTTGTCTTCAAAGTTTGAGATATCTTTGATTTCCACCTCCCCTCTCTAGAGCATACAATTAGTTGATTCTTAATATTGTCTCCGTCCCGAGTCGTGTTCCTTATTTTGGTAGAAAAACCGGCAAGTTTGGAATAATATTTGTAGAACTTTCCAGCTTCTTCTAGTGTCTTGAAAATCATTCCCACCTTTGGGACAAATTTTTCATCCACAACACAGCTCGTCTGCATGGTGAATCGAAATCTTAATTATGGTGAACCAAAATCTTAATTACGGTGAAACAATTATATAGTGCTTAGGGAACAAAACAGAATATATTCGTCTAATTTTTTTAGACTCCTTTCTGCATACCGAACCGAACACATGCACATGGTGAATCAACTCTTTAGTACTTACCGAACCACACATTTACTCACAGTTACTCACACTCACAGTTACATATTATCAGTTCAATTCAATTCAATTCAGATATAGATCACCTCAGTCCATTCAATTCACTTCAAATAAAATTAGCAATTTCATTCCATTGAATTCGATTCAAAATTCAATAATCCAAACCTCATCAAATTGATGCGTTTTGAAAGAATTATCCAAATCGCACTCATTCAACTGATTTGAAGTTGATTCATTCATTGTTTCAATTCAAAAGTGCAGATCGAAGAAGAAAACGAAGAAGAAGATAAACGACGAAGCTAATTGCATTGAAGTCAATCCAGATCCATAATACAGAGAAGAAAAATGTGAATAGAGGAGAACAACGAATTTAATTAGGTTGAAGAAGAAGAAAGAGAACAGGAAGAAGAAGAAGAAGAAAAACGCGAAAAAGGTTTATATTATATGGAAATGTTTACGTTGAAAAAGGTTGATCTGAAAAAATAAGGATTACGTTATATAGATTATGTAAGGCGCATGTAAAACAAACGAGTGTGTGGGGTGGAAGGTACTTGGATACCATCCATGTAATTTTTACATGGATGTAGAGCTTTTTCGAAAATGTATTTTTCGTTTAAAATGTTTTTTACTCTTGTGATAAGTATGAGATGGATGTCCATTTTTTAATATTGCTCAGGATATCAAGAGAGATTATAATTAAAGAATAAAGTTTGGTAAAGAAAAATTTTTAGCTATAATTAGTCAAAATTTTCTATAATTTACTTCATTTATATAATTTAATAACAGTTTTATTTTTTATCTCACTCTCCTATCAATCCACTTATCATATTCTTATCATCCTCACTTATTAATGACATTAATTATAGTATTATATTCCTTACTATTAGGCATTCTTGTAATCAATACTAAATATTTTCTTTTATAATTTGATTTTTATATTTAAGAATACAATAAAGACTAATAATAATTATAAAGAACGGCAATGATAATTCGTATTAAACGAATTAATTGTAATTAATTTTTTATTTTTGTTAAGTCATTTATCATCATCTAATGGAGATATAAAATCTAAAAGCTATCCTAATATGATTTTATTTCTGTTAATTCAATTATTTTCATTCAAAATTCACAACTCTAATACCATTGCAAGCACAATTAGAATAGGCTAAGAAATTTTACAAGAAGTCATCTTTATCATTGCAAATATGGCATTTGAATTCAACCTGAATACGGTACCTATGGTAGAAGGTGCTGAAGAATTTGAACAACAAACGGACTCACCCGACAAAGTTGTTGTTAGTCAACCAATTTTTGAGAATATGAAAACTATACTAGTTTTGATAAGGTATGGTAATAAACTGATTTAATTTTTTTGTTTGTTTTATGTGCATTTATAATTATATTGTACTAACTAAGTTCATACACATGACATTCATACGTTCATATACATAACATCCATAATTACATACAACTAACATCTAAAAATTAAATTCATGTTTATTAGATATTACATCCATACACATATCATTTTTTAGTTATTGCATAAGTAATTATAAAGTTAACACATATGTTTTTAAATTTTATCATAATTGAATTTAAAAAAATTATCAAATTCTTAAATTAATTTATTCAATTGATAAATTTACCCATAACATCCATAAATTCATACACATAACATCTATAATTTCATATTAATAACATCCATAATTTTGTACTCATAATATTCATAATTTCATACATATGATGTCTATAATTAATAAATTTTTATAATTAATATTATCAAATTTTAAATTATACGTCTTATTGTATTCTTTAAATTATCTCATATGTGCATTAATAGGTCATGATTTTAATTATTTTAATATTTTTATTTAATATTCATATGTATGCTTATTTATTGATTTTAATATGACGAGTTAATAATTATTTTTAAAAATTTATTTTTTTATTTTTGTTTATATTTTATATTTTATTTTTTAATAGTTTATATGTAAAATAAGTTGTATAGTAGAAGTTGTTAAAAATTTTTAATTTAACTTTCATAATTTTTGGAGAGAATTATTGCATTTTAATGGATAATAATGTGATTGAGAGATGTTAGGGATTTGATTTGGGAGAAACTGAAATTGATTTTGGAAAGAACATTAATGACTCCAAGCATGCAACAAAATGGTAGGTGATAGGAAGAATAAGTGATAAGGAAGTGTATGTCACTTGTTTATCAAAAGAATGGAAATTTTTACTTGACATTTCTATATTGTAATTATTTTTTGGCTACCTAACATCACTCTATAATTAATTAGGTTTGAAAATGGTGACCCCTTATATGTATATAAATAGAGTAGCGTAGTTAAGTCAGAACACACATTAATAACAATAATCCTTTTTCCTTCTATACTGTTGATATTCCTCTTCTTCTCTTTATGTTACTATATATATTAAGTAAATGTATGAATAATCTCTATTATATTAAGTCAATTATATTAGTGAATATTAATACTAGAGTTTTTTATTTACATATTTTTATTTTATATTTAGTACATCTTCCTTATTTATTCATTTTATAACATGTTATCAGCACGAGACTCTAATAAAAATTTAGGAAGACTAAGGTAATAAATTTTGATTATGTCAAAGCTCTCTCATCTGAAATTTAATGTTCTTGATATATCTGGAAATAACTACTTATTATGGATACTAGATGTTGAAATTCATCTTAATTTAATGGATCTTGGAGATACTATTAAAGCTGAAAATAATGCTTCCCAAAAGGATAAAGCCAAAGTCATGATATTCCTTCGTCGTCACCTTGACGAAGGATTGAAAAATGAATATCTCACACTAAAAGATCCTGCAAATCTGTGGAAAAATCTTAAAGGAATGTATAATCATCAAAAGACAGGGATACTTTCTCAAGCTCGATATGAGTGGACACACTTGTATCTACAGAATTTTAAATCTATAAATGAATACAATTAAGCAATGTTCCAAATTACCTCACGAATGAAATTATATGGAGAAAAAATAACTGATCATGACATGTTAGAAAAAGCTTTCTTGACTTTTCATGCCTCGAATATGCTCCTGCAGCAGCAGTATCGAGAAAAAGAATTTAAAAAATATTCTGAGCTAAATTCTTGCCTTCTTGTTGCTGAATGCAACAATGCGTTGCTTTTAAAAAATCATGAAGCGCGCCCAGCTGGTGCCGCCCCATTTTCTGAAGTGAATGCGACAAATCATTATCCTATAAAAGGTAAATGGCAAGATTTTGGTAACAAGAAAAATTATGGAAAGAAGAAAAATGATGTTCACAAGAAAGAATCTCACCAGAAGTGGGATAAAGAAAGAAACAATGGGAAAAATAAATCAACAGAGGATAAATATTTCTGTTGTGGTAGAAAGGCCCATTAGTCACGTACCTGTCGTACCCCAAGGCACCTAGTCGATCTTTATAAAGCATCTTTAAAAAAGGACAACAAAGGAAAAGAGACGAATTTTGTTTCAAATGATGTTGCTGAAAATTACACCACTCATTATGAAGTATCTGATTTCTTTGAGGATCCTGAAGGAAATATTCATTTAATCAATGATGGAATAGTTTAATATGTGGCTTTGTTAAGTACTCATGTAAATAAATAATATAAAAAACTTTTTGTTAAATTTTATTTTCTATGCATTTGAATTTTAAGTATGACGTATATAAAAAATGTTTAATAAAATATTTATGTTTATAAATTTAAAAATTACTAAATGGCCCAAGTTCTAAAATAATAATAATAAAATTTTTAGTATATGATACTATGTACAGTACTTCTTAGAAAAATAATCAAGAAAATAATTTTACTGCACATATACTTTTACTCATTTTATTATTATTATTTGTCTTTGAAAAAAATGACAAGGACATATAGTGAAGATGTTTGTCTTGCGAATAGTGCAAGTTTGCATACCATTCTCAAAAGTAATATATATTTTACACATCTTGTACCAAAAGAAGAATATGTTAATACTATTATTGGCTCAGGCAATGTGATAAAAGGCTTCGGAAGAGTTATAACTTTATTTTCGAGTAAAACCCCTCCCCGGTCCCTAACCATTTACGAAATTGACCTGGCGCCCCCTCACCATTGGAAATTAACAACGCGGTCCTTAACCATTCTCTCCGTGTGACCAAAAGGACCCTCTTACCGGTACTTCCGGTTATTTTTTACTTGAAAACCGACAAGAGGGTCCTTTTGGTCACACGAGAGAATGGATAAGGATCGTTTGTTATTTTCTAATGGTCAAGGGACGCCAGGTCCTTTTCTAGATGGTTAGGGACTAAATATTTTAATAGTAGGGTTACACGTAGAGACTAAATATTCTTTTTAGATTTTTAGAAGTAATATCTGTTTCATTCAAATATTCGTGATATGATGAATTAATTTTAATTTAATTTTACGTATTTTAATTTTGTTTATTTAGTTACTAATTATGTTAGAGAATTTAGAGTTTTCTTTATTTAAACTAAAGTTGAGTGAGTTTCTTCGATTTAATTTCCAAACGAACAAATTAGATTGAGGTATTTCTTTCTTGTTGCATCAAGAAATTGAATAAAAGATCAACTGATTCTCTTTGTATTCAATTACTCGATGCAATAAGAAAGAAATACCTCAATATAATTTGTTCACTAGTTTGGAAATTAAATCGAAGAAACTCACTCAACTTTAGGTTAAATAAAGAAAACTCTAAATCCTCTGACATAAAATTCAAATTAGTAACTAAATAAACAAAATTAAAATACTTAAAATTAAATTAAAATTAATTAGTCATATCACGAACATTTGGATGAAACAAATATCACTTCTAAAAATATAAAAAGAATATTTAGTCTCTACATGTAACCCTACTATTAAAATTATGGTTGATGAATTTAATTTCACTAATAAGAAAAGCAGTTTAATTTTTCTAGAAAAAGGTGTATAGAATAATAATCTTGAACTAAGTTTTTTTTAGATTCAACAATATAAAACATACATGTTGTTCTTAAAACCCTAAATCCAAGACATAATAATGCTTAATCAACCCAAATAATTATCACTTTTGTGTTAAGTCTCGTTGTTAATGATTTCGTGCTATCTATTAAGTTTGACGTTATTTGCTCTCCGTTCACATGTAAAATATGGCAGAATGTATTAGATGCAAAACTTAAAACAATGATTTTTTTTTATTATTTTCCAATTTTAAGTAAAATCCCTCCCTAGTCCCCCACTATTAGAAAATAACAACACGGTCCTTATCTATTCTCTCTGTGTGACCGAAAGGACCCTCTTAACCAGAAGTACCGGTAAGAGGGTCCTTTTGGTCACACAGAGAGAATGGTTAAGGACCGCGTTGTTAATTTCCAATGGTGAGGGGGCGCCAGGTCAATTTCGTAAATGGTTAGGGACTGGGGAGGGGTTTTACTCTTTATTTTCTGGAGGAACAAAATTTATAATAAATAATGCATTATTGTCTACTAAGTCTCTAAGGAACTTGTTAAGTTTTAAAAATATACGCCGAAATGGATATCATATTGAAACAATGAAGGAGGAAAATTATGAGTACTTATGTATCACAACAACTCCTGATTCAAATAAAAGGGTTATATTAGAAAAGTTATTCTCACTTTCATCTGGGTTATATTATACTAAAACTAGTTCAATTGAATCACATGCCATTGTAAACCTAAAGTTTACCAGCCCAAATGAATTTATAATTTGGCATGATTGATTGGGTCATCCGAGAATAACTATGATGCGGAGAATTATTGAAAACTCCCATGGACATTCACTAAAGATCTAGAAGATTCTTAAATTTAGTGAATTTTGTTGTGCTGCATGTTCTCAAGAAAAGCTAATTTTAAGGCCATCATCAGTAAAGATTGGATTTGAGTCTCCTAAATTCTTAGAAAGAATTCAAGATGATATATGCGGACTTATTCATCCACCATGTGAATTTTTTAGATATTTTATGGTACTAATAGACGCATCTTCGAGATGATCACATGTGTGCTTATTGTCTTCTTGAAACCTGGCGTTTGCGAGATTACGCTACAAGAAACATCGTTAAAATTGACGGCAAATCGACCGCTAAGCCGTCAATAATATTAAAATTCGATGGCAAAATGGACGGCGGAGGTGGTCGCTATTAAGCTTGTCGATTTTTCAAAATTTAATAAAATCGACGGCTTGCCTAACCGTCGATAATAATTTAATAAAATCGACAGTATTTCCGTCTATAATATGAGTTTGAGAATTTGACCTTCTTACTAAAATCGACAACTTTGTCGTCAATATTATTATATAAAATCGATGCCATTTATGTCGATATTTGATTCAATAAAATCGACAATATTTTTGTCTATAATATGAACTTGAGAATTTTACCTGCTTAATAAAATCGACATAATTGCCGTCGATTTAATTATTTAAATACCGACAAATTCTTTGTCTATATTTTTTGTGTGTGTCTATTTTAAATTTAAAAAGCGACAACACTACCATCGATTTTAATAACTATATTTTTTAATTATTTTTTCTATTTAAAAAATAGTAAACAATTAACACAAATAAACTTTTAAATATAGAAATAAAATTTATACAGAATATTAGATAACAAGACAAATAAACTTTTAAATATAAAAATAAAATTTATACTAAATATTAGATAATGAGTTTACAAACTTATCAAAATAATAAATAATCTTCTAGCATAAAGACTCAAGACAAGATAAATAACTAAACTTAGACTTATATTCGTTTAAATTGCAATACACTAATAATACAAAATTGTGAGAATAAAGGAAGGATAAGAGTAATTTTAGGAAGTAAAAAAAATGTTTAGTAAAGAGTTTTTGTCGGAGAATTTTATTCTTATTCGTTGAAGTTATAGCATAGAGATACTATATATACGTCTCAAGAATTGTAATTGATATCAGTAACAATAACAATATCCTTATTCACATCATCTTATAGAGTTAGTTAAAAAAAATCTTTTATATTGTTTTTCCTCTTTACAAAATATATAGCGAGTGCATTATTGTGAGTAGTGTTCAATTTCATATTACTTTGTATCTATTAGAAGTCAAAATTCCGCTGTAGACTCAACAATTGGTATCAAGAGTCAACGTTATATTATTCATTATTTGAGTGATAAAATTTAATTTTGAATATAATGGCTTCTACTAGTAGTAATGTCAAAGTAGGCAAATATGAAATCGAGAAGTTCAATGGGAAAAATGATTTTTTCTATTGGAGGATGCAGATGAAAAATCTGCTTATATCACAAAAATTACACAAGGCACTAGCAGGAAAAGAGAAAAAGCCGGAGGAAATGAAAGATGAGGATTGGGAAGAATTAGATCTTGAGGTGCGGGCTGCAATAATCTTATGCCTTGAGAGGGATGTTGCTTTTTTGGTAAATGAAGAAGCAACTGCAGCAGGCGTTTGGTTAAAGTTAGAGAGTAACTTCATGATGAAGACTCTAACTAACAGGATCTACTTAAAATCCAAATTGTATACATGCAAGATGGAGGAAGGCACCTCAATCCGAGAATATATTAATAAGTTTGACAGGATCATATCAAACTTAAAGGATATAGATGTGAAGGTTGATGATGAAGACCAAGCACTCATATTGTTACTTTCATTACCGAAGTCCTATGAAAATCTGGTGCATACATTGATGCTGGTGGGTGACACTCTGACCATAGATGAGACGAGGGCATCACTTTTAGCAGATGATCTGTTGCTACAAGTGTAATGTCATCTTCAAATGGAAGAGAGTATAATGATCAAGCACAAGGATTGTTCGCGGCTAGGGGAAGGACTAATGAAAGAGGAAAAGGTAATGAGCGTGGAAAGTCTAGGCCAAAATCTAGACCTCACACGGAGAGAACATGCTTTAAATGTGGTGAGGCTGGACATTTCAAAGCAAATTATCCAAATAAGAAGATAACTTTCAAGAAACAGAACAACGACAACCCAAAAGAAAAGCAAGAAGCAAGCTACATCTCAAATGATGAGGAGGATTGTTACTCTATAACAGAATAATCTTATGAATCTCCGGTAAGTGGATTCTTGATTCAGGAGCCTCTCACCATATGTGTCCAAATAGGAAGTGGTTTACTACATATGAAAGCATAAATGGTGGCACAGTTTTAATGGGCAATGATCATGCTTGTAAAACTGTGAGGTTGGGTACTATAAGAATCAAGATGCATGATGGAGGAGTAAGAACCTTAAAGGATGTGAGGCATATTCCAGACTTGCGGAAAAATCTTATCTCCATAGGTTTGTTGGAGAAAAATGGCTGCAAAATAGTTGTGAAAAAAGGGGTACTAAAGGTTTTTCGTAGTTCTTTGGTAGTGATGAAGGGAGTTCGTCACGGTAATCTTTATTCTATTTTGGGGACAACAGTCACAGGTGAGTTAGCAGTTGAAATCGGTGGAAGTAGAGATCAAACAAATTGCACAAGAATATGGCACATGCGGCTTGGACATATGTCAGAAAAAGGTCTATCATTGCTTTGTGGACAAGGTTTGTTGAAGAATATGAAGAAACCACAAATGGAATTTTGTGAGCATTGTGTGTATGGAAAGGCACATAGGGTGAAGTTTTCTACAAGCAAGCATAAAAGCAGAGGGTTGTTAGACTACGTGCATACTGATGTTTGGGGCCCGGCTAAAGTTACTTCCAAGGGTGGTTCCAGGTATTTTGTTACTTTTGTTGATGATTATTCCAAGTATGTTTGGATTTAATTCCTCAAATATAAGAATGAGGTATTCGATACTTTTAAGCGGTGGAGAGCAATGGTTAAAAACCGGACAGGTAGGAAGCTGAAAACTCTACGATCTGATAATGGCACAGAGTACACAGATGGGGCTTTCAAGGAGTTCTGTGACCGAGAAGGCATTGCAAGATACTGGACAGTTAGAGAAACACCACAACAGAATGGAGTCGCCGAACGAATGAATTGTACGCTACTTGAGAAGGCAAGGTGTATGCGCTCTAATTCTGGGTTAGGCAGAGAATGGTGGGCAGAATCGGTTGCTACAGCTTGCTACATAGTGAATCGATCCCCACATTCTTCTCTAGATGGAGACACATCTTATAAGGTATGGTAAGGGGAACATGCAGATTACGAGAAACTCAGAGTCTTTGGATGCACAACCTATTATCATGTCAAAGATAATAAGCTTGATGATAGAGCTAAGAAGGCAATCTTTTTGGGGTATCCAAGAGGGGTTCAAGGCTATCGCCTTTGGAGTGTAAATGATTCTAAGTTTGTAATTAGCAGGGATGTTACCTTTGATGAACGATCTATGGTAGCTTTGTCTAAAGATGTGGTGCCAGATGATGGTGATGTTGGAAAAACTTCAAATACTCAAGTGGTGGAGATAGAGTCTAAATACCAACAAATAGACTCTAATAATGTTCAGGTGGAGCATCCTAATGCTACTCGAGATGACGCAGAGGATGAACTTGATCATGAAGAAATTCAGCGAGAAAATGCACATGCATTACAACAGCAGCAGCAGAATTCTTTGGCATCTACTAGGCCAAAGAGGAATTATAAATTTGTTCAGAAGTTTGGGTCAGACAAGCCTTTGAGAAATTATGGGCAGCTAAACTTGGTAAATTATGCACTCTCAGTGGAGGATGATGAGCCGGTCACCTTCAAACATGCTATCAAAGACAAAGATAGAGAGAGTTGGTTGGTCTCTATGGAGGAAGAGATGCAATCTCTTTATAAGAACAAGACATGGGAAGTGGTCCCATTGCACGTGGGAAAGACTGCAATTGGTTGTAAGTGGGTGTATAAAAGAAAAGAAGATCCTACTAAGTCAGATGGTACAAGATTCAAAGCTAGGTTAGTAGCAAAGGGATTTGCACAGAAAGAAGGTGTTGATTACAATGAGATATTTTCTCCTGTGGTGAAACACACTTCCATATGGGTGCTTTTAAGTCTTGTCGCTCATGGTGATCTTGAGTTGGAACAACTAGACGTGAAGACTGCATTCTTGCATGGTGACTTAGAGGAAGAAATTTACATGTATCAACCTGATGGTTTCAAGGTTGAGGGTAAAGAAAGTCAGGTATGTCGCTTGAGGAAATCGCTATATGGATTGAAACAATCTCCTCGGCAATGGTATAAGCGATTTGACTCCTTTATGTTAAAACAAGGTTTTACCAGAAATAATTATGATTGTTGTGTATACATTCGTAAGCTTCCTGGAGGTGATTATATCTATCTTCTATTGTATGTGGATGACATGCTTATTGCCTCTAAGAGCAAGGTAGAGATAGATATGTTAAAGGTTCAACTTGGTAAAGAATTTGAAACAAAAGACTTGGGTGCTGCACGAAAAATATTAGGCATGGAAATTAAAAAAGAGAGATCAAGCCAAAAATTGTTCTTGAGCCAAAAAGGATACATTGAGTGCGTCATTGAAAGGTTTGAAATGAAAAATGCTAAATCGGTGGTAACGCCGTTGGCTCCACATTTTAGGCTCTCTAGTAAACAATCTCCCACAACAGCAGAGGATAAGGCTTACATGGAAAATGTACCTTATGCTAGTGCAGTCGGTAGCCTAATGTATGCTATGGTGTGTACACGCCCAGATATTTCACAGGCAGTCAGTGTTGTTAGCAGGTTCATGGCAAACCCGGGTAAGGCACACTGGGAAGCAGTCAAGTGGATATTAAGATACTTGAAGGGTACCATTGACACAGGTTTATGCTTTAGTGGAAAATCATGTCAAATGAGCGGCTTTGTTGATTCTGATTATGCTGGTGATCTAGATAGAAGACGTTCTATGACTGGTTATGTATATAAAATATAAGGTGCTCCAGTTAGTTGGCGATCAATGTTACAAGCTATAGTGGCACTATCTACTATAGAGGCTGAGTACATGGCAGTAGCAGAAGGGTGAAAGAAGCATTGTGGCTAAGGGATCTTCTAGATGATTTGGGGTTGAAGCAAGATTGCGTGAATCTGAGTTGTGATAGTCAAAGTGCAATTCATTTGGCTAAAAATCAGGTTCATCATGCTCGTACCAAGCATATTGATGTAAGATATCACTTCGTGCGCGATGTTATAGAGAAAGGTAACATTTCTCTTATAAAAGTAGACACAGATGAAAACCCTGCTGATATGTTGACTAAAGTAGTATCAGGAAACAAGTTCCAACACTGTTTGGAATTGCTCAATATTGCTTCATGTTAGGCAATACATGGAAAAATAGAAGAACTACGATTGGTTTGATCCTGAACAAGGGTACATAGGCAGTCATTGTAAAAATGATGCAACCAGATATGAATACCACACTTTGATCGTCCAAAATTTGAATAGATTTCAAATTGTGACCGAGGTGGAGAATTGTGAGAATAAAGGAAGGATAAGAGTAATTTTAGGAAGTAAAAAAAATGTTTAGTAAGGAATTTTTGTTGGAGAATTTTATTCTTATTCGTTGAAGTTATAGCATAGAGATACTATATATACGTCTCAAGAATTGTAATTGATATCAGTAACAATAACAATATCCTTATTCACATCATCTTATAGAGTTAGTTAAAAAAATCTTTCATATTGTTTTTCCTCTTTACAAAATATATAGCGAGTGCATTATTGTGAGTAGTGTTCAATTTCATATTACTTTGTATCTATTAGAAGTCAAAATTCCGCTGTAGACTCAACAAAAATATTCAAAGTAAAGTAAATAACCTTAACTCGTACTCATCTAAACAATCATCTGAGTCCTCAAGATCGTTAGAATCATCCTCCCTTTGAGAACTCTGTGATTGTCCTAGTGGTTACAAAATAGGTGGGGATTTTTTACCTGAGGCTGCGCTTTTCTGGGAGTTTGAAAAAGTAAAAGGAGGAGGTGGGGGGACACGTGATCCTCCCCTTTCGACCTCAGTCACGTCCACGACCGCGATTTCGGTCTCTATCAACCATATCATGTACACATTGAAATAAGCAAGTTATTATCCATAACATATGTTCACAAGTATATTGAAGATTCACAACCATAAGATCAATTTCTTGCATAAAAGAATAAACTACAATTTGAAAGTATATTGGGGATTCTTAAGTTGATCGATCTATATGTTCACATGTGGTAATGAGTGCAATAATTATAGGCAACAATTAAATAAATAACCCTCTGTTCTTCTTTCCCTTTGAATAAAATGAGTAAATTATTAAAGTAAACCGTTTAGGTAAAGTCTAAAGCAATATATATGGTATATAGCATATGCAAAGTCTAATACAATTGTTTATTACTGTAATGTTCGGCAAGCATATATAGAGTTAAGTAAGCATTTGCCTCTCATGCTAAATAATCAACAAAGCAATAAAGAATGCATATAATATGATAGAATTGGACTTAATTGAGCAAAAAAAAATTATATATCATTATTGCTAATAGAGCAGGCACTCACATGGAAATGAAATGAGGAATTTAGAACTTTTATTAAGACTTCTAAACCATCCTGAACAGGTACTACTGTTGTTTAAGACAGAAATGTCGCCTGCGAGTTTTCATTAACGCTTCTAAATCGTTAACGCTTCAAAATGTACAAAGTATAGTTAGTGGAAGCATCCTCGCAATCATTGGTGTTTGAGCTGTTATTTCTATTATTGTCATTGTTGCTCATTTCTGCAGCATTAATCCCTTCATTACAATTCCAATGAAAAGCTAACCATACTTCACCATATAATCCATGACCGAAACTCTTCTTTAATTTGTACCTAAGCACAATATGCAAATTGGCTAAATTGTCAGACTAAAGAAAAAACACTTGATAGCTCAAAGAACCAAATTTGCACAAAAACAAATGCTCTAACTTTCCACCATAAGAACACAATGGTAATCATATGATAATACAGACCTTTCTTATAAAATTAAAACAAAGGGGATTCTCAACTGGAACCTTGCTCTGCTTTGGCGAATTTTCCAACCGAGACCACAATGCAGCCTTCGTGTGCATGCTCAAAGCAATACTTGCTAATTCCCTTGGAACTTTCATTCCTATAAGGAACAAAATAAACATTTGTCATGTCTGATCTTGACAATGGAAATTCATGATATGATGATTGTTACATCATCACTAGTTCTTGTTTTTTGGATTTCTTGAGCCACATAGAAGAAGAAAATTAGTATTGATGGACTTGGCTTCCTCAGCTAAACTTCCATCTACTGTAGAACTGAATGCCACTCTTGCCTCTATTAAAATATTAAATATTATAGTTCGGCAGTAGTTGAATGCACTAAAGATGAAAAATGATTAGGATCCTAACTTTATATGGAAAAATAAAAATAACAAAAAATAAGGAAAAAAACTCCAACATGATATTCAAAACTTGTAATTCAAGAAAGCACACATCAGCTATATGTAATGTCTGAAGAAATTCTTTCCTATCTTGAAATCAAAACGAGTTCAATTGAGACTCATATTATGTTGTACTATATGTGTTGCTATTTTGTTACAGGTTTACTGGTATTTAGAGTAAGATTTTTTTTTAAAAATATTAGTAGGTGAATTTAAGGTATTGTAAGGTCAAAGGGGCTCACTAATCAAATGATTTACAATGCAATGCTTATTTTATGACTTGTTCTTGTTGAGTATTGGTATGGTGCGAATAGTAGAGGCTTATAAATTGGTTCCCTTAAGGGACAGACAGAATAGAAAATATGTTGGGTGTAGTAAACAAATCCATATATACTAATTTCTCAAACCTTTTTATTGTTGTAACCTTTCCTATGCTAATGGATAATTCATAATAGAGCTACCTCATTATTAAGCTTTTTCTCATACTACAGTACAATTGGTGCATTATTTTGTTGTTCTCCTTATTCCTTCCAACTACTATTATCGTATATTCTAATCTTTCTTTATATATTCTCTCTACGTATTTATTTTTATTAATATTTATTTTTTCTCCATTAAATGGGTCTAAATCAAAGCACTATACAAAGATCACAAAAAGAAAGATAATACATGCATACATGGAAACAGAAATTGAAAACAAATTAGTGAGAGATAGTAAGTTTTTTCCCCATTCTGCAATGAAGTTTATAACAAATTCTTGCATATGACTACCACTCTACCTGCTAGCCTTTCACCTTAAATTTTTATCTAGTATTTCTTCTCTTGAAAGCCTTGATCCATATGTTAAGGAAATAAAACAGAACAAGCTTCATATATATATATATATATATATATATATATATATATATATAATGGAAAATTAGTAAATCAGATCTCTATCCATCACACACTTATCCAATAGCTAAAGAGCATTATAAAGGTAAGGATAAAATAAGTACCTTGGAACATGCAAACATTTCGGTAAGCTCCAACAAAGAAGTTATATGAAAAATCTACAACTTTTAATTGAGACGTACGACACAAGCCAGTTAAATTCACATTTGAGGCATATCTGAAGAAAATTATAAGAACTATAAGAGACAGACTCACCAGAAACAAATTTTGAAGATGTAGCTTGTATCTTATACTTAACAGTAAACCAGATAAATTTTCACAGCTGCAATAATTTTCAAAACAACTCAAAGCCAAAGTTCATTTATGCCTCCCTGTCTATGAATTTCTAACTAGACAATAGCAACTCAATTCTAATATTTATACTCACATCTCATGCATAGTTGAATCAGAACTTCCACCAGCTACATAGAGTTAGTTGCTTGCTGCATTAAAATGCATTTAAAAAAGTATAACAGGCCAACTCAGGCATAGTAAAACCTTCGTAGTGATGCAATAAATTCAAGCTTCCCCATATCTTTCATTCAAGTAAAAGGCTATTATTTTTAAGTACAGGTGTTGCATATAAAAGGTGAAAAAATAAATGCACATAAAGCCACCATCACCATCACAAAATCTTCAATCTTAATATATTTATCTCTAGTGTAAACAAAAAAGTCCAAGTTAAAAATTATATAAAAACTATCATCTAACAACTAGGAACCTTCACCAGTTTTTGGCGCTGATTTAATTCTTGCAGCTTGTGCCTTTCAAACTCGTTTTTCCTTCCCTCCTTCCTTAACTGTTTCACAAAACATAGAACCAATAAAGGCCATAGAGAATAATGCAGTGCATGTAGGTAAATCATGTTGGGAAGTGTTAGATTGATCATGATCAGCTATCATACTAGCACAAGACACAAGTCCAGCTAAGCATGGCCATCTATGTATACTAATTCTACCTATTGAATATGAGTTGTTTGAAAGCTTCAAAGAAGTAGATAATTTGTACCCTAAATTAAGTATTAACTCGTGCTTATTCACACTTTCCTTTTTTTTTCTTTTTTGAAGAAAAAGTAGCAAATTTTTATCACCTTAAGTTAGTTGAAAGTATTGTGAACAAATTAAACAAAATCATGAAAAAATGAGGAAGCTTGGCATACTTGCAGAAGTTCTTTCTCTCTAGAAGCTTTTCATTACCGAAACTGTTCTGATTCTAGTTTCATGATTCCACATTAACAACAGTAAAATAAACAATAAGCTGGTAAATCCAAAGTATAAATTCACCAAAACAAATAAATCAAATAGGAACCCTACCAAACCACAGTGACCAGCAAAAAAGATGAAAATTCAATAGGTAAATTGAATCTCCAAATCAAGAAGAATTGATTATGCTAACTAGGTTTCAGTAATATTGATGCGATTGTTATTAACAAATACAAATTCAAAATTTCATGATGAAAATAGTAGATACAAAAACTGAAAAAATAAATATAATAATTAGAGAGAGACAGAGAGGAACTTACAAGAAGCGGCGACGGGCTCATAGCGATGGTGACCGGAAAAGATGTTGCAACGACAAATCTGTGGAAGAAGAAGAAGAACTTCCATGCAAATTCACAAATCACAATGTGATATAGTGATAGAGAGAGAGAGTGCGAGAGAGAGAGGAACTTACATGAAGAGGTTGGCGCGGCGGCAGGCTCGGCAGGGGAGAAGAAGAAGAGGAGGAGGAAAAGCTCTGCTCTTCGGCGGCTCTCTGCCTCTCTCCGTGATCATGACTCCATTTCTGGCCTCTACTCTCAGGCGTTAGAGAAGAAGAAGCAGCCTTACTGAGATTTTGAGGTTAATTTTTGGGGATAATTATTGTATGTTTTGAATCTATGAAAGTTTGGGATTAATTTTGGGAAAATTGAGAGATACGGTAGACACGGGAAGTAAACGCGGGTATGATTTTTTGTTGGATAAAAATCGACGGTAGTTTTGTCGATTTTAATTAAAAAAGATCAACACTTCAGCCGTTTATTTTATATAATAAATTTACACCGTCCATTCAGTTTTAGAAAAAAATCTCAATCGTCTAAATTTATCGACAGTAAAAGCTGTCGATATTATAATTATTAAAATAGACAACCTGTCCGTCGATTTTAAAGAAAAACATTTCGCCCACCATTTTGTCGATAATATGACAACAAAAGTAAGGTGTTAGAAGGTTGCCAAAATAATAGACGACATGACTGTCGATTTTAATATGTTTTTTTTTTCATTTTATCGACAACAAGCCGTCGAAAATTATCGACAGAAAATTTGACCGTCGATTTTTAGCATCGATAATTAGATAATTTTTTTGTAGTGTTACTTGCTCAAATTATTCGATTAAAAGCACAATTTTCAGAAAATTCAATCAAAGTAATTCGTCTTGATAATGTTGGTGAATTCACTTTTCAAGTCTTTGATGCTTATTGTATGGCTAATGGAATAAGCGTTGAACATCTAGTAGCTCATGTTCACACACAAAATGGGTTAGCAGAATCACTTATTAAACACCTTCAATTAATTGATAGACCTTTATTTATGAGAACAAATCTCGCAACCTTGGCTTGGGGCATGCTATTTTACATGACGCAACATTTATTCGTTTGTGGCCAACAAGTTACCATTAGTTCTCTCCTATGCAATTAGCTTTTGGCCAGCAGTCAAATATTTTCCATTTAAGAATATTCAGGTTGCGATATATATTCCCATTGCACCACCTTCACGGACCAAAATGGGACCTCAAAGAAAATTAGGAATATATGTTGGATATGATTCTCCCTCTGATCTATAATGAAGTATCTTGAGAGACAAATTAGAGATGTATTTAAAGTCTGAGTTGCAGATTGTCATTTTGATGAATCAAAATTTTCAACATTAGGGGAGAGAGAATAAGCTTCCTGAAGTAGAACTTAATTGGAATACATCATCCTTGATGCATTTAGATTCTTAATCAGAGCAATGTGAACTAGAAGTTCAAAAGATTATACATTTGCAAAGAATAGCAAATGAATTGCCTGAAAGTGCTATATACTAGCTAAAAGTGCTCCAATTCGAATTGATGTCCCAGTCAGACAAATGGCTACCGAAATAAATTCACGTCAGAAGCATGGTAGGCCTGTCGGTTCCAAAAACAAAAATCCTCGAAAAAGAAAAGAGGTAAATACTATTCCTGTTGAAAAAGATAAAGACATAGTAAAGGCACCTGCAGTTGTCCAAAATTCTGATACAGTTTTAATGTCAGAAGACGTTCAGGTACCTGAAAATTGTGAAAATAAAGAGATCTCGATAAATTTTGTCTTTACAAGAGAAAAATAGGATCAAAATAAGACAATTTTCAATGAAATATTTTGCATATAATGTGGCATTAAATATCATGCATGAAAGTAAGGATCTTGAGCCAAGAACAGTCAAAGAATATCGACAAAGGAATGAT
This sequence comes from Arachis ipaensis, assembly GCF_059453495.1. Classification (NCBI taxonomy): domain Eukaryota; kingdom Viridiplantae; phylum Streptophyta; class Magnoliopsida; order Fabales; family Fabaceae; genus Arachis; species Arachis ipaensis. The sequence goes on from NC_142442.1 coordinate 31,837,648, forward strand.
TGGCCAAAATGGGAAGAAACTATGAAGATTGAGTTAGACTTACTTGCAAAACATGAAGTCTTTGGACCTGTAGTCCATACACCCGAAGATGTAAAACCTGTTGGATACATATGGGTATTTGTGAGAAAATGAAATGAGAAAAATAAAAGTGTATGCTATAAAGCTCGACTTGTGGCACAAGATTTTTCACAAAGGCCTAGTATAGATTATGAAGAAACATATTCCCCTGTAGTGGATGCAATAACACTGTGTTATTTGGTCAGTTTATCCGCATACCATAAACTACATATGCATTTAATGGTTGTGGTAACAGCCTACTTGTACGAATCATTAGATCGTAATATCTATATAAAAGTCCCTAAAGGATTAAAGATATCTAAATCATCCAATAAATATTCACAGGGGTTATACTCAGTTAAATTGTAAAGATCTTTATATGGTCTAAAGTAATATGGACGAATGTGATGTAATCGTCTTACTGAGTATTTGGCCAAAAACAGATTCAAGAATGATGATATCTGTCTATGTGTTTTTATAAAAAAATCTGCATCTGGATTCATTATAATTGCATGTACGTTGATGATTTAAATATCACTGTAACCCCTAAAGAGATTCTAACAATTATAAAAGCTCTAAAAGAAGAGTTTGAGATGAAAGATCTTGGAAAGACTAAATTTTGTCTCGGCCTGTAGATCGAGCATACAAAAGATGTGATCTTTATTCATCAAATAACATACACAAAAAAGATCTTGAAGAGATTTTATATGGATAAGTCACATCCATTAAGTACCCCAATGATCGTAAAGCCTTTGGATGTGGAAAATGATCAATTCCGTCCTAAAGAAGAAAATGAAGATATCATTGATCCTGCAGTACCATGTCTTAGTGTCATTAGAGCACTAATGTATCTTGCTAATAATACACGACTTTACATATCATTTGCTGTGAATTTACTAGCAAGGTATAGTTCCTCTCCAATTAGAAGACATTGAAATGGAATTAAACAAATCTTTCGATATCTTCAAGGAACGATTGATATGGGACTATTTTATCGATAGGAATCCAAGTTACAATTAGTTGGCTATGCAGATGCAGGATACTTGTTTGATCCACACAAAGGAAGATCTCAAATAGGATACCTATTCACATATGGTGATACAGGCATACAGCTATATCATGGAGGTCTACAAAACAGACGATAGCAGCAACATCCTCTAATCATGCTGAAATACTAGCGATACATAAAGCAAGTCGCGAGTGTTTTTAGCTCAGGAGTTTGATCCAATATATTCTGTTATCATGTGGACTGATTGATCATAAGATAGCTCCAACTATTTTGTTTGAAAATAATACAGCATGCATTGCTCAACTTAAAGGTGGATACATCAAAAGTGATAGAACAAAGCATATTTCTTCCAAATTCTTTTTCACTCATGATCTTCAAAATCAAGGAACAATTGATGTCCAACAGATCCGCTCAAGTGATAATCTGGCAGATTTATTTACAAAGTCACTTTCAATATCCTCCTTTGAAAAATTGGTACATCAGATTGGGATGCGTCGATTTCAAGATATTAAATAATGTCGACAAGAAGGAGAGATTGTACTCTTTTTTTCTTGATCAAGTTTTTGTCCCTATTAAATTTTTCTTGACAAGATTTTTAACGAGACAATCATCATTACAAAGGATATTGTACTCTTTTTCCTTCTCTAAAGGTTTTTCCCATTAGGTTTTTCTTTAGTAAGGTTTTAACGAGGCATAATCCTAAATGGTTATCTAAGGGGGAGTGTTGTGATAAGTATGAGGTAGATACCCATTTCTCAATGTTGCTCAGGATATCCAGAGAGATTACAATTAATTAGGTTTGAAAATGGTGACCCCTTGATGAGCGGATATTTTATACGCTTTTTGGGGTTAATTTCATATAGTTTTGAGTATGTTTTAGTTAGTTTTTAGTTTATTTCCATTAGTTTTTAGGAAAAATTCATATTTCTGGACTTTACTATGAGTTGTGTGTTTTTCTGTAATTTCAGGTATTTTTCTGGCTGAAATTGAAGGAGCTGAGCAAAAATCTGATTCAGGCTGAAAAAGGACTGCTGATGCTGTTGGATTCTGACCTCCCTGCACTCAAAGTGGATTTTCTGGAGCTACAGAACTCGAAATGGCATGATTCCAATTGCGTTGAAAAGTAGACATCCAGGGCTTTCCAGAAATATATAATAGTTTATACTTGGCACAAGGATAGACGACATAAACTGGCGTTCAACGCCAGTTCTCTGCCCAATTCTGGCGTCCAGCGCCAGAAAAGGATCAAAAGCTGGAGTTGAACGCCCAAACTGGCATAAAAACTGGCGTTCAACTCCACAAATGGCCTCTGCACGTGAATTGCTTAAGTCTCAGCCCAGCACACACCAAGTGGGTCCCAGAAGTGGATTTCTGCATCATCCATCATAGTTTACTCATATTTTGTAACCCTAGGCTACTAGTTTAGTATTTAAACAACTCCTAGGGACTTATTTTGTATCTCATGACATTTCACATCAAAACTTTGTATTCTCTGACGGCATGAGTCTCTAAACCCCATTGTTGGGGGTGAGGAGCTCTACTGTGTCTCGATGAATTAATGCAAGTATTTCTGTTTTCCATTCAAACACACTTGTTCCTATCTAAGATGTTCATTCGCGCTTAACTGTGATGAAGGTGATGATCTGTGACATTCATTACCTTCTTCAACCCACGAACGTGTGCCTGACAACCACCTCCGTTCTATATCCGATTGAATGAGTATCTCTTAGATTCCTTAATCAGAATCTCCGTGGTATAAGCTAGAACTGATGGCGGCATTCATGAGAATCCGGAAAGTCTAAACCTTGTCTGTGGTATTCCGAGTAGGATTCAAGGATTGAATGACTGTGACGAGCTTCAAACTCCTGAAGGCTGGGCGTTAGTGACAGACGCAAAAGGATAGTAAATCCTATTCCAACCGGATTGAGAACCAACCGGTGATTAGCCGTGCTGTGACAGAGCGCGTGAGCGTATTTTTCACTGGAAGGATGGAAGGTAGCCATTGACAACGGTGATCCACCAACACACAGCTTGCCATAGGAGGACGTGCGTGCGTGAACAAGAAGACAGAGGAAAGCAGAGATTCAGAAGACCAAGCATCTCCAAAACTCCAACATATTCTCCATTACTGCATAACAAGTAACCTTTAATTTATGCTCTCTTGGTTATTCGCAATTCAACTGATAAACATAATTGATTTCCTGACTAAGATTTACAAGATAACCATAGATTGCTTCAAACCAACAATCTCCGTGGGATTCGACCCTTACTCACGTAAGGTATTACTTGGACGACCCAGTGCACTTGCTGGTTAGTGGTACGCGTTGTGAAAAGTGTGATTCACAATTCGTGCACCAAGTTTTTGGCGCCGTTGCCGGGGATTGTTCGTGTTTGAACAACTGACGGATTATTTTGTTGCTTAGATTAGGAAAAATTTCTTTTTTTGTTTAGAGTCTCTTATTATTGTCGTGTTAAAATTTTAGAATCCTTATTTTCTTTTTAAAAATAGTTTTCAAAAATAATTTCTCTATTAGATCCTGTGCCAAACTTTAAGTTTGGTGTTTTCTTGATTGATTTTCCTTAAAATTTTCGAAAATTTTGGTTTGGTTTTTTAAAAATTTTAAGTTTGGTGTTCTTTCTTCGTGTTCTTGAGTTTTCCTTGTGACTTGATCTTAAAATTTTTAAGTTTGGTGTTCCTTGGTGTTTTCCCTCCAAAATTTTCGAAAATAGGGAGCATTAGATCTAAAAAATTTTAAATCTTGTGCTATCTTATTGTTTTTCTCTCTCCTCTTTAAATTCAAAAATATCTTTTCTCTCTATTTAAAAAAAAAACAAATTTTCGAAATATATTTATAAAATTCAGATTTTTATTTCAAAAAAAAAAATAAAAAAAATAAAATAATTTTTTTAAAAATCATCATATCCTTTTCAAAACTTCCTAACCATTTTTCTCTCTCCTCATCTTTTTCGAAAATCATAATTTTTGTTATTTTTATTTTTGGTTAAGTTGTCCTCTTTCTATAAAATAAAATAAATAAAAAGGTAAATCAATCCAAGTTATATCCCTTTATCCATCATGGACATAAGTGGAAATGAACAGTCCAGGAGGACTCTGGGGTCATATTCTAACCCCTCTACTGCTTCATATGGGAGTAGCATCTGCATACCCTCCATTGGAGTTAGTAGCTTTGAGTTGAATCCTCAGCTCATTATCATGGTGCAGCAAAGTTGTCAGTATTCCGGTCTTCCACAGGAAGAACCTACAGAGTTTCTGGCACAATTTTTACAAATTGCTGACACAGTGCATGATAAGGAAATAGATCAGGATGTCTACAGACTATTACTGTTTCCATTTGCTGTAAAAGATCAAGCTAAGAGGTGGTTAAATAACCAACCTAAGGCCAGCATAAGAACATGGAAACAGCTGACAGAAAAATTCCTGAATCAGTATTTTCCTCCAAAAAGGATGACACAGCTAAGGTTGGACATCCAAGGCTTTAAACAAGGAGATAATGAATCTCTTTATGATGCCTGGGAGAGATACAGAGAGATGCTACGAAAATACCCCTCTGAAATGTTTTCAGAGTGGGTTCAGTTAGACATCTTCTACTATGGGCTTGCAGAAGGAGCTCAAATGTCTCTAGATTACTCAGCTGGTGGATCTATCCATATGAGAAAGACAATTGAAGAGGCTCAAGAGCTCATTGATACAATTGCCAGGAATCAGCATCTGTACCTAAGCAGCAACCCTTCCATGAATGAAGAGGTTAAAACAGTAACTGCTGAATTCAGTACTGTAAAACAAGCTGCTGAATTCAATCAGCAATTGGATTTTCTAACAAAGCAGCTAGCTGAATTCAAGCACAGGCTACAAGAGACAAGGATAGCTAATATACATATGGACGAACAGTTTAAGCAAACAAAGCAGCAGCTATCAAGGCAAATAGCAGAAGAATGCCAAGCAGTTCAATTAAGAAGTGGGAAAACACTAAATACCCCACCTCAAGGCATCAAAAATTCAAGAAATGAGCAACCCACCAAAGATTCACCTGAGGACAGTAAGAGCCCAGGGAAAAATAATTCTGGCGCTAAAACGCCAGAAAATGGGTGGAAGGCTGGCGCTGAACGCCCAGACCATGCCCAAAACTGGCGTTCAACGCCAGAAACAAGGCAGAATTGGCTTTCAACGCCAGAAATGGGCAAGAATCTGGCGTTGAACGCCCAAATGGGGCAAGTTCCAGTGTTAAACGCCCAAAATGGGTATATTTCTGGCGTTCAGGCGCCAGGAACAGGCAAGGAGCTGGCATCCAGTTTCACTCCAGCTTCTGACTCTGGCACTCAATTGCCAGTGAGGGATCAGACACACACAAGTGCTGATAACAACCCCTCTAAAAAGGCTTCTTTAACCACTAAGGTTGAGGAATATAAAGCCAAGATACCTTATCCTCAAAAACTCCGGAAAGAGGAGCAGGATAAGCAATTTGCTCGCTTTGCAGATTATCTAAGGACTCTTGAAATAAAGATTCCATTTGCAGAGGCACTTGAGCAAATACCTTCTTATGCCAAGTTCATGAAAGAGATCTTGAGTCATAAAAAGGAGTGGAGAGAAACAGAAAGAGTTCTCCTCACTGAAGAATGCAGTGCAGTCATTCTGAAAAGCTTTCCTGAAAAGCTTAAAGACCATGGGAGTTTTCTGATACCATGCATATTAGAAGGTGATTGCACCAAGACAGCTTTATGCGATCTTGGGGCAAGCATCAACCTGATACCTGCATCCACTATCAGGAAGCTTGGCTTAACTGAAGAAGTTAAACCAACCCGGATATGTCTCCAACTTGCTGATGGTTCCACTAAATACCCATCAGGCGTGATTGAAGACATGATTGTCAGAGTTGGGCCATTCGCCTTTCCCACTGACTTTGTTGTGCTGGAAATGGAGGAGCACAAGAGTGCTACTCTCATTCTAGGAAGACCCTTCCTAGCAACTGGACGATCCCTCATTGATGTCCAACAGGGGGAAATAACCCTGAGAGTCAATGATGATGAGTTTAAGTTGAACGCTGTCAAAGCCATGCAGCATCCAGACACATCAACAGACTGCATGAAAGTTGATCTTATTGACTCTTTGGTAGAAGAGATCAACATGGCTGAGAGTCTCGAATCAGAGTTGGAAGACATCTTTAAAGATGTTCAGCCTGATTTGGAGGATTCAGAGGACATGAAAGAGCCTCTGAAATTTCTTCTAAAAGAGGAAAAACCTCCTAAACCGGAGCTCAAGCCACTACCACCATCCTTGAAATATGCATTTCTAGGAGAAGGTGATACTTTTCCAGTGATCATAAGCTCTGCTTTAAGTTCACAGGAAGAGGAAGCACTTATTCAAGTGCTAAGAACACACAAGACAGCTCTTGGGTGGTCCATAGGTGACCTTAAGGGCATAAGCCCAGCTAGATGTATGCACAAAATCCTATTGGAGGATAATGCCAAACCAGTGGTTCAACCACAGAGGCGGCTAAATCCAGCCATGAAGGAAGTGGTGCAGAAAGAGGTCACCAAATTACTAGAGGCTGGGATTATTTATCCCATTTCTGATAGCCCCTGGGTGAGCCCTGTTCAAGTCGTCCCAAAAAAGGGAGGCATGATAGTGATTCATAATGAAAAAAATGAACTGGTTCCTACAAGAACAGTTACAGGGTGGCGCATGTGTATTGACTACAGAAGGCTCAATACAGCCACCAGAAAGGATCATTTTCCTTTACCATTCATAGACCAGATGCTAGAGAGACTAGCAGGTCATGATTATTACTGCTTTTTGGATGGCTATTCAGGCTACAACCAGATTGCAGTGGATCCCCAGGATCAAGAGAAAACAGCATTCACATGTCCATCTGGAGTATTTGCTTATAGAAGGATGCCCTTTGGGCTATGTAATGCGCCTGCAACCTTCCAGAGATGCATGCTCTCTATTTTCTCTGACATGGTGGAAAAATTTCTGGAAGTCTTCATGGATGACTTCTCAGTATATGGAGACTCATTCAGCTCCTGTCTTGATCACCTGAAACTTGTTCTGAAAATATGCCAAGAAACCAACCTAGTTTTAAACTGGGAAAAATGTCACTTCATGGTGACTGAAGGAATTGTTCTTGGGCATAAAATCTCAAACAAGGGAATAGAGGTGGATCAAGCAAAGATAGAGGTAATTGAGAAATTACCACCACCTGCCAATGTTAAGGCAATCAGAAGCTTTCTGGGGCATGCAGGATTCTATAGGAGGTTTATAAAGGATTTTTCAAAAATCGCAAAACCTCTAAGCAATCTGCTAGCTGCTGACACGCCATTTGTGTTTGACACAAAGTGCCTGCAGGCGTTTGAAACGCTGAAGGCTAAGCTGGTCACAGCACCAGTCATTTCTGCACCAGACTGGACATTACCATTTGAGTTAATGTGTGATGCCAGTGATCATGCCATTGGTGCAGTATTGGGACAGAGGCATGACAAGCTTCTGCATGTCATTTATTATGCCAGTCGCGTTCTAAATGATGCCCAGAAAAATTACACAACCACAGAAAAAGAATTACTTGCAGTGGTTTACGCCATTGACAAGTTCATATCATACTTAGTAGGATCTAAAGTGATTGTGTATACTGATCATGCTGCTCTTAAATATCTACTCACAAAGCAGGATTCAAAACCCAGGCTCATCAGATGGGTATTGCTTCTGCAAGAGTTTGATATAGAAATAAAAGACAGAAAAGGGACAGAGAACCAAGTGGCTGATCATCTGTCCCAGATAGAGCCAGTAGAAGGGACGCCCCTCCCTTCTCTTGAGATCTCTGAGACGTTTCCTGATGAGCATTTATTCGCCATTCAGGAAGCACCATGATTTGCCGATATTGCAAACTATAAAGCTGCAAGGTTCATACCCAAGGAGTACAACAGGATACAAAAGAAGAAATTAATTACTGATGCAAAGTACTACTTGTGGGATGAACCTTATCTCTTTAAGAGATGTGCAGACGGAATTATCCGTAGGTGTGTGCCTAGAGAAGAAGCACAGAGGATCCTGTGGCATTGCCACGGATCTCAATATGGAGGCCATTTCGGAGGTGAGCGAACAGCCACCAAGGTCCTCCAATGTGGCTTCTATTGGCCCACACTCTATAAAGATTCCCGAGAGTTTGTACGTAATTGTGACAGTTGCCAAAGAGCTGGCAATCTGCCTCATGGTTACGCCATGCCTCAACAAGGAATCTTGGAAATTGAGTTGTTTGACGTATGGGGAATTGACTTCATGGGACCTTTTCCACCATCATATTCAAACACTTATATTCTGGTGGCAGTTGACTATGTATCAAAATGGGTTGAGGCTATTGCCACACCCACCAATGATACTAAAACAGTGCTGAAGTTCCTCCAGAAACATATCTTTAGTAGGTTTGGTGTCCCTAGAGTGTTAATCAGTGATGGGGGCACTCACTTCTGCAATAAACAGCTTTACTCTGCCATGGTTCGGTATGGAATTCGCCACAAGGTGGCCACTCCATATCATCCACAAACCAATGGGCAAGCTGAAGTCTCTAACAGAGAATTAAAGAGAATCCTGGAACGGACAGTAAATACCCGTAGAAAGGATTGGGCACGAAGCTTGGATGATGCTCTGTGGGCTTACAGAACAGCATTCAAGACCCCTATAGGGACCTCTCCATACCAACTCGTGTATGGTAAGGCATGCCACCTGCCCGTGGAACTGGAACATAAGGCCTACTGGGCAACCAGACTCCTAAACTTCGATGCCAAATTAGCAGGAGAAAAACGATTGCTCCAGTTAAATGAGCTAGAGGAATTCAGATTCACAGCTTTCGAAAATGCCAAGCTTTATAAAGAAAAATAAAAAAAAATGGCATGACAGAAAGCTGTCATCTAGAATCTTTGAACCAGGACAAAAGGTCCTGTTGTTTAACTCTAGACTCAGGCTATTCCCCGGAAAACTGAAATCCCGGTGGAGGGGACCATACGTGATTACAAGTGTGTCACCATATGGTTATGTGGAGCTTCAAGATATTGATTCTGATAAGAAGTTCATTGTCAATGGACAGAGAATCAAGCATTATCTTGAAGGCAACATCGAGCAAGAATGCTCAAGGCTGAAGCTAGATTAAAAGCTCAGCAAGGTCCAGCTAAAGACAATAAAGAAGCGCTTGCTGGGAGGCAACCCAGCCATGGGGCAACAATCCTCTAAGCATTTTGCCCTATTTCTATTTTTATTTTTATTTGTTTATATAGAGTTTATTGACAACAAGGTAAATAATCATTTACAGAAGACCTCGGCACACAAAACAGAGAAAAAGAGCTCAATGGCAAGAAAACGCCAGTAAAGGGGCATTTTGGGCGTTCAGCGCCCAAAATGGGCATCCACTGGGCGCTGAACGCCAGTAATGGTAGCAATCTGGGCGTTCAACGCCAGAAATGGCCACCCACTGGGCGTTGAACGCCAGGAATGGCAGCAACTGGGTGCTGAACACCCAGGAGATCAGCATTTGGGCGCTGAACGCCCAAAACAAGCAGTGTTTGGGCGTTCAAACGCCAGGAAGGCAGGGAGGAGCCAAATTCATTTTTCCACACGTTTTTCCATTCTAATTTAAAATTTTATGATTCAATACATGATTTTATTTACATAAACATGTCAAGAACCCTGATTTCTAAAAATCCTAATTTCAAAAAAATCCTACTTTCAAAATATCAAATGTATCTTAATTCATAAGCACACACCCTCTTTGCAAATTCAATCCAACTCTTTTCAAATCTTTTCCAAAAATAAATCTATCTTTTTCACTCTAAAATCTTTTCAATATATTTTTTCATATTATCTTTTTCAAAATCCAGATTTATCTTTTTCAAAAATCTATCCTATCTTTTCAAAATTAAACTATATCTTCTATCTTATCTTTTTCAACTCAATCTTTTTATCTTATCTCTTCCAATTTTTCGAAAACCCACCCCCACCCCTTTAAAATTGGGTTCGGCCTCCCCCCTCCTCCATCAACAAGTGCACCTCGATCTCCTTCTATCCCTCTCCTTTCTTTTCTTTTGCTTGAGGACAAGCAAACCTCTAAATTTGGTGTGTTTATCCGAGATCACTAAGATCATGGCTCCTAAAGGAAAACAACCCACTCCAAGAGGCAAGAAAGAGAGCGTTCCAAAACCACTTTGGAATCAAGGGAAGTTCTTATCTAAAGAACATTCAGACCATTATCTTAAAGTAATGGGTCTGAGATCAGTGATCCCGGAAGTTAGATTCGATCTGAAAGAAGATGAATATCCGGAGATCCAGGAGCAAATTCGAATCAGGAACTGGGAAGTCCTAGCTAATCCTGAAACGAAAGTAGGAAGGAACATGGTCCAGGAGTTCTATGCTAATATGTGGCAGACTGACAAGCAAAAACTATCTGGAACTGCCTTCTATGAATTTCGGACCATGGTCAGAGGGAAGATTGTTCATACTACCCCTGACAAGATCAGGGAGATCTTAAAGCTACCTCAGCTAAAGGATGATCCAGACTCCTTCAACAGGAGGATGATGAGAGTAGACATTGGCTTGGATAAGATTCTAGAGGACATATGTATCCCTGGAGCCAGGTGGACCACCAACACAAAGGGTGTCCCAAATCAACTCAAGAGGGAGGATCTCAAACCAGTCGCTAGAGGATGGCTAGACTTCATTGGGCGTTCTCTGTTGCCTACTAGCAACCGTTCTGAAGTCACAGTCAAAAGAGCAGTGATGATCCATTGCATCATGATAGGAAAGGAAGTGGAGGTTCATCAGCTGATTTCAACTGAACTCTACAAGATTGCTAACAAAAATTCAAAAGAGGCCAGGTTGGCTTATCCAAGCGTGATTTCTCTGCTCTGCAAGGACGCTGGAGTAAGGATGGGAATAACTGAATATATCCTAATTGAAAAGTCAATCACCAAGGCATCAATGGAAAAACAACAAGCACAGGAGGATCCCATCAAGAAGAGAGCACAGGAATTCCTCCCAGAGATCCCTCAAGCTGAATACTGGGAGTATCTTGAGACGTCCGTCACCAAGATACGGGAAGCTATGGAGCAAATAATAAAAGAACAGAAGGAACACAGTCAAATGCTGACCTATATGTTTAAAGAACAAGAGGAGCAGGGGCGTGACTTAAGGGAACTGAAGCGCCAAAAGTCTTCTCTTGTAGGACCAAGCACCCCAAGGATCAGACGAACCCCCGTGCCCCCAGAATAAAGGTTGTTAATTTCCAATTTCTGCCTTAACTCTGTGACAGTGTCCTTATAAAAGTTTACCTTAGAAGTCATATAATAGTAATTAGTATCTATTTGATTTTATCTCCAATTAAGCTATAGTTTATTTTTCTCATCATCATTAAACATGAATAAAATAGTAGATCTTTTGAATAAGAAGCAATAAAATTTCGAGTTTTAATAAGAGAAATTCTAATTAGTTAAATGTGGTGGCAATGCTTTCTATCTTCTGAATGAATGCTTGAACAGTGCATATGTCTTTTGAATTTGTTGTTTAAGACTGTTAAATATGTTGGCTCTTGAAAGAATGATGAACATGAGACATGTTATTGATAATCTGAAAAATCATAAAAATGATTCTTGAAGCAAGAAAAAGCAGCAAAGAATAAAGCTTGCAAAAAAAAAAAAAAGCAAGCAGAAAAAGCCAAAAGCTCTTAAAACCAAAAGGCAAGAGCAAATAAAAAGGATCCCGAGGCTTTGAGCATCAGTGGATAGGAGGGCCTAAAGGAATAAAATCCTGGTCTAAGCGGCTAAACCAAGCTGTCCCTAACCATGTGCTTGTGGCGTGAAGGTGTCAAGTGAAAACTTGAGACTGAGCGGTTAAAGTCAAGGTCCAAAGCAAAAAGAAGAGTGTGCTTAAGAACTCTGGACACCTCTAATTGTGGACTTTAGCAAAGCTGAGTCACAATCTAAAAGGTTCACCCAATTATGTGTCTGTGGCATTTATGTATCCGGTGGTAACACTGGAAAACAAAGTGCTTAGGGCCACGGCCAAGACTCATAAAATAGCTGTGTTCAAGAATCATCATACTGAAATAGGATACTCAATAACACTATCTGAATTCTAAGTTCCTATAGATGCCAACCACTCTGAGCTTCAATGGATAAAGTGAGATGTCAAAACTGTTCAGAAGCAAAAAGCTACTAGTCCCGCTCATCTAATTAGAATCTGAGCTTCACTCAAAAACTCTGAGATATTATTGCTTCTCAACTTATTAGTCTTCTGTTTTATTTGTCTAAGTTGCTTGAGGACAAGCAACAGTTTAAGTTTGGTGTTGTGATGAGCGGATATTTTATACGCTTTTTGGGGTTAATTTCATATAGTTTTGAGTATGTTTTAGTTAGTTTTTAGTTTATTTCTATTAGTTTTTAGGAAAAATTCATATTTCTGGACTTTAATATGAGTTGTGTGTTTTTCTGTAATTTCAGGTATTTTTCTGGCTGAAATTGAAGGAGCTGAGCAAAAATCTGATTCAGGCTGAAAAAGGACTGCTGATGCTGTTGGATTCTGACCTCCCTGCACTCAAAGTGGATTTTCTGGAGCTACAGAACTCAAAATGGCATGCTTTTAATTGCGTTGGAAAGTAGACATCCAGGGCTTTCCAGAAATATATAATAGTCCATACTTGGCACAAGGATAGACGACGTAAACTGGCGTTCAACGCCAGTTCTCTGCCCAATTCTGGCGTCCAGCGCCAGAAAATGATCAAAAGCTGGAGTTGAACGCCCAAACTGGCATAAAAACTGGCGTTCAACTCCACAAATGGCCTCTGCACGTGAATTGCTTAAGTCTCAGCCCAGCACACACCAAGTGGGCCCCAGAAGTGGATTTCTGCATCATCCATCATAGTTTACTCATATTTTGTAACCCTAGGCTACTAGTTTAGTATTTAAACAACTCCTAGGGACTTATTTTGTATCTCATGACATTTCACATCAAAACTTTGTATTCTCTGACGGCATGAGTCTCTAAACCCCATTGTTGGGGGTGAGGAGCTCTGCTGTGTCTCGATGAATTAATGCAAGTATTTCTGTTTTCCATTCAAACACGCTTGTTCCTATCTAAGATGTTCATTCGCGCTTAACTGTGATGAAGGTGATGATCTGTGACATTCATTACCTTCCTCAACCTACGAACGTGTGCCTGACAACCACCTCCGTTCTATATCCGATTGAATGAGTATCTCTTAGATTCCTTAATCAGAATCTCCGTGGTATAAGCTAGAACTGATGGCGGCATTCATGAGAATCCGGAAAGTCTAAACCTTGTCTGTGGTATTCCAAGTAGGATTCAAGGATTGAATGACTGTGACGAGCTTCAAACTCCTGAAGGCTGGGCGTTAGTGACAGACGCAAAAGGATAGTAAATCCTATTCCAACCGGATCGAGAACCAACCGGTGATTAGCCGTGCTGTGACAGAGCGCGTGAGCGTAGTTTTCACTGGAAGGATGGAAGGTAGCCATTGACAACGGTGATCCACCAACACATAGCTTGCCATAGGAGGACGTGCGTGCGTGAACAAGAAGACAGAGGAAAGCAGAGATTCAGAAGACCAAGCATCTCCAAAACTCCAACATATTCTCCATTACTGCATAACAAGTAACCTTTAATTTATGCTCTCTTGGTTATTCGCAATTCAACTGATAAACATAATTGATTTCCTGACTAAGATTTACAAGATAACCATAGATTGCTTCAAACCAACAATCTCCGTGGGATTCGACCCTTACTCACGTAAGGTATTACTTAGACGACCCAGTGCACTTGCTGATTAGTGGTACGCGTTGTGAAAAGTGTGATTCACAATTCGTGCACCACTCCTTATATGCAGGGACGGACATAAGGGGAGGAGGGGGGCGAGTGGAGGCCTCGGCGCCCCCAACCTTTTTTAAAAAAATTAATAGTAATAAGTTATTATGTATAATTTAATTTAAAAAAATTATTTAATATTTAGTCTAATATAAATAAAAGTTTAGTCCAATTTAATTATTAATGATTTCTAATATCTAAAAAGTAAGTAAAAATATTAAAAAAATCTGAAAAAGATATTATTACTAATATTTTTTAATTAAATTAAAATTTTCAAATCTTATAAAGTGAATTCTTTTTCTTCTTGTGACCGTCTTTTTTTATTCATTTGGTATTAATCCTCTCTGTTTTAACTGCTACAATTAAGAGATCTTTTCAACTATGAATATTGTGAAAAATAACTCAGAAACAAAAATGAAAGATGAATTTCTTGCTAATTGTCAAATTATATTGAAAAGAAAATTGCTGAAAATTTCGACACAAATTCTATTATCGATGAATTTTATGATACGAAGAATCGACCACTTCGTTAGTAAAAAATAGACACATATTTTTTGTATTTTAAAATATATTCTCTATCGATATATTTTTATGATACATCTTATATTATATAATTTTTTACATAATTTTTAATATTATGTGTTATTGGCCCCCTGATAAGATTTTATCATCTTTTCTCACATTTATTCAATGAAATAGCATGGTTTTGTGAATTTCTCCTAATTTGAGCTTAAGAGTAAAAACATGCTTTTTAGGCCCTTAAATTGTTAATTTTAATTTACTTTAATTCCATTCTATGCCTTGATATGTTTGTTAAGTGATTTCAGGATTAGAAGGCAAAGATTGGGTTGAAAGAATGAAGAAAAAGCATGCAAAAATAGAGAATTCATGAAGAAATGAGGATTTGCTGAACTGAAGGCCACGTGCACGCGTCACCCACGCGTAAGCGTGAGATGGAAATTCGCAAGCGATGTGCACGCGTCACCTCGCGCGTACGCGTAACCAGGAAATTGTCAATTGACGTGCACGCGTCATCCACGCGCATGCGTGATGTTGGTCACGTGACTCTCTTAAGGGCAAAACGCTGGGGGCGATTTCTAAACTCAAGGAGGCCCAAATCCAACTCATTTATGATGCTTTTGAACCCAATGATGGCAAGGGAAAGGGGGGAGAACCATAGTGTAGTTTCCATCATGTTGTAGGTAGAATTCTAGAGAGAGAAGCTCTCCCTTCTCTCTAGAATTTAGGGTAGTTTAGGTTAATTTTCCTTTGATCCAACCTTTAATTGTTGTTTTGATTTAGTTTTCCCTTTTAATTTCTTGTTATTACATCTTTGCTCTTCTAGTTCTTGTTGTTAATTTCTCTTTCATGTTATTTTTATGTTGATACACTCTTGTTAGTTTTAATTTCCATTAATACAATTTATGTTTTTTTTTGTTCTTATTGTTTAATTGAGTTGTTATGATTGCTTTCTTGCATTAGGTAGTTATAGTTTTTATTAATTCTTGCATTTGGTGATGTTTACTTTTCTTGCACTCTAGGTGTTTGATAGAATATTTTCTCTAGTTTTTGGGTAGCTTTCTTTACTCTTGGCCTAGGCTAAGAGAATTGGGTGACCTTGAGTCATTGGGTCTCAATGAATTCGTGATTTGAGAACCCTATGTAGTCAATTTGATGTCCATTGACACTAACCTACTATTAAGCTAATTAATAGGTAGGTTGGGACTTATGGTCAATGTTGATCAAGCCTATTTGAGGTACTTCAAGCTTGAGGTAGATATTGTACTTACTTCAAGCATAGAAGTAGACTTAATGGGTTGGCCCCTCATGATTATCAATATATAGTTTGTAGACTAGGATGGTGATCTCAATTACCTATCTCTAGCCAAGAGTTCTTTTCCTTTCTTTTATTAGTTTATTGTCATTTACTTGCTTTTATATTTTCTTGCCAATTACAAATCAAAACTACCTTGTCCTTCATAGCCAATAATTGATCACTTCATTGCAATTCTTTGTGAGATAACTCGAGGTTTAAATACTTCGGTTAATTTTCATTGGGTTTGTACTTGTGACCACCAATATTAAAATTTGATGTGAGAGTTATTTGTTGGTTTGGAACTATACTCACAACAAAGAAATTTCCTTTTCTATTAAAAAAAATTCCTAACCGACATAATTCTTACTATCACCCCATGATAATATTTCTAAATCCGTCCCTGCTTGTATGTATATAAATAGGATAGCGTAATTGAGGCAGAACACACAGCAATAACAATAATCCTACTTCCTTCTATACTATTAATATTCCTCTTCCTCTCTTTACGCTACGTTACTACATATATTAAATAAGTATATAAATCATCTCTATTATATTAAATCAATTATTTAGTGAATATTAATACTAGAGTTTTTTATTTACATATCTTTATTTTATATTTAGTATATCTTCCTTATTTATTTTTTTTTACAACATTTATAAGTATAAAAATAATATTTATCATTCATAATTTATAACACCTTAAAACATATAAATTTTATTAAGGCTTTCTTTAATAAATAGAACTCCTATCTTATCTGTCTACTGGCCCTATCTTATCTGTCTACTGGCTATAAGGATTCATTTGTCACTCACTATATTTGAGTTCTTAACGTCCATATGTGAGAGATAATGTTTTAGCTCAATATTTGACATTATTGGCTAACGAAAAAAATTGATCAAAGATTTTATTAACTAACAAAAATAAACATTCGAAAATGAAAACTAAAGTGTTTGTTTTTTAAAATTTCAAGAATTAAATTGAATAATTACTTGTATATAAATTACATGTAAACTTACTTGGTGTAAAAAAAATAGTGATACTACACGTACAAATGTTTTTAAAAATTAAGTCCAATTAAATTATACAAATTCATAAAAAAACTAACATGCGCGTGTATCACGTGTGGCACAGTCCGAGTTAGATAGTAATTGACGTTAAGAAAAGGTTTTCTAGCAAGCCTATTTATTGTATAGTTCTTAAATACTTTTTTTTTTCAAATTACATACTGTTAAAGTTGTATATATTATATAGAGCACAAATATGAGTTTATACAAATATATAATATGCTATCAAATATAAAAGATGATGCATGTGATATATGGAATATTAACTAAGAAATTCTAAGATATAGTACAAATTACATGGTCCTTGGAAGATAAGGGCTCACCAAAAGCTGATCTCTACTGAGAGACTGAAAGATTAGGATTGTGATTTATATCTGTATCTAAAAAATATAAAAAGATAAGAGAGTGAGTTTTGTTGAATAAATAAGAGTTTAATTTTGATGCACTCGTAGTATAAAGGGTTTTACACGGTTGTGCAATTACATCCATTCTTTAGGATGATCATTCACGTGATCAATATGAAAGGTAGTTATTTTTTCTAATGTTACGTAATTAGATGTATATGTAAGACTACTTTACACTGATAGTGTATTAAAATTAAATTCGAATAAACAATATATCCATAACCCACATGAGAAAATACAAATTATATCCAAATAAATCATGAGTTCAATATCCATAAAAATAGGGAGTCTTTAGTTTAGAATTTAATATTACACACTAGGGGTTTCACCTCCATCGATAGCCAGTTTTTCTAGTGTGTCAGAGTGCATTAACAAATTTAACATGTGACCTACACGTTAGGCTAATATCTCGCCTACTAGCTGAGATTTCAGCAGAATACTTCCACCGCTAACGTCATTGTCATTAACTACGTTTTTTTTTTTAATTAAAACCTTTCAAAATTATTCAAAATATAAAGCATTATTCTATATTTATAAAATGCCAAATCTGATAACAAATAAGTAAGTGTTAACTTCGAATATGGTTTTTTTTAATTAAAATCTTTTAAAATTATTCAAAATATAAAGCATTATTCTATATTTATAAAATGCCAAATCTAATAACAAATAAGCAAATGTTAACTTCGAATAACATTTGTATGATATTTCAAAATATATAAAAGACATATTTTTTAATAATAAATAGTATGAATAAATAGTAATAAGTACATACAAGCAAATAATAATTAAAAAAATAAATAAATTTAATAAAATATTAATACTAGAAGAAAACAAGTATAGACATAGTATCTATTTCCAGATCAATTATGAACATATGGTTGTTTGACGTACCATCTATAATAGTAACTAGAGTTTAAAATGAGGTTATTTTCTTCTTCCAAAAGAACTCTTGTAAAAGAATCTTTCTAAAGTATAAGAATAATATTAAGAGAGACATAATATGAAAATATCTTTGGTGGGAAAAGAATAATCTGGTCTTTTAAAGACCAAACAGAAATATTCTTAATGTGTAGCTCAGATTAATTATGTATATAAATTGTCCATAATATTACATGTGACTCAATATTTATCTTAATTGTAAACCAGTACATTACGGTCTGGTTGGACCGATGACATGATGACTGGTTTAAATTTTTTTTTAGGAGAAAGTGTTTATGTTTGGTTTAGTGGGTTGAGTGACTGTTGGACCTTAAAGAGCATTAATTTTAGAAGTAGTTTATTTGTTTTGCACTTGTTGCATCTAGTGTGAAAACTCATGCTCTGAGTGCAGAGTTTGTGAAGGGGA
This sequence comes from Arachis ipaensis, assembly GCF_059453495.1. Taxonomy (NCBI): domain Eukaryota; kingdom Viridiplantae; phylum Streptophyta; class Magnoliopsida; order Fabales; family Fabaceae; genus Arachis; species Arachis ipaensis. Next base: position 31,856,224 of record NC_142442.1, read on the forward strand.
GTGAGAAGAGTTGGGAGAGAGAACTTAGAACATGCAGAATCAGAAATGAGAGAATGGAATTAATGATGAATCACACCCAATTCAGTTTGTACAATGGTGTTTATATACACAACTAAAAATGTAACTACCTTCTAACTATAGCTAACAAATTCAGATTAACATCTAACTCTAGTTAAGTTATTCAGTACTTAAATAGCAGTTGCAGCATAACTGCCTCTGTAGTGCATCACTCTATTTCTTCTATTGCTGGTGAATGAGCTCTATTGTCCACATCCCCCCGCAAGCTAGGAGCATAGAAATTCAACATTCCTAGCTTAGAGTGAAAGGTGCTAAAGGGTCCAGGAGCCAGTGCTTTGGTAAAGACGTCGGCTAATTGATTAGCTGAAGTAACGGGAAGAAGCTTGATCATCCCACATTGAGCCTGGTCATGTACAACATGGCAGTCAATTTCGATATGTTTGGTACGTTCATGGAAGACGGGATTTGCAACAATATGCAAAGCTGATTTATTGTCACAAAACATGCGAATGGGCCTAGACAACGGAAGTCTGAAGTCAGCGAGCACATAAGAGAGCCAAAGACCTTCACATGTGGCCAAGGCCAGGGCGCGATACTCAGCCTCAGCAGAGGATCTAGCCACATTTGTCTGTTTTTTACTCTTCCAAGAAATTAGAGACTTTCCAAAGAAGAAACAAAAACCAGAAACAGAGCGCCTTAAGTCTGGACAGCTGCCCCAATCGGAATCTGTAAATGCTATGAGAGAAAGATCTGGAGAAGGAGGAAAGAGAATAGCATTGGCGGGTGATTGCTTGAGATAACGAAGAATATGCAAGACTGCCTTGAAATGAGAATCAGTAGCACAGTCAAGATATTGACTGAGTTTGCTTACCGCAAAGATAATATCTGACCTAGTATTGGTGAGATAAATGAGTCTTCTAATTATTCTTCGATAGGCAGTAAAGTCCTCCAGCTTCGAACTAGTAGTTCTTGAAAGTTTCACTGTGTAATCAATTGGAGTTGATGCAGGTTTGGCATCCTCGAGATGAAACTCCATCAAGAGCTCCAAAGTGTACTTGCGTTGATAAAGAGCAAAACCTTGAGTGCTTCTAGCAATCTCCATACCTAAGAAGAATTTGAGATTACCCAAGTCCTTAATTTTGAATCGGTCATCAAGGAGTTTCTTTATATGTTGAATATCTGCCAAACCGTCTCCAGCTACCACCAAGTCATCAACATAGATAAGAATACAAGTGAAGCCTCGAGGGGACAACCTAGTGAACAAACACGGATCAGCCTTGGATTGCAAATAACCTAATTCTGACAGAACAGAGCACAGTTTGGTGTTTCATTGACGACTTGCTTGTTTCAACCCATAGAGGGATTTTGGAGTCTGCACACCATCCCCGGAGGTGCAGCCAGGCCCGGTGGAGGCTTCATGAAGACTTCTTCTGGCAAATTGCCATGGAGAAATGCCGTGTTCACATCCAATTGGTGCACATACCAATCTTTGGAGGCAGCAATGGCAAGTAACAAACGAAATGTAGTCATCTTTATCACCGGGCTAAATGTGTCAAAATAATCAAAACCGAGAGTTTGGGTGAAACCCTTGGCCACCAAATGAGCCTTATACCTTTCGATGGAACCATCTTGCTTGAGCTTCACTTTGAACACCCATTTGCACCCAATGGCCTTCTTTCCCTTGGGTAGTTTGGTCAGAATCCATGTCTTATTTTCATTTAAAGCATCAAGTTCAGCTTTAATGGCTTGTTTCCAACAGTCATCAAGAACAGCTTGCTCATAGCTTGTAGGTTCTATGGTGTTAGTAAGTGCTATAGAAAATGCTTTGTGCTCAAGTGATAAAGATGCATAGTCCCAATAATTGGAAATGGGGTATTTAGATGAGGGTGCAGGAGTAGTGTTAGAAGAGGTTTGAAAACAATGATAGTCGTGGAGATAAGATGGTTTGTGTTTATCTCTAGTGGATCTTCTTAATGCATGCGGTGCTGGAGTAGAAGTACATGGAATACTAGAATTATGAGATGCAGGTGAGACAGTGGTATTAGTGCTGCCTAAGGATGCATGAGTTGAATTAGAGGGCAAACACGAATGAGTATGAGAATGTGAGGAAGTAGGCATTATGGCATCAGAGGGAAGGTGAGTGAAATCATCAACATCATCTATGAAGTACGAAGAAGGAGTGTTGTTTATAGTAAAATCAACCTTTCTATTGGATGACGGTGAAGGTTCAGTGTTGTGATTATGAAAGGGAAAGCAATGCTCATAGAATTGGACATGTCTTGAGATGAAAACCTCTCTGGTTTGAACATCCATGAGTACATAGCCCTTGGTACCAATTTTAAAACCCAGAAAAACACATTTTTGAGCTTGCTTATCTAGTTTCTTTCGATGGGCAACTAAAGTGGAGGCATACGCTAAGCACCCAAGAATTTTAAAATGACTGATGTCAGGCAGTTTATTGAAAAGTTTTTCATATGAACTGCAATCATTAAGAATGGAGCTTGGTACCCGGTTCATAATGTGTACAGCATATGCGGCTGCATAATGCCAAAAATTTTTAGGTAAATTCACGTGAAAAAGCAATGCTCTTGTCATATTTAAAATTTTTTGGTGCTTATGTTCCACCACACCATTTTGTTGAGGTGTCTCAACACAAGAGGTATGGTGAATAATGCCTTCTTTTTGAAAGAAATCACCTAATATAAATTCTTTGCCATTGTCTGATCTTATGCATTGTATACTGCAATTGAATTGCGCTTTTATGAATTGAACAAATTGTTTCAAACAAGAGGATGTCTCAGATTTATTTTGCATGAAGTACAACCAAGTAAATCTTGTTTTGTCCTCAACTATAGTCAAAAAATACTTGTGACCAACAATTGAAGGAATGTTAATGGGACCCCAGATGTCTACATGAATGAGGGAAAATTTTCTCTCTGATTGAGTGATGCTAGTGCCAAATGGAATTTTCTTTTGTTTGGCAAAGTGACAAGAGTCACAAGGCATACCAGCATCAGGACAAATCAGAAAGGGATATTTCTTTTTCATAGAACTAAGCCTATCTAAAGCTAAGTGTCCTAATCTTTGATGCCAAATGCTACTGTCTCCAATGGAATGTGTGATGTTGTTTGTGTTGTGCTGTTTGTGCTAAGAGTCATGTGTAGTGTGCATGTTGTGGTTAATGACATGTGTGAAAATAGTCTCTTTATTCATGATGTATAAACCTCCTAACTGTTTAGCAACTCCAATCATCCTCGAGGAAAGGATTTCCTGGATCTTACATGCATTTTTATCAAATGAAAAAACACAAAGCAAGGATTTAGTGGCATGTGAAACAGAAATCAGATTGAAAGAGAAGGTAGGGACATAAAGCACATTTGTCAAATACAAATTAGTTGAAAAGAAGACTGTTCCACATATGGTTGCAACAGTCTTTGAACCATTTGGCATCTTAATTGTTACTGGATTAATGTGATGATATGATTGAAAGAGTGTCAGTGAAGAAGACACAGGTGCAGTAGCACCTGAGTCCAGGATCCAATCATGGTTTTTCAATTTATAATTCGTGGTTTAGAGTATTTGGAATATACCTGCGGATGGAGCAAGTACAGGTGATGCCAAGTTTCCACTATGAGCAGGTCGTTGGTCATGTTGTTGAGAAAGAGCAATCAAGGCCTCCTTTTGTTTTTCTGAAAATAAACCATCAATGCTGATTCCATTCTCACCCTTAGGAGTGGTAGTGTTGCTGAGTTCTACATTTCCTTCAGCAATTGAGCTGTTCACACTGACAGCATTGACTATCTTGCGTTGCATATTTGGGGGATATCCATGTTTGGCATAGCAGGTATCCACCGTGTGTCCGTGCTTGCCACAATAAGAGCAGAGTTTTGAGGCTCCTCTGCCTCTGCCACGGCCTGAGCACCCTCTCCCTCGATAATTCGAGCTTGTTCTGCCATCTCTTTCTTTGTAGTCATTTGTCACTGCATTGATCAGCATACTCGGGTCAGAGTAGTCACCATGATGCATCTGTCGCTCTTGCTGGAGAAGCAAGGAATAGATTGTATTGATGTCAGGGAGAGGCATCATCAGCATTACTTGAGATCGCACAGTGGCATATTGATCATTGAGTCCTCGGAGGAGCTTAACACCATATGATTCAAGTCTGTACCTTCTCATCACAGCAAGACCACAAGAACAAGTCTCTCCACAAGAACATACTGGAATAGGTCTAAACTCATCTAATTCCTCCCAAATCACTTTGAGTTTGATGAAATAGGCTGTAATTGTAAGCTCCCCTTGCCGCAATTTAAACATTTCTTCCTCCAATTCTCCAATTTTGAATAAATCCCCTTCGTAGAACCTATGCCTAAGGTCTTTCCACAATTCACATGCATCGTTGCACCACAACACACTTTGTAATATCTCAGGACTAATTGAAGTATGCAACCAAGACAGGACAATCGTGTTGTTTCTTTTCCAAGCACCAAAGGTTGGATCAGTCTCATTAGGTCTAGGTAGGGTTCCATCAACAAATTTGATTTTATTCTTGAATTCGAGTGAAAGCCAAACAGATCGCGCCCAGGCATGGTAATTACAGGTAGTGAGAAGAGATGGTGCCAGAGATATACTTGGATTCTCGCTTGCATTTGAGAAGAAATGGCTTGAAGGATCTTGAATCAGATTCATGTTCGATTTGTTCATCTGTGCTTGGAACGCGGAAAATTGTTTCATCATCTGAGCAAAATTCTGGAAATCGCTAGCTGTAAAATTCTGGTTCGAACTTGGATCCATCGCTTCTCCCTGTGCCATGGTTGCCATTGATAAACCTTCACACTAGAGAGCCAACTCTCACGATTCTTGCACTGGTGAGAAGTTCTGAAATTCTCGATCTCTGCACTCTTCCACGCGCACCGCATCATGTGGAAACTCATGCTCTGAGTGCAGAGTTTGTGAAGGTGAGTGAGAAGAGTTGGGAGAGAGAACTTAGAACATGCAAAATCAGAAATGAGAGAAATGGAATTAATGATGAATCACACCCAATTCAGTTTGTACAATGGTGTTTATATACACAACTAAAAATGTAACTGCCTTCTAACTATAGCTAACAAACTCAGATTAACATCTAACTCTAGTTAAGTTATTCAGTACTTAAATAGCAGTTGCAGCATAACTGCCTCTGTAGTGCATCACTCTATTTCTTCTATTGCTGGTGAATGAGCTCTATTGTCCACATCTAGTAAAGAAGAAAAAAAACGCTTTCCTCCAATTTCTCCATGACACCCTGTCAAACTTTCTGAATTGATATAAGATAAGAGGAAATCAAGGGCGTGCCCGTGTACGCCACGCATTAGAGGAGTTCTTGCTAGTTGTCGAAGCCTCTATCGGCAAGAATTTTGGCCTCTTCTACTTTAATGGAGACGACGTCCAAGCTCTACTCCACCAGGTTTCCATGGTGGACCCTTGCATGCATGACGGCTCCAAAATTGTCCCTGTTGCACTCAACAAGGTTCTCTAATTTCTTCATTATATTCTTGTTTCTATCATTTAATTTCAATTTTAATTTATCCGCTTTGGTATTTAAAAACAAAAATTACTATTTCTAAGAGATTTTTTAGCTTAAGGTAAATGGCATGGCATTTAGATTGATACCTGAGTAATCTCAAGTAAAGAATGTATTGTGAGTGAGTTCTATTTTGTTCTTCTTCTTTACCAGAGAGAAGAAAGATGAGAGAAAAAATGAAGAACATTGGAATCTTAGAGAAGATGATAAACTTTTTTTATTTTTTCTTTTTCCGATATATTTTTGTTCTGATTTTTAAATTATTTAAAATTTAAAATATAAAATATAAAATTAGAGTTATTTGAATTTTAAAATTTGATTAATTTAAAAAAATAGTTTTTGTCTAACATAAAAAAGGGTAATTTATCCAAAAAAAAAATAATTGGGATTCATATTTACGCAAATACAACAATCTGAAACTCATTACATTCGTGTCTTCTTTGAACTCTATATAAACCATGGCTGCTAACCATGGTTTAGCACTTGTACATAAACCGCAAGACCCCTTTATAAAGAGCATCATTTGTGCATAAACCGTGAGACCCTTGCCACATTTTATAAATATCAAATAGTGTACATAAATCGCAGGACTCCTACCACAGTTTATGAAGGCTGTAATACTCTATATATACTAATGGAAGGTAATTGTCAAGGAGAGTCATTTTCACAATGTCCAGTGAGGAGGATAGTTTCTTAGCGCTAGTGCATTGCTCTGGAAAAATTTATAAAAGCAAAAGAGAAGGTGTGAAGTTTACCTACAAGGAACTCTTGAGTGTATTTATCCATTCAACGAATACCTTTGTCATATCTAAAAATCAGCATATTGCAGAAACTTGGGATGTTTAGGACCAAGTGGGTGAAGAAGTTATTTTATGCAAGGTTCTGATGAAGTATGATACTTTGTGATAGGTTCTGATGAAGATCTGCAGGTTCTATTTCATTGTCGAAAAGTTTTATAGAGGTCAGAACACACGAGTTGTTGCGAGGTTGGAGGATGTGTTGACAGTTCTGGGACATCAGCTCCGAATCCTTAGTCGACTGCATTGGGGGTGTTTCCAGTTTGATGCCTGTGGTTGTATCGGCTTGTCCGATCGTTGCATCTCCATCCCTTGCGGTTCATTTGAATCGTGCAGATGAAGATAGTTGTGTAGTATTGGAGAATTGTTTATTCCAGCAGCTGGAAGTTGAGATGGCTAGTTCTCTGATCATGATTCTTGATTGTGTAGGCGACGATGAACCTAATCGAGTTGAAAATGCAATGAAAAAGGATAATTCGGATGAAGAGCCTGTCGATATAGTTGGAACAGTGATGAGGATACGAGGAGCAATCCACGTACACAACAGGTCTCATCAAGTTTTGGCACATAACAATATCCTCCGCACTTTTCAACACTAAACTTGGAAGCTCTAGGGCAACAGCCGAATGTAGATGATGCCTTTGGGGTCAAGGATTGCATCATGGAATTGCTTCTATAGAATTTTAGATTGGGCAATCATTTCAAAATAAAGAGGAAGCTATATTGAATGTGAAGGATTATAGCATCCGTCAAGGAGTTTAGTATAGGGTGTTAGAGTCAAATCATCTTAAGTACCATGGAAAATGTAAGGAATTCGGCTAAGGTTGCACTTGGTTGATTTTCATCTCACTTCGTCAACGAAAGGATACCTAGGAGGTTAGAAGGTATAATTCTTTGCAAATTTGCTGAGTGTAACACCCCTACCACACAAAACCATATGCTATAGTCGTAAACCAAAGGTGGTGAGGTATTATGACACCTGAAAGAAAGATACATACATATATAATACTTGAAGAATAATAATATAACTAGGAGCATGTGAAGGAAAGATAAATAAAATCAACAACTGTTATTCACACACGAGACGTTAACGTAAGAAGCATCGTATACTGAAGCAAAATATATATAAAAATAGGACACATAGTAGTTACTAGTCTCGATTCGCGAAGAAAGGGCCGATTAGAATATTACAACACCAAAAAGTATACAAAATAGACATCTTGTCTCTACAAATAAAAATCTCTATGAGGAATATACAAAATATACAATAAAGTATCAAAAGCAGAGAGAATTCTAAAATTAAATAAATTTCAAAATGTCTTCTTTGCTTCACCAAATAGAATCTTGCACTTTCAGCAAGGTTCATCACGTCCTGCATCTGAAAAATAGAAAATCCACGACGAGTGAGAACCCAAGGGTTCCAGTGGGATAATAATTCCAAATAAAGACTATATAAAAAAATATGAACTTTCTAGGCAATCCTATCTCCAACATCATAGAAGTTCAAGCCTAGGGTTTTCACTAATCCACACAGAGTTAAATTTGTTGAATTCTCAGCTCTATAGCTATCTCTAGTCTCAATCATTTTCAATAAATCATCATCTCTCTTCCGTCATATGTTCAGTTCAGCAGGATCAATCACAAACACAAGGCAAATGCAAGGCAATCACAATTTAGCACAATTAGAACAAGTAGTACAGCTAACAGTTATGCAGAATAATCAGTTAGGTAAATCAAAATAATTATGTTCACTCAAACAATAGCATACAAATGCACATGATACATATCTATTCTTAAACAGGCCATGAGCTCACGTGTTGGTTGGTTGCCCGCACCCAACAACATTCCTGAGATAGACGTTGCGTATCGCCATCCTTATCTCAGAAAACATCCCTTCCATGAGCATTACGTATCACCAACCTCATGAGAAATCATTCTTCCGGTCTCAAGTGAGCGTTACGTATCATCATCCCCACTGAAATTTAGATACTATATCTCAAGTGAGCATTATGTATCACCGCCCTCACGAGATTGTGCTCAATAATAATCATGCAAGCGGGACAAAGCTTCCATCCTTGCCGATCAATACTCGTAGGGAGAGTGCCCTGTTCACATCTCGCAGGGAGAGTACCTTGTACACGTTCTCTTGGGATGTCAACCACGCAAGCGAGACAAAACCCACGTCCTTGCCAATACAGTTTTTCATATTACATTTAGTCATAATTGCCAACTCAGTCAATTTCATAAGTTATAATATATAGTCACCCCATTTGTTTATTAATTAATCAATCTTATCATTCCGTGAGCAGGACCAAGTCACCGTCCTCAACATAGGTAAGACGAACCACTATCTACACAACATTTTCATCCAGTTAATCAAGGTTTATCCGAGATTAATCAGTTTAAATCATTATGTTCTTCTTCAGTGTACTCAAAGCTTAAAGATTGGTTATTCAACTCCATACGAAGGTTAAAAAGGGTTACAAGCTTGTCGGAAAGACTAAACAGTAAAAAAAATAATATTTTAAAGAAAACAGGACGTGTGCACACGCACAGCTCTGTCACACACAGAGTTGAAATTTGTCTCTGTCTTGTGCGTGGGCACAACCCTGTGCACATGCACACAGTGCAAATTCTACAATTCTATAAAATTTTCAACAGAGGTCTGAATTTTAAAAATTCATAACTTTTAGTACAAAAATCGTTTTTTCTTCGTTTTTTAACATTTTTAAAATACACATTCCCAATTTTAATTCAAGATCAATAGAGAGGAGATGAAGAACACTGAAACCTTAGAAAAAATGAACAACTTTTTATTTTTTATTTTTTTAGTTTTTTAGATGTGTTTTTTTAATTATTTAAATTTAAAATATAGTTAAAATTAGTTGAATCTTAAATTTTGATTAATTCAAAAGAGTAGTTCAACATAAAAAATTATTTAAATCTTTTTTAAAATTAAATAACAAAATATTTTTTATTTTTATTAAATTATAAAAATATTTTAATAAAAATAATGATACAATATATATTTAAAAAAAAGAAAAATTAAATATTAATATAGATAATATAATTCACATATTATATTTTTATTTATTCTCGATTTTATCAAATCGGTTTGTATCAATTTATCATCGTACTAAAGTAATCACTAATATTAAAACCTACTATATCACCTTCTAAGGCAGATTGTTACATATTCATTTTACTTACTTCTCAATTATTATATTTAATATAAATAATAATAAGGATATAATGCATGGCCAACAACTAAATCACATTTTTGTTTTCAGGAAAAAATTAATTCAATAAAAAACCAATTTAATTAGTGTGACTATCAAGAAAAAATTAGTTTAATTAAACACATCAAACTATGCAACCGTTCTTAGCTAGATTAGTTTCACATCGAGGTATTTTCACATGAGTATTCATCTTTTGATATTTCTATTACGGTATATATCAACCTCGTTTCAATTGTTTGACATAACTCTAAGGCAATTCAAAATTTTCTCAGTCAAATCAATTTCAAACAATCAATTAATAAAAAAATGTCATCCAAACAATTCGTAATTCCCACATATTTGAGGCCAAATATTATTGATCTAAGATTTTAATTTCCAGACAAATATGGTGTCAAAGTTAGAATAATAATCAACTTTGAATCGAAATTTTAAACTTGAAATATGGGAATGAAATAATAAGTGTTCAAACTTTTTTAATTTATGTACTTAGTCTCAATTTTGCAGTTTTTGACTACGAAAATAAGATTAAATGTACAAATTAATAAATTCATGTATCTTTATTTAAATCAATAAATAATAAATTATAATATTTTATTTAAATAGAGAAAAAACCTTTTCCATTCCCTCCTCCTTTTCTTTTTTTGTTGAGTTGTTTTTCTTCTTCTTATGTGTTTTGTTTTCCTTTTTTTTTCTTCCTTTCTCTTTGTTGTTTTTAATTTCCTCTCTTTTCTCTTTTATTTTCCTCTCTTAGCACGTTTTTTCGTCTTTTTTTTACGTTGATTTTTATATATGTAATTTTTTTAGCAAAGATAAGGTCTGTGAGAGAGAGAGAGAGAGAGAGTTACATTAATGATAATCTGACAATGCACCTAAAAACCCGTTGTTTGAGTGTAACAATGACGCGGACTAGTTTTACTTCTGGTTCATCGGATTTTCAGTACTTTTGGTGCATGCAATTTGCCCTATATGTTGTTAAAGAAGTGAAATTATTGACGCAAAAGGCCGGAAAAATTACCCAAAAGCAGAACTATTGCATGCACAAGAGTTTTCATATGGCATTGGCCAATTAGGGATCATAAGGTTCCATATATCAATTGGCCCCCATACCAACTTCCATGTCAACATTGTAGTTCTTATGCACCTCGTTATTGTCACCCCCTTGCCATCCACAATCAAAGGTAGAATCCAAGAAGTACAAAATGAAGACTAGGACAATGCATGAAACAAACATCGGAATTGGTCCCAAAAGCCACATAAACAAAGGGAAAGAGAAGTAGATGGCCCGCCATCCTAGAGACCAAAAATAGCTCCCCTTGTTGAAAATCTTGGTGACATTTAACATCCCAAGTCTGAGGCTCAGTGTCGGCGTCGGCGACGACGGCACTTTCTTGAAGGGTACGTTAATGAGGATGCTTGCTTGGTTATAGTACCTTATTGATTGAACATTGAACATGAATGAGAGCAAGAAGCACAACAACATGGCGAAGAACTTCAAGGACAAAATGTAATCACTTATTCTATCACCATAGGCCTCCGAGACAAGGCTCTTGGTTTCTCCTTTGTGGTAGTAGCCACCATAGTTGCCGCCGCCGCCGCCGCCGACCATTAATATGGCTATGAGGGAAGAAAGCGATATGGCGGCGGTGGCCAAAAGGGTTGAAGCCATTATGTTGTTCCTCAAGGATTGCACTGCCAGAACCCCATGCCTTGGTATATCCTGTTAATTTAAATGTTTACTCTTCACACCAATATTAATTACATAAATAAATTTTTTAAAAATTTAATTAATTGTTGGAATTTTTTTCCAAAAATAAGTACTCATGCAATTGAATAAAACTTACAGTAAGACTATATTAGAGCCCAACAACAACAAAAAAAAAATATCTCAACAAAACTAAACAACTAGAAAAAAAAAAACATATTTTCTTGAAGTATGTTTAATTTTAGAATTTAATTAATTTTGATGTACTTGTATATATAGTGTAAATTAAATTCCTGTATTTAGATGACTTTTTAAGTATTATAATAAATTTAAAAATTAGTTATTTTTGTTTATTTAATAATATATTAGTTATCAGCACTTAACTTATATTTTTGTGTAGTTAGAATGATCTGTACTTAAATCTTTTAAAGTATAAAAAAAAAAATGTTATTCAGACAACCACATAAATAAGTACCTACCTCCATCATAGTTTCAACCCAGAGACGTCTACTGATTTCATTGACAGCAATAGTGGTTTTGGTGGGGTGCTTCAGAACTCTACGAAGAAGCCAGAAATGGTATATTGCCATTACAAGAAGACCACTTGGGACTAGTATGAGATCAATAACCCCCTTTTCCATTCAAAACCAAACAAGGATTCTGGGATCAATCTGGTTTCTGAATGAGAAAAAAAAGATGGCCTATTATGTGTTTGTTGAAAGAGTAGTAGAAGTTGATTTATTGATTTATATGCATGTCTCTTTGTGTGTGTGGATTTGTTTTTTCCTTTTTTGCGTTATTGGCATCCGTGAGTGAAATGAATCTTATAAAAGCATTGCATGTTAATTATTTAGATATTTAGTCCCTTCAAACATTTTTCTTTCAGTTTTTCCACATTTAAAAAACAAATTCATTAAGGGCACACTTTACGTTATATCCTATGTTTTTTATTGCATTAATATTCACTGTGCCTGTGTTTTGGGAGCAGAATAAGTTGAATATCATACTAGATATATACAGTAAAATTAGTTATTAAAATTAATTATTTGTATAAAATATATAACAAAATATAAAATATATGTTAAGAATTTAGGCAATAACTAGAGTAGCGCACAAGAGCTAACTAGCGAAAGCAAAATTTATCAACACACACAAAATTGACGGCTTAAAGCCTATGTCTAAAGATGACAAACAAATATTTTACTATAAAATAGAACAAATACGATTAGGTATCCTTTAAATATGATTTTTTATTCAGTTTTTTATTATAATAATTTAAAAAAAAATAAAACAAACACATTTAAATAGATCTAGTATCTTTTTAAAATTAAATATACATTTAAAATACAAACTAAATAAAATTAAAATTTAAAATTTAAAATTTAAAATTTCTGTTTCAGTTTTAGTATTTTTAATTATTAAAAGATTATCATTTAAATACACATCCAAAAATTAAATTCAATAAAATCAAAGATTTTAATTTTAAAATCCAAAAAGTAAATTTTCAGGGTTTTAATTATTAACTCACACATCTAAAACCCTACAAGAGATCATATTTTGAACTAATATGTTAGATATACTTTTATTGAATAAAATCTAAAAAACTTAGCTTAATTATTCATTTTAATAATTTTAAAAACAATAAAAAAATAAGAAATATTAGATACGTTTTTATCGAATAAAATATAAAAAAATTAATTTTATTTTTAACGTTTAAATTTAAATTTTAGATTTATGATTTGGATGTGTTTCAAATATATTTTGTAGATAAGTCAATAATTTTAGATGCGTAATAATTAAAAAAAATAACTAATTTTTACAAACATACATTTTAATAATTTTAAAAGCATTAATGTTCAAATAAGTAACCATAAAAAAAATAAGAAATATTAGATAAACTTTTATCGCATAAGATATAAAAAAATTAATTTTATATTAAATGTTTAAATTTAAATTTTAAATTTAAATTTATGATTTATGATTTTAATTGGATGTGTTTTAGAAATATTTTGTGTATCACTTAATAATTTTATGTGTTACAATTAAAAACAAAAACAAATTTTTTTGTACATTTTAATAATTTTTAAAGCATTAATATTCAAAGAAGTAACAAAAAATTTTAACTATTAAAAAAAAGAAATATTAGGTGAACTTTAATCGAATAAGATATAAAAAATTAATTTTATTTTTAATGTTTAAATTTAAATTTTAGATTTATAATTTTGGATGTATTTTAAAAATATTTTTTGGGTAACTTAATAATTTTAGATGTGTAATTGCTCCTTTATTTATCTTTAATTCGGTCTAATGATTTTATGTTGGTGGTCTTCTCAAATCATTCAGAGATAAAGATTAAAAAAATAAAAGAAAGAAAGACAAAGAAAAGGGAAGAAGAAGAAAAGAATTTTGATGCATAGACGGATAATTCATTTATTATTTAATTCAAATGTTGATATAATCTTATTAAAATTTCATTGGACAATGATGATGAATGAGTTTTGACTTTTGAGTTAGCATGCATAGTCACTCGAGTCAAATAGGAACAAAATGGCACGACTCATCTAATAATAATAATAATAATAATAATAATAATAAGTATGAACTGTAAATTTACCTGTAGAGGAATAACATTCTTCTATAAAAATTTTTGTGAAGAACGAGACAGAAGAAAAAAATAACGTACGAGAGAGAAACGTACAGAGAGAATGAAAAAAATATTAAAGTAACTACTTTATAAAGTGGATAGAAAGTGAGAAAAATTCTAGTATTTAAAATTTAAATTTATTTTAATTACTAACATATTTAGCTACAAATTAAGAATGTATTTTAATTAAAATTTAATTAAATAATATTATTTAAATTAAAAAACTTATTAAAGGCTCAATTTTAAAAGACACATAACATTTTCCAAAATAGAACAAACATACAAATAGGTAACAACTACACTTAAACCAAAATCTCTAGTGAGATAACAAAGAAATGACCAAATACTTAAACATATCCAAATTCCAAATACACCTAAAATACTCGTCGATACTAAATTAAATGGTGTATACTCTCAACTATAAAGAAATAAACAAAGAAACAAATACTCCTCACCAAGTATAAAGAGAAGACACATAAGACTAATACAACTCTTCTCTAAATAACCAAAAGAGAGACCAACAAATTGACTTGATATATGTAGAGAATAGTAATATTAGTGAGCATAGTTAGGAGTTAGGACTATTGTGGTGTATATATAAGTTGCTAAGGTCCCTAGTAAACACACAATTGAAACAGATTTAGAATAACAAGTTCTTTTTCACTCTTACGTAATTAACTTGTATTCCAAGCAATTCTATTTTCTCTAAGTTCTCTCATCTCTTCCGATTGAGTTCTTGGATTATATTTACATGGTATTCAGAGGAAGGTCGATTCATGGCTCTCCCCATTAATTAAAAAGGTTTTCTTTCTCCTATTCAAAACAGATTGAATGACTCTAATTTTCTCACATGACAACAACAAGCACTCTTTACCATCATGGGTCAAAATCTTGGAGATCATCTTCAAGAAGAAAAATTACCACCTGAATTTGAATCTGCTGAAGCTCAAATTGCTGGAAAAGTCTCTAAAAAACACATTAAATGGCTTCAATGATACTAGAATCTCAGATCTTGGTTGCTTGCATCTGTTGATTCTTCCTTCAAGAATCGCATTGCACATTGCTCTTCAGCTCTTAAAATATGGCAGAAACTTCAAACTCACTTTGCTGAAACGACCAAAACAAAGATCAAACAATTACAAACAGCTCAAGATTATTAAAAAAAAAAAGAATCTCAAGATCACTGAATATTTGGCTCAAATCAAAGAAGTTGTGGACTCTCTTATGGCTATAGGTTATTCAATTACAACTGAAGATCACATTGAAGCAATATGTGAAGATTTATCAGAAGAATTTTCAAGCTGTATTAAATTGGTTCTGGCCAAACCTGAATCATTTTCCATTGGTGAAGTAAAAAATCTGTTGATTTCACACGAAGAAACAATTGAAAAGTTCAAACAATTTTCTATTTCTCTGGCTCATGTCAATCTTGCTCAAATTCCCTTATCCAATTCAAGATCGTTTTTTTGACCCTATGGTAGAAGGTGAGGTGGCAGAGGTGGACGATTCTTTAAAAGAGGTAGAAGTTTTTGGCAATTGAATAATCATCAAAGCTGCCAAGTTTGTGGAAGAATTGGCCACACTGCTCTTCAGTGCTTTTACAAGTTTAATCACATTTTTCAAAGTATATCTCATTTACAACATTCCAGTCTTCATCATCCAACATAGCATAACCACCTCCTGCATTCTTTCATAATCCTCAATCCTTTATTGCTACTCCTTCAATATCTTTAGACACTTCTTGGTACGTACCCAGATTTTGGTGCAAGTCATCACTTGACGCCAGATGCAACAAGCTTTGTTCTTGATTCTAACTACACTCGTCCAGATCAGTTGTATTTTTCTAATGGTGCAAGTATCAATATTTCAAAAATTGGACATTCTTTATTACAAAATTCTACTACTAACAAGATTTTTATTTTGAAAAACTTATTGCATGTTCCTACTCTTGCAAACTAAAGAACTTAATCAGTGTTTTCAAATTTTGTTTAGATAACAATGTGTTTTTCGAATTTTATCCTTTTCATTGTTATGTCAAATCTCAGATGTCCAAGGAGGTGCTCCTTCAAGGAATACTTAAACAAGAACTATATGTTTTTGAGAACATGTATATAGCTAGACAGATTAATGATTCCAAAGTATTTCAATCTTTTCTTGCTATATGTAAATCTAATTTAGAACTTTGGCATAGAAGATTAGGACATCCATCACTTATTATTTTTGAGATTATTTTTAGACACTGTAATATACCATGTTCAAATAAAACTGAGTTTGATTCTGTTGTGTGTGAAGCTTGTGCAAAAGGCAAAATGCATACCTTACCTTTCTCTTTGTCTAATATTGTTTTTACTGCTCCTCTTGAATTAATTTACATTGATGTATGGAGTCCTGTCCCAATTGTTTCCAGATCAGAATTACTATATGAGCATTGTACATGTTTACACAAGATACACTTGTTTATACTTAATTCAAAAGCTCAAGTTCTGCAAATTTAACAACAATACAAGTTACTTTTTGGGTATGCTCCAGAGTCAAAAAATTTCAAATGTCTTGGTAGAAATGGTAAAATCATAATTGCAAGAAATATAATTTTTGATGAGAAATATTTCCCTTACTCATCTGTATTTGCTGTTCGTTCTTCCAATTCTACTGCATTTCATCCTAATTCTTCTACTTCTGCCACTAACATGCTTAATTTTTGTCTCAGATTCCCTCTCCTCTTACTAAATCTGATCAATTGTCCACAATCCTTCATAATCATCCTGCTAGTACTTCTGAAGAACTTGTTTCTGATCAACCTCAATATATTGAAAACAATTCTAATCATATTCTTATCACTTCTCCTTCTACTTCTCAAAATTCCTCTCTATCTTCAAATAAAATCCCAATATTAGGGATTGAAATTCAACCCCCTAGAGACATTGAAATGACAAATCAAACCACTACTATTACTAATAGGCACCATATAATAACCAGATCTAAATCTGGTTTATGTCGACCCACAACCTTGATAAGTGAATTTTCAACTTTTGATTTGATCAATAACATACCTAAAAATGCTTCTCGAGCCTTAAAATCATCACTTTGGTTTCAAGCAACGCAAGAAGAATATTCTGCATTGATGAAAAACAAGACCTGGCATCTTATTCAACCTTCTTTCAATGCTACTATTATTGGATCAAAATGGATATTTACAATTAAAAGAGGTGCTGATGGTGTTATTAAAAAGTACAAGGCTTACCTTGTTGCTAAAGGTTGTCATCAAATTGTGGGAATTTGACTACTCTTAAATTTATAGCCCTGTCATTAGACCCATCACCATCATGATAGTCCTCTCTATTGCTATTTCTAAGGGTTAGTTCTTGAGACAGTTCGATTTCAATAATGCTTTCCTTAATGGAGAGCTTACTAAAACTGTTTACATGACTCCTCCACAACGCATCTCACCATCTAATCCTCATCTTATATGCAAACTTGACAAAGCTATTTATGGTCTAAAGCAGCCATCTAAGATATGGTTTCACAAACTTAGCAGTACTCTTTTTAACCTTGGTTTTACTAATACTCGTGCAGATGCCTCTTTATTCACTAAGTTCACTCCAACATCCACCATATATCTTTTGGCATATGTTGATAACATTGTCATCACTCGCAATCACAATTCTGAAATTGAAAAGCTTATCTTTAAGAGATCTTGGCCAATTATATTTTTTTATTAGTTTGGAATTTAATTCCACTAACATGGGTGACTTACAATCTCTCAGTGCAAGTATATTTCTGACTTGTTCAAATGAGCTACCATGCTTCCCTTAAAATCCCATGTTGCTTCTCACAAACTAATGTCTCCAAGTTAAGAACCATTTTAGGATCCAACTCTCTATAGGTCAATTGTTGGGGGGATTGTAGTATGCTACATTGACTCACCCTAAGATAGCCTTTACTGTCAATAAGGTCAGCCCGTTTATGCATGCTCCCTTAGAAGATTATTGGAGAGCAGTCAAGAGAATCTTAAGATATCTTTTAGATAGGCTAACCATGGAATACATTTACCTATGTTAGAAACAAGAAACTAAATTGCACAAAGGATTTGTGTATTATTGAGTGCATTCAAGTTATCTAAAATGATAAAAATATAAAATGATATTTATAGGTGATAAGAGAATGAATATAATAAAGACATAATATTCTATAATAAATATTTAGATATATTAAATAATTCTAATGAATGCTAATTGATCCTACTATATTCTAACAACCTAAATGCACTGATTTTCGCCTTCTTACTTTCATAGATGCTGACTAGGCTACTAATGTTGAAGATAGGAGGTGTACAAGTGGTTTTTTGCATTTTCCTTGGCAGCAACCTTTTGGAGTATTAGAAAGCAAAACACTGTAAGCAGGTCCTCTACACAAGCGTAATATCATTGCCTTGCAGAAGCAACAACTGAGACTATATAGATTTAGAAGTTAATCTACACAAACACAAAAATTGTATTCATACAAATCTCCAACATGAATATAACCAAGCCACCAATCATATATGTGAATACATAAGGCAAGCTACCAAATATACATGTATGTGGATACACAAAGTCAAGTCATTAAACATACATATATGTGAATACAAAATTTTAACTTCTTGCATTTACATCTAAAGCCACCATGCATACATGTTCAAACTTTTTAACCATTTGATCAATGATATTTCTTCAACATTATACTAATGCATGTAACCACAGTTTAATCACCATGCATTCAAAATTGATTTTGATTTTTTTTTTTCACGGTACAAATTAAAAATATTTATACTCAAATATATAATGATTGATTTAGTACCTTATTTTTAAGGTGTACATAGCTTTTTTATTGTTTGAATAAAGTATCGTTTTTTTCCTCAACGTTTGAGATAAATCCTATTTGTGTCTCTAACGTTTAAATCGTCCTATTTATATCCTTAACGTTTGTAAAAGTGATTCAATGTTATCCTGCCGTCAATTACACATCATGAGTGCTTTAGTTTGAGTTTTAAAAATCTCTTCTTGAAGTTAGAATACAAATATATGGGATAAAATCGATGATCTATTCTGAAAAATAGTTCATCAAATGTTGAAACTAATTCCTACAACATTTACATAATTCACTTTTCTAAGGACATAATTGAATCTAAACACAAATAGTGGGTATAATATTAAAATCGAACACATCCAAGTGAGACCTAATTGAGAATGAATACATCCAAGTGAGAATAATTGAAAAATATAATCTGATTTGTTAGTATAATTGATAATAGGATAACATTGAATCACTTTTATAAACGTTAAAGATACAAATAGGACGATTTAAACGTTAGGGACACAAATAGGACTTACCCCAGGCACAGACCCAAGCATCATGGTGGGGGGCACTTGCCCCCACTCTGATTTGATAATTTTAAACAAAAAATATATATATATATAATATGTTCCCATTTTAAATTTTAAATGACCTCACTACAAATAAATTAAGCTCAATTATTAAAAGCCCCAAACCCATTTTATCTTTCTATTATTTTTACTATTAATTAACCTAATTATATTTAGTCTTCTTCTATTCTCAAATTCCAGCCGTCACTCATTTATTCTCTTAAACCCTTTTCTTAGTTTCATATTTTCAATCTTCTTTTTCTATTCTTTATCTAGTGGTCATCTTCGCTTCATCAAAAGGTAAATTTTAAATTCTCTATTTTGTTTATATAGCTCTCTATGACTCTATGTATCTTTCAATTTCATTGTTTATCTTTTTGATATTTTCAATTGTAAATTTTAATTCAAATAATTATAATTTAGGTATTAATCTATTTTTTATTCTCTTCATGAATTTATATATTTTATTTTATTCTCAATTTAGTGATTCTTATTATTTATTTATTTATCTTTCGTTCTATTCTATTATATGTAATTATATTGCATATAAATTTTTAAAGTGAATTGATCAATTTACTAATTTAGAATATATATTATTCAAAAAACATGTTGTTTATCCATTAGTGTTTCTTCTATTGAAATTAGCTTTGATTCTACCTGTGGCAACGGCATCAGTTGAGAGAACATTTTCTGCTATGAATATCATAAATAGTCGACTTCGTAATCGAATGGGAGATGAGTGGTTAAATGATTGTTTGGTTACATATATAGAAAGAGAGACATTCAATCAAGTTGATAATGAAACAATTATTCAACATTTTCAAAATATGAAAACAAGAAGAGAAGTATCTTCAAGATTTGAAGCGAAGAAAGTTAGCGGCTAATGTAATTTTTTATTTTTTATTTAAATAATTAATGTGCATTTTTATATTTTTAAATTTAAATTAATATATCTTTTGATAGTAGTGTATATTATTTTTGCCCCCCAACATAAATTTTCTGGGTCCATCACTGACTTACCCCAAACGTTGGAGACAAAAACGATACTTTACTCTTATTGTTTTAATTTGGAGTACGTTTTGGTGTGACTAGATTATTCTTCGGTATTTCTTGATGACTTTAATTTTTGTACTTAGTGAAATTTCAACAATTTTTTTGAGTAAATAATTATTATGTACTTTGAGAGATTAGGTTTTTGGCAAAAATAAATTTAGAAAGATGTAAAAAAATGACTCTTTAATGATTTTTTTATTTGACAAAATAAACTAAATATATATAAATAAATTAATAAAATATTTAGTTTAATTTATCAAACAGAACATATTTTTTTGATATTTTATTATTTACATCTTTTGATATTTATTTTGTTAAAATTATCATTTTTGAAGGTCAAAATAATTATTTATTCTTTTCTTTTCTTCTTCTCTCTATGATGGCTCATTCTTAAATGTTTATAATAAACGTTTGACTCTTGAAAGAAGGAAACAAATGTGCACCAAAACCTTAATCTTGTCACAAACTAATTTCTGTCATACATTTATTTCTCCAAAACTATGTATGAATTAAAACTAGTCACAAAAAATTAAGGGCATATTTTGTTTTAATTTTTTATTTTTATTTTCGGTGTTATTATCTATCTATTTTTAAAACTTTGTAAAAAAAATATAATAAATACAAGAAGGTAAAAGTAAAAAAATAGTTTTTTTTTTTTTAAATCCAAATAAAAATAGCTACTTTGTGTTTTAGAAACATATTTTAAGAAAATAATAATAGAAATTTTTTAAGTTTTGATGCATTTAATATATTAAAAATGTAAATAAATTTAGAATTTAGTTAACATGTAGTCTAAGAACACATGATAAGTGTACTATTAGTGAAAATTTTTAAATATTTTTATTTAATGAATATAAAACAAATACATTAAAAATTTAAATTTTTTATATTTTCAATAAAAATTTTATTAATTTATAAATTTAACATGCGTCCTTATGGTACAAGATACATAAATCCATAAATTTATGCTTTTAATAACTTTTAATATATTATTTCTTTTATAAGTATTCTTATAATGTATCTTAGGTTCAAAATAAAATTGTTATTTATATACTAAAATCAGTTACTAAAATCAGCTATCAATATATTTATATATATACATATGTAATTTAATTTATTTTTAATGTATATTTATATTATAATATATATTTTATATTGATTGTTGATTTTGATGGTTGATTTTAGACAATTTTTGGCATACAATGATTGATTCAAAATAATAAAGAAGCTCGAAAACTCTTACATGCCTTGTCTTGATATTTTGCACAAGCAATTAAGAACACCCTGCTGTGGCATTTACAACTTGGGTTTCGAAACATAGATGCATGGGAGCCAAATTAAAACACCACATCTAATACGCATTTATGGCCCAAGTTCATCAGCTTCTTCAATGCTTTCTTATCTTCCAGGTGTGACAGCAAGCAGGCAAATACAAGTATGAGACCACTCAAAAGCAAAGTCTAAGCATGCATCTTTGAGAAATGCAATAGTTAATCCCTCATTTGTTCACAACTTCAGTTTTTACACTCTTTAATTTGAGATGGTCAAAATAGGTTAAATCGATTGGGCATTCCCATTTTTTCAACTTAAACGGATACAATTTTGTCTCTACAATTAAATCTGTAAAAACGAAATATTAAATAGATGGATTTAGCCCGATTAACAAAAAAATATATATATCGGGTTAAACAAATCAGCCAACTGCCAACGAACTAACTCAACAGACTCAGAGAAAGAGTACGTACTCCGTACTCAGAGAGAATGAGAGAAGGAGAGAGTGGGAGAGAGCGTTTGAGGGTGAAACACGGTGAAGAAGATGGCCATGCCATCGAAAGAGATAAGGGGGAGAGTGTGGGAGGGTTTGCATCAGGTGTGAAGGAGGGATCAAGTAAGGGCAACCTTAGTTCCAGGTGACTTCCAAGATTTCGTTCCGTGACAAGGTTATTGGTTCTACGGTAGCCACAGGGATAAATCGGGCTGAAGCTCTAGATGAGGATTCCATGGCAGTGGTCACTGGAAAACAAGGAGATCCCATGCCTCCAAGAGTTTGCTTCTCCGAAGAGGCTAGGAACATCCTTTCTGAACCATATAAGGAAGCAATTGTGATTAAGGTTCTTGGAAAAAACCTTAGTTACACGGCCATGTTTCACAAATTGAAAGGGGTATGGAGGATCACCGGTGGATATGAAATCTTGGATGTGGGTTTTGGATACTTCCTCGTTAAATTTGATCGCATGGACGATCGAGAGAAGGTTTTACTAGGGGGGCCATGGATGATCTTCGGTCACTATATTGCGGTCAAGCCATGGACACCGGATTTTAAACCTTGTGAGGACACTTTCGGGGAGACTATGGTTTGGATTCGAATCTCTGGTTTGAGCATATGGTACTATCAGGATAAAGCCATGATGAGAATCGCTTCTGCTGTGGGAAGACCAGTCAAGGTGGATCTGGCTACTAAGTTGGCGGAAAGGGGAAAATTTGCTCGGGCTTGCGTGCAAATTAATCTTGGTTTGCCGGTGGTCCGGAGTGTGATTGTCGATGAGTTTGAATATAAGGTGGAGTATGAATGCTTACACCTTATTTGTGACAAGTGCAATTGTTTCGGGCATCCAGCAACTGACTGCAGAATGACCCCAATAGATTCAGAAAGGGTGGATCAAAAGGAAACATCAGTGACCGAGACGGCGGCCCGGGTGGTGCAGCCACAGGAAGCTTCAAAAGAGAAAATTTTTGAATTTGGATGCAATCCCAAAGAGTCAGTGATAGTTGCAGAAATTGGAGAGGAATTAGATGATAAGTTGCATGGGAAGGAAGTGGGGTCCCAACATTTGGAAAATGAGGCTGGCTGGACCAAAGTTAGCGGTAAAAGGAGAGAAAAATTGAGTCAATCAAACAAAGCCCAACAAACATCTAAAGATAAAATGCCGGTGCGCTCAAATCAGAAATTGGACCAGAACCGTGACTTTGGGCTACGTATGAGAGGAGCCGAATCAGGGGTGAAGACCGGGTCGGTTAGCGAATCTAAAGCACGCATGGCATCTTCCAAACAGCAAGGGGTGAAGGGCAAATCTGTCTCCGTTGCGGGGCCGACTTTCACTGCCATTATCAAAAACGGACACAAGAGATTGCGCCCTTCTTCTTTGCAGAATTCGCCGTCGACTCCGGACTGCCTTGGCGACACCAGCAAGCAGCAAATCGGCAAATTAGAAGGGTTGTCAGTGGAGGGACACAGACAAACCGGGCAACAACCGGACAAGGACAAGCAAGGCTCAGGGGGATATGATGGCGGATCTTCATCATCTCGTTAGGGACTTCAGCTGAGGTTGGTCCTTTTTACAATACAAATTGTTTTATGGATTATTTAGATTTAAGCTTTCTATTTTGGAATATTAGAGGTGCCTCTAATAAATTGGCCCGGGTTCATAGTAAGGAGTTAGCGAATAAATTTCATCCTACTTTTTTCATTCTGTTTGAAACCCATATTGCTTTCGAGAGGATGAAATCTTTTTGGAATAATCTAGGTTACCAGGGTGTTGGTATTGTTGAGGCTAATGGTCATAGTGGGGGTATCTGGGTTCTATGTTCTAATTCAAATATTTCTGTGAGAGTATTGGATGTAGTTGATCAATGTATCAGTTTTGAAATCACTATGGGCAATACATCTAGTTACTGCAGTGCGGTGTATGCTAATCCGCATATACATCGGCGTAAAGAACTGTGGGGTGACTTGACAAGGATTGCTAATATGATCCACGGACCTTGGATTGTGTTAGGGGACTTTAATGATGTTTTGTTGCAGAGTGAAGTTAGAGGGGGGCAATTTAGACTTGCCAGAGCAGAACAATTTGCGGAAACATTGGAGGATTGTGGGCTGTTTGATATGGGGGCTATTGGGAGAAGATTCACTTGGTACAGGAAGGTGAAAGGTGGGGTGCAGGTGGCCATGAAGCTTGATAGAGCAGTCATCAACCAGGACTGGCGACTAATGTTTCCGGAGGCTTA
Source organism: Arachis ipaensis (assembly GCF_059453495.1). Lineage (NCBI taxonomy): Eukaryota > Viridiplantae > Streptophyta > Magnoliopsida > Fabales > Fabaceae > Arachis > Arachis ipaensis. The sequence continues at coordinate 31,880,644 of NC_142442.1, forward strand.
TACTGAGGTGCTGGCGCGCCTTCACTCTGATCATTGCCCATTATTCACTAGGTGCAAGATGGCAAAGAGGGCTACCAAAGGCCATCGTCCGTTCAGATTCCAGGCTGCGTGGATGACTCATCCTCTTTTTAGGAATGTTGTTGATACAGCTTGGAATAGAGGAGCTCCGGATGTAGTCAAATGTTTGTTGGAGGTTCAAAAAGATGCAACTAGCTTCAATAAAAAGGTTTTTGGCAATATTTTTGTTAAGAAAAGGGAGTTGGAGAGGCTTTTGAATGACGTTCAGATTACTCTGGAAAGTCGGGAGGATCAACAGCTTAGGGTCAAAGAGCAATTTTTGCATCAGGAACTGAATGCTGTCCTTCTTCAAGAAGAGTTGTTGTGGTATCAAAAATCTAGAGAACAATGGGTGAGATGTGGAGACAGAAATACAAAATTTTTTCATCTGCAGACAGTTATCAGGAGAAAGAGGAACAAAATTCATGGGTTATATTTGGAGGATGGGTCTTGGGCCACGGAGACTACGACTCTAGAAATGGCGGCAAATTCTTTCTTTCAAAAGCTCTTTTCTACAAGGGAGGATATTGACCTGGACGCCATGGGGCCTTTTCCTTGCCCGTCTCTTAGTACTGAGGCTTGTCAAAAGTTAGTGGAACCGGTGACGTCTGAAGAGGTTGAAAGAGCTGTGATGACCATGAGTTCATTTAAAGCCCCAGGGCCAGATGGATTTCAAGCAATTTTCTACAAAGAGTTCTGGGACTCTCTTAGCAACGATGTGTGTAGACTGGTCAAGCGAGCCTTTGAGGGTGAGCCACTGAATGCAGCTATTTTCAATACTCTCATTGTTCTAATTCCTAAAGTAGAAGTTCCCTTTTCCTTACGGGAGTTTCGGCCTATTAGCTTATGTAATGTAATTTATAAAATTGTCACAAAGGTTCTAGTTAACAGGTTCAGACCTTTCCTGTCGGAGATCATTGGTCCTTTGCAAGGAGGGTTCATTCCAGGAAGAGGAACCACAGAGAATATTATCATTGCTCAAGAGATTATGCACTTCATGAGGAACACCAAGTCTCGAAAAGGGACCATGGCATTCAAGATTGATTTGGAAAAAGCTTATGACAGGGTAGACTGGCGTTTTCTAGAAGCTACTTTGGTCCGGTTTGGGTTTCCAAAGGCTACCATTAATCTTATATTGAATTGTGTGACTTCTTCTTCGTTGGCAGTTTTGTGGAATGGGAACAGGCTCCAAAATTTCAATCCGAAGAGAGGGTTGAGGCAAGGAGATCCTATGTCTCCTTATCTATTTGTACTCTGTATGGAAATGCTTGCCTGCTTTATCTCTCATAGAGTTTCCCAAGGTTTGTGGAACCCAGTTGCGGTTTCTAGGAATGGACCACGACTCTCTCATTTGATGTTTGCAGATGATCTTTTGCTTTTCTGTAAGGCATCAAAAGCTCAAGTAATAGAGGTCATGCATTGTTTGGACTTGTTTTCTAGAGCGTCAGGTTTAAAGGTAAATCTTCATAAGTCAAAGGCCCAGTGTTCCAAGAGGGTGTCGGAGAGGAGAAAAGAGGTTCTCTCAGGGGTCTCTAACATCCGGTTCTGCAATGATTTGGGTAAATACCTGGGAATTAACATCGGTCATGCCAGAGCTTCCAGGAAGACGGCTCAGGAGATTATTGAAAAAATTTCGAGAAAGCTCTCCAGTTGGAAAGGACGCCTACTGAATAAGGCAGGGAGGCTTTGTCTTGTTAAATCGGTTATGGCCTCTATCCCAGTTTATGAAATGCAAATTTCTCTTCTCCCGAAGTATGCATGTAATAAAATTGATTCCTTGATGAGACAATTCTTGTGGAAAGGCCAAGCGACTGGAAAAGGGCTGCCTCTGGTCAGGTGGGAGGTCGCCATAACTCCTAAAAAGGCAGGAGGATTGGGTATTAGGGATACTTCCTGTGCTAACATGGCGCTTCTGGGAAAGTTGGTATGGGATTATCTAAATAATAGTGAGAAGTTATGGGTGCAGGTTCTGAAGCATAAATATCTCAGGAATCAATCTGGTATGAACGGAAACAGTAGAAATTCTTCATCGGCTACCTGGAAGAACATTGTTAGTGCCTATGAGCATCTCAAGGAAGGGCTTCATTGGAATATTGGAGATGTCCACAAATCAGTTTGGTATGATGAGTGGACTCCTTTTGGTAAGCTTTGCAACCTTGTTCCTTATGTACATATTTCTGAATCAGATTTCATGGTGGCGGACTTGTGGAAAGGGGTGTCTTGGGAGGTTGATAGTCTTACCACGCCTATTCCGCATGAGATTAAGCAGTTTATTTGTGGTCTGAGATATCCTAGTTTGACTGAGTCGGAGCCACAGTGGGAGTGGTGGCCTGCAGCAACAAAAAAGTATAGTGCAAGGGAGGGTTACAGATGGTTATTAAAGAAAACATTAAATTGGAATGCCAACAGTAATTGGAACTGGTTGTGGAACACAAACATTCCAGAGAAGTTCAAATTTACTATGTGGCTTAGCTTACATGATGCTCTACCAACTGAGACCTTTCGATTCAAGCGGCATTTAGCTTCTTCAGATATGTGTAAGAGATGTAACAAGGCGCAGGAGACTATGGAGCATTGCCTTAGAGACTGTGAACGATCAAAGGCAATCTGGTATATGTTGGATCCTAGTATCCTGGACTCGACGGCTGGTACTGCTCTTGAAGAGTGGTTTCGGAAGGCCTTGGCTAACAATGAGGCGTCCTTTGGTGCAGGGCTTTGGTGGGTATGGAGACATAGGTGCAATGACATATTCAACACTGACAACCCTTAGACAGACCATAAGGTTGTTGCCTTGGCCAGAATTACCGCCAAGGACTTACAGGTTTACAGGAGTCGAAGCAATGCCTTTAGGTCTCTCCGAAATTGCCTGTGTTGGGAACCACCGGTAGGCAATAGTTTTAAAGTTAATTGTGATGCAAGCTTGTATATGGATTCAAATTTAGCGGGATTTGGGTGTATTATTAGAGATTCTAAGGGAGATTGGATCTCGGGCTGCTCTGGAAGCATTCCCCCTTGGTCTATAATCAGATGTGAATTATTTGCTGCTTGGAGGGGGCTGGTTTTAGCTTGGGATTGCGGTTTGAGGGATATTATATGTGAAACAGATTGCCTTGACATTCTGCCCATCATGCATGAGCTTACAAGTGGGTATCCATCTGAAGTAACAGATTTAGTTCACAAGATTCAGGAGCTTTTATCTCGTCCTTGGCTTGTTCACGTTGAATGGGTGTCCCGAGAAGCAAATAGAGCTGCGGATTGGATGGCTAAATATGGTGCCAAGAGTAACTCTAATCATGTTATTTGGTCTGAACCTGGTGTTGATCTCCAACGAATCATCCGCTCGAATTTAGAATAGTTTTTGCTTTGTTTCTTTCCTTGTTTAGTCACCAAAAAAAAAAAAACTCAACAGACTCAACAGACAATTCATTTATTTTTTTATTTTTCAAAAAATAAATCAACATTTTTGGATATGAGTTAGTGAAAGTTCTTTTATTGGATGTAGAGTTGGTCACTTGGTCTCATATATTGTGCCTCATAAATCAATTTGGATTGGTCTATTCTAAAGTTAGAACAAAAAATTTTAATAAGGAGGGACTAAATTTCAGATGAAATTTTTTATTTTTTATTATATTTATTATTATATAAAAATAATTTAGATATAATATGTATTTTTTTTAAAATAAATTAAAATATATAATGTAATTACTAAAATATAATGATGTAAGTTATTATTAATATTATATATAATAATATAATGTCACATATGTTAATATTTTAATATTATTTAATAAAAACAAACATTTTTAAAAAACTGATATAGAAACGAGTATATGAAAATTAATTTTAAAAGTACAAATATTTAAGTGTATGATATTAAATTGGTTAATTAAAATAATATTTTTTTTGTAAGCACATATTTCATATATAGATATAGTTTTTTAAAATTACTAGTCGTTTCCTTTGCATCTATCTCTAGTCCAAATTATTAGTTTTTTAGTCCACTTAAATAATTGTCAGAAATTCAAATCCTCTCTGATGAGTCTGTAGCGGAATTTTGACTTCTAATAGCTACAAAGTAATATGAAATTGAACACTACTCACAATAATGCATTCGCTATATAATTACTAAAGAGAAAAAGAAATAAAATAAAATAAAATAATAATAATATAATAAAAAGAAGATATGAATGTAGTTGTTATTGTTGATGATTATTGAATTGAAATTCTACAAACGTTTATATAGCGGTTATATGCTATAATTTCAACGGATAGAAATAAAACTTTCCTATAATAACTCTTAGCCTTCCTTTTCTTTCTCTCTTCCTCACAATAACTCTTAGCTTTCCTTTTCTTTCTCTTTCCCTCATAATTCTCCACCTCGTTCACAATTTGAAATCTACGCAAATTTTGGACAATCAAAGAATGGTATTCATATTCGGTTGCATCATTTGACAATGACTGCCTAACATAGAACAATATTGAACAATTTCAAACAGTGTTGGAACTTGCTTCCTGACACCACTTTAGTCAACATATCAGCGGGATTTTCATCTGTGTGTACTTTTACAAGAGAAATGTCACCTTTCTCCATAACATCACGCACGAAGTGATATCTAACATCAATATGCTTGGTACGAGCATGATGAACCTTATTTTTAGCCAAATGAATTGCACTTTGACTATCACAATTCAGATCCACGCAATCTTGCTTCAGCCCTAAATCATCTAGAAGACCCCTTAGCCACAGTGCTTCTTTCACCCCTTCTGCTACTGCCATGTACTCAGCCTCTGTAGTAGATAGTGCCACTATAACTTGTAACATCGATCACCAACTAACTAGAGCACCATGTATTTTATATACATAACCAGTCGTAGAACGTCTTCTATCTAGATCACCAGCATAATCAGAATCAACAAAGCCGCTAATTTGACATGATTTTCCACTAAAGCATAAACCTGTGTCAATGGTGCCCTTCAAGTATCTTAATATCCACTTGACTGCTTCCCAGTGTGCCTTATCCGGGTTTGCCATGAACCTGCTAACAACACTTACTGCATGTGAAATATCTGGGCGTGTACATACCATAGCATACATTAGGCTACCGACTGCACTAGCATAAGGTACATTTTCCATGTAAGCCTTATCCTCTGTTGTTGTGGGAGATTGTTTACCAGAGAGCCTAAAATGTGGAGCCAATGGCGTTACCACCGATTTAGCATTTTTCATTTCAAACCTTTCAATGACGCGCTCAATGTATCCTCTTTGGCTCAAGAACAATTTTTGGCTTGATCTCTCTCTTTTAATTTCCATGCCTAATATTTTTCGTGCAGCACCCAAGTCTTTTGTTTTAAATTCTTTACTAAATTGAACCTTTAACATATCTATCTCTACCTTGCTCTTAGAGGCAATAAGCATGTCATCCACATACAATAGAAGATAGATATAATCACCTCCAGGAAGCTTACGAATGTATACACAACAATCATAATTACTTCTGAAAAAACCTTGTTTTAACATAGAGGAGTCAAATCGCTTATACCATTGTCGAGGAGATTGTTTTAATCCATATAGCGATTTCCTCAAGCGACATACCTGACTTTCTTTACCCTCAACCTTGAAACCCTCAGGTTGATACATGTAGATTTCTTCCTCTAAGTCACCATGCAAGAATGCAGTCTTCACGTCTAGTTGTTCCAACTCAAGATTACCATGAGCGACAAGACTTAAAAGCACCCGTATGGATGTGTGTTTCACCATAGGAGAAAATATCTCTTTGTAATCAACACTTTCTTTCTGTGCAAATCCCTTTGCTACTAACCTAGCTTTGAATCTTGTACCATCTGACTTAGTAGGATATTCTTTTCTTTTATACACCCACTTACAATCAATTGCAGTCTTTCCCACGGGCAATGGGACCACATCCCATGTCTTGTTCTTATGAAGAGATTGCATCTCTTCCTCCATAGCGACAAACCAACTCTCTCTATCTTTGTCTTTGATAGCATGTTTGAAGGTGACCGGCTCATCATCCTCCACTGAGAGTGCATAATCTACCAAGTTTACCTGCCCATAATGTCTCAAAGGCTTGTTTGACCCGAACTTTTGAACAAATTTATAATTCCTCTTTGGCCTAGTAGATGCCAAAGAATCCTGCTGCTGCTGTTGTAATGCATGTGCATTTTCTCGCAGAATTTTCTCATGATCAAGTTCATCCTCTGCGTCATCTCGAGTAGCATTAGGATGCTCCACCTGAACATTACAAGAGTCTATTTGTTGGTATTTAGACTCTATCTCCACCACTTGAGTATTTAAAGTTTTCCCAACATCACCATCATCTGGCACCATATCTTTAGACAAAGCTACCATAGATCGTTCATCAAAGGCAACATCCCTGCTAATTACAAACTTAGAATCATTTACACTCCAAAGGCGATAGCCTTGAACCCCTCTTGGATACCCCAAAAAGATTACCTTCTTAGCTCTATCATCAAGCTTATTATCTTTGACATGATAATAGGCTGTGCATCCAAAGACTCTGAGTTTTTCATAATCTGCATGTTCCCCTGACCACACCTTATAAGGTGTGTTTCCATCTAGAGAAGAATATGGGGATCGATTTACTATGTAGTAAGCTGTAGCAACCGATTTTGTCCACCATTCTCTGCCTAACCCAGAATTAGAGCGCATACACCTTGCCTTCTCAAGTAGCGTACGATTCAATCGTTTGGCGACTCCATTCTGTTGTGGTGTTTCTCTAACTGTCCAGTGTCTTGTAATGCCTTCTCGGTCTCAGAACTCCTTGAAAGCTCCATCCGTGTACTCTGTGCCATTATCAGATCGTAGAGTTTTCAGCTTCCTACCTATTCGGTTTTCAACCATTGCTCTCCACCGCTTAAAAGTATCGAATACCTCATTCTTATGTTTGAGGAAGTAAATCCAAACATACCTGGAATAATCATCAACAAAAGTAACAAAATATCTGGAACCACCCTTGAAAGTAACTTTAGCCGGGCCCCAAACATCAGTATGCACGTAGTCTAACAACCCTCTGCTTTTATGCTTGCTTGCAGAAAACTTCACCCTATGTGCCTTTCCATACACACAATGCTCACAAAATTCCATTTGTGGTTTCTTCATATTTTTCAGCAAACCTTGTCCACAAAGTAATGATAGACCTTTCTCTGACATATGTCCAAGCCGCATGTGCCATATTCTTGTGCAATTTGTTTGATCTCTATTTCCACCGATTTCAACTGCTAATTCACCTGTGACTGTTGTCCCCAAAAGAGAATAAAGATTACCGTGATTAGTACCCCATTTTCCGCAACTATTTTGCAGCTATTTTTCTCCAACAAACCTATGGAGATAAGATTTTTACGCAAGTCTGGAATATGCCTCACATCTTTTAAGGTTCTTACTCCTCCATCATGCATCTTGATTGTTATAGTACCCAACCCCACAGTTTTACAAGCATGATCATTGTCCATTAAAACTGTGCCACCATTTATGTTTTCATAGGTAGTAAACCACTTCCTATTTGGACACATATGGTGAGAGGCTCCTGAATCAAGAATCCACTTATCGGAGATTTCATAAGATTGTTCTGTTATAGAGTAACAATCCTCCTCATCATTTGAGACGTAGCTTGCTTCTTGCTTTTCTTTTGGGTTGTCGTTGTTCTGTTTCTTGAAAGTTATCTTCTTATTTGGATAATTTGCTTTGAAATGTCCATTCTCACCACATTTAAAGCATGTTCTCTCCGCGTGAGGTCTAGATTTTGGGCTAGACTTTCCACGCTTATTACCTTTTCCTCTTTCATTAGTCCTTCCTCTATCCGTGAACAATCCTTGTGCTTGATCATTATACTCTCTTCCATTTGAAGATGACATTACACTTGTAGCAACCTTACGTAGATCATCTGCTAAAAGTGATGTCCTCGTCTCATCCATGGTTAGAGTGTCACCCACCAGCATCAATGTCTGCACCAGATTTTCATAGGACTTCGGTAATGAAAGTAACAATATGAGTGCCTGGTCTTCATCATCAACCTTCACATCTATATCCTTTAAGTTTGATATGATCCTTTCAAACTTATTGATATATTCTCGGATTGAGGTGCCTTCCTCCATCTTGCATGTATACAATTTGGATTTTAAGTAGATCCTGTTAGTTAGAGTTTTTATCATGAAGTTACTCTCTAACTTTAACCAGACGCCTGCTACAGTTGCTTCTTCGTTCACCAAGAAAGCAACATCCCTCTCAAGGCATAAGATTATTGCAGCCCGTGCCTCAAGATCTAATTCTTCCCAATCCTCATCTTCCATTCCTTCCGGCTTTTTCTCTTTTCCCGCTAGTGCCTTGTGTAACTTTTGTGATATAAGCAGATTTTTCATCTGCATCCTCCAATAGGAAAAATCATTTTTTCATTGAACTTCTCGATTTCATATTTGCCTACTTTGACATTACTACTAGTAGAAGCCATTATATTCAAAATTGAATTTTACCACTCAAATAATGAATAATATAATGTTGGCTCTTGATACCAATTGTTGAGTCTGCAGCGGAATTTTGACTTCTAATAGCTACAAAGTAATATGAAATTAAACACTACTCACAATAATGCACTCGCTATATAATTACTAAAGAGAAAAGGAAATAAAATAAAATAATAATAATAATATGAAAAGAATATGTGAATGTAGTTGTTATTATTGATGATTATTGAATTGAAATTCTACAAACGTTTATATAGTGGTTATATGCTATAATTTCAACGGATAGAAATAAAACTTCCTATAATAACTCTTAGCCTTCCTTTTCTTAGCCTTTCTTTTCTTAGCCTTCCTTTTCTTTCTCTCTCCCTCACAATAACTCTTAGCCTTCCTTTTCTTAGCTTTCCTTTTCTTTCTCTCTCCCTCACACTCTCTTATACATGCAGTAATCTATTGATTAGCAAAAATATCTTAAATAAAGCTCTGATCCATAATGTCTTCGGCCTACCAAGTGCCCTTGCTAGTAAGAATTATGATGCATATCTTCTGTTTGATAATTTGTTGTGTTTTTTATTATGATTTTATTGAGTGCATACATTTTTGCTCCCTTTCAATGAATTACGCTTCGGATCAATTCATCTTAACGGTTTTTGTTCCTGTTAGTTGCCTCAATCTGATATGTAGGTAGCATTGAGAATAAGAAGAAAGCAATTGATACTACGTGTTTGGGGTATTTAGAAATTTTCTTGACATGAATTGAATATAAATATATAATATAATGATTAATGAGATGAGTCTAATTTAGAGATGTTTTAGACACCTCCATTCAATAAAATATGAAATATTTTGCCTACTTTTTAAATTTTATCTTTTCTTGTCGTTGTCCTAAAAAATCTCTATTCATAGGCAAAAAATAAATAAGTTATCATTTATATTCTTTTATAAATATTCAAAATATTTGACAATTTCATCAAAAAACAAAACAGACTATTTAAAATTTTTAAATTATCCTTTTAACCGAACCTAATCTAACTCGATTCTGAACTTCCACACCTCTAATTTTCAACTGTCCACCAACGCTATCCCAATCCACCTACAACCACCATTTACTTATACAGACACAAGTATTTCATTTCTAGCTGCAAGCACCAATCAAGAGGGAGAGGTATAGTCAGGTCTATAACTGTAATCTCATCTCCTCAACTGTTTCATTTGATTGTGAAATCGGGGTCATCTAATCAATTTTGCATATATACAGCTCATAGAGAGCATCATTCCAGTTCTCGACAAGCCTAAACCAAAACAAATACACTGCAAATTCAATTCACTCCTATGAAATCTGATTCATATCCATTGGAGTTGAACAACCGGTTCGATTGTGACAATGACATCGTGTTTGCAGCGCAACCCATGTGGAACAAAGTAAAGTAAAATCGGGTGGAGTTAGGTGGTGGTGGTAATGAGTTGGAAATTGGGAATGGAATAGGATTAGAAATTGGGATTAAGATTAGAAGGATAATTTAAAAATTTTAATTTTATCAATCGAAATTCATTTTTATGAATACATATATTTTTTTAATTTATCAATATTTTGAATATTTATGAATACATATAATAATTTATTCAAAAGAAATAAAGAAAAAGAAAAAATTTAGCACATGCCGGTTTCCATTTCCTTCAAACAAAACAGATATCAAGTGAGTTGGTATTAAAAGTTTGTCTATAAATAGTAAATACTAAATAGATTGACTAATAATTTTATTCTTTTATAAAAGTTTGGCAATGTGGTTTTTTAATAATTAAAAGAATTCAGTATTTTCAAAATAATTAAAAGAACATTATTTATGTAAGATATGATTTTTTAGTAAATAGCCAAATTGGTCCCCGAAAGATAGCCCATTCTTCAAACGAGTCCCCATAAAAAAAAGATAATAAAATTTGTCCCCAAAAAATTTAAAATTGGTAACGTTAGTCCTTCCGTCAAATGTTTGAGTAACGGCGTGAACATATGCTGACCTGGCCGTTAGTGTGACACGTCAGCAAAGGATGAAACGGCGTCGTTTTCCTTGCTCCCCATTACAACGTTTGGGTTTTCATCCCTGTTTCGTATTCTCTCTCAAGTTGCATCCTTCTTCTGAAAAGAAAGAACCCCTGTAATCCCTTCGTCTTAGTTGTTTCCTCCAGGAAGACGAAACATTGAACGGTGACGACCAGGCTTGACCGACGACGACAGTGTGCTGGAGTTGTTGGTGACCGGTTTGCGACCACGTTGGTCAACCGAAAAGGGCACTCCATCGCCTTGCGTGAGAGGTAGGTTAGCTTTCTTTTCTTATTTTGTGAGAGTGGTTGTGGTTTTATATCCTGATCAATGGGGTTGTATTATCGTTGGAAATCTATTGTTACTGTTTGCAATGTTAGGGTTTAGGAGAATGTGTTCAGGCTTAGGGCTTTGTTGATTATCCATGATATGAACCTATTTTTGGATTCTTGAGAACGTTGATTGTGCTCTGTGTAGCTGCATGTGTGTGTGTTAGATTCATTTTGGGAGTTGATGTTGAATATGCATTGCCTCTCCATGAAATAAATTTGCAGCAGTTGTGTGTGTTGCTGTTTTGGTTTCAGATGGAAGGTCCCCCAATGACCTTTGTATTTCACCATGGTGGGAAGTTCCAAACAGATGAATCAGGCTATCTGTGTTATGAACCAGATAATACTGAAGTATTAATGGGTGTAGATTCAGACACTCTAGACGTTTTCATTGTGAAGGGATACTACAAGGAGCTGGGATATGCTGAGATGAACAATTGCTTGTGGAAAGTTCCTGGAACGCTGCTGGATAATGGGTTGAGGAAGCTAGAAAATGACACTGATCTGTTGGAATTGGTTAAGGATTGCAAGAGGAATCATCACCTCATTAACATCTATTTTGATCATGTAGTGTCTAAGCCACACGTGGTTGACTGCATGAGTGGTGCACGAATTGTAAATCACACTTTTCACAACTCGTACCACTAACCAGCAAGTGCACTGGGTCGTCCAAGTAATACCTTACGTGAGTAAGGGTCGAATCCCACGGAGATTGTTGGCTTGAAGCAATCTATGGTTATCTTGTAACTCTTAGTCAGGATATCAATTATAATTATCAATTTGAATTGCGAAGAATAAAAGAGCATGAAATAAATACTTGTTATGCAGTAATGGAGAATATGTTAGAGTTTTGGAGATGCTTTGTCTTCTCTGAATCTCTGCTTTCTCCCTGTCTTCTTCTTCATGCACGCAAGGTTCCTCCTATGGCAAGCTGTGTGTTGGTGGATCACCGTTGTCAATGGCTACCATCCGTCCTCTTAGTGAAAAAGGTCCAGGTGCGCTGTCACCGCACGGCTAATCATCTGTCGGTTCCCACTCATGCTGGAATAGGATCCATTGATCCTTTTACGTCTGTCACTACGCCCAGCCCTTGTGAGTTTGAAACTCGTCACAGTCATTCAATCCCTGAATCCTACTCGGAATACCACAGACAAGGTTTAGACTTTCCGGATTCTCAAGAATGCTGCCAATGGATTCTAGCTTATACCACGAAGATTCTGATTAAGGAATCCAAGAGATATTCATTCAATCGAAGGTAGAACAGAGGTGGTTGTCAGGCACGCGTTCATAGGTTGAGGATGATGATGAGTGTCACGGATCATCACATCCATCATATTGAAGTGCGAATAAACATCTTAGATAGAAACAAGCGTGTTTGAATAGAAAACAGAAATAGTTGCATTAATTCATCGAAACACAGCAGAGCTCCTCACCCCCAAAAATGGAGTTCAGAGACTCATGCCATCAAAGAATACAAAGTTCAGATCTAAAATATCATGAGTTACAAAATAAATCTCTAAAAGTTATTTAAATACTAAACTAATAAACTAGGTTTACAGAAAATGAGTAAACTATGATAGATAGTGCAGAAATCCACTTCTAGGGCCCACTTGGTGTGTGCTGGGGCTGAGACTTAAGCTTCTCATGTGCTTGGGCTGTTTCTATAGTTGAACGCCAGGTTGTAACCTGTTTCTAGCGTTGAACTCCAACTTGTAACCTATTTCTGGCGCTGAACGCCATACTGCAACATGGAACTAGCGTTGAACGCCATTTTATGTCATCTATCCTTGAGCAAAGTATGGACTATTATATATTTCTGGAAAGCCCTAGATGTCTACTTTTCAACGTAATTGGAAGCGCGCCAATTGGAATTCTGTAGCTCCAGAAAATCCATTTTGAGTGCAGGGAGGTCAGAATCCAACAGCATCTGCAGTCCTTTTTCAGCCTGAATCAAATTTTTGCTCAGCTCCCTCAATTTCAGCCAGAAAATACCTGAAATCATAGAAAAACACACAAACTCATAGTAAAGTCCGGAAATATAATTTTTATTTAAAAACTAATAAAAATATAATAAAAAGTGACTAAAACATATTAAAAACTACCTAAAAACAATGCCAAAAAGCGTATAAATTATCCGCTCATCAATGAGCGAGGATGATGATGAAATACTTTATTTGCCAACCATCCCTGAAGAAACAGAGAAACTGAACAAGGACCATAATGATGCAATGTCTCAAGATTACTGTAAGACAACAAAAAAATCACCTAAGCCAAAAAGAGCCAAAACTCAACCCACTCCTAAGGCCACTCCTCAGCCTACACCTAAGCCTACTCCTCAGCCCACACCTAAGGCTACTCCTCAGCCCACACCCAATCCCACTCCTCAGCCTACACATCAGCCCACACCTAAAGCCACACCTGAGCCCACTTCTAAGTCCACACCTCAGCCCGCACCTCAGCCCACTCCTAAGCCCACACCTAAGCCTACTCCTCAGCCCAACCCCAACCCACATGTACGCCCACACCTAAGCCCACTCCAAAGCCCAAAACCAAGGCCATGCAAAAGCCCGTCCAGCAACCCAAATCTTGGACTAAACCCCAGGTTGCTAAAGGGAGTGGCAAGGCTACAGCAGCCGACAAGATCAGCAAGAAGGTGAAATCCACAACCTGGGTGAACCTTAAGCACTCTATTTTCCAGTATTACCACCGGATACATACATGCCACAGACACATAATTGGATGAACCTTTTCAGATTGTGACTCAGCTTTGCTAAAGTCCCCAATTAGAGGTGTTCAGGGTTCTTAAGCACACTCTGTTTTTGCTTTGGACCTCGACTTTAACCGCTCAGCCTCAAGTTTTCACTTAACACCTTCACGCCACAAGCACATGGTTAGGGACAGCTTGGTTTAGCCGCTTAGGCTAGGATTTTATTCCTTTAGGCCCTCCTATCCACTGATGCTCAAAGCCTTGGATCCTTTTTATTACCCTTGCCTTTTGGTTTTAAGGGCTATTGGCTTTTTTTTTTTTTGCTCTTGCCTTTTGGTTTAAAGAGCTTTTGGCTTTTTCTGCTTGCTTTTTCTTTTTCTTGCTCTCTTTTTTTTCGCATTTTTTTTCTGCAAGCTTTGTTCTTCACTGCTTTTTCTTGCTTCAAGAATCATTTTTATGATTTTTCAGATTATCAAATAACATTTCTCCTTTTTCATCATTCTTTCAAGAGCCAACAATTTTAACATTCATAAACAACAAATTCAAAAGATATATGCACTGTTCAAGCATTCATTCAGAAAACAAAAAATATTGCCACCACATCAAAATAATTAAACTATTTTAAAATTCAAAATTCATGTACTTCTTTTTCTTTTTCAGAAAACAATTTTCATTTAAGAAAGGTGATGGATTCATAGGACATTCATATCTTTAAGACATAGACACTTAGATACTAGTGATCATATAGTAAAGACACAAACATAATTAAACATGAAGCATAGTAAACGAAAAACAGGAAAATAAGAACAAGGAGATTAAGGAATGGGTCCACCTTAATGAGGGTGTCGTCTTCCTCTTCTTGAAGAACCAATGGTGCTCTTGAGCTCCTCTATGTCTCTTCCTTGCCTTTGTTGCTCCTCCCTCATAGCTCTTTGATCTGCAGTCAATTGCTCTACCTCTGAATTATGGAAAAACAAAAAGCAATGCTTTTACCACACCAAACTTAAAAGGTTTGCTTGTCCTTGAGCAAAAAAAGAAAGAAGTGGAGAAGATGGAGGAGATGGAGGTGTGTGAATGGGTGGGTTTAGGAGGGGAAAGGTTTGAATTTGAATGGTGAGGTAGGTGGAGAACCTGTGGGGTCCACAGATCAAGTGGGATCAAGGACTTAACATCCCTGCTCCAATTAGGCGTGTAAAATGCCCTTGCTATGCAATCCTGGCGTTTAACGCCAGACTGCTGCTTGTTTCTGGCGTTAAACACTAGCTTGGTGCTTGTTTTTGGCGTTAAACGCCAGACAGATGCTTGTTTCTGGCGTTTAAACGCCAAACTGCTCTCCTCCAGGGTGTGCTGTTTTCAATGCTGTTTTTCATTCTGTTTTTGATTTTTCAGTAGTTTTTGTGACTTCACATGACCATCAACCTAATAAATCACGAAATAACAAAAAGAAAATAAAATAGATATGATTAAATAACATTGGATTGCCTCCCAACAAGCGCTTCTTTAATGTCAATAGCTTGACAATGAGCTCTCATGGAGCCTCACAGATAATCAGAGCAAGGTTGGAACCTCTCAACACCAAACTTAGAGTTTGGTTGTGGCCTCCCAACACCAAACTTAGAGTTTGAATGTGGGGGTTTTGTTTGACTCTGTATTGAGAGAAGCTTTTCATGCATCCTCTCCATGGTTACAGAAGGAGAACCTTGTGTCTT
This sequence comes from Arachis ipaensis, assembly GCF_059453495.1. Classification (NCBI taxonomy): domain Eukaryota; kingdom Viridiplantae; phylum Streptophyta; class Magnoliopsida; order Fabales; family Fabaceae; genus Arachis; species Arachis ipaensis. The sequence goes on from NC_142442.1 coordinate 31,895,977, forward strand.
ATAGTTTGCAATGTCTGCAAACCACAGAGCTTCCTGAATAGCAAACAATTGCTCATCCAGAAAGGTTTCAGAGATCTCAGTAGGAGGGAGGGATGCTCCTGCTACTGGTTCTATCTGGGACAGGTGATCAGCTACTTGATTCTCTGTCCCTTTTCTGTCTCTTATTTCTATATCAAACTCTTGCAGAAGCAACACCCATCTTATGAGCCTGGGCTTTGAATCCTGCTTTGTGAGTAGATATTTAAGAGCAGCATGGTCAGTGTACACAATCACTTTTGATCCTACTAAGTATGATCTAAACTTGTCAATGGCATAAACCACTGCAAGCAGCTCTTTTTCTGTGGTTGTGTAAATTTTCTGGGCCTCATTTAAAATGCGGCTAGCATAATGAATGACATGTAGAAGCTTGTTATGCCTCTGTCTCAGTACTGCACCAATGGCATGGTCACTGGCATCACACATTAGTTCAAATGGTAATGTTCAGTCTGGTGCAGAAATAACTGGTGCTGTGACCAGCTTAGCTTTCAGAGTTTCAAACGCCTGCAGACACTCTGTGTCAAACATAAATGGCGTGTCAGCAGCTAGTAGATTGCTCAGAGGTTTTGCAATTTTTGAAAAATCCTTTATAAACCTCCTATAGAATCCTGCATGCCCCAGAAAGCTTCTGATTTCCTTAACATTGGTGGGTGGTGATAATTTTTCAATTACCTCTACCTTAGCTTGATCCACCTCTATTCCCTTGTTCGAAATTTTATGCCCAAGGACAATTCCTTCAGTCACCATAAAGTGACATTTTTCCCAATTTAGAACCAGGTTAGTCTCTTGGCATCTTTTCAGAACAAGTGCTAGATGGTTAAGACAGGAGCTAAATGAGTCTCCAAATACTGAGAAGTCGTCCATGAAGACTTCGAGAAATTTCTCTACTATATCAGAGAAGATAGAGAGCATGCACCTCTAAAAGGTTGCAGGTGCATTGCACAGACCAAAAGGCATTCTTCTGTATGCAAATACTCCAAATGGACATGTGAATACTGTTTTCTCTTGGTCCTGAGGATCTACTGCAATTTGGTTGTAATCTGAATAGCCATCCAAAAAGTAGTATTCATGACCTGCTAGTCTTTCTAGCATCTGGTCTATGAATAGTAAAGGGAAGTGATCCTTCCTGGTGGCTGTATTAAGCCTTCTGTAGTCAATACACATATGCCACCCTGTAACTGTTCTTATAAGAACCAATTCATTTTTTTCATTATGAACCACTGTCATACCTCCCTTCTTAGGGACAACATGGACAGGACTCACCCAGGGGCTATCAGAAATAGGATAAATAATCCCAGCCTCTAGTAACTTAGTGACCTCTTTCTGCACAACTTCCTTCATGGCTAGATTTAGCCACCTCTGTGGTTGAACCACTGGCTTAGCATCATCCTCCAATAGGATCTTGTGCATGCATCTTGCTAGGCTAATGCCCTTAAGGTCACTTATGAACCACCCAAGAGCTGTCTTGTGTGTCCTTAGCACTTGAAGTAGTGCTTCCTCTTCCAGGGGATTTAAAGCAGAGCTTATGATCACCGGAAAAGTGTCACCTTCTCCCAGAAATGCATATTTCAGGGATGGTGGTAATGGTTTGAGCTCGGATTTAGGAGGTTTTTCCTCTTCCTGAGGAAGTTTCAGAGGCTCTTTCAATTCCTCTGAATCCTCCAGATCAGGCTGAACATCTTTAAAAATGTCCTCTAGCTTTGATTCGAGACTCTCAGTCATATTGACCTCTTCCACTAGGGAGTCAATAATATCAACGCTCAGGCAGTCGTCTGATGTGTCTGGATGTTGCATAGCTTTGACAACATTCAACTTAAACTCATCCTCATTGACTCTCAGGGTTATCTCCCCTTTTTGAACGTCAATGAGGGTTCGTCCAGTTGCTAGGAATGGTCTTCCTAGAATGAGAGTTGCACTCTTGTGCTCCTCCATTTCCAGCACTACAAAGTCAGTAGAGAAGGCAAATGGCCCAACCTTGACAATCATATCCTTAATTATGCCTGATGGGTATTTAATGGAGCCATCAGCAAGTTGAAGACAGATCCAGGTTGGTTTGACCTCTTCAGTCAAGCCAAGCTTTCTGATAGTGGATGCAGGGATTAGGTTGATGCTTGCCCCAAGATCACATAAAGCTGTCTTGGTGCAATTACCCTCTAATATGCATGGTATCATAAAGCTCTCGGGATCTTTAAGCTTTTCTGGGAAGCTTTTCAGAATGACTACACTGCATTCTTCAGTGAGGAGAACTCTTTCAGTTTCTCTCCAATCCTTCTTATGACTCAAGATATCTTTCATGAACTTGGCATAAGAGGGTATTTTCTCAAGTGCCTCTGCAAACGGAATCTTTATTTCAAGAGTCCTGAGATAGTCTGCAAAGCGAGCAAATTGCTTATCCTGCTCCTCTTGGCGGAGTTTTTGAGGATAAGGTATCTTGGCTTTGTACTCCTCAATCTTGGTTGCTGAAGGTTTATTTCCTACAGAAGTGGTTGGAAAAGCCTTTTTAGAGGGGTTGTTATCAGCACTTGTGTGTGTCTGATCCCTCACTGGCATTTGAATGCCAGGGTTAGAAGCTGGATTGGCGTTGGACGCCAACTCCTTACTTGTTCCTGGCATTTGAATGCCAAAACTAAGCTTCCATTGGGCGTTTGACGCCAAATCCCTGCCTGTTTGTGGCGTTTGAACGCCAGAGTTATTCCTCTCTGGGCTCTTACTGTCCTCAGAGGGATTTTGAATAGCAGTTTGTTTATTTCTTGGCTTCCTGCTGCCTTGAAGTGAGGTATTTAATGTTTTTCCACTTCTTAATTGAACTGCTTGGCACTCTTCTGTTATTTGTTTTGATAACTGCTGTTTTGTTTGCTTTAACTGTACTTCCATATTCAGATTAGCCATTCTTGTGTCTTGTAGTATCTCCTTGAATTTGGCCAGCTGTTTTGTTAGAAAGTCCAATTGCTGATTGAATTCAGTAATTTGTTCTGCAGGACTGAGTTCAGCAGTTACTGTTTTAGCCTCTTCTTTCTTGGAAGATTCACTACTTAGGTACAGATGCTGATTTCTGGCAACTGTATCAATAAGCTCTTGAGCCTCTTCAATTGTCTTTCTCATGTGTATAGATCCACCAGCTGAGTGGTCTAGAAAAATCTGAGCTTTCTCTGTAAGCCCGTAATAAAAGATGTCTAACTGCACCCATTCTGAAAATATTTCAGAGGAGCATTTTCTTAGCATCTCTCTGTATCTCTCCCAGGCATCATAAAGAGATTCATTATCTCCTTGTTTAAAGTCTTGGATGTCCAGCCTTAGCTGTGTCATCCGTTTTGGAGGGAAGTATTGATTCAGGAATTTTTCTGACAGCTGTTTCCATGTCCTTATGCTAGCCTTAGGTTGGTTATTTAACCACCTCTTAGCTTGGTCTTTTACAGGAAATGGAAACAGTAATAATCTGTAGACATCCTGATCTACTTCCTTATCATGTACTGTGTCAGCAATTTGTAAAAATTGTGCCAGAAACTCTGTAGGTTCTTCCTATGGAAGACCAAAATACTGACAACTTTGCTGCACCATGATAATGAGCTGAGGATTCAACTCAAAGCTACTGACTCCAATGGAGGGTATACAGATACTGCTCCCATATGAAGCAGTAGTGGGGTTAGCATATGACCCTAGAGTCCTTCTGGACTGTTCATTTCCACTTAGGTCCATGATGGAGAAAGGGAGATGATGCGAATTGCAAAAATTTTTTTTTTTGAAAACCGAAATTAAAATTAAATAAAATAAAAGAAAATAAATAAAAAATTAACTATAATTTCAAAAATTTGAAGGAAAATAAATAAAAGAAAATTGAAAACTAAATTAATTAATTAAAAAGATTAGAAAAAGATGTGGGTGAGGATTTTCAAAAAAATGAAGAGAGAAAAATTGGTTATGAAGTTTTGAAAAAGATATGTCTTAAATTTAAAGATACTTGTAAGAAAATAAAATAAAAGAAAAAAGAAAGAAAAGATATGAAAAAGATTTGATTTTAAGTTTTGAGATTAGAAAAGATTAGATAAGCTAGGCAAGAGAAGATAAGAAATTTAAATTAAAAAGTGTTGAAATTTAAATTTTAAATTTGAAAATTAATTTTGAAATTTGAAATTTGAAAATTGAATTTTGAATTTTCGAAAAAGTCAACAATATTAAGATAAGGATTTGAAAAAGATTTAAATTTTGAAAAGATTTGAAAATTGAAATTTGAAAATTAAATTTTAAATTTTAAATTTTGAAATTTGAATTTTGAAATTTTGGAAGTTGAAATTTGAAATTTGAAATAAGATAAGATAAGATTTTGAAAAAGATATGATTGTTTTGAAAAAGATTTGAATTTTGAAATTTTAAAACTAAGATAAGATAAAATAAAAAATTTTAAAATAAAATCTGAATTTTTAAAAAGAAAATTCGAAAATCAATTAAAATAAAGGAAAAAGATATTTTTGAATTCAATGAGGAAAGAGAAAAACAATAAAAAGACACAAAAGTTAAAATTTTTAGATCTAATGCTCCTTATTTTCGAAAATTTTGGAGGGAAACACCAAGGAACACCAAACTTAAAAATTTTAAGATCAAAACACAAGGAAGACTCAAGAACACTTTGAAGACTCACAAGAACAGCAAGAACATGAAGATAGAACACCAAACTTAAAATTTTTAGAAAACCAAGATAAAATTTTCGAAAACTAAAGAAAAATCAACAAGAAAACACCAAACTTAAAGTTTGGCACAAGATTTATCCAAAGAAAAATTATGTTTTTGAAAAAGTTTTTTTTTTTTAAGAAGATAGCAAATTACCAAGAACATAAGCACCACGCTCTAGCCAATTGAGCTATAAATTTAAAGTGTTTTAACAAGGTGTCTAATGCATAAAAATATTTTATTATTATTTTTTTTTAGATACTAATAATTCTAGAATGCACAAGAAAAACAAAAGAAAATCACAAAACAAGAAAAACTAAAGATCAAACAAGGAAAATAAACAAGAACAACTTGAAGATTAAGAAAGAACAATGAACACAAATTAAAAAATTTAAAAGAAAATAAAAACATGCAATTGACACCAAACTTAAAATATAAAACTAAACTCAAACAGAAAAACTCAATTATTAGTAAAAAAATAAAATTTCGAAAACAAAAAATTTTGAAAAAGAAAATAAGGATTCTAAAACTTTAACAAGAACAATAATAAGAGACTCAAAGATAAAAGACAGATTAATAAAGAAAAATAAAAAAATTTTAAAAGATTTTTGAAAAGAAAGTAAAAGACTTTGACCCAAAAGACAAAATCTTCCTAATCTAAGTAACAGGATGAACCGTCAGTTGTTCAAACTCGAACAATCCCCGGCAACGGCGCCAAAAACTTGGTGCACGAATTGTAAATCACACTTTTTATAACTCGTACCACTAACCAGCAAGTGCACTGGGTCGTCCAAGTAATACCTTATGTGAGTAAGGGTCGAATCCCACGGAGATTGTTGGCTTGAAGCAATCTATGGTTATCTTGTAACTCTTAGTCAGGATATCAATTATAATTATCAATTTGAATTGCAAAGAATAAAAGAGCATGAAATAAATACTTGTTATGCAGTAATGGAGAATATGTTAGAGTTTTGGAGATGCTTTGTTTTCTGAATCTCTGCTTTCTCCCTGTCTTCTTCTTCACGCACGCAATGTTCCTCCTATGGCAAGCTGTGTGTTGGTGGATCACTGTTGTCAATGGCTACCATCCGTCCTCTCAGTGAAAAAGGTCCAAGTGCGCTGTCACCGCACGACTAATCATCTGTCGGTTCCCACTCATGTTGGAATAGGATCCATTGATCCTTTTGCGTCTGTCACTACGCCCAGCCCTTGTGAGTTTGAAGCTCGTCACAGTCATTCAATCCCTGAATCCTACTCGAAATACCACAGACAAGGTTTAGACTTTCCGGATTCTCAAGAATGCTGCCAATGGATTCTAGCTTATACCACGAAGATTCTGATTAAGGAATCCAAGAGATATTCATTCAATCGAAGGTAGAACGGAGGTGGTTGTTAGGCACGCGTTCATAGGTTGAGGATGATGATGAGTGTCACGGATCATCACATCCATATATTGAAGTGCGAATAAACATCTTAGATAGAAATAAGCGTGTTTGAATAGAAAATAGAAATAGTTGTATTAATTCATCGAAACACAGCAGAGCTCCTCACCCCCAACAATGAAGTTTAGAGACTCATGCCGTCAAAGAGTACAAAGTTCAGATCTAAAATGTCATGAGTTACAAAATAAATCTCTAAAAATTGTTTAAATACTAAACTAGTAACCTAGGTTTACAGAAAATGAGTAAACTATGATAGATAGTGCAGAAATCCACTTCTAGGGCCCACTTGATGTGTGATGGGGCTGAGACTTAAGCTTCTCACGTGCTTGGGCTGTTTCTGGAGTTGAACTCCAGGTTGTAACCTGTTTCTGGCATTGAACTCCAACTTGTAACCTGTTTCTGGCGCTGAACGCCAGACTGCAACATAGAACTGACACTAAATGCCAGTTTACGTCATCTATCCTTGAGCAAAGTATGGACTATTATATATTTCTGGAAAGCACTGGATGTCTACTTTCCAACGCAATTGGGAGCGCACCAATTGGACTCCTGTAGCTCCAGAAAATCCATTTTGAGTGCAGGGAGGTCAGAATCCAACAGCATCTGCAGTCCTTTTTCAGCCTGAATCAGATTTTTGCTCAGCTCCCTCAATTTCAGCCAGAAAATACCTGAAATCACAGAAAAACACACAAACTCATAGTAAAGTCCAGAAATATGATTTTTATTTAAAAACTAATAAAAATATAATAAAAAGTGACTAAACATATTAAAAACTACCTAAAAATAATGCCAAAAAGCGTATAAATTATCCGCTCATCAATGAGCGAGGATGATGATGAAGTACTTTGTTTGCCAACCATCCCTGAAGAAGCAGAGAAACTGAACAAGGACCACAATGATGCAATGTCCCAAGATTACTGTAAGATAACAAAAAAATCACATAAGCCAAAAAGAGCCAAAACTCAGCCCACACCTAAGCCTACTCCTTAGCCCACACCTAAGTCTACTCCTCAGCCCACACCCCAGCCCACTTCTCAGCCCACACATCAGCCCACACCTAAAGCCACACTTGAGCCCACTCCTAAGCCCACACCTCAGCCCACTCCTGAGCCCACACCTCAGCCTACTCCTCAGCCAACCCCCAACCCACATGTACGCCCACACCTAAGCCCACTCCAAAGCCCAAAACCAAGGCTATGCAAAAGCCCATCCAGCAACCCAAACTTTAGACTAAACCCCAGGCTGCTAAAGGGAGTGGCAAGGCTACAGCAGCCGACAAGATCAGCAAGAAGGTGAAATCCACAACCAGTACAAGATCTTGAAGGCAGGTCAAGGCAACTCCACTTGCAGATGATAGTCAATCTCATGATTCCTATGATAGTGCTGAAGACAGTTTGTACAAGCCTCCAAAAGTTACAGGAGATTCCATATACAGTAGTGACAGTGATAGTGGAGTTGATGGAGTAGAGTCTTCTTGGGCCAAGAAAGTAGATCACAGAGAGAAGCATAGGCCTGCTGCTAACAGAACAAGGGACAAAGCTATTGACACTGATGACTCCAACTATGAGAACATTGAATCTGATGAATGCTCTGATGGAGGTATTAATATATTAATAGATCTTATTCAAATAATTTATTTTTTCTACACAAATCTTATGATATTTTCATGTAATTTCAGAGTCAGATGACGAATTTGATTGGGAAGAATCATCAGATGGAGATGAATGAAAGTCAGAAGATTCTGCCCATGAGTTAGACTCTGAAGATGAAGGGCCAGCTGTGTATCCACATTATAATGACAAGCCCAAATTTGGTGATCTGAAGTTTGAGGTAAATATGGTTTTCAAATCCAAGCAACATTTTATGGCTGCCACTAGAGATTACACTATACAATGGGGTAGGAATATTAGGTTCTATAAGAATGACAAGATTAGAGTAAGGGTGGTTTGTAAGTGTGAAGACTGTACATGGGTAGTATATTGTAGACACAATCCTAGTGATAGTTCCTGGCAGATAAAAACACTAGTTGACAATCACACTTGCGCAAGAAAGCGAAAAAACAGAGCTGCTATATTGGAATGGACTGTGAACAAGTTATACCCAAAACTTAGGAAGCACCCTAAGATGAAGCATATGGAGGTGTGTGAGTGGTTTGTTAGGAAGTGCAACGTGAAGCTGAATAGTTCATGCATTACCTGAGCTCTTAAGGCATCTAGGAAGATAGTTGAAGGGGATGAGATTGCTCAATACGGGTTGATATCGGATTATGCACATGAATTGCTCACTGCCAACCCAGGTTCCATAGTTCAGGTGGGTGTGATTCCCATAACTAATAATCCGCCTTAGTTCGAGAGATTTTATGTCTGTCTAGATGCTTGTAATAAGGGTTTCAAAGCAGGCTGTAGGCCATTGATAGGTCTAGATGGGGCATTCCTAAAAAACATTACACGGAGGACAGTTTCTCACTGCATGCGGACATGATGCAAACAATCACATTTTTATGATTGCATACGCAATTGTTGATGTTGAGAACAAAGAGAACTGGAAATGGTTCTTGGAGCTGCTCCTATCAGACATGGAAAAGGTGAAGACTAATTTGAATCACGATTTGATTTTTAAGGACTTTTTTGATTTAATGATGCTTCTTTGAGGACTGTAATGACTGTAAATCTTCTCGGGCTTGACTGTTTGTGCAGGGGTTAATACTAGCAGTCAAAGAACTCGTCCCAGCAGTTCCACACAGATTTTGTGTGTGGCATTTGTGGAGGAACTTCTCTAAACAGTGGGGCAGCATCGAACTTAAGGACTTGGTCTGGGAGTGTGCAAGATCGAGGACCCCGGTTGAGTTCGAGAGGAATATGAATAGAGTCAAAAGGATTAATGAAAAAGCTTGGGAATACTTAGCCAAGTGGCCGAAGGAAGCTTGGACCAAAGCCCATTTCAGTGAAGGGCCAAAGGTCGACAACATTTGCAACAACGCTTGTGAATCCTTCAATGCAAAGACAAAGCATGACAGAGGTAAGCTTATTCTGAGTCTGGCAGAGGAGGTACGAAGAATGGTTATGAAAAGCATGTCTAATAATAGACTGAAACTTTTGAGTTATCAAGGAAAACTTCCTCCAGTTCAGCAAAGTAGGCTAGAATCTCTTATTAAGTTATCCAGAAACTGGGCTCCCTACTGGTCGGGTGATGCTAAAGAGGAAGTCTACGAAGTTCAAGGATGGCCTACTAATATGGTGGTAGATTTGGGGAAGCATACTTGCTCCTGCAGGTTTTGGCAGTTGACAGGTTGAATTCATAACTGATTTCATTTTTCATATGCATACCATGATTCATACTTAACTGAATGAATTTTTTTTCTGAAATATATAGGAATGCCTTGTATGCACGCAATATCAGCCATTCAAGAAAAAAAGGATAAGAGGCCTAAGGAGTATTGCCACGAATGGTTGAGCATGGATGCTTACAGAAGAACATACCAATTCAATGTTAATCCTGTCAAGGGACAAGATCTATGGGAGAAAACTGGTTCTCCTGCACCTATTCCACCTCCTATCAAACCTAAACCAGGCAGACCAACAACAAATAGAAGGAAGGACAAGGATGAAAGACCCACTGGCACGAAGACAAAAATGAAAAGGAAGTATGCTCCAATTCGGTGCATGTACTGTAGAGAGGTGGGCCACAACAAGAGAACTTGCAGGAAGAAAAAGCAAGACGATGCTCAGGAGAAAGCAAGGATGATGCAACTGCAGAAAAGGAAGATCACACTCAGCCCATACAGACACCACCTGCAGTAGCAGTAGCTGCTCCAGATGAACATACTGAAATTCCTGTTACTCAGCATGCTCAGCTTCCACTGACACAACAATCCCAAACCTCAACCAATGTCACTCAAGTAATCTTGCCCATGACTTTTAATTTGAGCATTGGTTACTTGTAGCTATTTTTGATTTCAGACAATGATGATAACTGTTTGATACAGACTAGAAAAAGATGAAGGCCTCCAAAACTCCATGTCACCAGGGCCAGGGCAAAGGAAAATGCCTCTCCAGGAGCAGATGCTGTATCAGCTGAAACCATCAAGGGTAGCAGCTCCGCAACAGCCAAGAAACTTGCCAGCTTCATGACATTTGTTCCAACTCCGGGTTTCAAACCTCCCAGAAAAAAAGACATGGAATGACTTCAAGACTTGAAGACATAAAATATAGGGCAATTAGTATCTGTTATTTTGTCAGGGCTAAATTTTACCATTTATAAACAATGTGGTAGTTGTGGTATCTTCAATAGCCCTGTTTTTTGTATAGCCCTTTATGGTATACTGCTTTCAACTGTCAGCTACTACCTTTTGGATTATTATCATGTTAAAACAATGTTCTTATTTAAATCTGGCACAATGGAAACTAGTTCACCATTGGTGATGTTATGATGTTATGCTATTCCTAGTTCACTTAATTTTAATTCTGCTTATTCTGATTTGCTTACATTATGTTATGATCAACAACAATATTGTATGTAAATAACCTTTTTACTAGTAAAGAAACATAAACATACAAGGTTTTCACAACAACAGAAAACTGTAAAGGTTCACAGCATCATCCTTTTCACCTTTTCACAGTAACTGCTTCACTTCCCACTAAAGAACATACACATAATCATAAAAACCACAATCACAACTATTAATCCAAAATACAGTTGCATCCTAAGTGCTTTTACTTCAGCTTCTAACGTCATCATTCTCCAAGATATGTTATGGTTCAACAAAGCAACATCACTCTCCATTTGTGCATCAGTTTTAACTTCTCCTAAGTGCTCTAATCCTTCATACTCGTCGTCCTCAGCCCACCTAAAGTAATTGCAGTGGCTGCCCTTCTGCACAAAATCAGGGTACCAAAATGTCAAAATCCAACTCAAATCATTTGAAGTTTCAAGAAGACTACATTGATAACTCACCCGGTATCTTGGACAAGCATGGAACAATCTATCAGGATTTTCTCTTGTCCCAGACTTCTTGATCACTGTCTTCAGCCCACAAAAGCAAACTTGGTCGGAGTTCTTCCTCCGCCACCGCAGCGAAGAGCTCGAGGCATGGCTTCCGTGTGATTGCGACACTTGTCGACTGCGACCCCCACCTACGCTACCCATCGTGCAATCGGTCATGAATTTTCGGCCTCTGCAGAATCAATCTCAAGCTGCAACAACAATGGCAATTTTAAACGAAGAGGGGATTAGAGTTTACAAACCTATGACTAATTTGACATACATATGGAAACATATCTTGTCACCAGCCACTCTGCGCCAAGCTGGCATGCTCATATGCCACACTGACAGCCACCTAAGCAACAGTTAACGGCGTCACTGACGGAATTGACGGAAATTTGACGGAAGGACTAACGTTACCAATTTTAAATTTTTCGGGGACAAATTTTATTATCTTTTTCTTACGGGGACTCGTTTGAAGAATGGGTTATCTTTCGGAGACCAATTTGGCTATTTATTCTATGATTTTTTGTTGGTACATTACATGCAGTTTGCAGCTGTACTAGTTCTCCCATCCTAGAGTATGTTGTGTTAGTCGCCCAACGTATTAGAGAAACTGCTCTTCAACCATGCAGTTCGTTCAGACAATGGTATGTTCTACAGTCCAAATCAATCCCTATCTACTTTGATATATGTACGTTCTAGTCCCTGGTTAGAGACTGAAAAGAGCATTTACTCAAAGTAGACAGGGACTGAAACGTACATATATCAAAGTAGATAAGGACCGATTTAGATGTTTAAATTTCTTAGGAATTGAAAAGTTCATCGAACAAATGATTAGGGACCGAAAATGACATTTACTCTATAATTTAATATAATTTAAATTATATTAGTATATTCTTATTTTCTCAATTAATCTAAATTTAAAAAATTAAAAATTTTAAAATTATAAAATTTAAAAAAGTTTAAATAGATATAAATTAAATTAATTAATTTGGTAAAAGCAAACATACTTGTATCCTTATTCTCGTGTGATTAATTATATTTATTCAATTAAAAAAAATTAACCATTAAACACCACTAATTTTAAATTTAAAAATAAGAGTACTACTATTATTTTTAAATTAAAAATTTAAATAAACATTCATATTAATTTTAAAACTTTTAAATTAAAAATTTTTAATTTAAAAATAATACAAGAACATTTATTTTTTAATTTAAAACTAAAAATTTCAAACAGTTAATTTTTTTCAAAACTGAATAAATATAACTAAAAATATGTACATTTATTTTATCATATTAAATCATTAATTTAAATTTTAAATTATTTGAATAAAATCAAATTAATTAAAAAAATAAAAATATTCCAATACATTCTAAATTATGTCAAATTGTGCAACAAAACACAATTCGCCTAATCACTCGGCAAACTGCATGGTTTGAGAGTAATTCACCCAATTACTGTGTAAACTGGCACAGTTTGCCTATTCATTGAGCAAACTGCATGCAATTTCCGAAAAAAAAAATCATATTTTGGTAAATAATGTTCTATTTCTTTTTGGAAATAATTAATTTTTTAAATTTATAAAAGAAAAAAATCCTGTGAACGATTTGGAGGCATCAAAACATAAAAACAAGTTATCCTCTGTAACTTTGAATCCTTGGACTACTACTACTATGATTATTTACAAAGGATTTGAAAATGTAAGACAAAACAAAATTGCAGTGTTTAATCATTTTCTCAACCTCTCCTCTCAAGGCTGAAGGAAGTAATTAGATATCACATAATACACTCTTAACTCTTAAGGAAAATTGACAGTTCTGCATAGATTTGAGATATTAGAACTTTCATCTAGAAGTTTAGACCAATATTGTGATTGAACACAAAAACACAAACAATCACAAGGAAGAATAAGGCATACTATTGTGGCCAAAATATTCAGTGCCCTAAAACTTTGATGCTTTGATCCGATCAAGAAAGCTTGACATACGTTTAGGTTCATCAGGTTTGAGTTGATCACCAACCGTTAGTTTGTATTGCTCAAACTTTGATTCCTCACATTTCAAGGCCAGAGATTGGCATGACCTTTTACTTCCTGCATAGAGAGGCCACATTTTATTGGTATTATGTCAGAATCGTTGTCAAGAATCGGTTCCTCCATAAGTGGATGAAAATATAGAATTCATGCATATAGCAATTTGCATTATCTAATCAAACAAATAAAAACAATAAATAAAATTAAAAAAAAAATAGTTTAATCACTGCAAAGTGTAAACTGTATTACTGTAAACAAACTGTTCGACAAACCAAACTGTGCCTGCAGCAAGTTAGTTTTATTCAGTTCCTCATGATAGTTAAGCAAGAAAAAAAGACTAGAAAACATACAAAAACAGGTCTCCTTGTCCTTTCAAATTGTAATGTGTTTCATCTTAATTTTTATCTGTAACCATTAACTAGGCTTTTAGGAAGCAGCTAAACCAATCTTAAAAAAAAAAAAAGGAAAAAGAAGGGAATATATACATGCATACATATACACACAACAACAAACTAGAATGTCAATCATACAGGTTTTTCCACCGTTTCTGGGGTTGAAAACCATGTAGTGTTTGCCCTTACCAGTTATATCCAGCAAGTTAAATATGACAGGCACATGTGCAATATTTTTAACCATTGTAATGGCAGACCATACTTTTTCATAGTCCTCCGTTGCAGCTCTAATTATACACAAATTAGTGATTGGATTTACATACTTGACTGCACCCAAAAAATAAGAGAGATGTCATATTATATATTATTTAAAAGAACATCAAATTAACCGGAAATTCATAAACGGAATATATATAATATAATATAAGAGCATGTTACTTACCATCAAATGATGCCATTGCTGTAGCCAAACCACACACCCCAAAATTTACAAGGATGCTGTCTTTTATAGCTTTTGTGACATTAAACTGTGTAATTATCAGAGGGGTGCCCCCTAAATTTTCTCTATTAGGGTTTAGAAAAACCTCCATCACCATAAATCGGTTCTTGAATCCCACCATGATCCCTTTTTCCCTGTGAAGTTTCAATAATAAACTCAAAAAGGCAACAATAAAGCCACTCCAACAGAACAAAATAATATAGAACAATAAATCAAGATTCAAAGGCCCAAAACACAAAATCAGTTGGAATTGGCAGTTGAGATTGATAGTGGACGCAGATATATGGAAAGAAGGAACATGTCGTGAGTAGAAAAGTTCATCTTGTCGGTCTACAACTGTACATTTTACACTGGCATCCAATTAAGTGCTACCTCGGACATAAAAGTGGTTTCTTTTTAGTTAATGGTTGTGTAAGTTATGAGATGTCAGCAAAAAAGAGTTTCATATAAAAGATTCATAGAAACAAGATTCGTTTTAATATAACAAATTAAACAAGACTAAGAGAAAACTAAGGTTTTGAAAACCAGACTAGTGATTGAACCATTCAAGCTACCGGGTCAGAGGTTCAACCAGTTTAACCAAGGTTCAACCACAGTAATCGGATTATAATAAAATAATATATTAAATCATAAATAAGCTCACAGCCTCACAATAACACGAACATACTCTCTTTGTAAATTCAAAAGTACATAAAATTTCAAAATTCAAAAATCATCTTCTAAAGTCTCATAATCTCATGTAACAATTCTGAAGTCTCCGATACAACCAATGCCAATATCCACAGGTACTTCATTAATCTCAGTATTCATACCAGAAAAAATTAATCCTAGACAATCATAATAGGACAATGCCAATCTGCGGGGTCCTCGAACTAAAAATCCAACAAGTCCCAGAAGCTGATATCTTTAACATAACAAAATTAGTCACACTCAAAGGCAAAACTCCCCTCAAAAAACACTTTACACACAGCCCAAAAGCACACTACTCTTTTTTTTAAGCTAACATCACTGATACCCAATGAAGACTGGTAAAACAAACCCCAAAATCAATGCACCAAAAGTCGAAAACCCATCTAAGCATTGCATCCAGTAGCATCCATTAAACTATTATAAGTATGAATCTCTACATAACGATTATAACAGCAGCTAGCCAGCAAACATACCGAATCAATAATATTATAAGATAACAGAAGCAGCAACAATAAATCAATAAGTGATTAACACTTAAAACAAAAACAGAGAGAAGCAACGAAAGAAATTAAAACATACGAACCAGGGGATGGCAAATGAGCAGTGGCCCGCAGAGGGGGTGACCAAAGCGGAACAGAGGCGACGTTGAAGGGGACACGAACGGGGGACGGAACGACGGCAGAAGCGCGACGGAATGAAACAAGTAATGATGGGATTATGTGACTGCATCAATGTGAGGAGAAAGGGAGGATTAGGTTTATCAGAAGCGAACCAGTAATTGACCCAATCATACGACCGGGTCACCAAGTCACTGGTTCAACCAGTGGGTCACTGATTTACCCGGTTAACCCGATCATAATTAATGTAAAATTATAAAAGTAAAATTAAAATCAAAAGTTAAAAATTAAAATGTATTTCTTCACAAACATATTAATAACAACCAAGTATCAGTTTTTAGACATTACTAATGATGCAAAAAGAGATAATAAACTGGTCACGGGTACAAAATACTCTCTCAATTTAAATGAACAAGAGAGAGAGCAAAAAATAACACAATCAGTTAATCAAATTCAAGGGATGATCTCAAAGTCGGCATCTATATCTTCAGAGGACAAATCTGATGCTTGACCAACATTTCCTTCATTTTGATTTGCATCTATATCTACATTTGTGTATTTTTCACAAATCAATACCAAGAATAATTCGTAATAGCAACTGAGTTGTGATGAACACATTTTTAAAATTCTAGCAAAAAAAAAAAAAAAAACGAGAGCATGGGAACAATAACTGAACAATTTTATTCTGAGTTGCAGAGAGCGTGAACCTCATTTTCAACAACAAAAGATTTAGCTCAAAAGATGATTTACAGCAACAAAAAATGTAGCTAAGTGATTATATCAGCAAGACAACAACAGATTCAAGCTTCAGGGATGATAATTCAACTATTTTCAGCAAAAAAAAAAAAAATTAGTTCAGTGATATTTTCAGAAACAAATTCAACTTTTAGCAACAAAATCAAGGTGCAGTGATGAATTACAGCAACACAAAATTTAGCTAGGTGATTTTTTCAACAAGCCAGCAACAGATTCAAGGTTATAATCAGTAAATAATTCAACTCGGTGATGATTTTCAGCAACAAACAAAAATTACCTCAGTGATATATTCAGCAATAAATTCAACTCTTAGCAACCAAATCAATGTTCAGAGATGAATTACAGCAACAAAATTGAGCAAGAAAGAACAGGGGAATTTGCTGAACTCACCAAATCGGGGACCAGCTGCTGACGTCGAGGAGGAAGCTGACGGCGAGGCTCAAAGCAAAAGACGACAACGACGACCAGCCCCGGGACGTGCTGCTTCTGCCACCGGCTACGACGAGCGCAGGGAAGGCGCGCGACTGATTGCGAGACAGTGACGAGACAAAGAGCGACGGCGAGCGCAGGGAAGGCGCGCGCTGACTGCGAGACGGTGACAAGACAGAGAGCGACGACGAGCTTGAGTGCGATACCGGAGGCAGTGAGAGAGACCGGAGATGAGAGAGCTTGAGTGCGAGAGCGACAGCGAGAGAGATGAGAGAGATTGGGCTTAGTGAGAGAGTGACAAGACTGAGACACTGAAGGGTGGCCCGGTGGGTTCGAGAGAAGAGGAAGGAGACGTTCCTAGAGCAGATTAGGGTTTTGGCTTTCCTTCACTACAAAGCCACGTCGTCTTCAAATTTTTTTTTTCTTTCAAAATTAAGCATGACCCGGTCCGGGTTATAGAAACCTACCGGGTCTCCGGTTTTGCTTGGACCCGGATGGACTGAACCAGTTTTTTGCGGATCTGATAGCTCCGGCGGTTTGGTAAGTGATTTGGTCCAGTCAAGTGACATGGTGATCGGATTTCCAGTCGAATTATCTAAGTCAAGTCGGATCTGATAACTATACTTTAGACCAATAACAAAAAAAAAAAAAAAACAAAAACTTACTTTAGACCTTTATTTTCTTCAAGGCCCGCATGGAAAAGTTGTTTTTTAATAAATAAAATAAGTTGATTATTTATTAATATGTGTTTTTAATTATTTAAAATTTTGATATATTTTAAATGATCACATTTAAAAAATTAAAATTTAGATTCGATATAATTTGTTTCAAGAAAAAATAACAATTTAAAAATGTTAAATTATAAAACTCTTAAAAAATAAAATTTAGAGCCGATAAAATTTAAAATTTAGATGAGATCTAAAAATAATATAATATAAATTATTAAATTATAATAGTATCAATTGAATTGAATTAAAAAAATCAATTCACATCATTATAGTATAAATTACAATCTTTTCAATAAAATCGGATTAGTTTGAAAAATAAAAATTAAATTATCATCTATATTATAATAAAAAATAAATGATCATTTGTATATATAAAAGATGAAAATGCTGACATATGTACCCACATTAAATCGAAATTAAACTTGTACTCACGCAAGATGTCCTCTGTGTGACAAAAGTACCCTATCTTTAGAGGGTTGGAGTGCCACGTAGGGTACTTTTGTCACACGGAGGGCATTCTGCGTGGGTACAAGTTTAGTTTCGATCTAGTGTGAATACATATGTCAGCGTTTTCATCTTTTATGGGTACAAAATGTCATTTATTCTTATAATAAATTATATCAATTTTATTTTTTAAACTAATCTCTCATTGGCAAAGAAAAAACTATAAATCTTTTAAAAAATCATATATCAATAATTAATCAATTTATTTTATTTATTTAAAAAAGTTTAATTATTCTATCGGTCTTTTTAATTTTATCTAATTTTTAATTAAATTTTTATATTTTTTAATTGAATCCCTAAATCATATCTAATTAAGTCCTTAACACTTGACTGAATATTTTATTTTGGTTAATAGAATATTCCGTTAATTCTAACGTTTTTATGACGATAGAGACTTAATTACAAAATCTTATATGGTATAGGAATCCATTTAAAAATAAAAAAATATATATAGAGAGACCTAATTAAAAATTTAGTAAGACTATAAAAATCAGTAAAATAATTAAATTTTTAAAAAATACAAAAAAAAAAGAAAGTTTTTTTATCCTTCGGTAAAAAAAGAGTTTGTCAAGATTTGGCCCCATTTCGAATATGTTCATTAGTTTCTAAATGTTTTTTTTTTTATATGATTCCAGTTTTCGAATTTGGAAGTTTTCTCAATTGATCAAACCGATTGGATTTTAGTTTTTTAGGTTTAATTGTCCGATAAGATTTTCAAAACCATGAAAATAATTAAAAAATAATCAATTTGCTTTTGTACTTTAATGTTGAGGAAATAATTGAGGTCAACAAAGTCTTTTAAAGAGAATTGTTATGGTCTTGAGACTAGTTCTTGAATTTTTGAGGTAGAAGAATTTTATGACAATACGAAAGGTGTGTTTCCTAATTAATGGTGATGCCTAACACTTGCCATTGTTGAACTCAAAGCTCTTAGGGGAAAAACAATCATTTACACCCATAAACTTCATGAATGCTCACAAAATTATCCATCAAACAAGAAAATTAACGTTGTATCTATGAAAGATGAGTTTTATATATGGTTCTAAAAATCGAATCGGACCGACCGGTTCAACCAGAAAAATTGGGAACCGGTCACTTAGCCGGTTCGGATAAGGTCAGAAACTGTCTGACAAAAAACTGGTGAGAAAACCGATCGAACCGGTGGTTAACCAGTGAACCGGGAGAACCGTCCGGTTTTTTAGCAGTTTTTCGGTTTGGATATTAACTACAAAACGGCGCCGTTTTGAAGGTGGAAAAAAAAAAAAAAAACAAGCTAAACGCATGAACCCTAATCCTAATCTCAGTCTCTCACACTTTCACAACTCACAAGAGAAAGCACAGCATAGCCACCACCAGCGAGCAGAACTGCAAAAGAGAGAGCACCGACGGGCCACGATCGAGCAGCCCCTCTTCGCCGTCGCATAGCCACCACCATCGCCACCACATCCCACCGCCATCACCACTGCATCCCACATCCCACAGCCCCTCTTCGCCGTCCCACAGCCCCTCTTCGTTGTCGCCGAGCTCCCCTCGTCGTTGGTTGTCGCCGAGGTCGCCTCCTCCATCGTCGTCGCCGAGCTCGCCTCCTCCATCTTCGTCGCCGAGCTCGCCTCCTCCTTCGTCGCCGTTACTCGCCGCCGGTAATACTCGCCGCCGTTACTCCGTGTTCATGTTTTGTTATCTGGATTCATGATTTGGATTCTGTTCATGATTTGTTATCTGGATTCATGATGAGGTCATCAGAAAAATTCTGTTTGAGTTGCTGTTCATGATTTGGTATCTGTTCATGATTTGTTCATGATGAAATGAGTTGCTGCTTCATGATTTTGGTTGCTGAATTATTTATTTGTTCAAGCTGGATTACATGATTTTGGTTGGTGCTTCATGATTTCGGTTCCTGCTTCATGATTTCTTTTTTTAAAACAGGTGGTTGTAGAATTGGTTAAACCTTCCATCTCCAAAAAATGAAGTTAAAATAAAAAATCATGTTGTTGTCACCATTTTGCCTTCTTGTTCTGCATCGGTAATTTCCTGCTCCTCTGGTATTGAGATAAACAGATGACTAGAAGACCCAAATGTTCATTACATCATGGTACCATTGGCGGGTTCATGTGGCAAATATGTTTAATATTTTATGTGCATAACATCCTTGACCAGCAGCCATTCATAGCCCCTTGGTACGTTTTCACATGTAATTCATGGTAAAACCTAATGCTTAGTTGCAAAACCTCATTATTTGTGCTAAACTGTGGTCCGAGGGACGAGGTGGAATGTTGAATGCGTTCCATTATTAACAATCTATTATAACGAGTCACCTTCATTGTACTTCTGATTTGGATAATATAATCAAATCTCAGTTGAACAACAACGTGAGTGTTCTTAGTTGGAACACTTAATGATAATTATGATTTTTGATGAGTTGCATCTTTGATTAGTTGAAAACTTGCTAGTAATTGTTTCTTTTGAATGTAGAACATTATGGGTTTGTCATTATGTGCGTTTTTTTTTTTTTTTTGTTTAGTTATAAACTTTGATGTTTGAAGTTGTTTGTGAACCTCTAATATTAAGTAATGGATAATTTATTATGTAAAATTTTAAATTTTATTAAGTTAGAAATTATTGAATTTATATATTTAAAATTATTTTTAGGTTTTTTAATAATTTTATTTTATATTTAATTAAACCGGTTGAACCCCGGTTGAACTCCGGTCGAACCAGTGAACTATTGAACCAGTGACCTCACCGGTTTTTTGATCGGTCCGGTTCTCGCAACCTTGGTTTTATATGACAAAAATAATCAAATCCTAATTTTTTGTTGACTTTTTAATAAAATTCTCAAATTACCCCACTCTTTATCTTTCCCATCCTCACTCGTTTTTCTTTCTGACTCATAATTTAAAACAAACCCAACCATAAACTAGTAAACCTTTCTTCGAACTCAGCCACCATCTATTCAAACTCATCACCAAACTCTTCTCCTCAGATAGAAGGTGCCATCGTCGACGGCAGTGATAAAAATCTCTAGTACCAAAATCCTCCCCAAACTCCACTACCGCCAAACCTTATTCGAACTCCAACATAACTCTACAATAATAGCATTTTCTTTAAGTTAGAACATCACATCTCTAAACTCCTTAATTCCTATTTCAATGGGTCCCCTGGCATTTTAACCCTTGTCATTAACATCTCCCAACCATCCCTCTTGTACCTGTGCACATCGGATCACTCTCACCCACCTCAAACAACAAGATAAAGAAGAACAAGAAGAATAAGGGGAGGGATTGACCACGGAGCCTGGGTTTGGGGTGGCTATGCCCAGCTTCGCCTGACCTGCCCTCAACGAGCTGGCTTGTACCCAAGAAGTCCCGGTTAGAGGTCCCTGCAGTGTCTCTCGAGGTGAAGGAGAGGCTTGGGGCTTTGGGAGCTCAAAACAAGGCGTCTCAAGCTTTAAGAGAATTCATCTTGAATGGTGATGATGACGATAATTAAGATGATGACAGTGATGAAGACGATGATGATGTTGAGTTGGAAGAATATGAGGGGTTCTTTTAGAGAGAGAGAGAGAGAGAGAGAGCATGAGTTAGAGGTCACCGTCAATGAAGGGTTGAAGATAAAGAAGTGGTGGCAATAGAAGATTGTGAAGGTTTGGAATTTGAGAAAGAAAATATACGTGTGGAATTGATGATAAATATAAAGGGTGGAAGTAGTTTGAGAATTTTATTAAAAAATCAACAAAAAATTAGGGTTTAGATGTTTTTGTCACACAGAACCTAAGTTTCATGAGTACAACGTTAGTTTTCTTATTTGATAGGTACTTTTGTCAGCGTTCATACAAGAGGTTGGATGCCTCTTTGATATGGATTGGGAGAAGGGTCTTTCTCTAAGGCCGTTAACTAGTCCCATGATTTCTGTGCAATCTCTTGGCCTAGATCCTTTAGCTCGATGAACTTCCGAGCTTTTCTTGGGCCTCTCTGGGTTCGGCTGACGTGTGTCTCTAGCAACACCTTTTTCTTTATCAGCTCGGGGTGGTATGATTAATGCTCGTTCGGCATTGTATTGTTCTTCTTCTCGGACTTCGGAATTAGAAGTTGTGTGTCCATCTTTTGGAATATCGTTCGCCATCATACGGTCTTGATTACCAGGTCCCCGGCAACGGCACCAATGTTTCGAGTGTTAACTGAAATGGATGGATTTTTTTTTTGTCTGAACATGAGGTTCAGACTTTTTTTAGGGTAGCGTCCGATGTCTGCTGGGTCGAGGTGTCACTGTCCAAGTTCTTCATGAGGAGGTGGAGGGTGGTACCTGCAAAGGACTCCAATGCTTAAGTTAGCAAGGGTTTTAGACAGGTTTTTAGTAGATTGAAATTCGAAGAATACCTGAGAATGTCAGAATATTTATAAGTATAAATGTAAAGTCAATAACCACTTTTTAAGTAGTTCCACCTTTGATGATGGATTAGTTATTCTCTTTTAGTAAGGAGGTTGTTAGGATCTCCCTTTTAGATAGATAGAAGAGATAGTAGGGGTTAGTTATTTATTTAGATAAATAAGGTTGAACTCATGCCATTACGACCGACCTCTGTGAAGTCAGGTAAATATCTGCCTAACTAATGTCTGTAGATTGAGCTTTATTTATTTTGAATTTGACTAGGTAATGAACCAGGATATAAACAATTATTTTTTTTTCATTTTATATATAAACACATAATTTATAACAAATATAACTTCAAGAGTTTTCTTGCTTAGACATTGTATCCAACAAGCCACATTTTTATTATTCATAAATTTTTATAGATTTTGATGTTAATATCTTACATAAATTACGGTGTATTTGGTAGCCACATTTGAAGGAAAAAAGCACATTAAAGCTTCTTAAAAGTTTTAATTTTTTATTTGACTAATTTTCTTCTCTACAAACGCAGAAGTGATTTTGTTCATAAAACCACGTTTACAAAAAGTAATAATTTCTAACTTCTCCGTTGCACTAACATGCTTTTAGCCACTATCTTCAACATTTATTTTTTTTTTTTACCAACTTTATCTTTTATACATGTTATTGTATTATTTATAAAATTCTTATTATTTCTCACTATATGAACTCTTTTTCTATTATTTATTATTTATATTTTTTATTAATTTTTTTATTTGACATTATATATTTTTATAGTTATAATTTTTGTGTATTATGTTTATTATTATCTTTTTATAATAGAATTTATTAATCCCATTAGATAAAATAAATTAAAAAAAATTAACCATAAATAATAATAATAATAGTTAAAAATTATAACGTACTAAAAAAGAGTACTAAGAGTATTAAAAATATACTATATAAAAAACATATAAGAAAAAAGTATAAAAAAAATTAAACATTATATTATAATGTCATGTCCTTTTAAGTAATTATCTATCTAACAGTGATTTTAACTAATATTATCCAAACAATATTTATTTTATCAAAATCAATTTGGTAAAAAATTGCCAAACATAAATCATGTTGACACAAACTTACTTCTACCCAAAATCAAATCTATAAAATCAATTTTATTCAAACTGGAGTTTGACAAACCACAATCCAAACACACACTCGGTAGTTCACAGTTTCACACGTCTCCAACTACTACTTTTATTTTTCATAAATTTTGTACTTGAGAAAACCTATTCGTAAATGTAATTAACAAATTACCGATGAACATACCTAGGTTTTTAACACCAAACTTCAGACATTTTTTTCTATTAAAAGATGCCATACTTTACAATGCTGGACGGAATAAGGATGAACATTTTTAAGTTTCCTTGGCTTCAATAAAAGCTTATTTACTGTTAAAAGACTTAAGATTTAAGAATTAAGATACAAACGCCATGAATCCCAAAAGCCATACACGGCCAAGATTGGCTAGTCTAAAAACTTGTACATTATTTTATTTTGGGTCAAGCTAGAGACACACCCAAAATTGTTTAGGACATACCTTTATTCTGGCTTTAACACACATAATATATTAAGAACAAAATATGTATTTTTAGCAATTTTCAGTATATATAAGCCACACAAACAAGACAACAGCGAACAAAAACATCATGCAGTAATACAAAACACAGGCAGAGAAGAATCTGTCTGTGCGGAAAGATTTTGGTATCGTTGCCGCATCGCGGCACTCATTAATTTCTGTGTGGCGTTTGTCTTGAAACCATGTGCTCTGATTTCTGCTCAGAATGGAAAAGTTTGGACATAAATATAGCTTAAGCAAAGAAAAACAATATTCATAGTTCAAAACTAGAAAATCTTCATGACGAATATACACAACCGGAACTAGAGTAGACTTTAATAGGATAAACATGATTATGCAGTTCAAAGAAATCAACTTGATCAGAACAATGTAGCTGGCCCACAAAAGGAATTAACGCTCAGTTATTTTGTGGCTTCAAAACCTACTAAGGAAGTAAGGATGTTCATAACAGCCAAGTCAATTCGACTGTAAAGTTAGCAAAGTGAGACACTCTTGAGGCTGCAGAATTATAGAAATTTTCTGCTATCCCTGCTTTTACATGGTATTAGCATTATTTTCCTACTTTTTTTTGTTTAATTTTATTTATTTATATTTTTCCGTTGTGTGGATCATTGTTCCATGCAGCTAAATCTCGCAAGAGAAAAAAGACATAAGATGCAACTGACCTGCTCCGAATATGGCAAATATTTTCCATCAAATGTCACGACCACACGATCTTTCCCATCTACTCCTTTGACTTTGTCAACCGAGCAGTAGAAATCTATTGCTGACATGCTGAAAATGAAAATTAACAAAAACTATTTGTTAGGCAGGGAAATCTTCAAAAATAAAATGTTCAGTTTGCTTTCCACAAGAATTTTATTATTGGCTGAGATCTTAAGCATGTTTAAGTGAAAATGTTGCATTATAGATTGGACAATGGAGATAGTATAGACTAAAGAAGGATGAAAGGTGATAATAATGTATGTCATAAAACTGCGAGTGGTAAACTTTCAATCTCCAAAGAAAGAACTTCAAATTTCTTGACTTCCGACTTTGCTCCTTCAATTTTAACTTGCACTTTGATAACGATAAGATAGCCTTTCTTGTCACAGGAAGGGTGCAGGAAGATATGTTTAAGAACATATGAATGGACATCCAGAACAAAACAATAACCTGATATTCTAGGAGAAAGAGACAATGTATCTGTGTGGTTGAGCCTTGTGAGGTTTAGCTCCCTCGTCCGAAAATCATTCATAAGCATCGGGTTGTAACATGCATAAGATCAAGGTTTCAATAACAGAGTCGTTAACCAGGACTCAGTTTCAGAAAAACCAGAATGTCTCTTGGTGTCTTGTCTGAAATCCTCCTGACAAGACATTATTAATAAACACAATTCATTAAACCTTCTTACAATACAATATTCCCCTTGGCTTCAGAATACAGGATCTCTGGATCTTTTGGTTTTACCATCCAAAAGGTTTTGGAAATGATTCATTCATTGAGATTTATGACATTGATAATCACTCAGATATTTCTTCTCCAGAAACACAGGTGCCTCTGGTGGTTCCAAAGAAGACAAAAGCATCAAATATGATACCTAAAGACTGGTTAGCAACTACATAAAAAGTATAAAATCCTGCATTGGTATTATATAAAGAATCCTAAAATTCCAAAATCCTGATTTCAGAGTATATTACATCAGCACTTTGAATTATTAATTTAAATCATCAGTTAACAATGATTAATAATTTGGACGCTTCACATTGAAAACAAGGATAGAAAAATGTCCCAACCCTGATTGAAAATGGCATAACCACAAGCATATGAATATCAATACATAATGTATTATCAGTTGAATATTCTCTCTAACATAGAAACCATGTTTCAATAAGCCTCAACATATTTAGCGCACATTTTTATTTGTAACTTAAGAATATATATAACATACATAGCCTATTGCACTATAAGAAAATCAAAATTGATTTCAGCGGCAAGAGTTAGTTTCAATTTTCAATAAGGACCAGTCTTGACAATAATTTAGAGAATTCCTTAGACCTAATATCCTCTTTTTAAACAATAAGCTGTAAAATTGAATGGCGTAGCATATATGACACTGCGGCATAGCATTATCAATATAAAAAAGCATCACAAAAAGAATATAATTTGATCAAGCAAGAGAAATTTATAAAAATAAAAATTCAAAACTTACATCCCATCACCAAACTCTTCATTGATTATTTCTTTAATGCTCTCCCCAAAATGCATAACAGCTTCATTCAACCTATGAAAGAGAATATCAGTAACCCGACAAATTAAGCATCCAAAAACTGCAAGTCATATGATGCATCATGCATAATACATTCCTAATATTAGAATCCAAAAAAGCGAGTAACACAGGTCCACAAAGTACATGTAAACCACTTTGGAATGAAGTATGTCACATTCCTTGACTGAACAGAAGCATTTTCAAAAGCTGAAGCAGGTACTATATCTTTACAAACCTTATATTAGCTCATATATAATTGAATGCCACTGCCTCCATTCCCCTTTTATCAGTCACTAATCTGGTACATTCTTGAATTAATTTATCTGAATTTATATTCGGGTACACTGGTCCAAGAATTACCAAATTTCGTTCTGACAAATAAAAGAGAACGAAGACAATAGCATTAATCCTTATCCATTCTCAGTCTAAAAGGGTTTTTGACTATCGACACATTATTAGCAACTAAAATGTATGCAGAGAATATGTTGGCTAAAAAACAAAAATACAAGTATAAATCCTCAGACACTGATAAATGGTTTCAATTCTACACCATGTTTCATAATTAATTCATTTTTTGAACTTAAACCAAGCCTGAAATGTCTAGAGTGAAATTGAAAAAGCTTAAACTTTGAGAGGATAATTATACCATAATCACAGCCTCATGTTCGAGTTAAAATTCAACTACAGAATATCCACATGCACCAAAATGATTAAAATTAGAATTTACAGCACTCAAATGTGAGGAGCAAGAAGAAGAACCTATATACAGTGGGTTCTTGGATGAGGTGAGGGTCATAAGACCTCAAGGGGGGCCTCATCATCTCTTCCAAAAGATCATCGGTCAGGTCAGGGAGGGCTGCCCGGAGCTTAGGGGCAGTTTGGGGTTTGAGCTGAGCTTGTCTTTTGAGGAGCTGGGCAACATAGACGTTGGTCAGTCCGGTTTCCTCCGCTAACTGACTGTACGACTTGCCGTTCTTCTGCTTCACAGCTTGGAGCTTTTTCACTACGCTCGCTTTGCTATTATCCTCCATACCTAAAGTTGATTAACAAATAATGGTTCAATAAGAAATAGTGTGTTGAGCAGTGGTCAGATTGTGGTAGACTATGAAATTGATGGTCTACCTAGGGCTGTCAGACAGTGTCGGATGGCGGTGGTCCGTAAGAAGAAAAAGAAGAGTCACGAATGCAGCGCAGCAGCGGACGAGTTGACGTGCGGAGCAGCGGTGCGGGTGCTCCAGAGTCCAACTCCACCAACCGTCTTATTCTAAAAGTTTCAAAAACCGACCGGTCATTAAATGGTTCTAAAATATTTGTATGTAAATTGGAGTTAAGTCCACTTTGGTCCTGAGATTGACGAGTTGCACTTATTTAGTCATTGAGATCTCAATTGTACTAAATTAGTCTTTTAGATTTGAAAAAATGCACCACATTAGTCCTTCTCCTAATTTTCGTCACCGAAGCACTAACGCCGTCAGTAACGTGGCCATTTCTTGCCACGCTGGACCCAGCAACATGGCAATAAATTTGATTAGCTCCAATTTAGTCCTTGTCCCCTTTTATAACCAAGATTTCTGTCCTAACTTCTTCTTCTTCTTCTTTTATCCACTTTTCCTAGTTCTTCGTCTTCTTTCTCGCTGTGCAACTTTCTGGGTTTAGGATCATGAGTGCAAGTGGGAGCCACAATTCCATGCGGTCAAGCAGAAGGATCTCCAGAGGAACCAATAGAGCATCGAGTGTTCCAGAGTGGTGTGGGTGGGGATGCCGCCCTGTTCTCCGGTGGTCCACAACAGAGGCTAACCTTAACAAGCCATTCTTTGGGTGTCCTAACTACAATGTCAGTGGAAAAAGGTGGTGTGGTTTGTTTGTTTGGGCTGACATTGGAGAAGAAGACATCGATAAAAGGGTGACTGCTACCGAGAATGTTGATGAACTGAGGGTCAATTTGGCCTGGAGAATTGGAAAGTTAGAAGTTGAAGTTAGGACCCACAAATTGTACATATTATTGTTGGCTCTGTTTATAATATTTGTTGCTGTTTTCATGTTGTTATTTAAGGTTTGAGGATGATTATGTTTTAATGTGATTAGGGTTATTGTAAAGTAGACAAAAGAAAAAGTGTCATTGTGAATTGTTTGAAGTTGGTAGTCTTGCTCTAAATATAAACCAAGAACTCTATTTTTGTCATCTAACAAAATGATGGAAAAAATATTGTAAAGAAGAACCTGTTAGTAGCATAATTAAAGGTAGAACAATTTGTCATTATAATAATAAGATGCTAACTTAACAATGAGTTTCCAGCATGAGTATTAACAAGCAAAACAGCTGCCATATCAGTGACACCTCCCCAACTTAATTAAAAGCTAGTTCTTGATCCAAAATACACCAATAACAAAGACAGATAGTGCCATTAACCTTACAATGTTTTCAAATATAACAATTAGTCTACTGTCATATACTGAAGCCAAAAAACAAGAGTATGATTCACAAAAAGATTCCTAATTCAACTACATTCATTTCTTCTTTTTCGGGAGCTTGAAGCCGGGTGTTGGGACAAATTTCAAGAAGTTGGCCAGTCTGAAAGATGTGGCTGAGCTTGCTCCTTGCAGTGGATCCATGGTGACCAGTCCTGATGGTGATGAGGACTTCCTCCTGGTCTGCAACTTGGATGGCCTTTGAGGTGGTGCCTATTCCAATAAAATAATATCCAAGATGAGACTGATTGTGCACAAAAATTTGAAATGTAGTTTGATAGAGTAAATGATTTACCTCTTGAGACTCTTGTGCAACTGAGAAGTTGGGTTGAGAAATATCGATCTCAACTTCTTGCACATCAACAGGCTGGGGTGCAGGATCTGGAGGAGGTTGACTTGGCGGTGTGACAGTATTTGGATCAACAGTTGATCCTGATGCTGCATTTTCTTGGGGATTGGATTTAGTCTTAGCAGCAGCAGCAGTAGCTGCAGCAGCAACATCAGCTGCTCTCTTTTTTGGGCAACCCCTCTTTGTGTGCCCCTTCTGTAGGCAATATCTTCAAGTAAAGGGCTTCAGTTGTCTCTTTAAGACTCCAGTAGACTTCATTTTTTTTGCTTCCTCCACTGCCCTCATTTGCATCCTTTCTTCTTTTCTTTGTGAGTGGTCCAGTCTTTTTCTTAGCCTTTGGTGCTTGTGGTCTGTTGGACTCAGATTTCTCCCAAAGATGTTATCCAGGTAAGAGATTTATGTAATGGGCATACGTGTCTCTGTATGCGTCCATGGTGAGCCATTTATGACAGAAATCTTCAGGTTTTCTGTTCACCCTTGCAAGAGCCGCACAAGCATGCATTATGTGGTTATTAGCTATCGTTCTCATCACGAACATTCTGACCTCCTCAAGTAGAGTGATTATTGGCTTGGCCCTTGCTTCTTTAATTCTTGCATTGAAGACCTCGTATGCATTATTGCATATGTTATCAAGCTTTGGGCTATGACTAAATGCTGACTTCGTCCATGACTCCCTAGGCCACTTGTTCAGGTAATTCCATGCATCTTCATTAATTTTCTTAATCTTGTTCATGTTATCTGAGAAGTCTTGATATTAGGTTGACCTTGCGCATTCCCAGAGTAAGCCCTTAACTCTAGATCTTTCCACTACTTGTTAAAGTTTCTCCATAGGTGCCACACGCAGAACCTATGGTAGACATGTGGCATGACCTCCTGGACAGCAGTGATAAGGCCCTACATGCGAAGACAACACCTTATTTCACTTTTATTGTGATACATAATAGTCCCTCAGATACAATTAATGAACCCATAATAGTCCCTAACATTTCTTTAATGAATACATAATAGTCTCCCACTTTTACGTCGTTCCCTGTTTTGGTCCCTATATTACACTACTCCCACCTAATACTGACAGTCCCATACGAGAAATTCTTAGTAGAAGACAAGTCCTATTCAGACCAATCAACAAGTTCATTTGAACTATTTACCATACAGAATCCATTCAGATTATTTACAAACAAGAAATCAACAAGAAATCAACAAGTTCATTTTGCAGTATTCTCAATCCAGAATCCATTCAGATTATTACCAACAAGAAATCAACAAGTTCATTTACACTATTTATAATCCAGAATCCATTCAAATTATTACCAACAAGAAATCATACAAGTCCACCAACAAGTTAATTTACACTATTTATAATCCAGAATCCATTCAGATTATTACCAACAAGAAATCATACAAGAAATCAACAAGTTCATTTACACTATTTACCATGGAAGAAAATAAAGATAATGAATGAATAAAGATTATTACCTTTGCATGTCACTCATAAAGCACCATTTGTTTTCTTTATAGTCTCCTAGGTCCTCGTGGAGTGATAAATCACTATTTTATGGTTTATCTTCTGCTCAATTGAGTGGATTTTATCAACTCTTTACCCACTTATTCATAATATTTGCATGATTTTATATTTCCTTCCTGATTTTGTGCTATGATTGAAAACATGCTTCTTTGATCTTATATTTACTTATTATTAATCCTCTCCTATTACCATTAGATGCCTTGATATGTGTGTTAAGTGTTTTCAGAGATTACAGGGCAGGAATGGTTCAGAGGATGGAAAGGAAGCATGCAAAAGTGGAAGGAATACAATAAGTTGGAGAAATTGCTGAGCTGTCCAGCCTGACCTCTTCGCACTCAAACGGTTATAACTTTAGCTATAGAGGTCCAAATGACGCGGTTTCAGTTGCATTGGAAAGCTAACGTCCGGGGCTTCGATTTGATATATAATATGCCATAGTTTCTCTGATGCTAGGCGACACGAACGTATGATCCACGCGGATGCGTCGCATCTGCGAACTTCAATCCGCGCGGCCGCGTGGACGACGCCTCCGCGTCACTTGTCCGCGATCTGAACGTACCAGAATACGCAAGGGGCTATTTCTGAGCTATTTTTGACCCATTTTTTGGCTCGAAAAACACAGATTAGAGGCTATAAAGTGAAGGAATGCATCCATTCAGAGGGAGCTCGCCAATTTTTACTTTTCATGAATTAGATTTAGTTTAGAGAGAGATTCTCTCTCTCTTTAGGATTAGGATTTAGATTTAGGATTTTTCATTCACTTTCAGGATTATCTCTTTTGATCTGGTTCAATATTCCTTTTATTTACTTTTGCAAGCTACTTTATGAATCCTTTCAGGTTACAGATCATTTGAATTAATGTTATTTGAGGTATTTCAGTTTAATATTAATTTCTCTTATTCATGCTATTGTTACTTTTACTCTGAAGACATTTTTATTCCAAGTAGATTTATTTTTCTCCTTTTGGTCTTGGTTAAGAAATCAGTAACTCAGGAGTTATCCAATTCAACAGCATAATTGATAATTGTTATCTTTGTTAATTGAATTGAACTTCCATAATCCCAATCTTTTCTTAGGAAATAATTAGGATTCAAAGATCAACCAATTAATCCCCTGACCTTCCTTTATTTGACTAAAGGTTAACAAAGTGGAATTAAGATTCAACTTTCATTGTTATTGATAAGGATAACTAAGGTTGGACTTCTAATTTCTCATACCTTGCCAAAAGTGTATTTTTACAGTTATTTATTTATTTTACAGTCATTTACTTACTTTTAATTGCAATTCAAATTACTTGTTCCTCATCTTCAAAACCCCGATTTACAATCTTC
The DNA here is from genome assembly GCF_059453495.1 of Arachis ipaensis. NCBI lineage: Eukaryota > Viridiplantae > Streptophyta > Magnoliopsida > Fabales > Fabaceae > Arachis > Arachis ipaensis. The sequence goes on from NC_142442.1 coordinate 31,927,680, forward strand.
ATAACCAGTAATAAGAACATACTTCCCTGCAGTTCCTTGAGAAGACGACCCGATGTTTGAATACTTCGGTTAACAATTTATTTAGGGGTTTGTTACTTGTGACAACCAAAACGTTTGTAAGAAAGGTTGATTACTTGGTTTAGTAACTATACTCGCAACGAGAGTTTTCTATAACCTCTAAACCATCAATCTTTAGTTCTTCAAAATGGAACCGTTGCTGGGGAACTGCTAACGTGTGCCTTATTATTGGTTATTGTAAATATTTTTCTTTTGCTTGTTTATTTATTTCTGTTTTTCCTTTTTAATTTTATTTGCTACTATGAACTCTCACCTCTCTCGCTTTGAGTTTGGTTCTAACTTTGTTGAAGGAAATAGAAGTTACATCAGGAATATGCATCAAGGTCAAACCAATCAAGGATGGATGGAACCAAGAGGATCTAATCACCCCTTTAGGCAACAACACCCTCCAAGATATCATGGACAAAGGCCATTCTACAATGCATATCCAGCTGATAGATATGGTGGACAACCTTGTTACTACCAACAAGCCCCACCCCGTGCCTATAGACCATCCTCTCAACATAACCCCGAACCACCACACTCACAAGCTTCTCTTCACCATTCGCCACCACATGATCCCTATTTACCCCAGTTCCAATCCAGTCACTCCCAAGCACCACCACTTTCCTATGTATCATGTCCAAATCCATCACCCCGAGAATCAGAGGTTCGCCTCAAGGAAACAGTAAATAAGATTCAAGCAACCATTCGACAACTGGAGCAAGCAGTAATTCAATTAGTTTCTAGACGCGCGAACATTCAAGGACCAACCACAGCCCCATGTGGACAATCTAATGAAGAGCGTAGCATGAAGGAGATACTAGAAACTCCAGTGGACAAGACAGAGCATGAATTCGTACTCGAACAAGTAGAAGAAGCTGTCATTGTACAAGAAGAGTTAGTTGAAGATCTAGGAGATGCAGAACCTCCATGGGAATCCAGAGCTGAGGAGAAATCCGTCAAGGACATTATAGTTAATGCTACGGAGGATAGCACACAATCCCCAAGGCAAGTCGTTTATGAAGAATCAGACGGAATAATCCAGGAAGCAAATTCCCTTGATGATGATAGTCACAAGTCAAGCTCTCTTAGTAATGAACTTGCATCTGCAAGTGAGTTCTCTGAGATCGACGAATCTTCCCCAAATGAATATGAGGATGATGCAGAGGTAGATTTTTCTCAACCCCCAATCTATGACTCAAGTGATGAGGAAGACATAGAAGACTTTGACCAGGGTGATGATGCATTTGAAGATCCTTGCAAAGAAGTGGAGGAATTCACAGAAGAGCACAAGGGAGCAGAACTTATAGAACCACCAGAAACACCTTCCCCAAGGCCATTACCACCTAATACAAGCTTCAAGTGGGTACAATCCTTAACTTTTAACTTTACTTATTCACTTGAATATGGTTTACTTGAAACAGATGGCCAGCTTAGAGCTCTCTGCGGCTTTAAGAATAAGAGGAAAATGGCTCGTGCTCAGAGCTGGTGCACAAGGTTCAATAAGGTTCCACGCTTCAACTCAAAGTGCACCGATTGGCATCAAAATCAATCGAATGGATCTCGGAAAACGTTTGGTTACTGATGAGCGGATAATTTATATGCTTTTTGGCATTGTTTTTAGTATGTTTTTAGTAGGATCTAGTTACTTTTAGGGATGTTTTCATTAGTTTTTATGTTAAATTCACATTTCTGAACTTTACTATGAGTTTGTGTATTTTTCTGTGATTTCAGGTATTTTCTGGCTGAAATTGAGGGACTTGAGCAGAAATCAGATTCAGAGGTTGAAGAAGGACTGCTGATGTTATTGGATTCTGACCTCCCTGCACTCAAAGTGGATTTTCTGGAGCTACAGAACTCAAAATGGTGCGCTTCCAATTGCGTTGGAAAGTAGACATCCAGGGATTTCCAGAAATATATAATATTCCATACTTTGGCCAAGATTAGACGATGTAAACTGGCGTTCAACGCCAGCCTTCTGCCCAAATCTGGCGTCCAGCGCCAGAAAAGGATCCAAAACCAGAGTTGAACGCCCAAACTGGCACAGAAACTGGCGTTCAACTCCACAAATGGCCTCTGCACGTGCAACACTCAGGCTCAGCCCAAACACACACCAAGTGGGCTCAGGAAGTGGATTTATACATCAATTACTTACTCATGTAAACCCTAGTAGCTAGTTTATTATAAATAGGACCTTTTACTATTGTATTAGGCATCTTTGGTCTCAGTTTTAATTCATTGTTCATCTTAGGAGACTATTGATCACGTTTTAGGGGGCTGGCCATCTCGGCCATGCCTGAACCTTCACTTATGTATTTTCATACGGTAGAGTTTCTACACTCCATAGATTAAGGTGTGGAGCTCTGCTGTTCCTCAAAGATTAATGCAAAGTACTTCTGTTTTCTATTCAAATCATCTTATTTCGCTTCTAAGATATCCATTCGCACCCAAGAACGTGATGAAGGTGATGATTATGTGTGACGCTCATCATCCTTCTCCCTTATGAACGCGTGCCTGACAAACACTTCCGTTCTACATGAAATAAGCTAGAATGAATATCTCTTAGATCTCCTAACCAGAATCTTCGTGGCGTAAGCTAGAATGATGGCGGCATTCAAGAGAATCCGGAAAGTCTAAACCTTGTCTGTGGTATTCCGAGTAGGATTCAATGATTGAATGACTGTGACGAGCTCCTAACTCGCGATTGCAGGGCGTTAGTGACAGACGCAAAAGGATAGTAAATCCTATTCCAGCATGATCAAGAACCAACAGATGAATAGCCGTGCCGTGACAGGGTGCGTGAGCATATTATTCACTGAGAGGATAAGATGAAGCCATTGGCAAGGGTGATGCCTCCAGACGATTAGCCGTGCCGTGACAGGGCATTGGATCATTTTCCCGAGAGATGACCGAAAGTAGCCATTGACAGTGGTGATGTATCACATAAAGCCAGCCATGTAAAGAAGTGAGACTGATTGGATGAAGATAGCAGGAAAGCAGAGGTTCAGAGGAACGAAAAGCATCTCTATTCGCTTATCTGAAACTTCTACCAATGATTTACATAAGTATCTCTATCCCTATTCTATTATTTATTATTCGAAAACTCCATGATTATTTTATATCCACCTGACTGAGATTTGCAAGGTGACCATAGCTTGCTTCATACCAACAATCTCCGTGGGATTCGACCCTCACTCACGTAAGGTATTACTTGGACGACCCAGTGCACTTGCTGGTCAGTTGTATCGAAGTTGTGACAAATTATGAATGTGTAATCACGATTATACGTACCAAGTTGCTCACGTGCCAGGAATAGTTTGAGCCTGGACATCACAATTTCGTGCACCAAGTTTTTGGCGCCGTTGTCGGGGATTGTTTGAGTTTGAACAACTGACGGTTCATCCTATTGCTCAGATTAGGTAATTTTCTTTTTATTTTATTTTCAAAAATTTTTCAAAAATATTTCAAAATTTTCTCATCTGTTTTCGAAAAAATAAAAAAAAAATAAAAAAAAATGTTTTCAAAAATTTTTATTCAAAATTTTTAAGAATGAATTCTAGTGTTTCATGAAGCATGTTGAAGCTTGGCTGGCTGTAAAGCCATGTCTATTCCTTTGGGAATGAGTATGTCAGGCATGTCATATCTGAATTACATGCTGAAGCTTGGCTGGCCATTGGCCATGTCTAGTGTTTTGGACCGGAGCTTTCATTGAAGGCTTGGCTGGCTAGTGAGCCATGTCTAATTCCTGGACTGAAGCCTTAGACTAAGAATGCAAGATTCCTGAAATTCATATTAAAAATTTTGGAATCCTTATTTTCCTTTTTCAATTAATTTTCGAAAAATACCAAAAAAATTAGAAAATCATAAAAATCAAAAATATTTTTCTGTTTCTTGTTTGAGTCTTGAGTCATGTTATAAGTTTGGTGTCAATTGCATGTGCATCTTGCATTTTTCGAAAATTTCATGCATTCATAGTGTTCTTCATGATCTTCAAGTTGTTCTTGGTAAGTCTTCTTGTTTGATCTTGATGATTTTTTGTTTTGTGTCTTTTCATGTTTATCATATGCATTCTTGAATTCTTAGTGTCTAAGCATTAAAGAATTCTAAGTTTGGTGTCTTGCATGTTTTCTTTGCATTAAAAATTTTTCAAAATTGTGTCTATGATGTTCATCTTGACATTCATAGTGTTCTTGGTGTTCATCTTGACATTCATAGCATTCTTGCATGCATCACATGTTTTGATCTAAAAATTTCATGCATTGCATAATTTTCATGTTTTTCATAAAAATTTCAAAAATCAAAGAAATATCTTCCCCTTTTTCTCTCATCAAATTCGAAAATTTGGATTGACTTTTTCAAAAAATTTTAAAATCAAATTGTTTCTCATGAGTCAAATCAAATTTTCAATTTGAAAATCTTATATTTTTCAAAAATCAAATCTTTTTCAAAATTCTTAGTTATTTTCGAAAATTCCAAAAATATTTTTCAAAAATTTTTTACTTATTTTTGTACCAAATTTTCGAAAATAACATAATCAATTAATGTTTTGATTCAAAAATTTGAAGTTTGTTACTTGCTTGTTAAGAAAGATTCAAACTTTAAGTTCTAGAATCATATCTTGTGATTTCTTATGAATCAAGTCATTAATTGAGATTTTAAAAATCAAATCTTTTTCAAAACTACTTTTCAAAAATATCTTCTCATCTTATCTTTTTCAAAATATCTTTCCTAACTTCCTAACTTCTTATCTTTTCAAAATTTGTTTCAACTAACTAACTAACTTTTTGGTTGTTTCTTAACTTTTTCAAAACTATCTAACTAACTCTCTCCCTCTAATTTTCGAAAATATCTTCCCTCTTTTTCAAAAATTTCTTTTTAATTAACTAATTATTTTTATTTTTGATTTAAAAAAAATTTCGAAAAATACTAACATTTTTCAAAAACCATTTTCAAAAATCACTAACTCTTTTTCAAAAATATTTTTCGAAAATTCTCTCTCTTCCATCTTATTCTATTTATTCATTCATATCCTAACATCTCATCTCACATCTCTGCCATCCTCACAGTTGTGTTTCTTCCATTATATTACATTCTTTGTCTCCCTCTTTTCTTCCACTTACAAAGGGATCCCTATACTGTGGTATAAAGGATCTCCATTATTATTATTATTTTTCTGTGCTCTCTTCTTTGTCATATGAGCAGGAGCAAGGACAAGAATTTTCTTGTTGAAGCAGATCCAGAACCTGAAAGGACTCTGAAGAGAAAATTAAGAGAAGCTAAATTACAACAATCCAGAGATAACCTTTCAGAAATTTTCGAACAGGAAGAGGAGATGGCAGCCGAAAATAATAATAATGTAAGGAAGATGCTTGGTGACTTTACTGCACCTAATTCCAATTTACATGGAAGAAGCATCTCCATTCCTGCCATTGGAGCAAACAACTTTGAGCTGAAACCTCAATTAGTTTCTCTGATGCAGCAGAACTGCAAGTTTCATGGACTTCCATCTGAAGATCCTTTTCAGTTCTTAACTGAATTCTTGCAGATATGTGATACTGTTAAGACTAATGGAGTAGATCCTGAAGTCTACAGGCTCATGCTTTTCCCTTTTGCTGTAAGAGACAGAGCTAGATTATGGTTGGATTCTCAACCCAAAGACAGCCTGAACTCTTGGGATAAGCTGGTCACGGCTTTCTTAGCCAAGTACTTTCCTCCTCAAAAGCTGAGCAAGCTTAGAGCTGATGTTCAAACCTTCAGACAGAAAGAAGGTGAATCCCTCTATGAACCTTGGGAAAGATACAAACAGTTGACCAAAAAGTGTCCTTCTGACATGCTTTCAGAATGGACCATCCTGGATATATTCTATGATGGTTTATCTGAGCTATCAAAAATGTCACTGGACACTTCTGCAGGTGGATCCATTCACCTAAAGAAAACGCCTGCAGAAGCTCAAGAACTCATTGACATGGTTGCTAATAACCAGTTCATGTACACTTCTGAAAGGAATCCTGTGAGTAATGGGACGCCTATGAAGAAGGGAGTTCTTGAGGTTGATACTCTGAATGCCATATTGGCTCAGAATAAAATATTGACTCAGCAAGTCAATATGATCTCTCAGAGTCTGCATGGAATGCAAGCTGCATCCAACAGTACTCAAGAGGCATCTTCTGAAGAAGAAGCTTATGATCCTGAGAACCCTGCAATAGCAGAGGTAAATTACTTAGGTGAACCTTATGGAAACACCTATAACTCAACATGGAGAAATCATCCAAATTTCTCATGGAAGGATCAAAAGCCTCAACAAGGCTTTAATAATGGTGGAAGAAACAGGTTTAACAATAATAAACCTTTTCCATCATCCACTCAGCAACAGACAGAGAACTCTGAACAAAATGCTTCTAATTTAGCAAATCTAGTCTCTGATCTATCTAAGGCCACTGTAAGTTTCATGAGTGAAACAAGGTCTTCCATTAGAAATTTGGAAGCACAAGTGGGCCAGCTGAGTAAAAGGATCACTGAAATCCCTCCTAGTACTCTCCCAAGCAATACAGAAGAGAATCCAAAAGGAGAGTGCAAGGCCATTGACATAAGCACCATGGCCGAACCTGTGAGGAGAGGAGAGGACGTGAATCCCAAGGAGGAAGACCTCCTGGGACGTCCAGTGATCAATAAGGAGCTTCCCTCTGAGGAACCAAAGGACTCTGAGGCTCATCTAGAGACCATAGAGATTCCATTGAACCTCCTTATGCCCTTCATGAGCTCTGATGAGTATTCCTCTTCTAAAGAGAATGAGGATGTTACTGAAGAGCAAACTGCCAAGTTTCTTAGTGCAATCATGAAGCTAAATGCCAAATTATTTGGCATTGATACTTGGGAAGTTGAACCTCCCTTGTTCATCAATGAACTAAGTGATCTGGATCAACTGACATTGCCTCAGAAGAGACAGGATCCTGGGAAGTTCATAATACCCTGCATCATAGGCACCATGATCTTTAAGGCTCTGTGTGACCTTGGTTCAGGAATAAACCTCATGCCCCTCTCTGTAATAGAGAAACTGGGAATCTATGGGGTGCAAGCTGCTAAAATCTCATTAGAGATGGCAGACAGTTCAAGAAAACAGGCTTATGGACAAGTAGAGGACGTGTTAGTAAAGGTTGAAGGCCTTTACATCCCTACTGATTTCATAGTCCTGGATACTGGAAAGGAAGAGGATGAATCCATCATCCTAGGAAGACCTTTCCTGGCCACAGCAAGAGCTGTGGTTGATGTTGACAGAGGTGAAATAGTCCTTCAATGGAATGAGGACTCCCTTGTGTTTAAAACTCAAGAATCTCTCTCTGCAACCATGGAGAGGAAGCAGAAAAAGCTTCTCTCAAAGCAGAGTCAACCAGAGCCCCCCACAGTCAAACTCTAAGTTTGGTGTTGGGAGGCCACAACCAAACTCTAAGTTTGGTGTTGAACTCCCATATCCAAACTCTAAGTTTGGTGTTGGAGAGTCTCAACAAAGCTCTGCACATCTGTGAGGCTCCATGAGAGCTCACTGTCAAGCTATTGACATTAAAGAAGCGCTTGTTGGGAGGCAACCCAATTTTTATTTATCTAACTATAGTTTTCTTAGTTATATGTCTTTATAGGTTCATGATCATGTGGAGTCACAAAATAAACAAAAAAATCAAAAACGGAATCAAAAACAGCAGAAGAAAAATCACACCCTGGAGGAGCATCTGCCTGGCGTTCAAACGCCAGAACAGAGCATGTTTCTGGCGCTGAACGCCCAGAACAAGCATGGTTCTGGCGTTCAACGCCAGAAATGGCAGCAAAGGGGCGTTGAACGCCCAAAATGGGCACCAACCTGGCGCTGAACGCCCAGAGTTGTGTGCAAGGGCATTTTACATGCCTAAATTGGTGCAGTGATGTAAATGCCTTGACACCTCAAGATCTGTGGACCCCACAGGATCATCTCAGGATCTGTGGACCCACAGGATCCCCACATACCTCCACTCACTCTCTTCCCTCTTCTCAATCATCCTCTATTCCCAACAAACACTCTTCCCTATTAACCCTCGACCACTCACATCCTTACACTCACTTACCAACATCTCTCTCCCACCCAATCCACCCATATGGCCGAATACACACTCCCATCCATCTCCTCCATATCTTCTTCTTATTCTTCTATTCTTTCTTCTTTTGCTCGAGGGCGAGCAACATTCTAAGTTTGGTGTGGTAAAAGCATAGCTTTTTTTGTTTTTTCCAAAACCATTGATGGCACCTAAGGCCAGAGAAACCTCTAGAAAGAGGAAAGGGAAGACAAAAGCTTCCATCAAGGGTCTATAGCTCAGTGGTAGAACATTTGACTGCAAATCAAGAGATCCCTGAGATACCTCAGGGGATACATTTTCTTCCACACAATTATTGGAAGCAACTAAGGGTGGAACATCAATAGCACTCCATCATCCTTCATGAAATCAGAGAAGATCTAAAAGTAATGAAGGAGGAGCAACAAAGACAAGGAAGAGACATAGAAGAGTTCAGGGACATCATTGGTTCCTCAAGAAGGAAACGCCACCATCACTAAGGTGGATTCATTCCTTGTTCTTCTTTCTTCTGTTTTTCGTTTTCTATGTTTATGTGCTTATCTATGTTTGTGTCTTCATTACATGATCATTAGTAGTTAGTAACTTTGTCTTAAAGTTATAAATGTCCTATGAATCCATCACCTCTCTTAAATGAAAAATGTTTTAATTCAAAAGAACAAGAAGTACATGAGTTTCGAATTTATCCTTGAACTTAGCTTAATTATATTGATGTGGTGACAATGCTTCTTATTTTCTGAATGTATGCTTGAACAGTGCATATGTCTTTTGAAGTTGTTGTTTAAGAATGTTAAATATGTTGGCTCTTGAAAGAATGATGACTAGGAGACATGTTATTTGATAATCTGAAAAATCATAAATATGATTCTTGAAGCAAGAAAAAGAAGCAAAGAACAAAGCTTGCAGAAAAAAAATATGCGAAAAAAAAAATTAGAAAGAAAAAGAAAAAGCAAGCAGAAAAAGCCAAAAGCTCTTAAAACCAAGAGGCAAGAGCAAAAAGCCAATAACCCTTAAAACCAAAAGGCAAGGGCAAATAAAAAGGATCCCAAGGCTTTGAGCATCAGTGGATAGGAGGGCCTAAAGGAATAAAATCCTGGCCTAAGCGGCTAAACCAAGCTGTCCCTAACCATGTGCTTGTGGCGTGTAGGTGTCAAGTGAAAACTTGAGACTGAGCGGTTAAAGTCAAGGTCCAAAGCAAAAAAAAAAAAAAGAATGTGCTTAAGAACCCTGGACACCTCTAATTGGGGACTTTAGCAAAGCTGAGTCACAATCTGAAAAGGTTCACCCAATTATGTGTCTGTGGCATTTATGTATCCGGTGGTAATACTGGAAAACAAAGTGCTTAGGGCCACGGCCAAGACTCATAAAGAAGCTGTGTTCAAGAATCATCATACTGAACTAGGAGAGTCAATAACACTATTCGAAATCTGAAGTTCCTATAGATGCCAATCATTCTGAACCTCAATGGATAAAGTGAGATGCCAAAACTATTCAAGAGGCAAAAAGCTATAAGTCCCGCACATATGATTGAAGCTATGTTTCATTGATAGTTTGGAATTTATAGTATATTCTCTTCTTTTTATCCTGTTTGATTTTCAGTTGCTTGGGGACAAGCAACAATTTAAGTTTGGTGTTGTGATGAGCGGATAATTTATACGTTTTTTGGCATTGTTTTTAGTATGTTTTTAGTAGGATCTAGTTACTTTTAGGGATGCTTTCATTAGTTTTTATGTTAAATTCACATTTCTGGACTTTACTATGAGTTTGTGTGTTTTTCTGTGATTTCAGGTATTTTCTGGCTGAAATTGAGGGACTTGAGCAGAAATCAGATTCAGAGGTTGAAGAAGGACTGCTGATGCTGTTGGATTCTGACCTCCCTGCACTCAAAGTGGATTTTCTGGAGCTATAGAACTCGAAATGGCGCGCTTCCAATTGCGTTGGAAAGTAGACATCCAGGGCTTTCCAGAAATATATAATAGTCCATACTTTGGCCAAGAATAGATGATGTAAACTGGCGTTCAACACCAGCCTTCTGCCCAAATCTGGCGTCCAGCGCCAGAAAAGGATCCAAAACCAGAGTTGAACGCCCAAACTGGCATAGAAATTGGCGTTCAACTCCACAAATGGCCTCTGCACGTGCAACACTCAGGCTCAGCCCAAACACACACCAAGTGGGCCCAGGAAGTGGATTTATACATCAATTACTTACTCATGTAAACCCTAGTAGCTAGTTTATTATAAATAGGACCTTTTACTATTGTATTAGGCATCTTTGGTCTCAGTTTTAATTCATTGTTCATCTTAGGAGACTATTGATCACGTTTTAGGGGGCTGGCCATCTCGGCCATGCCTGAACCTTCACTTATGTATTTTCATACGGTAGAGTTTCTACACTCCATAGATTAAGGTGTGGAGCTCTGCTGTTCCTCAAAGATTAATGCAAAGTACTTCTGTTTTCTATTCAAATCATCTTATTTCACTTCTAAGATATCCATTCGCACCCAAGAACGTGATGAAGGTGATGATTATGTGTGACGCTCATCATCCTTCTCCCTTATGAACGCGTGCCTGACAAACACTTCCGTTCTACATGAAATAAGCTAGAATGAATATCTCTTAGATCTCCTAACCAGAATCTTCGTGGCGTAAGCTAGAATGATGGCGGCATTCAAGAGAATCCGGAAATTCTAAACCTTGTCTGTGGTATTCCGAGTAGGATTCAATGATTGATTGACTGTGACGAGCTCCTAACTCGCGATTGCAGGGCGTTAGTGACAGACGCAAAAGGATAGTAAATCCTATTCCAGCATGATTGAGAACCGACAGATGAATAGCCGTGCCGTGACAGGGTGCGTGAGCATATTATTCACTGAGAGGATAAGATGAAGCCATTGGCAAGGGTGATGCCTCCAGACGATTAGCCGTGCCGTGACAGGGCATTGGATCATTTTCCCGAGAGATGACCGAAAGTAGCCATTGACAGTGGTGATGTATCACATAAAGCCAGCCATGTAAAGAAGTGAGACTGATTGGATGAAGATAGCAGGAAAGCAGAGGTTCAGAGGAACGAAAAGCATCTCTATTCGCTTATCTGAAACTTCTACCAATGATTTACATAAGTATCTCTATCCCTATTCTATTATTTATTATTCGAAAACTCCATGATTATTTTATATCCACCTGACTGAGATTTGCAAGGTGACCATAGCTTGCTTCATACCAACAATCTCCGTGGGATTCGACCCTCACTCACGTAAGGTATTACTTGGACGACCCAGTGCACTTGCTGGTCAGTTGTATCGAAGTTGTGACAAATTATGAATGTGTAATCACGATTATGCGTACCAAGTTGCTCACGTGCCAGGAATAGTTTGAGCCTGGACATCACAATTTCGTGCACCAAGTTACCATAGTGAGAATTTACTTTTTAAACCGCCCGGATGGAAACATGGAGATCAAGACGGAGGCGGATTTAAAAACAAGGCTTGGGATCCTGAAATCTATTCTGACATTTGTCACCCCGGGAGCCTGAAAATCTGTTTGAAGCTGCTCAGAAACTTTACATGCCTAGTTTGGGACCCCGGAGGCTATTGGCATTCCAAGTATTGGTGGAGATTTCTGGATGAATTTAAACACAAGCCACCATAACAGGAAGCCCTTCCAATGTCCAACTTAAGGACTTTAACTAAAAGTGCTAGGTGGGAGACAACCCACCATGGTATGATCGTTCCTTTTGTAATTTTAATTTTATTTAGTTTTGTTTGTTTTTGAATTTTATTTTATTTTATTGAACCTGGAATCATGCATAGCATTCACATTAAGCACTGCATTCTGCATATTGCATTCCGCATTCCACATATAAAAAAAAATACCACGCGACGCGACCACATCAGCGACGCGTTCGCGTCGCAAGGAGAGGGGAGAAAATAAAAACGAACAGAGAGTCATGCTGGAGCGTTGCTGGAGGCGTGCCCGTGGCACAAATCGTCCCACGCGACCGCGTCGCCGATGCGTCCGCGTCGAGTGGGAATACTGGCCTCCCACGCAACCACGTGACCAGGATTTCGACGTAATAATGGTGCACAGCCGAAAGTTGTGCTAGAGTGGTGCTGGACTGGCGCTGGACGCGCAGTCCATCTCACGTGACTGCGTGCCTACGCGGCCGCGTCACATCCTACTAAGTGCCCATTCACGCGATCGCGTGCCCCACGCGATCGCGTCACCCAATATTTGGCAATTAATGATTTTTGAACAGAGAGTTATGAGAGAGCGAGGCTGTCCTTGCACCAGTAGCATAAAATGGGTCACGCGACCGCGTGACCGACGCGACCGTGTCAATCAGTTTAAGCGCAAGCCGCGCGACCGCGTGCCCCATGCGACCGCGTCGCCTGCGCCGCACAGCTTATCCTAATTTGCCAAATATCTTATCTTTTCTTCCCCAATCCTAATTTTTCCCTCCCTCCTTTCTTACTCACTTCTTTCCCTTCTCATTCTTCTTATCTTTCATTTTATTTTACTTAATTTATTTGCATATTTCATTCATTGCATTTTAATTTAGTGCATATTTTTTCTTTTCTTTTCTACATTTATTATTTTTCCTTTGGTGTTGATTTTCTTATTTAACTGTTGCAACTTTTTCGGTATTATTTGGTGCTTAGTGACTTGTTTACACTGTTGGGTAATATTATTTAAATCAATGCTATTCCTTTATGATATTTGTATTCCTTTTTGCATTGACATGAGCTTATACTGTCTTTCATTACCCACACTCTCCTCCCCTATGTTTCAAATCTTGCACCACTGGTATGCCATGGCTTCTATTGTTTTCTCACGTACATGTTGAAGCTTCCATGTAAATGAGACCCTTATCATTTGGCATTAACCCACCCATACTTTATTTATTTTCTTATCTTTATTATTGGGTTACCTTTCTTCCCTTTTTCTTTCAGGATGGCCACCCGGAAGGGAACTGGAAGACGTTTACATGGGGAGATAAGACAAGTTCATCTGCACAATCTTTGGAGAAAAGCATCAGTTGTAGCAGCCCGTTCACCGCACATCTCAGCATGCACCGAGGACGGTGCAATCTTTAAGTGTGGGGAGGTCGATACCGATCTCCATGGGTTAGCTATTTTCCTCCTTTCAACACCATTGTCTTATTTTCTTTGTTAATTCATTGTTGCATTTACATATTTGATTGCATGTTTATTTGATTTTGTGCATTTAGTTACTACTTGGTTGAAGTAATATTTTCTTTTTCAAGAAATTTTTATAGTACTTCACTAATTTAAATTTAAAAAAAAATTTCTGTTAAAACTTGTTTGAAGTTATATTTGGAACATGGTTTTTGAGCTAAAAAACACACAACCTGTGAGATTTTGAGCTTATTTACATGGTTACATTATTTAACCATAAATTTTTATTCTTGTGTGTTTTCTTTACTATGATTGCAATCTTTGCTTTGTTCCATTCTATATGTCCAATATTTAGTGTATTTACATGCTTGCATATGATTGAAGCCATTATTTGTTATTAACTCACTTATCCCAAATAAGCCTACCTTTTACATCACCTTTGTTAGCCCCTTGAGCTTAATCCCCTCTTGTTCTATAACCACATTACTAGCCTTAAGCAGAAAACAAATTAAAAATCCCAAGTGAATCTTTGGTTAGCTTAAGATAGAAATTGTGCATCAACTAAGTGTGGGGAAACTGTGGGAACATGGGTTAATAAGGGAATGTATCATGTTTCTAATTTATTTGAATATTGGGAATTTGGGAAACCTACTCATGAAAAAAAAAACCAAAATAGAAAAATAATGGAAAATCCATGTGCATTGATAAGTTATGTTTGCTTATATGATTCAAAAATTTTTTTTCAATAAATAAATAAGGGGACAAAATTACCCCAATGCTAAGTTAATAAATGATCAATGCTCATGTGATAAAAGTAAAGAAATATCAAAATTTTGGTACATGAGTATGGGAATCATACAAAAGTGGGAATTATGGGTAGTTAGGCATGAATTTAAAAGTATATAGAGTATATGTATATTAGGTGAGAGCTTAGGTTAGTCAAAGATTCATATTATAGCTCACTTGACCATACATATATCCTTACCTTTACCTTAGCCCCATTACAACCCTGAAAAGACCTCATGATGTTTGCATTGGTATGCTAAATATTTGTTGATTGGTTAGATGAAGAACAAAGTTTAGAAAGCATGATTAGGGAAGAGTAGAGTGATTGACCTTAGACACTTGAGAGTTTGAGTGATATACAATACTAGTGAGGGTTCAATGCTTAATTCTATGTTCCCTGCTTTCATGAGCTATCTTCTTACAAGTTTACTTGTCTTTTATTGTATAATTTGAATTAGTGAAATTTAATTTATGTTTGTCTTGAAAAGCTTATTTACTTTTAACCAAGTAGGTAGAAACATTTTGCATTTAGTTGCATTCATATAGATAGGATTGCATTTCATACTTTCTACCATTCCTCTTCATCTTTATAGCTCCTCTTGAGCTTAGCATGAGGACATGCTAGTGTTTAAGTGTGGGGAGGTTGATAAACCACTATTTTATGGTTTATCTTGTGCTCAATTGAGTGGATTTCATCAACTCTTTACCCACATATTCATAATATTTGCATGGTTTTATATTTCCTTCCTGATTTTGTGCTATGATTGAAAACATGCTTCTTTGATCTTATATTTACTTATTATTAATCCTCTCCTATTACCATTAGATGCCTTGATATGTGTGTTAAGTATTTTCAGATATTACAGGGCAGGAATGGTTCAGAGGATGGAAAGGAAGCATGCAAAAGTGGAAGGAATACAATAAGTTGGAGAAATTGCTGAGCTGTCCAGCCTGACCTCTTCGCACTCAAACAACTATAATTTTAGCTACAGAGATCCAAATGACGCGGTTTCAGTTGCATTGGAAAGATAACGTCTGGGGCTTCGATTTGATATATAATATGCCATAGTTGCCCTGATGCTAGGCGACGCGAACGCGTGATTTACGCGGATGCGTCGCATCTGCGAACTCCAATCCGCGCGGCCGTGTGGACGACGCCTCCGCGTCACTTGTCCGCGACCTGAACGTACCAGAATACGCAGGGGGCGATTTCTGGGCTATTTTTGACCCAGTTTTCGGCCCAGAAAACACAGATTAGAGGCTATAAAGTGAGGGAACGCATCCATTCAGAGGGAGCTCGCCAATTTTTACTTTCCATGAATTAGATTTAGTTTAGAGAGAGATTCTCTCTCTCTTTAGGATTAGGATTTAGATTTAGGATTTTTCATTCACTTTCAGGATTACCTCTTTTGATCAGGTTCAATATTCCTTTTATTTACTTTTGCAAGCTACTTTATGAATCCTTTCAGGTTACAGATTATTTGAATTAATGTTATTTGAGGTATTTCAGTTTAATATTGATTTCTCTTATTCATGCTATTGATACTTTTACTCTGAAGATATTTTTATTCCAAGTAGATTTATTTTTCTCCTTTTGGTCTTGGTTAAGAAATTAGTAACTCAAGAGTTATCCAATTCAACAACATAATTGATAATTATTATCTTTGTTAATTGAACTGAACTTCCATAATCCCAATCTTTTCTTAGGAAATAAATAGGATTCGAAGATCAACCAATTAATCCCCTGACCTTCCTTTATTTGAGTAAAGGTTAACAAAGTGGAATTAAGATTCAACTTTCATTGTTATTGATAAGGATAACTAAGGTTGGACTTCCAATTTCTCATACCTTGCCAAAAGTGTGTTTTTACAGTTATTTATTTATTTTACAGTCATTTACTTACTTTTAATTGCAATTCAAATTACTTGTTCCTCATCTTCAAAATCCCGATTTACAATCTTCATAATCAATAATAAGAACATACTTCCCTGCAGTTCCTTGAGAAGACGACCCGAGGTTTGAATACTTCGGTTAACAATTTATTTAGGGGTTTGTTACTTGTGACAACCAAAACGTTTGTAAGAAAGGTTGATTACTTGGTTTAGTAACTATACTCGCAACGAGAGTTTTCTATAACCTCTAAACCATCAATCTTCAGTTCTTCATGGAGCAGCTCCAGAAACCACTTCTAATTCTCCGTATTCTCGACATCCACAATTGCCCAGGCTATAACATATATGTGATGATTTGTGGTGCACGAAATTGTGATCTCAATGGCGCCAACAACTTGGTACGCACAATTTTAATATCACTCTTCTTCACAACTTCGCACAACTAACCAGCAAGTGCACTGGGTCGTCCAAGTAATAAACCTTACGTGAGTAAGGGTCGATCCCACGGAGATTGTCGGTTTGAAACAAGCTATGGTCATGGTACGCGGAATCGTGATTACACTTTAATTATGTAAAGTTCATTGCTCTTTCTTTCCCTGGAAATGGCGCCAAAAACATGATGCCAAAACCACGGCTCACAACTCCGTGTAACTGACCAGCAAGTGCACTGGGTCGTCCAAGTAATACCTTACGTGAGTAAGGGTCGAATCCCACGGAGATTGTTGGTATGGAGCAAGTTATGGTCACCTTGCAAATCTCAGTTAGGCAGATATAAATTGATAATGGTGTTTTCGAATAATAATTAATAGAATAGGGATAGAAATACTTATGTAATTCATTGGTGAGAATTTCAGATAAGCGAATGGAGATGCTTTCGTTCCTCTGAACCTCTGCTTTCCTGCTATCTTCATCCAATCAGTCTTACTCCTTTCCATGGCTGGCTTTATGTGATACATCACCACTGTCAATGGCTACTTTCGGTCATCTCTCGGGAAAATGATCAAATGCCCTGTCACGGCACGGCTAATCATCTGGAGGCATCACCCTTGTCAATGGCTTCATCTTATCCTCTCAGTGAAAATGGTCAACGCACCCTGTCACGGCACGGCTATTCATCTGTCGGTTCTCGATCATGCTGGAATAGGATTTACTATCCTTTTGCGTCTGTCACTAACGCCCCGCAATCGCGAGTTTGGAGCTCGTCACAGTCATTCATTCATTGAATCCTACTCGGAATACCACAGACAAGGTTTAGACCTTCCGGATTCTCTTGAATGCCGCCATCATTCTAGCTTACACCACGAAGATTCTGGTTAGGAGATCTAAGAGATACTCATTCAGTCGAAGGTAGAACGGAAGTGGTTGTCAGGCACGCGTTCATAGGGAATGATGATGATTGTCACGTTCATCACATTCAGATTGAAGTACGAATGAATGTCTTAGAAGCGAAACAAGATGAATTGAATAGAAAACAGTAGTACTTTGCATTAATCTTTGAGGAACAGCAGAGCTCCACACCTTAATCTATGGAGTGTAGAAACTCTACCGTTGGAAATACATAAGTGAAAGGTCCAGGCATGGCCGAGAGGCCAGCCCCCATGTTCTAAGAACTATGCGTTCAAAGATGGTCAAAAAGACGTCTAATACAATAGTGAAAGGTCCTATTTATAATAAACTAGCTACTAGGGTTTACAGAAGTAAGTAATTGATGCATAAATCCACTTCCGGGGCCCACTTGGTCTGTGCTTGGGCTGAGCTTGAGTGTTGCACGTGTAGAGGTCCTTCTTGGAGTTGAACGCCAGCTTTTGTGCCAATTTGGGCGTTCAACTCTGGTTTTGGCTCCTTTTCTGGCGCTGGACGCCAGATTTGGGCAGAGAATTGGCGTTGAACGCCAGTTTTCGTCGTCTATTCTTGGCCAAAGTATGGACTATTATATATTACTGGAAAGCCCTGAATGTCTACTTTCCAACGCAATTGGAAGCGCGCCATTTCGAGTTCTGTAGCTCCAGAAAATCCATTTTGAGTGCAGGGAGGTCAGAATCCAACAGCATCAGCAGTCCTTCTTCAACCTCTGAATCTGATTTTTGCTCAAGTCCCTCAATTTCAGTCAGAAAATACCTGAAATCACAGAAAAACACACAAACTCATAGTAAAGTCCAGAAATGTGAATTTAACATAAAAACTAATGAAAACATCCCTAAAAGTAACTAGATCCTACTAAAAACATACTGAAAACAATGCCAAAAAAAGTATAAATTATCCGCTCATCACAACACCAAACTTAAATTGTTGCTTGTCCCCAAGCAACTGAAAATTAAATAGGATAAAAAGAAGAGAATATACTATAAATTCCAAACTATCAATGAAACATAGCTCAAATCAGATGAGCGGGACTTATAGCCTTTTGCCTCTTGAATAGTTTTGGCATCTCACTCTATCCATTGAGGTTCAGAATGATTGGCTTCTATAGGAACTCAGAGTTCAGATAGTGTTATTGATTTTCCTAGTTCGGTATGATGATTCTTGAACACAGCTTCTTTATGAGTCTTGGCCGTGGCCCTAAGCACTTTGTTTTCCAGTATTACCACCGGATACATAAATGCCACAGACACATAATTGGGTGAACCTTTTCAGATTGTGACTCAGCTTTGCTAAAGTCCCCAATTAGAGGTGTCCAGGGTTCTTAAGCACACTCTTCTTTTGCTTTGGACCTTGACTTTAACCGCTCAGTCTCAAGTTTTCACTTGACACCTTCACGCCACAAGCACATGGTTAGGGACAGCTTGGTTTAGCCGCTTAGACCAGGATTTTATTCCTTTAGGCCCTCCTATCCACTGATGCTCAAAGCCTTGGGATCCTTTTTATTTTCCCTTGCCTTTTGGTTTTAAGGGTTATTGCCTTTTTGCTCTTGCCTCTTGGTTTTAAGAGCTTTTGGCTTTTTCTGCTTGCTTTTTTTTTCTTTCTATTTTTTTTCGCCTATTTTTTTTCTGCAAGCTTTGTTCTTTGCTGCTTTTTCTTGCTTCAAGAATTATTTTTATGATTTTTCAGATTATCAAATAACATGTCTCCTAGTCATCATTCTTTCAAGAGCCAACATATTTAACATTCTTAAACAACAACTTCAAAAGACATATGCACTGTTCAAGCATTCATTCAGACAACAAGAAGCATTGTCACCACATCAATATAATTAAACTAAGTTCAAGGATAAATTCGAAACTCATGTACTTCTTGTTCTTTTGAATTAAAACATTTTTCATTTAAGAGAGGTGATGGATTCATAGGACATTCATAACTTTAAGACAAAGTTACTAACTACTAATGATCATGTAATGAAGACACAAACATAGATAAGCACATAACATAGAAAACGAAAAACAGAAGAAATAAGAACAAGGAATGAATCCACCTTAGTGATGGTGGCGTTTCCTTTTTGAGGAACCAATGATGTTCTTGAGCTCTTCTATGTCTCTTCCTTGTCTTTGTTGCTCCTCCCTCATTACTTTTTGATCTTCTCTAATTTCATGAAGGATGATGGAGTGCTCTTGATGTTCCACCCTTAGTTGCCTCCAATAATTGTGTGGAAGAAAATGTATCCCCTGAGGTATCTCAGGGATCTCTTGATTTGCAGTCAAATGTTCTACCACTGAGCTATAGACCTTTATATAATTGTTTTACCACACCAAACTTAGAATGTTGCTCGCCCTCGAGCAAAAGAATAAGGAATAGATGAAGAAGAAGATGTGGAAAAAAAACTAGGATTATGAGGAAGGAAGGTGGGGATCCTGTGGGGTCCACAGATCCTGAGATGATCCTGTGAGGTCCACAGATCTTGAGGTGTCAAGGAATTTACATCCCTGCACCAATTTAGGCATGCAAAATGCCCTTGCACACAACTCTGGGCGTTCAGCGCCAGGTTGGTGCCCATTTTGGGCGTTCAACGCCCATTTACTAGCCATTTCTGGCGTTCAACGCCAAAACCATGCTTGTTCTGGGCGTTCAGCGCCAGCTCCTCTCCAGGGTGCCATTCTGGCGTTCAGCGCCCAGATGATGCCCATTTTGGGCATTCAGCGCCCAGATACTGCCCATTTTGGGCGTTCAGCGCCAGAACCATGCTCTGTTCTGGCGTTGAACGCCAGGCAGATGCTTCCTCCAGGGTGTGATTTTTCTTCTGTTGTTTTTGATTCCGTTTTCAATTTTTATATTTATTTTGTGACTCCACATGATCATGAACCTATAAAGACATATAACCAAGAAAAATATAGTTAGATAAAAATTGGGTTGCCTCCCAACAAGTGCTTCTTTAATGTCAATAGCTTGACAGTGGGCTCTCATGGAGCCTCACAGATGTTCAGAGCATTGTTGAGACTCTCCAACACCAAACTTAGAGTTTGGATATGGGAGTTCAACACCAAACTTAGAGTTTGGTTGTGGCCTCCCAACACCAAACTTAGAGTTTGACTGTGGGGGCTTTGTTTGACTCTGCTTTGAGAGAAGCTTTTTCTGCTTCCTCTCCATGGATGCAGAGAGAGATCCTTGAGTTGTAAACACAAGGTTGTCCTCATTTAATTGAAGGATCAATTCTCCTCTGTCCACATCAATCACAGCTCTTGCTGTGGCTAGGAAAGGTCTTCCTAGGATGATGGATTCATCTTCTTCCTTTCCAGTATCCAGGACTATGAAATCAGCAGGGATGTAAAGGCCTTCAACCTTTACCAACACGTTCTCTACTTGTTCATAAGCCTGTTTTCTTGAATTGTCTGCCATCTCTAATGAGATTTTAGCAGCTTGCACCCCATAGATTCCCAGTATCTCTATTACAGAGAGGGGCATGAGGTTTATTCCTGAACCAAGGTCACACAGAGCCTTAAAGATCATGGTGCCTATGGTACAAGGTATTATGAACTTTTTAGGATCCTGTCTTTTCTGAGGCAATGTCAGTTGATCCAGATCACTTAGTTCATTGGTGAACAAGGGAGGTTCATCTTCCCAAGTTTTAATACCAAATAATTTGGCATTCAGCTTCATGATTGCACCAAGGAACTTGGCAGCTTGCTCTTCAGTAACATCCTCATTCTCTTCAGAAGAGGAATACTCATCAGAGCTCATGAATGGCATAAGGAGGTTTAATGGAATCTCTGTGGTCTCTAGATGAGTCTCAGATTCCTTAGGTTCCTCAGAGGGAAGCTCCTTATTGATCACTGGACGTCCCAGAGGGTCTTCCCCCTTGGGATTCACATCCTCTCCTTTCCTTACAGGTTCGGCCATGGTACTTATGTCAATGGCCTTGCACTCTCCTTTTGGATTCTCTTTTGTATTGCTTGGGAGAGTACTAGGAGGGATTTCAGTGATCCTTTTACTCAGCTGGCCCACTTGTGCTTCCAAATTTCTAATGGAAGACCTTGTTTCATTCATTAAACTCACAGTGGCCTTAGATAGATCAGAGACTAAATTTGCTAAGCTAGATGGATTCTGCTCAGAATTCTTTGTCTGTTGCTGAGTGGATGATGGAAAAGGCTTGCTATTGCTAAATGAAAATATAATTAAAATATAAAATAGGATAGAAATACTTATGTAATTCATTGGTGAGAATTTCAGATAAGCATATGGAGATGCTTTTGTTCCTTCTGAACCTCTGCTTTCCTACTGTCTTCATCCAATCCTTCATACTCCTTTCCATGGCAAGCTGTATGTTGGGCATCACCATTGTCAATGGCTACATCCCGTCCTCTAAGTGAAAATGGTCCAAATGCACTGTTACCGCACGGCTAATCATCTATCGATTCTCGATCATGCTGGAATAAGATTCAGTAATCTTTTTGCGTCTGTCACTACGCCCAGCACTCGCGAGTTTGAAGCTCATCACAGCCATCCCTTCCCAGATCCTACTCGAAATACCACATACAAGGTTTAAAGTTTCCGGATCTTAAGAATGGCCGCCAATAATTCTAGCCTATACCACGAAGACTCTGATCGTAAATCAGGAGGCTAAGAGATATGCATTCAAGCTTGCTTTCATGTAGAACGGAAGTGTTTGTCAGGCACGCGTTCATAAGTGAGAATGGTGATGAGCGTCACATAATCATCACATTCATCATGTTCTTGTGTGCGAATGAATATCTTAGAGAAGAAATAGGCTTGAGTTGAATAGAAAAACAATAGTACTTTGCATTAATTCATGAGGAACAGCAAAGCTCCACACCTTAATCTATGGTGTGTAGAAACTCTACCGTTGAAAATACATAAGTGAAAATAGGGTAGACATGGCCGAGTGGCCAGCCCCCTATGGAGGTCTCAGAACGTAAAAGTTACATAATATGTTCCAGAGATTATCAAAAGATGTAAATACAATAGTAAAAAGTCCTATTTATACTAAACTAGTTACTAGGGTTTACAGAGATAAGTAAATGATGTAGAAATCCACTTCCGGGCCCACTTGGTGTGTGCTTGGGCTAAGCATTGAGCTTTCATGTGTAGAGGTCTTCCTTGGAGTTGAACGCCAGTTTGTAACTTGTTTCTGGCATTTAACTCTGCTTTGCAACTTGTTTCTTGCGTTTAACGCCAGAATAGGGCAGAAAGCTGGCGTTGAACGCCAGTTTGCGTCGTCTAAACTTGAGTAAAGTATGGACTATTATATATTACTGGAAAGTCCTGGATGTCTACTTTCCAACGCAGTTGAGAGCGCACCATTTGGACTCATGTAGCTCTAGAAAATCCACTTTGAGTGCAGGGAGGTCTGAATCCAACAGCATCTGTAGTCCTTCTTCAGCCTCTGAATCAGATTTTTGCTCAAGTCCCTCAATTCCAGCCAGAAAATACCTGAAATCATAGAAAAATACACAAACTCATAGTAAAGTCCAGAAATGTGATTTTTATTTAAAAACTAATAAAAATATATTAAAAACTAACTAAATCATACTAAAAACTATGTAAAAACAATGCCAAAAAGCGTATAAATTATCCGCTCATGACAACACCAAACTTAAATTGTTGCTTTTTCCCAAGCAAATGAAAATCAAATAGTATAAAAGAAGAGAATATACTATAAATTCCAAAATATCAATGAAACTTAGCTCCAATTAGATGAGCGGGACTAGTAGCTTTTTGCCTCTGAATAGTTTTGGCATCTCACTTAATCCATAGAAGTTCAGAATGATTGGCATCTATAGAAACTTAGAAATTAGATAGTGTTATTGATTCTCCTAGTTCAGTATGTTGATTCTTGAACACAACTACTTTATGAGTCTTGGTCGTGGCCCTAAGCACTTTGTTTTTCAGTATTACCACCGGATACATAAATGCCACAGACACATAACTGGGTGAACCTTTTCAGATTGTAACTCAGCTTTGCTAGAGTCCCCAGTTAGAGGTGTCCAGGGTTCTTAAGCACACTCTTTTTTTGCTTTGGACCTTGACTTTAACTGCTCAGTCTCAAGCTCTTGGCTTGACACCTTCACGCCACAAGCACATGGTTAGGGACAGCTTGGTTTAGCCACTTAAGCCAGGATTTTATTCCTTTGGGCCCTCCTATCCACTGATGCTCAAAGCCTTGGATCCTTTTTATTATCCTTGACTTTTGGTTTAAAGGGTTACTGCCTTTTTCTGCTTGCTTTTTTTTCTTTCTTTTATTTTTTTTTTGCCAATTTTCTTTTCTTTTTTTTTTCGCAAGCTTTTGTATTCACTGCTTTTTCTTGCTTCAAGAATCAATTTTATGATTTTTCAGATTATCAAATAACATTTCTCCTTTTTCATCATTCTTCAAGAGCCAACAATTTTAACATTCATAAACAACAAATTCAAAAGATATATGCACTGTTCAAGCATTCATTCAGAAAACAAAAAGTCTTGTCACCACATCAAAATAATTAACTAATTTCAAAGATGAATTCGAAATCATGTACTTCTTGTTCTTTTGTGATTAAAAGCATTTTTCATTTAAGAGAGGTGATGGATTCATAGGACATTCATAGCTTTAAGACATAGACACTTAAACACTAATGATCATATAGTAAAGACACAAACATAAATAAAACATAAGGCTCAAAAACCGAAAAATAGGAAAATAAGAACAAGGAGATTAAGGAACGAGTCCACCTTAGTGAGGGTGGCGTCTTCCTCTTCTTGAAGAACCAATGGTGCTCTTGAGCTCCTCTATGTCTCTTCCTTGTCTTTGTTGCTCCTCCCTCATAGCTCTTTGATCTTCTCTAATCTCATGGAGAATGATGGAGTGCTCTTGGTGTTCCATCCTTAGTTGTCCCATGTTGGAACTTAATTCTCCTAGGGAGGTGTTGATTTGCTCCCAATAGTTTTGTGGAGGGAAGTGCATTCCTTGAGGCATCTCAGGGATTTCATGGTGAGGAATTTTCTCATGCTCTTGTTGAGGTCCATGATCTCTTGTTTGCTCGATCCTTTTCTTAGTGATGGGCTTGTCCTCATCAATGAGGATGTCTCCCTCTATGTCAATTCCAGCCGAATTGCAGAGGTGGCAAATGAGGTGAGAAAAGGCTAACCTTGCCAAAGTAGAGGACTTGTCAGCCACCTTGTAGAGTTCTTGAGGTATAATCTCATGAACTTCCACTTCCTCCCTAATCATGATACTATGGATCATGATGGCCCGGTCTACAGTAACTTCAGACCGGTTGCTAGTAGAAATAATTGAGCGTTGAATGAACTCCAACCATCCTCTAGCTACAGGCTTAAGGTCCGGTCTTCTCAATTGAACTGGCTTGCCTCTTGAGTCAACTTTCCATTGAGCTCCTTTCACACATATGTCCATGAGGACTTGGTCCAACCTTTGATCAAAGTTGACCCTTCTAGTGTAGGGGCGTGCGTTTTCTTGCATCATTGGCAAGTTGAACGCCAACCTTACATTTTCCGGACTGAAATCTAAGTATTTCCCCCGAACCATTGTAAGCCAATTCTTTAGATTCGGGTTCCTACTTTGATCATGGTTCCTAGTGATCCATGCATTTGCATAGAACTCTTGAACCATTAAGATTCCGACTTGTTGAATAGGATTAGAGAGAACTTCCCATCCTCTTCTTCTAATCTCTTGTCGGATCTCCGGATATTCGCTCTTTTTTAGCTTAAAAGGGACCTCAAGGATCACCTTTTTCTTGGCCACAACTTCATAGAAGTGGTCTTGATGGACCTTTGAGATGAATCTCTCCATCTCCCATGACTCAGAGGTGGAAGCAATTGCCTTCCCTTTCCTCTTTCATGAGGTTTCTCTGGCCTTAGGTGCCATTGATGGTTATGGAAAAACAAAAATCAATGCTTTTACCACACCAAACTTAAAAGGTTTGCTCGTCCTCGAGCAAAATAAGAAAGAAAGTAGTAGAAGAAGAAGAAAATGGAGGAAATGGAGGGAGAGAGTGTATTCGGTCAAGGGGGAGAAGTGGTGGTTGTAATGTGTGAAAATGGAGTAGTGTTGAGGGGTTTATATAAGGGTGGGGTGGAGGGTAGGTTTCGGCCATTAGGGTTGGGTTTGGGAGGGAAAAGAATTTGAATTTTGGAGGTAAGTGGGGTTTATGGGGAAGAATGGATGGATGTGATTGGTTAAGGGTATTTAGGGAAGAGGTATGGAGGTGATTGGTGAAGGGTATTTGGGGAAGAGAGTTATAAAAAGGTGTGAAGAGGAGAGAAGAGGAGGTGGGGTAGGTGGGGATCCTGTGGAGTCCACAGATCCAGAGGGGTCAAGGACTTAACATCCCTGCTCCATTTAGGCGTGTAAAACGCCCTTAGAATGCATGTCTGGCGTTAAACGCCATCTTGCTGCTTGTTTCTAGCGTTTAACGCCAATTCCATGCTCTGTTCTGGCGTTAAACACCAGTCTGGTGCTTGTTTCTGGCATTTAATGCCAGCTTGATGCTTCTTCCTGGCGTTAAACGCCAGTTTGATGCTTCTTACTGGCGTTTAAACGCCAGTAAGTTCTTCCTCCAGGGTGAGCTATTTTTAATGCTATTTTTCATTCTATTTTTGATTCTTCAGTAGTTTTTGTGACTTCACATGATCATCAACCTAAAAAAAACATAAAATAGAAATGGAAAATAATTAAATATAATTAAATAACATTGGGTTGCCTCCCAACAAGTGCTTCTTTAATGTCAATAGCTTGACAGTGAGCTCTCATGGAGCCTCACAGTAAATCAGAACAATGTTGAGGTCTCTTAACACCAAACTTAGAGTTTGGTTATGGCCTCTCAACACCAAACTTAGAGTTTGACTATGGGGTCTTTGGTTGACTCTGCAGTGAGAGAAGATTTTCATGCTTCCTCTCCATGGTTACAGAAGGAGAACCTTGAGGCTTAAATACAAGGTAGTCCTCATTCAGTTGAAGGACCAACTCTCCTCTGTTCACATCAATCACAGCTTATGCTGTGACTAGGAAGGGTCTTCCAAGGATGATGGATTCATCCTCATCCTTCCCAGTGTCTAGGATTATGAAGTTAGCAGGGATGTAAAGGCCTTCAACCTTTACTAACAAGTTCTCTACTAATCTATAAGCCTGTTTCATTGATTTGTCTGCCATCTCTAGTAAGATTCTCGCAGCTTGTACCTCATAGATTCCCAGTTTCTCTATTACAGAGAGTGGCATTAAGTTTATGCCTGACCCCAGATCACACAGAGCCTTCTCAAAGGTCATGGTGCCTATGTTACAGGGAATTAGGAATTTACCAGGATCCGGTTTCTTTTGAGGTAAAGTGTGCTGAACCCAGATATTTAGTTCATCAATGAGCAATGGAGGCTCGTCCTCCCAAGTCTCATTACCAAATAGCTTGGCATTCAGCTTCATGATTGCTCCCAAATACTGAGCAGCTTGCCCTTGAACAATGTCTTCATCTTCTTCAGAAGATGAATAGTTATCAGAGCTCATGAATGGTAAAAGGAGGTTCAATGGAATCTCTATGGTCTCTAGATGAGCCTAAGATTTCTTTGGTTCCTCAAAGGGAAACTCCTTATTAGTCAGTGAACGTCCCAGGAGGTTTTCCTCACTAGGATTCACGTCCTTCTCCTCCTTTCTGGGTTCGGCCACACCAAGTAAGGTTATGGCCTTGTACTCTCTTTTTGGATTCTCTTCTGTATTGCTTGGGAGAGTACTAGGAGGAGTTTCAGTGACTTTTTTACTCAGCTGGCCCACTTGTGCCTCCAAATTTCTAATGGAGGACCTTGTTTCATTCATGAAACTTAGAGTGGCCTTAGATAGATCAGAGACTATATTTGCTAAGCTAAATGGATTCTGCTCAGAATTCTCTGTCTGTTGCTGAGAGGATGATGGAAAAGGCTTGCTATTGCTAAACCTGTTTCTTCCACCATTATTAAAGCCTTGTTGAGGCTTTTGTTGATCCTTCCATGAAAAATTTGGATGATTTCTCCATGAGGGATTATAGGTGTTTCCATAGGGTTCCTCCATGTAATTCACCTCTGCTATTGCAGGGTTCTCAAGATCATAAGCTTCTTCTTCAGAAGATGCCTCTTTAGTACTGTTGGATGCAGCTTACAATCCATTCAGACTCTGAGAAATCATGTTGACTTGCTGAGTCAATATTTTATTCTGAGCCAATATGGCATTCAGAGTATCAATTTCAAGAACTCCCTTCCTCTGAGGCGTCCCATTACTCACAGGATTCCTTTCAGAAGTGTACATGAACTGGTTATTTGCAATCATGTCAATGAGTTCCTGAGCTTCTGCAGGTGTTTTCTTTAGGTGAATGGATCCACATGCAGAATGGTCCAATGACATCTTTGATAATTCAGACAGACCATCATAGAATATATCCAGGATGGTCCATTCTGAAAGTATGTCAGAGGGACACTTTTTGGTTAGTTGCTTGTATCTCTCCCAAGCTTCATAGAGGGATTCACCTTCTTTCTGTTTGAAGGTTTGAACATCCACTCTAAGCTTGCTAAGCTTTTAAGGAGGAAAGAACTTGGCTAAGAAAGCCGTGTCCAGCTTATCCCAAGAGTTCAGGCTATCTTTAGGTTGAGAGTCCAACCATATTCTAGCTCTGTCTCTTACAGCAAACGGGAAAAGCATAAGCCTGTAGACCTTGGGATCAACCCCATTGGTCTTAACAGTATCACAAATCTGCAAGAATTCAGTTAAGAACTGAAAAGGATCTTCTGATGGAAGTCCATGAAACTTGCAATTCTGTTGCATCAGAGAAACTAATTGAGGCTTTAGCTCAAAATTGTTTGCTCCAATGGAAGGGATTGAGATGCTTCTTCCATGTAAGTTGGAATTTGGTGCAGTGAAGTCACCAAGCATCTTCCTTGCATTGTGGTTGGGTTCGGCCATGTCTCCTTCTTTTTCGAAAATTTCTGTCAGATTTTCTTCAGAGAGTTGTGCTTTAGCTTCCCTTAGCTTCCTCTTCAGAGTCCTTTCAGGTTCAGGATCAGCTTCAACAAGAATGTTCTTATCCTTGTTCCTGCTCATATGAAAAAGAAGAGAACAGAAAAGAAAATATGGAATCCTCTATGTCACAGTATAGAGATTCCTTATATGAGTATAAGAAGAGAAGAATGGAAGAAGGAAAAGATAAGAATTCGAACACAGAGGAGAAGAGTGGGTTCGAATTTTTGAGTGAAAGAGGGGTGTTAGTAGATAATTAAATAAATAGAAGGGGATGAGAGAGGGAAGAATTCAAAAATTAAATAAAATAAAATAAAAATATTTTTGTTTTTAATTTAAAATTTGAAGTTACAATTCGAAAGTTTTAAAAAGAAAAATGAAATTAAATTAAATTATAATTTAAAACAAATAGTTAATTAAAAAGGAATTTTGAAAAAGTGGGGAAGAGTTTTCGAAAATTAGAGAGGAAAAATTAGTTAGGTGATAAGAATCAAACAAAAAGATAGGATTAATTTGAAAAAGATTTGAAGATCAATTTTGAAAAGATAAGAGGTTAGAAAAGATTTTGAAATTGATTTTGAAAAAGATGTGATTGACATTGAAAAGATATGGTTGAAAATCATTTTGAAAAAGATTTGAATTTAAAAAGATTTGATTTTGAAAATTGAAGTTGATTACTAGACTAACAAGAAACAAAAAGATATGATTTTAAAATTTAAAGATTGAACCTTTCTTACTAGGCAAGTAACAAACTAAAAATTTTTGAATCAATCACATTAATTGTTAGCATTAATTTTGAAAATATGAAATAGAAATAAGAAAAAGATTTTGAAAATAAATTTTGAAAATTTCGAAATTATGAAAGAAAAAAAATGAAAAAGATTTGATTTTTAAAAAAGATTTGAAAAGGATAGAATTTTTAAATTGAAAATTTGATTTGACTCATAAGAAACAATTAAATTTAAAAACTTTTTTACTAAATCAAACCAAATTTTCGAAAATTTATGAGAGAATAAGGGAAAGATATTGTTTTTGATTTTTGAATTTTTAATGAAGAAAGAGAAAAACATCAAAATGACTCAAGACATAAAAATTATGAATCAAAACAAGAAAAATATGAACACCAAGAACACTTTTAAGATCAAGACGAACATCAAGACTTATTTTTGAAAACTTTTAAGAAAAGAAAAACATGCAAGACACCAAACTTAAAAATTTTTAATGTTGAGACACTAACAAATTGAAAATGCATATGAGAAACAAGAAAAGATGCACAACAAGAAAATGCAAAGATCAAAACAAAGAAGATCATCAAGAACAACTTGAAGATCATGAAGAACAGTTCCGTGTAGGTGTTCTTTGAAAATTTTAATGAAATAAAAAATATGCAATTGACACCAAACTTAAAAATTGACACAAGACTCAAACAAGAAACATCAATTTTTTTATTTTATGATTTTATTAATTTTTTTGTATATTTTTCGAAAATTATTTTGAAAAAGAAAATAAGGATTTCAAAATTTCTAATGAGAATTCCAGGAATCATGCAGTGTTAGTCTAAAGCTCCGGTCCAGGAATTAGACATGGCTTACTAGCCAGCCAAGCTTTCAGTGAAAGCTCCGGTCCAAAACACTAGACATGGCCAATGGCCAGCCAAGCTTCAGCATACATAGTTCAAGCATGTGAAGAGGAAGCCTCAGTCCAAAAGAATTTAGACATGGTTTTACAGCCAGCCAGGCTTCAACAGATCATGATGAAACTCTAGAATTCATTCTTAAAAATTCTGAAGAACATAGAATAAAATAAAAAAAATTTTGAAAAATTTTCGAAGATAAAAATAATAAAAAAGAAAGCTTAAAATTAAAATAAAATTACCTAATCTGAGCAACACGATGAACCGTCAGTTGCCCAAACTCGAACAATCCCCGGCAACGGCGCCAAGAACTTGGTGCACGAAATTGTGATCTCAATGGCGCCAACAACTTAGTACGCACAATTGTAATATCACTCTTCTTCACAACTTCGCACAACTAACCAGCAAGTGCACTGGGTCGTCCAAGTAATAAATCTTACATGAGTAAGGGTCGATCCCACGGAGATTGTCGGTTTGAAGCAAGCTATGGTCACCTTGTAAATCTCAGTCAGGCAGATTCAGTTGGTTATGGAGATTTGATAATTAAAATATAATTAAAATATAAAATAGGATAGAAATACTTATGTAATTCATTGGTGAGAATTTCAGATAAGCATATGGAGATACTTTTGTTCCTTCTGAACCTCTGCTTTCCTACTGTCTTCATCCAATCCTTCATACTCCTTTCCATGGCAAGCTGTATGTTGGGCATCACCGTTGTCAATGGATACATCCCGTCCTCTCAGTGAAAATGGTCCAAATGCGCTGTCACCACACGGCTAATCATCTGTCGGTTCTCGATCATGCTGGAATAGGATTCAGTAATCCTTTTGTGTCTATCACTACGCCCAGCACTCGCGAGTTTGAAGCTCGTCACAGCCATCCTTTCCCAGATCCTACTCGAAATACCACAGACAAGGTTTAGACTTTCCGAATCTCAAGAATGGCCGCCAATAATTCTAGCCTATACCACGAAGACTCTGATCGTAAATCAGGAGGCTAAGAGATATACATTCAAGCTTGCTTTCATGTAGAATGGAAGTGTTTGTCAGGCACACATTCATAAGTGAGAATGGTGATGAGCGTCACATAATCATCACATTCATCATGTTCTTGTATGTGAATGAATATGTTAGAGAAGAAATAGGCTTGAGTTGAATAGAAAAACAATAGTACTTTGCATTAATTCATGAGGAACAGCAGAGCTCCACACCTTAATCCATGGTGTGTAGAAACTCTACCGTTGAAAATACATAAGTGAAAATAGGGTAGACATGGCCGAGTGGCCAGCCCCCCATGGAGGTCTCAGAACGTACAAGTTATATAATGTGTTCCAGAGATGATCAAAAGATGTAAATACAATAGTAAAAAGTCCTATTTATACTAAACTAGTTACTAGGGTTTACAGAGATAAGTAAATGATGTAGAAATCCACTTCCGGGCCCACTTGGTGTGTGCTTGGGCTGAGCATTGAGCTTTCATGTGTAGAGATCTTCCTTGGAGTTGAACGCCAGTTTGTAACTTGTTTCTGGCGTTTAACTCTGCTTTGCAACTTGTTTCTGGCGTTTAACGCCAGAATAGGGCAGAAAGCTGGCGTTGAACGCCAGTTTGCATCATCTAAACTTGGGCAAAGTATGAACTATTATATATTGCTGGAAAGCCCTGGATGTCTAATTTCCAACGCAGTTGAGAGTGCACCATTTGGACTTCTGTAGCTCCAGAAAATCTGCTTTGAGTGTAGGGAGGTCAGAATCCAACAGCATCTGCAGTCCTTCTTCAGCCTCTGAATAAGATTTTTGCTCAAGTCCCTCAATTTCAGCTAGAAAATACTTGAAATCACAGAAAAATACACAAACTCATAGTAAAGTCCAGAAATGTGATTTTTATTTAAAAACTAATAAAAATATGTTAAAAACTAACTAAATCATACTAAAAACTATGTAAAAACAATGCCAAAAAGCGTATAAATTATCCGCTCATCAATTTGCAAAAGTCCGTATTCTCGACATCCTCATCTTCTGTGACAGGGACTTTGAAGAAATTTAGGTCCAC
Organism: Arachis ipaensis; assembly: GCF_059453495.1. Taxonomy (NCBI): domain Eukaryota; kingdom Viridiplantae; phylum Streptophyta; class Magnoliopsida; order Fabales; family Fabaceae; genus Arachis; species Arachis ipaensis. The sequence goes on from NC_142442.1 coordinate 31,959,686, forward strand.
CTCACACTCTTCATCATCCACCACCAATGCATCGTCATCATTAATTAACTTCCTTTTAGACTTTGCAAAAGCCTTTGTCGGTGCATGGCTCAACTTAAAGTTTCTTGCCTTGCCTTTGCCAATTTTTCCATCTGTGTCATCACCACTTGAGCTATCATCTCCTCCAGGTTCATATGAACTACCCTCTGTGGTGTGTTCATCTTCAGAAGAAGACAACATTACAACTTGTTTTTTCTAAAGACCTTGATGGACTTGCCTCACCCCTGAAGTAGATCTTGTGCAATAGGCTTTGGTTTTGTGACTGGGCTTTGAGCTTCTCTTGGGCTTGGACATACATTTGGACCTGAACTTGGGCTTTGAAGAAGATATACTGCTGGGTTTTGGCTTTGAGATGGTCTTTTCCTTGGGTTTAGTCTTTGGGCAAGTTGGAGGAGTCTTCATGTTAGGCTTTGTAGTAGCAGCTTGGTTAGCATTATTGTTGGTAATGGATTCCTTGATGTGGGATGTTGGGTTATTAGCACCATGATTTGTTGGTTCTGTGTTGTTGGGTGGTAAAGTGTTATCAGCCAGGGCAATGGGCTTATTGCCTTTGTTGGGATTAGAATTGGATGTGGTTCTGGGTTCATTGTTGTCAGACAGAGGGCAGGTAGCTTGTTCATGGATCTTGCTTGCTAGGGGTTCATTGCCAGGCATTGTTATATCTTTCTCATTAGGCTTGCAAGGGCTATCTTTTTTGGGTTCATCATACTCATCTTCAACATACAGAACAATCTCCTTCCCCTCTAGAAATTCTGGTGATGACACTGCATGCTCAAAGTAAATATCAATCAGTCCATCATTTTCTTGAGCCATGAAACACATCTCTCTTAATTCATTATCAGAATTCAGAGCCCTTAAACCACTGTCTAAACTCCTCCTAGGAACATGCCACCAACATTCTTCTATCTTATCATATCTTAGTTCTTTATAATAATTCCTCACCCAGAATACATCCAAAGTATCTTGATCAATGTCACCAACACAGGCCTTCTTATCAGGGGAATAAATAGTTATCCCATTCTCATCTTTTTGAAACTTTCTGTAACACCCTCATTATCAGAAATCACGCTTCCGGCTGCGCTACTCTGATAGCAAGAAGTATTACGACTACTTTACATACTAAATACTAGAATAGGAGCCTGTAACTCGATACTGTATCGCTGATTTCTTTGAAAACCAGAAGTAAATGCTTTATTTTAAGAAAATTACAAGCAGACATAGATTCATATACAAGACTCCCTACATAATAATTCAACATAATATACGTATAAAACATACAATTCCTATCCCTCTTACAAACTTGTAATAACAAGGACGAGGGGAGAAAATAATCTAATTAATACAATAGCATATAAACCAAACGTAGTATAACTCTTCTTAATGCTTATTCATCTGGTTCCTGAAAAGGTAAAGCTGTAGGGGGGTGAGAACCTAACCACACGGTCTCACCACGGAGTTTCAAAGTTGTCATAAGAAGATATTCAATAAGAAAATTGTTTTCAGATTTTGTGATGATCATTGCCTTATGAATCCTTTTAAAATCCAATAGTTAATCGTTCAAAACCTTTTCAAAGAAAAAATGTTTAATATTTTCAGAAATCCAAAGTCTTTCCTTTCTCATAAGCAAATCTCAATCAGAAACCAACCACGCAATCAAACAACACAGTCATTAATTCAGCACCAAAATCCAATCTCAAATGTAACACGCCAGGACAAAAGCAGGCAAGACAGACAAGGAAAGCACAAGTAGGAAGCAGCTACAGCAAATAGTTCAAGTAGCAGTTAAGAACAGTTTAGCAATTAGGCAAACCAAAACAAGTTCAAACCCAAGCAAAGCATACAAATGCATATGATGCATGCGTGTCCTATGGCTGATGAGGTTCATCTGTCGGTTATCCAGCCAACCCGACAAGTCTGAATTGTCCTTAGACTGTCCCCCGACGTGTATCCCCAAGAGTCTATGCATAGTTTTTTTCTCAAATAATTAATATTGCTCAATGGGGGTAACATTCCCGGGAATTTATATAGTGCCCGGTCACACTTACGTCGTAGGGTCAACAGAGTATCGAGTTTTCAACCTGGTACACGTGGTGGCAAGCCACGGCACTTAATCCAGGGAACCTCATATCTCAGATATTTTAAATTCATAAGCCATATGAATAATTCAAAGATCATATCTCAACATTCTCAACGTCATAATCATTCATCAATCCAAATCTCATTTCCAAATTCATTCAAAAACCATATTTCAAAGAAAATCCTCATCAATCCTCATCATCCTTCTTTCCATCCCGTTCATTAACAATCCTAATTCAAAACACAATTCTTTCTTTAATAAATAAATCAATCTTAAAGCATATAATGTTTAAAAACAAATCTTTTTGATTAGTTACTTCAAATAAAACTTCCAATTTTATAAAATTTCGGCAGCATCTCCTCTAAAACTTGGACACTGTCACCCTTTTCGGGTCCCATCCAAACATTTCTCAAACATTTTCCAAATCTCAATCATTTTCCAAGATTCAACTAGTTCCAATATCAAATTATTTTCAAAGCGAATAAGTGCCCATAATAAATTTCTTTTTAAAATCGAACCAGCTCAAATACTAAATCATTGATAAAGTCATTTATAAAGTTACTAACTCAAAATTAAACCATTTCCAAAGCTAATCCAGTTTCATATTCCAAATCATTTCCAAAGACAATTCCTTTACATTATCAACAATAGCTTCAAAACCAAGAAAAGTCATTTTTCATAATAATCAACTAAATAACCTTTCAAACTAATTTCTTTTCAGCAATCACAAACTACTCAAGCAATCAAGCAATCAGTCATTCAGTCCAGTAAACAACCACATTTAGAAGACAATCATAATCACAAGCATATGTTCTCTCACATTAATATCTATTTATCACAACTCTGTAGTATAAATTAGATTTTAAGAAAAATCCCTACCTCAATAAGTCGAAACTATAGACCAAACACGTCATCGAAACTCTTTTCCTCTCGGCCCGACATTGGTAACAATCGCAATCACAGCTCCATGGTGTCCGTACCCACAGCAGTAACTTAAATTCGCCAACGTGCAGCAATCGGACCTCGATCCTAAAGCATTAACGTCGCAGAGTCTTAACAACATATAATAGAACAGCGACTGACAGAGTTCGAAATTGAAATAAGGAATAGCTTACCGTACTAAAGAGGAGCGACTAAACCAGCCGCCATGACAACAATACTCGCTACAATTAACGGCTCACAGCAAAGGCGGCAGTAGTAGAATCGTAGCTCCGACAGCGGCGTACAACAGAGCAACTCGCGATAAACAATCCTTGGCACAAACAACCTCAACAACAACTCTTATAGTAACTAGGATTTTGACCGACAATAAGAGAAAACCAGAACATGGCTAGGGTTTACCAAGAAGGTGGTGCCTCCAGTGGCAGTTTTCGGCGACCAGAGGTACGGCGGTTGAAGCTTCATCGACGGTGACTTGGCAGTGGCTTGAACGGCTTCTCCCCTGTGCACGTGATGAGCGGATAATTTATACGCTTTTTGGCATTGTTTTTAGTATATTTTTGTTAGTTTTTATTAGTTTTTAAATAAAAATCACTCTTCTGGACTTTACTATGAGTTTGTGTATTTTTCTGTGATTTCAGGTATTTTTTGGTTGAAATTGAGGGACTTGAGCAAAAATCTGATTCAGAGGCTGAAAAAGGACTGCAGATGCTGTTGGATTCTGACCTCCCTGCACTCAAAGTGGATTTTCTGGAGCTACAGAAGCCCAATTGGCGCGCTCTTAATTGCGTTGGAAAGTAGACATCATGGGCTTTCCAGAAATATATAATAGTCTATACTTTTTCCGAGATTTAATGGCCCAAACAGGCGTTCCAAGTCAGCTCAAGAATTCTGGCGTTTAACTCCAAAACTGGCACAAAAGCTGGAGTTAAACGCCCAAACTGGCACAAAAGCTGGTGTTTAACTCCAAGAAAAGTCTCTACACATGGAAGCTTCAATGCTCAGCCCAAGCACACACCAAGTGGGCCCGGAAGAAGATTTCTGCATTAATTACTTATTTCTGTAAACCCTAGGCTACTAGTTTTCTATAAATAGGACCTTTTGCTATTGTATTTGACACACGATATATACTTTTGATCTTGTGCTACCTTAGACACGTTTGGGGCTGGCCTCACGGCCATTCCTGGACCTTGTTCTTATGTATTCTCAACGGTAGAGTTTCTACACACCATAGATTAAGGTGTGGAGCTCTGCTGTTCTTCATGAATTAATACAAAGTACTATTGTTTTTCTATTCAACTCAAGTCTATTTCTTCTCCAAGATATTCATTCGTTCTTCAACTTGATGAATGTGATGATCCGTGACACTCATCATTATTCTCACCTATGAACATGTGCCTGACAACCACCTCTGTTCTACTAGAAATGGCTTGAATGCGTATCTCTTGGGTTTCTAATCTAAGATTGGAACCTTCGTGGTATAGGCTAGAATTATTGATAGCCATTCCTAAGATCCGGAACGTCTAAACCTTGTCTGTGGTATTCTGAGTAGGATCTGGGAAGGGATGACTGTGACGAGCTTCAAACTCGCGATTGTGGGGCGTGTGACAGAGGCAAAAGGATCAATGGATCCTATTCCGACATGATCGAGAACCGACAGCTAATTAGCCGATGTTGTGACAGAGCATCAGGACCATTTTCACTGAGAGGACGGGATGTAGCCATTGACAACGGTGATGCCCAACATAAAGCTTGCCATGGAAAGGAGTATGAATGATTGGAAGAAGGCAATAGGAAAGCAGAGGTTCAAGGGGAACAAAGCATCTTCATACGCTTATCTGAAATCCACCAATGAATTACATAAGTATCTCTATCATTATTTTATGTTTATTTTCATCACCTTAAACTCCATAACCATTTAAATCTGCCTGACTGAGATTTACAAGATGACCATAGCTTGCTTCAAGCCGACAATCTCCGTGGGATCGACCCTTACTCACGTAAGGTATTACTTGGACGACCCAGTGCACTTGCTGGTTAGTTGTGCGAAATTGTGACAAAGTGTGATTCACGTTTGAGAGCTCCAAGTCTTTGGCGCCATTGTTGATGATCACAATTTCGTGCACCAGCGTGCTCTGCTTGACGGCGACGGACTCAGAGGCGGCGGCGACAGGGACCCGCGGAGAAAACAACGGACGCGAGGGCAGGGCTTCTCCTTCCTCGCGCACGCTCCCTGCAACGGCGATGATAGCGATTCGGGATGAGGGCGACGGCGGCGGCAACGACATCTGAAGGTGGCGGCGTGCTTCTCTGCTCCCTCAACTCCACACACTCTCTCTCCCTTGGATCTCCCTCCTGATGGCACAGCGGCGGCGACGGTGGCAATGATGCCCACCGGCGCCGTCTCCCTCTCTTCCCCCTTCTGCCCCCCCTCTTTTCCTTTCCCATTTTCTCCCTTTTCTTTCTGCCGTTTCTTTCTTTCTCTCTGCCTGCTGCGTATGTGTTTGGGGAAAGGGGGGATAGGGTGAGTGCTGATGAGTGGCGGTGAGTGTGGGTAAGGATTAGGGTAAAATTAAGGTTAGGGTTTGCGTATGAAATTGGGGATTTTGGGATTTATTTGGATTTGGTTAATTTCAATTAAATTAGGGTATATAGTGTTAATTTAAAATCTAATTTAATCCTCAAAATTATTTTAAAATATTATTTGTTGTATTAAAATACTAATTAATTTGAAATCAAATTCTTTAATTGAATCTATAAGATAATAAGATTTATTTTCTTTATTTCTAAAACTTAAAGTATTAAATCATAGAAATATCAATTATTTAAATTAAATCACATAAAAATTTTTGTCATTCCATAACTACTAATTTTGTAATTTAAATATAGAAAATAATTCAATAATTATAAAATTAGGTAAAATTCTAATTAATTATCAAAACCTGATTTAATTTTTGATTTAATTAGCTTTAATAAAATAAGTTCTGAAATAGAATTTCTAATGAATAAATGAATTGAAATTAATTCATAATAAGATTTATTTAAAAATTCTGGGTCTTACACTTTCCCTATGGTGGAACATAATATCTAACTGCACATCCATCTGCATGGTTCAAAAGAATTTATTTTAATCAACAGTAACACACACTGATAACTTTAAGACTGTTTTCATCAATAACATTCATAAAAGCCATAGAAAATATCATTAAAAAAACATGATCACTCATGCGAAGGTGCTGATTCTTCCACCATTAGAACAGAGCATAAAAGAAACCCCTAAAAACAGTCCCACAAAACATCAAAACAAAATCCTAACACACTTAATCATGATCAACAACCATCACAGCATTCCATTAAATTTGAAAAAAAAAATTTTTTGATCCTCACTAACCTCAGTGATGACACAGAAGATCCCTGTAGTGGCAAACTAACTCTTCCGATAGTTGCACAGCGAACGTTGTGTTCCAATGGTCTCGACAAATCCTATTGCAGCAACTTGTTGCTACTTTGGGTCACTCATGGAAGAGAAGCTTTTTTTTTCTCTGCATCACTCATGGAGAAGTAGAAGATGAAGAGTAGAAACAAAAAAGGGTGCCTAACGTTTTATTTCCCATTACTTACAAACGACGTCGTTCAAAGGGAAGTTTAGTGCCAAATTAGAAACGACGTCATTTCATTCTGTCCAGCGTGGCAAGAAATGGCTACGTCATTGACGGCGTTAGTGCTCCAGTGACGGAAATTAGGAGAAGGACTAACGTGGTGCATTTTTTTGAATCTGGGGGACTAATTTAGTGCAATTGGGATCTCGAGAACTAAATCAGTGCAACTAGCCAATCTCAAGGACCAAAGTAGGGCTTAACTCATGTAAATTGAATCAATTGGATTTGATTTATCTATAATAGTAGTAGATCAAATTAATTAGATTCGATTTACTATATATATGTTGCAGAAGTAGTAAATTAAATTAACAAATTGATTTATTACATAAACATGTAAATTGAATCTAGTTAATTTAAATCTTTTTATATATATATTTTTTTAAATCTAAATAGGAAATATTTTTTATTGATATTTATGTTTTAAAATTAATATAAAAGAAGGCCAATTATAAAATACAGATTTTCATATACAGATATTTTTTTAGAAGGATATAATGATGACACGTGGAATAATGTTGGTAGGTGGGGAAACAACTTGCAGATATGGTTCAGAGAGCTTGAGAGCGTGATGGAAGGGTTAAGAGGCAAGCCATGCTGCTGACATTGGCTTGGCTTGGATATAGTGGAAGTGGATCTTTAAATATTTGGCCCAGTAATGGAGTATTGGACTGTAGATATTTCATTGTTTGGCTTTATTATTGGATTGTTGTGTTTTTTCTTTTTTATTGAACTTCCTTAGGTGGTTCGGTCTCCAAACCCTCATCATAAATACTTTAGAAACTAGGGGTGGCAAAGCGGCCGCCACGCTTAAACCCGCCGCGCCTTATAAACGGCCCCTCCAACTAAAATGGGTTCAAAATGTTAGTCCGTCCTGCTTTATGGCGGATTGGCGAGTCGGCGGGCTAGTCCGCTTGACTTTTTTTTTTTTAAAAATAAAATTCATTAAAATTAACTAAAAATAATAATTAAAAAATTAAATACAAATAAAAAATAGTCAAATTATAATATAATTTTTTTATTATCTTTTTTTTAATTTTTAACTTCAATGAAATTGTTCAAAATAATATTTGTCAATAGAACTATTTTTATTTTAAAAAATAAGTCACATAATTCGAACAAATATACAAAATTGTAAAATAAAATAAATAAAGTTAATAACTAAAAGAAGAATAAAAACAAAAAAAAGTGTTTGAAAATTTTATAATTATTAATTTATAATAATAATCACTCTTTTATTTAATAAAAAAATAAATAAATAAAAATCTTTGGCCCGGCGGCCCGCCCCACCTCACCCGCCAAAACCCGCCAATTTGGCGGTACGGGTTTGACGGATTTTTTTAATTTGGCGGGCTCCAAATTCTAACCCGACCCGCCCTTTTTAGCGTGTTTAGCGAATCGGCCCGATGGGTTCAACCCGTTTTGCCACCCCTATTAAAAACTATTGGACTGTGATGCTGAGTCTTCTTAAATAGTTTTTGAACCATTAAATATTTTTGCTAACCAAAAAAAAGAAGAAGGCTTGGTTGATTAACACTAATGGTTCAATAACATCATGTTATTAATATGAAAATATTTTAGAAACTATTTACATGTATAAATTAATTTTAGTATATAGTCAATTTTGAACATACCAATAATATGATTGAAATAGTTATTATTTAAATTGAATTGAATTATCTCGATTAATTTTTTTTAAAAGTTTTAAATTTTAAAAACAATCTTTTTTTTAATTAATAGTTATGTGGTGTAATATATATCTTTGTGTGCGTGCGTGCGTAAGCATTTAACGAAGAAAGAAGAAGATCAATATTTTAACAAAACTAATAATTAATCTTCTGGAAGGAAGAAGATAGAAAAATAAACTTATTTTTTATGTCATAAATATTATAATAAAAATATATTTTCAAATTGAGTGAGAGATAATCAATATCTATTTTATCTATTTTATTATATAAAAATCGAATTTCTGCGTTTAATGATGGAGCTGACGTGGCATGCTTTTGAGAGTGTTTTCCGATTTATTTCTTTTAACGCATTAAATACAAGTTATTACAATAAACTAATTATATCAACTAATTGATTTGATTAGATATTTAAATATCATATAATTTATTATAATTTATATCAATTTGATTTAGTAGTATTTCCTAATTTATTTATTTTAATATTCTGTTAGTATTTTTTAATTTATTTCTTTTAATTTATATTCTCATATATTCTATTTATTATCTATTCTATTATATAAAAATTAGGTTTCTGCACTTAATGATGGAATTGACGTGAAATGCTTATGGGGGTGTTTAGCAATTTGTTTCTTTTAACTCATTAAATACAATTTATTATGATAAATTAACTATATCAACTAATTAATTTGATTAGATATTTAAATATCATATAATTTATTATAATTTATATCAATTTGATTTGGTAGTATTTTTTAATTTATTTCTTTTAATGTTCTATTAGTATTTTTTAATTTATTTTTTTAATTTATTAAATCAAATTAATTATATTAATTATCTGTATTAATTAATTAGATTAGATTAATTAATTAATCATTAAAATAATAAATCTATGAATAAAATAGGTTCTCGAGATATTTTTTACTAATAATTAAATCAAATCAAATCATATTTATTGAGTTAAATTTAAATCATGTGAATTAAGGACTAAACGAAAATAAGATGATTTTTTAATTATTCAAATTGAATGCAATAAATAAAATTAATTTTATTAGATAATCATGGTCTTCTGTGTTCTATATATAGATAGTCACAAAAAATTATAAAAATCATCATTTTTATTGCTTTTGCTGTTTTAACTTTTTTTTTTTATGTATAAATGTACTCAAAATGAGAAGGTATGAATGAGTGTTTCATTAATTGTTTGTTTGATAAATATTATAGTCTGAAAATGTCTCAATTTAGGCATTCTACCACTATCGATGGAAGTTGAACCTCTAATAATTCAGGGGACCATGATATTTTTTATAGTATTACATAGAAAAATATTTTTTAAACTGAATATACCCATTGTAATTAATTTTCTTTGTCAATATGTTATCTTTTACCTAACAAATAATATCCATATTGTATTATTTTTATCATAAGTCATATATAATTGATTGATAATTCTATATATAAAAATACTCATGTAGTAACTAAATACCATATTGTTATCTCGCTAAAATTAATTCTCCTAGTATTATGCGAATATATAGTACTATCAGATGAAAATTGATTAGATTACATTTATTTCCAACGAGGTAGATGATATTTTAGGCCTAATCACAGTCCGAGTTGATGAAATTTTAAAAAATGCTAACAATACAAATACTTTTTATTTTTAATACCTAATAATAAATATAAAATTTAAAACTAATATTGTTTCATACAAAATTATAAAATGTATAACATATTCAAAACATATCCAATCCGTATTAACTGTTATTATTTATTAGTTACGTTATGACAAATATGGTTATTAAAAAAGATTAAAATTAACTTAAATATACACAATATTATTTCATGCTTTTTATTTTTAATTTATTATCATAAAAAGTCATACATATTATAAGAGAACCTCATCTTTTTACCAACGGTTCTTTCATTCAATAGTTTCTATAAAAAGAAAAGACATAATAATATTGTGTTTGGCAAGAATATATGGGATTTTAAAAAGTTAAAGCATAAGTTTAATTCTTAACATATTCGTAGATAAAGTGCAGAGTAGATAAAAAGACAGCTAATAAAAGAACAAATGGTTAAAGCTTCCTTAATACTAACAATCGTAGTGTATGATAGGTGTTCTATAACTTTTTTGGATTTGATTGTTTCTTTATTATTATAAGGGTTAAGTACTGAAATCGTCCCTAAGGTAAGTGGCGAAAATCAAATTCGTCCCCGACATTTTTTTGCTTTTAAATCATCCCGAACGTTCAGAAACACTTTAAAATCATCCTTTCCCAAATTTTTGGACAAAAATACCCTTGACTATTAATAAAAATAAAAAAAAACCCTACCCCCACCCTCACCCATCAGCATCTCTTCGCTTCTCTCTCTCCCCCCCAACCCCCAATTTCCCTTCCTCCTACACCCACCCCCAAACCCCACCCCCAAATCCCATCTCATCCCATCATCATCAGTTCCCACTCCCTCACCCCCATCACCGTCGCCCCCTCACCCCCATCACCGTCACCCCCTCACCCTTTCACCGCCACCGCCTCACCCCCTCACCGCCGCCGCCCCTGCGTCCAACCCGCCGCCGCTCCGCGTCCAACCCTCCTGCTGCACCGTGGGTCCAACCCCCCGCACCGCACCGCACTATCGCACCACCGCTTCTTCTTCTTCTTTTTCTTTTTCTTCTGTGAACTGAATTTGTTGAATCTGTGGACTGGATTTTTTGTAAAATTTGTTGTGCATGTTTGAATTTTCTGTTGATGATGATGATGATGATGATGATGATGAACATGAAGAGAGGGGCATGAGAAGGGGGGGGAGGTATTACAGTGAGGGGGTGAGGGAGTGGGTGAAGGGGAGGTGGTGAGGGGTAGGGGGTGAGGGGGTGGAGGGTTACAGTGAGTGGGTGAGGGAGTGGGTGAGGGGTAGGGGTGAGGGGGTGGAGGATTACAGTGAGGGGGTGAGAGAGTGGGTGAGGGGGAGGCGGTGAGGGGTAGGGGGTGAGGGGGTGGAGGGTTACAGTGAGGGGGTGAGGGAGTGGGTGAGGGGTGGGGGATGAGGGGTGAGGGTTTACGGTGAGGGAGTGGGTGAGGGGGGGGGTGAGGGGTGGGGGGTTACCGGAGTGGGGTTAAGGTGTTTGTGTTTGTGTTTGTGTTTGTGTCTGTGTCTGTGGTGGTGGTGGTGGTGGTGGTGGGGTGATGAAGGTGAAGAGGAGAATGATGATGATGAGGGTATTTTGGTCCAAAAATTTGGAAAAGGATGATTTTAAAGTGTTTCTGAACGTTCGGGATGATTTTAATAGCAAAAAAACGTCGGGGACGAATTTGATTTTCGCCACTTACCTTAAGGACGATTTCAGTACTTAACCTTTATTATAATATGTTGTTCTGTTTAATTTATACTAAAAAGACTTATGATTATCATCTTATCGTGGTAGTGTAAAAGTTGTAGGTATTATATTTACTTTGTATGTTCTTAAATCTCATGTTCTTGATGAAAATTTGTGACTGAGTAATTATTAAAAAAAATTGGTTTAATATCTATTTTATATTCTATTTAAATTATAATAGTGAGTAAATATTTTTTTTCAAAATAAATAATACGATTTTTTCATAAAAATAACGTTTAAATAATTGTGAAATTAGATTATACCATAGATGATGATAAATATTTTGGCATTAAATCTGTTATAAAACAAATTTTTAGGAATAGAATGTTGTATCATATAATTTAGTTATATTTTTCTTATCTTCAATCTATATTATTTAGATTGGTATATTTCTAAAAAGGGTTATTCAATTTTTTTAAATTATTAAATCAAATAAGTTACAAACTAATTAATTAGGTTGATTAAATATCTAGATATCTTATAATTTAATATAATTTAATTTATATAGATACATAATTTTTACAGTTTTATTATTTATTGTAATAAATTCTAGAGATAATTTTTGCAAGTTATAATTTATTTTTTACCTGCATATTCAACTTTTAAGAATAATTTTTTTAATTTTGTATTTATAAATAAATTGTTTTCTACTTTAATATATGAATATTTTTTTATGAATTTTTTTATTGCGCAATTCACTTTATCAAAAATAAATTAATTTATGAAAATTTAAACTTGAGTGCTTGCTATTGTTAAACTCAAACTTTAATTTATTTTGTCATATTATTATATAAATATTCAATTCTTTGATTAAACACTTATTTGATTACGAAATGATATTATATGTTATTTTTATATTGGCAATTAAATTTCAGTTACTATACAAATTTTATATTTTAGGTAATTGTATATTTTTTTTGTTATTTCAAAAATTATTATATAATTTTAAGATCATTTAATTATGTTTATTTTTTAAAAGTATTGTCATTATTGGAGAGTAACTAATGTTTGTGATAGTCTAAAATTGAGATATAAAAATATAAAATATTAATATACTAAGCTTTATATATGTGATTATAATTAATAATCATAATTAAAAGTCTTTATTTTATTTCAATTTGTTCAGGACATGTTTATCTTAAATTTTATTTCTTTATTAATTAGAATTTTTTTGTACATTTAATTGTCATTAATTTATATAAATTAAAATGTATAACTTAAAAAATATATACGTGTCTAAAAAATGAAAAAAAAAATTAGTAAAAAATTTATGTCATTTTAGCTTTTTTTTGGCATCATATCTTACATTTTTATTATAATTAAAAGTTAGAGGTAAATTATTAAATATAAATTAATAAAAAAATATAATACTTAATAAATTATCATAATCACATTTAAAGATATTTATATTATTTTCATATAATAAAAGTGATATGCTTCAAAAAATATTTATATATAATTTACAAACAAATATATGAAATATTTATCATAATTTTTATTTTTAATAAAAATATCATTGTATTAAAGTGAAGCATTTTAAAAATGTATAAATGAGATTTTCATTAAAAAAAAAATTAGAAGATAGCAAATGCAACTTTATTTTAATTTTATCCTTAATATTTAATTTTAATTTTACCTTTAGAGTTTCAATATGTTTCAATTATATTATTAGGGTGAACAACATTAATTATAACTAATCAATTATATTATTTGATTTGACTAAAATTAAATAAATATTAAATTATTTAATAAATAAAAAATAAAAAATAAAATAAATGAATTTAATTTAAATTATTTTCTTATTATTTTCTATATCTATGAATCAGAATGTACTTTTATGTATTTTTATTAATAGTTCTTAAAAGAGTTACTATTTTATTTACTAACATTTTAAATTTTTTTATAATATTTTCATAAAACTTGATTAATTAATAGGTTCTTCTTCACAATGTTTTTCTTGAATTTTTTAACAAAAATATATCTTAATTTTTGTCTTTCATATATTCATTAATTATACTAATTTTTTTACAGTGTACTTTTATCAACTACATGCATTGTTTTTCTGTCTTTTTTTAAGGTAGTGAACCTAAGTCGAATTTGGGACCCTAACAATGGATTTTAGTTGATCTTGCTTGCATTGAAGTCTTATTAGGCCCAAATATATCTTAGATTAATATTTTAAGTCATTGTTATAGCAAATACTATACTATTTAATATTATAACACTTAGTATATATAAAAGTTGGATATATTTATAAGATATTTTTTAATTCAAAATAAAAAAAATTAATTATCTCTTTTTTAGTTTTAAATATTATTTTCTAATGTAACGAAAAAGTGAAAATAACAATAATTACTCACATAATTAAAATAGATAATTTTAATATATATATATATATATATATAAAGGATTATTATATATGATATATTTTTTTTCTTTTCTGTAATGACTATTTATATAATTTATTGAACAATTTTTTTATCTTAATATTTAATAAATTTAACATATAAAATATTATTTAACATACAAAATAAATAATTTAAGTCATTATCTAGGACAATAAGTATAATAGTGCAAATACTTATTTATTTATTAGTAGTGAAAAAATATGTAAATAATATAAATTGATATTTTTTTAGTATAAAAGCAATAATAAAGGTTATGAATTAAGTTAATTACATAATTAAAAATTATGAAGAATTTCTTAAATAATAATAAAAAATAAGATCACTATTTTCACATATTACAAAGTTTATGAAAAAAATTTTGGATAATAAATCAATCCTTAATAGATTATACATTAATTCTGTCAAAAAAATAAATAATTAATACATTGGATATTATTATTTACGTACTAATATATATATATATATATATATATATATATATATATATATATATATATATTATCGATTATTAAGTTTATAATTAATTTTTAATCTAATTTTTGGTAATTAAAATTTAAATGATTGAAATTATTAAATGCTCAATATTTTGTATTGAACTAATTTATTTTTTATTGAAATTAAAAAAAATGAGTTGTTAATCAATTCTAAATTTAAATTTAAATTTGAGTAAGAAAAAAAATATCTTAAATTTTATCTCACTAACTAGAATTAATTTTAAGATAAGAAATTATTTTGTACATCATATATATTGTAAAATAGTATGGTCATTTACTATTTTTTAATGGTAAATATTGTCAAATAAAATAGTGTAAGAAATTAGAAAAAATGTATTTACAAGTTTAGAAAATATTAATTTATTTTTCAATAGAATAAATTATATATTGAATAACAAAAGTTGTTATTGGTTTCTCTTCACACTAACTAATACTCAACAATGGTGTTTCGGTACACTATGTTACCAAGAAATATTAGTCGATCGATCTAATAGCTTTTGTAATGACATAAGTTTATGAATTTGAAAATTTAGAAATCATTTCATAAAATGTGAAGTTTTAACAAGCAATAATGCTGATCATATTGTTTTGACTTCAAGAATGAATATGATACCAACAAATAAAATTGTCCCAAGTAAATTTCAACAAAACAAAAGTCCATAAGTATTGCCATTAATGGAAAATTAATCTATTTTAAAGACAAATACAATTTTTTTCTATGGATTTCCTAACTCGGCAAGTCGATGACTAATCCACAACATATTGATGCTCTATTTATT
Source organism: Arachis ipaensis (assembly GCF_059453495.1). Classification (NCBI taxonomy): domain Eukaryota; kingdom Viridiplantae; phylum Streptophyta; class Magnoliopsida; order Fabales; family Fabaceae; genus Arachis; species Arachis ipaensis. The sequence goes on from NC_142442.1 coordinate 31,975,148, forward strand.
AAGGGTCTGTCGCTAACTAATGGATTGTTATACACACAAGGCGAGATTCGAATTCTAAATACTTGTTTAAACAGACAAATGAGATAACCATTCACACAATCCAAATTGATTAAAACAAATATTAATTATTTTTAATATTTTTAAGTTGTAAAATATTTATAATAATAATAATTACTATAAATATTTTTCATTTAAATTTTAATAAAATTTTTTTATATAACTTTATATATTATTCCGTGCAGGACACGGGAACACATACTAGTTTGTTTATAAATTTGGTTTTTTTTTAATTCCTTTTTTTCCTTCAATTTGTTTCTCATGCCTTAATTTTCTCTTTTTTTTGTCAAGTACAAACTGCATAAAATTTCAAAATTAAATTTTGAATTGAAAAAAGTAATCATTTCTCTTTGCTTCAAAATAAATTTATTTAATTTTGTCTGTTGTTTATAAAATTATAAGTGTTATTTGATTGTTGATACTATGTTTTGTGATTTAATTAAATCCTACTATAATGTTAGAGATTTAGGTTAAATCATGAAGTGTAAATATTTCTAAAAGTTAAGAATTTAATAGAATTTGGATTCTGCTTACAATTTTTAAGATGAGTTTTAAGCTATATTCTTAAAAATATTAAGAAAAAGAAGTATATGCAAAGCAGCACGTATGTATGTGTGAGTGAGTGAGATTTACAAATCACAAAGAGAATTTGTAACAGTGGTGATATTATCAGCTTGTCATATTTTTATATGTGAATTAAAAATCTTTATATAATATGTATAATGTATTCAAAATTTTAACATGATAATATTTATTGATTGTCTTTTTTTGTGTCTTTAATTTTATTGGATCCAAATTATAATGAAATGCTTAAATTACGAGAAAAATGCTAAAATGTAACTATGGTACCACCACAAGAAAAAAGCAATAGTTTTAAAATATTTTGTACAGAGTATAGTAATCAAATCTTCAATTCTTTCTTTCCTCAACTGATGACGTTCTATTTCAAACCATTCATCAGATACAATGAATAAGAAAGGAAAAACTATACAATGAATAAGAAAGGAAACTAGAAAATGGGCTAAAATGTTACTTGACCACCTTGTGGCATCCAAGTTGCACGAAAAGAATCTCTTTGCTTTCTGCTACTAAAAGCTGTATTGATCCCTATAACCATGAAACATTTTTTCCTTGAACTTGATTCAACTGTTTGTGTGTTTCCTGGTACATGAGAACCATTCATAAAAAATTCAGAACTTTACAAAGGTAACCAAATATTCACTCCAAAGCCGATATTATCTTACTCTGTTTCCTGCAATTCGTAAGTAGTAGGTTTAGCATCAGATTATTTTTGATAGATATGTAAGTAAATTCACAGCAAACAAGAACGGGCTTAGCTTACCTGATGACATATTGTGTATTTGAAACTTCAACTTAACTATAATTGAAATTAGGCTTTACAACCTTTGAACAAAGACAAATATTATGAAAGAAAAGTGTCACCATCACAGATTTTTCCCTCTAAATAACAAAACATGCAGCAAGAATTCATAAAGCCCGAGACTTAAGTTTAGAAATCTAGAGTTACATAAGGCAGAAAAAAAATTCGACTTAAACAAATATTGACTTGCATCGTAGACTTAATATTTAAAACAAAGTAGAGCCATTACATGACATTAGACTGTCGACAAAGCGACAGGTCAACCCTTGTGGTACAATCTTATATCAAAATTAAGCACTCTGAAATTAATAGCTTCAAGCCCAAAGGGATTTAACATGATGGAATATTATAACAAACCAAATCAAGTTCACCCCTACTACTATATACAAATCTAGAAAACTAAGATCCATTAATAACATTTTAACCATTGAATTATACGAGATATAAGCAGCACAAGTAGGTAATGAAAGAATTAGAGACTAGGAAAAGGGTAAAACTAACAGACTTACTAGATTTACATTACAATCCTCAGAGTTTAATTTGTGGAAGCAACTAAATATGGAAGGAAGAGTTGAACGTTAGACACTTGTTAATCACATCAGCATGACATTTTGAATACTATAAAATTGAACAAAGCAAAAACAATGAAATTCATACTTGTAGGAAAGTGTTCGACGCAGAATAAGAAAGACATCGTGGGTCTCAGTCAAAAGCTTGATTCAAGGCGTCAGCAAAATATTGCCGTCTGTTTTAAAAACTTCAGCCCCTTAGCGCCTCAGGATGGCAGATCGAGCCCCCTTCCATTCCGTGGCACGTGGCAAAGGTAATTGAAAACAAATCAAAACAATGAATAGGGGGGCTTTATGTCTCCAGGAAGCGAGAGGAAAGGCTTTCTGATTCCCTACTCCTCGCCAAGCCTGAAGAAAGGAGCAACCGAGACAACCAAGAACTTGGTACAAGAAGCCTACCCTCTCGGGTAGATAGGGCTCCGATCAGTATGGGGGGAGGGAATCTTTGGCTCTATCGAACATACAGGTGGCTGTTTGTTTTTGTGGTGATGATAGTCATAATTTAGTGTTTTTTCAGTTATGGACCAAACTAGAACATCCACAATTACCGATCGCGCTGGCAGCGGAAGCGTGAACGGCCATATGCAGGAAATGCAACGCCCATCAGGCTATGATATGAATCCGCGTCTTCGATCAATATCGGTTTCCAGACGTGATCCTCCGCGACGACACCACCACGGCAATTGTATCCCTCTCCTTGCAACCTAGGGTTTCATTTTTGGGGAGATCTTTGTTTTTACTTCACCTTCCATGGATACTGCTGAACCTGGTTTTTCCTTTTTTTCCATTCACACACAAAAAAAATTTCAGGTCCTTTTTGGCTACACAATCCACTGCTGCTAAAGCCTACTTCAACAAATCCACCAGCTTACATTTAAATCAAGTAAGTTTGGCAAACTGGCTCAGCCGCCCTTAAGACAGACAATCCATGCAAAACAGCACCAGGTGTCAATCCCATATTTATTCAAAAGGAATATCTGTAAATCTGTACTAATTTGCATATGTACCATAGATTGACCCATAAAAGAAATGTCAATAAGATATATAAATAGTAAATTTGATTCAAAAAGTTATGTGAAAGAGTTTTCAAACATAATTCAAAGATCAGTTCTGTCAAAGTAATAAACAAATTCAAAACAGGATTAGCATACCTTTCGATACTACTAATCCTTTTAGGTAGCATTTCTTTTGAGGTACTGAGACGGAGACTGAGAGATTGAGACTCAGTATCATGTTTGTTGGCCCAAAAACTAATACTAAAATTTCAGTCTTTGTCCCCAAAATTTCAGTATTTCAGTACTTCCAAAAAGTGGAAACACAAGGGACTAAAATTTTTGGGGATGGAGACGGAAACTTTAATAACATTTTATACCTAAAATACTCTCATTTCAATTAATTAATTTCAAATTTACCCTTTGAGCAAATTAAATTAGAACTTCATCCTTATTTCAGTCTCGGTCTCCCACTTTACGCTAAATACAATATTGAGACTTATTTTAATCTCTGTCTTTCAGCCTCTATCTCTCGGTCTTAGTCTCTGTCTCTTTTCCAAACGCTACCTTAAGGATGAAGAATGAATAACTTAATCATGAAACAAAACAATACAACACTTTAAAATAAAAGAAAATTTAGATTAAAAATCCATAGAAACATAAACAAAGCTCCCAATCCTTTAATAGAAGGATAAGTTACTCATGGAGAATTCAAAAACAAAACCATAGAAAGTGTGTGGAAGAAACTGAATAGCCTCTTTGTGAATATCATTTAAACCTAGGATTTTTTCTAATTCAAATTTCAAAAACTAAATTTTATCTAAATCAAAATAAGATAACTTCTAATAATTCAAATCCTAGAATTAAAATAGAATTAAATCAAATTCAAATCTAATTAAAATAGAATCTTCTTTAATCATCAAATAAGAATCACATCTCTGAGGCCGAGCATGTTGAAATCATTATTGGCATTGCACGTGGACTCACTGACGTGTAATTGGGCTTAGCTTTTTGGGCTTAAGCGTGTAACGCCAAGCAGTAGCGTTACACGCCTCTGCTTAGGCTGCTCCCAAGGCTTGGTTGCCCTCCAAGACATGGCATGCCTTCTTCATAATATGGTATGCCAGCTCCTTGCTTTCTTCAAGACGATGTTCTCACCCCTTACAGCCTTCTCTTTTCAGGATGGACGAGAAAGTTGATGAAGTTTTTGCTAAGTCCTTAGCTGTGCTGTTTCTGTTTGTATATATATTAGTCATAGTTTTTCCTCTCTTTTGTCATTAGAATTGTGTAAGAGGGATAGGAGTTGTATGTTTTGTATGTATATATTTATAAGTTACTTATATAAGAATTTTTGTACATATGTATATGCATGTTTATTTTCAAGTAAAAAGAACCTTTGGTTTCTCAAAGAAATAGCGATCTGGTATTCGAGTTAAAGGCTCCTGTTTTATTATTAAGTATAGAAGAAGTCGTAACAACCTAGCTATCAGAGTGGCGCAGTCGAAAGTGTGACATTCTGGTAGTAAGGATGTTACATTATGGTATCAGAGTTGTCTTTCCTATAGAGCTTGAGGAATGGACTGACTATGCTTCAGTTGCATACTCTGAGTGTTTGTCATGTAATAGTTCTTGTTCGTATTACAAGAGTTAGAGCTTTATGCACATGACTATCTACGGATTAATGTTGTTAGTTTATCATTGCATACTTCATGGTATCAAGTTTGACCAGCTTAAGACTAATGGTTTATGTATATGAGAGCACTATCGGGTTGTCATAGGCAAAATATAACTAATAAGTAACGCATATCGTGGGGTTTGGGGAACGTTAGAGGTTGCTTCTCGAGGTTACTCGGTTACGTTAGTTCTCTAGGACACGATAGGTGGACACGAAAGGTGAAGTTTGTAAGTGTGTGACGTCACAAGAAGTTGTGGGGCTTTGAATCACGCGAACAAGATTTTGTTGAAGTTTGGAAAGTTGAAACTCTGAAGTTAGTACGAGATCAGTGTGTAGACGTTAAGCACGTTGTTATAACCCCAACCTGTTTTATAACCTTTCGCCGCCTTGTTTTATCATCACATATTTGAATCATGTCATCTTTTACGTCATGCTTGCCTTGTAACTTTTGCTTTGCAATCGCACTTCTTCCCTTATATCTTTATGTCATATGAAAATCCAAGTATTTGAGACTATATATGTATACCTATGAGCTGACTTTTTGCTTTTTCCATAAGATGTTTAAAAGTAAAGTGTTGAGACTATGTAATATTTTGTGTATTACATTAATTTTCGAGGACGAAAACTTTTATAAGTGGGGTAGGATGTAAGATCCCAAATTTTTGAAAATTAGATAATAAATCATTTAATGATTTATTTTATTTATTTGAGAATATATTTTCAGAGATTTTTATATTAGTTGAGTACTTTCTTATTATTGATTTAAAATCTTTAATAATCGAAAAATAATGAGGATTTTATATACTTTAATTTGAATAATTATACTTTGAAATTTATTTTATGATTTTAAAGAAAATTAACTTGATTATCTCTAATTATTGAATTAGAGTATTTAGTTGAAAATAATTTGCAAGTTGACAATCAAATATTATTTTTATAAATTTTAGTATTAGATAAAAATTGGTTTTCAATTACTACTTTACCCCTATTTTTTTATTAAAAATACCTAATTTTATCCTAACCCTAGAAACTAAACACTCACCTCACCATCACTCACCCTTAGCCATCAACCCCACCCTTTCACCCACGCAAACACGAGAATAAGAAAAACAAAGAAAAGAAAGGAAAGAAGAGAAGGGAGCTGCAAACCAGAACGGAAAGAAGGAACGAGAGAGCCGCGCCGCCACTGCGCCATCATCACGCATCAAAAGAGAGAGAAAGCGCCGTCGTGTCCTGCGTGAGAGGGAGACCGTCGTTGTCGAGGTCTTCATCGTCGTCGTCAATGAAGGTTTGCGAATAGAGGGAAGACGCGTGAGAGGGAGCCATTGCGGAGCTACTATCGCCACTGCCAAAGGCTCTGCCATTGTTGCTACCGGAGAAGAATTCACCCATCACTGCCAGATCTGTTACTGCGGTTAGATCTATCACTGTCGCCATGCACATCATCGTCGGGAGACGACCAAAACACGATGGAGGGGGAGGAAGCTGTACCGTCATCGTTGCTGGGTTCACCGTCACTACCATAGTCTTCTGTCACCATCGCCGCCATTCTGGCTACCGAAAACCGTCGCTGGAGCCCCTGTCTTCTTGGGTCGCATTTTGGGTCTTGCGTGTTGAGTTTAGTTGCTGTTGCATGCGAAATCAAGCCAGAGCTGCCGCTACTCCATTTTCTCAGTTATTCATGAGTCCTGATAGAGTCTCAGTTATTGCATGTTGGTGAATTAAAGTTGCTACTATAGCTACGGATATCGTGGAGCTGTGGTTGCAGCTGCCACTAGTTGCGGGCCGAGAAAAAATGGTTTCTTTGATGCATTTGGTTTATGGGTTTTGACTATTCGAGGTAGGGGCACTTTTTCTTAAACTTATTTTACATTCAAAAATTGTTACTAGTCGATATTAATGCAAAAAATATATTTTTATAATTTTGTAAGTCTTATGGATTGAACTAAGTTGCCTTGAATGAATGTAATTGCTTGCTTGATTGGTTTATTAATTGATTGAAGATGTTTAATTGGGTTTTAGACTTGGTTTAAGGTTATTATGATGATGATTGGATTGTGGGTATTTTTAATTATTGAGTCGGCATTGTGGTAGTGAATGAAAGACTGATTTGAAAATCTGATTCGTATGCTTTATTGAGAAGTGATTTGAGATTTGGAAATTGATTTGATTTTGGAAATGAATTGAGATTTGGAAATGATTTGATATTAGAATTGGTTTGATTTTAGAAATGGTTTGATATTAGATTTGATTTTAGAAGTGATTTGTTATTAGAATTAGTCTGATTTTGGAAATGATGTGAAAAGAGTTTGAGAAATGATTTGGTTGAGACTTGAGAAAGGTGGCAAAAGTCTGAGTTTTAGAGGAGATGTTACCAGAATTTTATGAGAAATTGAAAGTTTTGTTTTTGTTAAAATTGATTAAAGAACTATTTTATTCAATTTTGATTTTACTAAGGAAGAAGTATGTTTTAAGGTGTTTTAGCAAATTTTTAAGAATTATTAAAGTCTGTTAAATGAGTTTTGAATCTTTTCAAAGGAATTTAAATTTTAAATGGTTTTAAAGGAAAAAGGATTTGAGAAAAATGTTTTGAATGGAGTGTTGTAAGAAAAGTGGGAATGTTTTGAAACTAAGAATGAAATGGATAAAAAGACAATGAATGTGATAAATTTGACGAATCCATATGATTTCTCACTTGTTGCATGTAATAGAGCATATATTCCGTTGATGAATCCATATTTGACGATATATTTTGGTTTGATTTGAGTGGATTTCATCACATAAACCCACATTTATTCATTTAAATAGCATACTTTTGTGTTTTCTCCCTAAATTGAGCTTAATTGTGAAAACATGCTATTTTGTGCTTAATTTAATCAATTTTATTCTACTTTCATTCCATTCGATGCTTTGATGTGTTTGATGAGTAATTTTAGGATTGACAAGGCTAATATGGATTGAAGAAGTGATGGAAAAGCATGCAAAAGTGGAGAAAGCATGAAGGAATAAAGTTTTGGAAGATTCAGCATCCGTGCGTGTGCACAGCGATGCGTGCGTACGCACAAGAGCGAGCTTGGCAACGCGTACGCGTGGGAGTGTATTTCGCCAGACGACGCGTACGCGTCACAGCTAGCACCTGACCTCATTAATGCAAATCGCTGGGGCGATTTCTGGGCCTCCAGAGCCCATTTTTGGGACTCTCTGAAGCTGATTCTTGCTATATAAAAGGAGGCCTCATTCTATGTGAGGGGGGGGGGAGAAATTAGGGTTAGTTTAGCATTATGTAGGTTGTTTTCTAGAGAGAGAAGCTCCCCCTTCTCTCTAGAATTAGGATTTCTTAGTTTAATTTCTTGTAATTTCTACTTTCAATTATTGTTTTCATTTACTTTTCCTTGTCATTTATTATTATTGCATCTTTGTTCTTTCCTTCTATTTGTTATTTCATTTCTTTTGTCTTTTATGTTTATGACACTCTTGTTATTTTAATTTATGTTTAATGCAATTTATGTTTTCATGTCATTTATTGCTTTAATGAGTTGCTATCTTTACTTTTCTTACTTGGTAGATGTAGCATTTATTATTTCTTATTATTTTACCATGCTTTCCTTTTATGCCCACCAAGTGTTTGACAAAATGCTTGGTGGGGTTTTTGCCTAGTTTTTCACACTCTTGGTTGGAAAATTGGGTAATTGGGTGAAATTGAGTTGTGGATGTCCATTCTGCATTGTGTGAGGATTGTTAATTGGTTTGATTTTCCTTGACTCTAAGTGACCCACTAGTGTTGACTAGGACTTAGGGATTGGAATCAATTATGCCATTTTGACTTATCCTCGATGTAGGGTTGACTAATTGGGATTAATTCACACACAGTTACCATGTTTGTGGTCCACAACAAGGATAAAAATCCTTAATTACCCACTGCTTGCCAAGAGTCCTTTTTATCATTTAATTTCCATTTGCATCACTTTTACTTGCTTTCCATTTAATTTCATGCTTGTTTCATTTATTTCCATTTTAAATTCTTGTCTCTTTCAATCAAAAAACCCCAAAAATCCCCATAGCCAATGATAACAACATTTCATTGCAACTCCTAGGGAAGACGACCCGGGAGTTTAAATACTCTCGGTATATAATTTGTTTTGTATTGTGACATTCTTAGAATTAACATTTGATTATGAGAATTCATTATTGGTTTGGACTATGCTACTAACGAATTGATTCTTGATTCTAAACCGACGATAAATCTCTCATACATCATCCGTCTAATGGTGACAGTGCACTCTCCCTCTAATGGCCAGCCGATGTGCTGAGATGTTAGTGCGCAACCTAGAGATAATGTCCGAGTTAGCTACCGGATGTGTCAAGTTCTGGCAGTTTAACCAACATGTGAGCTCACGGCCAATAGGACAATCATGCATCATACTGCATTTGTTTGCTATTTATTTGGGTGTGCTTAAGTGTTTTGGTTGCCTATCTGATGAATTCTATCTAACTGTTAATTGTGTTACTTGTTGTAACTGTTCTCTAATTGTGTTTGCCTTGTATTGTTTGTGCCTGTGATTAATTCTGTCTTGAGACTGAGTATTGGTGAATGAATTGATGCTTTTGATGATAGTGTGGTCGTTATATGTTGGGCCGGAGGCCGGGATTTGTTTATATGTTGGGTCGAAGGCTGAGAGTTGTTATATGTTGGGCCAGAGGCCGCACTTGATTATGTCATGGGATATTATTTGAGCTTTGAAAATTCTTATAATTAAAGAAGAAAACTTTGAATTTTGGATAAGTAAATGTCGCATTTAAAAAAAAAAGATTCGTAAGATGAACGAAGATTTCTGTTTTCAAAATTCCATTCTTCTTTTTTTTAGGTATCCTCTTATAACAATTCTTAAACCATCTACTGAGAACCTATACGGACGATGTTCTCACCCCCTACAGACTTTTTTTTTTCAGGACAGACGAGAAAGCTGATGAAGTTATTGCTAAGTCCTTAGTTGTGCTATTTCTGTTTGTATATATATTAGTCATAGTTTTTTCCTCGCCTTTGTCATTAATTGTGTAAGAGGGATAGGAGTTGTATGTTTTGTATGTATATAATATTTATAAGTTACTTATATAAGAATTTTTGTATATATGTATATGCATGTTTGTTTTCAAGTAAAAAGAAGGGTTAAGTACGATTTTAGTCCCTAAGGTATAGGCCAAAAACCTTTTTCGTCTCCAACCTTTTTTTGTATACAAAATTGTCCCAAGATTTAAAATCGTCCTTTTTACTTAAAATTTTAAAATTTTGTACCAAATTAACTATGACAAAAAAATTATAAAATAAAAAAAAAAGAAAAATAAGAGAAGGAGAGTATTTTTGCTCCTGCGAAAGGGGAAAGGAAGAAGAAGAAGGGGTAAAGGAAGAAGAAGAAAAAGTTATCCACGATCTACCTCTGTCTCTGCTTCCGCCACCAAAAATTTAAAACCAAATTAAACCTTATGGATGATTTTAAAACCAAGTTAAACCTTAGGAACCATTTTATATTAAAAAAAAGGAGGGAATGAAAAAAATTTTTGACCTATACCTTAGGGACCAAATTCGTACTTAACCCTAAAAAGAACTTTCAGTTTATCAAAGAAATAGTGATTCAGTATTCGAGTTAAAGGCTGCTGTTTTATTATTAAGTATAGAAGAAGTCGTAATAACCTAGCTATTAGAGTGGCACAGCCAGAAGCGTGACATTCTAATAGTAAGGATGTTACATATGGTCCAGTTTACCACATGGTTGATAGATTGTCGAGTTTCAATTATAGAAACCACCTTTTCCATGACCATTTTTTCCACCAAATTAGTCTCCTCAGCCTCCATGACCATCTCTAAAACCAATAAAATTAGAGTTATGCATAACAATGTAAGCTAAGAGTGACAAGTCCAAGAGACACTTCGCATTGCCTTTAACCTTCTCTTCATGAGTCATGAGGTCAACCTCAAACTTATGAACAAAGTGTGGATCTATTTTGGTATTAATAGGGGATACAAATTCATCGTATTTGCTAAAGTATATAGACAAATGTACTTGCTAAGGCTTGAAAGCAAAGAATGTACATGTCCATTGGCTAAAAGGTACTAGTCATGTTTTTATTTTTAGGCTCAACTTAAAGTAGCAAAATGGACTATTCAAATAATTATAAGGAGATGGGATGCCACAAAATTATAGTAGAAGTAGACAACTTGCACACAAGAAAAGCTATTAACAAGAAAGAAGAAGAAAAATACATACAATTTAAATATCATTAGAGATATTGTGGAGTTAGCATCATAATTTCAACAATTCACTTGTAATTAACAGTAATGGTTATGGTTAGAGAGAGCGTAAGGTGGGAAAACACGAGAAAGGATAGGGAGTGAGTATTGCATCAACATCAAGGAGATCCAATGATTTGGATCCGAGAGGAGTACATACGAGTATAGATGAAATCTTTCTCTATTTTATGGATAGTTTATTAGAGAATATTTTAAAAGGGAAAGGGATTATTTGTTGGGGATACCAAGTATAAGCCAGAAATACAGGACCATAGAGAAGTAGGAATAAGAGATCTAAAGAATATGGAAGAGAGGGTGAAGACCAACAATGAATTAGAACCTAAAAGAATACGTAGGGAGGGATAGAGAGAAATCTAGTGAGGCAGCAACTGAGGAATTTTAGGATAACTAATGTGGGAAACATCAGAAAAGAATGGATGACCAAAGATTGTTGAGGGATTCTAGCATTGAAGCAGAACTTTTAGAATATGTGGTCAGGGCTTGAACAATTTCATAAAACGGAAGCGTATAAGGTATTGTTGAAGTTTAAATTTTTTGTTTAGTGAAAAATAAGCTGTTACCACCAAGAAAGTGGATTTATTATAGTTATGTTATAATGTGTGTGTGTGTGTGTGTGTGTGTGTGTGTGTGTGAGAGAGAGAGAGAGAGAGAGAGAGAGAGAGAGAGAGAGAAAAGAGTTGGTTTACAAGAGTGTGACTTGAATATTTTGGAGTGCCTGTTTATGCATGGTCATTTGAGAGTTTGAGACATTTGCATGAATAGGGAGACAATGAGAAGAGGAAATCAAATGTAACAAATTGATAGAGTCACGTAAGTCATTTAATGTCGGAAAAGTATATATTAAATCTTGTGTTATAAAAGTTATCAATGAATGGGTAAATCTCTCTATTAGCATGCAAAGATATGACATCCTGATAAAAGAGATTGGGCATGAGATATATGGCATTGGGTGCTTTTAGAGATGAGAGTGGGAGAGGATGCTGAGTCAGATACCATGGTCTCAAAAGTAGCCAATGAGCTAGCGAATGATGCAATTATTAAAGATGGAAGAAGATAGACCTAGCAACGACTGAGTGGGTTCTGACGGTAAAGATGATTGTAGAAGGGCAAGATGGAAAAAGGAGATAGGAGGTAGGAGGGTAGGAAGGTAATTTTAAAAGAAGATTTAAATGAATGAAAATTTTTTAATTCAAATTGGAACCTCATTTTACGATAAAATTGTAGGAGGAGTAATTTTTTTATCGAGAGACAATTCTAATTTTATATCTTCTTTTAAACTAGTTGCATGATACTTATTGTCTATTCTTTGTATGTTCTCTCAAAATTGGATATAGTGATCGATGCATAACTATTTAAAATATGTGAATTTTTTGAAACATAAGATTTGGTAAATTTAAATAATTTTTTTATTTCAAAAATTATAAATCAAATTCAATCTATACTGCTTGAAAATTGAATTGAATTGAATTGGATGATATATATTGTCTATAAAAAATATTCAATCCAAACTACACTGTAACTACAATTAGTATTTGGATCGGATGAGTTTTTAACTCAAAATTGATTCAAATTGCAATGTAAACACCTATAATCTATGAATAACTATTTAGAATATATGAATATTTTGAAACATGAGACTGAAAAAATTTAAAATATAACATTATCTTTTTTTATTTAAAAACCTACAAAACTAATCAAATCCAAACCGTTTGTAACTGGATCAAATTATCTCTAAAAAATCATCTATTTCAAACCACATTATTTGCTCAAAACATATCCAAATCACACCACAAACACCTCTAGCAGGAATAAGATTATTTTTTAAACTTCGTCAACAGGTATAAAAGACATAGTACGAATATCTTTTACAAACTGGGAAGAGCGATAAAGAACTGACTCTTTTGGTTATTGATGATAATGTCGAAAATGACATTACAATTAGACACAACTATAAGTGACAGGTCTTGTTATAGGATAAAAATTTTGGTGTATATTATCATGTTTGTTCGGTCTTTACATAGAATTATAACTTGTTTTTCTTTTGAAACTATGCACTGTTTTACTGTGTTGATATTTTTTCTTTAAAAAGAATATACCAATAACTTTTGATAGGGATGCAAATTATGCAACAAAATTGTATAAAAACCTAGATTTAAGTATACATGTTGTCACACCCTAATATTCAAATCCTTATGTTCGAGTCATAAGTCAATGATAATAAGGTGGTACGACTCTCAAGGGGATTTTTAATACATAAATATAAGTATAATTGAAAGGAGTATTAATCGAGAAGCCTGAAAAGAGTAAAAATAAAATCGCAAAGTCGTATCACTCACGTAACGACAACTAAAAGATAAAGCATGAAGTCGAAAGCGTTATAAGGATAAAGTCATAAAGGAGGATAGGAGAAGGACAGTATATAGATATATAACATAAGTAAATAGCCACTAGTCGCGACTCGCGAAGTTTAGGCCGGCTAGGGTACAGTATAACAGTAGTTGACAACAGAATCTCCTAATCTCTCCCAAAAGAAACATAAGAGCCTCTATAGGCAAGTTCAAAAGAGTTCAATACATAATATAAGCTTTTCAAAATAAAGGTGGAGATATTCTAAGTAAAATATAAAGTAGAGAATATAAAGATCTTCGCCATCTCTCAGATGAACCACAGCTCACTTCTGAGCACCTGGACCTGTATCTAAAAAACAAGAGATATATACAGAATGAGAACCACCAACCCATGGGTTCCCAGTACGGTAAAAGTGCCAAATAAATACAATGCATTGTAATAAAAACTCACTAAGCATCCTAAACTTCTTTTCACCAAATATTTGATAAACCCCAATTTTGTGGTTTATATTGTGTAGAATTTGGGGTTTTCGTCAATATTTCTCACACTTATTCACAAGAAATGCATGGTTTTGTGTTCACTTCCTAATATTGCTCCATGATGAAAAACATGCTTATTTTGCCTCAAAATTGTCATATTTTAATTCTCTTCTATTGCCATTCGATGCCGTGATGTATTTGTTAAGTGATTTCAGAAATTATAGGGTAAGAATGGCCTAGAAGAGAGAAAGAAAGCATGCACAAAAGGGAGGAACATGAAGACTTAGAATTTTGGAAAAAGCAGCATTGGCGCGCCCATGCACTCCACGCGCACGCGTGGATGAGGTTGGTTGGAAGCGGCGCGCAAGGATGGACGCATCCGCGCGGATCAGAAAATTCCTATTGACACGCACGCGCACGCACGCATGCCGCGCACGCGCGGGAAGCTGCACGTGACCTCATTAAAGGAAATCGTGCCTGGCAATTTCTGAGGCTCATCAGGCCCAATCTCAAGCTGTTTCTGCATAGAAAAGACCCAAGGATGCTAGGGGAAAAGGAGGGGGGATCAATCATTTTACACTAAGACACAATTTTAGCTAGTTTTTGGTTCTTTGTTCTTCTAGAGAGAGAAACCCTTGTTCCTCTCTAGATCTAGTTTTAATTTGATCTTCCCTTGTTGAATTGTGAATTGGATCTTGTTAATTACTAGTTTTAATTGTTCAATTTGAATTTCTTAGTATAATTTTACTTAGATCTTGTGGTAGTTTTATGAATTCTTGTCAATTGTCATTTTATACTCATTTCATGAATGTTGTGAATCTTGACTTGTTGATGTTACATTGATGATTTCTATGTTTAATTATGTTGTTTGGGTGACTGTGTGTTGATAATTGCTAGTGGGTACTTGTTGATTTCAATTTAATTGCTATTTTGAACATGTCTTTTGTTAATACTTACCATGTGTTTGATGAAATGCTTACTTTGATTATGGAGTATTTCTCTTTACTCTTGGCCTAGGCTAAGGGAATTGGGTAAACTTGAGTCATTGGGTCTAATGGATTTGATGATTTGGGAGCCCTTAGTGGTCAATTTGATAGCCATTGACGCTAACCTTCTATTAAGTTAATTAATAGTGAGGTTAGAACTTATGGGTTGATGTTGACCAAACCATTTGACGTACTTCAAGTATAGAAGTAGACTTAATGAGTTTGGTTCCTCATAATTGTCAAGATATGGTTATTAGACAAGGATGGTGACCCCAATTCCCATGACTAACCAAGAGTTGCTTTTATTATTCATATTTGAAAACCAAAATTCTCAATTACTTGTCTTAGTTATAGTTACTTGTTTGGTTTAGAATAGAATTATGTGGGATGTTGCTTGTTCATTGGAATTGCCCATGTTTTGCTTAGTTAATTGAATTAGTTTCTTGCAATTTAAGATTACTTGCTTGTTAAGATTCCCATTTATTTTCTTGCTCATAACTCACAACCCCGGATTTCTAACCAATGTTGAAGCACATATTTGCCCATTCCTTGTGAGACGACCCGAGGTTTGAATACTTCGGTTATTTCTATTGGGGTTGAACTTGTGACAACCAAATCCCTCTTCTAAATTTGATATCCGAGGATTGTTGTCGGTAGAGCTATACTTGCAACGCAATTTTATTGAGTAAAATCTTTACCAATACACCCTTGGGGTCGCATCAAATTTTTGGCGCCGTTGCCAGGGAATGGTTGCAACATATGCCTTGATATTGGTTATGTGAATATGTGAATATTGTAGATATTTTAATTGCTTTCAATACTTAGCTATAGTTTAGATTTCTTTTACATTTGTGCTATGGCTCTCAAGTTTGATGACTCGGTCTCAACAGAATTCTAGCTTAGCCGATTTTGATCCCGAGATTGAAAGAACTTTGTTACATACTCGGCAAGCTAGACGGCGGTTGGATTATACGGCTAGTACTTCGGCCTCTCTTGAGGAACATATCGAATCACTAGGCAGTATCGAGAGTGACTTGGAGTCCGCTACTTCCTATTCTTCTGTTGGCACTAATAATACATCTTTACATCCTACGGGTGAGCCACACATGGCGGAGCCACGATGGATCACTTTGCATGAGCAAGGAGCTCCGGATATCATACTTCAGCCGTTGCAAGCAAGGTATCCTAACCTTGATCCAAACTTTGAATTGAAGAGTAGCTTGATACATCTACTTCCTAAATATCATGGGTTATCGGGTCAAGACCCCATCCGACATCTAAGAGATTTTCAAGTTGCTTGTTCTACGGCTCGAAGGCATGGAGCCGATGAGGTGGCTGCCATGATTTTTGCCTTCCTTTTCTCTCTTGAAGGGCAAGCAAAGACATGGTTTTATTCGCTATCGGATGAGATTGTGACTAATTGGGATTTCTTGAGAAGAGAGTTTCTAGATAAGTTCTTCCCACCGGAGAAGACCGACTACATCCGGAAAGAGATTTCGGGCATAATGCAAAGAGACCAAGAGAGTTAAGTATTGGTCTCGGTTCAAGAGGCTATTGGAATCTTGTCCACATCATGGAATGAACACTCACTTGCTCATTAGCTACTTCACCGGAGGTCTTTGTGTGGAAGATAGAAGATTGCTTACCACTTTTAGCGGTGGTTCCCTTTCGAAAAACAAGACGGAGGGAGAAGCTTGGAATTTGATAAAGGATGTTGCCAAAGCTACACAACACACAAGGGTGAGAAGTAATCCTCTCAAGGGTGTAGTAGAACCATCTCCTTCCAAATCAAGTCTAACCAAAGCACTTGGAGATATGACTACCATCCTTACCCAAATACAAAAGGATAAAAAAGAATACTACTCCATCCAAGCCGTCCAAGCCCCACCTCCGATTTCTCAACTTGAAGGCCCTCCTAGGATTTGTGGTTTGTGCTCTAGCACCACTCATTACACCGATCGATGCCATCAAATTCAAGAGGAACATGCTCTTGTAGTAGCCAATGTGAATTACAACAACCGTCTACCTTATCCTTCTCAAGGCTAAAACAATTACCATCAAGGTGGTAATCAACATCAAGGGTGGAGGGATAATGCACAAGGGAGCAATCAAAACCAAAGATGGAACAACTCTTCTTCTCACCACAACAACAACCAATCTTCATCCCAATACCACCATAACAATACCAACTACCAAGCCAACCAAGGACACTCCAACCAAAACCAAAACAACTACACCAACTACCAAGCACCACACCATAGACAACAAAACCAAAACCAAACTCCTCCATCTTCCAACAATCAAGTTGATGAGCTTAGAGCCGTCATGAAAAAATGAGATGAGAGCAACAAGGCTCAATTCGATACCTTGGGTGCTCAATTGGCTAACCTCACCAACATGCTTTCAAAGATGACCATGTCAAACCAACCACCAACTCCCAACAACAACACCAACCAACCCTCAAGTTCTTCTAACCTTCCATCTCAACCCCAACCAAACCCAAAGGGTGGTCTCAACGCCATCACTCTACGGTTGGGAACTACATTAGAGGAGATACCTCCAAGGGTCATGGGAGACATTCATGAGGAAGAAATGTTTGTTGAAGCTACACATGAAGAGGAGGTGGTAGACAAAAGGCATGAGGAAGAAGGAGTAAACCTCAAGGAACCCAAGAGGAAAGCTATAGTGGATGAGTCCATTCCTATTCCATTCCCTTCCATGGTGAAGAAGGTGAAGAAAACACCGGAATTTGATTTGAACATGCTTCAAGTGTTCAAGAAGGTTGAGGTAACCATACCCCTTCTTGATGCTATTCAACAAATTTCAAAGTATGCAAAATTTTTGAAAGACTTGTGTACGCACAAAGATAGGATAGGAGAATTGGAGACATTATCCTTGGGAAGTTCAATTTCTTCCTTGATGGAACCTATTCCAAAGAAATGTGGTGACCCTGGACCTTGCTTAGTGTCTTGTTGTATTGGTGGACGCACTTTTCATGATTGTATGTGTGACTTGGGAGCTTGTGTAAGCATCATGCCACTTTCTATCTATGTGCGGTTGAATTTAGCTTCATTAAAGAAGTCGGCGGCGAGGTTTGCCTTAGCCGATAAAAGTGTGATCACAATGATGGGAATAGCGGAAGATGTACTCGTGGCGATCAAGGATTTGGTTTTTTCGGTTGACTTTTACATCCTTGAAATGCCTCTAACAGACAATAGAAGCTCAAGCTCCGTTCTACTTGGTAGACCCTTCCTCAAGACCTCCAAATTCAAGTTAGATGCCTTCACCGGCACATATTCCTTTGAGGTTGGAGACAAGACTATCAAGTTCAATTTAGAGGAAGCCATGAAACATCCTCCCGAAGAACATTTCGTGCTTCGATGTGATGTAATTGATGAAGTGGTAGCGGAAGTGAAAGAAGAAGACCATGACAAGTTGTGCTACCCTATTGTTGAGGAGACGGATGACCAAGAGGATAAACATGAGAAAGTTGTCAAGAATGAACTCCATGAGCTTGATGAAAAGGAACCTCAACTTGAGGCAAAAAGTGAATTGAAGCCCCTTCCATCTCATTTGAAGTATGCTTTCTTAGAGGACAACCAAAAGTTTCCAGTCATTATTGCTAGTAAGCTTTCAAGTGAAGAAGAAGAAAAGCTCCTAGATGTTTTAAGAAAGTACAAGAAAGCAATAGGATGGAGTCTAGTGGATATTGTGGGAATTGACCCCCGCAAGTGCATGCATCGGATATTTCTCCAAGATGGAGCTAAGCCGGTTAGGCAACCACAAAGGAGGCTCAACCCGACCATCCTCGATGTAGTGAAGAAAGAGGTCACCAGATTACTGGATGCGGGTATCATATACCCAATATCAGACAGTGAGTGGGTGAGCCCCGTTCAGGTTGTCCCCAAGAAGTCGGGCATCACAACAGTCAAGAAGGACGACGATGAAATGGTCACTAAAAGAGTACAAAATGCGTGGCGAGTATGTATTGACTACAGAAGACTGAACGCCGCTATACGAAAGGACCATTACCCCTTGCCCTTCATCGATCAGATGCTAGACCGCTTGGCAGGTAAATCTCATTACTGCTTTCTTGATGGATTTACTGGCTACATCCAGATACATATTGCTCCTGAAGATCAGGAGAAGACCATGTTTACTTGTCCGTTTGGCACCTTTGCCTATAAAAGGATGCCATTTGGACTATGTAACGCACCCGCTACCTTTCAGCGGTGCATGACGAGTGTCTTCTCCGATCTAATAGAGAATTATCTGGAAGTATTTATGGATGATTTCAGCATTTACGGTACTTCATTTGATTGTTGTCTGGAGAACTTGGCCAAGGTCTTAGCTAGATGTGTTGACACTAACCTGGTCTTAAATTTTGAAAAATGTCACTTCATGGTACGACAAGGCATAGTGTTAGGACATGTAGTATCTCATGAAGGCATTTTTGTAGACCTGGCCAAGGTCGATGCTATCACTACTTTACCTCACCCCTCATCTGTGAGGGAGGTCCGCTCGTTTTTGGGACATGCAGGATTCTATAGGCGCTTTATCAAGGATTTCAGCAAGATTGCTTTGTCATTGTCGCGCCTACTCCAAAAAGATGTGGATTTTGAGTTTGATAGTGAATGTGTGAAAGCTTTTGAAGAGCTAAGGAGAGTTCTTACCACGGCACCAATTGTGCGAGGCCCCAACTGGACGTTGCGATTTGAGATAATATGCGATGCCTGATAAACCCATATTTCATGATATATTTTGTGCTTAATTTAAGTGATTTATTCAATCCTTCACCCACTTATTCATGTGAAATTGCATGGTTTTACTTTCCCTTCCTTATTATGTGATATATGTGAAAAACATGTTTCCTATGCTTTAAAAATAGTTATTTTAACTACCTTTTATTACCATTCGATGCCGTGATTTGTGTGTTGAGTATTTTCAGATCCCCTAAGGCAGGAATGATTTAAAGGATGGAAAGGAAACATACAAAAATGGAAGGAAAGCACAAAATGGAGTTTTTGAAGAAATTGGCAGCGACGCGAAAGCATGGACGATGCAGCCGCGTGCCTAGCGCGAAAAGGCAGTGACACGAATGCGTGACTGACGCTGATGCGTGCCTTGAGCAGAACACAGATGACGCGTACGCGTGACCGAAGCGAACGCGTGATAAGGAAAACTCCTAGATGACGCGACCGCGTGACCCACGCGGACGCGTGACTGACGCCACGCACCAGAAACTGCAGAAAACGCTCCTAGCGATTTCTGAAACCCTTTTTGGCCCATATCCAAGTACAGAAAGCACAAATTAGAGAATATAAAGTGGGGGAATGAATCCATTCACAAGGAGGTCGATTATTATTCACTTTTCATAGTTTAGATGTAGTTTTTAGAGAGAGAGGTTCTCTCCTCTCTCTTAGGTTTTAGGATTAGGATTCCTCTTAAAGGATTTAGGATTTCAACTCTTCATCAAGTTCAATATTTCTTTTACTTTATATTTCTCTTTTACTTTCAGATACTTTAATGCTCTCATTTAATTACTTATGTTGCCAAATTGGCTTATGAACTCTCTATGTTTAGATTGATTTTCTCTTATTAATGCAATTGAGGTATTTCAGATTTATGATTCTTGTTTAGCTTTTTATATTCTTGGCCTTAATTGATTAACTGGAGGCTCTTGAGTTATCAACTTATCGTGATTGATTGTTATGTCGGCTAATTGACTAGAATTCCACTAACTCTAGTCTTTCCTTAGGAGTTGGCTAGGACTTGGGAATCTAACTAATTAGTTCACTTGACTTTCCCTTGCTTTCGTAAAGGTTAACTAAGTGGGATTAACTTCAATTCTCATAGGAGTAACTAGGATAGGACTTCCGAATTTTTATACCTTGCCAAGAGTTTATTTTACAGTTATTTATTTATTTTACTTGTCATTTAAATTACTTGCTCCTTACTTTCAAAACCCTCAATTTACAAAACTCATAACCAATAATAAGAACACCTCCCTGCAGTTCCTTGAGAAGACGACCCGAGATTTAAATACTTCGGTTATCAATTTTAAAGGGGTTTGTTACTTGTGACACCCAAAACGTTTGTACGAAAGGATTTTCTGTTGGTTTAGAAGCTATACTTATAACACGATCATATTTTTATATTTCTTTACCGATAGAAAAACCAATCGTCAAAATGGCACCGTTGTCGGGGAACTGCAAACGTGTGCCTTATTATTGGTTATTGTAAATATTTTTCTTTTATTTGTTTATTTATTTTTGTTTTTCCCTTTTATTTCTATTAGCTACTATGAATTCTCACCCCTCTCGCTTTGAGTTTGGTTCTAAATTTGTTGAAAGGAGTGGAAGCTATAACGAGAATATGTATCAAGGTCTAAGCAGTCAAAGATGGATGGAGCCAAGAGGCCCTGATCAACCCTTTAGGCAACAACACCCTCCAAGATGTCATGGGCAAGGACCACTCTACAATGCATACCAAGCTGGTAGACATGATGGACCCCCTTGTAATTACCAACAAGCCCCACCCTATGCTTATAGACCATCCTCTCAACGTAGCTTTGAACCACTACACTCACAAGCTCTTTTTTACCATTCACCACCGTATGACCCTTATCCACCACAATTCCAATCCAATTACTCCCAAGAACCACCACATTCTTATTTTGAAACCTCTTCCCCAACCAATGAACCCTCATACCCACCCCAACCTCCAATGAATGACAAACTTTGTGTTCTTCTTCAAGGGAAAGCGAGGATACAAAAAGGTGTACCAGAACTCACTACTGCCTTAACTGAGGTAGTAAATATAATAGCTTCCCGACATCTGAGCGCTCAAACTACTCCCATGACTGCATGTGGAGAATCAAAAGAAAAGCGTAGCATGAAGGAGACACTAGAAACTTCGGTGGACAATGAGGAGCATGGCTTTGTATTAGAACAAGTGGAGGAAGCCATGATAGCTGTAGAGGAAGAAATGGTTGAAGATTTAGGAGATGCTGAACCTCCATGGGAACCGAGAGCTGTAAAGGATTCTGCTGAGAAGTTCAAAATTGATGCCAAAGAGGACAGTGCACAACCTCCAAAGCATATACCTTGTGAAAAATTGGACGGAACAGACCAAGAAGTTGATTCCATAGGCAGTAATGATCATGAATCAAGCTCTCCTAATCACGAACTCACATCCGCAACTGAACTCCTTGAGCCTGAAGAATCTTATCCAAGTGAATATGAAGATGATGTCGAGGTAGATTTCTCTCAACCTCCAACGTATGACTTGAGTGATGAGGAAGACATAAAAGACTTTGATTAGGACGCAGTTGCAGTTGAAAAATTTTGCAAAGAAGTGGAGGAATTCGTAGAAGAATACAAGGGAGTAGAAATTACAGAACCACTGGAAACACCTGTCCCAAGGCCATTACCACCTAATACAAGCTTCAAGTGGGTATAATCCTTAACCTTTTACCTTTACTTTTCCACTTGAATATGGTTTTCTTGAAACAGATGGCCAGCTTAGAGCTCTCTGCGGCTTTGAGAGTAAGAGGGAAATGGCTCATACTCAGAGCTGGTGTGCAAGATTCAATAAGGTTCCACGCTTCAATTCGAAGTTCACGGATTGGTACCAAGTTCAATTAAATGAGTCTCGGAAAACGTTTGGTCATCTTAGTGAGAATACAATTTCTGAACCGCCCGGATGGAAGAATATAGAACATGACAAAGGCGGATTTAAAAACAAAGTTTGGGATCCTGGGATCTATTCTGACATTCGTCACCCCAGGAGCCTGAGAATCTATTTGAAGCTACTCAAAAGCTTCCCATACCTAGTTTGGGACCCCGGAGGCTGTTGGCATTCCAAACATTGGTGGAAATTTCTGGATGAATTCAAGCATAAGACACCATTACAGGAAGCTTATCCAATGTCCAACTTAAGGACTTTAACTAAAAGTGCTAGGTGGGAGACAACCCACCATGGTATGGTCGTTTCTTTTTCAATTTTATTTCGTGTTGTTTGTTTTTATACTATATTATTTTCATTGAACCTGAATATTATTCATTAGCATTGCATACTGCATAATTGCATAATTGCAAAATTGCATAAAAAAAAGCGCGCGACGCGACCACGTTGCTAACGCGTTCGCGTTAGTTGCGAAAAATACCTCCCATGCGTCCGTG
The DNA here is from genome assembly GCF_059453495.1 of Arachis ipaensis. NCBI lineage: Eukaryota > Viridiplantae > Streptophyta > Magnoliopsida > Fabales > Fabaceae > Arachis > Arachis ipaensis. The sequence continues at coordinate 31,998,126 of NC_142442.1, forward strand.
TCACTCACGCGAACGCGTAATCTGGAAATCGGCGTAAAAATCCAACGCCCAGAAATTTGGGCTGGAATCGTGCGGCTGGTGTGCGTTTAGCACAAAACGGCCCACGCGTTCGTGTCCCTGACGCGGACGCGTCACTTGCAAAACACTCATCCCACGCGAAAGCGTGAGTGACGCGTCCGCGTCGCATGGATATTATGGCCCCCTAAATGAAGACAGAGAGTTGCGCTGAAACAACGCTGGAAGTGTGCGTCTAGCACAAATTTCAGCGACGCGGTCGCGTGCCTCACGCGACCGCGTCATCCATCTTTTACCCATTCCACGCGATCGCGTCAACCACGCGATCGCGTCAACCCCATTTTCACCCTAGTCACGCGATCGCGTGCCCCACGCGTTCGCGTGGATTCAAATCCACTAACCCCCAGTCACGCGACCCCTAACCCCATCGCGCCCCCTCATACCCCCTTCCCTTTCCCTTCTCTGCAACTCCCTCCTCTGCAAACTATCACCACCGCCAACCACCTCCGACCGACGCACCACCCCTAACCACCCAGACCCACCGCGACGCCCACACCCCCTCCTTCTTCCCCCCCTCTCCTTCTTCTTTCTCTTCTTTCCTCCACCACCGCTGCCCCCCCACCGCGGCCAGCCACTACCACCACGCCACCCTCACCGCCTCCCATTCCAACCTTCTCCAACCCACAACCCTCGCCGCCCCTCCCACCATCACAACCCCTCACCCAACCCAAACCCCACCCTCCAACCCAACCTGCTCCACCACCGCGCCGCCCTGTTCCGCCACCGCGCCGCCGTGCCCCCTCCCAGCACCGCCACTTCACCACCGCCGTCTCTCTGATCCCTACCTTAGTTCATACACATACCAGGTTCCACCGAATGCCACTTTTCTTTCATTCGTAGTTTGTTGCATATTTTTCAGTTTATGTTCAAATTAGGCTAGTTAGAGATGCATGTTTGTAGTGGATTCTAGGTGGTTAGGTAGCTAGGATGTGGTTAGTGGATTTAGGCCTGATAATTGCGTTGTTCTTGCTACTTGTTTTATAATTTTCGCACTTCTGATGTTGTTGTGATGTTAATACTGTTCATATGCTGTTCTTTACTGTTTCATGCTGCTGTTACACTGCCCTTTCATGTTCATATTACTTATGTGTATTTGCAGCTTTATTTTACTTTATATGAACTGTTCTGCTTGCTGTTTATTACCCGAGAACATCCAAATTTTAGCCAGAATGCTGCCCAATTTTCTGCAAATTGTTTCATTTTTACATTCAGTAATTGGTTTTGGCAATTTTCAATTTTGCACTACTTAGCTACAACTAAACCAATTCATGAATGCACGGGCCAGCATTCTTTTTCCTTTCAATTTCCTAGTTCATAAATTGCACTTTTGATGATTCGATTTCAATTTTTGCTATTTCTATATCTATATGAATCATCATCAACCTGTTATCCTTGCTTGAATACGAGTTGATTATTCTTTAAATTTGTGAATTTCTTGTTACCTAGGAAACATTTATCATGCCATTTACTTTAACTTTCTTTCTCCTAACTTACTACTTTCCACTTTCTAACCTCTTTTTCACTCTTAACCACTTTTAACTTTCTCACTTCTCTCTTTGGTTTTTAACTATTTCCTTTCACTTTCTAACTCAAGACATGATTATTGTTTTTCCTAATTTACATGAATTCTACTTATATTACATTTTGGATTGTGTTTTTTTTCATCTCAGATTTTTAACTCCAAACCAATCCAAAATGTACATTTATTTAACTCATTTCATTATTCTACTGCTCTTTTGCCACTATGTGCTTATATTGCTATTCTTCTATTTGCCTACTTGTTTTCCTGCTTTGTTCTTCATTTATATCCTGGAATTTCTACTTTTCAGGATGTCTGACCCTCAACGAAAAGGAAAAGACAAGGCAACCACTGTAAAAGGAAAAGAGGTGAATCCTCTATGTCTATCCTGGACATTATGCATGATGACTCCTGGTGGGAAAAGTACTTTACCCCACATGAGAAGGCTGACCAGCTCCTCCCTGCCAATGATCCAGTTAAATTTACAAACAGATACTGTGAGCTGAAGTATCCAGTGTTTGCCACCTCCAGGAACCTGTAACTGGAGAGAACTCTGAAAATTCCAGAAGAACTACAGCAGTACACCTCCGATTAGATAAAACAGAGAGGCTGGTTCTTCTTGGAGAGAAACTTGACAGAGGTCAATGCTTCCTGGGTAAGAGAGTTCTACTGCAACTATTTCAAGACTACCCTGGATGCAGTGCACCTCAAAAGAAAACAGATACTGGTAACTGAGGAAGCCATTGAGGACATCCTCCAACTTCAGCCTAAATCAGATCAGCCCAACAGTTACCAAAAGGCTGAAGAGGACATGCGCTTTCTGAGATTTGACTGGGATGCTATCAAGCAGATGATAGCCCTTGATCTTACTGCCTCATAGGTCATGGGAAAGAACACAGCAATGCCTAAGGGAATCAAGCTGATGTATCTGAATGATGAGGCTCGGCTCTGGCACCAGATCTTGAGTAACTTTGTTATGCCAAGCACTCATGAGACGGAGCTGCCTGCTGCTATGATCACCCTCTTTTGGTGTGTGATGGAGGGTAAGGACCTGTATCTTCCACGATTCATCCGGTATTACATGGCCAGGGTCCATGTCCGAGGCACTCTCCCTTTCCCTTATCTGATTACCCAGCTCGGCCGTCAAGCTGACGTGCCTTGGGAGCTTGCTGATGAGAAACCACCTGCTGCAGACTGCAAGAAGATTATTCCTCACAGCAGGAAGTTTCAGGCTTTGGGTTACAGACCCCCATTCTTCACCGCTTCTGATGAGACAGCCACACCTTCAGCTGGCTCTTCTTCATCTACTGCTGCCCCAGCTACCACCACTGTACCTCCACCTGCCTCAGAGCCCGTTTACCACCTCGTGCACCGCTTATTTCAGCAGTTGGACCAAATGGAGCGTCGCAATCGGCGGCGATATGAGAGATCTGAGCGTCGCAACAAGCGACGCTATGAGCACCTCAAGTTGATGATCTGATCTGGCGGCGACATCCCCTCCGAGCCTGACACACCATCAGAGCCATCTGAGGAGGAAGCGGACGAGCATGAGGATGAGACACATGCACAGAGAGAGGCTGAGCAGGCAGAACCGGAGCAGGCTGCGCCACAGCAGGAAGAGCCACACCAGATTCAGGCCGCAGACCCAGAGATTCCTATATAGTCAGAGCCTCCACTGTAGCAGACAGATCCTCCTACCCTCATCTAGTCTGCAGACCTTCAAGCCACCTCAGAGACTCCAGCAGCCCATCCTTCCAGTGATGGCACTTCTTCACACCCAGCTTGAGTGAGCATCGAGGATGATGCTTTATTTTAAGTGTGGGGAGGTCGCCATCCCTGGCGTATCTTTTTGGTGAACCACTACAGACTCTTTTATCTTATTTTGTTATTTTCCTATATTTTTATTTTTATTTTTATTTTTCAGTACTTATACATTGTTCTTTTGCTGTATTTCTACCCTATTTTCCGCATTTTGCACTTTAGTTCATATTTTAGCCATTTAATTTAGTTTGCAATTCTAAACTTATTAATTATAGAGTATGTGGATTAATTAGTATAGTTTACCCCTTTAGCATATGTAGTTTGGTTTAATTGAAAATAAAAGGAGTAAACCAGAAACTTTAGTAAATTAAAACAATCAACACACCTTGTATATATAGCATTACATGTTAGTTAGTTAACAACATTTCTTCAAGGAACAACACTAAGATTTTAAGGGCCACCCTAAAATTTATATTGAGAATGATGGGAACTCTTAATTTTTACTTGCATGACATGTATAACTGATATATGATTTTTGAGCTAGAAAACACACAGCCCGTGAGTTTTGAGCTTAATTGTATGGTTACATTCAAACCAAATTTTATTCCTGTGTGTTTTACCCTTCTTTTTCATTCTGATGTTCTTTACTTTGTTTTAATCTATATGTCCAATTATAGAATATAGATACATACCAAGAGATGATTGAGGCCATCATTTAAATTTTTTCTCACTTATCCCAAATTAGCCTACCTTTTACATCACCCTTGTTAGCCCCCTTGAGCCTTTTAATCCCCTCTTGTTCTATAACCACATTACTAGCCTTAAGCAGAAAAGCAAAATATGAATCCCAAGTTGAATCCTTGGTTAGCTTAAGATAGAAATTGTGTATTGTTTAAGTGTGGGGAGTTTTATGGGAACATGGGATGATAGAAACAAAGTAGGAATTTAAAAAGAATGAGTTGTTTCAAAAACAAAATTTGGGAAGCATGCTCATGTGAAATCAAAACAATTGAATTACCATGTGCATTGATTTAAAAAAATATATATAAAAAATTTTTATTATTTTTTCAGTATTTAAATAAGGGAATATACAAAAATTTTCCAACTGCAAAATAAAGAGAATCAATGCACATGGGACAAAATTAAATTTAATGCATGAGTTTGCAATACAAAGTGGAAAAATTTGGGCAATCAGGTTAAGAAACTTTAAAATTATATAAAGTATGTATGTTAGGTGAGATCTTAGATTAATCAAGGATTCACTTATTAGCTCACTTAGCCTTATACATATACCCTTACCCTTACCTTGGCCCCATTACAACCTTGAATAAGACCTCATGATTTTTGTATATCTGTATTCTATAATTGTTGATTGGTTAGATGAAGAACAAAGTTATAGAAAGTAAGGATAGAAAAAGAATAGAGTGATTAACCCAATAAACACTGAGTGACTAGAGAGTAAACACAAATTCCAGTGAGGGTTCAATAGCTCATCACCATATATCTCTGCTTAAATTGTTAATTGTCTTGTAAGTTTGTGAAATATTTTTACCCATCTCAATTGTAAAAGTGCTTTAACATTATCTAAGGTTTGGCTATGCATATATGATTCCTTGAGGATATGAATTAATACAACTACATGTAAGCTTTATATACAAGTGAATAACAATTAGAATTGCATGATTCATTTAGGTAGTTGCATTTAGAATAGATTGCATTGCATGAGATTCCACCACTTTAACCTTACCTTACTCTTTATCTTGGATTTAGCATGAGGACATGCTATTGTTTAAGTGTGGGGAGGTTGATAAATCCATATTTCATGATATATTTTGTGCTCAATTTAAGTGATTTATTCAACCCTTCACCCACTTATTCATGTGAAATTGCATGGTTTTACTTTCCCTTCCTTATTATGTGATATATGTGAAAAATATGTTTTCTATGCTTTAAAAATAGTTATTTTAATTACCTTTTATTACCATTCGATGCCGTGATTTGTATGTTGAGTATTTTAAGATCCCCTAAGGCAGGAATAATTTAAAGGATGGAAAGGAAACATACAAAAATAGAAGGAAAGCACAAAATGGAGTTTTTGAAGAAACTGGCAGCGACGCGAACGCATGGACGATGTAGCCGCGTGCCTAGCACGAAAAGGCAGTGATGCGAACGCGTGACTGATGTTGACACGTGCCTTGAGCAGAACACAGATGACGGGTACGCGTGACCGAAGCGAACGCATGATAAGGAAAACTCCCAGATGACGCGACCGCATGACCCACACGGATGCGTGACAGACGCCACACACCAGAAACTGCAGAAAATGCTCCTAGCAATTTTTGAAACCCTTTTTGGCCCAGATCCAAGTACAGAAAGCACAAATTAGAGGATATAAAGTGGGGGAATGCATCCATTCATAAGGAGGTCGATTATTATTCACTTTTCATAGTTTAGATGTAGTTTTTAGAGAGAGAGGTTCTCTCCTCTCTCTTAGGTTTTAGGATTAGGATTCCTCTTAAAGGATTTAGGATTTCAACTCTTCATCAGGTTCAATATTTCTTTTACTTTATATTTCTCTTTTACTTTCAGATACTTTAATGCTCTCATTTAATTACTTATGTTGCCAAATTGGCTTATGAACTCTCTATGTTTAGATTGATTTTCTCTTATTAATGCAATTGAGATATTTCAGATTTATGATTCTTGTTTAGCTTTTTATATTCTTGGCCTTAATTGATTAACTGGAGGCTCTTGAGTTATCAACTTATCGTGATTGATTGTTATGTCGGCTAATTGACTAGAATTCCACTAACTCTAGTCTTTCCTTAGGAGTTGGCTAGGACTTGGGAATCTAACTAATTAGTTCACTTGACTTTCCCTTGCTTTCGTAAAGGTTAACTAAGTGGGATTAACTTCAATTCTCATAGGAGTAACTAGGATAGGACTTCCGAATTTTCATACCTTGCCAAGAGTTTATTTTACAGTTATTTATTTATTTTACTTGTCATTTAAATTACTTGCTCCTTACTTTCAAAACCCCCAATTTACAAAACCCATAACCAATAATAAGAACACCTCCCTGCAGTTCCTTGAGAAGACGACCCGAGGTTTAAATACTTCGGTTATCAATTTTAAAGGGGTTTGTTACTTGTGACATCCAAAACGTTTGTACGAAAGGATTTTCTGTTGGTTTAGAAGCTATACTTACAACACGATCATATTTTTATATTTCTTTACCGATAGAAAAACCGATCGTCAATGCGTCGAACCATGCTGTAGGTGCCGCGCTCGCACAGCGCGATGGTAAACTCTCTTATGTCATTGCTTACTCTTCTAAGACACTAGATGCAGCACAATCCAACTATACCACTACTGAAAAAGAACTCTTAGCTATTGTTTATGCTTTAGATAAATTTAGATCTTATTTGCTAGGGTCAAAGATAGTGGTATACACGGATCATGCAGCTTTAAAGTACTTGTTGACAAAGAATGAGTCAAAGCCTAGACTCATACGTTGGATCTTGCTTTTGCAAGAATTCGACATTGAGATTAGGGACCGGAGTGGATCTCAAAACCTGGTTGCAGATCATTTAAGCCGCATTGAGAATTTAAAGTTTGATCCATTTCTGATCAATGACTCATTCCCATTGGATTGTTTGCATGCTGTGTCGGATAGCTTTCCTTGGTTTGCCCCAATGGCAAACTACTTGGTTGCGAAAATCTTCCCTCCCAACTTTTCGAAAAACCAAAGGGACAAGTTGAGGAGTGATTCCAAATACTATATATGGGATGACCCTCACTTGTGGAAGAGATGTGTGGACCAAGTAATTCGAAGATGTATCCCGGAATCTGAAATCCAACCAATTTTTGAAGCTTGCCATTTGTCCGAATGTGGAGGCCACTTTGGCCTACAAAGGACCGCTAAAAAAGTGTTGGATTATGGATTCTGGTGGCCAACCTTATTCAAGGATGCTAAACGGTTATGTGTGTCTTGCCATCAGTGTCAGAGGTCGGGAAACACATCCCAAAGGGATGAAATGCCTCAGCAACCTATGTTGTTCTGTGAGATATTTGATGTATGGGGCATTGACTTTATGGGACCATTTCCCAACTCTAGTGGGTATCTGTATATTCTGTTAGCGGTTGACTACGTGTCAAAGTGGATAGAGGCCGCACCTACCCGCTTTGACGACGCCAATGCCGTTGTTTCTTTTATTAGGAATCACATTGTGTGCCGTTATGGGCCGCCACAAGCAATTGTGAGTGACCAAGGATCCCACTTTTGTAACAGGAAGGTAGAAGCATTGCTCAAGCGCTATAGAGTGTCGCATAAGGTTGCTATTGCTTATCATCCGCAAACAAATGGACAAGCAGAAGTGTCCAACCGGGAAATTAAGAGGATTTTGGAGAAAGTGGTCAATCCACAAAGAAAGGATTGGAGCCTCTAGTTAGGAGATGCACTATGGGCGTATAGAACGGCCTACAAGACTCCGATAGGGATGAGTCCCTTCCGGATCGTCTATGGTAAGGCATGCCACCTTTCGGTGGAGATTGAACATCGAGCCTATTGGGTGGTAAAGCAGTGTAGCATGGATTTAGCCAAGGCGGGTGAAGCTAGGAAGTTACAACTAGAGGAGCTTGAGTGTTTGAGGAACGAGTCATATGAGAATACCCGGATCTATAAAAAGAAGACTAAAGCATTTTATGACCATCATATCTGGAAGAGGGACTTTCAAGAAGGTGATGAAGTCTTCCTCTACAACTCAAGGCTCCGATTTATGCCTGGCAAGCTCCGCTCTAGATGGGAAGGACCTTTCAAGGTGAAGGAGATAAAGCCATATGGAGTGGTGGAGTTGTTTGATCCCAAGAGTGAAGCAACTTTCAAAGTGAATGGACATAGAGTAAAGAAGTATCATGGTTACAAGCCCCCAAAAGAGCTAGAGGTGTACCTATTGGAGGATGCACCGAGGAGAGAGGAAGCTTAAGAAAAGGACCGTCCAACTTAAGGACGTTAAAGAAAAGTGCTAGGTGGGAGGCACCCCACCATGGTAAGATCTTCCTTGTTTATACCATCTTGTTTGTAACCTTAAATTCTTGTGAATCTTGTGATTTCTTGATGATTAATCGATTGCATAGGAATGCTAGTTTTATTCTTCTTGTTGAATAGATAGGATGTTAATGTAGTTTTCCTCATTTTGGTATGGATGAATTGTTGAAGTAGGGAAAATGCTACGTTTTGGATTGTGCATGATATTGTGAAGTATTCTCTTTGACTACTAGCTTAAGCACCTACCAAGTATGTGTTAGAATAGGTCTTGTTATGTTGTAAAAAAAAAAAAAAGAGAGAGATAGAAAAATGAAAAATGGGCACCGACGCGCCAGCGCGCATGCGCCGGTGGTGCAATTCCACCTCTTGGGCCAAATACCTAAGAGTTATGCCCATTTCATGCCTAACTCATGCCAGGCACTCACGCGTCCGCGTACTTGCCGCCTGCGCGCACCATCGCAAAACACCTATCGACGCGCAAGCGCAATGTGCGCGCGAGCGCCGATGGCGATATCTGGACTCTCTGGTACAAAAACAGAGAGTTGTGCCACATTTGGGCCAACCTTGTGCCAAAACTGACGCATCCGCGCGTTGTGCGCGTCCGCACAAGGTGTGCGTCCGCGCGCCTGTGCCACTCACCAACTCTGGTACAAAAACCAGAGACTTATGCCAACTTTGTGCCATTTCTGTGCCAGGGGCACAACTCCCCTCGCGCGCGCGCCACTGATTTGCACGTGTCCCTTGCTAACACCCTCATCGACGCGCCAGCGCACGCGCCGGTTGTGCGAAGCAGTTTTATAACTTCACGCCTTGTTCTGTTTTCCCCTTCTCAACCCCTTTTCTTTCTTAATTCTTTTTTTTCTTCTTCCTCCATTATACCTCCTTCTCTCCTCCTTCTTCCACAATCCACCACCACCGTCTCCAGCCACTCACTGGCGACAACCACATTTCCGGTGGCACTATGATGAGCGGGTATTTTATATGCTTTTTGGGGTTAATTTCATATAGATTTTAGTATATTTTAGTTAGTTTTTAGTTTATTCTCATTATTTTCTAGGCAAAATTCATATTTCTGGACTTTACTATGAGTTTGTGTGTTTTTCTGTAATTTCAGGTATTTTCTGGCTGAAATTAAGGGAGCTGAGCAAAAATCTGATTCAGGCTGAAAAAGGACTGCTGATGCTGTTGGATTCTGACCTCTCTGCACTCAAAATCGAATTTCTGGAGCTACAGAAGTCCAAATGGCACGATTCCAATTGCGTTGGAAAGTAGACATCCAGAGATTTCCAGCAATATATAATAGTCTATACTTTGCTCAAGGATAGATGACGTAAACTGGCGTTTAACGCCAGTTCCATGCTGCAGTCTGGCGTCCAGCGCCAGAAACAAGTCAAAAGTTGGAGTTCAACGCCAGAAATGGATCCAAAGCTGGCGTTGAACGCCCAAAACAGCCCTATGCACGTGAGAAGCTTTAGTCTCAGCCCAGCACACACCAAGTGGGCCCCATAAGTGGATTTCTGCACCATCTATCATAGTTTACTCCTTTTCTGTAAACCTAGGTTACTAGTTTAGTATTTAAACAAATTTTAGAGATTTATTTTGCATCTCATGACATTTTAGATCTGAACTTTGTACTCTTTGATGGCATGAGTCTCTAAACTCCATTGTTGGGGGTGAGGAGCTCTGCTGTGTCTCGATGAATTAATGCAAGTATCTCTGTTTTCCATTCAAACATGCGTGTTCCTATCTAAGATATCCATTTGCGCCTAATTATGGAGAAGGTGATGATCCGTGACACTCATCACCTTCCTCAATCCATGAACGTGTGTCTGATAATCACCTCCGTTCTACATCAGATTGAATGAATATCTCTTAGATTCCTTAATCAGAATCTCCGTGGTATAAGCTAGATTGATGGCAGCATTCATGAGAATCCGGAAAGTCTAAACCTTGTCTGTGGTATTTCGAGTAGGATTCCGGGATTGAATGGCTGTGACGAACTTCAAACTCACGAGTGTTGGGCGTAGTGACAGACGCAAAAGGATAGTAAATCCTATTCCGGTATGATTGAGAACCTGCAGATGATTAGCCGTGCGGTGACAGCGCACCCGGACCCTTTTCACTGGAAGGATGGATGGTAGCCATTGACAACGGTGATCCACCAACACACAGCTTGCCATAGGAGGACGTGCGTGCGAGAACAAGAAGACAGAGGAAAGCAGAGATTCAGAAGACAAAGCATCTCCAAAACTCCAACACATTCTCCATTACTGCATAACAAGTATTTATTTCATGCTCTGTTATTCCTTGCAATCAAATTTGATAAGTGAATTGTTTTATTATTTTCCTGACTGAGAGTTACAAGATAACCATAGCTTGCTTCAAGCCAACAATCTCCGTGGGATCGACCCTTACTCAGGTAAGGTATTACTTGGACGACCCAGTGCACTTGCTGTTAGTTGTACGAGTTGTAAAAAGTGTGATTTATAATTCGTGCACCAAGTTTTTGGCGCCGTTGCCGGGGATTGTTTGAGTTTGGACAACTGACGGTTTATTTTGTTGCTTAGATTAGGAAAAATTTTTCTTTTTGGTTTAGAGTCTTTTATTATTTATACCTTGTTAAAACACTTTAAATTTATAGCTCAATTAGCTAGAGCGTGGTGCTTATGTTCTTGGTAATTGGCTATCCTATTTTTAAAATCTTTTTCAAAAATAATTTTTCTTTGAATAAATCTTGTGCCAAACTTTAAGTTTGGTGTTTTCTTGTTGATTTTTCTTTGTTTTTCGAAAATCTTAGTTTGGTTTTCTAAAAATTTTAAGTTTGGTGTTCTTTCTTCATGTTCTTGTGTTCTTGTGAGTCTTCAAAGTGTTCTTGAGTTTTCCTTGTGTCTTGATCTTAAAATTTTTAAGTTTGGTGTTCCTTGGTGTTTTCCCTCCAAAATTTTTGAAAACAAGGAGCATTAGATCTAAAAATTTTAAATCTTGTGCTACTCTATTGTTTTTCTCTTTTCTCTTTAAATTCAAAAAATATCTTTTCCCTCTATTTTAAAGCAATTTTTCGAAAATCAATTTTAAAATTCAAATTTTTTTATTTCAAATTTTAAAACCCTTTTCAAAAAAAAATTTCATATCTTTTTCAAAACTTCCTAACCACTTTCTCTCTCATCATTTTTTCGAAAATCTTCACCCATTTTTATTTATTTTAATTTATTTTATTTTTGAAATAAATAAATAATTAAATAAATAAAAATATTTTTCTTCTATTTTACATCATTTCCCTTTCTCTATCATGGACCTAAGCGGAAATGAACAGTCCAGGAGGACTCTGGGGTCATATGCTAACCCCTGTACTGCTTCATATGGGAGCAGTATCTGCATACCCTCCATTGGAGTCAGTAGTTTTGAGTTGAATCCTCAGCTCATTATCATGGTGCAGCAAAGTTGCCAGTATTCCGGTCTTCCACAGGAAGAACCTACAGAGTTTCTGGCACAGTTTTTACAAATTGCTGACACAGTACATGATAAGGAGGTAGATCAGGATGTCTACAGATTATTACTGTTTCCATTTGCTGTAAAAGATCAAGCCAAGAGGTGGTTAAATAACCAACCCAAGGCTAGCATAAGGACATGGAAACAGCTGACAGAAAAATTCCTAAATCAATACTTTCCTCCAAAACGGATGACACAGCTAAGGCTGGACATCCAAGGCTTTAAACAAGGAGATAATGAATCTCTTTATGATGCCTGGGAGAGATACAGAGAGATGCTATGAAAATGCCCTTCTAAAATGTTTTCAGAGTGGGTTCAGTTAGACATATTCTATTATGGGCTTACAGAAAGAGCTCAGATCTCTCTAGATTACTCAGCTGGTGGATCTATCCACATGAGAAAGACAATTGAAGAAGATCAAGAGCTCATTGATACAGTTTCTAGAAATCAGCATCTGTACCTAAGCAGTGACCCTTCCATGAAAAAAGAGGCTAAAACAGTAACTGCTGAACTCAGTCCTGCAGAGCAAGCTGCTGAATTCAATCAGCAATTGGATTTTCTAACAAAGCAGTTAGCTGAATTCAAGGATAAAATACAAGAGACAAGGATGGCTAATATAAACATGGAAGTACAATTAAAGCAAACAAAGCAACAGCTGTCAAAGCAAATAACAGAAGAATGCCAAGCAGTTCAATTAAAAAGTGGGAAAGCACTAAATACCCCACTTCAAGGCAGCAGGAAACCAAGAAATGAGCAAACCACCCAAAATCCATCTGAGGACAGTAAGAGCCCAGGGAAAAATAATTCTGGCGCTAAAACGCCAGAAGTTGGGTGGAAGGCTGGCGCTGAACGCCCAGACCATGCTCAGGACTGGCGTTCAACGCCAGAAACAAGCAAGGATCTGGCGTTGAACGCCCAAAAGAGGCACAGTTCTGGCGTTCAAACGCCAGGAACAGATGAGGAGCTGGCGTCTAACGTCACTCCAGCTTCTAACTCTGGCACTCAATTGCCAGTGAGGGATCAGACACACACAAGTGCTGATAACAACCCATCTAAAAAGGCTTCTTCAACCACTTCTGTAGGAAATAAACTTACAGCAACTAAGGTTGAGGAATATAAAGCCAAGATACCTTATCCTCAAAAACTCCGCCAAGAGGAGCTGGATAAGCAATTTGCTTGCTTTGCAGATTATCTCAGGACTCTTGAAATAAAGATTCCATTTGCAGAGGCACTTGAGCAAATACCTTCTTATGCCAAGTTCATGAAAGAGATCTTGAGTCATAAGAAGGATTGGAGAGAAACTGAAAGAGTTCTCCTCACTGAAGAATGCAGTGTAGTCATTCTGAAAAGCTTTTCTGAAAAGCTTAAAGACCCTGGGAGTTTTCTGATACCATGCACATTAGAAGGTAATTGCACCAAGACAGCTTTATGTGATCTTGGGGCAAGCATCAACCTAATACATGCATCCACTATCAGAAAGCTTGGTTTAACTGAAGAAGTTAAACCAACCCGGATATGTCTCCAACTTGCTGATGGCTCCATTAAATACCCATCAGGCATGATTGAAGACATGATTGTCAGAGTTGGGCCATTCGCCTTTCCCACTGACTTTGTAGTGCTGGAAATGGAGGAGCACAAGAGTGCTACTCTCATTCTAGGAAGACCCTTCCTAGCAACTGGACGAACTCTCATTGATGTCCAATAGGGGAAAATAACCCTGAGAGTCAATGAGGATGAGTTTAAGTTGAATGCTGTCAAAGCCATGCAGCATCCAGACACATCAAAAGACTGCATGAAAGTTGATCTTATTGACTCTTTGGTAGAAGAGATCAACATGGCTGAGAGTCTCGAATCAGAGTTAGAAGACATCTTTAAAGATGTTCAGCCTGATTTGGAGGATTTAGAGGAAATGAAAGAGCCTCTGAAATTTCCTCTGGAAGAGGAAAAACCTCCTAAACCCGAGCTCAAACCATTACCACCATCCCTGAAATATGCATTTCTAGGAGAAGGTGACACTTTTCTAGTGATCATAAGCTCTGCTTTAAATCCACATGAAGAGGAAGCACTTATTCAAGTGCTAAGGACACACAAGACAGCTCTTGGGTGGTCCATAGGTGACCTTAAGGGCATAAGCCCAGCTAGATGCATGCACAAAATTTTATTAGAGGATAATGCTAAACCAGTGGTTCAACCACAGAAGCGGCTAAATCCAGCCATGAAGGAAGTGGTGCAGAAAGAGGTCACCAAATTACTGGAGGCTGGGATTATTTATCCTATTTCTGACAGCCCCTGGGTGAGCCCTGTCCAAGTTGTCCCTAAAAAGGGAGGCATGACAGTGGTTCATAATGAAAAGAATGAACTGGTTCCTATAAGAACAGTTACAGGGTGGCGCATGTGTATTGACTACAGAAGGCTCAATACAGCCACCAGAAAGGATCATTTTCCTTTACCATTCATAGACCAGATGCTAGAAAGACTGGCAGGTCATGATTATTACTGCTTTTTGGATGGCTACTCAGGCTATAACCAGATTGCAGTAGATCCCTAGGATCAAGAGAAAACAGCATTCACATGTCCATCTGGAGTGTTTGCTTATAGAAGGATGCCATTTGGGCTGTGTAATGCGCCTGCAACCTTCCAGAGATGCATGCTCTCTATTTTCTCTGATATGGTGGAAAAATTTCTAGAAGTCTTCATGGATGACTTCTCAGTATATGGAGACTCATTCAGCTCCTGTCTTGATCACCTGAAATTAGTTCTGAAAAGATGCCAAGAGACCAACCTGGTTTTAAACTGGGAAAAATGTCACTTTATGGTGACTGAAGGGATTGTCCTTGGGCATAAAATTTTAAACAAGGGAATAGAGGTGGATCAAGCAAAAATAGAGGTAATTGAAAAATTACCACCACCTGCCAATGTTAAGGCAATCAGAAGCTTTCTGGGGCATGCAGGATTCTATAGGAGGTTTATAAAGGATTTTTCAAAAATCGCAAAACCTCTGAGCAATCTGCTAGCTGCTGACACGCCATTTGTGTTTGACACAGAGTGTCTGCAGGCGTTTGAAACTCTGAAAGCCAAGCTGGTCACAGCACCAGTTATTTCTGCACCATACTGGACGTTACCATTTGAGCTAATGTGTGATGCCAGTGATCACGCCATTGGTGCAGTGCTGGGGCAGAGGCATGACAAGCTTCTGCACGTCATTTATTATGCTAGCCGCGTTTTAAATGATGCCCAGAAAAATTACACAACCACAGAAAAAGAATTGCTTGCAGTGGTTTATGCCATTGACAAGTTTAGATCATACTTGGTAGGATCAAAGGTGATTGTGTATACTGACCATGCTTCTCTCAAATATCTACTCACAAAGCAGGATTCAAAACCCAGGCTCATAAGATGGGTGTTGCTTCTGCAAGAGTTTGATATAGAAATAAGAGACAGAAAAGGGACAGAGAACCAAGTGGCTGATCATCTGTCCCGGATAGAGCCAGTAGAAGGGACGTCCCTCCCATCTCCTGAGATCTCTGAGACTTTTCTGGATGAGCATTTATTTGCCATTCAGGAAACATCATGGTTTGCAGACATTGCAAACTATAAAGCTGCAAGGTTCATTCCCAAAGAGTACAACAGGCAACAAAAGAAAAAATTAATTACTGATGCAAAGTACTACTTGTGGGATGAACCCTATCTCTTTAAGAGATGTGCAGACAGAATAATCCGGAGATGTGTGCCTAGAGAAGAAGCACAGAGGATCCTATGGCATTGCCATAGATCACAATATGGAGGCCGTTTCGGAGGTGAGCGAACAGCCACCAAGGTCCTCCAATGTGGCTTCTATTGGCCCACACTCTATAAAGATTCCCGAGAGTTTGTACGTAACTGTGACAGTTGCCAAAGAGCTGGTAATCTGCCTCATGGTTACGCCATGCCTCAACAAGGAATCTTGGAGATTGAGTTGTTTGACGTATGGGGAATTGACTTCATGGGACCTTTTCCACCATCATACTCAAACACTTATATTCTGGTGGCTATTGACTACGTATCAAAATGGGTAGAAGCCGATGCCACACCCACCAATGATACTAAAACAGTGCTGAAGTTCCTCCAGAAATATATCTTCAGCAGGTTTGGGGTCCCTAGAGTACTAATCAGTGATGGGGGCACTCACTTCTGCAACAAACAGCTTTACTCTGCCATGGTCCGGTATGGGATTCGCCACAAGGTAGCGACCCCATATCATCCACAGACTAATGGACAAGCTGAAGTCTCTAACAGAGAGCTAAAAAGAATCCTAGAACGGACTGTAAGTACCCGTAGAAAGGATTGGGCAAGAAGCTTGGATGATGCTCTGTGGGCATACAGAACAGCATTCAAGACTCCTATAGGGACCTCTCCATACCAACTTGTGTATGGTAAGGCATGTTACCTGCCCGTGGAACTGGAGCATAAAGCCTACTGGGCAACCAGATTCCTAAACTTTGATGCCAAATTAGCTGGAGAAAAAAGATTGCTCCAGCTAAATGAGCTAGAGGAATTCAGATTCACTGCTTTCGAAAATGCCAAGCTTTATAAAGAAAAATAAAAAAAATGGCATGACAGGAAGCTGTCATCTAGAATCTTTAAACCAGGACAAAAGGTTCTGTTGTTTAACTCTAGGCTCAGGCTATTCCCCGGAAAACTGAAGTCCCGGTAGAGGGGACCATATGTGATTACAAGTGTATCATCATATGGTTATGTGGAGTTTCAAGATATTGATTCTGATAAGAAGTTCATTGTTAATGGACAGAGAATCAAGCACTATCTTGAAGGCAATGTTGAGCAAGAGTGCTCAAGGCTGAAGCTAGATTAAAAGCTCAGCAAGGTCCAGCTAAAGACAATAAAGAAGCGCTTGCTGGGAGGCAACCCAGCCATGGGGCATCACTTCCTCTAAGCATTTTGCCCTATTCTTGATTTTATTTGTTTATATAAAGTTCATTGATCCTAAGGTAAAGAGTCAATTGTATAAGTTCACAGGGTTACAGAAGGATTCTGCCCGCAAAACAGAGAAAAAGAGCTCACTGGCAAGAAAACGCCAGTAAAAGTCTGTTTTGGGCGTTCAACACCCAACAGAAGCATCCACTGGGCGTTGAACGCCAGAAAGAAGCTCTTTCTGGGCGTTTAACGCCAGATTTACAGCGTTCTGGGCGTTCAGAAAAACGCCCAGTAACAAAGGACTTCCTGGCGTTTAACGCCAGAAATAAGCAGCAGCTGGGCGTTGAACGCCCAGGAGAAGCAGCATTTGGGCGTTGAACGCCCAAAACATGCAGCGTTTGGGCGTTCAAACGCCAGGATGGTGGGGAGGAGGTAGATTCATTTTTTCTTCATATTTTTTATTTTAATCTTAATTTTCATGTTTCAATTCATGATTTCTTGCATAAACATGTTATAAACCCTGATTTCTAAAATCCCTAATTTCTAAAAACCCTTCTTTAAAAATATTAAATGTATCTTAATCCATAAGCACAAATCCTTTTTTTTCCAATCCAATTCAACTCTTTTTCAAAATTTTCAAAACATATCTATCTCTTTTCATTCAAAAATCTTTTCAACTAATCAATATCTTTTTCAAATCTCTATACTATCTTTTTCAAAAATCCAATTTTATCTTTTTCAAATATCTTTCATATCTTTTCAATTTTAAACTATATCTTTTCTTATCATACTTTTTTTTAAAAAATCATATCTTCTATCTTATCTTTCTCCCTATTTTCGAAAACCCCCCTCTCCCATTAAATATGGGTTCGGCCTCCCTCCCCTTCCATCCACAATTGCACCTAGCTCTCCTTCTCTCCTTCTCCTTTCTTTTTTTTTGCTTGAGGACAAGCAAACCTCTAAGTTTGGTGTGCTTATCCGTGATCACTAAGATCATGGCTCCTAAAGGAAAACAACCCACTCCAAGAGGCAAGAAAGAGAGTGTTCCAAAACCACTTTGGAATCAAGGGAAGTTCTTAACTAAAGAACATTCAGACCATTATTACAAAATAATGGGTCTAAGATCAGTGATCCCGGAAGTCAGATTCGATCTGAAAGAAGACGAATATCCGGAGATCCAGGAGCAAATTCGAATCAGGAACTGGGAGATCCTAGCCAATCCTGAAACGAAAGTGGGAAGGAATATGGTCCAGGAGTTCTATGCTAATATGTGGCATACAGACAGGCAAAGACTATCTGGATCTGCTATCTATGACTATCGGACCTTGGTCAGAGGAAAGATTGTTCATACCCATCCTGACAAGATCAGGGAGATCTTAAAGCTACCTCAGCTGAAAAATGATCCAGACTCCTTCAATAGGAGAATGATGAGAACAGACAAGGGCCTGGATAAGATTCTAGAGGACATATACATCCCTGGAGCCAGGTGGACCACCAGCACGAAGGGTGTTCCAAATCAACTCAAAAGAGAAGATCTCAAACCAGTCGTCAGAGGATGGCTGGACTTCATTGGGCATTCTCTGCTGCCTACTAGCAACCGTTCTGAAGTCACTATTAGAAGAGCAGTGATGATCCATTGCATCATGATGGGAAAAGAAGTGGAAGTTCATCAACTGATTTCAACTAAATTTTACAAAATTGCAAACAAAAATTCCAAAGATGCCAGGTTGGCTTATCCAAGCTTGATTTCTATGCTCTGTAAGGACGCTGGAGTAAGGATGGGAATAACTGAGTATATCTCAATTGAGCGACCAATCACCAAAGCATCAATGGAAAAACAACAAGCACAGGATGACCCCATCAAGAAGAAAACACAGGAATTTCTCCCAGAAATCCCTCAATCTGAATACTGGGAGTATCGTGAAACATCAGTTACCAAGATGCAAGAAGCTATGGAACAAATAATGAAAGAACAGAAGGAACAAAGTAGCATTCTTTGCTATTTGATTAAAGAACAGGAGGAGCAAGGGCGTGACTTAAGGGAATTGAAGCGCCAGAAATTATCTCTTGAAGGACCAAGCACCCCGCAGATTAGAGGAACATCCACTCCCCAGAACAAAGGTTGTTAAATTCCAATCTTAGCCTTAACTCTGTGATAACTGTTCTTATTCTAGTTTTACCTTAGGAGTCATATAGTAGTAATTAGTATCTATATTTTTTTTTTATTTTATCTCCAATTAAGCTATAATTTAATTTTCTTATCATCATCAAACATGAATAAAATAGAAGAATTTCTTTAGAATAAGAGGCAATAATTTTTGAGTTTTTAATAAGAACATTCTAATTATTTACATGTGGTGGCAATGCTTTCTGTCTTCTGAATGAATGCTTGAACAGTGCATATGTCTTTTGAATTCGATGTTTAAGACTGTTAAATATGTTGGCTCTTGAAAGAATGATGAACATGAGACATGTTATTGATAATCTGAAAAATCATAAAAATGATTCTTGAAGCAAGAAAAAGCAGCAAAGAACAAAAGCTTGCAGAAAAAAAAAGCAAGCAGAAAAAGCCAAAGCTCTTAAAACCAAAAGGCAAGAGCAAAAAGCCAATAGCCCTTAAAACCAAAAGACAAGGGTAATAAAAAGGATCCAAGGCTTTGAGCATCAGTGGATAGGAGGGCCTAAAGGAATAAAATCATGGTCTAAGCGGCTGAACCAAGCTGTCCCTAACCATGTGCTTGTGGCGTGAAGGTGTCAAGTGAAAACTTGAGACTAAGCGGTTAAAGTCAAGGTCCAAAGCAAAAAGAAGGGTGTGCTTAAGAACTCTAGACACCTCTAATTGGGGACTTTAGCAAAGCTGAGTCACAATCTGAAAAGTTTCACCCAATTATGTGTCTGTGGCATTTATGTATCCGGTGGTAATACTGGAAAACAAAGTGCTTAGGGCAACGGCCAAGACTCATAAAGTAGCTGTGTTCAAGAATCATCATACTGAAATAGGAGAATCAATGACACTATCTGAATTCTAAGTTCCTATAGATGCCAATCACTCTGAGCTTCAATGGATAAAGCGAGATGCCAAAACTGTTCGGAAGCAAAAAGCTACTAGCCCCGCTCATCTAATTAGAATCTGAGCTTCACTCAAAAACTCTGAGATATTATTGTTTCTTGACTCATTTGTATTCTATTTTATTTATCTAGTTGCTTGAGGACAAGCAACAGTTTAAGTTTGGTGTTGTGATGAGCGGGTATTTTATACGCTTTTTGGGGTTAATTTCATATAGATTTTAGTATATTTTAGTTAGTTTTTAGTTTATTCTCATTAGTTTCTAGGCAAAATTTATATTTCTGGACTTTACTATGAGTTTGTGTGTTTTTCTGTAATTTCAGGTATTTTTTGGCTGAAATTGAGGGAGCTGAGCAAAAATCTGATTCAGGCTGAAAAAGGACTGCTGATGTTGTTGGATTCTGACCTCTCTACACTCAAAATAGAATTTCTGAAGCTACAAGAGTCCAAATGGCGCGATTCCAATTGCCTTGGAAATTAGACATCCAGGGCTTTCCAGCAATATATAATAGTTTATACTTTGCTCAAGGATAGACGACCTAAACTGGCGTTCAACGCCAGTTCTATGCTGCAGTCTGGCGTCCAGCGCCAGAAACAAGTCAAAAGTTGGAGTTCAACGCCAGAAATGGATCCAAAGCTGGCGTTGAACGCCCAAAACAGCCCTATGCACGTGAGAAGATTTAGTCTCAGTCCCAGCACACATCAAGTGGGCCCCAGAAGTGGATTTCTACACCATCTATCATAGTTTACTCCTTTTCTGTAAACCTAGGTTACTAGTTTAGTATTTAAACAACTTTTAGAGATTTATTTTGCATCTCATGACATTTTAGATCTGAACTTTGTACTCTTTGACGGCATGAGTCTCTAAACTCCATTGTTGGGGGTGAGGAGCTCTGCTGTGTCTCGATGAATTAATGCAAGTATCTCTGTTTTCCATTCAAACATGCGTGTTCCTATCTAAGATATCCATTCGTGCCTAATTATGGAGAAGGTGATGATCCGTGACACTCATCACCTTCCTCAATCCATGAACGTGTGTCTGATAATCACCTCCGTTCTACATCAGATTGAATGAATATCTCTTAGATTCCTTAATCAGAATCTCCGTGGTATAAGCTAGATTGATGGCAGCATTCATGAGAATCCGGAAAGTCTAAACCTTGTCTGTGGTATTCCGAGTAGGATTCCGGGATTGAATGGCTGTGACGAACTTCAAACTCACGAGTGCTGGGCGTAGTGACAGACGCAAAAGGATAGTAAATCCTATTCCGGTATGATTGAGAACCTACAGATGATTAGCCGTGCGGTGACAGCGCACCCGGACCCTTTTCACTGGAAGGATGGATGGTAGCCATTGACAACGGTGATCCACCAACACACAGCTTGCCATAGGAGGACGTGCGTGCGTGAACAAGAAGACAGAGGAAAGCAGAGATTCAGAAGACAAAGCATCTCCAAAACTCCAACACATTCTCCATTATTGCATAACAAGTATTTATTTCATGCTCTGTTATTCCTTGCAATCAAATTTGATAAGTGAATTGTTTTATTGTTTTCCTGACTGAGAGTTACAAGATAACCATAGCTTGCTTCAAGCCAACAATCTCCGTGGGATCGACCCTTACTCACGTAAGGTATTACTTGGACGACCCAGTGCACTTGCTGGTTAGTGGTACGAGTTGTAAAAAGTGTGATTTATAATTCGTGCACCACACTACACTTCTCCTATTTCTTTCTCATCTTCACAAAAGAAAACTCAACCTTGTTCCCTTATCCTTCTCAAGGTTGCACTTCTTCCGTTTCTTTTCTTTCATTTTCTTTGCATTATTTCTTCTAGTTAGATGCTTCTTGTTGCTTACTTAGTTCCTCTTTTACTTGCATGATGATGTTTCTTGCTTTTTGTTTGCTTACTTTTCCCTTTTCCTTATTTTTCCATGGATGTTGAATTTGAGCTTAATTTTCTTTAATAGATCTTTTGTCATTCCTTTTTCTTATCTTTGCCAATATGTGATGTTTATGTGATGATTAATGTTTCATTTTGGGCTTTAAAGTGATTGAGTATCTCATAATCGCTCTTTGCTTGATAATTGCACACCAAGTGTTCGAGGAAATGCATGAATGCCATTTTGGTTTCTTTTGACAATGTACTTTCAATTGGATGCTTCCCCTCATTCACTTGTTGTCTTCTACACACATTGAGTCCATTTTGCTTGTTAATTAGATACTCATTGTACATGACTTGCTCTTTGTTATGGATGCCTGAGATTACTCCTCTCATGCCATTGCATGCTTTACTTCCTCTTGCATCCCATGCCAAGTGTTGTGACCCATGTCTTTATGATTACTATCCTTCACTTGCATGTTTTTATTAAAATGATTCTTTGGGTTTAATGTTTTTCTGTTTCCCCTCCTTTCTCAGGATGGCCACCAAAAAAGGCAAGGAGAAAGCTCCAAGGAAACCGGCCGCAAAGAGGGCACCCCAAAGATCTACTTCTATGCGCACTCGTCATTGGGAGCCAGATCCTTAACTAAAAAGGTGAAGACACCTGCTCCTATTGATGAGAAGGAAAAGAGCAAGCCGGCGAAAGATTCTTCAAGGTTCCCCAACCGCTTATGTGAACTTATGTTCCCCTCCATAGCTGTACGGAACTATCATCCCGAGCACCTACTTGCTCTACCGGACAAGGTTACCCCTTGTATTCTACCCCGCATTGAACGACGAGGATGGGAGTTTCTTTTGAGAAAACCAAGGGAAATCAACCTCTCTTGGGTAGAGAAATTCTATACTAACTACCATCTCTCCTCCCTTTAATCGGTATACATGCACCGGAAGCAAGTCTCAGTTTCAGAAGAGGCTATTCAGCAAGTGCTTAATGTCCTACCAGTGCCAAGTGACATGGATGGCTACCAAGAAGTCTTACGTCAGCAAGAGAAGTTTGGATTTGATTGGGACTCGATCCTTCAAGTCATTGCTGAGCCAGAGGCATATTGGATCCAAGGTCGACTCCAGATGAGGCCCAAAAGCATTGACGCTCGCTTCCTCACTGTGGAAGCTAGAGCTTGGGCCCAGATCCTATCTCACTATGTGCTACCTAGCACCCACAAGTCGTCCTTCACGGCGGACCTCGCCTTGCTTGTTTGGTGTGTTCTCACGGAGAGGCCGGTGAATATTCCGTTTCTTGTCAAGCAAGCGATGAGTCAAGTTCACGACCGGGGTAATTTGCCATTTCCAGCATTGGTATCTGATTTAGTTGCTGCTGCGGGTGTTCCTTGGGAAGCAAAAGACAGGAAGATTATAGTTCCGGCTAAGGGCAATGTGGTCCCAAACGGAAAATACTTACATTCTCTCATGAACAACCCAAGCCTTGACATATCCCTTCCATCTACTATTCCTTCCACTTCATCATCACCACCACGGCAAAGATCCACACATCAAAGGATAGATGATCTTCACCGGAAGCTTGATAGATATGAGCGACGCAATCAACGCCGATATACTTACATCAAGAAGCTTCTGCGTTGTGTTACCCCTAGCATGGAGGAACCCAAAATATTCACATCCACCTCAAACCCGAGTGATGGGAGCTCTGAAGGAGAGGATAGTGACGGTTCCGGTCCCGATCCCCCTTTGCGCATTGTTCGTAGCATGGAGGACCGTGCTAATTTTTAAAGTGTGGGGAGGTCGTTCGGCCAATCTCCATGGGTAACAATCTCTTCCCTTCAATACCCATGGATTTATCTTTTGCTTAGTAGTTAGTATATTGCATGTCTAGTTAGTTTTGCTTGTAAATACCCTTTGCATGATAGTTAGTTTCTATAGAGTTGCTTGGTCAAAACAATAACTTCTTTTCCAAGAAACTGTGTTTTGGGGTACCCTACCAAATTTTGAAATTTTTTTTTGCAGTAAACTTGCTTTAAGAATGTATTTTGGAACATAGTGATTGAGCTAAGAACACAAGCATGAAAGTTTTGAGCCTATTGTATGGTTACATCTTCTAACCATTATTTTCCATTCTTGTGTGCATATCTCTCTCTCTCTCTCTATGATTGTGATCCTTGCTTTGTCTGATTCTATATGTCCATTACTTTGTGTATGAATGTATTTACATGATTGAGGCCATCATTTCAATAGTCACTTTTCCCAAATGGCCTTAACCCTCTTATCTACCATTGCTAACCAATTTTGAGCCCATGATAAACCCTTTTTGTTCATAGATAGAGCACATCAACAACCCTAAGTGAAAAACCATGAATGTCCCTAAATTTGGATCCTTGATTAGCTTAAGTAAGTTAGGATGTGTATCATTTAAATAGGAGGGTATACCTGGGAAATTCGAGTAGATATATAGGTGTGTAATTGTAGTGTAATTGAAAATTATAGGATTTGGGAACATACTCATGTATTAAATGATTAAACTGTATGCATTGAAACTTTTGTTCACAAGGCCCCCAAGAAAAGGGGATAATAAAAAAAATTATATATATATATATATATATATATATATATATATATATAATAAGCAACAAAGGGGACAAAGAAACCCCAAGACAAAGTAATGAAGAAAATAATGCATATGAGTGTGAATTGAAAAGAATGCGTGAGTATGCAAAAAGTGAAACTCAAGGGTAGCTAGGTAATATATTATAGTTGTATAGGTTGTTCTATGTGTCTAGTGGGATCCTAGGTTAATCAAGGACTCAAATTTTAAGCTCACTTAGCCATATACATCCTTACCTTCACCCTAACCCCATTACAACCCATGAATAAGACCTCATGATACTTGTAAGCATGCATTAAGTAATTGTTGATTGTTATATGTAAGACAAATCTTGGAAAGTATGATTAGGAGAAGATTGAGTGATGAACCCTATACACTTGAGCGAATAGAGCGGATACACTTTCGGTGAGGGTTCGATGCTCAATTCTTTGTTCCCGGCTTTCGCAAGCGTTCGTTTAGCAAGTCATATGCACCCCTTAGTGGTGTTCAATTTGGTAGGATTCATGAATTACATGCTAATTTCACCCTATATGCTCACATGTATTCTTGGAGAATAGATTTACTCTTGACCAAGTAGGTAGATGATTTTACATTAGTTGCATGCATCCACTTAGGTAGTTTTCATTTCATAAACCCTTTCTCACCATGATCTTTGGTCTTTTATTTTAAGCATGAGGACATGCTTGGTTTAAGTGTGGGGAGATTTGATAAACCCCAATTTTGTAGTTTATATTGTGTAGAATTTGGGGGTTTCGTCAATATTTCTCATACTTATTCACAAGAAATGCATGGTTTTGTGTTCACTTCCTAATATTGCTCCATGATGAAAAACATGCTTATTTTGCCTCAAAATTGCCATATTTTAATTCTCTTTTATTGCCATTTGATGCCGTGATGTATTTGTTAAGTGATTTCAAGAATTATAGGGTAGGAATGGCCTAAAAGAGAGAAAGAAAACATGCACAAAAGGGAGGAACATGAAGACTTGGAATTTTGGAAAAAGCAGCATTGGCGCGCCCGCGCACTCCACGCGCACGCGTGGATGAGGTTGGCTGGAAGCGGCGCGCAAGGATGGACGCATCCGCGCGGAACAGAAAATTCCTATCGACGCGCACGCACACATGCCGCGCATGCGCGGGAAGCTGCACGTGACCTCATTAAAGGAAATCGTGTCTGGCGATTTCTGAGGCTCATCAGGCCCAATCTCAAGCTGTTTCTGCATGGAAAAGACCCAAGGATGCTAGGGGAAAGGGGGGATCAATCATTTTACACTAAGACACAATGTTAGCTAGTTTTTAGTTCTTTGTTCTTCTAGAGAGAGAAACCCTTGTTCCTTTCTAGATCTAGTTTTAATTTGATCTTCCCTTATTGAATTGTGAATTGGATCTTGTTAATTACTAGTTTTAATTGTTCAATTTGAATTCCTTAGTATAATTTTACTTAGATCTTGTGGTAGTTTTATGAATTTTTGTCAATTGTCATTTTATACCCATTTCATGAATGTTGTGAATCTTGACTTGTTGATGTTACATTGATGATTTCTATGTTTAATTGTGTTGTTTGGGTGACTGTGTGTTGATAATTGCTAGTGGATACTTGTTGATTTCAATTTAATTGCTATTTTGAACATGTCTTTTGTTAATGCTTACCATGTGTTTGATGAAATGTTTACTTTGATTATGGAGTAGTTCTCTTTACTCTTGGCCTAGGCTAAGGGAATTGGGTAAACTTGAGTCATTGGGTCTAATGGATTTGATGATTTGGGAGCCCTTAGTGGTCAATTTGATAGCCATTGACGCTAACCTTCTATTAAGTTAATTAATAGTGAGGTTAGAACTTATGGGTTGATGTTGACCAAACCATTTGACGTACTTCAAGTATAGAAGTAGACAAGGATATGGTTCCTCATAATTGTCAAGATATGGTTATTAGACAAGGATGGTGACCCCAATTCACATGCCTAACTAAGAGTTGCTTTTATTATTCATATTTGAAAACCAAAA
Organism: Arachis ipaensis; assembly: GCF_059453495.1. Classification (NCBI taxonomy): domain Eukaryota; kingdom Viridiplantae; phylum Streptophyta; class Magnoliopsida; order Fabales; family Fabaceae; genus Arachis; species Arachis ipaensis. Next base: position 32,024,497 of record NC_142442.1, read on the forward strand.
TTCTCAATTACTTATCTTAGTTATAGTTACTTGTTTGGTTTAGAATAGAATTATGTGGGATGTTGCTTGTTCATTGGAATTGCCCATGTTTTTCTTAGTTAATTGAATTAGTTTCTTGCAATTTAAGATTACTTGCTTGTTAAGATTTCCATTTATTTTCTTGCTCATAACTCACAACCCCGGATTTCTAACCAATGTTGAAGCACATGTTTGCCCATTCCTTGTGAGACGACCCAAGGTTTGAATACTTTGGTTATTTCTATTGGGGTTGAACTTGTGACAACCAAATCCCTCTTCTAAAATTGATACCCGAGGATTGTTGTTGGTAGAGCTATACTTGCAACGCAATTTTATTGAGGAAAATCTTTACCAATACACCCTTGGGGTCGCATCAATATTCATTATATGTTCCCGCTAATCTATAAATAGGCAACTGTCATAAGAAAATGCTAAATCTGATTCATATTCCTCATGCTTCCTAACTTTCTAACTCTCCAACAAATTAGAATCAGAATCATAAGCCAAACTATCACCAGATATTTTGTCTCAGCAATTCTATAGCGCTACCTCTTATCCTCACCTGGAGCAAGTGAAATCACATCACTGCGTCTATCCAGGGAGCTCAAATTATCTCATTATCAACCTGGAGCAGCGAAATTACTTCACTGCGTCTACCCAGGGAGCTCAATTTCCTCATTTAATAATCATCATCATTATTCAATTATATCATCAATTCATCTCGTCAAGAACAGCCCTCAGTGTCCACCGACACCAGCATAAGGGACCTCTTAGTTGTACAAATACAAGCAATACAGTCAAATAAAACACAATTAATGTACAAGTAGAACAAGTAGCACATAATTAGGTAGCATAGCATATATGATATAGCAATCCAAAACAAATAGGCAAACCTAAACAATTCAAATATATGCAAATGATGTATGCCTGCCCTATGACAGATGAGTCTCATCTGTCGGTTATAAAGCCAACCCGACAAGTTCTGGTAGCTAACCATTGGACTGTCCCTCTGTCGTACATCCCCAACTCGAGTTATTCACAATCATAATCATAATCACATAACACCCATACTGGTGTTTATTCACGGGGGCGAGCTCATCCGAAACTTCACAGTGTCCAGCCACACTTATGACATAGGGTCAACAGAATCTCGGATCTCAACCTGGAGCAAGTGGAGCCGACCTACTGCGTCTACCCAAGGAAATCCGAGACTCAGATAGTTCCAATCTCAAATCATACTCGAATGGGAGCAAGTGGGGGCTAACCACTGCATCTACCCCAAGAGTCTCAAAACCAAACCCGGAGTAAGTGGAATCCATGCCACTGTATCTACCCAGGCAGGTATGTTCTCAAACGCCCAGGAAGAACCAAGGAGGGGATCCTAACCTCCCACCATCTCGCTGGGAGCGATTTTACAATACTAGGAGGAACAAGGAAGGGGATCCTCACCTTCCTTCATCTCTTTGGGGTCGCACTTTCGAGAAAGAGAGTGATAAACCACTATTTCATAGTTTATCTTGTGCTCAATTGAGTGGATTTTATCAACTCTTTACCCACTTATTCATACTATTTGCATGGTTTTACATTTGCCTTCCTAATTATGTGTTTTGATTGAAAACATGCTTCTTTGGTCTTAATTTGCTAATATTAATCCTCTCTTATTACCATTAGATGCCTTGATATGTGTGTTAAGTGATTTCAGAGATTATAGGGCAGGAATGGCTCAGAGGATGAAAAGGAAGCATGCAAAAGTAGAAGGAATACAAGAAGTTGGAGAAATTGCTAAGCTGTCCAGCCTGACCTCTTCACACTCAAATGGCTATAACTTTAGCTACAGAGATCCAAATGACGCGGTTCCAGTTGCGTTGGAAAGCTAACGTCCGGAGCTTCGATTTGATATATAATATGCTATTTTTTCTCTGATGCTAAGCAACGCGACCGAGTGCTCCATGCGACCGCGTTGCAGTGACGGAAATCCAGCGTGATTGAATTCGAGACCAGCGAATTCTGGGCTGTTTTCGACCCAGTTTGCGACCCAGAAAACACAGATTAGAGACTATAAAGTGGGAGAATGCATCCATTCATAAAGAGGCTCTCATATTCACAATTTTAGGAGTAGATGTAGTTTTTTAGAGAGAGAGGTTCTCTCATCTCTCTTAGGATTAGGATTTAGGACTTCTCTTAGTTTTAGGAGTGACTCTCAATCCCAGGTTCTTTATTTTTATTTATGTTTCCAATTTAATTTATGAACTTTTCCATGTTATGATTTGAATATTTTATTTAATATAATTTGAGGTATTTCAGACTTATGATTGCTTTCTTTAATTTATTAATGCTCTGTGTTTATCCAAGTTATTTTCATTCAAGTAGACTTTCTTCCCTTTTGGCTTTGGTTAAATAATTGGAGACTCTTGAGTTATCAAACTCATTGTTGATTGAAAATTGGAATTCTTCAAGAATTAATTCGAGTTCCACTAACTCTAACTTTTCCTAAGGAAAGACTAGGACTTGAGGAATCAGAATTAATTCATCCACTTAACTTACCTTCATAGTTAGAGGTTAACAAAGTGGGAGAAAAATCCAATTCTCATCACAATTGATAAGGATAACCAGGATAGGACTTCCGGTTCTCATACCTTGCCAAGAGTTTATTTACAGTTATTTATTTATTTTTATTGCTTGAAAATATACCTGTGCGCATTGCCCAAACTCCAGAACCCCAATTTACAAACTCATAACCAATAATAAGAACATACCTCCATGCAATTCCTTGAGAAGACGACCCGAGGTTTAAATACTCAGTTATCAATTTTAAGGGGTTTGTTACTTGTGACAACCAAAACTTTTGTACGAAGGGATTTCTGTCGGTTTAGAGACTATATCTACAACGCGAATGTTTTTATGACATTCTTTACTGGCAAAAATCCTAACGTCAAAAATGGCGCTGTTGCCGGGGAATTGCAAATGTGTGCCTTATTATTGGTTATTGTAAATATTTTATTTTTACTTGTTTATTTGTTTTTAATTTTGTTTTTATTTTTACTTTTTCTTAAGTTAAGAGGTTATTGGTTTTTATTTTAAAATTTTTATTTTATCTTATCTTATTTCAAAAATCAAATTTCAAAATTTAAATTTAAAAATTTTTCAAAATTCAAATTTAAAAATTTTCAAAATTCAAAATTCAAATTTCAAAATTTAATTTTCAAATTTCAAAATTTAATTTTCAAATTTCAAAATTTAATTTTCAAATTCAAAATTTAAATAACCTTTTAATTTAAATTTATTTTTATTTTTGTTTTTAATTTTTATTTGCTACTATGAACTCTCACCCCTTTGGCTATGAGTCTGGTTACAATGATGTTACAGGAAGAAGAAATTACAATGAGAACAGGCATCAAGGTTGGAACAATCAAAGATGGGAGGAGCCACAAGGATTTGATCAACCCTCATGGCAACAACCACCTCCAATGGACTATCAACAACCGCCATCATATGCCTATAAACCCTTTCCTCAACATGACTTTGGACCACCATACTCACAAGCCCCTTTCCGCCATTCACCTCCATATGACCCTAACCCACATCCACCATACCAACCACCTTATGAACCAAATGAACCATACATAGATCCACCCCAAACCTCCATGGAGAAAGCACTTGCCAATCTGAACTCTACTATACAAGCTCTCGTCGCCCAAATCAGACCACCAAATACCTTCAACAATCAACCCTCAAGCTCTAGTGCACTTCCTTTTCAACCACAGAATGATCTCTCCATCCCATCACCACCATCTATTGAAGAGCACCCACATCCATCAATCCAAGAACAACATGATCCCAATGATGCTATTGACATGGAACAAGAGAGAAGGGATCATCTTCGCGAATTCATACTTCATAAGGAGCTAGAGGAAGCCCTAAAGGTGAAGGTAGTAAATACCCTTGAAGATGAAAGAACAATTGAAAGGAGTTGTCATGGAAAGCAAATCATCAAGGATGAGTACGATTTTATATTAAAACTACTGGACAAAGCAGTAATTATTAAAGAGGAAAAAGTGGTTGAAGACTTGCGAGATGCTGAACCTCCATGGGAAAGTCAAGACATAGAGCCTCCTTCCAAGACGGTTGCATTTGATGTTGAGGAGGGTGTACAACCTCCAAGGCATACCCTGATTGAAGACTTGGAAGAGGTTGAAATTGAAGAAGCTTACAAGGAGGTGGAAGTTGTCAGAGAAGAGCACAAGGGAGTGGAGTTTGCAATTTCATTAGAAATACCTCCCCCTAAGTTACCATCATCCTTCACAACATTCAAGTGGGTAAAATTCATATCCCTTAGCTTTCTAATTCCACTTGAATATGGGCTATTGGAGACGGATGGTCAACTTAGAGCTCTTTGTGGCATAGAGAGTAAGAGGAAGATGGTTAGTGGTTGGAGTTGTCCAACAAGGTTCAACATGGTTGCATACTCAAAGTTTAAATGTAAAGGTTGGTGTAAAGCTCAACTGAATGGGTCTAGGACGCTGTTTGGTAGCTGCAGTGAGAATTCAAATTACTTATCACCCAATTAGAAAAATACAGATCCCGACATGGATGGGTGTAAAAGCAAGATTTGGGATCCTGGAATCTGCTCTGACACTTGTTACCCCGGGAGCCTAAGAATCTGTTTGAAGCTTCTTAAGGGCTTTACATGCTTATTTTGGGACCCCGGAGGTTACTGGAGCTACAAACATTGGTGGGGATTCCAGGATGAATACAAGCATAAGCCACCATAACAGGGAGCTCACCAAATGTCCAACTTAAGGACTTTAACTAAAAGTGCTAGGTGGGAGACAACCCACCATGGTATGATCGTTCCTTTTTCATTTTTATTTAGTTTTATTTGTTTTCTAGTTTTATTTTATTTTATTATATTGAACCTGAAGTTTTGCATCACATTCATATTAACACTGCATTCTTCATTTTTCAGATTAAAAAAAAAAGGATTTTCGCACGCGACGCGACAGCGTCGCCAACGCGTCCGCGTCGTATGTGCGTTTGGAAGAAAATAAGGTTGAACAGAAAGTCACGCAAAAGCGTGGCTGGAGGCGTGCTAATGGCACAAATTGATCCACGCGACCGCATCGCTGACGCGTCCGCGTCATATGAGAAACCTGCCTCCCACGCGACCACGTCACCCACGCGGCCGCGTGACCTGAAAATCGACGTCAAACGGGTGCATGGCCGAAAGTTGAGCTGGAGTTGGGCTGGACTCGTGCTAGAAGCCCAAGCCTCACCACGCGAATGCGTGCCCCATGCATCCGCGTCATATCCTTCTGAAAGCCCACTCACGCGATCGCATGTCCCACGCGATCGCGTCACCCAATATTTGGCAATTAATGATTTTTGAACAGAGAGTTGTGCGAGAGCGAGGCTGCCCTCGCGCCAGTAGCATAAACTGTGTCACGCGACCGCGTGACCGACGCGACCGCGTCAATTCGTATAAGTGCAAGTCACGCGACCGCGTGCCCTACGCGTCCGCGTCGCTTGCGCCGCACAGCTTATCCATATCAGCCAATTATCTTATCTTTTCTTTTCCAATCCTAATTTCTTCTATCTTTTCTTCTTTCTTCTTTCTTTCTTACTTTATTTCTTTCCCTTCTTATTCTTCTTATCTTTTATTTTATTTTATTTATTTGCACACTTTCATTCATTGCATTTTAATTTTGTATATTTTTATTTTTTTATTTTATTTTACCATTGGTGTTCAAATATTCTTATTCAACTGCTATATCTTTTCTAGTATTATCTTAGTGCTTATGACTTGTTTTATTCTGGATAGATAATATTATTTATATCAATGCCAATCTTTTATACCTGTATTACTTTTACATTGACATGAATTTTTATTATCTCTCCTTACCCACACTCTCTTCCCTATTTTTGCAAATTTTTGCTTTCTTGATTTGCCATGTACTTCTACTGTTTTCTCATTTGCATGTTGTAGCTACCATGTAATTGAGACCCTCATTATCTAGCATTCACCAACCCATGTTTTATTTGTTTTCTATCTTTGCTTTGGGTTACTTTCCTTCCCTTTTTTTCTTTCAGGATGGCCACCAGGAAGAGAACCGGAAGACGTTTACATGGGAGAGACAAACACGTTCCTACGCACATTCCTTGATGAGAAAAGCGTCAGTTGAAACAACCCGTCCACCTGCACATCTCAGCATGCATCGAGGACGGTGCAATCTTTAAGTGTGGGAGGTCAATACCGATCTCCGTGGGTTACTACTTTCTTTTCAACACCAATAATCTTATTTTCTTTATTTGTTCATTGTTGCATCTGCATATTTGATTTTATATTTATTTGATTTTGTGCATTTAGTTACTACTTGGTTAAAATAATAAATCTCTTTTTAAGATCCTATTTTTGAAAAAATTCACTAATTTAAATAAAAAAATTTTCACTAATTTAAATAAAAATTTTTTTTTAAAATTTTTATGTGTTAAATTTGTTTGAAGTTGTATTTGGAACATGGTTTTTGAGCCAAAGAACACACAACCTGTGAGACTTTGAGCTTATTTACATGGTTATATTATTTAACCATAAATATTTTATTCCTGTGTGTTCCCTTCTCTATGATTGTAATCTATATTTTGTTCCAATCTATATGTCCATTATTTAGTGTATTTACATGCTTGCATATGATTGAGGCCATTGTTTGATTTTAGCTCACTTATCCCAAATAAGCCTACCCTTTAAATCACCCTTGTCAGCCACTTTGAGCCTTTTAATCCCCATTTGTTCTATATTTTACCACATCACTAGCCTTAAGCGGAAAACAAATTAATTATCCCAATTAAATCTTTGGTTAGCTTAAGATAGAGATTGCGTATCAACTAAGTGTGGGAAAATTGTGGGAACTTGGGTTAATAAGGGAATGTGTCATGTTTATAACTTATTTGAATATTGGAAATTTGGGAACCTACTTATGAAAAACCAAAATAGAAAAATAATGGAGAATCCATGTGCATTGATAAGTTATGTTTGCTTTTATGATTCAGTTTATAAAAAAAAAAAGAGAAAGAGAAAAAAAAAATAATATATATATATATATATATATATATATATATAAGGGGAAAAAATTACCCCAATGTTAAGTTAATGAAAAATCAATGCACATGTGATAAATTAAAAAGAAAAAGTTGATACATGAGTATGTGATGTAAAAGTGGGAATTTTGGGTAGCTAGGCATGAATTAGAATTATATAGAGTATATGTATGTTAGATGAAAGTTTAGGTTAATTAAAGATTCAATTCATACCTCACTTAACCATATATATATCCTCACCTTTACCTTAGCCCCATTACAACCTTGAAAAGACCTCATGATGTTTGCATTGGTACATTAAATAATGTTGATTGGTTAGGTGAAGAACAAAGTTTAGAAAGCATGATTAGAGAAGAGTGGAGTGATTGACCCTAGACACTTGAGAGTTAGAGTGATATACACTACCAGTAAGGGTTCAGTGCTGAATTCTATGTTCCCTGCTTTCATGAGCTATCTTCTTACAAGTTTACTTGTACCTTATTTTGTATGATTTGAATTAGTAGAATCTGATTTATATTTGTCTTGGAGAACTTATTTATTTTTAACCAAGTAGGTAGAAACATTTTGCATGTAGTTTCATTCATAGGTTGCATTTCATACTTTCTTACATTCCTCTTCATCTTTATAGTTTCTCTTGAGCTTAGCATGAGGACATGCTAATGTTTAAGTGTGGGGAGGTTGATAAACCACTATTTCATGGTTTATCTTGTGCTCAATTGAGTGAATTTTATCAACTCTTTACCCACTTATTCATACTATTTGCATGGTTTTACATTTGCCTTCCTAATTATGTGCTTTGATTGAAAACATGCTTCTTTGGTCTTAATTTGTTAATATTAATCCTCTCTTATTACCATTAGATGCCTTGATATGTGTGTTAAGTGATTTCAGAGATTATAGGGCAGGAATGGCTCAGAGGATGAAAAGGAAGCATGAAAAAGTGGAAGGAATACAAGAAGTTGGAGAAATTGCTAAGCTGTCCAGCCTAACCTCTTCGCACTCAAACGACTATAACTTTAGCTAAAAAGGTCCAAATGACGCGGTTTCAGTTGTGTTGGAAAGCTAACGTCCGGGGCTTCGATTTGATATATAAAATGCTATAGTTTCCCTGACGCTAGGTGATGCGACCACGTGCTCCATGCGGCCGCATCGCAGTGACGGAAATCCAGCGTGATTGAATTCGAGACCAGCGAATTCTGGGCTATTTTCGACCCAGTTTGCGGCCCAGAAAACACAGATTAGAGGCTATAAAGTGGGAGAATGCATCCATTAATAAGGAGGCTCTCATATTCACAATTTTAGGAGTGATGTAGTTTTTAGAGAGAGAGGTTCTCTCCTCTCTCTTAGGATTAGGATTTAGGACTTCTCTTAGTTTTAGGAGTGACTCTCAATTCCAGGTTCTTTATTTTTATTTATTTTTCCAATTTAATTTATGAACTTTTCCATGTTATGATTTGAATATTTTATTTAATATAATTTGAGGTATTTCAGACTTATGATTGCTTTCTTTAATTTATTAATGCTCTGTGTTTATCCAAGTTATTTTCATTCAAGTAGACTTTCTTCCCTTTTGGCTTTGGTTAAATAATTGGAGACTCTTGAGTTATCAAACTCATTGTTGATTGAAAATTGGAATTCTTCAAGAATTAATTCGAGTTCCACTAACTCTAACTTTTCCTAAGGAAAGACTAGGACTTGAGGAATCAGAATGAATTCATCCACTTAACTTACTTTCATAGTTAGAGGTTAGCAAAGTGGGAGAAAAATCCAATTCTCATCACAATTGATAAGGATAACCAGGATAGGACTTCCGGTTCTCATACCTTGCCAAGAGTTTATTTTACAGTTATTTATTTATTTTTATTGCTTGAAAATATACCTGTGCGCATTGCCCAAACTCCAGAACCCCAATTTACAAACTCATAACCAATAATAAGAACATACCTTCATGCAATTCCTTGAGAAGACGACCCGAGGTTTAAATACTCGGTTATCAATTTTAAGGGGTTTGTTACTTGTGACAACCAAAACTTTTGTTCGAAGGGATTTCTGTCGGTTTAGAGACTATATCTACAACGCGAATGTTTTTATGACATTCTTTACTGGCAAAAATCCTAACGTCAGAGAGCTCAAGATAAAACAATCATTCAAAGTCATATTTCTATTTCTAGCCGTAAATCAATATTTATCATAGTCATCCAGCTCATAACATAACCTATAACCAGCCAATAATCATCATTAAATACAGCCCTTCGGCTCACGGCATACACCGCACTTTCATCATCACCCTCAATAACTCATACAATCATCAATACTCATCATTCATCATTGATTCTCACTTTACTTCATTCACAAGTTACCACATATCCTAGCTTCCTTTCATTACTAGGCATACTTAGAGGATGAGAATGGAGGCATGAAAGTCTGAAATTCGGCTTTAAAGACTCAAAAATCAACTTTTGCTGAAAACAGGGTCACGCGTACGCGTCGCCCACGTGCACGCGTCGAAGGCTGAAAAGTAGAGTGACGTGTGAGCATCGCCCATGCATACACGTGGAAAGTAGGGAGATCAAGTGACGCGTGCGCGTCAGTCACGCGTACGCGTGGGTGCGTTTTGTGCTCTTCGCACAAAACCAGCACAATACCCGCACAACTCTTTGGATTTTCTACGAGATAATCGTATCCGTGCAGCGACGCGTACGGCCAGGCGCACGCGTGGATGAGTAAAAATCGAGACTGACGCATGCGCGTCGGTCACGCGTGCGCGTGGAAGCACAATTTTCCAAAATTTTTACTAAGTTAAAAAGCTGCAGAATTACATTTTCAAACCCCAAACTTCCAACACACATAACTTCTTCTACAAAATTTATTTTTCATCCATTTCTGAACCGTTGAAAAGATCGTTGAATAAACTTTTATAAAAATCTAATTTTTAAGAATTCCAAACTTTGTGGACCGAGTTACGGACCGCCAAAATTGGTCAAAAATCAGTTTCTACCCAAAAATAGAAATCACCAATTTTTCCAATGTTCACAAGCCAACTTCATTTTCACTCATCCAAATAACCACAACCCAACCATATTCACATAATTACACTCAACTAAAACCAAACCTACCTCATCTACACAATTTCACCCAAAACAATCAAATTCCTCACCTCAATTCCTCACCTCAATTCCTCAAACCCTTTTATTCAGTAATCAAACCAATTATTCACACATTCAATATCTAAAATCCATCCAATCTCTTATATCATCACACAATACACACACATCAACTTACCTTCCTTACCTCTTTCTGGCATCCGGCCTAAAATCCACGGCCTCCAGCCCAAATTCACAATATAAATGTATATTCCACAAACCAATATTCATTATCCAATTCATCAAATTCTCAACACACCAAACATACAAATCCACACAATTTTCAACTCAATCATTAATTCACATTACATATCAACTATGCATATTAGCACCAACCATTTACACAATCTAAACTTAATCCTAGGGGCATCTAGCCTAGGAATTCTCATCACACCACACGGTACTTAAATGAAACTTAAACCGTACCTCTTGTAGCTAAAATAATTGGGCTTCTTCTTGAGAGTCTCCACCAACCCTTAGCTCCAAGCCTCACCAAGTCTCCACAAGCAACACCAACCTCCCAATTATGCACCAAAATCACCAAATACACTAACATAACCAATTTCACATACATACATCAACCTAGGGTTCATAAAAATAATAAATCACATGGGTTAGAAGGTTTCTTACCTTAACCCACAAAATTTTGTGATGAATATCACCAATGGCTCATATTAGAGCACTCCTAAACAACCAAAATCACAAGATTTCCTCAAAACCCAAACCAAATTCAAAATATAATAGGAAAATCAAAACTAGACAGAGGAGAGTTAGATACTTACCACAAAACTTAGATAGACTCGAAGAGGAAGAAAAGAGTGATGCGTGGCCGCAAACGGCTCATCAATCGAAGTTCCGGAGAGAAAGTTATGATGATTTGAAGATCAAAGAGAGTTAGGGTTTCTCTCTTCTCAAATCTCTCTTTTCATTTCAGCAACAACCACACTAAATGAGGGTTGTGGTGGCTGAATAGCTTTAAGTTAAGGCTTATATATGCTGGGCTTGGATCCACTTGGGCCTAATTCACTTGGTTTAGTCCGTCGGCCCAACTTTGGGCCAAAACCTTTAAGATTTGTGTTTTAAATCGCATTTTAAATATTTCTATCTTTCCTAATTATAAATCCTAATTTCTTAACCTTATTTACTTATAATCACTTTTCTCAGCTGCAGTACCAGACAGATCTCAATTGGTACTGCCGGTCAAAATTCCAGTACGCATTTTTATGCAAAAACTATGTTTTCCGGCTCCGAAAAATTCACTGAATCCGAATATCACATTTAAATTATAAAATTTTGATTGCTAAATTTTCTAACCATATTCATTCCTATTTAATTTATTATTTAATTAATTATGGTTTGACCAAATTTTACACATGTATGACTAGATGATGCTAATTCAAAATAACTCAACCAAATGTATCAAATCAAAACACAATCTCAACACAAATAATTTAACATAATCAATATACACACAAAATATCTAACATACAAATTAAAATAAAATAAAATAGAAAAGTTTTCCACAAATACTAGGAACCTCAATCCTCATCTCTGTCTTCATTTATTCGCGGGGCAGGTGTCTGTCCATGCGAGAATTTCGTAGGTCCCTGTTAGTTCTTCCATCGCTGGTAATCTTTGCAAATATCTCCGAGTACAAATTTTTTTGCCATCCCTAATTAGAAATTGGGGATAGGTTAAGATTAGAAATTGGGGTTAGGTTAAGTTAGAAGATATAGTTTAGGATTTCTGAATAAATTTTTAAGATTTGAATAGGTTTTATCAGCGTCTTAAATATTCGTGAATAAAAAATAATAATTTATTCTATTTTCAATTATATTAAATATAAAAGTTAATTTTGGTATTTATTATTATAAAGTAGTTTTCTTAATATTTAATAATAGAAGTATGATTATAAATTAATAAAAAACTACATGTGAAGTATTGTTTTAGACTATTTAAGATCTTTTAGCTCAATTAAAATATTTTAATAGTTTAATAAAAGTGGAATCTGTTTGCCTCAAATAATCCGTCAAATAATTTTTTGCGTATAATTAATTTATCAATTCAACCTTAGAATCATGTAATGATTATTTTGATAATCAAACATATCAAATTTCAAAAAATTTGGACATTAATAGATATGTAATACAATAGTCATCTTTAATTATATTTTTAAAATTATAATATTCCTTAATTTTTAAACATTTTGGTAATGCTTTACTTGATTTTTGTTTGATTTCGACAAGAGTATTGATCAAACTTTGTATCAATGATCTTAATTCGAAGAGCAGATACAACTTCTCTAAAAAGAGAGTTCAATCCGAGACTGCCTGACTTAGTGTCAAAATGAGCCTTGTATATAGTGAAAAAATACTGAAAATTTTTATATTAGTAATAGAGTTATAACCAAATGATTAATATGAATAAAGACAACGGAAATTGAATAACTTCAAAAACTAAAATTTACAAAAGAAAACATAATGAAGAAATATTATATAACTGAAAATGAAAGAACAAAGAAAAAACTGAAAAGAAAGAAACAAAATAAATTGACTTTAAATATTCTCATGCACTTGCACTCCATGATTTTTCTTTATGTTAGTGTGACTTGGAAAATTTTTTTGCAAAAATTTAGTGTAATTTGAGATGTTGAATTGAAGTCCCCCTAACCTTCTTCTATTCCCCCATTTATAGAGAAAGAATCTATTATGTGCTGCGTGATTGATTTTCTACCCATGTTCTTGCTTTCTTACTCTCCAAAGTTTACTACCACGTTCTTATCACACCTTGAGAATCAAGTAATAGTTATGCGAACCAATCTTATTCAGTGTGCACTCATTTGTTTCCCACGTGTTATTTGCACCTTTTATTAGTTCGACCATACTTTCACATATTTGATTCTGCTATCATTATTCTTTTATCGCCTTTTCGACTGTCCTAATCTCATAATACCTTCATCATGTTGCTTCATATTCAAAATATTGTCATGTCGAGTTTTGTACCAACAGTTAAATTAATCTATAGAGTGAGATGTTAGAAACTTAGAATTTAATGGTTGAATTGTAAAAAAGCATTCGATTGAACGCAGTTTCCAAGTTCGACAAATGAGACTCCTTCGATTCTGATTTTACTACTATATCATCAATATATATGTACCGATTCATATGTACAGATTGCTCTTGGGCATCGAGATGTTGTTTATAACACATCTTCATGTGCTATGAATATTTGATTATAACATGAGTATCCATCCATGAAGCTCAAAAGTTTGCTATCAGATGCAGAGTTGATCAATATATCTACAATTGACATATGATACTCGTCTTTTAGAGTGACTTTATTTAGATCCCTGAAATCAATACAAACCCTTAGTTTTCTATTTTTCTTAATAACAGGGACAATATTAGAAATTCAATCGGCATACCTGGCAGTTCGTATGAACCTGCTTTGAGTAGCCTTTCGACCTCTTCTTTAATCTTAATCACGCCTTCAAGTGCAAATCATCGAGGGGCTTGTTTAATTGGTTGAGCATTAGGTATAAGAGTAAGCTTATGGTTGACTAAAGCTCTATCCAAGTCAGCCATCTCTTCATACTCCCAAGTGAAATAGTCCTAGTAGTTCTTCAACACATTTACCAATTTATCCTTGAAAGAAGGATCTAGCAATCGAATTACATATGTAATTTGACCTTTTCCACCAATTTTGACATCTTCAAGTGGATCTTATACTTTAATTTTTTTATTATGCAAATTTTCTAAAAACAAATTGAACTTTTCAAACCCCAAAGGGTCGAGACCATATATACAATCTAATGCACGCTCCCCTATGCACTCCTTCCTCTCAGCCAGATAGGCTAAAAGTTGAGTCCAATGGCTCAACAAGTCCATCAAATGGACTCTTTGGCCAAGCTTTTCTTGGCCTTTGTGATCAACTTCATGCCATGGGCCCCGAACACTAGCATGATACTCCTTAAAACTGACATTCATTTGCTCGACATAGCATGGGCTATCGTCGGCATCTATTTCTTCCATTTTTTCATCTTCCTAAAGGACTAAATTTTGGTACAGGGTTAAAGGTATTTTCCCTACTCCATGGATCTAATCTCGACCTAACAACATGTTAAACGTGGCCTCTGTGGCCACCATAATAAACACAATAGGTCGCTTAACACTTTTGACTTTAACCCTGAGTGGGATCATTTCAAGGGTTGTTGTCAGCTTGCCACTAAACCCAATGACAGCTAAGTTAGTTTAGATTAAATCATCGATTGCCTTCTGAAACAATGGGAACATGCTTTCTAGCAACAAGTTGATTGTAGCTCCATCATCGATCAGGATCCTATTGATGACTGGGCCTTTTACCTTGGCTTTGATATGCAAGGGTCAAAGATGTTCTTTAGTGATCTCATCTGGTCTCTGGTGAACGAATTGTAAATCACACTTTTCACAACTCGTACCACTAACCAGCAAGTGCACTGGGTCATCCAAGTAATACCTTACATGAGTAAGGGTCAATCCCACGGAGATTGTCGGCTTGAAGCAAGCTATGGTTATTTTGTAATTCTTAGTCAGGAAATCAATGATAAGAGTGATTATATTTAGGAAGAGTAAAAAGCATAAATTAAATAGTACTTGTTATGCAGTAATGGAGAATATATTGAGGTTTTGGAGATGCTCTGTCTTCTGAATCTCTGCTTTCCTACTGTCTTCTTCTTCACGCACGCAGGTCTCCTTCCATGGCAAGCTATATGTTGGTGGATCACCGTTGTCAATGGCTACCATCCATCCTCTCAGTGAAAATGGTCCAAATGCGCTGTCACCGCACGGCTAATCATCTGTCGGTTCTCACTCATATTGGAATAGAATCCATTGATTCTTTTGCGTCTCTCACTACGCCCAACACTCGCGAGTTTGAAGCTCGTCACAGTCATTCCTTCCCAGATCCTACTCGGAATACCACATATAAGGTTTAGACTTTCCGGATCTTAGGAATGGCCGCCAATAATTCTAGCCTATACCACAAAGACTCTGATCGTGAACCAGGAGGCTAAGAGATACACACTCAAGCTAGTGCAGATAGAACAGAGGTGGTTGTCAGGCACACGTTCATAGGTGAGAATGATGATGAGTGTCACGGATCATCATATTCATCAGGGTGAAGTGCGAGTGAATATCTTAGAATAGAAACAAGCGTGATTGAATGAAAAACAGTAGTAATTGTATTAATTCATCGAAACACAACAGAGCTCCTCACCCCCAATCATGGAGTTTAGAGACTCATGCCATAGAGATACAATGTAAAACGTGAAAATGTCATGAGGTACATAGTAAGTCTCTAAAAGTTGTTTTTATACTAAACTAGTAGCTAAGGTTACAGAAAATAAGTAACTAAGTGCAAATAGTGCAGAAATCCACTTCCGGGGCCCACTTGGTGTGTGCTTGGGCTGAGTAATGAAGCCTTCACGTGTAGAGACTTCTCTTGGAGTTAAACACCAGGTTGCAGCCTGTTTTTGGTGTTTAACTCTGGTTTGTAACCTGTTTCTGGCGTTTAACTTCAGAATAGGGCAAGAAGTTGGCATTTGAACGCCAGTTTGTGTCATCAAAACTTGGGCAAAGTATGGACTATTATATATTGCTGGAAATCTCTGGATGTCTACTTTCCAACGCAATTGAGAGAGCACCAATCGGGCTTCTGTAGCTCTAGAAAATCCATTTCAAGTGAAGGGAGGTCAGAATCCAACAGCATCTACAGTCCTTTTTCAGCCTCTGAATCAGATTTTTGCTCAGGTCCCTCAATTTCAGCCAGAAAATACCTGAAATCACAGAAAAATACACAAACTCATAGTAAAGTCCAGAAATATGATTTTTGCATAAAAACTAATAAAAACATAGTAAAAACTAACTAAATTATACTCAAAACTACTAGAAAACAATGCCAAAAAGCGTATAAATTATCCGCTCATCACAACACCAAACTTAAATTGTTGCTTGTCCCCAAGTAACTAAAAATAAATTAGGATAAAAAAAAGAGAATATATTATAAATTCCAAAGTATCAATGAAACTTAGCTCCAACTAGATGAGCGGGACTAGTAGTTTTTTGCCTCTGAACAGTTTTGGCATCTCACTTTATCCTTTGAAGTTCAGAATGATTGGCATCTATAGGAACTCAGAATTTAGATAGTGTTATTGATTCTCCTAGTTTAGTATATTGATTCTTGAATACAGCTACTTTATGAGTCTTGGCCGTGGCCCTAAGCAATTTGTTTTCCAGTATTACCACCGGATACATAAATGTCACAGACACATAACTGGGTGAACCTTTTCAGATTGTGACTCAGCTTTGCTAGAGTCCCCAATTAGAGGTGTCCAGGGTTCTTAAGCACACTCTTTTTGCTTTGGATCACGAATTTAACCGCTCAGTCTCAAGCTTTTGCCTTGACACCTTCACGCCACAAGCACATGGTTAGGGACAACTTGGTTTAGCCGCTTAGGCCAGGATTTTATTCCTTTGGGCCCTCCTATCCATTAATGCTCAAAGCCTTGGATCCTTTTTTATTACCCTTGCCTTTTGGTTTAAAGGGTTACTGGCTTTTTGCTCTTGCCTTTTGGTTTAAAGAGCTACTGGCTTTTTCTGCTTGCTTTTCCTTTTTCTTTCTCTTTTTTTTATTTATTTATTTTTTTTCGCAAGCTTTGTCATTCACTGCTTTTTCTTGCTTCAAGAATCAATTTTATGATTTTTCATATTATCAATAACATTTCTCCTTTTTCATCATTCTTTCAAGAGCCAATAGTTTTAACATTCATAAACAACAAATTCAAAAGACATATGCACTGTTCAAGCATTCATTCAGAAAACAAAAAGTATTGTCACCACATCAAAATAATTAAACTAGTTTCAAGGATGAATTCGAAATCATGTACTTCTTGTTCTTTTGTAATTAAAACATTTTTCATTTAAGAAAGGTGATGGATTCATAGGACATTCATAGCTTTAAGACATAGACACTAGATACTAATGATCATGTAATGAAGACACAAACATAAATAAAGCATAGAGAACGAAAACAGAAAAAATAAATAGACAAGAAGATTAAGGAACGGGTCCACCTTAGTGAAGGTGGCGTCTTCTTCCTTTTGAAGAACCAATAGTGCTCTTGAGCTCCTCTATGTCTCTTTCTTGCCTTTGTTGCTCCTCCCTCATAGCTCTTTGATCTTCTCTAATTTCATAGAGGATGATGGAATGCTCTTGGTGCTCCACCCTTAGTTGTCCCATGTTGGAACTAAATTCTCCTAGGGAGGTGTTAATCTCCTCCCAATAGTTTTGTGGAGGAAAGTGCATCTCTTGAGGCATTAGTGGTTATGGAAAAACAAAAAAGAAATGCTTTTTCCACACTAAACTTAAAATGTTTGCTCGTCCTCGAGCAAAAGAAGGAGGAAAGGAGGAGAAGGAGGTGTGTGGTGGGTTCGGCCAAGGGCGGGAGAAGTGCGTATGAAAAGGTGTGGCAGGTGGGGATCCTGTGGGGTCCACAGATCCTGAGGGGTCAAGGACTTATCATCCCTGCTCCATTGAGGCGTACAAAAATGCCCTTAGTGTGCAATCCTGGCGTTTAACGCCAGACTGCTGCTTGTTTCTGGCGTTAAATGCCAGCTTTTCTCCCTTTCTTGGCATTAAATGCAAACTTGATGCTCTGTTCTAGCGTTAAACGCCAGTCTGGTGCTTGTTTCTGGTGTTTAACGCCAGCTTGATGCTTCTTTCTGGCGTTAAACTCCAGTCTGATGCTTCTTACTGGTGTTTAAACGCCAGTAAGCTCTTCCTCCAGTGTGAGCTATTTTTAATGCTGTTTTTCATTCTGTTTTTGATTTTTCAGTTGTTTTTGTGACTTTACATGATCATCAACCTAAAGAAAACATAAAATAGCAATCGAAAATAAATAGATATAATTAAATAACATTGGGTTGCCTCCCAACAAGCGCTTCTTTAATGTCAATAGCTGGTGCGAAATTTATAACCACAAACTAACCGGCAAGTGCACTGGGTCGTACCAAGTAATACCTCAGGTGAGTGAGGGTCGATCCCACGAGGATTGATGGATCAAGCAACAATGGTTGAGTGATTGGCTTAGTCAGACAAACAGAAAAGAGTGTTTTGGTATTCAAAAGCATTAAACAGTAATTCATAAATTAAAACAGCAAGCAGTAAATTGATGAGAATAATATATGGAGAAACAGTTAAGGCTTTAGAGATTTCTATTTTTCGGATTGACTTTTCTTACTAACTATTTTAATCATACAAGGTTCAATTCATGGCAAACTATATATGACTAAGCCCTAATTCCTTAGACCTTCTTAGTCTACTCTAACTTTCATCAACCGCCAATTCCTTGGTCACTTAATTCCAATTAGAGGGTAAAGTTCAATTCTAGTTTATATGCCACAGAAATCCTAATTACCCAAATATAAGAGGATTATATGTCACGTATCCCGTTAAGTCCAGATAATTAGAAATTTAGGAGAATATATTTTCAAGCTGTTGTTTAAGTAAAGAGCTTTTCCAAGTTATACAAGAACTCAATTAGAAAGAGGGTCATACTTTCGTTCCACCCAAATTCATAAGATAAAGAACGAAAATAATTCTTGAATTATAAATCAGTGCATGAATTAAAATAGAAAAATAATAGTATCAATCCATACAATAGACAGAGCTCCTAACCTTAACAGTGGAGGTTTAGTTGCTCATGGTTCAGAGAAAAAACTAGGATTCTGAAAAACTGTAAATTGCAGAATGAGGTAGAAGAGAAGAGATGAGCCTGAAGGGCTGATTCTTTTCTCTTTTATATCTAATCCTAATTAATGTAAAATATATTTTCTAAAACTAAAATAATATCTTTTCCTAATTATAAATAAAATAAAATTAAATTAAATCAAAATTCATTAAAATTTCTGCACAGCCTTGTACGAGGGATCATTGGATTCGTTCAGGTCCACGCAGAACTTGGAAATCCTCAAGTTCAGCGTGGATGAGGTGCAGTTCTTCCTTTGGAGCTTTGGATCCACGCTGAACTTGGAAATTCTCAAGTTCAGCATGGAGGAGGCAGTGCTTCCTTATTGTTTTCCTTTGAGTCCATGCTGAACTTGGATTTTCCCAAGTTCAGCATGGGATGAATGGCGTTGGACTCCTTTGGTGCGTTCAAGTTCCATGCTGAACTTGGCAGGGGCCAAGTTCAACGTGGAGGAGGCAGAGGTTGCTGGAGAAGAAGTATGCACTATTATATATCGTTGGAAAGCCCTGGAAGTTAGCTTTCTAATGCCGCTAAAATCACATCAATTAGACCTCTATAGCTCAAGTTATTTTAGTTTGAGTGCAGGGAAGTCAGGATTGACAACATCATTCGCTTTCCTCCTTTTCTGCTACAAAATTTCGTCAAATCCATTCGAATGCTACCTGAAATAAATAGAATTGTGCACAAATCAAAGTAGCATTCATAGTGGCTAAAAGATATTTAAATTTTGATTAAACTTATAAATTCAAGTGCAAATTCACAAGGAAAAGATATATAAGATGCTCACGCATCACAACACCAAACTTGAATTGTTGCTTGTCCTCAAGCAACTAAAATTAGTACATGATCAAGATGTGAATTTGCATGAGAAGTGGGAGTTCAGTTATGTTCATGTCTCTCCTTAAAGTGGGGTTTATCTCCTGCAATTCTTAACAGTTCTGGCATCTCACTCTCCTTTGAATCAGAGGACTATCACTGTCATTCGAAATTAGAATCCGGATTATATTATGAATTCTCTGATCTTTCTACTTCAGTTTAATCCTTGAACACAGCAAATTTCCTTTAATTCTCTTTTCTTTGGTGCTTTGCACCTTGAGCCTAACTGTGACTTTAAATGTTTTGTCTCAAGCTTCACTTGATACAGAAACACCACAAGCACTTAACTGGGGAACTCTCTTTAAGTTCTGATTTTTCTTTCAGTTACTCCCAGACAGTGGTGCTCAAAGCCTTGGGCATACTCTGCCAAATGCATTTGGTCTCGACTCTAAATATTCTGTCTCAAGGATTACTTGACACAAGAACACCACAAGCATATGACTAAGGAAACAACTCTTTGAGCTTTTAATCATATCTGACCTCCTTAGTCATTGATGCTCAGAGCCTTGGACCTTGATTTTATTTTTCTTTTGCTGTTTCTTTTGCTTCAAGGATTAAGCTTTCACTAATTTCAGAGAAGTCATAATAGTTCTCTAAATTCTTATTCCTTACACATCAACATCCTTTTATTCAAATTCGAATATGCACTATTCATGTCATTCATTCATAATCACAAATAATACCACCACATTTAAGTAAATAAGACTATTCTTTAATATAAACTCAATTTCTCATGCAATACATCACTTCTTTTCTTTTCTTCTTGATTTCAAGCTCAGTGAGTAATACATGAGACACCCTTTCAGAATAAAAATCAAATAGCAAAATAAATAGTAAATTAAACTAGAACTTAGAAATTGAAATAACAATTGATCATGCAATAACAAAAATAAAACAGCAGAAAACCGGAATATAACATAATAAGAACGGGAGGAAATATAGAATGAAAGGAACTTAACCACCTCAGTTATCCTAGTGGCCATCTCATTCTTTTGGCTGTGCTCCTCCGTGGAAATGATTTGCCTTCCTTTGGTGTCATTAAAATAAACAGAAAATCTACAAGCGAAGCGACAACACCAAACTTGAAAGTTTGCTTGTCCTCAAGCAAAGAAGAACTGAAAACAGAGAGGGACATAAAAAGACAGACGGAGGAGTAAAAATAAATATTAGTGTAAAAAATCAAATGATAAAAAGACAAGAGAGATTAAAATAATTAATATATATATATATATATATATATATATATATATATATATATATATATATATTAGTGTAAAAAATCAAATGATAAAAAGACAAGAGAGATTAAAATAATTAAAATATATATATATATATATATATATAGTTTTTAGTTTATGTTATTTTATTTTATTTTATATAGTTTGTTTATTTTTTTATTTTATTTATATATATAGAATGATTTATTTATTGATCTATATATATATAAAGGGGTATATATATATATATATAAGGGTAGGGTGGGGGGATATATATTTATAAGAAGGGGGGAGTATATATGTATATGTATATAAGGGAGGAGGAAGGACGGGTTATATATAAAAAATATCATGTGAGGGGGGGAGGGAGGACGGGCTATATATAAAAAAAAAAACATGTGAGGGGGAAGGATGAAGAGCAGGCCGAAAAAAGGGGTCACGGATATGGTGAAGTAAATAGGAAAGGGAATCATGTGATTGAATGGGGGAGGGGATGAAGGACAGAACAAAGAAAGAGAATCAATGAATAGGTGTGGGGATCAGAGGGAAGTGATTTGGGAATAATTTGCTTAAGATATATGGTTTTACGTTGAACTTGAAAGAGGGCAAGTTCAGCGTCGCAGCCCCGTATGTATTCTTCCTCTCCACGCAGCGCTGTTCAGCGTGGGCTCAACTCTTCTTTTTTTTTTCATGCTGAACTTGAGATATTTTAAGTTCAGCGTGGACTCTTGGCCTCTTTATTCCCTTTTACGTTGTTCTCCACGTTGAACTTGGAATTTCCCAAGTTCAGCATGGGTCTTCAAGCATTTTTACCCACTTTACGTTGTATGCCACGCTGAACTTGGAATTTTCCAAGTTCAACGTGGACTTGGCAGAGGCTCCCTTCCAATTTGCACGCATATGCCACGCTGAACTTGGAAAATTCCAAGTTTAGCGTGGAACTAGCAGACCCAACCTTCTCCAGAGTGTTCCAAAATTTTTCTAAGTGTTCGGTTCGTGTTGTAAAAATTCTGCATGATCAAACACACGTAAAACAAAGGAAAACAGTAAAAACTCAATAAAAATTAAATAAATAATAAAACTACTACTACAGAAAATAGATTAAGGATACGAAATCATCGGGCTGCCTCCCGACAAGCGCTTCTTTAACATCACTAACTTGACACTTGATTATTGAAGTTTCTTCCTCTTCTTCCAGTTGGTTAAAAGAAATGTCTCCAAGGGGGGGGGAGGTGAAGATTAGTGCCCCCTGATATAAATTCCTTCTAACAAGCTTTCTTTTATTGTGATTAGCTTGATTCACCTTGCTTGTTGGGGTAGAGGTTGGATTATTTTTTGCTGACCTTTTTTTTTCATGGATATTTTCTTCTGTTTCTTGGTCACAATCCCCTTTTCAGTGCTTTCCTTGGTTGCCTTCACTTCTTTGATTTCAAAATCTGGGTGTTGTGTGATAGTTAGAGTGTACCCTTCATCAAGAACTTCTTGAATTGGTGGTTCAATAAACTCACTATCTATGCCAGTCTCTACTTTATTGGAGTGTAGATTCCCATAATTGTCTTCATCCCTTACAACCTCCTTTGTTTCTGCATCTTCCTTCTTTATTGGCACATCTTCCTCCTTTTTTTTGCATCTTCCTCTTCTTCCATGTGTGAGGGTGGAAATTACTCTAATTCATTGGAGTGTAAACTCCTTTGATTGATTTCCTCACTTACTTCTATAGGATCTTGTATTATATCTCTTAGGAAGGAGTTTGCTTGCTCCTCTTTCTGTGACTTGATAATCAACTGCACATGTTTCTCTACATTTTTGACACTCGTCTTTATATCATGTAAGAATTCTTTCATGAGAAGCTCAAGATCTGATGGTATTTGAGATGAATAAGGAGATGGTGGCTCTTGATATGAATAAGAAGGAGATGATGGTTCTTGGTATGGATAGGGAGATAGTGGCTCTTGATATGGGTAGAAAGATGATGGTTCTTGATAAGGATAGAGAGGTGGTGGTTTTTGGTATGAATAGGGAGATGGTGGTTCTTGATATGAATATGGAGATGGTGGTTCTTGATAGTTGGGATATGGAGCATTGAAGTTTCTTTGGTTTTGACTTTGCCAACCAAAATTTGGGTAGTTTCCCCATTCACAATAATATGAATCACTTCTTGGGTGTGAGTAGTAACCCATGTGATCTCTCTCCATTATTTTTCTTATCACAAAACACCAAAAAGAATTAAACGCACCATGTGGTAAACAGGAAAGCAAAGAAGAAAGAACAGAATTTTCTTTTTTTCTTTTTTTTTTTGAAAATACTAAAGCAAAATTTAAATAAGAAAAATTAAAATAAGACTAACTAGGAAACACCAGACTGAATTTCAGAAATTAAGAAAAATATTAGTGCTATTTAATTTTTTTTATTTTTTTAAAAATACTAAAGTAAAATTTAAATAAAATTAAAACTAAAATGCCTAATATAAGCAATCAAACAACTGATAGTTCTTAATCACAGTCAATCCCCGGCAACGGCGCCAAAAACTTGGTGCGGAATTTATAACCACAAACTAACCGGCAAGTGCACTGGGTCGTACCAAGTAATACCTCAGGTGAGTGAGGGTCGATCCCACGAGGATTGATGGATCAAGCAATAATGGTTGAGTGATTGGCTTAGTCAGACAAACAGAAAAGAGTGTTTTGGTATTCAAAAGCATTAAACAATAATTCAGAAATTAAAACAGCAAGCAGTAAATTGATGAGAATAATATATGGAGAAACAGTTAAGGCTTCAGAGATATCTATTTTCCGAATTGACTTTTCTTACTAACTATTTTAATCATGCAAGATTCAATTCATGGCAAACTATATATGACTAAGCCCTAATTCCTTAGACCTTCTTAGTCTACTCTAACTTTCATCAACCGCCAATTCCTTGGTCACTTAATTCCAATTAGAGGGTGAAGTTCAATTCTAGTTTATATGCCACAGAAATCCTAATTACCCAAATATAAGAGGATTATATGTCACGTATCCCGTTAAGTCCAGATAATTAGAAATTTAGGAGAATATATTTTCAAGCTGTTGTTCAAGTAAAGAGCTTTTCCAAGTTATACAAGAACTCAATTAGAAAGAGGGTCATACTTCCGTTCCACCCAAATTCATAAGATAAAGAACGAAAATAATTCTTGAATTATAAATCAGTGCATGAATTAAAATAGAAAAATAATAGTATCAATCCATACAATAGACAGAGCTCCTAACCTTAACAGTGGAGGTTTAGTTGCTCATGGTTCAGAGAAAAAACTAGGATTCTGAAAAACTATAAATTGCGGAATGAGGTAGAAGAGAAGAGATGAGCCTGAAGGGCTGATTCTTTTCTCTTTTATATCTAATCCTAATTAATGTAAAATATATTTTCTAAAACTAAAATAATATCTTTTCCTAATTATAAATAAAATTAAATTAAATTAAATCAAAATTCATTAAACTTTCTGCGCAGCCTTGTACGAGGGATCATTGGATTCGTTCAGGTCCACGCTGAACTTGGAAATCCTCAAGTTCAGCGTGGATCAGGTGCAGTTCTTCCTTTGGAGCTTTGGATCCACGCTGAACTTGGAAATTCTCAAGTTCAGCGTGGAGGAGGCAGCGCTTCCTTATTGTTTTCCTTTGAGTCCATGCTGAACTTGGATTTTCCCAAGTTCAGCGTGGGATGATGTGCGTTGGACTCCTTTGGTGCGTTCAAGTTCCACGCTGAACTTGGCTGGGGCCAAGTTCAACGTGGGGGAGGTAGAGGTTGCTGGAGAAGAAGTATGTACTATTATACATCGTTGGAAAGCCCTGAAAGTTAGCTTTCCAATGCCGCTAGAATCATGTCAATTGGACTTTTGTAGCTCAAGTTATTCCAGTTTGAGTGCAGGGAGGTCAGGATTGACAACATCATTCGCTTTCCTCCTTTTCTGCTACAAAACTCCGTCAAATCCATTCGAATTCTACCTGAAATAAATAGAATTGTGCACAACTCAAAGTAGCATCCTTAGTGGCTAAAAGATATTTAAATTTTGATTAAACTTAGAAATTCAAGTGCAAATTCACAAGGAAAAGATATATAAGATGCTCACGCATCAATAGCTTGACAGTAAGCTCTCATGGAGCCTCACAGATAATCAGAGCAGGGTTTGGGCCTCTCAACACCAAACTTAGAGTTTGGTTGTGGCCTCCCAATATCAAACTTAGAGTTTGAATTTGGGGGTTTTGTTTGACTCTGTATTGAGAGAATCTTTTCATGCTTCCTCACCATGGTTACAGAAGGAGAACCTTGAGTCTTATAGTTTGCAATGTCTGCAAACCACGAAGCTTCCTGAATAGCAAATAATTGCTCATCTGGAAAGGTTTCAAAGATCTCAGTAGGAGGGAAGGATGCTCCTGCTACTGGTTCTATCCGGGATAGGTGATCAGCTACTTGATTCTCTGTCCCTTTTTCTGTCTCTTATTTCTATATCAAACTCTTGCAGAAGCAACACCCATCTTATGAGCCTGGGCTTTGAATCCTGCTTTGTGAGTAGATATTTAAGAGCAGCATGGTCAGTGTACACAATTACTTTTGATCCTACTAAGTATGATCTAAACTTGTCAATGGCATAAACCACTGCAAGCAGCTCTTTTTCTGTGGTTGTGTATTTTTTTGTGCATCATTTAAAATACGGCTAGCATAATAAATGACATGCAGAAGCTTGTTATGCCTCTGTCCCAATACTGTACCAATGGCATGGTCACTGGCATCACACATTAGTTCGAATGGTAATGTCCAGTCTGGTGCAGAAATAACTGGTGCTGTGACCAGCTTAGCTTTCAGAGTTTCAAACGCCTACAGACACTCTGTGTCAAACACAAATGGCGTGTCAGCAGCTAGCAGATTTCTCAGAGGTTTTGCGATTTTTGAAAAATCCTTTATAAACCTCCTATAGAATCATGTATGCCCCAGAAAGCTTCTAATTGCCTTAACATTGATGGGTGGTGGTAATTTTTCAATTACCTCTACCTTAGCTTGATCCACCTCTATTCCCTTGTTCGAAATTTTATACCCAAGGACAATTCCTTCAGTCACCATAAAGTGACATTTTTCCCAATTTAAAACCAGGTTAGTCTCCTGGCATCTTTTCAGAACAAGTGCTAGATGGTTAAGACAAGAGCTAAATGAGTCTCTAAATACTGAGAAGTCATCCATGAAGACTTCTAGAAATTTCTCTACCGTATCAGAGAAGATAGAGAGCATGCACCTCTGAAAGGTTGTAGGTGCATTGCACAGACCAAAAGGCATTCTTCTGTATGCAAATACTCCAGATGGACATGTGAATGCTGTTTTCTCTTGGTCCTGAGGATCTACTGCAATTTGGTTGTAACCTAAATAGCCATCCAAAAAGCAGTAGTATTCATGACCTGCTAGTCTTTCTAGCATCTGGTCTATGAATGGTAAAGGGAAGTGATCTTTCCTGTTGGCTGTATTGAGCCTTCTGTAGTCAATACACATACGCCACTCTGTAATTGTTCTTATAGGAACCAGTTCATTTTTTTCATTATGAACTACTGTCATACCTCCCTTCTTAGGGATAACATGGACAGGGCTCTAGTAACTTAGGGACCTCTTTCTGCACCACCTCCTTCATGGCGGGATTTAGCCGCCTCTGTGGTTAAACCACTGGCTTAGCATCATCCTCCAATAGGATCTTGTGCATGCATCTGGCTGGGCTAATGCCCTTAAGATCACTTATGGACCACCCAAGAGCTGTCTTGTGTGTCCTTAGCACCTGAATTAGTACTTTCTCTTCCTGTGGCTCTAAAGCAGAGCTTATGATTACAGGAAAAGTGTCACCTTCTCCCAGAAATGCATATTTCAGGGATGGTGGTAGTGATTTGAGCTCAGGTTTAGGAGATTTCTCCTCTTCCTGAGGAGTTTTCAGAGGTTCTTTTATTTCCTCTGGTTCCTCCAGATCAGGTTGAACATCTTTAAAAATGTCCTCTAGCTTTGATTCGAGACTCTCAGTCATATTGACCTCTTCCACCAGGGAGTCAATAATATCAATGCTCAGGTAGTTTTCTGATGTGTCTGGATGCTGCATAGCTTTGACAACATTCAACTTAAACTCATCCTCATTGACTCTTAGGGTTATCTCCCCTTTTTGGACGTCAATGAGGATTCGTCCAGTTGCTAGGAATGGTCTTCCTAGAATGAGAGTTGCACTCTTGTGCTCCTCTATTTCCAGCACTACAAAGTCAGTAGGGAAGGCAAATGGCCCAACCTTGACAATCATGTCCTCAATTATGCCTGATGGATATTTAATGGAGCCATCAGCAAGTTGAAGACAGATCCGGGTTGGTTTGACCTCTTCAGTCAAGCCAAGCTTTCTGATAGTGGATGCAGGGATTAGGTTGATGCTTACCCCAAGATCACACAGAGCTGTCTTGGTACAAGCACCCTCTAATGTGCATGGTATCATAAAGCTTCCAGGATCCTTAAGCTTTTCTGGTAAGCTTGTTAGGATGACTGCACTGCATTCTTCAATGAGAAAACTTTTTCTGTTTCTCTCCAATCCTTATTATGACTTAAGATCTCTTTCATGAACTTAGCATAAGAGGGTATTTGCTCAAGTGCCTCTGCAAACGGAATCTTTATTTCAAGAGTCCTGAGATAGTCTGCAAAACGGGCAAATTGTTTATCCTGTTCCGCTTGGCGGAGTTTCTGAGGATAAGGTATTTTGGCTCTATATTCTTCAACCTTAGTTGCTGCAGGTTTATTTCCTACAGAGGCAGGTTGAGAAGCCTTCTTAAGGGAGTTAGTATCAGCACTTGCAGGTGTCAAATCCCTCACTTGCATTTGAACGCCAGAACTGGACATGGATTGGGCGTTTAACGCCAGATTCATACCCTTTTTTGGTGTTTGATCGCCAGACCTATTCCTCTCTAGGCTATTACTGTCCTCAGAGGG
Source organism: Arachis ipaensis (assembly GCF_059453495.1). Lineage (NCBI taxonomy): Eukaryota > Viridiplantae > Streptophyta > Magnoliopsida > Fabales > Fabaceae > Arachis > Arachis ipaensis. The sequence continues at coordinate 32,052,593 of NC_142442.1, forward strand.
ATTTTGGGTAGCAGGTTGCTCATCCTCTGTCAGCTATTCTTTTCTTGGCTTTCTGCTGCTTTGAGTTGGAGTATTTAACGTTTTTCCACTTCTTAATTGAACTGCTTGGCACTCCTCTATTATCTGTTTTGATAACTGCTGTTTTGTCTAATTCAATTGTGATTCCATATCCTTGTTAGCATTTTTGGTTTCTTGTAGCATCTCCTTAAATTCTGCTAACTGCATTGTTATAGAAGATAGTTGCTGATTGAGTTCAGCAACTTATTCCTGAGGACTAAAGTCAGTTGATACTGCCTTAGCTTCTTCTTTCATGGAGGACTCATTACTTATGTACAGATGATGATTTCTATCAACTATATCGATAAGCTCTTGAGCCTCTTCAATAGTCTTTCTCATGTGTATAGATCCACCAGCTGAGTGGTCTAGAGATACCTGAGCTTTTTCTGTAAGCCCATAGTAGAAGATGTCTAATTGCACCCACTCTGAAAACATTTCAGAGGGGCATTTCCTTAGCATCCCTCTGTACCTCTCCCAGACGTTATAAATGGATTCATCATCCTCTTGTTTAAAGCCTTGGATGTCCAGCCTTAGCTGTGTCATCCTTTTTGGAGGGTAATATTGATTCAGAAATTTGTCTGATAACTGTTTCCATGTTCTTATGCTTGCTGTGGGTTGGTTATTTAACCACCTCTTAGCTTGATCTTTTACAACAAATGGAAACAGTAATAATCTGTAGACATCCTAATCTACTTCCTTGTCACGTACTGTGTCAGCAATTTGTAAGAATTGTGCCAGAAACTCAGTAGGCTCTTCCTGTGGAAGATCGAAATACTGGCAATTTTGCTGCACCATGACAATGAGCTGAGGATTTAGCTCAAAACTGCTTGCTTTGATTGGAGGTATACAGATGCTACTCCCATATGCAGCAGTAATGGGGTTAGCATATGACCCCAGAGTCCTTCTGGACTGTTCATTTCCATTTAGGTCCATAATGGAAAAAGTGAATTAATGTGGATAAAAATTTTATTTTATTTTATATTTAATTTTTTTTGAAATTAAAATAAAATAGAATCAAATAAATGAAAAATGGTTGAAAATTTTCGAAAACTGAAGAGAGAGAGAAAGTGGTTAGTAAGTTTTGAAAAGATATGATTTCAAAATTTTAAATGTTGAAACTTTCTCAATAAGGAAACACCAAACTTAAAATTTTTGAATCACAATAATAGAATAAGATTAAATTTTTGAAAATTATGAGCAATTAAAGGAAAGGATATTTATTTTTTTTGAACTTTTAAATTTTATGAGGAAAGAGAAAAACAGTAAAAATGACACCAAACTTAAATTTTTAGATCAAAACAAAGGAAACAAACAGGAAAACTTTGAATATCACGATGAACGCTAAGAACAACTTTTGAAAAAAAAAATTTTTTTTGAAAACAGAAACACAAAGGACACCAAACTTAAAATATGAAACTAGACTCAAACAGAAAAACTCAATTATTAGTTTATAAAAATTTTCGAAAAAATTTGAAAAAGAAAATAAGCATTTAAAAATTTTTTAACCAAAAACAATAATAGAAGACTCTAAACCAAAAAGAAAAATTTTTCCTAATCTAAGCAACAAAATAAACCGTCAGTTGTCCAAACTCGAACAATCCCCGGCAACGGCGCCAAAAACTTGGTGCACGAATTGTAAATCACACTTTTCACAACTCGTACCACTAACCAGCAAGTGCACTGGGTCGTCTAAGTAATACCTTACGTGAGTAAGGGTCGATCCCACGGAGATTGTCAGCTTGAAGTAAGCTACAGTTATTTTGTAATTCTTAGTCAGGAAATCAATGATAAGAGTGATTATATTTATGAAGAGTAAAAAGCATAAATTAAATAGTACTTGTTATGCAGTAATGGAGAACAGATTGAGGTTTTGGAGATGCTCTGTCTTCTGAATCTCTGCTTTCCTACTGTCTTCTTCTTCACGCACGCAGGTCTCCTTCCATGGCAAGCTATATGTTGGTGGATCACCGTTGTCAATGGCTACCATCCATCTTCTCAGTAAAAATGGTCCAAATGCGCTATCACCGCACGGCTAATCATCTGTCGGTTCTCACTCATGTTGGAATAGAATCCATTGATTCTTTTGCGTCTCTCACTACGCTCAACACTCGCGAGTTTGAAGCTCGTCACAGTCATTCCTTCCCAGATCCTACTCGGAATATCACAGACAAGGTTTAGACTTTCTGGATCTCAGGAATGGCCGCCAATAATTCTAGCCTATACCACGAAGACTCTGATCGTGAACCAGGAGGCTAAGAGATACACACTCAAGCTAGTGCAGATAGAACAGAGGTGGTTATCAGGCACGCGTTCATAGGTGAGAATGATGATGTGTGTCACGGATCATCATATTCATCAGGGTGAAGTGCGAGTGAATATCTTAGAATAGAAACAAGCGTGATTGAATGAAAAACAGTAGTAATTGCATTAATTCATCGAAACACAACAGAGCTCCTCACCCCTAATCATGGAGTTTAGAGACTCATGCCGTAGAGATACAATGTAAAATGTGAAAATGTCATGATCTACATAGTAAGTCTCTAAAAGTTGTTTTTATACTAAACTAGTAGCTAGGGTTATAGAAAATAAGTAACTAAGTGCAGATAGTGCAGAAATTCACTTCCGGGGCCCACTTGGTGTGTGCTTGGGCTGAGTAATGAAGCCTTCACGTGTAGAGACTTCTCTTGGAGTTAAACGCCAGATTGCAGCCTGTTTCTGGCGTTTAACTCTGGTTTGTAACCTGTTTCTGGCGTTTAACTTCAGAATAGGGCAGGAAGTTGGAGTTTGAACGCCAGTTTGCATCATTAAAACTTGGGCAAAGTATGGACTATTATATATTGCTGGAAAGCCCTGGATGTCTACTTTCCAACGCAATTGAGAGCGCACCAATTGGGCTTCTGTAGCTCCAGAAAATCCATTTCGAGTGAAGGGAGGTCAGAATCCAACAGCATCTGCAGTCCTTTTTCAGCCTCTGAATCAGATTTTTGCTCAGGTCCCTCAATTTCAACCAGAAAATATCTAAAATCACAAAAAAATACACAAACTCAAAGTAAAGTCTAGAAATGTGATTTTTGCATAAAAACTAATAAAAATATAGTAAAAACTAACTAAATTATACTAAAAACTACTAGAAAATAATGCCAAAAAGTGTATAAATTATCCGCTCATCAGTCTCTCAAACAAACCTTCCTTGATGAGCCCATTTTCAACAAACCTGCACTCAGCTCCTGGAATAATATCATCATAATATCATTCCAAACATCCCCAAGAGCTGTCACGATATCCTTGGAAATCAAAAGGGAGAATTGACACAGTTACCATGTATCCAAAGCCAGTTTCTCAAAACATGATATCTAAGTTATCTTTAAATCCATAATTGAATGCCTCAATTAACCCTTTATCATCATCATTTTCCTTAGTTGTGGGCTCGACCTTCACCTTATTATCTGACAACTTTTCAATAGATTCTATTTCTTTAGGTTGATTCACAGGGCTAGGTTGTTCCTTGCTCTTTGTCTAGGAAACCTTCACTTCTTTATTTAGCTATTTATTAGATGATATTCTTTCTCTGGCTAACTTTGGATATGAGCCTTCCTTTTCAATATATTCCCCTAGTGCTCTGGCCACAAATTTTGGAATGATAGGAGCTCTATTAAAACTTTGTCGAGAATGACATCAACTACTACCTCTCTTAATTGCACCTTGTTGAAGGACACTGCCTCCGACCAATTCTCATAAACATCTCTCGAGCATTGTATTTTCTCGAGTAATTTGGTGCATTCTTTTGCACCCATGATAAACCACTATTTTATGGTTTATCTTATGCTCAATTGAGTGATTTTTATCAAGTCTTTGCACACTTGTTCATACTATTTGCATGATTTTACAATTCCTTCCCAAGTTTGTTATATGATTAAAAACTTGCTTCCTAAGTCTTTAAATTGTGTATTTGTAATTCCCCTTTATACCATTCGATGCCGTGATCTGTGCGTTAAGTATTTTCAGGCTTTACAGGGTAGGAATGGCTTAGAGGATGGAGAGGAAGCTTGCAAAAATGGAAGGAGCACAAGAAATAAAAGAGATAACCAGCGAGAAACGACGCGTGCGCGCACCTGACGCGTGCACGTGAATTGGAGTTTGCACGGCGACGCGTGCGCATACCAGACGCGTACTGATGAGCGGATAATTTATACACTTTTTGGCATTGTTTTTAGGTAGTTTTTAGTATGTTTTAGTTAATTTTTATTATGTTTTTATTAGTTTTTAAATAAAAATCATATTTCTGGACTTTACTATGAGTTTGTGTATTTTTCTGTGATTTCAGGTATTTTCTGGCTGAAATTGAGGGACCTGAGCAAAAATCTGATTCAGAGGCTGAAAAAGGACTGCAGATGCTGTTGGATTCTGACCTTGCTGTACTCGAAGTGAATTTTCTGGAGATTTACAGAAGCCCAATTGGCGCTCTCTCAATTGCGTTGGAAAGTAGACATCCTGGGCTTTCCAGAAATATATAATAGTTCATACTTTGTCCGAGATTGGATGGCCCAAAACGGCGTTCCAAGTCAGCATAAAAATTCTGGCGTCAAAACGCTAGAACTGGCATAAAAGCTGGAGTTAAACGCCCAAACTGGCACCAAAGCTGGCGTTTAACTCCAAGAAAAGTCTCTACATGTGAAAGCTTCAATGCTCAGCCCAAGCACACACCAAGTGGGCCCGAAAGTGGATTTCTGCATTAATGACTCATTTCTGTAAACCCTAGGCTACTAGTTCATTATAAATAGGACCTTTCACTATTGTATTTTCATCTTTTAATATATCTTTGATTAGTCTTATGCTATCTTAGACCTTTATGGGGGCTGGCCATTCGTCCATGCCTAGACCTTTATTACTTTTGTATTTTCAACGGTGGAGTTTCTACACCCCATAGATTAAGGTGTGGAGCTCTTCTGTTCCTCATGAATTAATGCAAAGTACTATTGTTTTTCTATTCAACTCAAGCTTATTCTTATTCTAAGATATTCATTCGCACCCAAGAACATGATGAATGTGATGATCAAGTGACATTCATCACCATTCTCACTTATGAACGCGTGCCTGACAAACACTTCCGTTCTACATGAGCAAGCTTGAATGTATATCTCTTAGTCTTCTGGTTCACGATCAGAGTCTTCGTGGTATAGGCTAGAATTATTGGCAGCCATTCCTGAGATTCGGAAAGTCTAAACCTTGTCTGTGGTATTCCGAGTAGGATCTGGGAAGGAATGACTGTGACAAGCTTCAAACTCGCGAGTGTTGGGCGTAGTGACAGACGCAAAAGGATCAATGGATCCTATTCCAACATGAGTGACAACCGACAGATGATTAGCCGTGTGGTGACAGCGCATTTGGACCATTTTCACTGAGAGGACAGACGGTAGCCATTGACAACGGTGATCCCCAATATACAGCTTGCCATGGAAAGGAGTATGAATGATTGAATGAAGGCAATAGGAAAGCAGAGATTCAGAAGGAGCAAAGCATCTTCATACACTTATCTGAAATTCTCACCAATGAATTACATAAGTATCTCTATCTTATTTTATGTTCTATTTATCTTTTAATTATCAAAACCTAATAACCATTTGAATCTGCCTGATTGAGATTTGCAAGATGACCATAGCTTGCTTCAAGCCGACAATCTCCGTGGGATCGACCCTTACTCAAGTAAGGTTTATTACTTGGACGACCCAGTGCACTTGCTGGTTAGTTGTGCAGAGTTGTGAAAAGGAATTGAGATTATGATCGTGCGTACCAAGTTTTTGGGCGCCGTTGAGATCACAATTTCGTGCACCACGTACGCGTGACACGCGAAGATGACCATCGACGCGTATGCGTGACTGACGTGTACGCGTGACATGCGCTACGTGCAGAAATCTCAGAAAATGCTGGGAGTGATTTTGGGCTGAGTTTGGACCTAGTTTTCGGCCCAAAAACACAGACTAGAGCCAGGGGACAAGCAGAGACTCAACACACATTCACACATTCACACATTCTGATTCGCATAGTTTTGAGTTTTTAGTTTGAATCTTAGAGAGAAAAGACTACTTCCTCTAGGGTTCCTTCACATTCATAGTTTTAGAGTTTTATGCTTTTGATTTGGATATTGAGAAGAGTTACTACCTCCGTAGAAGTTTTCATTATTCTAGTTTGTTTCCTTATTCCTTTACTTTTTTAATTTCCATTAACCCTGTTCAGATAGGTATGTTTATGATTTTGGATTTATTAATGTAAAGAACTATTTTTACTTTTAATTAATTTTCATTTATTATTTAATTTATCATGTCTTCTTCTTATTCCCTTTATATGTCTGTGAACGGTGTATTCATGTCAATGGAGTAGACTCCCAACTTGACTTCGGAGTTGATTAAGAGGAAACCCTTGAGTTGGAATACTCCAGTGTTAATTTCGAATTGGAAGTTGTTGGCTAGCTCTCTAGTCTCTGACTCTAATCCTTCCTTAGGAGAGGGTTAGGACTTGGGATTCAGAATTGGTTAGTTAGTTACTTGACTTTCCTTTATTCAGTAAAGGATAACTAAGTAGAACAATTACCTTTCACTATTACACTTGGGAAAATCCAACAAGGAAAGAACTTCCGATTAATCCTCTCCCAGTCAAGGCTTTTATTTTAATTATATAAATTCTCTCGTTAATTTTCGTTGCTTTAATTTACAATCATTTAATTTTCTATTCTCCAACTCTTAAAATTTCTCGAAAAACTTCTGACTAATAAAATAGCACTCTTTTGTCAACTCATTTGGAGACGACCTGGGATTTTTACTCCCAGTATTTTTTTATTCTAAAATTGTGACAACCCTTTCTAAATTGATAAGCGGAGTTTTCGTCGGTTAAGAACTGTACTTGCAACGCTGTTTTCTCTATAAATTCTTGATGAGCGGATAATTTATACGCTTTTTGGCATTGTTTTTAGTATATTTTTAGTAGGATCTAGTTACTTTTAGGGATGTTTTCATTAGTTTTTATGTTAAATTCACATTTTTGGACTTTACTATGAGTTTGTGTGTTTTTCTGTGATTTCAGGTATTTTCTGGCTGAAATTGAGGGACTTGAGCAGAAATCAGATTCAGAGGTTGAAGAAGGACTGCTGATGCTGTTGGATTCTGACCTCCCTGCACTCAAAATGGATTTTCTGGAGCTACAGAACTCGAAATGGCGCGCTTCCAATTGCGTTGGAAAGTAGACATCCAGGGCTTTCCAGCAATGTATAATAGTCTATACTTTGGCCAAGAATAGACGACGTAAACTGGCGTTCAACACCAGCTTTCTACCCAAATCTGGCGTCCAGCGCCAGAAAAGGAGCCAAAACCAGAGTTGAACGCCCAAACTGGCACAAAAGCTGGCGTTCAACTCCAAGGAGGACCTCTACACGTGTAACACTCAAAGCCCAGCCCCAGCACACACCAAGTGGGCCCCGGAAGTGGATTTATGCATCAATTACTTACTCATGTAAACCCTAGTAGCTAGTTTATTATAAATAGGACCTTTTACTATTGTATTAGACATCTTTGGATTACCTTATGATCCTTTGATCACGTTTTGGGGGCTGGCCATATCGGCCATGCCTGGACCTTTCACTTATGTATTTTTAACGGTAGAGTTTCTACACTCTATAGATTAAGGTGTGGAGCTCTGCTGTTCCTCAAAGATTAATGCAAGTACTACTGTTTTCTTAACTTTTTCAAAACTACCTAACTAACTCTCTCTCTCTCTCATTTTTCGAAAATATCTTCCCCCTTTTTCAAAATTTCTTTTTAATTAACTAATTATTTTTATTTTTGATTTTAAAAAAATTTCAAAAAAAAATACTAACATTTTTCAAAAACCATTTTCGAAAATCACTAACTCTTTTTCAAAAATATTTTTCGAAAATTCTCCCTCTCCCATCTTATTCTATTTATTCATTCATATCCTAACATCTCATCTCACATCTCTGCCATCCTCATAGTTGTGTTTCTTCCATTATATTACACTCTTTGTCACCCTCTTTTCTTCTACTCACACAGGGATCCCTATACTGTGGTATAAAGGATCTCTATTATTATTATTATTTTTCTGTGCCTTCTTCTTTGTCATATGAGCAGGGGCAAGGATAAGAACATTCTTGTGGAAGCAGATCCAGAACCTGAAAGGACTCTGAAGAAAAAATTAAAAGAAGCTAAATTACAACAATCCAGAGATAACCTTTCAGAAATTTTCGAACAGGCAGAGGAGATGGCAGCCGAAAATAATAATAATGTAAGGAAGATGTTTGGTGACTTTACTGCACCTAATTCCAATTTACATGGAAGAAGCATCTCCATTCCTGCCATTGGAGCAAACAACTTTGAGCTGAAACCTCAATTAGTTTCTCTGATGCAGCAGAACTGCAAGTTTCATGGACTTCCATCTGAAGATCCTTTTCAGTTCTTAACTAAATTCTTGCAGATATGTGATACTGTTAAGACTAATGGAGTAGATCCTGAAGTCTACAGGCTCATGCTTTTCCCTTTTGCTGTAAGAGACAGAGCTAGATTATGGTTGGATTCTCAACCCAAAGACAGCCTGAACTCTTGGGATAAGCTGGTCATGGCTTTCTTAGCCAAGTACTTTCCTCCTCAAAAGTTGAGCAAGCTTAGAGATGATGTTCAAACCTTCAGACAGAAAGAAGGTGAATCCCTCTATGAAGCTTGGGAAAGATACAAACAATTGACCAAAAAGTGTCCTTCTGACATGCTTTCAGAATGGACCATCCTGGATATATTCTATGATGGTTTATCTGAGCTATCAAAGATGTCACTGGACACTTCTGCAGGTGGATCCATTCACCTAAAGAAAACGCCTGCAGAAGCTCAAGAACTCATTGACATGGTTGCTAATAACCAGTTCATGTACACTTCTGAAAGGAATCCTGTGAGTAATGGGACGCCTATGAAGAAGGGAGTTCTTGAGGTTGATACTCTGAATGCCATATTGGCTCAGAATAAAATATTGACTCAGCAAGTCAATATGATCTCTCAGAGTCTGCATGGAATGCAAGCTGCATCCAACAGTACTCAAGAGGCATCTTCTGAAGAAGAAGCTTATGATCCTGAGAACCCTGCAATAGCAGAGGTAAATTACTTAGGTGAACCTTATGGAAACACCTATAACTCAACATGGAGAAATCATCCAAATTTCTCATGGAAGGATCAAAAGCCCCAACAAGGCTTTAATAATGGTGGAAGAAACAGGTTTAGCAATAGCAAGCCTTTTCCATCATCAACTCAGCAACAGACAGAGAACTCTGAACAAAATGCTTCTAATTTAGCAAATCTAGTCTCTGATCTATCTAAGGCCACTGTAAGTTTCATGAATGAAACAAGGTCTTCCATTAGAAATTTGGAAGCACAAGTGGGCCAGCTGAGTAAAAGGATCACTGAAATCCCTCCTAGTACTCTCCCAAGCAATACAGAAGAGAATCCAAAAGGAGAGTGTAAGGCCATTGACATAAGCGCCATGGCCGAACCTGTGAGGAGAGGAGAGGACGTGAATCCCAAGGAAGAAGACCTCCTGGGACGTCCAGTGATCAATAAGGAGCTTCCCTCTGAGGAACCAAAGGACTCTGGGGCTCATCTAGAGACCATAGAGATCCCATTGAACCTCCTTATGCCCTTCATGAGCTCTGATGAGTATTCCTCTTCTGAAGAGAATGAGGAGGTTACTGAAGAGCAAACTGCCAAGTTTCTTGGTGCAATCATGAAGCTGAATGCCAAATTATTTGGCATTGATACTTGGGAAGTTGAACCTCCCCTGTTCATCAATGAACTAAGTGATCTGGATCAACTGACATTGCCTCAGAAGAGACAGGATCCTGGAAAGTTCATAATACCTTGTACTATAGGCACCATGACCTTTAAGGCTTTGTGTGACCTTGGTTCAGGGATAAACCTCATGCCCCTCTCTGTAATAGAGAAACTGGGAATCTATGGGGTGCAAGCTGCTAAAATCTCATTAGAGATGGCAGACAGCTCTAGAAAATAGGCTTATGGACAAGTAGAGGACGTGTTAGTAAAGATTGAAGGCCTTTACATCCCTGCTGATTTCATAGTCCTGGATACTGGAAAGGAAGAGGATGAATCCATCATCCTAGGAAGACCTTTCCTGGCCACAACAAGAGCTGTGATTAATGTTGACAGAGGTGAAATAGTCCGTCAATGGAATGAGGACTCCCTTGTGTTTAAAACTCAAGAATCTCCCTCTGCAACCATGGAGAGGAAGCAGAAAAAGCTTCTCTCAAAGCAGAGTCAACCAGAGCCCCCACAGTCAAACTCTAAGTTTGGTGTTGGGAGGCCACAACCAAACTCTAAGTTTGGTGTTGAACTCCCATATCCAAACTCTAAGTTTGGTGTTGGAGAGTCTCAACAAAGCTCTGCACATCTGTGAGGCTCCATGAGAGCCCACTGTCAAGCTATTGACATTAAGGAAGCGCTTGTTGGGAGGCAACCCAATTTTTATTTATCTAACTATATTTTTCTTAGTTATATGTCTTTATAGGTTCATGATCATGTGGAGTCACAAAATAAACAAAAAAATCAAAAACGGAATAAAAAACAGCAGAAGAAAAATCACACCCTGGAGGAGCATCTGCCTAGCGTTCAAACGCCAGAACAGAGCATGGTTCTGGCGCTGAACGCCCAAAATGGGCAACATCCTGGCGCTGAACGCCCAGAACAAGCATGGTTCTGGCATTCAACGCCAGAAATGGCAGCAAAGGGGCGTTGAACGCCCAAAATGGGCACCAACCTGGCGCTGAACGCCCAGAGTTGTGTGCAAGGGCATTTTACATGCCTAAATTGGTGCAGGGATGTAAATGCCTTGACACCTCAAGATCTGTGGACCCACAGGATCATCTCAGGATCTGTGAACCCCACAGGATCCCCACATACCTCCACTCACTCTCTTCCCTCTTCTCAATCATCCTCTATTCCCAACAAACACTCTTCCCTATTAACCCTTTACCACTCACATCCATACACCCACTTACCTTCAAAATTCAACATCTCTCTCCCACCCAATCCCACCCATATGGCCGAATACACACAGCCATCCATCTCCTCCATATCTTCTTCTTATTCTTCTATTCTTTCTTCTTTTGCTCGAGGGCAAGCAACATTCTAAGTTTGGTGTGGTAAAAGCATAGCTTTTTTGTTTTTTCCATAACCATTGATGGCACCTAAGGCCAGAGAAACCTCTAGAAAGAAGAAAAGGAAGACAAAAGCTTCCATCAAGGGTCTATAGCTCAGTGGTAGAACATTTGACTGCAAATCAAGAGATCCCTGAGATACCTTAGGGGATACATTTTCTTCCACACAATTATTGGAAGCAACTAAGGGTGGAACATCAAGAGCACTCCATCATCCTTCATGAAATCAGAGAAGATCTAAAAGCAATGAAGGAGGAGTAGCAAAGACAAGGAAGAGACATAAAAGAGCTCAAGGACATCACTAAGGTGGACTCATTCCTTGTTCTTACTTTCTCTGTTTTTCGTTTTCTATGTTATGTGCTTATCTATGTTTGTGTCTTCATTACATGATCATTAGTAGTTAGTAACTTTGTCTTAAAGTTATAAATGTCCTATGAATCCATCACTTCTCTTAAATGAAAAATGTTTTAATTCAAAAGAACAAGAAGTACATGAGTTTCGAATTTATCCTTGAACTTAGTTTAATTATATTGATGTGGTGACAATGCTTCTTGTTTTCTGAATGTATGCTTGAACAGTGCATATGTCTTTTGAAGTTGTTGTTTAAGAATGTTAAATATGTTGGTTCTTGAAAGAATGATGACTAGGAGACATGTTATTTGATAATCTGAAAAAATCATAAAAATGATTCTTGAAGCAAGAAAAAGCAGCAAAGAACAAAGCTTGCAGAAAAAAAAAATAGAAAAAAAAATAGAAAGAAAAAGAAAAAGCAAGCAGAAAAAGCCAATAACCCTTAAAACCAAAAGGCAAGGGCAAATAAAAAGGATCCCAAGGCTTTGAACATCAGTGGATAGGAGGGCCTAAAGGAATAAAATCCTGGTCTAAGCGGCTAAACCAAGCTATCCCTAACCATGTGCTTGTGGCGTGTAGGTGTCAAGTGAAAACTTGAGACTGAGCGGTTAAAGTCAAGGTCCAAAGCAAAAAAAAAAAAGAGTGTGCTTAAGAACCCTGGACACCTCTAATTGGGGACTTTAGCAAAGCTGAGTCACAATCTGAAAAGGTTCACCCAATTATGTGTCTGTGGCATTTATGTATCCGGTGGTAATACTGGAAAACAAAGTGCTTAGGGCCACGGCCAAGACTCATAAAGAAGCTGTGTTCAAGAATCATCATACTGAACTAGGAGAGTCAATAACACTATTCGAAATCTGAAGTTCCTATAGATGCCAATCATTCTAAACTTCAATGGATAAAGTGAGATGCCAAAACTATTCAAGAGGCAAAAAGCTATAAGTCCCGCTCATATGATTGAAGCTCTGTTTCACTGATAGTTTAGAATTTATAGTATATTCTCTTCTTTTTATCCTATTTGATTTTCAGTTGCTTGGGGACAAGCAACAATTTAAGTTTGGTGTTGTGATGAGCGGATAATTTATACGCTTTCTGGCATTGTTTTTAGTATGTTTTTAGTAGGATCTAGTTACTTTTAGGGATGTTTTCATTAGTTTTTATGTTAAATTCACATTTCTGGACTTTACTATGAGTTTGTGTGTTTTTCTGTGATTTCAGGTATTTTCTGGCTGAAATTGAGGGACTTGAGCAGAAATCAGATTCAGAGGTTGAAAAAGGACTGCTGATGCTGTTGGATTCTGACCTCCCTGCACTCAAAATGGATTTTCTGGAGCTATAGAACTCGAAATGGCGCGCTTCCAATTGAGTTGGAAAGTAGACATCCAGGGCTTTCCAGCAATGTATAATATTCCATACTTTGGCCAAGAATAGACGATGTAAATTGGCGTTCAACGCCAGCTTTCTACCCAAATCTGGCGTCCAGCGCCAGAAAAGGAGCCAAAACCAGAGTTGAACGCCCAAACTGGCACAAAAGCTGGCGTTCAACTTCAAGGAGGACCTCTACACGTGTAACACTCAAAGCCCAGCCCAAGAACACACCAAGTGGGCCCCGAAAGTGGATTTATGCATCAATTACTTACTCATGTAAACCCTAGTAGCTAGTTTATTATAAATAGGACATTTTACTATTGTATTAGACATCTTTGGATTACCTTATGATCCTTTGATCACGTTTTGGGGGCTGGCCATCTCGGCCATGCCTGGACCTTTCACTTATGTATTTTTAACGGTAGAGTTTCTACACTCCATAGATTAAGGTGTGGAGCTCTGCTGTTCCTCAAAGATTAATGCAAGTACTACTATTTTCTATTCAATTCATCTTATTTCACTTCTAAGATATCCATTCGCACCCAAGAACGTGATGAAGGTGATGATTATGTGTGACGCTCATCACCATCTCCCCTATGAACACGTGCCTGACAAACACTTTCGTTCTACATGAAATAAGCTAGAATGAATATCTCTTAGATCTCTTAACCGGAATCTTCGTGGCGTAAGCTAGAATGATGGCGGCATTCAAGAGAATCCGGAAAGTCTAAACCTTGTCTGTGGTATTCCGAGTAGGATTCAATGATTGAATGACTGTGACGAGCTCCTAACTCGCGATTGCAGGGCGTTAGTGACAGACGCAAAAGGATAGTAAATCCTATTCTAGCATGATCGAGAACCGACAGATGAATAGCCGTGCCGTGACAGGGTGCGTGAGCATATTATTCACTGAGAGGATAAGATGAAGCCATTGGCAAGGGTGATGCCTCCAGACGATTAGTCGTGCCGTGACAGGGCATTGGATCATTTTCCCGAGAGATGACCGAAAGTAGCCATTGACAGTGGTGATGTATCACATAAAGCCAGCCATGGAAAGGAGTGAGACTGATTGGATGAAGATAGCAGGAAAGCAGAGGTTCAGAGGAACGAAAAGCATCTCCATTCGCTTATCTGAAATTCCTACCAATGATTTACATAAGTATCTCTATCCCTATTTTATTATATAATATTTGAAAACACCATTATCACTTTATATCTGCCTGACTGAGATTTACAAGGTGACCATAGCTTGCTTCATACCAACAATCTCCGTGGGATTCGACCCTTACTCACGTAAGGTATTACTTGGACGACCCAGTGCACTTGCTGGTTAGTTGTATCGAAGTTGTGACAAATTATGAACGCGTAATCACGATTACGCGTACCGAGTTTCTCACGTGCCAGGAATAGTTTGAGCCTGGACATCACAATTTCGTGCACCAATTCTTAATCGGCAATTTTCCGCCACGTCAATTTTTGGTGCCGTTGCCGGGGAGTTGCAATAGTGTGCTAAATTATTGGTTGGTGTAAATATTTTTTATTTTACATATTTGCATATTTTATTTTATTTATTTACCATGAGCTGTATGTTTCTTTCATTGAATGGCGCGTTCACTGCTTGATCCGAGCTTAGCCGCGTTTGATCCTAAAATTGAAAGAACTATTTCACGTATTAGGCGAGCTCGGCATCAGTTAGCCTCTGAGGGTGGTGAAGTGGTTACTATCAATTTACCAGTCTTATCTGAAGGCGAATCTGAAGCGTCATTTGAGGAAGAAACAAGCTCCTCTTCTACTGATTCTGTTGATTTACGTGCAGGTAATATGGCGGAGCCCAGAAAGATTACTCTCCAGAAAGTAGGAGCTCCAGACTTTACACTGCAACCGTATCAAGCGCGTCACCCAAATCTGGCTGCAGATTTTGAACTGAAGACTGCGCTAATCAACTTACTGCCCAAGTTTCATGGCTTACCTGCTCAAGAGCCTATCAAGCACCTCAGGGATTTTCAGACAGTCTGCTCAACTACTAGGCGTCATGGTGCAGAAGAGACTACTATTTGGCTGTATGCCTTCCCGTTTTCTCTTGAGGGAAAGGCAAGGGAGTGGTTCTACACTCAACCTAAAGTAGTTGTTACCAACTGGGATCTGCTTAGAAGGGAGTTCCTGGGAAGTACTTTCCAGCTGAAGTTACAGATAGTATTGATTAGCTACTTCACACAAGGCATAAAGCCTCAGGATAAAACTACATTGGATGTTGCAAGCAATGGCTCTCTGAAGAAGTATAAGACGGCGACAGAAGCGTGGCAGATGATCACCGATCTAGCTAAATCTACCCGGAATGCTAGGCATAGGACCAACCATCCCAAGGCTGTTGTGGAGGTTTCCTCTAGCAGTGAGACTGCTGCTCTCACACAGACTCTGGGAGAGATGACCAACATACTAAAGCAGCTACAGCTGAATCAACAACAACCTCAGCCTCCCCCACCACAACAGAGTCAACAGTTGGTTCCTCAAAGGGTGTGCAGAATCTATTCCTGTTATACTCATTACACTGATGAGTGTCCGCAGCTCCAGCAAGAAGACAACACTTTGGCAGCTACTCATAATTTCTATGACTGCCTGAATCAAGGATACTATCACCAAGGCGGCAACTATAACCAAGATGGGAACTATAACCAAGGTTGGCAAGATAACTCCATCCAAGGATGGATGGACAACTATAACAGAGGAGGCAGAGACAACCAGGGAAATCAAAGGTGGAATAATAACAACAATCAGAATAACTGATATCAGCAGAACCCTCCCTATCAACAGCAGAACCAAAACTAACCTTATAGAGCACCTCACCTCAGGCAGTCCCAAGCGCCTCAAAATAACCAACAGCAGACTCCTCAGATTACTTACCCCCTTCCTCTTCTAATGATGAGATGCTTCGTTCTCTTGCACAAGGACAACAAGACATTCAGAACACACTTAACTCTACCATAAACGGTCTGAATGCCACTTTACCCAACCCCAAAGGTGGAATTAATGCCATCACTTTGAGGTCCGGAATCACACTACAAGAGAGGAATCATAAGGAGCCAAGCTCACAAGAAAACATCTCAGTTGAAGATATTGTTGAGGTAGAGGATGCTGAACAGGAGGATGAAGTACAAGACATGGTTGAAGAAGAAGCAGCTCAACCAGAGAATAAAGCACCAAAGGAAGCTGAAGCTGCAAGAGACGCTATCCCTATCCCTTTTCCGCACCTTGCTAGGAAGTCCAGAAAGCAGATGGAGCTCGACCCAAAGATGGTGGAGATCTTCAAAAAGGTTGAGGTAACCATTCCCTTTTTTTATGACATTCACCAGGTACCTAAATATGCGAAATTTTTAAAGGATTTATGCATGCATAAGGATAGAATACAGGATTTAGAAACCATTCCCTTAGGTAGCTCAATATCTGCTTTAATGGGTGCCATCCCATAAAAATGTGGGGATCTGGGTCCATGCATGGTTAGTTGTGCCATTGAGGGTGTAACATTTTCTGACTGCATGTGTGATTTAGGAGCGTGTGTTAGTATTATGCCATTGTATGTATATGATGCTTTGAGGCTCCATCCCTTAAAAAGGTCAGCAGCTTGTTTTGTTTTGGCAGACAAAAGCATAATCACGGTGGTTGAAATTGCTAAAGACGTGCTGGTGAGCATTAAGGGGCTCACATTTCCTATTGACTTCTATATTTTGGAGATGCCCCCTAATGACTCAGGAAGACCATCATCCATCCTGCTTGGAAGGCCATTCCTGAAAATTTCAAAGTTCAAATTAGATGCCTTCTCAGGAACTTACTCTTTTGAGATAGATGGCAGAGCGGTGAGCTTCAACCTGGATGAAGC
The DNA here is from genome assembly GCF_059453495.1 of Arachis ipaensis. Taxonomy (NCBI): domain Eukaryota; kingdom Viridiplantae; phylum Streptophyta; class Magnoliopsida; order Fabales; family Fabaceae; genus Arachis; species Arachis ipaensis. The sequence continues at coordinate 32,069,461 of NC_142442.1, forward strand.
CATGAAGCACCCTCCGGAAGATCATTCCATCTTCCAATGTGATATCATTGATGAGACAGTAGCTGCAATTCACCAAGAGAAAGTAGAAGAGATGCACATGGAGCACAGTCCAAGTGTGGGGAAACCCTCTGAACACAATGAGGACACTTTGCCATCATCACCAGCTCCAGATGATCCAGTGCCTAGCCATGAGCAGAAAATGGAGTTGAAGCCCCTTCCACCCCACCTCAAGTATGCTTACCTTGAGGATAATCAGAAGCTCCCAGTTATCATTGCAAGGGAACTCACTTCCCAACAGGAGGAGCAGTTGCTTAGTGTGCTGAGAAGACACAAGAAAGCAATTGGGTGGAGCTTGGCGGATATTGTAGGCATCAGCCCTCAAGTTTGTGAGCACATGATATTTTTAGAAGAGGGAGCAAGGCCTGTCCGTCAACCTCAAAGGAGACTGAACCCCACCATCTTAGAAGTTGTCAAGAAGGAAGTGACCAGACTGCTTGAAGCTGATATCATTTATCCAATCTTAGATAGCGAATAGGTTAGCCCAGTACAAGTGGTGCCGAAGAAGTCTGGAGTCACAACAGTGAAGAATGAGCATGGAGAGCTCATAGCAAGTAGAGTGCAGAATTCATGGAGAGTTTGCATTGATTACAGGCGCCTCAACCAGGCTACTCGCAAGGATCACTACCCTCTGCCATTCATTGATCAAATGCTTGATCGCTTGTCAGGTAAATCATACTACTGCTTTTTTGATGGTTATACAGGCTATTTTCAAATTCATATAGCTGCTGAAGATTAGGAAAAGACTACTTTTACATGTCCCTTTGGAACGTATGCATACAAGAGGATGCCTTTTTGGCTTATGTAATGCACCGGCTACTTTCCAAAGGTGCATGATGAGTCTTTTCTCAGATCTTATTGAGGACTGTATGGAAGTTTTTATGGATGACTTTAGCGTGTATGGTGATTCATTTAACCTTTGCTTGGATAGTTTAGCTAGAGTATTAGACAGGTGTATTAGTTCAAACCTTGTATTAAATTTTGAAAAATGTCATTTTATGGTAAAACAAGGTATTGTTCTAGGACATGTTGTTTCTAATACTGGTATTTCTGTAGATCCAGCAAAGGTAAATGTAATTTCTAATTTACCTTACCCCTCCTCCGTGAGGAAAGTCCGTTCATTCCTTGGTCATGCAGGTTTCTACTGGAGATTTATCAAGGACTTCAGTAAGGTAGCATTGCCTTTATCTAGACTGCTGCAGAAGGATGTTGAGTTCCAGCTGAGTAAGGATTGCATGGAAGCGTTTGATAAGCTGAATATCGCCTTAACTCAAGCTCCAATTGTGAGAGGACCAGACTGGAGCCAGCCATTTGAGATTATGTGTGATGCCTCCAACCATGCAGTAGGAGCGGCGCTGGCTCAGCGTGAAGATAATGACCCTTTCATAATTGCATATGCTTTTAAAACCTTAAACGCTGCTCAGTCTAACTATACTACCACTGAAAAAGAGCTTCTGGCTATTATTTTTGTTCTGGATAAATTCTGAGCCTACTTACTTGGTACTAAGCTGGTAGTGTACTCAGACCATGCAGCTCTAAAATATTTATTAGCTAAAAAAGAGTCCAAACCAAGGTTAATACGTTGGATATTGCTGCTATAAGAATTTGATTTAGAAATCAAAGATAGGAGTGGTTCCCAGAATTTAGTGGCAGACCACTTGAGTCGCCTAGAGCATATTAAGGATGACTCCACTCCTATCAATGATGATTTTCCATTAGATAGCTTGCACGCAATATCTGAAGTAGTTCTTTGGTATGCACCTATAACTAATTATCTAGTTAGTCACACTTTCCCTCCAAATTTTACTAAGCACCAAAAGGATAAGCTGAAAAGTGAGTCCAAATATTATATATGGGATGATCCATATTTATGGAGGTATGGTGATGACCAGATAATTAGAAGGTGTATGCCTCAATCAGAATTCCAGTCAATTTTAGAGGCCTGCCACTCTTCTGAGAGTGGTGGACATTTTGGTCCTCAAAGAACAGCTAGAAAAATTTTAGACTGTGAATTCTGATGGCCTACTCTTTTTAAGAATGCTACTACCTTCTGTAAATCTTGTTCCCCAAGCAAAAGGTTTGGAAATATATCTAAGAGGGATGAGATGCCCCAACAGCTTATGCTATTCTGTGAAATTTTTTATGTTTGGGGCATTGACTTCATGGGTCCATTTCCAAACTCTAGTGGTTTCTTTTATATATTGTTAGCTGTAGATTATGTTTCTAAATAGGTGGAAGCAATTCCTATCCATACTGATGATGCTAACACTGTTGTCTCCTTTGTTAGAAAGCATATTATTTGTCGCTTTGGATCACCACAAGAAATCGTGAGTGATCAAGGCACTTACTTTTGTAACAGGAGATTAGCAGGTCTACTGAAGAAGCATGGAATTATTCACAAGGTAGCAACAGCCTACCATCCTCAGACCAATGGGCAAGCCGAGGTGTCTAACAGAGAGATAAAGCGCATACTGGAGAAGATAGTCAAGCCTCATAGGAAGGACTGGGGCACCAGGCTTGTAGACGCGCTTTGGGCTTATCAGACAAGATACAAGACACCCATCGGAATGAGCCCCTTCCGCTTAGTGTACGGAAAGGCTTGTCACCTCCCAGTGGAGGTGGAACACAAGGCTTTCTGGAATGCAACATGGGATTTGAGAAGGCTGGTACTGAAAGAAAGCTGCAACTAGCAGAACTAGAGAACCTTCGACTCGAAGCATATGACAACTCCAGACTATATAAAGAAAAGGTGAAGGCTATGCATGACAAGCATATAAAGAGAAGACATTTCAGACTTGGGGAGCTAGTTCTCGTTTACAACTCAAGGTTGAGGCTCATGCCAGGCAAGCTAAGATCAAGATGGGAAGGCCCCTATAGAGTAGAGAAGGAAGAGCCATACGGAGTCTTCCACCTGAGTCATCCTTCAAGTTCCAAATTCATCAAGGTCAATGGTCATCGCTTAAAGCTGTATCATGGTGAGAAGATGAAGAACAACAAGGAGCTAGAGATCTTCTTCTTAGAGGATCCATCACTAAAAGAAGAGTGAGCTTGTGGACTGGTGCACGAAATTGTAATGTCAATGTTCACATTACTCTCTTACAACTTCGCACAACTAACCAGCAAGTGCACTGGGTCGTCCAAGTAATACCTTACGTGAGTAAGGGTCGAATCCCACGGAGATTGTTGGTTTGAAGCAAGCTATGGTTATCTTATTATTCTTAGTCAGGATGCCAACAACAGTGTTTTTCAAGTTCAATTGTAAAAAGTGAGAGGGCATAAATATAAATACTTATTGTGAAATGATGGAGAATATGTTGGAGTTTTAGAGATGCTTTATCTTCTGAAATTCTGCTTTCCTCTGTTTTCTGATTCACGCACGTAAGTCCTCCTATGGCAAGCTGTATGCTGGTGGATCACCGTTGTCAATGGCTACCATCCATCCTTCCAGTGAAAAGGGTCCAGGTGCGCTGTCACCGCACGGCTAATCGTTTGCAGGTTCTCAATCGTACCGGAATAGGATTTACTATCCTTTTGCGTCTGTCACTACGCCCAGCACTCGCGAGTTTGAAGCTCGTCGCAGTCATTCAATCCCTGAATCCTACTCGGAATACCACAGACAAGGTTTAGACTTTTCGAATTCTCTTGAATGCTGCCATCAATCTAGCTTATACCACGAAGATTCTGATTAAGAGATCCAAGAGATATTCATTCATTCTACGGTGAAACGAAAGTGGTTGTCAGGCATGCGTTCGTGGGGGAATGATGATGATTGTCACGTTCATCACATTCATGTTGAAGTGCGATTGGATATCTTAGATAGGAACACGCATGTTTGAATGGAAAACAGAAATACTTGCATTAATTCATCGAGACACAGCAGAGCTCCTCACTCCCAACAATGGAATTTAGAAACTCATGCTGTCAAAGAGTACAAAGTTCATATCTAAAATGTCATGAGATACAAAATAAATCTCTAAAAGTTGTTTAAATACTAAACTAGTAACCTAGGTTTACAGAAAATGAGTAAACTATGATAGATAGTGCAGAAATCCACTTCTGGGGCCCACTTGGTGTGTGCTGGGGCTGAGACTAAAGCTTCTCACGTGCCTGGGCTGTTTTGGGTGTTCAACACCAGGCTGTAACCTGTTTCTGGCGTTGAACTCCAACTTGTAACGTGTTTCTGGTGCTGGACGCCAGACTACAACATGGAACTGGTGTTGAACGCCAGTTTACGTCATCTATCCTTGAGAAAAGTATGGACTATTATATATTGCTGGAAAGCCCTGGATGTCTACTTTCCAACGAAATTAAAAGCGCGTCAATTGGACTTCTGTAGCTCCAGAAATTCCATTCCGAGTGCAGAGAGGTCAGGATCCAACAGCATCAGCAGTCCTTTTTTAGCCTGAATCAGATTTTTGCTCAGCTCCCTCAATTTCAGCCAGAAAATACCTAAAATTACAGAAAAACACACAAACTCATAGTAAAGTCCAGAAATATGAATTTTTCCTAGAAACTAATAAAAATAAACTAAAAACTAACTAAAACATACTAAAAACTATATGAAATTAACCTCAAAAAGCATATAAAATATCCGCTCATCACAACACCAAACTTAAACTGTTGCTTGTCCTCAAGCAACTAGATAAATAAAATAGAATAAAAATGAGTCAAGAAACAATAATATCTCAGAGTTTTTGAGTGAAGCTCAGATTCTAATTAAATGAGCGGGGCTAGTAACTTTTTGCTTCCGAACAGTTTTGGCATCTCACTTTATCCATTGAAGCTCAGAATGATTGGCATCTATAGGTACTTAAAATTCAGATAGTGTTATTGATTCTCCTAGTTCAGTATGTTGATTCTTGAACACAGCTACTTTTATGAGTCTTGGCCGTGGCCCTAAGCACTTTGTTTTCCAGTATTACCACCGGATACATAAATGCCACAAACACATAATTGGGTGAACCTTTTCAGATTGTGACTCAGCTTTGCTAAAGCCCCCAATTAGAGGTGTCCAGGGTTCTTAAGCACACTCTTCTCTTTGCTTTGGACCTTGACTTTAACCACTCAGTCTCAAGTTTTCACTTGACACCTTCACGCCACAAGCACATGGTTAGGGACAGCTTGGTTTAGCCGCTTAGACCAGGATTTGATTTCCTTAGGCCCTCCTATCCACTGATGCTCAAAGCCTTGGATCCTTTTTATTACCCTTGCCTTTTGGTTTTAAGGGTTGTTGGCTTTTTCTGCTTGTCTTTTTTTTTTTTTTGCAAGCTTTGTATTCACTGCTTTTTCTTGCTTCAAGAATTATTTTTATGATTTTTCAGATTACCAATAACATGTCTCATGTTTATCATTCTTTCAAGAGCCAACATATTTAACATTCAAGAACATCAAATTCCAAGGACATATGCACTGTTCAAGCATTCATTCAGAAGGCAGAAAGCATTGCCACCACATGTAATTAATCATAATTTCTTGTATTAAAAACTCGAGAAATATTGCCTCCTTATCCTAAAGAAAATCTTCTATTTTATTCATGTTTAATGATGATGAGAAAAATAAATTATAGCTTAATTGGAGATAAATCAAAATATAGATACTAATTACTATTATATGACTCCTAAGGTAAAACTCAAATAAAAAAAATTATCACAGGGTTAAGGTTAAGATCAGAACTCAACAACCTTGACTTTGGGAAGCGGATGCCTCTTTAGTCTGTGGAGTGCTTGGCCCTTCAAGAGATAGTTTCTGACGTTTTAGTTCTCTTAATTCACGCCCTTGCACTTCTTGTTCTCTGAGCAGTTTGCAAAGCATGCTGTTTTGATTTTGCTGTTCTTCCTTCATTTGGTCCATGGTTTCTTGCAACTTAGTGACAGATGCCTCAAGATGCTCCCAGTATTCAAATTGAGGGAGTTCTGGTAGGAATTCTTGCGCCCTCCTCTTGATGGGGTCATCCTGCATTTGTTGTTTTTCCATTGTGATTTTAGTGATTGGTTGCTCCACTGAGATATACTCTGTTATTCCCATCTTTACTCCAGCATCTTTGCAGAGCATAGAGATTAGGCTTGGATAAGCCAACCTGGCATCCTTGAAGTTCTTGTTGGCAAGTATGTAGAATTCAGATGGGATCAGTCGATGAACTTCTACTTCTTTTCCCAACATAATGCAATGGATCATCACTGCTCTTCTAATATTGACTTCAGAACGGTTGCTGGTGGGCAATATAGAACGCCCAATGAAGTCCAGCCATCCTCTGGCGACTGGTTTGAGATCTTCTCTCTTGAGTTGATTTGGGACACCCCTCGTGCTGGTGGTCCACCTGGCTCCAGGGATGCATATATCCTCTAGAATATTATCCAGGCCCTTGTTTGTTCTCATCGTTCTCCTATTGAAGGAGTCTGGGGCATCTTTCAGCTGAGGTAGCTTAAAGATCTCCCTGATTTTGTCAGGGTGGATGTGAATAATCTTTCCTCTGACCACAGTCCTATAGTCATAGAGGGTAGCTCCAGATATTCTCTGCCTGTCTGTTTGCCACAGATTAGCGTAGAATTCCTGAACCATATTCCTTCCCACTTTCGTTTCAGGATTAGCTAGGACTTCCCAGTTCCTGTTTCGAATCTGCTCTTGGATCTCCGGATATTCATCTTCTTTCAGATCGAACTTGACTTCCGGGATCACAGATCTTAGACCCATTATTTTGTAGTAATGGTCTGAATGTTCTTTGGTTAAGAACCTCTCTTGATTCCAAAGTGGTTTTGGAACACTCTCTTTCTTTCCTCTTGGAGTGGGTTGTTTTCCTTTAGGAGCCATGATCTTAGTGGGTATGGTTTAGTGATCATGGATAAACACACCAAACTTAGAGGATTGCTTGTCCTCAAGCAAAAGAAAAGAAAGGAGAGGGATAGAAGGAGAGCTAGTGTTGAATGGTGGATGAGAGGAAGGAGGCCGAATGTGTTTTTAAAAGGGAGGGGTGGGTTTTCGAAAATAGGGAGAAAGATAAGATAGAAGATATGATTTAAAAAGAAATAAGTATGATAAGAAAAGATCTAATTTAAAATTGAAGAGATGTGAAAGATATTTGAAAAAGATAAATTTGGATTTTTAAAAAATATAATATCGAGATTTTAAAAAAAATATTGATTAGTTGAAAAGATTTTAGAATGAAAAAAGATAGATTTGTTTTGAAAATTTGAAAAAGAGTTGAATTGGATTGAAAAAAAGGATTTGTGCTTATGGATTAAGATATATTTGATATTTTTAAAGTAGGGTTTTTAGAAATTAGGGATTTTAGAAATCAGGGTTTGTAACATGTTTATGCAAGAAATCATGAATTGAAACATGAAAATTAAGATTAAAATGAAAAATATGAAGAAAAAAAAAACGAATTTACCTCCTCCCCACCATCCTGGCGTTTGAACGCCCAAACGCTGCATGTTTTGGGTGTTCAACGCCCAACTGCTGCTTCTCCTGGGCGTTCAACGCCCAGCTGTTGCTTCTTTCTGGCGTTGAACGCCAGGAACTCCTTTGTCACTGGGCGTTTTTCTGAATGCCCAGGACGCTGTAAATCTGGCGTTTAACGCCCAGATGGCTATCCTTACTGGCGTTCAACGCCCAGTGGATGCTTCTTTTGGGCGTTGAACGCCCAAAACAGACTTTTACTAGCGTTTTCTTACCAGTGAGCTCTTTTTTCTCTGTTTTGTATGCAGAATCCTTCTGTAACCCTGTAAACTTATACAATTGACTCTTTACCTTAGTATCAATGAACTTTATATAAACAAATAAAATCAAGAATAGGGCAAAATGCTTAGAGGAAGTGATGCCCCATGGCTGGGTTGCCTCCCAGCAAGCGCTTCTTTATTGTCTTTAGCTGGACCTTGCTGAGTTTTTAATCTAGCCTCAGCCTTGAGCACTCTTGCTCAACATTGCCTTCAAGATAGTGCTTGATTCTCTGTCCATTAACAATGAACTTCTTATCAGAATCAATATCTTGAAGCTCCACATAACCATATGGTGATACACTTGTAATCACATATGGTCCCTTCCACCGAGACTTCAGTTTCCCGGGGAATATCCTGAGCCTAGAGTTAAACAACAGAACCTTTTGTCCTGGTTCAAAGATTCTAGATGACAGCTTTCTGTCATGCCACCTTTTTTATTTTTCTTTATAAAGCTTGGCATTTTCGAAAGCAGTGAATCTGAATTCCTCTAGCTTATTCAGCTGGAGCAATCTTTTTTCTCCAGCTAATTTGGCATCAAAGTTTAGGAATCTGGTTGCCCAGTAGGCTTTATGTTCCAATTCCACGGGCAGGTGGCATGCCTTACCATACACAAGTTGGTACGGAGAGGTCCCTATAGGAGTCTTGAATGCTGTTCTGTAAGCCCACAGAGCATCATCCAAGCTTCGTGCCCAATCCTTTCTAAGGGTACTTACAGTCCGTTCCAGGATTCTTTTTAGTTCTCTGTTAGAAACTTCAGCTTGTCTATTTGTCTGCGGATGATATGGAGTTGCCACCTTATGGCGAATCCCATACCGGACCATGGCAGAGTAAAGCTGTTTGTTGCAGAAGTGAGTGCCCCCATCACTGATTAGTACCCTAGGGACACCAAATCTGCTGAATATATGTTTCTGGAGGAACTTTAGTACTGTTTTAGTATCATTGGTGGGTGTGGCAATGGCCTCTACCCATTTTGATACATAGTCAACTGCCACCAAAATATAAGTGTTTGAGTATGATGGTGGAAAAGGGCCCATGAAATCAATACCCCATACATCAAACAACTCAATCTCCAAGATTCCTTGTTGAGGCATGGCGTAACTGTGAGGCAAATTACCAGCTCTCTGGCAACTGTCACAGTTACGTACAAACTCTCGGGAATCTCTGTAAAGTGTAGGCCAGTAGAAACCATATTGGAGGACCTTGGTGGCTATTCGCTCACCTCCGAAATGACCTCCATATTGTGACCCATGGCAATGCCTTAAGATCCTTTGTGCTTCTTCCTTAGGCACACACCTACGGATTATGCCGTCTACACATCTCTTAAAGAGATAGGGTTCATCCCACAAGTAGTACTTTGCATCAGTAATTAATTTTTTCTTTTGTTGCCTGCTGTACTCCTTGGGAATGAACCTTGCACCTTTGTAGTTTGCAATGTCTGCAAACCATGGTAATTCCTGAATGGCAAACAAATGTTCATCCGGAAAGGTTTCAGAGATCTCAATAGAGGGGGAGGACGCCCCTTCCACTGGTTCTATCCAGGACAGATGGGGGCCACTTGGTTTTCTGTCCCTTTTCTGTCTCTTATTTCTATATCAAACTCTTGCAGAAGCAACACCCATCTTATGAGTCTGGGTTTTGAATCCTGCTTTGTGAGTAGATATTTAAGAGCAGCATGATCTGTGTACACAATCACCTTTGATCCTACTAAGTATGATCTAAACTTGTCAATGGCATAAACCACTGCAAGCAATTCTTTTTCTGTGGTTGGTAATTTTTCTGGGCATCATTCAAAACACGGCTAGCATAATAAATGACATGTAGAAGCTTGTCATGCCTCTGCCTCAGTACTGCGCCAATGGCGTGATCACTGGCATCACACATTAATTCGAATGGTAATGTCCAGTCTGGTGCAGAGATAACTGGTGCTGTGACCAGTTTAGCTTTCAAAGTTTCAAACGCTTGCAGGCACTCTGTGTCAAACACAAATGGCGTGTCAGCAGCTAGCAGGTTGCTTAGAGGTTTTGCAATTTTTGAAAAATCCTTTATAAACCTCCTATAGAATCCTGCATGCCCCAGAAAGCTTCTGATTGCCTTAACATTGGCAGGTGGTGGTAATTTTTCAATTACCTCTATTTTAGCCTAATCCACCTCTATTCCCTTGTTTGAAATTTTATGCCCAAGGACAATCCCTTCAGTCACCATAAAGTGACATTTTTTCCAGTTTAAAACCAGGTTGGTCTCTTGGCATCTTTTCAAAACCAGTGTCAGGTGATCAAGATAGGAGCTGAATGAGTCTCCATATACTGAGAAGTCATCCATGAAGACTTCCAGAAATTTTTCCACCATATCAGAGAAAATAGAGAGCATGCATCTCTGAAAGGTTGCATGCGCATTACACAGCCCAAAAGGCATCCTTCTGTAAGCAAATACTCTAGATGAACATGTGAATGCTATTTTCTCTTGATCCTGGGGATCTACTGCAATTTGGTTGTAGCCTGAATAGCCATCCAAAAAGCAGTAATAATTATGACCTGCTAGTCTTTCTAGCATCTGGTCTATGAATGGTAAAGGAAAATGATCCTTTCTGGTGGCTGTATTGAGCCTTCTGTAATCAATACACATGCGCCACCCTGTAACTGTTCTTGTAGGAACCAGTTCATTTTTTTCATTATGAACCACTATCATGCCTCCCTTTTTAGGGACAACTTGAACAGGACTCACCCAGGAGCTATCAGAAATAGGATAAATAATCCCAGCCTCCAGTAATTTGGTGACCTCTTTCTGCACCACTTCCTTCATTGCAGGATTTAGCCGTCTCTGCGGTTGAACCACTGGCTTAGCATTGTCCTTCAATAAGATCTTGTACATGCATCTAGCTGGGCTTATGCCCTTAAGGTCACTTATGGACCACCCAAGAGCTGTCTTGTGTGTCCTTAGCACTTGAATTAGTGTTTCCTCTTCCTGTGGATTTAAAGCGGAGCTTATGATCACTAGAAAAGTATCACCTTCTCCCAGAAATGCATATTTCAGGGATGGTGGTAATAGTTTGAGCTCGAGTTTAGGAGGTTTTTCCTCTCCCTGAGGAAATTTTAGAGGCTCTTTCAATTCCTCTGAATCCTCTAGGTCAGGTGGAACATCTTTAAAGATGTTTTCCAGCTCTGATTCGAGACTCTCAGCCATGTTGATCTCCTCCACTAGAGAGTCAATGAGATCAACTTTCATGCAGTCTTTTGGTATGTCTGGATGCTGCATGGCATTGACAGCATTCAACTTAAACTCATCCTCATTGACTCTCAGGGTTATTTCCCCTTGTTGGACGTCAATGAGAGTTCGTCCAGTTGCTAGGAAAGGTCTTCCTAGAATAAGAGTAGCACTCTTGTGCTCCTCCATCTCCAGCACTACAAAGTCAGTGGGAAAGGCGAATGGCCCAACCCTGACAATCATGTCCTCAATCACGCCTGATGGGTATTTAATGGAGCCATCAGCAAGTTGGAGACATATCCGGGTTGGTTTAACTTCTTCAGTTAAACCAAGCTTTCTGATAGTGGATGCAGGTATTAGGTTGATGCTTGCCCCAAGATCGCATAAAGCTGTCCTGGTGCAATTTCCCTCTAATGTGCATGGTATCAGAAAGCTTCCGGGATCTTTAAGCTTTTCAGGAAAGCTTTTCAGAATGACTGCACTGCATTCTTCAGTGAGGAGAACTCTTTCAGTTTCTCTCCAATCCTTCTTATGACTCAAGATCTCTTTCATGAACTTGGCATAAGAAGGTATTTGCTCAAGTGCCTCTGTAAACGGAATCTTAATTTCAAGAGTCCTGAGATAATCTACAAAGTGAGCAAATTGCTTATCCTGCTCCTCTTGGCGGAGTTTTTGAGGATAAGGTATCTTGGCTTTATATTTCTCAACCTTGGTTGCTGCAGGTTTATTTCCTACAGAAATAGTTGAAGAAGCCTTTTTAGAGGGGTTGTCATCAGCACTTGTGTGTGTCTGATCCCTCTCTGGCATTTGAGTGCCAGAGTTAGAAGTTGGAGTGACGTTAGACGCCAATTCCTCATCTGTTCCTGGCGTCTGAACGCCAGAACTGTGCTTCTTTTGGGCGTTCAACGCCAGTTCCTTGCTTGTTTCTGGCGTTGAACACCAGTCCTGAGCATGGTCTAGGCGTTCAGCGCCAGCCTTCCACCCAATTTCTAGCATTTTCATGCCAGAATTAATTTTTCCTTGGCTCTTACTGTCTTCAGATGGATTTTGGGTGGTTTGCTCATTTCTTGACTTCCTGCTGCCTTGAGGTGGGGTATTTAATGTTTTCCCACTTCTTAATTGAACTGTTTGGCATTCTTCTGTTATTTGTTTTGACAGCTGCTGTTTTGTTTGCTTCAATTGTTCTTCCATATTTATATTAGCCATCCTTGTCTCTTGTAGTCTATCTTTGAATTCGGCTAACTGCTGTGTTAGAAAGTCCAATTGCTGATTGAATTCAGCAGCTTGTTCTACAGGACTGAGTTCAGCAGTTACTGTTTTAGCCTCTTCTTTCATGGAAGGGTCACTGCTTAAGTACAGATGCTGATTTCTGGCAACTGTATCAATGAGCTCTTGAGCTTCTTCAATTGTCTTTCTCATGTGGATAGATCTACCAGCTGAGTGATCTAGAGAAATCTGAGCCATTTCTGTAAGCCCATAATAGAAGATGTCTAACTGAACCCACTCTGAAAACATTTCAGAGGGGCATTTTCGTAGCATCTCTCTGTATCTCTCCCAGACATCATAAAGAGATTCATTATCTCCTTGTTTAAAGCCTTGGATGTCCAGCCTTAGCTGTGTCATCCATTTGGGAGGAAAGTATTGATTCAGGAATTTTTCTGTCAGCTGTTTCCATGTCCTTATGCTAGTCTTAGGTTGGTTATTTAACCACCTCTTGGCTTGGTCTTTTACACAAATGGAAATAGTAATAATCTGTAGACATTCTGATCTACTTCCTTATCATGTACTGTGTCAGCGATTTGTAAAAACTGTGCCAGAAACTCTGTAGGTTCTTCCTGTGGAAGACCGGAATACTGGCAGCTTTGCTGCACCATGATAATGAGCTGAGGATTCAACTCAAAGCTACTGACTCCAATGGAGGGTATGCAGATACTACTCCCATATGAAGCAGTAGAGGGGTTAGCATATGACCCCAGAGTCCTTCTGGACTGTTCATTTCCGCTTAGATCCATGATGGAGAAAGGAAGATGATGTAAAATAGAGAAGAAATATTTTTATTTATTTAATTATTTATTTATTTCGAAAATAAAATAAAATAAATTAAAATAAAATAAATAAAAATGGGTGAAGATTTTCGAAAAAATAAGGAGAGAGAAAGTGGTTAGGAAGTTTTGAAAAAGATATAAATTTTTTTTTATAAGTGTTTTAAATTTTGAAATAGAAAAAATCTAAATTTTTAAAATTGATTTTCGAAAAATTACTTTAAAATAGAGGGAAAAGATATTTTTGAATTTAATGAGGAAAGAGAAAAACAATAAAATAACACAAGATCTAAAATTTTTTAGATCTAATGCTCCTTATTTTCGAAAATTTTGGAGGGAAAACACCAAGGAACACCAAACTTAAAAATTTTAAGATCAAGACACAAGGAAAACTCAAGAACGCCTTGAAGACTCACAAGAACAACAAGAACATGAAGAAGGAACACCAAACTTAAAATTTTTAGAAAACCAAACTAAAATTTTCGAAAATTATAGAAAGATTAACAAGAAAACACCAAACTTAAAGTTTGGCACAAGATCAAGAAAAATTATTTTTTGAAAAAGATTTTTAATAAAATCGGTGCCCAATCATCAAGAACATAGACCAATGCTCTAGCCAATTGAGCTGTAAATGTAATACTTGTTTTGAAGAAGTATTTTTAATAACTAAGAAAAAAATATTTTTTTTTTTGAAAAAAAAAATTTTTTTTGAAAAGAATATAAAAGACTCTGACCCAAAAGACAAAATTTTCCTAATCTAAGCAACAGGATTCACCGTCAGTTGTTCAAACTCAAACAATCCCCGGCAACGGCGCCAAAAACTTGGTGCACGAAATTGTAATGTCAATGTTCACATTACTCTCTTACAACTTCGCACAACTAACCAGCAAGTGCACTGGGTCGTCCAAGTAATACCTTACGTGAGTAAGGGTCGAATCCCACGAAGATTGTTGGTTTGAAGCAAGCTATGGTTATCTTATTATTCTTAGTCAGGATGCCAACAACAGTGTTTTTCAAGTTCAATTGTAAAAAGTGAGAGGGCATAAATATAAATACTTATTGTGCAATGATGGAGAATATGTTGGAGTTTTGGAGATGCTTTGTCTTCTGAAATTCTGCTTTCCTCTGTTTTCTGATTCACGCACGCAAGTCCTCCTATGGCAAGCTGTGTGTTGGTGGATCACCGTTGTCAATGGCTACCATCCATCCTTCCAGTGAAAAGGGTCCAGGTGCGCTGTCATCGCACAGCTAATCGTCTGCAGGTTCTCAATCGTACCGGAATAGGATATACTATCCTTTTGCGTCTGTCACTACGCCCAGCACTCGCGAATTTGAAGCTCGTCGCAGTCATTCAATCCCTGAATCCTACTCGAAATACCACAGACAAGGTTTAGACTTTCCGGATTCTCTTGAATGCTGCCATCAATCTAGCTTATACCACGAAGATTCTGATTAAGAGATCCAAGAGATATTCATTCATTCTACGGTGGAACGGAAGTGGTTGTTAGGCACGCGTTCGTGGGGGAATGATGATGATTGTCACGTTCATCACATTCATGTTGAAGTGCGAATGGATATCTTAGATAGGAACACGCATGTTTGAATAGAAAACAGAAATACTTGCATTAATTCATCGAGACACAGCAGAGCTCCTCACCCCCAACAATGAAGTTTAGAAACTCATGCTGTCAAAGAGTACAAAGTTCAGATCTAAAATGTCATGAGATACAAAATAAATCTCTAAAAGTTGTTTAAATACTAAACTAGTAACCTAGGTTTACAGAAAATGAGTAAACTATGATAGATAGTGCAGAAATCCACTTCTGGGGCCCACTTGGTGTGTGCTGGGGCTGTGACTAAAGCTTCTCACGTGCCTGGGCTGTTTTGGGCGTTCAACGCCAGGCTGTAACCTGTTTCTGGCGTTGTACTCCAACTTGTAACGTGTTTCTGGCGCTGGACGCCAGACTGCAACATGGAACTGGCGTTGAACGCCAGTTTACGTCGTTTATCATTGAGCAAAGTATGGACTATTATATATTGCTGGAAAGTCCTGGATGTCTATTTTCCAACGAAATTGGAAGCGCGTCAATTGGACTTCTGTAGCTCCAGAAATTCCATTCCGAGTGCAGAGAGGTCAGGATCCAACAGCATCAGCAGTCCTTTTTCAGCCTGAATCAGATTTTTGCTTAGCTCCCTCAATTTCAGCCAGAAAATACCTGAAATTACAGAAAAACACACAAATTCATAGTAAAGTCCAGAAATATGAATTTTTCCTAGAAACTAATGAAAATAAACTAAAAACTAACTAAAACATACTAAAAACTATATGAAATTAATCCCAAAAAGCGTATAAAATATCCGCTCATCATGGACCGTCCAACTTAAGGACGCAAAAGAAAAGTGCTAGGTGGGAGACAACCCACCATGGTACGATCTTTCATTTTTCTTAAGTTTATTTTATTTCATTTTTATCAGTGTTGAGTCATAATTTCCGCATTCTGCATCCTGCCAAAAAAAGGGGTGAACGACGCGTGCGCGTACCTCACGCGTGCGCGTCATGCAGGCACTCGCAACAAAAGGGAATTGATGCGAGAGTTGCGCGGGAGTGGCACTGGAAGTGTGCTTTATGCACAAGCAAGCCCACGTGTATGCGTACTTGACGCGTGCACGTCGCTTGCGTTATTCGCCACCCACGCGTAAGCGTTTATGACGCGTACGCGTGGACTTGGAAATCGGCGTAAATGGGTGTTTTACCCGAAAGATGTGCTGGCTTGGGGCTAGAATTATGCTAGAAGCACAATCTTCATCACGCGTACGCGTCCCTGACACGTGCGCGTCATTTTCACTTTGCCCCCATCCACGCGTGCGCGTACCTGATGCGCACGCGTCGTTTGTCTTTTTAGCCCTCATGCGTATCAACCCGAGAGTTGTGCACGCGCGGGGCTGCTTTCGCACGATTCGCACAAACTGAGAGCACGCGTGCGCGTCTGGAGTACGTGTCACTTGAACTTTATGTGATCCACGCGTACGCGTCGCATGCGACGCACAATTAAATCAGAACGATGCCAGATTTCAATTCTCCCCTCCCCCAATCCTAATTCTTGTTCAATCCTTATTCTTTCTTCTTCCTTCTTTCTTATTTATTCCTTATTACTATCTATCACTTTCTTCTTCCCTTTTTCATCTTCTACACCAGGTTTCTTTTCTCTCTCTCCTCTCCTCTACTTTTTCATACTTCTTTCAAATATTGCATTTACTTATTTTTCTTTCTTCTCAATTTTTCTTTCATGCTTATTTATTTATGGTCTCTTTTTCTTTCTTTTCTCATACATTCTTATGTTGGTATTGGAGTTTTATTTGGGTAGTACCTTATTATACTTGAGCTTGTGGATATTATGTGGAATGATTTGACAATTGACATATTAAATTGGCTCTCCCATGCATTTGGATTTTATTATTTTCATTCCTATTTCAAGTTGCACACCACGTGTTTGTGAAAAAGCTTTTTTGGCATTTTGAATCCTATTTTGTCTTACTCTTTTACTTGAATGCCTCTTTTTCACAACACTAGTGCCCCTCATGTATTGGGATTATCGTTCACAATTGTCATCATTACAAATGCTCTTTAATTTGGCACATCTATTACTTGATGCTTGAGTTATGCTTCTCATGCCTAGTACTTGCATGCTTTTACCCTCTTGCGTCTAATTATTATGCTTTGCCTTCTTGATCTTAATTGTTGTCTTACCTACATGTTGTAGCTACCATGTATTTAAGCTATTATCTTCCCTTTGGCATTCATTATCACTTGGAATTTCTTCCTTCCAGTTCTTTAGTTATTTATATTTAATATTCTTCCTTTTCTTTCTTCTTTAGACATGGGTACCAAGAAAGAAAAAGAGAAAGCCACTGACAAGACACTGGCAAGGAGAGGAACCAAGAGAGCTCCGGCTAAGTCGCTTCCATTTACCAGCGTCAAGCCGCCAACAAAGCGAGTAAAGATGATTATTAAAGTTGATGCAGCAGAGATCGCCTTTCCCGTACGGGACTCCACACGGTTCACTAACCGTTATTGCGAACAGATGTTCCCCATCCTAGCTAAGAGGAACTACAACAATGAGCATCTGCTCATTGTCCCAACACACTTTGTTGACTTTGTGGAGCCCCGAATTGAGAGGAGACAGTGGGGATTTTTGAGGAGGCGGCCACGGGAGGCCAACTTATCATGGGTAGTTGAATTCTACTCCAACTTCTACTCACCTACCCTGCAGACTATTTATGTTCGTTAGAAGCAAGTTCCTGTCTCCGAGAGTGCCATACAGAGAGTACTAGACCTTCCACCTAGTCCAGAGGGATTGGATGCATATCAAGAGGCTTCTCTTAAGCGCCAGACGTACCAGTTCGACTGGGCCAGCGTCCTTGGAGTTATCGCTTGACCTGGCAGCACCTGGATCTATGGGCCGCATCGGTCAAAACCCAAGAGCATCTCCGTCCAGTCACTTACCTTGGAGGCTCACATGTAGGCACAGATTATGTCCCACTATCTCTTTCCGAGCACTCACGAGTCAACCTTCACAGCAGACATGGCTATTCTTCTCTGGTGCATCCGGACAGAGCAACCTCTCAACCTGCCCCGACACATCCGCCAGGCAATGGGACACGTACAGATGGCGGGTAATGGTGCGGATTTTCTAACCACAGACTTACCGGCAAGTGCACCGGGTCGTACCAAGTAATACCTTACGTAAGTAAGGGTCGATCCCACGAGGATTGATGGATTAAGCAACAATAGCGTTTGATGGGATTAGTTAGACAAACAGAAAATAATGTTTGGGAGTTCAAAAGACATTAAACAATATTAAAAATATTAAAGACATGCAGATAAATAAATTAGGAATAAAATATGGAGAAAATAGTTAAGGTTTCAGGGTTATCTATTTTTCCTGATTAATTTTTTTTACTAACTATTTTAATCATGTAGGATTTAATTTATGGCAAACTATATGTGACTAGACCCTAATTCCTTAGACCTTCCTAGTCTCCTCTAAAATTCATCAACAGCCAATTCCTTGGTCAATTAATTCCAATTAGAGGGTGATAATCAATTTCTAGTTTATATGCCACAAAAACTCTAATTATCCAAGAGGTAAAAGGATTATATGTCACGTATCCTATTAAATTCAGATAATTAAAATTTAGGAGAAATAGTTTTCAAGCTGTTGTTCAGGTAAAGAGCTTTTCCAAGTTTTACAAGAACTCAAATAGAAAGAGGGTCATACTTCCGTTCCACCCAAATTCATAAAATAAAGAGCGAAAACAATTCTTAAATTATAAATCCATACATAAATTAAAATAGTAAAAGCAATAAAATTAATCCATAGAAATAGACAGAGCTCCTAACCTTAACAGTGGAGGTTTAGTTGCTCATGGAAAAGAGAAAATAAGGATTCAGGTAAAAATGTACCGAGTTCCAATCTGATGGCATCAGATCCCTTTTTATAACTAATCCTAATAAATTTAAAATCTAATATTTAAAATTAAACTTAAAATAATATCTTTTCCTAATTTAATATTTGAATTTAAATTTGAATTAATTAACAGATCTTCAGTTGATGGGTGGGGACCACTTGTTCTATCCATTCTGCAGCTTCTAATCTGTGTTTTCGGAGCTGAAAATTGAGTTAAAACAGCCCAGAAATCGCCCCCAGCATTTTTCTGCATTTTCTGCACGTGGTGCATGTGACGCGTCCGCGTCGTCCACGCGTTCGTGTCATTTGTGCAGATTCCAGTCCACGCGTTCGCGTCAGGCACGCGATCGCGTCATTGCAATTTTCTCCATTCCGCGCGGTCGCGTGAGCCATGCGTCCGCGTCGGTATTCGCTGGTCATCTTCTTGGCTTCTTCTCTTTCTCTGCAGAAACTTCATCAAATCCATCCAAATGCTACCTAAAATAATTAAAATTGCACAAAACTCAAAATAGCATCCATAGTGGCTAAAATATAATTAATTCTTAATTAAATTCAATAATTTAGATGCAAATTCACTAGGAAAAGATAGACAAGATGCTCACGCATCACAACACCAAACTTAAACTGTTGCTTGTCCTCAAGCAACCAAAACTAATATAAGCTTAGGATGTGAATTTGCATGAGAATGAGAATTCGATTAAGCCCATGTCTTTTCTTATAGTGGGGTTTACAACTGCAATCCTGAACAGTTTTGGCTTCTCACTTTATCCTTTGAAGTTCAGAATGATTGGCATCCATAGGAACTCAGAATTCAGATAGTGTTATTGATTCTCCTAGTTCAGTATGTTGATTCTTGAACACGGCTACTTTATGAGTCTTGGCTGTGACCCTAAGCATTTTGTTTTTCAGTATTACCACCAGATACATAAATGCCACAGACACATAACTGGGTGAACCTTTTCAGATTGTGACTCAGCTTTGCTAGAGTCCCCAGTTAGAGGTGCCTAGAGCTCTTAAGCACACTCTTTTTGCTTTGTCCCACGACTTTAACCGCTCAGTCTCAAGCTTTTCACTTGACACCTTCACGCCACAAGCACATGGTTAGGGACAGCTTGATTTAGCCGCTTAGGCCAGAATTTTATTCCTTTGGGCCCTCCTATCCATCAATGCTCAAAGCCTTGGATCCTTTTTACCCTTTGCCTTTTAGTTTAAAGGGTTATTGGGTTTTTTTGCTTGCTTTTTCTTTTTTTCTTTTTTTTTCTTTTTTTTCTTTATTTTAAATTTTTTTTTTGCAAGCTTTGTGTTTTTCACTGCTTTTTCTTGCTTCAAGAATCAATTTTATGATTTTTCAGATTATGAATAACATTTTTCTTTTTCATCATTCTTTCAAGAGCCAAGAATTTTAACATTCATAAACTTCACTATCAAAAAAAAAATATGCACTGTTCATGTCATGCATTCAGAATCACAGAAAATACCACCACATTTAAGTAAATAAAACTATTATTCAATATAGACCCACTTTCTCATGTAATATATCACTCCTATATATATATATATATATATATATATATATATATATATATATATATATATATATATATATATATATATATATATATATTTCAAGCTCAGTGAGTAATACATGAGACATCTTTTCAGAATTAAAGCAATAGAAAAACTAAACTAGTCCTAGGATTCTAACTAATAAAGGATCATGCAACAAACAAAGCAAAATAACAGGAAACCGGAACATAACATGGAAAAAGTGGGGAAGAATAAAAATGAAAGGAACTCAACCACGTTAATTATCCTAGCGGTCGCTTTATTCTTCAGGTTGTGCTCCTTCGCGAAGATGATTCGCCTCCCTTTTGTACTAGAAAACCTATAAGCGCAGCGTCAACACCAAACTTAAAGGTTTACTTGTCCTCAAGCAAAGAAGAACTGAAAATAGAAGAGACAAATATTAAAATGAAAGAAAAAAATAAAAGGATAAGAAAATAAGAGAGAATTAGGATTGGGAGAGAAAGAGAAAGAAAACTGGGCGGCGTAAGCGACGCGTTCGCGTGCAGCACGCGATCGCGTACGTCGCGCATTCTTCATAATGACGCGTTAGCGTCAAGCACGCGTTCGCGTGGATGGTCATATACGCTACTGACGCGAACGCGTCAGTCACGCGTCCGCGTGACCGAATTTGTGCTTTTAGCACACTTCTTGCCCCAAGCTGGCACAACTCTCTGCCCAAATGCTCTTTTACGTCGAATTTGCAGGTCACACGATCGTGTCGGTGACGCGACCGCGTGAATGACAAAAATCACAAACGACGCGAACGCGTGAGGTACGCGATCGTGTGGGATCGTTTGTGCGAAAGGCTCCATTCTGGCGCCACTCCCACGCAACTCTCTGTAACTTTTTATTTTTTTCTTGCACCCCTAGATGACGCGTTCGCGTCAGCGACGCTGGTGCGTCGGGTGCTTTTTTTTTAAATTATAGCTTGAGGTGTTCGGTTCCTGGAAGAACATAGCTGCATGATCAGAAAATTAGTAAGAACTCAAAAAAATAAAAAAAAATAAAATAACTAAGAAAACTACTACTATGAAAAATAGCTAAGGATACGAATTTATCGGGTTGCCTCCCGACAAGCACTTCTTTATCGTCACTAGCTTGACAGTCAGCTCCTCTAAGGAGGAGGATCATAGGGGCTCAGCTCTTCACCCCTTACTTTGAACTTCTTTCCTATGTCTCATAACGTAGCTCAATATGCTCCAGAGAAAGGATTTTGATTACTGTATAAACCCATGCTGGATTGATGGTCAACACCACCTTCATTCCTAGGGAGAAACCTTCAGTGGGGATCTTTTTGTTTCTCCATCCTCTGGGTATTTTTTCTTTTTGGGGACCTCCTCTTTGGTGGATGATGCAGTTTCAACACCAAACTTAGGTTTGATGTCAGGCAAAATTTTATCGGTTGTCACCACAGGAGGTTTGAGTTGCAAATTCTGCTGTGCATCATCAGGGGGTTCTTGAAGGTTTGGATCAATAAGCTCAGCCTGCATGCACCTCTCTTCTTCACCTGTTGAATGTACATCTTTGAAGACATGAAAGACCAGTTGCTCATTATGCACTCTAAGCACTAATTCACCCACTTCTACATCAATCAGAGCTCTTCCAGTGGCTAGGAATGGTCTTCCTAGAATTATAGAGGCATTATCATCCTCCCCTGTATCAAGAATCACAAAATCTGCTGGGAGGAAGAACTTACCCACTTTGACCAAGATATTCTCCAATAATCCGTATGCCGGCTTCATAGATTTGTCCGCCATCTGTAATGCTATCTTTGTGGGTTGTGCCTCTTGGATCTGCAGCTTCTTCATCACAGACAAGGGTATTAAATTGATGCTTGCTCCCAGATCACATAAAGCTTTCTCAAAGGTTGTGCTCCCAATAGTGCATGGAATTTGAAAGCTCCCTGGATTTGGCATCTTTCTTGGCAAGTTATTCTGAATTACAGCACTACATTCCTTAGTCAGGACTACTGTTTCATCTCCCTTTAAATGCTTTTTCTTTGACAACAGCTCCTTCATGAACTTGACATAGATAGGCATTTGCTCCAAAACCTCAGCAAAAGGAATATTGATTTGTAACTTTCTAAAGATATCCAAGAACTTTGAGAACTGTTTGTCCTTGGTCTCCTTTTGAAGTCTCTGAGGATATGGCATTTTAGGCTTGTATTCAGGAGCCTTTGGCAAAGTAGGATAAGTGTCAAGAGAGTCTGGGAATGGGTTGTCCGCACGCTTTGGAGGGGCGTGTTCTACTTCTTCCTTCTTCTCCTCTGGAGCTTCCTTTTCAACTAGCTCTTTATTGGCCTTGGTCTCAGAGCCAGCTACTTTACCACTTCTTAATTGAATACCCTTGCAATCTTCTCCTGAGTTCACCACTGTATCACCTTGAACTGTACTTGCAGACCTCTCAAGTATTTGCTTGCTCAGTTGGCCCACTAGCACCTCTATGTTTCTAATGGAGGCCTTAGTTTCCTGCATAAATTGTGCTTACGCACTTGCCACTTGTTCACTTATTATGGTGATAGCCTTGCATTCCTCTCTTGAATTTGGAATTGTGTTACCAGGAAGGCTATTAGTGGTCCTCTGATCAATTTTATTGACCTTTGTGGCTAATTAACCCATTTGAATTTCCAAGTTCTTGATGGATGCTCTGGTTTTCTATCTAAAACCTGTCAATATTGCTTCCAAATCATTGTTCTGCTGGAAACCGCCCTAAGAACTATTGTTGACGTTCTGAGGTCTCTGAGGTTGGTCCCTCCATCCAAAATTTGGGTGATTCCTCTATCCCTGGTTGTATGTCTTAGAATATGGATCATTGTTGGGATTTCTAGGACCACTCCCCATGTAATTCACCTGTTCAGAAGAAGGTTGAGCATAATCATAATTATCATTTTGTATAAAGTTACATGCCATGTCATAGGAGACTTCTTGTGGTGGATTTTGGGTGTTGATAGCTGAGACTTGCATGCCACCCATCTGTTGAGTAAGTAGATTTATTTGCTGAGACATCAGCTTATTCTGAGCAAGAAGAGCATTAACAGCTTCTACTTCCAACACACCTCTCTTTTGAGAGGTTTCAGAGTTCACAGGATTCCTGTTAGATGAGTAGAGATATTGGTTGCTTGCAACTAATTCAATCAGCTCAATAGTCTCCTCTGGTGTCTTCTTCTTGTGCAATGAACCACCTGCAGAGGTATCTAAGCTCATCTTTGACATCTCTCCTAAGCCTTCATAAAAGATATCCAGTTGGGTCCACTTGGAGAACATGTCAGGAGGGCATTGCCTAGTCAGTAGCTTGTATCTCTCCCAAGCTTCATAAAGAGTTTCACCCTCCTTCTGTCTGAAAGTCTGAACCTACAACCTAAGCTTAGTCAGCTTCTTTGGTGGGAAAAATTTAGTGAGAAATTCAGTAACGACCTTTTCCCAAGTATTCAGACTCTCCTTTGGTTGGGAATCTAGCCATAGCTTTGCTTTATCCCTCAGAGCAAACGGGAAAAGCATGAGTCTGTACACCTCTGGATTCACTCCATTTGTCTTCACAGTATCACATATCTACAGAAAATCAGATATGAACTGATTTGGATCCTCATGAGAAAGTCCATGATACTGGCAGTTTTGCTGCACCAGGGTGACCAGTTATGGCTTCAACTCAAAGTTGTTTGCAGTTATAGGAGGCACCACAATACTTTTTCCATAAAGATCCGCAGTAGGGGCAGAATAAGAGCCAAGCACTCTCCTCTGTTGATCATCCCCATTCGGATTTACCACATTGGCATTAGCATTATTATTTGCCATAGTGGATTCTGCAGCCTTGCAAAGTCTTTCTTGTTGTAAACGTTGCCTGAAAGTTCTTTCAGGTTCAGGATCAAAGTCTAAGAGATGTTCTTTGTCTCTATTCCTGCGCATACGCAAGTAGAAAACGAGAAAAAATGGGACTCTCTACGTCAGAGTGCAAAGAAGTCCCTGTGAGGTAACCTGTGTAA
Organism: Arachis ipaensis; assembly: GCF_059453495.1. Classification (NCBI taxonomy): domain Eukaryota; kingdom Viridiplantae; phylum Streptophyta; class Magnoliopsida; order Fabales; family Fabaceae; genus Arachis; species Arachis ipaensis. Next base: position 32,093,489 of record NC_142442.1, read on the forward strand.
AATAAAATAAAAATACTAAATAGATAAAAAAAATTCAAAAATTTAAAAAAAATAAACAGAAAAATTAAAATAAAAGCAATTGGGTAACACCAAACTTAATTTCAGAAATTAAAGAAAAAATATTAATACTAAAATATTTATTTATTTATTTAATTTTTTTATTTATTTATTTTTTATTAAATTTAAAGATAAAAACAAAACTAATAAAATATAGAAAGAGAAAATAAAATAATGGAAGTAAACAAAAACAAAAATAAAAGAAAGTAAAAATAGAAGGAAATTAAAATAAAAATGAAATAATAAAATATAAAAAAATAAAAACGAACTAAAAAAAAGAAAGAAAGAAAGATCAAAGCAAAAGGACGTAAAGGAAACAGGAGGGGGGAGAAACGAACGAAACTGTACGGGAAATAAAATAAATAAAAAAAAATAAAAATTAATAATAATAAAATAGAACTAATTAAAATTAAAACGCCTAATCTAAGCAATCAAATAACTAATAGTTGTTAATCACAGTCAATTCTCGGCAACGGCGCCAAAAATTTGGTGCGGATTTTCTAACCACAGACTTACCGGCAAGTGCACCGGGTCGTACCAAGTAATACCTTACGTGAGTAAGGGTCGATCCCACGAGGATTGATGGATTAAGCAACAATAGCGTTTGATAGGATTAGTTAGACAAACAGAAAATAATGTTTGGGAGTTCAAAAGACATTAAACAATATTAAAAATATTAAAGACAGGCAGATAAATAAATTGGGAATAAAATATGAAGAAAATAGTTAAGGTTTTAGAGTTATCTATTTTCCCTGATTAATTTTTTTTACTAACTATTTTAATCATGTAAGATTTAATTTATGGCAAACTATATGTGACTAGACCCTAATTCCTTAGACCTTCCTAGTCTCCTCTAAAATTCATCAACAGCCAATTCCTTGGTCAATTAATTCCAATTAGAGGGTGATAATCAATTTCTAGTTTATATGCCACAAAAACTCTAATTATCCAAGAGGTAAAAGGATTATATGTCACGTATCCTATTAAATTCAGATAATTAAAATTTAGGAGAAATAGTTTTCAAGCTGTTGTTCAGGTAAAGAGCTTTTCCAAGTTTTACAAGAACTCAAATAGAAAGAGGGTCATACTTCCGTTCCACCCAAATTCATAAAATAAAGAGCGAAAACAATTCTTAAATTATAAATCCATACATAAATTAAAATAGTAAAAGCAATAAAATTAATCCATAGAAATAGACAGAGCTCCTAACCTTAACAGTGGAGGTTTAGTTGCTCATGGAAAAGAGAAAATAAGGATTCAGGTAAAAATGTACCGAGTTCCAATCTGATGGCATCAGATCCCTTTTTATAACTAATCCTAATAAATTTAAAATCTAATATTTAAAACTAAACTTAAAATAATATCTTTTCCTAATTTAAGATTTGAATTTAAATTTGAATTAATTAACAGATCTTCAGTTGATGGGTGGGGACCACTTGTTCTATCCATTCTGCAGCTTCTAATCTGTGTTTTCGGGGCTAAAAATTGAGTTAAAACAGCCCAGAAATCGCCCCCATCGTTTTTCTGCATTTTCTGCACGTGGTGCATGTGACGCGTCCGCGTCGTCCACGCGTTCGCGTCATTTGTGCAGATTCCAGTCCACGCGTTCGCGTCAGGCACGCGATCGCGTCATTGCGATTTTCTTCATTCCGCGCAGTCGCGTGAGCCATGCGTCCGCGTCGGTATTCGCTGGTCATCTTCTTGGCTTCTTCTCTTTCTCTGTAGAAACTTCATCAAATCCATCCGAATGCTACCTAAAATAATTAAAATTGCACAAAACTCAAAATAGCATCCATAGTGGCTAAAATATAATTAATTCTTAATTAAATTCAATAATTTAGATGCAAATTCACTAGGAAAAGATAGACAAGATGCTCACGCATCAAGTAACCTGACTTTCCTCGCCTTGGTTTCAGATTTAGTCTCTGCAACAGGTGTGTCCTATCGGGCACGAGACACGAAGGTCCTGATCCCTAGGGCCGGCCAGTTCTCTCTGCAAGCTGGCCTGCAGGCCCATCTTTAGATACTCCTCCTTCTTCTGCACCACAAGCATCATCCACCCATCAGATGTTACTTCAAATCCTTGAGAGGTTCGACCGGCAAGACCGACAGATGGAGCAAATGGAGTACCGTAACAAGCGCCGATACAACTATCTGAAGGAACTCATAGTTGGTACTCAACCACCTCCAGAGCAGAAGGACGCCCCTGACTCCCCTTCATATAGTAGCACAGAAAGCCAAGGCAAACCAGACAGTGGAGGCGATGCTTCCAGCCCTACCTTGCTCCTTACTGATGGCACGGAGGACCGTGCCAAGCCTTAAGTGTGGGGAGGTCAGCCCTTGACTTCCGGAGGTAACTTCTCTCTCTTAACACCAACATGTTAGTTTTTCTTTTGTTAGATAGCATAGATTGCATGATAATAATTGTTTGCATGTATGTTTTGCTTGGTTAAAGTAATGAGTTTCTTTTTCAAAGACCTTTTTTTTATAGTATTTCACTAATTTAAATTAAAATTTGTATTAAACTTGTTTGAGGATTGTAATTTGGAACATGAATTATAGCTAAGAACACACAACCTGTGAGATTTTGAGCTTAATTGCATGGTTATATTATTTAACCATGATTTTTATTCTTGTGTGTGTTTTCTTATCTATGATTGTAATCTTTGCTTTGTTCCATTCTATATGTTCATTGTTTAGTGTATTTACATGCATGCATATAATTGAGGCCATCATTTGTTATTAGCTCACTTATCCCAAATAGCCTACCTTTTCAATTATCTTTGTTTGCCACCTTGAGCCTTTTAATCCCCTTGTTCTATATTTTACCACATCACCAGCCTTAAGCGGAAAAATAATTAATTACCCCAATTGAATCTTTGGTTAGCTTAAGATAGAGATTGTGTGTCAATTAAGTATGGGAAACTGTGGGAACTTGGGTTGAAGAAATGGTGCTGTGTTTTATTGACAAAAGTATTGGGAATTTGGGTGTACACTCATGTGAGATCAGAAAAATTAAAAACCCATGTGCATTGATATGTTATGTTTGCTTTCATATTAAAAAAAAATTCAATTTTACAGCATAATTAAATAAATAAATAAATAGGGGACAAAATTACCCCAATGTTAAGTTTAATAAAAGATCAATGCATATGTGGTAAAATTAAATAAAAATTTGATACATGAGTATGTGATGCAAAAGTGGGAATTTTGGGTAGCTAGGCATGATTTTAGAAGTACATAGAGTGTGTGTGTGTGTTAGGTGAGAACTTAGGTTAGTCAAAGATTCAATTTATAGCTCACTTGTCCATACATATATCCTCACCCTTACCTTAGCCCCATTACAACCTTGAAAAGACCTCATGATGTTTGCATTGGTGCATTAAATATTTGTTGATTGGTTAGATGAAGAACAAAGTTTTAGAAAGCATGACTAGAGAAGAGTAGAATGATTAACCCTAGACACTTGAGAGATTAGAGTGCATATACACTACCAGTGAGGGTTCAATACTTGATTCTATGTTCCCTGCTTTCATGAGCTATCTTCTTACAGGTTTACTTGTCTTTACTGTATGATTTGAATTAGTGGAATCTAATTTATGTTTGTCTTGGAGAACTTGTTTATTTTTAACCAAGTAGGCAGAAACATCTTAGCATATAGTTGCATTCATATATAGGTTGCATCTCATGAGTCTTACTTTCCCCTATTTATTCCTTTGCTCTCCTTGAGCTTAGCATGAGGACATGCTAATGTTTAAGTGTGGGAAAATTGATAAACCACTATTTTATGGTTTATCTTATGCTCAATTGAGTAGTTTTTTATCAAGTCTTTGAACACTTATTCATACTATTTGCATGATTTTACAATTCCTTCCCAAGTTTGTTCTATGGTTGAAAACTTACTTCCTAAGCCTTTAAATTGTGTATTTGTAATTCCCCTTTATACCATTCGATGCCGTGATTTGTGCGTTAAGTGTTTTCAGGTTTACAGGGCAGGAATGGCTTAGAGGATGGAGAGGAAGCTTGCAAAAATGGAAGGATCACAAGAAATAAAGGAGATAACAAGCGAGGAATGACGCGTGCGCGCACCTGACGCGTGCACGTGAATTGGAGTTTGCACGGCGACCCGTGCACATACCAGAAGCGTACGCGTGACATGCGCCACGTGCAGAAATCTCAGAAAATGCTGGAAGCGATTTTGGGCTGAGTTTGGTTCCCAGTTTTCGGCCCAGAAACACAGACTAGAGCCAGGGGACAAGCAGAGACTCAACACACATTCACACATTCTGATTCGCATAGTTTTGAGTTTTTAGTTTGAATCTTAGAGAGAAAAGACTACTTCCTCTAGGTTTCCTTCACATTCATAGTTTGAGTTTTATGCTTTTGATTTGGATATTGAGAAGAGTTACTACCTCCGTCGAAGTTTTCATTATTCTAGTTTGTTTCCTTATTCCTTTACTCTTTTAATTTCCATTAACCCTGTTCAGATAGGTATGTTTATGATTTTGGATTTATTAATGCAAAGAACTATTTTTACCTTTAATTAATTTTCAGTTATTATTTATTTTATCATGTCTTCTTCTTATTCCCTTTATATGTCTGTGAACGGTGTATTCATGTCAATGGAGTAGACTCCCAACTTGACTTGGGATTTGATTAAGAGGAAACCCTTGAGTTGGAATACTCAAGTGTTAATTTTTATTGGAAGTTGTTGGCTAGCTCTCTAGTCTCTGACCCTAATCCTTCCTTAAGAGAGGGTTAGGACTTGGGATTCAGAATTGGTTAGTTAGTTACTTGACTTTCCTTTATTCAGTAAAGGATAACTAAGTAGAACAATAACCTTTCACTATTACACTTGGAAAAATCCAAAAAGGATAGAACTTCCGATTAATCCTCTCCCGGTCAAAGCTTTTATTTTAATTATATAAATTCTCTCGTTAATTTTCATTGCTTTAATTTACAATTATTTACTTTTCTGTTCTCCAACTCTTAAAATTTCTCAGAAAACTTCTGACTAATAAAATAGCACTCTTTTGTCAACTCGTTAGGAGATGACCTGGGATTTCTACTCCCAGTATTTTTTTATTCTAAAATTATGACAACCATTTCTAAATTGATAAGCGGAGTTTTCGTCGGTTAAGAACTATACTTGCAACGCTGTTTTCTCTATAAATTTTAATCGGCAATTTTGCGCCACGTCAACCCACTTGTTATTGGAAACATTAGCAGTTGGAATCTTATTTTTGGTCGATACCCCTTGAGCCTTTTTGTCGACCATCGTCATAGTACACATTTGTTGTTTGATAGGAGTGTTTATTGGTTCCTGCTCTTACCTTTACCAACTTGCTTCAGTCGAGCCTGCCTTAATTCCTCTTGGTAAACATATTCTTTTCTTTTCTTGTAAGACTCAAATGTCCTAGAAGTTGAGGCGTTGAACAAAGCATTACATTAAGGATAAACAACAACGTTGCCTTCCTCCTCTCTTTACTTTAGCAAAAAATCCAACAAATCTTCCCTTACCTTTAAATAAATAAGTCTCTCAGATTTAAACATATCCAGTTTGAATTGGTCATCCTAGGTAACTGGTTTGACAATTGCCATATTAACTCAAAAAGCCAATTCCTTAGCTTCAGCAAAGTTCGAGGTGACTTGGAATATCAAAATCTACCTTTACTTCAGGCTTTTCTGCAAATTTTAGTCAACCATATTCAATAGCCTTCTAAATTAAGTCCCTGAAATGTATGCAATTATTAGTATAATATCCAGAAGCTTGATGAATTTTACCAAATTATTTCTAATTTCAAATACAAAAAGATTTTTATTCCTTTCAGGGAGAACAAGTTTCTTATCATTTAAAAGCATGTCGAAGATTTGTTCAAATTTTGTCAAATAAAAGGAATATGCTCTCCCCCTTGATAAGGGAGCTTTTTCTTTAGCTGGGTTAAGAGATCGACACACATAAGGTAGACAATCTTTTGACATTATTACAAAAGTAGTTTCATTATTCGACTCTTTTTTCAGCCATGCATTCGACAAAAGCTACTTTTTGTTAAAGAAAGTTTTCTTTTTATTTGACTCATGCTCCTTTTTCTTTATTGAGTGTTTCAATCTATTGAGCCTTGCCAACCAACTGAGCTAAGTCGACAAACTGCCGGTTCACTAGCTTCTTAAAAATACTAAAGTCAAGGCCATTGAAAGCCATTTGGACAACCTTTAGTTTAGGAATAGGAGTGAAACATATGTTTCTCATATTCTTGAATTGTATGAGATAATAATCAATTGGCTTTTCCTTCTCTCTGCTAATTGTAAACAAATCTGATAAGGTTACCTTTAGTTATCCTATAGAGAATTGATCATGTAAACTTCTTTCTAATTGTACCCAATTGTGAATCGAATTAGGCTGCAAATTAGAAAACCATGTAAAAGCATTTTTCGTAAGAGAAGAAGAAAAGTAACTCATTTTCAAGTATTCATTATTTGTTAATTCTCCTATGTCAAACATATACCGAGGCACATGCTCGACAATCGACTCACCACTTTCTCCTGAAAACTTGGTGAGGGATTTCGGGGCCTTGATGCCCTAGGGAGTTTAGCCTATATTACATAGTCGAAAAATGGGGATATAAAATAAGGCTTATTTGTTACAGCTATGTTAAACCCTGCTCTATTCAAAACTCGCTCGACAGCTGGGTTTTGTTTTGACCATAGGCTTGAGCAGTATTATTTGCTCTAACATCATTTAATACCCTATTTGAATCATCTTCCCTGTGTACCAAAGAGGATTATTTGCACGTGTTCTACCTAATGTGGATATTATAGGGTTAAATGATCGATTAGTTGCTCCTGTAATGTCATCGACTTGACTAGTCACTTACTCTATTCTAGCATTGTTATTTTCTATCATGGGGTTTAAAACTGTAGGCATCTGCTGAGTAAGCATATTGACTAAGTCGTGGTGGTTATCTTCAATCTGTTATACAGCAAAAAATTTGACTATTTTTGGAGGCACTGTCCCAACAAGAATTCGCCTCGATATTTTTGGAAAAATAGATCCCCCTACTACCCATAATCGACCCGTTTGGCTGGGCTGACCCTATGTCCTGTGTCGGAAAGACACTTGGCATTGTCATGGGTACTCATCAAATAGATATAAGAATTGTAATTAAATCCACTAAGGTTATAGCCTCTTTGCATACCCATTTGAGGATACCTTGGAGGAGGCAAGGGATTGTATAAAAGCTTATATCTTATTGTTGTAACTCCTCATAAACATTCAATATTTTGGTTTTCATAAGATGGGGAATAATTAGGAGGCAGCTCATAAGGGGGCCATGTTGCTGGTGTGGTGGAAGGAATTCCCTCTGTAACAATTATAGGAGTTATTCTTTGACCAACACTAACCACTGCGGGAGTCGATTCAGTTTTCGGTCTTCTCGTGCTACTTTTTCCAGTCTGTCCATCGTCATTATTCGACATATCAGTCGAAGTGGAAGCAATATCTGACATATTTATTAGCTTTTCACTACGTAATTGCATGCAAAATTGGACACTAAATCATACTAGGATTCCACCGGACGTGCCAATTTATTTTGCTTGATTTCAACAGGAGTTTCGATCAAGCTTTGTATCAATAATCTCAATTTGGAAAGCAGATATGACTCCTCTAAGAAGAGAGGTTGAAATGAGCCTTGTATATAGTATAAAAATATTGGAATTCATATATTAATAATAGAGCTATAACCAAATGATTAACATGAATAAAGACATTGAAAATTAAATAACATTACAAACTGAAATTTGCAAAAGAAAACATAATGAAGAAATACTCCAAATTTGGAAATGAAAGAACAAATGAAGAACAAAGAAGAAAGCTGAAAAGAAAGAAACAAAATAAATTGACTTCAAATACTTTCATGCACTTACACTCCATGATTTTTCTTGACGTCAGTGTGACTTGGAAAACTTTCTTGCATAGATTTAGTATAATTTGAAATGTTGAATTAAAGTCCCTCTGACCTTCTTCTATTCCTCCATCTATAGAGAAAGAATCTGTACTGTGCTGCATAATTATTGATTTTCTACCCACGTTATTGGTTCTTTACTCTCCAGGGTTAACTACCCACGTTCTTATCTCACCTTAAGAATCAAATAATAATTGTGCAAACCAATCTTATTCAGTGTGCACTCATTTGTTTTCTGCGTGTTATTGCACCTTTTATTAGTTTGACGTCACTGTCACATATTTGACTCTGCTACCATTATTCTCTTATCGCCTTTTCGACTGTCCTAATCTCATAGTACCTTCATCATGTTACTTCATAGTGGAAATATTGCCATGTCGAATTTTGTATCAACAGTTAAATTAAGCTATAGAGTGAGATGTTGGAAACTTAGAATTTAATGGTCGAATTGTAACAAATCATTTGAGCATATGATGTTGTTCAACAACATAAGTAAAGATTTACACCGAACATCATGTTTAAACGGATCCCTCATCTTCCGTGTATAGGCATAAGTTAGGTACATATTCGATGCGACGTTCTTATTTACCATTACTAAAAACACAAAAGTTAGACAACCAAATGATTTTTTAATCAAACTCAACTAAGGTACTGTGTCGCACTTTTTCTTCTTTTTTCTTGTACGTACTTTTTTTTTCTTCTTCTTCTTCTTTTTCTTCTTCTCCTCCTTTGTTTTACTTCTCTTCCTGTTTTGTTATTGTCGTTGTTATCATCACCACCTCGTCCTCCTCCTTTTTTCATTTAATTTCTTCTCTTTCTTTTTTTTATTCTGTCTCCTCCTTTATTATCATTATCATCATCACTACCACCACCATCATTATCATCATCTTCTTCTTCTGCTTCTTCTTAGTTAAACGTTACATAATTAGTTTAACGATAACAAAATCACAAGATTTAGTTGTAAATAATACATAAATTTTTAATGATCGACACAAGAACTTTTGATGAATGACACCGAAATTTTTGGTGAATAACACAAGAACTTTTCAAAGAATTACAAGCTCAACCAATAAAATATATTTAAATATATTTTAGATTCAAAAAACACATCAAATCATTATAAATGATAGATAAATAGCTAAATCTCTTATATATTAGTTCAATACCATACAATCAATTCAGTGATAACAAAAACGTATCATTTAGTTAGAAATGACAACAATTTTTAGTAAATGACAAAAGAAATCTTTAAAAAAACACAAGTCCAAAATCTTAACTCACTCAACTAATAAAGTACATTCAAATGTGTTTGGGAACTAAAAAATACAACAATTTGTTGCAAATGACACTAGAATGGCTAGACCTTTTATATATTAGTTTAATACCATTCAACTAGTTCAATGATAAGAAAAGTATATCATTTAGTAGAAAATAATACGGTTAACAAATTCCTGTGTCACGGTTAAAAAATTTCGGTTTCAAAATTAAGAAACTTCATGTGTCACAAATAAAAATTTTTGGTGCTATTTTTTAATAAATTCTGCATAATTCAAAACTCTCCTGGTAATCTTCTTTCAAATTCCCATAAATCTTGTTTTACCCTCTTAACAAGAATATGTGTCACAGTTAAAAATTTTTGGTGTCAAAATTAAGAAAATTCTTGTGTGATGGTTAAAAAGTTTTGATGTTATTTTTTTGATAAATTATGCACAATTCAAACTTTTCATCATCCTCTTCTTCTGGATTATCATCATCATTATCTTCTTTTTTTCTTCAACTTTTCTTTCTTAATTCACATTCTCATCATAATTCTTCTTGTTTCACCATCTTAACAAGAATAAAAATAAGAAAAAAATCAAACAAACAAGAAGAAGAAATAAAAAATACTTCAATAACCACCAGGAAGAAGAGGAGAACAAATAAAAAAATGCAGCAACAACAACAGCAATAAAAGAATGTCAATGAGAAGGAAATATGTGAAGAAGAAAAAAGAACACAAAAAAGTAGTGTGTGATTTATGCACGCGTTATGTGAGTCATTTTTTTTGTTAGATTGGGTCATCTTGGTTGAACTTGATTGACAAAAATATTTAAATGTATAATGAAACCGTACTAGAAATTGCAACTTCAAATTCTTTGATACAGAATAAACTACCAAAATGATACTTAAAAATTTATATAACTAATAAAAATAATTTTCATAGATATGTAAGATAGATAAGCCTTGAAAATTTAAAAATGTAACGAAAATAGCATATATAATACATACACTAAATGAAGGTTTAAGAGATCGAATTTTAATACAATTTTTTGTAGGCATTAATTGAAAAATGAACATTTTTATCTTTAAATTTGTTGATTTTATATCTAATGAATTTTTGTGGCTTTATGTTTTTGCAAATGGCCTAAAATATTTTTAAAAATTGAACGAATTTCGCTCTTTTTTTTTAATCGCTACTTAAATAATTATCTAAATTTTCTGTAAAAATTATGACCAAATGCACTTTTTAAATACGAAATTTATTTACCACTTGTAAAATATTTTTTTATTATTTTTATTTAAAATTACTGATATTCTTTTTATTAATTGTGAATATGCTCAAAAACACCAAACAAGTTCTCCTATGCCTACTAATGGTCATAACGATATAATAATTTTTTGTACTCCTTTTGAATAATTGTGGAAAAACTGATATTCTTAGTATTCAGATTTAAAGTCAGTTGCTATATAAAGTACAATAGTAATAAAAAGAATACTTTTACAGTATCATTAAGTTGAATACTTATGTTTTGTAAGACTTTTACATTAGTATATAATGGAATCAAATATTTTTATTACTATCATAATTATAAATATATATATTTGTGCTTAAATTCCAAATTTACATTAATAATACTAGTGTATTAATAAAATTATTGACCCACTAGGATTTTTAGTGCAACTGCATGACGTGCCTTCCTAAACACACCTTGATTAACACATCATTAATCATTCTTTGATTCAAAGTGGACCTCCATGGAGAGGAGAAAAGATCCTGACCGTGACAATCAAGAAAATAGTGATGGAGAGGCAAAGACGGTGGTAATGTTAAATGAGGAGGATGTATGGAGAGGGATTAACACTTATACAAATAGTCTGATTGGTAAACTGTTTGTAGAAAAAGCTTTCTCTGTTGGTATGAAGGAAAATGCTTTAAGGGCTATTTGGGGCAGGCCAAAGGGATTGAGAATTGTAGAATGGAGAAAAACCACTTCTAATTCTTCTTTGACAAAGAGTTGGATGTGATAAGAATTGAAAAAGTCACTCCTTGACTTTTCAAAGACTATGTGCTGCATGTGTGGAGGTGGACGGAAGAGGATCAATTAGAGGAAAGAAAGATTGAAGGTTTTCCAATCTGGGTTCAATTCTGGGACCTCCCAGAAAGCTTTAAGACCCTAGAAGCAGCTGAAAAAATGGGATGAGAATCAAAGACAATCTAAAATTGGGTTAATACTCAAATTCGTCCCTGAAAGATCACGCGTTCTCCATTTTTGTCCTTGAATGATTTTTTTAATCAAATTAGTCCTTGGATGATTTTTTTTAAATCACGTTCGTCTTTTCATTAATCTCTTCACGTTGCTGTTAACGATTTGCTGACCTGGAACGTGAAGTGGCAGCACACCCTACCAAACAACGTCGTTTTGCCCTTTAAGAGTGTGTAAGTTGTCAAACGCCACCGTTTTAAATGTAGAGAGTGTAACTCCTTGTCTCCTGAAGAAGTTCTCATTTGTTCTTCTTCACTCTCACCGTGACTTTCTGTTTCTCTGACCCATGAACTACCATCACAAAGACAAAGAAGACCTTAACGTCGTTCGCAACCATTAGATAGAGCATTGTTCGTGCGTCAGTTCTAGAGCTTGGTGGAAATCTTGAAAACAACGACACAGTGTTATTTGGGCGTTCTATGTGAGAGGTAAAATTTTTGTTTTTTTGCACAAAAAAAATTGGTAACACTATGTGAACCCTTAGTTTCCCCATTATGTGATTGAGTCATGGTGAAGAATCTGTTAGTGAATATAATAGGGTTTAGAATTTCATCCTAGTGTTTGGTTTATGATTGGTTATATGGGTAAGAGTGCCAAGACTCTGTTTTTGTGATTTCGAAAAACACTCCATGTTTTTCGTGTCAATGAAGTAATGGTTACTGGTTTAGTTCTTGTGTTGGTGATGAGTTATTGTGATGCATGTTCTGTGTTAATTTTCGATAGGATTTGGAGGCATTGATAAGCTTAGATGGCTTGCTACATTAACTTTTTTTTCTTAATATTGTTGTTTGCTATTACGTAAATTGAGGGTCCTCCGATGACATTCATATTTCATCATAGTGAAAATTTTAAAAATGATAAGAAAGGAAGTAGAATCTACAAACCAGATAATACAGAAGTCTTGATGGGGATACTCTTGATGTGTTTTTTGTTAAAGGATACTATAAAGAACTGGGATATACTGGGAGGGACATATGTTGGTGGAAAGTTCCTTGGCTCTCGCTTGAGAGTAGGTTGAGAAAGTTGGAGACTGATAAAGATCTGCTAAAAATTTGGAAGACTTGTAGAAGGAATCACAACATCATGAATATATTCTTTGAACATGGAGTTTCAGAGCCACACGTGGTGGAATGCATGAGTGAGGATGATGAAGTAATTCTGCCAAATAATGCCTCCTTCTTGCAGCTGCCCACCACACAACCTGAAATGCAAGCTACCAAAATTACATCTCATCCCACAAAGAGCTACTCACACCCATCCAAGACTAACCCTCTCCACTCCACTTCAAAAAATAATGCCAAAGCCACTCCTACTTCTTCTGGACCCAATCCTCATCCTAAAAAAAGGAGTATGTGCAGCCCAATACAAGGTCCTCCCAGCCTACACAGAAGCCTATTAATAAGCCCAATTCTCAACCCACCAAAAAATACAGTTCTCAGCCCATACAAAAGCCCAATTTCCAACCCAAGTTCCAACCAAAAAGTTTCTCCCAACCTATAAAACCTTGCATTGATCCCTTGAAAGCTACTATTAAACCAAGAAGTGGCTATCAACCTTCAAAAAAATCACATGCTCAGAATAAGAACAAGGAACATCTGCAATACACAAGTTCTAGTCGAGTTGTTAAGCCAGCCCCAATACAGGATGATAGTGACTCTCATAACTTATATGAGAGTGCTGAAGATAGTCTGTATAAACCCACTAAAGTCTTGGGAGATATCAGTGATAGTAACAGTGATGACTTCAACAGTAGAGGGCCAAGGAAAATTGATTTTAGAGAAAAGCACAGACCAGCTTCATCTAGAGGGGCTGAAAAGGTTATTGATACTGGTGACTCTAGCTAAGAAGATATTGAAGAGGATGAATCATCTGATTCTGGTAAGTCATTATTAAGTTTGTTGCCCACTGATGTTAATGTATAGTGCTTCGATGCCCTCATCTTTGTCTGTAAAAGGTTTTGCTCTAGCAAACATTTTCGTTTGTGAAATCATCAAGCCTTAAAAAAAACAAATATAAGAAGCTCTATATTTCAAAATGAAATGAATAAATGATAGCGTCACACAAACAAGTACCAGTGCACCTTATTTCAAACCGAAGATTATATAATGTGAGAATTTATACAACAAATATGTATCACATAAATAACTTACAACAAATTTATTAATTTGTGTTCTAACATCAAAAGGAGATGTTTTATGATATGGGTCAAGGACATGAAACTTTTGCTTTTGAACATCTGCAATCCAAAGCCACTAATAATTCACATAGAAAACTAGGGAAAATATCTGAAGTTTGGCCAGAGAGAACAATATTTTAGCCCAGAAATGACACCTAATGAAAGAATTATTTAAGAAGCTTTAGAAATGAAAACTTACAAATGGATGGGATGCAAGCTTTTTCTTGTCCAAAAACAGCATGTATTCTTTATATTCATCAATGTGAAAGGGCTTGTTAGTTTCTGGATCAATGTAGACCTCCTTATGTTTGGCCAACATGTTATTCTGCAATATTTGAACAACACCAAAAGAACTAGTTTAGTACATAATATATTTTCAAAATGCACCAAAAGTTCAATGGTAGTAGAGCTTACCACAATATTAGGTAGGACACAGTATACGAGTTCTTTAAATCTTTTTCATTTCCTCCTGTTTAGAATTAGACACATTGCAGAGACCACCTACAAAAACAAAAAATCCAAACTTAGTACATATATGGCACAATAACTCATAAGAAAATTATTAATGTTAATCTAGGATTACTAAATTTTCTATATATAATTCTTCTTTTAAAGATGCAAAGTGCATTCTAGTTTCCTCCAGTTGATATTCATGATCTAGCTTGAATATGGTTTTCCACTCATTACTGGTGTCATCTTTAAGTTCCTCTGATATTTCCTTTACTGGAGTTTTAAACTTCTCAAGGAAGCTCAGACTAGGCTGCACCTTTTTTCGTGGGGGACTTTCCTCCATAGCATATTTCAATGCTGCTACAACCCCAATATCCATCACCTCAACCAAGTTTTCCAACTCTTCCACCAACACTGGGCTATGTTGAGATTTTTCCATTTTAGCTGGTGGTTCACCCTCTTGGGTAATTGTAGCTTCATCACTTGATTGACTAAAACCAAGGCTAAATGATGGTGTCCCAAAATCATTCTTCAATGCAGCATTAGCAACCATCATTATTCTAGCTTTCAAGTCTTGAGCCTGTGGATAACTTCATGATTACACATAAAATAGTTTACGAATGCACAGAAAATATTAAAAAGAAATTTTATTAAATAGAACTTAAACATTAGGAAGAGCTACATGCTGAGTTTCCTTTTTGAGAGCTTCCTCGTGAGATTCTTGTTGAGGTTGTTCTTCCGTATATTCCTTTGTAGGAGATTTCACAATAGGTTATTTAATTTGTGGAGGACTGTACGATTACACAAAAAAGAACTATAAAAGAAAGCACCAAAAAGGAATTATGCAACAATATGGAATTTAACTAGAACTTACGCTTTAACAGGTTTTTGTGGCAGAGATTCTTGTGTTGGAGACTGCACAGCAATTTTTTGTTCACTAGGTGGAGGGCTAGAGACAGGAATTTCTGTTAAAGGAGCAATTATTTGTAGTGGCACTCTAATGATGGCAAACAATGAAAAAATTAATATACAGTAAAAATTAACAAATTTCAGTGCAAACCATTAACTCAATGATTGCAAAAGAAAACTAAATTGGAAAACTCACATGTTTATTGGTTTAGATTGAGAATGAGTTTGTTTTCGAAGAACAATCATTTGTTCTTTAAGATCATTATCGATATCAACAGTCGAGCTGTAAACCCCACGTAATTAGTAAATAATTAGCCAAAAATTAATTATTAATCAAAGAGATTAGAAAACTAAATTTCATAAATATAAAAAGGAAAAAATATTAAAAACATGAATTTTGACACTAATTTTAAAGAATTTGGCCAAAAATAGGGCTGTTGGGCCAAACCGGATGGACCGAGCCCAAACCAAATCCAAAGCTCATCATATAAAAGGCATAACTTTGCTTCTCTTTCCCCAAAAATCAAATGGAATCACGCTGAAGAGGAGGCCACAACCAGGAAACCCTAACCCAAACCCTTATTCAATTTCAATCACATATATCTCTCAATCCGGAGCTCCGATCGCTGCACCGTCTGCAGCCACGTGACCACCGCGTTAAGCTCTTCGAATTCATCATAACAAAGTGGTATGTAAGTCTCATTTCCTCATTAATGTGTGAGCATCTTTTCTATCTTTTCCTTGTGAATTTGCACTTAAATTGCTAAGTTTAATCAAAATTTAATATATTTTAGCCACTATGAATGCTACTTTGAGTTGTGTATAATTCTGTTTATTTCAAGTAGCATTTTGGACAAATTTCACGAATTTTAAATCAAAGGCTAGAGAATGGAGAGAGTGAAGAATGTAAGCTGCCTCCCCCACGCTGAACTTGAAGTTATTCAAGTTCAGCGCTAGCATGAAAAAGCTCCCATGGAATGCATGCGTGACCTCCACGCTGAACTTGACAATGGTCAAGTTTGGCACCAATGCTTGAAGTTCCAAGGGAATCTGCTCTGCCTCCTCCACGCTGAACTTGAGCTTTCTCAAGTTCAACGCCAGTCCAACGCACCAAAGGAAGTCACGCGCATCACTCCACGCTGAACTTGAAAATTCTCAAGTTCAGCGTGGACCCAATAAAAAGCACAAGTTTAGCCACTGCCTCCTCCATGCTAAACTTGGGAATTCTCAAGTTCAGCATAGACCTTAATAAAGGAGTGGTCCCCAATGCGTTCCAAAAGCTACGATAATCAATTAATTTATTTTGGTTAAACTTTTATTTTATTTATAATTAGGAAAAGAAATATTATTTAGTTTAGAAAATATATTTTACATTAATTAGGATTAGATATATGACGCAGGAAAATTGTCAGTAAAGAATCTCTCAATGAAATTTCGTTGCAAGCATAGTTCTAAACCAACAATTAAACCTCAATCAAAATTTACTTTGTTTGTCACTAAAGCAGACCCAATAAAAATAAACCGAAGTATTAAACCTCGGGTCGTCTCTCAAGGAATTGCAGGGAAGTGTGTTACTATTGGTTATGGAAAAGTATCTTTTTGGGGTTTTTAATTATTGAACAAGAAATGTAAATAATGAGGAAGTAAACTAACAATTAAGAAAAGTCCTAGCAAGGATTAATAATTGGAATTCCTATCCTCATTATCATAGTCACTTGTGATGATAATTGCCTTTTACTCTCACTTAGTTAACCTCTAACAATTGAAGGTAAGTCAATTGAGCAATTCAACTTGAGCTCACAAATCCTAATCAAAGACTAGAGTTAGTGAAGTTCAAGCCAACTAGCAACTTTCAATCACTAACCAATAAGAGACATTGATAATTCACGAGTCCCTAATTACTCAATCCAAGCTAAGAATACAAAAAGCTAATTTAAAACCCAACCAAGCATTTTATCAAACACTTGGAAGGCACAAGATAAAAGCATATAAAATTAATAAGGGATGATAAAATCTAAATAACCAATTGCAAGCATCAATAACACAAATTGAAGAAGGCAATCATAAATATGAAAAACATAAATTGCATTAATATGAAAATTGAATCTAACATCAAGAGTTCATAAACCAAATTGGAAAATAAATAAATCAACAAGAGAAGATAAACTAAAGTGCTAGAATAGTAAAATGTAGAATAGAAACTAGAATAAAGCAAGATGGAAATCTGAATTGAAGAAGAAATAGAACTAAAAACCTAAAACCTAGAGATAGGAGAGAGCTTCTCTCTCTAGAAAACTACATCTAAAACCTAATAATGTGAATGAAGTGTTGAATGATTCATGCCCCCATCCAGCTCCACTCTACAGCCTCTAAGCTTCACTTTTGGGCTTGAAACTGGGCCAAAAGCAGCCCAGAAATTGCCCCCAGCGTCCTTTGTGTAATGCAGCACGTGACGCTTTGTCACGCGTACGCGTCAGTCACGTATATGCATTGCTGTGCGACTTCGCTGTTCACGTGTACGCGTCGCTCGTCTGCTACACTGGTCACGTGTACACGTCGCCCATGCGTGCGCGTCGCTGCCAGCTTCTCAAAACATCATTTTCTTGCGTTCCTTCCACTTTTGCATACTTCCTTTCCATCCTCTAAGCCATTCCTGCCCTATAAACCCTGAAAACACTCAGCAAACATATCACGGCATCGAATGGTAATAAGAGGAGATTAAAATTAGCAAATTTAAGGCCGAAGAAGCATGTTTTCAATCATAGTACAAAATTAGGAAGGAAAATATAAAACATGCGAATTATATGAATAATCGTGAGAATAATGGATAAAATCTACTAAATTAAGCACAAGATAAACCCTAAAAATGGGGTTTATCAATATAAAAGGGAAAAGAATCAGCCCTTCGGGCTCTCTTCTTCTTTTCTACCTCATTCCGCAATTTACAGTTTTGCTGAATCCTAGTTTTTCTCTCTGAACCATGAGCAACTAAACCTCCATTGTTAAGGTTAGGAGCTCTGTCTATTGTATGGATTGATACTATTATTTTAATTCATGTACTGATTTATAATTCAAGAATTATTTTCGTTGTTTATCTTATAAATTTGGGTGGAACGGAAGTATGACCCTTGTTCTAATTGAGTTCTTGTATAACTTGGAAAATCTCTTTACTTGAACAACAGCTTGAAAATATATTCTCCTAAATTTTTAATTATTTGGACTTAATGGGATACGTGACATATAATCCTCTTATATTAGGGTAATTAGGGTTTTTGTGGCATATAAACTAGAAATTGAACTTCACTCTCTAATTGGAATTAAGTGACCAAGGAATTGACGGTTGATGAAAGTTAGAGGAGATTAAAAATGTCTAAGGAATTAGGGTTTAGTCATATATAGTTTGCCATGAATTAAATCTTGCATGATTAAAATAGTTAGTAAGAAAAGTCAATCCAGAAAATAGATAACTCTGAAGCCTTAACTGTTTTCTCCATATATTATTTCACAACTTGTTTACTGTTCGCTATTCTGATTCTAAAATTACTGTCTATGCAATTGAACTCTCAAACACCATTTTCTGCTTGTCTAACAAAGTAAATCACTTAACCATTGTTGCTTAGTCCATCAATCCTCATGGGATCGACCCTCATTCACTTGAGGTATGACAAATGACCAATAGCACGGGTTTGGATTTTCACACTAAAAATAGGATTGACGTTGCCAGTATAGTCCAAACCCAACCATTGATCATCAATCAAATTATAATCTTAAAGATGTCACAATCAACATAAAATAACCGGGAGTTTTAAGTCCCGAGTCATTCTCCCTAGGAACTAATGCCAAAGAGTGCACACAATTTTGGTTATGGGAAACAAGGGTGTTTTCAATGATAAGGAAGCAAACAAATAAAGAGATAAAAGAACTAGACAAAATTGCAATTAATGAAGTAATAAAAGAACAAAAGAACTATGTATGTAATATAAACAAGTAAGACTCAAAATTGATGGAAAAGTGGTTTAAAACATAAATGAAACCTTGACTTGGGATGAGTTATGGAATCCCTTCCTTGCCATAACCACAACTATGATAATTATGATGGATTAATCTCACTAAGTCAACCCTCACATCGGAGAGTAAGTTAAATGAGCATAAGTGTTCTTAACCCACAAATCCTAGCTTGCTTGCCAATTAACTTAGCAACAAATTAGCGTTAGTGGGAACAAGAACAATTAACAACCCAGGAATTATCACTAAATGTTGGACATTATGGCTCTAGTAATCCATACACTCATTTCTCCCAAGCCAAGGGATGGAACTTACCCCATAATCAAAATTGGCATTTCATCAAACATATAGTGGGCATAAACATAAAACATGGAAAAATTGGTAAATTAAGGAAAGCTATCAATCACAAATGCTCAAAATCAATAAAAGCAACTCAAACAAACATGCAATAATCATCAAACACCAAATTAACCAACTAGAAATCCAAAATTGCAAGACTATATATAAATTGGTAAGAGAAATTGAAATAGATGAAAGTGTAGAACAAGTGATGTAATTAAAAGAGAAATTAAAGAAATACTTACAATGCAATTGCTAGAATCCAAAATTAAACTTAAAGTATAAAATGCTGTAAGCCCTAATTAAAACCCTAAGAGAGAATTTCCTAATCTACACTACTCCTACTCCTACTATGTATTTCTACCCTACAAGTGAGATCCCTTTGTTATGTGTTGATATGCCCTTAATATAGCCTCCCAAACCAGCCTTCAGCACTTCAGAAATGGGCCTAGAGACCCTCAAAACTGCGCAGCACGTGACTTTTTAATGGAGGCATGCGCTGGTACCTGTGTGGACGCACAGATGTGTGCGTCCGCACACTTCGCCGAATTTCCTCTTGTGCGTACGCACAGAGGGTTGTGCGCATGCACGCGTGCTGATTTCCTCCTTGTGCGTACGCACAGATCCTTGTGCATACGCACGCATGGCTACGCTCTCCTCCTTTGTTTTTTTCATGCTTTCTCCCAATTTCATGCTCCTCTTCCATTCCCACCAAGCCATTCCTACCTTATTCATCTGAAATCACTCACAAACAACATCAAGGTATCAAATGGAAGGTAAATAGAATAAAATTAGTCAAAATAAGCACAAAATAACATGTTTTCACATTTAAGTTCAATTTAGGGATCAAACACAAACCCATGCTATTTAGGTGAATAATTGTGGGTTTATATGATGAAATCCACTCAAATCAAACCAAAATATACCGAAAAATATGAACTCATCAAGGTACTACTTGGTACGACCCGGTGCACTTGCCGGTTAGTTTATGGTTATAAATTCCGTACCAAGTTTTTAGCACCGTTGCCGGGAATTGACTGTGATTGATAACTACCAGTTGTTTGATTGCTTAGATTAGGCGTTTTTGCTTTAATTTTGCTTGATCTATTTCTATAAGTGTTTTTACTTTAACCTTTAATTAATTTCTGTTAGCATTATTAATTTTTATTTTCCGTTTCTTTTATGTTCTTTTAATTCTTTTTCCTTTTTTTTGGCGTTAGTAATTCCTCCTCCCCCTGTCATCGTTCATTCTTTTTCTTTAACTTTAATTCTTATTTTTTTTTTTTTTTAACTTTCATTAGTTCTTTTATTTTCGTTTTTTTTTTCTTTTTTTCTTTCTTTCCATTATTTTTTTATTTCTATATTTTATTAGTGTATTTTATTTGTCTTTAATTAAAAAAAAATTTGCATCATATATTTATTTTTTTCTTAATTCCTGAAATTAAGTTTGGTGTCCCTTAGTTTTTTTTTTGTTTTTTTTTTTATATAAATTTTGAAATTTTCATTCCCATTTTTTCTTATAATTTTTAAAATTCTACTGCTTTAATTATTTAGTTATTTTATTTTATTTCTTTTCCACAGGTTACCTCACTGGGAATTCTCTGCACTCTGACGTAAGGATTCCTACTTTTCTTTGTTTTCTGTTTGTTTATGAGCAGGAACAGGGACAAGAAATCTCTTTTAGACTTTGATCCTGAACTTGAAAGGACCTTCAGGCGGCGTTTGCAACAAGCAAGACTTTACAAGGCTGCAAAGTCTAACATGGATCATAATAATGCTACTAATGCCAATATGGCAAATCTGAATGAGAATGAGCAACCTAGAAGAGTGTTTGGCTCTTGCACTGCTCCTAATGCAGACTTTCATGGCAAAAGTATTGTGGTGCCTCCTATAGCTGCAAATAATTTTGAGCTGAAGCCACAGCTGGTTACTCTTGTGCAACAAAACTGTCAATATCATGGACTCTCTCAGGAAGATCCAAATCAATTTATCACTGATTTCCTGCAGATTTGTGATACTGTGAAGACCAATGGAGTGAATCTTGAGGTGTACAGACTCATCTTCTTCCCATTTGCTGTGAAGGATAGAGTAAAGCTATGGTTAGATTCTCAACCCAAGGAGAGTCTGGATACTTGGGATAAGGTTGTCACTGGATTTCTGACTAAATTTTTTCCACCTCAAAAGCTGACTAAGCTAAGGGCGGAGGTTCAAACTTTCAGACAGAAAGATGGTGAGACCCTTTATGAAGCTTGGGAGAGATTCAAGCTACCGACTAGGCAATGCCCTCCGGACATGTTCTCTAGATGGACTCATCTGGATATCTTTTATAAGGGCTTATGTGAAATGTCCAAGATGCGCCTAGATAATTCTGCATGCACTTCTTTGCAAATGAAGAAGACATCAGAGGAGACCACTGAGCTTATTGAGTTGGTTGCTAACAACCAATACTTATATTCCTCCAACAGGAATCCTATGAACTCTGAGACCTCTCAGAAGAGAGGCGTTTTGGAAGTGGAAGCTGTTGATGCTCTTCTTGCTCAAAACAAGCTTTTGTCTCAGCAAATAAATCTAATTACTCAACGGTTGAGTGGAATGCAAGTTTCAGTTGTCAACACCCAAAATACACCTCAAGAGGTCCCTTATTACATGACAGGTAATTTTATGCAAAATGAGAATTATGATTATGCTCCATCTTCTTCTGAACAGGTCAATTACATAGGGAGTGTTCCTAGAAACCCTAATAATGATCCATATACTAAGACTTATAATCAGGGGTGGAGAAATTACCCAAATTCAGGGTGGAGAGAGCAACCTTAGAGGCCACAGAATTTTAATAATAATTCTCAAGGCAGTTTCCATCAGAACAATTTCAATAACCACCAGTTTCAGTCATCTTAGCAAGGAACTCCTCAGTGTGAGAAGAACACTGATTTGGAAGCACTAATGGCAAGCTTTATACATGAAACCAGAACATCAATCAAGAACTTGGAGATTCAGATGGGTCAATTAGCCACAAAAGTTTGATGAAATTGATCAGAGGATCACTAATAGCCTTCCTGGTAACACAATTCCAAATTCACGAAAGGAATGCAAGGCTATCACCTTGATAAGTGGACAAGTGGCAAGTACTGAAGCACAAATTAATGAGGAGCTAGTTGAAAAAGAAGCTCCAGAGGAGAAGAAGGAAGAAGTAGAGCACGTCCCTCCAAAGCGTGCAGATAATCCATTCTTAGACTCTCTTGACATTCATCCTACATTGCCTAAGGCACCTGAGTACAAGCCTAAAATGTCATATTCTCAGAGACTTTAAAAGGAGACCAAGGACAAGCAGTTTTCAAAGTTCTTGGAAGTCTTCAGGAAGTTGCAAATCAATATTCCTTTTGCTGAGGTTTTGGAGTAAATACATCTCTATGTCAAATTCATGAAGGAGCTGTTATCAAAGAAGAAGCCTTTAAAGGTAGATGAGACAATGGTCCTGACTAAGGAATGTAGCGCCATAATTCAGAATAACTTGCCAAGGAAGATGCCAGATTCAGGGAGCTTTCAAATTCCATGTACCATTGGGAGCACCACCTTTGAGAAAGCCCTATGTGATCTAGGGGCAAGCATAAATTTAATGCCCTTGTCTATGATGAAGAAGTTGTAAATCCGAGAGGCACAACCCACAAGGATAGCATTACAGATGGCAGATAAATCTATAAAGCCTGGATATGGATTAGTGGAGAATATTTTGGTCAAAGTGGGTAAGTTCGTTCTCCCAGCAGATTTTGTGATTCTTGACACGGGAGAGGATAAGAATGCCTCTATAATTCTAGGAAGACCATTCCTAGCCACTGGGAGAGCTCTAATTGATGTAGAAGTGGGTGAATTAGTGCTTAGAGTACATAATGAGCAACTGGTCTTTCATGTCTTCAAGGATATGCATTCAGCAGGTAAAGAAGAGAGGTGCATGCAGACTGAGCTTATTGATCCAAACCTTCCTGATGATGCACAACAGAATCTACAGCTCAAACCTCCTTTAGTGACAATCAATAAAATTCCTCCTAACATCAAACCTAAGTTTGGTGTCGGAAAGGCATCATCCACCAAGGAGGAGGTTCCCAAAAAGAAGAAAGTACCTAGGGGATGGAGAAACAAAAAGATTCCCACTGAAGACTTCTCCCCAGGAATGAAAGTGGTATTCACTACATGTCCAATCCTACCTCATACAGTGAATAGGATCCTGTCTCTTGAGCATATAGAGTTGATCAATGGGAGCACAGGAAAGAAGTTCACAGTGAGGGGTGAAGAGTTGAGCCCATATGATCCTCCTCCTTAGAGGAGCTGACTGTCAAGCTAGTGATAGTAAAGAAGCGCTTGTCGGGAGGCAACCCGATGGTTTTGTATCCTTAGTCTATTTTCCGTTGTGTTGGTTTTATTATTTATTTGATTTTTATTGAGTTTTTACTATTTTTCCTTTTTTTTACGTGTGTTTTAATCATGTAGATATTTTTAGAATAGGAACCGGACACTTAGAAAATTTTTGCCCACCCTGGAGAGGGTTGATGCCGAACTTGGGATTTCCAAGTTTGGCGTCGTGCATGCATATAAAAAGAAAATTTGATTCTGGAAGGTCCACGCTGAACTTGGAATTTCCCAAGTTCAGCGTGGAAAGCGGCGTAATAACATGCAAAGTGAGAAGCATATAGCGCCGAACTTGATCCTTTGTAAGTTCAGCGTAGAAGTGTGCGTACAAATTGGGTGTGAGGCTCTGGAAGGCCCACGCTGAACTTAAAAAATTCCAAATTCAGTGTGGAGAATGACGTAAAAAAAGGAGAGCACATACGCCAAGCAGTGGCGCCGAACTTGCTCCCTTCAAGTTCAGTGTGCCTTTACCCCCCCCCCCTCCCTTGACCAAATCTCACCCACCTTTCCTGATCCCTCCCCGCATCCGTGACCTCCCCACCCTTACATATATTAATATATGTAACCCCTCTCATCCCCTACCATATATATATATATATATATATATATATATATATTTTAATTATTTTACTCTTTCTTATCTTTTTATCATTTTATTCTTCTTTTGCAATAATATTTATTTTTACTCCTCCGTACATCTTTTCATGTCCCTTCCTGCTTTCAGTTCTTCTTTGCTTGAGGACAAGCAAACTTTAAAGTTTGGTATTGTTGCTTCGCTTATGGCTTTTCTATTTATTTTTATGGCATCAAAGGGAGGCGAATCATCTTCACGGAGCAGCACAGCTTTAAGAATGAGACGGCCACTAGGATAACTGAGGTGGTTGAGTTCCTTTCATTCTATATTTCCTTCCGTTCTTATTATGTTATATTCCTATTTTCTGCTATTTTACTTGAACGTCTGCATGATCTTTGGTTGTTTTCATTCCTAGGTTTTAGTTTAATTTTGCTATTTTTAATTTTGTTATTTACCTTCAGTACTGACGTTAGAGATTTTTACCAGTAAAGAGATTCATAGAAACAGTTGCGTTGTAGATATAGTCTCTAAACTGACAAAATCCCTTCGTACAAATGTTTTGGGTGTCACAAGTAACAAACCCCTTTAGAAATTGTTAACCGAGTATTCAAACCTCGGGTCGTCTTCTCAAGGAACTGCGAGGAAGTATGTTCTTACTATTGGCTATAAAGGTTGTAATCGGGGTTTAGAAGATGAGAATCAAATAATTTAAATGACAAGTAAAGTAAATGGCAATTAAAATAAATAAATACTATAAATCAGACTTTTGGCAAGGTAAGAGAAGTTGGAGGTCCAACGTAGTTATCTCTCTCAACTATAATGAAAGTTGAATTTAAACTCCACTTGATCAACCTGTACCAGGGCAAGGAAAGTCAAGGGACTAATTAAATTGACCTTTGAATCCTATTTATTTCCTAAGAAAAGGTTGGGATTACTCAAGTTCAGCTCAATTAGCAAGATAACGATTATCAATTATGTTGAGTTTAATAACTGTTGAGTTACTAAATTCTTAACCAGAACCAAAAGGGGAAAAAGTAAAATTGCTGGAATAATAAAAATATCCTTAGATGGGAAGCAATGGTAACTTAAATCGAAGAGAACAATCATGAACTGAAAATACCTCAATTATCATTAATTCAAATAACAGTCTGTAACATGGAAGAATTCTTAAATCAAATTATAATAATCAATTCAAATATTGGAATAAATAAATAGAAGTAAAACTAAAATAAAAAAACATTAAACCTGGGATCCAGAGTTACTCTTAAAACAAGAAGAAATCCTAAATCCTAAAAGAGAGAGAGAGAATCTCCCTCTCAACTAAATCTAAATCATTGAAAAGTAAAATATGCGAGCTCTCTTTGAATGGGTGCATTCCCACACTTTATAACCTCTGGTCTATGCTGTCTGTACTTGGATCTGGGCCAAAAAGGGCTTTAGAATTCGCTGGGGGCGTATTCTGTAAATTCTTATACGTGGCCTCTGTCACGCGTCCGCGTGGGTCACGCGGTCGCGTCATTTGGAGCTTTTCCTTGCCACGCGGTCGCATCAGTCATGCGACCGCGTCATATGCGTTCTGCTTAAGGCGCGCGGTCGCGTCAGTCATGCGGCCGCGTCGCTGCTGATTCGTGCTTGGCACGCGATCGCGTCATCCATGCGATCGCGTGGATACCAGTTTCCTTAAAGCTCCGTTTTGCTTTCTCCTTCCATTTTAGTATGTTTCCTTTTCCATCCTTTAAGTCATTCTGCCTTAGAAAATCTGAAACTACTCAACACACTAATCACGGCATCGAATGGAAATAAAGGTAATTAAATTAATTAATTTTAAAGCTTAGGAAACATGTTTTTCATAATATGACATAATAAGGAAGGGAAAGTAAAATCATGTAATTAATGTGAATAAGTGGGTGAAGGATGGTATAAATCACTCAAATTAAGCACAAAAGAACTCATGAAATATGGGTTTATCAACCTCCCCACACTTAAACACTAGCATGTCCTCATGCTAAATAATTAAGGCTAAAGTGATGGAATGTCATGCAATGCAACCTAATTTAAATGCAACTACCTAAATGAATGATGCATCATGCAACTCTAATTTATTCACTCATATAAAAAGCTTACATGTAGCCAAGTTAATTCACATTCTTAAGGAGTCATGTATATATATATATATAGCCAACCCTTAAATAATAAAGAATTTTAGCAAATGAGATGGGAAAGAAAACTTTGTACAAACTTGCAAAACAATTAGTAAATTTAAGCACAGATATATGTTGATAAGTTATTGAACCCTCACTGGATTTTGTGTTTACTCTCTAGTCACTCAGTGTTTCTTGGGTTTATTCACTCTATTTTTCTTTTTATTCTTAGTTTCTATAGCTTTGTTTTTCATCTAACCAATCAACAATTATAGAATATAGTCATGCCAAAAAGTCATGAGGTCTTTATTGAGGTTGTAATGGGGTCAAGGTAAGGGTAAGGATTTTATGTATAGGGTCAAGTGAGCTAATAAGTGAATCCTTAATTAGACTAAGATCTCACCTAACATACATATTTAGTAAAACAAAATCTCTTTACCTATTTTCCCATATTTCCCACTTATTGTTACATGCTCATGTTTCACTTTTTGCTTTTTCTATTTCATGTGCATTGCTTTTATTTTGCATTGGGGAATTTCTTTTGGATCCCCTTTTATTAAATGCTGAAAAATAACTCTCTTTTTTTTTAATGCACATGGTAATTGAATCATTTAGATTTTTTTTTCATGAACATGCTTCCCAAATTTATTTTATTTCTTTTAACTTCTCTTACCTTTTTGTTTCTATCATCCATGTTCCCAAAAGGTTTTCCACATTTAACTCTATTCATGATTTTCTATCTTAAGCTAACCAAGGATTCACTTGGGATTTTCTTTTGTTTTTCTGCTTAAGGCTAGTAATTTGGCTAAATAGAATAAAGGGGTTTTAAAAGGCTCAAGGGGGTTAACAAGGGTGATGTAAAAGGTAGGCTAATTTGGGATGAGTGAGCTAAAATCAAATGATGGCCTCAATCATTCTCTTGGTATGTATCTATTCTATATTCTATAATTGGACATATAGATTAAAGCAAAGGAAAGAACATCAGAATAAAAAGAAATGTAACACACAGAAATGAAATTATGGTTTGAATGCAACCATACAATTTAAGCTCAAGACTCACAGGCTGTGTGTTCTCTAACTCAAGCATCATATATCAATTATATATTGTATGCAGGTTTAGTTAAAAATTCCCATTATTCTCATAAAAAAATTATTTAGGGTGGCTTTTAAAGTTTTAATGTTCCTCCTTGATGAAATGTTGTCAGCTTAACTACATCATGTAATGCTATATACAAGTTTTGTGGATTTAAATCTGATATGTTCAATTTTCTAGCTTACTTCCTTTTTATATTTTTCAATTTTAAACTATACTATCTTATGCTAAAAAGGGTAAACTATACTAATTAATCCACTAATAAATCAGAATTGCAAACTAAACTAAATAACTAAAAATATGAACTAAAGATGCAAAATGCAAAAATAGAGTAAAAATACATAAAAGCAATGTATAAGTACTCGGAAAATAACAGTAAAAGAAAAAGAGAAAAATACAGAAAAATATCCAAAATAAAAGAAAAAGTATGTAGTGGTTCACCAAAATAAACGCCAGAGATGGCGACCTCCCCACACTTAAAAGGAAGCATCGTCCCCGATGCTCAATCAAGCCAGGTGTGAAGGAGTGTCATCACTGGGAGGAATGGTAGCTAGAGTCGCAGTGGTGGTGGTGGGCTGAGGGTCTGGCTGCTGTGGAGGAGGTGGTGACTGGATCGGGATCTCAAGATCCGCAGCCTCAATCTGATGTGGGACCACTGCCTGTGGTGCGGCTGGTGCTGCCTCCTGGGGATGGGTCTCTGCCTCGGGCGCATCCGCCTCCTCCTCAGATGCCTCGGATGGTGTGTCGGGCTCGGAGGGGATGTCGCCGGATCGTATCATCAGCTTTAGGTGCTCATAGCGCCGCTTGTTGTGATGCTCCATCTGGTCAAGTCGTCGGAACAAGCGGTGCACCAGATGATAGACGGGCTCTGTGGCAGGTGGAGGTGCAGTGGTGGTAGCAGGGGTAGGTGGTGCAGCAGTGGAGGAAGAGGGTCCAGCAGACTGTGGGGCTGACTCATCAGTAGCAGTGAATGGTGCTGGTCTATGGCCCAGGGCTAAGAAGTTTCGGCTGTGCGGAATGATCTTCCTGCAATCCGCTGCTGGTGGTCTCTCATCGGCATCCTCCCATGGCACGTCAGCTTGACGGCCAAGCTGTGTAACTAGATATGGAAAGGGGAGGGTGCCTCGGATGTGGACCCTGGCCATATAATGCCGAATGAAACGTGGCAGATAAAGGTCCTTACCCTACAGAACACACCAAAGGAGGGTGATCATAGCAGCCGTGATCTCCGTCTCGTGAGTACTCGGCATCACATAATTACTCAAGATCTGATGCCATAACCGAGCCTCATCGTTTAAGTACACTCTCTTGATCCCTCTAGGCATGGTAGTGTCCTGACCCATCTCCCAAGGGATTGTCGGGTCGAGAGCTATCCGTGCCTTCACGGCATCCCAATCAAACTTCATCTGGCGCATGTCCTCCTCAGCCTTTGAATAACCATCAGGCTGATCGGACTTGGCTGGGAGCCAGAGAATGTCCTCTAAGGCCTCTTTAGTGACCAGAATTTGTTTTCCTCTCAGGTTCACTGCATCTAGGGTAGTGAGATAGTAGTTGCAGTAGAATTCCCGTACCCAAGATGAATTGACCTCTGTCAGTGTTCTCTCCAGAAAAAACCAGCCCCTTTGCTTAATTTGATCAGTGGTGTACTGCTGGAGGGCTTCTGGAATCTTCAGAGTTCGCTCCAGGTATAGATTTCTGGAGTTTGCAAAAGCCGGGTACTTCAGCTCACAGTACCGGTTTGCAAATTTTATAGGATCAGTCGCAGGGAGCAGCTGGTCAGCTTTTTCCTGCTGTGTGAAGTTCTTCTCCCGCCATGAAGAATCATGCATTAGAGCAATGATGGACTGGGAGGAATCTCCTCTCTTGCGCTTGCCAGTAGCTTTGCCTTTGCCTTTCCTCTGTGAGGCAGACATCCTGAAAAATAGAAAATCAGGATATGGATAAAATGGGAAAGCAAAAAGGCAATTAAACAAAGGAAACTCAAAGCAGCAAGGGAGAAATAGAATAAGAAAAATGAGTAATTGAAATGTGATTGAATTTGTGTTAAACAGAAAAATAATCAATATGCCATGGTTAAAAAGTTAGAGGAAAGTGAAAATAAACAGAAAAGAGATCAAAAGGGTTAGTATGGTTAGAATTTGAAAAAGAAATTAGTAAATAAAATTAGTGAGTTAGTAAAGTGCGGGTTAGAGTAAGTGGAATAGAAAAATTCCATATAACAAGGATTCACAGGTAAGAATAGAAGTACTCATAATCGAACAAGGAAAACAGGGTGATGCTGATTCGAACAGAAATAGAGAAAGCAAAAATTGGAATCAGTGAATCACAAATACGGTTTATGAACCAGGAAATCAAAGAGGATAAGAATGTCTACCATAGCATTCATGAAATGGTTTGGGTAAAGCAGAGTAAAATAGAGTTCAGAAATGCCAAACTAAAACATGAATGAAAAAAAAATTTAAAAAATTTGGACAGCATTCCGGCTAAAATTGGATTATTCCGATAAATAAACAGCAATCATAGCAGTTCATATGAATTAAAAACTAGCTGCAGTTACCAGCAATGAATAGAAATAGGAAAATTTAGAGTAACAAGCAGCAATTGCAAGAAATCAAAGCATATGAACGAGGTCACAGGGACAGCAAAATTGCAGTTATGATAAAACAAAAATAGGAACAGTGCAAGTAAACAGACCTAGATCCACTAACCACAGCCTAAGCTACCTAACAACCTAAAAATCCACTACAGAATGCATATCTATCTATCCTAATGATGAACAAAAACGGAAAAAAAGTACAGAAAAATGACGAACGGATAAAAGGGGGTTGCGTTTTGCGGAACCTGGTAGGCGGGAGGGGTGGAACGGGGAAGAAGGGGCTGCGGCGGCGTCTGGCGCGGTGGCGGGGCATGGTGTCGCGGTGGCGGCTGATGGGGGCAGTGGCGGCGAGGGTTTTTGGTTAGTGATAGAAGAAGGGGGGTGCGGGTGGGTGGCGGAGAGAGAAGGGGGGCGTGGCTGGGTGGCCGGCGGTGGGGGGCGGTGGTCGCGGAGGCAGTGGTGGAGAGAGAGGGGGGCGCAGCTGGGTGGCCGGCGGTGGGGGGCGGTGGTCGCGGAGGCAGTGGTGGAGAGGGGAGGAGACAGGAAGAAGGGAGAAGAAGGGAGGGGAGGAGGTTGCGGCAGCGGCGTCCAGGGTGGCGGCGGCGTCTGAGTGGCCGGTGGTGGCGGCTGGGTGGTGCTGGGGGTGGTTGGAGGGAGAGGAAGTAGAGAGGGAGAAGAGGATTGGGGGTGGGGGGCTCGCGACTGATAGGGTTCGCGGGCTGGGGGGTTATATTTTCGAATCCACGCGGCCGCGTGGGGAACGCGGTCGCGTGGTTGGGATGAAAATGGGAGTGACGCAATCGCGTGGGGTGCGCGATCGCATGAGAGGGGGGAAAAGAAGGGTGACGCGATCGCGTGGGTCGCGCAATCGCGCCGCTGGAATTTGTGCTAAACGCACGACTCCAGCGGTGTTTTAGCGCAACTCTCTGTCTCCTTTTGGGGTGATGTGCAATCCATGCGACGCGATCGCGTGGGATTGGTATTGTGCAAGTGACGCGGTCGCATGGGGCATGCGATCGCGTGGGCCAATTTGTGCGAAACGCACAGGGGCCGCACGATTTCAGCCTAACTTTCTGTTCGTTGGATCCTTACGCCGATATATATATCACGCGGCCGCGTGGGTCATGCGGTCACGCGGGTGGTGTTTTCCGCGATATGGCGCGATCGCATGGGGCATGCAGTCGCGTCGTGCATCTCCTTTTTTTTATATGCATGAAAAATGCAGAATGCAATGATTATCATGAATGCTATGCATGATTCCAGGTTTAATAAATTAAAATGAAA
This sequence comes from Arachis ipaensis, assembly GCF_059453495.1. Classification (NCBI taxonomy): domain Eukaryota; kingdom Viridiplantae; phylum Streptophyta; class Magnoliopsida; order Fabales; family Fabaceae; genus Arachis; species Arachis ipaensis. The sequence goes on from NC_142442.1 coordinate 32,125,002, forward strand.
AAGGAAAAAATGAAAGCAATTAAAAAAAATAAATTGAAAAAGAAGCGACCATACCATGGTGGGTTGTCTCCCACCTAGCACTTTTAGTTAAAGTCCTTAAGTTGGACATTGGATGAGTATCCTGTTATGGTGGCTTATGTTTAAATTCGTCCAAAAATCTCCACCAGTGCTTGGAATGCCAATAGCCTCTGGGATCCCAAACTAAGCACGCAAAGCTTCCGAACAGCTTTAAATATATTGTTAGGCTCCCGGGATGACAAATGTCAGAATAAACTCCAGGATTCCAAGCCTTGCTTTTAAATCCGCCTCCATCTTGATCTACATGTCTCCATTCGGGCGGGTTAAAAAGTAGAATCTCACCTTGGTGACCAAACGTTTTCCGTGATCCATGTGATTGAGCATGATACCAATCCGTGTACTTCGAAGTGAAGCGTGGAACCTTATTGAACCTTGTGCACCAGCTCTGAGTACGAGCCATTTCCCTCTTACTCTTAAAGCCGCAGAGAGCTCTAAGCTGGCCATCTGTTTCAAGCAAACCATATTCAAGTGAATAAGTAAAGTTATAAGTTAAGGATTGTACCCACTTGAAGCTTGTATTAGGTGGTAATGGCCTTGGGATAGGTGTTTTTGGTGGTTCTGCAAGTTCCGTTTCCTTGTGCTCTTCTGTGAATTCCTCCACCTCTTTGCAAAGATCTTCAAATGTATTTGTGTCCTGGTCAAAGTCTTTTGTGTCTTCCTCATCACTTGAGTCATAGATTGGAGGTTGAGAGAAATCTACCTCTGCATCATCTTCATATTCACTTGGGGAAGATTCTTCTATCTCAGAGAATTCACTTGCAGATGCAAGTTCATCACCAAGAGAGCTAGACTTGTGAGCATTATCATCAAGGGAAATTGCTTCTTGGATTATTCCGTCTGATTCTTCATAAACGACTTGCCTTGGAGATTGTACAACATCCTCCTTAGCATCAACTATAGCATCCTGGACGGAGTTTTCCTCAATTCTGGATTCCATGGAAGTTCAGCATCTCCTAGATCTTCAACCAACTCTTCTTCTTGAACAAAGACAGCTTCTTCTAATTGTTCCAGTACAAATTCATGCTCTGTCTTGTCCACTGGAGTTTCTGGCACTTCCTTCATGCTCTGCTCTTCATTGGGCTGTCCACATGGAGCTGTGGTTGATCCTTGTATATTTGAGCGCCTAGAAGCCCATTGAATCATCGCTTGCTCCAGTTGTTTAATGGTTGTTTGAAATTTAATTACTGTTTCTCTTAGGCGATCCTCTGCTTCTCGGGTTGCTGGACTTGGACATGCGACAAAGGAAAGTGGTGGTGATTGTGAGCGATTGGATTGGTATTGGGGTAAGGATGGATCATATGGTGGCGAATGGTGAAGAGAAGCTTGTGAGTGTGGTGGTTCGAGGTTATGTTGAAAGGATGGTTTATATGCACGGGGTGGGGCTTGTTGGTAGTTACGAGGTTGTCCACCATGTCTTCCAGCTGGGTATAAACTGTAGAATGGTCTTTGTCCAGGATATCTCGGAGGGTGTTGCTGCCAAAAGGGTTGATTAGATCCTCTTGGTTCCATCCATCCTTGATTGGTCTGACCTTGGTACACATTCCTGCTGTAACTTCTATTTCCTTTAACGACATTAGAACTAAACTCAAAGCGAGAGGGGTGAGAGTTCATAGCAGCAAATAAAGATAAAAAGGAAAAACAAAAATAAATAAACAAGCAAAAGAAAAAATATTTACAATAACCAATAATAAGGCACACGTTAGCAGATCCCCGGCAACGGCGCCATTTTGACGTTAGAGATTTTTACCAGTAAAGAGATTCATAGAAACAGTTGCGTTGTAGATATAGTCTCTAAACCGACAAAAATCCCTTCGTACAAATGTTTTGGGTGTCACAAGTAACAAACCCCTTTAGAAATTGTTAACCGAGTATTCAAACATCGGGTCGTCTTCTCAAGGAACTGCGAGGAAGTATGTTCTTACTATTGGCTATAAAGGTTGTAATCGGGGTTTAGAAGATGAGAATCAAATAATTTAAATGACAAGTAAAGTAAATGGCAACTAAAATAAATAAATACTATAAAGCAGACTTTTGGCAAGGTAAGAGAAGTTGGAGGTCCAACGTAGTTATCTCTCTCAACTATAATGAAAGTTGAATTTAAACTCCACTTGATCAACCTGTACCAGGGCAAGGAAAGTCAAGGGACTAATTAAATTGACCTTTGAATCCTATTTATTTCCTAAGAAAAGGTTGGGATTACTCAAGTTCAGCTCAATTAGCAAGATAACGATTATCAATTATGTTGAGTTTAATAACTGTTGAGTTACTAAATTCTTAACCAGAACCAAAAGGGGAAAAAGTAAAATTGCTAGAATAATAAAAATATCCTTAGATGGGAAGCAATGGTAACTTAAATCGAAGAGAACAATCATAAACTGAAAATACCTCAATTATCATTAATTCAAATAACAGTCTGTAACATGGAAGAATTCTTAAATCAAATTATAATAATCAATTCAAATGTTGGAATAAATAAATAGAAGTAAAACTAAAATAAAAGAACATTAAACCTGGGATCCAGAGTTACTCTTAAAACAAGAAGAAATCCTAAATCCTAAAAGAGAGAGAGAGAATCTCCCTCTCAACTAAATCTAAATCATTGAAAAGTAAAATATGCGAGCTCTCTTTGAATGGGTGCATTCCCACACTTTATAACCTCTGGTCTATGCTGTCTGTACTTGAATCTGGGCCAAAAAGGGCTTCAGAATTTGCTGGGGGCGTATTCTGTAAATTCTGATACGTGGCCTCTGTCACGCGTCCGCGTGGGTCACGCGGTCGCGTCATTTGGAGCTTTTCCTTGCCACGCGGTCGCGTCAGTCATGCGACCGCGTCATATGCGTTCTGCTTAAGGCGCGCGGTCGCGTCAGTCATGCGGCCGCGTCGCTGCTGATTCGTGCTTGGCACGCGATCGCGTCATCCATGCGATCGCGTGGATACCAGTTTCCTTAAAGCTCCGTTTTGCTTTCTCCTTCTATTTTAGTATGTTTCCTTTTCCATCCTTTAAGTCATTCTGCCTTAGAAAATCTGAAACTACTCAACATACTAATCACGGCATCGAATGGAAATAAAGGTAATTAAATTAATTAATTTTAAAGCTTAGGAAACATGTTTTTCACAATATGACATAATAAGGAAGGGTAAGTAAAATCATGTAATTAATGTGAATAAGTGGGTGAAGGATTGTATAAATCACTCAAATTAAGCACAAAAGAACTCATGAAATATGGGTTTATCAAGTACTAAAAGTTTGTCTCATGTACCGCTCGCTGAGCTTGAATCTAAAAAGAAAAAGAAAAAGAAGTGATGTATTGCATGAGCAATTAAGCTTATATTGAAGAGTAGTCTTATTTACTTAGATGTGGTGGTATTATATGTGATTTTGAATGCATGATATCAACAGTGCATATTTGAATTTGAATTAAGGGATGTTGATGTATAAGGAACAGGAATTTAGAGAACCATTATGAATTTTCTAAAATTAGTGAAAGTTAATCCTTAAAGCAAAAGAAACAGCAAGGGAAGAATAAAAAGCAAGGTCCAAGGCTCTAAGCATCAATGACTAGGGAGGTCAGACATGATTAAAAGCTCAAAGAGTTGTTTTCCCAGTCATATGCTTGTGGTGTTCTTGTGTCAAGTAATCCTTGAGACGGAATATTTAGAGTCATGACCAAATGCATTTAGCAGAGTATGCCAAAGGCTTTGAGCACCACTGTCTGGGAGAAGCTGAAAGAGTAATCAGAACTTAAGGAGAGTTCCCCAGTTAAGTGCTTGTGGTGTTCTTGTGTCAACAAACCATTGAGACAGAACATTTAAAGTCACGGCTAGACTCAGGGTGCAAAGCACCAACTCATTGAGAAGTAAAGGATATATGCTTTGTTCAAGGATTAAAATGGAGTATAGAGATCAGAGAATTCATAATATAATCCGAATTCTAATCCCGAATGACAGTGACATTCCTCTGACTCAAAGGAGAGTGAGATGCCAAAACTGTTCAGAATTACAATAGATAAACCCCACTTTAAGAATAGACATGAGCATAACTGAACTCCCACTTCTCATGCAAATTCGCATCTTAATCATGTACTAATTTTGGTTGCTTGAGGACAAGTAACAATTCAAGTTTGGTGTTGTGATGCGTGAGCATCTTTTCTATCTTTTCCTTGTGAATTTGCACTTGAATTGCTAAGTTTAATCAAAATTTAATATATTTTAGCCATTATGAATGCTACTTTGAGTTGTGTGCAATTCTGTTTATTTCAGGTAGCATTTTGGACAAATTTCACGGAGTTTAAGTCAAGGCTAGAGAATAGAGAGAGTGAAGAATGTAAGTTGCCTCCCCCACGCTGAACTTGAAGTTATTCAAGTTCAACGCCAGCATGAAGAAGCTCCCAAGGAATGCACACGTGACCTCCACGCTGAACTTAACAATGGTCAAGTTCGGCGCCAATGCTTGAAGTTCCAAGGGACTCTGCTCTGCCTCCTCCACGCTGAACTTGAGCTTTCTCAAGTTCAGCGCCAGTCCAACGCACCAAAGGAAGTCACGCGCATCACTCCACGCTGAACTTGAAAATTCTCAAGTTCAGCGTGGACCCAAGAAAAAGCACAAGTTTAGCCACTACCTCCTCCACGCTGAACTTAGAAATTCTCAAGTTCAACGTGGACCTTAATGAAGGAGTGGTCCCCAATGCGTTCCAAAGGCTACGAGAATCAATTAATTTAGTTTGGTTAAACTTTTATTTTATTTATAATTAGGAAAAGAAATATTATTTAGTTTAGATATAAAAGGGAAAAAATCATCCATTCGGGATCTCTTCTTCTCTTCTATCTCATTCTACAATTTACAGTTTTGCTGAATCCTAGTTTTTCTCTTTGAACCATGAGCAACTAAACCTCTACTGTTAAGGTTAGGAACTTTGTCTATTGTATGGATTAATACTATTATTTTTCTATTTTAATTCATGTACTGATTTATAATTCAAGAATTGTTTTCGTTCTTTATCTTATGAATTTGGGTGGAACGGAAGTATGACCCTTGTTCTAATTGGGTTCTTGTATAACTTGAAAAAGCTCTTTACTTGAACAACAGCTTGAAAACATATTCTCCTAAATTTCTAATTATCTGGACTTAACAGGATACGTGACATTTAATCCTCTTATATTTGGGTAATTAGGGTTTTTGTGGCATATAAACTAGAAATTGAACTTCACCCTCTAATTGGAATTAAGTGACCAAGGAATTGGCGGTTGATGAAAGTTAGAGGAGACTAAAAAGGTTTAAGAAATTAGGGTTTAGTCATATATAGTTTGCCATGAATTAAATCTTGCATGATTAAAATAGTTGGTAAGAAAAGTCAATCCGGAAAATAGATAACTCTGAAGCCTTAACTATTTTCTCCATATATTATTTCACAACTTGTTTACTGTTTGCTATTCTTATTCTAAAATTACTGTCTATGCAATTAAACTCTCAAACACCATTTTCTGCTTGTCTAACTAAGTAAATCACTTAACCATTGTTGCTTAGTCCATCAATTCTCGTGGGATCGACCCTCATTCACTTGAGGTACTACTTGGTACGACCCAGTGCACTTGCCGGTTAGCTTGTGGTTAGAAATTTCGCACCACTCACCTAGCTGCTCACCCCATTAATTTTAAAAATTTTGGTATTTAAGATCAAATTAGCCATGTATACTTGCTGGGTCTTGCCCTAAACATCTGTTGGTAAGGTGAAAGTTCTCTAACTCTTGTGAAATTATTGGTATAGCAAACCCTATGTTGATTTAGTGATATTTATATGGTATTATATTGAATTATGAGTTCTGGAGGCAAATTGGTAGTGTTGGGAGCTTGAATTCAGATCTTAGAGGCTGGATTTCTATTTGGTGAGCGTTTGGTGCTTTGGACATTGTTGGAATTTGTGATATTTGTGGCATTCCGGGCTTAGGGAGAAATAGGCAAAGGTATGATTTTAGTTTTTCATGGATAATATATAATGTAACATGAAAACATAGGCTAGAAGACCGTAGGATAGGTTGAACTATGTGAACTTGATAAAGTTTAGTGATATTTGGAAAAAATTTTGAGTTGTCATGAGCCCTTGATGATGATTGATGAGAATGATGATTTTGAGTTGTAAATGTTGATGTATTGATGAGTTGTATGGTTTTGATTGAGGATTGTTGGGATAGAATTGCTAAAATTAAGAATTGATATGTTGTGGAAGGTATTGAATGATTATGAAACTGTGTTGAATGTGTTTAATGTTATTTTGGGGTGTAAAACATTAGGTTGGATTGAGGTTGTTGGTAAAAATAGAGGTTTGATGATTTTGGTAAAAACTTTATTTTTGACCAACTTTGGTGGGTCATAACTTGGCTTCCGGACCCTTAAATTTTGGCAAACTTATTTCAAATAAAAATTAGATACGTGAAGTTTATGTCATTTGAAGAGTGGATCAAAAATAATTTTTAACGAAAAAGTTATACGCGTTGGAAGTTTGGTGTGTAAAAGTAATTTTTGCATAACTTAACAGCTTTTTACCACTTTTGATGGGCATGCGCACACAAACAAACACGCGACGCAGACCCTGGGCTTTGCCCAGATGCCTTGCATACACAGAAGTGTGCATGCGTATGCGAAATGGAGAAATTTACAAGCTCGCGTATGCGGGCAGTACCACGCGACGCGGGAAGGCTTCCTTGTCCAAGGGACTCGCATACGCGAGATGGGGAAATTACACCCCCACGTACGCGAAACATGGCGTGCATATGCAGAACCCCTGTTTTGGAAAAGTTATATTTTTATCAATTAAACCGCTATATTTACCTTCTAAGCTCATGTACCAAGTCCCTAATCATAGGAAGATGGTGAACTTAGAGAAGGAGTTAACTTGGTAATGAAGAAAGATATTTGAAGTAATAATTTATGTTTGAAAAGTGCAGAAATGTTGAATATGTGATGAATGATAGTCTTAATGATAATGATTAATTGAATTTGAATGATGGTATGGCTTATTGCACTGTCTATTATCTGAGATACGAGTTTTCCTGGGTAGATGCAGTGGCTAGCCACCACTCGCTCCAGGTTGAGACTTGATACTCTGTTGATCCTACATCACAAGATGTGGCCGGGCATTTTAACTCCTTGGAAATTCCCCCAATGAGATGGAAATTTTGATGATTAATATATATGTGCATGCATAGATTCTTGGGGATGCGCGCACAGAGGGACTATTCAGGGTTAGCTACCGGACATGTAGGTCGGGTTTGGCTATATAACCGATAGATAAGACTTATCATCCATACAACAGACATTCATCATATACATTTTTCTATTTTGTTTGAATGTGAAATACTTGGGTTCGCCTATTTGATTAGCTATGCATGTTTGCTATATGTTCTATCTGCTATAACTGTATTTTATCTGTGTTTTTTTCTGTATTATATGTATATGCAACTGAGAGATTCCTTGTCTGACAGAAGAGTGACAAGGGTAGTTCCACCAATGTTTCAGAGGATTGGAGGAGATAGAAAGTGAAACGTTAAGTTAAGTTAGGCTTAGAATGTAAATACCTTAGAGACTTTACCCAGTTTATGGTTTAGTATAATCTATTAAGTTTAATTCTGAGGGTCGGAGTTCTAAGATTGCCTCTGACTTTCCCGGGACCTTATATATTACCTATGTTGGCACCATTACCATGCTGAGAACTAGGGGTGGCAAAGCGGGCTGGCCCGCCCCAACCCGCCCCGCCCCGCCTAGGCCCGCCACATAAACGGGGCGGACCGGCCCGCCCCGCCAACTAAAATGGGTTCAAAATGCTAGCCCGCCCCGTTTTATGGCGGATTGGCGGGTTGGCGGGTTAGCCCACTTGACTCTTTTTTTTTTTTTTTGAAAAATAAAATTCATTAAAATTAACCAAAAAATAATAATTAAAAAATCAAATACAAATAAAAAATAGTCAAATTATAATATAATTTTTTTACTATTTTTTTTTAATTTTTAACTTCAATAAAATTGTTCAAAATAATATTTGTCAATAGAATCATCTTTATTTTAAAAAATAAGTCACATAATTTGAGCATATATACAAAATTGTAAAATAAAATAAATAAAGTTAATAACTCAAAAAAGAATAAAAATAAAAAATGAAAAAAAAAGTGTTTAAAAATTCTATAATTATTAATTTTATAATAGTAATCACTCTTTTATTTAATTAAAAAAAAAGAAAATAAAAATCTTCGGCCCGGCGGACCGGCCCGCCCCGCCCCGCCAAAACCCGCCAATTTGGCGGTGCGGGTTTGGCGGGTTTTTTTAATTTGGCGAGCTCCAATTCCTAGCCCGACCCGCCTTTTTTAGCGGGTTTAGCGGATCTGCCCGACGGGCTCGACCCGTTTTGCCACCCCTACTGTGAGAACCCCGGGTTCTCATTCCATACATATATTATTGCTTTTCAGATGCAGGTCGATAGGCACTTCGGTGAGCGTCTGGAGCTCCTGCTGCAAGCAAAGTTGAGATGTTGTATTTTGCTTTTTATATATATAGTTTCTCCTCCGTTTATACTTATGGTTGATCCTCCTAGAGGCTATAGAGAAATACGTGCTTGCTTTATGTATTTTGAAATATTTAGGATGTATATATATGTATGTAAATATTCTCCGACCGGCCTTGGCTTCGCAGGTTGAGCTTGGAGCTTATTTTTTGTATCTTTGATATTCTGCTCTTTATGTATATATATCTTTACTTTTCTTCCTATCCGAGTTTTCGTTCACGCGAGTGATGCGCTTTTCTTTTTGCAATTTTTTGCTTGAGCTTTCCTTCAAGGCTTCTCATTATGAATTTTTTTCAACTATTACTATGTATATATATTTTATTTTAAAGGTCGTAATACCTCACCACCTTTGTTTTACGACTTAAGCGTATAGCTCTGTGTGGTAGGTGTTACATTATGTTATTAGAGCAGTTCATTCCTGTAGAGCCTGAGGGACAGACTGATGCTTACGGGCATACTCTAGGTGTCTAAACATGCTAATTAGGATATCTAACTAGTATTTATGGCATAATTGTTCAGGAGCATGCATTTGGGACTTCGAAGCACTAGAGTTGAGATATTGAGACTGATAAGCTTGATATCACTTGTTTAGTGTGAACTGGGACCAGATGGTGACTTGTGGACGCGGACACGGTCGAGGGAGAGGTAGGACTAGTAATATGGAACCTGAAACGACAAAAAATACCCTTGTGAACTTCGTGGCTGCCTTGGAAAACATGGCTGCGGCTATGCAGGCGACAGCCAAGGTGTTAGGAAATTAAGTCAATAATGGGAATAGCAGTAATGGAGATAATGGGCTGATGACACTCGCCACTTTTCTGAAGATACATACACCGACCTTTAAAGGAACTACGAATCCCACAGAGGCCGACAACTGGTTTCAGGCGATGGAGCAAGCTTTACAAGCACAGCAAGTGCCTGAAAATCAATGCATTGAGTTTTCGACCTATTAGTTAATGGGGGAAGCTTAATATTGGCGGCAAAGAATGCGACGCCTTCTGCAGCGAGATAATACTGCGATATGTTGGGAGGTGTTTCAAACTAAATTTTACAAAAAGTATTTTCCCAACTCAGTCAGAACGACTAAGGAGATTGAATTACTACAATTAAACCAGGGTTCAATGTCAGTTGTTGAGTATACAAATATGTTTGAGGAATTGTGCCGATTCTCTAGGATTTGTCAGGGAGTTATAGGAGACTTTGAGGAGTGAAAGTGTATTAAATACGACGGAGGACCTGGAGTGATATTTTGGGCACCGTAAGACCAATGGAGATCCGAACCTTCTCGGAACTGTTGAATAAGAGCAGGGTTGCCGAGGATTGTGCGCGAAAAGCAGCATTAGAGAAGGGAAGTCATAGAGTACCTTTCCAGCGAAATCAAGGAGGTTATGTCCCTCAACAACCACAGGGCCATAACAACTTTTGGAGATTTAATACCAATAACCACCAGGGAAGAAGATTTGGGAAGCACCCTCAAAACGAGTTGAGTTGCAAGAGGTGCAAAAGCTACCATCCGGGAACTCCGTGTGTGGTCGAACTAGGTTTATGCTATTTCTGTGGTGGAGCCGGGCATATGTCTTGGAATTTTCCAGAAAGGAAGAAGCAGGATACTGGGTGAGCTCAGCAGCAAGGATGGATATTCACTATGTCGGCTGATGGCGCTGAGAGGTCTGACACACTGATCAGAGGTAACTACAAAACTGGGGGTAAAACTTTAGTTGCTTTGCTTGATATTGGAGCGTTACATTCATTCATATCATTTGATAAAGTTAGTGGGTTAGGGTTGAAAATAACTTTATTGGCCTATGACTTACAAGTGCATACTCCTACTTCTGAGGCTGTCGTAACCAGATTAGGTTATCAACAAATCCCGTTCCGAATTAAACATCGAATGTTTGTCCATGATCTAATTTGCTTGCTGATGACTGGCCTTGATCTAATTCTGTGATTGGATTGGCTGTCTAAACACCATGTATTGCTCGAATATTCTGAAAGCTCATTACAGTTTATGTCGGAAGGGTTGGAAGGATCGGTGGTGGCGAAAGGACACTATTTGAATTCCGTTGTGGTAAACTATAGTGGAAGTGAATGTTAGGGTTTCATGTTATTAGCTGCAAATGCGTCGAGCAAGGAACAGAGTGTAAACCAAATTCTGGTTGTGAACGAATTCCCTGAAGATATACCTGAATTTTCCCCTTCTCGAGAAATCGAGTTTACAATTGAGCTGGTGCTTGGAGCAGGACCAATCTTGATTGTGCCCTACCGAATGTCACCGTTGGAACTGACTGAACTTAGGGCTCAACTGGAGGAATTGATGAGCAAGAACTTCATCTGACCAAGCATTTCTCCATGGGAAGCGCCGGTATTACTGGTGAAAAAAAAGGATGTAAGTATGCGGCTATGCATAGATTATAACTAAACAAAGCCACAGTGAAGAACAAATATCCGTTGTCAAGAATCGATGATCTGATAGACCAATTGCAGGGAGCAGGACTCTTTTCAAAGATTGACCAAAGGTCTGGTTATCACCAGATCAGAGTAAGAGACGATGATATTCCAAAAACTGCTTTTAGAACCCGCTAGGCCACCGTGAATACACGGTAATGTCATTTGGGTTAAACAACGCCCAGGTGGTGTTTATGGATTACATGAACCGGATATTATGTCCTTTCTTGGATAAATTCGTCGTTGTCTTCATTGTGACATCTTGATCTACTCTAAGACAGAAGAAGAACACGCAGAACACTTGCGGATCGTACTGCAGATTTTGAAAGAAAGGAAGTGATACTCTAAACTTTCTAATTGCGAATTTCGGAAGAATAAGGTAAAATTTCTAGGACATATGGTGAGTCAGCAAGGAATAATTGTGGATCTCTAAGGTTGAGGCAGTGATGGAATGGGGGCAACAAACCTCAGTGATAAAAATTAGGAGCTTCTTAGGTTTGGCATGATATTACACGAGGTTTATCAAAGGTTTTTCACAAATCGCATTGCCTTTGACCAAGCTAACCATAAAGGATGCACTGTTTGTCTGGACGTCAAAATGCGAGTAGAGTTTTCAAACTTTGAAGCAGAAACTAACTACAGAACATGTACTTGTGTTACCTGAGCCGAATGAGCCTTTTAAGGTATATTGTGATGCGTCGTTGAAAGGTCTGGGGTGCGTACTGATGCAACACTGTAATGTCATGGCATATGCTTCTCGACAATTGAGACCAAACGAAATGAACTATCTGACTCACGACTTGGAACTTGTTGCGATTGTGTTTGCTCTGAAAGTTTGGAGGCATTACCTGTATGGAGTCAAATTTCAAGTTTTCTCTGATCACAAGAGTTTGAGATATCTCCTTGATCAGAAGGAACTAAATATGCACTAGAAGAGGTGGATGGAGCTGCTGGAAGATTATGATTTTGAATTGAATTACCATCCAAAACCCTACAACCTTTGGAAATTCCACAATGGAAGTAGGAAAGTATTGTAATGGACTTCGTGTCAAGATTGCCGAGGACTTCGGCTAGATTTGACGCAGTTTGGGTGATTATGGATCGGTTGACAAAGTCAGCTCACTTTTTGCCCATTCGAATGAATCATGCTTTGGAGGAGCTAGCACGCTTGTACATTTAAAAATTGTAAAATTGCATGGTGTGCCTACCACCATAATCTCCGACAGAGATCCTCATTTCACTTCAAGATTCTGGGGAGCTTTCTAACGAGTGTTCAGAACTCAATTGAGCTTAAGTACAGCATACCATCCTTAAACCGATGGTCAATCAGAGAAGACGATACAAACCGTAGAAGATATATTTAGGGTTTGTGTGCTGGATCAACTGGTGAGTTGGGATCAGTATATGCCGCTAGTAGAGTTTGCGTCCAACAACAGTTACCATGTGAGCACCGGAATGGCTCTGTATGAGGTTCTGTATGGAAGAAAGTGACGATCTCCACTGTGTTAGTATGAAGTTGGAGAATCAAGTTAGTAGCTGAAACTATAGAACAGATTAAAAAAAATAAAAATAGAAAGCTTACTGCTCAAAACCGCCAAAAAAGTTACGCTAATCAGAAAAGGAAACCTTTAGAATTTAATGAAGGAGATCATGTATTCCTAAGGGTTACTCCAACAACAGGAGTGGGTAGAGTGATCAAAGCAAAGAAACTAAATCCTCGTTACATCGGTCCATTTCAGATTCTGAAAAAAATTGGGCTAGTAGCATATCGGATAGCTTTACCACCACATCTTTCAAACTTGCGCGATGTGTTTCATGTCTCGCAACTTCGAAAATACACATCTAATGCCAACCATATTCTAGAACCAGAATCAGTTCAATTTAAAGAGGATCTGACACTTCAAGTAACTCCAGTCAGGATTGATGATACCAACGTTAAGTCACTGCGCGGAAAGGAGGTTTCATTAGTCAAAGTTGCTTGGAGTCGGGCTAGAATTGAAGAACATACTTGGAAACTTGAATCAAAAATGAGAAAGGACCATCTATACTCGTTCTCATGTAACTGAATCCTAATTTTGAGGACAAAATTCTTATTTAGGTGGGTAGGATGTAAACCCCATGTAATTAGTAAATAATTAGTTAATAAATTAATTAATAATCAAATACATCAGAAAACAAAATTTTATTAATCTAAAGAGGGAAAATATTAAAAATACGAATTTCAACACTAATTTTAAAGAATCTGGTGTAAAATAGGGCCATTAGGCTGAACCGTTTAGACCGGACCCAAATTCCATCATATAAAAGGCATAACTTAGCTTCTCTTTCCCCAAAAATCAAATGGAATCACACTGAAGAGGAAGCCACAGCCAAGGAACCCTAACCCAAACCCTTATTCAATTTCAATCACATATATCTCTCAATCTGGATCTCTGATCGCCGCACCGTCTGCGGCCATGCAACCACCGCGTTGAGTCCTTCGAATCCATTGGAACAAAGTGGTACGTAAGTCTCATTTCCTCACCCAGCTGCTCACCCCCTTAATTTCAAAATTTTTGAGCAATTGTGTTGAGATTTTGTTAAATTTTGGTGTTTATGATATAATTAGCCTTGTATACTAGCTGGGTCTTTCCCCAAACATCCGTTGGTAAGGTGTGAGTCTTCTAACTCTTGTGAAATTATTGGTATAGCGAACCCTATGTTGATATAGTGATATTTATATGGTATTACAGTGAATTATGAGTTTTGGAGACAAATTGGTGGTGTTGGGAGCCTGAATTTAGATCTTGGAGGCTAGGTTTCTATTTGATGAGTGTATGGTGCTTTGGACATTGGTGGAATGGTGATATTTGTGGCATTTTAGGATTTGGGAGGAATTGACCAAGGTATGATTTAGGTTTCTCGTAGATAATATATAATGTAAAGTGAAAACTTAGGCTAGATGACCATAGGATAGGTTAAACTATGTGAACTTGATAAGGTTTAGTGATATGTGGTAAATATTTTGAGTTGTCATGAGCCTTTGATGATGATTGATGAGAATGATGATTTTGAGTTGTAAATGTTGATGTGTTGATGAGTTGTATGGTTTTGATTGAGTATTGTTGGGATAGAATTGCTAAAATTAAGAATTGATATGTTCTGGAAAGTATTGAATGATTATGAAACTATGTTGAATGTGTTTAATGTTGTTTTGGGGTGTAAAACATTGGGTTGGATTGCGGGTGTTGATAAAAATAGAGATTTGGTGATTTTGATAACAACTTTATTTTTGACCAATTTTGGCGGGCCATAACTTGACTTCTGGACCCTCAAATTTTGTCAAACTTATTTCAAATAAAATTGGGTCCGTGAAGTTTATGCCGTTTGAAGAACAGACAAAAAATGATTTTTAATGAAAAAGTTATGCCCGTTGGAAGTTTGGTGTGTAAAAGTAATTTCTGCAGAACTTAGCAGCTTTTTACCACTTTTGATGGGCATGCGTACGCGAACATACACGCGACGCAGACCCTAAGCTCTGTTCAGACGTCCCGTGTACGCAAAATGGGGAGATTTACAGGCTCGTGTTGCCGAGCAGTACCACGCGACGCGGGAAGGCTTCCCTGTCCAAGGGGCTCGCGTACGCGGACAAGGGTCACGTACGCGAGATAGACAAATTACACCTCCGCGTACACAAAACATGGCATACGTACGCGGAATCCCTGTTTTGGAAAAGTTATATCAATTAAACCTATTTTCTAACTTCTAAACCTCTATATTTACCTTCTAAGTTGTTGTACCTAGTCCCTAATCATAGGAAAATGGGTGAACTTAGAGAAAGAGTTAACTTGACAGTGAAGAAAAATATTTGAAGGAATGATTTATGTTTGAGAAGAGGAGAAATGCTGAATATGTGATGAATTATGGCCGTAAATGATCATGATTAATTGAATTTTGAACGATGATATGGCTTATTGAACTTCTATTATATGAGATACGAGTTTTCCTGAGTAGATGCAGTAGCTAGCCACCACTCGCTCTAGGTTGAGACTCGATACACTGTTGACCCTACGTCACAAGATGTGGCCAAACACTTTAACTCCCCGGAAATCCCTCCAATGAGATGTAAATTTGGATATATATATATATATATATATATATATATATATATATATATATATATATATATATGCATAGACTCTTGGAGATGCGCGCACATAGGGACTGTTGACGTTAAAACTTTTGTGTGGTCTAGAAATTTGCGGATAAATCCTCGTTGCAAGTATAGTTTCTAAACCTTCAAAAGTCCTTTCATACAAACATTTTTGTTGTCACAAGTAACAAACCCCTTTTAAAATTGATAACCGAGTATTTAAACCTCGAGTCGTCTTCTCAAGGAATTGCAGGGAGGTATGTTCTTATTATTGGTTATGAGTTTGTAAATTAGGGGTTTTAGAAATTAGGAAGCAGTATGTTGCATAAGAAGAATAAAATAAATAAATAACTATAAAATAAACTCTTGGCAAGGTATGAAAACAGGAAGTCCTATCCTGGTTATCCTTATCAATTGTAATGAGAATTGGATTTTTCTCCCACTTTGTTAGCCTTTACTAATATAAAGGAAGGTCAAGGGATTAATTGGTTTGATCTTCGGATCCTATTTATTTCCTAAGAAAAGATTGGGATATTGAAGTTCAATTCAATTAACAAGATAACAATTATCAATCGTGTTTGAGTTTGACAACTCCTGAGTTACTGATTTCTTAACCAAAACCAAAAGGGGAAGTAAATCTACTGGAATAAAAAATGTCTTCAGAGTAAAAGCAACAATAGCATAAATAAAAGAAATCAATATTAAACTGAAATACCTCAAATAACATTAATAAAAGAGTGATCTGTAACATGAAAGGATTCATAAAGTAACTTGCTAAAGTAAATAAAAGGAATATTGAACCTGACCAAAAGAGATAATCCTGAAAGCGAATAAAAATCCTAAATCTAAATCCTAATCCTAAAGAGAGAGGAGAGAACCTCTCTCCAAACTAAATCTAAATCATGGAAAGTAAAAATTGGTGAGCTCTCTGAATGGATGCATTCCTCCACTTTATAGCCTATAATCTGTGTGTTCTGGGCTGAAAACTGGGTCAAAAGTAGCCCAGAAATCGCCCTCTGTGATTTCTGTTACGTTCAGGTCGCGGGCAAGTGACGCGGAGGCGTCGTCCATGCGGCCGCGCGGGTTGAGATTCGCATATGCGACGCGGACGCGTTATTCACGCGTTCGCATCATCTAACTTCGAGGCAGCTATGGCGAATTATATATCAAATCGAAGCCCCGAACGTTAGCTTTCCAACGCAACTAGAACCGCGTTGTTTGGACCTCTGTAGCTAAAGTTATAGCCGTTTGAGTGCGAAGAGGTCAGGCTGGACAGCTTAGCAGTTTCTCCAACTTCTTGTATTCCTTCCACTTTTGCATGCTTCCTTTCCATTCTCTGAGCCATTCCTGCCCTGTAATCTGTGAAAACACTTAACACACATATCAAGGCATCTAGTGGTAATAAGAGAGGATTAATAATAGGCAAATATAAGATCAAAGAAGCATGTTTTCAATCATAGCACAAAACCAGAAAGGAAAATGTAAAACATGCAAATAGTATGAATAAGTGGGTAAAGAGTTGATAAAAACCACTCAATTGAGTACAAGATAAACCATAAAATAGTGGTTTATCAACCTCCCCACACTTAAACAATAGCATGTCATCATGCTAAGCTCAAGAGAAGCTATAAAGATGAAGAGGAATGGTAGGATGTATGAAATGCAACCTATCTATATGAATGCAACTACATGCAAAATGATTCTACCTACTTAGTTAAAAGTAAAAAAATCCTTCAAGAAGAAATATGAACTGGATTTCACTAATTCAAATCATGAAAATGAAGTACAAATAGACTTGAAAGAAGAAAATAGCTCATGAAAGCAGGGAACAAGGGATTGAGCATCGAACCCTCACTGGTAGTGTATACACTCTAATCACTCAAGTGTTTAAGGTTCGATTCTCTCAATTCTCTACTAACCTTGCTTTCTAAGGCTTGCTCTTCATCTAACAATAAACATAAATTTAATGCACAGATACACATATCAAGAGGTCTTTTAAGGGTTGTAATGGGGTTAGGGTCAAGGTAGGATTGTATTTGGCCAAGTGGACTAAAATCTGAATCCTTAATTAACTTAAACTTTCCACCTAACTTTAGACAATCCATGTAATCATAATACCACATCTAACTATCCATTAACCATGTTTTCCACATATTCATGCATTCTAATTTTAAGTACAGTACATATGCATTGTTTTTACCACTTACTTTGGGGCATTTTGTCCCCTTTTTGCTTAATTGCTCTTCTTTTTTTTTTCTTTTCTTTTTCTCACTTTTATATATATATATATATATATATATGCATATGATTAAGATATTGAATGCATGAATCATGTTCTAAACATTTCTTTCACATTTTCATAAAGATATATAATACCCAATTCTTAAACCAATTGTTTCCAAATTCACTTTTCCCCACACTTAATTCATGAGCACTTTCACTAGTCTAAGCTAACCAAGAATTCAAATTAAGGACATTATTGTTTTCCGCTTAGAGTTAATGATGTGTTAAAGTAAAGAACAAAGGGGTAAAATAGGCTCAAATTGGTTTGCAAAGGATAATGAAAGGTAAGGCCATATGGGTATGTAAGCTTAGTGAAACAAAGGCCTCAGTCATGTAAGTGCATGCATACATCAAACCATGGAAATATAGAATTAAGCAAGAAAAAGATCACAATTTTAGAGAGAAAAACACACATCAAAAATAAATTATTGGTTGACAAAATGCAACCAATCAATTAGGCTCAAAAAATCTCACAGGTTTTGTGTGTTCGAGCTCTAAACCATGTTCCAATATAATATTTCTTCAAACAAGTGTAACAAAATTTTATTCAAATTAGTGAAATACTTTAAAAGGTTTCTTGAAAGAGAAAATATTACTTTAACCAAGTGGTAAAATATGCAAAAATCAAACAAATATGCAATCAATCATGCAAATGCAACAATGAACAAGAAAAATGAACCATTGGTGTTGAGATAGAAGAGCAACAAACCCATGGAGATCGGTATCGACTTCCCCACACTTAAAGATTGCACCGTCCTCAGTGCATGCTAAGATGTGCAGGTGGACGGGTTGTTCCAACTGATGCTTTTCTCATCAAGGAATGTGCGTAGGAACTTGTGTGTCTCTCCCATGCAAACGTCTTCCGGTTCTCTTCCTGGTGGCCATCTTGAAAGAAAAAGGGAAGGAAAGTAACCCAAAAATAAAGATAAAATAAAATATAGTTGGGTTAATGCCAAATGATAAGAGTCTCATTTACATGGAAGCTTCAACATGTACGTGAGAAAATAATAGAAGCCATGGCATACCAGTGGTGCAAAAATTGCAAAAGTAGGGAAGAGAGTGTGGGTAAGGAGAGATAATATAAATTCATGTCAATGTAAAAGTAATACAGGTATAAAAAATTGGCATTGATATAAATAATATTACCTATCCAGAATAAAACAAGTCACTAAGCACCCAAAATAATTCAAGAGAAGATGCAACAGTTAAATAAGAAAATTTGAACACCAATTGTAAAATAATAAATTTATAAAAAAATATGCAATGAATGAAAGTATGCAAATAAATTAAATAAAATGAAAGTGAAAAAGGATGAGAAATTAAAAAGATGAAGAAAAAGAAGGTAAGAAAGGAGGAGAAAGAAGAGAAGATAGAAGAAATTAGGAGTAGAGAAGAAAAGATAAGATAGTTGGCACTAATCTGGATAAGTTGTGGGACGCAGGCGACGCGGTCGCGTGGGTGACGCGATCGCGTGGTGCGCGATAAGGTTGGGTGACACGGACGCGTGGGGCACACGATCGCGTGACTCGATTTGTGCTAGTGGCGCGAGTGCAGCCTCGCGGTCGCACAACTCTCTGTTCAAAACTTAGTATTGCCAAAATCCAGGGTGACGCGATTGCGTGGTCGACGCGATCGCGCGGGTGGCCTTATTTCCAATATGACGCGAACGCATAGGTGACGCGTTCGCGTGGCAGGGCTTGTGCTGCTAGCACGGGTCCAGCCCAATTCCAACTCAACTTTCGGCCATGCACCCTTTTGACGTCGATTTTCAGGTCACGCGGCCGCGTGGGTGACGCGGTCGCGTGGGAGGCCAAAGTTCCCACATGACGCGGTCGCGTGAGCGACGCGGTCGCGTGGGGTCAAATTATGCTAAAGGCGCGCCTCCAGCCACACTTTCCCGTGACTCTCTGTTCAATTTTTTTCTCCCCAACGCACTAGTGACGCGGACGCATCAGCGACGCTGCCGCGTCGCATGCGTGCTTTTTTTTTTATGCAATATGCAGTGCTGATATGGATGTTATGAATAATTCCAGGTTCAATAAAAATAAAATAAAAACAAACAACATGAAATAAAATTGAAAAAGAAACTATCATACCATGGTGGGTTATCTCCCACCTAGCACTTTTAGTTAAAGTCCTTAAGTTGGACATTTGGTGAGCTTCTTGTTATGGTGGCTTATGCTTAAATTCGTCCAGAAATCTCCACCAATGTTTGGAATGCCAACAGCCTCCGGGGTCCCAAACTAGGCATGTGAAGCTTCTGAGCAGCTTCAAACAGATTTTCAGGCTCCCGTGATGATGAATATTTTCCAGGATCCCAAACTTTGGTTCTAAATCCGCCTTCGTTTTGATCTATACTTTTCCATCCGGGCGGTTTGGAAATTAGATTCTCACCAAGATGACCAAACGTTTTCCGAGATCCATTTGATTGAACATGATACCAATCCGTGCACTTCGAGTTGAAGCGTGGAACCTTATTGAACCTTGTGCACCAGCTCTGAGTGCGAGCCATTTCCCTCTTACTCTTAAAGCCGCAGAGAGCTCTAAGTTGACCATCTGTTTCAAGCAAACCATATTCAAGTGGAAAAGTAAAGATTAAAGCTAAGGAGTGTACCCAGTTGAAGCTTGTATTAGGTGGTAATGGCCTTGGGATAGGTGTTTTCAGTGGTTCTGTAAGTTTTGCTCCCTAGTAATCTTCTGTGAATTTTTCCACTTCTTTGCAAGGATCTTCAAATGCATCTGTGTCCTGATCAAAGTCTTCTATGTCCTCCTCATCACTTAAGTCATAGACTGGAGGTTGAGAGAAATCTACCTCCACATCATCTTCGTATTTACTTGGGGAAGATTCTTCGATCTTAGAGAATTCACTTGCGGATGCAAGTTCATTACTAAGAGAACTTGACTTGTGACTATCATCATCAAGGGAATTTTTGTCCTGGGTTATTCCGTCTAGTTCTTCATAAACGACTTGCCTTGGGGATTGTGCACTATCTTCCTTAGCATCAACTGTAGTGTCCTCGACGGAGTTCTCCTCAGCTCTGGATTCCCATGGAAGTTCAGCGTCTCCTAAATCTTCAACCAACTCTTCTTCTTGCATAATGACAGCTTCTTCTACTTGTTCTAGTACGAATTCATGCTCTGTCTTGTCCACTGGAGTTTCTAGTATCTCCTTCATGCTACGCTCTTCATTAGATTGTCCACATGGGGCTGTGGTTGGTCCTTGAATGTTCGAACGTCTAGAAGCTAATTGAATTACTGCTTGCTCCAGTTGACGAATGGTTGTTTGAAGTTGTTCTACTGTTTTCTTGAGGCGAACTTCTGATTCTCTGGGTGATGGATTTGGACATGACACATAGGGAAGTGGTGGTGCTTGGGAGTGATTGGATTGGAATCAGAGTAAGTGAGGATCATATGGTGGCGAATGGTGAAGAGAAGCTTGTGAGTGTGGTGGTTCGAGGTTATGTTGAGAGGATGGTCTATAGGCACGGGATGGGGCTTGTTGGTAGCTACAAGGTTGCCCACCATATCTATCAACTGGGTATGCATTGTAGAATGGTCGTTGTCCATGATGTCTTGGAGGGTGTTGTTGCCTAAAGGGTTGATTAGATCCTCTTGGCTCCATCCATCCTTGATTGGTCTGACCTTGATGCATATTCCTGCTGTAACTTCTATTTCCTTCAACAAAGTTAGAACCAAACTCAAAGCGAGAGGGGTGAGAGTTCATAGTAGCAAATAAAATTAAAAAGGAAAAACAGAAATAAATAAACAAGTAAAAGAAAAATATTTACAATAACCAATAATAAGGCACACGTTAGCAGTTCCCCGACAACGGCGCCATTTTGACGTTAAAACTTTTGCGTGGTCTAGAAATTTGCGGATAAATCCTCGTTGCAAGTATAGTTTCTAAGCCTTCAAAAGTCCTTTCATACAAACGTTTTGGTTGTCACAAGTAACAAACCCCTTTTAAAATTGATAACCGAGTATTTAAACCTCGGGTCATCTTCTCAAGGAATTGCACGGAGGTATGTTCTTATTATTGGTTATGAGTTTGTAAATTAGGGGTTTTAGAAATTAGGGAGCAGTATGTTGCATAAGAAGAATAAAATAAATAAATAACTATAAAATAAACTCTTGGCAAGGTATGAAAACAGGAAGTCCTATCCTGGTTATCCTTATCAATTGTAATGAGAATTGGATTTTTCTCCCACTTTGTTAGCCTTTACTAATATAAAGGAAGGTCAAGGGATTAATTGGTTTGATCTTCGGATCCTATTTATTTCCTAAGAAAAGATTGGGATTATTGAAGTTCAAATCAATTAACAAGATAACAATTATCAATCGTGTTTGAGTTTGACAACTCCTGAGTTACTGATTTCTTAACCAAAATCAAAAGGGGAAGTAAATCTACTGGAATAAAAATGTCTTCAGAGTAAAAGCAACAATAGCATAAATAAAAGAAATCAATATTAAATTGAAATACCTCAAATAACATTAATAAAAGAGTGATCTGTAACATGAAAGGATTCATAAAGTAACTTGCAAAAGTAAATAAAAGGAATATTGAACCTGACCAAAAGAGATAATCCTGAAAGCGAATAAAAATTCTAAATCTAAATCCTAATCCTAAAGAGAGAGGAGAGAACCTCTCTCCAAACTAAATCTAAATCATGGAAAGTAAAAATTGGCGAGCTCCCTGAATGGATGCATTTTCCCACTTTATAGCCTCTAATCTGTGTGTTCTGGGCTGAAAACTGGGTCAAAAGTAGCCCAGAAATCGCCCCCTATGATTTCTGTTACGTTCAGGTCGCGGGCAAGTGACGCGGAGGCGTCGTCCATGCAGCCGTGCGGGTTGAGATTCGTAGATGCGATGCGGACGCGTCATTCATGCGTTCGCATCCCCTAACTTCGAGGCAGATATGGCGAATTATATATCAAATCGAAGCCCTGGATGTTAGCTTTCCAAAGCAATTGGAACCGCATCGTTTGGACCTCTGTAGCTAAAGTTATAGCCGTTTGAGTGCGAAGAGGTCAGGCTGGACAGCTTAGCAGTTTCTCCAACTTCTTGTATTCCTTCCACTTTTGCATGCTTCCTTTCCATCCTCTGAGCCATTCCTATCCTGTAATTTCTGAAAACACTTAACACACATATCAAGGTATCTAGTGGTAATAAGAGAGGATTAATAATAGGCAAATATAAGATCAAAGAAGCATGTTTTCAATCATAGCACAAAACGAGGAAGGAAAATGTAAAACATGCAAATAGTATGAATAAGTGGGTAAAGAGTTGATAAAAACCATTCAATTGAGTACAAGATAAACCATAAAATAGTGGTTTATCAACTGTCTAGGGTTAGCTACCGGACATGTCGAGTTTGGCTATATAACCGATAGATGAGACTCATCAGCCATATGGTAGGCATTCATCATATGGATTTGTCTGTTTTCTTTGAATGTGAAATACTTGGGTTTGCCTATTTGATTAGATATGCCTATTTGCTATATGTTCTATCTGCTATAACTACATTTTATGTGTTTTCTTTGTTTGTATTATATGTCTATGCAACTGAGAGATCCTTTGTCTAGCGGAGGAGTGACGAGGGTAGTTCCACCGGTGTTTCAGAGGATTAGAGGAGATGGAAAGTGAAATGTTAAGTTAAGTTAGGCTTAGAATATAAATACCTTAGAGACTTTGCCCAGTTTATGGTTTAATATAATCCGTTAAGTTTAATTCTGAGAATTGGAGTTCTAGAATTGCCTCTGGCTTTTCCAGAACCTTATATATTACCTATGTTGGCACCATTACCATGTTGAGAAGCCCCGGTTCTCATTCCATACATATATTGTTGCTTTTCAGATGCAGGTCGAGAGGTACCTCGATGAGCGTCTGGAGTTCCTGCTGCAAGCGAAGTTGGGATGCTATATTTTGCTTTGTATATATATATATATATATATATATATATATATATATATATATATATATATATATATATATATATATATATAGTTTCTTCTCCGTTTATACTTATGTTTGATCCTCTTAGAGGCTATGGAGAAATAGATACTTGCTTTATGTATTTCGGGATATTTGGGATATATATATATATATGTATGTAAATATTCTCCGACCGCCCTTAGCTTCGTAGGTCGAGTCTAGAGCTTGATATTTTGTATCTTTGATATTCTGCTCTTTATGTATATATCTTTACTTTTCTTCCTATCCGAGTTTCCGTTCACGCGAGCAATGCGCTTTTCTTTTTGCGACCTTTTGCTTAAGCTTTCTTTCAAGGCTCCTCGTTATGAATTTCTTTCAACTATTACTATGTATGTATGTATATGTGTATATGTGTGTATATATATATATATATATATATATATATATATATATATATATATATATATTATTTTATACTATTTTAGAGGTCGTAACACCTCACCACCTATATTTTACGACTTAAGCGTAAAGCTTTATGTGGTAGGGTGTTACACGAGCTACTCATCCTTTCCTGCAATTGGGTTTCTTTTCCTATTCTTGCTTCCTAAACAGGGTTTGGTTCATCTAGTGTTTCTTCTTGTTCTTCAAACCTGTAATGCACAGAAATCATCTCACTACAGCACCTCAAGTATTGAATAAAAACACAATTTTTGTTGTATGAGAACTTACATAGTTGTAGGCTCTAAGTTATTTTTTTCTTTTTTTTTCTTGCCTTTTTTATTTGAATAAAATTTTAAAGGGCCTTTTATTCTAAAAAAAAAGATATGAAATCAGAAGCAGATTATGATAGCAAAAGAAATAAAGTCATGGTAATAGAAATATAAATTACATGACTTGGTTGATTTACAGAGCTCTGATAGCTTGACTGTATTTGAAATACAGGATCATTTTCGCTCGACAAATTTACATGTGCCATTTTAAGAACAAAATAAATATTATTCAGTAAAACTAGGATAATTACATCAGGTTTTAGAAAATTTTAGCAAAGAAACAATTTCAAATATTGAATCTTACTTTTGGGAAGAATCATAGTGAGCTTCTGTCGAGTAGAGCCCACTTTTTGAAATATCTATAGTTTTTTCCTGCATCCTAGAAAAGCAAACAATTATCAGACAAATAAACACAATAAAATTGGTAAAAAAAATACCGAAAATTAATACATACTTTTGTGCAGGCTTATCATTTTTTTCCTTCAATCTTGCTTTTGTTATTTCTTGCATTTCTTCACTTTTGACAATACATGCCAAAAATTCTATTTGTAAAGAAAATTTTGATAAAAAAACAAAACATAACATTACAATGATAGTTTCTGAATCTTATTCGTCATCATATTCAGCTTCTATTTAGGAAGATGAATCCACAATAACACGCTTCCTCTTTTTGAATTCCATCCTTAAAAAACAAACAATCATCAGGCAAATAAACACAATAAAATTGACAAAAAAAAACACAAAAAATAGCACATACTTTTGTGCAGGCTTATTATTTTTTTCTTCAATCTTCTTTTTGTTATTTTTTACATTTCTTCACTTCTGACAATACATACAGAATATTCTGTTTATAAAAAAAATTTTGATGAAAAAACAAAACATAAGATTACAATGATAGTTTCTGAATCTTACTCATCATCAGATTCAGCCTCTGTTTAGGAAGATGAATCCACAATAACACGCTTCATTTTTTTGGATTCTATCCTGAAAAAGTACAAACACACGAGGTAAATAAAGAATAAATATTTACAAAAGACATCAAAAAGTAATACTTACTTCTTTGTCATTCTCTCAGGTGTCTCCTCCGAGTGATGTTCAGAATCAAACTCATACTCAGAATCATTTTCACTTTTTGAAGCTGAGTGCAATATAGCAGTCTTCTTCTTTTGTTGCTTCCTTTTTTCCTTCCCTTTTCCCTTCTTTTCGTCTTTTGATTAGTCTCTCAATTGTGCTCTTCTTAATAGGTCCTAGAAGTTTAGAATAGAAAAAATATTAGTTAGCATGATATATTTAAAACAAATGCACCGAAATTAAAGAAAAGATTTCTGTTGAGTTACTTCATCCTTCACCTCACTTTTTATTCTTTTAACTAGCTTCTTCCTAGTCCAATGTTACACCCACGGTGGTCCAGAAATTCTATCCACTGACCTATTTTTGCTTGTGGATTAATGAAAATATACGATCATCAGTGCAAATTTGGCAACCATCAACTACAAATTTGTTTTTCAATTTGTTCTCTCTGATGTCTTTGATGAGGAAGTTGAGCACACGAGCAGCCCAATTCCATTCTTGTATTGTGTCCACATAAAGAATGGGTGGCATGTAAACTGAAAAAATTTTTTATTGTTGTCGACAACAAGAAGCACTTCTAGATGAAGAGGATAAATGTCCTCTTGAATTTTAGCTGATTTTCTAGCCCATCAAAACTCATATCAATCAAAGACTTTGTCAATTGTGACAAACAGTCTTTGAAGTTTTCAATAACTTCCTTCTGCTCGGCATTAATTTCTTTATTTTTAATTTTGTTTGTATAGCCCTCCCTTACAACAGCAGCAAAAATATTTCAATAACACATAAATAATATAAAAAATATTGAAATTTGATTTACGGAATAGATTACAAATGAATTTTTACCAGATGCATTCAAGCTAAGGGCATCTCCTATTTTGTCAAGGATGATCTCGATTACACCATACTATGTGTGGAGTGTGCTATATATCATAAATGGATCTTGTAGAGCATCTCAAATCACAAGCTTTCTGTAAATAAATAAAAATTATGTTACATAACTATATTTGTACAAAAAAAAAATTGAGTTGTTCTAACATATATATGCTTACATTATATTTTGATCCTTCTTTTTTTGTGGTGCTCCTCTCAACAACTTTCTTGATTATTATTTTTTCTGTAAGGAATAAAAAATTAGGTTAATAGGTAACAACACACCAAGTGTACCTCAAGTCACATAACATATACTGAAAGAGAAATTAAATATATCACTATTATTTCTTGATTGCATCACACTATGTCAGTTAAAAAGATATGCCACTTAATCAAACATGTACAAAATGACACCATAAGCACTACAACAAAATTTTATGGGCTAGTTACAACAAATTTATGAACAAAATCCCTAAAAAATGGACAAAAACACATGCAAATTATTCAAATATGTACAAAATAACATCAGAAGCACTACAATAATATTTTTTTGTCTAGTTATAACAAAAAAAAAACAACACCAAGTGCACCTCAATTCACATGAAATACACTGAAAGAGAAACTAAATATACCGCTATTATTTATTGATTACATCACACAATATCAATTCAAAAAGACATGCAACTCAATCCAACATGTATAAAATGACACCAGAAACACTACAACAAAATTCTATGGGCTAGTTACAATAAATTCATAAATAAATCCCTAAAAATGGACAAAAACATATGCAAATCACTCAAACATGCAGAAGCACTTAGTTACAATAAAAAGAGGACAACAACACTAAGTACACCTCAATTCACATGAAATACACTGAAAGACAAACCAAATACAACGCTATTATTTTTTTATTACATCACATAATGTCAGTTCAAAAAGATATGCAACTCAATCAAACATGCACAAAATGACGCCAGAAGCACTACAATAAAATTCTATGGGCTAGTTACAATAAATCCATGAACAAAATCTCTCAAAATTGACAAAAACACCATGCAAATCACTCAAACATGCACAAAATAACATCGAAAGTACTACAATAACATTCTATTGCCTAGTTACAACAAAAGAGGATAATAACACCAAGTGTACGTCAATTTAGACAAAATACAATGAAAGTTGTTACTGATTACTAGACACGAACTCAATTCAAAATATGCAGACACTCAAACATTTACAAAAATACATTCAAATTCCTCAAACACATGCAAATATAGGTTAAACTATACGAGAAACACTACGTAATATTTTTACACCAACGTAACAAAATTATCACCAACGTAACATTTTTCCTTAAATTTTCGCAAAGATTTTGAGAGATTTTTTAGTGTCATTTGAAGTTTGATCGAGGGAAAATAAGCGTTTTTCATATTAACGTTCATGCTACTGAACAGTTGTGGGAGCGCGTGTTTATACACTCTTTAATCTGGAGTTAGTTTTTGTTAGACTTGAGTCAACTTAGTTAAATTTAATTGTCAAAAAAAATTTGTATGTGTAGAATAATTAAAAAAAAATATTAGGTGACCAAATATGTTTAGCATTCTTCCCCTGATGCACCCGGTCTTTTTCTTCTATGTTGTATTTTTTTAGTGTGTGTTGTCATTCGTATTACCAAATATGTTTATCGAACTATTTTTATTGTACTTGATTAACAAATTTACTTGTTCACGTAGCTTCTTAGAATAGTTTAGAAATATAATTTTTATGTATTTTTGAATTTTTTAAATAATAAAATGTTTAAAAAATAAAAAATCTAAAAATTCATGTTTGGTCCTATTTTTTGTATATTTTTTAAATAATTATTTAAATATTTCACAAATTTTTTATTAAATACACAAATACTTTGTTAATTACAAAAGTTATTTGTTATTTATAAAAATATATATTTATTTTTATTATTTTTGTTGTATTTTAAAATATTTTTAAAATATTCTGTTGTTAATAAATTCTAAAAGTACTTTTATTAAAAGATTAGACAATTCAAAATATTGTTTTCGTTTTTTTAAATTAATTTTAATACATTGATAATATAAATTTTTTTACATAATTATTTAATTATATTTATATATTAAATAACTTTTAATAATATATTTAAAAATTAGTTATTTGGGTAAAATTTATTTTACACTCGAAATTCATAAAAATTAATTAATTTAAAATTTAGGTATAATTAAATTCTATATAAAATTTATAACTACACATTATTAAATAATTTAATAAATTTAATTAAATTGTATCAGCTTTACAAGAAGTTACACGAGTTTTTACCTTATATAAGTTAAAACGAAAACAAAACAAAAGGGATCGAAAATGCGGCGTTGCAAGCGCGATTTGGGGCGGGAGCGGGAAAACGAAAATGACAGCGCGAAGGTTTTCCCGCTCAACGAAAAACACTGCCCACTCTCAACTCAATCTCAGTGCCCCTTGTATCTATAATAAGTTAATAACAATAGCTGAATCCCACAACTACCTCCATTTTCCATACCCTCTCTTTTCAATCCCCAATCTCACTTCTCCCGCCAAGGTCCACCGTTACTTTCTCAGGCTTTAGATTTGTGCTTCTACAAGAACCTTCCAACAAATATCATTCTCTCAGTTTCATAGTTCATATCGCCATGCCTGCAATTGCTGATCCTAACACCCACAAGCGCAAGTTAAGATCTTACGCGCCGCCACGCGCCGAATCTCCTTCCCCTTCCCCACCGAAATGGAAGTCGCCCCGCCCATCTGCTATTGCCAGCCCCCATTCTGCTGCAAATGTAAGTCTCTTGTTCTGCAAATTTGGTGCTGTCATATACTTTCAAGCTCGGATTGGTTAATCTTTAGTTGATTGTTTGGCAGGGTAATGAAATTGTTGCTGATGAAAATCAAGGTGTATTGCGGAAACCTGACCTTGTGAAATCCCTTTGGAATCTGAAAGGTGAGGTTTGTTTCAATTTTGATTTGTCTTTGTAGCGGATTGTTTACTTTATACTTAGCTTAAAGGTAGATTTGTGATAGGACACAATTTTGTGGAAAATATGCTTGGTGTGTTGATCATTCGCGTTGTGTTGTTGAGAAATAGATGGTGAGCAATTGAGAGTGGTGAAGGAGGCATTGCACCTTGCAACTGCACCTTCTGCGGTTGTGTGTCGAGAAGAGGAGCAGGATATGGTTTTGGGGTTCTGCAAATCCTGCATTGAGCATGAGAAGGCTGGGAGCTTGTACATATGCGGGTGCCCCGGAACTGGAAAATCGTTGTCTATGGAGAAAGTGAAAGAGGCTTTACTCAATTGGGCAAAAGAGGTAAGCTACACTTATACTGTGTTTGCTGCAATATTATTGGTTTTAGGATTGTGAATATTTCCTTCTGATGTATGTATTATGTATCTCTTAAACTGATTTTTGGTTGAGATATGTATTCTTCTTGCATAGTTTGCGATAATTCCTTCTTATATTATATTTTGGTGGAAATTCATGGCAGAATTACTATGATTGATGCAGTTAAGAAGTGGTATCCATTGATGCATTGGTAATACGTTTGTCGTGGCCTAGAAGAATACCATATGCACTAGTTTCCCATTGTAATTGTATGTATTTGATGCCCAATTTTGGGTTAATATGTTCCTCATGGACTAGAAGAGTACCATATGCACTAGTATCCCATTGTAATTGTATGTTTTTGATGCTCAATTTCGGGTTATCTGAGCAAACACACTATACCTACTCTCTAACTTGAAATGCTCTATCTAGATTATAATGTGGTTTTTTGTTCTTTTCACTAACCACTTCTTGTCTGGTTTGCAGGGAGGTTTTCCACTGCCAGATGTTTTGTCAGTAAATTGTACATCCCTTGCCAATACATCAGATATTTTCACCAAGGTAGGATGATCCAAAGCATATATTATTGAAGTCTTGTTTGCTTGTTTGACTGACTGAATGACTGGTTCTAATAGATACTTGGGTTAAGCCCTTCACGGGGAAGAAGGGTTTTGGCAACACCCTTGCAACAACTTCAGAACATGTATTCACAGAAATCTTCTACCAGGAATATGATGTAAGACATATGCTTGTTTATTAAATATATACACCCAGGTGGTTTTTTTTTTGGGTAGCGATAAATGGCACACATATATCATTTGTAGTGCTGCTTGTTTTTGAATATTTTGGATGTTACCAAAGTTTGACATATGTATGGATTTGTGTTAATAGGTTGATAGTTGCTGATGAGTTAGATTACCTAATAACCAGAGACCGGGCTGTGCTCCATGACCTTTTTATGCTTACCACCTTCCCATTTGCCAGATGTATATTAATAGGTAAATTGCTTACAAGATGTAAAATTGTTTGACTCTATTTTTGGTCATATTTTGTAATTTAAAGGCTTCAGCTTATTCTGAATCATGCTTTTGTTTGTTAAGGGGTAGCAAATGCTATTGACCTAGCTGATCGATTTCTTCCAAGGCTTACATCTCTAAATTGTGAGTAAATCAAGTCAATAAGTTTCTATGATGAGCTTTTGTTTCATTTTAAACTATTTGGTGATTGTATCTCAATGGCATTAACAATCGAGTTTAACCTTATGTGTAACATTGTTTGACTGTAATTTTTCTTTTGGCTTTTAGTTTTTTAATTTCTTCCTTTCTTCATGTTCCAGGCAAGCCTACTGTTGTAACTTTTCGTGCCTACTCTAAAGATCAAATCCTTAGGATTCTTGAAGAAAGGCTAAATGTAAGTTCATTGCTATTAAATTTAAGGTTGTTCTCATGTCCACCTCAAATAATTTATAATAGAAACATACAACATTTTTGCTTTATCATAGATATTATGTCTAGACTATGATTTGAATATGCATCTTTATGGTGACTGAAGAAAAAATAAACCAAAAGTTAAATTTCTGCCTGTTGATTTTTCCCCTTTTACTAATAGCTATTTTTCACAATCAGGAACTTCCTTACACTGTCTTTCAACGTCAAGCACTAGAACTATGTGCTAGGGTAAGTCCATTTGTCAATGTCTCTGCAAGTTTACATTTGCTGTTGTCCTGTAATGCCTTTATTTAGGATACTAAATCACATAAAAACTGTATAAATCTCTTAAACTTAAAGCAAATACCATCTTGTTAATTGATTTTAGAAGTTTTGCCAGATTTTACATTTGCCACTTCATCTGTAGAGGATAGAGATAATCAGATCATTTAGTTCAACTATTATCTTACTACATTTAAAAATGTAAAATGTATTCAATGTAACACCCGAGAAAAGTATTCAATATACCATGGATAGTACACAAGTATGAACCATTACTTGCGTGAAAGTAGTACTCAAATGTATTGTTATAATTGCAAAGTTAATGCAAGGCTTACTGCCTTGTTATTCTTTTCTCATTCATGGACTAAAATATAATTTTGGAGGTTATAGTTGATTTCAATTCTGAGTTAGTTCACAGATTTAGTTCTGATGAATACATGAATGATATAGTGATGTGCCGTTCTTGTTCACTGCCTCTTGCAGAAAGTTGCTGCAGCTTCTGGGGATATGCGGAAAGCTCTTTGCATTTGTAGGTTAGTCACTTTATCACAATACTAAATATGATATAGGTTGTTTCAACTTTCAAATCTGCCTTTTTTTTGTATAGATGAAACCATTATCAAACTTGAACAACTTTGCATCTTTTGTTGCATATCCCTGTTAGCCAAGCAGCCTTAACATAATTCCCTTTTCTCAATTTCTGAAGTGAAAATATCTGATTGAGTTTTGGCATTCTTATCTGCTTAGTCATTTAGATTGTTCATTTTATTAAAAATTTAAAGCTTGAAATGGAGCTTTTCAGGCGTTTTTTTAAATGTTTTCATTGTTCTTATGTTTACAATTTAGAACTTGCCATTGGAACATGAGGCATCTTTGATGATGCGGAGGTGATTTCTTACATAAAGGGTTACCTTGACAATTTAGGTTTTGAAAATTCAAGCAAAATCATTTTTACTGTTTATTTTCTTTCAGGAGTGCGATAGAGATGCTAGAAGCTGAAGTTAGAGAATCTGTATGCAATTTGAATACTCCATTGGAAGAGAAATCATCCTCTGAACAAAATATGGCTACAGTTTCTGATCCCATGAAGAAACAAGAATTTGATATTGTAAGTGATAGAAAAAATTAGTTCTGATTTACAGTTATGACAATTGAGGATTATAAAATAGGTTTATACTAAAGACAATATGAAAGCACTTTAGGGAAGTAATAGATGGAATGAGTGCAAGTTTCTTATATCATCAATTAATGCAGGTAAGGATTGATCATATGGCTCGTGCTTTGTCAAAGACATATAGATCACCAGTGGTGGATACTATACAATCTTTGCCACATCATCAACAGGTAGCCTTGACCTGAATATGCTCGTGAATTGTTGAGTTAACCGTTAACACAATTACTGAAATGGAACACCTTTTATTAAGTATATAAGCTAGGCTAAGTGATCTCTACTTTCAATGTAACTATTATTTAAGAGTCCTATCAAGTGAGCAAGGAAAATGAAAGAAATGTTTATTCAGACACTTAATTATGATGGATTCACAAAATTCTGTAATATAGTCTCTACTATAAAGTTAATTGCCTTGTAAACTAGAATTGGACAGGGATTTACAGCAAATTTGCATTGACTACATTTGAGTTGTCATAGAAAGTTGAAAGTCATTGAAGGGTGGGTAAAGAAACACCTGTAGCAATTTCATATATTAAAGAGGGTAGGTGGTTGATGAAGATTTATTTAACACCACACAAATTCACACCTAAAGGATCATTAGGTATTGAACATGTAATCAAGTTTTTTGTTCTTTTTTTACAGAGTACTAACCAATCCTAATTGCAGAAACATTCTTTTAATGCTAAGCAAGCTACTGTTCATAACCTTTTACTCCTGAATTTGTTCCTTTTGCAGATTATACTTTGCTCGTCCATGAAACATTTCTGTGGATCTAAGAAAGATACAATCCTTGGAGAGGTGCTCTTTACAGCTTTTGAATTTACAAAAATTAAATGATTCCTCTTATTTTAAAATATATATTGATTCTTAAGGTTCTAATAATCTTGCAGCTGTATAAATCTTACTCTGAGTTATGCAAATCATCATTGATTCCCCCAACAGGAATCTTGGAATTCTCAAACATGTGCAGAGTGCTTAATGACCAGGTATCTGAAACAAAGCAGTACAGAAGTTGATTATGGATTTCTAGATGTAGCTTTCTGCCATTGATTATGAATATTCCGATGAAGCAAAGTGGCAATAAGTAAAATGATGAAACATAATATAACTGCAGGGGCTCATTAAACTAGGACCATCACGAGAGGATAAATTGAAAAGGGTAACACCAAAAGTTGACGAGGCTGATATTACATTTGCATTGCAGGTAACATTTAGGGCCTTGTATAGTTTTATTTTTACATTTTCTTTCTGAATTTCCAGTAACATTTCTATGTTATTTAAATTTCATGACACAGGGAATCCGATTTTTTAGAAATTGTCTTCAATGATCCACTCATGATTGGTGATTTTGGTTTAGCATGATGTGAGACAGTAGATAATTAGTTTTATGTTCTCCACTCCATAGATAAAAGGTTGGAAGCCCTTGCTTTTACATGCCTTCGATTTTTCTTAAATGCAACTCATGCTTTCGCCACTAAACTTCACAAATCTAAGTATTTTGGTTTTATGTTCTATTGCAGATTATTTCATTATATATGAAATTGCTTGGAAGTTGGGAAGAATTTTCAGCTGACAAGCAACAGTTGTGATAAGATATTCAGATTATTTGTTTTCCTAGAGAGCAATGCAAGCAGAGGAAGAAAGCATGATTTTATCTCTGGTTTTATTCAAAATTTTGGAAGCTTAGTTACAACATTAAACTTATTCTTTTCTCATCAACAATAAAAGCTAAATAGCCTTGCTGGTAAGGGGGGTGTAGTTACATAGGTCAGAATTTATCACCCCATTAAATGATTCTTTTCTCAACTTGAAATTTCAAAATTGTCAATGAAGGTTTAGTAATATCTGATTTTGTTATCCTGAGATATTCGAAAGGTGATTACCATCGTCTATGTTTTACGTTCTCTTGTAAGCCTTCACAATTTAAATCCCAAGTACCTAATACAATTAATTTGACAAAAAAATTACTCATTTTTTATTACCAAATCACGAGTTCATTCAGTTAACTCAATAGGATGTTCGTGTTGTGTCATCACAACACCCATTTCCAATAACAAGTAAAAATATACTGCTGTAACTCTATCTAACAGAGGACAAAATAGTTTCTGACAGTTTTAATATGGGACAAAATAGTCCCAAAATAGTCCCTGATAATTCTAACAAGGAACAAAATGATCTCTGATTCCTTTATTCGAAAATGACACTGTTCTTTTTCAATTTTTATCATATTTCGCATAACCTTAACATTTATACTCTCCTTTTTTACTTTTACAGTCTTTTTTTTTTTTCATTTTTTTCTTTCCTCCTCTTTAACTCCAAGATTAAGCTATGGTATAATTGTCACACGTGTCGCACCTATCTCAACATGTCATGGACTATACACTTCCTAAATTTTTGTGATTGGTACATCTACCTCATCTGCACTTCACCCACCAAAAGCATCCACTTCCACGTTTTCGACAACATCACCTCTAACCTCGACACATCCACGACATCCTTAAGACCAAGTTCCACAACTACTCCAAGGGCACGCCTTTCTCCACTCTCTGGCAAGCAGTATATATTGTTGGACGTTAGGACATCATGAGAAAATTTTCCTTCGACATCATATGCAAATTCTCATTTAAAAGACACCGAGTGCTTCATTCCTTCTTTTTCAGAGTCTAAATTGTTAGACAGCTTCAACCTTGCATCCAAGTTATTAGTACAACGAGCAATGTCGCCGTTGCCGTTCATATGGAAACTGAAGCGATTACTGAACATTGGTTCAAAGAAGAAGCGGTAGGAAGCGATCGGAGTGGTGGACAATGTGGTCATGGAGATGATAGGGTAGAGGAGGAGGGAGATGGCAATGACGACGACGGGTCTTAACAAATCAGACTTGCTGTCTAGATTCATGGGATCCATTCGAAGACGATAACTAGTTGAGAGACAGGCATTAGTTTTCCGAGTATGAATTAGTTGAGAACAAGTTGAGAATTTTTTTTCTTGTGAACATTAAATTTATAGAGTGTGCATTGTGTAGTTTGAAGTGTTAGATTGCTAGTGTTATACGAGATATGATGGAAATTGAGAGAGAACAGTGTCGTTTCCGAACAGAGGAGATTAGGGACCATTTTGTCCCCTGTTAGAGTTGTCAATGACTATTTTGTCCTCCGTTAGAGTTAACAGAGTAAAAGACGTAAGTGACTGACGGAATTAATTGTTAAGGACCAATCGAGTAATTAATTTTAGTTGGGGACTAAAGTGTCCAGACTGAAATTCTTTGAGGACCAAAATAGGTATATACTCTTTATTTTATTTAAAGATTGCAGAAAGAAAATTTATTATAGACGTTATGCGAATAAATGTAAAACTCGCATACGCGACTCTAACGCGGAAACCATGATGTTACATTCTACTAGGGGTGGCAAAATGGGTCGAGCCCGTCGGGCCGATCCGCTAAACCCGCTAAAAAAGGCGGGTCGGACTAGGATTTGAAGCCCGCCAAATTAAAAAAATCCGCCAAACCCGCACCGCCAAATTGGCGGGTTTTGGCGGGGCGGTGCGGGCCGGTCCGCCAGACCGAAGATTTTTATTTTTTATTTTTTTATATTAAATAAAAGAGTGATTACTATTATAAAATTAATAATTATAAAATTTTTTAAACACTTTTTTTTTCATTTTTTGTTTTTATTCTTCTTTTAGTTATTAACTTTATTTATTTTATTTTACAATTTTATATATATGCTCAAATTATGTGACTTATTTTTTAAAATAAAGATGATTCTATTGACAAATATTATTTTGAACAATTTTATTGAAGTTAAAAATTAAAAAAAAGTATAGTAAAAAAATTATATTATAATTTGACTATTTTTTATTTGTATTTGATTTTTTAATTATTATTTTTTGATTAATTTTAATGAATTTTATTTTTCAAAAAAAAAAAAAAGAGTCAAGCGGGCTAGCCCGCCAACCCGCCAATCCGCCATAAAGTGGGGCGGGCTAGCATTTTGAACCCATTTTAATTGGCGGGGCGGGCCGGTCCGCCCCGTTTATGAGGCGGGCCTAGGCGGGGCAGGGCGGGCCGGCCCGCTTTGCCATCCCTACATTCTACCCTCCTTAAAGAAAATTTTGCCCTCAAAATTTTCTTTACTTGCAAATAGGTGAGGATAGTCCGCTCACATCTCGTCTTCTAGCTCCTAGGTATGCCCAACTTCAGCGTTGAATCCCCACGCTACTTTGAACAAAGAAACTGTTTGCCCTCATAGCTGCTTACTGCTCTTATCGACGATCTCAACCGGGGTTGCTGGGTATGTTAGATCGTTCTGCAATTGTATTGTCTTGGGTCCCCAGACATGAGTCTTGTCGGGATTATATTTCTTAAGCTGAGAGACATGGAAAACATCATGAAGGTTGGACAGGAAAGGTGGAAGAACGATTTATACGCGAATGGACTAATTCTCCTAAGGATCTGAAAAGGACCAACGTACCTAGGGTTTAGCTTCTTGGTTCTAAGGGTGCGACCTATACCGGTGGTAGGACTCGCTTTTAAGAAAACATGTTCACTCTCCCTAAATTCTAAAGGCTTACATCTATTATCAGCATAGCTCTTTTGTCGACTATGTTCCGTCTGAATCTCTCGCGAATTTTCTTGATCTAAGCGGTTGTTTCCTGCACCAAATTCAAACCCAACGCACTATGTTTTTTTTTTCTTGGTGCCAACATAGCGGAGATTGGCACCGTCGTCCATAAAGAGCTTCATAGGGGGCCATTCCAATACTTTGTTGATAACTGTTGTTGTAGATAAATTCTACCAACGCCAATTGCTTGTCCTAGTTTTCCTGCTATTCCATTACACATGATCTCAGTATATCTTCTAATATTTGAATTGTTCGTTCTGACAAGTCAAGCATTTCGATACAAATTCCGTCACATCCCTCTTAAGTCTCGGCCACCACAACATACTCTTCAAATCTTGGTACATCTTAGTCGTATCCGGATGCATTAAACATTTACTCTGATGGGCCTCCGTCAAAATTTTCTAATGTTTGAATTGGTGTGCGAATATCTGGAGATCTCGGCCTCCGTGAATGTCTTCTTATATCTCTTCCTACTGACCAACCCTTCTCACGAAGGAAAGACAAAAAAGGGGTATGTGTCTTTCCGGACCGTTCAGGGTCGTAGGATATTCGGCCTTTTCGAAGATTCTTTTCACCACTTCAAGAGCACTTTCTTTAAGGTAAGGCCTACCCCAGACCACCACCCATTTTGGCTTACCTTGGAGGGAGAAAGGAAAATCCCGACTTATTGGAGTCTCGGGGCGGGCTCAGACTATTTGATAAAGGAGACTTACATGGGGATGAGCGAAGAAAATCGCCGAATTGCCGACGTGTTGTTGGCAATTTTTGGTTCTAAGAATCTAAATCATCATCTAGTGTTAGGGGATCGGGAGGTCGGTCGTGCCCAGGTTGGTAGGTCATCACCTTATTTTCTCAGTGATTTCCCTTCCGTTTCTTTCAAAGCTGCTTGTTACTAAATTGTTTGTCTTCATTGTAGTTGCCATGGCTGAAGGAAAGACCACCATGGAGGACCTCGTAGCCCACTTCCTTGGTGGCAGCGACAACGACGACTCCTCCGCGACTCATTCTGAGGCCCCGGGCCAAGATGCCGTTGGGGAAAATAGTGGTCAAGCCGCTGCTGAGGATCAGGATAACGTTCCGCCCGAGAACCCTCAGGGCATTGCTGTGGAGGAGCTGTTTCTGGAGCAGGAGGCTATTCCCGAGGCGGATCCTGATCTGACCATCGTCCCTACCCCCAAGAGGCAAAGAGTGGACTCCAAGAAGTCTCTGACTGTAATGGAGAGGAGCTTTGACGCCGGTGGCTTTATCGACTCCCATCTCCTCCCAGGGACTGAGGACTTCTTCCTAGAGGAAGACCTTGCTGCCCAGGCCAACTGGACCTACCGTAGCCTTCTCCGAGTCGCCGCTATCGCCAGGAAGGTGGAACCTGTTCTGGCTCAGCACTAGGCACTAGAAGGGAAACTTCATGCGGCCCAAAAGGACATTGCCAACTTAAAGGCCCGGGAAGAGTCTCTGAAGACCCTGCTTGCTGAGAAGGAGAAGAAGGCGGAGGAGGACGCCTCCGAGATTAACAGACTGGTGGTGTGATCTCTCCCTCTCTAAGGATTTGAACACTGCTCGGGGTCAAGCCATTTCTGCATAGGCCAGGGTTACAAACTTGAAGCAAAAACTAAAGGAATTGGGCGAGAAACATAGCGAGATCGAGAGGTCGGCCCAGGCTGCCCAACAAGAGGTCGTCGCCTTGAAAAAGAGGAACAAGGAAATAGTGAGGGATGCGACGAAGGTCGTCTGGGCTACCAAGGAAGGGATCAAAGCTCAAATCGCCGTCCTTGCTCCTGACCTTGACACTTCTTTGGTTGGGGATTTTAAGAAGGTCCAAGATGGCAAGATTGTGGACATTCCGAAGAAGGCGGGAGCCCCTCAGTAGCTGCACCTTTATTGCTTTGTCTTGCTTGTATTTTGTTCATATTTTGTAACTTATTGGGCCGATGTGTTGCCCTGGTTGTACAACAAACTTATTAGGCCGGTGCGTTGCCCTCGTTTTGTAACAACTTTATTTCATTCGCCTTATCATCTGGTTGGTACATTTTTATATTGCATGTAGGCCGATTAGTTACCTTTGAAAAAATGTTTAATTTGCTATCTTCTAGCCTCATGGCTTGGTGGGTAGGCCGTAAAATTCGCTTGTCGAATATTTGATGCAAAAGGGGCTCCCGGGGTGATCAGCCCCGGTTCACCGTGTAAGAAAATAGTAGTGCTAAGAATGAGTGGATTGACAATGTAACGTTCATGGTATTTATAATGAAACGAGTTACCGAGGTAGCAAACTAAATGATAACAACAAAAACGAGATAACAAAATGACAAATAATAATGAACGAAATAAGCTAATGAACGAAAGGAAGTGATAATATACGATAACACACTGTGGGCTGGCGGGTCGCCTCTCAGGGGTAGAATCTCTTTAAATTCATTGCATTCCATGTCTTAGGTACCTCGGTCCCATTCAGGTGCTCCAACTTGTAAGCTCCTTTGCCAAGTACTTCTTTCACCCTATACGGGCCTTCCTAGTTGGCTGCCAACTTCCCTTCCCCTGGAGTCGGTGGCCCGATATTGTTTTGTCGCAACACGAGGTCGCCTGCTTCAAAGTCCCTCTTCAGTACTTGGGCGTTGTATCTTAAGGCTATCCTTTGTTTTAACGCGGTCTCCATTAGGTGGGCCATCTCCCTGGTTTCGTCAATTAGATCTTTCTCCATCGCTTCTTTCGAGCTACCAAGGAGTAACCTCGGGCTTGGTTCTCCGATTTTGACTGGGATCACCACGTCGACCCCGTAGGTGAGCCTGAACGGGTCTCGTTGGTAGAAGATTGGGGGTCGTCCTTTACGACCATAGGACCGAAGCGAGCTCCTCTGCCCAGGAGCCTTTTTTTCTGGTCTAAGCGCTTCTTTAGGCCCTGAAGGATAACCTTATTTGCTGCTTCCACCTAGCCATTACTTTGCGAGTGCTCGACTGAAGAGAACTTCTGCTTGACTTCCAACCCTGAAAGGAACTCCCCGAACTTCCTGTCTGCAAACTGTGTCCCGTTGTCCGAAATCACGACTTCGGGATTCCAAACCTGGAGATCACTTGCCTCCACATAAATTTACGACAGTTAGCCAATGATATACTGGCCAATGGTTCTGCCTCGATCCACTTGGTATAGTAGTCGGTGGCTACTATTAAGTACTTGACTTGTCCTGGACCGACAGGAAACGGGCCCAAAAGGTTGACTCCCCACTAGGCAAAAGGTTGAGCGGCCATTATCGAACCGAGCTCCGTTGCTGGGCACTTGTGGAAGTTAGCGTTCTCTTGACATTTTTTGCACTTTTTCACGAATTCCTGGACATCTTCCATCATGGATGGCCAGTAGTAGCCGGTCCTAACGAGATTTCAGGCTAACGCTTTTCCCCCAATATGGTGTCCACAACATCCTTCATGAACTTCTCCTAAGACGTAACCCGTCTGGTCAGGCCGCAAGCACTTTACTAGGGGTTGACTGAGTCCCCGTTTGTACAGTTGGCCTTGTATGGCCACGTACTTGGCTGCCTCCCTTCTTATCTTCTTCGCTTCCTCCACATATCTAGGGAGGTTACCATCTTTCAAGAAGGCGAGAATTGGGTCCATCCACGAGGGGGAGTTCGTTGCTTGCGCCATGTATAAGGTCACCGTTGGTTCCATAATCAATCCTTGGATTAGGGATCGATTTCTGGACCCTGGCTTCGTGCTTGCCAACTTTGATAAGAGGTCAGCTCGGACGTTCCTTTCCCTGGGGACATGCTGGATCCTGAGTTTATCGAAACCTTTGATCAACCTCCTCACCCTCTCTAAGTATTTTTGAAGCAAAGGATCTCTGGCTTGGTAAGTTCTATTGATCTGGGAGGTAACGATATGGGAGTCACTGTTGATCTCTACTTGCGCAGCCTGGACCTCTTTCGCTAAGAGTAGGCCGCCAATCAAGGCTTCGTACTCCGCCTAGTTATTTGAGACCGAAAAGTCGAATTTGATTAGCTGCACGTAAACCATTCTGGTCGAGCTTTCGAGTATTATTCCTGCCCATCCAAACGTCTGGTTGGAGGCCCCGTCGACATGGAGCTTCCACCGTGTGTCCGGTTTCTCGTGGGGTCCCCCGGTACTTCTACCAAGAAATCTGCCATTGCCTGAGCCTTGATCGTATGCCTGGGTTCATAGTTCAAATCATACTGCGATAGCTCGACCGCCCATGTCATCATTCGGGCCGTTAGATCGGGATTTTGTAAGATATGGTAGATTGCTTGGTCGGTTCTTACGATGTTCCGATGCCCCTGGAAGTACTGCCTTAATCTCCGGGAGGAGGTTAGGAGTGCATAAGCCAGCTTTTCCAGGTTGGTGTACCTTAGTTCTGCGCCATGTAGCGCTTTGCTGATGAAGTAGACCGGCTGTTGTGTTTTGCCCTCTTCACGGACGAGGACGGCTGCTAAGGCCTCATCTGAAACTGCCAGGTACAAGAACAGGACTTCACCATTTCTGGGCTTGCCCAAGACTGGTGGGGCTGACAGTATCTGCTTGAAATGATTGAAGGCTTCTTCGCATGCTGGCGTCTATTCGAAGGCTATTTCCTTCTTCATGAGATTGAAGAAGGGGAGAGCCTTGGCAGCCGAGACTCCGAGGAAGCGGGATAAAGCCGTGAGTCTTCCGGCCAGCCTCTGCACGTCTTTGATACATCCTTGGCTTATCATTCGTACAACAGCTTCGCACTTGTCTGGGTTGGCCTTGATCCTTCTCTAGGTTATCATGAAGCACAGAAACTTTTCGGCTTCCATGGCGAAGATGCATTTGAGAGGGTTGAGTCTCATGTTGTGCTTATGAAGGGACGTGAACACAGTCTCATGATTGGCTGATTTTTACCAAGATATCATCGACATAAACCTCCACCGACCTGCCGGTGAGGTCGCCGAAGACTTTATTCATTAGCCTTTGATAGGTTGCTCCTGCATTCTTCAAACCAAACGGCATCACCCTGTAGCAGTATGTGCCTGCTGGCGTTATGAACGCCGTCTTTTCCTCATCGGGTCGGTGTATCGATATTTGGTTATACACAGAATACGTGTCCATGAAGCTCAAATACCAACACCCAGCTGCTGCATTGACCAAGACGTCGATGTTTAAGAAAGGGAAGGAGTCCATCGGATATGCCTTGTTGAGGTCCGAATAGTCAACACACATCCTCCATTTCCCGTTGGCTTTTTTGACGAGGACTAGATTTGATAACCAAGTCGAGTACTCGAGCTCTCTAATGAACCCAGCTTCTAACAGGCTGGCCGCCTGCTTGGCCACCTCGTTGGCCCTCTCTTGGGACATTTTTCTTCGCCTTTGGGTGATGGGCTTGGCGTCTGGGTTTACGGCAAGCCGGTGGAACATGAAATCGGGATTGACCCTAGGCATGTCAGCTGGAGTCCAGGAAAATAGATCACCATTTGCCCTGATGGCCTCTATGAGGGGCTCTTTTAAGTTATGGGGGAGTTTTTATTCAGGAAAGTGAATTTCTCCTCCGTACTTCCTACTCGGAACTTTTCAAGGTCTCCCTGGGGTTCCGGCCTCGGCTTGTCGTTTATCCTTGTGTCGAGATCAGCTAGGAAGAACCCAGATGCCTCTTTCAACTTCCTCTCCAACGACAAATTGGCATTGTCACAAGCGACAGCCGTCTCCAGATCTCCCTTGAGGGATTCGACTGATCCGTTGTCGATAACAAACTTCATGACCAAGAATTTGGTGCATATCACTGGGGAGAGCTCGTTTATCGTCTTCCTTCCTAGGATAACGTTGTAGGCCGTGGAGTCCCTCAAGACAACGAACTCCTCCATTACTGATTTCTTTCCGTCGTCTGACCCCACGCAGACTGGGAGCGTGACTATTCCATCAAGCTTTATATAGTTGTCCCCAAGGCCGATGACTCCGTGTTGGTAGGTCTTGAGGTCGGCTTCCCTAAGTCCTAGGGCATCGAAGACATTCCCGAACATGATGTTCGAGTCTACGCCCGTGTCGACAAGAATTCGCTTGACAATGCCAATTCCAACCCTTGCCGTGATCACCATAGGGGGTTCTCTGGGAAGTCTCAAATCCACTGGTCCTCTGGGCCAAAGGATATCCTGGGTAGTTCTCTGGACTGCGTCCCGAGTCCACCCGACGACACTGCCAAGACTTTGGCGTCCTTCCTTGTTGCCGACTTCGACTTGGGGGCCGTGTCTCGCCCCACTATCACATTAAAAACTACTGTGGGGGTGTTATCAGCGTTTTCCGTCGGTCCTGGCCTCGGTTTCACGGCTCGGCTTCGGTCTTCCTTGGATCTTTCGCATTCCCTTTTCCTCGGCTCCCTGATGAATTGGGAGAATTCGGAGAGCTTACCTTCACAGATAGCTTGCTCTAAGGCATCCTTCAAATCGAAACAATCCTGAGTCTTGTGGCCAAAACCCTTGTGGTAGTCACAATACAGGCTCTTATTTCTGCCCGTCCTATCTTTCAGTTGGTGGGGTTTCGACAGAATCCCCTTGTCCACTATCTGCTGGTATACCTCCGTTATGGGGGCTGGGGGGTATAATTTGTAAATTTCCCCACCCGAAAAAATAATTTGGGTTGTTTTGGCGATGCTTCTTCCTTGAGGACCTCTCGCGGCTTATCCGAATAAATGGGTTGGTGCGGGAGGGGCGGTTAGCCGGCTGCCGTTTATTGGCCGCGACTACCTGGCTAACCTCCTCGCCGTTGATGTATTCTTTGGCCAAGCTTTGAATTTCTTGCATCGTCCAGACGAGTTTAGTGGTGAGGTGCTTCCTAAAGTCCTCGTTTGACAGGCCATTCGCTAAGCACAGGCTGGCCACTGAATCCGTCAAGCCATCTATTTTCAGGCACTCATTGTTGAACCTATCCAGGAACCTCCTGGTCAGTTCTTCAGGTTTCTGAGTGATCCCTAGCAAGTTGATGGGGTGCTTTGCTTTGGCTATGTGTGTGGTGGACCTTGCTAAGAAGCTGCGCAATATGTCCACGAAGGCCATAATGGACTCTTGCGGAAGCGTGTTGAACCATCGGATCGCCGACCCTGCCAACGTTACCGGGAACGCGCGGCATCTTACTGCGTTGCCGATTCCCTCAAGATTCATCCTGCCCTCGAAAGTCGTTAGATGCTCTTGGTGGTCCTTGGTCCCGTCGTACTTCATATCCGTTGGTTTGTCGAAGTGCTTGGGTAGGCGAACTTTGAGGATGGAGGGATGGAAAAGGGTCGTGCCCATGATGACGGGGTCCCGTTTTTTCCTTCCTCGGTTTCCATGTGTTTCCCCGTGGCCCTCGGTCCTTTCGAGTGTGCCGGAGCAGGTACGAGCATTGGTCTCGACCCGTCTGCCATCCTCCTCTTGCCACCCTCAGCCCTCCTGAGCAGGGATCGGGTGCAGGACATGCTGTGCTTAGTGTCCCTACTACAGGAGGGGCGATATCGGTCTCGTGTCGCTAGCTCACGTTTGAGATTATGCATCGTGCCTGAGCTCCTGAATGATCCTCGCGTGGTCGTCTCCCATCCCCCCGAAAGGGCACCTTTCGGAAGATCGGGAGCGTTGATTTTCTTTCTGCGTCACGGGTCTCGACTGCTCGCGAGAAGCGACCACAGAGCTCACCCTGCTCCTCAGGTGGGCTCCTCCTTCTTCGCGAAGCTCATTAGAGTGTGGGAACAACACCGCCATTCAATCGACGTCCCCACAGACGGCGCCAATGTTCGTTTGATCGGGTCTAGAACGGGTCGGGTTCTGTGTGTGAGTGGAAGGTTGGGAGGACTCGCTGGGAGTGAGATGCGAACGGGGTTCTTCCGAGCTGACAATGTGGGAAGAGGGGGAGTGTCACCT
This sequence comes from Arachis ipaensis, assembly GCF_059453495.1. Taxonomy (NCBI): domain Eukaryota; kingdom Viridiplantae; phylum Streptophyta; class Magnoliopsida; order Fabales; family Fabaceae; genus Arachis; species Arachis ipaensis. Next base: position 32,169,839 of record NC_142442.1, read on the forward strand.
GCAAAAAGGACTCCGGCGCTCAAGTTAGTGTCCGTACAAGGGGTGGCAATTAGGTATAAGGTAGGTGACGTACCTGGGGGAGGGGTAGACCCCTCCCCTTATATAGTCTGTACTTAGGGCGGGTCCCACATGGGCAGACCCTCTTTCCTGAAAACTTCCTACGCCAGCTGTCCAGGTTCACGCAAAGGGGGATGTGGTTCGGGTCACCTCCTAATTCGGACTCGGTAACCCGTCGGGTCGGGCGGTCATCCGGGCCCAAGTCTTAGGTTTGATGGGCTGGGCCAGAACATAAATATAAAATAAATACATTGAAAACTTAAATCTTTTATATTCTAATAAAAATCTTTTATTTTTATAATCTTAACATGTGTCTTTAAGACTGAAGGTTGTGGTAGGCTTAGAGAAGGGGGAGTTGAATCTATGCCTTTCTTTTAAGTTGCTGTTATGACCCTTTTAAAACAAACTTTGAATTCTGATTCTATTTGAACTCAGCAGCAGAAATTTATGAGACAATTTATTTTTGTCTCATGAATATCAGAAAACAGAACACAGCAGAGAAGAGAAAAGCTAACACCAGCATGTATCCTGGTTCGGTTGCCTTGTGCTATGCAACCTATGTCCAGTTTCCTCCACAACTATGGAAGAATTTTCACTATAGTTAACAGTATTACATACACCAATTCCACAGGATTGACCCAATTCTTTCACACTCAAGTTCTAACCTAACTTGACATTGACTATGCTAATACCTAACTATTCACTCTTAGTGCTAACCCAACTAAGAAAGGGATACCTCACAGGTACAAGATACAAGACATAAACATACCTAAAGAAATCAGAAAATAACTCTAAGCTTTTCTCTCAAGTGTATCACTCAGCCTTTTTTCACTCATGGCTTTTACTTGAGCTTTCTCACAATGCCTTTTCTCACAAGAAATTACAGAAAGATAAACATAGAAAAGTACATCACAATCTGTAAAACATGAAGGAGATTGACTTCATCAACAGCCTCTGTGCTAACTAGATTAGCAAGTCTCTGATTTAGTTCTTCATACTGGCGGAATGCACCTTTTGATTAGGTTACACTGTCCAGTTAGTTGAACTTCTTTAAAGAGCTCTCTCAGAACAAAACCTCTATTCACTAGTTTTCTCTCCTTTTTTTTCTGAATGAACAGCAAAACCTCTTTTATCTCCTTGCATGTTGCTGGGTTCTTCTTTCAAGGTCAACACTTTGAGCCTTGAGCTTCACCAACCCACAGATTCACTTTTTCTCATTAATCCCCATAGTAGAAACTCTTCTTCTGACTTCCTCATCTTGACCGAAAGCCATAAAGCAGTAACCATAGAAATCTTCCCATGGTCAACTTGATCTTAGCCATTGAGAAACTACTTGGTCTCCAAGTATCACTTGTGACCGTAGATGTACAGCAGAATAGGGCAGAGAACAACTTTCCCTTGAACGCCATTTTCGGATAGAGCAGAGAGTTGGGAAGAAGAGAAGAAGATCTGATGCATGCAAGATGAGATGTGTTACCTTTAACCTAAGCTTGATTTGGTTTGGATTTTCTGATTAGACTTCTGTGTTTCAAGCTTAATCCTTCTCTCTCTTGCTTCTTTGGTGATTTGCTTAGGGAGGAAGCTCTCTCTCTTTCTCTTTCTTACTTTTCTGAAGCTCTGATTTGACTATGACAAAAGAGAGGGGAACGTTGCTTTGGTTGGAGCAATATGGAGGAAATTGAAATTAAGCTGGGTTTGGTTCGGGTATTCATTTGAGCAACCCATCTGACTTCTTTCTTTTCTTTTCCTTGGGCTCCTATTTTGTTTTCAGCCCACCATTCTTTTCTATTTGCTTTTCATTCCATTTGGGCTATGGAATTGGATTTGGCCTGCAACAATAAATAATTAGTAACATATACTTATTAATTAATCAATACTAATTATTTATTTTTCCAAAAATAATGTTTGTCATCACTAATTAATTTAGTTAATTTCTTAACTCAACAAAGACACAACAAATAAATATTTTTTAAAAAATATTTGAAAAAATACTTAATTTGGTCTCTAAAATTATACTCGAACCTCAATTTAGTCCTTGAAATTTCAATTGCCTCAATTTAGTCTCTAAACTTTTCAATTGACTTTGTGACAGAAACCACCGAAGAGACTAATATGATTAAACTTTGAAAATAAGACAATTGAAACTTCAAAGACTAAATTGAGGTTTGAGTGTAATTAAAACAATTGAAACTTTAAAGACTAAATTGAAATTTGAGTGTAATTTGAGGGACCAAACTAAATATTTTCTCAAAAAAAATGGTTAATTTCCATCTCAACTATTGAAAATAATGATAATAATAATAATAATAAAGACTAAAGAGTGTCAAATAGACCACATATACACTAAACTAAATAAAAATATAACTCCTCAAATAATAGATTAATTTTGTCTATTATTAACCATTTTTGATGTATACATTAAAATTTTGATTCTATTATATGTATTTTTATGATCTTAAAAATATTTTTTTTTGTATACTTTTGTCCATCTCATCGTAGAAGCATTAGAAGTGAAAAAGGGGTGATGGGTTGAGAAAGAAAGTTGGAGTTGTGATCCGATAGTTCATCCAAAATTGTAGGTGAAACATGGTTGCTGATTCTGACACTTGTCATCACCCGACCCGAAACGGGTTGCATTTGGACCGCAATTTGCCCGAAATTTGGCGTTCATTTGCGTTTGTTATGATCGTTTTTTGGTTTTGTCCGTACTCTCTTTCCAAGTGCAGTGTCCACCATCACAGTCCGGTTTTTCTATAAATACTCCACGCTTTGTGCTTCATTCCTCGCTTTCTTTTTCCTTTTCTTTTAGTTTCAACTAGAGAGAGAGTGACTTTCCTAGAGAGAGAGAGTTAGGTTTTTTTGTTTTTTCATTAATTTTTTTTGTTTGTTTTTGTGGTTTTGGTTTGTGTTTTCTATCGTTGTTTTGTAGGTACTGAGGAGGAAGAAAACTCGGAAGATTGATTTTCGTTGAAGAGCGTGTGAGTTTATTTTTTTGGCTTTTTTTTTTCTTTTTTATTTTTTTGGCTTTTCTGTGTGTTTGGTTCACTTGTGATCCTAAATAGCATAAATTTATAGTTGTAATGCTTATGTGTTTTTTGAATTTTGCCATGAATTGTTGTGGGAATTATTATCCTGGGGTTTTGTGGACAAAAACGGTAGTGTTGGTTAGGTTTTCACTAATGAATAATTACTATTTTATTGTTTATTTATTTATTATTGCAGTGGCTGTGTCAATTTTCATATCGTATTGTTTTTGAAATTTGAATTCTCCATGGTTTAGGTCTGATAGATGTGGCTATTTGTGTGACCCTATTTGTATGGTTTGTCAAAAGCTTGTTAATGTTTTGTATAGGTTGCATTCAATGATTAAAGTCGAATTTATTGAAGCAGTTTTTAATATTCCATGTGATAGAACCCTTATTTTCTTTTTCCTGAAAGGGAATGAATAGTTACATAAGAGTGTGAAATTAGTTCATTGTTTGCGAGAAAGGTTATAAGCAAAATTAGTTTGTGAATCAAGAAGAATGCAGTCGTTGTTATATTCTTTAAAGACAGAAAGGGCAGTTTATGTTGAGTTTGACTCCATTCTGTTTTGTTGTGGTGGGGCTGCAGACGATTTGGGAAAGGCCTTGAAGTTGGCGTGTATTAGATTGGAATCTTAGAAGTTGCTGTTTGGATTTTCGATCGAAAGAATGGAGGTATATGGCAAATCTATGGTTGCAGCTCCTGCAAATGTTATTTATCTGTCAAGTATTTTGGGCCAAGATGGTCCTGTTCCTGTTCACAAATGTGACTGGAAATGTCAAAATGAAAATGTTTGCGGGAACATGTACCGCTGCAAGCTAACAGGGCTGACTCACATCTGTGATAAAAACTGTAACCAGAGAATTCTGTATGATAATCATAGCTCTCTTTGCCTAGCAAGTGGCAAAATTTTCCCCCTTTCGCAAGAAGAGGAACAAGCTGTGAGAGGTGTTCGCAGAAAGCTTGATGCAGAGAATTCGCTTGCTGATAGCTGTGGTTGTAAGCGGAGACGTGATGCACAATTCCACCCGTCTCCTTTCGAGAGATCCTTCTCTGCTGTCAGTCCTATCTGCAGCCAAGTTGGAGATGGCATGGATATGAGCTAGATATCTATTATTCAACTAAGAAGACTCTGTCATTTGACTCATTTTCTCTTATCCTTTTGAAATTGCTTTTTTACTTTTTCTATCGATAACAGAACTTGATCGTATTTGGTGGACTTGATGTGTCCCCATGTGCTGTAGGAAGTACTTACTTATATTTCTAGCATTAATGTAATGCAGTATTTGAGGTAGCTTTGCTTGACTGTTGAATGGGGATTTGAGCAGTATCTATGCACTAGTTAATGGCACATGAATTGACTTTGGTTTCAGTTTTGGGTTAACCTTATTGAGAGTCAGACTTTGAAAACTGACAAAAGGATGTGTTCTGGCATTTTAGAATGCTTGAATTTGATTATTGACCCGAATGATGTATACTCGGGAAATGTATTCAAGTTTCTACTTTATCTGTATTCTCAAGGCAGCCATATTATAGTATTAGTGTACTCATTAATAATGCTACTGTCCTGAATTGTATTATTTAACTTCTAGGGTTATGATAGACACCGAGTTTTGTAAGTTCAGGTTCCCTCCAGTTCCTCATATGAACAATCATATGAACAAGGTTGTCGGTAGGTTATCTGGTGAAATCTGATATAGTTTTTCACATGTTTATATGTTTTAATTCTCTTTTGATTTTCTTTTCAGCTTGATGTCTGTGGTTAGATGTAACCCATGCAGGTTTTGAAGCTTGTGCTGCAAAGGAACACTCGAAACATGCGATGCATACTGACTACTAACTAAATTCTTTTGATATAGAATCCCTATACATTATAACCTGAAATGTTAAGGAATATCATTTTCTTGATGCAGGTACAGGGGCTTGCAAATTCTGCTTGAGTCTGTCTTGGAATATGGAGGAAGAGCACAGTTATGTGATGAGCTCAGGCAAATAATCATGATCTTGATATGCTAAGTGGAAACAAAAGGATTGAGTTGAGAGCAGTTATGATGTGGGTGAGTGATATATTAACAATTTAGAAAGCTGAAACTATAGGCATGATCAATCTTAATTTAATTGGAATTATCTGCCATTATTAGAGACATTGTAGTGTGTGTGTTATATCTTGTAAAGTAGTTACTAGTAGGTGGCATAACCATCTTAAGGGTAAACTTCACTTGTTTAATCATCCTTTCACTATTTTAATATGTTTTCTGATTCTCAGTATTCCTATCAGCTGTATCTTTATTCTCTGATAACCATGATTAACAAACATTAGGCATTTGACTTTCGTTTATATTATCTATTTATCTTCTTTTATTTCCTTTTTCTTTCTTAGATTGTGGCATTGAGCAAATAATTGGGACCTTAGCAGGATACTTATCATCATCATCGCCATTTATATATCAAAAACTGATAATTAGACCTCTATATAGAAAGCAATACAGCTGGTTTCTTCTCAATATTTTATGGTATGTTTTTTAAGCTGATGATGTAAATCTTTTTGGTACATAAGCAGGTGGATAATTTAATGTCTTAGAATTCAGAGGTTTTGTGATGTATGTCTTATTCTGGGTTATGGTATTCTTCAACCAATGAAAGTTGGAGGATTATTATTATTATTATTATTATTATTAAAGGCTACTTACTTTGCCCATATTATTATTGTTATTGTTATTGTTATTGTTATTATTAAAGGCTACTTACTTTGCCCACCTGCTACTCATTCGGTTTTTCTGTTCTGTGTCGGGAGAAATTGGCTTAAAAAATTTCTTGATAATGATGATTTTATAGAAATAGATGGATATGTTATAGTTTGCTTTAAATTATGAAGTATTCTTTTGAAATTTGGCATATGGCATATACCTAGATCATAATATTGTTGTTTCACACACATCACGTTAATATATTATCATGTAAAATTATGCTTAGGCAGATACATGAATCTACCTCTGACTTGACACACACTAACCTTTTCCACGGAAATTTTGGCTTTTACGATGAGGGTTGTCTTGGTGGAGTCTGTTATGCGGTATATAGCAGCTATAGTATTCAACAATTTTTGTCAACAATAATTATCACTAGCATATCTATACCTGAAGTGAGATCTTGGTCAATGTAAAACTATTCCTTTGCTTCGCATGAAAGGTCAATAGTTGTTACATGTCAATGTCCCGAAGTCATTGCTCTCGGAGGTCAAGGAGTGTGTTAGGTGTGCTACCGAAGAAACATTTAAATACTCTAAAATATATTTATGTGACGTGATTCAAAAGTGTATTCAATATATGATCTAAAAATATCAATAATTATTTCTTTTTCATTTATAGTTCTTAAATGAAATGAGATTTAGGGTGAACTACAAAAAATACATTGTATTATTTTGTCACTGGCAAAATATTTTCAAATTTTGTTATTAATAAAAATATTTTTAAATAATTTAATAATCTGTCAAAAATGTCCAACTATAATCAGAGACTTCTTCTGTTAACAGAAAATCATTTTTCAATGTGATAGTCTCATTTGTCATATAAGAAGTTTACACTTTATAAATTGTGTATTTTTGTTACTTTTTAAAAATAATTTGACGGTTTTTTATAACAAAATTTAGAGATATTTTTGTTGGCGAAAAAATAATTTAGGAATATTTTTAGTAGTTTACCCGAGATTAAATTAAAAAATTGAATATATCACATTAAAGTATAAATATACAAATATTTTATGCTACGAAGGGAAAATAGGCACAGAAGTTTGCATCTGAGGTATTACCTAGTCAACATGCTTCCATGTATGAGGAATCCTATGTACATCCTTTTAGGATCATCCTATGTCAACATCCTAGAGCAAGATCAGAATCTGAGTCCTGACGCCGATTCTCCAATCATATGGGTTTCATAATATAAAATTTTCTTTTTCCATTTTTTTGTACAATTCCCATGAAACTGCAAAGAATAGCTTCTAAATTAGGCCATCCACAATATTAAGAAATACTAAACCCATAAAGTACATCTTGCGGCTGAGAATTTCATCAAAGTAAAGTAACGTTTTGTTGGTTTTTGTAATGCATGAATCATAAGTCATACATAGCATATAATGAGGTTTGGCCATTCCTTGGCTTATCAATTCTAATTTCTATCCGTTCTAATTTTCTACAAAGAGTACCATACAAATTACAATAATTAAAAATGTCACTATGGAAATTCCCAACTTTCTTTCTTGTTATGTTTACGTTCTTCTCTTGTTCTTTCTCTAGCATTTTCACAATAACCAACAACTGTCCCTATACTATATGGCCCGGTACCCTCTCCGGCGCAGGCTCGCCGTCACTTGCAACAACCGGATTCCGTCTAGACCCCGGCCTAAGTGTGAAACTCACAAGTGTTCCTGGGTGGTCCGGCCGGATATGGGCAAGGACTGGTTGCACTTTTGATGCAACCGGAACTGGCAAATGCCAAACCGGCGATTGCGGAGGAAGGCTTGAGTGTGATGGAAATGGTGCTGCTCCTCCTACCTCCTTGTTTGAGATAACGCTTGGTAAAGGCACTGATCAAGACTATTATGATGTGAGTATGGTAGATGGTTACAATTTACCATTGCTTGCTCAACCACGAGGTGTATATGGGGGTGCTGCTTGTAATGCCACAGGTTGTGTTACTGATATTAATAGAGGTAAGAATGTTAATTTAGAGTTCAAGAAATAATTTTACACCATGGTTCATTCGCATAAAAATTTAAATTTAAGATAATTAGTTAATTACAAAAAATAATTAGCAAAGCTAAACCGATTAGAAAAGAAAAACATGTATATATTTATCTAAAAGGAGTCAAGAGAAATAAGAAAAATAATCATTTCTGAATTTTATCTTTCAACGATCAATGAAACAAATCTATCTTTGACCAACTATCCCTCCTCCCACAAAATAAAAAGAGAATTTGGTATAAATTAATTAATATTTTATTACCATTGTTAAATTATAGTTAATTTAAAATAAAACTAAAACCTAAAATGACAGTTAATATGGAACAGAAGGATGATATAAATTATCAAAAATACTATGTACATACTAAAATTTATTTACCATATATTTATGTATAAATATTAACTAATTTTTAATGTGTATTTTATACTTCAATATGTATTTTATATGAATAATTGATTTGATGACTAAATTTTGATATACACTTGTTAACTTATATCATGCATTCATGCTTCCTTAATCCTTAAGTACTACCCTATATTTCAAATATTAAGCAATTATGCTAAAAAAAATTGACACCGTTCTTTAATTTTAATACTCAGCTATTTTGAATTGTCTAACCATCACCCCTTAATCTTAGCAAAGTTTTTCAAGTAATTTTAACTTTGAATCATATTCTAATAAAAAAAAATGACTAGTAGCTTTTTTCTTTTTTGACACAAAATAAATGAAATATATGTAGGTTGTCCGAAAGAACTTCAAGTGGTTGGTGGAGATGGATACCAAGGTGAAGGTGGTGTAGTAGGGTGTAGGAGTGCTTGTGAGGCATTTGGGTCAGACCAATACTGCTGCAGTGGAGCATTTGCAAACCCAACAACATGCCAGCCCTCTTATTATTCCACCATTTTCAAGAGGGCTTGTCCAAGAGCCTATAGCTATGCATTTGATGATGGAACAAGCACCTTCACTTGCAAAGCTTATGAATATGACATTGTTTTTTGTCCTAGCAGCTATAGGTATGCACAAAAACACATTTCTCTCCCTTGAATTCAATTCCTGATTAGTAGTCTTGTATGCTCTTAGCCACTTTAGAACGATGTTTCATAATAAAATATAAATACTTTAAATTAAAATATCATAAGTAGTTAAAAGTATATCTGACACGATGAGAATAGATCCTCTAATATTGATTTTTCTGATGACTTTTGTCATGTGTGATATCTCACAATTCATTTAAAATGAGACCCAAGTGAAATATCATACATGATAGAATCATGTGAAAAATTAACGAGACGATCTATTCTCCTAAACATGATTATTTTTGCATTCTCTTTCAAGTTATTGCCATACACGTGCAAGCAATTCAACTAATCAACTAATATCTTACAACGACACAGGAACAAAAAACCAAAGGGTACAGTTCTTCCTCCACCAATATCAATTACAGTTCCTCCTCCACCACAATCTATAACAGAGCCCTACGAGAAATTTCAGCAGGACAATTCTTCTTCAAATGCTCCCTTGTCCTTTGGAGTTCCAACCTTTCTCTTGGTCACCATGCTCTTGGCAATTCTGGCAATGACACAGCCATTGATGTGAAAAGAATGCTAGATGGTGTAATAGGTGTTTTTGAAGGGAATGGAGAAAAAGAAAGACCAAGTGAAGAAGCAAAAAAGTAAGGAACCAAATTAATGTGGAAGCTGCTTCTAATGCTCTTTTCATATGCTTGGAGATTATTAAGAACCACTGATTCTCTGCTAACAGCACTTACTGCTAATTTTATATTTACTTTACTCCTATCCTCTCAAGATAAGTTTTAAATGCTTTAATCAGAAGAAGAAAAAAAATGTTTCTATAAGCACACTTGGTCATTAGCAATGTAACATGGAGAAGTATTAAGACACTCTTATTATTTGAAATGTAATATCCTCAGCATGTGATGTACAAATTTGGATATCCAGAATTAAATGTTTATGGAACAGAGATGCAACCACTTGTGTATAGTAAGGCACTAAACCTAATATTAGATATTTTAATTGTATTGCAGTTGCAATCGACATAATTCAAGTGACCAATATCTCACTCAGCATTAGCAATTTAGTTTCTTAGCACAAGGTAATTCAGTAAATAAAAACATCTGATGAATTGTTCAACAATTTTGTTGATTTTCCTTTCAACAACTAAATTTTACCATATCCATTTAGATGCAGAAGATAGCAACTCAAATAATCTGCAAACAGAAATAAGCTCCCTAAACCTGATTTTAAAATTTACCAGATATTTGATTTTGCCTTGATAGAATTTCATGCAAAAAGCTTAGTATGATACAGCAGCATCTCTCAAGAAAAACTTGGGCACATAAAAACCAATACAATTCATTGAAATCACAAAAGGGAAACATATTTCATATTGTTAACATACAAAGCTAAACTACACTAAGGTCATCTCAGAATAATTGTCATCAAACTAGTGGCACAGAAAACCTATATTCTATATCAAGTTCTTTACAAAATCAACAATTAGAGAATTATGGTTACTCTATCAACTCAAAGTTCACTGGGCTTGAAGGCAGTTCCAAGTGTTCTTCATTGTTGCAGTGTTCTGGAGAGCTGATCCCACTCCAATGCCACATCCGGGACCGCCCTTCAGGAATCGACAGCTCAGGTTCCTCGTCAGATTCCCAGCTCTCAGACTAGAAACGACAGAGTTAGATAGAAACATGACAAGGAGAGAAAGACCAAGACCAGGATAAAAGTTAAGGATCTACAATCGAACCTCAATTTTGATATTCAAAGGTAGTTCAGCTGAAACCTTCAAGTCCCTAAAACAATCTGATCAAATCAAGAAATTAAAGAATAAATATGTAAACTATGTTTCAACCAGAACTTCACAATAAAAAATAAAATTTTTTGATGCGATGTGAATATAAAGCAGCTTTACAAGTGTATCCAATTACCTAAAGTCACCTAGCAAAAATAATTCTTTTCACATTGACAAAAGAACGGAAGTGATTGGACAACTTGCTTAAGTTTTAAGTGCATCAAAACTTATGTAATAGAAAACTAGCATTCCCCAAGTCCAGCAACAACAAAACACAATAACCGAACACGAACTTGTAATCGTTACCATTCATTATGAAGCGAAAATCCAGAGCCTTAGATTGTGCTTCGACACACCTCCGATGATCGTGCCGGCACATCTCTTCACCAATTGCAGTAGGAAAAAGAGGTTCCTCCTCTCTCAATGACTTCAGGGTTTTCTTTTCCTTCATCTCCAGCAGAGGCAACTTCCCTGTGTTTGAAATGTCAGAAAGAACCTTCCTACTGCCACCACCACCGGTCTTCGATTTCCCAGAAGCCGTGTTATTCGCTGTCCTGATGTTACTGGATTCAAGATTCTTTGCCTTTGCAGAAGAAGAAACAAAAACGGCTCCGTCGTTCATAATAACAGAGATGTTATTATTATTATTATTATTATTATTATTATTATTATTATTATTATTATCGAGATTAGACTTAATAATCTGTTTGGATGGACGAGTAACCGAAACAGAGGGTTTGGCTGAGGCATCGAGGGGTTTGTTCCCTGCATTATTGGATACATCAGAAAGAGGCTTTCTTCCCGAAACCCTAACTTTCCTGGGAGCTGCATAATCAAGAATCAGAAAGAAACAGTTAACACACCAAGAAATTTGTAGTTTTTTATTTTGCGAAAAAAAAAAAAAGTGGAATCGGCCAAGAGTCAAGTTTTCGATAATATGATTCGAATTTTCAGGAGTTCAATAGGATAAAAATAACTTAGATTATTGGTAGAAAACTCGGTTGAAAAAAAAAAAAAAACAGAAACGAGAAAGAGTACCGTAGGCGTTGGTGTCTTGAAACAAGCGCCCAGTTCGTGGTGGCGCTGCCATTTGTGTTGTGTTCAGGAGGTTGGAGATCAGGCAACCAGCACAGTGTGGAAGTTAGACTGGGTGGCGGAAGTGGCGGAAGTGGCGGAGGTATGGCGGTGCCGGCGGTCAAAGTAAGATTGTGAGAAACCGAAAGTGTTAATACTTAATACACACTCATCTTCCCCGTTTTTTAAATCGAGGGATTATGAGTTTATGACCGTTGTGGCAGTGAGAATGTCATAACTGCCCTCTACGCATAGTTGTAACCGAATCGGTAATCAGTCAAGTTACTGATTTATTAATTTATTGGTTTAACTAATAAATTATTAGTTGAATCAATAAAATAAATCTCACGTAAATAAAAATATAAAATAATAAAAAATTTAAAATTAAAATTTGAAATACACATTTTTATTAATATTTTATAAAGAATTTAAGTGTCAAATTTTAAAAATAATTAATATAAAAAAATATAAAATTTATTTGTACTATTACAATAATATCTTAATTTGACACAATAAAAGTAACAATTAATTCACAAAGTCTATCATCTAATCTAATTATAATATCAATAGATTTTAACACTAGCATAAAAACAAATAACCTTAATCACAATACTAGCATTAAAATAGATCAAGCACATTAATAAATTTTTAGTGAAATTTATATTTATATTAATAATGATACATCGTTAAAATATAATTAAGTTATAAATAGAGAATACAAAATTAAATTAAATTAGATATTTATAAAATTATGTAATTGAATGTATACTATATAATTATTATTTGTCATATATAATTATAAGGAGCATGATGGTTAAGTAGCAACAGAAAGATACTACAACACTAAGGTTCTTGGTTTGAACCTTGACAACAACATTTTGAAAATTTTTTCAAATAGACCGGTTCAGTTAGACCGATTTGCATTGATTTTGATCAGTTTTTTTTCGGTTTTTATTGGTTCACACCAGTTTTTTTTCTTGAATGGTTTAAGATTTGGTTCACCAATTTTTCAATCGAATCGGCCAATCCAGTTCAGTTTTAATTTATGCTTCTTTGCTTTTTCAAGATCGGATTTTTTCTTTATCAATAATGGTTAGACCGGTTTACACCGATTTTGATTGATTTTTTTCGGTTCTTATTGGTTCACACCAGTTTTCTTCCTTGAACGGTCCAAGGAGCAAACCAAATCGGCTTAGGATCTGGTTCACCGATTTTTCGGTCGAACCGGCCAGTCCAGTTCGATTTTAATTCATGCTTCTTTGTTTTTTCAATATCGAATTTTGTTCTTCATCAATAATGGTTAGAACTATGGGAAAATACTCTAATTCTGTCTTGGATTCTGATTTTATATTTGGAAAATTAATTTCGAAATTAGCTTAAAACTCATCTCACAATCTTCAATTATCTAGATCTAATTTGAATAAGTGACATATAATTCAACTAGTGATAATTCTTGAAGATTGTATGGCTTAAAATCAAAACTGTTCTTCACCTCTTCTCTTGATTAGTTGACCAAGAAATTGGCGATTACATGGGTTTAGAGAAATTAAATCACCAAGGAATTGAGGTTTGGTTATAAATGACTTGTTGTGAAAAGATTTTTGCATGAATTAAATAAGAAAGTATAAGCATTGTTCTTCCAAGAATTAAACATCTTCGAGACCTTCAACATTCTCATCTATTGATTTTCTTCCAACTTCAAAGCATTCTCTCATTCTCTTCCTCTGTGTTTCTTCTTTTCTTTAAGATCTACAATCCAAAATCTAAGGTTTGATCAATCTAATTAGAGATTTAATTAGACGTTGCTTGTCTCAATCCGTTAATCCTCGTGGAAACGATATCCACTCATCGTAGTATTGATGCCAGGGCATTTTGGCCAGTTTCACTGACCTTTTCTTTACTGTTTTTAGGGTAGTTTCATGTATTTCCTTAGAAAATAAGCTAGTTTTGGGTAGTTATTCACTTACATCTTGATTCAAGCATACATTGTGCACTTTACATGATTTCATGAGGATTTTGCATTAATTTAAGGACAAATTGGATGTTGCATTTCCCATGACTTGGATTAGAACTTTTGATGCACTTTATTGCTTGATTTCAGGACAAAGGAAGCAAAGAAGAACCACATTAGTGGCTACGTTAGTTACACTAACGTTAACACTAACGTGGAATGGGAGTAACTTGCAAAGTTAATGAGAAAAGTGATTGCCAATAACGCTCTCGAAGCCATCATTGCCCACGTTAAGAGTCACGTTAACTAAGTTAATGTGAATTCTAACGTGGAAGAAAGGAAATGGAGCCAACGTTAGTGACACTTAACATTATCACTAACGTTGGACCAAGCTCATAAGTGGCCACGTTAGTCACCACGTTAACTTAGTTAACGTGGCCTCTAACGTTAAGAAGAAAGGGGAGAAGCCAACGTTAGTGACATTCAACATTATCACTAACGTTGGCCAAGTCACACTAGGCCACGTTAACTCCCACGTTAACTCCCATGTTAACCTAGTTAACGTGGAAGTTAACGTGAAGCAGGGAGGTGACGTCAACGTTAGTGACACCCAACATTGTCACTAACGTTGGAAGGAGCCCACACATGCCACCATGAGCCACGTTAACTCCCACGTTAACTTAGTTAACGTGGAAGCTAACGTGGATAAAGGAATGTTGAGCCAACGTTAGTGACACTCAACTTTGTCACTAACGTGGGAGCTAAGGGGCACATTGAAACGTTAGTGACAATGTTAAGTATCACTAACGTTCTCGAAGGATGGCAAGCCTACGTTAAAAGAGCCACGTTAACTAAGTTAACGTGGACTCTAACATAGGGAAGGGGGAGGCTTCTCAACGTTATTGGGGTTGAGTCCCAATAACGTACGCGAAGGACAAAGAGGCAACGTTAGTGGCAACGTTTGTGCCACTAACGTTGAGGTTAACGTGGCTCTTACTTGGGTAAGGAACGTTAGTGAAAAAGTTGAATGTCACTAACGTTCTCGAACCTATATTTTCACTAAACGTTAACACCACTAACGCCCTGAGCAAAAGTCTCTGCCCACTTCACACTTTCTCTCTGCAAGTAAAGCCAAGCCCAATGAAGAAGATAACTGCTTCAAACTCAAGATCCAAAGGCCCAGACCCAAGACTTGAAGAACTAACTAGAAGAGTAGAAGAGTAGTATATATAGGAGTAGCTTTGAATTAATTAGAGAGTTGGAAAATAGAGGGAGCCTCTGGGCATAGAATTACTCTCTGTATTTTACTTTCTCTGCACTTCTAGTTTCATGATGTATTCTCCATCTTTGTTTTCATTTTCCAGAGCTATGAACAACTAAACCCCTTTCATTGGGTTAGGGAGCTCTGTTGTAATTTGATGGATCAATACTAGTTTTCATTATTCTTCTTCTATCTTTTCTCTTGATTTTACTTGAAAGCTTTCGGTCTTCATCCAATTAGGTAGTTATCTTGGAAAAGAAGCTATTCATACTTGGATCTCTTCTGAACCTTGAAAGAGGAATGAAGAGATCAAGCTAGAAATGCTTTCTCATGCTGGACCAAATTGGGTTTGAATGGATATGTGACTATAATCCTCTCAACACTTGATTTGGGAAATGCATGTGGTATAATCAGTGACCATACTTCATCTCTTCTCATGAGCAATTGACCAAGGAATTGGCTATTGATCAAGATTTGAGAGATTGAATTACAAGAAATTGTAATTCGATCACTTAAGATTGCCAAGGAGATCAATGAGTGCATTGATTGAGGAAGAGATGAAAATGAAATTGATCCGGAGAATGTAACATCTCCTGAGCCCAATGAACTCCCCATTCTTGATCTTACCCATTCTCTTTAATTTCTGTCATTTACTTTTATGAGCAATTCCCCCATTCTCATTTACAATTCTGCAATTTACTTCAGTAATTTACTTTCAGTTCTTTAATTCTAGCATTTACTTTTTCTGTCATTTACCTTCCCGGTTCCCGCCATTTTATTTTCTGCAATTCTAAAATCAAATCCTGGATTCGCTCAACTAGAACATTCCTCTAATTAAAGTTGCTTGATCAATCAATCCTTGTGGGATTCGACCTCACTCTATTGTGAGTTTTTACTTGACGACAAATTCGGTACACTTGCCGAAGGAAATTTGTTATGAGACAAGTTTTCCGTGCATCAAGTATTACTTAAACGATCTTGTGCACTTGCCAGCATTCGTGAGCATTAGTTTTCGCTCATCATCCTGTCTATTATTCACTCCTATTGCGCAGATAGCATGTGCACAATCGCGTTGTTAGTCTATTTTGCATTCCGTGCCTACGACATAGGATAGGTTGAGAAATAATGAGATAATTCTTAAAATGGTAAAAAAAAAGTTGAAAATGATGTAAAAGTATAGCTAATTTTTTTTACATTGGAATGTTATTAGTGATAACACCGCCTATGCTACACCTACGGTACATAGCCAGTCCCAAACCCGGATAAAGAAGGAGGGTTGTGTTAGGCCTTCGATAGCCAACATAAAAATTTAGTTGAATCTTCATAACATGGATCAAAGGCATTATTGCGCTAAATCTAGGTCGTTGTCCGAAAGTAAAGCACTGTATAGCTCGCATACAGTGTCAAATGAGCGAGAGCTGTTGCATCGGTACCCTGGTGTAGTGTTAAATGAGCAAGGGTTCCCGCGTTTTCGTAAACGGACGAAGGTAAATAAGCTAGTTCACAAAGAAAATGGTAAGGTAAATTTGGAGCGACATAAGGTTGAGATTTAGGACATGGAACATAGGCACTCTAACAGAAAAATCCAAGGAGGTGGTAGATACCATGACAAGGAGGAAGATTAACATTATGTGCCTACAATAAACAAAATGGGTGGCGCGAAGGCTAGGGAGTTGGATACCTCCGAGTTCAAACTTTGGTATATAGGAAAGGTGAATCCATTTTAAAGATTTACCATATAAAGATCTTATTATCTTAATAGAGAAAAATGAAATATAAACTAAAACAACAGAACAAGTGAAAAATGATGTGATCACTATCATTTCAAAGTTATAAGGGAAAAGGTGTAACCTGGAGCATCATAGCCAAAAGTACCAGCAAATGTTGTCCAACTATATGAACCAGGCTTGAGAAACTTAGCAGTCCCAAAATCTGAAACATGAGCTTCATACTCTAAATCCAACATAAAGGCCTATAAGCACACTCTCTTGGATAACTTAGCAGTCCAACTATCATTTATATTTATTTCTAAATATTCATTAAAATAATTCAAGGATACATCAGCTAGTCATTGATTAGAAGTTCTCGTGTTAGAAGATGAGTTCTTAGCTGCTACTCATTGATTAGAAGTTCTGTATACTAGTGCAGCTAAAGGAAAAAGTTTTGCAGACTAGAAGAAAGCATGAATAAACATATTTTCTCCCATGACCGAGATATTTTGTCTGTTTTGTATCGCTCTCATTCTTTAAATAAATGCATCATAGTATTTCACTGAATTCAATGTAACTTTCAAATGATGTATAATATCCATGCTTAATTTAGATACCTGAACAACTAGGAAAAAGGGAAATTTGACACCCAACACCTCAAGCAAATTATCCAATGCATCATGGAACTCCTTCTCTATAAGAATTGAAACAAAAACATTTTAAAGATTTCTGCATTACTAAAATTTGATTCTGGTCTGAGATCATCCATAAAAGGAAACCTGTGTAATCAAAACCATATCCTGGTTGAGGTTTATCACTGAATCCAAATCTTATCCAATCAGGTGCAAAGCAATGAAACCCTGCATCTGCCAACTGTAAAAAAAAAGAGAGGAAAAAGCATATATATGTTGAACAAAAACTGAAATAGTAAAAGTTACCAGGTACAAAAAATTATGTAGAGTTACCAGGTAATCGGAAACTTCCTCAACCTGGTCCATAGAGCAACTTTCAAGAGAGACAATCCCAGCCAGTCGGAGCAAAATTCAACTCTAGATAGCATAACTTCACGGACAAACCTTCCGAAGACAAGTAACAACCTTCACAATTATAAGAGTTCAGTGTCCTGTCGACATTCAAAGGTTTTAACTTAGGATTATACATCCTTAAATCAACGTGTAGTTGTTCAACATAAAGGTTCGAATCTGCCTTTATGACTTCAGGTTTGCCATCCTTTGACCAAAGAAGCACGCTTTGATGCACAGTAGAAGGTACAACCCCTACACCATGGATCCAATAACAAAGCATTATAACTAGCCTTTGATGGAACCACCACGAACACAGTGTTTCGTTCAGATGATCTAACCTTCACAATCAGAGTAACCAACCCTTTTGCTGGAGTCGAAGCCCTACTAAAATCTGTCACGGCAATGTTTGTGGGGACCAAGTCATCAAGATGTTTACCCACCTTTATTAACATCCTCTCAGGCAACAAACTGATTGCCGCCCCGCCATCGATCAGGACTTTGTTTACTTTGATCCCACTCAAAGTGGTAGTTATATGGAACGGGCAGAGATGAGACATTTGTTTTTCAGTAGGTGATGGGGGAGAATCGTTGGTTATGAATTTCACAAAAATAATCACGTTGCAAGTATAGATCTAAACTGACAATTAAACCTCAATCAAATTTAATTTGTTTGTCACAAAAGTAAACCCAATAAAAATCAACCGAAGTATTAAACCTCGGGTCATCTCTCAAGGAATTGTAGGGAAGTGTACTTATAATTGGTTATGGGATTTTATCTTTTTGGGTTTTGAAATAAGGAACAAGTAATGTAAATATCAAGAAAATAAAATAATAATTAAGAAAAGTCTTAGCAAGGATTGATAAATGGAATTCTTATCCCCATTATCATAGTCACTTGTGATAGTAATTGCCTTTTGCTCTCACTTAGTTAACCTCTAACAATTGAAGGTAAGTCAAGTGAGAAAATCAACTTAAATTCACAAGTCCTAATCAAAGACTAGAGTTAGTGAAGCTCAAGCCAACTAGCAAGTTTCAATCACCAACCAACAAGAGACTTATGATGATTCAAAAGTCTCCAATTAATCAATTCAAGCTAAGAGTATAAAAATCTAACTTAAAACCTTCCCAAGCATTTTATCAAACACTTGGAAGACACAACATAAAAATATAGAAAACTAACAAGGAATATTAAATCTAAACAACCAATTGCAAACATCAATAATAACAAACGAAGAAAGGAACAATAATTGTGAAATACCTCAAATTGCATTAAATAGAAAATTGAATCTAACATGAGAATTCATAAACTAAAATAGCAACATAAAGTAATCAACAAGGGAAATAAATAAACTAGAAAGTTAGAATAATTAAAAGTAGAAGAGAAAGTAAATTAAACTAAGATAGAAATCTGAAATTGAGAAGAATTAAAACTAAGAAACCTAAAATCTAGAGAGAGGAGAGAGCCTCTCTCTCTCCCTAGAAAACTACATCTAAAACCTAAAATTATGTGAATCAAAGTTGAATGATTGATTCCTTCACTCTGTAGTCTCTAATAAGTGTTTTCGGGCTTGAAACTGGGCCAAAAACAGCCTAGAAATTGTCCCTAGCGTTTTCTGATACGTGTAGCACGTGGCTCTGTCACGCGCACGCGTACGCGTCGCCTAACTGCATGGCAAATTGCATATCATTTTGAAGCCCCGGATTTTATCTTTCTAACGCAACTGGAATCGCCTCATTCGGACCTCTGTAGCTCAAGTTATGATCAATTTAGTACGAAGAGGTCAGGATTGACAGCTTAGCAATTCCTTCAATTTCTTGTATTCCTTCCACTTTCACATGCGTCCTTTCCATCCTCTAAGTCATTCCTGCCTTATAAACCCTGAGAACACTTGACAAATATATCACGGCATCGAATGGTAATAAGAGAGGATTAAAATTAGCAAATTTAAGGCCAAAGAAGCATGTTTTCTATCATAGCACAAAATTAGGAAGGAAAATGTAAAACATGCGAATTCTATGAATAAGTGTGAGAATAGTGGATAAAATCCACTCAATTAAGCACAAGATAAACCCTAAAAATGGGGTTTATCAATCTCCCCACACTTAAACATTAGCCTGTCCTCATGCTAAGCTCAAGAGAACCAAAAGAGTGAAGGTAGAATGGTAGAACTTATGCAATGCAACCTATCTGTATGAATGCAACTAAATGCAAAATGCTCTTACGTACTTGGTTAAAAGTAAGCAAATTTTTCAAGAAGAAATATGAACTGGATCTCACTAATTCAAATCATAAAATAAAGTACAAGTAAACTTGCAGAAGAAAATAGCTCATGAAAGCCGGGAACAAAGAATCGAGCATCGAACCCTCACTAAAAGTGTATACACTCTAATTACTCAAGTGTTTAAGGTTCGATTCTCTCAATTCTCTACTAACCTTACTTTCTAAGACTTGCTCTTCTTCTACCAATCAACAAATAATTTGATGCACAAATAGACATATCAAGAGGTCTTTTAAGGGTTGTAATGGGTTTAGGGTCAATGTAGGATTGTATTTGGCCAAGTGGACTAAAATCTGAATCCTTAATTAATTTAAACTTTCCACCTAACTTAAGCCAATCCATTTAATCAGAATATAAAACCTAACTATCCATTAACTATGTTTTGCCACATATCCATGCATCCCAATTTGAGTACAACTCATATGCATTGCTAACACCATTTACTTTGGGGCATTTTGTCCCCTTTTTATTATTTGCTCTTTTTTTTTTCTTTTTTCTTTTTTTTCCTTTTTCCTTTTCTTTTCTTTTGTTTTTTTTTCAATGCATATGATTAAATTATTGAATGCAATAATATGTGCTCAACTATTATTTTGCACATTTTCACAAGAATATACAACACCCAATTCTCAAACCAAATTTTTCCAAACCCAACTTCCCCACACTTAAATCATGAACACTCTCACTAGTCTAAGCTAACCAAGGATTCAAATTAAGGACATTATTGTTTTGCGCTTAGAGTTATTGATGAGGTAAAGTAAAGAATAAATGGGGTTAAAAGGCTCAACATTGGTTTACAAAGGATAATGAAAAGGTTAAGGCCATATGGGTATGTAAGCTCAGTGAAACAAGGCCTCAATCATGTAAGTGCATGCATACATCAAACAATGGAAATATAGAATTAATCAAGACAAAGATCACAATTTTAGAGAGAACAACACACACCAAAAATAAAATATTGGTTGATAAAATGCAACCAATCGAATAGGCTCAAAATCTCACTGGTTTTGTGTTCTAGCTCTAAACCATGTTCCAAAATAAATTTCTTCAAGCAAGTTTAACAAAAATTTTAATTCAAATTAGTGAAATGCTATAAAAAGTTTCTTGAAAAAAAATTCGTCACTTCAACCAAGTAGTGGTAAAATATGCAAGCAAACATGCAATCAAACATACAAATGCAACAATGAACTAACAAAGAAAATAAAACATTAGTGTTGAGAAGAAAATAACTAACCCACAGAAGTCAATATCGACCTCTCCATACTTAAAGATTACACCGTCCTCGGTGCATGCAAAGAGGTGCAAGTGGACAGGTTGCTACACTGATGCTTTTCTCCAAAGATTGTGCAGATGGACTTGTCTGTCGTCCCATTGAGAAGCTTTTCCTTTCCCTTTTTTGGTGGCCATCCTGAAAGAAGAGGAAAAAGAAGAAAATTAACCCAGAAATAACGATAAGAAAACAAATAAAATATGAGTAGGTTAATGCCAAATAATGAGGGTCTCAATTACATGGTAGCTACAACATGCAAGTGAGAAAACAATAGAAGCAAATGGCATATCAATAGTGCAAAAAATTGCAACAATGGGGGAAAGTGTGGATCATGAAAGACAGTGTAAGTGCACATCAATGCAAATGGAATACAAATTTCATAAAAAAATTAGCATTGATCTATGAATAATAATACCCAACAATTTAAAACAAGTCACGAAGCACCAAAATAACGCAAGAAAAGATGCAACAGTTTAATAAGACATTTAACACCAATGGAAAAAAAATAAACTTAGAAAAGAAAATAAAAACATGAACAAAATTAAAATGCAAGGCAGAAAAGTATGCAAATGTAGTAAGTAAAAGAAATTGAAAGGGAATATGGAGGAGAATGTAAAGAAATGAAGAAGAAGAACATAAGAAAGGAGGAAGAAAGAGGGAGAAATGATAAGAGAACAAGAAACAGACGCGACGCGCGCGCATGCATCACGCGGATGCATGAAAACAGAAATGGCCATGTGACGCGTAAGCGTCGCCCACGCGTACGCGTGGGTGCCCGAAGAAGAAAAGTGACGCGCGAGCGTCGGTCACGCGTACGCGTGACAACTCGTGCGATTTCAGCACAGTGGTAGCCCAATATTCTGTTCAATTCGATCTTTTACGCCGATTTTCATGCCCACGCATACGCGTTGCTGACGCTTACGCGTGGGTTGAAAAATTTGCAGGGAACGCGTACGCGTGAGGCACGCGTACGTGTGGGGTGGCTTGTGCGCCACGCACCCCTCCCGCGCGTTTCCATCACAACTCCCTGTTCATTTTATTAATATTGCGAACCTGCATGTGACGCGTGCGCGTCATCGACGCTTACGCGTCGATCGCAGATTTTTTTTAGACAACTAAACCATGAATTAAACGAAATAAAAATATCTAAAAATAAAAATAAAAATCTAACTTATTACTAATATAAATAAAAGGGGAAATTAGAAAGAATTTACCATGGTGGGGTGTCTCCCACCTAGCACTTTTAGTTAAAGTCCTTAAGTTGGACATTTGGTGAGCTCCTTGTCATGGTGACTTGTGCTTGAACTCATCTTGAAACTTCCATCAACGCTTGAACTTCCAATAAGCTTCAACATCTCCAAATAAATTCACCAAGCCTTGATGAAGTTCTCCACAAGCTTTGAGCTCCCAAAATTGATCCTCTTGTATGCCTGGATCCCAAATCTTGTTTCTCCACTCGTCTGTCAGTTGATCATCATCACTCCAACCGGGTGACAAGCAATCTGAATTCTCAATGCAATACCAAACTCTTCTCTTAGATCTAACCAAATGTTCACTAGTCCCACCCTTGTATCTAGCTCTTGAAATATCAACCTTGACGAGCCTTGATTTGCAACTCCAACCACTAAACATCCTTCTCTTACGCTTAATTCCACAGAGCTCCCTAAGTTGGCCGTTCGTTTAAAGAATACCATACTCAAGTGGGACAGTAAAGCGAATAGAGATAAGTTTTACCCACTCAAATGAAGGAGTAGATGACAACCTAGGTAGAGAAGTCTCCAACGTTCTTGACAAAAGCGTACTCAACTCCCGTCCAACCTTTGCGAAGGACTTCCACTTCCACATCATTCTCAAACTTACTCATAGAAGGTTCTTCATACCCAAGGAGTTCATTTGCGGAAGTAGATTCATCACTAGAAAGACTTGACTTATGATCATCATCACCAAAGGAACTTGCTTCTTGATCTATCCCATCCAATTCTTCATAGGGAATATGCCATGGAGGTTGTGCACTAGCCTTCTTGACATCAATTTCAATCTTCTTGGAGGAATACTCTACAACTCGTGATTCCCATGGAGGTTCGGCATCTCCTAAGTCTTCGACCACTTCTTCCTCTTCAACTATTACGGCTTCCTCCACTTGTTCCAATACAAAGCCACAATTCTCACTTTCCACCAGAGTTTTTAGTGTCTCCTTCATGCTACGCTCTTCTATTGGTTCTTCACATGTAGCCATGGGAGTACGTTGAGTATTGAAGCGCAGAGAGGCTAAATTACCTACTACCTCGGTCAAGGTAGCTATGAACTCTTGTGTCGTCCTTTGCACCTCTCTTTGCTCTTGAAGAAGAACACTTAGAGTGTCATCCATTGGAGATTGGGGTAGATATGAGGGTTCATTACTTGGGAAGAAAGGTTCATGATATGAGGGGGGTTCATCATAATAAGGGTGTGGTGGTTCAACACTCGCCATCTTTTCCACTTGTTGCACAACACACTTCAATCCCTTGTTCTCAAGTTGAGATTCTTTAGCCATGAGAGCTTCGTGTGCTTTCCGGTTTCCCACTTGCTCCAATTGATGAAGGGTTGCTTGAAATTGATCCAGTGTTTCTTTGAGACGATCCCTTGACTCTTGTTTCGCTTGAATAACATGATTAGGATCATATGGCTCTTGGATTGATGGATATGGATATGGTGTATATGGAGATGGTGGTTCTTGGGAGTAATTGGGTTGGAATTGGGGTGGCTCTATGTATGGTTCATATGGCTCATAGGGTAGTTGGTATGGTGGATAATGGTTAGGATCATATGAGGGTGTTTGGTAGTAGATGGCTTGCGAGTATGGTAGTTCAAAACTATGTTGAGGAGGGGTTCATAGGCATATGGTGGGCCTTGTTGGTAACTACAAGGGGGTCCACCATATCCATTGTCTTGGTACGCACCTTGGAATGGCTCTTGCTAATAGTAAATTGGTGGAGGTTGATTGTCATGAAAAGGTCCACCATAACAATTGTATTGGGATGTATCGTAGAATGGTTGTTGCTCATGGCACATTGGAGGATGTTGTTGTCGAAAGGGTTGATCAAATCCTTGTGGCTCTTCCCATCTTTGGTTGTCCCAACCTTGATGCATGTTCTTATTGTAGCTTCCATTCCCTAACATAATTGTGACCAAACTCGTAGCCAAAGGGATGAGAATTCATAATAACAAAAGAAAGTAAAAACAAAAACTAATAAGAAAATAATGAGAATAAACTCCTAAAACTAGAAACAACTAACAAAGAAACGAAAAAGCAAAATTATTCACAATACTCACAATAACCAATAATAAGGCATACGTTTGCAATTCCCCGGCAACGGCGCCAAAAATTGATGGGGAAAAATCGTCGGTAAAGAATTTCACAAAAATAATCGCGTTGCAAGTATAGATCTAAACCGACAATTATACCTCAACCAAATTTAATTTTTTTGTCACAAAAGCAAACCCAATAAAAATCAACCAAAGTATTAAACCTCAGGTCGTCTCTCAAGGAATTGCAGGGAAGTGTACTTATAATTGGTTATGAGATTTTATCTTTTTGGGTTTTGAAATAAGGAACAAGTAATGTACATAACAAGGAAATAAAATAATAACTAGAAAAGTCTTAACAAGGATTGATAATTGGAATTCCTATCCCCATTATCATAGTCACTTGTGATAGTAATTGCCTTTTGCTCTCACTTAGTTAACCTCTAACAATTGAAGGTAAGTCAAGTGAGAAAATCAACTTGAATTCACAAGTCCTAATCAAAGACTAGAGTTAGTGAAGCTCAAGCCAACTAGCAAGTTTCAATCACCAACCAACAAGAGACTTATGATGATTCAAGAGTCTCCAATTAATCAATTCAAGCTAAGAGTATAAAAATCTAACTTAAAATCCTCCCAAGCATTTTATCAAACACTTGGAAGGCACAACATAAAAACATAGAAAACTAACAAGGAATATTAAATCTAAACAACCAATTGCAAACATCAATAATAACAAACGAAGAAAGGAACAATAATTGTGAAATACCTCAAATTGCATTAAATAGAAATTGAATCTAACATAAGAATTCATAAACTAAAATAGCAACATAAAGTAATCAACAAGGGAAATAAATAAACTAGAAAGCTAGAACAATTAAAAGTAGAAGAGAAACTAAATTAGACTAAGATAGAAATATGAAATTAAGAAGAATTAAAACTAAGAAACCTAAAACCTAGAGAGAGAAGAGAGCCTCTCTCTCTAGAAAACTACATCTAAAACCTAAAATTATGTGAATCAAAGTTGAATGATTGATTCCTTCACTCTGTAGTCTCTAATCAGTGTTTTCGGGCTTGAAACTGGGCCAAAAATAGCCTAGAAATTGCCCCTAGCGTTTTCTGATACGTGCAGCACGTGGCTCTGTCACGCGTACGCGTCGCCCACGCGTACGCATCGCTGAACTTTCACAAGGTCATGCGTACGCGTGATTCACGTGTATGCGTCATCTAACTGCATGGCAAATTACATATCATTTTGAAGCCTCGGATGTTAGCTTTCCAACGCAACTGGAACCGCCTCATTCGGACCTCTGTAGCTTAGGTTATGATCGATTTAGTGTGAGAATAGTGGATAAAATCCACTCAATTAAGCACAAGATAAACCCTAAAAAGGGGGTTTATCAGTAGGTCGAAGGAAATACCCCAGCTCATCTTCAATTCGGATAAAGGAAAAGGCTTCCTCATCCTCCAAATCATAATCTTCTTCTGGGTCACCTTCATATTCCCCCAGATATTCGGTTGGAAAGATCGAAATCGTTCCAATCATGTCATCATCCCCTTCATCAAAATATTCTTCGTCGACATCAACTTCTTTGTTTTTCTCGACCCCTGAGGATTGAGCTACTGCTTTTTCCTTTTCCATCTTTGCAGGAGACAGAATTCCTTTTGGACAAGTCCCTCCATCAGAAAAAAAGACAATCCGAGAATGCACGGAGGGCGTTGCCCCCTTGCTTACTTCTACATGGGGCTTTTTATTTTGATTGAAATTTCTCCTTCCCCCTCGACCTCTTGGATAACCTCTGGCTCTACCACGAAAGTGGGAATATTGGTTTCGAGGAGGTCCTCGATTTTCTCACTGTGGATTGCGTCGATAAAGGGCATCCCGCTTCTGGAACTCTTGACAGTTCCGAATCCATTGGACACCTATAGCCTGAGATCGGCTCAAAGGTGTAACCATATTTTGTTGAGAGGCCTTAGAGGTTTGACCTTCAACACGTCGAATCGGCTGCCTCTAGCATGCCTGTTCTTCTCTATGAGCTAATTCTTTCTTCATCCTCTCTTTTTCAAAAATCGCCGCCGCTTCAGCATCAAAAACGGCGTTACACCGTGGACACAGAGATACGTCCCGGTCTTTAATCTTTGGCTGCACTAGAAAGTCCAACAAACCATCTCCCGCATGGGGATACACCAATCGAACTTGTGACTGTGACTCAAAATCATCAAGAGCCATGTCAAAATCATAAGACATTCCTACCATGTTCACCCCGAAACACGGTTCGACGAAACTAGCCTCAGCATCGAAGGGATCAACATCAACCTTCATTTCTTTCTTTCCGTCATCGAATTTCAATTGTCCCTCCATTATTGTTTCCTGAATTAAGTCCCTGAGACGAATACAACTGTTAGTCGAATGACTTGTTGCTTGGTGAAATTTACAATAAATTTTTCCTTTCAAATATTTCACCGAAAGTAAAGTTCTACCCCAGGCAAAATTAACTGTTTATCTTTAAGCAACATATTGAAAATCTTATCAGATTTCGAAATATCAAAACTGTATTTCTTTCCACTTTTTAGTTTTGAATCATTCGAATTTTCATTACCAGGAAGCTTTTTAAATAAGGAACAGACATATGGAGGACCTTTCTTAAGTTCAGCCAAATTGACCTCTGTTTCAAACTCAAGTTCCTCTTCTGAGGACTCCATATTCACATAAGCAACTTTTTCTTTCCAAGTAAAAGGTTTACTCTTTAATCGTTGCTCACTCTTATGTTTCTCCTTCTCCTTTTTCATGAGTTCGGTTTGGCGAACCTTTTTCAGCCAGATGGGCTAGATCAGGGATATGCACATTAAGTAGCTTTCTACGCATATAAAATCTCAGCTCCATAGTAGCTATTTTCACTACTTTGCTCTCAGGTAATGAAATATAACATCTACTTCTAGCATTCTTGAAACGTATCATATAATCATCGAACACGGATTATAGTAAAAGGTAATAAAAGTTGCATGATCTAGCTTGTGTTCATCCTGTTTACACATTCAAAATTTCATACTTGGAAGATTTTGAACACAGAACCAATCTACCTAACACAGTACAAAAAAATTCAGCTATATACATCATCCTTAACTTTCATGTTGCTTTAGCATTTCAAGGGTAACACAATGCAAGTAATCGTCCCGACAACCAACGAAAATGCGGCCTCCAATCATTAACGGCGAAGAGAATATATCGCCGAGCAAGTCAAGCCTTGCAAATTCCTGCACATCAATTTTCTGTCAAATTGTGTCGTCAGAGGAATTCAGGTTCTCTCTAAGTAAGTGTATTCTTCCAGAACTTGAACAAATGCAGATTAACCTGAAAAGAAAAAAGGAAAAAACAAAATGCTTGAACTTTATGTATAAGATAAATTTACCTCTTTAATTTAGAAAAAACCAATTAGATTAACATGTCTGAGGAATGTGAGGCATCATCAGAGACTAGCTGCAAGTGCTCATCAACATAAGCAGATGAAGTTATTGGATCTCCAACATTGTGTTCCCATAATAAATCCCCATTCTCCTGGAGTTAATACAACATAAGTATAAAAGAAATATAGACCCAAAATCAATAATTTACATTGGTCTTTTTTACATGGAACTACATTTAGTAGAGCTAGTATTCATTGGTATTTAACTGAACATAAATGCAGCAATTGTAGTTCATGTCTTGTATTATTGTAAAATGATTTATTATTTTTGCTCAAAAATTGTCTTGAGAAACTTTTGGTTATAAACTGTATTATATCTAAAATAAGATAATCCAACTATAAACACTAAAACTACTATGAATACAACACAGTAAATTCACCTTTAAGTGATAGAGGGAGAAGGAGGTGGAGAAAAAATATGAAACAAGTTTATTGACTAGTTCTCACCGGTTTGAAAGAGTACACGCTTCCCTTTCTGGAGCATACTAGCACCTACAATGGAATAAACAAAACGATTACTAATATAGATAAACGTTTCAATGAATTTGTTTTGTCAAATTTTAGCAAATCGATGGTGGTTCGATATCTAGTGGTCTGGGAGCGAAACCTACTCCTCTGTGTAGGTACCAGTTTTCTAAAAGTGCATCAAAGCGTATGTCTTCGATTAGATGTGTATCGAGATGACAAATAAATAAAGGTTTGTAAAAGGATAAAGAAGTTTAAAACAAACAATTTCAAAAAGTAAATTGACTGAAATTGAAAGATTTTCTTTGAAAATAAAAGAAAGCAATAAAGTGTCTTCGAGTGAGTCAAAGGACTTTGACATGAAAATTAAAAGTGCAGAAATATAAATTGGACATTGAAATTAAATGGTACTTGGAAGATAAACTTGCTTGAAAAATAAAGTTTACAAAAAAATAAATTGAAAGAGTAAAACATGGAAGGAACCCTACAGAAAAGTAACTCAATCGCAGACTCAGGAATTCTTTGGGGATGTGAGTGTGCTTGAGTGTTTTCTGAGTTAAAGTTCCAACCCTTATTCCTTAAAACTTTCTAGTATTTATAATCTTCTTTTGTAACTGACAATTAATTACGGAATAACAATTTTGAATGCCTACACCTGGATAACCACTCCCGTTTCTTTGCCTGTAAATATTACCCATGATTTCCTCACGTGATGAAAGCATTTAACTTCTCCACTACCATAACTGCTCGATCCACCTATTCGAATATCTGGTTCGATTACTTATCTCGAATATCCGTCTAGTTGGACCCATCCAATTTAATGAAGCATTTCGAAATCGAACCCGTGTCGAGTTCCTCTTCGAATTGACCCACCTTAATCGAAAGTATTTCTTCGACTAACAAATTGCCCCCTTGGATTAATGTGTTTGCCTTAAAAAATATTAGAAGATAAAACACTTAATCCAAATTCAAATTTCAAACTATTAAATCAGTAATAATTACTATTTAACTTCCCATTAATACTGATCCACTCGACACGTTTCCCGAAATGTACGCTTTCTCTCTCCACCTCTTCGCCTTCTTCGGGAAGTTACCTTTTTTCACATTCCTTCTATAATAACGGGCACAACAACACTTCCTTTAAATTCAATATTTTCACTCTTGTTCAATTTTTCGAACTCTCTGAATTTCTTTCGCACCAGTTTTTCTTGCATAACCCTTAACCTTCAAAACTTCCTTTTCTAAGTTCTGCAATGGCTGCTTCCTCTTCTCACGCCGCTGCTCAAGACAAGGGTAAAGGTCTCGAAGTAGCACCACCAGCTCCACCAGCCCTCCATGTGCTAAATCAAGTCAATGATGAAGTCATTGATGACCCACAGCTTCAGGTTAATGATACTAGAATCTTGATCCCTTTTACAGTGAACGGAAATACACACTGTTTCTTTGGGCCTGTCGAATCCCTAGAAAGAGCGAATAAGAAATTACCTTTCTTTCCTAGCGCTCAAGGAGAAGACTTATTGATCAATCAAGCCATTGATATCTCTTTCTTCATTCATCAAAAAACCCTTCAAGAATAATCCAAAGATTAACCCTCGAGGTACTGACTTCACGGCCTAGTACCAACGCCTTGCTCCTTCAAAAAGCGCTGCCTGGGGGCTCTGGGGATCCAAGAATTCCTAAGGCTTTCTCACTTCTCACTTACAATACTCCCATGGATGATTGGAGCTGTGACTTGTTTTTGGAACAGGACGATCAACAACTTCCACCTTCCATGTGGAATGATTGGTATGTCTCTTTTGGATGTAGCCGCTATTACAGGGCTTCCAATAAACCCTCCTGACTGTACTTCTGACATGCAACCCAAACACCAATACACTATCTGATACGTGGTCAGGAGAGCATTTTCGTTATCTTAGAGCTAAGGGACGGAATGATAATCTTGTCATATTCAAGGATCTGAAATCTAGAAGAATTGTGCCATACCAGTCTTGGACATCTAGAAGACCAA
Organism: Arachis ipaensis; assembly: GCF_059453495.1. Classification (NCBI taxonomy): domain Eukaryota; kingdom Viridiplantae; phylum Streptophyta; class Magnoliopsida; order Fabales; family Fabaceae; genus Arachis; species Arachis ipaensis. Next base: position 32,200,261 of record NC_142442.1, read on the forward strand.
TAGTCCGTCTCAAAAACAGTGGTGCTGAAAGGACAACAATTCATAAAGGCCATTGGGCTAAGGCAAGACAACAAGAAGTCCAATAAAGCTTTTCAAATTCAATCAGAGGTATATTTTATTATTTATTTTTGAATTTTTATGCCTTTATTTTAAGTTTGTTTTGTTGTTAGAGTTTGTTGGGAGATTTGATTTACTTTTGATTTGTTTACTAGTATTTTTAGGAATTTTAAATTTAAGTCAAATCTGATCTAATCTAATAAGATCAAATCTGATTTGAATTTGTTATCATATCTTTAGGATTTTAAAATTTAAATCAAATCTGATCTAATCCAATAAGATCAAATCTGATTTAAATTAGTTATCTTATCTTATCCTTTAACTAGTTTGTTAGGAGTCTATTTAAACACCTTTGGTGAGACAATTTACATAACTTTTGATGAATAAAATTTTTTTAGTGCTTTATGCACGTTTTTTTTTAGTGTGATTAAGTGAGGTGAGTGATTTGCTTCGCTTGTTGCATGGAGAAAATTGAGTGATTCAATTTTCATCCCTCTGATCTAGGTTGTCAAGGACAAGTTCTTTGAAGGTCCAGTAGGGAATTCCTTCTGGTGACCTGGGTTGCTAAGAACAGGTGTCTTAGAGGTCTAGTAGGGAAAACTTTTTATCTATCTTTTATGTTTCCGCTGTGTTTCTTTATGCCAATAAATTCCTCTTCTTAATCCCATTCTTTTCTTGTCCCCCTTCCATTAAGATTTTATTACTTTAAATGTATTAAACCCCAACATAATTCATATCATAACCATTCCGACTTCTTTGCTTGTAAATATTACCCATAATTTCCTCACGTGATGAAATCATTTAACTTCTCCACTATCATAACTACTCGATCCACCTATTTGAATATCTGGTTCGATTACTTATCTCGAATATCCGTCTAGTTGGACCCATCCAATTTAATGAAGTGTTTTGAAATCGAACCCGTGTCGAGTTCCTCTTCAAATTGACCCACCTTAATCGAAAGTATTTCTTCGACTAACAGAATTACAAACAAAGACGGTAACAAATAAATTACCCTAAGCACTATAGCTATTATTCTAATTCTCACAATATTTTGTAGATCCCACCAAAAGGACATGAAGTGGTAAAGTGGAAGATATTGAATTCATGAAAATAAAATTGAGAATTAGCTAAGTAATAATCTAAGAGTATGACATACCTCATGAGGAAGCGTAGAAGGCATGCATGGCCCAGAAAATATAGGTCCATCAGTTGTTTGCTGAGCAAAAATTCACCACTAATGCAAGTTAAAATTACTTCCATAATCTTGTAACATAATTTAGGATTGTAAACATAAATGAAGTTTATACCTTCCAAACTGTGGATCCGTTTGGATCCAATGCAAGAACATGGCCATCTACTAAGCAACATATTACTGCAACAAACGGCAAAAGAAAAGGGGAACATCTGGTATTTAAAAAGACAAACAACATTATCAAAAGGAAGAAACAGTGAAACAATAAATACTAGTTCCGATTTCGGTGATGGACAGAGAACCAAAGACAGGACGTCAAACCTGGATTTAGTAAGGGAACATTTCAGTCTGAGTAGAACAAGCAATGAACTTCTACACGTGGCAGAAGTAACAGACTAATGCATGTCTAATTCTAATGTTCAATCAAAGGATTAATCTCCTGGTATATGCTAATCAAGTTCAATTCTTTCTTTCTTCTTTTTTTTTTATATTTTTTTTAGGTTAACTACCAAAAATGTCCTCGAATTATTTAAACGGCTAACAAAAATACATTCGAATTTTACTATCGAGAAAAATGCTTTCAAATAATTTAAAAACACAACAAAAATATCCAACAGTAAATATATATTTTCAAAAAATATCTTAGAGATTGAATTTTAATGCAATTTTTTGCAAGTATAATTATAAAAATAAGATATTATTATACTTAAAATTTGGTGATTTTTTGTTAAGTATATATTTTTTTATAATATTTTTGTTAACAACCAATAATACTTTTAAAAAATCACAAAACAATATATACTTAACAAAAAATCACAAAATTTTAAGAATAATAATATCTCATTTTTATAATCATGCTTGTAAAAAATCGCATCAAAATTAAATCTTTAATGTATTTTTTTGAGAAATACATATTTAATGTTAGTGTTTTTGTAAGATTATCTAACATTAGAGATTGAATTTTGATACAATTTTTTACAAACATGATTAGAAAAATAAGATATTATTATCTTTAAAATTTAGTAATTTTTCGTTAAATATATATTTTTTTGTAATTTTTTTGTTAACAACTAATAATGCTTTTAAAAAATCACAAAAAAATATATACTTAGAAAAAAAATCTCCAAATTTTAAGAATAATAATATCTCATTTTTTTAATTATGCTTACAAAAAATCACATTAAAATTCAATCTCTAAGGCATTTTTTGAAAATATATATTTACTGTTGGACTTTTTTGTTGCGTTTTTAAATTATTTAAAAGCATTTTTGTCTATAATAAAATTCGGATGCATTTTTTTGTTAGCATTTAAATAATTCGGGAGCATTTTTGGTGGTTAACCTTTTTTCCTTTTTTGTTCATATTCATTACTCATTAGTTAAACGTCCTGACTGAGCTTCTCCCACAAGGTCAAGGGACACAGTTCACCACTTAGCACAAGCAATTTCAGTGAACTTTGACCCCGCAGGCCAACATGAGTTTGTAATCCAGGAAGAATTGTCTACATTAGCGATGGAACAGCTGTAAGCCTATTAATACTATAAGCCTGAAGAAAATCTATTACAGAATATATGTTTTCTTTGAGAACACTGAAAGGAGGAATAACTAACATACAAGCCGTCAAAATAGCACTGAAAAATTCTTGCAGGTGATCAACGAAGCTGAGTGATGTTTTAAACAACAATGATTCCTGCCCATTCAGAGGATACAATCCTTGCATCCAGAAAAAGCGATTTGAAAGACCTAGGAAGAATATGAAACATACTGTGAGAATATATATTATAATAGATTAAAAAGCATATGGTTCAGATTCATTTTAAGAACATTATTTTCAGACAAATTTCATTTTAATGTTTCTCTGAATTTTCTTAGATCTTCGCTTTTGATTTATTTTCTAGCTGGCAGAGAAGGCAAACAAGGAAAGTAAAACAGCAACTACACAAACCATGTGAAACTATATTAAAGAAATCTTGCTTAGTGTACTACAATAGTCACAACAAACAATATTAACAACTTACCTTGTTCAGTGCCACACACTCCTTTCGGCTTTCCAGTTGAACCAGAAGTATACATTAAATAATAGAATGAACTCTTCTTTTCATTGGCACAAGGCCATAACAAATCTGTCAAATCACTATATTCTTGAAGGCGTTCTTCAATGGAGAAGCTTAAAACAGGACAACTTACTGACTTTACCAGCCAATGCGATTGATCAAGCTGGTCCAACTCACTACCAAATGAAGATTTGGAACCTATAATGAGATCAGCGCTTGAGGAAGCGACAATCGACAATAACCTTTCCTTCGGCCAATAAGGGTCCAAAGGCAAGAAAGCCTCCCCGCATCTCAATACAGAAAAAACAGCTACAATGTATTCCACAAGGTGGCATATATATTCCCACTATCTTTGGCCTATACTCTTCACTCGAGTCAACCACCGACTCTGAGCTAGACACATTAGTTTCCAAGTTTTTAGCTGCATAAATAGTTCCCTTTTCATGGTTAACCACATTGTCACTGTTGGGAATAATACACCATTTCCCCTTGAGAAAATACATTTCACAGAGAAATAAAATAGACACAATCACAACACAAGAATTTAACGTGGAAAACCCCAATTACTGGAGAAAAAAACCACGGCCGTTGTCAAATGACAACTAGAGAATATCACTATGTGAAAATTGTTACAACACATAGACTTCTTTTTCTCTAACACCGGCACCCCAGTACACCCACACTCTCAAAGAAAATATTTAACTACACCTCACAACACTCTCTTAATCAAAGAGTATAGAGGAAAAGAAAAGTCAGATACAAGCTTTAAGTGTTTCCGACTGGTGCAAAAAATATGGAGAACTTAGCCTCATATTTATAGCCTAAGCCACCCACTCCATTTGCTATCCTAAGCAATGTGGGACTAATTCAACCAAATCCTAACAATCTCCACCTTGATTGAAATAGTCACACATCTTCAGCTTCCATAGTCAACACCGACAATTCTTTGCTGCCATTGTCCATTGTCTATACCGACAATCATAGTTCAGAGAACTATCATACTCCACCATGAAAGTATACTCACTTGAAATTAGACCACTCCAAGTATTTCGCCTTGGTACAGATCGAAACCTTGCTGAAAATTCATGGTGCAACTTCCAAATTGGCTTTTCCTGGAAGTTCTTAGCCATCGACATAACTCCGCCACACACCTTGCATCTCAATGCCAACCAATGCCCGTGTGCAATTGTGGACCCGATTGCCACAACTTATCCTTATCCATGGCAGTGCGGCAATACCATGAGGATACTTCTTATCTTCTACACCTTGTGCAAACCTGATTGTATCAACACATCCTTGACTTGTATTTGCCACAAGCCAAAATTGATTCTTCCATCAAATTTCTCTATTTCAAGCTTCACATCACTTGAATATCCTGACATTGTTACAACTGTATACTGGAATAGTATAACTCAACCGTAGACTGTGCACTAGGAAGGGTCCCCAGGAAAGAGAGGTGGGTCACAATGGACACACTTAAATACCAAGTCTTTCCTTAGCCAGAACCTTTCCAAACTGCACTCTCACAGTGTCACACTGCCTTCCAGCAACAACAACAGCAACCAAAGATCAACCTCAAGCCACAGGACAAAATTCTTTTCTGATGTGGAAGGTCAGACTAAGCTGCAACCACAGAGCATACTAAGAATAAATCCCACCGAACCGAAGCTCTGATACCACATGTTGAGAATAATACACCATTCCCCCTTGAGAAAATACCTTTCACATAGAAATAAAATAGACACAATCACAACACAAGAATTTAACGTGGAAAACCCCAATTACTGGAGAAAAAAATCACGGCCGTTGTCAAATGACAACCAGAGAATATCACTATGTGAAAATTGTTACAACACATAGACTTCTTTTTCTCTAACACCGGCACCCCAGTACACCCACACTCTCAAAGCAAATATTTAACTACACCTCACAACACTCTCTTAATCAAAGAGTATAGAGGAAAAGAAAAGTCAGATACAAGCTTTAAGTGTTTCCGACTGGTGCAAAAAATATGGAGAACTTAGCCTCATATTTATAGCCTTGGCCACCCACTCCATTTGCTATCCTAAGAAATGTGGGACTAATTCAACCAAATCCTAACAGTCACCTGCAGCACAAACACCGGATGTCAATGCTGCATATCAAGCACATTCATTCCACACCCTAACACATGAACACTAAGGGATGCCTGGTTGAGAGTAAAAATAAGGAAGAAAATTTCATACATAAAACTCATTCATAAAAGTTTCCATGACATAACTGTCCGTGGTAGAGTGAAAATTTCACTCAAATTAGTTACTAATTTGATTTGATATGTTACCATGTAAGCATGTGTAAACATTTTATATTACTTAGCCTCCAAGCTCATCCAACCAAAACGTATAAGCAGCTTTACAACTAAAATTAATTTCTAATCACTTTAACTAAATAAAAATTAAATTAAAGGAACACTTCGCTCCATAAACCAAGTAAGCAACATTATCCAGCTCATAAATCGAATTCAAGTCATCGAAAGCTTGAGTAGAAAAGCAATCAAATGTGTGAAGTAATCCCAACCAACAATCTAACTAACTAACTAACCAACCAACCAACCAACCGAGTAACTGAATTTTGTGTTTTTGGAGTGAATAACGAACCTTGAGGTTTGGGCGTGATAAGGTGAGGGTCATCCGCACCAAGCAGGATAGAGCTTATACGAGAGGCGGGGAAATCAATGGCTTTCAAGAGATGAGAGTAAGTAAAGCAACGGTCACCGTTGTAGACCGGGGGAGAGAGTGACTCCACGCGCTGTTCTAAGAGCGTGGAGATATTGTCATGGTCGAAGTTTGGGGAGGCAGGAGTAGCAGGCGCGGAGCCAGATGAAATATTAGAGGGGGCTAAAAATATTTACACAATAAAATAAAATTAAAATAAAATTTTAAAGAAATTAAACTGAAATTTACATATAAAAAATTAAAATTTGGACAATTGCCCTTTTTTTATAGGTAGCTCCGCCCTGAAGAGGAGGAAAAGGATGAACAGTTTGGCGCAGGCGCGTGGAGAGGTGGGCGACGCCAGACGCGTGAATGACGGCGGTTTTGTTAGGATTGGCAGAAGCGACGCGGAAGAACTCGTGCGAGAGGCAGCAAAAGCGTGGTGTTTGTGTTTCTTCTTCTTCTTCTTCGGGGCTTTGAGCTTTCATGAGTTCGTCGGAAAAGCATGGTGCAAGAAATGATGCTTCTATCGCTTTGTAATTTATAATTTTGTGAAAGAAAACTCGTCTTCTCAAACTATGTAATTGCAAATTAAAAATAAAAATTAAAAAATAGGTTCATGAATAAAAAAATTGAGTATATCAGATATAGACATATAGTGATTATATTTTATCATTTTATCTGCATAATTATTGTCTTCTCTAACGATTAAGTTAAATTAACGACTTGATTCTAAACTATTTTATATTGGATAATTATACAAGCCAAGAGAAATTAGAGAATCATAAAATAAATAGTTGGAACAATAATTTAAAATATTTGAAGGGCTATTTGCAAATCAATTTTTATCAAGATTTTTATCAAAACTTCTATCTCAAGTTAAAGAGAGAGTGAAAGACCATGAAAAATAATTTAACCTTATTTACATATAAATTTTTGAATAATTTTTCTTTAATTTACATATCTAGAGATTAGTATGTGCATAATTGAATTGAGAATGTTTATTGCACTTCACACTTTTTTCCGGTATATATTGTATTATGAGAAATGTTCAAAAATTATTAAAATTTATTTTTTTATAATTATTTTTAATTATTAATTTAATTTTTTTAGTATACTAATTCAATAAATTAATAATATATTTTTAGTTTATATTTTTAAATATTAATAGTTAATTAATGGTAAAAAAAATGATAAATTCTAATTAATATTTCTCTTGTATTATTGCACTTCCACTTAATGTAAAGAGATCATTAACAAGATCTTTTTTATCAACCCAAAGAAACACTCAAATACAATTAATAATATAGGTATAGCAACAACTTTTATAAAAAAAAAATTTATCGGACGAATTCAACATTCCCAATCTTAGATATTAACCTCACATATTCACACACAATTAAGGATTTTATCTATTACTTAGTCACTAAGATTTAAATCTAGATACAACATATTATTTTTATTTATTTATTTTTTTTTTTTTTTGATAATCTAACATATTTAACTATTCAACCAAAGTCTTACCTTTTTTTTATTTTTATGTTAATTGACATGGATTGGAATGAGATTGAGTGATTGAGTCTTACGTATAGTAAGTCCATACCTCTCACTCATATCTAACTCTTGAGGCTTCGTTCCATTAACAATCTTTTAATATATTTGTTTTCCCTTTGGCCCAATGCCAAATCAAGCAGGAGACCGGGTCGGGTCATAAGCCAACACAACCCTACGCTTTTGGTGTTGCACCCGCGTCCCTTGATCGTCTTTCTCGCTCTCCAACATTCGGTTTCCATCAACTGCGCAGCCATTACCGTCGTCGCCGTCGATTCCAGATGCTGCGCTGGCAGCGTATGTCGCCGCCCTGCTGCCTGATTTCTTCAGTTCAACCGCGTCAAAATCCTTCTCGGTTGCTGCAAAAGCTGATTTCCACCGTCATCGACTAATGCATATGTCCGCCGGTAAAGTCCTCTCCCGTCGCATGCCTGGTTTTATTCTTCGTCGCCAAGGAAATTCCGGTTGGTTCCTCTGCCGCGTTGAAATTCTCCTTCCCTTGTTGACTGTCTTGCCTAGGTATGTCAGCATTATTTCTGGAGGCGTTTCTCTTTTCCGGCGAAGTCGCATCAGTGTCCTTGATAACCGAGAGAGGGTTTAGAGTTCCAGAATTTGGCATCAGGATTCTCCACCACATTGAATCCCCAAAAATCAGATTTCCTTGCCTCTGAGTTCCCAGATGCAATGTGTTTTGAGTCTTACCCATTGAATGGCTTCGATTGGAGCATCCGTTCTGGTTTGAAGCTTCCCTCCTCAATTGTTCTGCTATTTCTCGTGGGGGCTTCCGTCTCCAGTTTTCCTCCAGTTGGCCTGCCAGGGAACATTTCACCACTCCATCAGCGACTTTATTTCCCTCTCTAGGGACCCATGTGAAGCCATAATTGGACAGACTCTCAGCCAGAAGAAAGATGTCACGAAGAATCGATTCCACCTCTCCTATATAAGTTTTTGATTTAACCGCTTGCACAAGAGGTAAATTATCTGATTCTATTAAAATTTGCTTCATATTAAGGTTTGTAGCTAGGATTAGTGCCATTCTCATTGCTTCTGCTTCTGCTGCCAAGCTGGAATGAGATCTTATTCTCATTGATTCTCCTGTTAACAATCTCCCGGAATTGTCTCGAATCACAACTGCAGTTGCTCCCTCTGCCGTCGATCTACTATACCTAGTGTCTATATTAGCCTTCAGCCAGTCCCCCGGTGGAGGTCTCCAGGTAATGCTCCTTCTGCTTATACTTCTGTTCTAATTTTGCCTGAGCTGCTCCTTTCTTTGCATTGCTTCCCTGATTTCTGATTCTAGGATTTTAGCTCTGATGATGGTAGCATTGGGGTTGGGGTTAGTATTTTGGAATATAGTCTGGTTTCTCGTTTTCCAAATCTCCCAACTTAGCATTTCAATTCTTCCAATCAGATCTTCTGCATCTTCCTTTTCTTGTCCTCTATTTTTTCTGCACCTTTCAAGCAGCCATTCTGAAAAAATCTTGACTGTCTCTGGTGTTAGTAGACATTAACTCTGTGCTCCAAACCATGTTGCTCTAGTCCACGGGCATAGAAGAATTGCATGTTCCGTTGTCTCTATTCCTTCCCTGCAAATTTGACAGATAGGAGTATTAGTTATTTTCTTTTTAAATAAGATATTATATACTGGTATTATATCGTGTGCCACTTTTCATAAAAACATTCTTATCTTTGATGGAACATTCATTCCCATATCTCTTTCCAAAGATCCGTCATATCTGTGCTTGTTGAAGGTCCCTGTTGAGTTAAGAAATTAATTAATAGAATTGATGATGACAAACATTTGATTAGTGGGCTAATCACCCAATCAGTTTTGATTATTTTTGATAAAGTGATGCAGGCCAAAAACAAGTGTTGCAGCAGCCCAACACCAAACAAAAGATATATGCTAATGGACTGAATGGTAAGTAAAAATAAAGACAAGCCCAAGTCATTCATCTCAAGCAAAAATTCTTCAAAGAAGCAAGGCACCAACGGGTTACTTAATGGAAAACCAATCCAAGCCCATATCCATCCCACAAAGCTTCTCTTGTAAGATTGAAGTATTCTCTCTTTCAAAGTGCAACGTTCCTCTCCTCTCTGACCAAGTCAAATCAGCTTCAGAAAAGTAAGAAAGAGAAAGAGAGAGAGAGCTTCTTCACCGAGATAGTCACCAAAGAAGCAAGAAAGAGAAACTAAGCTTGAAAGGCAGAAGTCATCTCAACAAATCCAAACCAAATCAAGCTTAGGTTATAGGTAAATCTTTTCCTCTTACATGCAACTCGGTTACATCTTTTCTTCCCAACTCTCTGCTCTATCCGAAATGGGATACAAGGGAAAGAGGATTTCTGTTCTTCCCTGCTGTGTATCTACGGTCTTAAACAAAACTTGGGGACCAAGTTGGTTCTCAAGGGCTCAGATCAAATTGACCATGAGAATATCTCTATGGTTGCTGCTTTATGGCTTTCGGTCAAGATGAAGAAGTCAGAAGCAAAGTTTCTACTCTAAGGTTTAATGAGAAAAAGTGATTCTGTGGGTTGGTGAAGCTCAAGGCTCAAGGTGTTGACCTTGGAAGAAGAACCAAGCAACATGCAAGGAGATAAAAGAAGCTTGGTGCTCATTCAGAAGGCAAAGAGAGAAAACCAGAGTGTGAGAATAGTGTTCTGCAAAGAAGTTCCTCTACTTGGATAATTATTTCTTTCAAAGAAGCATTCGGCCAATACTGAAGAACTGTATCTGAGGTTTGCGAATCTGGTTTTGCACATAGCAAAGAAGCTGCTGATGAAGTCAATCTCCTTCATATTTTACAGATTTTAATGTAATTTTCTAAGTTTATCTTTTTGTAATTTCTTGTGAGAAAAGACATTGTGAGAAAGCTCAAGTAAAAGCCATGAGTGGAAAAAGGCTGAGTGAAACACTTGAGAGAAAAGCCTAGAGTTAATTTCGGATTTCTTTAGGTATGCTTGTGTCTTGTATCTTGTACCTGTGAGGTATCCCTTTCTTAGTTGGGTTAGCACTAAGAGTGAATAGTTAGGTATTAGCATAGCCAATGTCAAGTTAGGTTAAAACTTGAGTGTGAAAGGATTGTGTCAATCCTGTGGAATTGGTGTATGTAATATTGTTAACTATAGTGAAATTCTTCCATTGTTGTGGAGGAGACTGGACGTAGGTTGCATAGCACAAGGCAACCGAACCAGGATACATGCTGGTGTTAGCTTTTCTCTTCTTTGTGTGTTCTGTTTTCTGATATTCATGAGACAAAATTAAATTGTCTCATAAATTTTCGCTGCTGAGTTCAAACAGAATCAGAATTGAAAGTTCACTTTAAAAAAGGGTCATAACAGCAATTTTAAAGGAAGGCATAGATTCAACCCCCCTTCTCTAAGCCTACCACAACCTTCAATTGGTATCAGGAGCTAATGTCTCAAAAATCAAGCTTAACCGCTTGGAGTAAAGATCCAATGGCGAACAACTTGGGCACAACCACAGTTGCCTACACCCTCACTGAAGGCCAGTCAAACAACCGGCCACCTTTCTTCAACGGGAAGAACTACTCCTAATGGAAAGAAAGGATAAGGATTTTCATCCAATCCATTGACTACAACATATGGAAGATTGTCATGAGCGGTCCAAAGATCCCAACAAAAACAAGTGCTGATGGAGTGGTGACTCCAAAAGAAGAAGCTGAATGGAATGAGGATGATAAGAAGAAGATAGAGCTGAATGCTAAAGCAATCAACCTTCTTCATTGTGCTATCAGCTTTGAAGAGTACCGGAAGGTGTCTAGATACAAGACAGCCAAAGAAATCTGGGAAAAACTCCAAGTTACACACGAAGGCACTAAACAAGTCAAAGAAACGAGGATTGATATGCTGCGAAAAGAGTACGAGATTTTAGCATGAAGGATGGAGAAAGCATTGATGAAGCGTTTGAGAGATTCTCAATCATAATCAACAACCTTGATGCTATGGGCACAAATTATGCAGAACAAACCTTGGTGAGAAAACTCCTTAGAAGCCTCACAAAAGAATGGGAAACCACTGCCACTGTCCTAACCGAAAGTAACAACCTAAGTCCCATAACCTATGATGAGATGAGAGGAAAACTCCTTGCCTATGAAGCCACACACACAAACACAGACTCAAAGAAAAAGGGAATAGCCCTCAAGTCACAAATAGAACCGAAAGAGAGTGAGTCTAGTGATAGTATTTCAGATGACGAGCTTTTGTTTTTTGCTAGGAGATTTAGAAGGATGATGAAGAACAAGGGCAAATACAAAGGTTCAAGTTCAAAGGAGCACAAGATCAACTTGAGCAAAGTGACGTGCCATCACTGCAAGGAGGCTGGACACTTCAAGCTAAACTGTCCAAAGCTCAAAAAGGAGGACAAAGGAAAGAAGGAAAGGAAGAGAGTACTCATGGCAGCTTGGGAGGATCTTGAGAATGACTCAAATGAAGAAGAAGAATCTGAAAGAGATGACAAAGACTGCTTCATGGCTGGAAACAACAATCTTGATGAGGTAAACTACTATGATTTGACCATTGAGGACTTGCATGCTATTATTGATGATCTTACTTTAAACACATCAAAACTTCTTGATAAATACAATGAGTGCAGATCTGAAAGAGATGTGTTAAGAGCTGAAAATGAATTTTTAAAAGAAAAAGTGAAGGAAACTGAATGTGCTTTAGACATCATTGAAGAAAACAGATTTCTAAAATCTGAACTTGAAAAATTAAAAGGAAAGCACATTGTGGATCCTTCTCATGAGTTAATTGTTGAAAATGAAAGATTAAATGATATGATTAAAAGGCTAAATGGTGACTTAGCAAAATTTGCTCAAGGTTCTAGAAACTTGGACAAATTACTTGCAAGTCAAAGACCATTGTTTGAAAAATCTGGTTTAGGCTACATAGCCAAGGAAGATGCAGTTTCTAATATTTCCTCTATAAAATTTGTGGCTTCTTCATCAAATACCAAATCTATACCAAGCAAATCAGGTATCGGATATATTTCAACTTGTGAAGAAAAATTTGATGAAGCATACACAAGTGAAACTGAGCCTTCACCAAGAACTGGTCCGAGTTCAAACCGGCCAGGTTTGGGTAACATTTCAAAAAATGAGGCTGTTTTCAAGAAACCACCATTTTACAACAAAACCTCATATTCGAAAGGTAAAAATGTTCAAAGAAATTCTGGTGAAAATACTTTTGCAAAGAGGAACAACTTTAATAAAAATCAATTTGTCAAAAGAAATGCATCTCCTCCAAAAACCAGAAAATTTCAACTTTTTTATCATTTCAAGCAATATAACTCACCTTAATTTTAACGACACACATCTGAAAATCATTGTGTCAATTGCAAGAAATTTGGTCACTCATATGAACAATGTTTCATTGAAAAAAGAGTTGTTGGAAACAAAGTTTACAATGTTGTTTGTGATTTCGATGCACTTGGGCAACCAAGATGGATTAACTTCAAAGGATCCAAATTAATTTGGATACCTAAAGCTACTTGAAACTCATCATGCAGATTTGCCTAGCATCCAAGAACAAAAAGGACATGTGGTACATGGATAGTGGATGTTCAAGGCACATGACTGGAAGGTCAACCTACTTCATCAAACTAAATAAGTATGATGGAGGTTTTGTGACCTTTAGAGATGATGGTAAAGGTAAAATCATTGCTGTTGGAAAAGTAGGTAATGAGCAATCTACTTTCATTGATGATGTACTTTTGGTATGTGGTTTGAAGCACAATCTTTTGAGTATAAGTCAGCTGTGTGATTTAGGATATTTAGTGATTTTCAAAAGATTTGAATGCTGTGTTGTTAATGAAAAAACAAATGAAGTGATGTTTATTGCCAAGCGTTTTAATAATATGTATGGACTTACTCTTGATGAACTAAAAGATCAAAATGTAGCTTGTCTTCACTCCAAAGAATCTGAAAAGTGGTTATGGCACAAGAGATTGGGCCATGCAAGTATGTTTCAAATAAACAAACTTGTTAAGAAAGAATTAGTAAGAGGTCTTCCTTTGATAAAGTTTGACAAAGACATCACTTGTGATGCTTGCCAAATGGGAAAACAAACAAAAAGTTCTTTTAAACCAAAGGAAGATATCTCTACTAAAAGACCACTTGAGTTGCTACACATTGATTTATTTGGTCTAACAAGAACTCAAAGCCTAGGTGGTAAACATTATGGTTTAGTAATTGTGGATGACTATACTAGGTTTGGTTGGGTTTTCTTTCTTGCATACAAAAATGAAGCCTTTTCGGCCTTTGAGCCTTTTTGCAAGAAATTCAAAATGAAAAGGATTTGAAAATCTCTTCTATAAGAAGTGATCATGGAACTGAATTTGAAAATAATTTATTTGAATCCTTTTGTGAGGAATTTGGAATATCTCACAACTTTTCTTGTCCAAGAACACCACAACAAAATGGTGTTGTGGAAAGAAGAAATAGAAGCATACAAGAGATGACAAGAGCTATGCTTTGTGAGAGTAATGTTCCAAAATTCCTTTGGGCTGAAGCGGTTAACACGGCTTGCCACATTTTGAATAGAACAATCATAAGAAAATTTTTGAAGAAAACCCCTTATGAACTTTGGAAAGGCTACCCACCAAACTTAGATTACTTGCACATCTTTGGATGCAAATATTTTGTTTTAAATAACAAAGAAAATCTGGGAAAATTTGATCCAAAGGCTTATGAGTGTTTATTTGTAGGATATTCCACAACTAGTAAAGCATATAGGATTTATCATCAAGATGCTAGGATTATTGAGGAGTCCATACATGTCACATTTTATGATACTAACTTGGTACAAAGCATTTTGGAAGATTGTGATGCAGGAAATCAAGCTGAAAAGGAAGATGAATATGCTCAAAATGATGGAAAAGAAAATTCTGGACAAGCTGAACCAGAAACTGCAAATGCTGAAAATTCACAAGACAATTTCATTTTGTCTCATGAATTTGAAGGAAATCCTGAAGCCAGCAGCACCCAGAATCCGTTGGTATCTCAATCCGACTCCAAGTCCACCAGACCTCGTGAATGGAGATTCTTGAAAAATTATCCTGAGGAATTTGTCATTTGGGACGTCTCTCATGGAGTGCAAACAAGGTCTTCCACTAGAAAGGCAAATGAAGGATCAAACATTGCCCTTCTTTCACAAATAGAGCCTCAAAACGTCAAGGAAGCACTTAGTGACCCTTCTTGGGTTAAAGCTATGGAGGATGAGCTTCTTGAGTTTGAAAAGAACCAAGTATGGACTTTGGTTCCAAGGCCAAGTGGAAAGAAAGTGACCGGCACCAAGTGCATTTTTCGGAACAAGTTAGGAGAAGATGGTAGCATTGCAAGAAACAAGGCAAGGCTAGTGGCACAAGGATATGACCAAGAAGAAGGAATAGACTTTGATGAATCCTTTGCCCCTGTTGTCCGAATAGAAGCCATAAGACTTCTCTTAGCTTATGCTGCATTTTGTGGTTTTAAATTATATCAAATGGATGTGAAATGTGCATTTTTGAATGGAGTGATAGATAGAGAAGTGTATGTGGAGCAGCCTCCTGGTTTTGAAAATAAAGAGCATTTTAATCATGTTTTCAAATTATCTAAAGCTCTCTATGGTTTAAGACAAGCTCCTAGAGCTTGGTATGAGAGACTTAGCTCTTTTCTTTTGAAAAATGATTTTCAAAGAGGCACCACTGACACAACTCTATTTATCAAGAACTCTAATGATTCTTTTATTCTAGTCCAAATATATGTTGATGACATTATTTTTGGATCAGCCAATGAATCCCTTTGTTCTGAATTTGGAAAACTCATGACAAGTGAATTTGACATGAGTATGATGGGTGAACTTAATTTCTTCCTTGGGTTGCAAATTAAACAAACTGAAAAAGGTATTTTCATTCATCAAGAAAAGTATGCCAAGGAATTAGTTAAGAAATTTGGTATGGAATATGCCAAACCCATGGGAACTCCCATGCATCCTAATTCTAAATTAGATAAGGGAGAAAATGAGAAAGATGTTGATGAGACTAGGTATAGAGGAATGATTGGTTCTCTTATGTACTTAACTTCCTCTAGACTCGACATTGTGCAAAGTGTTGGATTGTGTTCTAGGTTCCAATCCAAGCCAAAAGAGTTACATCTTTCTGCAGTTAAAAGGATCATTAGATATGTTCATGGCACATCCAATTTTGGTCTTTGGTATCCTAAGATTGATGATTTTTCTGTAGTTGGTTATTGTGATGCAGATTTTGCTGGTGATAGAGTAGATAGAAGGAGTACTTCAGGCCTATGTTGCTTCCTTGGGAAGTCCTTAAATGTATGGTCAAGTAAGAAGTAACCAACAGTGGCCCTTTCCACTACAGAGGCTGAGTATATAGCTGCTTTTTCTTGTTGTTCTCAGCTTTTATGGTTAAAAACACAGCTTGCTGATTACAAATTAAATGGTAAAAATATTCCCTTGATGTGTGATAATATGAGTGCCATTAATATTTCTAAAAATCCAGTTTTGCACTCTAGGACTAAGCATATTGAAGTGAAATTTCACTCAATAAGAGAACATGTTCAAAAAGGGGATATTAGTATTCAATTTGTTAAATCAGAGGAATAATTAGCAGATATTTTTACAAAATCACTTGTTGAGGACATATTCTGCATGTTTAGGACTAGCCTAGGAATTTTAAGCTATGATTCATTGTTTGAAAATTACTGATGTGTTTGTTGAAGTCTTTGTCTCATAGGTTCGAATGAGAAAATTCTGGGCAGAAGAAGAACCATCACTCTGAATTTTATCTTCTGGGCTCTGAATTTTCTTGGAATAGGGTTCTGAACTTTCTTTTTCCAAGAACACTCTTAACTTGCTGCAATTGCAAACCTATTCATGTATTGTGCATGTCTCTTAACATTTCTCTTTGTCATCATTTCAATTTTTGGAAAACTGCAACTTCTGTTTTAATTGTGCTAATGTCTTGTTTGAGAATTCTATTTTGCAGGTCAAAGAGACATTTGTTGAATAAGAAATGAGAGATCTGGTTTTTGTAGTGTAAAAAATGGACATAGACCATGCTTGAATCTTATTATACATGTGGTCTTTTTGTTTTTTTTTAAACCTTCAAGTGATATGAAACTCTCTTTTTGGTTCTAATGAATTTTTACCAAGAATTGGTCTGTGCATATTGTGAGTTTTGTTATATAACTATGGTGTTGCTGGTTGAAATATGATTTTTATTTCTCTTCCGAATTTTTTTGTATTTCAAAACGCAACACATAGCTTTAACATGCCTCTAACACACTATATTGCAGGTTCTGTTTTGTTTTATTTCTCCCACCTTGATAACAAAAGGGGAGAAAAATGCATATATGAGGCTTGATAAGACATAAGACTTACTGAGATTATTGGATATTAGTTTTGATTAGTCTTGTGTTTGTTAATTGACTTGTGTTTATGAAATGAAACCTGTTTGACTTGTTTATGAACTGAACTTGGCTGACTTGTTTGTGAACTAAAATTGGATGACTTTAAGTCATTTGATCTTTATGTTGTGCTAGTGAATTGTTTGTTACATGCTACCATAGTTTGCAATATGTGCTTGTATGGATTATTAGACTTTTGTGCAACCATAGAATTCTAGATAAGCATGTATATACATTAGATTGTTGTGTTGGCATTATTGTCTATGTCCTCAGCTTAAGCGACATTCATATCTAAAAGGGGGTGGTTCAGTGAAACAACTAAAGGGACCCACTCATTCAGAGAGAGTGGTATTGGATGATGATGATGATGATGACTTTATCCCTGAGGAATCTCCTCCTCCTTCCACCGAGGGTACTTCCATCTCTACTGGCCAGAAATCTGCTCTGCTGAATGTGGTCAAGGATGTCGCTCAAGAGTTTGTTTCCCAATCAAATCACATGATTGCCATGAGTAAGGAACAAAGGAAGCTAGCTAGTAAGCATGAGAACTTCCTGAAGAAATCAAGGGATAGGGTGGCTGTGCTCATGACCTTCATTGACAACCTTCAAAATGATGAAGACATTGCCACTGATGTTGAAGAGGAAGCTGCTTCGGAGGGGAATGGTTCTGATGCCTAGGATTTGTCTCATAAAAACTGCTGCTGCTGCTCTCTTTTTGTCTCATGAATTCTGTTTCTTTAGCTACTTTTGAACTGTTTCATTTTGGATGACTGTAATAACTCTAGATATTGCTGCACCTTTGGTAGTTTAGTCAGTACTTTGCACTATGGACTAACTCTTTTCTGCAGGATGCAAGACTTTGTTTTTGTTGATCTTGCTTGTTATCCACCCTTGATGACAAAAGGGGGAGTAATAGCATTAATACTTGAGTTTTGGCCTGCAACACTAAATAATTAGTAATATGCAATTTTAATTAATCAACACTAATTATTTATTTTGCCCAAAAATAATGTTTGTCATCACTAATTAAATTTATTAATTTCTTAACTCAACAATCTCCCCCTTGATGACAAACATATTTAAGCAATAACCAAAAAGGAAATGAATTTGAGTAATAGCATTAATACTTGAGTTTGCATGCTGAATATTCTTTGCTGCATTAGTACTTAATCTCACAAGCTAAATCAGTTTGCTGATGGTATTAGCTTGATGTTGGGCTGATTATGTGATGTTGCTTATCTGATATCCCTTAGCCAAGATAATTGTGTACAGCTCTCAAATTGTGTTATCTTTAAGTACAATGTAAAACAGGAATAAAGAAGAAAGCATAAATCCAGGAGGAGCTAATCTTGAAAAGGAAAGGGAGAGCAACACTAAAGCAAGAAACATCAAAGGGAAGTTTTCTAACTTTATCAAAAAAAAAAATTAATTCCTTTGATCATTGCTTGATTATGTTTGTCATCAAGGGGGAGATTGTTGAGTTAAGAAATTAATTAATAGAATTAATGATGACAAACATTTGATTAGTGGGCTAATCACCCAATCAGTTTTGATTATTTTTGATAAAGTGATGCAGGCCAAAAACAAGTGTTGCAGCAGCCCAACACCAAACAGAAGATATATGCTAATGGGCTGAATGGTAAGTAAAAATAAAGATAAGCCCAAGTCATTCATCTCAAGCAAAAATTCTTCAAAGAAGCAAGGCACCAACGGGTTACTTAATGGAAAACCAATCCAAGCCCGTATCCATCCCACAAAGCTTCTCTTGTAAGATTGAAGTATTCTCTCTTTCAAAGTACAACGTTCCTCTCCTCCCTGACTAAGTCAAATCAGCTTCAGAAAAGTAAGAAAGAGAAAGAGAGAGAGAGCTTCTTCACCAAGATAGTCACCAAAGAAGCAAGAAAGAGAAACTAAGCTTGAAAGGCAGAAGTCATCTCAACAAATCCAAACCAAATCAAGCTTAGGTTATAGGTAAATCTTTTCCTCTTACATGCAACTCGGTTACATCTCTTCTTCCCAACTCTCTGCTCTATCCGAAATGGGATACAAGGGAAAGAGGATTTCTGTTCTTCCCTGCTGTGTATCTACGGTCTTAAACAAGACTTGGGGACCAAGTTGGTTCTTAAGGGCTCAGATCAAGTTGACCATGAGAAGATCTCTATGGTTGCTACTTTATGGCTTTCGGTCAAGATGAAGAAGTCAAAATTAAAGTTTCTACTCTAAGGTTTAATGAGAAAAAGTGATTCTGTGGGTTGGTGAAGCTCAAGGCTCAAGGTGTTGACCTTGGAAGAAGAACCAAGCAACATGCAAGGAGATAAAAGAAGCTTGCTGCTCATTCAGAAGGCGAGGAGAGAAAACTAGAGTGTGAGAATAGTGTTCTGCAAAGAAGTTCCTCTACTTGGATAATGCTTTCTTTCAAAGAAGAATTCGGCCAATACTGAAGAACTGTATCTGAGGTTTGCGAATCTGGTTTTGCACATAGTAAAGAAGCTGCTGATGAAGTCAATCTCCTTCATGTTTTACAGATTGTAATGTACTTTTCTAAGTTTATCTTTCTGTAATTTCTTGCGAGAAAAGGCATTGTGAGAAAGTTCAAGTAAAAGCCATGAGTGGAAAAAGGCTGAGTGAAACACTTGAGAGAAAAGCCTAGAGTTAATTTTGGATTTCTTTAGGTATGTTTGTGTCTTGTATCTTGTACCTGTGAGGTATCCCTTTCTTAGTTGGGTTAGCACTAAGAGTGAATAGTTAGGTATTAGCATAGCCAATGTCAAGTTAGGTTAGAACTTGAGTGTGAAAGGATTGTGTCAATCCTGTGGAATTGGTGTATGTAATACTGTTAACTATAGTGAAATTCTTCCATTGTTGTGGAGGAGACTGGACGTAGGTTGCATAGCACAAGGCAACCGAACCAGGATACATGCTGGTGTTAGCTTTTCTCTTCTCTACTGTGTTCTGTTTTCTGATATTCATGAGATAAAAATAAATTGTCTCATAAATTTCCGCTGCTGAGTTCAAACAGAATCAGAATTGAAAGTTCACTTTAAAAAAGGGTCATAACAGCAATTTTAAAGGAAGGCATAGATTCAACCCCCCTTCTCTAAGCCTACCACAACCTTCAGTCCCGCTCCTTCGCTGACCTGTTTTTCCTTCTTTGCCACATGATATCCTATCTTAATTGTGTAACCCCCATCCCATTTGAAAGGCCATATTAGTCTGTCCTCGCTCCTCAGTAGACTTATGGGTGTTTGCAAAATTTTTTTGCTTATGTTCTCCGGGAATATTTCTGTTATTCTTCCTTGATTTCATCCTTCTCCCTCGATGATGAGCTCGTTTACTCTATTTACTAAGTGATTTCTGTTCAAAAGGATTTTACCCATGCCCATAACCCAGTTGTCTTCCTATATCTTTACTTTTGAGCCCTTTCCAATACTCCATCTCCCATTCCTTCTCAAGAAGTCCCTGCCTTGGATGAGACTTTTCCATGCCCATGATCCTCCACTCCCGGTGCCGGCTTCCCAAAAATCACTATCCTCAAAATATATTGCTTTTAGAATTTTTACCCATATTGCATTTGGATTTTCAATCACCCTTCATGCTTGCTTGGCTAGATAAGCTAAATTCTGACACTATAGGTCCCTAAAACCTAACCCGCCATCCCTCTTGCTTTTGCAAACCTTGCTCCAGCTTTTCCAGTGTATCCCCTTTACTCTCTCAGAGTTTGCCCACCAAAATCTTGCAACTTTTGATCCTATTCTTTGGCAGAAACTTTTGGGCAGCAAGACAATGCTCATAGCGTAACTGGGTATGGCTTGAATAACTGCTTTAATCAAAGTCTCCTTCCCTGCCTGGTTAAGTAGTCGCTCTTTCCATCCTTCAATTTTGTTGTCTATCCTTTCTTCTAGCTATGCCAACGCTTTGTTCTTCGATCTTCCCCAATATGCCGGTAGCCCAAGGTATTTCCCAGGATTTACCCAGGTTTGCATGCCCATTATCTCCTCTATATTGACCCTTGTCTGAATCGGTACCTGCTGTCCAAACACTATGCTCGATTTCTCTAAATTAATCTTTTGTCCCGATGCATCCGTGTATCTGTTCAGAATTAAGATGCTTTGATATAGTTCCTCTTTTTTAGCTTCCGCAAAAAGAATACAATCGTCAGCAAACATAAGGTGAGTGATAATTGGTGCTGTTGGAGCAAGCTTAACGCCTGAAATACGTCGTTCCCTTTGTGCTTCCTCCATAAGTGCTGTGAAGACCTCTGCTGCTATAATGAACATATTTGGTGATAAAGGATCACCTTGTCTCAGACCTCTTTGAGGTTTTACCCTCTTAGACAGCTTACCATTTATTTTAAATTTATAGCTTGCGCTTTTGATACATTCCTTTACTAACTGTATCCAGCTCTGCTTAAAACCAAAAGAAAGTAAAACATTTTTTGTTTAAATTGTGGAAGGCCTCCTGAATAATGACAATGTTGACTTGTATGAGTTTTCCTCCCACGAAAGCGCTTTGGGTAGGGAAAATTAATTTATCAAGAAACTTTTTTAACCTAAGGACAATGATCTTCGTCACGATCTTGTAAATGTAATTACAGCAGCTGATGGGTCTTAATTAGCTGAGGTATTCTGGTTGTTTAACTTTGGGAATTAGGACCACTGTAGTCTCTCCCATGTCCTCTGGCATTCTCCTGCTAGCAAAGATATCCTTAATAACATCACAGACCTCTCTACTGATGATATCCCAGTGTTTTTGAAAGAATACACTGCTAAGACCATCTGGACTGGGTGCTTTTAGGCTTCCTATACTGAAGGCTGCATCCCTTATCTCCTTATCTAACACTTCCTTTAGGAGCTCCCTGTTCATTTCAACAGTGACCTTTTTCGGGATAATCTGGGTGCATTCCTCTACTCTGCTCTTTGTGGTTGTGGCAAAAAGATCAGTGAAGTGTCTTTCCACTAATTTCATGATGTCCTTGCTCCCTGTAATCCAATTTTCCTCTGCGTCCTTCAATCTCTCGATCTTATTCAAGTCTCTTCTTTGAATTGTCGTTGCATGGAAGAAGGAGGTGTTTTTGTCCCCAAACTTTAGCCATTTTAATCTTGCTCTCTGGCCCCAGTACTTTTCTTCTTTCTTCCATAGTTGTGATATTTCAACCTTCAGATCCTTGATCCTTTCTTGCTGCTGTTCTGAAAACTCCTGATTTTGCAGTTTTGTGATTTCATCCTTAAGTTGGTTGATTTTCTTGTTAGCTCTGGTGAAAGTTCTTTTACTCCACTGCTCCAATTCATTCTTGCAACTCTTGAATTTTCCTTGTAGTTTTTTCCAGTTATTCCTTTTATTTTCATTCTTTTACATCCTTGCTTGATTATCTTCTCACAATCTTCGTGATCTTCCCAATATGCTTCATACTTAAAGTTTCATTCGAATTTTTCTTTCGGTTCCAGCCTTAAAACCAGAGGGCAATGATCAGATTCTATCGCCGGGAGGGTTGTGAGGGTTGCATTCTGATATAACTTCCTCCATTCCCAGTTAACAAGGACCCTGTCTAGCCTTCCTCTTGTAACGAAGCCATTCCTAGGATTGCTAAACCATGTGAATTTTCCTCCATGTCCATCAATCTGTTGCTGTTCACAAAATTCCTAAATTCTTCCACCTGCTCTCTTGGTTTTGGGTGTAAGCCCAATTTTTCTTCTTGATTCAAAATATTATTAAAATCCCCAATGAACAGCTGTGGTTCATTTTGATTTTGATTTTGAGCTACTAAATCCCTCCATTGCTTCCTTCTCTGCCTAAAGTTGGGGTCTCCATACACAAAACAACAATCTCATTTATTTCCTTTCCTATCTGTAATATAAGTTTTAATAACATTATGACACCAAGAGTAAATATCAAGATTCATATTTCTATTCCATAAAAGACTTAGACCTCCGAACAAGCCCCGGAGTTCTACACAAAAAGATTTATCAAAACGGAGTTCTCTCTTTAACTTTCTGATTTTGCTTTCCTTAGCTCTTGTTTTCATAAGGAAAATAATGGCCGGCTTGATCTTTTTGCAAAGATCTTTTAATTCGGAAACTGTCGTGGTTGCCGCCACACCCCGACAGTTCCAACTTACTATACTCATGGCTAGGGTTGAGACATGTATAGGCCCGCCTCCTCAGCCTCTGTACTACTGAGAACAGTTTGCATTTCCCCTACAACTATGTCTCTCTCTGTTAACTCATCCTTCCTGGTCCTTTTGGTATTGGTGCTGTCTTGAAGCGATTCTTCTTCTTCTTCTTCTCCTGCAGCTTTAATCATCAGAGTGTCATGTTCCGCCCTCTTCCTCTTGATGTTCAACTTGCTCATGATCTCCATTGTGAGCCTCTTTTCCCACTCAGCATGCAGAGCTTGTGTCTCCTTCTTCCCACTTTTATCTTCCTCCTCTTCCTCGGCTAGCTCCACAAAATATGTGCCTCCTCCAGCTGCCCTCTGTATAATTAAATTCTTCTCTTTTGCCATGCCATCCTTCTCTTCTTCCATTCTTCTGATCTCCCAAATATCCCTGCTGTCCTCATTAGATTTTAAAGCCTTGCCTTTGTTTTGTTGTTCCGTTCCTGCTGCTGCATTTGTTGTGTTTTTAGCACCAAAGCTGGCCTTCAGAATCTCCCTTATTGTCTTTGGGCCCAATTCATCCTCCGTATTGTTATGCTGCCATCTATATCCTTCCTCTTTCCTGCTCTTTTTTGTGTTTTGTTGGTCCACTTTCATAAGGCTTGTATGGTCCAAATTGTTTGGGTTTCCTCGTTCTTGGTTAATGCTTTTCTGTTCTCCCTGTTGTTTTCCGGTCCAGTACCCAGCTTCTATTCCTTCTTTTATTGGGCCTGGCCCATTAGTATTCCTTCCTCTTTTGGTCCTGATCTCATTTAAGTCTGTCATAATTTTTTCTAGTATCTTCTCGGCTCTTCTATTGTAATTCCTTTGATTTTCTGCCATCCTCAGCTGATTACGAGGGATTTCTCCTACCTGCTCTGCAGTTCTGAGATACATTTACCCTAACGGCTCCTAATTTTCTGATGTTCCTTTCTTTCCTTTTTCCTTCCTTCCCTCTTCTAGACTTCTACCTACTCCGTTGGCTGCAGATTCCTGTAATTCCTGGATGTCACGTGCTTCCGTCTCTTCGTCCCCTTCTTGTGATTTGCTCTGCTTCCATCTTCTTCCCTCTCCCCTATTCAGAGATTTGGCTTGGCCTACCCCTAGCTTGTGATTTGGCTTGGTCTGGATTCCACGCCGCCATGGCCATCTCCTTATTGCATTCTTTTTTGCTGTGTCCTATAACCCCACAGTTCATGCAGTAACAATCTTGAAGGCGCTCATATTTAAAATGAACCTAGATATTGGGGAGGTTTTCCCTAGCCATATAAAAACCTGTGACTAAAGGCTTGAGAATATCCACGGCTACCCTTACCCTTACGGCTACCCTTACCCTTAGAAAAGTTTTCATGAGTACATGGTTCCTCATCGGATCCTCCACATCAATAACAATCTCCATCATGTCTCCAAACTGTTTCACTATTCATGTTCTCCAAGGGTAGCCCATGTATCTGAACCCAAAACTCCATATATTGATGGCTGACCTCCGATATTGATTCATGCTGTGACCATAATTGGAGATTTAGGAGATGACCTTTTATACTCCATGGCCCCCCTTTCAATATCTGTAGAGCTTTTCACATATCCTTGAAATTTATCAGAACTTTGTTACGTCCCACTTCAGAGATGGAAACTCCTTCTGGATTTTTCCAGATTTCCATAATGGCGTTTTTGCTTCTTCTAAATGGGACCTCCTTGCTTGATATGATTTGTCCTACTAAATTGATTTTGTCAACTTTACGTTCCTTTTGGCTGTTTAGTTTGATAGTGATTGTTTTTCCTTCTATTGGCTCCCTTTCGAAGTTTGGCATGTTTTGTGACATATTGTGTATCTTCTTATTGATGCAGTGCTGCTGGTGAAATATGTGGTTGTTGGTTTATTGACTAGCGTGGTAAACTAGTTTGAAAAGAGGAGTGAATGTGTGATCACAGGCATTGGGTTGTGAGGTGGAGGTGATGGAAGGTTAAGATTTGTATGGTATTTAATGTAACTGTTTATGTTTTGGTTGAAATTGAAATTGAAGCAACTCCCTAATTGGAGTAACCCTGTAGTGGTACTCTCCTGTAGAGAGGAAAGGTGCTCTCCTGTTGAGAGAATCTCCATTTAGGATCCTTGATGCATGCTTAACAACATCAACAATCTTCCAATCAAAATAGTGTAGAAGAGAGGCCAAGATGAAATGCACTGTTCTATGAGCAAGTGGAAGTGCTGGACACATTCTTCTTCCAGCCCCAAATGGAATGAGCCCAATATCAAAACTCTTAACATCCATTTTGGACTCTAAGAACCTTTCTGACACAAAGGAATTTGGGTCACTCCAAGTGCTAGAATTTCGTCCAATGGCCCATAAGTTAATTAGAACTTGTGTGTCCTTGGGAACTTTGAAGCCACATATTTCTACCATAGACTTTGATTTGTGTTGTAAAACTAAAAAGGGAACTGGTGGCTGCAACCGAAATGTTTCCTTCACAATTGCATTTATGTAATGAAATTCAGAGATATTTGATTCATGTGGCTTGCCATCTTTGCCAAGGACTTGTAGGAGCTCCTCTTTGACTCTAGCCATCTTTTTAGGGTTGTGCACCAATTCTGTCATTGCCCATTCTATTGTGCTTGTTGTTGTTTCTATCTCAGCAACAAATAAATCCTGGTACATCAATACAACAAATTATATATTATGTGCATTCATAGATGTATATAAATATATAATTTTCTCTTTATTTTTTTTGTTAATAATTGTCCTAAATTTGCATTCAATAACTTAATTAAAATTTGTCTGAAAAACTAAGAATAAGAATTCATTCAAAAATTGAATTCTTTTCCATTTTAAAGCAAACAAAAGTTAATAATTTCAATTTCAATTAGAATAATTCTCATATTTATTCTATTTATAAATTAGACCAACTTGGTCTAATTTTCAATTCCAGTCTCATGGTTATAATTTTAAAAATTGAAAAATTTTAAATATCCTTACAAAAGTATTCAATCTTTTTTGTAGTTAAGGACAAATTAGTAAAATCAAAATAAAAAAATTCAATTCTATTAAAATTATGTATCATTCTAAATTATGGATTTGAATTAAAAATAGAATTGAATTCTTTTTTTAATAGAATTATAATTCTTTTCTCTAAAAAAAACTTTTCAAACACACTCCAAACATTTCAAAAGGAAAAGAATTTTGTGTAAAAATACTCACCACAAATAAATGTAGTAAATAATGACAACTTAATTCTGTCAAACTATTTTCCTTGACGATATTAATAAAAGAATCCAATACATCATCGTATACTTTAAAATTCTTATTTGATGAAGTTTTTAGTAGCATTCTTTTATCGAAAATATCACCAAAAACTTTCAACAACTTCTGAGTATCGTCATCTCCCCTCTTTCGGATGCCTTGTGGATCAAGAAATTGAAGAAGTGGAAAAAGATCCGCCATATTTGCCTTCCCAGCATCTATCATTATGGACTCTATGTCACGGTTTTAGTTTTCACCTATGCCTTTTTTCAGAAATAAAATAAAAAAAAATATATTTCCCCAACACGATTTTTGAACTTTAATTCTTCAAATACGATTTTTTTTTTTTTTTTCCGAGCAAGTTCGCCCCACCCCGGCGAACTCTTTTTTATAGAGTTCGCTTTACCCTCCGGCGAACTCCACTCAAGTTTTATTTTATTTCTGAATAAAAAAAAACCCTAAAGACATATTCCATTATCTTTTAATTTTCTTCATCCAAGATGAGATAAGCAATTTCATAACTTGTTAGACCCGGAAATATATATATATATATATATATTTTTTTTTTTTTTAATGTGCACATGCTATCTGATCTCAAGTCTCAATAACAATACTCTTAGTGGCTCTGTCCTTTCATCTTCTCAGCACTTTGCAAGTGATATCTTAACTTGCACATCAAACTACCTCTTCCCCACTATGTTCCTACAATCCTACCACCATTTTATAGTCTGATTTACTTTGGATGCAACATCTGACCCATTGACGAGATAATTGATAGTTTCAGATCTAATAAGCTAAAATTATATGCGAAACTACCGATATAATCTTAAACTGTTAATTTTCTTATCAACCGTTCAGATGCAACACTGAACCTGAATAGGTCCAAATCCTTAGAGGGCAGTCCGGTGTACAAATGTCCTGTTAATGCAAAGTCCGAGAAAGGACTGCACTAAAGGGTGTAATGTAAATAGCTTAACCTGATAATTGCATTGGTAGTTAATTCTAGGCTTGAATCCTTGATCTTAAAGTCACACAGAGACAATTCAACCGTTGCTCCAAGGCTCCCCTTCCATAGATCCAAACCCTATATTTTGCTAAAATTTCATTATTAATAAAGCTAGAAGAGCATACACACCTAGAACTGTTACTGAAGAGATACAAAAGCATCCCTCTAGAAATTAGGAGACTGCTATAGCAATATTAATACACACCATCTACTATGATCAGATTAGACCTGAATGTAAGAGAAACATAATTCTAAAAAAGAATGTAAATAAAACCAGATCAAGGGGCCAAGGCAAGTACTATAAAGGTCATTCACACTTGTATACATTCCTACACGTCACCGTTACCTTGCTGAGCCTTTGACTCGTAAAAGAGCCTCACAGTAGAATAAATGGTAGCTG
This sequence comes from Arachis ipaensis, assembly GCF_059453495.1. Classification (NCBI taxonomy): domain Eukaryota; kingdom Viridiplantae; phylum Streptophyta; class Magnoliopsida; order Fabales; family Fabaceae; genus Arachis; species Arachis ipaensis. The sequence goes on from NC_142442.1 coordinate 32,228,012, forward strand.
GTTCAGCCATTGCACCATTGCCATAATCACCACAAGCTAACCTCTTTGTAACCGGGGGGATGAGAGATATACCGAGCTCGTCAATGGCAATGAGATGTCGTTCCGTGAAAGGATTGTTCCACATGAAAGTGTTCATGGCTGGTGCAACAAAGAATGGCTTACTGTAGTCCCATGCTCGAACAATACATGTCAGTAGATTGTCACACAACCCTCCGGCAATCTAGAACAGCACATATGATCGCGAAATAAGAAAAATAATAAAGCAATGATTGCCGATTGCTTATGCTGAAATAGAAATATATTTGTAAACTAATAAGATGCATAGTAAAACAAAAGATCATGGTTACAGTCGGAGACTATCCCGGGACAGAATATGAAGACTTTGAAAGCCACTAACTTGTTTGCAAAGAGATCGACACAAAGATAGGTGAAATGTTTCTGTCCCAGAACATGGTTTCTCTGTCTTTTCTATCCATCTAATATAGAGACAATGTGTACAGATTTTCTCCATGTATACTGTCCCAGTGCCTCTATGCTGAGACAGTTACCAAACGAGGCCCATGTGATGCATCGGAACACAGATAATATTGTGTAAACTTGCTAGAAATGTAATTTAAAGTCAAAGAGAAACTAGCTTTAAATTCCACATACGATAAAATATATTTTGGGTTTAGGGAGAAAATGTGCCAACATGTATAAATCTAATTACCTTGCCAAGAGTGTTTGCTGATAATGGAGCGATGACCATGATATCAGCCCATTTGCGAAGCTCAATGTGAAGCACACTATCTCCTAGTTTCGTCCAACTTGACCATTCATTCTCGTCGGTATATAAAATTATATCCTTAGGAATTGCTTCTCTGTCAATAAAATGCAGTGACGCACTCGTTGCAACTGCTCTTACTTCTGCCCACTCAGAAAAACAATGACAGAGATTTGCAAATTTGACAGCAGCCACACTCCCACTAGCGGCGAGTAGAATCCGAGGCTTCCTTGATCCATTATCTACCGACATATTATCTCCTACTGAACTTACAGCTTCTGAGCGCGCCATCATCCAGAGATTTCAACAACGATCTTGAATATCCATGATATAAACAAGATTTTTCATCTTTACTCATTAAAAACCTCCAGATTGTAAACTAGAAAATTTCTGTTCATGCCACATCAATGCAAAAAAGGAGAAATTTCCTTTGTTGTTCAAAAACGCCACAATAATACATCTAATTCATATAGCATATATGTGACTATGGCCCTGAATTGTTAACATATAATCATATATCTCCAAATCCATATAAATGCAACAAATCAGTGAACCCGTGATAACAATTTTCATTGAGAATAAGGAAAAAGAAAGAAGCAGTACACGAATTCAAACCAGATTTGAGACAACATTGTATAGAAACCGGAAAGGGGTTAACTTGAACATATTGTCAAACACGTAGTGGGAATAAAAAAAACCCATGATTTCTATTTTCAGGAAACGCGGAAACCCCAACAAAAGATCCAATTTTTACTCTCTAAAATTTTTAAAAGAGTAACAGAATGCATGAGTATCAGACCCTAAAAGGAAAACGAGGAATAGGAAGTGGCACCAACCTGTGAAATCTTGTCACAGACACAAAATCCTAAGTACTCAGCTTGAACCTCAGACCGAAACCTCGAGCTCTTGCCTCATGCGCGTGTTTTGTGCTGTTGAGAAGAGACAATTTGAGACAACATATGAACATAGAACAAACATAGTAAAAGTCGAAAACACGGGGTGTGTTTGGTAAACACGATGGGGGAGGAGAGAAGCCCGTTTGAGTTTTTTTAAAGTTTTATTTTGATGTGTGGCAATTTTTATTTTTCTAAAAGCAGAATTGATTCTGTCTTTGAACCACGTTTAGGAGAAGCTAAAATTTGTAGTTTTTACATTTTACGTTTTTGGTTGTTGATTATTATTAGAAAATTAGGTAAAAAAAATTTTTTTTTTTTTTACCAACCCTACCCTTCATTTTCTTCTATAAGAATGATACCAGTAACTATTATCTTTACAATCGTTTTTTGTAGTTCTTTTTACTTCTTCATAGTTTTTTCGTTCCAATTTTTTTCATCAAAATCGTTCAGATTTATTTCAATTACTAGAAAATTGAATATTTTAATTTTTTATTATTTTTAATACTCATTTTCATGTTTTAATTTTTATATTTTTTTATTGTATTTTTTATTTATATTTTTTTATTATATTTTTATTTATATGATAAATATTTTTATATTATTGGTGTAAGTCTTCTGATTTCTCATGTTATGTATTTATATGAGTTTTTTTATCATTTATTATATTATTTTTTATATGTATATTTTTTATGAAATCTTTTTTTTTATTTTTAGTTGGCTTTGTTTATATAATTTTTTATTTATTTTATTGTATTTCTTTTATTCATATGATAAATGTTTTTGACTTTTTTTTATTTTTTATAGTGTTTTAATTTTTCAGGTATTTTATTAATTTTTATTATTTTTTCATATGAATTTTTTTTCCTATCATTTACTGCATTGTATTTATGCTGTGTGTATGAAATTTTTTTATTTTTTATTTGATTTTATTCATATGAATTTTATTTACGTTTTATGATATTTTTTTGTTCATATGGTATATGTTGTTGGTTTTATGAAATTTTTATTATTTCTTATCTATATGATTTTTTTTTCTTTTCTTTGATGTACTTTATTTTGTTTTGTATTAATTTTTTTTATTTTTATTAATTCTATAAATAATGAAAATTTATAGTCTAAAATAATACTAAATTAAAGAGTACTGACGATACTAAAAAAATTTATAGAATATTTTTTTTGTCTGACATTATAAAATTTATAATACTCTCTTTTATATTTTTATTTTTTATTGTATTTATTTTATTTATATAATAAATATTTTTTATATTATTTTTTATAGTATTTAGATTTTGCAGGTATATAAAATTGATATCTCTTTTAGTAATTTTTCATCTAAAAGTGATTTTGAATAGTATAATCCAAACAACATTTATTTTACTATAATCAATTTTGATATAAAGATTGCCAAACATAAATCACGTTAACTCAAACTAACTTATCATCAAAATCAATTTTATACAAACTCTCATTTACAAACTGTAATCCAAATAACTTATAAGTCATAACGACTCAACCTCTGTTTCGGTTTTGCTATTGACTCAGGTCCACATGGACATTCAGCTGAATGATACACAATAAATTTTACTTTGGTTTTGAATACGTTTTTAAAATATTTTACTTTTGATATAAAAAAAACTTACGATTTGGCCGCGAAGTAAACAATATATATTGTAATTTATAACTATCAATTAGTCATTATTAATATTTTTAATGATGTAAAATTATATTTAATAATGTAGAATTGCTCACATTTCTTTTGATGGTTAAGTACTAACCAAATTTTAATAAAACTATTGACCCCTAGACTTTCTCTATTAACTATTGAGTATTAACACAAATTTATCTTGATCAATTTTTTATCAAAAAAATATCGTAATTAATTTATGTATATCAAAGAGTTAAAAAAATATTAAAAATGAATAATTTGTAGTTTGAGATAAAAATCATAAAGGCATTGTTAAAGTTCTTTTATGATAATTTATAATTTATAGTTTCGTAATTTTTTTATGGAGGAGTTTTTCGTCTATAACTCTATCATTATATCCATTTTTTCTGAATTTATACACATGCCATGCGCTTAAGCTAAAAAGTATGTTTGTGAAAGAAATTTTTAAATCCTCTATAGTCTATAGTGCATGTTTTTTCTTCTTTATATCATCAAAGTTCTAAGAACCAGACTGATTATCGAACCATTCTAACCACTAGTTTATTGGTTCATTAGTCCAACCAGTCCAAACGTGATTCAACTGAAAAATCGTTTTAGAATAAAATAATAAATAAATTATAAATAAACATCCTAAAATATAGCTCTACTCATTTTTGTCTCATGACAACACTATCATTGAGACAACAATATCTCTTTCATCTCTTTCCTAATGCAAAGAATTAAAAAAGATCAAACAAATTGAACAAATCTTGTAATACTAATGGTGAATCCATCTCCTTAATATTACAAATAATAGGAATTCATCACATAAATTCATTACTATTACAAAATATACTAATATACTTGACAAATAGGTAAGACATAATACAACAGTGTCTTTTGATAGATTTTAGAATACGTCAAGCAACATGTAGAGATGAATTAATAGCATAAAAATAGATAAGAAGACAACACTGGAGATTCAAATAATCATTGAATACAAACAACTTATTCACTAAGATCTCACATTATACAAACAACTTTCATGATTTATAGTACAAACAATTGTAACCAGTGTTATTTTTTATTTTACGATAATATGTACAAATCATTTATAGTACAAAACTACAAACTAACTGGAAATAGATATGAACTTGGATGCATGATTATATAGTGTAGTGAGGTGAATTTTGTTCTATGTTGTACGATAACTTGAATGCTTTCCTTGTGGATTTGTCTCCAAAAAACATAATATTCATGAATTCACAAATTTTTTACTCTAAGGAATAGAGAGCGTATATACTGGACTAGGCAAGTAATGTTTAACTACTTTGAATAAATTTGCATGGCCTTGACCATCACCACGAGAAAATTCAGTCGTAAATTTGTCTATGTCCCGAGTGGCATAAGATGCTAAGAGGCTGCAAGCACAGAGGAATCGTGAATGATTTTGACTAATAACACATATACAAATATGCATTGAAAATGTACAAAATTTCAATAAACATTACTAAACAGAGCCAAGAAAGAACAATCATCATTCAGCAACAAACATTACAAAACAGCAACAAGTAATCACACTACCAAATTTAAAAAGAATGAAAACTAAATAAACCCAATAATAAATACCATTACCAAATTAAATAAAAAATCAACCAAAAATCACCTTGCAAATCCAATTAAAAACAGCTTTTCACTTTGTACCCTAAACACCAATTAAATCACATGAACCAAAATTAATTTGAGGGAAAACACTAAACCTTCACCCAGCAAAACCAGCAAAACCAGCAACTACAAAACAAAGCCATTAGTAATTTTGAACAAAAAAATTAGGAGCCATCAGCAACTAGTAAAACACTATCAGAGCCATCGAGCACTTAGAAAACACTAAAGCAGAGTAACAGAGCCATCGAGCCATCAGTAAATTTGAAAAAAAATCTTACAAACATCAGCAACCAGCAAATACAAGACCAATCCATCAGCAACAGGCAATTACAATTTACAAAACAGTACAAGAAAAATGGAAAAAAATGGAAGAAGAAGACCGAAGAACAACAATTTCAGAACTTCAAACCAAAAAGAAGACCGAACATTCAGCGAAGATGAAGACGAGAAGCCACTAACCTGGGTTCCGTGCCGAGAAGCCAGCGAAGATGAAGACGACGTGCCGAGCTACTGGGTTCCAGACACAGGGAAGAGGAAGAAGCGGCGGCGCTGAGGACCTGGGGACGGCGGCGGCGCTGAGGACCTAGGAACGGCAGCGGTGATGAAGGGCTAGGGTTTTCCCTTTGCTTCAGAGTTCTTCAGGGAGTGACTAATGATTGGAGAAAAAGGGGGAAATGGATCATCTCCAGTTTTTCTAACACTTGAGGAAATGCAGTGTGATCTCTTACCATTAAATTTATAAGTGGGACCAAAATTAAATATGAGAGAGAGAGAACAATGAAGGGTGAGAGATCACAACAGTTTTTTCTTCACTGGAGAGGATCCACTCCCGGAAGAAGGGGGGATTGATTCACGAATGGATCTGCTTCTGTTTTGTTTTTTTTTTCAAATCAACAAAACGACGTTGTTTAATTCGAACCGGCCGGTTACCGATCTGATCCAACCGGCCGGTTCGGTGGTTTTCAAGTAGTTTTTCCTCCAACGGTTATAAGCAGCGGACCGAACCATTTTTATTGTCGGTTTTCGGTTCGATCAGTCGGTCCGATCCGGTTTTCATAACCATGATATTGATACTAATTATCATGGTTCTAAAAATCGAATCGGGCCGATTGGTCGAACCGATCCAACCGGAAACCGCCAACAATTTCGATTCGGTTTAATAGGTAAAACCGGCAATTTAAAAACCGTTCTGAAACTGTTGAACCGGCCAAAAACCGGCTGGTCGGACCGAACCGGGACCCGGCCGGTTTTCACTTTTCTGCCAAAAACATCACCGTTTTGGTATTAGAAGAAAAGGGAACCAGCCTTTCGGTCTCACGCATTTGCTTCCCTCTCTCAAACCTTAGCCTCATCACTCTCCTCTTAAAGCTGTGTCACCGCCGCCGTCCTACCGCCGCCGTCGAATTTGGTCCAGTCGTCGTCCCTACTGTTTCAGCGTCGTCGCAGCTCATCTCTGCGGTCGCGTCGCGCCGCATATGCTCCACCCTCTTCTGCTCGAACAATCACAGCTTATTCCTCAATTCGGTCTCAGTCCTCGTCTTTGTCTGCTTCGTCGCGCTACTGCCGCCGTCCATCGTCGTCGTAGTCATCGTTAAGTGACGAGAGAGAGAATGCGCTGCGAATGGGAAAGAAGGGTGGAGGTCGCAGGAGGAGGCGCGCGAAGGGTGAAGCCTTTGCTTCTTCCGTCGTGTTTGAGCTCGAAGACGGCCGCCAGTGCTGTTGCCTCTGTCGTGCCTTGCCATCATGTTACCACTGATTTCAAATGCCCTCATTCTTGTTCTACTTCAAAATCATGCTAAATTTGTGAGTGTCCCTCCTTTTTGAATGTATATAAATAATAATATTATACATTGATTTTTCTAATTATGGTTTTGGTCTGAATTTGATCTTGTTTAAATTTCATGATTTTGTTACTGTCTCCTAAAAGTTGAGTTTCTTTTTCTAATATACTTACCATTCTTTTTGTTTTTTTTTTTTGCTTGAATTTTAGAAGAAAGAGCAATGTAACAGTTGAGTTTCTTTTTCTAATATACTTACCATTCCTTTTTGTTTTTGCTTGAATTTTAGAAGAAAGAGCAATGTAATGTATTCCTATTTATGATTCTATAAGACCAAGGTTAAATTAACAATTCAAGTGGAGTTGAATTTTGTTTATGAGTAATTAAATGCAGGAAACAGGAATATAGTTGCCAATTTCTTTTGTGACTTTCATTGTTCTTTTCCCCTTGTTGGGCTGCTGTTTTGTTAACGCACTGTGATTCTGCTATCACTGATGAATGTTTTGAATTTGGAATTTCTGATTAGTGACTTGTTAAGCTGCTGATGTTGTTATGCTGCTGTTTTGTTATGGCACTGTGATTGTGTGATCACTTCGAATTTGGAATTTGTGATTAATGACTTGTTATGGCACTATTGTTGTTATGATGTTGTTTTGTTATGGCACTGTTGTTGTTATGCTGCTGTTTTGTAATGGTTGTTGCTGAATGCTAAATATGAAAATCAAATCAAATGCTGGTTGTTGCTGAATGAGTAGGGCAGCTATCTACCAATGCCATATATAAATAAACTGATGAATGATGATGATGGCAATGGAAGGAGAGTCAAAGTGTATAGGTAATTGGTGATATGTTATGCTTTCTTATTCAATGACTACTTGTTATGTTGATACCTCAACTTGGAAACAACACTAGATTCCGTTTATGGCTTGCTCAGCAAGAAGAATCTGTTGCTAAGAGAGCTCTCTTACAAGGTAAGAGGTGCATCCTTGGCTTAGCCAACCAAGGTGGGTTCTTGGCTACTTTCACCATAGTGGGGTTGTTAACCTCGCCAAGATTGGTGGCCCAAGCAGACGTCCTGGCGTCATTGATGTTGAGAAAAATTGGGAGGAAAGGTGCGAGCAACCAAGTAATTGGCAATAGGTGCATACCAAGGGATCACTTCGGATATTGCTAGCAAGACCTCAAGAGGAAATGTATTATTAATAGGAGTGGGATCGCCCTTTGTGTGCTCAAGGCGACTCAAGTGGTCCGCCACTAAGTTTTGCAAACCACTCCTATCTTTGATTTCTAGGTCAAATTCTTGCAATAGCAACACCCATCGGATTAACCTTGGTTTCAATTCCTTTTTGGCCAACAAATATTTCAATGCCGCATGATCCGAGTACACTACCACCTTAGAGCCAAGTAGATAAACCCAGAATTTATCCAAGGCAAAGACAATGGCTAACAACTCCTTCTCGGTGGTAGTATAATTGGATTGCGCTCCATCTAAAGTTTTAGAGGCATAGGCAATGACATAAGGATTTTTACCATCGCTCTGAGCTAGCGCCGCTCCCACTGTATAGTTTGAGGCATCACACATAATCTCGAATGGTCTAGTCCAGTCCGGCCCTCTCACTATGGGAGCTTGGATCAAAGCAATCTTGAGCTTATCAAAGGCCTCCATGCACTCTACACTCAAATCAAATTCCACATTCTTTTGCAACAATCGAGAGAGAGGTAGTGCCACCTTACTAAAGTCCTTAATGAATCGCCGGTAAAAACCTGCATGGCCAAGAAATGCATGGACTTCCCTCACAGAAGAGGGGTAAGGCATACTAGAAATAACATTGACCTTTTTTGGATCAACATAGATCCCTTAATTAGAGACAATGTGCCCTAAAACAATACCTTGTCTAACCATAAAATGGCATTTCTCAAAATTTAACACAAGGTTTGATTTAGTACACCTCTCTAATACTTTTGCAAGATTGTCTAGACAAAGATCAAAGGAATCCCCATAGACACTAAAATCGTCCATGAACACCTCCATGCAATGCTCCAAAATATTCGCAAATATACTCATCATACACCTTTGGAACGTTGCCGGTGCGTTGCACAAGCCAAATGGCATTCTTTTATACGCATACGTTCCGAAAGGGCATGTGAAGGTAGTTTTCTCTTGATCTTCCGGAGCAATGTGGATTTGAAAATATCTGAAATAGCCATCTAAGAAACAGTAATGAGATTTACTGCATAGGCGATCAAAAGAGATTTTTGATGAAGAGATTTTTGATGGTATAGAATTTCACAAATGAAATCTCGTTGCAAGTATAGTTTCTAAACCAACAAATAATCCTCTCATGCAAAAAATTGTTTGTCATAAGTACAAACCCCAATAAAAATAACCGAAGTATTCAAACCACGGGTCATCTCTCAAAGGAATTGCAGGGAAGTGTTCTTGCTATTGGTTATGGATAGTATATTTTGGGGTTTTGGATAAGAGACATGAAAGATAAATTGCAAAAGGGGTAAACTAATAACTAAGAAAGCTCTTGGCAAGGAATGAGAATTAGAAGTCCTATCCTCATTATCATCATCAATTGTGATAAAAATTGTCTATTGCTCCCACTTAGTCAACCTCTAACTATGAAAGAAAGTCAAGTGGATAAATCAGCTTGAGTTCACAAGTCCTAGTCAAATCATAGTGAAAGACTAGCTTTAGTGAACTTCAAGTCAACTAGCAACTTCCAATTATCAATCAACAAAAGAGTTTGATAACTCAAGAGTCTCTAATTACTCAACCAAAGCCAAGAGGAGAAAAATCTATACTAACATCCTTCCAAGCATTTAATCAAACACTTGGAAGGCATAAAAGGAAAGCAAAATAAGATTGCAAGAAAAGTAGATCTACAACTACTAATTGCAAGGAATTAAACATCAACAATTCAAATCAACAATAAAAGAAATAAAAAATGAAATTGCATAAAGAGAAGTAGAAGAAACAAGATTGCATCAACAATAAGGTAAACAATTACAAGAATTCAAATGCTAAACTAGGAAAGCAAAGGTAGAAGAACAAGAAATTGTAAAGGAAAAGTAAATCAAAGCATGAATTAAACCTAGATCTAAGAAATTCCAATCTACCTCTAACCTAATTTTAGAGAGAAGAGAGAGCTTCTCTCTCTAGAAACTAACTAAAGCATCATCCCAAACTCAACTATGTGTGTCCTCCCTTGACTCCTCTTGATTTCTGCTTGTAATAGGCTCTGGAATGAGTTAGATTTGGGCCTGGGAAGCCCAGAAATTGCCCCCAGCGTTTTCACTTTAATGAGGTCACGTGCGAGTATCGACGCGCACGCGTGGGTCACGAGTACGCGTCGTTTGGCATTTTTGCTCTCCACGCGTACGCGTCATGTACGCGTACGCGTCGCCATGCGACTTCATATTCCATGCGTGCGCGTCAGCTACACGTGCGCGTCGATGAGTGCATCCCAAATCCTTGATTTTCCATGGTTTCTCCACTTTGCATGGTTTTCTCTTCACTCCTTGGATCCATTCGTAACCTTTTCAATCTGAAATCACTAACACACACATCAAGGCATCTAGTGGAACCAAATGTGAATTAAAATTAACCAATTAAGGGCCTAAAAAGCATGTTTTCACACTTAAGCACAAATTAAGGAGAATTTATAAAATCATGCTATTTTATGGAACAAATATAGAAAAAGGGTGATAAAATCCCCTAAATTCAGTATAGAATGCACCACCAAATAATGGTGCATCAACTATCATAAGAATCATCTTCCAATGATTCTATTTTGAATCTTAGGGACACTCCTTTCTTTTTTGTGTCTTGGGTGAAGTGTATGGTTTCATAGGCTAAACATTTTTCACTCAACTCATTATAGGTCATTTTGTCAATTGTTACTCTCAACTATGATAGTACTTTTGGTTTTTCACTCTTTTGTAAGGCTTCTAAGAATTTTTCTCAGTAGCACCTGCTCATAATGAGCCATTCTTATAGCATCCAAATTATTTACTAGTGATTAATCTTTTATAATTAATATTTAAAAATATTTATTTAAAATTAATAGCAATTTGGTTTTTCCTATCATAATAATTAATAATAGGTTTAATTATTCTGTCGATACCTATAGTTTCACTGAATTTTCAATTAGGTCCCTATACTTTTTTTTCTTTTCAATTGGGTTTCTATACCATATTAAATTTTATAATTAAGTCTCTACGGTGACAAAAAAATTAATGTTAACAGAATATTCATTAAATAAAGGAATATACAACCTATAAAACAAGAAACACCTAAATCTTATTTCCTAAATTACAGAAAAACCCTTTACTCAAAGGCACCACGACTCTCCTCCCTTCTCAACCCATCAATCCCACTCTTGGCAGCATCCCATTTCCCTTTCTCTTCCAATAACCCACACTTCTCAGCTTCCAATTTAATGTTTCTCTTCATAAGATCCTCAACAACACCTCTCTGATTAGTCCATTTCTTCTTCTCTTCCAAGAGTTCAGACTTTTCAAACTACAACTGCATGTTCCTATCCCTAAGAGGCTCACTCACACCCTTCTCTTTTTCCAATTCATTCTTCATCTCCAAACAATGCATATACTTTCCAGCACCAATTGAATCAGAACCAACATTCTCCTCTTTCTTAGCCTCAACGACTATTTTTGATTTTTCATTTCTGAACTTCTTGTGCTGCAATTTAAGGGACGTGATTTCGTTATCCTTCTCTTGAATCGCCGCAATGAGGCGTTATTCCCTTTCAAGCAAGGCGCGTTCGACTCGGTCAAAATCGCGAGTGGTGGCTCGCAACTCGGACACGAGGCTGGGAATGGTGGTATCATTTTGGTTGGTGTGAGTGTCGTTTTGATTGGTGAGAGGCGAATTCTTTGAACATAGGACTGAAAGTGAGGCAAGCTAGTTCGAGCTCGACTCATTAATAGTTTGATAAGGAGAATTCATAAACTGGTAAGCCGAATTTGAATTTGAAATTGAGCTTATAAATTAAATAAGTTGAGTTTGAGCTTGGATAAGCTCAACTCATTAACTCATGAGTTAGCTTGATTATATATATAATATTAAAAGTTTAGATTGAATTCATGTAGAATATACGTATTAATAATTTAATATATATATAAAATAATAATATATAATTTTATATATATATATATATATTAATATTTTTATTTATTTAAAATTTTATAGTCATATTTTATAAATATAAAATATAAATAAAAAATTTATAATTAATAAATAAATAATATATAAAATTTATTTTTTAATATATATAATTATAATTTATTAATATAAAATTATAGATTATATTTTTATTATTTAAACCAACTCTAAGTTCGAACCAATTTATAAACTTTAATTAAACTGAACTTAAGTTTACAAAATAGACTTAATGAACCGATCTTTGAAACAAACTTCATTTTTGTAGCTCGCTCACTTCTAGCCTTATTTGGACACCCATTTGGGTATTACTTTACTTTATCACCTTGAAACTTCATCGAGCTCTTTGTCCTGTTAGCCATTTCTGCCTCAAGAGTCAAGATGCTGCTGCTTCAGTCCTCTTTGCATAAAGCCCTTTCCCTTTCATATGCCGTCTCTTATTCCACTGCTCTTCCCTCTAAAATTCCCACTCTCTCCATTGGATGTAGGGGTGTCACGTGCTTTCAGGGGCTCTCTGTCACGTGCTCCATCTCAAAGATCCATAGTTATGGCACCGTGGACTACGAGCGCAGACCCATCGTCAGGTGGAATGATATATACAAGAGAATATCGTTGATGCAGAACCCTGAAATCGGTTCCGCCGCTGTGTTAGAACAGTGGGAAGATGAAGGAAAGAGCTTTACTAAATGGGAGCTGTGTAGGGTTATCAAAGAGCTGAGAAAGTATAAAAGATATAAAAGAGCCCTTGAGGTAAGAATAATAAGGTATATTATCCAATGATTGATTTATTTATTTGGTACCTCTTTTCTGAATGGATAATGACATGCTTCTTATTTAGGAATTGAATGATGCTTTAGATGTTTTGATTATGTTACAATGAACAACCATGCCAGATGCACAAGAAAAATCAGCCATTGGTATAGAATACATATTAAAATACAAAATACTCATTAAAAATGAGTTAAAAAATATATAGCGGCTAATTTGGTGGCTGGTTTTTGGTGTGCTCGTAGCATTTTTGTATAACGAATGCCTGACTTCGCGTATTAGGTTATGGGATGTAGAGAGTAAGGCTCTTTGAGTATACAAATATGACGATAGAATTCGCAATGTTAACTGAAGCTAATAGGAGGAATTTGATTATCTTGTGCTTTGTTGTGGAAATATGCTAAACCAACAGTGTTTTCTGAATTTTCCTATATATATATATATTGAATGAAATCAAATCAATCATTTACAATATTTTGTCTCCCTAGCTTTAAGTATTTGTACAAGCATTCCTTTATTATCCTTTTGTATTGTAAATTATAAATTTTGCAATACTTACAATGCCATTTTTCCCACTTTTCTATTAAATGGAATGCTTCCTTTGAAATTTTGTGATTACAGATTTGTCTCTGCCTCATAATGTTTTAATATTAGCTGTTTATGAAAGCAATTTGTGTAATGTTACAGGTTTATGGTTGGATGAACAACAAACCAGAGAGGTTTAGTGTATCTTCAAGTGATGCAGCAATTCAGTTAGATCTGATTTCCAAGGTTCATGGAGTTTCGAGTGCAGAAGAGTATTTTCTGAGTCTGGCTGATAAGTTAACAGATAGAAGGACCTATGGAGCCCTTTTGAATGTATACGTGCGATATAGAATGAAGGAAAAGGCAGAGGCATTATTTGACAAAATGAGGAGTAAAGGTTATGCAGTACATTCGCTACCATTTAATGTAATGATGACTCTGTATGTGAACCTTAAGGTTTATGATAAAGTTGATATGTTGGCTTCAGAAATGAGAGGGAAAAACATACGGCTCGATATCTATTCATATAATATCTGGCTATCTTCATGTGGTTCTCGAGGATCAATAGAAAAGATGGAGGAGGTGTTTGACCAGATGGTGAAGGACCCGAAGATTGTTCCTAATTGGACTACATTCAGCACAATGGCTACAATGTATATAAATATGAATATGTTTGAAAAAGCAGTAGGCTGCTTAAGAAAGGTTGAGAGTAGAATCAAAGGCCGGGATAGAGTACCATTTCATTATCTTCTGAGCTTATATGGAAGTGTTGGAAAGAAAGACGACGTTTATCGTGTGTGGAGTACTTATAAATCAATGTTTGCCACTATACCAAACTTGGGATACCATGCTATTATTGCTTCTCTGGTTAAACTGGATGATATTGAGGGTGCAGAAAAAATTTATGAGGAATGGCTTTCAACAAGTTCGACTTATGATCCGAGAATAACAAACCTTCTGATAGGCTGTTATGTCAAGAAAGGCAATACTGACAAAGCTCTGGGTTTCTTTAGACAAATGACTGAGGGTGGTGGAATTCCGAATTCAAAAACTTGGGAGATTATTTGTTCTGGGCATATCGCTGATGAGAGGATTTCGGATGCTCTGTCCTGCTTTAAAGAAGCTTTTGTGGCCGATGTTTTAAACAAATGGAGACCAAGGGCGACAAACTTTTCTGCATTCTTTAAACTTTGTCAGGACAAAGATGATACTACAAGTGCTGAAGTGTTAACTGGGTTGTTGAGACAGTCTAGATTTATCAAGAATGAAGTTTTTGTGTCACTCATTGGCTTGTCAGAATCCGATGGTACCATCAACAATGGCGAATTGTGGACCGAAGTTGATACCGCGGATATAACTGATGATAACGATGATGGTGAAAATGCAGTTGATGACTCTCAAATGTTCAACCAATTGGAGAGTACCTTGTGATACACAATGTCTTTTTCCATTTGAAAAATGCAGAAAATGCATTGCTAGAAGTGTAGTTAGTCATTGAAGATGATCTTGTTCAGGATGCATAGTTTACATGACTAACCATGATAATGATGAGGAGGTAGCTAATGCTTAAAGTACAGAGCATGGAATTTATGTTGGCTTTTCAATTTCAAATTATTCATAAGGAAAGAGGCTTTATTAAACTGGTATCCATTTCTATCAAGGCCATTTTAAACAAACTAATAATATATGACCCTCCACCACCTTCCCAATTAGTGTTTGGAGAGAAATTCTTATCTACGGTGTTTTCTGCAGATATAGACAATTTTTGTAAATGTATCTTTAAGGGGATCATGCCTGCTAGGCTGGTGGAAATTATATTATTATTTTTTTAAAAAAAGCTTAGCTATATAGAATTAATAATATTTAGGGTCTGTTTAGATAGGTTTATAAGTAATTTTTTTTTAATTTTTAATTTATGAAAATGTATATTATTAATGTCTGATACAATTTTTAAAATTAAATTGTGACTTTTTAAGAAGCTATTTAAATACTTATGGAAAAATTAAAAAAATTTATTTCTCTCATAATAAAATTTTTTTTATTACATTTCGTTTAAAACAAGCACTTTTAGAATTAAAAAAATCGAACATAAAAACATAAGTATTTATTGTTTAAACTATTTTTTTAAAAAGAGTTTAATTAAACTTTTTACCCAAACTAGACCTTAGTTGTTTTTAGTTTCTTTTTGCGATTTTGAGGCAAAGTTGATGTCATGGAGATGATAATTTTATGATAAAGTAAATAATGATAATTTTATGATAAAGTAAATAATTATAAGAGGTGTCATTATTTTTTTATATTTAATGTGAATATTATAATGAATTTATTATTTTCAAAATTTGAATTCAAGATATTTTATTTAAATTAAAAATTATTTGTCATCTAAACTAATTCAATCTTTATTACTTTTATACACATTTAATAAACAAGAGAACAAATGAATATGATACATTAGTATTATATAATTGACGTGAGGTGCCAAAACATGTCAACACTATTGAGTGACGATTTTCTCATGTCTTTGTTGAGCGACATGCTTGGAGTTAATCTGGTTTCTCTAATGTTTTTCTTCTCTTCGTTTCACTATAAGTATTGCAATGGAATCAGGATTGGAAACACAGGCATGGAACTATGGAAGGAAGAGTCATAAAATGCCCTGTTTTCTTGAAAAATAAATAAAAATGTAAAACGATTCTAAGTTAGTACTAGATTAAAGGTGGGGCTGATTAAGGTCAAGGTGAGTAGGCGATTACGTTCCACGCGCCATATCACTTATTCACTTATGAGTTATGGTTATGACTTACCTCATCCATGTGTCTGACCGAAGCCGTAAAGACATAAACACCACACAACGACGCCGTTTGAAGGGCTTTAAATTAATAACTAAATTCAACGCATTCGTGTGTTAACAGTCAGAACCCAGAACCCTGATTCATCATCTTCTTCCATCTCTTGCCAGTTCCAATTTGAAGGAAGAAAAGAGATGCCTTCTCAACCGGAAGAGGCTTCGTCACGTCCAGTGAGTAGATTACTTCTAATTCTTTCTTGATTTTCGTAATGTTTGTAAACTTGGCTAATCTTCAACTACTCATTTTTGTAATGTCGCTATACTCCTGTGTGTCCCATTCTTCTTCTATCTCCTTGAATCTTTCTAAAATGTTTAACTGCATTTTCCTTGTTGATAGTAATTTAATTACTTTGATTATACCATATTTTCTGTACGGCAATAAGGTTTGAACGTATAACCAAAATTGCAGATTTTAGTGAATTGATATCTCAGTTAAATGCATGCTGTCTTAGTTTTTTCTTATTTTGTTTTTCTTCAACACTTGCTTCTCAGAGTGCTTCCCTTGCGAATGATATTGCTGTGGAGTGGAAGCAGAAATTAATCACACTTTTAGATGATGAGAGTAAGCAAGAGTTGATCTCGAGAGAGAAGAAGGATAGGCGTGAGTTCCAGCAAATAGCAGCTTTGGCAAGCAAAATGGGATTGTACAGGTGTGTGTGCGTTTTTCAACTATTAATGCTGGAGTTATTACACTTGCTCTGTTGTGGGGGAACTCAATTACATTTCCATCTAGCAGCCATGTGTATGCAAAAGTTGTTGTCATCAGTAAGGTTCCACTTCCCAACTACAGACCTGATTTGGATGATCGACGTCCGCTGAGGGAGGTATAGTTTTGTATTCATTGATGTGCCCTGTACTTTCTTGAACCATTTTGTTGAGGACAAAAAAGAAGAAAAAAAGAAAAATCTGAAGTGTATGTAATTCAGAAAATGTTGACAGAGATATGACAAAATGTCTATTTGTGCCTCCACTATTCCTAGGTTTTGGGTCCATAGAAAATTGGCAAATTTTATCTCAAGACAGAGAAATTTTGCTTCATTCTGTATTAGCCTTTTCTCCAAACATGTTATGTCTCCAAGGCTCTGTTTGGAAATTGTTTGGACTTTGGAGAAGGCAAAGGATACAGAAAAGGCAATCCAGGACAATGAAGCAGGATCAAAGACAAAATTTCTTTGTCTTGTCTCTATATTCTGCCTTGAGAAACTAACAAAATACAACAGAGTGTTCTCTACATTTATGTTCTAGGATAGTTACCAAACTGACCCTAAATGTTCTTTCTCTTCTAGCCTCTATTGTCTCAGTCACGACCTTATAAGATTTATATCTTGTTCCTTAGTACTAGTTTTAGCCTATATTTGGAAAATGGTTATAATTGATAGTGTTTCAGAGTAGATAGAAAGTGAGAGAAGGAAAGAACAGAAAGAAGATGGAGAAACTGAGAATTGTAGAAAATGAGAGTATCTTCACATCAGAGTGCTGAGTCAGTATTTATACATAGATAACAAGAGTGTTCAGCACTCTAGAACAAGGGGGTAAAAAGGTCTTTACAAACTTAAGTTAGTTAGGGACTGTTAGGGGGAATCTATCCTAGTTGGCAGCTCTTACAACTGCTCTTAAGAGTTTCTAGTTTCTAGGCTCTTCTAGATCCTTTAGTCAGCTTACTCTATCAATAATTAAGTTAGCATTTTGTTTTTGTTATTTTATATTTATTATTAAAATAAAAGTGTTCCTGAAATAAGTCATTTTGTTGGGCTAAAGAAAAGAAGCAAAGGGTTTATCAGAAATGCTAGAATTTTAATTTGAAAAATGTCTTTACTTATAAGCAAGTTTTTTTAGCTTTTGATTTTTAGTCAGATATATTTCTTTAGAATTACTTTTATGCTAATACATCTGAGAATAAATGACTTTTAGGTTAATACATTTAACTGGAAATTGATTTTCGCATAATCAATCTTACAAAATATACCTTAGTTAAAATCAAGTATTGAAATAATTTTAATATCATAATTTACCCAAATATACTCTTATTCTGTTGGACATCTTATCTCATAGAAATAAGCCTAAGTAAGGGTTTTTGGAATTACCAGGTAAGCATACCTATTTCTATGTTAAGGCGAGTTGATGCTTATCTTGAAGAATACCAAACCCAAAAATCCAGAATGAAGGAAACTTTTCCAGATTTGTCATTTGCAAGATCAACAAATAACGATAGTATTGGTGTGGATGAAAGGTTATTTGAGAAACCTCAGTTGCCAGCATTGAATAAGGCTGCTTTGGAGAAAATTCTCCGGCAGAGAAGCTTGCAAATGCGTGATCAGCAACAAGCTTGGCAGGTTGTCTTAATAAAAATATATGGTCATGGCAAATTGTTATTGTAATTTGAATTTGATATTTTATTTTAATATTTTTATTTTATCATCTCTGCTTAATAAATTTAGATATGCACCATTTTCTTTTGCAACTTATGTTTGCAGCTATATGAATTCTTTTACTCCCAAAAAAGGACGGTCACATGACTTTTATTCTTATTTTTATGCATTCCTTGTAAGATGCTGCAAATAGTTTTCCTTTGGATTTTCCGAGGGTAAAAGAAAAAGAAAGCTCACCTATGTTTAATGTATTGATGTGCATTGAATTTTGAGTTAGAACATGAAAGATTGCTATAAAAAAAATTGTAGTGCTGGTCTGTGAGTGATACATGAGGAAGATGGTATGAGGAGAGTAGTTTTTGAGGATATTGCAATCAGTGTATTCTATTTCTTTCTCTCCAAGGAATTTTGTATATTTTGCATATTAAGTAGAAATTTCATTAAGATTCACCTTTGAGTGGTTCAGGTAGTCATTCCATGTTTCAGCTTTATCTGAGTTTGACTATGAATCCACAATTTTCTTTTGTAGCCTTAGGAAATAGCTAAATGTTTGATGGGAACTAGAAGACTGATTGGTAGCAAAGAAATTCCTTGGTAGTTATGAAGGTAGGTGGTGTAATATAAGGTAGAGTTCATGAGCTGAAGTTGTTGGGCTACAATTTCTCTCATAAAAGTGAGGGTGGAAACTTGTTCAGGTTATCCATCGAGCACCACCATCGGAATCATTGTTATGTGAATTATTAGTTGCAGCAGCCTGTTGATGTGTGAGGTGCACATCCTGCTATCAAGGGCTCTATCCATCATGGGGCCAGTACCATTCTTCTTGCAGGTGCCTTCTAATTTGTTTCATTTCACGTGGTTTGTCATTTGAATCAGGCCTTTGTTTTTGGTAATATTTAGTTGCAAGGTTCTGCTGTCCTAGTAGAATCATGGCTGATGGGTTCTATTATTTCCTTTGGTTCAAATATTACTGAGTTTTAGGAGTACCCGTGGCTAAGGCTGCCAACTAATCTTTGTTCTCCATTACACTTCTTCATACAGAGAACCCTACAGCTTGTATTTCTCATTCTGGTAGTTGTCCAAGTCATGGGAGTACTTCAATTGGTATCTTTGGCATATGCGGGTATGTTCTAGAACTTTAGACTAGTTCCTGTTGAGTGGGTTTTATAGATTTGGGAAGGAAAGAAGCCTAACCTGTGTGCAATACACAGTCAATGCTACCATTTGGAGTTCTTTTGTCAAAGTGTAATTGATGACAGATTATCAGAAAAGTCAGTCTTGTGGGATGAGTTTATATGTTGACTGCTATTTCATGTAAAAGCTCATTGTCTTTTTAGAGGGATATGCTGAGAGAATGGAAAGCCTTGCTGTTTTCTCTCGTTAGCTATTGTTCTTTAAAAGTATCTCTTTTCTTCCTTTGTCTTTGTACTCTTCCTTTTGTTGTCTTAACTAATTTAATCTTTTAAGATGATGCTTCTCTGATCATGCTGCTAGTAGCTGATTTCATTTTACCTCTTTCTCCATGTTTTTCCTTTATTTATCAAAAGTTCCTGCTGAAGGAATTGGTCAAGTCTCACTTATTGAATTCAAATCTTTAACTAAGTTCTACATGTCCCTTGGAATCCTTTTAATTTAATTTCTTTCAATTATTTTATCACTCTATTCATTGTCCCATCACTTGTAATTTTGAATTCTTAATTACATAGTACCGACATATGGTCAAATGTGTGGGGAAGGACATAAATGTTACCATATGAGTGACTACTTAGATTTTATAGTGATAAAAAATTGTGTAATTATTTAATATATGCTTTATGTAATTTATTCTTCATTTATGTGAAAGATTGAGTTTTCCTCTTCTATTATATTAAAAATTAGTTCATATGAGGTGAAATTTATTGAAAAAGAAAATTATATATAATAGGTGTACTTGTAACCCACTTCTTACAAAATTTTTGTATCCCTTTTGCATATCCGTTCCAGGTACTGCTACCATAGCTCTGCCTATCTAACATATCCTTTCTTTTAGTATAGATAAGCTGTTAAGTGTGTCTTTCTTGTGTATTTTTTTTGGCAGCGAAATGAATATGAATATTATTTTTCCTATTACACACCCTTAATATACATTTTTAGACATTTCCTTATTTGAAGACATGTAGTTTGAACTTTCCATTGAGCTTATTCTAATTTCCAACAATTTACCTGTTCATTACCCTTTTCCCCCTTGAAAGTAAAGTTAGTGAAATCCCAAGAACTTTGAGCAACGTCACTTGGGATAAGTCATGAGAGTCCACCTCTATGGCCTCTCTTTACCTATAATATGCTCTCAGATATGCCTCCCGGTACCTTGAGGAAGAGCCTTATAGTGTAAATATGTCCAACTCCAACAACTTTCTTAGTGTCTATTGTTGGCCTCCCTATTTCTATTCAGAAAGGTCTTTGATTCACTAGGAATTGTCATCCAATGCCTTACCTCATAGGTTTTCAACATTTATGTATATTATACATTAGGCTTATATTCCTCTTCTGCAAAATGGCAAGTTCCACTTTTTTCCAGGGAAAAACATTGTTGGTTGCTGCTGGATCTATGCTGTCAAGGTTTGCTAGATGG
Source organism: Arachis ipaensis (assembly GCF_059453495.1). Taxonomy (NCBI): domain Eukaryota; kingdom Viridiplantae; phylum Streptophyta; class Magnoliopsida; order Fabales; family Fabaceae; genus Arachis; species Arachis ipaensis. The sequence continues at coordinate 32,249,068 of NC_142442.1, forward strand.
TTAAATAGATTGTCTTAAGTCCTTTTAGATGCTAAGGGATATACATAGACCTGTGCTCTAGATTACAGAGATACTTGGTGCTCATTGTTGTAAGCATGTGGTCCATATTACTTTCTGGGTGGAACATGCTCATATTTTAAGGAGGATTATTTGGCTGACCAACTAATTCGGGATATGATATTCGGCTTCTCAACAGATATGTGTAGAGACGTTGTTTCTCATATTTTTATGGTGTTGGTGTTGTCTCTTGATATTGAGGATGTATTATCTTCCACTTTCCTTATTATATCCTTCTATTGTTTTGATGACTTCATTACCCAAAAATGAATAACAGTTGTTGTCTGGGTCTATGACAATTAGTCATCCTCTCCCATATTCTGTACAAATGCTTGCGGATAGAGGTTTTAGCACAGTTATTTGGTTCAAAAATGGGATCCTCTTAGTTCTTCATCTTAATTATTTACAGAGATCTCAACAGATATATCTGAAATACAAGAAGACTTCTTGATGTCTTAACTTTTCATTTCAGGAGTCGGCAGAAGGTAGAAGAATGCTAGAATTTCGTAGAAGTCTCCCTGCTTATAAAGAGAAGGAAGCAATATTGTCAACAATATTGAGGAATCAGGTTTGTTGAATATATGTATTTTGTTATTGATTGGGTATTAGTCATTAGTTAATAACAGCTTAGGTATATTACTAGGGCTATTTTCTTTCTTTAGTTTTAAAAAAGAAAAAAATGTTTAAGAGCCCAGTATGCCCGTTTGAGTTATGCTAAATTTTTTATGAGTTAATATGTTGTATTCTTCCATTGAGTTAGGAAATGCTTTCCTAAAAATCTCTCCAAATCCCAGCATGAATCTTATTCAAATCTTGTAATCATTGTGATTAGAATCTATTAGAATATGTACTTGGGGAAATTATCTATTTGTATTTGTGCATTTATTTCATATTGTCTATATATTCTCTTTTTCTTCCTCTTAACACATATCTTCGGCTTGCATATTTGATTCATCTGTGCCAGCTGGTCTGTTGTAAAAGTAGTTTGTAGTTGATTTCAATATCTCAAGGCTTGGCATTTTCAAATTCAAAGTTGTTAAGTGGCATCTTTTACAGGTGGTTATCATTTCGGGACAAACAGGATGTGGGAAGACAACACAACTCCCACAGTTTATTTTAGAATGTGAGATAGAATCTCTTCAGGGAGCTGCTTGTAATATCATATGCACACAACCAAGGCGCATATCAGCGATATCTGTTTCTGAGAGGGTTGCGCTTGAGAGAGGGGAGAAATTGGGTGAATCTGTGAGATTCTTTTAAAATAATTACTGTGAATGATTCCATCGACACATTTCTTCTAGTATAATGTGTTCAGGTTTTAAAATATGCCTTCTCTTTCACTCTGTTGTTCATCAAAGGTTGGATATAAGGTTAGATTGGAGGGTATAAAAGGGAGAGATACCAGGCTTCTCTTTTGCACAACAGGCATCTTATTAAGAAGATTAATAGCTGATAGAAAATTAAAAGATGTAACTCATATTATTGTGGATGAAATTCATGAGCGTGGGATGAATGAAGGTAGAAATTTTAAACTGATTGAGTCATTGATTTCTAAATTGATTGTTGATTTCATGTTCTTTCATTCTCCTGTGACAGATTTTCTTCTCATTGTCCTTAAAGATCTCCTACCTCGCCGACCAGAAATGAAACTGATTTTAATGAGTGCTACCCTTGATGCGGAGCTCTTCTCCTCATACTTTAATGGAGCTGCAATAATCAAGATTCCGGTGCGTTTAAAAAAAATTGAACTATATGAAGGGGGAAAACTTTATCTTTGTGAATTTATTATGATAAATGAACAAAATATTAGCGGACAAAAATATGAGTGTAATGGTGCAAGTTAGGGTTCATGTCACCTACAATGTTAATGGAATAACTGAAGAATCCTTGAAGAAAATTTCCACTAATTTCTTCTGTTATAGTAAATTCTTTTTCTCTGTCTTCTTCTTTTTAACAAAGTGTGGGGACTTGCGAGGTTTTAAATGGGATGGAGGTTCTAAATTATGTTTCTGGTATAGGATCAAAAGGAATCTTCATATATTTAGTTGGAGGTACTGAGCATTGCTATTTGTGTGCCAAAAGCTAAAAGTTCTCCGTTCTTTATTGATATTGATGTATGTCATTGATAATTTAGGGTTTCACGCACCCTGTCAGAACCTGTTTTTTGGAGGACGTTTTGGAATTGTCAGGCTACAGATTGACTCCTGATAATCAAATTGATGATTATGGTCAAGAAAGGATTTGGAAAATGAACAAACAGGCCCCTAGAAAAAGGAAAAGCCAAATTGCTTCTGTTGTAGAGGTATTGAAAATATCCAAACTATAATTGCTCCATTTCTTGACATTTTCCCCGTTTAATTAAGTTCATTTGCGGAAAATATTACCAGGATTCTTTAAGGGAAGCTGATTTCAAAGATTACGATCCACAAACACGAGAATCTTTGTCATGTTGGAATCCTGATTGCATGGGTTTTAACTTCATAGAATATATTTTATGCCATATATGTGAGGATGAAAGGCCAGGTGCTGTGTTGGTTTTTATGATTGGATGGGATGATATAAGTGCACTGAAAGAGAAGCTCCTTTTACATCCTCTTTTGGGAGATCAAAGCCGAGTTTTGCTTCTTATATGCCATGGATCAATGGCAAGCTCTGAGCAGGTAATTTGTTCCCTGTTGATGGCAGTTGACTTAACAATCTGCATACATTCCTTAGCATTTCATGCGCTCTATGCAAGCAATAAAAGTTACAATTTATGGTTAGAATAAATAAGAATAATGATGATGTTTCTAGAGACATGTTTACTCTTCAGAAATTTCTTGCATGCATAATCCTGTGTAGATGAAAGAAACATGTCAGATGTGCCTTACTGTCCTGCATACAAGTCATACTTGGATAATATCTTGTATATTGAATTTACAGAGATTAATATTTGAAGAACCTGAAGATGGAGTGCGAAAAATAGTGTTAGCAACAAATATTGCTGAAACGAGTATCACAATAAACGATGTTGTTTTCGTTCTTGACTGTGGAAAGGAAAAAGAATCATCATATGATGCTCTTAATAACACACCTTGTTTGCTTCCAACCTGGATCTCTAAGGTTTCTGCCCAACAAGTAAGGATATCTTCTAGTTGTTTTTCATCTTTGGCATTCATTATGTATAATGTGCTCAATATTACCAAAAAGCAATTTGCTTCTGCCATCTTTGATATATTTATACTGGGTTCTTTTCATGTTATTCTTTTCCTAGAGAACTTTGTGCAAAAGATCCATGTAATTCTGTAACTGTTGTGTTGGCTGAATGCTATCTTAACTGGGATACGCTATATAGACAATGTCCTAGTTTGTGTACGGATTCTTACATCACAACTCTTCATATTTGTGCTGCTATAGGCTTGGTTCATATTTAGTGAATAAGTAGGCATTGGGATGAGGGTAGCAGCCAGTTCTACTTGAATAGCAAGATTGGGGGGAAAGATACATACAAATAAATTAATAATCATGATACTCTTTCTTTTTAGATTTATATGATAAGTGATACTATTTGTATGTAATTATTATTATCATCTACGTTCAAGAAAATGAAGTGCCAATTACATAGAAAGGTATCAATCTACTTTCAGAGGCAAGGCATGGGGGGTGGGGGAACCGATATATAAGAGAGAAAGTTGGAGTAGGGTCTATTGTAGAAAAGATGGTAGAACCTCGTCTCAGGTGGTTTGGACATGTGGGAAGAAGATTAGCAGAGCACTTGGTTAGGAAGGTGGACAGGTGGCGAATGGTAGAGGAAGACCTAAAAAAATCATACATGAGGTGGTCAAAGAAAATATACGTGTCAACAGTCTCACTGTAGACATGATACATGATAGAGCACAGTGGCGTCATTTGATCTATGTAGCCGATCCCACCTAGTGGGATAAGGCTTTGTTGTTGTTGTTGTAGTTGTATTCTATTTTATTTGAAGCATATTGTGTGCATAAAGTATTCATGGAAAATGATATTGTATTCATGAACATCTAGGCAGATGCCAGTATAATTTTTGGGCCTAATTGAAGTTTCTCATTATCTGCTTAAAATGCCAGCTGCAGCCTAATTTATCAACTTTGTGGCAAACCTCAAATGCACCCAGTCCACTGAAACTTACTATCTAGTTTATTATCCTTATGAATATATATGATATAATATAACGTGAATCTTTGGGTTATAATGTTAAGCTATCTAACTGATTGCTTTGTTTGTGCCATTTTATAAAAGAGGAAATTGCCATTGGACTCAGATAGCATTATCTAAGTGCAATTGCCATCCTGGATATGAAGTGAGAAGTTTTTAGATCTCAAATGCTGATTTTATTGTCTTTTTAACTTGAAATTTTTATAGAGAAGAGGAAGAGCTGGTCGAGTTCAACCAGGAGAATGTTACCATCTCTATCCTAGATGTGTTTATGATGCTTTTGCAGAGTATCAATTGCCGGAAATTTTGAGAACACCTTTGCAATCTCTCTGCTTGCAAATTAAAAGTTTAAAACTTGGACCGATATCAGAGTTCTTGTCTAAGGCATTACAGTCTCCAGAGATTCTTGCAGTAAGGATAAAATAATAACCTCCGTTTCAGTTCTATCATTTTATCTCCAGCTGTACATGTGCAGTTTTTTACTCACTATTTCTGAAATGAATTTGCTTGTTCACGCTGTGTTGATTATTTGCGTTTGTATCTGCTTTGTTTACTTATTTTATTCACAGGTGCAAAATGCAATTGAATATTTAAAAATAATTGGAGCTTTTGATGACAATGAGAATCTGACTCTTCTAGGTTAATCTCTTACCAATACATGAAAGTCTGGCTTATTAATTGTTATTATTCAATTTGAAGCCTCATAGTTGATCTGTCAATTGATAGGGCACTACCTGACAATGTTTCCGATGGAACCCAAACTAGGGAAGATGCTTATATTGGGTGCTATCTTCAATTGCCTGGATCCCATATTAACTGTCACTGCCAGCCTGAGTGTGAGAGATCCATTTCTAGCACCGTTGGACCAAAAAGATGTAAGTTGTACTTGTGTTGAATGATTGCAGCTTTATCCTTTCAATAAGAGGTCATTTGACTCTCGCTTGTGTTTCTATGTTCCTCGGTTCTTCGGTTCTGGATTTCTACAGAAACATACAATTGAAGTGTTTGAATGTATTATATTATCAAATGTACAGGAAATCAGCCTCTTTATAGAGGAATTATAGAAATAGAAATAACTAGAAAATAGGAAAGAAGAAAAAAATACTAGCCTAAAATAAAGGAAAGATTTCTAATCATAAAATCTCTAAAATTAAGCTAAATCCAAAAAGGAAAAGATTTATAATTAATTCTATTTACATAGAAGATTCATGAAAGGAATTAAGAATCTGATTTTGATTTGATTTAGTCAACACTTCCCCTCAAGCTGGCTTGAAGATATCATTCATTGACAGCTTGCTTATTATGCTATCAAAAGTCTTCTTGGGTAATCCTTTAGTTAGAATATCTGCTAATTGTTCCGTGGTTGGAACATATGAGATGCAAATCTGTCCTCTCTCAATCTTTTCCCTGATAAAATGCTTGTCAACTTCAACATGTTTAGTTCTATCATGCAACACTGGATTATGAGAAATGAAAATTGCAGATTTGTTGTCACAATACAACCTCATTGGTGGAGAAATGGAAACTTTTAGTTCTTGTAGGATTTTCTCTACCCATATTGCTTCACATATTCCATGAGCCACTGCTCTAAACTCAGCTTCTGCACTACTTCGTGCCACAACACTCTGTTTTTTACTCCTCCAACTAACCAGGTTTCCGCCAACAAAAGTACAATACCCAGATGTTGACCTTCTATCCATGACATTCCCAGCCCAATCTGCATCTGTATAAGCTTCTACTTGAAGATGTCCATGCTTTTTATAGAGTAACCCTTTCCCAGGCGACCCTTTCAAGTACCTTAGGATTCTAAAGACAGCATCCATGTGTTCTTGACCAGGTGAATGCATAAACTGGCTTACCATGCTCACAGCAAAGGCTATATCCGGGCGTGTATGGGATAAATAGATTAGCCTCCCTACCAACTGCTGATATCTCCCTTTGTCCATGACATTTTCTGGTTCAGCTGGCTTCAATTTTAAGTTAGGCTCTATAGGTGTTTCAGCAGCTTTACAACCAAGTAATCCCATCTCTTTTAAAAGATCTAGGATATACTTTCGTTGGTTCATAAAAATGCCTTCCTTAGACTTTGCAAAATCAATTCCAAGGAAGTATTTTAATGAGCCAAGTTCTTTGATTTCAAATGCTTTGGCAAGCTTCTCCTTCAAGTCTTTTAGCTCCAAACAGTCATCACCTGTCAGAATAATGTCATCCACATATACAATTAAGATGGCAGTTTTATTAGCTGCTGAATGCTTATAGAAAAGTGTATGGTCAGCTTGGCTTTGAGTATAACCAAGTCCCTTCACCACCGTTCCAAGTCGTTCAAACCAAGCTCCTTGGGGATTGTTTCAATCCATAGAGAGATTTCTTTAGTTTGCACACTTTATTCCTCCCTAGTTCAGTTTCAAATCCAGGTGGAAGTTTCATAAACACCTCTTCCTCTAGTTCCCCATTCAGGAAAGCATTCTTTATATCCAATTGGTGTAAAGGCCAATTGTAATTCGCAGCAAGAGATAAGAGAATTTGCACAGAACTGAGTTTGGCAACTGGAGCAAAAGTCTCTCGATAGTCTACTCCATAGGTTTGTGTATATCCCCTAGCTACTAACCTAGCTTTATACCTCTCTATGTTTCCATCAGCATTGCACTTGATGGTAAAAACCCACCTGCAGCCAACCAACTTTATATTCTGTGGCAGATCTACAATCTCCCAAGTTTCATTTTTCTTGAGTGCATGCCACTCTTCCATCACTGCTAATTTCCAGTTGGGATCATCTAGTGCTTCCTCTATGTTCCTAGGCTCAAACAGATTTGTAATTTTAGAAGTAAAAGCTCGATGTTTTTGAGAGAGATTTTGGTAAGAGACATAATTGGAAATAGGATGGTTGGTGCTGGTTTTAAGTACCTTTTTGGTGCAGGTTCTGGTTTCTTTCCTAAGGGCTATTGGCAAATTATTATTAGAAGTGACAATTTCAGATTTACCTGGAAGTTCCTGAAGAGTTGGGCCGTCTTCCGGGTTTTCAGATTGGGTTGGTACAGAGATGATGGGCTGGTCTCTAGTCTTCTTGGGATATTTCCGAACATAACACCGAAGCTCCTTTTCTTGTGGTATTTCTTTTCCTGTTTGGATTCCAACTAATTCTGGCACAATTTCAGAATTGGTTTTCACATCTTGTTTTGCAATTGTTTCAGAATTTACTTGATTAGTGAAAGTTGTATCCTCAATATGTAAGATAGGAGTGGGTAAAGGTTCATGCAAAAAATTTTCTTCCCTTAGACTCTCCCCTTGAAGAAAATTTTTCTGAAAAAAGGTTTCATGTTCCAAAAAAGTAACATCCATTCTTACATGAAATTTCTTGGTGTGTGGATTGAAACATTTATAACCCTTTTGACTTGGGGAATAGCCTATAAAAATGCATTTTTCTGTCCTTGGATCAAGTTTACTTCGATATGAAGGTGTATGTAAAAACACAGTGCAACCAAATACTTTTAAAGGTAAGTCAGAATGCAACCTGCATGCTGGAAAATTCTTTTTGAAAGTATCCAACGGTGTGCAGTAATTTAACACACGTGTGGGCATTCGATTTATGAGATAGGCTGCTGTTAGAACAGTATCTCCCCATAAATACTTTGGAACATTACCCTCAAACATAATGGCACGTGCTACTTCAAGAAGGTGTTTATTCTTCCTTTCAGCAATGCCATTTTGTTGGGGTGTATTAAGGCATGTAGATTAATGTTGAATACCTTTTTTTTGAAGAAATTCTCCAAGATTTTTGTTAAAGTATTTAGTGCCATTATCACTTCTTAATATTGAAATTTGTGTGTCAAATTGTGTTTCTACCATTGTTGAAAAATACTGAAAAATTTTAGAAACCTCAGATTTTTCATGCATGAGATAGATCCAACATAGTCGTGTGTGGTCATCAATAAAAGTTACAAACCATTTTTTTCCAAATTGAGTTGTTATTTTCGATGGACCCCATACATCACTATGAATCAAGTGGAAAGGTTTAGATGCATGATAAGGTTGAGAGTAATAAGGAGCTCTATGACTCTTTGAACGAATACAACTTTCACATTTAAGTAAGGAAGAATCAATATTTTTAAACAAACTTGGAAACAAGTGTTTGAGATATGGAAAACTAGGGTGTCCTAGTCTATTGTGCCAGAGAATTATTTGGTCCTTTATAGGCATAGAACTTATACCACTAAATCCTTGAGCTATTTTATCCTCCGAAATATCCTCAAAGTGATAAAGCCCATCCATCATCTTAGCACTGCCAATCATCTTCCCCGAAGTCCGGTCCTGAAAAATACCATGAGTGTCAAAGAATGTCACAGCACAATTGGAATCCTTGCAAATTTTACTAATAGAGAGAAGATTACAAGAAAGCTTTGGTACATGTAGGACATTTCTTAGGTCAATGTTTTTGGATAGTTTAATTGTACCTTTTCCAGCAATAGATGAAAAACTACCATCAGCAACTCTAATTTTTTCATTTTCAAAGCAAGGAGAATAAGTTTTAAATAAAGGGGAGAGGCTGGTCATATGGTCAGATGCACCTGAATCGACAATCCATGGTGCATTCAAGTTTGAGGTGCAGTTAAGGAACATAGGAATACTAAAATTACCTGTTTGAGCCAAAGAACAACTAGGAGTACTAGACACAGAACTGGAATTTAACAGCCTTATGAGCTGCTCAACCTGTTCCTTACTCAATGATGATTTTTCAGCCTCATGAGCAGTTGGGGTAGGGCGTATTTTGGGACCAGGTTTGCTGCCTTTAAGATGTGCTGGTTTTCCATGAATCTTCCAGCAGGTTTCTCGGGTGTGACGAGGTTTGTTGCAGTGGTCACACCAAAGATTGGAGGGGTGCTTCTGATTTGATGAACTTTTAAGTGCAGCAGGTGCCACTAAAAGTGCATTAGACTCCAAAGAGGTCTGTTCAGTCTTGCCTTTTCCCATCATCACAGCTCTACGAGTTTCTTCTCTTCTAACTTCAGCAAATACTTCTCCAATTGAGGGTAGGATTGCTCTTCCAATAATTCTGCCACGAACTTCATCTAGCTCCACGTTGAGGCCTGCAAGAAACTGGAATATCCTCCCTTCTTCCACTGTTTGTTGGTGGTGTTTGGCATCAGCGGCTGAATTCCACTTGTAGTTATTGAAGTGGTCAAGATCCTGCCACACCCGCTTCAATGTGTGGAAATATTTGGTGACATTGTCACTCCCTTGTTGAATTTCTCTAGCTTTTAGAGTAAGTTCATAAATCTGGGATTTATTCCCAAGATCAGAGTACATCTCCTTGACACTATCCCACAATTCTTTGGCTATGGTATAGTACATGTAGTTACTGCTGATATCCTCCTCCATTGAGTTCACCAGCCATGTCATCACCATGGAATTTTCGGTATCCCACACATGATATTGTGGGTCAGTGATGTTAGGCTGGCTTCGCTCACCGGTGAGATATCCAATCTTCCCTCTTCCACGGATATACATCTGAGCTGATTGAGACCACCTAAGGTAGTTTGACCCATTGAGTCGAAATGTGGTGATCTGAACTGAATGGGAGTCACCACTAACTAGTATCCGTTGCTCAGATTTTAAATCTGATGGAGTAGGAGTGGTGTTCTCCTTCTGTTCAGGATTAATGACTGAGGAACTGTCAGCCATAGCTATAAATCAGAGGCACAGTGCAGAGTTCCTGCTCTGATACCAAATTGAAGTGTTTGAATGTATTATATTATCAAATGTACAGGGAATCAGCCTCTTTATAGAGGAATTATAGAAATAGAAATAACTAGAAAATAGGAAAGAAGAAAAAAATACTAGCCTAAAATAAAGGAAAGATTTCTAATCATAAAATCTCTAAAATTAAGCTAAACCCAAAAAGGAAAAGATTTATAATTAATTCTATTTACATAGAAGATTCATGAAAGGAATTAGGAATCTGATTTTGATTTGATTTAGTCAACACATACGGCATAATAATGAATTGGGAACTTTTTATGTTTGTTTTATATTTCAAACTTGAAACACCAAATTCAATTAAAATTATAAAATGGCAAACCAACTCTACCTATGTTATGTTCCTTTGTTGCATAGCTTTACATAATAAATCCTAAGGTTTGATAAATGAGGAGTTATGTTAGTTAGTCCTAGCCATGCAAGGCTTTGTTGATGCTTCATAATATGGATCACTAATGTCATAGTGTTAATGTTAGCATTGGTACCAGTGAGAATTAGGAGAATATAGGAATGTGTAGCAGGTGTAAGAATGGAGACATAAAAATTCTCATTAACTGCTTTTGTAAATAGTGGTGTTGATTAATATTTCTTGGGTATTCACTTACACCAGGGGTATGTCGTGAACTTCCATCCTCCAATAACTCATACGCTATGAGCTCCATTAATACAATTGAATTGAGACATTTCACCTTATTGATCAATTTTTAAAATTTCGTCAAAATTTTATCACCACCTACCCGTTTATTGGAGCTAATTAAAGCCAGTAAGCAGTGGCTATTTAGCTTCCGTTTAAGGGCCAACAATAATCTCACTTGGAAATGAATGCTTCTAAAATTGTTGTTTCTATGGGTGGTCAGTGATACTAGAATCAGTTTATGTTTTTTCTGACATTTTCTCAGTGTAAAGAGTTAGTTAAAAAGAGTAATATTTCAGTTCCGTTTAAATTATTCAATTTTGGACAGTATCACTACAGCAACAAGCATTGGTCCCTTAGGCTTGTCAGTCAGTGCTCAAGGACCTTATTACGAGGTTTTTATCTGGTATTTGATTTATCAAGTTTTTCATTATAGGTTGCAGCTGCAGCGAAGTCTCAATTCTCCCATGATTATAGTGATCATCTTGCCCTTGTGAGGGCTTATGATGGCTGGAAAGATGCTGAAATAGACCTCGCTGGACAAGAATACTGCTGGGCAAATTTCCTTTCTTCACAATCCATGAAAGCTATTGATGCCCTTCGGATGGAATTCTTATCCCTTCTCAAGGATATTGGAATAGTTGATAGCAATGCAACAAACTGCAATGCGTGGAGCTATGATGTGCATCTTATACGAGCAGTTATTTTTTATGGGCTATATCCTGGAATTTGCTCTATTGTGGTATTTTTTTTCTTTTTTCCTTTATTATTTTATATTTATATTGCATAAATAGTATAATTTATTATGGAAAGTAGAAACTTTTTAGCGAGTGTTCAAATTGCATATGGAGTCCATGTCTATGCGGTAGGTAATTAACTATGATATATTTTCATTTGCAGCATAAAGAGAAGTCATTTTCTCTGAAGACAATGGAGGATGGTAAAGTGCATCTTCATTTGGTTAGTCCATTCAAATTTATTAATTTGCCATGGGTTATAAAACTGTAGGCGTGTTTTAGATGTCATCATTTCAACCTTCTGTTCTTATTTTTTCCCATATTGATTACGTGTTTGTTTCATTTCCCTAGAATTCAGTGAATGCTCGAGAAAGCAAAATTCCATATCCGTGGCTTGTTTTTAATGAGAAGATAAAAGTGAATTCGGTGTTCCTTCGTGACTCAACTGCTGTGTCTGACTCAGTGGTGCTTCTTTTTGGTGGAAAGATCTCAAAAGATGGTGTTAGTTCCTTTTCTTTTTCTTGGGGTGCTCGTGTTTATTTTATAAAATATTGCAGTTTGGAATTAACCTCTAAAATGTTCTGTAGTGTTTTATATTGTTTACATTCCTGTTCTGGCAGGATGGTCAATTAAAAATGTTAGGAGGGTATCTGGAGTTCTTAATGAAACCTGCTGTTGCTGAAATGTTTCAGAGCATAAGGAGGAAACTAGATGACATCATTCAGAGCAAAGTAGGTGCAAATTTATTTCATTCTCATACAAACTACGTTGATGAAATTGAGTTAAAATTTTAATATACTATTGAACTTTGCAGCTACTGTTTCCGATGATGGGAATACACTTATTTCACGAGCTGCTTTCTGCTGTACGGTTGCTGATTTCCAAAGATAAATGTGAGGGCAGATTTGTGTTTAGCTGCCAGGTCATTAAACCATCGAAACCATCTGTGATGACCTTGCAACCAGCATTGGTTTCAAGGACAGACAGTGGACCTGGTGGCGATAATTCTAAAGGTCAGCTCCAAACTCTTCTGGCTCGTGCTGGATGTGCTGCACCCATCTACAAGACTATGCAAATACAGAACAATCAGTTTCAGGCTGCGGTCGAGTTTAATGGTATACAGATAATGGGCCAACCTTGTCACAATAAAAGGACTGCGGAAAAAGACGCCGCGGCTGAGGCACTGCAATGGCTTATGGGTAAAAGACAGGCAGAAAACGAGTACATGGATCACAATGCAGTGATGCTAAAGAAAAGCAAGAGGGATCATAATTAAGCAATCAACTGTAATGGGTTTTCTGTGAGGGTAACAAACGGTCCAAGATGGATGTACTTGTCTAGATTTTTAAGGTCCTTGCTCAAGTCTTTGAACTCCAGAAAAAATGGATTAGTTCCATTGTTGATATATAGCTCCGGGGCTTGAGCCAATTCATGCTCATACAACAACAATCTCCAATTTAGCGTGCATTGTGTTGATTCAATCCGAGGTTGGAGTTGCCTACCCTTGATCAAAGCAAATCATGGATGATTTATGAGCCTGAAGAAATAAATTGTGAATTGAAAGCCTAAGATAACAGTCTAATCTGAGCCGTTTGACAAAGGAAAATTTTTTGCAACTGTTCATGTTGTTGAGTTAATTTTGGGATAAGGTTCTTCTAAAGTGTTTTTATATTCAACATGACAAATTCGAAGGTCTCTTAGCTACACTCAATCAGTATTGTACACGAGAAATGTGAAGACTAATTTGATATCTTCTGCAACAGAAAGAGCTTCCATTCTATATTTAGGTGAAACATGTATGTGAAAATATAAAGAATGAATTTTTAAAGTATGTTTGGAATTGATATTCAATGAACTTGGCGAGGGAAACAAATTTTGGTCAAGCAGGAGTTCGCATTAATGTGATCTATGTTGCTTCACTTTCTTTTCCTTTTTTTTTTTTCGGTTTTCACGTCTGATTGTGATTTCTGTTTGAGAAATAATTTAGGTATAATGAATGTTATTTCGGCAGCGATAATTAAAAAGGAAAAGACTAAGATTAGGGGGCAGCAATTTTGTTAAATTATGGCTTGCATGTAACTAGCAAAAAAAAAATGAGTCACTGGATGAAATCTCACACCAATTTCACACCATTAAAACCATTATTGATGACTATTTGATGACTACAAATCACAAAAGTTGTTAGCCCCTAACATTTCTCAATTAAAAATTGTCTGGTTAAAAAGGGGCTTGGGCTTCATAGTGCATTGTTTGTATTGTCCTGTAATTTTTTTTTCATTTCATTGTCTTCAAGATATACTGTAACGAAGCGTGATTATGTTTTATAGTCACTTCTATTACTTATAAATGAAAATTCATAAAATTTGTCCAGTTCATTGTTCTCTTATGTTTATATTTTCATCATTTCACCACTTAACTTTTAGGATGCATCACTTGGAATATACTTCTAAAATATTTTAACTATTTTAGATACAAATACAATTTGTAGACAAATAAATTAAAGAAATATTAAAACAAGTTGATCACAAATCGTTTTAGGCACTGTCTTTAAAAATTTACTACCGTCTTACCTATAGATGGAATAACTTCGACAAAAATCTTTTAATATTAGATGTGGATCATTAAAATATAGTCTATACCAATATTCTCAAAACACTTTAACGATGCTCAACCAATCATTATTAATATTCAACCAACCAACTATCATTAATGTTTTCCAACGTTCATATTGCTTAGCTAGAATTCATTAATTTTTTTTTTTTTTTGGTAAGTTAGAATTCATTAATTTATTTTTATCAAATTAGCAAAATAGAGTCCCAATCTATCCATGTGCATGTGAGAACCATCAGCCATTCAGCCTATTTAATCAAGAATAGGGTACACACTAATATTCTCGAATACCTTTAGTTCATATTGCTTTTAGTTGGAATTCATTAATTTTTTGTTTTGGTAATTCATTAATTTTTTTGTTCAATTAGCACAATCAAAGCCTAATACCTAAGCAAGCCCAATCCATTCATGTGCTGTGAAAGCCCATCAACCTATTTTAATTTCATTGCCTGTAAGCATCACATTTTTTTCACTGACCCAGAAAATAAAAGCATCCCATTCCGTAAAGGTTAACTAGACCAGTCATCATATTCTGGGTTAAGTACTTTTTTCGTCTTTAAAGTTCGGGATGAAAATTCAAATTGTTTCCAACCTTTTTTTGTTATTAAAATTATCCTCAACGTTATAAAATGTTATAAAATCATCATTTTATCCATAAACAACATTTTAAAGACAATTTATCCTCTAAAAAAAAACCCTTCCCTTCCCCACTAATCCCCAACCCCCCTTCAGACTTCATCATCATAACCGAGCTTCTTTCTCTCTCTCTCTCTCTCTTTCTTTCAGTCTCCTTTTCTCCCTTATGACTAACTCCTAACCACTTTTTTCATCATCACCGAGCCTCTTTCTCTTTCTCTTTGTCCCAATCTCTTTCTCTTCCTCACCACTAATCCCACTCATCTTCTTCTCATCACCATCACCATCACCATTATCATAATCACCATCACCATTATCACAGAAACAAAGATTGAATCACATCACCATCACCATTATCCATCACCATCACCATTATCCACGGCGGAATTAAACGACGAATTGGAAGCATTTTTTTGAGAAGAAGGTTACTGAATTGAGAAATGAGAGAACGACTCTGGGAGGGGGCTATTGCGAATAGAAAGGGGATGACAAGTTCAGTTTCTGTCTCACTCCAAACTCGAAGAAAAAAACTGCTTTCGCATGTCATCGATGACAGTTTTGATCTTCTCCTATAAAGTTTCTTGTGATATTTTTAGCAGAGAGATTATATCAGTGAGCATCTTTGAAAGAGATGATGGATTTTCTTGTGGTTAATTTGAACAACATTCTTTGTGTTCACCTGAAGAACGAGAAGGGCACTAAAGAAAAGAAAAAAAAGGGTCGTTACTCTCTCAAAAGGGGGCTCTCTTTCTCTCTTTTTTGTTCTTCCTTTTTTTCTTATTTTTTTTTAATTTTTAAAGAACATATACATAATTTTTTTTTTAAATTTTTTTAATTTATGTTATTGCTAATTTTGTGGATCTTGTTGTTATTATTGGATTGTTAATTTATTTTGTGGTTAGATTTATGGTGTAATCACAGTGATGATAATGAAGCAGATTTATTTTGTTGTTATGGTGTAATTATGGTGATGATGAAATGGGATTTAATTTTTTTTTGGGAGCTGATGATGGTGGTGGGATGGGATTTGGGATGGGTGGGAGGAAGGGAATTGGGGGGTGTGGGGAGGGGGGAGAGACGAAGAGATACTGGGAGTGGGGTGGGGTAGGTTTTTTTAATATTATCTTTATTAATAATTAAGGGTAATTTGGTCAAAAAATATAATTGAAGTAAAAAAAGACGATTTTATAACGTTTTATAACATTGAGGATGATTTTAATAACAAAAAAATATTGGGGACAATTTTGATTTTGGCCTTAGACCTTAAGGACGAAAAAAATACTTAAACCAACTATTCTAGTAACTGATTTACTGATTTATTAGTCTAACCGGTTCAACCGTAATTTAACCAGAATAACT
This sequence comes from Arachis ipaensis, assembly GCF_059453495.1. Taxonomy (NCBI): domain Eukaryota; kingdom Viridiplantae; phylum Streptophyta; class Magnoliopsida; order Fabales; family Fabaceae; genus Arachis; species Arachis ipaensis. The sequence goes on from NC_142442.1 coordinate 32,265,028, forward strand.
ATTTTATAATAAAATAATAAATAAAATATAAATAAACACACTAAAATTAACAAAAATTAACTATATTTAACTAAGATTAACAAAATTTTCAAACATAATTTTAACAAGATCAGCACAATAATTAACATGCTTCAACAAAAATTAACAAAATTTTCAAACTAATTTTAACAAGTTCAGCATAATGATTAACAGAAAAAAAGGCACTGAATGAACACTGTCAACTCTGCAATTGCTTTGTTTTTTAGAACGATAGTTCTGGAATAACCTCCTTTCCTTCCCAACAGCTTCAAAGTAATCTCTACCTCATCCCACAATAAGTTATATCCATTAGAAATGATCAAACCACATTCATTTTGTATGAAAAATAGTTTTAAGCATATCTTACACCCTGAACATGGAAAGCTTCATTGCAAGAAGTGCGGAGCTGCATACGACCGGACGAAGACACGGTGGTGTCTGAGAACAACGCACGGCGGTACTGAGTGAGACCCTTGCGACGGTAGGGGAGTAACCTAGTGCTTGTGTTTTGGGGGTAGGGGCTGTATACTTGTATAGGAGAAGGAGAAGTGGGAAACCTACGCTGCCCTGCTTGAGGGGAAGGAGAAAGGGTTTCTTTTTTCTTTTTAAAGAAAGTGCAAAATGGAGAGCAGATGAAGACGACAGCTAGCACGATGGCAAGACGACGAACGCTCGAGGAAGAAGCTGCGCGCTTGCGATTGGTGAGTCTGAGAGCGAATAAGGGTTGGAGAGGGTTACAGTGGAAGCTCGACAGACGGTGGCAATGCTCACTCCTTATGACGGCAGTGGAGGATAGGGTTACGGGTAGCTCGTTGTTGTTGCTTACTTGCTTTGAAGGAACTAGGAACTAGGAAGAGGTTTGGGGCAGGGCCATGGCATCTCCTTTTTTTTCTAGAAAGCATAAGAAACGGCATCGTTTTGATGAAACCGGCTAGTTCCGATTCTGGTTCGACCGATCGGTTCCTGACCAGTTTAGCGATTCAAATCCAATTTTTGATGGAACAATTTTAGACAATAAACTGAACCGTTAATACTACCAATTTACGGTTAAATTAGTCTGACCGGCTAATCCGGTCTGGTTTTTTAGAACCATGCATTCCATAATATCAAGACAGAATGATGGGGGATAGTCCAAGGCCTGAACCTAGTTTGGGAGTTAGGGCTAAAGCAAATAATTCTTGAAAGTGACTCCAGTGTTGTGATTAACCTGATAAATGGAGAGAAATGTTATGAGAAACAATGCAATTATCAGAATAATTTATGAGATGAATAGAAGAAATTGGACAATTCTTTTTGTACATACATTTAGAGAAGGCAATAGGAGTGTTAATTGCCTAGTATTAAAAATGAGCATACATTTGGAGAAGGGATTTTTGTTTTGGAATAATCCCATTTAGAATTTATTACTATTCTCTTGGAGGATGTTAAAGGTAGGGGTGTTCATGGTCCAACCCGACCCGAAGACCCGCTCCGGCCCCGAACCTTTTAGGGGCTAATTTGGTGTGATTTCACCAAGTCTAGGGTCGGGTAAGGGTCTCAAAAATAGACCCGGTCATTATTTTGGGTCGGGTCCGAGCCATAGCTCAGGTCACCCGAACTTGGCCCGGTGGCCCGGTCATCATACACAATTAATATTTTGTGTTATTAGTGATGGATGATGGCTATTCTTATGTGGAATTTAAGTATTATAAATCTTAATATTTTGTGTTATTAGTCATTATAAGACTATAAGTTAATTTTTTATGTTTAAAATGCATAAGACTTTAGACTAATGCATAATATTATATTATTTGTATTGATTTAAATATTTGGTGTTATTAGACAATATTAGTATTGATTGTGGTTATGCTTTAATTTTAGGAAAGGGTTAGTTCTTGTTATATTTTTCCAAGTGAATTTTACCATGTCCAATAATGGTTGGAGTCTTGGAAATTTAGATATTTTCACATGCTAGCTTACAAGAAAGTAATGTTAACGGCTCGGTTTTCACCCGGTTTTTACTCGGTATAATTATGGCCCGAAAGTGTGTAGGTTTTCTCGGGTCTAGGGCCGGGTTTGGGTCTAACAAATAGGCCCGATATATATTTCAGGTCGAATCTGAGTCACATCAAATCCGGTTTCACCCGGCCTATAAACACCCCTAGTTAAAGGAGCTACCTTATCTCGTCTTATTTGTAATTAGTTTTTTTTTTTTTACTTCTATTCCGTTTTAATACCAAAAAAGAAAAGATTTTAAGGTTTCATAATTCCCTTTTATATAGGACTAAGTTTAAAACACAATTACAATATTAGTGCATTTCAGTAATTCAAGTTTGCTTAGTGATTTAAGTACAAGTCAGAAAAAAGTTTGAAACTACGTTGCATAGGCAACCAAGGCGTATCTCTCTCTGAAAAACAAGAACGAAGCCCCTTGAGGGCCGCCGCCGCCTCAGTTTGGACTGCAGTGACCCTCCTCTACTTCCTTCCCTCTTTAAATCTTCTTCCATCTCTACTCTTCTTCTTTTCTTTCCCCTCCATAACTATCCATCATCTTCCTTTTTTACTATGTCACTCTCACATTTCGCCAATCACACTTTTTACCACTGTCACTCTTTTTCGTTGTCCACATCTTTCTACCATCGTTTTCTTGTTATCACCCATCTTTTTCCTCTCCTTCGTATCCCTTTTTTGTTTATTGTTTATTGTTCTGTGCTTGTTCTTTTTTTTTTTCAGAGATCTAAATTAAAGATCCAGATCTAGATCTAAAATAATTCGTTTGCAGTTGTTCTCTTTTTTTTGTGGTGTATTGGTCCTATTTATAGGTGTTTTAGATATGGTATTACAGATCTGAGATGAAGATTCAACGAGAAAAATTTTTTGTCTATGAAATTCGAAAAGCCTTTAGATCTATTTAGAAAAGAAGAAGAAAGGATATTTTTCTGTGTTACATTTTCTATGTAAAATTTAAAACAAAAGAGATTGTGATTCATCTTTGTTTCTATTTTATAAGATTATTTGTAATCAAACTCTGTGTTTCTTCTCAAATCATAATTCAACATAAAATTTATCTTATTTTCTTATTTAGTTTTAGATTTAATGTGTATTCTATAATTTATAAGTGTCTTGACTATTTCTTTAAATTAAAGTTTTTTTCCATAAAAAAAAGTTTGAAACACAATAACACAAGCGCATCACTAATTTAATTTATTTTAGTTACTTTTGGAGAGAAATTTTTTTGTATCTTTTGGACAATAACCGTAAAAACAATATCACATTGCTAAAAACAATTTTGACGAAATATAGCTGATGTGGCTGAAAATTACTCTAAAGATTTGTTCACAACTTAGATCTAATAGAAGCTTTTGTAAACCAACCAAGATCACCAATATCATGAACACATAGTTAATAAGGTAAATCTTTCCATTTGAAGTTAAAAGAGTAACTTTTTCTATTAATAACTAAAGTGCTCTAGTAGATGATGGGTACACAAATACTTTCTTTCAACATTATTGGGACATAATATTCTTAGGTACTGATGTTTATTCGGTAATTAAAAATTTTTTCTTTGGTGAAAAATTGCTAAAAAGCTTTAACTATACACAAATAAAGTTAATAGCGCTCAAGATATGATAGAAACTCCACCCATTAGTTTGAGTATAGTAACCTACAACTACAAGATAATCGCAAAGTTCATGGCTCCCAGGTTATAGAAATTCATTCACAAAATCATTAGTCTCAACCAAAGTATTTTTGTGAAAAGGTAGATTAATATTTCCTAACATTTTAATAGCCCTGGACTCATGAGTGCATGTATTATTTAAAAGAAAAAAGAAAAATAGAAATGAATAATGTGTTGAAATAGATATAAAGTTAGGTATGACTGAAATCTATGATTGCGTTGGATAAAGATTCTTAAAATTTATGATGAAGAAAATATACTTTGACTAATGTTTTTTTTTTAGAGAAAAAACAAATTTTCATTCATAAAAATAGCCAAACGACATTTATAAATAATAGAAAAAAACTTAATTTTACAACTAAAAAATAAGATAAATATCTTTTTATGTTAAAGTTAAACTATAAAATGGGAGGAGGCGCAATGTTCGATTACAAAGAATTTTAAATGATAAAAATGGAGACAAATTAAAATTTTTCTTGTTTCTAGAACTACACAGATGTGTTACAACATAGTTGGATATTTTGTCTTCTCCTCGTCAGAGTAAATCTGAACATTTTTCTGATTTGTAAACATCTTTATGGAAAAATTTTTTTTCTCTAAATTTTGTTCTCGCATATATGAAGATTTGCCACAACCAAAACACTCATAAAAAGGGACACCACAAAAAAAAGCATATTAACCACAAGAGGGTTATTGAAAACTAGATTCCTAAAAAAGAGACTGAAAACATAAACAGAGATAAAGAAAAACAAAAAAACAAAAGAAGAAAAAAGAGTAGGAAGAAAAGGATAGAACATAGGAGTAAAAATAAGAGAAGAAAGTGGATGAAAAGTGAAAATCTTTATATTGAAAATGCCCAAAGAACATGGAAGAAGGAAGAAGGGAACAAAGGGAATAAGGGAGAAGGTGAGAGATGAGAGAAATAAGGCAGAGAAGGTGGAGACTTGAGGGAGAGGAGGGAGAGTGAAGGGCCACCGCTGTCAAGGTAGGGGTGGCGGCGGCAGCCCTCTCACAGCAGCTGACTATGTGTTACCAGGAGAGAGAAGAGAGCTTTAGCCAAGAGAGTAAAGGAAGCTCTTCTAGTCAGTTGCTTTGATCGATGTTGAATAAAGGTTCTATGGAACGTATTTCTACTATTTCTTTTTCTGTGATAGTTGAAAGTCAACTATTTAATATTTTTCTAACCAAATAAGAGTATTTGTTAAGATAATCCTTTATCTTGGCAGCAAATTAAATGAAAGTTTTAATGGATAAAAAATTAATTTAAAAAAATCAGCATGCTTTTTTAACAAAAATATTCTTCACAAACATCGTACACAATTAGTGAATCTAATAAAAATTTTGTATGTTGGATCATAAGATAGATATGTAAGATTACACTAACAATTGACAATTAAAAAAATCTTTAACTTTATCTGTAATAAGGTGAATCAAAAGTTGCTAAGTTGGAAATGTAGTTTATACCCTAATGGTATATCAAATATCCTAATACAAGTAGTAAAAAATACAATCATGTATATACCATTTCATGTTTTAAACTACTACCTAATGAAATTGATAATTTACATAGGACTATGACTAAATTTTAAAAGGGTCACAGCGGTGATGAAAGAAGAATGATATGGGAGAGACGGGAAAAGACGATGAAATTAATAAATTTGTATAAAAAGAAGGTTGAATTGTATTTATAATTTTTTTTTTAAAATTTGAGATAAACACTTTAAAAACTTTTTAAATCTTAACACTATATTTGGATCAAAGAAATTTGAAAGGAAAGAAAATATAAAGAAGAAAAATAAATAAAAAAAAAAGTTTTTCTTTAATTGGATGAGAAGAGAAATTAGATGAAAAATAAAAAATGTGATGTGGAGTCCATGTCAAATTTTTCACCTCAACCATACAAAGAAAATTGATAGAGAGTTAGCAAATAAGAGTAAAATTACAGACTTACTCTTTGTGTAACATAGAAAAAGTAATAATAAATTATAATTTATATATAATATAAGTAAAAATATTAATGTAATTTTACTCTATTATAATTTTCTTTCTTCTTATTTTTCCTTTCAACTAAGTAAAAGAAATTTTTTTTTCTATTTTTTTTATTCATTTTCTTTTCATCCAAACAAAAAAAAAAAAAATTCACTTTTCTTTCTATTTTTTTTTTCTCATTTTTCATCTTATATCCAAACAATGTGTAATAATAGTTTGCAATGGAAAATGTTACAGCGTAAGTTCGAAAATTTTGTATAAGATTTTTTAAACTAAATATGAGATATATACTTATGTTTTAAAGCAAAATTTCCTAACGTATCTTAATAAAAAATAAAATGTACTTCCGAATTCAATATAAAAGATAAGTTATAAAAACAAATATATAAGGATGTGTTTGTTCCTAAGAATAGGATAAGACAAAACATTGAAAATAAGACATAAAAGATAGAGACACACAATTTAGTATTCTTGTATTCTATTTGATGATAAAATAGAATAAACTATAAAAATTTAATTTATTATCTTTTTTTTCATTCAAAAATTTGAGAAGAAAAATATAATAATAAAAATATAATTATAAAAAATTGACAAAAATAATAAAAAAAGAATAAAAAATAAGTTATTTCCCTTATTAATGTCTTTGTGTCCTTCTTGTTAGGATGGACACAAAATACACTAATTTAATGTCTCTAGATACAATATCTCTATTCATGTCTCATCTATCAAACATGATTTTGTGTCTCAGTGTCCCGTCTTTATAAATAAACGCAGCTTAAGAATTTAGATGTATGATGTATAGTGCTTTGGCCTAAAATATCTACTTTTAGTACTCAAGTAACTTGAGAATTTTACTATTAGAATGAGTATACATAAGATATTCTTTTCTTTTTTTTTTTGGTGACTATAAGATATTCTTTTCTTAAGTCTTCTTGGATTAAATTCTTACTTAGAGTAAATTACAACCTAACCTAAAAATCCTAGGGTGTATTCTCATTTTCTGTTTTTATTTTCAATATTTTTTATTTTCTGGATTTTGTAAAGGAAAAAAAATAAAAAAAATAAAAATCTATTTTCTGTTTTTACCTTCTATTTTCTCTTTTTTCTTTATAAAAATCTAAAAATAGAAATAGAAACAACCACCAATAGTTTTGCTACCCAATCGCATGTTGGTTTCTCGTAGTGCGTCTGGAAATTTCGAAGGCAACCACCAATCGGATCTCCATTTATACACAACCAAAGATGATATGTCACATCCTGGAGTGTGATGGAACACCATCCCATGATAGGTAAAACGTGTGCGTATTCGAATGCCATCTCTCCACAAATATGGATATCGGGGTGTTGCTGAAACAAAAGTCCCTGAGCCTTATCGCATGCTCAAATCCAGCCTCTCTAAAGTACGATAAGAGAATATTTGAAGGAGCCATGGTGTGAGAAATTTGCCTAAAATGAAGCACTCTCGGTTGCAAACATATCAAATAACTAAAGAATTCAGTTTCTTTAAAAAAAAAATAAAACTAATGCAAATAATAATAATAATAATAATAATAATAATAATAATAATTAAATAACATAAATTAAAACAAGTAATTTGTTTTATATTTACTAAAAATATAAAATAAAAACAAAAAATACTAAATATCTGAATCAAATATTTCAAACTCTTCGTTTAAAATAATATAAAGAAATAAATACTCTTTTGGTCCTGGTTTAGGATGAAAATTAAAATTGTCCTTAATGTTACAATTATTTTTAAAATTATCTTTTTATAAAAAATAATTTTTGGATAGATTTACTCTTTATAAAAATTAATAATTACAATTTTCTTAAAAAATGGCCATCGTCGTCGTTGTCCAGGCGTCCTTCCAACATAATCATCGCCCTTCCATCACCTTCATTCCATTATTAATACCTCAACACCAGGCGCGGCCCCAGAATTACCTCTCACCAACAGCAATAACAAAAGAAAAGTGAAAAAGGAAGAAGAAGACGCAGTGGTGGTATAGTAAAAATTGCCTGCAATTGTGGCCATGAGGAGAGAGATAGCTCAAAGAGAGATTGAGAAAGAGAAAGAGAGAAGCAAAGAACGGAGAAGTGAGTGAGGAAGAAATTGAAGAAGAGGGATGAAGAGGGCGTCGCCACCAACTGTCTCCCAGTGTCGCCCTTCTTGATGAGCTACTTCTTAAGCTTCGACATAAACAACAACTGCCCTCTCGGAGTTTGTGAGCGCTTGCGGCATCGCCAATCACCACCATCGCCTTCGTCCTCGTAATAATCAAGGAACGCATCGTCGTAATCAATCAAGGGTTCTCCATTCTCAACAATAGATTGTGATACTTTGCCTTAGGAGGCATGCATAGTAATCTATCAAGGATTCTCCACATCGAGGAGCTTATAATCATCAAGGTTGCATTTGTTTTATGGGTCTGGGCTGAGACTGAGGACTAGAACTGAGTATTGTGTTTAGTAATTAGAGACTGGAACTAAAATTTTAATTTTGGGACACAAAATTTCAGTCCCTTCAGTACCTCCAGAAATTGGAGACACATGGAACTAAAATTTTTAGGGATAAAGACTAAAATTTTTTTAAATTTTTTTTCTAAAATACTCTCATTTAACTTTTTAAATTCCAAATCTACCCCTCAATTTGTATATTTATCTTAAACCAAACATGATATTGAGACATAACTCAATCTAGTATACTTTACACTAAACACAATATAGAGATTTAATTTAGTATCTATCTTTGAGTTTCTGTCTCCAACTCTCTATCTCTCAGTCCTGGGAGAGGTCTCCCTTCCAAACGCAACCCAAAGGTTCTTTGTCGTAATCTTTTGCTTTGCGATTTCATATTTTTTATTAATTTTGCAATAGATTGTGATACTTTACTTGATACATATTCAATAATCTTCTGTATTGGTTCAAGTTTGCAGAGGCATTGAGAGGGGGGGGGGTTGATCCTACTAAGGTGGATTGGTGATGCATCCGCATCTTTAGTTATTTTTCCTTTAGAATTTTATTCAATAAGCTAATGATTCTTGATAGAAAAGCAATGTTTTCATGATTTAATGTGCATTACTTTGAGTTAGTTTGAATTCATTTGTTATAGGAGAGTTTGGAGGAGAATTAGCAAAGATCAAGGAGGAAGAAGAGGTTAGGAATCATCATAAAGAAGAGACATAAGAAGGAGAATCAAATAGAGAATTCTATGGACCGAACAGAGATCTCCCTAGATAAGAAATCACCAAAGGAAGCTATGCGTGCAACATGGGAGGCCATGCGTGCAACATGAACATCAAACAGAGACCAATTGGTGCAAAGAAAAGCCATGCGTTGCACGTGGGACTCCATGCGTTGCACTTGAGGACCAAACAGAGGGCAATTGTACCAAGGGAAGCTATGCGTGCAATGTGAGACTCCATGTGTTGTACTTGGGGCATCAAACAGAGGCAAATTATGCTAAATAGAGCCATGCATGCAATGTGGATGATGGTGCATTGCACTTGGGGCATCAAATAGAGGCCAACTATGCCAAGGAAAGGCCATGTGTTGCACACATGAAGGGGTGCATTCCACGCACCAAATGGGCCACTCCCAGGGGCCTTAATTCACTCACCAAATTCTCTAATTCTTCAAACACTTAAGTGGGTAATTCAAGGCTTAACATAAGTCCATGAAGTCAAGAATTAATTGCAAATTATGGAGAAGATTAAGGGAGCTTATCTTGAAGAAAAAACTCTAAGAGAAGACTTAATTAATGAGATTTGATTTGATTTAATTTCCTTTTGGGGAATTAGTTTTGAATTCTGAATTCACTTTAGGGTTAGTATAAAAAGAAAAGGAGCCATATACATGGGTGGCTTCTTCCGGACATTTTACAATCTGAATTCTAGGTTTCTTTTTTATCATGAGCAATTAATCTCCTCTTGTTAAGGTTAAGAGCTTTGTTTATTATCATCGATTAATGTTATTACTTTTCTATTGTTGGTCTATGCATTGCTTTTTTTTAAAAATTTAGTTTTTGTTCTTCATGACAAGGGTTTCAATTTATTGGAAAATAGCTTGAATCTGAATTAAATTCTATGTGCATCTTGAAAAGGATTGTTTAATAGAATTAGGCTTGAAAACCTCTTCTAGTCTTCTCTCAATTCTAAAAGTTTTGAACTTGGCTTGATAAGTGACATTGAATCAATTGGGATTAAATCTTAAGAATTGTGTGGCTTATGAATCAGTACGTAGGCTTTATCTCTTATCATAATTGATGGATCAAGGAATTGACGATTTCTCAAGTTAAGAAAAACCGGATTGCCAAGGAATTAGGGTTTGGTTAATTAGGGTTCACCGTAAGATACATATATGCATGATCAAGATAGATAGTGAAAAATATTTTTCTTGAAGTTTTAAACATCTCTGAAACCTTAGCATTCCATTCATACTATTTTCTCAACAGTTTATAAATTGCCTTCATTTAATATCTTGTTTTTGCTATTTGATATTACTGAAACCCTAATTTGCAATTGTCTAATTAGAATAATCGATTAACTCTTGTGTGCTCAGTCCGTTAATCCTCGTTGGAACGATAACCCACTCCTGTAGTATTACTTGATACAATTCGGTACACTTGTCGAGTTATGGTTTTTGTGAAATTCAGCATCAAATTTTTGGCGCCGTTGCTGGGGATTAACCGAGATTGACATCAAACCGGTTAATGATTGCCTACATTAGACCTTTATTTTTCTGTCTTTTTAATTTTTTATCTTACTCGAAATTTTCTTCACTGTGACATTGGGAATTCTACCTTTTTTATTTGCTTTTTCTCACTTTTGCATGCAGAGAAACAAAGACAAATCCTTCAGCAATTAAGGAAGAAATCTAGAATTCAAGATGAAAAAATTCAAGAGGAACTTGAGCAAGAAAGCATGGCAAACAACAATGCCAATGCAAGGAAGACTCTTGGAGACTTTGTTACCCCCACAAGTAATATTTGTGGGAGTAGCATAGTGAAGCCCACTGTGGAGGCAAATAACTTTGAGTTGAATCTTCAACTCATCACTCTGGCACAACAAAATTGCCAATTCAGTGGGAGTCCTCAAGAAGATCCTAATTTGTTCATTTTTAAATTTCTACAAATATGTGACATAGTCAAATCCAATGGCGTCTTGGTTGAAGCTTATCATTTGATGTTGTTCCCATTCTCTGTAAGGGACCAAGCCAAGCAGTGGCTTGAAACTCAATCGAAGGAGAGCATTGCAACATGGGATGATTTGATCAATAAGTTCTTAACCAAATTCTTTCCACCACATAGGTTGGCAAAGCTGAGACATGATATCTAGACTTTCACTCAGAAAGATGGAGAATCTCTCTATGAAGCTTGGAAAAGGTACAAAGAAATGTCGAGAAAGTACCCTTAAAATATGTTTGCTGATTGGGTACAACTCTAAATCTTCTATGATGGACTCACTCCTGCTTCTAGAATTTTATTGGATTACTCAGCTGGAGGATCCATGCATATGAAGGTCACTAAAGATGCTTTGGAATTTATTGAGATTGTGGCCATAATTAATACTTGTATTCCTCTAAAAGAACCATAAAGAGAGGAGTGATGGAAATAGACACTCTGGATATTATTTTGGCATGTTCCAAAAGTAATATGTCAACAAATTTTCTCACTCACACAGCAAATGGGACACACACAAGTCTCAACAATAGCTATACAAGTGAGTTGTAACTTGTGTGGAAGAGCTCACAAGGAGGAAGAATGTGAGTTGTTCAAGGAGGAGCAAGTAAATTACATGAAAAATTTTCAAAAGCCACCATCCAGTGACCCCTTCTCAACAACTTATAATCTCAGATGGAAGAACCACCACAATTTTAGTTGGGGCAATTAAGACAAACAAATTCACTTCACCTCACCACAACAATCCTAGCCAATACAACAACAAATTCACCAAAGACTTTCTTCTCTTGAAACCAAATTCTCTGCTCTAGAAACTAATTTTTTTCCCTTAAAACCACCATTAAAAACCTATCTCAAGCCACTACCATACACTACAAGAAAAAGGCGCATTTGTAACAAAAAATATTGTTACAAAACGTCAAAATTTTGAAACAAAAGTTTTTTGTAACAAAAAAAGGGTCCATTGCAGTAAGTCCCGTTACAAAAAGTTTTTGTAACGAAAAATGAAACTGTTACAATTCAATACCATATTTTGTAACAATTTTTTCTGATACAAAAAACCAGAAACCGTTACAAAAGTGGTAACAAATTTTGATCTTGAAGGTATTTTTCGTGACAGTCAATTTTTTTCTATCAAAAAATTTTGTTACAAAATGTAACATTATTTTGTAACATTTTTTTTCTTTCGTTACGAAAGCAAATTAATTATTTTGTCACAACTTTTTTTTATTACAAATTACATGCATAATTTATTAAATTATTTTTTAAATTAACTAATATATTAACGATTTTAATAAGCAAGTTTACATGTATATAATATGCAAAAATATACATAAGTCAAACAAGATCCTTTTAGCTAAAATTGTCTTGAAACAAAATAACATTAGCTAGTGAGTACATTGATTAGTTCAATCAAAACATAAAAGTTCTAACATAAAAGTTCAACCAAAACATAAAAGTTCTAACGTAGATTAGTGTCTCTATGCATCAAAACATTCTTGAGCCCTCAAGGTAGCATATGGTCACCATTTCAGCACTCCTGTAAATAAGAAAAACCAAAACAAAAAAGTTAGAAACAAGATATAACACTAATTATAATTTTTTCACTAAGTTTTATCTAAAATGTTTAGAAAAATTTCGGCAAAACCTCCCCTAAAACTTGGATATTTCCACCGTCCACGGTTCCAACAAACACAACCAATTCACAACTTATGTCTCAGCCATACCCAACCAAATTTATCAAACCAAATAATAGGACATTTGTCATTTTTCAACCATGACACAAGTAAAATGTGATAAATAGATCCATATACAAATTAAAATATACTAATATAAAATGGGAATCATCTACGAAAATGTATTAAAACCATAAGCAACTTTAGGAGTACCTTTAAGGTCTAGTTTGTTTCATTGTCAAAGCGCGCTATGAGAGAGTTCACAACAGCTTGTTGAGCTTCCAATTGAGCTTTCACTCGAGCTTATTCTTCCTTTTGGCGTGTTTGTTGCTTTTTAAGTTTTTCTTTGAGCACATCTATTTTCTTTGTTAGCTCCTCACAATCTTGCATTGCCTCTTGAAGTTGTACTTAAATCCTTAACTTAGATTTCTAAGCCTTTATGCCATAACCTAGCATCACAGTGACTATCACTTTCAAAGGGCTCTATGTAAACTAAATTCTAAAGCGGTTCTCTATAACTCCACAATACAAACTATCCTAATTCAATGCATTGTAAAAAACACAAAATCAATAACAAAATTGAATTAATATTTCTATGTTAATAATGATGATGTAGTTACCTAAAAACACAAAAATTTAAGAAAACAAAAAGTATCAAAATCACCAAAAAAATGCAAAAAATAGAATCAAAATAATAAGGCACTAGAGTAAAATAATCAGGCACCATAGAATTGTCAACTTTCTGATAAAACATAATTGAAACAACAGAAATTGAAAATGCCATCAGGCTCCAAAAATTGACTACCGGTAGTAAATGCTCCGAGTGGTTCCAGAACCTTTTTCTGATTAATTATCAAAACGAAACATCAAATATTAAGTTTGGAGAAAGAGTCAAATGCACATTGCACTTCAGCATTAGGCCCATTGCCTGCATCAACAACTATATGGAAACCACCCAATGGCTTCTCTATCAGTAGACAATGCAATATAAAAGATTAGCAAATAGGATCAGAACATTAAAAAAAACGACAGAGGAAAAACTGTAAATGCTACAATAAAAATAATAACACATAATGTATCCCAATTAGAACTCCATTATTAACCACTCCATTTACCAAACAACTATTTATTATCATACCAATATCAAGACATACCTATGCTTCCCGCTGCTTTGCGAACTGCCTTTACTAGGTCAGATGTATATACATTCATGTAATCAACTTGCTTAATAGATGATGAAGCCTTTCTCTCAGAATTTGCTAAACTTTCAGCTGTAAATTGATTGTATATATCAGCAGCTCGCTCTAATACGTCTTTGATATCAGTCTTTCCAAGTCCACCAGCATTTGTGAAAAATTTGAATCCATTCCGGTTGAAGGGCAGATGACTCGCTGTTCACATATAGAGATGTTTCATAAACAATTGGTGAGTTAAACATTCAAAATTTCATTTTATCCATGAGAAATTATTTTTCAATTACCAAAACCAAACTAAACTAACATAAAAGTGTCTGTCAAAACCCATGGATGTTAATTATTAACAAACAGGAAATAGTAAAAACAATTCATGACCACCAATACAATAACAAGCTAGTAAGGAAAACCACTCAGTCTAGCAGCTAAGGGTTAAGGCATAAATAGTAGTTCCTTGACATAGTATATCAGGTTTCATGGCTAACTGATTTTGTTTGAACCCTCCTTTTAACATTCTCCAAGATTCATTATAGTTTCACAAGAAGAAGCATGTGCAATACCAATCTCTACAGATAACTCAAAAGGGCTTTTGCATTGAAGAGCATGTTACAAACAAAATCTAAAGCTTTCAAACAACTATGATGTCTTACAGTTAGAATAGTGACATTCAGCTACAACCTCATCATGTACCTATTATCATAATGGATCCATCAACAGGACACAAGAATGCTTCATCCTTTGTGAGTGTGCTATTGAACATGGCTGGTGTTGATGCTAATCTGAAAAGAGCAAACAATGGTATTAACTGACTAGGCCATTAGAATGGTCTTATCCATGGTGAAAACTACTAAATTAGGCAAACAAAAGAAAGACAACCAATTAGTATCATGTCTGACCCAATGAACAAATAAGGAGAAAAAAAACACACACACACACACTCACTCATTTGCAGACATTGCTGCTGGGAACCTAGGACAATGTGGAACTACAAAAAGGAAACACGGTTCAAGGCGCGGGCAACTCATTGTAAAAAGAAGAATGACAGAAGTGGAGCGGCGGCTCCGATGGCGACCTCCGGCAGCGGCGACGGAGACAGCTTCACAGTCGGCGACGTGGTGTGGCGATGGGCGGACTCGCGGCGACAGATCTGACGCGCATCTCCTCTCTCCGTGGCTGAGCTCCCTCGCGGTTCTGTTTCCTCCCTCGTGCGTCCTTCTCTTGTGACGAAACAGTGGCGGCGACGGCATGGAGCACGGCGCGGCGGTGGTGACGAGGCGTGGTGAAAACCGGCGACGACAGTAACGACGCGGCTGGCAGCGATGGCTTCACGGACTGCGATGGCTTCATGGACGGCGACGTGGCTGACGGCGCGACTCCCTCTCCTCACGGTTCTGACGGTGGCAGCAGCGCGACCCTCTCTCATCGTCGGATCTCCTTTCTTCTCTCTTCCCCTTTCTCCCTCTTCGTGCTTCCCCTCTTCCCCTTTCTTTCTTTTATTTCTTTTCTAATTGCTGTTAGGTTTCTTTTTGTGTGTATTGAGTGTGAGTGTGTGACCGTGGGTGAGTGAGTGAGGGGTGTGGCCGCTGTGTGGCTGCTGTTTGTGTGTTAGAGGGTTAGGGTAGAAAATTAGGTTTAAGTAGGATTGGGATTAAGTTAGGGTTTAGTGTTTTGGGAGTGCAAATTAAAGTTTTGTTTAGAGTAAAATTATTAATAAAATAATAAAATAAAGTAATAATTTAAAACTAAATTAAATATAAAGTAATTATCTTTGAAATGCCGTTTAATTACTAACTTAAAATCTATCTTCGAATAAATACTAATTTAATAAAAAATTTTAATAATTAAATTAATTCTCTTTTATTTATAAAATAAGGTTAAAAATTTAAATATTTAAAAGTAAGATATATAAAATATTTATTATTTATTTATTTATTTATTTTTTTTTATAAAAAATTATATAAACAAATTTTTTTAGCGTGTTTAACATTTTGAAAAAAAAATTGTTATAAAATATATTTACATTTTGTGATAAACAAATAACTTATTACAAATAATGTTGATTTGTGACAAATTAATTTTTTGTTACAAAACAATTAGAGTTTTTGAAACAAAAAGATATTTTGTTACAAAATATTACAAATTTTTGCAACTTCTTTGTTTTTTGTTACAAAATATTATAATATTTCGTAACAAAACAAAGGTTCGTTACAAAAACTAACATAATTTGTAACAACAAAAGTTAGATTGTTACAAAATATTAGCATGTTTTGTAACAACTTGTAATGTTATTACAAAAAATTATTCTTTTGTAACAATTACTAATTATTATTACAAAAAATAATTTTTTTGTAACAATTTTAAATTTGATACAAAATTTTTGTTACAAATGTTCCATTTTCTTGTAGTGATAATAGCCCAATCTACCTCCACATTCATGCAACAAACTCAAATTTTTATGGATGAGACAAGAGCCAACTTTTAAAATCAAGGTACATCCATTCGAAATTTGGAAGTACCAATAGGACAAATTGGCAAGCAACTCATAGAGAGGCCATCCAATATTTTTTCAAGTGACACAATTTTCAAGCCAAAAGAAGAATGCAAGGCCATTAGCTTAAGGAGTAGAAGGGTGATTAGCAAAGAGAATGAAGACCAAACAGTGACATCCAATAAAAGGAAACACGTGGAAGAAGAGAAGCAATAAAAGGAGGGAATTGTTCATGCACCAACAATTGAAGCTCCAAAGAAAAAGGAAACAGTGACTCCTTATCAACCAAAATTTTCTAGCCTCAAAGGTTCAAGGGGGAGAACCAAGAGAAGCGAAGCTTCACATTCTTGGAGGTGTTCAAGAAGCTACACATCAAGATTTTATTCATAGAAGTTTTGGAATAAATGCCTCTTTATGCTAAATTTATGAAGGAGTTGCTATCCAAAAAAAGGACTTTAAAGGGGGATGAAATAGTGGTAATGACCAAGAAATTTAGTGCAATATTTCAAAAGAATTTGCCAAGAAAAATGAAGGATACAAGGAGCTTCTAAATTCCATGCACCATTGAAAACATATTCTTTGAAAAAACCTTGTATAACTTGAGAGCAAGTATCAATTTGATGTCTCTCTCGTGATAAAGAAGCTACAAATTCAAGAGATGAAGCCTACAAGAATAGTTCTATAAATGGCAGACAAGTCAATAAAGCATGCACATGGGGTAATTGAGAATGTCTTGATTAAGGTGGAAAAATTTTTCTTCCTAGAAGATTTTGTTATTCTTGACATGAAGGAAGATGAGAATGCCTCCATCATTTTAGGAAGACCTTTTCTAGCTACTTTAGAGTCTTGATTATTGTTAAAAAGGGTGAATTAATGTTCAGGGTGCATGATGAGCACTTAGTTTTTCATATTTTCAAAACCATGTACCATTCAAGTGAGAAAGAAAATTGTATGAAGGTTGAATCAATTGATCCAAGCCTCCAAGAACCCCCTGATGAAGCTAACAAGAATTTACAACTCAAGCCTCCCTTGTGAAAATTAACTAAAAACTCCCTGACATCAAACCTAAGTTTGGTGTTCGAAGTGCATTATCACATGAAGAAAAGAAGGTGCTCAGGGGATGGAGAAACAAGAAGATCCCTACAAGTGACTTCTCACCTGGACAACAAGTGATACAATTGCCTTTTCCACCATGGATATGGCCAGACAAGTCCAACAAATAGTATGAACTTTACACAGTAAACAAGATCTTCTCTTTGGAACACATCGAACTCATAGATGAAGACAATGGGAGAAAATTCACAGTGAGAGGAGAGGTATTGGAGTACTATGATCCACTGTTGGGAATAAGTAGTATAACCACAATTCAATCAATCATGTGTCAAATAATTTGTTATTGTTATTATATTAAAATGTTAATATAATAACGTCCTTGATTAAATTTAGAGATTTATCATTGTGATAGTGATCATAATATTGAGAGATAAATCTTTTATAATTTAATCTAAATTGTTCTTGGTCATAGGATTATTAAAAAAGACATTAATAATCCGGAAAGATCAATATATATATAATGGTCTTCATTGGATGAAGATTAATAGATCTCATTTATTAAATTATATATATATATATATATATATATATATATATATATATATATATATATATATATATATATATATGGTGCATATAGAGATATGACCATTGAACTGACTCACTATGAGAATTCCTAATGGTTATAATTACCGCATATTTGTCAATAGGATATTCTCAAGATGAACATGGTAATAGAGTTTCCTTTGACCTGCGACTATCATAGTAATTAACAATGTATTTATTATACTTTGATTCCGGACACCTAATACCCTAGGGTGCTAGTTGAATGGATATTGGGTATGATTTAAATACTTGTAGAATTAATGATTAGTCAACAAGGAATCCGTCAACTCTCGGTAAAGAGTTTGAGCTCTATGATTATAATGACTGAGATGAATAAAACCAATTGTTGGGAATAAGTAGTATAACCACAATTTAATCAAGGACGTTATTATATTAACATTTTAATATAATAACAATAACAAATTATTTGACACATGATTGATTGAATTGTGGTTATACTACTTATTCCCAACATCCACCTCCAACTTAGCAAGACTCAACCGTCAAGCTAGTGACGTTAAAGAAGCACTTGTTGGGAGGAAACCCAACCGTTGGTAACCTTTTATTTTGTCTTTAATTTCAGTTTGTTTTTAATTTTGTTTGTTTAATTTGAATAAGCTTTTGCATCACTTAATTGCTTTTACTAGATAATCATGATTATTCATATTTCTATCACCATTGTTTTTTTTTTTTTGCTTGAGGACAAACAACCATTCTAAATTTGGCGTTGGAAGCTATGCTCTACATAACCTAGAAGATGATGAAGAGGGAAGTAACTCTATCTTTGAGTTCTTATTTCTTATATCTTGCATCTGTTTTTGTTATTAGCTAATAATCATGATTCATTCATAGTTCATACCACCTTACTTTTGAAATTTCTTGCACCAAATATCTTTAAGCATGCAACAAAGAGTTCTTGAATAGAAAAAGTTGAAGAAAAAAAGTGGAGGTTCTGATAATATGATTATATCATGAGGTTATATGTTTGTGAAAGCTTGCATAGGAAGCTCTAAGACATGGAATGAAATTTAAAAAAGTATTATGGAGGATCTCAAAAATTAATAAAACCAAAAAGCAGTAAGAAAAGCAAAGAGTAAGGCTCAAGGCTTTGAGCACCAATGACTAGAAAGATTAAAAAGAACCAAATTTCCTAGTTAAGTGCTTGTGGTGTGACTGTGTCGAGAAAATCTTGAGACAGAACATTTAGAGTTAAAGCCAAGTGCAAATAACCCCATAAAAGAGAAGCCAAAAGCTCTAAGCACCACTGACTGGAAAAAATAAAAAGAAGCACAAACTCAAAGAGTTTCCCAGTCAAGTGCTTGTGGTATTTCTGTGTCGAGCAAACTTTGAGACAAAATATTTCGAGTCATAACTAGGCACAAGGTGCAAAGCACCCAATAAGAGAAAAGGGGAAGCTATCTTCAAGGTGAAAATCTATGAAAAGACCTCCATAATATCATTCGAATAGAATTTCTAAATTCTAAGACTTTCAATTGTAAGCCTAGCAAGCACTGGAATTCATACATGATCACACATTTTGGAGTTCACCCCACTATCACTTGATCACTTCACTCACTGAAATATCAAGCAATTCTTCAACCCACTCAAATTTAGAAGACTCCTTTATGCAAAAGTTTTTTCTTGTTTGGGGACAAGTAAGATCTTAAGTTTGGTGTTGTGATGCATCAGCATCTTTAGTACTTTTTTCTTTAGAATTTTATCCAATAAGCTAATGATTCTTGTTAGAAAAGTAATGATTTCATGATTTAATGAGCATTACTTTGAGTTAGTTTGAATTTATTTGTTATAGGAGAATTTGGAGGAAAATTAGCAAAGATCAAGGAGGAAGAATATGTTAGGAATCATCATAAAGAAGAGACATAAGAAGGAGAATCAAATAAAGAATTCTATGGACCAAACAGAGAGCTCCATTGATAAGAAATCACCAAATGAGCTATGCATGCAATGTGAAGATCAAACAGAGACCAATTGGTGCAAAGAAAAGCCATGCGTTGCACGTGGGACTCCATGCATTACACTTGAAGACCAAACAGAGGGAAATTGCACCAAGGGAAGCTATGCGTGCAATGTAGGACTCCATGTGTTGCACTTGGGGCATCAAAGAGAGGCCAATTATGCTAAATAGAGCCATGCGTGCAACATGGAGGATGGTGCATTGCACTTGGGACATTAAATAGAAGCCAACTATGCCAAAGAAAGGCCATGCATTGCACGCATGAAGGGGTGCGTGGGGTCACTCCCAAAGGCCTTAATTCACTCACCAAATTCTCTAATTCTTCAAATACTTAAGCGGGTAATTTAAAGCTTAACATAAACTCATGAAGTCAAGCATTATGTGCCAATTGTGGAGAAGATTAAGGGAGCTTATCTTAAAGGAAAAACTCTAAGAGAAAACTTAATGAGATTTGATTTGATTTAGTTTCCTTTTAGGAAACTAGTTTTGAATTATGAATTTGTTTTAAATTCTATGTGTATCTTGGAAAGGATTATTTAATAGAATTAGACTTGAAAATCTCTTCTCTCAATTTTGAAAGTTTTGAACTTGGCTTGACAAGTGACATTGAATCAATTGGGTTTAAATCTTAAGAATTATGTGGCTTATGAATCAGTACGTAGGCTTTATGTCTTATCATAATTGATTGATCAAGGAATTGACGATTTGTTAAGTTAAGGAAAACCGGATTCACCGTAAAATACATCTATGCATGATCAAGATAGATAGTGAAAAGCATATTTTTTGAAGTTTTAAATATATCTGAAACCTTAGCATTCTATTCATACTATTTTCTCAACAATTTATAAATTGCCTTTATTTAATGTCCTGTTTTTGCTATTTGATATTATTGAAACCCTAATTTGCAATTGTCTAATTAAAATAATCGATTAACTCTTGTGTGCTTAGTTCGTTAATCTTTGTGGAAACGATAACCCACTCCCGTGATATTACTTGATACGATTCGGTGCATTTGTCGATTTGTGATTTTGCAAAATTTCGCATCAATTGATGGGAGTGAGGTTGAAATTAGGGTTGTCAATAGCAGTGATATTCCTGATGGTTGAATTGGAAGGAGCGATTGGTGGTTGATTTAGAAGGAGAGAAGAATTGAATTATGTGTGAAGAGCGGTGAAAGAGTGGATAGAGTTTTTTTTAATTTCTAATTTTAGTAGGTGTTTAGATTTTTTTTTTTAATTTTGTTTTATTAGGGACAATTTGGTCTACAAATTAAAAAATGATGATTTTAATACTAAGTTTAACTTTAAAGATGATTTAAAAAAAAATGTTAAAAACGATTTTGATTTCAACCAAAACTATAAGGATTAAAAAAAAAACTTTTTTTTTATAAATTAAATATTTTTTTTTCAAAAATCAGTTTTCTCTGACCTAATCTAACAAATTCAATCTAAAAACAATAGCATAAGTACCTGAATTAAACAACAATCAATATTATCTAATATAAAGTAGTGTAACTAACAAAATCTTAAACTAAATATTGTCTAATCTAAAATAGTGTAATTAATAGAATCAGTCAAATAACAATAATATTAAAATAATCGACTAATTCAATTACTATTTTTACGGTCGAACATTATGATAATGTATGTAGTTATATTTAATCAATTGATGTTTATATCTTGTGTTTATTGCATCATCGTGAATAACTGAAACCTAAAAAAATATTCTCTAAAAAAATAAGTGAAGATATTTGGTGAAATATAAAAAATAAACTTGTAGGTAATTTTTAAGCTTGTATTTTGTTTTTAGCATGGACCAAATATATTTTTTTTTAACTAAAAATAAGGAGATTCGAATTTTTAACTTTTTAATTGAATATGAAAAAATTATGTCATTTGGAATATAATTCATTGGTATGGACCAAATAGTTATGATCGAATCACATCTATTCAATATACGTTCATAAGGATTGCAATGTTTATTAACGTAATTTTAATATTTATTTTAATTATTAAAAAAAAATTAAAAACATGATAGAGAAATTATTGTTTTTTAATTTAAAAACCTTTGGATTCAAACACGCTGAAGCCGAGAGGAGTTAGGGGAAGGCGTCAGAAAAAGAGAGCGAGAGTGAGTGTGAGAAATAGCAATTTTCAAAATCCAGAGGGCGGGTGCGAGTGTGAAGTGGGTGAAGCCACCGAATCGATGAGCTCCAAAGAGAGCTGCAGAAGCGAACTCCGCATCGCCATTCGCCAACTCAGCGACCGTTGTTTGTACACTGCTTCCAAATGGTACCTCCTTCTTCTTCTTCTTCTTCCTTTTCTTGCTCCCTCCTAAAACCCTAAAAATTCCAACTTCAATAATCAAGCATTGAACTTCAAAAACGCCGTCGTTTGATGAAACTTTGTGTTTGCAGGGCAGCAGAACAGTTGGTTGGTATCGAGCAAGACCCCGCCAAGTTCACTCCTTCCAACACCAGATTCCAGCGCGGCAGCTCCAGCATTCGCCGCAAGTACCGCACCCATGAGATCGCTGCCACTCCCATCGCCGGCGTCTCGTACGTTGCCACGCCTGTTATGGAGGAGGACGAGCTTGTAGATGGTGATTTTTACCTTCTTGCCAAGTCATATTTTGATTGCCGTGAGTACAAGAGGGCCGCCCATGTTCTTCGCGATCAGACCGGCAGGAAATCCGTCTTCTTGCGCTGTTATGCCTTGTATCTGGTCAGTCATCTTCAAAGTTCATATTGATTGGTGGGATTTAAGTTTTATTTTTTATTCATTTAGTAAACTGTATTGGTATAATGGAGATAAAAGGATAGAAAGCATGTTATTCCTATATGTCTGTTAGCTTGTTTGATTAACATAATAATCTATTGTGGTTGGAGTTGGAAGGTGTTTCTGGGTGGGTGCTTTTGCTTTCTGATTCTCAAAGGTGTGATTTTACAGTTTGATTTCTTTCCATAACTGAAAAAAAAAAAAAGAAGCAGCTGAAAACTGACTTTAATTTGAGACTACTGTGTTTAGCTTTTTAAACAAGGATGTAGCTAAATTCAAGTTTCTTATTTATTGCTAAAAAGTGTCCTAGCAAGATGAAATTGATTTTTGAGTAAAAATAGTTTATTTTTTGAGATAGAGCTGAAATAAACGCACCCTCATTTATGCGCTATTGATGAAATTGTAATATATAGGCGGTAGATGTGAATGTACTGTAGCATTGTCCAACATGTGTTAGTTATAGTCGCGTTATTAGATTCTCTATTGCGGGAAGTAGGGGATGTGTTTTCTCTTTCAGCTAAACCCCAACAATTAGTTCTTGAGCCTTCTCTTTGATGAGGTTGGCCGTTGCAAAATGCAAAGATTTCTGAAACACAGCAATTCTTGCCAAAATATGGAAAGCAATCTTGTTGCTTTGGCTCTTTGCCCTTGATGATTTCTCTATTTGTGTTTTAGTTTTACCTTTTTTAAAAATGTCAGGGCAGCATCTGTTTGAATATTTAGCGCAATAAAAGCTATGGTGAGTCCAAAATTTCCAAAGTACGTGAGTGAAAATCCTCATCCTAAACATCTTATGTTAGAATTTGAAGTTTAATTATTTGAGTTGGAGAGTGGTTTGTAAAAGGTTAAAGCAAGATTTATTGATTATATTTTTTTCTCTGCTATTTTATGTTGCTCCCAGTACACACCCTCAGTATCAATTTTGGTGCTTTGATTTCATTGAATAAAATATCTCATCAATAAAGTTGAAGATTAATTTGATTCTTTATTCATTTTGGTGAACAACATTATCTTTCGTGAATGGAACTGATTTTAGATATAGATATAGCCTTAGTTTTATACCAAAAAGATATGCAAAGTAGGCTTTGTTTTCAATATGGTTTTCCCTTTTCTTTTCTAGATTTAATATGTTATGTTTCAATTATTTTTTCAATTTAGTCTCAGTTCATAATTTATGGAAAATACTAACAGGGCATAATCCACATCAAGTCCACATGTGTGCTACGTTAACACTGTCTGTTCCATGTAATCATTTCTAATTTTTTTTATTGAATAATAATTTGGAGCCAATTAATATTGATTGAAACATACGGGATCAAATTGAAAAATTAGATAACCATAAGGGACCAAAAATCCTTCTTTTCCAAAGGAATAACTTAATAAAATTAAAGGAATGAGATCGTAATAGTTTAACTGCATGCTAGAGAGTAATGTATCTGTTAATTATTTTAACCTGTGGCTTGGTGATGAAAAATTGCAAAATTTTCTCTTGTTATGCAAATTCAAACTAAAAGCCAAATTTAGTAATCAACTTGCTACTGATATCTTTTCCATATTTTTTACTTGCTTTCTTAACCAACTTTGGGTCTCTCTTTGAGACAAAGACCTGAACCCCATTTTGAAGTGAAGCTCTCCTGCCAATTAGTTTATTATTAGATTTCACCTCCTGTTGTGATAAAGATTTCTATGTAGGGAATTTTATTTGAAAAATACAGACAAGCTGTTCCTCATGTGCTATTAGAACACTTGTTACTATCAGCATAATTTATAAATAATGTGTTGCACGTTTGTTACATGTTTTTAATTGTGTGTGCCATTAATTGAAAGAACTGATAATATTTTAGAACCATGTGTAATGTCTTACATGTTTTCTGCTTCCTAAAGGCAGGAGAAAAGCGAAAAGAGGAAGAGATGATAGAACTTGAGGGACCTCTAGGTAAGAGTGATTCTGTGAATCGTGAATTGGTTTCCTTGGAGAGGGAGTTGTCAATGCTTTGCAAGAATGGTACGATTGATCCTTTTGGTTTGTACTTATATGGCCTTGTGCTCAAACAAAAAGGTAGTGAGAATTTGGCACGTACGGTTCTTGTGGAATCCGTGAATAGCTACCCTTGGAATTGGAATGCTTGGACCGAGTTGCGATCCCTATGTAGTACAATTGATATATTGAACACTGTTAATCTCAATAGTCATTGGATGAAGGATTTCTTCCTTGCCAGTGCTTACCAAGAATTAAGGATGCACAATGAATCTCTGTCGAAGTATGAATACCTACTAGGAACCTTTGGAAATAGTAATTACATACAGGCCCAGATTGCTAAAGCACAGTACAGTTTGAGGGAATTTGACCAAGTTGAAGCATTATTTGAAGAACTTATGCGCAGTGACCCTTACAGGGTGGAAGACATGGATATGTATTCTAACGTACTTTATGCTAAGGAGTCCTTCTCTGCTTTAAGCTACCTGGCTCATAGAGTATTCATGACTGATAAATACAGGCCTGAATCATGTTGTATCATTGGGAATTATTACAGTTTAAAGGGGCAGCATGAGAAGTCTGTTATGTATTTCAGGAGAGCCCTTAAATTGAACAAAAATTATTTGTCTGCTTGGACACTCATGGGCCATGAGTTCGTTGAGATGAAAAATACTCCTGCTGCAGTGGATGCATATCGCCGCGCTGTAGACGTAGACCCATGTGATTATCGTGCCTGGTATGGGCTGGGACAAGCTTACGAGATGATGGGTATGCCATTCTATGCGCTTCATTACTTCCAAAAATCTGTGTTCTTACAGCCGAATGATTCTCGGTTGTGGATTGCAATGGCTCAATGTTATGAAACCGAACAGCTCCGCATGCTTGATGAGGCAATTAAGTGTTATAAAAGAGCTGCAGCTTGTAATGACCGAGAAGCAATTGCTTTATACCAGCTAGCAAAGCTACATGCGGAGCTGGGCCACCCTGAAGAGGCAGCATCTTACTACAAAAAGGATTTAGAGAGGATGGAAGATGAAGAAAGGGAAGGACCTAACATGGTTGAGGCTTTGCTCTATCTTGCAAGATATTACAAATTGCAGGATAGATTTGAAGAAGCAGAGGTATACTGTACACGTCTTCTGGATTATAGTGGCCCGGTAAGTCTAACATTTTCACCAATTATCAAGAATCTAAAATGTCAATTTTACTTAATTGTTTAGTTATTTGATGATTGGTTGATCTAAATCTGTTTTACAGGAGAGAGAAACAGCCAAGAGTTTGCTTAGAGGAATGAGATCTTCGCAATCGAGTTTACCTTCAATGGATGTTGAACGCTTTCCTCCTTAATATGAGACTGATCAAACACTGTTATTATGCATTCGTTGATTCCAGTTCGCATAGTGCTTGAGGGAAAGCATGAAAGGATTCAGTGTGTATGATTTGGTACCTGAATGCTGTACAATGCACTAATGCTTTCATTTTGAGCTGAACAAGTAGGCAAGCATTGCGGTAGAGAATTGAATTCCAAAATTGGTGATATGGTTTCCTAGCAGGAGTTAAGTAAAGCTTTTTCTTCTCTTTTATTCTTGTATGCAATGTGCAGATTTCCCTGGTGATTACTTGAATAGGAACGCTTAACATATCCAGGGGTGTAATCATTTATTTAGCTGTATCATATCCATATGATGCAGGAAGCCTAGCTATTCCTGTTTCATTCCTGTTCTCTTTTGTGATCAAACACTTTTTGGTCTTTGCTGCATTTATGATTTTTGGTGAGCAATGCTGACATGAAATGAAAATGATCCAAATTTCAGTCTGACTTGAATTTGTGTTGAACTAAACATGCAGAATTAGAAACCAAAATTGGTGATTATTTTTTTTAGATTCCTGCTCCACGCCATTATTTAGATTGATCAAGCAAAACTCTCATTCAAGCAATTGTAATTTCCTTTCCCTAGTCTTTATTAGACTGATGAGTCATGCACCAAACCGGAGAAATTTCCGATTTAATTGAATAATGAGAGTATTTTAAATTAAACAAAAGGAGCAAAGTAAAGAAAAAAGAAATCAAAGACGAAATTCCCATGAATAATAATAATACAGTTGAACTATTGATTGAAAAAATAAAAAATACAACAATAATAACAAAGTCTTGTCCCACTAGGTGGGGTTAGCTACATGGATCAAACGATGCTATTGAATTCTATCATGTATTATGTTTACAGAAAGACCATTTACATGTATATATCGTTTGACCACCTCATGGATGGTCTTCCTCTGCCTTTTACCATTTGTCCATCTTCCATCTCGTTTATCCGTTTGACTGAGTGCTCTGTTAATCTTTTTCTCACATGTCCAAACCACCTGAGACGTGATTTTACCATCTTTTCAACAATATGTGCTCTTCCAACTCTTTCTCTTATATCTTCGTTCCTTATTCTATCCAATCGCGTATAACTACTCATACATCTCAACATCTTCATTTCTACCACATTTAACTTATGTTCGTGCTCCCTTTCGGCCGCCCAACATTCTGTACCATAAAGTATAGCCGGTCTGATAGCACTGCGAGAGAATTTACTTTTAAGTTTTAAAGACACTTTTTTGTCACATATAAAACCAGACATACTCCGCCATTTTGACCAACCTGCTTGCTATGATTTACATCATGTTCAATCTCTCCATTATCCTATATGATGCACCCAAGATACTTAAAACTTTTAACTTTTTGTAGGATATTTTTCCAATCTTTACCTCTATATTAGGGTTTTTCCTTCGGCAGCCGAACTTACATTCCATATATTCCGTCTTGCTATGGCTTATGCGTAGACCATACACTTCTAGAGCTTCTCTCCATAGATCTAACTTCTTATTTAGGTCTTCCATTGACTCTCCCATAAGGACGATATCATCAACAAAAAGCATGCACCATGCTGTAATCCTATACCAATAGGAAATTTTTCTGTCACACTACCTTGAATCTTCACACTAGTTGTAGCCCCCATCATCCATGTCTTTAATTGCACGAATATATCGATCCTTACTCTCTTCCTTTCCAAAATCTTTCATAAGACCTCTCTTGGCACCCTATCATACGCTTTTTCTAAATCAATAAACACCATATGTAGATCATTTTATTACTATGAAACATCTCCATCATCCTTCTTAACAGGTATGTAGCATCAGTGGTGGATCTTCTTGGTATAAAATCAAATTGGTACTCTGTTACCTGTGTTTCTTGTCTCAGCCTCCGTTCTATCACTTTTTCCCATAACTTCATGGTATGGCTCATGAGTTTGATTCCTCTATAGTTTCTACAACCCTGTATAACCCCCTTATTCTTGTAGATAGGTACTAGTGTTCTTTTTCTCCACTCATATGGCATCTCTTTTTACGTTAAAATCTCATTAAAAAACTTAGTTAACCAACTGATGTCTTTCTCTCCAAGGCCCTTCCAAACTTCAATAAGAATATTATCGGGTCGTACTACCCTGCCATTTTTCATCCGCTTTAGAGCCTTTTTTTACCTTGAAGTCTCGAATCCTTCGATAGTAGTCAAAATTTTGATCTTCTTCCCTCGTGCATATCCGACCAAGACTCAGAAGAGTCTTATGTCCTTCATTAAATAACTTGTAGAAATAGCTCTTCCACCTTTCATTGATTTTCTCATCTTGAGCCAAAACCTTTTTCCTTTATGCACTTAACCTGATCCAAGTCTCTCGTTTTTCTTTCACGGCTCTTTGCGATTCTATATATACCTTTTTCTCCTTCCTTCGTGCCTAAAGACTGGTAGAGACTTTCATTTGCTCTTGTTCTTGCTTCACTTACAACCACTTTTGTCTCTTTCTTAACTGCCTTATATTTTTCGCAATTATCTGCATTGTGGTAAAATGATCACTCTTTAAAGCACTTCCTTTTTGCCTTTATCTTTTCTTGTACACTCGTATTCCACCACTAGGACTCCTTATCCCTTGGTCCTATCCCTCTAGATTCACCAAAACTTTCTTTTGCAGTTTTTCTAATAACTTCTGCCATCTCCTTCCACATCTCCTCCGCGCTTCCATCTCCTTCCCACTTTGCCTCTTTTCCTACCCGTCTTAGGAAGCTTCTTTATTCCTCACCTTTCATCTGCCAGCACCTCGTCCTTGGGTTCTTCGTATGATGTCTTTTCCTCAATTTTCGCTCAACTTGAAAATCCATGACAAACATCCTATGTTGTGTTGTTAAACTTTCTCCCAGAATAATTTTACAATTAATGCAAAATTTTTGGTCGACTCTCCTCAACAAGAAGAAGTCGATTTGAAAGCTTGTCATGCCACTCCTATAAGTTATAAGATATTTGTCTCTCTTTTTAAAGTATATATTTGCGATGAGAAGGTCAAAGGTTGAGGAAAAGTTCAAAATAGTTTTACCCTCGGTATTGACCACCTTAAAACCATAGCTTTCGTGAAGACTTCCACACCCATTCACTTGTCTTCCAACATGGCCGTTTAAATCTCCTCCTAAGAAAATTTTATCTTCCGAAGGTATGTCTTGGACCAAACTCTCTAGATCCTTCCAAAATCTTATCTTGTGTTGCTCGTCCGAACCTACTTGCGGTGCATAAGCGCTAATCACATGAAAAGTACCTCCTTCCACCACAAGTTTGATAGAGATGATCCGATCATCCACCCTCTTGACATCCACTACGTCTTTCTTCCACTGCTTATCCACGGTAATACCGACCACATTCCTATTTTTCACCTTTCCTATATACCAAAGTTTGAACTCGGAGGTATTTAACTCCTTAGCCTTCGCACCGATCTATTTTGTTTCTTGTAGGTACATGATGTTGATCGTCTTCCTTGTCATGGTATCTACCACCTCCATAGATTTTTCTATTAGAGTGCCTATGTTCCATGTCCCAAATTTCAATCTTCTATCGCTCCGACCTTTACTTTTACCTATTTCTTTGTGAACTAGCTTATTTACCCTCGTCCGTTCACAAAAATGTGGGAACCTTTGTTCATTTAACACTACACCTAAACACCGATGCAACGGCTCTTGCTCATTTGACATTGTATGCGAGCTATATATCGCGTTGCTTCTGGGTAACGACCTAGCTTTAGCGCAATAACGTCTTTAATCCATGTCATGAAGATTCAACTAAGTTTTTATGTTGGCTGTCGAAGGCCTAACACAACCTTCCTCTTTTATCCGAGCTTGGGACCGGTTTGTACCGAAAATGTAGCATAGGCAGAGTTTATTGATTGAAAAATAGATTGGAAAAAAAATCTTTTAAGTCCTAACAGCTCAGCAATTAGAGTTTAGCTTTAAAGCTGTTGAATATCCTACCGTGGTTTAAATATGGTTTTTTTTCTTGTAAAGTCTCTGCTTTTTGTATTTGTCCCTATTGTTATTACACTCACACTTTAGGCTAATAGTAAATATATATTATTCGGGTGATGCAAAATAAATAAATAATTAATTTTTACATACAAGTGATTTAAACAAACAAGTCCAAACAAATTAGTTTGACCTAATTTAACTCATGCGCCACTTTCTCTAACAAACTTTTCACCCAACGCACTAATATATAACTTACTTTTTCATGTGAATTTCGTTTCCTTTTTCGAATTTTCTCAGCATTTTCTGTGTCTCTACGTTCCGTTCCATCTTTGCATTCTCTGCGTTTCTCCTCATTCTCTATGTTCTCTTCGTTCTTTGTGTTCTCTTCGTTCAAGTTCAATGCTCTTCGTTCAAGTTTTTGAAATCAAGCTATGAAATCGGGTTTGAACAGTTATTTTGTTTTCGAAGATAATAAATGATTCAAGTTCAGACTATCAATTGAATCAAAGCAAAGTAGATTATTGTTTTGATTCGAATGAAGCGACTGAAGTGTGGTTCAATTCTAGTTAATATTATTCGTTAGTAGTTTATGATTCTATAGGTGAATAATGATGTTTTTCTTTGTAAAAATTACTGTTCATGGTTGATGGTTTGAATTTAATGTAACGTATCAGTTCTGAATTTGATTATATTATCTTGATGAATCTGTTTCCTCCCCCATTTCGGTGTATTTTAGTTTTTAATATGGTTTATTTTGCTCCGATTTTGGTTTATTTTCAGTTTCTGTACGATATTGATGAGCAGCTTGTTCCAAAGGTTTGAATGATTTTTAACACGCTTGAAGAAGATGAAAAATTCTACAATAATTATTCTAAATTTGTAGGTTTTTCTACGAAAATTCAGAGCACAAATAAAACGGAAAATAAAACTAAGAAGCAATTGATTACATGTATCAGAGATAAAAAATGGAAATCGAACAAATCTCCAACTGAGAAGACAAATTCCTTAGCTGGATTTAATTGTCCTGCAAGTATTTATATACATATATTGAAGGATATTGATGTTTGGATCATTTCGAAGGTTTGTTGCATCATTCACATCTGTGCTGTCCAAATCAAGTAGAGATGCTTAAAAAACACATGCAATTAAGCATGTCTGTACAACGAACAATAGAGAATAATGAGAAAGCTGAAATTAGACCATGCAAAACTTACCAATCATTTGTCGTAGCATCAGGGGGTCATCGTGAATTAAGTTTTATTGAAAAAGATGTAAGAAATTACATCACGAGAGAAGTGTGAAATATTTCAAAACTAGAGGATGCAAAAGAATTTGAAAAATATTTATTAAGAATGAAAGAGAAGAATCATAATTTCTTTTTCGAGCTTGAACCTGAGGTTGATCAATCAATTAAGATTGCTTTTTGGGCCGACACAAGAAGCAGTGCTGCCTGTAAGTATTTTGGAGATATTATTTCATTCGATACCACTTACAATATAAATAAGTAATATGCTGTTTTAGTTTGTGTGTATTTTGATATTACGTTCGGTGTACTTAGACAGTTTTTCGGTGTATATATGATTTTGTTTCTGTGTCGTATTCAAGTATAATATGGTTTTTGGTTCTTTTGTTGGGGTGAAAAACCACGGTCAATCAACACTTCTAGGGTGTGCCTTGATGAAAAACGAGGATATTCAATCATTCAAATGGTTATTTTAATGTTGGCTTCATTGCATGAAAGAAAATGCTCCGAAAGGCATTCTTACCGATCAATATGCATCGATGCAAAGGGCTATTGAGGCTTGTATGTCCACAACAATTAATCAGTGGTGTATTTGGCATATCATGAAGAAGATACCAAGTAAATTAAATGGCTACAAGTGACACGAAGAAATTGAACAAATGAGTCATGTTGTTTGAAACTCTTTTACAAAAGAATCATCTGATAGGAATTAGAATGATTTTCTGATGAAGTATGGTGTTGGGGACAACAAGTGGCTTTTAGGTAATGGTGTCTTTATTAGGATTAAGTGATGTTGTTTTTTTTAGTGTGTGGATATTTATGTGTTTTTCTTCTGTAGTAGAGGAGTCAAACTGTATGTCTTTCATATTTTGGTTCTGATTGGTATTTTTTTAATTTTTTAGAGCTTTTCAAAGATTGTCATTTATGGATTTCAGTTTATCTTGATCACCACTTCTGGGCCGGGATGAGAAGCACATAAAATAGCGAGAGCATGCATACTTTTTTTAACAAGTTTATTACGTGCAACAGCTCACTTATCCGATTCGTCAAACAATACGATAATTGCCTAGGAAGTAGAGAGCAGAGAAAGAGAATCGGATGCTGTAGATTTTCATACCGTCATTCCTTGTGCAACAAAATCCTCAATAGAAGTTCAATTTCAGCATGTGTATACTCACGAGAAGTTCAGAAAAGTCCAAACACAATTTAAAAAAAAGGTGAATTACATCACAAGATCAACGCAATCTGCTCTAGGTTATACGGTATATGAAGTTGTAGAATAGATTTTTAACTCAACATTCAACAAGTTTGGAGTTACATACCACACGATATCATCTCAAGTACGTACCTCAATAGGCGGGGTCTCCGCTCATAAAGATCTATTATAATTTCTATTTCTAATCTTTCACCCCACCTCACCTGTAGTCATCTCTGCTCGATCAGCTCAAGTAGGGGTGACAAAATGGGTAACCCTTCCCACCTAGGAGTGACAAATAGACTAGTCCACTCTGCACTGCCCAGCTTAGTGAGACGGTCCCGAATTTCTCTCCGCCCTGTCTAACGGTGGGTTGGCGGGCTAAGCTCGTCGATTCTCTTTTTTTTTTTTAATTAATTTTTTAATTTTTTATTAATAAATCATTAAATATTAAATAATATATATAATTTCACAACTATTTCAATAACTTTATAATTTCTAAAGACATAAAAAAAATTATAATTTCTAAGTTCATAGTCTTTATAATTCTAAATATATAATAAACATAATCATCAACCAAAATTTTTGAAATAAAATAATAAAACCAATATTGTAAAAAATAAAACAAACATTGTCCAAAACATATAATTAAACCTCTTCATGTCTCTAATCAATCAAATATAGAACATAATCTAAATTATAATTTAGAACATCTTCAATTACAAGAAAATGACGGGCCCATCGGGAAAGGCTGCCCCACCCCGCCGAAACCTGCTAAAGCCCACTGATTATAGGCGGTGCGGGTTAGGTAGGATTTTTAATTATAGCGGTTTCAAATTTTCAGTTGAGCCCACCTTTTTTGGCGAGTTACGCAGGCCAATCCGGCGGGTTTCGGTCCGTTTGCCACCCCTAGTTCCGGCCCACCAAGATCCGCCCCAAAAATAGGGCGGGCCAACCCTCCTTGCCAGAAAAAATAGGCTCAAAATGCTAGTCCGTTCTGCTTTATAGCGGGTTGGCGGGTCAGCGGATTAGTCTGCTTAACTCTTTTCTTAAAAACAATAAAATGAATTAAAAATATTAATTAAAAAATAAATATAAATAAAAAATAGACAAATTACAATATACTTTTTTATTATTTTCTAAATTTTTAACTTTAAAAAGAATTGTTCAAAATAATATCCGTCAATAAAATCTATTTTATTTTCAAAAATAAGTCACATAATTTGAGCATATATATAAAAGTGTAAAATAAAATAAAGGGTAAAGTACTATTTGGTCCTCAATGTTCGGGCCAAATCCTAATTTGGTCCCTAATATTTCAAACATCCTATTCCTGTCCTAAAAAATTTCAAACAGCTTTAGTGTAGTTTTACAATTAAATTTGACACTAATAGTAAACAGAATGAGTGACGTGAACGCTAATAATGTTACTAGTTAAGTCATATCTTCCATTTAAAAAAATATAACTAAAATCTTATTGTAACACTTATTCTCAATTTCTTTTTTATACGAAATTCCAAATTCTAAAAATCAATCATCAACGCTTCAAAATCAAAGGAAAAAATTTTTGGTTAGTGATCGTTGGTGGATTGGTTTACTTACATACTGAAATAAAATGTTATTGGCTCTTCGATATGCGAATTGTTTGTGTTAAGTTTAATGGTAGGACTACATTGAACTCGCTTAAAACTTTTTTGGGATTGAAAAATGATGTTTGAAAGTTTTTGAGACTGAAATAGGACATTTAAAATGTTATGGACCAATTTATGGACTAGAATAAATAAAGTTGATAACTAAAAAAAGAATGAAAGAAAAAATAAAAAAAATTTGTTTGAAAATTTATATAATTATCAACTTTTATAGCACTAATCACTCTTTTATTTGATAAAAAATAAATAACCTTTGGCTCGACGGGCTAGCTCACTCCATCTTGCCAAAATCCACGAGTTTGGTGGTGCAGGTTTGACAAATTTTTTATTTGACAGGTTTTAAATCCTAACTTGACCCACTCTTTTTGGTGGGTTCGACGGATCAGCTAAAGCTATTAGAATTTTCATTAAATTAACAATGAGTTTTTGTCCTTAGAGCATGCACAACAGTAATAAAATTGAAGTCATACTCACTATTTATCTGGCAAAAAGCAAAAAGCAAAGATCTAGCATTGGAGGAGAGTGAAAAGAAATTTCTTTATATTATTCGAAGCATGTGGAGCTCTAATAAGAGGATTTCAAGCTTCTTAAAAAATAGCTAATAAAACTTAAACATGTGTCAATAAAAAAATAAAAAAATATTTTTAAAGTTAATAAAATTAAAAACACATTATATATATATAATGTGAAGTAACTGTCATATAACTGTTACTTTTAATATAATTTAGTATTATATTACTATATATAATACTATTTACATACACTTTTATTCTCAAAATTTTTTCTAATCTTCTTCAATTTTTTCTTAAATTTCTAAAAGTAAATTTTTTAATATTAATATTTCTTTAATAGTAAATTATTTCTGAATTTATAAATTTTAATGATATTATTATAAAAAATAGTAACTACATGGCGCTGTTGTCGCGAATTAACTGAGATTGACAACTACCACATTAGTTTTTTAAATTAGACTTTTTTATTTTCTTTTATTAATCACTAGAAGTTTCTCTACTGTGACGTTGAGAATTCCACCCTTTTTCTTCTTGTTTTCCATGCAGGGCAACAGAGACAAGGAACTCTTCCTATTTGATCCAAAAATTGAGAGAACTCTTCATCAATTAAGGAGAAAATCTAAGATTCAAGAGGAAGAAATTCAAGAAGAATTTAAAAGTATGGCAACCAACAACAACAATACCAATGCTAGAAGAACTCTGGTTTTTCATTAAACCCACTTCTAAAAATTGCAGAAGTAGTATAGTAGCCCCTGCGATGGAGGCTAATAACTTTGAGTTGAAACTCCAGCTTATCTCCTTGGTGCAACAAAGTCAATTTAGTGGGAGTCCTCAAGAAGATTCGAATTTGCATATTTTCACTTTTCTACAAATTTTTGGTACTGTTAAAACCAATGGAGTCTTTGTCGAAGCCTATAAATTGAGGCTATTCCCATTTTTTGGTAAGGGATCGAGTCAAACAGTGGTTCCAAACACTGCTGGAGAGTATTTTAACTTGGGGTGATTTAGTCAACAAGTTCCTACCCAAATTCTTTCTACCATAGAAGTTGACAAAGTTGAGGCATGATATCTAAACTTTCACTCAGAAAGATGGAGAATCTCCCTATAAATTTTGGGAGAGATACAAATAAATGTTCAGAATATTCCCCCAAGATATATTCTCTGATTGGGTGCAACTACAAATCTTTTATGATGGAATCACTCATGCTTCTAGGAATTTGCTGGATGTCTCAACTGGAGGATCCATGCACATGAAGACTACTGAAAAAACCTTAGAATTAATTGAGATAGTGGCCAACAATCAATACTTTTATTCCTCTGAAAGAACCATAAAAAGAGGAGTGATGGAACTAGACACACTGGATACTATTTTGGCAAAAAAAAAAAAAGGCTATGTCCCAACAAATCAGTGCACTCACTAAACAACTTGGGTACATGCAAGTTTCGGTAGTGGAAACACAAGGAAACACCTAAGACATAGGTGCTGGAAACCATCAAAATGAAGTATTTTAAAGTGAAAATTATGAGTCACTAAATCATGAACAAGCCCCTGTTGAACAAGTGAATTATATGGAAAATCCCTCTAGCCAACCACACAATGACCTATTCTCTAAAACTTACAACCCTAGATGGAAGAACCATCCAAATTTTGGGTGGAATACTCAAGGCCAAAGAAACAGCAACTTCAACAACATCAACACCCCTCACCAACCATAAACACCTCCCACACAACCACCCCAAAATCCACCAAGGACCTCCCCTCTTAAATTTACCCTAGAGAAACTTTCCCAACACACATCCACATTTATCCAACAAATATCCACTTTCGTGCAATAAAATAGGAGCATAAGTCTAAGTGGATTGAATTTGGGGATAGGAACACTAGATTCTTTTATGGCTCCACTATGGTGAGGAGAAGGAGAAATAAGGTGTTGTCTTTTCAGAATGATGCGGGTGATTGAATTTCTGATAAAAATGATTTAGAACAGCTCTCCTTTTCTTTCTTTGCTAATCTTTACCAGGATAGTCCCGAGGGCCCCCCTTTTGCTCTAAATAATGCCTTCCGACCCCTTTGTGAAGCTGATCTTAATATCATCGGACAGATGGTGACCCCAATGGAGATTAAGGACACCATTTTTGGTATCGAAAGTTTGAAAGCTCCAGGAAGAGATAGGATTCATGCCATGTTCTATCAAAATCAGTGGGATAGAGTTGGTATCGATCTTTACAATTTGGTCAACATATTTTTTCAATCCCACCTGTGTTAGTGACATCAATGAGACGCTCATTACTCTTATTCCTAAAGTTGAACATGTTTCAAACCTCAAACAAATGCGGCTGATTAGCTTATACAATGTCTCATATAAAGTGATCACAAAAGTTATTGCTAGCTGGATGAGAAGGATTATGGATAAGTTAATCAATCCCACCCAATGTAGTTTTGTTCCTGGGCGGCACAGTTCTGATAACATTATTATTACTCAAGAAGTCATTCACTCTATGGGGGGAATAAGAAGGGACAGAAAGGATGGATGGTTATCAAGATTGACCTAGAGAAAGTTTATGATAGATTGAAGTGGTCTTTTGTGAAGGATATATTAATTGATGTTGGGCTTCCTTCCGATATCATTGAGTTGATGTATTCCTGTATCTCCACTGCTAGAATGAGAGTCCTTTGGAATGGCGAGGAACTTGATGATTTTGCTCCGTCCAAGGGTATTCGGCAAGGTGATCCCATCTTGCCTTACATTTTTGTTCTTTGTATTAAGTGTCTCTCTCATCTTATCAACTGTGCTGTTGAGCACGGGTTTTGGAAGCCGATTTGTCTGAAGAGAGGGGGATCGAATTGTCTCACTTGTGCTTTGCGGATGATCTTATCCTTTTTTTCCAAAGCTACTATGGAACAGGCTGGTATTATTAATAAATGTCTTGATGCCTTCTGTGATAGTTCATGGCAAAAAGTCAGTCAAGATAAGACACGTGTCTTCTTCTCCAGCAATGTTGGGATTTCAGTCAGAACCAAAATCGTGAAACCCTGGGATTTGTTAGAACTGATAACCTGGAAAAATATCTGGGCGTTCCTTTGCTACATACTAGAGCCTCTAACAATACTTTTGAGAAAGTTATTAGTAAACTCAATAAAAGGCTCAACTCTTAGAAGGCTTTATTGTTGTCGCTTGCTGGAAGAAGCACCCTGGTGAATTTTGTCGTATCGTCTATTCTTTCTTACACTATGCAAACTACTTTACTTCTTATTACTACTTGTAATGTTATTGATTGTAAATGTAGAATTTTTTTTTTG
The DNA here is from genome assembly GCF_059453495.1 of Arachis ipaensis. Lineage (NCBI taxonomy): Eukaryota > Viridiplantae > Streptophyta > Magnoliopsida > Fabales > Fabaceae > Arachis > Arachis ipaensis. The sequence goes on from NC_142442.1 coordinate 32,302,846, forward strand.
GGAGAAATAGAGAACTCTAAGAAGATTCACTTCCTAAATTGGAAGAAAGCCGGTGAACCGAAGAAGAATGGTGGCCTGGGAGTTTGACATGCTTATACTGTGAATCGTGCTTTTATGATGAAGATTGGATGGGGGCATATTGAGAGAAAGGATGCCTTGTGTGCTAGAGTCCTCAGGTCTAAATATGGAGGAAGGAATGATATTATTCCAAAATTAGATCAGAAGCAAAGAAACTCTAATCTTTGGAAGGGTGTTTGCGCTAATTGGAATAATAGTGAGAAGAACAATACCATCTGGCGTATTGGGGATGGTTTGAAAATCAAATTTTGGGAACACAATTGGGTTCCAAATATGGGGCGCCTTGATATGCTCATTATTGGTGCATGGAATTAGAACTCGCACAACTTAATTGGCAAGTGCACCAGGTCATCCAAGTAATATCTTAGGTGAGTGAAGGTCGATCCCACGAGGATTGTCGGACTGAGCAAGCAATGGTTATTCTGTTGGACTTAGTCAAGCAAATATTAAAAGAGAGTTGTTGTTGTTGTAACACATAAACAATAAACAAGATAAATAAAGAATGCAATAAATAGTTCGGTGTGAAAATAATGTGGGAAAATAGTTAAGGTCTTGGAGATGTTCATCTTTCCGGATTAAAACGTCTTACCAACTATTTTAACATGAATGATTCATTCTATGGCAAACCATAAGTGATTAAACCCTAATCTCTTAGTGATTTAATCTCCTCTAGTCCTCATCCAATGCCACTCTCATGGTCACTCAATTTAGATCAGAAGGTGAAGTTCAGAAAACTAGTTTAATGCCACAAAAACCCTAATTATCCAAAGCTAACAGGATTATATGTCACATATCCCAATTAGTTCATGTAATTAGCAAATGGTCATACTCTCATTCCACCCAGTTCATAAGATTAAGAACGAAAACAACACCTTAGAATTGAATCAAACATAAATTAAAATAGAAGAATAATAGTTCTAATCCATAGAAATAAATAGAGCTCCTAACCTTAACCGGAGGTTTAGTTGCTCATAACTTACAGAGAAAACAGGATTCTGGAAAGTGCGGAAGGAAGAAGATCCTAAACCTACTTGATCTTTTCCCATAAATACTAACCTAATAATAAATGCTAGACCTAAAAGATATTATTTGTAATAAAAATTACAAAAAGAAAATAAAATAAAACTAAGAAGTTCTAAATCCACTTTGAGGCTCAAAGAGGTGTGAAATGGGCTACTGCTGGCGTTCAACTTCAGGAATGGGCGTTGAACGCCAAGGAGAGAAGTATAACGTTGCTGGCCTGTTCCCCCTGCTGGTGCTAAACGCCAGGTGGGCATTCAGCACCCAGGGAGGGTGCTGTCAGCATTTTTCTTTCTTACTCCAGGTTTCTCCAAACTACTCCAAATTTCACCTAATATCATAAAAACATAAGAAAAACTCAAAGTAGCATCCAAAGGTGATTTTTGCACTAAAACCAAATAAAAGTAAATAAAATCTAACTCAAAATAGTATAAAAATAACTAGAAAAAGGATATAAGATTTTTGCACTAACACCAAACTTAAACCGTTGCTTGTCCTCAATCAACTAGAAATAATTTAGGACCAAAGAAAAGAGAATGCTTAAGACCTTGAGTTGTCAATGAAGCTCAGGTCTAGTTACTGAATAGGGCTTATGACACTCTAATTCTGAATAGGTTTTGCATCTCACTATCCTTTGAAGCTCTAAAATATTGACATCCTTCAGAATTAGAACTCGTATGGTATTATTGATTATTTTCTTTAGGCTCTAATTGATTTTTGAACATATCTTTTCTTTTCCTTGGTGCTTTGCACCTTTGAGCCTAGCCGTGACCCTAAGTGTTTTATTTTCAAGCTTACTTGATACATAAATACCACAAGCACTTAACTGGGGGAACCTTTTGGGTTCGAATTTGTCTTTACTTTTTCTCCCAGATAGTGGTGCTCAGAGCCTTAGACATACTCGATAACAGCATTGGGTCACGACTTTAAGTGTTCAGTCTCAAGGTTTACTTGACACTTTCACACCACAAGCATATGGTTAGGGAAAACCACTCTTTTGAGCTTTAGATCACTTTTGGCCCTCCTAACCATTGATGCTCAAAGCCTTGGACTTTTTTCTTTTGATTTTTCTTTACTTTTCAATTCTTTTTGCTATTTATTTTGCTCCAAGAATCATTCTTTTCTTATTTCAGATAATCCATAATACTTTTTTAAGTTCTTGTTCCTCAAGAACCAATATACTCAACTCCAATATCAAATATGCACTGTTAATTCATACATTCAGAAGTAAAGATAAGGTCACCACATCTAGGTAACTAGAATAACTCATAATATAGCTTAAGATCTCATGCATTTTGCTACTTCTTTTTCAATAGATTTTTCTATTTAAGCTTGATACGTAATACATAAGTCATCTTGAAAAATTTTCAGAAATAAATTACTAAACTAGAAAGCAAAGAAATCATAAGAGTGATCGTGCAAACTCGGATAAAAAAATAGATAATACAATGAAACACTAGAAAAATAGAGATAAAACAAGGATAGGGAGAGTGAAACTAGACCACATCAGTGATGGTGGCTGCTGCTCCCTCCGAAGAATCCTCTGGAGCATTAAAGCTCCTCAAGGTCATGCCCCTGCCTCCTCTATTCCTCCATCATTCTCCTTTGATCTTCCATCATCTGATGGAGGAGAGCAGACTGGTCCTGATGCTCTAGTCTCAGCTGATCAACTGATGATGTCAGCTCCCCTAAAGATGTGGTCAATTGATCCCAGTAGTCATGGGGAGGGAAGTACATCCCTTGAGGCATCTCCGACAGATCCTGTGGAGGCGGTGGAACTGGCTCCTGTTGCGGTCCTTGCACGGGCTCCCTAGCGTGTTCCATACCCTTCTTCGTGATTGGTCTCTCCTCGTCGATCAGGGTATCTCCCTCTATGTGAGCTCCAGCTGCTGCACATAGTTGATAAATGAGATGGGGGAATGCCAGCCTTGCAAAGGTGGAGGAATTATCAGCTACTCGGTAAAACTTCTAAGGGATCACCTCATGCACATCCACCCTATTGCCGAGCATAATGCAGTGAATCATCACTGCTTGCTCGACTCTAACCTCAGAGCGGTTACTCGTAGGTATGATAGAATGTTGGATGAACTCCAACCATCCTCTAGCTACTAACCTAAGGTTAAGCCTACCCAGTTGGTAAGGCCGACTTTGAGCATCCCTCCTCTACTGAGCTCCAGGTACGCAAATGTCAGCAAGGACTTGATCTAACCTTTGGTCAGTGTTGACCCTGCAAGTATATGAGTGAGGGTCCTCTCGTAGCTCTGGCAATTGTAGCGCCACCCTCACACTCTCTGGGCTGAAATCCATGATATTTCCTCTAACCATGGTGCGCCAATTCTTCGGCTCCGGGTTCACACTTTTATCATGCTTGCTTGTTACCCAAGCGTTTACATAGAATTCTAGCACCATCAATACTCCAACCTCGTCTCAGAATCTAATATCAGATCTCTGAGTACTCATCATTCTTTTGCTTGAAGGGGACATCAGGAGTCACCTTCTTCTTCCTCACCACGTCATAAAAATGGTCTTGGTGGGTCTTGGAGAGGAATCTTGTGAAATCCCATGGCTCGGAAGTGGGGGGCTTTCTCCTTTATTTTCCTTAAAGACTCTCCGGTTTTTAGTGTCATGGAGGTAAGATTGAAGAAGCAAAAAGCAGAGCGTCCAACACCAAACTTAAAAGTGTTGTTCATCCTCGAGTAAAAGAAAAATAAAAGACAAGAAAAAGACAAGAAGATATAAGAAAGAGATAGAGGGAAGGGGGATAAGCTTTGGCCTTTGGATGGAAAGAAAGGGAAATAGGAAGGAAGGGAATGTGTATGATGAAGAGTAAGTAAGAGGGAAAGAGTAGTGTGAGGTGTGGTGAAAGTGGATGAAGAGGGGGGTATTTATAGGTGGGGGTGGGGTGAGTTCGGTTATGGGAAGAGAATGGGGGGAGGGGAAAATCAAATTTAAATGTGGGTTGTTGGAAAGAGAGATGGATGGGATTGATAAGAGGGGATTGGGTGGAGTGAAAGGTGGATTGAGAGAATCAAGGAAAATAATGGGTGATGGGATGAATGTGGATGGAAAAGTGGGTGAAAGAGGAGAAAGAATGGATAAGATTGAGTGGTTGGTGGTTGGGGTTTATCCATTGGCCAAAGGAACCTCAAAATTCAAAATCATCATGATGCCTTCCCCCTGGGCGTTGAACGCCGGGCTAGCGTTTGGCGCCACCAGCGGGATCTCCATCTCCTTTTTTTTCTGGCGTTTAACGCTAAGAATGGGCGTTAAACGCCCTAGGGGGACCGAAAATTGGTCTTGAACTGCTCCTTTTTGGACGTTAAACGTCCACTGCCCTTGCTCCCCATGGGCACTGAACGCCAGGCTGGCGTTTGGCGCCACCAGGGGGTCTCTTCCAGGGTGTGCTATTTTTCTTTCTACGCATCCTATTCCTTTTTTAAGTGCTATACATGATCACAAATGTTAGAAAAATGAAGAAAACTATGAAAATTAATATAGAATAAATTAATATGGAATCAAACTCAAATAAACTAAACTAGAATAAAGGAAAGTAAAAGTAAACTATAGGATACGTATGGTTGGGTTGCCTCCCAACAAGTGCTTCTTTATCGCCATTAGCTTGATGGACATCTGCTTTACGGAGGGTTATAGGGACTCAGATCTTCACCCCTCATTGTGAACTTCCTTCTTGTGCTCTCATGAATTAGTTCAACATGCTCCAGGGACAGAATTCTGCTCATAGTGTGTGGTATGACTGGACTTCTTGTGAATACTACTCTCATGCCAAGTGAGAAGTTCTCAGTAGAGATCTTCTTATTCCTCCAGCCTTTGGGTACTTTCTTCTTGGGGGCTCTTCCAATAATGGTGGGTGGTGAATGCCCAACACCAAACTTAGGTTTGATGTTAGGGGGCTCTGTATGGCTTTCCACTGAATAAGAAGGCTTGAGCACTGAGCTATGCATGCTAGTACCATCTTTGTTGGAGAGAGGTTGAGGCTTAGAAATTTTGAACAGCAAATGGTCCTCATACATCCTCAGGACTAGCTCTCCTCTCTCTACATCAACCAAGGCTCTCCCAGTAGCTAGGAATGGCTTTCCTAGGATGATGGAGTCATCCTTTTCCTCTCCAGTATCAAGTATCAAGTATCACGAAGTCTGCAGGGAGGTACAAGTCTTCAACCTTTACTAGAACGTTCTCCACCAATCCATATGCCCACTTTAGGGACTTGTCATCCATCTCCAGTGAGATTCTTGTAGGCTGCACCTCTTAAAATCCCAGCTTTTTCATCATAGAGAGAGGCATCATATTTATGCTTGATCCAAGGTCGCATAGTGCCTTCTCAAATGTGATGGTCCCTATAGTACAGGAAATCAGGAAGCTTCTGGAATCTGGAAATTTCTGAGTTAGCTTCTTTTGCACTAGTGCACTGCACTCCTTGGTCAGCACCATAGTTTCATCTCTCCTCAGGGCCTTCTTTTCAGAGAGTATGCTTTTTAGACAGGCCATATAGGAAGGCTTCTTCTCCAATACCTCAGCAAAAGGAATATTGACTTGTAACTTCTTGAAGACTGCCAAGAATTGAGCAAGTTGCTCATCCTTGGTCTTCTTTTGCACGTTTAGAATGTTTTGTACTTTTGGCTCCTTCATCATTACTGGGGTGTGTACTAGTGCACTTGATAAACCACTATTTTATGGTTTATAATGTGTTTAATTGTGTGGTTTTATCATGATCTTTACCCACTTATTCATATGATTAGCATGCATTTATATTTCCTTCCTAAAATTATTACATGATTGAAAACTTACTTCCTAGAGACTTTTAATTATGTATTTTAATTCTCCTTTATTCCATTCGATGCCGTGATCTGTGTGTTAAGTGTTTCAGGCTTTATAGGGCATGAATGAGATGGAGATTGGAAAGGAAGCTTGCAAAAATAGAAGGAACACAAGAAATTGAGGAGATGACCAGCGAGAAGTGATGCGGCCGCCTGGCTCACGCGACCGCGCGAAAGAAAGGAAATCGCAGTGACGCGACTACATGGTTCACGCGACCGTGTAGATTGGAATAGCACAAGTGACACGGAGGCGTGGACGACGGGCTCGCATGGCAGGGCAAAAGGCTGAATGACGCGGCCGCATGAATGACGCGATCGCGTGACGTGCGCGATCTGCATAATCTACAGAATTTGCTGGGGGCGATTTTGGGCCCTGTTTTGACCCAGTTTTTGGCCCAGAAAAGCAGACTAGAGCCAGAGAACATGCAGAAACCAACAACAACATTCATTCTACACAATTATTAGTTTTTAGATCTAGTTTTACTCCTCCTCTAGGTTTTCTCTCTACACATTCATAGTTCTTAGGATTTTATTTCTATTGCTCTTTGCATTGGGATATTGAGAAGAGTTATTACCTCATCAAGACTTCGTCATTCTAGTTCGTTTTCTTTACTTGGCTCTACTCTTCCATGTCCTTTAATTTACTCAATTTTACTATTGAATTATTTTTAGAATTTATTAATACAAGAATTACTTTTATTTTTAATTGATTTCTTTGATTTCTATTTATCATGTCTTTCTTTAATTCCCTTTCCTATGTTATGAATTCTACATTCACAATGAGCGAGTAGTTCCCTAACTTGATGGGGAGTTGATTGAAAGGAACCCTTGAGTTGGAATGCTCAAAAAGAAAAATTGCAATTGGGTTTATTGTTGGATTGCCCTCTAGTCACTGACACCAATCCCTTTTAATTGAGTGGGTTGGAACTTGTGAATAGAAGTAGCATTCCAACTTGTTTGACTTTCCCTTACCTAGTAAGGGATAACTAAACATGGCAACCTTCAATTGTCAATTAATCTTGAAAGTACTCCAACAAGAATAGGGCTTCCAACTAATCTACTCCCAGTCAAGGCTTTTATTTAAATTATTTAATTCCCCTAATTTAATTTCCTGTTTATTCAACTCAAACCCTTTTTGAAAACATCTAATTAATAAAATAGCACACCTTTCTGCAACTCGTTGGGAGACGACCTGGGATTCATACTCCCAGTATTTTAATTTTAATTTTTGTGACACCTTTCTAAATTGATAAGCGGATTTCTGGTTGGTTAAGAACTATACTTGCAATGCATATCTTATAACAATTCTTGACTCGCCAATTTCCACCACGTCAGCACTCCTAGTCTCCACTTGAGCCCTTTTCTCCTGAGTGTTGCTTGGAAGAGTGTTGGGAGGTCTCTCAGGTATCCTGCTGCTCAACTGACCCACTTTTATTTTCAACTTCCGAATTGAAGACCGAGTCTTTTGCATAAAGCTGTGAGTGGTCCTTGAAAGATCAGAGACTATTGTGGCTAAGTTAGAGAGGCTATATTTGGATGTCTCCATCTGCTGTTGAGAGGGTTGGAACTGCCTGTTGTTGAACCTATTTTGATTGGTTCCACCCTGATTATTGTTGAAGCCTTGTTGAGGCCTCTGCTGCTCCCTCCACCCAAAGTTAGGGTGATTCTTCCATCCCTAATTGAAAGTATTTACATATGGATCATTATTGGGATTTCTAGAGGAATTTCCCATGTAATTTACTTCCTCTATGGTGGGTTGAGCAATGTCACACACGTCCCCTTGAGTGTAGCTCCCAGTCATGCTATATGATGCATCTTGAGTGTTGACAGCTGAAACCTGCATCCCGGTCAAGTGCTGAGAAATCATAGTTATCTGCTGGGACATGAGCTTGTTTTGAGCCAAGATTGCGTCCAGTGTGTCCACCTCCATGACTCCTCTCTTCTGAGAGGTCCTAGTGTTCACAAGGTTCCTCTCGGAAGTGTACATGTATTTGTTGTTGGCAACCATCTCAATAAGCTCATTTGCCTCCTCAGGCGTCTTTTTCATGTGTAAAAAACCACCTGCAGAGTGATCCAATGACATCTTGGCCATCTCAGAGAGGCCATCATAAAAGATCTGTAGCCTGGTTCAGTCTAAAACCATGTCAGAGGGGCATCTCCTGATTATTTGCTTGTATCTCTCCCATGCCTCATAGAGGGACTCTCCCTTTTTTTGTCTAAAGGTTTGGACATCCATTCTCAGCTTACTCAGCTTCTGGGGTGGAAAGAATTTAGTCAGAAATCCAGTGACCACCTTGTCCCATGTGTCTAGGTTCTCTTTGGGTTGAGAATCCAGATACAACTTTGCTCTGTCCCTTACAGCAAAAGGGAAAAGCATGAGCTTGTAAACTTTAAGGTTCACTCCATTCGTCTTAATAGTATCACAGATCTGCAGGAAGTTGGATATGAATTTGTTGGGGTCCTCCTGCGGGAGTCCATAAAACTGACAGTTCTGCTGCACTAGAGTGACCAGTTGAGGCTTAAGCTCAAAATTATTGGCACCAATGGCAGGTACAAATATATTGCGCCCATAGAAGTCAGGTGAGGGTGCAGTGTATGAGCCAAGCACCTTCCTTGCTTGCTCTTCAGCGTTCGAATTCCCTCCATTAGCTGCCATAGTGGTTTCTTCAACTTTCTTCTCAAAGGATTCCTTGAGATTTTCTCTGATTTTGTAAGCTTTAGCCTGTTGCAAACGCCACCTCAAGGTTCTTTTAGGTTCAGAATCAAACTCGAGAAGAGGTTCTTTGTCCCTGTTTCTGCTCATAAACAACAAGAAACAAAGAAAAAGTGGGAGTCTCTATGTCAGAGTATAGAGAACTTCCTGTGAGGTATCCTAAAAGAAAGAAAGAAAATAAAATAAAGTAAGCAATTTACAAAAAAAGTTCGAAAACAAAGATGAACAAATAACCTAAAAATATTTTCGAAAATAAATTAAAATAAAATAGGGAAACAAAAATTAAAAATTTTTTGAAAAGAAGAAACCAAACCCTAAAGGGACACCAAACTTAAAATCAGAAACTAAAAGAAAATAACTGAAGCAGAGAAAATTTGAAAATAAGGAAAAATAAATAAATATGAAAAATTCGAAAATTAAAAGAAAAGTAATTAAAGAAAAATAATTAAGATAAAAGTAAAAAATTAGGAAAAATAAATAAGATAGAAATAAAAAATTAAAAAGAGAAACAAATGAAAAAACTAATAAAAATACCTAATCTAAGCAATAAGACAACCGGTGGTTGTCAATCACGAACAATCCCCGGCAACGGTGCCAAAAACTTGGTGCGCAAAATTAGAACTCACACAACTTAACCGGCAAGTGCACTGGGTCATCCAAGTAATACCTCAGGTGAGTGAGAGTCAATCCCACGAGGATTGTCGACCTGAGCAAGCAATGGTTATCCTGTTGGACTTAGTCAGGCAAATAGTAAAAGAGAATTGTTGTTGTTGTAACGCAAAAACAATAAACAAGAGATATAAAGAAAGCAATAAATAGTTCGGTGTGAAAATAATGTGGAAAAACAGTTAAGGTCTTGGAGATGTTCATCTTTCTGGATTAAAATGTCTTACCAACTATTTTAACAATGAATGATTCATTATATGACAAATCATAAGTGATTAAACCCTAATCTCTTAGTGATTTAATCTCTTCTAATCCTCATGAAACGCCACTCTCATGGTCACTCAATTCAGATCAGAGGGTGAAGTTCGGAAAATTAGTTTAACGCCACAAAAATCCTAATTACCCCAAATCTAACAGGATTATCTGTCACATATCCCAATTAGTTCATATAATTAGCAATTTAGGAGGAGTGTTTTCAAGCTATAGTTCAAGCGAGATAACTCTCTCGAGAATCATAAGAACTCATGTAGAAGAAGGTCATACTCTCGTTCCACCCAGTTCATAAGATTAAGAATGAAAACAATACCTTAGAATTGAATCAAATATAAATTAAAATATAAAAATAATAGTTCTAATCCATAGAAATAAATAGAGCTCCTAACCTTAACCAGGAGGTTTAGTTGCTCATAACTTACAAAGAAAATAGGGTTCTGAAAAGTGCAGAAGGAAGAAGATCCTAAACCTAATTGATCTTTTCCTTTAAATACTAACCTAATAATAAATGCTAGACCTAAAAGATATTATTTGTAAATAAAAATTACAAAAAGAAAAATAAAATAAAACTAAGAAGTGCTAAATCCACTTGGAGGCCCAAAGAGGTGTGAAACGGGCTACTACTGGCGTTCAACTTCAAGAATGGGTGTTAAACGCCAAGGGGAGAAGTATAATGTTGCTGGCCTGTGCCCCCCTGCTGGCACCAAATGCCAGGTGGGCGTTCAGCTCCCAAATTGCTCCGAATTTCACCTAAAATCATAAAAACACAAGAAAAACTCAAAGTAGCATCTAAAGGTGATGTTTGCACTAAAACCAAGTAAAAGTAAATAAAATCTAACTCAAAACAATATAAAAATAACTAGAAAAAGGGTATAAGATGCTCACGCATCAATTATGCAGGTAAGTAAAGTTCCTGATTACTCTAGTATACTGACAGATTTCCTTTGTGCTTCAGGTCATTGGGACATAGAAAGAATAAAGGAATGGCTGCTGGATGGAATCGTGGACAAGGTTGTAGTACTCCCCCCACCTTTTCCCTGGAAGAATGAAGACCAGATCACTTGGGAGCCTTCCCGAGATGGTTCCTTTAACCTCATAATAGCATACCAAGCTCTCCAGGTTAACCCAAGCAATCCCAACAAAATCTTCAATCTTGTTCAGAAGTGGAAAGTGCCATAATGCACCCACCTCTTCCTCTGGTTGGTTGCCCATAATTCCATCTGACCAATGCTGAGAGAAGAAGATGCCACTTGACAGCAGATGCCCGATGCCCTAAGTGCGGAAGTCCTGAAGAATCCACTTTACATGTCCTCCATGACTGCTTCTTTGCAAAGAACCTGTGGAGAAAATTTATGCCACCGGACCAGTTTATTCACTTTTTTATTTGGATCTCCATGTATGGCTTTGGAAGAACCTCTCTGAGCGAAATACCTACTCAATTTTTTCGGTATTGCTATGTCCCATATTTGGTATTGTCGAAACAATCTTGTTTTTGAGAATGTGGCCATCTCCTCAACTTCAGCTTTAATGCAAATTAAAGCTCGGCATGATGATGTTTCACGCACTATGAATTTCCAATGGAATCTAAATTAGGGGCACACAACCCTAGCTACCTGATCCAATGGCTCCGCCCCCAAGAGAATGAGATCAAACTTAATGTGAATAGTTTTTTTTGCTAATCAAAGTAGTGCCGCTTGTGGTAGAGTCGTTAGGAACCATATAGGACAATATATGATTGGCTTCTCCTGTAATTTTGGGAGTTGTTCAATCATGCAAGCAGAGTTGTGGGGTATATGTAAAAGACTTCAAATTGCAGTTGCCAATGGATTTCAAAGGGTAGTAGTTGAAACTGATTCCTCCCCTGCATTAAAACATGTGAAGGATGGGTGTGCAGCTTCCCATCCTTGTTCTTCAATTGTTGATGAAATCAAGGTGCAAATTGAGTGTATCTCCTTTTTTGGATAGTCTCATACTCCTAGGGAAGCAAACTATGTGGCAGATATCCTCGCTAAGAAAGGGTAGCTCCTTCCGATTGGTCTTCATATATTTGATATTCTCCCTTTTGATATTAAGATAGCGCTGGATTCTGATTGTATGGGTGCTCTACACTTGAGGGGCACCTGATCTAGTATTTTTTTGTTTGTTTCTTGCTTGGGGTCTGATGAGCGGATAATTTATACCCTTTTTGACATTGTTTTTACATAGTTTTTAGCATGTTTTAGTTAATTTTTATTATATTTTTATTCAAAAATCATATTTCTAGACTTTACTATAAGTTTGTAAGTTTTTCTGTGATTTCAGATAATTTTTGGCTTAAATTGAGGGACCTGAGCAAAAATCTGATTCAGAGGCTGAAAAAGGACTGCAGATGCTGTTGGATTTTGACCCTTCTTCACTCGAAGTGAATTTTCTGGAGCTACAAAAGCCCAATTGGCGCGCTCTCAATTGCGTTGAAACGTAGACATCCTGGGCTTTTCAGCAATATGTAATAGTCCATACTTTTTCTGAGATTTGATGGCCCAAACTGACGTTCAAAGTTAGCCTAAAACATCTTGGCGTAAAACGCCCAAACTGGCACCAGAATTGGAGTTAAACGCCCAAACTGGCACCAAAGCTGGTGTTTAACTCCAGAAACAGCCTAAGCATGAAAAAGCTTCAATGCTCAGCCCAAGCACACACCAAGTGGGCCCCGAAAGTGGATTTCTGCACTATCTGCACTTAGTTACTCATTTTCTGTAACCCTAGGTTACTAGTTTAGTATAAAAACTACTTTTAGAGATTTATTTAACAGCTTATGACATTTTTACATGCCATATTTTTCACGTTTGGAGGCTGGCCTCACGGCCATGCCTAGACCTTTCACTTATGTATTTTCTACGGTGGAGTTTCTACACCCCATAGATTAAGGTGTAGAGCTCTGCTGTTCTTCATGAATTAATGCAATTACTACTGTTTTCTATTCAATTCACGCCTACTTCTCCAAGATATACTCTCGTACTTAATTCATTTAAGTTTGAATGAAGGGGGTGACCCGTGACAATCACCCAATCTTCGTTACTCGCTTAGCCAAGGTCGCGTGCCTGACAACCACAAAGCGATCTACATGATGTTCAACGTAGTCATTGGACGACAGCTCGAGTATATTCTCTTGGGTTTCTAATCTAAGATTAGAACCTTCGTGGTATAGACTAGAATCATTGGCAGCCATTCCTGGGATCTGGAAAGTCTAAACCTTGTCTGTGGTATTCCGAGTAGGATCCGGGATCCAGAAAGTCTAAATCTTGTCTGTGGTATTCCGAGTAGGATCTGGAAAGGAATGACTGTGACGAGCTTCAAACCTGCGAATGTGGAGCACAAGTGACAGTGTGCAAAAGGACAATGGTCCTATTCCGACGCTAGCGGGAACCGACAGATGATTAGCCTTGCGGTGACAACGCAGATGGATTTGTTTTCATCCGAGAGGATCATACAGCTTGCCATGGAAGGAGGTAACGCATGGTTGGAAGAAGGCAATAGGAAAGCAGAGGTTCTGAAGCAACAAAGCATCTCCAGACGCTTATCTGAAATTCCTACCTATGAATTACATAAGTATTTCTATCCTATTTTATATTTTATTTATATTTTAATTATTAAAACCTCATAACCATTTGATTCTGCCTGACTGAGATTTACAAGGATGACCATAGCTTGCTTCAAGCCGACAATCTCCGTGGGATCGACCCTTACTCACGTAAGGTATTACTTGGACGACCCAGTGCACTTGCTGGTTAGTTGTGCGGAGTTGTGAAGAATAATTGAGATTACAATCGTGCGTACTAAGATGTTGACGCAGTTGAGATCATAATTTCGTGCACCAAGTTTTTGGTGCCGTTGCCGGGGATTGTTCGAGTTTGGACAACTGACGATTCATCTTGTTGCTCAGATTAGGTAATTTTATTTTATGTTTAAGCATTTTATTTTTAATTTTATTTTCGAAAAATAATTCAAAAAAATTTATGGTTTTCAAAAAATTAAAAAAAATTTAATAATAATAAAATATATGTTCTTCAGAATTTTTAAGAATGAATTCTAGAGTTTCATGAGATATGTTGAATCCTGGCTGGCTGTTAAGCCATGTGTAATCTTTTGGACCGAGGTTTCACTTATCCTTAGAAGAGCTTCTCTGTCTTTCTCATCAATTTAGTTGTTGTATGTAATGTCCTACTGACGCTTGGCTAGCCATGTCTAATCTTTTTAGACTGAAGCTTTAGACTAACATTGCATGATTCCTGGAATTCCTATTAAAAATTTTGAATTTATTTATTTTTCTTTTTCCAATTAATTTTCAAAAAATTACAAAAAAATAATAAAATCATAAAATCAAAAATATTTTGTGTTTCTTGTTTGAGTCTAGTGTCAAATTTTAAGTTTGGTGTCAATTGCATGTTTTAAATTTTCAAAAAATTTTCAAAAACTCATGCATGTGTCTTTCATGATCTTCAAGTTGTTCTTGATGATTTTCTTTGTTTGATCTTTAAATTTCTCTTGTTGGTGTCTTTTCTTGTTTTTCATATGCATTTTTTGAATTATTAGTGTCTATAGATTAAAAATTTTTAAGTTTGGTGTCTTGCATGTTTTTGTTTTCTTAAAAATTTTTCAAAAATATGTTTTTGATATTCATCCTGATCTTCAAAGTGTTCTTGGTGTTCATCTTGACATTCAAAGTGTTCTTGCATGCATTATTAGTTTTAATCTTAATTTCTTGTGTTTTGCATTATTTTTATGTTTTTCTCTTTCCTCATCAAAATTCAAAAATCAAAAAAATATCTTTTCCTTATTTCACTCATAAATTTCGAAATTTGAATTGATTTAATCATAAAGTTTTAAAATTTAGTTGTTTCTTGTTAATCAAGTCAAATTTCAATTTAAAAATTCTATCTTTTTCAAATCTTTTTCAAAATCAAATCTTTTTTCAATTTCCTTTCATGTTTTTCGAAAAATTTTAAAAATTGATTTTCAAAATCTTTTTCTTATTTTTATTTCATATTTTCGAAATTAATGCTAACAATTAATATTTTGATTCAAAAATTTTAAATTGTTACTTGCCTATTAAGAAAGGATCAATCTTTAAATTCTAGAATCATATCTTTTAGTTTTTTGTTAGTCAAGTAATCAACTTTAATTTTCAAAATCAAATCTTTTTAATTTCCTTTTCAAATATTTTTCAAAATAAATTTCAAATCATATCCTTTCAAAATCAATTTCAAAATATTTTCTAACTTCTTATCTTTTCAAAATTGATTTTCAAATCTTTTTCAATTAACCACTTAACTTTTTTTGTTTGATTTTAAAAGTTTACTATTTCAATCATATCTTTTTCAAAATCACCTAACTACTTTTCTCTCTCCAATTTTCGAAAATCACTAACCACTTTTTCAAAAATCTTTTTAATTAAGTAATTTATTTAATTTTCAAATTTTATTTTATTTCTTTTTTTTAATTTTCGAATACTAACCAATAATTAAAATAAAAACAAAAATATTTTTCTTTTATTTTAATTTAAATTTCGAATTTTCCCTCTCTCTCATCTCTTTCTATTTATTTATTTAATCACTAACACTTCTATTCTTCTTAAAATTTGAACCCTCTCTCCCCCTCTGTGTTCAAATTTCTCTCTTCTCATTCTTCTATTCTTCTCTTCTTCTACTCACATAAGAAATCTCTATACTGTGACATAGAGGATTCCACTTCTTTTTTCTGTTCCCTTCTTTTTCATATGAGCAGGAGCAAGGATAAGAACATTCTTGTTGAAGCTAATCCGGAACCTAAAAAGACTCTAAAGAGGAAGCTAAGAGAAGCTGAAGCACAACACTCTGGAGAGGATCTGACAGAATTTTTCAAAAAAGAAGAAGACATGGCCGAACCCAACAACAATGGTGGAGATGCAAGGAAGATGCTTGGTGACTTTATTGCACCATCTTCTGACTTCTGTGGAAGGAGCATCTCAATTCTTGCAATTGGAGCAAAAAACTTTGAGCTTAAGCCTCAATTAGTTTCTCTGATGTAGCAGAATTGCAAGTTTTATTGACTTCCATTGGAAGATCCTCATCAGTTCTTAGCTGAATTCTCGCAAATCTGTGACACTGTTAAGACCAATGGGATTAATCCTGAGGTCTATAGACTTATGCTTTTTCCCTTTGCTATAAGAGACAGAGCTAGGATATGGTTGGACTCACAACCTAAAGATAGCCTGAACTCTTGGGAAAAGTTGGTCAATGCCTTCTTGGCCAAATTTTTTCCACCTCAAAAGTTGAGCAAGCTTAGAGTGGAAGTCCAAACCTTCAGACAGAAGGAAGGTGAATCCCTCTATGAAGCTTGGGAAAGATACAAACAATTGATCAGAAGGTGTCCTTCTGGCATGCTTTCAGAATGGAGCATCATACGCATATTCTATGATGGTCTGTCTGAATTGTCCAAGATGTCATTGGACAACTCTGCTGGTGGATCTCTTCATCTGAAGAAGACGCCTGAAGAAGCCCAGGAACTCATTGAAATGGTTGCAAATAACCAATTCATGTATACTTCTGAAAGAAATCCTGTGAATAATGGGACAACTCAGAAAAAAGGAGTTCTGGAGATTGATACTCTGAATGCCATATTGGCTCAGAAATAAAATATTGACTCAGAAAGTCAATATGATTTCTCAGAGTCTGTCTGGAATGCAAGCTGCATCAGGCAGTACTAAGGAAGCTTCCTCTGAAGAAGAAGCTTATGATCCTGAGAATCCTGCAATGGAAGAGGTGAATTACATGGGAGAATCCTATGGAAACACCTATAATCCTTCATGGAGAAATCATCCAAATTTCTCATGGAAGGATCAACAGAAGACCAATCAAGGCTTCATTAATAATAATGGTGGAAGAAACAGGTTTGGCAATAGCAAACCTTTTCCATCATCTTCTCAGCAACAGACAGAGAATTCTAAGCAGAGCCACTCTGACTTAGCAACTGTAGTCTCTGATCTATCTAAGACCACTCTCAGTTTCATAACTGAAGCAAGGTCCTACATTAGAAATTTGGAGGCACAAGTGGGCCAGCTGAGTAAAAGAGTTACTGAACTCCCTCCTAGTACTCTCACAAGCAATACAGAAGAGAATCCAAAAAGAGAGTGCAAGGCCATAAATATAACCAACATGGCCGAATGCATGGAGGAGGGAAAGGCAGTGATTTTCAGTGAGGAAGACCTCAATGGACGTCCACTAGCCTCCAAGGAGTTCCCTAATGAGGAACCAAGGGAATCTGAGGCTCATACAGAGACCATAGAGATTCCACTGAACTTACTGTTGCCATTCATGAGCTCTGATGAGTATTCTTCCTCTAAAGAAGATGAAGATATTATTGAAGAGCAAGTTGCTCAATATCTAGGAGCAATTATGAAGCTGAATGTCAAGTTATTTGGTAATGAGACTTGGGAGGATGAACCCCATTGCTCATCAATGAACTAAGTGATCTGGTTCAACTGAAATTACCTCAGAAGAAACAGGATCCTGGAAAGTTCTTAATACCTTGTACCATAGGCACCATGACCTTTGTGAAGGCTCTGTGTGACCTGGGATCAAGTATAAACCTCATGCTCCTCTCTGTAATGGAGAAACTAGGGATCTTTGAGGTACAAGCTGCTAAAATTTTACTAGAGATGGCAGACAATTCAAGGAAACGGGCTTAAGGACTTGTAGATGATATCTTAGTAAAGGTTGAAGGCTATTACATCCCTGCTGACTCCATAATCCTAGATACTGGGAAGGATGAAGATGAATCCATCATCCTAGGAAGACCCTTCCTAGCCACAGCAAGAGCTGTGATTGATGTGGACAGAGGAGAGTTAGTCCTTCAATTGAATGAGGACTACCTTGTGTTTAAGGCTCAAGGATCCTCTTCTGTAACGATGGAGAGGAAGCATGAAAAGCTTCTCTCAATACAGAGTCAAATAGAGCCCCCACACTCAACTTCTAAGTTTGGTGTTGGAAGGCCAATATCAAGCTTTGAGTCTTTGTGAAGCTCTCTAAGAGCTTCACTGTCAAGCTACTAACATTAAAGAAGCGCTTGTTGGGAGGCAACCCAATATTATTTAATTATATTTATTTATTTTCCATTGCTATTTTGTGTTTTCTTTAGGTTGATGATCATGTGAAGTCACAAAAACAACTGAAAAATCAAAAACAGAATGAAAAATAGCATTAAAAATAGCACACCCTGGAGGACAGGCTTACTGGAGGATAGCAGAATGGGCGTTTAACGCCCAGCCTGGCAGTATTCTGGGCGTTAAACGCCAGAATGGGCAGCACTCTGGGCGTTTAACGCCAGAAAGGGCTGTCTGGCATCTGGCTGGCGTTAAACGCCAGAAATAGGCATCTGGCTGGCGTTTAACACCAGAAATGGGCAGCAGACTAGCGTTTAACACCAGGAAAGGTAGCAGAGCTGGCGTTAAACGCCAGATTTGGCACAGAATGGGCGTTTGAACACCAAAATGGTGCAGGGACTCAAATTCCTTGACACCTCAGGATCTATGGACCCCACAGGATCCCCACCTACCCCACTTCTTCTTCTCTCCTCTTCACACCTTTCTATAACACTCTTCTCCAAATACCATTGACCAATCCCATCAAAAACTCTTCCCCAAATACCCTTCACCTATCAAATCTTACCCTCTTCCCCATATCATCACCATTCAAATTCAAACCATTTCCCTCCCAAACCCACCCACACATGGCCGCATACCCTCTCTCCCTTACCCTATAAATACCCCTCCTTACCACCTTCATTTTCACACAACATACACACTTCTCTCCCTCTTGGCCGAAACACATACCCCCCTCCATCTCCTCCATTTCTTCTTCTTCTTCTACCACTTTCTTTCTTCTTTTGCTTAAGGACGAGCAAATCTTCTAAGTTTGGTGTGGGAAGTGCTAAAGCTTTTTGTTTTTCCATAACCATCAATGGCACCAAAGGCCGGAGAAACCTCTAGAAAGAGGAAAGGGAAGGCAATTGCTTCCACCTCCGAGTCATAGGAGATTGAGAGATTCATCTCAAAGGTCCATCAAGACCACTTCTATGAAGTTGTGGCCAAGAAAAAGGTGATCCCCGAGGTTCCCTTTAAGCTCAAAAAGGGTGAATATCCGGAGATCCAACATGAAGTTCGAAGAAGAGGTTGGGAAATCCTCACCAACCCCATTCAACAAGTCGGGATCTTAATGGTTCAAGAGTGCTATGCTAATGCATGGATCACTAAGAACCATGACCAAGGTATGAACCCGAACCCAAAGAATTGGCTCACAATGGTTTGGGGGAACTACTTGGATTTTAGTCCGGAAAATGTGAGGTTGGCATTTAACTTGCCAATGATGCAAGGAGATCCTCACCCTTTCACTATAAGGGTCAACTTTTATCAAAGGTTGGACCAAGTCCTTAGGGACATTTGTGTGGAAGGCGCTCAATGGAAGAGAGACACAAGAGGCAAGCCGGTTCAACAAAGAAGGCTTGACCTCAAACCCGTGGCTAGTGGATGGTTGGAGTTCATCCAACGCTCTATCATTCCTACTAGCAACCGGTCTGAAGTTACTGTAGACCGGGCTATCATGATCCACAGTATCATGATTGGAGAGGAAGTAGAAGTTCATGAGATCATATCCTTAGAACTCTACAAGGTGGTGGACAAGCCCTCCACTTTGGTAAGGTTAGCTTTCCCTCATCTCATTTGTCACCTATGCAATTCAGCTGGAATTGCCATAGAGGAAGATATCCTCATTAAAGAGGATAAGCCCATCACTAAGAAAAGGATGGAGCAAACAAGAGAGCCCACTCAGGGACCTCAACAAGAGCATGAGGAAATTCCTCATCATGAAATCCCTGAGATGCCTCAAGGGATGCACTTTTCTCCACAAAACTATTGGGAGCAAATCAACACCTCCCTAGGAGAATTAAGTTCCAACATGGGAAAACTAAGGGTGGAGCACCAAGAGCATTCCATCCTCCTCCAATAACTTGGTGCACGAAATTGTGATTACACTTTTCACAATTCCGCACAACTAACCAGCAAGTGCACTGGGTCGTCCAAGTGATACCTTACGTGAGTAAGGGTCGATCCCACAGAGATTGTCGGCTTGAAGCAAGCTATGGTTATTTTGTAAATCTCAGTCAGGAGATTAATGATAATAGTAGTTATATTTATGAAAATAATTAACATGAAATAAACAGTACTTGTAATTCAGTAGTGAGAAACAGGTTGAGGTTCCGGAGATGCTCTGTCATCTGAATCTCTGCTTTTCTACTGTCTTCTTCTCCAAACATGCACGGCTCTTTCCATGGCAGGCTATATGATCCTCACAGATGAAAATAAATCCATATGCGTTGTCACCGCACGGCTAATCATCTGTCGGTTCCCGCTAGCGTCGGAATAGGACCATTGTCCTTTTGCACACTGTCACTTGTGCCCCACATTCGCAGGTTTGAAGCTCTTTACAGTCATCCCTTTCCAGATCCTACTCCGAATACCACAGACAAGGTTTAGACTTTTCGGATCCCAGGAATGCTGTCTATTGGTTCTAGCCTATACCACGAAGGTTCTAACCTCCGGACTCGGTCCATGGATTAGAAACCAAAGAGATACGCATTCAAGTTGTCGCCCAATGACTACGTTGAGCTCAAATAGAACGGAAGTGGTTGTCAGGCATGCGTTCATAGATTTGAGAATAATGATGAGTGTCACGGATCATCATCTTCTCTGGATTGAAGTACGAATGAGTATCTTAGAATAGAATCAAGCGTGATTGAATGGAAAACAGTAGTAATTGCATTAATTCATTGAAACACAGCAGAGCTCCTCACCTCCAACCATGGGGTTTAGAGACTCGTGCCGTCAGAAATACAATATGAAGTGTAAAAATGTCATAAGGTTCTCAATGAATCTCTAAAAGTAGTTTTTATACTAGACTAGTAACGTAGATTTACAGAAAATGAGTAACTAAGTGCAGATAGTGCAGAATTCCACTTCTGGGATCCACTTGGTGTCTGCCTGGGCTGAGCTTTCAAGCTTTCACGTTCATATGCCTAAAGTTGGCGTTAAACGCCACCCCAGGTGCCAGAATGGGAGTTTAACGCCAAAAAAGGTGCTAGTTCTGGCGTTTTACGCCAGACAATTTTAGGTTGACTTTGGACGCTGGTTTGGGCTATCAAATCTCGGGCAAAGTATGAACTATTATATATTTATGGAAAGCCCAGAATGTCTACTTTCCAACGCAATTGAGAGCGTGCCAGGTGGACTTCTGTAGCTCAAGAAAATCCATTTCGAGTGCAAGAGGATCAGAATCCAACAACATTTGCAGTCCTTTTTCAGCCTCTGAATAAGATTTTTGCTCAGGTCCCTCAATTTCAGCCAGAAAATACCTGAAATTACAAAAAAGTACACAAACTCATAGTAAAGCTCAGAAATGTGATTTTTGAATCAAAACTACTAAAAATATAATAAAAAGTAACTAAATTATACTAAAAACTACTTAAAAACACAACCAAAAATGGTATAAATTATCCGCTCATCACAACACCAAACTTTAATTGTTGCTTGTCCCCAAGCAACTAAAAACAAAATAGGATAAAAAGAAGAGAATATACAATGAATTCCAAACTTATCAATGAAGATTAGCTTCAATTAGATGAGCAGGACTTGTAGCCTTTTCGCTTCTGAACAGTTTTGGCATTTCACTTTATCCTTTGAAGTTCAGAATGATTGGCATCTATAAGAACTCAGAATTCAGACAGTGTCATTGATTCTCCTAGTTCAGTATGTTGATTCTTGAACACAGCTACTTTATGAGTCTTGGCCGTGACCCTAAGCATTTTATTTTCCAGTATTACCACCGGATACATAAATGCCACAGACACATAACTGGATGAACCTTTTCAGATTGTGACTCAGCTTTGCTAGAGTCCCTAGTTAGAGGTGTCCAGAGCTCTTAAGCACACTCTTTTTGTTTTGGACCACGACTTTAACCGCTCAGTCTCAAGTTTTTTTTTCACTTGACACCTTCACGCCACAAGCATATGGTTAGGGACAGCTTGGTTTAGCCGCTTAGGCCAGGATTTTATTCTTGTAGGCCCTCCTATCAATTAATGCTCAAAGCCTTGGATCCTTCTTACCCTTGCCTTTTGGTTTAAAGGGTTATTGGCTTTTTCTGCTTGCTTTTTTTTTTGTGAGCTTTTTTATTCACTGCTTTTTCTTGCTTTAAGAATCAATTTTATGATTTTTTAGATTATCAATAAGATTTCTCCTTTTTCATTATTCTTTCAAGAGCCAACAATTTTAACATTCATAAACAACAAATTCAAAAATATGCACTGTTCAAGCATTCATTCAGAAGACAAAAAGTATTGTCACCACATCAAAATAATTAAACTAATTTCAAGATATAATTTGAAATCATGTACTTCTTGTTCTTTTGTAATTAAAAATATTTTTCATTTAAGAAAGGTGAAGGATTCATAGGACAATCATAGCTTTAAGACATAGACTCTAAAATTTATTAATCATGAAATAAAATAAAATAAGACATAAAATAAACATAAAAGCAGACCAATAATAATAAAAGAAAGAAAATAAAAAACATAAAAATAAATGACTCTTAAAATAGATCCCTAAGAACAAAAGTTATCACAGAGTTAGGACTTAACGACCTGCATTGGGAGAGGCAAGTACTCCTTCAATTTGTGGAACGCCTGGCTCCTTAAGGGACAGCTTCTGGCGCTTTAGCTCCTGTATCTCATGCCCCTTGCTTCTCTTGTTCTATGAACAGTTTGCAAAGCATGCTGGTTTGATTCTGCTGCTCCTCTTTGAGTTGATTTACAGCTTCTTGCAGTTTGGTGACAGATGCTTCTAAGCGAGACCAATAGTCAAATTGAGGAATTTCTGGAAGGAGCTCATGCGCCCTCCTCTTGATGAGGTTTTCTTGAACTTGCTGTCCATCTATCACCCTTTTGGTGATTGGGTGTTCGACTGGGATATACTCATCAACACCTATTTGTACTCCTGCATCTTTACATAACAGACTGATCAAGCTTGGGTAGGCCAATTTGGCCTCAGTGGATTCCTTGTTTGCAATTGTGTAAATTTCACAAGGAATTAATTGATGGACCTCCACTTCTTTTCCCAGCATAATACAGTGGATCATCATTGCTCTTTTCACAGTGACTTCAGAGCGGTTACTAGTGGGGAATATAGATCGCCCAATGAAATCCAGCCAGTCCCTAGCAACTGGCTTGAGGTCTCCTCTCTTCAGTTGGTTTGGGACACCTTTTGAATTGGTTATCCACTTGGTTCCAGGGAGGCATATGTCCTCTAGAACTTGATCCAACTTTTTATCTTTAGCCATTCTCCTATTAAAGGATTTCGGATCATCCTGCAGTTGAGGAAGTTTGAGGACTTCTCTCACTTTGTCAAGATGGAAATAGATAATCCTGCCTCTGACCATGGTTCGAAAAGTGTTGAAGGTAGTTCCCTCCATTCTTTGCTTATTTGTCAGCCATAGATTTGCATAAAATTCCTAGACCATGTTTCTTCCCACATTCATCTCAGCATTAGCTAGGATTTCCCAGCCTCTGTTTTGAATCTGATCTTGGATCTCTGGATATTCGTCTTCTTTTAGATCGAACTTGACTTCTGGGATCACTAATCTTCTGCACACTATTTTGAAGTAATGATCTGCATATTCTTTAGTGCAGAAACTCTCATGCATCCATTGTGGTTTTGGATTGTTTTCTTTCTTGCCTCTTGGAGTGGTTTGTTTTCCTTTAGGAGCCATGATCTTGGTCAGTGATCACGGAAAATCACACCAAACTTAGAGGTTTGCTTTTCCTCAAGCAAAAGCACAGAAAAAAGATGAGTAGATGGAGAGAATGATTTGAATGATGGAGGAGGGGTGATGGCCGAATGTATAAATAGAGGGGAGGGAGGGTATGGTTTCAAAAATTTAAAAAGAAAAAGATATGATTGAAAGATATGATTGATAAAAGATAAACATGATATGCAAAAGAGAAGATTGTTTTCAAAATTTAAGAGATATGAAGAAGATATGAGGAAGTTAAATTTGAAAATTTTTTTGTTTATGTATCTAAAAAAATAAAAGATAATATGAATGAATTGAAAAGATTTGAAAAGAAATTGGGAAGATAAATGAGTTTTTGAAAAATATTTAAAAAGAATTTGAAGGAAAATTAAAAGGAATTTATAAGATTATGAATTTTTGTTAATGAAAGTTAGAAATTGAATGTTTGTAATGTTTAGATGCAGAAAATTTTGAATTAAAACAAGAAAATTTGAAAAAATTTGGATTGAAAACAAAATTACCTCTCCCCTGTCTGTTCTGGCGTTTAACGCCCATCTGGTGGCCATGTTGGGCGTTTAACGCCCAGTCAGGTACCCTGGCTGGCGTTAAACGCCAGAAATCCTTCTTCACTGGGCGTTTTTCTGAACACCCAGTATGCTGCCTATTCTGGCATTTAACGCCCAGAATGCTACCTTTTCTGGCGTTAAACGCCCAGAATGGTATCCATTCTGGCGTTTAACGCCCAGTTTGCCTCTTTACTAGCATTTTGACGCCAGTGAGCTCCTTTCCTTTGTGATTTTGCTGTTTTATGTCTTGAATCTCCATTTTCCTGACTTTTTCACTGAAAATATCCTAAATAACAAGAAAAACAAAATTAAAAAGACTTATCTAACTGTTACAAACATCTAATTATTGATAATGGCTGGGTTGCCTCCCAGCAAGCGCTTCTTTATTGTCTTTAGCTGGACTTTACTGAGCTTTTAACTCAGTCTCAACTTTGAGCATTCTTGCTCAACATTGCCTTCAAGATAATGTTTGATTCTTTGTCCCTCAACATTGCCATATGGTGACACACTTGTAATCACATATGGGCCCCTCCACCAGGATTTCAATTTCTCGGGGAACAATCTGAGCCTAGAGTTAAACAGCAGGACCTTCTGTCCTATCTCAAAGACTCTAGATGACAGAATTTTGCCATGCCATCTTTTTGCTTTCTCCTTATAAATCTTGGTATTTTCGAAAGCATTGAATCTGAATTCTTCCAGCTCATTCAACTGGAGTTATCTCCTCTCTCCAGCTACCTTAGCATCAAGGTTTAGAAATCTGGTTGCCCAGTAGGCCTTGTGTTCCAGTTCCACTGGCAGATGACAGGCTTTTCTATACACAAGCTGGTATGGAGAGGTCCCTATAGGAGTCTTGAATGCTGTTTTGTATGCCCACAGAGCATCATCTAGACCTCTTGCCCAATCCTTTCTACGGGCATTTACAGTCTGCTCTAGGATCCGCTTTAGTTCTCTATTTGAGACTTCAGCCTGCCCATTTGTCTGTGGATGATATGGAGTTGCTACTTTATGGTTGATTCCATATCAGACCAGAGCAGAGTCAAGCTGTTTATTGGAGAAATGAGTGCCTCTATCGTTGATTAGTATCCTAGGGACACCGAACCTGCTGAAGATATTCTTCTGGAGGAACTTCATCACTGTCTTAGTATCATTAGTGGGTGTTGTAATTACCTCTACCCATTTAGATACATAGTCTACTGCCACCAGAATATAAGTGTTTGAGTATGATGGTGGGAAAGGCCCCATGAAGTCAATACCCCATACATCAAACAACTCAATCTCTAAGATCCCTTGCTGAGGCATGGCATAACCGTGAGGCAGATTACCAGCTCTCTGGCAACTGTCACAGTTACGTACAAACTCTCGGGAGTCTCTATAGAGAGTGGGCCAGTAGAAGCCCCATTGGAGAACCTTTGTGGCTGTTCATTCACCTCCGAAATGTCCTTCATATTGTGATCCATGGCAATGCCATAGGATCTTCTGTGCCTCTTCTCTAGGCACGCATCTATGGATCATTTCGTCTGCACACCTCTTAAAGAGATATGGTTCATCCCATAAGTAGTACTTTGCATCAGTGATTAATTTTTTCGTTTGCTGCTTATTGTACTCCTTTGGTATGAATCTCACAGCTTTATAGTTTGCAATGTCTGCAAACCATGGTACTTCATGAATGGCAAAGAGTTGCTCATCTAGAAAGGTTTCAGTGATCTCAGTAGAGGGGAGGGATGCTCATGCTACTGGTTCTATTCGGGACAGGTGATCTGCTACCTGGTTCTCTGTCCCTTTTTTGTCTCTTATTTCTATATCAAACTCTTGTAGAAGCAACACCCATCTTATGAGTTTGGGTTTTGAATCTTGCTTTGTGAGGAGATATTTTAGAGAAGCATGATCAGTATACACAATCACTTTTGATCCCACTAAATAGGATCTGAACTTGTCAATGGCATAGACCACTGCAAGTAACTCCTTTTCTGTGGTTGTGTAATTTTTCTGTGCATCATTTAAAACACGGCTGGCATAATAAATGACATGCAGAAGCTTGTTATGCTTCTGTCCCAATACTACACCAATGGCATGGTCACTGGCATCACACATTAGTTCAAATGGTAATGTCAAGTCTGGTGCAGAAATAACTGGTGCTGTAACCAGCTTAGCTTTCAGAGTTTCAAATGCCTGCAGACACTCTGTGTCAAAGACAAATGGGGTGTCAGCACCTAGCAGATTGCTCAGAGGTTTTGTAATTTTTGAAAAATCTTTTATAAACCTCCTAATGAATCCTGCATGTCCCAGAAAGCTTCTAATTACCTTAACATTGGCAGGTGGTGGTAATTTTTCAATTACCTATACCTTAGCTTGGTCCACCTCTATCCCCTTGTTGGAAATTTTGTGCCCAAGAACAATTCCTTCAGTCACCATAAAGTGACATTTCTCCCAGTTTAAAACCAAGTTAGTCTCTTGGCACCTTTTCAGAACAAGTGTTAGATGGTCAAGACAGGAGCTGAATGAGTCTCCAAATACTGAGAAGTCATTCATGAAGACATCTAGAAATTTTTCTACCATATTAGAGAAGATAGAGAGCATGCACCTCTGAAAGGTTGCAGGTGCATTGTACAGACCAAATGGCATTCTTCTGTAGGCAAATACTCCAGAAGGACATGTAAATGTTGTTTTCTCTTGGTCCTGAGGATCCACTGCAATTTGGTTGTAACCTGAATAGCCATCCAAAAAGTAGTAGTAATCATGACCTACTAGTCTCTCTAGCATCTGGTCTATGAATGGTAGAGAAAAATGATCCTTTCTGGTGGCTGTATTGAGTCTTCTGTAATCAATACACATATGCCACCCTGTAACTGTTCTTGTAGGAACCAGTTCATTCTTTTCATTATGAACCACTGTCATGCCTCCCTTCTTGGGGATAACTTGGACAGGGCTCACCCAGGGGCTATCAGAAATAGGATAAATAATCCCAGCCTCCAGTAACTTAGTAACCTCTTTCTGCACCACCTCCTTCATGGCTGGATTTATCCACCTCTGTGGTTGAACCACTGGCTTAGCATTATTCTCCAATAGGATTTTGTGCATGCATCTTGCTGGGATAATACCCTTAAGATCACTTATGGACCACCCAAGAGCTGTTTTGTGTGTCCTTAGCACCTGAATTAGTGCTTTCTCTTCCTGTGGAGTTAAAGCAGAGCTTATGATCACCGAAAAGTGTCACATTCTCCCAGAAATGCATATTTCAAGGATAGTGGTAGTGGTTTGTGCTCGGATTTAGGAGGCTTATCCTCTTCTTAAGGAATTTTCAAAGGTTCTTCTATTCTCTCTGATTCCTCCAGATCAGGCTGAACATCTTTAAAAATGTCCTCTAGCTCTGATTCGAGACTTTTAGTCATATTGACCTCTTCCACCAAGGAATCAATAACATCTGCACTCAGGCAGTCTTTTGGTGTGTCTGGATGCTGCATGGCTTTGACAGCATTCAACTTAAACTCATCCTCATTGACTCTCAGAGTTATCTCTCCTCTTTAGATATCAATGAGGGTTCGTCCAGTTACTAGGAAAGGTCTTCCTAGAATGAGAGTTGCACTCTTGTGCTCCTCCATTTCCAGCACTACAAAGTCAATAGGAAAGGCAAATGGCCCAACCTTGACAATCATGTCCTCAATTATGCCTGATGGAATTTTAATGGAGCCATCAGTAAGTTGGAGGCATATCTGGGTTGGTTTAACTTCATCAGTAAGACCAAGCTTTTTGATAGTGGATGCAGGTATTAGGTTGATACTTGCCCCAAGGTCACATAGAGCTGTCTTGGTACAAGCATCCTCTAATTTGCATGGTATCATAAAGCTTCCGGGATCTTTAAGCTTCTCTGGTAAGCTTTTCAGAATGACTGCACTGCATTCTTCAGTGAGAAAAACTTTTTCAGTTTCTCTCCAATCCTTCTTATGGCTTAAGATCTCCTTCATGAACTTAGCATAAGAGGGTATTTGCTCAAGTGCCTCTGCAAACGGAATCTTTATTTCAAGAGTCTTGAGATAGTCTGCAAAGCGGGTAAATTGTTTATCCTATTCCGCTTGGCGGAGTTTCTGAGAATAAGGCATTTTGGCTTTATATTCTTCAACCTTGGTTGCTGCAGGTTTACTTCCTACAGAAGTGGTTGGAGAAGCCTGCTTAAGGGGGTTGTTATCAGCACTTGCAAGTGTCTGACCCCTTTGTGGCGTTTGAACGCCTGAATTGGGGGTTGCATGGGCGTTTAACGCCAGATTGCCACCCTTTTCTAGCGTCTGGACGCTAGGATTGGCTGTCCCTTGGGCGTTTAACGCCACCTTTTCACCCTTTTCTGGCGTTTGAACGCCAGAATTATTCCTCTCTGGGCTCTTTCTGTCCTCAGAGGAATTTTAGGTAGTGGTTTGGTTATCCTTTATTAGCTGTTCCTTTCTTGGCTTCCTGCGACCTTGGATTGATACATTCAGTGTTTTTCCACTTCTTAATTGAACAGCTTGGAATTCTTCTGTTATCTGTTTAGATAGCTGCTGTCTTGTCTGATCCAATTGTGCATCCATATTCTGGTTAGCATTTTTAGTGTCTTGGAGCATCTCTTTGAATTCTGCGAATTGTTTTGTTATGATAAGCAATTGCTGATTGAGTTCAGCAACTTGTTCTTGAGGACCAAGTTCAGTGGATACTGCTTTAGCCTCTTCTTTCAGGGAGGACTCACTACTCCAGTACAGATGCTGATTTGTAGCAACTGTATCAATGAGCTCTTGAGCCTCTTCAATTATCTTTCTCATATGTATAGATCCACCAGCTGAGTGATCTAGAGATATTTGAGCTTTTTCTGTAAGCCCATAGTAAAAGATGTCTAACTGCACCCACTCTGAAAACATTTCAGAGGGGCATTTCCTTAGCATCCCTCTGTACCTCTCCCAGGCATTATAAAGGGATTCATCATCCTCTTGTTTAAATCCTTGGATGTCCAGCCTTAGCTGTGTCATCCTTTTTGGAGGGTAATATTGATTCAGGAATTTGTCTGATAACTGTTTCCATGTTTTTATGCTTGCTGTGGGTTGGTTATTTAACCACCTCTTAGCTTGATCTTTTACAGCAAATGGAAACAGTAATAATCTGTAGACATCCTGATCCACTTCTTTATCACGTACTGTGTCAGCAATTTGTAAGAACTGTGCCAGAAACTCAGTAGGTTCTTCCTGTGGAAGACCAGAATACTGGCAATTTTGCTGCACCATGATAATGAGCTGAGGATTTATCTCAAAACTGCTGGCCTTGATGGGGGGGGGTATACAGATACTACTCCCATAAGCAGCAGTAATGGGGTTAGCATATGACCCCAGAGTCCTTCTGGACTGTTCATTTTCACTAAGGTCCATGATGGAGAAAGGGAGATGATGTTGATTGCAAATAAAATATATTTTTGTTTTTATTTTATTTAATTAAAAACAAACTGAATAAATAAATAAAAAAATAAGATAAAATAAAATAATTAGAAAATAAAATATAAATTTCGAAAACTAAAAGAAAAAAAGGAAAAGAAATTCGAAAACTAAGATAATCAATTAATTAAGAGGAGTTGAAAAACTTTGGATATGATTTTTGAAGAAGATTTTGAAATTTGAAATTTTAAAGCTTAAGATAAGATAAAATAAAAAAAAATTTTAAAATAAAAATTTGAATTTTTAATTAAAATTTTCGAAAATTCAATTAAATAAATAGAAAAAATATTTTTGAATTTAATGAAGAAAGAGAAAAAAAATAAAATGACACAAAACTTAGAATTTTTAGATCAAAACAAAGAAAACAACAAGAAGATTTTGAAGGTCAAGATGAACACCAAGAACAAATTTTAAAATTTTTAAGAAAATAGAAACACAAAGGACACCAAACTTAAAAATTTTTATATTTTGGACACTAATAATTCGAAAATGTATAAGATAAACAGCAACAATTACCACACAAGAAATTTTAAAGATCAAATAAGGAAAATTATCAAGAACAATTTGAAGATCAATAAAGAACTAAGAACATATAATTCGAAAATTGAAAGAAAAATAAAATCATGCGATTGACACCAAACTTAAAATATGAAACTAAACTCAAACAGAAGACTAAATTATGAAGTTATTGGTTTTTTTTTTTAAAAATATTTCGAAAATAAATTAGAAAAAGAAAATAAGGATTTTAAAAATTTTTAACCAAAAACAATAATAGAAGACTCTAAACCAAAAAGATAAATTTTTCCTAATCTAAGCAACAAAATAAAACGTCAGTTGTTCAAACTCGAACAATCTCCGGCAATGGCGCCAAAAACTTGGTGCACGAAATTGTGATTACACTTTTCACAATTTCGCACAACTAACCAGCAAGTGCACTGGGTCGTCCAAGTAATACCTAATGTGAGTAAGGGTCGATCCCACAGAGATTGTCGACTTGAAGCAAGCTATGGTTATTTTGTAAATCTCAGTTAGGAGATTAATGATAATAGTGGTTATATTTATGAAAATAATTAACATGAAATAAACAGTACTTGTAATTCAGTAGTGAGAAACAGGTTGAGGTTCCGGAGATGCTCTGTCATCTGAATCTCTGCTTTCCTACTGTCTTCTTCTCCAAACACAAACGGCTCTTTCCATGGCAGGCTATATGATCCTCGCGGATGAAAACAAATCCATATGCGCTGTCACCGCACGGCTAATCATCAGTCGGTTCCCGCTAGCGTCGGAATAGGACCATTGTCCTTTTGCACACTGTCACTTGTGCCCCACATTCACAGGTTTGAAGCTCTTTATAGTCATCCCTTTCCAGATCCTACTCCGAATACCACAGACAAGGTTTAGACTTTCTGGATCCCAGGAATGCTGCCAATTGGTTCTAGCCTATACCACGAAGGTTCTAACCTCTGGACTCGGTCCATGGATCAGAAACCAAAGAGATACGCATTCAAGCTGTCGCCCAATGACTACGTTGAGCTCAAATAATTCTCCGGATTGAAGTACGAATGCGTATCTTAGAATAGAATCAAGCGTGATTGAATGGAAAACAGTAGTAATTGCATTAATTCATTGAAACACAGCAGAGCTCCTCACCCCCAACCATCGGGTTTAAAACTTGGTGCATGAAATTGTGATTACACTTTTCACAACTCCGCACAACTAACCAGCAAGTGCACTAGGTCGTCCAAGTAATACCTTACTTGAGTAAGGGTCGATCCCACGGAGATTGTCGACTTGAAGCAAGCTATGGTTATTTTGTAATTCTTAGTCAGGAGATTAATAATAAGAGTGATTGTATTTATGAAAAGTAAATAATATAAAATAAGTGGTACTTGTGATTCAGTAATGAGAAATAGGTTGGGGTTCCGGAGATGCTCTGTCATCTGAATCTCTGCTTTCCTACTATCTTCTTCTCCTAACACGCATGGCTTCCTTCCATGGCAGGCTGTATGATCCTCTCGGATGAAAACAAATCCATATGCGTTGTCACCGCACGGCTAATCATCTGTCGGTTCCCGCTAGCGTCGGAATAGGACCATTGTCCTTTTGCACACTGTCACTTGTGCCCCACATTCGCGAGTTTGAAGCTCGTCACAGTCATCCCCTTCCAGATTCTACTCAGAATACCACAGACAAGGTTTAGACTTTTCGGATCCCAGGAATGCTGCCAATGATTCTAGCCTATACCACGAAGGTTCTAACCTCCGGACTCGGTCCGTGGATTAGAAACCCAAGAGATACGCACTCAAGCTGTCGCCCAATGACTACGTTGAGCTCAGATAGAACGGAAGTGGTTGTCAGGCACGCGTTTATAGATTTGAGAATAATGATGAGTGTCACGGATCATCATCTTCTCCGGATTGAAGTACGAATGAGTATCTTAGAATAGAATCAAGCGTGATTGAATGGAAAACAGTAGTAATTGCATTAATTCATTGAAACACAGCAGAGCTCCTCACCCCACCTATGGGGTTTAGAGACTCATGCTGTTAGAAATACAATATGAAGTGTGAAAATGTCATGAGTTACAAAATGAATCTCTAAAAGTAATTTTTATACTAGACTAGTAACTTAGGTTTACAGAAAATGAGTAACTAAGTGCAGATAGTGCAGAAATCCACTTCCGGGACCCACCTTGTGTTAGCCTGGCCTGAGCTTTCAAGAATTCACGTTCATATGCCCAAAGTTAGCGTTAAACGCCACCCTGAGTGCCAGAATGGGCGTTTAACGACGAAAAAGGTGCCAGTTCTGGCTTTTTACGCCAGAAAGTTTTAGGCTAACTTTGGACGCCAGTCTAGGATATCAAATCTCATGAAAAGTATAGACTATTATATATTGATGGAAAGACCAGGATGTCTAATTTCCAACGCAATTGAGAGCGCGCCAATTGGACTTCTGTAGCCCGAGAAAATCTATTTCGAGTGCAGGAGGGTCAGAATCCAACAGCATCTGCAGTCCTTTTTCAGCCTCTGAATCAGATTTTTGCTCAGATCCCTGAATTTCAGCCAGAAAATATTTAAAATTACAAAAAATACACAAACTCATAGTAAATTCCAGAAATGTGATTTTTGAATAAAAACTAATAAAAATATAATAAAAAGTAACAAAAAACATACTAAAAACTATATAAAAACAATGCCAAAAAGGGTATAAATTATCCGCTCATCACAACACCAAACTTAAATTGTTGCTTGTCCCCAAGCAACTAAAAACAAAATAGGATAAAAAGAAGAGAATATACAATAAATTCCAAAATATCAATGAAGCTTAGTTCCAATTAGATGAGCGGGACTAGTAGCCTTTTTGCTTCTGAATAGTTTTGGCATCTCACTTTATCCTTTGAAGTTCAGAATGATTGGCACCTATAGGAACTCAGAATTCAGATAGTGTCATTGATTCTCCTAATTCAATATGTTGATTCTTGAACACAGCTACTTTATGAGTCTTGGCTGTGACCCTAAGCATTTTGTTTTCCAGTATTACCACCGGATACATAAATGCCACAGACACATAACTGGATGAACCTTTTCAGATTGTGACTCAGCTTTGCTAGAGTCCCCAGTTAGAGGTGTCCAGAGCTCTTAAGCACACTCTTTTTGTTTTGGACCACGACTTTAACCGCTCAGTCTCAAGTTTTTTTTTCACTTGACACCTTCACGCCACAAGCACATGGTTAGGGACAGCTTAATTTAGCCGCTTAGGCCAGGATTTTATTCCTTTGGGCCCTCCTATCCATTAATGCTCAAAGCCTTGGATCCTTCTTACCCTTGCTTTTTTTTGTGAGCTTTTCTATTCACAGCTTTTTCTTGCTTCAAGAATCAATTTTTATGATTTTTTAGATTATCAATAACATTTCTCCTTTTTTATTATTCTTTCAAGAGCCAACAATTTTAACATTCATAAACAACAAATTCAAAAATATGCACTATCCAAGCATTCATTCAGAAGACAAAAAGTATTGTCACCACATCAAAATAATTAAACTAATTTCAAGATATAATTCGAAATCATGTACTTCTTGTTCTTTTGTAATTAAAAATATTTTTCATTTAAGAAAGGTGAATGATTCATACGACATTCATAGCTTTAAGACATAGACTCTAAATTTTATTAATCATGAAATAAAATAAAATAAGACATAAAATAAACATAAAAGAAGACCAATAATAATAAAAGAAAGAAAATTAAAAACATAAAAATAAATGACTCTTAAAATAGATCCCTAATAACAAAAGTTATCACAGAGTTAGGACTCAACAACCTGCATTGGGAGAGGCAAGTGATGAGCGGATAATTTATACG
Organism: Arachis ipaensis; assembly: GCF_059453495.1. Taxonomy (NCBI): domain Eukaryota; kingdom Viridiplantae; phylum Streptophyta; class Magnoliopsida; order Fabales; family Fabaceae; genus Arachis; species Arachis ipaensis. The sequence goes on from NC_142442.1 coordinate 32,336,656, forward strand.
TTTTTTGGCATTGTTTTTACATAGTTTTCAGTATAATTTAGTTAGTTTTTAGTATATTTTTATTAGTTTTTAAATAAAAATTATATTTCTGAACTTTATTATGAGTTTGTGTGTTTTTCTGTGATTTCAGGTAATTTCTGGCTGAAATTGAGGGACTTGAGCAAAAATCAGATTCAGAGGTTGAAGGACTGCAGATGCTGTTGGATTCTGACCTCCTTGCACTCAAAGTGAATTTTCTGGAGCTACAGAACTCCAAATGGTACGCTCTTAATTGCGTTAGAAAGTAGACATCTAGGGCTTTCCAGCAATATATAATAGTCCATACTTTTCTCGAGTTTAGACGATGCAAACTGGCGTTCAACGCCAGTTCCATGCTGCATTCTGGAGTTAAACGCCAGAAACAGGTTGCAAAGTGGAGTTAAACGCCAGAAACAGGTTATAAACTGGCGTTCAACTCCAAGAAAAGCCTCTACACATGTAAAGCTCAATGCTCAGCCCAAGCACACACCAAGTGGGCCCCAGAAGTGGATTTCTTCATCATTTACTCATTTCTGTAAACCATAGTAACTAGTTTAGCATAAATAGGACTTTTTACTATTGTATTTATATCCTGAGTTTTATCTTCGGATCTATCTTTAGTTTTCATCTTGAGATCACGTTTGGGGGCTGGCCATTCGGCCATGCCTGAACCTTCATCACTTATGTATTTTCAACGGTAGAGTTTCTACACACCATAGATTAAGGTGTGGAGCTCTGCTGTTCCTCATGAATTAATACAAAGTACTATCATTTTTCTATTCAATTCAAGCTTATTCCGATTCTAAGATATTCATTCGCACCTCAATATGAATGTGATGATCGTGACAGTCATCATCATTCCCAACCTATGAACGCGTGCCTGACAACTACTTCCGTTCTACCTTAGATTGAATGAGTATCTCTGGGATTCCTCAATCAGAATCTTCGTGGTATAAGTTAGAATCCATGGACGATCGTTCTTGAGATCCGAAAAGTCTAAACCTTGTCTGTGGTATTCCGAGTAGGATCTGGGAAGGGATGGCTGCGACGAGCTTCAAACTCGCGAGTGCTGAGCGTAGTGACAGACGCAAAAGGATCAATGGATCCTATTCCAGCATGATCGAGAACCGACAGATGATTAGCCATGCAGTGACAGCGCATTGGACCATTTTCACTGAGAGGACAGGATGTAGCCATTGACAATGGTGATGCCTAACATACAGCTTGCCATAGAAAGGAGTATGAATGATTGGATGAAGACAATAGGAAAGCAGAGGTTCAGGAGGATCCGCCTGACTGAGATTTACAAGGTGACCATAGCTTGCTTCAAGCCGACAATCTCTGCGGGATCGACCCTTACTCACGTAAGGTTTATTACTTGGACGACCTAGTGTACTTGCTGGTTAGTTGTGCGAAGTTGTAACAAAGAACTAAGATTACGAACGTGCGTATTGAGTTTTTAGCGCCGTTACCAAGGAATGGAACTGTCACGATTTCCGTGCACCAAGTTTTTGGCACCGTTGCTGGGGATTGTTCGAGTTTGGACAACTGACGGTTCATCTTGTTGCTCAGATTAGGTAATTTTATTTTAATTTTAAGCTTTTTGTTTTTACTATTTTTATTTTCGAAAAAATTTAAAAAAAAAAATTTATTCTATGTTCTTCAGAATTTTTAAGAATGAATTCTAGAGTTTCATGAAGTACGTTGAAGCCTGGCTAGCTGTAAAGCCATGTCTAATTCATTTGGACCGAGGCTTCCACTTATCAGCATATGAAGTTGGATGAAGTATCAGCTGTTGTATGTTTGATTTGTATCTGCTGAAGCTTGGCTGGCCATTGGCCATGTCTAGTATTTTGGACCGGAGCTTTCACTGAAAGCTTGGCTGGCTAGTAAGCCATGTCTAATTCCTGGACTGGAGCTTTAGACTAACATTGCAAGATTCCTGGAATTCTTATTAAAAATTTTGAAATCCTTATTTTTCCTTTTCCAATTAATTTTTGAAAAATACAAAAAAATTAATAAAATCATAAAAACCAAAAATTTTATGTTTCTTGTTTGAGTCTAGTGTCAATTTTTAAGTTTGGTGTCAAATTGCATGTTGTTATTTCTCTTGCATTTTCAAAAATTCATGCATTGCATTCTTCATGATCTTCAAGTTGTTCTTGGTAAGTCTTCTTGTTTGATCTTTAAAATTTCTTGTTTTGTGTCTTTTCTTGTTTTTCATATGCATTTTCAATTTGTTAGTGTCTAAAAATTAAAAATCTTTAAGTTTGATGTCTTGCATGTTTTTCTTCTCTTCAAAATCTTCAAAAAGAAGTTCTTGGTGTTCATCTTGACATTCAAAGTGTTCTTGGTGTTCATCTTGACATTCATGGTGTTCTTGCATGCATCATGAGTTTTGATCCAAAATTTTCATGCATTGAGTCCTTTTGATGTTTTTCTCTTTCATCATTAAAAATTCAAAAATCAAAAAAATATCTTTCCCTTTTTCACTCATAAATTTTCGAAAATTTGAGTTGACTTTTTCAAAACTTTTTAAAATTTAGTTGTTTCTTATGAGTCAAATCAAATTTTCAATTTAAAAATTCTATCTTTTTCAAAAATCAAATCTTTTTTATTTTTTCTTTCATGTTTTCGAAAACTTTATGATTGATTTTCAAAATCTTTTTCTTATTTCTAATTCATATTTTCGAAATTAATGCTAACAATTAATGTGATTGATTCAAAATTTTTAAGTTTGTTACTTGCCTAGTAAGAAAGGTTCAATCTTTAAACTCTAGAATCATATCTTTTTAGTTTCTTGTTAGTCAAGTAATCAACTTTAATTTTCAAAATCAAATCTTTTTAAATTTCTTTTTCAAATCTTTTTCAAAATAAATTTCAATCACATCTTTTTCGAAATCAATTTCAAAATCTTTTCTAACTTCTTATCTTTTCAAAATTGATTTTCAAATCTTTTTCAACTAACCACTTAACTTTTTGATTGATTTTAAAAGTTTACTATTTCAATCATATCTTTTTCAAAACTATCTAACTAATTCTTTCTTTAATTTTCGAAAATCACCTTCATCTTTTTTTCAAAATTCCTTTTTAAATTAACTAATTATTTTAAATTTAATTTAATTTGATTTAATTTTTCTTTCTTAATTTTCGAATTTTTTATTTTAATTCTAATTTAAAAACAAAAATACTTTTATTTTAATTTATCTAATTTTTGAAAATTCTTCTCCCTCATCTCTTTCTAATTATTTATTTATTTACTAACACTCCTCTTCATCTAAGAATTCGAACCCACTCCTCACCCTTGTGTTTGGATTCTCATCTTTTCCTTCTTCTATTCTTATCTTCTTCTACTCACGTAAAGGAATCTCTATACTGTGACATAGATGATTCCATATTTTCTTTTCTGTTTTCTTCTTTTTTATATGAGCAGGAACAAGGATAAGAACATTCTTGTTGAAGCTGATCCTAAACCTGAAAGGACTTTGAAGAAGAAGCTAAGGGAATCTAAAGCACAACTCTCTGGAGAAAATCTGACAGAAATTTTCGAAAAAGAAGGAGACATGGCCGAAAATAATAACAATACAAGGAAGATACTTGGTGACTTTACTGCACCAAATTCCAATTTACATGGAAGAAGCATCTCAATCCCTGCCATTGGAGCAAACAATTTTGAGCTGAAACCTCAATTAGTTTCTCTGATGCAACAGAACTGCAAGTTTCATGGACTTCCATCAGAAGATCCTTTTCAGTTCTTAACTGAATTCTTGCAGATCTGTGATACTGTTAAGACCAATGGGGTTGATTCCAAGGTCTACAGGCTTATGCTTTTCCTGTTTGCTGTAAGAGACAGAGCTAGAATATGGTGGGACTCTCAACCTAAGGATAGCCTGAACTCTTGGGATAAGCTGGTCACGACTTTCTTAGCCAAGTTCTTTCCTCCTCAAAAGCTTAGCAAGCTTAGAGTGGATGTTCAAACCTTCAAACAGAAAGAAGGTGAATCCATCTATGAAGCTTGGGAGAGATACAAGGAACTGACCAAAAGGTATCCTTCTGACATGCTTTCAGAATGGACCATCCTGGATATATTCTATGATGGGTTGTCTGAATTATCAAAGATGTCATTGGACCATTTTGCAGGTGGATCCATTCACCTAAAGAAAACACCTGCAGAAGCTCAGGAACTCATTGACATGGTTGCAAATAACCAGTTCATGTACACTTCTGAAAGGAATCCTGTGAGTAATGGGACGCCTCAGAGAAAGGGAGTTCTTGAAATTGATACTCTGAATGCCATATTGGCTCAGAACAAAATATTGACTCAGCAAGTCAATATGATCTCTCAGAGTCTGAATGGTTTGAAGGAATCACCCAACAGTACTATAGAGGCATCTTCTGAAGAAGAAGCTTATGATCCTGAGAACCCTGCAATAGCAGAGGTGAATTACATGGGGGAACCCTATGGAAACACCTATAATCCCTCATGGAGAAATCATCCAAATTTCTCATGGAAGGATCAACAAAAGCCTCAACAAGGCTTTAATAATGGTGGAAGAAACATGTTTAGCAATAGCAAACCTTTTCCATCATCCACTCAGCAACAGACAGAGAATTCTGAGCAAAATTCATCTAGCTTAGCAAATATAGTCTCTGATCTATCTAAGGTCACTGTGAGTTTCATGAATAAAACAAGGTCCTCCATTAGGAATTTGGAGGTACAAGTGGGCCAGTTGAGTAAAAGAGTCACTGAAATCCCTCCAAGTACTCTCCCAAGCAAAACAGAAGAAAATCCAAAAAGAGAGTGCAAGGCCATAGCCTTACATGATGTGGCCGAACCCAAAGAGGAGGAGGAGTGATGAGACGCAGAAGCTGGTGAATTAAAAATTATTAAAATGGTTATGTTGCAAGTATAGTTCTTAACTCACTGAAAATCTGCCTATCAATTTAGAAATATGTCACAGAGAATTAAATTAAAAATTACTGGGAGTTTTAAGTCCCAGGTCGTCTCCCAACGAGTTGCAGAAAAGTGTGCTATCTTATTAATCAGATGTTCCAAGAAGTTGAGCTAAGTAAATTGGGATGTAAATTGAGGAAAGTTAAATAATATGAATAAAAGCCTTGACTGGGTGTTGATTGGTTGGAATTTCTATTATTGGTGGAGTGAATGTAAGATTAATTTATAATTAATGGTTGTTCTGTTTGGTTATCCTTTACTAAGTAAGGGAAAGTCAAACAAGCTGGAATGCCAGATCTGTTCACAAGTTGCAACCCACTTAGTTCAAAGGGATTGGTGTTGGTGACAGGATAGCAATCCAACATTTAACCCAATTACAAATTTTTCTTTCAATCCTTCCAACTCAAGAATTCCTTTTAATCAACTCTCCATCAAGTAAGGAAACTACTCACGCATTGTAAATAAAGAATCCATAGCACATGAAAGGGAATTAAAAGAAGACATGATTATTGGAATTGAAATTGAATTAAAAAGAAATAATCCTTGCATTAATTAATCATTAAAGTATTCAAATAACAAAATTGAACAAAATAGGGAACATGGAAGAATGAAACCAAGTTAAGAAAACAAACTAGAATGATGAAGTCTTGATGAGAAAATAATTCTTCTCAATGTTCCAATGCTAAGACCAATTGAAAATTAAAATTCTAAAACCTAGAGAGAAAAACCTAAGAGAGTAAAACTAGATCTGAAACTGTCTCTGAATGAATGTGTTAATTGTTTCTACATGTTCTGTGACTCTAGTCTGCTGTTCCGGGCCAAAAACTGGGTCGAAATAGGGCCCAAAATTGCACCCAACGAATTCTGCAGATTATGCAGATCGCACATGTCACGCGATCGCGTCATCCATGCGGACGCGTCATTCGCGCTTTTCCTCGCCACGCATTCGCGTCGTCCACGCTACCGCGTCGCCAGAGCTTTTCCAATTCGTGCGGCCGCGTGAGCCATGCGGCCGTGTCACTGCGATTTGCTCTCCTTCACGCGGTCGCGTGAGCCACGCGACCGTGTCACTTCTCGCTGGTTATCTCCTCAAATTCTTGTGTTTCTTCCATTTTTGCTGGCTTCCTTTCCAATCTCCAACTCATTCATGCCCTATAAAGTCTGAAACACTTAACACACAGATCATGGCATCGAATGGAATAAAGGAGAATTAAAAATAAATAATTAAAGTCTCTAGGATGCAGTTTTCAAACATGTAATAAATTCAGGAAGGAAATCTAAATGCATGCTAATTTAATGAATAAGTGGGTAAGGATCATGATAAAACCACCCAATTGAACACAATATAAACCATAAAATAGTGATTTATCAACCTCCCCACACTTAAACATTAGCATGTCCTCATGCTTAATTGAAGGAGATAAGGAAATAAGTATGAACATGTAAAAATTCATGAAATGCAATGCAAACTCATATATATATAAATAAATGCAACTATATGATTCTTCTCCACTTGATCAAAAATAAATAAGCTCTTCAAAACAATTACAAATCAAATCCCACTAATTTTATCATTACACAGTAAAATGGATAAAAGTGCAAGAAGATAGCTCATGAAAGCAGGGAACTTGAAAATTCAAGTGCTGAACCCTCACTGATAATGTATGTACGCTCTAATCTCTAGTGTATAGGGTGGTCACTCTATCCTTCTCTAATCATGCTTTCTAACTTTTGTTCTTCTCCTAACCAATCAACAATAGTTAATATACCAATGCAAACATCATGAGGTCTTTTCAAGGTTGTAATGGGGCTAAGGTATAGGTAGGGGTGTATATTTGGTCAAGTGAGCTAATAAATTGAATCTTTAATTAACCCAAGCTCTAATATAACTTGTATACACTTAATGTCATCTTTAAAGTTCATACCTAACTACCCAGAATTCCCTTTTTCAATCCATACTCATGCATCAACTTATATTTTGGTTCTATTGTATGTGCACTGATCTTTGAATTCTGAATTTAACATTGGGATAATTTTGTCCCCTTATTTATTGATTTTTTTTATATAAATAAATAAATCTTATCAATGCACATAGATTTTTCATTCTTATATTTTCACATGAGTAGGTATCCAAATTCCCCTTAAATTTTTATAACACATTCCCTTAACAACTTCTGTTCCCACAATTTCCCATACTTAACTAGCACACACAATTCTATCTTAAGCTAACCAAAGATTCAAATTGGGATATACAATTGTTTTTCGGCTTAAGGTTAGTAATGTGGTAAAATATCGAACAAATGGGAATTAAAGGCTCAAAGTGGTTAACAAAGGTAATTGAAAAGGGTAGGCTTAATTTGGATGAGTGAGTTTAAACAAATAATGGCCTCAATCATGTGCAAGCATGCAAATATAATAACTATTGGACATATAAGATAAAACAAAATATAGATTACAATCATAGAGAAGTAAACACACAAGAATGAAATAATTATGGTTAAATAATGTAACCATTCATAAAGGCTCAAATCTTTCACATGTTGTGTGTTCTTTAACTCAAATATCATGTTCCAAATACAACTCAAGCAAATTTATCATAAAAATTTTGAAAAATTAGTGAAAGTTTGTTCCAAAGATAGATTTTTAAAAGAAACTTATTGTCTTTTCAATCAAGTAGAACATGCATGCAACTATCCTAACCTATGCAATTTATTCTATTCTATAAAGGAAAGAAAATCTAACTAAAATATCCTAATTATTGGTGCCAGAGAAGAGAATTTACCTCCAGAAGTCAGGTACTGACCGACCTCCCCACATTTAAGGCTTTGCACCGTCCTCGGTGCCATCTGTCAGAAACAAGGGTGGGCTGGTAGCAGTATCTCCACAGGCGGGGCCGTCATGGCTCCCTGTGCTGGTGAAGGAAGTGGAGTCTGGGGTGTCTGAGTCTCTAAAATGTCCCTTGAGTAGCTCCTTGAGGTGTTTGAATCGGTGCTCGTTACGACACTCTCTCATCTTTGCTTTCTGTTCTTGCCGATCCAACCGTTCGATTATCCGCTGGAGCAATTTCTCAGTTGTAGATGCTTGTGGTGTTGAGGAAGGATTATCTTCAACTGGAGCAGTAGAAAGGCTTGTAGTGGCTGCTGAGAGTCTGAGATATTTCCCGTTAGGGACATACTGATCGTCCCGTGGAAGCATGGCTTTGGTGTCCCCAGCTCTGTAGGAGACTCTGGCTGCTGAGACAAGATCTGAGACCAGGGCGGGAAAAGGTAAGTTGCCCGCAATTTGTACGTGTTCCATAGCATTCCAGATATATCTTGAGAGATTCAGAGGTTGGTCTGTAAGGATGCACCATAGTAGAACAGCCATGTCCGCAGTGAAGGAGGACTCATGAGTGCTCGGAAAGACATAATGGGACATGATCTATGCCCATACGCGAGCCTCCAAGGTAAGTGCGGAAGCCAAGATTCCCTTAGGGCGGGTACGGTGGTATCCGTAGATCCAACGACTGCCAGGTAATGCGATGACTCCGAGAACGGAGTCCCAGTTGAATTGGTATCTCTGGTGCTGAAGAGTGGCTTCTTGAAAAGCGTCCATTCCTACTGGAATAGGGGGAAGACTCAGAGCTTGCTGAATGGCCTCTTCTGTGATGGGGACTTGCTTTTGCCGGATATAAACAGACTACAAGGTCGGCATGTATAAGTTGGAGTAGAACTCAACTACCCAAGAAAGATTGACCTGCCTCGGCTGTCTCCGTAGGAAACCCCATTGTCTTCGCTCAAGTTGCGGCTCAACAAAGGTGGCAATATTGGACGGGAGGATAAGAAGGTATTCATTGTTATAATTCTTTTCTGCCATGATAGGGAACATCTGCTCACAGTAGCGATTGGGAAATCGCGCAGTGTCCTTTGCTGGAAAGGCTTTCTCCTTTTTGTCAACTTTTATTATCCGCTTAACTCTTTTTGTTGAGGGCTTGACGGTGGTTAAAGAAGGCTCTGCCACTAATGCTCTTTTAGTTCCTCTTCTTGCTGGTGGTTTGGAAGTTGCTTTCTCCTTTCCTTTCTTGGTGGCCATCCTGAAAGAAGGGAAGAGAAAGAAAATTAAATTTAAGGAGACATACAGCAGGGAAGGAAACGGAAAAGAGGGTGAATGATGCACAGCAAAATGTAGATGACATTAACACATGCTCTCGAGTACATATGAAAAGCCATTAATGGAAAATAGCTAGTGCAGATAAAAACAAGTGAATGCAAGGTGTTTATTGGCATGCTGGCAAAGGGCATGAGTAGCATAGACCAAGCATTACTTCGTAACAAACCATCACGTTTGTATTGACAATTGAATTTAATTAATAAAATAATAAGGAGAATTTGTGAAAAGCAAGCATTAAATAGTAGAGTAAAGTAATGTAGAAAAGTGCATAGGGCTATATAGGCTTTTTCACAAACACATGGCATGCATGGTAAGTAAGATATAAAAAGTATGAAATTGAACATGCAAGCAATCCCCTTAAAAATAATAATAATTGTCAAATAAATTGTAACAAGTCACAAGCATATAATGAGGGATAATGACTCAAAAATTTTCTAGCACCATGTAAAAAGGGAAAGAAGAAAATGAAATACAAAAGTGAAAAGAAAAAGGAGGGAAAAAGAAAATAAAAATGTATATAATATAATAAGAATGATGGAAAAGAGAAGAAGGAAGAAGAAGGTAAAACCTTGTTAATGGTGGTGAGAAAGATAGAGAGTGAAAGGTGAGATAGAAGGGGGAAGGAAGAAATAAGGAGGGAAAAGAAAAATTAGGATTTGGGGGAGAGAAAGATAAGATAATTTGGCAATTTAGGTTGAGCTGTGCGGCGCATGCGACGCGGCTGCGTGGGGCACGCGTTTGCGTGGGTGCGCCTCAGGTAAGGGGACGCGATCGCGTCAATCACGCGGTCGCGTGATCCGTGTTACGCTGCTGGCGCGAGTGCAGCCTCGCTCCAGCACAACTCTCTGTTCGATTTATTTTAATTACCAAATTAGGGTGACGCGATCGCGTGGGTCACGCGATCGCATGAGTGTGCGTTATAAAATGGGTGACGCGGTCACGTGAAAAGGATTGTGCTTCCAGCACCAATCCAGCACTACTCTTGCACAATATCTCAGTGTGCACCCTTTTACGTCGAAAATTCAGGGCACGCGGCCGCGTGGGGCACGCGGTCGCGTGGGAGGCCAGGATTCCCATGCGACGCGAACGCGTCAGGTACGCGGTCGCGTGGGTCGATTTGTGCCATTGGCACGCTCCAGCTAGACTCCAGCCGAACTCTCTGTTCGTTTATTTGTTTTCTCCACCCTTTTTGCGACGCGGACGCGTCGCTGATGCGATCACGTCGCGTGGCGAAAATTTTTTTTTTGAAAATATAAAGACATGTAAATGAAAGAGTACGAAAGCACTAATAAAGAGAAGAGTTATTAAAGAAGAAAAACTAAAAGTGAAGAAAAGAACGATCATACCGCGGTGGGTTGTCTCCCACCAAGCACTTTGCTTTAACGTCCGTAAGTTGGACGCTCCACTAGCTCAATCGGCTGCTATGTGGGGATCTTCCAGGCAGAAGATCTCAAGCTCCTTATTTTTCTGCACCTTCTCACCATGGTACAGCTTCAGGCGTTGTCCATTAACCTTAATAAGTTCAGAGCTTGAAGGATGGCTTAGGTGATAAACTCTGTACGGTTCAGCCTTCTCTACTCTGTATGGACCTTCCCATTTTGATCTCAACTTACCGGGCATGAGCCTTAGTCGAGATTTGTAAAGGAGGACAAAATCTCCAGGTTGAAACTCTTTCTTCTTGATGTTCTGATCATGCACAGCTTTCATCTTTTCCTTGTAAATTCTGGAATTCTCATAAGCTTCTAGGCGAAGGTTCTCCAGTTCCTGCAGTTGCAACTTCCTTTCAGCTCCGGCGTTCTCAATTCCCATGTTGCACTCCTTAACTGCCCAGAAGGCTCTGTGTTCTATTTCAACTGGGAGATGACAAGCTTTTTCATAAACCAAGTGGAAGGGACTCATCCCAATGGGCGTCTTGTATGCTGTTCTATATGCCCACAGTGCATCTTGTAGCCTGGTGCTCCAGTCTTTTCTGTGAGGCTTTACTATCTTTTGCAAGATACGCTTAACTTCTCTGTTTGATACCTTGGCTTGCCCATTAGTTTGGGAATGGTAAGCTGTTGCAACTTTATGGATTATCCCATGCTTCTTCATCAATCCTGTTAGTCTCCTGTTACAAAAATGGGTGCCTTGATCGCTCATGATTGCTCGTGGTGATCCAAAGCGACATATAATATGGTTTCTCACAAAGGAAACAACAGTGTTAGCATCATCAGTGCGGGTAGGAATTGCTTCTACCCATTTGGAAATATAATCCACAACTAACAATATATAAAAATATCCATTAGAATTTAGAAATGGACCCATGAAGTCAATGCCCCAAACATCAAAAATTTCACAGAAGAGCATATATTGTTGAGGCATCTCATCCCTCCTGGATATATTACCAAATTTCTGGCATGGGAGGCAGGATTTACAAAACTCAGCAGCATCTCTAAAAAGAGTAGGCCACCAGAATCTGCAGTCTAAGATCTTTCTAGCTGTTCTTTGAGGGCCAAAATGTCCTCCACTCTCAGATGAGTGACAGGCCTCTAAAATGGACTGGAATTCTGATTGAGGCACACAACGTCTAATTATCTAGTCAGCGCCACATCTCCATAAATATGGGTCATCCCATATATAATATTTAGACTCGCTTTTCATCTTGTCTCTTTGATGTTTAGAAAAATGTGGAGGAAATGTGCGGCTAACTAAATAATTAGCAACAGGTGCATACCAAGGGATTACCGCAGATACTGCTTGCAGGTTGTCAAAAGGAAAATTATCATCTATAGGAGTAGAATCATCCTTAATATGTTCAAGGCGACTCAAGTGGTCTGCTACTAAATTCTGATTACCACTCCTATCCTTTATTTCTAAATCAAATTCTTGTAACTGCAGTATCCAACGTATAAGTCTTGGTTTGGATTCCTTTTTAGCTAATAGATACTTTAGAGCTGCATGGTCCGAATACACTACTACTCTAGTACCAAGTAAATAGGCTCGGAATTTATCCAGTGCAAAAACAATAGCCAGAAGCTCTTTCTCAGTAGTAGTATAATTGGACTGGGCAATGTCTAAAATTCTTAGACGCATAGGCAATAACAAAAGGATCCTTAACTTCGCGCTGAGCCAGCGCTGCTCCTACTGCGTGGTTGGAAGCATCGTACATGATTTCAAACGGCTGACTCCAGTCTAGTCCTCTCACAATTGGGGCTTGAGTTAGAGCAGTCTTCAGCTTATCAAACGCTTATTCGTAATCCTCACTTAACTCGAACTCAATATCCTTCTGCAGTAATCTGGACAAGGGAAGTGCCACCTTACTAAAGTCCTTAATAAATCTCCTGTAGAAACCTGCATAGCCAAGGAACGAACGGACTTCCCTCTCAGAAGAGGGGTAAGGTAAACTAGAAATAACATTCACCTTTGCTGGGTCTACAGAAATACCATTATTAGATACCACATGTCCTAACACAATCCCTTGTTTTACCATAAAGTGGCATTTTTCGAAATTCAATACAAGGTTTGTGTTAACACATCTATCTAATACTCGAGATAATCCATCTAAGCAAAGGCTAAAAGAATCACCATAAACGCTAAAATCGTCCATAAAAACTTCCATACAGTCCTCAATAAGATCAGAGAAAAGACTCATCATGCACCTTTGGAAGGTAGCTGGTGCATTGCACAAGCCAAAGGGCATTCTCTTATAAGCATAGGTCCCAAAAGGACATGTAAAAGTAGTCTTTTCCTGATCCTCAAGAGCTATATGAATCTGGAAATAACCTGTGTAACCATCTAAAAATCAATAATGTGATTTACCTGGCAGGCGATCCAGCATTTGATCAATGAATGGAAGTGGGTAGTGATCCTTACGGGTAGCTTGGTTGAGACGCCTGTAATCAATGCAGACTCTCCAAGCATTCTGAACTCTAGTTGCTATGAGCTCTCCATGCTCACTCTTCACTGTAGTGACTCCAGATTTTTTGGGCACCACTTGTACTGGGCTTACCCATTCACTGTCTGAAATGGGATATATGATACCTACTTCCAATAGTCTGGTCACTTCCTTTTTGACAACTTCCAAGATGGTGGGATTCAATCTTCTTTGGGGTTGACAGACATGTCTTGCTCCCTCTTCTAGAAATATTCTATGCTCGCATACTTGAGGGTTGATTCCCACTATGTCTGCCAAACTCCACCCAATTGCCTTCTTATGCTTCCTCAGTACATCAAGTAACTGCTCTTCTTGTTGAGAAGTCAGTTCCCTTGCAATAATAACCGAAAGCTTCTGCTCATCCTCAAGATAAGCATATTTGAGATGTGGAGGGAGAGGTTTCAATTCTAACTTTTGATCATGGGCAGGCTCTGGATTATCTGGGGCTTGTGAAAATGGTGAAGTGCCCTCACTGTCAGTTAAGAGGGTCCCTACACTGGGACCTTGTCCAGTGTGCCTCTCTTCAAACTCTTCCTCTTGAATTTCAGCCACACTTTCATCTATGACATCACACTGGAAGATAGAACGATCTTCTGGGGGATTGTCAATGACTCCATTCAGATTGAAGATTACTATGCGGCCATCTATTTCAAAGGAGTATGTTCCTGAAAAAGCATCTAATTTGAATTTTGATGTCTTCAGGAATGGTCTTCCAAGTAGGATTGATGATGGCTTATCTGAATCATTGTGGGGCATCTCCAAGATATAAAAATCAGTGGGAAATGTGAGCCCTTTAATGTTCACCAAAACATCTTCAGCAACTCCAGCCACTGTAATAATGCTTTTATCTGCTAACACAAAATGAGCTGCCGACCTTTTTAAGGGAGGGAGCCTCAAAACATCATATATAGACAAAGGCATTATATTGACACATGCTCCTAAATCACACATGCAGTCATAAATTACTACACCACCAATAGTACAACTAACTATGCAAGGACCTGGATCACTACATTTTTCAGGTAATCCTCCCATTAAAGCAGATATAGAACTACCTAAAGGAATAGTTTCTAATTCATTAATTTTGTCTTTATGGATACATAAGTCTTTTAAAAACTTTGCATATTTAGGTACCTGCTGAATAACATCAAAAAGGGGAACAGTTACCTCAACCTTTTTGAATATCTCTACCATTTTAGGATCGGGGTCCAGCTGTTTCCTGGGCTTCCTTGCAAGTTGTGGAAATGGAACGGGAGTAGTGTTTTCTGTGGTGCCTGCGCTTTTTGGTGCTTTCTCCTGTGGTTGAGCTATCTCTTCTTCAGCTATGTCCTGTATATCCTCTTCCTGTTCAACATCTTCGATTTCTACCACCTCTTCAGCTGAGGCGTATTCTGGTGAGCTTGGTTCCTCCTGAATCCTCTCCTGCAGTGTGGTTCCAGACCTCAGGGTGATAGCATTAATGCCTCCCTTTGGGTTGGGTAATGGTTGAGAGGGGATCCCAGTGGTGCTTGAAGGTTGGTTATTGGAATTTTGTGCTGGTACAAACTGTGTCATAAAATCTTGCATAGTAGAGGTGAGACCATTCAGACTGGCATTAATACTATTCATGATGTTACTTTCCATGGTCTGTTGTCTTTTCTCAAAAGATTGCAGTAGGTCTTCAGTAGAAGGTGAAGAAGAATGGATAAATTGAGAGGTCTACTGCTGATTGTTCTGTGGTCCTTGGTTCTGCCTCAGGTGAGGTGCTCTGTAAGGTTGATTTTGCTGCCTGTTGTTGTTATTGTTCCACCTCTGATTTCCCTGATTATCTCTGCCTCCTCTGTTATTGTTGTTCTTCCAATTCTGGTTTGAATTGTCCTGCCATCCCTTGGTTGGGGCGGTCATAGAAGTTGTGAGTGGATGCCACCATGTTGTCTTCTTGTTGGAGCTGTGGACATTCATCAGTGTAATGGCTGTAATCAGCACAGATTCCGCAAATTCTTTGTGGGACTAGTTGTTGGTTTTGCTGTGGTGGAGGTAGTTGAGCTTGCTGAGCTTGTTGATTCAACTGTATTTGCTTCAGCAAGTTGGTCATTTCACAGATGCCTTCACGTAGAGCAGCAGTCTCGCTGCTAGAAGATACTTCTGCAACAGCTTTTGAACAGCCTTGCTTCTGTCTGTGGTTCCTAGTGGATTCAGCTAAATCACTGATCAATTGCCAAGCTTCATCAGTGGTCTTGTACTTCTTCATAGACCCATTGCTGGTACTTTCCAGTATGGTCTTATCTTGGGGCCTCATACCCTGTGTGATATAGCTGAGTAGCACGATCTTGTCAATCATGTGGTGGGGGCATGCTTCCAGAAGATTATTGAAGCGCTCCCAGTATTCAAAGAGAGTCTCATTGTCATCCTGAACAATTGTGGAGATATCCTTCCTTAGCTTATCAGTGACTTCAGATGGGAAGAATTTCTCCAGAAACTCCTTTCTGAGTGTATCCCAGTTGGATACATTTGCTAGAGGTTGAGTGTAGTACCACTCTCTTGCTTTTCCCTCAAAGAGAAAACGGAAAAGCTTTCAGCAGTATTGAAGTTTCATCAGTGCCATCACGCCTGACAGTAGAACAGGCTGCCTGAAAATCTCTCAAGTGCTTGATAGGCTCTTGAGCAGGTAGGCCATGAAACCTGGGCATCAAATTTAGCAGTGCGAGCTTTATTTCAAAATCTGTAGCTACCGCTGGATGATGCGCTTAAAACGGTTGCATTGTAAAATTAGGGGCTCCTTCCTCCTGGATGGTAACTCTCCTAGCTGCCATGTTTTCTGCACGTAAAACAACCAAATCAGTAGAACGGGGGCTGGTTTCTTCCTCAGATTCACTTTCAGATCCGCCCTCAGAGCGGGCTAACCGACGCTGTTCTCGCCTTATTCGTGAAATTGTCCTTTCAATTTTGGGATCGAATATTAGCAAGCGCGGATCAGGAAGTGAACGCGTCATTTAACGGAAGAAACATGCAGCTCATAGTAGAAAAATAAAATAAAGTGCAAATAAATAAATTCTAATTAATAAAATTAGCACTCTGTTGCACCTCCCCGGCAACGGCGCCAAAAATTGATGAGACGCAGAAGCTGGTGAATTAAAAATTATTAAAATGGTTACGTTGCAAGTATAGTTCTTAACTCACCGAAAATCTGCCTATCAATTTAGAAATATGTCACAGAGAATTAAATTAAAAATTACTAGGAGTTTCAAGTCCCAGGTCGTCTCCCAATGAGTTGCAAAAAAGTGTGCTATCTTATTAATCAGATGTTCCAAGAAGTTGAGCTAAGTAAATTGGGATGTAAATTGAGGAAAGTTAAATAATATGAATAAAAGCCTTGACTGGGAGTTGATTGGTTGGAATTTCTATTATTGGTGGAGTGAATGTAAGATTAATTTATAATTAATGGTTGTTCTGTTTGGTTATCCTTTACTAAGTAAGGAAAAGTCAAACAAGCTGGAATGCCAGATCTGTTCACAAGTTGAAACCCACTTAGTTCAAAGGGATTGGCGTTGGTGACAGGATAGCAATCCAACATTTAACCCAATTACAAATTTTTCTTTCAATCCTTCCAACTCAAGAATTCCTTTTAATCAACTCCCCCATCAAGTAAGGAAACTACTCACGCATTGTAAATAAAGAATCCATAGCACGTGAAAGGGAATTAAAAGAAGACATGATTATTGGAATTGAAATTGAATTAAAAAGAAATAATCCTTGCATTAAATAATCATAAAAGTATTCAAATAACAAAATTGAACAAAACAGGGAACATGGAAGAATGAAACCAAGTTAAGAAAACAAACTAGAATGATGAAGTCTTGATGAGGAAATAATTCTTCTCAATGTTCCAATGCTAAGACCAATTGAAAATTAAAATTCTAAAACCTAGAGAGAAAAACCTAAGAGAGTAAAACTAGATTTGAAACTGTCTCTTAATGAATGTGTTAATTGTTTCTGCATGTTCTTTGACTTTAGTCTGCTGTTTCGGGCCAAAAACTGGGTCGAAATAGGGCCCAAAATCGCACCCAACGAATTCTGCAGATTATGCAGATCGCACATGTCACGCGATCGCGTCATCCATGTGGATGCGTCATTCGCGCTTTTCCTCGCCACGCGTTCACGTCGTCCACGCTACCGCGTCGCTAGAACTTTTCCAATTCGCGCAGCCGCGTGAGCCATGCGGCCGCGTCACTGCGATTTGCTCTCCTTCGCGTGGTCGCGTGAGCCACGCGACCGCGTCACTTATCGCTGGTTATCTCCTCAAATTCTTGTGTTTCTTCCATTTTTTGCTAGCTTCCTTTCCAATCTCCAACTCATTCATGCCCTATAAAGTCTGAAACACTTAACACACAGATCACGGCATCGAATGGAATAAAGGAGAATTAAAAATAAATAATTAAAGTCTCTAGGAAGCAGTTTTCAAACATGTAATAAATTCAGGAAGGAAATCTAAATGCATGCTAATTTAATGAATAAGTGGGTAAGGATCATGATAAAACCACACAATTGAACACAATATAAACCATAAAATAGTGGTTTATCAAGGAGAACGTGAATCCTAGTGAGAAAGACCTCCTGGGACGTTCAGTGACCAATAAGGAGTATCCCTTTGAGGAACCAAAGGAATCTGAGGCTCTTCTAGAGACCATAGAGATTCCATTGAACCTTCTTCTGCCCTTCATGAGCTCGGATGAGTATTCTTCCTCTGAAGAGGATGAAGACATTACTGAAGAGCAAGTTGCTAAATACCTTGGTGCAATCATGAAGCTGAATGCAAAATTATTTGGTAATGAGACTTGGGAAGATGAACCTCCCTTGCTCACCAATGAACTAAATGCATTGGATAGGCAGAAATTACCTCAAAAGAAACAGGATCCTGGCAAATTCTTAATACCCTGTACTATAGGCACCATGACCTTTGAGAAGGCTCTGTGTGACCTGGGGTCAGAAATAAACTTAATGCCACTCTCTGTAATGGAGAAACTTAGGATCTTTGAGGTGCAAGCTGCCAGAATCTCATTAGAGATGGCAGACAACTCAAGAAAACAGGCTTATGGACAAGTAAAGGACGTGTTAGTAAAGGTTGAAGGCCTTTACATCCCTGCTGATTTCATAATCCTAGACACTGGGAAGGATAAGGATGAATCCATCATCCTTGGAAGACCCTTCCTAGCCACAGCAAGAGTTGTGATTAATGTGGACAGAGGAGAATTGGTCCTCCAACTGAATGAGGACAACCTTGTGTTTAAGACTCAAGAATCTCCTTCTGTAACCATGGAGAGGAAGCATGAAAAGCTTTTCTCACTGCAGAGTCAACCAAAGCCCCCACAATCAAACTCTAAGTTTGGTATTGGGAGGCCACAACCAAACTCTAAGTTTAGTGTTGAACCCCCATATTCAAACTCTAAGTTTGGTGTTGGGAGGTTCCAATAATGCTCTGAACATCTGTGAGGCTCCAGGAGAGCTCACTGTCAAGCTATTGACATTAAAGAAGTGCTTATTGGGAGGCAACCCAATGTTATTTAATTATATCTATTTTATTTTCCTTTTGTTATTTCGTGTTTTAGTAGGTTGAAGATCATGTGAAGTCACAAAAACTACTGAAAAATCAAAAATAGAATGAAAAACAGCATTGAAAATAGCACACCCTGGAGGAGAGCAGTCTGGCGTTTAAATGCCAGAAACAAGCATCTGTCTGGCGTTTAACGCCAGAAACAAGCAGCAGTCTGGCGTTAAACGCCAGGATTGCACAGCAAGGGCATTTTACACGCTTAATTGGAGCAGGGATGTTAAGTCCTTGACCCCACTGGATCTGTGGACCCCACAGGATCCCCACCTACCACACCTCTTTTTCTCTCCTCTTCACACCTTCTCATAACACTCTTCCCCCAAAATAACCTCCACCAATCACCTCCATTACTCCTCCAAAACCATCATACAACCCACCTACACCTACCCACTCAAATTTAGACCATCACTCCTTCCTTTTCACACATCACAACCCACCTACAACCCCCCTTGGCCGAACCACTCCCTCCTCTTCATCTCATCTATTTTCTTCTTCTTCTACTCCCTCCTCTCTTCTTTTGCTCGAGGACGAGCAAATCTTCTAAGTTTTGTGTGGTAAAAGCGTTGCTTTTTATTTTTCCATAACCATTTATGACACCTAAGGCCAGAGAAACCTCTAGAAAGAGGAAAGGGAAGACAAAAGCTTTCACCTCTGAGTCATGGGAGATGGAGAGATTCATCTCAAGGGTCCATGGCTCAGTAGTAGAGCATTTGACTGCACAACAAGAGAGCCCACTCATGAACCTCAACAAGAGCATGAAGAATTCCCTCACCAAGAAATCCCTGAAATGCCTCAGGGGATGCACTTTCCTCCACAGAATTATTGGGAGCAAATCAACACCTCCCTAGGAGAATTAAGTTCCAACATGGGACAACTAAGGATGGAGCACCAAAGAGCACTCCATCATCCTCCATGAAATTAGAGAAGATCAAAGAGCTATGAGGGAGGAACAACAAAGACAAGGAAGAGACATAAAGGAGCTCAAGAGCACCATTGGTTCTTCAAGAAGAGGAAGACGCCACCCTCACTAAGGTGGACCCGTTCCTTAATCTCCTTGTTCTTATTTCTCTGTTTTTCATTTATTATGCTTTATGTTTTATTTATGTTTGTATCTTTACTATATGATCATTAGTATTTAAGTGTCTATGTCTTAAAGCTATGAATGTCCTATGAATCCATCACCTCTCTTAAATGAAAAATGTTTTAATTACAAAAGAACAAGAAGTACATGGTTTTGAATTCATCCTTGAAACTAGTTTAATTATTTTGATGTGGTGACAATATTTTTTGTTTTCTGAATGAATGCTTGAACAGTGCATATGTCTTTTGATATTGTTGTTTATGAATGTTAAATATGTTGGCTCTTGAAGAATAAGGAAAAAGGAGAAATGTTATTTGATAATCTGAAAAATCATAAAAATGATTCTTGAAGAAAGAAAAAGCATTGAATACAAAAGCTTGCAGAAAAAAAAAAGAAAAAAAAATAGCAAAAAAAAAGAAAGAAAAAGAAAAAGCAAGCAGAAAAAGCCGAAAGCTCTTTAAACCAAAAGGCAAGAGCAAAAAGCCAATAGCCCTTAAAACCAAAAGGCAAGGGTAAATAAAAAGGATCCAAGGCTTTGAGCATCAGTGGATAGGAGGGCCTAAAGGAATAAAATCCTGGCCTAAGCGGCTAAACCAAGCTGTCCCTAACCATGTGCTTGTGGCGTGAAGGTGTCAAGCCAAGAGCTTGAGACTGAGCGGTTAAAGTCAAGGTCCAAAGCAAAACAAAAAGAGTGTGCTTAAGAACCCTGGACACCTCTAATTGGGGACTTTAGCAAAGCTGAGTCACAATCTAAAAAGGTTCACCCAGTTATGTGTCTTTGGCATTTATGTATCCGGTCGTAATACTGGAAAACAAAGTGCTTAGGGCCACGACCAAGACTCATAAAGTAGCTGTGTTCAAGAATCAACATACTGAACTAGGAGAATCAATAACACTATCTGAACTCTGAGTTCCTATAGATGCCAATCATTCTGAACTTCAATGGATAAAGTGAGATGCCAAAACTATTCAAGAGGCAAAAAGCTACAAGTCCCGCTCATCTGATTGGAGCTAAGTTTCATTGATATTTTGGAATTTATAGTATATTCTCTTCTTTTTATCCTATTTGATTTTCAGTTTCTTGGGGACAAGCAACAATTTAAGTTTGGTGTTGTAATGAGTGGATAATTTATACGCTTTTTGGCATTGTTTTTACATAGTTTTCAGTATAATTTAGTTAGTTTTTAGTATATTTTTATTAGTTTTTAAATAAAAATCACATTTCTGGACTTTACTATGAGTTTGTGTGTTTTTCTGTGATTTTAGGTAATTTCTGGCTGAAATTGAGGGACTTGAGCAAAAATCAGATTCAGAGGTTGAAGAAGGACTGCAGATGCTGTTGGATTCTGACCTCCCTGCACTAAAAGTGGATTTTATGGAGCTACAAAACTTCAAATGGCGCGCTCTTAATTGCGTTGGAAAGTAGACATCCAGGGCTTTCCAGCAATATATAATAGTCCATACTTTGTCCGAGTTTAGACGATGCAAACTGGCGTTCAACGCTAGTTCCATGCTGCATTCTGGAGTTAAACGCCAGAAACAGGTTGCAAAGTGGAGTTAAACGCCAGAAACAGGTTACAAACTGGCGTTCAACTCCAAGAAAAGCCTCTACATGTGTAAAGCTCAATGCTCAGCCCAAGCACACACCAAATGGTCCCTAGAAGTGGATTTCTTCATCATTTACTCGTTTCTGTAAACCCTAGTAACTAGTTTAGCATAAATAGGACTTTTTACTATTGTATTTATATCCTGAGTTTTATCTTTGGATCTATCTTTAGTTTTCATCTTGAGATCACGTTTGGGGGCTGGCCATTCGGCCATGCCTGAACCTTCATCACTTATGTATTTTCAACGGTAGAGTTTCTACACACCATAGATTAAGGTGTGGAGCTCTGCTGTTCCTCATGAATTAATACAAAGTACTATCATTTTTCTATTCAATTCAAGCTTATTCCGATTCTAAGATATTCATTCGCACCTCAATATGAATGTGATGATCGTGACAGTCATCATCATTCCCAACCTATGAACGCGTGCCTGACAACCACTTTCGTTCTACCTTAGATTGAATGAGTATCTCTGGGATTCCTCAATCAGAATCTTCGTGGTATAACTTAGAATCCATGGACGGCCATTCTTGAGATCCAGAAAGTCTAAACATTGTCTGTGGTATTCCGAGTAGGATCTGGGAAGGGATGGCTGCGACGAGCTTCAAACTCGCGAGTGCTGGGCGTAGTGACAGACGCAAAAGGATCAATAGATCCTATTCCAGCATGATCGAGAACCGACAAATGATTAGCCATGCAGTGACAGCGCATTGGACCATTTTCACTGAAAGGACAGGATGTAGCCATTGACAACGGTGATGCCTAACATACAGCTTGCCATAGAAAGGAGTATGAATGATTGGATGAACAGTTTGCAAAGCATACTGGTTTAATTCTACTGCTCCTCTTTGAGTTGATTTACAGCTTCTTGCAGTTTAGTGACAGATGCTTCTAAGCGAGTCCAATAGTCAAATTGAGGAATTTCTGGAAGGAGCTCATACGCCCTCCTCTTGATGAGGTTGTCTTGAACTTGCTGTCCATCCATCACCCTTTTGGTGATTGGGTGTTCAACTGGGATATACTCATCAACACCTATTTGTACTTCCGCATCTTTACATAACAGACTGATCAAGCTTGGGTAGGCCAATTTGGCATCAGTGGATTCTTTGTTTGCAATTGTGTAAATTTCACAAGGAATTAATTGATGGACCTCCACTTCTTTTCCCAGCATAATACAGTGGATCATCACTACTCTTTTGACAGTGACTTCAGAGCGGTTAGTAGTGGGGAGTATGGATCGCCCAATGAAATCCAGCCAACCCCTAGCAACTGGCTTGAGGTCTCCTCTCTTCAGTTGGTTTGGGACACCTTTTGAATTGGTTATCCACTTGGTTCCAGGGAGGCATATGTCCTCTAGAACATGATCCAACTTTTTATCTTTAGCCATTCTCCTGTTAAAGGATTCCAGATCATCCTGCAGTTGAGGAAGTTTGAGGACTTCTCTCCCCTGTCTGTTCTGGCATTAAACGCCCAGAATGATATCTATTCTGGAGTTTAACACCCATCTGGTGGCCATTTTGGGCGTTTAACGCCCAGACAGGTACCCTGGCTGGCGTTAAACGCCAGAAATCCTTCTTCACTGGGTGTTTTTCTGAACACCCAGTATGCTGCCTATTCTGGCGTTAAACGCCAAAAATGCTGCCTATTCTGGCGTTTAACGCCCAGTTTGCCTCTTTACTGGCATTTTGACGCCAGTGAGCTCCTTTCCTCTGTGATTTCGCTGTTTTATGTCTTGAATCTCCATTTTCCTGACTTTTTCACTGAAAATATCTTAAATAACAAGAAAAATAAAATTAAAAACACTTATCTAACTGTTACAAACATCTAATTATTGATAATGGATGGGTTGCCTCCCAGCAAGCGCTTCTTTATTGTCTTTAGTTGGACTTTACTGAGCTTTTAACTCAGTCTCAGCTTTGAGCATTCTTGCTCAATATTGCCTTCAAGATAATGTTTGATTCTTTGTCCATTAACAATGAACTTTTTCTCAGAATCAATATCTTGAAGTTCCACAGAGCCATATGGTGACACTTGTAATCACAAATGGGCCCCTCCACTGGGATTTCAATTTCCCGGGGAACAATCTGAGCCTAGAGTTAAACAGCAGGACCTTCTGTCCTGTCTCAAAGACTCTAGATGACAGCCTTTTGTCATGCCATCTTTTTGCTTTCTCCTTATAAATCTTGGCATTTTCGAAAGCATTGAGTCTGAATTTTTCTAGCTCATTCAGCTGGAGTAATCTCCTCTCTCCAGCTACCTTAGTATCAAGGTTTAGGAATTTGGTTGCCACTAAATAGGATCTGAACTTGTCAATGGCATATACCACTGCAAGTAACTCCTTTTCTGTGGTTGTGTAATTTTTTTGAGCATCATTTAAAACACAGCTGGCGTAATAAATGACATGCAGAAGCTTGTTATGCCTCTGTCTCAATACTGCACCAATGGCATGGTCACTGGCATCACACATTAGTTCGAATGGTAATGTCCAGTCTGGTGCAGAAATAACTGGTGCTGTGACCAGCTTAGCTTTCAGAGTTTCAAACGCCTACAAAAACTCTGTGTCAAAGACAAATGGCGTGTCAGCAGCTAGCAGATTGCTGAGATGTTTTGCAATTTTTGAAAAATCCTTTATAAACCTCCTATAGAATCCTGCATGTCCCAGAAAGCTTCTGATTGCCTTAACATTAGCAGGTGGTGATAATTTTTCAATTACCTCTACCTTAGCTTGGTCCACCTCTATTCCCTTGTTTGAAATTTTGTGCCCAAGAACAATTCCTTCAGTCACCATAAAGTGACATTTCTCCCAGTTTAAAACCAGGTTAGTCTCTTGGCACCTTTTCAGAACAAGTGTTAGATGGTCAAGACAGGAGCTGAATGAGTCTCCAAATACTGAGAAGTCATCCATGAAGACTTCTAGAAATTTTTCTACCATATCAGAGAAGATAGAGAGCATGCACCTCTGAAAAGTTGCAGGTGCATTGCACAGACCAAATGGCATTCTTCTGTAGGCAAATACTCCAGAAGGACATGTAAATGCTATTTTCTCTTGGTCCTGAGGATCCACTGCAATTTGGTTGTAACCTGAATAGCCATCCAAAAAGCAGTAGTATTCATGACCTGCTAGTCTCTCTAGCATCTGGTCTATGAATGGTAGAGGAAAATGATCCTTTCTGATGGCTGTATTGAGTCTTCTGTAATCAATACACATACGCCACCCTGTAACTGTTCTTGTAGGAACCAGTTCATTCTTTTCATTATGAACCACTGTCATGCCTCCCTTCTTGGGGACAACTTGGACAGGGCTCACCCAGGGGCTATCAGAAATAGGATAAATAATCCCAGCCTCAAGTAACTTAGTGACCCCTTTCTGCACTACCTCTTTCATGGCTGGATTTAGCCGCCTCTGTGGCTGAACCACTGGCTTAGCATTATCCTCCAATAGGATTTTGTGCATGCATCTTGTTGGGCTAATACCCTTAAGATCACTTATGGACCACCCAAAAGCTGTTTTGTGTGTCCTTAGCACCTTAATTAGTGCTTTTTCTTCATGTGGTGTTTGAATGCCAGAATTGGGGGCTGCATGGGCGTTTAACGGTAGATTGCCACCCTTTTCTGGTGTCTGGACGCCAGGATTGGCTGTCCCTTGGGCGTTTAACGCCACCTTTTCACCCTTTTCTGGCGTTTGAACGCCAAAATTATTCCTCTCTGAGCTCTTTTTGTCCTCAGAGGGATTTTGGGTATTGGTTTGATTATCCTTTATTAGCTATTCCTTTCTTGGCTTCCTGCTACCTTGGATTGATACATTCAGTGTTTTTCCACTCCTTAATTGAATAGCTTAGCATTCTTCTGTTATCTGTTTAGATAGCTACTGTCTTGTCTGATCCAATTGTGCTTCCATATTCTGGTTAGAATTTTTAGTGTCTTGGAGCATCTCTTTGAATTCTGTGAATTGTTTTGTAATGATAAGCAATTTCTGATTGAATTCAGCAACTTGTTCTTGAGGACTAAGTTCAGTGGATACTGCTTTAGCCTCTTCTTTCAGGGAGGACTCACTACTCCAGTATAGATGCTGATTTCTAGCAACTGTATCAATGAGCTCTTGAGCCTCTTCAATTGTCTTTCTCATATGTATAGATCCACCAGCTGAGTGATCTAGAGATATTTGAGCTTTTTCTGTAAGCCCATAGTAAAAGATGTCTAACTGCACCCACTCTGAAAACATTTCAGAGGGACATTTCCTTAGCATCCCTCTGTACCTCTCCCAGGCATTATAAAGGGATTCATCACCCTCTTGTTTAAAGCCTTGGATGTCCAGCCTTAGCTGTGTTATCCTTTTTGGAGGGTAATATTGATTCAGGAATTTATCTGATAACTGTTTCCATATTTTTATGCTTGCTGTGGGTTGGTTATTTAACCACCTTTTAGCTTGATCTTTTATAGCAAATGAAAATAGTAATAATTTGTAGACATCTTGATCCACTTCTTTATCACGTACTGTGTCAATAATTTGTAAGAACTGTGCCAGAAAATCAGTAGGTTCTTCCTGTGGAAGACCAGAATACTGGCAATTTTGCTACACCAAGATAATGAGCTGAGGATTTAGCTCAAAACTGCTGGCCTTGATGGGGGGTATACAGATACTACTCCCATAAGCAGCAGTAATGTGGTTAGCATATGACCCCAAAGTCCTTCTGGACTGTTCATTTCCACTAAGGTCCATGATAGAGAAAGGGAGATGATGTGGATTGTAAATAAAATATATCTTTATTTTTATTTTATTTAATTAAAAACAAACCAAATAAATAAATAAAAAAATAAGATAAAATAAAATAATTGGAAAATAAAATATAAATTTCAAAAACTAAAAAGAAAAAAAGGAAAAGAAATTCGAAAACTAAGATAATCAATTATTTAAGAGGAGTTGAAAAACTTTGGATATGATTTTTGAAGAAGATTTTGAAATTTGAAATTTTAAAGCTTAAGATAAGGTAAAAATTTTTTTTTTTAAAAATAAAAATCTGAAATATTAATTAAAATTTTTGAAAATTCAATTAAATAAATAGAAAAGATATTTTTGAATTTAATGAGGAAAGAGAAAAACAATAAAATGACACCAAACTTAAAATTTTTAGATCAAAACAAAGAAAACAACAAGAAGATTTTGAATGTCAAGATGAACACTAAGAATAAATTTTAAAAATTTTTAAGAAAATAGAAACCCAAAGGACACCAAACTTAAAAATTTTTATATTTTGGACACTAATAATTCGAAAATGTATAAGATAAACAGCAATAATTACCACACAAGAAATTTTAAAGATCAAATAAGGAAAATTATCAAGAACAATTTGAAGATCAATAAAGAACTAAGAACATATAATTCGAAAATTTAAAGAAAAATAAAATCATGCGATTGACACCAAACTTAAAATATGAAACTAAACTCAAACAGAAGACTAAATTATGAAGTTATTGGTTTTTTTTAAAAAAATTTCAAAAATAAATTAGAAAAAGAAAATAAGGATTTTAAAATTTTTTAACCAAAAACAATAATAGAAGACTTTAAACCAAAAAGATAAACTTTTTCTAATCTAAGCAACAAAATAAACCGTCAGTTGTTCAAACTCAAACAATCCCCGGCAACGGTGCCAAAAACTTGGTGCACGAAATTGTGATTTCAACTGCGCCAACATCTTAGTACGCACGATTGTAATCTCAATTATTCTTCACAACGCCGCACAACTAGCCAGCAAGTGCACTGGGTCATCCAAGTAATAAACCTTACGTGAGTAAGGGTCGATCCCACGGGGATTGTCTGAATAGGATCTGGGAAGGGATGACTGTGACGAGCTTCAAACCTGCGAATGTGGGGCACACGTGACAGTGTGCAAAAAGACAATGGTCTTATTCCGACGCTAGCGGGAAACGACAGATGATTAGCCCTGCGGTGACAGCGTAGATGGATTTGTTTTCATCCGAGAGGATCATATAGCTTGCCATGGAAGGAGGTAACGCATGGTTGGAAGAAGGCAATAGAAAAGCAGAGGTTCTGAAGCAACGTAACAAAGCATCTCCAGACGCTTATCTAAAATTCCTACATATGAATTACATAAGTATTTCTATCCTATTTTATATTTTATTTATCTTTTAATTATCAAAACCTTACAACCGTTTGAATCCGCCTGACTGAGATTTACAAGGATGACCATAGCTTGCTTCAAGCCGACAATCTCCGTGGGATCGATCCTTACTCGCGTAAGGTTTATTACTTGGACGACCCAGTGTACTTGCTGGTTAGTTGTGCGGAGTTGTGAAGAATAATTGAGATTACAATCATGCGTACTAAGATGTTGGCGCAGTTGAGATCACAATTTCGTGCACCAAGTTTTTTATGTGATGAGCGGATAATTTATACCCTTTTTGGCAGTGTTTTTAAGTATTTTTAGTATAATTTAGTTATTTTTTATTATATTTTTAGTAGTTTTTATTCAAAAATCATATTTCTGGGCTTTACTATGAGTTTGTGTGTTTTTCTTTAATTTCAGGTATTTTCTGGCTGAAATTGAGGGACCTGAGCAAAAATCTGATTCAAAGGCTGAAAAAGGACTGCAGATGCTGTTGGATTCTGACCCTCCTGTACTCGAAATGGATTTTCTCGAGCTACAAAAGTTCAATAGGCGCACTTTCAATTGCGTTTGAAAGTAGACATCCTGGGTTTTCCAGCAATATATAATAGTCTATACTTTTCCCGAGATTTGATGGCCCAAACCAGCGTCCAAAGTCAACCTAAAACTGTCTGGCGTAAAACGCCAGAACTGGCACCTTTTTCGTCGTTAAACGCCCATTCTGGCACCTGGGGTGGCATTTAACGCCAACTTTGGGCATATGAACGTGAAAGCTTAAAAGCTCAGCCCAAGCACACACCAAGTGGGTCCCAAAAGTAGAATTCTGCACTATCTGCACTTAGTTACTCATTTTCTGTAAACCTAGGTTACTAGTCTAGCATAAAAACTACTTTTAGAGATTCATTGAGAACCTTATGACATTTTTACACTTCATATTGTATTTTTGTCGGCATGAGTCTCTAAACCCCATGGTTGGGGATGAAGAGCTCTGCTGTGTTTCAATGAATTAATGCAATTACTACTATTTTCCATTCAATCACGCTTGATTATATTCTAAGATACTCATTCGTACTTCAATCCGGAGAAGATGATGATCCATGACACTCATCATTATTCTCAAATCTATGAACGCATACCTAAAAACCATTCCGTTCTATTTGAGCTCAACGTAGTCATTGGGCGACAGCTTGAATGCGTATCTCTTTGGTTTCTGATCCACAGACCGAGTACGGAGGTTAGAACCTTCGTGGTATAGGCTAGAACCAATTGGCAGCATTCCTGGGATCCAGAAATTCTAAACCTTGTCTGTGGTATTCCGAGTAGGATCTGAAAAGGAATGACTGTAAAGAGCTTCAAACCTGCGAATGTGGGGCACAAGTGACAGTGTGCAAAAGGACAATGGTCCTATTCCGATGCTAGCGGGAACCGACAGATGATTAGCCGTGCGGTAACAGCGCATATAGATTTGTTTTCATCCTCGAGGATCATATAGCCTGCCATGGAAAGAGCCGTGCATGTTTGGAGAAGACGACAGTAGGAAAGCAGAGATTCAGATGACAGAACATCTCCGAAAGCTCAACCTGTTTCTCACTACTGAATTTCAAGTACTGTTTATTTCATGTTAATTATTTTCATAAATATAACCACTATTATCATTAATCTCCTTATTGAGATTTACAAAATAACCATAGCTTGCTTCAAGCTGACAATCTCTGTGGGATCGACCCTTACTCACGTAAGGTATTACTTGGACGACCCAGTGCACTTGCTGGTTTGTTGTGCGGAATTGTGAAAAGTGTAATCACAATTTCGTGCACCAAGTTTTTGGCGCCGTTGCCAGGGATTGTTCGAGTTTGAACAACTGACGGTTTATTTTGTTGCTTACATTAGGAAAAATTTATCTTTTTGGTTTAGAGTCTTCTATTATTATTTTTGGTTAAAAATTTTTAAAATCCTTATTTTCTTTTTCTAATTTATTTTCGAAATTTTTTTTAAAAAAAAACCAATAACTTCATAATTTAGTCTTCTGTTTGAGTTTAGTTTCATATTTTAAGTTCGGTGTCAATCGCATGATTTTATTTTTCTTTCAATTTTCGAATTATATGTTCTTAGTTCTTTATTGATCTTCAAATTGTTCTTGATAATTTTTCTTATTTGATCTTTAAAATTTCTTGTGTGGTAATTATTGCTGTTTATCTTATACATTTTCGAATTATTAGTGTCCAAAATATAAAAATTTTTAAGTTTGGTGTCCTTTGTGTTTCTATTTTCTTAAAAATTTTTAAAATTTGTTCTTGGTGTTCATCTTGACATTCAAAATCTTCTTGTTGTTTTCTTTGTTTTGATCTAAAAATTCTAAGTTTGGTGTCATTTTATTGTTTTTCTCTTTCCTCATTAAATTCAAAAATATCTTTTCTATTTATTTAATTGAATTTTCAAAAATTTTAATTAAAATTTCAGATTTTTATTTTAAAAAAAAATTTATTTTACCTTATCTTAAGCTTTAAGATTTCAAATTTCAAAATCTTCTTCAAAAATCATATCCAAAGTTTTTCAACTCCTCTTAATTAATTGATTATCTTAGTTTTCGAATTTCTTTTCCTTTTTTTCTTTTAGTTTTCAAAATTTATATTTTATTTTCTAATTATTTTATTTTATCTTATTTTTTATTTATTTATTCGGTTTGTTTTTAATTAAATAAAATAAAAATAAAGATATATTTTATTTGCAATCCACATCATCTCCCTTTCTCCATCATGGACCTTAGTGGAAATGAACAGTCTAGAAAGACTCTGGGGTCATATGCTAACCACATTACTACTGCTTATGGGAGTAGTATCTATATACCCCCCATCAAGGCCAACAGTTTTGAGCTAAATCCTCAACTCATTATCTTGGTGCAGCAAAATTGCCAGTATTCTGGTCTCCCACAGGAAGAACCTACTGATTTTCTGGCATAGTTCTTACAAATTACTGACACAGTATGTGATAAAGAAGTGGATCAGGATGTCTACAGATTATTACTATTTTCATTTGCTGTAAAAGATCAAGCTAAAAGGTGGTTAAATAACCAACCCACAGCAAGCATAAAAATATGGAAACAGTTATCAGACAAATTCCTGAATCAATATTACCCTCCAAAAAGGATAACACAGCTAAGGCTGGACATCCAAGGCTTTAAACAAGAGGATGATGAATCCCTTTATAATGCCTGGGAGAGGTACAGAGGGATGCTAAGGAAATTCCCCTCTGAAATATTTTCAGAGTAGGTGCAGTTAGACATCTTTTACTATGGGCTTACAGAAAAAGCTCAAATATCTCTAGATCACTCAACTGGTGGATCTATACATATGAGAAAGACAATTGAAGAGGCTCAAGAGCTCATTGATACAGTTGCTAGAAATCAGCATCTGTACTGGAGTAGTGAGTCCTCCCTGAAAGAAGAGGCTAAAGCAGTATCCACTGAACTTAGTCCTCAAGAACAAGTTGCTGAACTAAATCAGCAATTGCTTATCATAACAAAACAATTCTCAGAATTCAAAGAGATGCTCCAAGACACTAAAAATGCTAACCAGAATATGGAAGCACAATTGGATCAAACAAGACAGCATCTATCTAAACAGATAACAGAAGAATGCCAAGCTGTTCAATTAAGGAGTGGGAAAACACTGAATGTATCAATCCAAGGTAGCAGGAAGCCCAGAAAGGAACAACTAATAAAGGATAACCAAACCACTACCCAAAATCCCTCTGAGGACAGAAAGAGCCCAGAGAGGAATAATTCTGGCGTTCAAACGTCAGAAAAGGGTGAAAGGGTGGCATTAAACACCCAAGGGATAGCCAATCCTGGCGTCCAGACGCCAGAAAAGGGTGGCAATCTGGCGTTAAATGCCCATGCAGCTCCCAATTTTGGCGTTCAAACGCCACAAAGGGGTCAGACACTTGCAAGTGCTGATAACAACCCCCTTAAGCAGGCTTCTCTAACCACTTCTATAGGAAGTAAACCTGTAGCAACCAAGGTTGAATAATATAAAGCCAAAATGCCTTATCCTCAGAAACTCTGCCAAGCAGAACAGGATAAACAATTTGTCCGCTTTGCAGACTATCTCAAGACTCTTGAAATAAAGATTCCGTTTGCAGAGGCACTTGAGCAAATACCCTCTTATGCTAAGTTCATGAAGGAAATCTTAAGCCATAAGAAGGATTGGAGAGAAACTGAAAAAGTTTTCCTCACTGAAGAATGCAGTGCAGTCATTCTGAAAAGCTTACCAGAGAAGCTTAAAGATTCCGGAAGCTTTATGATACCATGCACATTAGAGGATGCTTGTACCAAGATAGCTCTATGTGACCTTGGGACAGGTATCAACCTAATACCTGCATCCACTATCAAAAATTCTTTGTCTGACTGATGAAGTTAAACCAACCCGGATATGCCTCCAACTTGCTGATGGCTCCATTAAAATCCCATCAGGCATAATTGAGGACATGATTGTCAAGGTTGGGCCATTTGCCTTTTCTACTGACTTTGTAGTGCTGGAAATGGAGGAGCATAAGAGTGTAACTCTCATTCTAGGAAGACCTTTCCTAGCAACTGGACGAACCCTCATTGATGTCCAAAGAGGAGAGATAACTCTGAGAGTCAATGAGGATTGAGTTTAAGTTGAATGCTGTCAAAGCCATGCAGCATCCAAACACACCAAAAGACTGCCTGAGCGCAGATATTATTGATTCCTTGGTGGAAGAGGTCAATATGACTGAAAGCCTCGAATCAGAGCTAGAGGAATCAGAGAGAATAGAAGAACCTCTGAAAATTCCTCAGGAAGAGGATAAGCCTCCTAAACCCAAGCTCAAACCACTACCACCATCCTTGAAATATGCATTTCTGGGAGAAGATGACACTTTTCCGGTGATCATAAGCTCTGCTTTAACTCCACATAAAGAGAAAGCACTAATTCAGGTGCTAAGGACACATAAAACATCTCTTGGGTGGTCCATAAGTGATCTTAAGGGTATTAGCCCAGCAAGATGCATGCATAAGATCCTATTGGAGGATAATGCTAAGCCAGTGGTTCAACCACAGAGGCAGCTAAATCCAACCATGAAGGAGGTAGTGCAGAAAGAGGTCACTAAGTTACTGGAGGCTGAGATTATTTATCCTATTTCTGATAGCCCCTGGGTGAGCCTTGTCCAAGTTGTCCCCAAGAAGGGAGGCATGACAGTGGTTCATAATGAAAAGAATGAACTGGTTTCTACAAGAACAGTTACAGGGTGGCGTATGTGTATTGATTACAGAAGACTCAATACAGCCACAAAAAAGGATCATTTTCCTCTACCATCCATAGACCAGATGCTAGAGAGACTAGCAGGTCATGAATACTACTGCTTTTTGGATGGCTATTCAGGTTACAACCAAATTGCAGTGGATCCTCAGGACCAAGAGAAAATAGCATTTACATGTCCTTCTGGAGTATTTGCCTACAGAAGAATGCCATTTGGTCTGTGCAATGCAAATGCAACCTTTCAGAGGTGCATGCTCTCTATCTTCTCTGATATGGTAGAGAAATTTCTGGAAGTCTTCATGGATGACTTCTCAGAATTTGGAGACTCATTCAGCTCCTGTCTTGACCATCTAACACTTGTTCTGAAAAGGTGCCAAGAGACTAACCTGGTTTCAAACTGGGAAAAATGTCACTTTATGGTGACTGAAGAAATTGTTCTTGGGCACAAAATTTCAAACAAGGGGATAGAGGTGGACCAAGCTAAGGTAGAGGTAATTAAAAAATTACCACCACCTGCCAATGTTAAGGCAATCAGAAGCTTTCTGGGACATGCAGGATTCTATAGGAGGTTTATAAAAGATTTTTCAAAAATTGCAAAACTTCTGAGCAATCTACTAGCTGCTGACACGCCATTTGTCTTTGACACAGAGTGTCTGTAGGCATTTGAAACTCTGAAAGCTAAGCTGGTCACAGCACCAGTTATTTCTGCACAGACTAGACATTACCATTCGAACTAATGTGTGATGCCAGTGACCATGCCATTGGTGCAGTATTGGGACAGAGTCATAACAAGCTTCTGCATGTCATTTATTACGCCAGCCGTGTTTTAAATGATGCACATAAAAATTACACAACCACAGAAAAGGAGTTACTTGCAGTGGTCTATGCCATTGACAAGTTCAGATCCTATTTAGTGGGATCAAAAGTGATTGTGTATACTGTAACATCCCGCGTTTTTGGAAACCTAAATATGAATAAATTGTGAATTTATCTTATTAAGTTTAAACTTTATAATTTTAGAAATTATTTTATTAGAACTAATTAAATAGATTCGGAGATAGTTTTATTTTGAATCAATTAATATTCTTAAGTAATTTTATTATAATGAAATATTTTGTATAATTTTAGTAATTAAAAAATAAAAAAGAATTGTATAATTTAATTTAAGTAACTTTTATTTTGAAAAAGTTACGATTTATTTTATTAATTTGATATCTTATTTTATAAATCAATCAATTAAGACTAATTAAATTAGTTTACTAATATTTGGAGTTAGTTCAATTAATATTCTTGTGTAAATTTTTATAGTTGGTTATTTTATATATTTTAAAAATTATATAATTTAATTTAAATAATTTCTATTATGAATAATTTATGGTTTATTTTATTAGTTTGAGCTCCTAGAGATTAATTTATTAGGAATGATTAAATGGATTTTTATAAATACTTTAAGTTTAAGTAATTTTATTATAATTAGATATTTTGTAAATTGAAATTAAAGTTTCGGTGATAGAAAAATAATAAAAAGTTATATTATTTAATTTGTGTAACAGCCCAGACCACCCGCTAGCACGATATTGTCCGCTTTGGCACACAAGGCCTCACGGTTTTGCCTTTGACGATAGGGATGTTAGCCAAAGCCCCTCACACTCACTCGTCAAAACGCGTCATGCTAGGGAGAGGTATCCACATCCTTATAAGGCATGCTTCGTTCCCCTCCCCAACCGATGTGGGACCTTACAATCCACCCCCCTAAAGGAGTCCAGTGCCCTCGCTGGCACATCGATCCGGTTTCTAGCTCTGATACCATCTGTAACAGCCCAGACCACCCGCTAGCACGATATTGTCCGCTTTGGCACACAAGGCCTCACGGTTTTGCCTTTGACGATAGGGATGTTAGCCAAAGCCCCCACACTCACTCGTCAAAATGCGTCATGCTAGGGAGAGGTATCCACATCCTTATAAGGCATGCTTCGTTCCCCTCTCCAACCGATGTGGGACCTTAAAATGATGACGGTGGAAGTACTGTGTATGCCATGAGCCGAAGGGCTATATTTATTGATAAATGGCTGGTTCTTGATTGAACCATGAGCCGGATGGCTGAGTTATTGCCGGGTTATGACAAAGCCATTATTGGTTATGGCTGAGTATAAAAGCATATATGATTAATGAATGAATGTGTTAAATGGATAATAATGGAGAATATTGAAATGTGATGTGTGACCCCGGGTAGTAGGTAGTGGCGTTGTCCACTTGCTCCGGGTATGAGACGGGAAAGGATGTTTATGATAAATGAGTTAAATTATGGAGTTTTGAATAAATGAGTATTTGTGATACATGGGTAGTAGTAAGAGTGGTGGTTCATCACGCTTGCTCCAGGTTAATATTTGAGATTTGATAACAATGATGATTGCTTTTAAACTGAACGAATATATGTTTTGAGATCCTGGGCAGTAGCAAGGGTTGTGGTTCGTCCTACTTGCTCCAGGTCAGAGATTGTGATGCCTGGGTAGTAGCGGCAGTAGTGGTGAATCCACTCGCTCCAGGTTGAGCTTTTAGACACCCACCTGGGTAGTAGCCGCAATGATTATTTCACTGGCTCTGGGTTGAGCGGGCAGTAGCAAGGGGGTTGTAGCTCAAACCTACTTGCTCCGCAAGGGGTGTTTATGTCCAATGGTTAGCTACCAGGACATGTCGGGTTGGCTATATAACCGACAGATGATATCATCAGCCATAGGGCAGGCATTCATCATTTGCATATGTTTGAATTGTTTGGGTTTGCCTGTTTGTTTTGGATTTCTACATCATATATGCCATGTTACCTGACTATGTGCTACTTGTTCTACTTGTACCATATTTGTGTATTACTTGCCTGTATTGCTTGTGTTTGTACAACTGAGAGGCCCCTCATGCTGGTGTCGGTGGATGTTGAGGCTGTTCTTGATGAGATGAATTGATGATGCGATTGCATGATGATGATGATTATTGAATGAGATAATTTGAACTCCCTGGGTAGACGCAGTGATGTGGTTTCACTTGCTCCAGGTGAAGGTATGATGTATTGATATAGAATTGTTGAGATAGAACAACTGGTGATGGTTTTGCTTATGATTCTGAGTCTGATTCGTGGAAGAGTCAGCGAGTTGGGAAACATGTGAAACATGAATTAGATTTAGCACTCCCTTATGACAGTTGCCTATTCATGGATTAGCGAGAACCTAGGATGGATAATTGGTGAAGAAGTTTAGGATGCTTAGTGAGTTTTTATTGCAGTGCATTGTATTTATTTGACACTTTTACCGTACTGGGAACCCATGGGCCCGGGGTTCTCATTCCGTATATATCTCTTGTTTTTCAGATACAGATCCAAGTGCTCAGAAGTGAGTTGTGGGTCGTCTGAGAGACGGCAAAGATCTTTATTTTCTCTCCTTTGTATTTTGGATAGAATCTCTCCACCTTTGTTTTGAAAAGATTATATTATGTATTGAACTCTTTTGAATTTGCCTATAGAGGCTCTCATGTTTCCTTCGAGAGAGATTAGGATATACTGTTGTCACCTACTTTCATACTGTATCCTAGCCGGCCTAAACTTCGCGGGTCGCGACTAGTGGCTATTTACTTATGTTATATATATCTATCTGTTATCTACCTCTTAATATCCTCTACGCCTTATCCGTATATCGCTTTCGGCTTCACGGTTTATCTTTTGTTGTCGAAACGTGAGTGACACGTCTTCGCGATTTTATTTCTACTCTTTTCAGGCTTCTCAATTAATACTCCTTTTGAAATTACCTACTTTTATATATTAAAAATCCACCTGAAAGTCGTACCACCGTAATATCATTGACTTATGACTCCAGCATAAGGATTTGAATACTAGGGTGTTACATTATGGTATCAGAGCAGTTCTTCCTCGTGAGCCTGAGGGATGGAACTGCTTATGCTTCAATGCATACTCTGAGTCTGTGCCTGTGCTAGTTAGGGTATCTAACCGATACATCTAGCATGAAGTCCATGAGTGTACCTTTGGTACTTTGAAGCACTATACTTCCGATATTGAGACTGATCAACTTGATATCGATTGTTTGGTGTGTATAAGAACCAAATGGCGCCTCGTGGACCCGGTCGGGGACGTGAGAGAGATCGTACTAATACGCAGGAATCGAAAATCAACCCGAATAACACGGTAAACCTTATGGCGGCGTTGGAGAATATGGCTGCTGCTATGCAGGCCACCGCGGAGGCTCTTGGGCAACAGATAAACAATAATGGCAATGGCGGAAGGGAAGCTCAGGGCCCGATGACACTGGCAACCTTCTTAAAGGTTAATCCACCTAAGTTCAAGGGAACCACCAATCCGACTGAAGCTGATACTTGGTTTCAGGCCATGGAGCGAGCACTGCAAGCGTAGTTGGTGCCTGAAGAGCAGTGTGTTGAATTTTCTACCTATCTGCTCACGGGGGAAGCATCGCATTGGTGGCAAGGGGCTTGACGTCTCCTGCAACAGGGGAATGATCCTATCACTTGGGATGCCTTCCAGGTGGAATTCTATAAGAAGTACTTTCCGAATTCTGCCAGGACAGCCAAGGAATTGGAGTTACTGCAGCTGAAGCAAGGTGCTATGTCTGTATCTGAGTATACAGACAAATTCGAGGAGCTATTCAGGTTTTCCCGCATGTGTCAGGGAGCTCCGAGAGACTTCGAGGAATGGAAATGCATTAAGTATGAAGGAGGACTCCGGAGCGACATCTTAAGTTCGGTGGGACCAATGAAGATCCGAACTTTTTCAGAGTTGGTGAATAAGAGCAAAATTGCTGAAGAGTGTGTGAAAAGGAGGGTTGCAGAGAAAGGAAGTCATAGAAAGCACAACGAAGGATGCGCACCAAGGGGTCGAGAGTTTAAGGAGAGAGGATACGTACAACACTTTCCCCAAGGACAGAATAACTTTGCGACGAGTGAGGAGTCCCAAAGGAATGGTAAGGGAAAACGGGCAGCGGCTGCTTCTGATGTTTCAAGCTGTCAGAGATGTGGAAGTCATCACCCAAATAGGCCGTGCCGATTGGGGTTAGGTGTATGTTACAAGTGCGGGTTACCAGGGCATGTATCAAGAAATTGCCAACAAGGAGAGAGTCAGGATGCGGGCCGATTGCAACAGTAAGATTGAGGTAATTGCCTTAATACAAATGGATAAATGCCTGTGATGTAAATGACTTTCTGTTGAGAATGATGTGTTGTGTTTGTTATGTAGTTGGTTGATTTCTGGATTTTTGGTGAAATGGATTGAACCCGTGACTTTTAGTTCCTTTGATTTAAATAGATAAGGGATCGTCCTAAATGATGGATTTGGAAACGTTGATTTGAATTGTCGGTCAAGTTAAATGGTGGTTTAGTACTTGAGGAAATAAGTGATGGAACTAATACTTGACGAGAAATCAAGGTGGCATAGCGGAAGCTTGCTAAAGCGTTAGCATAGTATGGTAATAATAAGGAAAAGTGGAGTATGATTGGAGATGCTTTATGCTTTGAGTACTTAAAAGTTTAGTGAGCTTATGCAGATAATGATTCTAGGTAATTGGAATTAATTGCGGCTGTGAGCCTTGATGGTTCTGAAACGGATGAGGAAATTATCATTGATGCGTAATCGGATTTAGATGATGATTGAGTGCAAGTTGTCGTGTTCGAGAGATGAGTGCTATGATGTTTGGTCATGGTGACCTTGGATTTAAATCAAGATTTATAATGATCGGTTTTAGAGGAATAGTTTGGAAACCTTTAAATTGCAATGCTGATGCGGTACTGAGATTAGTTTGAGGGAACCCGTGACGGGTGGTAAACTCCAATTTTTGGGGAGGTGCTGTTAAAATTTTTTTTTCTTTTTTCCAAGAATTTGAAGGAGTGTTGGTTATAGTTTCGAGAAGGACCTTTGATTTGAATAACTTTAACAAAAGAGATGTGTTTCAAATGCTTTTAAAGATTATTAAAGTAAGCCAGATTCTTAAGATTTTGTCAGCTTGTTAGTCCAAACTCATTTGAATTCTAAAAATGAAGAAGGCTTTGATTAATTATAGTGATGTGGGATGATGTCTATGATTAACAATGATGGCAATATTATTGATGACATGATTTGAGATTTAATAGGGTGTGAGTTGATGAGACGATAAAAGTAAGGAACGAGGCTGTTGGTCGGCGTTGAACGAATGACCGAGACCCTCGGAGATAGAGAAATCAGAGCGTGGCAACGGAAGTGCACAGAGTAAAAGGACCTTGGAACTGTTATGCGTTGGATATAAAGGCAGACTACGCTCGCGTACTCGCAGTGATCGATGGAATTTTCGAGGTCAAAAATTTCTGTTAGGGGGGTAGAATGTAATACCCGGTCTAACCGAAATTAATTAAATAATGAGTTAAATAGGAGCGAATATGGTTGGAAGATTTGGCAATTGAAATTTGATAATTTAAATATGATATTTGGATTCAGTGAATTTTTCCGAGTCGGAAAACATAGTTTTCTGCGTAAAAGCGCGCAGTAGAATTTTGACCGGCAGTATCGGCTAAGATCTGTCTGGTACTACAGCTGAGGAAATTGATTATGAGTAAATAAGATTAAGGAATGAGGAATTATAATTAGGGGAGGTAGAAATTTTTAAAGTGCGATTTAGAGCGCTAATCTTAAAGGGTTTTGGCCCAAAATTGGGCCAACGGACAAAAATAAGTGAACCGGGCCTAAGTGGGCCCAAGACCTAACATATATAAACATTAGTTATGAGTATTTCAGCTCATTTTACCCTAAAAGGAAGGGTTGGGGCGCTGATTTGGGAAGAGAGAAGAGAAGAGAGAAAACCTAACTCTCTTTGATCTTCAAACCACCATAACTTGAGCTACGGAGCTCCGATTGACGAGCCGTTTACGGCCACACGTCGCTCTTCTCATCCTCTACAATTCTATCTAAGTTTTGTGGTGAGTATTCCATTCATCTCTGCCCAGTTTTTGAAATTCTCCACTGTTACACGTTTTTGGGTAGTTAGTGTTGAAATCTTGTGATTTTGGATGTTTAGGGATACTCCAACATAGATTCTAAGCGGGTTATATCCCAACTTCATATGGGCTGAGGTAAGAAGTGC
Source organism: Arachis ipaensis (assembly GCF_059453495.1). Classification (NCBI taxonomy): domain Eukaryota; kingdom Viridiplantae; phylum Streptophyta; class Magnoliopsida; order Fabales; family Fabaceae; genus Arachis; species Arachis ipaensis. The sequence continues at coordinate 32,376,490 of NC_142442.1, forward strand.
TCAAACCCTTGTGATTTGTCATTTTTATGAGCCCTATGTTGATGTATGTATGTGATATTGGTTATGTTAGTGTATTTGGTGATGTTGGTGCACAATTGGGAGATTGGTATTGCTTGAGGAGCTTTGGTGAGGCTTGGAGCTAAGGTTGGTGAAGACTTCCAAAGAAGAGGCTCAATTGGTTTGGCTACAAGAGGTACGGTTTAAGTTTCATTTAAGTACCGTGTGGTGTGATGAGAATTTCTAGGCTAGATGCCCCTAGGATTAAGTTTGGATTGTGTAAATGGTTGGTGCTAATATGCATAGTTGGTATGTAATATGAATTAATGATTGGGTTGAGAATTGTGTGGCCTTGTATGCTTGGTGTATTGAAAATTTGATGTATTAGGTAATGAGTATTGATTTGTGGTTTATGCATTTAAATTGTGAAATTGGGCCGGAGGCCGTGAATTTTAGGCCGGAGGCCGGAAAGAGGTAAGGAAGGTAAGTTAACGTGTGCATTATATGATGACACAAGTGATTGGATAAATTTCAGATACTGAATATATGAATGATTGGGTTGGTTATTGAATAATAAGGTTTGGGGAGTTAGAGTGTGGAATTTGGTAATTTTGGGTGAAATTATGTAGATGAGGTATGTTTGGTTTTAGTTGAGATATATTATGTGGTCATATATGTGATTATGATTATTGATGCCTTAGCTTGATGGTATGATGATGCATTAGAGGTACGTATGTTGTGATATATGCTTGAGGAATGATTAAGGTTGATTTGTGGGTGAAACCACGTGATAGTGAGTATGATATTGATTATGTATAATGATGGTTGATTGGAAATAGTGTTGTTAAAATTTGGCATGAGGAAGAGTATATGATGTGTAAATGTGTTTGAGTTTGAACCACTTGGGTGAAGTGGGTTAAAATGGTGGGATGATATTTTGTGAATTGTGGTAAAGTGTTAATGTGTGAGTTGAGGAGGCTTGATGTTGATTTTGGTATATTTTGATTGATTTCAAAGAAAGGGATGAAATTGGCATGTTTTGGTTGATTTTGAAAAGAGTTGGAAATGGCTTGTTTTGAAAATGGCACTTTGTAGTTTTGTGTGAAAACATGGTTTTTGGGCATACTTTGACGGGACATAACTTGGACTGCGGATTTCTGTTTTGTGCCAAACTTGTTTAAAAGTGAAATTGGATCCGCGATGTCCATGCCGTTCGAAGAACGGACAAAAAACGATTTAAAATGAGAAAGTTATGTCCGTCAGAAGATTGAGGGTTGAATCTGTGAATTCTGCAGCTTTTAACTTAGAAACTTTTTAGCAGAATGACCCTCCACGCGTAGGCGTACTTGGCGCGTACGCGTCGTTCTTCAAGAAGGCACCATCCACGCGTGCGCGTGGTGTGCACGGGCGCATCGATGCGCTGCACCAAATGCCCAGCCATTTTTCCGAGAGTTGTGCCAGAATCGTGCCAGTTTTGTGCCTGGGGCGCAAGTGCACCCACGCGTACGCGTGGCTGACAAATACGTGCCGTTTGGCTATTTTTCAATCTGTGCGTCCGCGCGTATGACGCTTGCGCGTCGATGAGTTTTGTGGCCATCCACGCGTGCGCGTGGAGTGCGCGTACGCGTGGCCCTGTTTTCATGCCAAAGTTGATTTTTGAGTTTTAAAAGCCAAATCTCATGCTTCTAAGCCTCCGATCTCACCCCTTATGTATTAAATCATTATGATATGCCTAGCAATGAGAAAGGAGCTAGGGGATGTGGTAACTTGCGAGTGAAGCAAGGGGAAAAGTTATGATCAATGATGATCAAAGATGATTATATATGAGATATGGAGGATGACGGTGGAAGAACCGTGTATGCCATGAGCCGAAGGGCTATATTTATTGATAAATGGCTGGTTCTTGATTGAACCATGAACCGGATGGCTGAGTTATTGCCGGGTTATGGCAAAGCCATTATTGGTTATGGCTGAGTATAAAAGCATATATGATTAATGAATGAATGTGTTAAATGGATAATAATGGAGAATGTTGAAATGTGATGTGTGACCCCGAGTAGTAGGCAGTGGCATTGTCCACTTGCTCCGGGTATGAGACGGGAAAGGATGTTTATGATAAATGAGTTAAATTATAGAGTTTTGAATAAATGAGTATTTGTGATACCTGGGTAGTAGTAAGAGTGGTGGTTCATCACGCTTGCTCCAGGTTAATGTTTGAGATTTGATAACAATGATGATTGCTTTTAAACTGAACGAATATATGTTTTGAGATCCTGGGCAGTAGCAAGGGTTGTGGTTCGTCCCACTTGCTCCAGGTCAGAGATTGTGATGCCTGGGTAGTAGCGGCAGTAGTGGTGAATCCACTCGCTTCAGGTTGAGCTTTTAGACACCCACCTAGGTAGTAGCCGCAGTAGTGATTATTTCACTGGCTCTGGGTTGAGCGGGCAGTAGCAAGGGGGTTGTAGCTCAAACCTACTTGCTCCGCAAGGGGTGTTTCTGTCCAATGGTTAGCTACCAGGACATGTCGGGTTGGCTATATAACCCACAGATGATATCATCAGCCATAGGGCAGGCATTCATCATTTGCATATGTTCGAATTGTTTGGGTTTGCCTGTTTGTTTTGGATTTCTACATCATATATGCCATGTTACCTGACTATGTGCTACTTGTACCATATTTGTGTATTACTTGCCTGTATTACTTGTGTTTGTACAACTGAGAGGCCCCTCATGCTGGTGTTGGTGGATGTTGAGGGCTGTTCTTGATGAGATGAATTGATGATACGATTGCATGATGATGATAATTATTGAATGAGATAATTTGAACTCCCTGGGTAGACGCAGTGATGTGGTTTCACTAGCTCCAGGTGAAGGTATGATGTATTGATATAGAATTGTTGAGATAGAACAACTGGTGATAGTTTTGCTTATGATTCTGAGTCTGATTTGTGGAAGAGTCAGTGAGTTGGGAAACATGTGAAACATGAATTAGATTTAGCACTCCCTTATGACAGTTGCCTATTCATGGATTAGCGAAAACCTAGGATGGATAATTGGTGAAGAAGTTTAGGATGCTTAGTGAGTTTTTATTGCAGTGCATTGTATTTATTTGACACTTTTACCGTATATTTTTTAATAAAATCCTAATTTCAAACCTTAATTCCCAAATTGAAAATCAGAAACCCTAACCTAATTTCATCCAACCCTCAGCAGCTGCCAGCCACACTTTCTTACCCCAACGGTCACACAACGCATAGCAGAGAAAGAGATTTGCGGGAAGAAGAGAAAGAAGACGCCGCTGCTGTCGCGCTTGACTGCCGCTGCCGTCGTCCTCATCGCACACCGCCACCGTCCAGCAGGTCGTCACACCGAGCCCGTTCCACCACCGTCAACACTGCCACGCAGAAGAGAAGACGACGTCGTAACGTGAGCCAAGGCCGAGAGGAAGGGGACGTCACTGTGCCTGCAACGCGACCGATCCGCCGCTGCCACTGGTAGGGTTTTGTCGCCGCCGTCCATGGAGTTTCGATTAGTGCCACTGTCATCGCATACCAGAGGAGAGGGGAGCTCGTGTGTGAAGAGTAGCGCCGCTGTGCCTCCGTCGTGCCTTCATCACCATCGAACTGTCTTGCTGTTGCTAGCCTCATAGCTACTTCTGAGGCTGCGCCGCCGTGCCTCTGGTCATGGGTGGAGTCCACTCCAAGCTGTCACCATCGCAGAATACACACAGATGAGAGGGAGAAAGGACCTCCGCCGCTGTCAGGGTCGTTGGTGAGTCGTGCACTGTCACCAGAGTTTAAAACAGCACCAGCCTTCGTGTTCTGGTTCTGATTCTCCTATTCTTGAACTTGTAAGCTTTAATCCTTACTCTGATTTCATTTTATTTCTTAGTCTTCTCTGTTATGAGTAAGGAAAACCTATGTCTCTGTTTAACGCTGCTGCTATGCCTTCCCTGTTTGCTGATGAAATTATCAAAGGTGATAGTGTTGGTGATAATAAAGAACTGTAAGAGTTGCTGCTGCTGCTGTTGCTAGCTTGGTTCGAGTCAGTTGCTGCTACGAATTAAGATGAAAGAGGAGTTGGCTACGCTTAATTATCGAATTTCGGCTAATCGAGGTAGGGGGTTTAAAATGATTTTAATTTAGGAATTCCAATAAGGTTTACTGAATAACTGCAAATAGTATTAATAGTTGTGAGTAATTAATTGATTATATGAATGTTGGATTGTGATTGCGATTGCTTGGTGATGTGATTGAATTGATTGTAATTATGTGTGGTAGATGATTGAATTATTGATTATTGGTTGTTGAAATGGTTGTTTGGTATATTGCTATGGCTGTGAAAGTGACTTGAGATAGTAGAGGATTGTGGTTTTGAATGATTATGTATAAATGGTTGAGACTAAGATAAACATTTGATATATTTGATATTGGATTGAGAATTGTTGAAGAATTAGGGCCTAAAAGGCTAAACTATTATTAAGAATCTGGTTTTCAAAATAGAATGGTTACTTTGAGGACGGCCTAGTAATTTGGTAGTGATCGAAATGGTATGAGATTAAAATCTGAGTAAACTTTAACAAGTGTAGTTGTTAGGATTTAAATATGAAGGTTTCGTATTAACTGAAGATTTAGTTATGATTTTTCAAAATTAAGCCGTAAAATCTGATTTTCTGCATTACCTTTAAGTGAAAATAGTAACTTTGAAAGACTGTAACTAATTCTGTGATGATCGGAATTGCATTGAAATAAGTCCTGGTTAAACTTGGGAATAATTGGGACTGAATTGGAGAGTTTGAGATCTTTTCATTAAATATAAGATTTATGGTGAATTTTTGAGTAATGGTTGTGGGATCTGATTTTTACTGCAGAATTTTTGGAACAGCAGTAACTTGTTGGCTCTTCTTTGAATGTTCCGAATTGAATTTTGAAGCAAAACTAATTTTAAATGAAACGTTAGTTCTATTATTTTAAAGTCGTAAAATTTCAGAACTATTGAACTTGCTGTTTAAAAGATATGAATTTTTGAAATACGATGTATTATGCAGTAAAGGCCAGATTCTGTTTTCTCAAATCAGTAAATTTGGAAGTTTATAACTTTTGAACCTGGTTGGATATCGAGGTGCAATCAATTGGAAGTGAAAATTAAGTATGTTTAGCATATGTGACTTAAATTTCAGGGCTATCCATATTTTAATGAGTAAGTTATGGGACTTGGAAGAAGATAAGTTCTTTAAGTTTTAAAACAGAATTTTGCAGAAAATTAGTCAACTTCTAGGTTATATAACTTCTTCATTAAAAATGATATTGACCTGGGATAAATTGGAAAAGAAACCTGGATGAGTAAAGTTAAACTATATTAATTTTTAAAGTCATTGGATTTAACTTGGATTTTATATTGAATTTTGAATATCACATGCTGCTGCTGTTTTTCTGGTTTTACACACTGCAGAGCAGTAATAGTTTTTCCTCTATTCCTAAGGCTAGAGAAATTAGAAAATTATGATCTTTTGTTTGTTAGAAACCTTATTTCAAGATGAACGCCTGGACATAAAGTTTGCGTAATTCCGAGTTTATTTGCTATACTAAACAGAAAAGAAGATAGAGTGCTGAGAATGTCTGAGTGAGAGTTATGAGTTCATAAAATTAAAGATGAACCTTAGCGTCATAGGACTGATTCAATGTTGGAATTTGTTTGATTCTGAATTGATTTGATATTGGAGAGGTTGAAAAGAGTTTGGTAAATTGTTTGGTTGGGACCCGTAAGGGTGGCTAAGTCCTATTTTTAAAGGAGATTATGTCCAAATTTTTATAAAAGTATAAGGACTTAATCAAAATCGACATTTAAGGCTTATTTAATGATAATAACTTCAATGATTATTTTAAGAAAAGATTATTTGGTATACGAGATTGTTGGCAAGGGCATGGGTCTTGTCCCGCTTGCGTACTTGCAATTATGAAAGAAAAAGGAAAGAGTAAAGTACTTATTGTATGATTATCTGTTGCTTGAGGCAACCCAAGAGATATTTGTTTATTTGTTTGTTGCTTGAAGCAACCCAAGAGATGTTTGTTTGTTGCTTGAGGCAACCTAAGAGATATTGTTTGCTTATTTGTTTCTTAAATGCAACCTAAGAGATAATATTTATTTATCTGTTGCTTAAAACAACCCAAGAGATTCTGTAGGGAAACTAGGATACCTACAGCAATTTTCCGTTCCCAAGAGTCCTACGAGTAGAAAGCAGAGGCTGTCTCAATAGAGCTGCTAATAATTATATGCGCATTTATTTGAACGGAAAATCGTATTCGGGAAATCGTGAACTCGTGACCGGATAAATGTCGGGAATGTAGGTGCTAACCGACACATGAGCTCATGGCCTGCACTACGACTAGACATTCATCATATGCATCTATGTGACATTGTTTGGGTGTGTATATTGTAATTAGTTTGCCTAAGTGAATAATTCTGTTTAATTGCTAATTACTATACTTGATGTAATTACTCTTGATTGTGTTTGAACCTCATTACCTGTGCTTGTAACTGATTGTTTGGATTGTGGTGATTGGATGTTGATTGAGTTGTTTAGGCCTGAGGTCGTGACTGGTATGTTTGAGGTCTAGTTCTGTATAAAGTATCTGACTGGTTCAGCATAGATTTAATGAACCTATGCTTGGAGCATGATGATCATTTATACCGCATAGGTAACTTCTTTTATGTTGTGGTCTAGTAAAGTATGAAAAAATCAAACTGGTTCAGCATAGACTTAATGAACCTATGCTTGGAACAGGTTGGTCATTCATACAGTCTAGGAAACTTTTAAGAGTTTTATAAAGAAAATATGGTTCTAGGATTTTGAATAATTAACTAATGCTTTTAAACAAGGTTAATTTTCTTTTAGATGTCTCCGAATGAAATTAACTATTTACGGTTTATTCTTTACTTTCACGGCATTCTCGACCTCTACTGAGAACATGTGGTTTGGTTCTCACCCCCAAATTTTTAACCCTTTTAGCGACACTGGTTTGAAGACGCAATTTGAAGCTGTGAGCGATTAGTAGGTTTTCTTTATGGTTTTAATTGCTTTCATAGAGTCCCCTCGCTCTTGTCGTTTGAGGTTTTATTTTAACAGAGGGGTAAGTGTTGTATTTGGGTTTATATGACTTCTTATGTATAAGAATTACTATTAATAATACTATGTGATTGTTATTATTATTTGTAAATATTTGAATTATGACTTTAATGAATAAAAAACAAAATTTTCTGGCATTTTCTTAAAACTGAAACGTGAAATCGATACAAAGGCTCAGTAATTAAGTAGTTATTATTAGAAAAGTTCACGTAACGTTCTTTCTAGTAGAAATACCCTGACTTAAGCAAGGTATTTTGCTAGAAGGGATGTTACAATATGGTATCAGAGCAGTCTTTCCTGTAGAGCCTTGGGAACGGATTGACTATGCTTCATTGCATACTCTGAGTGTCTGTCATGCCTTAAGACTTGTCTTGGTGACGAGAGTTTTTGTTTTATATACATGACTGTCTGATGATTAACGTTATTAGTTTACCTTTGCATACCTCATGGTATCAAGTTTGGCCAACTTAATACTAATGATTTATGTATATGGAACACTAATGGATTATCATAGACGAAATAGAAATGATAGGTTAATGCGAATTACGAGGTTTTGGGGACGTTAGAAACTAAATTCTAGAGATTAGTTCCATTTCGACGTATGCTCTTTATTCACGCTTAGCGTTATCTCTTTTTCTACTATTTGTATTGGAATTTCTAGTTTCTGATCTCTTTCTTGCTAACCTTGTATTATTATTCGTGCATGTCCTTGCTTGACTCTGTATCTGGCTGTTGTTTGAATCTTTTGAAACATTTATCCTTACCTTACAAACTCTATGCTCCTTGCTCTGAATTCGGAATTATTTCGGTGCAGCATACTATTTCTTGAAATTTCCTTCTTAAGTACTTGTTTCAGATTCTCTTCGAGAAAAAATTCAATTTAAATCTTTTCTTACTTGACTGTATCCACAACCCTTGCTTAAATTTTGATGGGATTGTTTTTAATTCAGCCTAGACTTTCTTACATAAACTCTGAAACTTCTTTATATAGTTTAATTTTGTTTAGTTGTGATATACCACTTTTCTTTTATTGATTTATAGAAATTTTTATTTTAGAATTTATTCTTTGAATAGAAGCTGATTTTCTTCCAACTTTATTATAATTTTATAGCTATTCTTACCTAATTATGTACTTAAGTATCCTCCAAGATTTTTAAAGAAAATGTTTTGCCTTTAACCTCAAACAAGCTTTAATTTACAAACCCTGCATGATTTGTTTTGATTTAAAAATTAAATCGATATAACATATTATTTATACTAAGTTTAGTACATTGAAAAATATTAGATTTATATATATTCTTTTGAAAAAGATAAACTAATTCCCTCTATTTCAAATTGAAGTTGTTCAAAATTTTGTACTATTTTCCCTAATGATGTTCATATTGAAACTATTCGATTCAAAATTTCTTCCTAAGCTTTAAATTAACTCCCTTTATGCTCCATTTCATTGCTTATATATATATATCCTTGTTTGTTGACGATCTCACGTATTCCTTCAAAATCTTGCGAAATACTATCTTGTGCAATTGCAAACTTGAGTATTCTTCCAATTTCTCGCATAAACCTTTCGTGCCGTTTGTCTTTCTCTTCTCATGTTTCGTATTCCTTATATGCGCTAGTTCCTAGGGACACGATTTGTGCGTACGGAAAGTGAATCTGGTTAGTCTACGAAGTTATAAGGAGTTATGGAGTTTTGAGGCGACGAGAGGAAGTGATCATGCTTTGTTAAAAGTTGTGAACGAATATTGTGTCTATTTGATTTTGGATTTTAAAATTTTTCTTGTGTTAAGTTATTTTATCAACTCTTGCATTACTTAGTATATTTTCTTCTATGTTTATGTGATACGATTTTCTTTGAACCTTTTTTTTTTGGTGTCTTTTTCTTTGAACCTTTAAAATATTCAAAAGGGGATGTGAATATAAATCTTTTCTTCATTTTATATCAATTTTCGAGGGTGAAAATTTTTGTAAGTTGGATAGAATGTAACATCCCGCATTTTTGGAAACCTAAATATGAATAAATTGTGAATTTATCTTATTAAGTTTAAACTTTATAATTTTAGAAATTATTTTATTAGAACTAATTAAATAGATTCGGAGATAGTTTTATTTTGAATCAATTAATATTCTTAAGTAATTTTATTATAATGGAATATTTTCTATAATTTTAGTAATTGAAAAATAAGAAAGAATTGTATAATTTAATTTAAGTAACTTTTATTTTGAAAAAGTTACGATTTATTTTATTAATTTGATATCTTATTTTATAAATCAATCAATTAAGAGTAATTAAATTAGTTTACTAATATTTGGAGTTAGTTCAATTAATATTCTTGTGTAAATTTTTATAGTTGGTTATTTTATATATTTTGAAAATTATATAACTTAATTTAAATAATTTCTATTATGGATAAATTATGATTTATTTTATTAGTTTGAGCTCCTAGAGATTAATTTATTAGGAATGATTAAATGGATTTTTATAAATACTTTAAGTTTAAGTAATTTTATTATAATTAGATATTTTGTAAATTGAAATTAAAGTTTCGGTGATAGAAAAATAATAAAAAGTTATATTATTTAATTTGAATAATTAGTTTTGAGTTTAAACTATATTTTATAAAAATGTGATTAATATGCTTATTTTATAATTTAAATTAGAAATAATCAATTCAACTTAGCAATATGTTGATAAATAATGTTCTTAAATATTTTTAAGAGAGTATATTTGGTTTTAAAATTACTCTACCTTTCAATTTTATCAAAATATCTATTCATATCTATCTATATTTTTTTATAAAATCCTAATTTCAAACCCTAATTCCCAAATTGAAAATCAGAAACCCTAACCTAATTTCCTCCAACCCTCAGCAGCTGCCAGCCACACTTCCTTACCCCAACGGTCACACAACGCAGATCAGAGAAAGAGATTTGCGGGAAGAAGAGAAAGAAGACGCCGCTGCTGTCGCGCTTGACTGCCGCTGCCGTCATCCTCATCGTGCACCGCCACCGTCCAGCAGGTCGTCACGCCGAGCCCGTTCCACCACCGTCAACACTGCCACGGAGAAGAGAAGACGACGTCGTAACGCGAGCCAAGGCCGAGAGGAATGGGACGTCACTGTGCCTCCAACGCGACCGATCCGCCGCTGCCACTGGTAGGGTTTTGTCGCCGCCGTCCATGGAGCTTCGATTAGCGCCACTGTCATCGCATACCAGAGGAGAGGGGAGCTCGTGTGTGAAGAGTAGCGCCGCTGTGCCTCCGTCGTGCCTTCATCACCATCGAACTGTCTTGCTGTTGCTAGCCTCATAGCTACTTCTGAGGCTGCACTGCCGTGCCGCTGGTCATGGGTGGAGTCCACTCCAAGCTGTCACCATCGCAGAATACACGCAGATGAGAGGGAGAAAGGACCTCCGCCACTGTCAGGGTCGTTGGTGAGTCGTGCACTGTCACCAGAGTTTAAAACAGCACCAGCCTTCGTGTTTTGGTTCTGATTCTCCTATTCTTGAACCTATAAGCTTTAATCCTTACTCTGCTTCCATTTTATTTCTTAGTCTTCTCTGTTATGAGTAAGGAAAACCTATGTCTCTGTTTAACGCTGCTGCTATGCCTTTCCTGTTTGCTAATGAAACTATCAAAGGTGATAGTGTTGGTGATAATAAAGAACTGTAAGAGTTGCTGCTGCTGCTGCTGTTGCTAGCTTGGTTCGAGTCAGTTGCTGCTACGAATTAAGATGAAAGAGGGGTTGGCTACGCTTAATTATCAAATTTCGGCTAATCGAGGTAGGGGGTTTAAAATGATTTTAATTTAGGAATTCCAATAAGGTTTACTGAATAACTGCAAGTAGTATTAATAGTTGTGAGTAATTAATTGATTATATGAATGTTGGATTGTGATTGCGATTGTGCTTGGTGCTGTGATTGAATTGATTGTAATTATGTGTGGTAGATGATTGAATTATTGATTATTGGTTGTTGAAATGGTTGTTTGGTATATTGCTATGGCTGTGAAAGTGACTTGAGATAGTAGAGGATTGTGGTTTTGAATGATTATGTATAAATGGTTGAGACTAAGATAATCATTTGATATATTTGATATTGGATTGAGAATTGTTGAAGAATTAGGGCCTAAAAGGCTAAACTATTATTAAAAATCTGGTTTTCAAAATAGAATGATTACTTTGAGGACGGCCTAGTAATTTGGTAGTGATCGAAATGGTATGAGATTAAAATCTGAGTAAACTTTAACAAGTGTAGTTGTTAGGATTTAAATATGAAGGTTTCGTATTAACTGAAGATTTAGTTATGATTTTTCAAAGTTAAGCCGTAAAATCTGATTTTCTGCATTACCTTTAAGTGAAAATAGTAACTTAGAAAGACTGTAACTAATTCTGTGATGATCGGAATTGCATTGAAATAAGTCCTGGTTAAACTTGGGAATAATTGGGACTGAATTGGAGAGTTTGAGATCTTTTCATTAAATATAAGATTTATGGTGAATTTTTGAGTAATGGTTGTGGGATCTGATTTTTACTGCAGAATTTTTGGAACAGCAGTAACTTGTTGGCTCCGCTGTGAATGTTCTGAATTGAAATTTGAAGCGAAACCAATTTTAAATGAAACTCTAGTTCTATTATTTTAATTTCATAAAATTTCAGAACCGTTGAACTTGCTGTTTAAAAGATATGAATTTTTGAAATACGATGTATTATGCAGTAAAGGCCAGATTCTGTTTTCTCAAATCAGTAAATTTGGAAGTTTATAACTTTTGAACCTGGTTGGATATCGAGGTGCAACCAATTGGAAGTGAAAATTAAGTATGTTTAGCATATGTGACTTAAATTTCAGGGCTATCCATATTTTAATGAGTAAGTTATGGGACTTGCAAGAAGATAAGTTCATTAAGTTTTAAAACAGAATTCTGCAGAAAATTAGTCAACTTCTAGGTTATATAACTTCTTCATTAAAAATGATATTGACCTGGGATAAATTGGAAAAGAAACCTGGATGAGTAAAGTTAAACTATATTAATTTTTAAAGTCATTGGATTTAACTTGGATTTTATATTGAATTTTGAATATCACATGCTGCTGCTATTTTTCTGGTTTTACGCACTGCAGAGCAGTAACAGTTTTTCCTCTATTCCTAAGGCTAGAGAAATCAGAAAATTATGATCTTTAGTTTGTTAGAAACCTTATTTCAAGATGAACGCCTGGACATAAAGTTTGTGCAATTCTGAGTTTATTTGCTATACTAAACAGAAAAGAAGATAGAGTGCTGAGAATGTCTGAGTGAGAGTTATGAGTTCATAAAATTAAAGATGAACCTTAGCGTCATAGGACTGATTCAATGTTGGAATTTGTTTGATTCTGAATTGATTTGATATTGGAGAGGTTGAAAAGAGTTTGGTAAATTGTTTGGTTGGGACCCGTAAGGGTGGCTAAGTCCTATTTTTAAAGGAGATTATGTCCAAATTTTTATAAAAGTATAAGGACTTAATCAAAATCGACATTTAAGGCTTATTTAATGATAATAACTTCAATGATTATTTTAAGAAAAGATTATTTGGTATACGAGATTGTTGGCAAGGGCATGGGTCTTGTCCCGCTTGTGTACTTGCAATTATGAAAGAAAAAGGAAAGAGTAAAGTACTTATTGTATGATTATCTGTTGCTTGAGGCAACCCAAGAGATATTTGTTTATTTGTTTGTTGCTTGAAGCAACCCAAGAGATGTTTGTTTGTTGCTTGAGGCAACCTAAGAGATATTGTTTGCTTATTTGTTTCTTAAATGCAACCCAAGAGATAATATTTATTTATCTGTTGCTTAAAGCAACCCAAGAGATTCTGTAGGGAAACTAGGATACCTACAGCAATTTTCCGTTCCCAAGAGTCCTACGAGTAGAAAGCAGAGGCTGTCTCAATAGAGCTGCTAATAATTATATGCACATTTATTTGAATGGAAAATCGTATTCGGGAAATCGTGAACTCGTGACCGGATAAATGTCGGGAATGTAGGTGCTAACCGACACATGAGCTCATGGCCTGCACTACGACTAGACATTCATCATATGCATCTATGTGACATTGTTTGGGTGTGTATATTGTAATTGGTTTGCCTAAGTGAATAATTCTGTTTAATTGCTAATTGCTATACTTGATGTAATTGCTCTTGATTGTGTTTGAACCTCATTACCTGTGTTTGTAACTGATTGTTTGGATTGTGGTGATTGGATGTTGATTGAGTTGTTTGGGCCTGAGGCCGTGACTGGTACGTTTGAGGTCTAGTTCTGTATAAAATATTTGACTAGTTCAGCATAGATTTAATGAACCTTTGCTTGGAGCAGGATGATCATTTATGTTGTGGTCTAGTAAAGTATAAAAAAATCAAACTGGTTCAGCATAGACTTAATGAACCTATGCTTGGAACAGGTTGGTCATTCATACAGTCTAGGAAACTTTTAAGAGTTTTATAAAGAAAATATGGTTCTAGGATTTTGAATAATTAACTAATGCTTTTAAAGGAGGTTAATTGTCTTTTAGATGTCTCCGAATGAAATTAACTATTTACGCTTTATTCTTTACTTTCACGGCATTCTCGACCTCTACTAACATGTGGTTTGGTTCTCACCCCCAAATTTTCTACCCTTTTAGTGACACAGGTTTGAAGATGCAATTTGAAGCTGCAAGCGATTAGTAGGTTTTCTTTATGGTTTTAATTGCTTTCATAGAGTCCCTTCGCTCTTGTCGTTTGAGGTTTTATTTTAACAGAGGGGTAGGTGTTGTATTTGGGTTTATATGACTTCTTATGTATAAGAATTACTATTAATAATACTATGTGATTGTTATTATTATTTGTAAATGTTTGAATTATGACTTTAATGAATAAAAAACAAAATTTTCTGGCATTTTCTTAAAACTGAAACGCGAAATCGATACAAAGGCTCAGTAATTAAGTAGTTATTATTAGAAAAGGTCACATAACGTTCTTTCTAGTAGAAATACCCTGACTTAAGCAAGGTATTTTGCTGGAAGGGATGTTACATATACTAATCATGCTGCTCTAAAATATCTCCTCACAAAGCAGGATTCAAAACCCAGACTTATAAGATGGTTGTTGCTTCTGCAAGAGTTTGATATAGAAATAAGAGACAGAAAAGGGACAGAGATTCATACCCAAAGAGTACAGTAAGTAGCAAACGAAAAAATTAATCACTGATGCAAAGTACTACTTGTGGGATGAACCATATCTCTTTAAGAGGTGTGCAGACGGAATGATCCGTAGATGTGTGCCTAGAGAAGAGGCACAGAAGATCCTATGGCATTGCCATGGATCACAATATGGAGGATATTTCGGAGGTGAGCGAATAACCACAAAGGTTCTCCAATGCGGCTTCTACTGGCCCACTCTTTATAGAGACTCCCGAGAGTTTGTACGTAACTATGACAGTTGCCAGAGAGCTGGTAATCTGCCTCACGGTTATGCCATGCCTCAGCAAGGGATCTTAGAGATTGAGTTGTTTGATGTATGGGGTATTGACTTCATGGGCCTTTCCCACCATCATACTCAAACACTTATATTCTGGTGGCAGTAGACTATGTATCTAAATGGGTAGAGGCAATTGCAACACCCACTAATGATACTAAGACAGTGATGAAGTTCCTCCAAAAGAATATCTTCAGCAGTTTCGGTGTCCCTAGGATACTAATCAGCGATGGAGGCACTCATTTCTGCAATAAACAACTTGACTCTGCTCTGGTCCGATATGGAATCAACCATAAAGTAGAAACTCCATATCATCCACAGACAAATGGGCAGGCTGAAGTCTCAAATAGAGAACTAAAGTGGATCCTGGAGCGGACTGTAAATGCCCGTAGAAAGGATTGGGCAAGAGGTCTAGATGATGCTCTGTGGGCATACAGAACAGCATTCAAGACTCCTATAGGGAACTCTCTATACCAGCTTGTGTATGGAAAAGCCTGTCATCTGCTAGTGGAACTGGAACACAAGGCCTACTGGGCAACCAACAAATCCATATGCGCTGTCACCGCACGGCTAATCATCTGTCAGTTCCCACTAGCGTTGGAATAGGACCATTGTCCTTTTGCACACTGTCACTTGCGCCCCATATTCGCAGGTTTGAAGCTCTTTACAGTCATCCTTTTCTAGATCCTACTCGGAATACCACAGACAAGGTTTAGACTTTCCAGATTCCAGGAATGATGCCAATTGGTTCTAGCCTATACCACGAAGGTTCTAACCTTTGGACTCGGTCCGTGGATCAGAAACCAAAGAGATACGCATTCAAGTTGTCCCCCAATGACTATGTTGAGCTCAAATAGAACAGAATGGTTGTCAGGCATGCGTTCATAGATTTGAGAATAATGATGAGTGTCATGGATCAACATCTTCTCCGGATTGAAGTACGAATGAGTATCTTACAATAGAATCAAGCGTGATTGAATGGAAAACAGTAGTAATTACATTAATTCATTGAAACACAACAGAGCTCCTCACCCGCAACCATTGGGTTTAGAGACTCATGCCGTCAGAAATACAATATGAAGTGTAAAAATGTCATAAGGTTCTCAATGAATCTCTAAAAGTAGTTTTTATGCTAGACTAGTAACCTAGGTTTACAGAAAATGAGTAACTAAGTGCAAAATTCCACTTCTGGGACCCACTTGGTGTGTGCTTGGGCTGAGCTTTCAAACTTTCACGTTCATATGCCCAAAGTTGGCATTAAACGCCACCCCAGGTGCCAGAATGGGCGTTTAACGCCGAAAAAGGTGCCAGTTCTGGCGTTTTACCCCTGACAGTTTTAGGTTGAATTTGGACGCTGGTTTGGAACATCAAATCTCAGGCAAAGTATAGACTATTATATATTGATGGAAAGCCCAGGATGTCTACTTTCCAACGCAATTGAGAGCGCGCCAATTGGACTTCTGTAACTCAAGAAAATCTATTTCGAGTGCAGGAGGGTTAGAATCCAACAGCATCTGCAGTTCTTTTTCAGCCTTTGAATCAAATTTTTGCTCAGGTCCCTCAATTTCAGCCATAAAATATTTGAAATTACAGAAAAACACACAAACTCATAGTAAAGTCCAAAAATATGATTTTTGAATAAAAACTACTAAAAATATAATAAAAAGTAACTAAATTATACTAAAAATTACTTAAAAACACTGCCAAAAGGGTATAAATTATCCGCTCATCATAACACCAAACTTAAATTGTTGCTTGTCCCCAAGCAACTAAAAACAAAATAGGATAAAAAGAAGAGAATATACAATAAATTCCAAACTTATCAATGAAGATTAGCTTCAATTAGATAAGCGGGACTTGTAGCATTTTTGCTTCTAAACAGTTTTGGCATTTCACTTTATCCTTTGAAGTTCAGAATGATTGTCATCTATAGGAACTCAGAATTCAGATAGTGTCATTGATTCTCCTAGTTCAGTATGTTGATTCTTGAACACAACTACTTTATGAGTTTGGCCGTGACCCTAAGCATTTTGTTTTCCAGTATTACCACCGGATATATAAATGCCACAGACACATAACTGGATGAACCTTTTTTCAGATTATGACTCAGCTTTGCTAGAGTCCCCAGTTAGAGGTGTCCAGAGCTCTTAAGCACACTCTTTTTGTTTTGGACCACGACTTTAACCGCTCAGTCTCAAGTTTTTTTTTTCACTTGACACTTTCATGCCACAAGCACATAGTTAGGGACAGCTTGATTTAGCCGCTTAGGCCAGGATTTTATTCCTTTGGGCCCTCCTATCCATTAATGCTCAAAGCCTTGGATCCTTCTTACCCTTGCCTTTTGGTTTAAAGGGTTATTAGCTTTTTCTGCTTGCTTTTTTTTGTGAGCTTTTCTATTCACTACTTTTTCTTGCTTCAAGAATCAATTTTATGATTTTTCAGATTATCAATAACATTTCTCCTTTTTCATTATTCTTTCAAGAGCCAACAATTTTAACATTCATAAACAACAAATTCAAAAAAAAATATGCACTGTTCAAGCATTCATTCAGAAAACAAAAAGTATTATCACCACATCAAAATAATTAAACTAGTTTCAAGGATGAATTCGAAATCATGTACTTCTTGTTCTTTTGTGATTAAAACATTTTTCTTTTAAGAAAGGTGATGGATTCATAGGACATTCATAGCTTTAAGATATAGACACTAAGACACTAATGATCATGTAATAAAGACACAAACATAAATAAACATAAAGCATAGAGAATGAAAAAAAAATAAATAGACAAGGAGATTAAGAAACGGGTCCACCTTAGTGAGGGTGGCATCTTCCTCCTCTTGAAGAACCAATGGTGCTCTTGAGCTCCTCTATGTCTCTTCCTTGCCTTTGTTGCTCCTCCCTCATGGTTCTTTGGTCTTCTCTAATTTCATGGAGGAGGATGGAATGCTCTTGGTGCTCCACCCTTAGTTGTCCCATGTTGGAACTTAATTCTCCTAGGAAGGTGTTGATTTGCTCCCAATAGTTTTGTGGAGGAAAATGCATCCCTTGAGGCATCTCAAGGATTTCATGATGAGGATTTTCCTCATGCTCTTGTTGAGGTCCATGAGTGGGCTCTCTTGTTTGCTCCATCCTTTTTTTAGTGATGGGCTTGTCCTCTTCAATGAGGAGTCTTGGCCACAACTTCATAGAAGTGGTCTTGATGGACCTTTGAGATGAATCTCTCCATCTCCCATGACTCGAAGGTGGAAGCAATTGCCTTTTCTTTCCTCTTTCTAGAGGTTTCTCCGGCCTTAGGTGCCATAAATGGTTATGGAAAAATAAAAAAGCTGAGCTTTTCCACACCAAACTTAAAAGGTTTGCTCGTCCTCGAGCAAAAGAATAAAGAAAGGAGGAGAAGAAGAAGAGATGGAGGAGATGGAGGTGTGTGAATTGTTTGGCCAAGGGGGGTTTTAGGTGGTTATGATGTGGAAAAGGAAGGAGTGATGGTTTTAATTTGAGTGGGTGGGTGTAGGTGGGTTGTATGATGGTTTTTGAGGAGTAATGAAGGTGATTGGTGGAGGTTATTTAGGAAAGAGTATTATGAAAAAGTGTGAAGAAGTGAGAGAGAGTGAGTCGAGGTTGGTGGGGATCCTGTGGGGTCCACAGATCTTGAGGTGTTAAGGATTTCTCATCCCTGCACCAATTAGGCGTGCAAAACGCCCTTAGAGTGCAATTCTGGCGTTAAACGCCCAAAATGGTGCCAGACTAGGCGTTTAACGCCCATTCTGCTACCCTTACTGGCGTTTAAACGTCTCCTCCAGGGTATGCTGTTTTTAATACTGTTTTCATTCTGTTTTTGCTTTTTCAATTATTTTTGTGACTTCACATGATCATCAACCTACAGAAAACATAAAATGACAATGGAGAATAAATAGATATAATTAAATAAAATTGGTTTGCTTCCCAACAAGCGCTTCTTTAATGTCAATAGCTTGACAGTGAGCTCTCATGGAGCCTCATAGATAATCAGAGCAGGGTTGGAGCCTCTCAACACAAAACTTAGAGTTTGGTTGTGGCCTCCCAATACCAAACTTAGAGTTTGAATGTGGGGGTTTTGTTTGACTCTGTATTGAGAGAAGCTTTTCATGCTTCCTCTCCATGGTTACAGAAGGAGATCCTTGAGCCTTAAACACAAGGTAGTCCCCATTCAATTGAAGGACCAATTCTCCTCTGTCAACATCAATCACAGCTTTTGCTGTGGCTAGGAAGGGTCTTCCAAGGTACTTAACAACTTGCTCTTCAGAGACATATTCATCCTCTTCAGAGGAGGAATATTCATCAGAGCTCATGAATGGTAACAGGAAGTTCAAAGGAATCGCTATGGTTTCTGTATGAGCCTCAGATTCCTTTGGTTCCTCAAAGGGAAACTCCTTAGTGGTCAGTGGACGTTCCCTGAGGTCTTCCTCACTGGGAATCACTGCCTTTTCACTCTCTCCAGGTTTGGCCACACCAAGTAAGGTTATGGCCTTGCACTCTCTTTTGGGATTCTCTTTTGTATTGCTTGGGAGAGTGCTAGGAAGATTTTCAGTAATCTTCTTACTCAGCTGACCCACCTGTGCCTCCAAATTTCTAATGGAGGACCTTGTTTCATTCATGAAACTTAGTGTGGTCTTAGATAGATCAGAGACTATGGTTGCCAGGCTAGAATGGCTCTATTCAGAATTCTCTATCTGTTGCTGAGAAGATGATGGAAAAGGCTTACTATTGCTAAACCTATTTCTTCCACCATTATTGTTGAAGCCTTGTTGAGGCTTCTGTTGGTCCTTCCATGAGAGATTAGGATGATTTCTCCATGAAGGATTATAGGTGTTTCCATAGGGTTCTCCCATGTAATTCACCTCTGCCATTGCAGGATTCTCAGGATCATAAGCTTCTTCTTCAGAAGATGCTTCTTTAGTACTATTGGATGCAGCTTGCAATCCATTCAGACTCTGAGAAATCATATTGACTTGCTGAGTCAATATTTTATTCTGAGCCAATATGGCATTCAGAGCATCAATTTCAAGAACTCCCTTCCTCTGAGGCATCCCATTACTCACAGGATTCCTTTCAGAAGTGTACATGAACTGGTTATTTGCAACCATGTCAATGAGTTCCTGAGCTTCTGCAAGCATTTTCTTTAGGTGAATGGATCCACCTGCAGAATGGTCCAATGACATCTTAGATAATTCAGACAGACCATCATAGAATATATCCAGGATGGTCCATTCTGAAAGCATGTCAGAAGGACACTTTTTGGTCAGTTGCTTGTATCTCTCCCAAGCTTCATAGAGGGATTCACCTTCTTTCTGTCTGAAGGTTTGAACATCCACTCTAAGCTTGCTAAGCTTTTGAGGAGGGAAGAACTTGGCTAAGAAAGCTGTGACCATCTTATCCCAAGAGTTTAGGCTATCTTTAGGTTGAGAGTCCAACCATATTCTAGCTCTGTCTCTTACAGAAAACGGGAAAAGCATAAGCCTGTAGACCTCGGGATCAACCCCATTGGTCTTAACAGTATCACAGATCTGCAAGAATTCAGTTAAGAACTGAAAAGGATCTTCTTATGGAAGTCCATGAAACTTGCAATTCTATTGCATCAGAGAAACTAATTGTTTGCTCCAATGGCAGGGATTGAGATGCTTCTTCCATGGAAGTTGGAATTTGGTGCAGTAAAGTCACCAAGCATCTTCCTTGCACCTCCACCATTGTTATTGGTTTCGGCCATCTCTACTTCTTTTTTTTCGAAAATTTCAGTAAAGTCCTCTTCAGAGTGTTGTGTTTTAGCTTCTCTTAGCTTCCTCTTCAGAGTCCTTTCAGGTTCTGGATCAGCTTCAACAAGAATGTTCTTATCCTTGCTCCTGATCATGTGAAAAAGAAGAGAACAGAAAAGAAGAGAAATCCTCTATGTCACAGTATAGAGATTCCTTTATGTGAGTAGAAGAAGAAAAATTCGAACACAGAGAGGAAAAGAGGGTTTGAATTTTGAGATGAAGAGAAGTGTTAGTAAATGAATAAATAAATAGAAAGAGAGGGAGGGAAATTCGAAAATTATTTTTGAAAAAAAAGGTTAGTGATTTTCGAAAATTAAGAGAAGAAATAAAATTAAAATTAAAATTTGAAACAGTTAGTTAATTAAAAAAGAGAATTTTTGAAAAAGAGGAAGGTGATTTTCGAAAATTAGAGAGAGAAAAGTAGTTAGGTGGTTTTGAAAAAGATAAGAAATAGTAAAACACACAAAAAGTCAATTAGTTAATTGAAAAAGATTTGAAAATCAATTTTGAAAAGATAAGAAGTTAGAAAAGATTTTGAAATTGATTTTTGAAAAAGATATGATTTGAAAAAGATACGTTTGAAAAGATATGATTTAAAAGATATGATTGAAATTTATTTTGAAAAAGATTTGGAAAGGAAATTAAAAAGATTTGATTTTTAAAATTAAAATTGATTACTTGACTAACAAGAAACTAAAAGATATGATTTTAAAATTTAAAGATTGAACCTTTCTTAATAGGCAAGTAACAACTTGAAAAATTTTTGAATCAAAATATTAAATGCTAGTAGTAATTTCGAAAATTATGAAGCAAAATAAGGAAAAGATTTTGAAAATCAATTTTTAAAATTTTCGAAAAGCATTAAAGGAAAAAATGAAAAAGATTTTGAAAAATTTTAAGCAAGAATTCGAAAATATAAAAAGGAAATTGAAAAAGATTTGATTTTGAAAAAGATTTGAAAAGATAGAATTTTTAAATTAAAATTTATGAGTAAAATAAGGAAAGATATATTTTTTATTTTTGACTTTTTAATGAGGAGAGAGAAAAACAACTAAATGATGCAAAACATAAAAATTTAAGATCAAAACTAATAATGCATGCAAGAGCACTTAGAATGTCAAGATGAACACCAAGAACACTTTGAATGTCAAGATGAACACCAAGAACTTATTTTTGAAAATTTTTTGAGAAAAGAAAAACATGCAAGACACCAACTTAGAAATTTTCAATGTTTAGACTCTAATAAATCTAAAATGCATATGAAAAGCAAGAAAAGACACAAAACAATAAAAATTAAAGATCAAACATATAAAATCATCAATACAACTTGAAGATCATGAAGAACACATGCATGAATTTTCGAAAATTTTTAAGAAAAGTTAAAAAGATGCAATTGACACCAAACTTAAAAATTGACACAAGACTCAAACAGAAAACACAAAATATTTTTGGTTTTTATGATTTTATTGATTTTTTTTTTTGGAAAATTATTTTGGGAAGAACGAAAAAGAAGAAAAATTTTTCTGTATTTTTCGAAAATAAGAAGTAAAAAGCTTAAAAATAAAATAAAATTACCTAATCTGAGCAACAAGATGAACCGTCAGTTGTCCAAACTCGAACAATCCCCGGCAACGGCGCCAAAAACTTGGTGCACGAAATTGTGATCATCAATGGCACCAACAACTTGGTACGCACAATTGTAATCTCAACTCTTTGTCACAACTCCGCACAACTAACCAGCAAGTGCACTAGGTCGTCCAAGTAGTAAACCTTACGTGAGTAAGGGTCGATCCCACGGAGACTGTCGGCTTGAAGCAAGCTATGGTCATCTTGTAAATCTCAGTCAGGCGGATTCAAATGGTTATGGAGAATTGATAATTAAAATATGAATAAAACATAAAATAGGATAGAAATACTTATGTAATTCATTGGTGAGAATTTCAGATAAGCGTATGAAGATGCTTTGTTCCTCCTAAACTTCTGCTTTCCTATTGCCTTCTTCCAATCATTCATACTCCTTTCCATGGCAAGCTTATGTTGGGTTTCACCGTTGTCAATGGCTACCTCTCATCCTCTCAGTGAAAATGGTCCAAATGCGCTGTCACCGCACGGCTAATCAGCTGTTGGTTCTCGATCATGTTGGAATAGGATCCATTGATCCTTTTGCGTCTGTCACTACGCCCAACACTCGCGAGTTTGAAGCTTGTCACAGTCATCCCTTCCTAGATCCTACTCGGAATACCACAGACAAGGTTTAGACTTTCCGGATCTCAAGAATGCTGCCAATTGATTCTAGCCTATACCACGAAGACTCTGATCTCATGGAATGGAAGGCTCGGTTGTCAGGCGAGGCAACCATGCGTCATGAACCAGGAGGCTAAGAGATACGCACTCAAGCTATTGCAAGTAGAACGGAAGTGGTTGTCAGGCACGCATTCATAGGTGAGAATGATGATGAGTGTCACGGATCATCACATTCGTCAGGTTGAAGAACGAGTGGATATCTTAGAACAGAAATAGGCTTGAGTAAACAATAGTACTTGGCATTAATTCATGAGGAATAGCAGAGCTCCACACCTTAATCTATGGTGTGTAGAAACTCCACCGTTAAAAATACAAAAGTGATAATGGTGATCATTGGCTTCAGTCCCAGATAGGGAACCAGAAGAACCAAGATGAAAATACAATAGCAAAAGGTCCTATTTATAGAAAACTAGTAGCCTAGGGTTTACAGAAATGAGTAAATGATGCAGAAATCCACTTCCAGGCCCATTTAGTGTGTGCTTGGGCTGAGCATTGAAGCTTTCACGTGTAGAGACTTTTCTTGGAGTTAAACGCCAGCTTTTATGCCAGTTCTGGCGTTTTGACGCCAGAATTTCTATGCTGACTTAGAACGCCGGTTTGAGCCATCAAATCTCGGGAAAAGTATGGACTATTATATATTGCTGGAAAGCCCAGGATGTCTACTTTTCAACGCAATTAAGAGCGCACCAATTGGGTTTCTGTAGCTCCAGAAAATCCACTTCGAGTGCAGGAAGGTCAGAATCCAACAGCATCTGCAGTCCTTTTTCAGCCTCTGAATCAGATTTTTGCTCAGGTCCCTCAATTTCAACCAGAAAATACCTGAAATCATAGAAAAACACACAAACTCATAGTAAAGTCCAGAAATGTGATTTTTATTTAAAAACTAATAAAAACATAATAAAAACTAACTAAAATATACTAAAAACATACTAAAAACAATGCCAAAAAGTGTATAAATTATCCGCTCATCAATTCCTTGTTTGCAATTGTGTAAATTTCACAAGGAATTAATTGATGGACCTCTACTTCTTTTTCTAGCATAATACAGTGGATCATCACTGCTCTTTTGACAGTGACTTCAGAGCGGTTACTAGTGGGGAGTATGGATCGCCCAATGAAATCCAGCCACCCCCTAGCAACTGGCTTGAGGTCTCCTCTCTTTAGTTGGTTTGGGACACCTTTTGAATTGGTTATCCACTTGGTTCCAGGGAGGCATATGTCCTCTAGAACTTGATCCAACTTTTTATCTTTAGCCATTCTCCTGTTAAAGGATTCCGGATCATCTTGCAGTTGAGGAAGTTTGAGGACTTCTCTCACTTTGTCAAGATGGAAATAGATAATCCTGCCTCTTACCATGGTTCGAAAAGTGTGGAAGGCAGTTTCCTCCATTCTTTGCTTATCTGTCAGCCACAAATTTGCATAAAATTCCTGGACTATGTTTCTTCCCACATTCATCTCAGGATTAGCTAGGATTTCCCAGCCTCTGTTTCAAATCTACTATTGGATCTCTGGATATTCGTCTTCTTTCATATCGAACTTGACTTCTGGGATCACTGATCTTCTGCACACTATTTTGAAGTAATGATCTGCATGTTCTTTAGTGCAGAACCTCTCATGCATCCATTGTGGTTTTTGATTGTTTTCTTTCTTACCTCTTGGAGTGATTTGTTTTCCTTTAGGGGCCATGATATTGGTCAGTGATCACGGAAAATCACACCAAACTTAGAGGTTTGCTTGTCCTCAAGAAAAAGTACAGAAAGAAGATGAGTAGATGGAGAGAATGATTCGAATGATGGAGGAGGGGTGATGGCCGAATGTATAAATAGAGGGGAGGGAGGGTATGGTTTCGAAAATTTAAAAAGAAAAAGATATGATTGAAAGATATGATTGATAAAAGATAAACATGATATGCAAAAGAGAAGATTATTTTCAAAATTTAAGAGATATGAAGAAGATATGAGGAAGTTAAATCTGAAAATTTTTTTTGTTTATGTATCTAAAAAAATAAAAGATAATATGAATGAATTGAAAAGATTTGAAAAGAAATTGGGAAGATAAATAAGTTTTTGAAAAAGATTTGAAAAGAATTTGAAGGAGAATTAAAAGGAATTTATAAGATTATGAATTTTTGTTAATGGAAGTTAGAAATTGAATGTTTGTAATGTTTAGATGCAGAAAAATTTGAATTAAAACAAGAAAATTCGAAAAAATTTGGATTGAAAACGAAATTACCTCTCCCCTGTCTGTTCTAGCATTAAACACCCATAATGAAATCCATTCTGGCGTTTAACTCCCATCTGGTGGCCATTTTGGGCATTTAACGCCCAGCCAGGTACCCTGGCTGGTGTTAAATGCCAGAAATCCTTCTTCACTGGGAGTTTTTCTGAACGCCCAGTATGCTACCTATTCTGGCGTTAAACGCCCAGAATGCTGCCTATTCTGGCGTTTAATGCCCAGAATGCTACCTTTTCTGGCGTTAAACACCCAGAATAGTATCCATTCTGGCGTTTAACACCCAGTTTGCCTCTTTACTGGCGTTTTGATGCCAGTGAGCTCCTTTCCTCTGTGATTTCGCTGTTTTATGTCTTGAATCTCCATTTTCCTGACTTTTTCACTGAAAATATCTTAAATAACAAGAAAAACAAAATTAAAAAGACTTATCTAACTGTTACAAACATCTAATTATTGATAATGGCTGGATTGCCTCCCAGCAAGCGCTTCTTTATTGTCTTTAGCTGGACTTTACTAAGCTTTTAACTCAGTCTCAGCTTTCAGCATTCTTGCTCAACATTGCCTTCAAGATAATGTTTGATTCTTTGTCCATTAACAATGAACTTTTTCTCAGAATCAATATCTTGAAGTTCCACATAGCCATATGGTGACACACTTGTAATCACATATGGGCCCCTCCACCGGGATTTCAATTTCCTGGGGAACAATCTGAGCCTAGAGTTAAACAGCAGGACCTTCTGTACTATCTCAAAGACTCTAGATGACAGCCTTTTGTCATGCCACCTTTTTGCTTTCTCCTTATAAATCTTGGCATTTTCGAAAGCATTGAGTCTGAATTCTTTCATCTCATTCAACTGGAGTAATTTCCTCTCTCCAGCTACCTTAGTATCAAGATTTAGGAATCTGGTTGCCCAGTAGGCCTTGTGTTCCAGTTCTACTGGCAGATGACAGGCTTTTCCATACACAAACTGGTATGGAGAGGTCCCTATAGGAGTCTTAAATGCTGTTCTGTATGCCCACAGAGCATCATCTAGACCTCTTGCGCAATCCTTTCTACGGGCATTTACAGTCCACTCCAGGATCCGCTTTAGTTCTCTATTTGATACTTCAGCCTGCCCATTTGTCTGTGGATGATATGGAGTTGCTACTATATGGTTGATTCCATATCGGACCAGAGCAGAGTCAAGCTGTTTATTGCAGAAATGAGTGCCTCCATCGCTGATCAGTATCCTAGGGACACCAAACCTGCTGAAGATATTCTTCTGGAGGAACTTCATCACTGTCTTAGTATCATTAGTGGGTGTTGTAATTGCCTCTACCCATTTAGATACATAGTCTACTGCCACGAGAATATAAGTGTTTGAGTATGATGGTGGGAAAGGCCCCATGAAGTCAATACCCCATACATCAAACAACTCAATCTCTAAGATCCCTTGCTGAGGCATGGCATAACCATGAGGTAGATTACCAGCTCTCTGGCAACTGTCACAGTTACGTACAAACTCTCGAGAGTCTCTATAGAGAGTGGGCCAGTAGAAGCCGCATTAGAGAACCTTTGTGGCTGTTCGCTCACCTCCGAAATGTCCTCCATATTGTGATCCATGGCAATGCCATAGGATCTTCTGTGCCTCTTTTGTAGGCATGCATCTACGGATCATTCCGTCTGCACACCTTTTAAAGAGATATGGTTCATCCCATAAGTAGTACTTTTCATCAGTGATTAATTTTTTGTTTGCTGCTTACTGTACTCCTTGGGTATGAATCTCACAGCTTTATAGTTTGTAATGTCTACAAACCATGGTACTTTCTGAATGGAAAAGTGTTGCTCATCCGGAAAGGTTTCAGAGATCTCAATAGATGGGAGTGACGCTCCTGCTACTGGTTCTATCTTGGACAGGTGATCAGCTACCTGGTTCTCTATCCCTTTTCTGTCTCTTATTTCTATATCAAACTCTTGCAGAAGCAACACCCATCTTATGAGTCTGGGTTTTGAATTCTGCTTTGTGAGGAGATATTTTTGAGCAGCATGATCAGTATACACAATCACTTTTGATCCCACTAAATAGGATCTGAACTTGTCAATGGCATAGACCACTGCAAGCAACTCTTTTTCTGTGGTTGGGTAATTTTTCTGTGCATTATTTAAAACACGGATGGCATAATAAATGACATGCAGAAGCTTGTTATGCCTCTGTCCTAATACTGCACCAATGGCATGGTCACTGGCATCACACATTCGTTCGAATGGTAATGTCCAGTCTGGTGCAGAAATAACTGGTGCTATGACCAGCTTAGCTTTCAGAGTTTTAAATGCCTGCAGACACTCTGTGTCAAAGACAAATGGCATGTCAGCAGCTAGCAGATTGCTCAGAGGTTTTGCAATTTTTGAAAAATCCTTTATAAACCTCTTATAGAATCCTGCATGTCCCAGAAAGCTTCTGATTGCCTTAACATTGGCAAGTGGTGGTAATTTTTCAATTACCTCTACCTTAGCTTGGTCCACCTCTATCCTTTTGTTTGAAATTTTGTGCCCAAGAACAATTCCTTCAGTCACCATAAAGTGATATTTCTCCCAGTTTAAAACCAGGTTAGTTTCTTGGCACCTTTTCAGAATAAGTGTTAGATGGTCAAGACAGGAGCTGAATGAGTCTCCAAATACTGAGAAGTCATCCATGAAGACTTCCAGAAATTTCTCTACCATATCAGAGAAGATAGAGAGCATGCACCTTTGAAAGGTTGCAGGTGCATTGCACGGACCAAATGGCATTCTTCTGTAGGCAAATACTCCAGAAGGACATGTAAATGCTGTTTTCTCTTGGTCCTGAGGATCCACTGTAATTTGGTTGTAACCTGAATAGCCATCCAAAAAGTAGTAGTATTCATGACCTGCTAGTCTCTATAGCATCTGGTCTATGAATGGTAGAGGAAAATGATCCTTTCTGGTGGCTGTATTGAGTCTTCTGTAATCAATACACATACGCCACCCTGTAACTGTTCTTGTAGGAACCAGTTCATTCTTTTCATTATGAACCACTGTCATGCCTCCCTTGTTGGGGACAACTTGGACAGGGCTCACCCAGGGGCTATCAGAAATAGGATAAATAATCCCAGCCTCCAGTAACTTAGTGACCTCTTTCTGCACCACCTCCTTCATGGCTGGATTTAGCCGCCTCTGTGGTTGAACCACTGGCTTAGCATTATCCTCCAATAGGATCTTGTGCATGCATCTTGCTGGGCTAATACTCTTAAGATCACATATGGACCACCCAAGAGCTGTTTTGTGTGTCCTTAGCACCTGAATTAGTGCTTTCTCTTCATGTGGAGTTAAAGCAGAGCTTATGATCACCGGAAAAGTGTCACCTTCTCCCAGAAATACATATTTCAAGGATGGTGGTAGTGGTTTGAGCTCGGGTTTAGGAGGCTTATCCTCTTTCTGAGGAATTTCCAAAGGTTCTTCTATTCTCTCTGATTCCTCCAGATCAGGCTGAACATCTTTAAAAATATTCTCTAGCTCTGATTCGAGACTTTCAGTCATATTGACCTCTTCCACCAAGGAATCAATAACATATGCGCTCAGGTAGTCTTTTGGTGTGTCTGGATGCTGCATGGCTTTGACAGCATTCAACTTAAACTCATCCTCATTGACTCTCAAAGTTATCTCTCCTCTTTGGACATCAATGAGGGTTCATCCAGTTGCTAGGAAAGGTCTTCCTAGAATGAGAGTTGCACTCTTGTGCTCCTCCATTTCCAGCACTACAAAGTCAGTAGGAAAGGCAAATGGCCCAACCTTGACAATCATGTCCTCAATTATGCCTGATGGGATTTTAATGGAGCCATCAGCAAGTTAGAGGCATATCCGGGTTGGTTTAACTTCATCAGTCAGACCAAGCTTTTTGATAGTGGATGCAGGTATTAGGTTGATACTTGCCCCAAGGTCACATAGAGCTGTCTTGGTACAAGCATCCTCTAATGTGCATGGTATCATAAAGCTTCCTGGATCTTTAAGCTTCTCTGGTAAGCTTTTCAGAATGACTGCACTACATTCTTCAGTGAGAAAAACTTTTTCAGTTTCTCTCCAATCCTTCTTATGGCTTAAGATCTCCTTCATGAACTTAGCATAAGAGGGTATTTGCTCAAGTGCCTCTGCAAACGGAATCTTTATTTCAAGAGTCCTGAGATAGTCTACAAAGCGGGCAAATTGTTTATCCTGTTCCGCTTGGCAGAGTTTCTGAGGATAAGGCATTTTGGCTTTATATTCTTCAACCTTGGTTGTTGCAGGTTTACTTCCTATAGAAGTGGTTGGAGAAGCTTGTTTAAGGGGGTTGTTATCAGCACTTGCAAGTGTCTGACCCCTTTGTGGCGTTTGAACGCCAGAATTGGGGGCTACATGGGCATTTAACGCCAGATTGCCACCCTTTTCTGGCGTATGGACGCCAGGATTGGCTATCCCTTGGGCGTTTAACGCCACCTTTTCACCCTTTTCTGGCGTTTGAATGCCAGAATTATTCCTCTCTGGGCTCTTTCTGTCCTCAGAGGGATTTTGGGTAGTGGTTTGGTTATCCTTTATTAGCTGTTCCTTTCTTGGCTTCCTGCTACCTTGGATTGATACATTCAGTGTTTTCCCACTCTTTAATTGAACAGCTTGGCATTCTTCTGTTATCTGTTTAGATAGCTGCTGTCTTGTCTGATCCAATTGTGCTTCCATATTCTGGTTAGCATTTTTAGTGTCTTGGAGCATCTCTTTGAATTCTGCAAATTGTTTTGTTATGATAAGCAATTGCTAATTGAGTTCAGTAACTTGTTCTTGAGGACTAAGTTCAGTGGATACTGCTTTAGCCTCTTCTTTCAGGGAGGACTCACTACTCCAGTACAGATGCTGATTTCTAGCAACTATATCAATGAGCTCTTGAGCCTCTTCAATTGTCTTTCTCATATGTATAGATCCACCAGCTGAGTGATCTAGAGATATTTGAACTTTTTCTGTAAGCCCATAGTAAAAGATGTCTAACTACACCCACTCTGAAAATATTTCAGAGGGGCATTTCCTTAGCATCCCTCTGTACCTCTCCCAGGCATTATAAAGGGATTCATCATCCTCTTGTTTAAAGCCTTGGTTGTCCAGCCTTAGCTGTGTCATCCTTTTTGGAGGGTAATATTGATTTAGGAATTTGTCTGATAACTGTTTTCATATTTTTATGCTTGCTGTGGGTTGGTTATTTAACCACCTCTTAGCTTGATCTTTTATAGCAAATGGAAACAGTAATAATCTGTAGACATCCTAATCCACTTCTTTATCACGTACTGTGTCAGCAATTTCTAAGAACTGTGCTAGAAACTCAGTTGGTTCTTCCTGTGGAAGACCGAAATACTGGCAATTTTGCTGCACCATGATAATGAGCTGAGTATTTAGCTCAAAACTGCTGGCCTTGATGGGGGGTATACAGATACTACTCCCATAAGCAGCAGTAATGGGGTTAGCATATGACCCTAGAGTCCTTTTGGACTGTTCATTTTCACTTAGGTCCATGATGGAGAAAGGGAGATGATGTGGATTGCAAATAAAATATATTTTTATTTTATTTTATTTAATTAAAAACAAACCAAATAAATAAATAAAAAAATAAGATAAAATAAAATAATTGGAAAATAAAATATAAATTTCGAAAACTAAAAGAAAAAAAGAAAAAGAAATTCAAAAACTAAGATAATCAATTAATTAAGAGGAGTTGAAAAACTTTGGATACGATTTTTGAAGAAGATTTTGAAATTTGAAATTTTAAAGCTTAAGATAAGATAAAATAAAAAAAATTTAAAAAATAAA
The DNA here is from genome assembly GCF_059453495.1 of Arachis ipaensis. Classification (NCBI taxonomy): domain Eukaryota; kingdom Viridiplantae; phylum Streptophyta; class Magnoliopsida; order Fabales; family Fabaceae; genus Arachis; species Arachis ipaensis. The sequence goes on from NC_142442.1 coordinate 32,407,241, forward strand.
AATATGAATTTTTAATTAAAATTTTCGAGAATTCAATTAAATAAATAGAAAAGATATTTTTGAATTTAATGAGGAAAGAGAAAAACAATAAAATGACACCAAACTTAGAATTTTTAGATCAAAACAAAGAAAACAACAAGAAGATTTTGAATGTCAAGATGAACACCAACAACTAATTTTAAAAATTTTTAAGAAAATAGAAACACAAAGGATACCAAACTTAAAATTTTTATAATATTATTGCTCAAATTAGGTAATTTTATTTTATTTTTAAGCTTTTTTATTTTCAAAAAAAATTTCAAAAAAATACAAAAAAAAATTTATTTTGTTCTTCAGAATTTTTAAGAATGAATTTTAGAGTTTAAGATGATACTTTTATCATCACAGGAGCTAGTTGATTCCCATCAATTTGGCTGTTGTATGTAAAGTCCTGCTGAAGCTTGGCTAGTCATGTCTAATCTTTTTAGACTGAAGCTTTAGACTAACATTGCATGATTCCTGGAATTCCTATTAAAAATTTTGAATTCATTTATTTTTCTTTTTTCCAATTAATTTTCGAAAAATTACAAAAAAAATAATAAAATCATAAAATCAAAAATATTTTGTGTTTCTTGTTTGAGTCTAGTGTCAAATTTTAAGTTTGGTGTCAATTGCATGTTTTAAATTTTATAAAAATTTTCGAAAAATTTCATGCATTGAGTTCTTCATGATCTTCAAGTTGTTCTTGATGATCTTCATTATTTGATCTTTGCATTTTCTTGTTTTGTGTCTTTTCTTGTTTTTCATATGCATTCTTGAATTATTAGTGTCTAGAGAATAAAAATTTTTAAGTTTGGTGTCTTGCATATTTTTCTTTTCTTAAAAATTTTCAAAAATAAGTTCTTGATGTTCATCATGATCTTCAAAGTGTTCTTGGTGTTCATCTTGATATTCAAAGTGTTCTTGCATGCATTATTAGTTTTGATCTTAATTTCTTGTGTTTTGCATCATTTTTATGTTTTTCTCTTTCCTCATTAAAATTCAAAAATAAAAAAATATATATTTCCCTTATTTCACTCATAAATTTCGAAATTTGAATTGATTTAATCATAAAGTTTTAAAATTTAGTTGTTTCTTATTAGCCAAGTCAAATTTTCAATTTAAAAATTCTATCTTTTCAAATCCTTTTCAAAAATCAAATCTTTTTCAATTTTCTTCTTAATAATTTCGAAATTTTCAAATTGATTTTCAAAATTTTTTTCCTATTTTATCTCATATTTTCGAATTCTTTGCTAACAATTAATATTTTGATTCAAAAATTTTAAGTTGTTACTTGCCTATTAAGAAAGGATCAATCTTTAAATTCTAGAATCATATCTTTTAGTTTCTTGTTAGTCAAGTAATCAACTTTAATTTTCAAAATCAAATCTTTTTAATTTCCTTTTCAAATTTTCTTTTCAAATCTTTTTCAAAATAAATTTCAAATCATATCCTTTCAAAATCAATTTCAAAATCTTTTTTAACTTCTTATCTTTTCAAAATTGATTTTCAAATCTTTTTCAATTAACCACTTGACTTTTTGTTTGATTTTAAAAGTTTACTATTTCAATCATATCTTTTTCAAAACCACCTAACTACTTTTCTCTCTCCAATTTTCGAAAATCACTAACCACTTTTTCAAAAATCTTTTTAATTAAGTAATTTATTTAATTTTCAAATTTATTTTATTTCTCTTTTTAATTTTCGAATACTAACCAATAATTAAAATAAAAATAAAAATATTTTTCTTTTATTTTAATTTGAAATTCGAATTCTCTCTCTCTCTCATCTCTTTTTATTTATTTATTTATTTACTAACACTTCTCTTCTTATAATTTGAACCCTCTCCCCCTCTCTGTGTTCGAATTCTTCTTCTTCTCCCTTCTTCATTCTATTTCTTCTATTCTTCTACTCACATAAAGGAATCTCTATACTGTGACATAGAGGATTCCTATTCTTTTCTGTTCTCTTTTTTTTCATATGAGCAGTAGCAAGAGTAAGAACATTCTTGTTGAAGCTGATCCTGAACCTGAAAGGACTCTAAAGAGAAAGCTAAGAGAAGCTAAAGTACAACACTCTGGAGAGGATCTGACAGAATTTTTTGAAAAAGAAAGAAGACATGGCCGAACCCAACAATAATGGTGGAGATGCAAGAAAGATGCTTGGTGACTTTATTGCACCCTCTTTCTGACTTCTGTGGAAGGAGCATCTCAATTTCTGCAATTGGAGCAAACAAATTTGAGCTTAAGCCTCAATTAGTTTCTCTGATTCAGCAGAATTGCAAGTTTCATGGACTTCCATTGGAAGATCCTCATCAGTTCTTAGTTGAATTCTTGCAAATCTGTGACACTGTTAAGACCAATGGGGTTAATTCTAAGGTCTACAGACTTATGCTTTTCCCCTTTGCTGTAAGAGACAGAGCTAGGACATGGTTGGACTCACAACCTAAAGATAGCCTGAACTCTTGGGAAAAGTTGGTCAATACCTTCTTGGCCGAATTCTTTCTACCTCAAAAGTTGAGCAAGCTTAGAGTGGAAGTCCAAACCTTCAAACAGAAGGAAGGTGAATCCCTCTATGAAGCTTGGGAAAGATACAAGAAATTGATCAGAAGGTGTCCTTCTGACATGTTTCCAGAATGGAGCATCATATGTATATTCTATGATGGTCTGTCTGAATTGTCTAAGATGTCATTGGACCACTCTGCTGGAGGATCTCTTCATCTGAAGAAGACGCCTGCAGAAGCCCAAGAACTCATTGAAATGGTTGCAAATAACCAGTTCATGTACACTTCTGAAAGGAACCCTGTGAATAATGGGACAACTCAGAAGAAAGGAGTTTTGGAGATTGATACTCTGAATGCCATATTGGCTCAGAATAAAATATTGACTCAGCAAGTCAATATGATTTCTCAGAGCCTGTCTGGAATGCAAGCTGTATCAGGCAGTACTAAGGAAGTTTCCTCTGAATAAGAAGCTTATGACCCTGAGAATCCTACAATGGAATAGGTGAATTACATAGGAGAATCCTATGGAAACACCTATAATCCTTCATGGAGGAATCATCCTAATATCTCATGGAAGGATCAACAAAAGCCTAATCAAGGCTTCAATAATAATAATGGTGGGAGAGCACGGTTTGGCAATAGCAAACTTTTTCCATCATCTTCTCAGCAACAGACAGAGAATTCTAAGCAGAGCCACTCTGACTTAGCAACTGTAGTCTTTGATCTATCTAAGACCACTCTCAGTTTCTTGACTGAAGCAAGATCCTCCATTAGAAATTTGGAGGCACAAGTGGGTCAGCTGAGTAAAAGAGTTACTAAACTCCCTCCTAATACTCTCCCAAGCAATACAGAAGAGAATCCAAAAAGAGAGTGCAAGGCCATCAACATACCCCACACGGCTGAACCTATAGAGGAGGGAGAGGCAGTGAATTCCATTGAGGAAGACCTCAATGGACGTTCACTGGCCACTAAGGAGTTTCCTAATGAGGAACTAAAGGAATCTGAGGCTCATATAGAGACCATAGAGATTCCATTGAACTTATTGTTGCCATTCATGAGCTCTGATGAGTATTCTTCCTCTGAAGAGGATGAAGACATGGTTGAAGAGCAAGTTGCTCAATATCTAGGAGCAATCATGAAGCTGAATGCCAAGCTATTTGGTAATGAACTAAATGATCTGGTTCAATTGAAATTACCTCAGAAGAAACAGGATCCTGGAAAGTTCTTAATACATTGTACCATAGGCACCATGACCTTTGAGAAGGCTCTGTGTGACCTGGGATCAAGTATAAACCTTATGCCCCTCTCTGTAATGGAAAAACTAGAGATCTTTGAGGTGCAAGCTGCAAGAATCTCACTAGAGATGGCAAACAATTCAAGAAAACAGGCTTATGGACTTGTAGAGGATGTCTTGGTGAAGGTTGAAGGCTATTACATCCCTGCTGACTTCATAATCCTAGACACTGGGAAGGATGAAGATGAATCCATCATCCTAGGAAGACCATTCCTAGCCACAGTAAGAGCTATGATTGATGTGGACAGAAGAGAGTTAGTCCTTCAATTGAATGAGGACTACCTTGTGTTTAAGGCTCAAGGATCTTCCTCTGTAACCATGGAGAGGAAGCATGAAAAGCTTCTCTCAATACAGAGTCAAACAGAGCCCCCACACTCAACTTCTAAGTTTGGTATTGGGAGGCCAATATCAAGCTCTGAATCTCTGTGAAGCTCTCTAGGAGCTTCACGGTCAAGCTATTGACATTAAAGAAGCGCTTCTTGGGAGGCAACTGATGAGACGCAGAAGCTGGTGAATTAGAAATTATTAAAATGGTTACGTTGCAAGTATAGTTCTTAACTCACCGAAAATCTGCCTATCAATTTAGAAGTATGTCACAGAGAGTTTGAATTAAAAATTACTGGGAGTTTTAAGTCCCAGGTCGTCTCCCAACGAGTTGCAGAAAAGTGTGCTATCTTATTAATCAGATGTTCCAAGAAGTTGAGCTAAGTAAATTGGAATTTAAATTGAGGAAATTTAAATAATATGAATAAAAGCCTTGACTGGGAGTTGATTAGTTAGAATCTCTATTATTGATGGAATGATTTTAAGATTGATTTATAATTAATGGTTGCTCTGTTTGGTTATCCTTTACTATGTAAGGGAAAGTCAAACAAGTTGGAATGATAGATCTGTTCACAAGTTGCAATCCACTTAGTTCAAAGGGATTGGCGTTGGTGATAGGATAACAATCCAACAATTAACCCAATTACAAATTTTCTTTCAATCCTTCCAACTCAATAGTTTCTTTTTAATCAACTCCCTATCAAGTAAAGAAACTACTCACGCATTGTAAATAATAAATTCATAACATATGAAAGGGGATTAAAAGAAGACATAATTATTGGAATTGAAATTGAATTAAAAAGAAATAATCCTTGCATTAAATAATCATAAAAGTATCTAAATGACAAAATTGAACAAAGCAAAGGACATGGAAGAATGAAACCAAGTTAAGAAAACAAACTAGAATGACGAAGTCTTGATGAGGAAATAACTCTTCTCAATGTTCCAATGCTAAGACCAATTGAAAATTAAAATTCTAAAACCTAGAGAGAGAAACCTAAGAGAGTAAAAACTAGATCTCCCACTGTCTCTAAATGAATGTATTCTTTGTTTCTGCATATTCTCTGACTCTAGTCTACTGTTCCGGGCCGAAAACTGGGTCGAAATAGGGTCCAAAATCGCCCCCAGCGAACCCTGCAGATTATGCAGATCGCACATGTCACACGATCGCGTCATCCATGCGGATGCGTCATTCGCGTTTTTCCTCGCCACGCGTTCGCGTCGTCCATGCTACCGCGTCGCCTGAGCTTTTCCAATCCGCGCGGCCGCGTGAGCCATGCGGCCACATCACTGCGATTTGCTCTCCTTCGCACGGTCGCGTGAGCCATGCGACCGCGTCACTTCTCGCTGGTTATCTCCTCAAATTCTTGTGTTCCTTCCATTTTTGCTAGCTTCCTTTCCAATCTCCAACTCATTTATGCCCTGTAAAGTCTGAAACACTCAACACACAGATCACGGCATCGAATGGAATAAAGGAGAATTAAAAATAAATAATTAAAGTCTCTAGGAAGCAGTTTTCAAACATGTAATAAATTCAGGAAGGAAATCTAAATGCATGCTAATTTAATGAATAAGTGGGTAAGGATCATGATAAAACCACACAATTAAACACAATATAAATCATAAAATAGTGGTTTATCAACCTCCCCACACTTAAACATTAGCATGTCCTCATGCTTAATTGAAGGAAATAAGGGAATGAGCATGAACATGTAGAAACTCATGAAATGCAATGCAAGCCTATATGTATATAAATAAATGCAACTATATGATTCTTGTCCACTTGATCAAAAGTAAATATGTTCTTTAAAACAATTACAAATCAAATTTCACTAATTCTATCATTACACAATAAAACAGATAAAAGTACAAGAAGATGGCTCATGAAAGCAGGGAACATGAAAATTCAAGTATTGAACCCTCACTGATAATGTATGTACGCTCTAATCTCTAGTGTATAGGGTGATCACTCTATCCTTCTCTAATCATGCTTTCTAACTTTTGTTCTTCTCCTAACCAATCAACAATAGTTAATATACCAATGCAAACATCATGAGGTCTTTTCAAGGTTGTAATGGGGCTAAGGTAAAGGTAAGGATGTATATATATATAAGGCTAAGTGAGCTAACAAAGTGAATCTTTGATTAGTCTAAGATCTCACCTAATATATACATACTCTATACAAGTTTAAAATCATACCTAGCTACCCATAATTCCCACTTTTGTATGATTCCCATACTCATGTACTAAATTTTTCTTTTTAATTTATCACATGTGCATTGATTAACATTAACATTGGGGTAATTTTTTTTTTGTCCCCTTATTTATTTTATATATATATATAATTTTTTTATTATTATTATTATTATTTTTTTCATAAAAGCAAACATAACGTATCAATGCACATAGATTCTTCATTATTTTCTAATTTGGTTTTTCTTTTCATGAGTAGGTTCCTAAATTTCTAATATTCAAATAAATTAAATACATTCCCTTATTACCCAATGTTCCCACACTTTAGTTGATACACAATTTCTATCTTAAGCTAACCAAAGATTCACTTGGGATTTTTAATTTGTTTTTCTGCTTAAGGCTAATAATGTGGTTATAGAACAAGAGGGGATTAAAAGCTCAAGGGGCTAACAAAGGTGATGTAAAAGGTAGGCTTATTTGGGATAAGTGAGTTAATAACAAATAATGGCCTCAATCATGTGCAAGCATGTGAATATAATAAATATTGGACATATAAGATAAAACAAAATATAGATTACAATCATAGAGAAGTAAACACACAAGAATGAAATAATTATGGTTAAATAATGTAACCATACATAAAGGCTCAAATCTTTCACAGGTTGTGTGTTCTTTAACTCAAATATCATGTTCCAAATACAACTCAAGCAAATTTATCATAAGAATTTTGAAAAATTAGTGAAATTTTATTCCAAAGATAGATTTTAAAAGAAACTTATTGTCTTTTCAGTCAAGTAGAACATGCATGCAACTATCCTAACCTATGCAATTTATTCTATTCTATAAAGGAAAGAAAATCTAACTAAAATATCCTAATTATTGGTGCTAGCGAAGAGAAATTACCTCCGGAAGTCAGGTACTGATCGACCTCCCCACACTTAAGGCTTTGCACCGTCCTCGGTGCCATCTGTCAGGAATAGGGGTGGGCTGGTAGCAGTATCTCCATCATCGGGACCGTCATGGCTCCCTATGCTAGTAAAGGAAGTGGAATCCGGGGTATCGGAGTCTCTGAAGTGTCCCTTGAGTAGCTCCTTGAGGTGTTTGAATCGGCGCTCGTTACGGCGCTCTCTCATCTTTGCTTTCTGTTCTTGCCGATCCAACCGTTCGATTATCTGTTAGAGCAATTTCTCAGTTGTAGATGCTTATGGTGTTGAAGAAGGATTATCTTCAACTGGAGCAGTAGGAAGGCTTGTAGTGGCTGCTGAGAGTCTGAGGTATTTCCCGTTAGGGACATACTGATCATCCTGTGGAAGCACGACTTTTGTGTCCCCAGCTCTGTAGGAGACTCCGGCTGCTGAGACAAGATCTGAGACCAAGGCGGGGAAAGATAAGTTGTCCGCAATTTGTACGTGTTCCATAGCATTCCGGATATGTCTTGAGAGATTCAGAGGTTGGTCTGTAAGGATGCACCATAGTAGAACAGCCATGTCCGCAGTGAAGGAGGACTCATGAGTGCTCGGAAAGACGTAATGGGACATGATCTGTGCCCATACCCGAGCCTCCAAGGTAAGTGCTGAAGCCAAGATTCCTTTAGGGCGGGTACGGTGGTATCCGTAGATCCAACGGCTACCAGGTGCTGCGATGATTCCGAGAATAGAATCCCAGTCAAATTGGTATCTCTGGCGCTGAAGGGCGGCTTCTTGAAAAGCGTCCATTCCTGCTGGAATAGGGGGAAGACTCAGAGCTTGCTGAATGGCCTCTTCTGTGATGGGGACTTGCTTCTGCCAGACATAAACAAACTGCAGGGTCGGCATGTAGAAGTTGGAGTAGAACTCAACTACCCAAGAAAGATTGACCTGCCTTGGCTGTCTCCGTAGGAAACCCCATTGTCTTCGCTCAATTTGCGGCTCAACAAAGGTGGCAATATTGGACGGGAGGATAAGAAGGTATTCATTGTTATAGTTCCTTTCTGCTAGGATAGGAACATCTACTCACAGTAGCGATTGAAAAATCGCGCAGCGTCCTTTGCTGGAAAGGCTTTCTCCTTTTTGTCAACCTTTATTATCCTCTTGACTCGTTTTGTTGAAGGCTTGGCTGCGGTGGAAAAAGGCTCTGCTACTAATGCTCTTTTAGTTCCTCTTCTTGCAGGTGGTTTGGAAGTTGCTTTCTCCTTTCCTTTCTTGGTGGCCATCCTGAAAGAAGGGAATAGAAAGAATATTAAATTTAAAGAGATATATAGCAAGGAAGGAAAACGGAAAAGAGGGTGATGGATGCACATTAGGATATGCTGATATTATCACATGCTCGCGAGTACGTGTGAGAAGCCAACAATGGAAAATAGCTAGTGCATATAAAGACAAATGAATGCAAGGTGTTTATTGGCATGCTGGCAAAGGGCATGAGTAGCATAGACTAAGCAATACTTTGTAACAAACCATCACATTTGTATTGACAATTAAATTCAATTAATATAATAATAAGGAGAATTTGTGAAAAGCAAGCATTGAATAGTAGAGTAAAGTAATGTAGAAAAGTGCATACGACTATATAGGCTTTTTCACAAACACATGGCATGCATGGTAAATAAGATATAAAAAGTATGAAATTGAACATGCAAGCAATCCCTTAAAAATAATAATAATTGTCAAATAAATTGTAACAAGTTACAAGCATATAATAAGGGATAATGACTCAAAAAATTTCTAGCATCATGTAAAAAGGGAAAGAAGAATATGAAAAATAAAATAAAAAAGTGAAAAGAAAAAGAAAAGAAAAAGAAAATAAAAATGTATATAATATAATAAGAATGATGGAAAAGAGAAGAAGGAAGAAGAAAGTAAAACCTTGTTAATGGTGGTGAGAGGGATAGAGAATGAAAGGTGAGATAGAAGGGGGAAGGGGGAAGGAAGAAATAAGGAGGGAAAAGAAAAACTAGGATTTGGGGGAGAGGAAGATAAGATATGTGGCAATTTTAGGTTGAGCGGTGCGGCGCATGCGACGCGGCCGTGTGGGGCACGCGTTCGCGTGGGTGCGCGTCAGGTAAGGGGACGCGATCGCGTCGGTTACGCGGTCGCGTGACCCATGTTACGCTGCTGGCGCGAGTGCAGCCTCGCTCCAGCACAACTCTTTGTTCAATTTAATTTAATTGCCAAATTGGGGTGACGCGATCGTGTGGGTCACGCGACCGCGTGAGGGTGTGTCAGAAAAGAATTGTGCCTCCAGCACCAATCCAGCATCACGCTCGCACAAAATGTTGATGTGCACCCTTTTACGTCAAAAACTCAGGGCACGCGGCCGCGTGGGGCACGCGGTCGCGTGGGAGGCCATGATTCCCATGCGACGCGAACGCGTCAGGGACACGGTCGCGTGGGTCGATTTGTGCCATTGGCACGCCTCCAGCCACGCTCCAGCCGGACTCTCTGTTCGTTTATTTGTTTTCTCCACCCCCTTTGCGACACGGACGCGTCGCTGATGCAATCGCGTCGCGTGGAAAAAAATAATTTTTTTTAATGAAATATAAAGACATGTAAATGAAAGAGCACGAAAGCACTAATAAAGAGAAGAGTTTTGAAAGAAGAAAAACTAAAAGTGAAGAAAAGAACGATCATACCGCGGTGGGTTATCTCCCACCAAGCACTTTGCTTTAACGTCCGTAAGTTGGACACTCCACTAGCTCAATCTACTGCGATGTGGGGATCTTCCAAGTGGAAGATCTCCAGCTCTTTATTTTTCTGCACCTTCTCACCATGGTACAGCTTCAGGCATTGGCCATTAACCTTAATAAGTTCAGAGCTCGAAGGATGGCTTAGGTGATAAACTCCGTATGGTTCAGCCTTCTCTATTCTGTATGGACCTTCCCATTTTGATCTCAACTTACCAGGCATGAGCCTTAGTTGAGATTTGTAAAGGAGAACAAAATCTCCAGGTTGGAACTCTTTCTTCTTGATATGCTGATCATGTACAGCCTTCATCCTTTCCTTGTATATTCTGGAGTTCTCATAAGCTTCTAGGCGAAGGTTCTCCAGTTCCTGCAGTTGCAACTTCCTTTCAGCTCCGGCATTCTCAATTCCCATGTTGCACTCCTTAACTGCCCAGAAGGCTCTGTGTTCTATTTCAACTGGGAGATGACAAGCTTTTCCATAAACCAAGCGGAAGGGACTCATCCCAATGGGTGTCTTGTATGCTGTTCTGTATGCCCACAGTGCATCTTGTAGCCTGGTGCTCCAGTCTTTTCTATGAGGCTTTACTATCTTTTGCAAGATACGCTTAATTTCTCTGTTTGACACCTCAGCTTGCCCATAGTAAGCTGTTGCAACTTTATGGATTATCCCATGCTTCTTCATCAATCCTGTTAGTCTCCTGTTACAAAAATGGGTGCCTTGATCGCTCACGATCGCTCGTGGTGATCCAAAGCGACATATAATATGGTTTCTCACAAAGGAAACAACAGTGTTAGCATCATCAGTGCGGGTAGGAATTGCTTCCACCCATTTGGAAACATAATCCACAGCTAACAATATATAAAAATATCCATTAGAATTTAGAAATGGACCCATGAAGTCAATGCTCCAAACATCAAAAATTTCACAGAAGAGCATATATTGTTGAGGCATCTCATCCTTCCTGGATATATTACCAAATTTCTGGCATGGGGGGCAAGATTTACAAAACTCAGCAGCGTCTCTAAAAAGAGTAGGCCACCAGAATCCGTAGTCTAAGATCTTTCTAGCTGTTCTTTGAGGGCCAAAATGTCCTCCACTCTCAGATGAGTGACAGGCCTCTAAAATGGACTTGGAATTCTGATTGAGGCACACAACGTCTAATTATCTGGTCAGCGCCACATCTCCATAAATATGGGTCATCCCATATATAATATTTAGACTCGCTTTTCAGCTTGTCTCTTTGATGTTTAGAAAAATGTGGAGGAAATGTGCAGCTAACTAAATAATTAGCAACAGGTGCATACCAAGGGATTACCTCAGATACTGCTTGCAGGTTGTCAAAAGGAAAATTATCATCTATAGGAGTAGAATCATCCTTAATATGTTCAAGGCGACTCAAGTGGTCTGCTACTAAATTCTGATTACCACTCCTATCCTTTATTTCTAAATCAAATTCTTGTAACAGCAGTATCCAACGTATAAGTCTTGGTTTGGATTCTTTTTTAGCTAATAGATACTTTAGAGCTGCATGGTCCGAATACACTACTACTCTAGTACCAAGTAAATAAGCTCGGAATTTATCCAGAGCAAAAATAATAGTAAGAAGCTCTTTCTCAGTAGTAGTATAATTGGACTGGGCAGTGTCTAAAGTCTTAGACGCATAGGCAATAACAAAATGATCCTTACCTTCACGCTGAGCCAGCGCTGCTCCTACTGCATGGTTGGAAGCATCGCACATGATTTTAAATGGCTGACTCCAGTCCGGTCCTCTCACAATTGGGGCTTGAGTTAGAGCAGTCTTCAGCTTATCAAACGCTTGTTTGCAATCCTCACTGAACTCGAACTCAATATCCTTCTGCAGTAATCTGGATAAGGGAAGTGCCACCTTACTAAAGTCCTTAATAAATATCCTGTAGAAACCTGCATGGCCAAGGAACGAATGGACTTCCCTCACAGAAGAGGGGTAAGGTAAACTAGAAATAACATTCACCTTTGCTGGGTCTACAGAAATGCCATTATTAGATACCACATGTCCTAATACAATCCCTTGTTTTACCATAAAGTGGCATTTTTCAAAATTCAATACAAGGTTTGTATTAACACATCTATCTAATACTCTAGATAATCCATCTAAGCAAAGGCTAAAAGAATCACCATAAACGCTAAAATCGTCCATAAAAACTTCCATACAGTCCTCAATAAGATCAGAGAAAAGACTCATCATGCACCTTTGGAAGGTAGCTGGTGCATTGCACAAGCCAAAGGGCATTCTCTTATAAGCATAGGTCCCAAAAGGACATGTAAAAGTAGTCTTTTCCTGATCCTCAGGAGCTATATGAATCTGGAAATAACCTGTGTAACCATCTAAAAAGCAATAATGTGATTTACCTGACAGGCGATCCAGCATTTGATCAATGAATGGAAGTGGGTAGTGATCCTTACGGGTAGCTTGGTTGAGACGCTTGTAATCAATGCAGACTCTCCAAGCATTCTGAACTCTAGTTGCTATGAGCTCTCCATGCTCACTCTTCACTGTAATGACTCCAGACTTCTTGGGCACCACTTGTACTGGGCTTACCCATTCACTGTCTGAGATGGGATATATGATACCTGCTTCCAATAGTCTGGTCACTTCCTTTTTGACAACTTCCAAGATGGTGGGATTCAATCTTCTTTGAGGTTGATGGACAGGTCTTGCTCCCTCTTCTAAAAATATTCTGTGCTCACATACTTGAGGGTTGATTCCCACTATGTCTGCCAAACTCCACCCAATTGCCTTCTTATGCTTCCTCAGTACATCAAGTAACTGCTCTTCTTGTTGAGAAGTCAGTTCCCTTGCAATAATGACCGGAAGCTTCTGCTCATCCTCAAGATAAGCATATTTGAGATGTGGAGGGAGAGGTTTCAATTCTAACTTTTGATCATGGGCGGGCTCTGGATTATCTGGGGCTTGTGAAAATGGCGAAGTACTCCCATTGTCAGTTAAGAGGGTCCCCACACTTGGACCTTGTCCGGTGTGCCTCTCTTCAAACTCTTCCTTTTGAACTTCAGCCACACTTTCGTCTATGACATCACACTGGAAGATAGAACGATCTTCTGGGGGGTTGTCAATGACTCCATTCAGATTGAAGATTACTATGCGGCCATCTATTTCAAAGGAGTATGTTCCTGAAAAAGCATCCAATTTGAATTTTGATGTCTTCAGGAATGGTCTTCCAAGTAGGATTGATGATGGCTTATCTGAATCATTGTGGGGCATCTCCAAGATATAAAAATCAGTGGGAAATGTGAGCCCTTTAATGTTCACCAAAACATCTTCAGCAACTCCAGCCACTGTAATAATACTTTTATCTGCTAACACAAAATGAGCTGCCGACCTTTTTAAGGGAGGGAGCCTCAAAACATCATATATAGACAAAGGCATTATACTGACACATGCTCCTAAATCACACATGCAATCATAAATTACTACACCACCAATAGTACAACTAACTATGCAAGGACCTGGATCACTACATTTTTCTGGTAATCCTCCCATTAAAGCAGATATAGAACTACTTAAAGGGATAGTTTCTAATTCATTAATTTTGTCTTTATGGATACATAAGTCTTTTAGAAACTTTGCATATTTAGGTACCTGCTGAATAACATAAAAAAGGGGAACAATTACCTCAACCTTTTTGAATATCTCTACCATTTTAGGATCGGGGTCCAGCTGCTTCCTGGGCTTCCTTGCAAGTTGTGGAAATGGAATGGGAGTAGTGTTTTCAATGGTGCCTGCGCCTTTTGGTGCTTCCTCCTGTGGTTGAGCTATCTCTTCTTCAGCTATGTCCTGCATATCCTCTTCCTCTTCAACATCTTCGATTTCTACCACCTCTTCAGCTGAGGCGTATTCTGGTGAGCTTGGTTCCTCCTGATTCCTCTCCTGCAGTGTGGTTCCGGACCTCAGGGTGATGGCATTAATGCCTCCCTTTGGGTTGGGTAATGGTTGAGAGGGGATTCCAGTGGTGCTTGAAGGTTGGTTATTGGAATTTTGTGCTGATCCAAACTGTGTCATAAAAGCTTGCATAGTAGAGGTAAGACCATTCAGACTGGCATTAATACTATTCATGATGTTGTTTTCCATGGTCTGTTGTCTTTTCTCAAAAGATTGTAGTAGATCTTCAGTAGAAGATAACGAAGAATGAGTAAATTGAGAGGTCTGCTGCTGATTGTTCTGTGGTCCTTGGTTCTGCCTCAGGTGAGGTGCTCTGTAAGGTTAATTTTGCTGCCTATTGTTGTTATTGTTCCACCTCTGATTTCCCTGATTATCTCTGCCTCCTCTGTTATTATTGTCCCTCCAATTCTGGTTTGAATTGTCCTGCCATCCATGGTTATTATTTCCACTTTGATTGTACCCTTGGTTGGGGCAGTCGTAGAAGTTGTGAGTGGATGCCACCATGTTGTCTTATTGTTGGAGCTGCGGGCATTCATCAGTGTAATGGCTATAATCAGCACAGATTCCGCAAATTTTTTGTGGGACTAGTTGTTGGTTTTGCTGTGGTGGAGGAGGTTGAGCTTGCTGAGCTTGTTGATTCAACTGCATTTGCTTCAGCAAGTTGGTCATTTCACAGATGCTTTGAGTTAGAGCAGCAGTCTCTCTGCTAGAAGATACTTCTGCAACAGCTTTTGAATGGCCTTGCTTTTATCTGTGGTTCCTAGTGGATTCAGCTAAATCAATGATCAATTGCCAAGCTTCATCAGTGGTCTTGTACTTCTTCATAGACCCATTGCTGGCACTTTCCAGTGTGGTCTTATCTTGGGGCCTCATACCCTGTGTAATATAGTTGAGTAGCATAATCTTGTCAATCATGTGGTGGGGGCATGCTTCCAGAAGATTATTGAAGTGCTCCCAGTATTCAAAGAGAGTCTCATTGTCATCCTGAACAATTGTGGAGATATCCTTCCTTAGCTTATCAGTAACTTCATATGGAAAGAATTTCTCCAGAAACTCCTTTCTGAGTGTATCCCAGTTGGATACATTTGCTAGAGGTTGAGTGTAGTACCACTCTCTTGCTTTTCCCTCAAGAGAAAACGGAAAAGCTTTCAGCAGAATTGAAGTTTCATCAGTGCCATCACGCCTGACAGTAGAACAGGCTGCTTGGAAATCTCTCAAGTGCCTGATAGGCTCTTGAGCAGGTAGGCCATGAAACTTGGGCATCAAATTTAGCAGGGCGGGCTTGATTTCAAAATCTGTAGCTACTGCTGGATGATACGCTTGAAACGGTTGCATTGTAAAATCAGGGGCTCCTTCCTCCTGGATGGTAACTCTCCTAGCTGCCATGTTTTCTGCGCGTAAAACAACCGAATCAGTAGAACGGGGACTGGTTTCTTCCTCAGATTCACTTTCAGATCCGCCCTAAAAGCGGGCTAACCGACGCTGTTCTCGCCTTATTCGTAAAATTGTCCTTTCAATTTCAGGATCGAATATTAGCAAGCACGGATCAGGAAGTGAACGCGTCATTTGACGGAAGAAACATGCAGCTCATAGTAGCAAAATAAAATAAAATGCAAATAAATAAATTCTAATTAATAAAATTAGCTCTCTATTGCAACTCCCCGGCAACGGCGCCAAAAATTGATGAGACGTAGAAGCTGGTGAATTAGAAATTATTAAAATGGTTACGTTGCAAGTATAGTTCTTAACTCACCGAAAATCTGCCTATCAATTTAGAAGTATGTCACAGAGAGTTTGAATTAAAAATTACTGGGAGTTTTAAGTCCCGGGTCGTCTCCCAACGAGTTGCAGAAAAGTGTGCTATCTTATTAATCAGATGTTCCAAGAAGTTGAGCTAAGTAAATTGGAATTTAAATTGAGGAAATTTAAATAATATGAATAAAAGCCTTGACTGGGAGTTGATTAGTTGGAATCTCTATTATTGATGGAATGATTTTAAGATTGATTTATAATTAATGGTTGCTCTGTTTGGTTATCCTTTACTATGTAAGGAAAAGTCAAACAAGTTGGAATGATAGGTCTGTTCACAAGTTGCAATCCACTTAGTTCAAAGGGATTGGCGTTGGTGACAGGATAACAATCCAACAATTAACCCAATTACAAATTTTCTTTCAATCCTTCCAACTCAAGAGTTCCTTTTTAATCAACTCCCCATCAAGTAAAGAAACTACTCACGCATTGTAAATAATAAATCCATAACACATGAAAGGGGATTAAAAGAAGACATAATTATTGGAATTGAAATTGAATTAAAAAGAAATAATCCTTGCATTAAATAATCATAAAAGTATCTAAATGACAAAATTGAACAAAGCAAAGGACATGGAAGAATGAAACCAAGTTAAGAAAATAAACTAGAATGACGAAGTCTTGATGAGGAAATAACTCTTCTCAATGTTCCAATGCTAAGACCAATTGAAAATTAAAATTCTAAAACCTAGAGAGAAAAACCTAAGAGAGTAAAAACTAGATCTCCCACTGTCTCTAAATGAATGTATTCTTTGTTTCTGCATATTCTCTGACTCTAGTCTACTGTTCCGGGCCGAAAACTGGGTCGAAATAGGGTCCAAAATCGCCTCTAGCGAACCCTGCAGATTATGCAGATCGCACATGTCACGCGATGGCGTCATCCATGCGGACGCGTCATTCGCGTTTTTCCTCGCCACGCATTCGCGTCGTCCATGCTACCGCGTCGCTTGAGCTTTTCCAATCCGACAGCCGCGTGATGCGGCCGCGTCACTGCGATTTGCTCTCCTTCGCGCGGTCGCGTGAGCCATGCGACCGCGTCACTTCTCGCTGGTTATCTCCTCAAATTCTTGTATTCCTTCCATTTTTGCTAGCTTCCTTTCCAATCTCCAACTCATTTATGTCTTGTAAAGTCTGAAACACTCAACACACATATCACGGCATCGAATGGAATAAAGGAGAATTAAAAATAAATAATTAAAGTCTCTAGGAAGCAGTTTTCAAACATGTAATAAATTCAGGAAGGAAATCTAAATGCATGCTAATTTAATGAATAAGTGGGTAAGGATCACGATAAAACCACACAATTAAACACAATATAAATCATAAAATAGTGGTTTATCAGCAACCCAATGTTATTTAATTATATTTATTTATTTTCCATTATTATTTTATGTTTTCTTTAGGTTGATGATAGTGTGAAGTCATAAAAACAACAAAAAAAAAATCAAAAACAGAATGAAAAACAGCATCAAAAACAGCACACCCTGGAGGACAGCCTTACTGGCGTTTAAATGCCAGTAAGGATAGCAGAATGGGCGTTTAACACCCAGCCTGGCAGCATTCTGGGCATTAAACGCCAGAATAGGCAGCACTCTGGGCGTTTAACGCCAGAAAGGGCTGTCTCGCACAGGCTGGCGTTAAACGCCAGAAAGGGCTGTCTCGCACAGGCTGGCGTTAAACGCCAGAAATGGGCAGCAGAGTGGCGTTTAACGCCAGAAAAGGTTTCAAAACTGGCATTTAACGCTAGGAAAGGTAGCAGAGCTGGTGTTAAACGCCAGATTTGGCACAAAATGGGCATTTGAATGCCAGATTGGTGTAGGGACTCAAATTCCTTGACACCTCAGGATCTGTGGACCCCACAGGATCCCCACCTACCCCACTTCTTCTTCTCTCCTCTTCACACCTTTCCTTAACACTCTTCCCCAAACACCATTGACCAATCACCTCAATATCTCTTCCCCAAATACCCTTCACCTATCAAATCCTACCCTCTTCCCCACAACCTCTTCACCACTCACATCCATCCATCATTAAACCCCACCTACCTCACCATTCAAAATCAAACTATTTCCCTCCCAAACCATCCCCTTCATGACCGAACCCCCCCCCTCTCTCTTACCCTATAAATACGGACGTTAAGATTTTTGCCAGTAAAGAATTTTAATAAAACAGTCGCGTTGTAGATATAGTTTCTAAACCAACAAAAATCCCTTCGTACAAATGTTTTGGTTGTCACAAGTAACAAACCCCTTTTAAAATTGATAACCGAGTATTTAAACCTCGGGTCATCTTCTCAAGGAACTGCAGGGAAGTATGTTCTTATTATTGGTTATGGAGATTGTAGATTTGGGGTTTCAAGAATGAGGAACGAATATGACAAATAATTTAAATGGCAATTAAAAATAAATAAATAACTGTAAAATAAATTTTTGGCAAGGTATGAGAAATTAGAGGTCATATCCTGGCTATCCTTATCAATGATGATAATAATTGAATCTTAATTCTACTTCGTTAGCCTTTACTAATATAAAGGAAGGTCAAGAGATTAATTGGATTGATCTTCGGATCCTATTTGTTTCCTAAGAAAAGATTGGGATTATTGAAGTTCAATTCAATTAACAAAGATAACAATTATCAATCATGTTTGAGTTTGATAACTCCAGAGTTACTGATTTCTTAACCAAAATCAAAAGGAGAAGTAAATCTACTGGAATAAAAATGTCTTCAGAGTAAAAACAACAATAGCATAAATAAAAGAAATCAATATTAAACTGAAATACCTCAAATAACATTAATAAAAGAGTAATCCGTAACATGAAAGGATTCATAAAGTAACTTGCAAAAGTAAATAAAAGGAATATTGAACCTGATCAAAAGAGATAATCCTGAAAGCGAATAAAAATCCTAAGTCTAAATCATAATCCTAAAGAGAGAGGAGAGAGCCTCCCTCAAAACTAAATCTAATTCATGGAAAGTAAAAATTGGCGAGCTCCCCCTGAATGGATGTATTCCCTCACTTCATAACCTCTGGTCTACGCCTTCTGAACTTCGATTTGGGCCAAAAAGGGCCTCAGAATTCGCTATGAGCGTTTTCTACAATTTCTGGTGCGTGGCCTCTGTCACGCATCCGCGTGGGTCACGCGGTCGCGTCAGTTCAGAGCTTTTCTTGTCACGCGGCCGCGTCAGTCATGCGGCCGCGTCATATGTGTTTTGCTTAAGGCGCACGGTCGCGTCAGTCATGCGACCGCGTCGCTGTTGATTCGTGCTTGGCATGCGATCGCGTCGTCCATGCGATCGCGTGGATGCCAGTTTCTTCAAGGACTCCGTTTTGTGCTTTCCTTCCATTTTTGTATGTTTCTTTTCCATCCTTTGAGTCATTCCTGCCTTAGAAGTTCTGAAACTACTCAACACACTAATCACGGCATCGAATGGAAATAAAGGTAATTAAAATAATTAATTTTAAAGCATAGGAAACATGTTTTTCACATACATCACATAATAAGGAAGGAGAAGTAAAACCATGCAATTAATATGAATAAGTGGGTGAAGGATTGAATAAATCACTCAAATTAAGCACAAAATATATCATAAAATATGGGTTTATCAACCTCCCCACACTTAAACAATAGCATGTCCTCATGCTAAATCCAAGCTAAAGAGTAAGGTAAGATTAAAGTGGTGGAATGTTATGCAATGCAACCTATTCTAAATGCAACTACCTAAATGAGTCATGCAATTCTAATTTATTCACTCATATATAAAGCTTACATGTAGTTAAATTAATTCACATTCTCAAGGAATCATATATATACATAGCCAACCCTTAAATAATAAAGCACTTTTGCAAATGAGATGGGAAAGAAAAATATTTTACAAACTTGCAAAATAATTAGTAAATTAAGCATAGATATATGTTGATGAGTTATTGAACCCTCACTGGATTTTGTGTTTACTCTCTAGTCACTCAGTGTTTATTGGGTTAATCACTCTATTCTTCTTTTTATTCTTACTTTCTATAACTTTGTTCTTCATCTAACCAATCAACAATTATAGAATATAGTCATACCAAAAATCATGAGGTCTTAAGTAAGGTTGTAATGGGGCCAAGGTAAAGGTAAGGGTATATGTATAAGGCTAAGTGAGCTAATAAAGTGAATCCTTGATTAGTCTAAGATTTCACCTAACATACATACTTTCTAAATTAGAGCTTCTTCACCTCTTTTCCCATTTTTTCACTTTTGATGTTACATGCTCATGTCTTGATCTTTATTTTTATCCCATGTGCATTGTTTTTATTTTGCATTTTGGGGAATTCTTTTGTATCCCCTTTATTCAAATGCTGAAAATTAAAATATTATAATATATATATATATATATATATATATATATATATTTAATGCACATGGTGATTTAATTATTTTAATCTCACATGAGCATGTTTCCCAAAAATTTTATTTTGATTAATTTTATTTCTTTCAACTTCCTACCCTTTCTTTTTATCATCTATGTTCCCAATAGGTTTCCCCATACTTAAACAATAAACATTTTCTATCTTAAGCTAACCAAGGATTCAACTTGGGATTCTTATTTTGTTTTTCTGCTTAAGACTAGTAATGTGGTTATAAAAAAAAGGGGGGAAATTAAAGGCTCAAGGGGGCTAACAAAGGTGATGTAAAAGGTAGGCTATTTTTGGGACAAGTGGGTTAAAATCAAATAATGGCCTCAATCACTTTCTTGGTATGTATCTATATTCTACAACTGGACATATAGATTAAAACAAAGTAAAGAACATCAGAATAAAAAGAAGCGAAACACACAGGGATGAAATTATGGTTTGAATGCAACCATACAATTAATGCTCAAGACTCACAGGCTGTGTGTTCTCTAACTCAAACATCATATATCATTCATATATGTTATGCAGGTTTAGTTAAAAATTCCCATTATTCTCATAAAAAAATTATTTAGGGTGGCCTTTAAGGTTTTAATGTTTCTCCTTGATGAAATGTTGTTAGTTTAACTACATGATGTAATGCTACATATACAAGGTTTATGGATTTGATTCTGTTATGTTCAAGTTCCTAGCTTACTTCCTTTTTATATTTTCCAATTTAAACTAAGCTATCTTATGCTAAAAAGGGTAAACTATACTAATTAATCCACTAATAAGTTAGAATTGCAAACTAAACTAAAGAACTGAAATATGAACTAAAATGCAAAATGCAGAAATAGAGTATAAATATATAAAAGTAGCAATGTATAAGTACTCAGAAAATAAAAATAAAAATAAAGAGAAAAATACAGAAAAATAGCCAGAATAAAAGAAAAGAGTATGTAGTGGTTCACCAAAATAATACGCCAGAGATGGCGACCTCCCCACACTTAAAATGTAGCATCGTCCCTGATGCTCAGTCAAGCGGGGTGTGAAGGAGTGTCATCACTGGAAGGAATGGTAGCTGGAGTCTCTGTGGTGGTGGGCTGAGGATCTGGCTGCTGTAGAGGAGGTGCTGTCTGGATAGGGATCTCAGGATCTGCAGTCTGAATCTGATGTGAAACCTCTGCCTGTGGTGCAACCTGCTCTGTGCCTGCCTGCTCTGTCTCTCCTTGGGGATGGGTCTCAGCCTCGGAATCATCCACCTCGGATGGTGTGTCAGGCTCGGAGGGGATGTCGCCAGAGCGTATCATCAGCTTCAGGTGCTCATAGCGTCGCTTGTTGCGACGCTCCATCTGGTCAAGCCGTCGAAATAGGCGGTGCACTAGATGATAGATGGGCTCTGGGGCAGGTGGAGGTGTAGTGGTGGTGAAAGGTGTAGCTGTAGAGGAAGAGGGGCCGGCAGATGGTGTGGCAGTGTCACCAGGGAGGGCTGGAGGTCTGTAACTCAAGGCCAGAAAGTTCTTGCTGTGCAGGATAATCTTCTTACATTCTGCAGCAGGTGGCCTCTCATCAGCATCCTCCAAAGGCACATCAGCTCGACGGCCCAGCTGGGTAACCAAATAGGGAAAGGGGAGAGTGCCTCGGACGTGGACCCTGGCCATATAGTGCCGGATAAAGCGCGGCAAGTACAGGTCCTTACCCTCTATCACACACCATAGGAGGGTGATCATAGCAGCTGGTATCTCAGTCTCGTGAGTACTCGGCATAATGAAGTTGCTGAGTATCTGATGCCAAAGCCGAGCCTCATCATTTAAGTATGCCCGCTTGATTCCCTTGGGCAAGGTAGTGTTCTGACCCATGATCCAAGGAACTGCCGGGTCAAGGGCGATCCTCGCCTTGACTGCATCCCAGTCAAATCGCATATAGCACATATCCTCCTCAGCTTTCTGATAACCGTCTGGCTTATCAGATTTAGGCAGAAGCTTCAGAATGTCCTCTATGGCCTCTTCAGTGACCAGAATCTGCTTTCCTTTGAGGTTCACTGCATCTAGGGTAGTGATGTAGTAATTGTAGTAAAATTCCCTTACCCAAGATGCATTGACCTCTGTCAGATTTCTCTCCAGAAAGAACCAGCCTCTTTGCTTGATTTGATCAGTAGTCTACTGCTGGAGTTCTCCTGGGATCTTGAGAGTCCTCTCCAGGTATAGGTTCCTGGAGGTTGCAAACACCGGATACTTCAGCTCACAGTATCGGTTTGCAAATTTTACTGGATCATTAGCAGGGAGCAGCTGGTCGGCCTTCTCCTGCTGGGTAAATTTTTTCTCCCGCCAGGAGGAATCATGCATGAGATCAATGATAGACATGGATAATTCTCCCCTTTTATGTTTCCCAGTAGTAGCCTTGCCTTTTTCCTTTCCTCTGACTGGCAGACATCCTGAAAAACGGAAAACCAGGATATATAAAAATAGGAAAGCAAATAGGCAAATAATCAAAGAAAACACAAAGTGAAAAAGGAGCAATAGAAGAAGGAAAATGAGTTAAGTAAATGCGCATTAAGGATTGTGTAGGAGTTAAAAGTTCGAAAAGAAGAATTTACAATCCAAAATGTAATTGAATTCATGTTAAATAGAAAAATTAACATTATGCCATGGTTAGAAGGTTAAAAGAAAGTGAAAAACCAGGAGAAAGATTTTAAAAGGTTAGTTTGGTTAGAAGTGAAAAAAAGAGTTTAGGATGTTAACATTAGTGAGTTAGTAGAAAGTGGGTTAAAGTAAGTGGCATAATGAAAATATTCAAAGTAACAAGTATTCACAGTTAGAAACTATAGGTAACTCATAACCACATAAGGAAAACAGGTTGATGCTGATTCAAATAGATATAGAGAAAGCAAAAATTGGAATCAAAACATCACAAATGCAGTTTATGAACCAGGAAATCAAAAAGGATAGAAAGCATGCCCTAGCATTCATGAAATGGTTTGGATAAAGCAGAGAAAAACGGAGTTCAAAATACCAAAATCAAAACATGAATGAAAATATTTTACAGAAATTTGGGCAGCATTCCGACTAAAATTGGATTGTCCCAGAAAATAAACAGCAATCAAATAGTTCATATGAATTAAAATTAAAGCTTGCAGATACATATAAGGAATATAATCATGAAAAATCAATGTAAAGAGCAGCAATATACAGGAGAGTACAGCATATGAACTAACATTACAGCAGCAGCAGGATTGCGAAAACATAAAGTAATAAACATGAACAGCGCAAATAAATAGACCTAAATCCACTAACCACAGCCTAGGCTACCTAACAACCTAAAATCCACTACAACATGCATATCTAACTAGCCTAAATATGAACATAAATAGAAAAAAATTAAGAACTAACTACGAATGGATAAAAGGGTGACGTTTTGCGGAACCTGGGAGGCGAATGAAGGAGGTTGGGGTAGAGAGGTGGCTGGGGATGACGGGGCAGTGGCGTCCGGCGCGGTGGCTGGTGGTGGCGCGGCGGCGGTGATGCTGTTCGGAGGTAGGTAGGGGGAGAGGGGGTAATGGGGGTTTTGGGGGTCGGAAGGGTGGTTGTGGGTGGAGGAAGAAGGAAGAGGAGGGAAAAAGAGAGGGGGTTTGGGTGGTCGGCGGGGTTCGGTTCTGGGTGGTCGGCGGGGTCTGGGTGGTCGGCGGTCGGACGGTGGCTAGCGGTGGTTGGTGGTGGGAGAGGAAGAGAGGGAGGAGAGGGTTTGGGGGGCTGCGCGACTGGTAGGGTTCGCGTGAATGGGGGGTTATAATTTTGAGTCCACGCGATCGCATGGGGCACGCGATCGCGTGGTTGTGGTGAAAATGGGGTTGACGCGATCGCGTGGGTCACGCGATCGCATGGAGGGGTAAGAGAGGGGATGACGCGATCGCATGGGGCATGCGAACGCGTCGCTGGAAATTGTGCTAAACGCACGATTTTAGCGTCGTTTCAGCGCAACTCTCTGTCTCCTTTTGGGATTTGTGCAATCCATGCGACACGATCGCGTCGCTCATGTGGTCGCGTGGGATTGGTTGTGTGCATGTGACGCGATCACATGGGGCATGCGATCGCGTGGGCCATTTTGTGCTAGACGCACAATGGCCGCACGATTCCAGCCCAACTTTCTGGACGTTGGATCCTTACGCCGATTTTCATATCACGCGGCCGCGTGGGTGACGCGATCGCGTAGGTAGTGTTTTTCGCAATATGACGCAATCGCATGAGTGATGCGGTCGCGTCGCGCACCCATTTTTTTTTTATACATATGCATGAAAGTGCAGAATGCAATGATTAATATGAGTGAGATGCAAAATTCCAGGTTCAATATAATAAAATAAAATAAAACTTGAAAACAAATAAAACTAAATAAAAATTAAAAAGAAACGATTATACCATGGTGGGTTGTCTCCCACCTAGCACTTTTAGTTAAAGTCCTTAAGTTGGACATTGGAGGAGCTTCCTGTTATGGCGGCTTATGCTTAAATTCATCCAAAAATCTCCACCAATGCTTGGAATGCCAATAGCCTCCGGGATCCCAAACTAGGCATGAAAAGCTTCTGAGCAGCTTCAAACAGATTGTCAAGCTCCCGGGGTGACGAATGTCAGAATAGAATCCATGATCCCAAGCTTTGCGTTTAAATCCGCCTCTGTCTTGATCTATATTTTTCCATCCGGGCGGTTTAGAAAGTAGATTCTCACCATAGTGACCAAACGTTTTTCGAGATCCATTCAATTGAGCTTGATACCAATCCGTGCACTTCAATTTGAAGCGTGGAACCTTATTGAACCTTGTACACCAACTCTGAGTACGAGCCATTTCCCTCTTACTCTTAAAGCCGCAGAGGGCTCTAAGCTGGCCATCTATTTCAAGCAAACCGTATTCAAGTGAAAAAGTAAAGTTAAAGGTTAAGGATTGTACCCACTTGAAACTTGTATTGGGTGGTAATGGCCTTGGGGTAGGTGTTTCCGGTGGTTCTGTAAGTTCTACTCCCTTGTACTCTTCTGTGAATTCCTCCACTTCTTTGCAAGAATCTTCAAATGCATCTGTGTCCTGGTCAAAGTCTTCTATGTCTTCCTCATCACTTGAGTCATAGATTGGAGGTTGAGAGAAATCTACCTCTGCATCATCTTCGTATTCACTTGGGGAAGATTCTTCGATCTTAGAGAATTCACTTGCGGATGCAAGTTCATTACTAAGAGAACTTGACTTGTGACTATCATCATCAAGGGAATATGTGTCCTGGGTTATTTCGTCTAGTTCTTCATAAACGAGTTGCCTTGGGGATTGTGCACTATCCTCCTTAGCATCAACTTTAACGTCCTTGACGGAGTTCTCCTCAGCTCTGGATTCCCATGGAGGTTCAGCGTCTCCTAGATCTTCAACCAACTCTTCTTCTTGTACAATGACAGCTTTTTCTACTTGTTCTAGTACGAATTCATGCTCTGTCTTGTCCACTGGAGTTTCTAATATTTCCTTCATGCTACGCTCTTCATTAGATTGTCCACATGGGGCTGTGGTTGGTCCTTGAATATTCACGCATCTAGAAGCTAATTGAATTACTGCTTGCTCCAGTTGTCGAATGGTTGTTTGAAGTTTAATTACTGTTTCCTTGAGGCGAACCTCTGATTCTCTGGGTGATGGATTTGGACATGAAACATGGGGAAGTGGTGGTGCTTGGGAGTGAGTGGATTGGAACTGGGGTGAAAAAAGATCATACGGTGGCGAATGGTAAAAAGAAGCTTGTGAGTGTGGTAGTTCGAGGTTATGTTGAGAGGATGGTCTATAGGCACGGGGTGGGGCTTGTTGGTAGTTACAAGGTTGTCCACCATATCTATCAGCTGGGTATGCATTGTAGAATGGTCGTTGTCCGTGATATCTTGGAGGGTGTTGATGCCTAAAGGGTTGATTAGATCCTCTTGGCTCCATCCATCCTTGATTGGTCTGACCTTGATGCATATTCCTGCTGTAACTTCTATTTCCTTCAACAAAGTTAGAACCAAACTCAAAGCGAGAGGGGTGAGAGTTCATAGTAGCAAATAAAATTAAAAAGGAAAAACAGAAATAAATAAACAAGTAAAAGAAAAATATTTACAATAACCAATAATAAGGCACACGTTAGCAGTTCCCCGGCAACGGCGCCATTTTGACGATAGGAACTTTTCGTGGTCTAGAAATTTGCGGATAAATCCTCGTTGCAAGTATAGTTTCTAAACCTTCAAAAGCCCTTTCATACAAACGTTTTGGTTGTCACAAGTAACAAACCCCTTTGAAATTGATAACCGAGTATTCAAACCTCGGGTCGTCTTCTCAAGGAATTGCAGGGAGGTATGTTCTTATTATTGGTTATGAGTTTGTAAATTGGGGTTTTGGAAGTAAGGAGGGAATATGTTATATGACAAGTAAAATAAAATAATAATAATAAAATCTCTTGGCAAGGTATAAGAATTGGAATTCCTATCCTAGTTATCCTTATCAAGTGTGAAGAGAATTGGGTTTTAATCCCACTTGGTCAGCCTTTATTAAACAAAGGAAGGTTAAGTGGACTGATTAGCTTGATTTTCAAGTCCTAGTCAACTCCTGTGGAGAGACTAGTGTTAGAGCAATCCTAGCTAAAGCAGAATCTGCCAATTTCAATCACTTGCTGAGTTTGATAACTCAAGTACTACCAGTCACTTGACCAAAGCCAAAAGGGAGAAAAATATCTAAATTAAATTAAAAGCATCAATATAAATAAAGCAAAGCGATCTTAAATCTGAAAATACCTCGAATTGCATTAACAAAAGAAATTAAATCTGGCATAGATGTTCATAAATTAAATTGAGAAAATAAATAAAAAGAACATTGAACCTGGGATCGAGAGTCACTCCTAAAACTAAGAGAAATCCTAATCCTAATCCTAAGAGAGAGGAGAGAACCTCTCTCTCTAAAAACTACATCTACTCCTAAAATTGTGAATGTGAAAGCTTGATGATGAATGGATACATTCCCCCACTTTATAGCCTCTAATCTGTGTTTTCTGGGCCGCAAACTGGGTCAGAAACAGCCCAGAATTCGCTGGTTGCAAATTCAAACACGCTGATTTTCGTCACTGCGACGCGGCCGCATGGAGCACGCGGTCGCGTCACCTAGAGTCAGGGAAACTATGGCATATTATATATCAAATCGAAGCTCCGGACGTTATCTTTCCAACGCAACTAGAACCGCGTCATTTGGACCTCTGTAGCTAAAGTTATAGCCGTTTGAGTGCGAATAAGTCAGGCTGGACAGCTTAGCAATTTCTCCAACTTCTTGTATTCCTTCCACTTTTGCATGCTTCCTTTCCATCCTCTGAGCCATTCCTGCCCTGTAATCTCTGAAAACACTTAACACACATATCAAGGCATCTAATGGTAATAAGAGAGGATTAATATTTGGTAATTTAAAGCCAAAGAAGCATGTTTTTAATCAAAGCACATAATTAGGAAGGCAAATGTAAAACCATGCAAATAGTATGAATAAGTGGGTAAAGAGTTGATAAAAACTACTCAATTAAGCACAAGATAAACCATAAAATAGTGGTTTATCAAGTACCCCTCCTCACTACCTTCATTTTCACACAACATACACACTTCTCTCCCTCTTGGCCGAAACACATACCCCCCTCCATCTCCTCCATTTCTTCTTCTTCTACTCCTTTCTTTCTCCTTTTGCTCGAGGACGAGCAAATCTTCTAAGTTTAGTATGGAAAAAGTTTAAGCTTTTATTTTTCCATAACCACTAATGGCACCTAAGGCCGGAGAAACCTCTAGAAAGAGGAAAGGGAAGACAATTGCTTTCACCTCCAAGTCATGGGAGATGGAGAGATTCATCTCAAAAGTGCATCAAGACCACTTCTATGAAGTTGTGGCCAAGAAAAAGGTGATCCCCGAGGTCCCCTTTAAGCTCAAAAAGAGTGTATATCTGGATATCCGACATGAAGTCCGAAGAAGAGGTTGGGAAATTCTCACCAACCCCATTCAACAAGTCGGGATCTTAATGGTTCAAGAGTTCTATGCCAATGCATGGATCACTAAGAACCATAACCAAAGTGTGAACTCGAACCCAAAGAATTGGCTCACAATGGTTCAGGGAATTACTTGGATTTTAGTCCGGAAAATGTGAGGTTGGCATTTAACTTGCCAATGACGCAAGGAGATCATCACCCTTTCACTAAAAGGGTCAACTTTGATCAAAGGTTGGACCAAGTCCTTAGGGACATTTATATGGAAGGCGCTCAATGGAAGAGAGACACAAGAGGCAAGCTGGTTCAACTAAGAAGGCTTGACCTCAAACCCGTGGCTAGGGGATGGTTGGAGTTCATCCAACGCTCAATCATTCCTACTAGCAACCAATCTGAAGTTACTATAGACTGGGCTATCATGATCCATAGTATCATGAATGGAGAGGAAGTAGAAGTTCATGAGATCATATCCCTAGAACTCTACAAGGTGGCGGACAAGCCTTCCACTTTGGCAAGGTTAGCCTTCCCTCATCTCATTTGTCACCTATGCAATTTAGCTGGAATTGTCATAGAGGAAGATATCCTCATTGAAGAGGATAAGCCCATCACTAAGAAAAGGATGGAGCAAACAAGAGAGCCCACTCATGGACCTCAACAAGAGCATGAGGAAATTCCTCATCATGAAATCCCTGAGATGCTTCAAGGGATGCACTTTCTTCCACAAAACTATTGGGAGCAAATCAACACCTCCCTAGGAGAATTAAGTTCCAACATGGGACAACTAAGGGTGGAGCACCAAAAGCACTCCATCCTCCCCATGAAATTAGAGAAGACCAAAGAACCATAAGGGAGGAGCAACAAAGGCAAGGAAGAGACATTGAGGAGCTCAAGCACTCCATAAAACCTAAACCCTATGTTTCCGGATGGTTTGTATGATGTGTGGTATTTAGTTCGCTTGACTTTTCATTTGCTTCTTCAACCATGCACTTCTCATCTAATCTTGCAAGATGCACTTCGGCTACTATGTTATCAATTGGGTCACACCGAAATAGAGAGTGGTTCTCCGGTGGATGCTTCATTGCTTCCTCTAGGCTAAAGCTTACAATTCTCCCATCTATTTCAAATGAGTAGTTCCCCGAGTAAGCATCAAGCTTAAATCTAGAAGTTCTCAAGAATGGCCTTCCAAGTAGGATAGATGATGCTCTCTCGGTTTCGCTTGATGGCATTTCAAGGACATAGAAGTCAATCGGAAACACCAACCCCTTTATATTCACCAATACATCTTCCACAACACCTGCTACGGTTATTATGCTTTTATCCGCTAGGACAAATCTTGCCGTCGACCTTTTTAGTGGTGGCAACTTCAATACCCGGTAAACAGAGAGCGGCATGATGCTAACACATGCTCCGAGGTCACACATACAATCTCTAAATTGAACTCCATTGACGGTGCAAGTGACCATACAAGGGCCCGGATCATCACACTTCTCTGGCAATGTTCCCATTAAAGCGGAAATAGAACTCCCCAATGGGATGGTTTCCAATTCAAGAATTCTATCCTTGTTTATGCATAAATCTTTGAGGAATTTGTCATATCTAGGAACTTGATGGATGGCATCAAAGAGGGGGATGGTTACCTCAACTTTCTTGAACATTTCTACCATTTTGGGGTCGAGTTCTATGCGCTTTTTAGCTTTCTTTGCAAGTGTTGGAAATGGAAGTGGTTGAGCAATTTCTTCTTCCAAGGTTCTTTTGGCCTTGGTTGTCTCCCTTGTTGGTTGGGCTTCATCCTCAACTATGGCTTGTGGTGTCTCCTCTTCCACTACCTCTTCTATATCTATTCTCTCTTCCTCTTGGGCGGTTGTGATAGGACTTGAGTCCTTTGCTTCCTTCTCTTTTAGTTGTGTACCGGATCTAAGGGTGATGGCATTGATGCCCCCTTTTGGATTTGGTTGAGGTTGAGAGGGAATGACACTTTGGATTGGGGGATGAGGAGTGGGGGTTGATGGTGTATCCATGCGTGCAAGAAGAGCTTGTAGTGTAGAGGTGAGGCCGGTGAGGCCGGAAGCAAGTGTGTTTTGTAATTCCTTTTGGCCTTGGATAATGGTCCGGAGTGTTTCGTCTTGGTTGGAGGGGGTGGTTGCATATGTGAGTTGAGGAGTTTGTGATTGGTTGGGTGGTGGTCTTTGATGTGGTGGTTGATATGTTTGGTAGTTTCTTTGTGGGTTTTGTTGGTTGTATGGTTGATTTTGTAAGTTGTATGGTCGGTTTTGTGAGAAATTTTGTGAGTTGTTATTCCATCTTTGACCTCCTCCATTGTTGTTGTTGTCCCTATTTTCTTGTTGATGATTGTCTCTCCAATTTTGATTATTGTGTCCACTTCCTTGGTTGTAGCCTCCTCCTTGATAAGGGTGCCCTTGGTTAGGATTACCTCCTTGGTAGTACCCTTGATTAGGGCGGTCATAGAAATTATGGGTAGCCGCCAAGGTGTTGTCTTCTTGAAGGCTTGGGCACTCATCCGTGTAGTGAGAGTAGCAAGAGCAAATGCCACATACTCTTTGAGGGACCAATTGTTGGTTGTGTTGTTGAGGTGGTGGAGGGTGTTGTTGATATGATTGAGGTTGTTGTGGTTGTTGTTGGTTCAATTGGAGTTGCCTCAAGACGGATGTCATCTCATTCAAGGATTGAGTTAGAGCGGTGGCTTCACTACTAGTTGATACCTCGTTCACGGTCCTTGGACGGTTGACTCTTCGCCTCATATGTTGATTGGATTCGGCTAAGTCAATAATAAGTTGCCATGCCTCCTCCGCGGTTTTATATTTGGACAAAGAACCATTGCTAGAAGTGTCCAAGA
This sequence comes from Arachis ipaensis, assembly GCF_059453495.1. Taxonomy (NCBI): domain Eukaryota; kingdom Viridiplantae; phylum Streptophyta; class Magnoliopsida; order Fabales; family Fabaceae; genus Arachis; species Arachis ipaensis. Next base: position 32,438,209 of record NC_142442.1, read on the forward strand.
GGGTTCTATCTTGCTCTCGCATCCCTTGACATATGTATCCAAGCAATACTTGAGTGTCGATCATGTGATTAGGGCATGCATCTAGTAGTTTGCGAAACCGTTCCCAATACTCATAGAGTGGTTCCGTCTCACCTTGCACAATACAAGACATTTCCTTCCTTAGCCTATCCATATTTTCCGGGGGCAAGAATTTATCCAAGAACCCCCTTCTAAGTAGGTCCCAATCGGAGGTAACTTCACTAGAGAGGGTGTAGAACCATTCTTTGGCCTTGTCCTCAAGAGAAAAAGGGAAAGCAAACAACCATATAGCAACTTCATCGGACCCTTCCCGTCTCGTAGTCGAGCATATGCGATGGAAGTCCTTGAGATGTCGAATAGGGTCTTGTGTGGGAAGCCCGTGAAACTTGGGTAGGAGGTTGATCAAAGCGGTCTTCAATTCAAAGTTCGCATTCAAATTGGGGTGAGTTACATGAAGGGGTTGAAGGACATAATCCGGTGCACCCGCTTCCTTGATGGTAACTCTCCTCGGAGCATCCATGGTATTAGTACCTAAAACAAAAGAAGAATTGTTAGTGAGATTGATGGGAGTATGATTAATGCCTTCTTTGAGTGACGGTTCAATGTTCACTTCTAGTAAGGTGGTTGAGGTGGTGAAAACCTCTTCACCTTTTCCAAATCTTAGCCGCCTCCGAGCTTGTCTAATATGAAACAAAGTTCGTTCTATTTCCGGATCAAAAGGGACTAAGCTCGGATTCAGTTGTGAACGCGTCATGCAATGAAGGGGAAATGGAATTCATTGTAACGATGAGGAGTTAGTCAATTGAGCAGTTTACAATGAAGTGCAACTATGTACATATATACACGCTTAATCCAAAACAATAACATGGCACACTAAGCAAAATCCCTGGCAACGGCGCCATTTTGACAAATGAATTTTTTTGCCGGTATAGAAATTATCAAATGATCAATCGTAGTATAGTCTAAACCGACGCAAAATCCTTCATCAAACAAATCTACAATCTATATCCGAGAGTACTAGTCTCCCGAGTCGTTCTCCCTTGGAATTGCCAAAGTGTGCATCTTATTGATTTAGTAAGCCTTGTTGGAATTCTTTGAAGGTTTTAGCAAAGTAATGAGAAACAAACAATCAATTATCAAAAGACTTGGCTTAGGGTTGGCATTAGAAATTCTATCCTTATAGTCCATTCAATGTTGACAACAATTAGGCCTTGCTTCATTTAGTTATCCCCTAGGTATAGAGGGAGGTCAAATGAAAGCAATCAACTTGAGTCACAAGTCCTAGCTTCACCTTATGGGAATCTAGCTTTAGTGCACTCCAAGCCAACTAGCAATCCCTAATTCCAAATCAACTATTGATACAACTATTCAACTTCTTCCAAGGACCAAACCCTATGCCAAGTGTGAAAATTCTACTCCATAGCTAGTGTTGTCATTTTATCAAACATGTGATGAGCAAGAAGGAAAGTCATAGTAAAATGAGAAGAAAAGTCGAATTGAAAGTATTGCAACACAAAGATCTAACAACAAGTCTCAAAGAGTAACAATGAAAATCAAATTCTCAAAATAGGGACGAAATCCAAAATTACAAAGTTGAATTCTAGATCTATGAGAATTGATCAATTACATCTACTACTTGAAATTGGAGAAGAAAATCTATGACATGAACAAAGTGGAGTGAGAATTGTAATGGATCTCACCAAAAAGTCATTGAAAATTCAGAGATTAGATGAGGATGAACCCTAGTGAAAAGCTTGGAATCTCCCTCTTCTTCTCCCAAAAGTGTAACTAACTCTCCTCTCAAAAAATATCTAAATCTAGAAAATGAACTAAAAAATTGTCCTTAACCCTTGCTCCTTTGGTCTTCTTAAGCTTTTCCCGCCAAGGCGTTTCCCCAAAAGTGGGATTCTTAACTACCTCCACGCCTAAGTCACGTGACTTCTTAAAAATCATATTCGCAAATCGGCGCGCACGCGCAAGGTACGCGCACGCACCGTCGAGACGTCTTGTAATGTGCACGGAGGCGTGATATACGCGTGCGCACCCATGAAGATCCTGGCTTAGCCGCTTCTCAAGCCGGCTCGTGACTTGGCTCTTGGCTTTGGCTTCACGTTGCCCTATCCGCGCGGGCGCCCCAGGTGCGCGCACGCGCCCATGCGGAAAATTCCAAAGCTTAATCCTCATGCTTCCTTCCTTTGTACCCGTCTTCCTTCTCTCTTTCGGTCCATTCCTACTCTATATCCTGAAACCACTTAACACACAAGTCACGGCATCGAATGGCATCAAGAGAAGATTAGAAATGTATCTATTTTAGTGCAAAATAAGCATGTTTTCATTCATGAGGCAAAACTAGGAAAGGAATGCAAAATCTTGTATTTTCATATAGAAAGTGTGTGGAATCATTGATAAAACCCCTGAAATCAGCACAAGATAAACCCTCAAATTGGGGTTTGTCAGCAATGCTTTTTGTTTTCTGAATGAATGCTTGAACAGTGATATTTTTGAATTTGTTGTTTATAAATGTTAAAATTGTTGGCTCTTGAAAGAATGATGAAAAATGAGAAATCTTATTTGATAATCTGAAAAATCATATAATTGATTCTTGAAGCAAGAAAAAGCAGTGAAAAGCTTGCAGAAAAAAAATAGCAAAAAAGAAAGAGAAAGAAAAAGTAAGCAGAAAAAGCCAATAGCCCTTTAAACCAAAAGGAAAGGGTAAAAAAAAGGATCCAAGGCTTTGAGCATTAATGGATAGGAGGGCCCAAAGGAATAAAATCCTGGCCTAAGCGGCTAAACCAAGCTGTCCCTAACCATGTGCTTGTGGTGTGAAGGTGTCAAGTGAAAAGCTTGAGACTGAGCGGTTAAAGTCGTGGTCCAAAGCAAAAAGAGTGTGCTTAAGAGCTCTGGACACCTCTAACTGGGGACTCTAGCAAAGCTGAGTCACAATCTGAAAAGGTTCACCCAGTTATGTGTCTGTGGCATTTATGTATCCGGTGGTAATACTAGAAAACAAAATGCTTAGGGCCACGGCCAAGACTCATAAAGTAGCTGTGTTCAAGAATCAACATACTGAACTAGGACAATCAATAACACTATCTGAATTCTAAGTTCCTATAGATGTCAATCATTCTAAATTTCAAAGGATAAAGTGAGATGCCAAAACTGTTCAGAAGCAAAAAGGCTACAAGTCCCGCTCATCTAATTAGAACTAAGTTCATTGATAAGTTTGGAATTCATTGTATATTCTCTTCTATTTATCCTATTTTATTTTCAGTTTCTTGGGGACAAGCAACAATTTAAGTTGGGTGTTGTGATGAGCGGATAATTTATACCCTTTTTGGCATTGTTTATACATAGTTTTTAGCATATTTTAGTTAATTTTTATTATATTTTTATTAGTTTTTTTTCAAAAATCACATTTTTGGACTTTACTATGAGTTTTTGTGTTTTTCTGTGATTTCAGGTATTTTCTGGCTGAAATTGAGGGACCTGAGCAAAAATCTGATTCAGAGGATGAAAAAGGACTGCAGATGCTGTTGGATTCTAACCCTTCTACACTCGAAGTGGATTTTCTGGAGCTACACAAGTCCAATTGGCACGCTCTCAATTGCGTTGGAAATTAGACATCCTGGGCTTTCCAGCAATATATAATAGTCTATACTTTGTCCGAGATTTAATGGCCCAAATTGGTGTTCAAAGTCAGCCCAAGGAATTCTGGCGTAAAACGCCCAAACTGGCACCAGAATTGGAGTTAAACGCCCAAACTGGCACCAAATCTGGCGTTTAACTCCAGAAACAGCCTAAGCACGAAAAAGCTTCAATGCTCAGCCCAAGCACACACCAAGTGGGCCCCGGAAGTGGATTTATGCACTATCTGCACTTAGTTACTCATTTTCTGTAACCCTAGGTTACTAGTTTAGTATAAAAACTACTTTTAGAGATTTATTTAACAACTTATGACATTTTTACATGCCATATTGTTCACGTTTGGAAGCTGGCCTCACGGTCATGCCTAGACCTTTCACTTATTATTTTCTACGGTGGAGTTTTTACACCCTATAGATTAAGGTGTGGAGCTCTGCTGTTCTTCATGAATTAATGCAATTACTACTATTTTCTATTCAATTCACGCCTACTTCTTCTCCAAGATATACTCTCGTACTTAATTCAGTTAAGTCAGAATGAAGGGGGTGACCTGTGACAATCACCCAATCTTCGTTACTCGCTTAGCCAAGGTCGCGTGCCTGACAACCACAAAGCGATCTACATGATGCTCAGCGTAGTCATTGGACGACAGCTGGAGTATATTCTCTTGGATTTCTAATCTAAGATTAGAACCTTCGTGGTATAGGCTAGAATCATTGGCATCCATTCCTAGGATCCGAAAAGTCTAAACCTTGTCTGTGGTATTCCGAGTAGGATCCGGGATCTGGAAAGTCTAAACCTTGTCTGTGGTATTCCGAGTAGGATATGGGAAGGAATGACTGTGATGAGCTTCAAACCTGCGAATGTGGGGCACAAGTGACAGTGTGCAAAAGGACAATAGTCCTATTCCGACGCTAGCGGGAACCGACAGATGATTAGCCCTGCGGAGATAGCGCAGATGGATTTGTTTTCATCCGAGAGGATCATACAGCTTGCCATGGAAGGAGGTAACACATGGTTGGAAGAAGGCAATAGGAAAGCAGAGATTCTGAAGCAACAAAGCATCTCCAGATGCCTATCTGAAATTCCTACCTATGAATTACATAAGTATTTCTATCCTATTTTATATTTTATTTATATTTTAATTATCAAAACCTCATAACCATTTGAATCTGCCTGACTGAGATTTACAAGGATGACCATAGCTTGCTTCAAGCCGACAATCTCCGTGGGATCGACCCTTACTCACGTAAGGTATTACTTGGACGACCCAGCGCACTTGCTGGTTAGTTGTGCGGAGTTGTGAAGAATAATTGAGATTACAATCGTGTGTACTAAGATGTCGATGCAGTTGAGATCACAATTTCGTGCACCAGGGTTTTAACCCCCCTCCCTTTTCACAAAAAAAAAAAGAAGCAATTAAACTAAAAAAAAGTCGCAAAATAATAATACCCACCAATAACAAAAATAGGAATAATAAACACTTATTGTTAGTACTTTACACAACTCAAGATAACACCATAAAGAGTAAGAAGAAAAAAAAATACTAAGGCCATCTCTATTAAGAAACTCATCATAGTTCTTATTTGTGGCCAACTTGTCATAAAAAGTAACTCTACATCAACTTTTGTGTCATAAACAGTAAATAGAAACTCAAAGCGTCTCTCTTTTCTCGATTTGGAGGAACTAAATTTAGTCGTTATTATAGTCTCACTTAATTAATTAATTAAAATAATTAAAATTAATGTAGTGATGGATATTTTTCTAACTTGACAAGTGCACCGAATCGTATCAAGTAATACTACGGTGAGTGAGTTATCGTTCTCACGAGGATTAATGTACTAAGCAACAATGATTAATTGATTATTCTAATTAGACAAATCAAAAATAGAGGAATGAGGGAATTAAACATGAATAGAGGCAAGCTAAATAGCAAACAATGAGTGAAAACAATGATAATGAAAATGTTAAGGTTTCAGAGATATTTAAATTTCAGGATTAATATATCTTGCTATCTACTTTGATCATACCAAAATGTATTCATGGCAGGCCTTAAATAATTAAACTCTAATCCCTTGTAACTCAATTTTTCTTTAACTTAATTAACCGTCAATTCATTTATCAATTAACTATGATAAGAGTTTAAGAACAAGTTCGGATTTATAGCCACACAATTCCTAAGAACCAACCCTAATTGATTTTATGTCACTTATCAAAATTAGCTTCAGAGACTCAAGGAATTATGAGAAGGAGTTTCTAGCCTAATTTCAAAAATTAACTCTTCCAAGATAATAGAAGAATTCAATGCAGATTAAAGTTATTTTTCAATATACTCTAACCCTTAGGATGAAGAACGAAACTCACTTCTTGAATAGAACATCAATGAATTAATCAAAAGTAGAAAAATAATAATATTAATCTATCAAAGTAACAGAGCTCCTAACCTTAACAATGGAGGTTTAGTTGCTCATGGAGGAATGAGAAAAAAATAGGATTATAAAATGTGGTGTAGTGTGTTTTTCTTCCGTCCACAAGGACTTATTAAAACTTAAAACTAAACCTAGAGTTCATACTCAAACTAAATCAAAACAAAATCAAATCTAATCAAATCGAATATTTTCTAACAACTCTTAATTAATTAGTAATCTTCCTTGTATTTGAAATTCAAAACTTGGTGTATTGTTTTGTTAAAATCATGGGCTTGAAACTTAATCTTGGATCAACAAAGCAAGCCCTTAAAGTTGGAGAGATTGGCGAAGGATTTGGAGGCCTTGGGAGGTGGACCAAGGCTTGCGTTAAACCCAAGGACCATGTGTTAGATGCATGGTGTGCTTGGATGGAGGCGTGTTGCGTTGGACATGAAGCAAGCACGCTGGACGCATGGCTATGCGTTAGGTGCATGGGGCTTAGGCAGCCATTGGAGATTCTTGGAAGCTAGCACGTTGGACGCATGATCCATATGTTAGGTGCATGGCTTGGAGAAAGGGAGGCTGCGTTGGACGTAGCCCTTGGTGCATTGGACGCATGGTTGTCTTGGGCACTCTAAGGGCTCTCTCTTGGGTTCGTTAGACTTGTGATTTCATGTGGTGAACTAATGGCTTTGCTTTCTCCCTGAAAGTGCTTTTTGTGACTTGAGTGTGGCTGCCTTTAATGCAAGAGAAGGCTATGTTAAATGCAGGTCCACTATAGACACACACACACACACACACACACACACACACACATATATTGTTGGAAAACTCTGAATGTTAGCTTTCTAACATCGTTGAAACTGCTTCATTCAAACCTCTCTAGATCAAGGTATGCTTGTTGGAGTATGAAAAGATCAGGAGAGCTGCATTAGACACATGGATCTATGCATTGGACGCATGGTTCAATTGGACTTGAGATGGGGTTGCGTTCAATGCAGGAGGAAGCTATGTTAGACATATGTCCACTATAGATTATTTTATATTGCTGGGAATCTATGAAAGTTGGCTTTCTAATGCCGTTAGAACTGCTTCATTTATACTGTTATAGCTCAAGTTATCCTTACTGAAGTATGAAGAAGTTAAGGTTGCAAGTTCTCTTTGAACTTCCCCGGGCTTATTTTCAATTCTTGGTTCCCTAGGAGGTTGTTTCCTTTTACATGCCACCTTTCTTGGTTCTCCCAGGGGCTTCTTTGATTATCCTTCTCCTCCTTTGTTCTTGCCTAAAATCTTTTATAATTTTCTACATATACCAAAGCTCAAAGCAACTCTAAGAAATATTGATTAAAGCACAAAAAATCTCAATTATAACAAGGAAATCACTAACTTTATTCAAGAAAATAATAGAGAAAATAACTAAAGATACTCATGCATTACAACACCAAATTTAAGATCTTGTTTGTCCCCAAGCAAGAAAGAACTATGCACAAAGGCTTCCCTTATTTGAAGTGGGTTGAAAAATTGCTTGTGATATCTCAGTGAGTGAAGTGATCAAGTGACAGTAGGATAAACTCCGAATTGTGTGATCATGTATGGATTTCTATGATTTCTAGGCCTACAATTGAAAGTGTTAAAACTTAGGAATTCCATTCGGATGATATTTTGGAGGTCTCTTTATATATTTTCACCTAGAAGATAGCTTTTCCCTTTCTTTGTTGTGATCATTATTTCCTTTTATGAGCTATACTTCTTTTTCTTAGCCTTTTTTTGGGTCATTTGTGCTTGGCTTTAACTCTTAATGTTCTATCTCAAGGAGGTTTTCTAAGATGAGTTTTACCCACTCAAATGGAGGATTAGATGGCGACCTAGGTAGAGAAGTTTCCAATGATCTTGACAAAGCATATTCCGCTCCCATCCATCCTTTTTGAAGGACTTCCACCTCTTGACAAGATTTTTTTATCTCCACCTCTTGCCAAGCTTGCTCAATTTCAAATGCTTCCTCACCAATGTCTTCTAGCTCTTACCCATCACTTAAGTCATATCTTGGAGGTTGCATAAGATCTATGTGAACATCTATTTTAAATTCAACGGGAGAAGGCTCAACAAGATCATCAAGGGGATTGATCAGTGTGGATAAAAAATCAGTAATGATGGAATCCACTTCCCGATCAATTTTCCTCAATTCTCCAACCACTTCCTCAGTACCAATGATCTCAACTTCCTCCTCTTGTTGCAATTCTTGCTTCAACTCCTTTTCTTCTCCTTGAAGCTCCAACTTCTCCTTCTCATCATGCCCCTCAGTTAACCCTTCACATTCATCGATGCGGTGTCCTGATTGCATGAGCGTAGGTGGGAGGCTATGTGGTTAACAACTTCAGTCATGGTAGCCACCATGGTTCCTAGTCTCTCTAGCTCCTTTTACTCCTCTTCTTTTTGCTTTTGGTAATAAGCTACAAGTTCTTGTTGTTCTTGCATTATGGGTTAGAGAACTTCGTCCAATGAAAGAGGTGGTGGAAAAGAGGGCTCATCATTTGGGAAGGAAGTTTCATAATTGGAAGATGGTTCACATTGGTGAATATTTTGAGGTGGTAGGAGGCTTGTGAGTAAGGTTGTTGAGGGCTATGTTGAGGGAAGGAGTCATATGCATATGGTGGTTGTGGTTGACAACCACAATGAGGATCACCACATCTATTAGGTTGGTATGCATTAGGAATTGGATTGTACCCATAAGAAACCAGAGGAGGTTGTTGCTAAGAAAGTTGTCTATATGATTGAGGCTCCTCCCACCTTTGATTTTCAAATCCTTGATGCAAACTCTCATTGAAGTTTCTATTTTCATTTTCTACAACATAGTTTGAACCAAATTCATAGCCAAAGAAATGAGAATTCATAGTAACAAGAGAAAATAAAAGCAAAAGCTAGTAAGAAACAAAGAAAACTCTCCTAAAACTAGCAAGAACTAACAAAGAAACAAAAAGCAAACATATTCACATATGAACAATAACCAATAACAAGCACACATTGTAACTCCCCGGTAACGGCGCCAAAAACTTGAAAGAGGGTAACCGTCGGTTTAGAATTTTCACACAAAAATAGTCTCGTCAAAGTATAGATCTAAACCAACAAACAACCATCAATCAAAGTTTAATTTTGTTTGTCACAAGTGCAAACCAATAAAAACCAAGAGTATTTAAACCTCAGGTCATCTCTCAAGGAATTACAGTGAGGTATGCATGTTATCGGTTATGAGGTTCAAAGGGGTTTGCATATGAGAAGACAAGAATATAAACGACAATAAAATAAAGAAAACAACTAAAGATAACAATTACTAAAGAGGCATTCATGGCAAGGATTGAGAATCTAGGTTTTCTATCCTAGTCATTAATTATAACACATAATTACTAAGAGTTAAGCCTATTACGTTATCTCCAACATTGGGAGAAAGCCAAATATGCCTAGTTATTCCCAATCCATAAGTAGTGTCAATGGAGATAAGATTAACTAACAACTCTAGATCACCAACATAAATTGGGTATTAATGACTCAAGATTGCCCAATTTCTCTTTTCAAGCCAAAAATGCTAAAAAAATCTACTCTAAAACTAAACCAAGTATTTTATCAAACACTTGGTGTGCAATAAAAGAAAAGCATATTAAATTACAAGAAATATAAAATCTAGTACTACCAAATGCAAGAAAATAACAACAATAACTCAAACAAGCATTAAGAAAATATAAAACATAAATTTGTATTAAATAAAACTAAAATCAACAAGAGTTCATAACATAAAGGTGACATAAAAGGAAAATTAACATTGTAAACTAAGAGAAAAAAGATGTAGGAACAAGAAATTGTAAGGAAAATTAAATTCAAACAAGAATTAAAGCCTAAATCTAAGAGAGATTAACCTAAATCTACCATAATTCTAGAGAGAAGATGGAGCTTCTCTCTCTAGAAAACTACCCTAAAACATGGTTCTAAGCTACCTTAATTGCTCCCCCCTTGTTCCTTCTTAAATTTTGCCTCAAATACTTCATAAATGAGTTGGATTTGGGCCTCATTGAGCTCAGAAATCGCCCCTAACGTGTTTTTTTAATGAGGTCACATGACAAGTGTCACGCGTACGTGTCGCCTGGCGAATTTCCTTTCTTACGCGTACGCGTGAGGCATGCGTACGCGTGGCCATGATTTCCACCAAATCCTCATTCTTCAGGAATTCTTCATTTTGCATGCTTTTTCTTTATTTCTTCAATCCAATCTTTGCTTTCTAAGCCTAAAATCACTAAACAAAAACATCAAGGTATCAAATGGAATTAAAGAGAATTAAATTTAGCAAATTAAGGGTCTAAAAAGCATTTTTTTTAATCTTAAGAACAAATTAGGAGAAATTCACAAAACCATGCTATTTCATTGAATAAATGTGAGATAAGTTGATAAAATTCGCTAAATTCAACACAAGATAAACCACAAAATTAGAGTTTATCATATACTCACATTATAAAAACTTTCACTTCTCTTAATCTTACTTGTCCCAAATTTTAAAAAATTTCTTCAAATTTTTCCATTCAGAAGCTCTATGTTGCAGGCTTAAAGATATTGGTTACAAGCAATTTTAAAAGTAAGGTGAAATGAGGAGGAATGAATCATGATTATCAACTAAGAACAAACACAGATGCAAGATATAAGAAATAAAAGCTCAAAGATAGAGTTACCTCCTTGGTCATCATCTTCTAGGTTATGTTCAACATAGTCTCCAATACCAAACTTAAGATGGTTGCTTGTCCTCTAGCAACAAAGAAAAACAGTGGTGATGAAATTATGAATTATCATTATTATCTAGTGAAAGCAAAGAAGTGATGCAAAAGCTTATGCAAATAAAACAAATGAAATCAAAGACAAAATAAAAGGTTATCGACGGTTGGGTTGCCTCCCAACAAGCGCTCTTTTAATGTCATTAGCTTGATGGTTGATTTTTGCTAAGATGGAGGTTGATCATAATACTTCAACTCCTCCCCTCTCACTATGAACTTCCATCATGTATCGTCATCTATGAGTTCAATGTGTTCAAAAGAGAGAATCTTGTTTACTGTGTACGGGCTATGTCCCTTGTTGGTGAGTTCCCATGGTGACCATATCCCTGATGGTAGAGGGACTTGTAATACTCTCTGTCCAGGTGAAAAATCACTTGTGGGTATCTTCTTGTTCTTTCAACCTTTAGTCTTCTTCCTGGGTACTCCCTTTTCTTCATTTGATGATTTACTCCTAACACTAAATTTAGGTTTAATGTTAGGGGGTTTTTGGTGGCTTGGATCACTTGCTTCAACTTTCATTCAATTTTCCTCCTCACTTGAATGATGCATGATTTTGAAAATATGAAAAACTAAGTGTTCATCATGCACCCTCAACATTAATTCACCCTTTTTCACATCAATGAAAGCTCTTCCAGTGTCTAGGAATGGTCTTCTTAGAATGATGGAGGCATTCTTATTTTCTTCCATGTCAAGAATCACAAAATCTGTTGGGAGAAAAAATTTTTCCACTTTGACCAAGATATTCTCAAATATTCCATGTGCATATTTCGTTGATTTGTCTGACATTTGTAGAGCTATCCTTGTTGGTTGCTCTTCTCGGATTTGTAGCTTCTTCATCATAGACAAGGACATTAAATTGATACTTTTCCCTAAATCACACAAGGCTTTTTCAAAAGTAGTGCTTCCAATGGTGCATGGAATTTGGAAGCTCCCTAGATCTTGCATCTTCTTTGGCAAATTCCTTTGAATAATTGCATTACATTTCTTGGTCATCATTACTGTCTCATCTCTCTTTAAATTCATCTTCTTAGATAGCAAGTCCTTCATAAATTTAGCATAAAGAGGCATTTATTCCAAATCTTCTATGAATGGAATGTTGATGTGAAGCTTCTTGAACACCTCCAAACAATTGAAAAATTGTCCATCAAGGTGCTGTTTCTTTAGCCTTTGAAGGAAATGAATTCTTGGTTGATATGGCTTCACTGTTTCTTTCTCCTTTGGGGCAGTAATTGGTGCATGAACAATGCTATTTTTTTCTTGCTATTCCTATTCCATGGGTGCTTCACGGATTTTGGCTTTTTGACTTACGGTTTTTGCACTTCTCAACATAATGGCATTGCACTCCTCTCTTGGATTGATCTCAATATCACTTGAAAATGTGTTAGTGGTTTTTTCTAATTGCTTAATAATTTTTCCCACTTGCACTTCCAAGTTTCTAATGGAGGCATATTGGTTCTTGAAATTAGCTCTTGTTTCATCCATGAGTGGCATTGAAATCGCTTATTACATACCAAGGGTGATTAATATTATCAGAAATCTGCCTCAGGCTATTCCACAAAATCTTACGGTTAACCTTTTGAGGACTCCCATATACAGTTGTAAGGAGCCAAGGAGAGGTATTATTGCAAGAGACCAAATATGAACAAGCTGTCTATTACTTTCCAGGATATCAACTTTTCAAACTCCAGAGTCCCACAGTATCCAGATACTATTAGAGTGTCCAATAGCTTCCTCCATAAACCTCCCATCCAAACCCAAATTATTTTTGACTGCTTCCCCCCGATTACCACTAATGTTGGTTTCGTAAAGAAGGAAAAAATTGGCATCGAACACGTGCCTTAAATCCTTAATAAGAGAAGGAAACACCTTGCCACCAACTCCTCTACAATTCCAACTAATAATATTCATAAGAAAACAAAAGAAAAAGATGGTTACAAAGAACCGGCACCTCATATTTGGGGATACGCCTTCTGCTTCGAACCAGAACGGTTGCGGAGTGGTATCTCATCGTGTTTTTTATTCTTTGGCAAAGAGACTATATCAACATCTGGAGGTCTCCTTGGCTGGGTATTTGACAGTGGTTCCCAACTAGCACCGAAACCACCACCGTGAAAGGATGAGGTCGCCAATGTTATAATGGCATGACTCCTAGCCATTTGTTTCTTCATACTTTGTTGAGACTCTTTTGAGAGAAGGAAAGCCTCCTATTTCTCCTTTGAAATTCTCCTCATAATGTCCAACATAGCTAGCTCCATAGCTTCCACATCAGAGTCTCTTCACTTAGCTTTCAATGAAGAAAGGGTTTTGAAATTTTCAATCGAAACTACCACTTGCTTACTATAGTTCTTTTGTTTGGACTAATTGATATTCTCATTCTTTGCACCGCTCAATTTTGGGATTGGGCCTTTCTTTTAAAGAGAATTATTTTTGGAAGTTCTGGGTTTTAAGACTTTCTTTGGGTTACTTACTCCCTTTTAAGACCCAATATGGGCCTCGACTAATTGCAACTCTCCTTCCTTAGGTTCGTCACTTTTAATCATATTTTGATTCTCCACGTGCATGTCATCATTAGCCTCTTAATATGGAATATTATAACGTGATCCTCCCTCCCCATGATGGTTATTGTGATTCCCTTTCCTTTCCATATCGGAATATGGATTCTTACCATAATTGCTACCTTTTTTAATAGAAAGGAAAAAATCCTTTCTCCTCATGGGTCTTTTTACCAACATCCACGACCCAAAATTTGGGAGAGCTTGATCAATGCAGGAATCGCGTGCAAAATCTTGCTCTCCATTATTTCTATTATTATCACTTTCACTCACTGAAATTTGGCCATCGCCAAAAGGTTCACTTTCCCCGGAAGTAGGAATTCACTGATCTTGAACTCCTTGATTTTCATAGCAAGAGTCTGATCTGTGCCCATATTTTTTACAAGAGAAATAAATTTGATGAAGACCTTCATATTCAATGTTCAGTTCACTCCCCATAATAGATATACACAGCACCAATTTTTTTTTTATCAAGGTCAATCGCCACACAAATTCTAGCAAATTTTTCTCGAGAATAATAGATGTAGTGTGATCAATCTTAAGCATATGTCCAATAGCTGACTATAAGAAGCGTTGATTATAGAGCTCAATAGGGAAGTTTGGGATACGGATCCAAGCCACAATCTTGCATACCATATTCTTTGACGACAGAAAAAATGGTCTCCACCTTTGAACTATCAAATAATGCCTCGAAGTCATCCAATGTCCTTCCATAAGAGCATGGGAATAATCTTCCTCGTCTGAAAAATGAATAAGAAAGTAGTCACGGTTCATATCAATAACATCAATTGAACCTTTTCTTACCCAGTCTCTTTTAAGGCATTGTTCCATAAAGGCTAGGCTCACACATTTGCCCAATAACTTGACGATGAGAGCATTTTTCTAAGGCCTGCACCAATCTTCAAACTCCTCTTTGAAAACTGGAATCACGGGACAGGGGTTGAACTGATTGTCATCTCCGTCCTGGTTATTATCCTCTTCATACCAGCGGTACTCAGGATTTGGAGCATCGTTTGCCATGCCATCATCATTGTCGTTCGATCTTCCTGCAAGGCTCGAACGAGTAAGGGTCAAGAGGGACTCCTTATAGTAGATTTTAGGGACTACGAAAGGATTTATAACACCCAATTCCGAAGTTTCCATATCTTTAGACGATTGATTTAGCAACATTATCTCGAGTTTTAACCTTCTTAGTACTTCGTTCAACAAGATCTTTTTCTTGGGTTGAAACCCTAGCAGAGCTCTCTCCTCCAATATCCATTGAAACAGGTTTAATTGCCTCTTTAATTGGTTAGAAAATAAGGTGAAAATAAAGAATTGGAGATTCAAGACTGAATAGAATTAGAATTTAAAATTAGACTAAATTTTAGAAGATAATTTAAAATTTTTAAATAATTGTTAGAATTTTAAAATTTTAAATATTCATAAATAAAAATAAGAGTAGTTGTCCAAATTAGTCTCTAAGAATTTTAAAAGTGGATATTTTAGTCTACAAAAAAATTAATACACAAAAATATCTCGAAGGTTTTATTCCGACAGACAAATCAGTCCACAAGAATTTTAAAAACTGGCATTTTAGACTCTAAGAAAAATTAATACATAGAGAATGCAAATTTGACACACTTTTTTTTTGTTAACATAGTTTTTACACCCATTATAAATCAAAGAAAAATAATATGTATGTGCCACATGATATGTATGTTAAGTTAGTCTAATTATGAAAAAAAAATTGAGTTGGTTTTTTGAGTTAATTGATAATTTGGTGATCAAGTTGAGATTCAAGTGAAAATAGAAAAATAACTTTAACTATACTTAATTCCTAACTATCACACTGAGCTAAGTTATATTAAATACAAAAATATCAAATAGAGTTAGAGAATACTTAACATAACAAAATGAAACGTACAAACAGCAAGACATGAAACTAAACAAATCACAATGATATGCTTTTAATTTAAGAGAATATAAGACTTAGTACATCTCTCTTTGTTGAATTTGAAATTGTGTATGTAGTGAGGATAGTTCAATAAATATCTTTTAAAAAAATGTCATATTAAAAATCAAATAGGTTTAATTTAACATTAAAAGTTAATTTAATTATAATATCTACTAATATTCTTTTTTTAATAAATACTTGAAGAATTTAGTGAATTATGTTGGAAAATAGATTGGGAACTATTATGTTTGATAGAAAAAAATTTTAAGGATTTTTTGTGTATTAATTTTTTTGGAAACTAAAATATCCTCTTTTAAAATCTTTGGAGATTGATTTGGGTAATTATTTCGCAAAAAATGAATTGATAACCGAGAAATAAAATTTTAAAGATGTTTTTATATATTAATTTTTTAGGATTAAAATGTTCGTTTTTAAAATTTTTAAAAATTAATTTAGATAATTGCTCTAAAAATAATAATTTAATTTAAAAATATCAAAATTTTTTCATTTTTATATAAAAATAATTTTATCTTTTATATTCTTAAATCATAACAAGTGTTCTTTTTAAAAAATCTTTGCATATAGAATAATAAGAATATAATTTTAAAAAATTATCAATGTAAAATAATTTTATATTTATATTTAATTATATAATATTATATATTTATATTACTAAAAATAACTATCTTTTATATTGATAGCATAAATAATCACAAAAAAAAATATGATTATACCAATTACATTGTAAATACATTAAAATTAAACTAAAAAAACTACTGTACAACTACGTCCTTCTCGCTGTATGGCTGCTGCATAATAATTAATTGCATGCTATATAATAAAAAATAATTAAATTAATTAAATCTGGATCCAATGCAAATGAAAGGAAGAAAGAAAGAAAGGGGAAAAATGGAAAAGGAAAATACCAGTTTGGAGTTTGGAGTTTGAAGAGAGAGAAGAGTGTATGTATCTGTCTACGCAACCTTTGTTTCTTGTTCTTCTCTCTCTCTCTCTCTCTCTCTCTCTCTCTCTCTCTCTCTCTCCTTTTTTGGATTGGCCAAATTCTATTCATCATATCTTCATCCTTCTTCAAATGCTCCCATACCCATTCTTCTTCTCCGCTTCTTCTCCCATGTGAGTTAACTTAACCCTCTTTCTTTCTCTCTCCTATCTCTTTCTAGTTTCTACAGATTCACTGTTACTACCCCATGTGAAAAAGACTTGTCTTTTATGGATCGTGGATCCCCATGTTGATCATGATGATGCTTGTTTTGTTTTTAACTTCTTATTGAAGAATCTATTATTTTTCTTTATTATTGATTGTCACATGATCTGGGTACCCACTACCAGTTGGGTTATTTTCAATTTTTTTATTTTTATCTTATGATGATGGCCATGTTTAAATCTGCATTGTAGTTGGAAAATTTTGCTCCTTGTTGATGTTGTTGCGGTTGTTCGATGAATGTGCTCACGTACTGTTTGCTTTTTTGCATCATCCAGAGTGGTCCATGATTTCGGCTTTCCTTGATTATGATGCCGATGCTTGGTTCGTGGATATTGACTCGTGATGATCACTGAGGTGATGCTGTAGTCTGTGATTATAATCTTTTATTGATGTGTGTGAATTTGACAGGGAGCTGGGATTATGATCTTTTCAAAAGTCATGGTCTTGAGTGGAGGGAGAGTTTAATTAGGAACTTTCTTTATATACATATATATACCCTAAAGGATGATGGATTTTCAGGCTAATATGCAGCCTGAATTGGGGAAATTGGAACAAATAGTTCATCAGTTTCTTTTGAAGAGCTTACATGTCATTTTGGACTCGAGGGTACCTTCATTGCACCAACATGATCGGAGTGGGGACCTGCCTATGGGGTCTCGTGTGAGGAGGAGCGACAAATGGTTTAACTTAGCATTAGGCGATCGGCCTGCTGCTCTAGATAATCTGAGTTTCTGGCACAGGAATTTGATGGATCAGATGATAATTGACATTATACTAGTTCATGAAGAGAATGGTTCTTCTGTTGAAACAGTAATAGAGAGGTGGGTTGTTCAGTATGAGCGTCCCCGGGTAATGGCTCCACAAACTGGTGACATTAGTGGCTCTTATAAGAAGACATACAAGAAGTCAATAGTATTGTTTCGTGCTCTTTATTCTCACATGAGGCTTCTACCGGCTTATAAGATATTTAGGAAGCTTAGTTCGTCAAGTCATACATGTAATTTTGATATTATTTACAAGGTCTCTTCATTTAGAGATCCATTCTCTCGGGCGGAGGATGTAGTGCTGGAAGAATACAGTTTCACTCCCATTGAGGCAACTCCAGGCCGCCTATGCATATCTGTGACCTACCGGACCAAGCTATCTGATTTCAACCTTGAGTGTTCGACATCGTTACCAACACAAATAATTACAGATTATGTTGGAAGTCCCCTTGCTGACCCTTTGAGGTCTTTCCCTGTCTCAGAAAAGGGTGTTCGTGCCACTTCATTTCCACTGAGAGGGATAGCACCTCCATCTTCTGCACCACTCGAGCGGCCGCATAGTTGGACTAGTGGCTTCCATAAGGCAGCACCTATGGTACAGAACCAGCAGTATGTTGGATCCCCACCAGTGTATCGTGCTCCTTCCAAGCCATATGATATCCCATCTTCACCAACCGATAGCCACGGTATCAGAATTCACAACTACAGAATGCATAGTCGACACAGGTCTACAAGTTATGACGAGTATCAACTGTCTCCCCCGTTCTCACCTTCACCGTCTCCATCATCACCAACATTCTTCAATGGTGGCGTTCCAATTCAAACACGTGTACGTTCTGAAACTGCCCCTGTAACTATACCTTACCCAATGATGGGCAAAAGCTCAAGAACACTTTCTCCTAATTTGTCAGATCATAGTAGAAATTCTTTGCCACCAATGTCCCCCAAAAGGAATTATGCTTCATCACAAGAATCTCCATCGGGAATCAGGTCATTTAGGAAACTAGAGTCTTCAAGGATTGGAGAGTTACATACTGGTGTCACAAATTATGCCGGTCAAAAGGTAACCTTGACCATACATACCTGCTGTTGAAGTTCAAATTAATTGTATTTTTGAAAATGTTTGATGAGTCTTTTATTGCTACATAGATTGCTAGAGATAACAAGGATGATTCAGGGCGGTTCTCAGGGTTGTTATCTTCAAGTGACTCACCACGGATTGGATTTTCCAGAAGCTCAAGTAGATTATCTTTTCAGGATGACTTGGAGGATGGTGACTTTTCGTGTCCCTTCGATGTTGATGATGTTGATACACCTGATGTCCAACCCAGGTACCTTGATAGACTCCGTTATCCACAACTAAGTCATAAACATGTTAAGCTTACTGTCAAAGAGAAATGAATACGTTTTTGTTTTAGTGGAACTACAATGTTTTGTAACTACAAATCCATCTAATTTAATCAGATATAGGCATAATCAGTTGCAGGATATATATCTATTTTCTTCGCTTCTATATCTGAATTTGTTGACTGGGGGAAAAGGATGTTCCTCTCTGAATTCTGAAGTATTTCCTAAGTTGGGTCAGAATAATGGTCAAGTTTCTTTCCTTTAAAAAAAAAAAAAAAAACTATCAAATATCTTTGGTTCCATTTCCCGATGCTTTTCTAGATCTCTTGGTTGCCTTTGCTTTTTCATATATTAGAACTAGGTCAAAGGCGAGTCTCCAGCTACATGCCCTGTACATAGCATCCATTACTTATGCTCAAATTCTTAGATGATGGAGAACGGGAAGGTTGATAATATAGATGCTTAGAGATTCTGTTTTAGCCTGCAATTTTGATATAATATTCTGTTTTTCATCTAATTCTGATATTTATTTTTTCCTTTGTGGTTTTCTGGGTAAATAGTCAGAGTAAGGATGGAAAGAATGTGTCAGAGATCGGTTCAACGTCACTCCCAATGTGCAAAAAATCACAAGACGCTGCTGTTGGTGTTCTTGTGCACATGCTTAGAACTGCACCGCCTTTGCGCCAAGACTCAAGTTGCTATTCGTCCCATTCTGTGAAGCCTGAACCTGAGGGAGGAGTTACTACTGCTTCTGGATTCTTCATGCCCCGGAAGACTGCCGATGCACTTGAAGAGCTCCGAAGTTACAAAGAGATGAGGGACCTCCTTCTTTCCAAGAGCGGAACTCGGATCCTAAACAAAGAATGAATCTTAAGCTATGCTGATAAACTGGTTCAAGACATAACACAACTTCTTTAGAGAAAGAAAAATGATCCAATAGATCTATGTACATATCCTGACTCAAATGTTGGCTAGAAACACCAAAAGTTTTTTCTTTTTTTTTTTTTTTTTATCATGGCCAAGATATGTCTAATTTGCTATCAGTGTTTGTAGACAATTATAGTTCTGAAATTAGGATGGTATATTTTGGAATGGTGGTTGATGAATTTCATTGTAAAGGTGCAAACACTGAACTGAAAACATATTCTATGGTTGAAAATAATGAAATGTACATTGTGTTTATTTTCTCTTATGATAGTTAGTCACACTGATTAATTGATTCTACCGATGGAATAACTTCTTGAACTATAGCTATATGTTGTAATCTTGAATTTAATGCTGGTTGACTTAAAGGAGTCACAAGTAGTATCTGCTTAACTATGGATTTTTTTTTTATTTTTCTTGTTTTCAATTCAATCTTTCTTTGTCTAAACAAATTTGAGGCATAGATTACGAATGTTGTAGACTTGATGTTAGAAACAATTTATCATGTCGTGCTTTATGTTAATTATGAAAGCCACTCCAACCATCTATCTAAATGATTAAAAATTTGCAATCAAGTTTAATAAATATATCGATCTTCTGTATAGCAAATTATGTTATATAAAGCAAACAGAGTCCTTTCTTGTTTGTCTTTATTTTAAAAGAGTGGCTATTGCCACTTGCTCTTAATTACTTTACCAATTTAATTAGCTTGTCTAAAAGGACTTTTTCTTTCTTTTTGTAATTGAAATGTTAATCAAATATTTAATACTAAGGTAAACCACTCAAATTTTCTGCATTATCAAATGACAAAAATATTTTCTAAAGATGTTAACAACAAAAATATCTTAAAAATATTTTAAAATTAAATAAAATTATTCAACGATTAAATATATATTCTCAAAAATAATTTTAAAAATCAAATTTTCATTTTTTTTTTTTTTGCAAACATAATAAAAAAATTTTATCTTTAAAATTTAATAACTTTAAGCTAAGTGGATATTTTTTTAATAATTTTTTTTGTCAGTGGCATAAAATAATTTTTAAAAATAAAAATAATAATAAATTAATAATGTTGTAAAGTAAATGACCATTTGTACCCATGAAATATGCAAACGCTGACAAATGTATCTATAAAAAAAAAAAATTCACCTTGTAACCACGAAAAAGGACTTCTGTATGCTAGAAGTACCCTGACGTTAGTTACGCACTTGG
This sequence comes from Arachis ipaensis, assembly GCF_059453495.1. Lineage (NCBI taxonomy): Eukaryota > Viridiplantae > Streptophyta > Magnoliopsida > Fabales > Fabaceae > Arachis > Arachis ipaensis. The sequence goes on from NC_142442.1 coordinate 32,459,048, forward strand.
TCCATTAGTATCCGAACCTACGTGGCAATAAAACCCCTCCAAATCTATCTACGTGTAACCCAATTTTTTTATTAAGAAATGGGAAAAAACACTCTTACACGCCCCTCTGTGCCTAGCAGAGCTCTGTTGCAGTTGCCACTACCATCCTAAATCAGAGAAGAAGATCAAAGCACCTCCATAAGACAGTTTTCTAGTTTAATCAAGTCGTTGCTTCACTACCCGTAATCCACCGTAGTTGTAAGCATATCGCCATCCACTACCCATAGCCCACTGATGTATGAAATTAGAACTCGCACAACTTAACCGCCAAGAGCATCGGGTCATCCAAGTAATACCTCAGCTGAGTGAGGGTCGATCCCACAAGGATTGTCGGACTGAGCAAGCAATGGTTGTCCTGTTGGACTTAGTCAGGCAAACAGTAAAAGAGAGTTGTTGTTGTTGTTGTTGTAACGCAAAGAACAAATAACAAGAAAATAAAGAAAACAAATAAAGGTTTGGTGTAGAAACAATATAAGAAATAGTTAAGGTCTCGAAGATGTTTATCATTCTGGATTAAAATATCTTACCAACTATTTTAACAATGAATGATTCATTCTATGTCAAACCATAAGTGATTAAACCCTAATCTCTTAGTAATTTAATCTCCTATAATCTTCATCAAACGCCACTCTCGTGGTCACTCAATTCCGATTAGAGGGCTAAGTTCAGAAAACTAGTTTAACACCACAAAAACCCTAATTACCCAAAGCTAACAGAATTTTATGTCACATATCCTAATTAGTTTATGTAATTAGCAATTTAGGAGGAATTTGTTTTCAAGCTGTAGTTCAAGCGAGATAACTCTCTCGAGAATCACAAGAATTCACATAGAAAAGGTTCATATTCTCATTCCACCCAATTCATAAGATTAAGAACAAAAACAATCCTTAGAATTGAATCAAAATATTAATTAAAATAGAAGAATAATAGTTCTAATCCATATAAATAAACAGAACTCATAACCTTAACTAGGAGGTTTAGTTGCTCATACTTACAGAGAAAATAGAAAATTGCCGTCTAATAACGCTTGATGCGAGCCCCCTCTAGAAAGGGTTGGCGGCACAAATTTCCACACTTCGTATAACTGAACCAGCAAGTACGCTGGGTCATCCAAGTAATACCTGAGCGAGTCAGGGTCGATCCCACGAGGATTGTGGTTTGAAGCAAGCTATGGTTATCTTGTAGATCTTAGTCAGGCAAATAAAAGAGGTAGGTTTGTTGTTTTAAACGCATAAAAGAGAATAAAGAGAACTTAACTAGGTTGATATGTTTATAATGATAAAAAGATGGTTAAGGCTTGGAGATGCTTTGTTCTTCTGGATAGCTCTGGTTTTATTGTCTTCTTCAACTATGAATGATTTCTTCTATGGCAGCCTGTATGTGATCAACACTGGTTGAGAGGTCGCCAATACTCCTCCAGATCTGAACCTCAGGGTTAGTGTGGATCCATTCTGATTGAGGGTGAAGCTCCTGCAGTCCATTCTCCTTAATGATCCTACTCAAAACGCTACAGACAAGGTCGAATCTTCCATATCAGAGAATGCTGCGCCTTTGGGTTCTAGCCTCTACCATAAAGACTCTAATCTCCCCATACATTGGCTGAACTGATGTTTCGAGAAGTCCCCAATGAAGTCGTGGATTAGCCATCTAAGAGATGTATAATCAAGCTAGTGGTTCATCATTGTCCGATGAAAGACGCACTCTGAACCCATGTAGAATGAGATAACCTTGTTCCAGTTCAACGCATTTGACGATTAGATTCTTGCCGGTAAAGAAATTCACAAATATAATCGTGTTGTAAGTATAGTTCTAAACCAATAGAGAATCCTTTCGTACAAAAATTTGGTTGTCACAAGTAACAAAACCCAATAAAATTTGTAACCGAAGTATTTAAACCTCGGGTCGTCTCTCAAGAAATTACAGGGAAGTATGATTTATTATTGGTTATGGAAAAAGTATATTTTGTTTTGGGTTTTTAAAATAAGGAACAAGTAACTTAAATGACAAGAAAATAAATTAATAATTAGAAAATCTCTTGGCAAGGTATGAGAATTGGAAATCATATCCTAGTTATCCTTATCAGGTGTGATGAGAATTGGATTTTGCTCCCACTTAGTTAACCCTTACTAAATAAAGAAAAGTCAAGTGGACTAATTAACTTGATTCCTCAAGTCCTAGTCAACTCCTATGGAAAGACTAGCTTTAGAGGGATCCAAATCAATCAGCAATCCCAATTTCCAATCAACTGCTGAGTTTGATAACTCAAGTGTCACCAATTACTCAACCAAAGACAAAAGGGAAGAAAATCTACTCGAATGAAAATAATTTGGATTAATTAGAAGCATCAATAACATAAATTAAAGAAAGCAATCATAAATCTGAAATACCTCAATATGTATTAATTAAGAAAATCAATCCTAACATGGAGTTCATAAACCAAATTGAAAAGATAAATAACAATTAAAGTAATAAAATAAATAAAAGTAGAAAATAAATTAAAGGAACATTGAACCTGTGATTGAAAAGAAGTAGCCTAATCATAATAGAAATCCTAAATCCTAATCCTAATCCTAAATCCTAAGAGGGAGGAGAGAGCCTCTCTCTCTAAAAGCTATATCTAAACCTAAAATTATGAATTATGAATGTTGTATTCTGAATGAATGGATTTTCCCACTTTATAGCCTCTAATATGTGTTTTCTGGGCCGAAAACTGGGTCAAAAACAGCCCAAAAATCACTGGGGGCGAAATCTGCCACGCTGGTTTTTTGTCACTGCGATGCGTGTGCGTGAATTATGCGTGCGCGTTGCCTAGCTGTATGGCCACTATGACAAATTATATATATCATTTCGAAGCGCCGGACGTTAGCTTTCCAACGCAACTAGAACCGCCTCATTTGAACCTCTGTAGCTCAAGTTATGATCGATTTAGTGCGAGAGGGTCAGGCTGGACAGCTCAGCAATTCCTTCAATTTCTTGCATTCCTTCCACTTTTGCATGCTTCCTTTCCGTTCTCCAAGCCATTACTGCCTTGTAATCCCTGTAATCACTTAACGCACATATCACGGCATCTAATAGTAATAAGAGAGGATTAATATTAGCAAATATAAGGCCAAAGAAGCATGTTTTCAATCATAGCACAAAATTAGGAAGGAAAATGTAAAACCATGCTAATTGTATGAATAAGTGTGAGAATAATGGATAAAATCCACTAGATTAAGCACAGGATAAACTATAAAATAGGAGTTTATCAACCTCCCCACACTTAAATATTAGCATGTCCTCATGGTAAGCTCAAGAGAAGCTATAAGAGAGTGAAGGGGAATGGTAGAAAGTATGTAATGCAATCTATCTATATGAATGCAACTACATGCAAAATGTTTCTACATACTTGGTTAAAAGTAAATAAACCTTTCAAGAACAAATATGAACTGGATTTCACTAATTCAAATCACAAAATAAAGTACAAGTAAACTTGCAGAAGAAAATAACTTATGAAAGCCGGGAACAAAGAATCGAGCATCGAACCCTCACTGGAATTGTATACACTCTAATCACTAAAGTGGTTAAGGTTCGACTCTCTCAATTCTCTACTAACCTTGCTTTCTAAAGCTTGCTTTTCTTCTACCAATCAACAAAAATTTAATGCATAAATACACATATCAAGAGGTCTTTTTAAGGGTTGTAATGGGATTAGGGTCAAGGTAGGATTGTATTTGGCCAAGTGGACTAAAATCTGAATCCTTAATTAACTTAAACTTTTCACCTAACTTTAGACAATTCATGTAATAATAATACCACATCTAACTATCCATTAACCATGTTTTCCACATATTCATGCATCCTAATTTCGAGTACAGTACATATGCATTGCTTTCACCATTTACTTTGGAGCATTTTGTCCCCTATTACTTATTTGCTCTTTTTCTTTTCTTTTTCTCTTTATATATATATATATATATATATATATATATATATATATATATATATATATTCTCTTTTTTTTTTCAATGCATATGATTAAGGTATTAAATGCATAAACATGTTATTAACATTCTTGTTCATATTTTCTCAAGAATACACAACACCCAATTCTCAAACCAAATATTAGCAAACCCAATTTCTCCACACTTAATTCGTGAGCACTGTCACTAGTCTAAGCAAACCAAGGATTCAAATTAAGGATATTATTGTTTTCCGCTTAGAGTTAGTGATGAACTAAAGTAAAGAATAAAAGGGGTAAAATAGGCTCAAATTAGTTTGCAAAGGATAATGAGAGGGTAAGGCCATATGGGTATGTAAGCTCAGTGAAACAAGGCCTCAATCACATAAGTGTATGCATACATTAAACAATGGAAATATAAAATTAAGCAAGACAAATATCACAATTTTAGAGAGAAAAACACACACCAAAAATAAACTATTGATTGATAAAATACAACCAATCAAATAGGCTCAAAATCTCACTGATTTTGTGTGTTTGAGCTCTAAACCATGTTCCAAAATAATATTTCTTCAAACAAGTTTATCAAAAATTTTAAATCAAATTAGTGAAATGTTATAAAAAGTTTCTTGAAAAAAAAATATTACTTTAACCAAGTGGTAAAATATGCACAAAATCAAACAAATATGCAATCAAACATGCAAATGCAACAATGAACAAACAAAGAAAATAAAATATTGGTGTTGAGAAGAAGGTGACTAACCCACGAAAGTCGGTATCGACCTCCCCACACTTAAAGATTGCACCGTCCTCGGTGCATGCAGAGATGTACAAGTGGACGGACTGCTACAACTGATGCTCTTTTTGTTCATTTCCTTGCCGGTAGTTTGGGAGTAGCTTTCTCTTTACCTTTCTTGGTGGCCATCCTGAAAGGAAAAAGGTAAGTACTTTTAAAACTTCAAGGGTTAGAGCAAGGAAGAGGTTAGGATATGTGATAATCAATGCACGGTAAAGAAGGATGTCGTTAACACATGGTCATGACTACATGTGAAAAGTTCATCAATGGAAATATAGCAAGTGCAGGTGATGACAATTAAATGCAAGATGTTTATTGGCATGCCGGCAAGGGCATGAGTAGCATAGATCAAGCATTCAATGTCCAAGTTAGATTATCAACTCTTTCAAACTAACAATCTGTTTGTATTGACAATTATATTTAATCAATAAAATATAAAAGGGATTTTGTGAAAAACAGGCATTAGAGTAGTAGAATAGAATAATTTAAAAATAATGCACAATGCCATACGGCTTTTTTACAAACACTTAGCATGCATGGTAAATATGTTATGGAAAGTATTAAATTGAACATGCAAGCAACCCTTTAAGAAGTAATATTAATTGTCAAACAATTTCTTAATATATTCACAAGCAAAAATATAGAAGAAAACAATTATCCAAATAAATTTCTAACACAAATAAAAACAATATAAAAAGAAAAAGAAAGAAAAAGAAAACATAGATAATGAAAGTAAAAGGAAAAGAAGACATAAATAAAAATAATAAAGGAAAAGTAAAAAGTAAAGAAAGAAAGAAAAGAACTTTGATAATGGATGTGAAAAATAGGGAAGGGAAAAAGTGAAGAGTGAGAAAGAATAAAGAAGGAAGAAGAAATAAGAAAGAAATAAGAAGGGAAAGAAAAGATTTGGATTTGGGGAAGAAAAAATAAGATATTTGGCAGATCTAGATAAGCTGTGCGTCGCATGTGACGCGGATGCGTGGAGCAGGCGATCGCGTGGTTGGCGATATTCTCAAGTGACGCGGACGCGTGGGGCACGCGTTTGCGTGGTAGGGCTTGTGCTTCTAGCACAATTCCAGCCCCACTCCATCATAACTTGCTGCCATACACCCATTTACGTTGATTTTGCAGGGTCACGTGTGCGTGTAGGTGACACGTACGCGTGGAGGGCTAGTTTTGCAAACGATGCAGACGCGTCAGGGACGCATTCGCGTGAACGCGTTGGTGCCTAAGGCACGCCTCCAGCCACGCTCCCGTGTGACTTTCTGTTCAATTCTCTTTTCTTCCGAATGCACGTATGACGCGAGCGCGTCAGTGACGCTTGCGCGTCGCGTGCTCTCTTTTTTTTTATGCAGAATGCAAAATGCAGAATACAAATGACTATGCAGAATTATGAATAAAAACGAATAAAAATAAAATAAAATAAAATAAAACTAAGAACAAAAAGGAAAGAATATACCATGGTGGCTTGTCTCCCACCTAGCACTTTTAGTTAAAGTCCTTAAGTTGGACATTTGATGAGCTCCTTATTATGGTGGCTTGTGCTTGAACTCATTCAGGAATCTCCACCAATGTTTGTGATTCCAGTGGCCTCTGGGATCCCACACTAGTTGCATAAATCCTTCAAGAAAGTTAAAGCAAGTGACAAGGCCCTACGAGTGTTGATTGCCAGAATGAATTCCGGGGTCCCAAACCTTGCTTTTGCACCCGTCTTCTTGTTGATCATTATGATTCCATCCGGGTGGTGAACAGTCAAAATTCTTACGGAGATATCCAAACAATTTTCTAGACCCATTCAGTTGAGCTTTACACCAACATTTGCATTTAAACTTTGAGCTTTCTACCATATTGAATCTTTCATGATGACTCCTACTACTAACCATCTCCCTCTTACTCTTAAAGCCACAAAGAGCTCTAAGTTGACCATCTGTCTCAAGTAAACCATATTCAAGTGGAATGAGAAAGCTAAGGGATATGAATTTTACCCACTTAAATGTTATATTGGATGGTAATGGCTTTGGGGGGGAGGTCTCCAACAGCTTTGGCAAGGTGATTTCAAGTTCCACTCCCTTGTGCTCTTCTTTGACAACTTCCACCTCTTTGCAAGCTTCTTTAATTTCAACCTCTTCCTCTTGGTAGCTTTTTTCCAATTGAATCTCTTCTTCATTGCTTACCAAGGGCATGGGAGGTTGTGCTTCTTTTTCTTTGATCTCCAAGTCTAGTCCAATGGGAGAGGGTTCAATTGTAGATAAGAATTTCTCAATGATTGAATCCATCTCTTGATCATCCCCTTCAAAGTCTTCAACCATGATATGCCTTGGAGGTTGTACACCCTCCTCAACATCAATTTCAAACGTCTTGGAAGGAGGCTCTAGGACTTGACTTTCCCATGGAGGTTCAGCATTTTCTAAGTCTTCAACCGCTTCTTCCTCTTCAATAATTATGGCTTCCTCCAGTTGTTCTAGTACAAAATCAAACTGCTCCTTGATGTCTTCCACTTCATGACAATTTTTCTCAAAGGTCTCTACTATCTCTACCTTTTGGGTCTCCTCTTGCTTCTCTTAAAATATGGCTTCGTGAAGCCGATCCATTGCATCCCTAAGACGATCCATTCTCTATTGCTCCATGTCAACAGTATAGTTGGTATCATCTTACTCTTGGATTGGTGGGCATGGATATTCTTCCATAGAGGGTGGTGGTGCACCAGAGCTTGAGGGCTGAGTATTCGAGGTAGAGGATTGGTCCATGCGAGATATAAGAGCTTGAAGAGTAGAGGTGAGACTAGTGATAGAGGCAAGTGTGGTATGAAGCTCTGTTTGTCCTTGGTGAATAACACCAAGGGTGTTGTCATCTAGTGGAGGTTGGGGTGGATAAGGGTTAGGGTCATATGGAGGTGAATGGAGTAAAGGAGCTTGTGAGTTTGGTGGTTCAAAGGTGTGTTGGGGAGGTGGTTCATTGGCATATGATGAGGCTTGTTGGTAACTATAAGGGGGTCCACCATATCTATCATCTTAGTACGCACCTCGGAATGGCTCTTGACCATAGTAATTTGGTAGGGGTTGGTTGTCACGAAGAGGTCCACCATAACTATTGTCTTGGTATGCATTGTAGAATGGTCGTTGTCTATGGTATCTTGGAAGGTGTTGTTGCTGAAAGGGTTAATAAGATCCTCGTGGCTCCTTCCATCTTTGATTATTTTGACCTTGATGCATGTTCCTGTTATAGCTTCCATTCCTTACAACAACATTAGAACCAAACTCAAAGCGACGGGGGTGAGAACTCATAGTATCTAATAAAAATTAAAACAAAAATAAAAACAAATAAACAAGCAAAAGAAAATATTTATAATAACCAATAATAAGGCACACAATTTCAATTCCCCGGCAACGGCGCCATTTTGACGATTAGATTCTTGTCGGTAAAGAAATTCACAAATATAATCGCGTTGTAAGTATAGTTCAAAACCAACAGAGAATCCTTTCGTACAAAAATTTGGTTGTCACAAGTAACAAAATCCAATAAAATTTGTAACCGGAGTATTTAAACCTCAGGTCGTCTCTCAAGGAATTGCAGGAAAGTATGATTTATTATTGGTTATGGAAAAAGTATATTTTGTTTTGGGTTTTTAAAATAAGGAACAAGTAATTTAAATGACAAGAAAAATAAATTAATAATTAAAAAATCTCTTAGCAAGGTATGAGAACTGGAAATCCTATCCTAGTTATCCTTATCAGGTGTGATGAGAATTGGATTTTACTCCCACTTAGTTAACTCTTACTAAATAAAGGAAAGTCAAGTGGACTAATTAACTTGATTCCTTAAGTCCTAGTCAACTCCTATGGAAAGACTAGCTTTAGAGGGATCCAAATCAATCAGCAATCCCAATTTCCAATCAACTGCTGAGTTTAATAACTCAAGTGTCACCAATTACTCAACCAAAGCCAAAAGGGAAGAAAATCTACTCGAATGAAAATAATTTAGATTAATTAGAAGCATCAATAACAAATTAAAGAAAGCAATCATAAATCTGAAATACCTCAATATGTATTAATTAAGAAAATCAATCCTAACATGGAGTTCATAAACCAAATTGAAAAGATAAATAACAATTAAAGTAATAGAATAAATAAAAGTAAAAAATAAATAAAAAGAACATTGAACCTGTGATTGAAGAGAAGTAGCCTAATCATAATAGAAATCCTAAATCCTAATCCTAATCCTAAATCCTGAGAGAGAGGAGAGAGCTTCTCTTTCTAAAAGCTACATCTAAACCTAAAATTATGAATTATGAATGTTGTATTCTGAATGAATGGATTCTCCCACTTTATAGCCTCTAATCTGTGTTTTCTGGGCCAAAAACTTGGCCAGAAACAGCCCAGAAATAACTGGGGGCGAAATCTGCCACATTGGTTTTTCGTCACTACGATGCGTGCACATAAATCACGCATGCGCGTCGTTTAGATATATGGATACTATAGCAAATTATATATAATTTCGAAGCCCCGGATGTTAGCTTTCCAACGCAACTGGAACCGCCTCATTCGGACCTCTGTAGCTCAAGTTATGATCGATTTAGTGTGAGAGAGTCAGGCTGGACAGCTCAGCAATTCCTTCAATTTCTTGCATTCCTTCCACTTTTGCATGCTTCCTTTCCGTTCTCCAAGCCATTCTTGCCTTGTAATCCCTGTAATCACGTAACGCATATATCACGGCATCTAATGGTAATAAGAGAGGATTAATATTAGCAAATATAAGGCCAAAGAAGCATGTTTTCAATTATAGCACAAAATTAGGAAGGAAAATGTAAAACCATGCTAATTGTATGAATAGGTGTGAGAATAATGGATAAAATCCACTAGATTAAGCACAAGATAAACCATAAAATAGGGGTTTATCAGCATTCATAATGATGAAGAACGAAGATACATCTTAGAATCGAGAATCAAACACGGATTAAAAAGAAATAGTAATACTTTAATTGATCCATAAAACTCACCAGAGCTCCTCCCCTCAACCTAAGAGGTTTAGAAACTCATACTAATAGAGAATATAATGTAAATTCCGAAATATGCTAGAATTCTGTCTAGCTATGTGATCTTCTCCCTTAAATACTAAACTAATGACTAAGGATTACATAAAAAGGGTAAAACAGTCTTTTAGTGCTAAAATCCACTTCTGGGGCCTACTTGGTGAGTTTTTGGACTGAGCTTTGATGAGATCCACGTGCTAGGAGGCCTCTAGGGCATTGAACGCTGGCTAGGGGGTCTTTTATAGGCATTGAACGCTGGTCTCTTCTCCTTTGGGTGCTAGACGCCAGAATAGGGCAGAAGGCTGGCGTTGGACGCCAGTTCTGGGACTTCAATTCTGAAGCAAAGTATGGACTATTATATATTTTCGGAAATCTCTGAAAGTTAGCTTTCCATAGCCATTAAGAACGCTCCATTTGGACTTCTGTAGCTCCAGAAAAGTTCTTTCGAGTGCAGAGAGGTCAAATCTAAACAACATCTGCAGTTCTTTCTCTGCCTCTGAATCAGACTTTTGCTCCAACTCCTCAATTTCAGCCAGAAAATACTTGAAATTGCATAAAAATACACAAACTTAAAGTAGAATCCAAAAATGTAAATTTTACACTTAAACCTATGAAAACTTAATAAAACTTAAACAAAACATACTAAAAACTATACGAAAATGATGCAAAAAGTGTATAAAATATCTGCTCATCAAGGGTGCATCTTATTTCTTAAATACTAACCTAATAATAAATGCTAGACCTAAAAAAATAAGATATTATTTGTAAATAAAAATTTCAAAAAGAAAATAAAATAAGCTAAGAAGTGCTAAATCCACTTGAGAGGCCTAAAGATGAGTGATTCGGGCTACTACTAGCGTTTAACGCCAATAATGGGCGTTAAACGTCCCAAAGGGGGTCAAAATTCGTGTATGCTGAGGTCCCCTACGGGCGTTCAGCACCGGGTGGGCGTTCAACGCCGGCAGGGGGGAGTTTCTAGCGCTGGTTTTGTTCCTATTAGGCGCTAAACACCAGGCTTGACGTTTAGCGCCAGTTTTAGCAGTGATTCCAGAAGAAAAGTATAAGCTATTATATATTGTTGAAAATATTAGGGATCAAGGGTATGATGATGCTAGCAATATGCGGAGTGAGTGAAATGGTTTGCAAGCTTTATTTTTTAAAGATTCTCCACAAGCATATTATGTACATTGTTTTGCTCATAGGTTACAATTAGCACTAGTGGCAGCTTCAAGATAGGTACCTCAGATTCATGAATTTTTTTACTCAATTAAAATCTATTGTCACTATTGTTAGTACTTCTTCAAAAAGACATGATCAATTACAAGAAGTTCAAACAATTGAAAATGCAAACTTGGTTGCTCAAAATGAATTAGAAACAGGCCAAGGTGCGAATCAAATAAGCACTTTACAAAGAGCTGGGATACTCGATAGAACTCTCACTTTAATTCTATTTGTAGTTTGGTAAAAATATTCATTGCTACCAACATTGTTCTTAATAATATCATTGAAGACGGAACAACTTATGCACAAAGTGGTGAGGCTTATAGTGTTAGTAAAATATTATTGTCATTTGAATTTGTTTTCACTTTGCACTTGATGAAAGAGATTATGGAAATCACTAATGTTCTTTGCCAAGCACTGCAACAACAATCTCAAGATATTCTTAATGCAATGCATATTATTTCTACACTGAAATTACTTCTTCAACAATTAAGAGATGGTGGATGGTGCAATTTTCTTGCAAATGTTAAAAATTTTTGTGAAAAGTATGAACTTGAAGTCCCTAATATAAGTACACAATATGTTTTGGAAGAGGTCGATCTCGTCAACCAAGTGTGACAGTTGAGCATCATTATCGAATAGATGTATTCTTGGCAACAATTAACTCACAGATACAAGAGCTGAATAGTAGATTGAATGAGCAAACAATAGAGCTTTTGACTTTGAGTTGTGCTTTGGATCCTAAGGACAATTTCAAATCATTTAACATTGAAGAAATTAGCAAGTTAGCAGAGAAGTTTTATCCTCTTGATTTTTCTTCTAATGAGCTAAATATTTTGAAATCTTAGTTGCAACATTATCAACATGATATACCAAATCATTTGAAAGGCATTGGTACACTTTTTGAATTGTGCAACAAGTTGCAAGAAACAGAAAAATTAAGAACTTATCACATGGTTGATAGATTAATACGTCTTGTTTTGACTTTACCAATGTCTTCAGCAACAACAGAAAGAGCTTTTTCAGCAATGAAAATTGTTAAGACAAGACTCCGAATTAAGATGGCTGATGAATTTCTTACAGACAATTTAGTCATCTATATATAGAAAAAGAATTAGCAGCTATTTTTGACACAAATTCAATAATAGATAATTTTGAAAATAGAACAAAACGTCGATTAGCCTCTTGATGATACAAAATTGTAAGTGGTAACTTTATATATATTATTGTCTTACTTTGATTGAGATTATATATTTAATTTTTTAAAATTTTATCATTAGAAATAGTAATATAAAATATTTTTAGTAAATTATTAAACACGCCCCCTAAATAATTAGTCTAGCTCCGTCCCTGGAAAAAGTAATAAATGGAGGTCTCTCTCAACTGGAGATGATGTTGGAAATGTGGACGAAGTGCAGTGTTTACTTGTAAAAGTTAGTGTGGATTTGGAAAAGAGAACATGCAGCTGTAGACTGTGGCAATTGGCTGGCCTCCTTTGTAGGCATGTATGTGTTGTCCTGGCTTATCAGAACAGAAGACCTGAAGAGTTTGCTCATCACTGGCTAATCATGGGCCCATATAATACAAACTATTAGTATTCAATGCTTCTAGTTCTAAGCCAAGATTGGAAAAAGCTAGACATGCTACCTATTTTGCCACCTCGCTATAGAAACTCTATTGGGAGACCTTTCCTCAAGAGAGACAAGAAGAATGATGGCCCTGCTGTAGTTCTTGACCTTCATAGAATAAAGAAGAGATACGGAATTATTGTCTACAAATACTGTCTTGAGGTACCTTAAATCAATGTACAATTTAGCTTAGCAAGTTGATGTTGTTTGCAATTAACTATATTGTTTGCAACTAAAATTATGTTATTAAAATTACATATTTTGATTGCAGCCTGGTCACAATAAAAGGAGTTGTAAAAAAAAAGCAATTGTTGGAGGGAGTGGTGCACCTCAGGAGCATGTAACTACGGAGGATGAAGATCTTGATCTTTTAGTCGAAATGTATTGGAAAAAACCTTAAAAGCTACAGATGCTGAAGTAGCAGGCATTGGCGAGGGAAGTGATTCAGCAAACCCACACGCCGTAGTTGTAAGTGCCATTTCATTTAATGCACATTTCATTTGTCATTAACTATGTAACACCCTGCAAATATGTAATCTATTGCTTCTTGTATCAACTCTAGAAAACTCAACCAAATCCCCCACCAAACCCTTTAGCAACCAAAAAGCTTGTTAAAAGGAGAAATGTTAAGAGACCTCCTCCAAATGCTCCGTCATCTACCAGACCTCCCTCTACAAGCCACCCACAACCAACCCAAAAACAACACCCATGGTTACACCCCCAAATAATGCAAGGTGTTAGTGCTGGCATTACCACATGTTTTATGCAATTTATGCCTACAACTGGTGCAACATCAACTATTAGAGGCAGAGGAACAATGGTCAGAGGTAGCAAAACATCAACTATTAGAGGCTGGTGCACGAAATTAAACTCCGCACAACTGAACCGGAAAGTACACCAGGTCGTCCAAGTAATACCTCAGGTGAGTGAGGGTCGAATCCCACGGAGATTGTCGGATTGAGCAAGCAATGGCTATCTTGTAGATCTTAGTCAGGTGATTAGAACAGATGGTTGTTTGTTGAACGCATAAATGAAAAGTAACGGAAATAAAATACCAGTTTAGTGTGAAAGCAATAATAGATAATCAGTTAAGGCTTCAGAGATGTGTAGTTTTTTTGGATTAACTTTTCTCACTGTCTACTTCAACAACGAATGATTCATTCAATGGCAACCATAATTGACAAACTCATGTAGCATCCTCATCAAGTTAGTCTCTTCTAAACCATAGCAGTCAACCATATTTGAGCAACTCATGTAGCATCCTCATCAAGTTAACTCATGGCTTCCCACTATAGCCGAAGGTGAAGCACTAAGCAATCCACTCATAGTTACGGACAAACTCTCGGGCGTCCTTAAAGAGTGTTGACCAGTAGAAGGCACTCTGGAGAACCTTGGTGGCTGTTTGCTCACCTCCAAAATATCCTCTATATTCTGAGCCATGGCAACGCCATAGGATTTTCTGTGCTTGCTCTTCAGACACACACCGGCGGATTATGCCGTCCGAGCATCTTTTAAAGAGGTATGGTTCATCCCACAAGTAGTACCTTGTGTCATGCATGAGTTTTCGAGCTTGTTGTCTACTGTATTCCTTGGGGATGAACCTTATGGCTTTGTAGTTTGCAATATTTTCAAACCAAGGGGCTATTCGAATTGCAAAGATTTGCTCATCAGGAAAGGTTTCAGATACCTCAGCAGGGGAATGGAAAGTTCCTGCTACTGGTTCAATTCGAGATAAGTGTCAGCCACCTAATTCTCTGATCCTTTTCTGTCTCTGATTTCTATGTCAAACTCTTGCAGGAGTAGCACCCATCTTATCAGCCTTGGCTTAGAATCCTACTTGGTGAGGAGATATTTGAGAGCAACATGGTCAGTGTAGATAATGACCTTAGATCCTATCAAATAAGATTTGAATTTGTCAATGGCATAGACCTCTGCAAGTAGTTCCTTTTCTGTGGTGGTGTAATTCCTTTGTGCATCATTTAGGACATGACTAGCGTAATAAATGACATGCATGAGCTTATCATGTCTCTATCCCAGAACTACACCAATGGTATATTCACTGGCATCACACATCAGTTCGAATGGCAAGTCCCAGTTGGGTGCAGAAATGATGGGTGCAGAGATAAGCTTGGCCTTTAGAGTTTCAAAGGCAGGCAGGCACTCCTTGTCAAAAACAAATAGAGTGTCAGTGGCCAACAAGTTGCATAGGGGCTTTGCAATTTTCGAAAAGTCTTTTATGAACCTCCTATAAAATCCTGCATGTCCTAGGAAACTCCTGATTGCTTTAACATTAGTGGGTGGTGGTAATCGCTTAATTACTTCTACCTTAGCAGGTTTGTCTCTTTCGTTTCAAGACTAGGGCCAGATGGTCAAGGTAGGATTCAAATGAATCTCTAAAGACAGAGAAGTCATCCATGAATACTTCAAGAAACTTCTCCACCATATCTGAGAAAATGGAGAGCATACACCTCTGAAAGGTTGTAGGTGCATTGCATAGGCCAAATGGCATTCTCCTGTAGGCAAACACGCCATATGGGCATGTGAATGCTGTCTTTTTTTTGTCCTGAGGATCTATTGTAATTTGATTGTAACCCGAATAGCCATCCAGGAAGTAGTAGAATGCATGACCAACCAGTATCTCTAGCATCTAATCTATAAATGATAAAGGAAAATGATCCTTTCTGGTGGCATTATTGAGTCTCCTATAGTCAATACACATACGCCACCCTGTAACTGTTCTTGTGGGAATCAATTAATTTTTTTCATTATGAACCACTGTCATTCCTCCCTTCTTAGGTACAACTTGGAGAGGGCTCACCCAGGGGCTGTCTGAAATAGGATAAATAATCCCAACCTCCTATAGTTTCATGACTCCCTTTTGCACTACTTCCTGCATAGCTGGATTCAGTCGCCTTTGTGGTTGTACCACAGGCTTGGCATCATCTTTCAGCCGAATCTTGTGCATGCATCGAGTTAGACTAATGCCCTTAAGGTCACTTATAGTCCACCCAAGAGCTGTCTTATGGGTCTTTAGCACTTGGAGTAGTGCTTCTTCTTCTTCTTGTGGTTCTAAAGCAGAGCTTATAATCACAGGGTAAGTATCCCTATCTCCTAGAAATGAATATTTCAAGGATGATGGTAATGGCTTGAGCTCGAGTTTGGGAGGCAAATCCTCTTCTTTAGGAGCTTTTATAGTCTCCTTCATTTCTTCTGGTGCCTCCAGATCAGACTGTGCATCATAAAAGATGTCATCTAGCTCTTCTTTGAGTCTCTCAACTATGTTCACCTCTTCCACCAGGAAATCAATGATGTCAATGATCATGCATTCCTCTAGGATGTCTGGATGCTGCATAGCTTTGACAGTATTCATCACAAATTCATCTTTATTGACTCTTATGGTTACTTCCCCTTTCTGAACATCAATGAGGATCCGTCCTGTAGCTGGGAAGGGTCTTCCTAGAATGAGGGATGCACTCTTGTGCTCATCCATTTCTAGCACCACGAAGTCTGTAGGGAAAGTAAAGGGTCCAACCCTAACAATCATGTCTTCCACCACACCTAGTGGAAACTTGATAGAGCCATCAGCTAACTGAAGGCATATGCGGATTGACTTGACTTTTTGAGTCAAGCAGAGTTTCTTTATTAATGATGCAAGCATTAGGTTAATGCTTGCTCCAAGATCACATAGGGCTATCCTTGTGCAGGCGTCCCCTAGGGTGCATGGTATCATGAAGCTCCCAGGATCCTGAAGCTTCTCTGGTAAGTTCTTCTGGATTACTGCACTGCATTCTTCAGTGAGGAGGACTATTTCTACCTCTCTCCAATCCTTCTTGTGACTTAATCTTTCATGAACTTAGCATAAGAAGGTATCTATTCAAGAGCTTCTGCAAAAGGAATCTTGATCTCTAATGTCTTGAGATAGTCTGTAAAGTGGGCAAACTGTTTATCTTTTTCTGCTTGATGGAGCTTTTGGAGAAATGGCATCTTGGTCCTGTACTCATCAACCTTAGTTGATGTATGTTGAGTACCTGCAGTACTGGAAAAGGGGTTACTGGCTTGCTTAGGAGGGGTGTTATCAGCACTTGCATGTGTCTGATCACCCCTGCTTGGGTATTCAACGCCCTTGCTGCCCCCTTCCTGGCGTTCAACGCCAGGAGTGCTGCCCCTTCCTTGGTGTTCAACGCTAGAAGTACCCCCTTCTGGGCGTTGAACGCGAATGACATTCCTCCATGGGTGTTCAACGCCCTCAAAGGTGCCTTGGACTGTAGTTTGGTTATCCTCTGTCCGCTTTTCCTCCCCTTGTCTCCTGTTGTTCTGAGGCTGGGTATTCAAGGTTTTCCCACTCCTCAGTTGGATAGCCTGACATTCTTCTCTTATCGGTTCAGAAAATTGTTGCCTTGCTTGACTCAACTGCTTCTCTATATTCCTCTTGGAGGCTTGAGTCTCCTGCAACACCTCCTGCAATTCCTGCATCTGTTGCCTGAGGAAGAGAAACTGCTGGGTTAAATTTACACCCTGTTCTAGAGAGTCAGATTCAGTAGACACTGTCTTGACTTCTCTTTTTGTGGAAGTCTCAGCAGCTGAATACAGATGCTGGTTGTTAGCAACCGTCTCAATAAGCTCGTGAGCTTCCTCAATCATCTTCCTCATGTGTATGGAACCACCAGCAGAGTGGTCTAGAGATATTCTAGCCATGTCTGTGAGCCCATAATAGAAGATGCCTAGTTGCACCCATTCTGAAAATATTTTAGTGGGACATTTTCGTAGCATCCTTCTGTATCTTCTCCAAGCATCATGAAGAGATTCATTCTCCTCTTGTCTGAAGCCTTGAATGTTCAGTCTTAGCTGGGTGAGCTTCCTTGGAGGAAAGTATTGGTTCAAAAACTTATTCACCAGCTGATTCCACGTTCTCAGGCTAGATTTGGGCTGGTTGTCCAGCCACCTCTTTGCTTGATCCCTTAAAGCAAAAGGAAAGAACAGTAATCTGTAGACCTCCTGGTCTACTCCCTCAGTGCGTACTGTGTTAGCTAATTGCAAGAAATTTGCAATGAATTCTGTAGCTTCTTCTTGTGGAAGCCCATGATATTGACAGTTTTGCTACACTAGAGTAATCAGTTGAGGGTTCAGCTCAAAATTGCTTGCTCTAATGGGGGGTATACTGATGCTTCTTCGATAGAAGTCAGGAGTGGGGGCCATATAGGACCCCAAGATTCTTTTGAACTGTTCATTCAGGGGAATGGAAAGGTAGGTGTCTCTATATCAGTGTACAGAGTACTTCCAGTAAGATGTCTTGAAAAGACAAGAAGAATGGAGGTAGAGAGAGAGAGATGAAATTCGAAAATTAGAAGTAAAAAGGGAAACTAGAATTAAAATATTTTTTGTTTTTATTTTATTTATATAAATAATTTCGAAAGAATGAAAGAAATTAGAAGCTAAGATAACTAATTAACTAAGAAGATTTGAAAATTAATTGTGGTTTTCGAAAATAGGGGAGAGAGAAAGTAGTTAGGAAGTTTCGAAAAAGAGGAAAGAGAAAGGAGAATAAAAGATAAAATAAGTAATTAACTGCCTAACAAGATTTGAAAATGATTTGAAATTAGGTTTTTAAATTTGAATCTTTTTTATTTTCTTTTTGAAAATTGAAATTGAATTAAGATAAGATAGGAAAGATTTAACTAAAAAGATACGACAAAGATTTGAAAAGATTTTGAATTTTGAAAAAGATTTGATTTTGAAATTTGAAATTAAGATAAGATAAGATAATATATTTAAAATTCAAAGAAGGATAAACAAAAATAAGATAAAGATTTGAAAAGATAGGATTTAAAATTAAAATTTAAACTTTACTAACAAGGAAACACCAAACTTGAAATTTTTCAATCAAGGCAAGAAAAGATAGCAAGATTTTCGAAAATTTGAATAAAGATAAAAGAAATATTTTTTTTTTGGATTTTTAAATTTTAAGGAAAGAAAAAAACAACTAAGAGACACCAAACTTAAAAATTTTAAGATCAAATGATACTAATTTTTGAAAATTAAAAGAAAAACAACTAAAAGACACCAAACTTAGAACTTTTGAAATCAAACAAGAAAAATTACCAAAAATAATTCGAACACAATGAAGAACACTCAAGAACAATTTTCAAAAATTTGAAGAAAATAAGGGGGACACCAAACTTAAAAACTGACACAAGACTCAAACAAAAGATAAAGATTACTAAAAAAAAGCAAAAATTTTGAAAAATTTTTGGAAAAGAAAACAAAAGACACAATTAAAAGAGTGACTAAACCTTAAAAAAGTACCTAATCTAAGCAACAAGATAGTCTGGTAGTTTGTCAAACTCGAACAATCCCCGACAACGGCACAAAAACTTGGTGCGCGAAATTGAACTACGCACAACTGAATCGGCAAGTACACCAGGTCGTCCAAGTAATACCTTAGGTAAGTGAGGGTCGAATCCCATGGAGATTGTCGGATTGAGCAAACAATGGCTATCTTGTATATCTTAGTCAGGCGATTAGAAAAGATGGTTGTTTGTTGAACGTATAAATGAAAAGTAACGGAAACAAAATACCAGTTTAGTGTGAAAGCAATGATAGATAATCAGTTAAGGCTTCAGAGATGCGTATTCTTTCCAGATTAACTTTTCTCACTATCTACTTCAACAATGAATGATTCATTCAACCGCAGCCGTAATTGACCAACTCATGTAGCATCCTCATCAAGTTAGTCTCTTCTAAACCATAGCGTTCAACCATATCCGAGCAACTCATGTAGCATCCTCATCAAGTTAACTCATGGCTTCCCACTATAGCCGAAGGTGAAGCACTAAACAATCCACTCCCCTTCGCGATCCTACTCAAAACGCCACAGACAAGGTCGGATCTTCCGGATTAGGGAACGCTGCTTCTCAGACTCTAACCTTAACGCCACAGAGACCTCAGTAACCCACGGTCAACGAGATTTTATGTCACTTATCCAAAGTCGCCCAGGCACACTCTTGGAATCCGCAGTGCATTCTCTAGCTGTGGTTCAATGCTATCCGGGTCAGGACTCACACAGAACTCATGTAGAACAAGGATGAATATCACGGTTCATCCTTAATATATGAGATAAAGAACAAAAATGCACAAGAGAATGGAATCAAATGTGTATTGAAATAGAAACAGTAATATTATTAATCCATGAGAATCAGCAGAGCTCCTAACCCTAACTTAGAAGGTTTAGTTGCTCATAGCTTACAGAAAGTAATAGTGAATTCAAAAGTGGTGGAAGAATATCCTCAATAAGGGTGATCTTCTCCTATATATATATATATATATATATATATATATATATATATATTAACTTAATAACTAAGAAGTACAAAAGTACGATAGACTAGACTAAAGGTGCGAAAGTCCACTCTTGGGCCCACTTTTAGTTGAGTACTTGGGCTGAGCTTGGCATCCAGCTTGAGGAATGGGCGTTGAATGCTAATTAGGGGGGTTGATCCACGTTGCCTTGCTACTTGGTGGGCGTTGAACGTCCCAAAGGGGTGGTTCTTGGGCGTTCAACTCTGGCTTGTCTCCTTGGGGCGTTGAACGCCAGCAAAGGGGTGGCTCCTTGGCGTTCAACGCCCAATATGGGCAGGCTCATTCGAAGAAAAGTATAAACCATTATATATTTCTGGAAAGCTCTAGACGTTATCTTTTCAACGCCGTTGAGAACACATCATTTGGACCTCTGTAGCTCCAGAAATGCTCGTTTGAGTGAACATAGGTCAGAATCTAACATCATCTGCTACGCTTTCCTTGCCTCTGAATCAGGCTTTGCCAAAGCTCCTCAATTTCAGCCAGAAATTACCTGAAATCATCATAAAACACAACAACTCAAAGTAGAATCCAAAAATGTAAATTTTGTACTAAAATCTATGGAAATGTAATGTAACTTAAACGAAACATAACTAAAACAATATGAAAATGATGTCAAAAAGCGTATAAAATATCCACTCATCTGAAGCAAAAGAACAATGGTCAGAGGTAGAGGGACATCTAGTGGGCACAGTAATGCTGTATCAAGCGGGAGCAACAACTCAACTCTGGTACTATAGATGTTTAGTTGATCGAAACTATGTTGTTTGCTGTATTAGTTTAATCTTGTTTTAGAATGAATTAAACTTTTGTACTTGTTTTGTTGGTATTTTTCATGTGATCCATAGAGATAGTAGACTACTTTGTTTCATTCTGGTGTTATGAGGTTCTCAAGACAGATTTTAGACTCTTTTATTTCATTTGGTATTATGAGGTACTCTTTTAGAGATACTGGACTCTTGTATTTCTCTATGAATCCACAATGCGTCAAATGTTGTATGTTGTTTATAGGATTTAATTCATGAGAATGCATATTTTGGACTCCAATTCTTACAGGACCTATTTAGTCAAATAAGACAAATATTCATGGTTAGTTATGCCAATATGATAGGATTTAATTCATGAGAAATGCATATTTTGGACTCTAATTCTTATAGACTTATTTAGTCAAATAAGAGAAATACTTATAGTTAGTTATGCCATTTGATTAATCATTCATGGATACTTTTGTCAAATATAGTATAAAAAATTGAAAAAAAATTGCATTTATTCAAACTTCTTCTCATTTTTAACAAGAAACAATGGTCATAAACAACAATAATCTCCAAATTATATTAATTTTATATTTTCATCACTAAATACAAATTACAAGTAACACTTTACTTATCCTAATTTCACCCTTAAGTTTTCTATCTTTCTTGTCATCATGGAGAACCTTTCATGATTCTCCCCTCCAATTGCAGTAATTATCAACCCATTTTCACATCTTGCATGAAAATGTTCCGTATTCCTTTTAACTAACAATCTTGTGAGATCATCCCAACCTTCTTCGATTCTATTCACTTACACAATGTATTTGCAGTCTCTTGTCTGAAAAATAAAAATACCTACACCTATCCAACTGTCAATGAAAATTCAAAAGAAGAAAGGTAACCTTTACCCAAAAAAAAAAAAAAAAACCATTATCTTCTAGAAAAGACATCGGATGAACCATATATTTGAGTTTGTTATCGTGTCAGATTTTACCAACGCAATCTCCAGTCCACAGAAGCATCTCCCATCAAGCTTCTTTTTTCTTTTTCGAACTCCACGCATTGCTGTAACTTGCATTGTTCGTAACAGAGTTAAATCTATGCAAAAATATATCCAGGGGGTTAGAGAATTTTTCTTTATCAATGTTCGTATTTAAAAAACAAATGAAAATGAAATGGTTTCAATGTCTGATTTAGAAAAAAAAAAAAATTGGAGAAAAAAAGCATGTTAGGATTTCAAATTTTGTAGAGGTATATATTGGGTCACACGTAGATAAATTTAAAGAAGTTTTGTTGTCACATAAGTTTGAATACTAACAAACCAAGTGCTTAATCAAGGTTAGAGTACTTCTGAAGACATTTTCTATTATTTATTACAAAGTGAATTTCTTTCCATTATAGGTATCTTATGAGTTTCTTTCCTTTATAAGTATATTTATGGGCGTTTGCATCCTTCCGATACAAATAGTCATTTATTCTAACGTAATTACTATCGTCCAACAATCATAAATTCAAATTGAAAGAACAAACGGGTGGTCTTTCCGCCATTTCCATCTTTTCAGCTTCTCATAAATCAACAATGGATTCTTCATCCATTTGCCCTTTCTGCCATTCATCAGTTCCATCTTCCCAACTGCAATGGTATCAATTTTATAATATCATACATAAATGAACAAACATTATTAATCGTAACATTCCATTGATTGATTTATTTATTTTGAATATTACATTCATTGGTACATTGCAAGTGCAGGCACGCCAACAATCACTTCGAACACGACGATCTCCAACGCGCTACTGATTTCGAGTTAGCTCAGCAACTCGCTCTTTCACCCAATTCGCCTCCGGTACCCTTTTTTCCCTCTCGTTTCTTTTTTAAATTTTAAGTTGTCTTAGATATAGAAGATAAAACATTAAAACTTGAATCCTTTTTTTCGTTTTGGGATAGTTTCACTTGGTAGGGTTTCGCAACATTGGGTTTGTTTTCTGTTGGCATGTTTTAAATTGATAATTTTATAATTTTCACCTTGAATTTGTAAATTTGAAAATATTGTCAGTGAAGGGATCAACTTGCAACAGTGTAATAAGTTGATATCACTCTACTCAATTTTGAATAATCTTTTATTGGAGGAATTTCGACATATTCCCACCATTGAATTTTGAAAGTTCATATACCATGCTGGGAGGAATTTTCATATTGTTTGATCACATGCTTTTTGATATCCATTATTATTCTGAAAGTTGGCACAAATAATTATAAGTAGGTGGAAACTCAGGTGCAGTTAACTTTATGTGAAGTTGATAGGTTTAACTTTATGTGAGAGTCGTTAAATGATTTGATAGGTTTAACTAAATTATCATCTGACGACTCTCAGCTATTAACTTCACATGAAGTTAGCTGCATCTAAGTTTTTGATAAATAGATATCATATAATCAACAGTTGGAGTGATAGGAATTATATCATATAGAAAGTTATTGAATGGTGTATATATAATGCCCATTGAGTTTTACACGTGTGTTTGTTTGAACCCTGTAATGGGTTGAACCAACTTACAAACAACTGTTACAGCATTCAATAAAGATTTAATGAAAACATATGCTTGAAATTGGAACTAGGAGAACAAAGAGGAACAAAATCCGCAATGATTGTCTTTTCTTTCCCTTGCATGTATCTCCTTTTTGTTGGATGGGCATGGTTTCACATTTTTAGCCTAAATTTGAGCTGTGTGTTTTTCTTTTGTTATTTTTTTTTCTTTTTCTAATTTTGCAATCTATATTTTGTGTTATCTATGTCATGTTTTGCAGAGAAAACAAGCAGCTAGTGGCTTGCATTCTGATAAAACTCATGGAGGCTCTAATAATTGGTATAATGGCATTGTGGCTGGTAGACATAATGGAGCGTGGAAAGTGGATGAAAAGATCTCTTGTTTGGTTGATTTACAGAGAAAGAGTGAGTTTTACAAGATTGAAGCAGGTTTAATAGCCTTGTTGAAAAACTGTTTGGAGTCTGAAGCAGAGAACTCAAGAACCATTTTGTCAGGTTATGTTGATCACTTCCAGAGCCTTGAGTTTGAGGATGTAGGATGGGGCTGTGGTTGGCGAAACCTTCAAATGCTCAGCTCACACTTGCTGGTACAGAGGCCACAAGCAAGAGAAGTCTTGTTTGGTGGTTCGGGATTTGTTCCTGATATATCTTCACTCCAGAGATGGCTTGAGATTGCTTGGGGAAGGGATTTTGATCCACCTGGTGCTGATCAATTCAATCATGCTGTTTATGGCTCGAGAAAATGGATAGGAACCACGGAGTGTGCTGCCCTGTTGCGTTCATTTGGTCTCCGAGCTAGAGTAGTCGATTTCGGTCCTAAAGAATATGAATCACTTTATCTATCTGTCCCAGGTTCAAGTGTTGGGGCACTGCAGCCACTGAGAACTAATAATTGGAGGAAGAGGAAAGCAATAATTTCTGGACCAATGGATAGGTATCTGTCTCGTACTGTTTCTCAATCAAGTTGTAGCCAGAAAGAGAACTCATGTTCTTCTCCCAATGACACTGATAGTAATGCCAACATAAGTAAGGGTCATCAAGCTCTCATGGACTTTGTTTGGAATTACTTTTCTAACAATAGCTCGATCCAATTTGGTCACAGGCGTGTTATTGTATGCGAGAAAACGTAAGTCAGTTGCATTTTAGATACTCATGTTCTGATCAAACAGATGATTATATTCCTATGAGTTTTAAAGTTTTGAAAGCTCTATTGGACAGGCCCTTGTACTTTCAACATGATGGACATTCAAGAACAATAGTTGGAATTCAAGTCAAGCATCAACGGACAGGAACACTGCAATATAACCTCCTCATTCTTGATCCTGCTCATGTAATCCATCTTGTTTCCAGATTCTCAGTCCCTGATATGTATATTTTGCTTATCTTCTCATATGATTTAGGCCCTGATCAAATTACAATGCTTAACTGTTATTTTTATGATAAAACAAAGCTTAACCAAATTTTATTTAGAATCCCCATTGTCATCCTTACTTCTACTATATTTTTATTGGCTAATGGTTTTCCTTTGGATTTGTGTGGGCTCCGTGAATCATTTCTTTTTCACTCAATTTTTTAAAGGAAAAAGTGAAAACACGAAATGAAAACAAATCAAGATTTTGTTGTTTTCACTTTTTTTCTTCACAATCTTATAAACAAAAAATGTTGAAAATGAAAATAGAACATAAATAGGGATATTATATGTTTTCTCCCTACATCTCTACATGATGTGTGTTTGTTATTAGTAGAAGTGTTCTGGAACATGCATGTTGTATGATAAGGTTGACACCGTTATAAGTCTAGTCAATCCTCATCGTTGCAGAAAACGGCTTCTCTAGAAAAATCACTTAGGGAGAAAGTTGGATGGCAGAGACTCGTAAAAAGAGGAATCCACACATTGAGGAAGCCACAATACCAGGTTTTGCTTCCCCCACTTTTTTCTCTTGAAAAAAAAGTGATTTTGTTGCAACATTAAATGATGAGACTTGATCACTATGTTAGTTATTCTTGTTCCAGCTGTGTTATGTCGACCCTGGAATTGCAAGTGAGGAGGAGATGGAAAAACTCAAGACAATTGATAGTGTGTTCATTGAAATTTAGATACATGAAGTTATTGGTACATTAAGGTATCATCTTGTATTTCATCATCTTCTGTAATTATTTGTTTTGACTATGCAACAAATAAGTTGCATATATATATATATATATTAAAAATGCGATGTATTCAACTAGTACTCTAAGGGTCCGTTTAGTGCATGAAACAAGAATCTTTATTTCTATGTTCTCCCTTTATATACTGAATCAGAATTCTAACTTTAAAGTAACTAGTTAATACATTAATATAATATAAAGAAAGTTTGCATTGGAGGAACAAGAACATTAAATTTTCATTTTTCAAATGCATTGCTCACTGTTAAAGTTTAAAAACTTTCCTTTTATGTATTCATTAACCAATGTCCATAGCAAGGTCTTAAAATGGTTGTATGCAATGATGCAGATACTTTTGATAGTTACAAATGCTAGAGCTGTATAATAGTGTTAATGGTAGTATAGGGTTTCTTCAAACTTCAAAGCTTAGTATATTATGAATGAAGTTTCATAACCCTTAAGAAGAAAATGAAAGGATTAATGATTTATAGATGGTATTTTGATATTGAAGTAGAATTCACTCATTTGTAGGCTTGGTATGAAGCATTCATTTTTCCAGGGATTAAAATTGAATGCTTGTTGCCCCATGCTTTCGTTGTGATTTAGTAACTTTGGTTTGCCCTACCAATCTTGTTGCTATTGGTTGCTAGAAATATAGAATGCTAGTGCTGTTATTTCTAGCATAGCTATGAATATAAGAGGATGTTTGATAGGGAATGCTAGCAAGTTTTATAAGATTCTCACGTTTGTTACAAAAATTAAAATTTTATTCCCAGAAAATTTTAATCCTGCCTCCTGTATGGATTTAGAAGAAATCCCACGAAAAGAGAACTTTTTGTAATTTCGAAATGACCAAAGTATATTTTCTATGTAAATAAAACTCCAACCGCCCCCCCCCAAAAAAAAAACAAAAAAGCCCTAGCCTAACCTATTCCTGTCATCATTGGTCACGAGTCACAACATTGTTGAGGATCAAGAGTGCTATTGTTACGAGTGACGTACCTTAAAACCTAGAAAATGTGATTGATGGACTTTAGTGAAAGTTCAGGAGTTTTGCGTGTGGTTGGATGAATTCTACGACTAAGATTGGCTGGTGAAGAATACCAGCAAGAGCCTTTGATGTCTAACTCAGTAAAAGACTAAGAAGGTGTTAAGTGATTATTGAAATTAACTCATATCTGAAGATATTTATAAAAGGTTTGGTGAGCTAGTTTGCTTGGAGGTTAAGTCACAAGTTCTCATCTTAGGTAAACCTGTGTTAGTCATGTAGCGGTTATCTGGTTTGAAGAATGGGTCCAAGCTATAACCACCGAAGTCGTATAAGGTGAATCCTGCTTTGGGTGCGAGATTCCCACATTGACGTTTGATGATGATGACTTTATCACCAAGTCAGGTTGGTTTCGAGTGGGTCACAGCTAGGATGTCAATGGGGCAAGCGGGGGCGGGGGATGCCTCCTTGCTCCCCATCCCCGCCCTCAGATTTGCTCCTCATTCCCGTTCTCATTCCTCATCTATCTGATAGTTCTAACTAATTATTAATTTTTATATGATTAGAGCTGCAAGTATCCATCATATACAGAAACAGAAAGATTTTATATAAAAAGTCTAAATGACACGATGGTGACTTCTTTCGAAATGACGCAGTGGGGGATGTAATGACGAGCCAAAGGACAAAATAGTGGACGGGAGACGTGACAATAGAGAGGAGAATGGACACGACGGCAGAGTTACAAAAAGGAACACCGCAAATAGAAAGCACGATGCGGTGAGGGTGATGGCACGGTGAGGTGTGACGATGCGGTGAGAAGGGAGAGTGGCGAGGGGGTGGCTGCAGAGAGGTTAGATGGAGTATGGACATGATAGCGTTAGGGATCTCTGAATTGAAGAAGGGTTATGTAAATGAAAATTAGGAGTTTTGTGTGTGTGTGTGTGTGTGAGACATGACTAAAAAACATATATAAAAAATAAACCATTTAGGATAATTCAGTAAATTTATAAATTTCGGGGAATAGTGAGGATAGAACGGGAATCTCAGCTCGGATCTTCGCGCCTGCTTCGGGAGAATTTTGTCCCCCATCCCCATCCTCGCAGAAAAAATTCCTTATAGTCGGATCTCCATTTAGGACAGTCTCCGTAGAGATCCCCGCGTCTCAGAGAGTGTTGCCATCCCTAATCATGGCCTACCTAGTCTGACTTTACCTGCATAAAGGGCACGATCATATTAAGGCAAAAATTTTGGTACTTGGGCCCTTATTGGGCTAGACTCATATTGGGCCGAAAGTATTAGACTACGTCGGAATGGTGCCCGAGCTCATGGTCAATATTGTCGAGTAATGTAAGCTTGTGGTAACATCGATTTACTCTTGTAAGCTTTGAATTTGTTCGTTGCGCTTGTAGCTTGAGATCAACGTCGTTTCTTTTGTCGTTCGATCAAGTACAAAGGAATAAGTGTCTTGGACGAAGTCGAAAGTCGAAACCAATGAAGAACTCGGGTGTTGAAGAGAGAAACTTCGTATTGTCCTTGAAAAATGGGCAAAATGTCGCACCATTATGAATGTAGGGGTAGTCGCGCGATCATTTAAACTAGGTATGAAAAGGACCAAAATGCCTTGAAAAGTGAGCAAAATTACGAAATTGTTCCTTTTCAACTGTCTCTTGCTTTTTCTCATCAACCCTCTATATAAATGTTTCTTCCTTTCCTTCTTCTTCCTTCACATTCTCGTGGCTCTTCTTCTGTTGCCTTTTCATGTGATTCCTGTTACTGTTGCAATCGCTATTGTTGTTCTTTCATTTGTTGTTACTCCTGTCAATCCTCTTCTTTTCAAGGTTAGCAACCTTTTTATCACGCTTATGAATGCATGATTTTAGTATTCTGAACCTTGGTTGGTCCTTTTTTTTCTGTTAGAAATAGTGTTCGTGGTTGTTCCCCTCGCGGTGTGGATGGTGTTTGTACGTCCATTACCGTCCCAAAAATTCAGTTTGTGAGTTAGGTCATAGATGGTTTGTTGGGGATGTGGGTGGTTGTCTTTTGGGCTTGGTAAGGGGAACAACCATGGGGATGCCTTATCTTTTTGTTGGTAACTTCTTTTTATCTTTCAGAGATCTTAGTTGATGGTTCATTTTTTGTAGGTATCTAAGTTTTCACGGTGAGGAGAGTGACACTACTTTTGTCTATTGAGACTTCATTGCAGCTTGATTAGTTTGATGATTCGACATTTCGATGATGGGCTCAAAGTTAGTAGTTGATGAGGAGTACCTCACCGTTTTTCGACAAGTTCATGGGATCGTTACCAGAGATGAAGAGGAGGGTCAATATGATCTCCACTTTCTTGCGGTTGAAGTGAGTTTACTACCAGAACTTGGGTCATCCCTGTGTTTCTTATTTCCTCTGGATGTACGAGTATCTATCATCTCGTGTTGATGTTCGGATGTCTTTTTTTTATTTCGAGATCAAAATTTTATCCACATGTAAGGTATCCCTTTCCTAAGTACATCCCAATATATGGGCCTTCACTAGAGCCTTCAAGCTTGTTTGCCAATTCTTCGGGTTATCATCTCCCCTCAGTGTGTTTTTCCATTTCTCTCACCTCGCAAAATTGTTTGTACTTTGTACATGCCGTAAGTAGCAATGAGTTTATTTCTGCTTTCACATATTTGAGGAGTGTTCCATAACTTCAAGGATTTGTTCTTCAAGATCCCACCTCTAAGTGGTATCTCCCTACCCTTTAAGACTTTGAGGAGAGCTTTGGTTCAACATCTATTGGTTTGAACATCTTGGCTATTTGAAGTATGACTTTGACATTTAAATCAAGGGGAGCTGTTTATAGTCGAAATCCTGCTTGAGTGTTAGGGCAAGTCTCCCAACTATCTTTCTACCATGATGTTAATTGCTAAAAGTATGAGCTATGTATTAAGACCAACTTGGTATATAATTTGTGTTGTTTCTTGTATATTATATTCTTTGTTTCTTCATATTGGTATTGCAACAGTTTCTTGTTTTTGTATAGAAGAAATAACCTCCAAATCGTGTGCCTTTTATCACTTAATGCAGATCAAGAAGGTGCCACAATTTCCGAGAAGCCTCATTCGACTCCCAACTTCGAGACGCCGAGCCAAGGGAACGCCAAGAAATGAAACCTTGATGAGGCGTCTTCTCAAAATGATGAGCCTTGTCTTGACATCGGCTCCAGGGAATTCCTGACCTTCACCTTTATCAATCATCACTTAATTGTGGAATGCATTCTATCCCTTGAGAAAGATCTCTTTGTGAAAACCTATAGTGGTTATTGCATTCTCTACTGAAGGGTGTCGCTCATGTAAGGTAGGTAGAGGTTAAGGCAAACTCTCTTTCAAATGCTACGTTAGGAGAGGGGGTACATTTGTTGCAAGGGAAGGTGAATTACTTTGAGACTACAATTGCTGAGCTCCAAAAGGAGAGGGAGTCTTTGAAGGGGAGAATTGATACTTAGAAGGCGGATCTATAAAAATCGAGAGATATCATGAAACAGGCCGACCATGAGACAGAGGTTGTGGTGGACTTCCTTCCGTAGCAGTCGTTCAGGATCGCACTCTAACTCGACCTTCAGCCGTTCTAGGCGACCTTGATGGCTGCGAATCAATCCCATGATTTTCGTTGCTTCTCTGTTTTTTAACCCTTCAGAAATGTGGATTTGAGAACCTAACCTTCCATTTTCCTAAGTCGCCTCTACCTCTGTCCTCTGCAGCAGCACCTTTACCTCTTTTTGAGTGTTAGGATATAAAAAGAACTCGATCGTTGTTAGGATGTTCTCCACAGTGGGATTTTTAATCGGATGTAGTACCTTCATTTTTTAAGTGACCTTTCGCCATGGTCTAGTGTTGACTTTTAGGTTCTTGACAATAATATTAATGTTTTGAGGGTGATCTGAAACTAATATAATTTTGGTTTAGACACGAGATTTAGATTTTTCTTTTGTGAGAGTTTTGACATCTGTTTCAATGAGGTAAAGTTGTCCGAAATCTTTGAGTGAGAATGGTAGATAGTACTTATAAAGAATTCTGATGTTTAAGTTAGCAATATTTTAAATAGGTTTAAATAAATTGAGATTGAAAAATATCTAAATAGAACAAGATATTTATAAAAGTGAGTGATAATTTGATCATTATTCTAGAAGGCTTCCACCTATAATAATAAATAGTTATTTTGCAATGTTTAAAAAATGTTTAAGAAATTATTATTATTCCATATTTCAAATAATAGATGAATTTATAGCCATACACGTTAGTATAGTTGAGGCTTTACTCAAGTCGGGTTGGACTTAGAATCTTGGATCAAAGGATCCAAACTCCAAATAAGTCTGATAACTTATTAAAATGGATTTTTCCAACCTTCTTAAATTTTGTAGATGAACTTATTTATTTTAGTTCAAACTTTTAATTGTTAACTAGAATATGAACCAGAGCCAATAGCTCAATGAGAACAAAAGGCATGGTACAAGAGAAAAAAAATGCATGAATGATTGAAAACCATGAAGCTAATCTACTATTAAATGTTGTATATCAATAGATAGTGTTAACATACTACACAATATTCTTTATTTACAATTTATTTTTTTAGATTCGAATTTTCTTTGTCAAGATGATAGCAAGAGAAAGACAAGGGACGAAGTTGGACTGTCAATAGGGCACAATTTATTATTATAAGATTCGAGATGTCTATGTTTTAGAAATAAAAGATTTATTTAAAAGTTTTTTTAGTTTTTATATTGAAAAAGTAAAAGCCTATTTAAAAAACTTATGTAAATTTTTTTAATTTTCAATCCCTTAAAAGTTTAAACGTTTTCATTAATTTATCAAACAAACAAATAAAATAAAATTATATTTCAAGTCTCTTAATTGATATTATTGATAAGCTTTAGTTAAATAAAAATTTTATTAACTATAGTTGTAAAAATTGGACTAATTTGGACGGACAAATCAAAATCCCAGTGAGTCGACTTTAAGATTAGTCCAAATTGAGCATAGGACTGGAGAAGGAAAAGAATCCGTAAAAATTGGTTTGACCTTACCGATTTTTATTAAAAACTGGTGAATTGGCAAGTTTTGTTTTATCTTTTTAAAAAATCCCAAGAAATAAAGTTGTTTTTCTTTTATTAAAAAACTTTAAGATTCTATTTGGAAGAGAGACTAAAATTGAAAGATAGAAATTGAAAGAAAGACACTAGAAATTGATACTAAATTAAGGTTTTTATTGTATTTAATATAAAATGTACTGGACTAAGTTATGTCTAAGTATCATGTTTAGTTTAAGACAATAAAATAAGATTTAGACACAAGACACATGACACGAGACATGATAACACACCAATTCTAAAAAATTGACACACACATAGACATGCATATATAAATAGTAATATTATTAATATTGTTATGTGGGTAACCTAAAGTTGGTGGATTGGGCTTGTGAGATTGGCCCAAGCGTTGAGTGGAGGTGGACTATGACTTGGCTTGCGTCTGGGAGCCGCCGTCCGACTTGTGTATTATGGAGGAATGGGGGGGGGGGGGGGGGGCAAAGACACTCCGATGCCTAAGTCGGCAAGGGGTTTAGCAGGTTTTAGAGAGTATTGGAACTTAGAGATACCTGAGGGGTGTCAGTGTATTTATAGTGGTGAACCAATAACCACCGTTGGAGTAGTTCGATAACCGTCCATTTATCTTAGGGAAGTTGAGATATGACTCCTGGAAGTGGGTTGAGAGATTTTAGGGGCAGTTACTTATTTGAATAAGTGTTATCTGCCAGCTATCATTCAATCCCGACCTCATTGGAACGGAGTTTGTATTCGATCCGACCTCTTATAAGGAGGTCGGTGGATAGCGAAGGCCAATCTTTGAATTGGGCCTTTTTGGTTTATTTGGACCTGGGCCCTAGTGTTGGGTCAGGGTATGAACAGTGCCCCTACTCGAGTCCGATCTCTTTTACTTATGAGTTGGATTCGAGTATTTGAACTCGGGTTTGTAGCCGACGTGATTTTGAAACCGACATGATTTTGAAACCGACGTGATTTGAATTTCTCAACAGTCGCGTCTAATCAAACGTCGCGTCTGTTACGGGTTTTGCATTTACACAGGGGAGCAGTTACATTGGTAACGGTGCATTTCTTTAATGATTGCGTCGATTTTTACCAAGTTTCCCCTGGCGTGTACTTTTTCCTCTCTTTTCTTTGTCTTCTTTCGCCTTCTAAAAACTTCATGCTTACACTCTCTATTTCTTTCAAAGGAAAAACTCTCTAGTCTTCCTTTTTTGGAGTGCTCCGCTGCTGTGGTATTCGTTTACGCTTATCAACAAAGGTTAGTCTCTTCGTCCCTTCTCTATTATTTGATGCTTTATTTTTGCACATTGGAAAAGTTTTTGTGTGTTCGTAGCGAGTCTGTCTGTAGGTCTAGTGACTCTGTTTTATTGAGGGACTGCTTTGGAGACCCTGTTCTTGATCTTTTTTCCATTTTTCTTTGTAGGTCTCGTTGTCTTTTTACCTACTTCTTTTTTACTGGAAAAGATGTCTTCCCTCGAGTCCCTTTCGCAATGGGTGGATGACACCGTTATGGAGGAAAGCCCTTTAGTAGATCTTGATTATATCACCGACCTTCGTACCCATCATAGGATTTGTAGTGATGAGGCTGATGAGCCCAAATATGAGTTAGTAGCCACGGGTCCTGAAGACCGGGTTTGTTTTGGGAGGGTTTCTAAATCAGACCCCATTTTTTCTTCATGTACGACTGTCTTTTTACCCGTCTGGGGGTTTTTCCGCCTTTTTTTGACTTTGAGATAGAGGTTCTGAACCATTGCTGAGTTGCTCCTACTCAGCTCCACCCCAATTCTTGGGGTTTTATGAAAATTTACCAACTTGTCAGTCGAGAGCTGGACTTTTCGACCTCCACAAAAATCTTTTTCTATCCTTTTCATCTGACCAAACCTTTTAGTGGTCAAAATAACAAGCAGCAGTGGGTGTCTTTCCTGGCCATTCAAGGTCGGAAAGTTTTTTCTATCTTCGACGAGTCTTTTCATGATTTTAAAAACTTTTTCTTCAAAATTCAAGCTGTAGAGGGTCACCATCCTTTTTTTCTGGATGAAAATTATTCTCCCTGCTTTTCTCTTTTTTGGTTAGAGGCCTCTCCTGTGGAGAAATATGGCCTGGATGACTTGGATGAGGTTGAGGAGGCCGTTGTGGGGTTCTTCCGAGAAGTTTGGGGAAGGGCCCCTAATCTGGACACGAAAAAGTTTCTTTTGGGTTCTCTGAGTTTTGTGCAGACCCAATTAGGTAGCTTTCATTTCTCTTGTCGTTGATTTTGGTAACTTCCGACTTGTAGTCTAAGTCTTTGTTTTTTTCTTTTCAGAGATGGTGAAGAAAGGTTCCAGCGCCTCCTACCAGAAGGTTCAGGATGCCAAGAGAAGGTCGCGGGCACGGATTCATGCCGCAAGGGCTGCCGGCACTCTTCCTCCTCCTCCTCCTCTTCCTTGCGATCTGGGGACCTCTTCTCATCCCATTGTGATAACTTCTACTTCTGCCTCTTCTCTTCCTCCTCCCATCCTTCATGCCCGAGCTTCCCCTAAACCTGAGAAGAAGAAGCATAAGACCTCGGGGTCTGGCTCTTCTTCTAGGGATTTTGATGGTCTCCAATTCGTTCGGAATCACATCTTTCCCCATACTCAAATTAATATGGATGATGCTTCCGTTTGAAACCATCTTAATATCCTAGTTCAGGGGAGTGTTCAGGCTACTGGGGTATGTACAAAACTTCTTGATATCTTGGACCAAACTCCCCTCAGATCTTTGGGTTCTACCCGAAAGGTTGAGGAGTTGGAGGAGAGGATTGGCCTCTATCAAGAGGAAGAGAAGAGGCTCCAGGGGGAAGTTACCTGGTTGAAGGAGGAGGGGTCCCGACTTCAGGAGAGGGAGAAGAAGTTGATGGCCCAGTGTGCCATAGCAGAGGGCCTAAAGGAAAAGGCGGAGCAGAATTATGTAAAGGTCTTTTCTGAGAACATTGATCTCCAGTGGGAGCTGGAGAAAGGTCGGGAGGCTTATCAGGATTTGGAGGACTCTGTGGCGGAGAGCTTGGAGGAGGCCTGGAGAATTTTCAAAGAGCAGGTCGGAGTTATTGCTTCTGGCCTGGATCTTTCCTCTCTTGATCCTGATAAGATTGTTGTGGATGGGGCTATTGTTTCTCCTCCCCGACTTGAGATGGATTTTGAGTTGAAGACCCGTGGGCAAAGACTTGTAGAATCTCCTCCTCGTGAGGATCAACTGGAGGGATCTCAGACGACGTCTTCAAATGTTTTTACCCCTGTTACCAAAGAGACTGCTCCATCCTCCCGTGCCGCTGATCCGACCTCTCTTCTTTCTGGTGACTCTTAATTTTTCTTCTTCTAATTGATTTGAGCTATTGGGGGCCTGGCTTGTGGGCCCTTCTTTGAACAATTTATCTTTTTTTTGTTGTTTGTGGTGGATGACTCTGTCTTTCTTGGCGTTTCATGGTCGTTAACAAAAAAATTATTTTACTTCGCCCTTTTTTGGATAAGGGCTTTTAAGAAATGTGTGTGCATGCTTTCTGCGATTTTTCCTTCTGCTAGGTTTCTTATTAGAAAAAACCCTCTTTGATCTTTTTACTTTGAAAAACCCATTTGTCTTGGCAGGCTGTGCTTTATTTGAGTTACTTGAATTCTCAAAGACTTGAGACAGCCTCTGCCTTTGATTTTTTATGGGTTTTCTTGGCTCTTTTTTGTATTCCTTATACTCAATTTTCGTTTATTGAGTTTTTGTAACTTAGGTTATTTTTGCGATGCATTTCTATTTTCTCAGTTCCCCCGACTAAGTAGTCGTTTTGGAATTCCGAGTTACTATGATCGACCGTGTAACCTCTTTACACCGACTTGTACCTTGTCGTTTTATCCTGCCAACCACGTAGGTCGGACATGGGATTTTCACGTTTTATCGAGTTTAAGTTGGTGCGTTTCGTAGAGTAATGATAACAACTAATGGAATTTATAAAGAGATGTGGTAAAAATATCTTTCTTTATTTGATGAATGTACTTTTTTGCTACTAGGGTAGTCTTCAGGATTCTTCCCTAGCCTCCACTTTGATGCCTCATTAAAACCCCCTTCAGGAAAATCCTTTTTGGGAAAAAACCATGAAGTCGGGAAAAAGAGTACACTAGGAAGTGGAGTTCACTTTTAACTATAGTACATTTTCATATTACAAGCATGCCACGACTTTGGTAGCTCGGTACTGTTTAAGTCGGTTATCTTGTAGTATCCCTTTCCTAAGACTTTACTTATCTTATATGGCCCTTTCCAATTAGCAGCGTGCTTTCCTTCTCCCGACTTGTTGACTCCAATGTCATTTCTGATTAAGCCCAAGTCTTCTGGGACGAAGCTTCTTCGGATGACTTTCTTATTATTTTTATTTGTCATCCTTTGCTTTAATGCTGCTTCTCTTATCTGGGCTCGTTCTCGGACTTCAGGGAATAGCTCGAGCTCCTCTTTGTGCCCCTGTATGTTGCTAACCTCATCGTAGAAGCTCACCCTTGGACTTTGCTTGTTGACTTCGACTGGTATCATGGCTTCTATGCCATAAGCAAGTCGGAAGGGTGTTTCTCCTGTGGCAGACTGAGGCGTAGTCCAATAAGTCCATAGTACTTGAGGGAGTTCTTCAGCCCATGCTCCTTTTGCATCTTGCAATCTTTTCTTCAACATTGCTAATATGACTTTGTTAGCTGCTTCAGCTTGCCCGTTTGCTTGCGGGTGCTCTACCAAAGTGAACCGATGCTTGATCTTCATACTGGCTACTAGGTTACTAAAGGTGGAGTCGGTGAACTGAGTTCCATTATCAGTAGTAATGGAGTGAGGGACTCCATACCTTGTGATAATGTTCTTGTAAAGGAACCTCCAACTTCTTTGGGCTGCGATGGTGGTTAATGGCTCTGCTTCGATCCACCTCGTGAAGTAGTCTACTCCTACTATTAGATATTTTACTTGCCCAGGCGCTTGGGGAAAGGGTCCCAGTATGTCCAATCTCCATTTTGCAAAAGGCCATGGAGAAGTTATGCTAATGAGCTCCTCGAGGGGAGCGACATGAAAGTTTGCATGCATTTGGCATGGTTGACACTTCTTTACAAATTCGGTGGCATCTTTCTGCAAGGTCGGCCAGTAGAACCCGGCTCGTATGACTTTCCTAGCCAAAGACCTTGCTCCGAGATGGTTCCCACAGATACCATTATGGACCTCTTCTAAGACTTCAGTCGTCCTTAAGGTCGGGATGCACTTTAACAATGGTGTGGATATCCCTCTTTTATAGAGGATATTTTTTACCAAAGTGTAGTTTTGTGCTTTCCTCCAGATTTTCTTGGCTTCTTTTTCCTCTTTGGGTAGGATGTCGAATTTCATGTATTCGATTAGTAGGTTCATCCATCCGAGGTTCAATCCGGATACTTCAAGGACGTCTTGTCTGACCTCTATTTTTTTAACTGAGGGTTCTTGGAGAGTTTCTTGTATCAGGCTTCTATTATTCCCTCCTGGCTTGGTATTTGCTAGTTTGGAGAGTGCATCTGCTCTGCTGTTGAGATCCCGAGTTATGTGCTTGACCTCGGTATCTGCAAAACGCCTAAGATGCTCTAAGGTTTTGTCTAAGTACCTCTTCATGTTAGGGTCTTTAGCCTGATACTCTCCATTTATTTGGGAGGTCACCACCTGAGAGTCGTTGAACACGACTACTTTGGTCGCACCGACTTCCTCGGCCAGCTTTAACCCTGCAATCAAGGCTTCATATTCTGCCTGATTGTTAGAAGCTGAAAATTCAAATTTGAGGGAGACTTCTACTTAGATTCCCTCTTGGTTGACTAATATTATACCTGCACCACTTCTGACTTTGTTGGAGGATCCGTCCACGTATAGCTCCCATGTAGTGGAGGCTTCCTTTTGATCTCCTGCATATTCTGCCACGAAGTCGGTGACCCATTGGGCTTTAATGGCCGTCTGAGTTTTGTACTTAAGGTCGAACTCGGATAGCTCTATGGACCATTGAACCATTCTACCCGTAATATCCATTTTCTGAAGGATTTGCTTCATGGGCTGGCTCGTTCGAACTCTTATTGTGTGTGCTTGAAAATAAGGATGTAGCCTTCGAGAGGCTACGATTAAGGCATACACAAACTTTTCAAGTTTTTGATACCTTAATTCAGGGTCTTGTAGAACTTTACTGGTGAAGTACACAGGATGCTGCCCAACCTCGTCTTCCCGTATTAGAGCTGATGCTACAGCTTTGTCGGCTACGGACAAATACAGAACGAGTTCTTCCCCAACTTCAGGTCGGGTCAGAATGGGAGGTTGGCTTAAAAACCTTTTGAACTCTTGGAATGCTTCTTCGCACTCAGGGGTCTATTCGAACTGGCATCCTTTTCTTAGTAGAGAGAAGAGTGGTAGGGATCTTAACACTGATTCTACCAAGAACCTGGAGAGAGCTGCAAGTCAGCCATTCAATTGTTGGACCTCCCTTAAGCAAGTCGGGCTTTTCATTTCTAGGACTGCTTTGCACTTGTCGGGGTTGGCTTCAATTCCCCTTTGTGTAAGCATAAATCCCAAAAATTTTTCTGCCTCCACCGCGAAGGTGCATTTTGTGGGATTCAACCTCATCCCATGCATCCTAATGGTGTTGAAGACTTGCAAGAGGTCAGTCAAGAGGTCGGTGATGCGGGCAGAAATTGGTGAATTAAAAATTATTAGAATATATGTGTTACAAGTATAGTTCTTAACTCTCCAGAAATCCACTGCTCAATTTAGAAAGGTGTCACAGAAAATTGAAATTTAAAATACTGGGAGTATGAATCCCAGGTCGTCTCCCAACGAGTTGCAGGAAAGGGCGCTATTTTATTAATCAGATGTTTTTGAAAAGGTTTGAGTTGAGTAAACAGGAAATTAAATTGATGAAATTGAATAATGTAAATAAAAGCCTTGACTGGGAGTTGATTATATGGAAGCCCTATTCTTGATGGAACATTCTTAAGATTAATTGACAATTGAGAGTTATTTCGTTTAGTTATCCTTTACTAAGTAAAGGAAGGTAAAACAAGTTGGAATGCTGTTCTATTCATAAGTCCCAATCCACTCTGGGGAGGATTGGTGTCAGGAATTAGAGAGCAATCCAACAATAACCCAATTACAATCTTTCTCTTGAACCTTACAACTCAAGGGTTCCTTTCAATCAACTCCCCATCAAGTTAGGGAACTACTCACTCATTGTAAAGGTAAAATTCATAGCATATGAAAAGGAATTAAAGAAAGACATTGTAAATAAAAATTAAAAATAATCAATTAAAAATAAAAGTGATCCTTGTATTAAATAATCCTAAAAAGATTCCAATGGTAAAATTAAACAAAGCAAGGAACATGGAAGAGTAAGCCAAGTAAAGAAAACGAACTAGAATGACAAAGTCTTGATGAGGTAATAACTCTTCTCAATATCCCAATGCAAAAAGCTAGAGAAACTAAAATCCTAAGAACCATGAATGTGTAGAGAGAAAACCTATAGGATGAGTAAAACTAGATCTAAAAACTAAAATTGTGTAGAATGAATGTTGTCTTTGGTTTCTGCATGTTCTCTGGCTCTAGTCTGCTGTTCTGGGCCGAGAACTGGGTCAAAATAGGGTCCAAAATCGCCCCCAGTGAATTCTGCAGATTATGTAGATCGCGCATGTCACGCGATCGCGTCATCCATGCGGACGTTTCATTCGCGCTTTTCCATGCCACGCGTTCGCGTCGTCCACGCTTCCGCGTCGCTCGAGCTTTTCCAATCCGCGCGGTCGCGTGAGCCATGCGACCGCGTCACTGCGATTTGATCTTCTCCGCGCGATCGCATCGTCCATGCGGCCGCGTCGCTTCTCGCTGGTCATCTCCTCAATTTCTTATGTTCCTTCCATTTTTGCTAGCTTCCTTTCCAATCTCCAACTCATTCTTGCCCTATAAAGCCTGAAACGCTTAACACACAGATTACGGCATCGAATGGAATAAAGGAGAATAAAAACACATAATTAAAAATCTCTAGGAAGCAGTTTTTAATCATGTAATAATTTCAGGAAGGAAATATAAATGCATGCTAAATTAATGAATAAGTGGGTAAGGATCATGATAAAACCACACAATTAAACACAATATAAACCATAAAATAGTGGTTTATCAACCTCCCCACACTTAAACATTAGCATGTCCTCATGCTTAATTGAAGGAGATAAAGTAAATAAGTATGAACATGCAGAAATTCATGCAATGCAATGCAATCCTATATATATGAATGCAACTATATGATTCTTGCCCACTTGATCAAAAGTAAATAAGCTCTTCAAAACAATTACAAATCAAATTCCACTAATTTTATCATTACACAGTAAGATAGATAAAAATGCAAGAAGATAGCTTATGAAAGCAGGGAACATGAAAATTCAAGCATTGAACCCTTACTGATGATGTATGTACGCTCTAATCTCTCTAGTGTATAGGGTAATCACTCTATCCTTCTCTAATCATGCTTTCTAATTTTTTTGTTCTTCTCCTAACCAATCAACAACATTTAACATACCAATGCAAACATCATGAGGTCTTTTCAAGGTTGTAACGGGGCCAAGGTAAGGGTAAGGATGCATATATGGCTAAGTAAGCTTATAATTTGAATCTTTAATTAACCAAAGCTTTAACATAACCTATATACATACTCTATATAACTTTAGAATTCACACCTAGCTACCTAGGAATTTCCTTTCACTTTCCATACTCATGTTTCAACTCTTATTTTAATATTTATCATATGTGCATTGATCTTTGAATTCTTAAATTGGGGTAATTTTGTCCCCTTATTTATTTATTAGATATTTTTGGATTTTTTTTAAACATAGAAACATAAGAATAAATATAGCTTATCAATGCACATAGATTTTTGATTCTTATAGTTTCACATGAGTAGGTATCCAAATTCCCAGTATATTATCCTCATTCCCTTATTATTCTTTGGTTCCCACAATTTCCCATACTTAAATAACACACACACTTCTTATCTTAAGCTAACCAAAGATTCAAATTGGGATGTATAATTATTTTTCCGCTTAAGGCTAGTAATGTGGTAAAATATAGAACAAATGGGATTTAAAGGCTCAAAGTGGTTAACAAAGATAATTAAAAGGGTAGGCTTAATTTGGATAAGTAAGCTAAACAAATAATGGCCTCAATCATATGCAAGCATACAAATATAATAAATATTTGACATATAAGATAAAACAAAATATAGATTACAATCATAGAGAAGTAAACACACAAGAATAAAATAATTATGGTTAAATAATGTAACCATTCGTAAAGGCTCAAATCTCACAGGTTGTGTGTTCTTTAGCTCAAACATCATGTTCCAAATATAACTTCAAGCAAATTTATCATAAAAATTTTAAAAATTAGTGAAATTTTGTTCCAAAGATAGAGTCTTAGAAGAAACTTATTGTCTTTTCAATCAAGTAGAACATGCATGCAACTAACCTATTACTATGCAATTTATCCTATTCTATAAAAGAAATAAAATCTAACTAAATATCCTAATTTATTGGTGCTAGGGAAGAGAAATTACCTCTGGAAGTCAGGTACTGACCGACCTCCCCACACTTAAGGCTTTGCACCGTCCTCGGTGCCATCTGTCAGGAACAGGGGTGGGCTGGTTGCAGTATCTCCATAGTCGGGACCATCATGGCTCCCTGTGCTGGTAAAAAAAGTGGAGTCCAGGGTGTCTAAGTCCTTGAAGTGTCCCTTTAGTAGCTCCTTGAGGTGTTTGAATCGGCGCTCGTTATGGCGCTCTCTTAACTTTG
This sequence comes from Arachis ipaensis, assembly GCF_059453495.1. NCBI lineage: Eukaryota > Viridiplantae > Streptophyta > Magnoliopsida > Fabales > Fabaceae > Arachis > Arachis ipaensis. Next base: position 32,500,365 of record NC_142442.1, read on the forward strand.
CTTTCTGTTCTTGCCGATCCAACCTTTTGAGTATCTGCTGGAGCAGTTCATCTATGGTAGGTGCTTGTGGTGTTGAAGAAGGAATATCTTCAACCGGAGCAGTGGGAAGGCATGTAGTGGCTGCTGGAAGTCTGAGGTACTTTCCATTGGGGACATACTGATCATCCCGTGGAAGTATGGCTTTGGTGTCTCCAGCTCTGTAGAAAACTCCGGCTGCTAAGACAAGATCTGAGACCAAGGCAGGAAAAGGTAAGTTGCCCGTAATTTGGACGTGTCCCATGGCATTCCGGATATGTCTTGGTAGATTCAGAGGCTGGTTTGTAAGGATGCACCATAGTAGAACGGCCATGTCTGCAGTGAAGGAGGACTCGTGAGTGCTTGGAAAGACGTAATGGGACATGATCTGTACCCATACGCGAGCCTCCATGGTAAGTGCTGAAGCCAATATACCCTTAGGGCGGGTACGATGGTATCCGTAGATCCAATGGATGCCAGGTAGCGCGATAACTCTGAGAACAGCTTCCCAGTCAAATTGGTACATCTGGCACTTGAGTGCGGCTTCTTGAAAGGTGTCCAATCCTTCTCGAATAGGGGGAAAGCTCAAAGCTTGTTGAATAGCCTCTTCTGTAATGGGGACTTGCTTTTGATGGACAAAGACAGACTGCAGGGTGGGCAGGTAGAAGTTAGAGTAGAACTCGACTACCCAAGAAAGATTGACCTGCTTCTGTTGTCTCTGTAGGAAACTCCACTGTCTTCGTTCAATCTGTGGCTCAACAAAAGTAGCAATATTGGGCGGGAGGATAAGAAGGTGTTCATTGTTGTAGCTCCTTTCAGCTAGAATAGGGAACATCTGCTCACAGTAGCGATTTGGAAATCGCGCAGTGTCCTTTGCTGGAAAGGCTTTCTCCTTTTCATCAACCTTTATGATCCTCTTAACTCTTTTTGTTGATGGCTTGACTGCAGTTGAAGAAGGCTCTGCCACTAGTGCTCTTTTAGTTCCTCTTCTTGTTGGTGGTTTAGGAGTGGCTTTCTCTTTCCCTTTCTTGGTGGCCATCCTGAAAAGGGAAGAGAGAGTAAATTAAACTCAAAGAGATATATAGCAATGAAGAGAACGAAAAAGGATGGTTATAAATGCACATTAAAAGGTAAATGATGTTAACACACGCTCATGAGTACATGTGAAAGATCATTAATGGAAAATAGTTAGTGCATATGATGACAAGTGAATGCAAGGTGTTCATTGGCATGCCGGCAAAGGGCATGAGTAGCATAGACCAAGTATTACTTTGTAACAAACCATCACGTTTGTATTGACAATTAAATTCAATTAATATAATAGTAAAGGGGATTTGTGAAAAGCAAGCATTGAATAGTAGAATAACATAGAGAAGTGCATAATACCATATGGGCTTTTTCACAAACACATAGCATGCAAGGTAAATAAAGTATAGAAAGTATTAAAGTGAACATGCAAGCAACCCTTTAAAGAAAAAAATATATAATTGTCAAACAATTTGCAACAATCCACAAGCATATAATGAGGAATAATGACTCAAATAAAATTTCAACACCATGTAAAAAGGAAAGAAGAAGAAGGAAAATATGAATAATGAAAAGAAAAAGAAAAGAAAAGAAAATAACATATAAAATAAGAAGAATGATAGAAAAGAAAAGGGTGAAGAAGAAAATAAAACCTTGTTAATGGAGGTGAGGGAGAGAGAGTGAAAGGTGAGATAGAAGGAAGAAGGGAGGAGGAAGAAATAAGGAGGGAAAAGAAAAATTAGGATTTGGAGAAGAGAAAGATAAGATATTTGGCAAAAGTAGGAAAAATGTGCGTCACAAGCGACGCGATCGCATGGGGCATGCGATCGCGCGACTTGCGCTTAAGGTGATTGACGCGGTTGCGTCAGCCACGCGGTCGCGTGACCCAGTTTGTGCCCGTGGCGCGAGGGTTGCCTCGCACTCGCACAACTCTCTGTTCAAAATTAATAAATGCCAAATTTTAGGTGGCGCGATTGCGTGGGACATACGATCGCGTGAGTGGGCAGTTTATGGGGTATGATGCGGCCGCGTGGGGCACGCGGTCACGTGAGGGGGATTGCGCGTCCAGCACCAGTCCAGCACCACTCTAACACAACTTTCAGCTGTGCACCCGTTTTACGTCGAAAATCAGGGCACGCGGTCGCGTGGGAGGCCATTATGCCCATACGACACGGATGCGTCGGCGACGCGGTCGCGTGGGCTGATTTGTGCCACTGGCACTCCTCCAGCCACGCTCCAGCATGATTCTCTGTTCGTTTTTATTTTTCTCTCCTCTCCTTGCCACGCGGACGCGTCGCTGATGCGGTCGCGTCGCGTAGCTCGTTTTTTTTTTTATAAATATGCAGATGCAGATGCACGAAAGTACTGATAAAGAGAAGAGTTATTGAATATGAAAAACTAAAAATAAAGAAAAGAACGATCATACCATGGTGGGTTGTCTCCCACCTAGCACTTTGCTTTAACGTCCGTAAGTTGGACACTCCACTAGCTCAGTCTGTGGCTATGTGGGGATCTTCCAAGAGGAAGATCTCGAGTTCCTTGTCTTTCTTCCGCTTTTCGCCATGGTACAGCTTTAAACGATGTCCATTAACTTTGATAAGCTCCGAGCTCGAAGGATGGCTAAGGTGATAGACTCCGTACGGTTCGGCCTTCTCTACTCTGTATGGACCTTCCCATCTTGATCTCAACTTGCCTGGCATGAGCCTCAGTCGAGATTTGTAAAGGAGGACTGAGTCCCCAGGTTGGAACTCTTTTCTTTTGATGTTCTGGTCATGTACAGCCTTCATCTTCTCCTTATGTAGTCTTGAGTTCTCATAAGCTTCTAGGCGAAGGCTCTCCAGTTCTTGCAGTTGCAACTTCCTTTCAGCTTCGGCTTTCTCAATTCCCATATTGCACTCCTTGACTGCCCAAAAGGCTTTGTGCTCTATTTCTACCGGGAGATGACAAGCTTTTCCATAAACTAAGCGAAAAGGACTCATCCCAATGGATGTTTTGTATGCTGTTCTGTATGCCCAGAGTGCATCTTGTAGCCTGGTGCTCCAGTCTCTTCTATGAGGCTTTACTATCTTCTGCAAGATACGCTTTATCTCTCTATTTGACACCTCGGCTTGCCCATTGGTCTGAGGATGGTATGCTGTTGCAACCTTATGAATTATCCCATGCTTCTTCATTAGTCCTGTTAGTCTCCTGTTACAAAAATGGGTGCCTTGATCGCTCACGATTGCTCGTGGTGATCCAAAGCGACAGATAATATGGTTTCTCACAAAGGAAATAATAGTGTTAGCATCATCAGTGCGGGTAGGAATTGCTTCCACCCATTTGGAAACATAATCCACAGCTAACAATATGTAAAAATAACCATTAGAATTTGGAAATGGACCCATGAAGTCAATGCCCCAAACATAAAAGATTTTACAGAAAAGCATATATTGTTGAGGCATCTCATCCCTCTTGGATATATTACCAAATTTTTGGCATGGGAGGCAAGATTTACAAAATTCAGCAGCGTCTCTAAAAAGAGTAGGCCACCAGAATCCACAGTCTAAGATTTTTCTAGCAGTTCTTTGGGGGCCAAAATGTCCTCCACTCTCAGATGAGTGACAGGCCTCTAAGATGGACTGGAATTCTGATTGAGGCACACACCGTCTAATTACCTGATCAGTGCCACATCTCCATAAATATGGGTCATTCCATATATAATATTTAGACTCGCTTTTCAGCTTGTCTCTTTGGTGCTTAGAAAAGTTTGGAGAAAATGTGCGGCTAACTAGATAATTAGCTACAGGTGCATACCAAGGAGATATGGAACTACCTAAAGGAATAGTTTCTAATTCATGAATTTTGTCCTTATGTATACATAAATTTTTTAGAAACTTTGCATATTTAGGTACTTGTTGAATAACATCAAAAAGAGGAACGGTTACCTCAACCTTTTTGAATATTTCTACCATTTTGGGATCGGGTTCCAGCTGCTTCCTGGGCTTCCTTGCAAATTGTGGAAATGGAATGGGAGTGGTGTTTTCTGCAGTGTCTGTGCCTCTTGGTACTTCCTCCTGTGGTTGGGCTTCTTCTTTTTCAGTTATGTCCTGTATGTCTTCCTCCTCTTCAACATCTTCTATTTCTACGACCTCTTCAGCTGAGGCGTATTCTGGTGGGCTTGGCTCCTCCTGATTCCTCTCCTGCAGTGTGGTTCCGGACCTTAGGGTGATGGCATTAATGCCTCCCTTTGGATTTGGAAATGGTTGAGAGGGGATTCCAATGGAACTTGAAGGTTGGTTATTAGAATTTTGCATTGATCCAATCTGTGAGACAAGAGCTTGCAAAGTAGCGGTCAGACCATTCAGACTGGCATTAATGTTATTTTCCATGGTCTGTTGACTTCGCTCAAAAAAGTTTAGTAACTCTTCATTAGGAGATGAAGAAGGGTGAGTAAATTGAGAGTTCTGTTGTTGGGTATTCTGTGGTCCTTGGGACTGCCTCAGGTGAGGTGCTCTGTAAGGTTGGTTCTGCTGCCTGTTGTTGTTATTATTTCACCTCTGATTTTCCTGATTATCTCTGCCTCCTCTGTTATTGTTGTCCCTCCAATTCTGGTTAGAATTGTCCTGCCATCCATGGTTATTATTTCCACCTTGATTGTACCCTTGGTTGGGGCGATCATAGAAGTTATGAGTGGATGCCACCATGTTGTCTTCCTATTGGAATTGCGGGCATTCATCAGTATAATGGCTATAATCAGTACAAATTCCACAAACTCTCTGTGGGACTAACTGTTGGTTTTGCTGTGGTGAAAGAGGTTGAGCTTGCTGAACTTGTTGTTGATTCGATTGCATCTGCTTCAGCAAGTTGGTCATTTCACAGATACTCTGAGTTAGAACAGCAGTCTCTCTGCTAGAGGATACTTCTGCAATGGCTTTTGAACGGCCTTGCTTTTGTCTGTGGTTCCTAGTAGATTCAGCTAAGTCGCTGATCAATTGCCATGCCTCATCAGTGGTCTTGTACTTCTTCATAGACCCATTGCTAGCACTTTCCAATGTGGTCTTATCTTGGGGCCTCATACCCTGTGTGATATAGCTGAGTAACACTATCTTGTCAATCATGTGGTGGGGGCATGCTTCCAGAAGATTATTGAAGTACTCCCAGTATTCAAAGAGAGTCTCGTTGTCATCTTGAACAATAGTGGAAATGTCTTTCCTCAGTTTATCAGTAACTTCAGATGGAAAGAATTTCTCCAAAAACTCTTTTATGAGTGTATCTTAGTTGGATACATTTGCTAGGGGTTGAGTGTAGTACCACTCTCTTGCTTTTCCCTCAAGAGAAAACGGGAAAGCTTTCAGCAGAATTGAAGTTTCATCTGTACCATCTCGCCTGACAGTAGAACAGGCTGCCTGGAAATCTCTCAGGTGCTTGATAGGCTCTTGAGCAGGTAAGCCATGAAACTTGGGCATCAAATTGAGCAGTGCGGTCTTTATTTCAAAATCTGTAGCCACTGCTGGGTGATGTGCTTGAAACGGTTGCATTGTAAAATTAGGGACTCTTTCCTCCTGGATGGTAACTCTCCTAGGTTCTGCCATGTCTTCTGCACGTGAATCAACCGAACCAGTAGAACGGGAGCTGGTTTCTTCCTCAAGTTCACTTTCAGATCCACCTTCAGAGCGGACTAACCGACGCCGAGCTCGCCTTATTCGTGAAATAGTCCTTTCAATTTCAGGATCGAATATTAGCAAGCGTGAATTAGGAAGTGAACGCGTCATTTGACGAAAGAAACAGGCAGCTCATAGTAGCAAAATAAAATAAAATGCAAATAAATAAATTCTAATTAATAACTTTAGCACTCTATTGCAACTCCCCAGCAACGGCGCCAAAAATTGATGCGGGCAGAAATTGGTGAATTAAAAATTATTAGAATATATGCGTTGCAAGTATAGTTCTTAACTCGCCAGAAATCTACCGCTCAATTTAGAAAGGTGTCACAGAAAATTGAAATTTAAAATACTGGGAGTATGAATCCCAGGTCGTCTCCCAACGAGTTGCAGGAAAGGGCGCTATTTTATTAATCAGATGTTTTTGAAAAGGTTTGAGTTAAGTAAACAGGAAATTAAATTGATGAAATTGAATAATGTAAATAAAAGCCTTGACTGGGAGTTGATTACATGGAAGCCCTATTCTTGATGGAACATTCTTAAGATTAATTGACAATTGAGAGTTATTTCGTTTAGTTATCCTTTGCTAAGTAAAGGAAGGTAAAACAAGTTGGAATGCTGTTCTATTCACAAGTCCCAATCCACTCTGGGGAGGATTGGTGTCAGGAATTAGAGAGCAATCCAACAATAACCCAATTACAATCTTTCTCTTGAACCTTACAACTCAAGGGTTCCTTTCAATCAACTCCCCATCAAGTTAGGGAACTACTCACTCATTGTAAAGGTAAAATTCATAGCATATGAAAAGGAATTAAAGAAAGACATTGTAAATAAAAATAAAAAATAATCAATTAAAAATAAAAGTGATCCTTGTATTAAATAATCCTAAAAAGATTCCAATGGTAAAATTAAACAAAGCAAGGAACATGGAAGAGTAAGCCAAGTAAAGAAAACGAACTAGAATGACGAAGTCTTGATGAGGTAATAACTCTTCTCAATATCCCAATGCAAAAAGCTAGAGAAACTAAAATCCTAAGAACCATGAATGTGTAGAGAGAAAACCTAGAGTAGGAGTAAAACTAGATCTAAAAACTAAAATTGTGTAGAATGAATGTTGTCTTTGGTTTCTGCATGTTCTCTGGCTCTAGTCTGCTGTTCTGGGCCGAGAACTGGGTCAAAATAGGGTCCAAAATCGCCCCCAGCGAATTCTGCAGATTATGCAGATCGCGCATGTCATGCGATTGCGTCATCCATGCGGACGCGTCATTCGCGCTTTTCCTTGCCACGCGTTCGCGTCGTCCACGCTTCCGCGTCGCTCGAGCTTTTCCAATCCGCGCGGTCGCGTGAGCCATGCAACCGCGTCACTGCGATTTGATCTTCTCCGCGCGGTCGCGTCGTCCATGCGGTCGCATCGCTTCTCGCTGGTCATCTCCTTAATTTCTTGTGTTCCTTCCATTTTTGCTAGCTTCCTTTCCAATCTCCAACTCATTCTTGCCCTATAAAGCCTGAAACGCTTAACACACAGATTACGGCATCGAATGGAATAAAAGAGAATAAAAACGCATAATTAAAAATCTCTAGGAAGTAGTTTTTAATCATGTAATAATTTCAGGAAGGAAATATAAATGCATGCTAAATTAATGAATAAGTGGGTAAGGATCATGATAAAGCCACACAATTAAACACAATATAAACCATAAAATAGTGGTTTATCAGTCGGCCTCATCCTTAGTTTTTACTAGCATGTCGTCTACATAGATTTCTATTAGACTCCCAAGGTAAGGTGCAAACACCTTATTCATTAGCCTTTGATATGTGGCTCCTTCATTTTTTTAACACAAAAGGCATGACCACATAGTAATAATTTTTTCTTGGCGTGATGAAAGATGTCATTTCTTGATCCGGTTTATACATCGAAATTTGGTTATATCCCGAGTATGCGTCCATGAATGACAAGTATTGATACCCCGAGCTGGAGTCTACTAAGGTATCAATGTTTGGAAGTGAATATGGGTCTTTAGGACACGCCTTGTTCAGGTCGGTGTAATCAACGCACATCCTCCACTTGCCGTTTTGTTTTTTGACCAGCACCACATTTGCTAGCCATGCCGGATATTTAACCTCTTTGATGAAGCCAGCTTCTAAGAGGGCTTGTACTTGCTCTTCCACCACTTGGGCCCGTTCAGGTCCGAGCTTTCGTCTTCTTTGCTGAACAGGTCGCGATCCCAGGTACACTGACAGTCTATGCGACATGAGCTCGGGATCTATTCCCGGCATCTCGGAAGCTTTCCAGGCGAAGAGGTCGGAATTTTCTTGTAGGAGCCTTATGAGCTTCTACTTCAGCTCTTCTTTCAGGTTGGCCCTTATGTTGGTATTTTTTCCTTCTTCTTTATCGACCTGTACCTCCTCAGTTTTCCCCCGGGTTGTGGTCGCAATTCTTCTTTAGCCCTGGCTCCTCCGAGCTCAATTGTGTGCACCTCCTTGCCCTTTCCTCTCAGGTTTAGGCTTTTATTGTAACACTTTCTTGCCAACTTCAGGTCTCCCCTAATGGTTGCAATTCCCTCTAGTGTTGGAAATTTCATGCAAAGGTGGGGGTGGACACCACTGCTCCGACCCGATTTAGGGTTGTTCTGCCTATTAGGGCATCGTAGGCTGAATCCACATCGACGACTATAAAATCGATGCTCAGAGTCTTTGATTTTGTCCCTTTTCCAAAAGTTTTGTGTAGGGGTATGAATCCTAGTGGCTTTATTGGTACATACCCTAGTCCATATAGGGTATCGGGGTAAGTTCTTAACTCTGTTTCATCCAGTCCCAATTTATCAAACACTGCTTTGATCAGGATATCGGCCGAACATCCCTAATCCACTAGGTCCTGTGTAGATGGGCATTGGCAAGGATCATGGTTATCACTACTGGATCGTCATGTCCATGAATGATGCCTTGCCCATCTTCTTTGTGAAAGAGATGGTTGGAAGGTCGGGAGCTTCACCCTCGACCTGATAGACTACCTTCAGGTGTCTTTTGCGAGATGATTTTGTGAGACCACCTCCAGCAAACTCTCCTGAGATCATGTGTATATGTCTTTCCGGGGTCTGCAGTGGTGGGTCTCTTTGGTCTTCGTCATCTTGCTTTCTCTTGCCATGATGGTCCGACCTTTCCATGAGATATCTGTCAAGCCGTCCTTCTCTGGCCAGCTTTTCTATCACATTTTTTAGGTCGTAACAATCATTTATTGAGTAACCATATATTTTATGGTACTCACAGTAATCGCTACGACTTCCCCCCTTTTTATTTTTGATGGGTCTAGGGGGAGGTAGTCTTTCAGTATGACAAATTTCCCTGTAGACATCAACTAGGAAAACCCGTAGAGGAGTATATGAGTGATATATCCTAGGCCTTTCATGGCCGACTTCCTCCTTTTTCTTGGGTTCTCTCTCTTTCTCTTTTGATGAGTGAGAGTGTCCAGGTCACCAGCTTGATTCTCTCAGTCTGGCGTTTTCTTCCATGTTGATGTACTTTTCAGCTCTCTCCTGTACATCACTCAGGGAGGTCGGGTGCCTTTTCGAGATGGACTAAGAGAAGGGACCTTCTCGAAGTCCATTTACTAGGCCCATAATCACTGCCTCCGTGGGTAGGTCTTGGATTTCTAAACACGCTTTGTTGAACCACTCCATGTAGTCCCTCAGAGGTTCTCCGACCTCCTGTTTTACTCCTAGGAGGCTTGGCGCGTGCTTTACTTTATCCTTTTGGATAGAGAATCGCATCAGGAACTTCCACGAGAGGTCATCGAAACTGGTGACCGACCTTAGGGGGAGGCTATCGAACCATTTCATCGCTGCCTTCGTCGGAAAAGTCTTGCAGCAAGTAGCATCAGAAGCGTCGGCTAGATACATCCGACTTTTGAAATTGCTTAAGTGATGCTTTGGGTCAGTAGTTCCGTCATAGAGGTCCATATCTGAGCTTTTGAAATTCCTTGGAACTTTTGCCTTTATTATGTCCTCACTGAACGGATCCTCTCCTCCCAAGGGAGAATCTTCTCGTCACTGCGAGAATTTCTACCTCGGAGAGCAGATTCTAATCTTGAGAGCTTTTCTTCAAGCTCTCTCCGTCGTTTGACCTCTCTTCTTAGGCTCCTTTCTGCTTCTCGTTGCCGCTCCAATTTCTGTTCTAGATGCTCCAACCGTCCTTGGTGGCCATGGAACAATCCCATGAAATCAGTTGCATGGAGTTGTCCTTCTTTGCCTGATTCATGTCCCTCAAAGGAGTTTCCTTTTGGGTTCTTTACCCCTGATGTGCCTTCTTTGTGCTGGTTAGTCACCCCTTGGTGAGTAACTATTGCTCTGTTGTTATTACCAGCATCCTGATTCTCTTGCTCAGAATCGGACGCTGTGTTTCCACCCTCGTTGAAATCATCCGCCATCATTGGTTGATCTCCAGGTCCCCGGCAATGGCGCCAATGTTACGTGGGTAACCTGAAGTTGGTGGATTGGGCTTGTGAGATTGGTCCAAGCGTTGAGTGGAGGTGGACTCCGACTTGGCTTGCGTCTGGGAGCCGCCATCTGACTTGTGTATTATGGAGGAATGGGGGGTGGTACCTGCAAAGGCACTCCGATGCCTAAGTCAGCAAGGGGTTTAGCAGGTTTTAGAGAGTATTGGAACTTAAAGATACCTGAGGGGTGTCAATGTATTTATAGTGGTGAACCAATAACCACTGTTGGAGTAGTTTCACCTTTTAAGGTGGATAATCGTCCCTTTATCTTAGGGAAGTTGAGATATGGCTCCTAGAAGTGAGTTGAGAGATTTTAGGGGCAGTTACTTATTTGAATAAGTGTTATCTGCTAGCTATCATTCAATCCCAACCTCTTTGGAACGGAGTCTGTATTCGATCCGACCTCTTATAAGGAGGTCGGTGGATAGCGAAGACCAATCTTTGGATTGGACCTTTTTGGTTTATTTGAACCTGAGTCCTAGTGTTGGGTCAGGGTATAAACAAATATTAAACTAATAACTATTTTTAAGATTAATCATATGCTATATATTTCTTCCTTTTTATATATATATATATATATATATATATATATATATATATATATATGTATTTAAAAATAAAATTCTAAACTAGTATGTTTTAATAGAATTAGTAAGAGTTTTGTATATCATATGTACAAAAAAAAATATCAAAAATTTTACTATTCTTTTATCATATATAATTAATATTTTTATCATTAAAAAAAGTTACTCTTTCTAACTCTAATTCATTAAAAAAAAAGTAAGCAATTTAAAGACACTATTTTCTTTAGGGTCCATCTAGTGTACAGATGCACTTTGGTACAGATTTACAGATTTTTGTTTTTATTTGGTTTAAAAGTGTATCACTAAAAGTGTTGTTTAAGGAGAAAGTGTTACCCTTAATCGTTAACTTGGCTCTGATACCAATTTTGCAATCTTTTACTAGTCCTTGTATATTGTAATTTCATTTTTATAGTTTTCAATCTTGTTTTAGTTTATAATATTCTTTTTTGCATGGATTATTGTATATAAAATCTTTTATCTGTTTGTCTTTTTCTTTAATATAATTTCTTAAATCCTCAAAAACTTCTTTTATTTCTACACTTTCTGTTGTTTCTAAATACCTTCTTAATTTTTCAACTTCATTTTCCATTTTTTCTTTCAACAGCTTTAATTCTTTTAAGTCATAATATGGTTTTCCAAGCATTTATAAATTTTTTAAATTTAATTCCAACTTGTTTATATTTATTCTTATTTCTATCCTTTTTATTATAAGGTCATCAATTTCGATCTGAAGGTTATTTAATTCCCTTTTATACTCTTTTATTTTACTTTTTAATTTTTCTGCCCTTTTTCTTTTTTTTTTATTTTCTGGTTTTTCAATCTTTTTATGCTTCATTATTTATTTTAAAATTTCTGCAAACTCTATCATTGAGTCATCACTATTTTCTAGAGATTCTATTAATTTTTCTAGCTCTTCAACTTCTCTTTTTAACTTGTCATAGATTATTTTTAGAGCTTCAAATGCTCTTTGATTTATTTCAGAAAACTGTAAATAATTCAAACGATTTTTTCTTTCAAAAAGCTCTTGTTTCTTGTCTTGATAGGTTACATATATTTCTTCTTTATTTATTGTCATAATTTAGTGTTTAGGGTTTCATTTAATTTTTCGACCTTTTTTGTTAATTCTTTTATTTCAGAATTTTCTTCTTTAATCTTCAACTTAGATAGACTTAAAGGGCTATTAATTTTAGATTCTCTAATTTGAAAATTCGATGAAACTAATTTTCCTGACGGTTCTTTTATTAATAGAACTGGGTTTTCAATAGCTTTATATTTTGGTATTTCTGTTTTTACAATTTTCTGAAATAATTCATCGACATAAATTCTTTCTCTGTTTTTAAATATTATACTATGATGGCTATTTGTTAAAGCATAATTTATTGCATATGTAATTGAAAATGGTTCATCATCTTGTTCCATTAGATTCTTTCTGTGAAATTTATAAGCCAGACTTATAGATCTTCCAAGATTTTCAGTTGATAAAGGTATAGCATATCCCAGATGGGCATTAAATTTAACATTTACATTTGCCAGGTTTCCATGAACAATTCCAATTATTTGATCTATTGGGTCATCAGTAATTCTTTTGTCACAGATTGCTAAGCTTATTGGTGAATTAATTCCTTTCATATATGTAGATTTGATTAAGACTTGTATAGTACTAATATGAATCCATCCAATTTTAGATCTTTTTTGTTGATCCTTAATTTTCTCAATCTGTTTACTTAATTCTTCATCATTTATCAAAGCTATTTCAAGTTCTCCATTGGCGGATTTTATCTTTATAGGGGCTTCAAGTTGAATTTTTCCATAGTATATTATATTTTTTCTATTAAAAACTTCTTTTAAAAGGTTTTGTTTATTAAAATTTTCGTTTGATTTGAGATTTAATTCTGTTTTTAAAACAGCCTGTTTTTCATTATCTAATAAAGCAGTTAATCTATAATAATCAGATTCTTCTGTTAATTCTAAACTTTCTAAATAATTCATAATTGAAAGACTAGAATGAATACATACCTTTCTGGAGAAAAACTTCCTTTATTTAATATATTTTACATAAGGTGTTTTTATCTCCAGAGGGGAGATTGTAAATACTAACTCCAGAGGGGAGTTTAGAACTATTTTTCCCTAATGGGAATTCTTCTTCAGATCATAGAATCGCCTCGGCAGCTTCCTCCTTGCTCTCCTAGCATTTGAGTACTCTTTGCCTCCTGCTTTCTATTTTCTGATGCCTTGTACAATTGCCTAAGCAACCTATTTATAATGGTTGGGTCTGATGGACAATTCCCATCCTTACCCTTCTTATGACGTCATTGCTTACGTCATTGTTTATTATCTTGCACCAGCTACATTGTTGGTGCTCTATGACCTAAGCGTTTACGTCACTCTGCAATAATGTTGAGAGATGCTTCAGATGTGCTGTCTTCCTCTTTCATTATGTGTCCTTCAGATGCGTTGTCTTCTTCCTTTATCATGTGGGTTGATTCCGTTTTATTATTGCTTTCTTCAGATAACTCTGAGACGCATAGCTGGCACTTGTGGTCTTCTCTCTCTTTTATCAGATAGCAGAGATTCCTCTTTATCCCTTCAGGGAGCTTTTCTAAGAGTCCAGACAAGTTGTAGAATGCTGATTCAAATTCCACTAAGAGTCTCATCTCTCTTTCTTCAATTTCGTTCCTTTTACTAGACACAAGCAAAGTATTTCTGCTTTTATAATTAATTTTTGTGTGAGATTCCCTTGTTATCTTTTGAGTTCTTTCGAAGACCCTTGCTAGTGTGCTGGCTAGCCTTCCTTCATGACTGTAGATTGTTAAATCTTGAACTTGATCAATTGGTTGAAAATTTCCTGGGAAGACGGACATGAATATTACTTGGTGTGCTGGAACCAAGCATTCTTCTTCTTCATTAAAAATAGGTTGACTGTTCGTAAATTTTAGGGATATATCCCTTGGATTTACGTTGTCAATCATATTTTTAAATCTCTTCACTGCATCAACGAATCCTGCAGGAAACTCACTAATAATTTTTAGATCATTAAAAATTAAAATTGTATCAATTAATCCATACTGGAAAAACTGATAGGTGTCCGATGGGGATGCATCTGGAAATATAACCAGCTTTGTTAGCTGTTCTTTGGCAATAGGATAATATCCTAAAATTGCTCTTTTTTCTTCAGTCCAGTTCAGGACTATATTAAGGGTTTCTCTGAGATTTGATCTACAGACCCTTTTCTTTTCTTTGATTTCAGCCCTTGTAGGAATGTTTCTTATTATCCCTGTTCTCTGGGTTTGAATTGGAGCTTTATCTGCTCTTTTTAGGGTTTGCTCTGGATGAAGAGCTTCATATTCCCTGAAAGATTCCTTTGCTTCTTCCAGTGTTAAAAACCCTCCTTTATGAATTATCCTTGATTGATGTGTAAATGGTGCTGCTTTTTCCCAGGCATCATATACTCCTTTCATGGGGCCATTATAAATTACATAATATTTTTTATCTTGGGTAGATTTTTTGATAATTTCAGCAATTGTTTTATTTTCTGGAATTTTTTCTTCACCTGATTTGTCCACCACGCTTAGCTGGCTGAGCTCTGATGGTTTTGGTTGTTGTGTTGATTTCATTGCTTCGACGGCCTTCTTGAGGGATTGGATCTGTGTCCTTATTTGCTGACAATGCTTGCATTTTTCGAGTTCTTGTTCGTATTTCTGAATTTCTTGATCTAATGCGTTGTAGACGAACTCCATTCTCTTGTTAATGTATCTGCAATAACATTTTTGTCACCCTTAATATATTCAATTTTTATTGGATATTGTAACAAAAATAATTGCCATCTTACCAATCGTCCATGATTATAATCAACTTTTAAATTATATCGTATGAAACCTGTTAGGTAGCTTGAATCTGTCCTTAATGTAAATTCTCTGGGTAGTAAATCAATTTTCCATTTCTTAAGAGATTTAATTGCTGCTAGAGTTTCCTTTTCATGAGTGGTATATCTCTGTTCTGTTGGAGTAAAAGTCCCTGAAATATACCTGCAAAGTAATTCCTTTGGGGAATTTTTAGAATCTAGTGATTCTTTTCCTTGCTCCAGACTTTTTATAGCTTTCTTAGCTTTTAGACATCCTGACCAGGTTATGTCTGAAGCATCTGTTTCTACTATTAAGTAGTCATTTTCTTCTGGAATATAAAGTTCTGGAAGTTTTTCACATAATTCTTTAATCTTTTGAATTTGCATACTATCTTTTTCATCCCATTTCCATTCTTTTTTAGTACTTATTTTTGGAAATAAGCTTTTAGTGTATTCTGTTATATTCTTTAAGAATCCTTGATCAGAAATATAATTTATACACCCTAAAAATCTTTGTAATTGTTTTCTATCTTCTATTTTATTAGGAAATAAATTTACCTTTTCTAGGACATTTGGCTGAAGTTTTAGTTTTCCTTGAGTGGATAGAATTAATCCAAGAAACTCTATTTCTTGTTTTGCTATTCTTGCTTTCTTTTTGCTAAGAACTAATCCTTTTTCTTTACATCTTTCTAAAACTATTAATAATTTTTGAAGATGATCTTCTCTATCCTGTTTTGTAAAAATTAGTATATCATCAATGTATACTAAAACAAATTCATTTAACTCTTTTAGATTTTCTTCCATAAATCTTTGATAAATACCTGGAGCTTGTTTTAATCCGAATGGCAATACATTCCATTCATAGAGCAACACACTTGTTGATTCTTTTGTTGGACAAGTAAAAGCAGTTAATTTCTTTGTTTCTTCGTCTAAACGAAGTTGCCAATATCCTGATTTTGCATCAAGAGATGAAAACCAAGTTGCTCCTTTGATTTTTTCTAAAATTGAATCTTTTCTTGGAAGTTTATGAGCATCACCAATAGTTGCTTCATTCATCTTCTTATAGTTAATAACCATTCTTCGTTTTCCCCTTTTAATTTCATTATTGTTTTCGACATAAAAGGCTGGAGCCGCATGAGGACTTTTACTTAATCTTATAATTCCTTTTTCCAAAAGATCTCTACATTCTAATGAAAACTCTTCTCTATTTCTTGCGGAATAAGGGATTTTATTTGGAACATTTATCTCTTTTGTCGGATCTTTTAATTTAATGCTTACTAATTCGTTATTTGTATTTTTAATATCTAAAGGATTTTCAGCACAAATTTCATTCAAAAGTTCTCCTATCTTTATTTCAAGATTATTTTTTGGGATATTTATTTGAAAGTATAAATTTAAATAACATGTCTCCAATATAGAAAATATTTTAAATTTTAAGATCTTATCTATAGTAGTAGTCGGTATTTTTATACGTTTTGATTTTTGATTTATTGAAGAATCGTGTGGAGCTTTTAAAACTATATATGTTAGTTCTTGAATGAATGGATGATATAGCTTTAAAAAGTTATTTCCTATGATAAAATCCATTCCAGAATCTAACATGTATATAGATGGAATAATGAACCTATAATTTTGAATAAAAATTTCAACCATCTCTGCTTTTTGGTCAATTTTATGTATTGATTTGTCAGCTATTCTAACTCTTAATGGTTTCTTTAATTTTTTCCAATCAAGTTTTGTATTTGAACTAGCAAAGCATTGTGTTGCTCCAGAATCTATGAAAGCATTTATAAATTTTTCTGTTATTTTTATAGTAATAAATGTAGCATTATTACTCAGTCTCTGAGTCTGTTTCCGAGACATATTCAAAAATATAGTCTAAGTTATCATCAGATTCTTCTAAAGGTTCCATGAAACAAGACTTAGCGATTTCTATTTGTTTAGTAAGAGCCTTTTTATCCTTCTTTTTCGGACATTCATTTGCATAGTGTCCTTCTTCTTGGCAATACCAACACTTACAATTTTCTTTTTTATTTTTTTTCTGAAATACCTCTGTTTTCTCCAGTTTGGATAGTATTTTCTTTTTCTAAATTGATATTTTCTTTTTCTTTGAAAATTTTTATTAAGACCATATTTTTGAGGTATCTCTTCATTATCCTGACAGCAAATTCTAATTATATTTGCAAATCTTTTTTGAGTTGCTTCTTGCATACAACGTTCTTTTATTTCCTCTCTTATTGCAGAGGTTGCTCCACCAAAATTATTTTCAATTGTTCCTCTATTTATTTCTCTTATAAATCTTCCCATAATAAATTCGTTAGCAGGATATGGAAGTTTTGTTATATACATATTAAGATAATGATTTTTATCTTCTTCTTTTAGTTTGTAATAATGTATTCTATATTCACATATATAAGACTCCACATTACATAGATCATATATGTGAATGTTAGCTAAATGGTTTTTTGCTTCTTGATATTCTTTATTATAGACTTCTTGTTTATGATCTATAATATTTTTTCCAAAAAATTCTTTATATAGAATCATCATTATATATAATATCTTATCATAGGCTGTTATTTTTGTTGCTAATTCTTCTATTATTTGGTTTTCTATTGATGTCATATAATCTCTTATAGCTCCTTTAGTATGAAACCCTATGTAATTCCAAATGTCTCTTCCAGATAATTCATTAAGTTTTGGATTAGTAAAGGCTTCTAATAAGAAGGAATTCAACCAGTTTTCGAAAATTTCTTTTTCATTCGTTTTACAGTCTAAATCGAGCATTCTTTCTCCTTCCATTTCCTGGATTTTAGGAACGTATTTTGATGGTATTTTTGTATATTTTGAATCTTTATTTATAAACCCTTTTTTAAAAGCATAATTATCAAAACCTGTTTCCCATTTAAATTGAGATTGATTATCCCTAGATGTTCCAGCTTCATTTTTCACTTGTATTGGAATTACTGGTTCTTCGTCACTTGAATAATCTAGGATATGTTCTTCATTTTCTATATTTTCAGAATTTACTATTTCTTCTTCTATCTGAAATCCCTGTTCCATAATATTATTTTCTTGAGCCATTTTTAATTGTTTAAAAAGCATTGTAACTTCTTCTAATTTTTCTTCAATATTCATAATTTTAGTGGTGGTTTTACTTTTAAATCTGTTATGTTGATTATATTTTGAAATTTTTCTTCTTTTGGATTTTCTTTTTCCTTATTTCTTTGAAATTTTATGGATACTAGTATTTCTTCAAGCATATCTACTATAGAATTTAATTGTGGGTTAAAAGTATGATAAAGATGTGGGGAATCATTTCCATGATAACATTTCTTAGAAATTCCGTGTGAAAAATAAGTTTTTTCAGGTTTTTGAAGTCCTTCAATAAAGCTTATAGTAAAATAAAGATTTTGAGAAAAATCATTTTGTATTGATTTTAAGAATTCGGTGTCATTACAGTTAACATTAGTTAAAATCATTAATTTTTGATCTATTAATTTTGATAACTTAATTATTTCTTCCCTTAAATCTTCTAATTTACTTTTTTCCATTAGGTGACGCTTTTCTTTGTGAAGAGCTACGGTTTTAAGTGAAAAGTGTGGCTTTAAAAAGTGTGGTTTAAGTAAGCAAATCTTTAAATCTGTACAGATTTAGATCTGTACCATATAATTTTCTTTTTCTTTATCAATTGATAAAAATCTATCTCTAATAATATTTCATATTATAGTTTTTTCTTGTATGGTATTGTGGATTTTTTTTTTGAATGGAGACGAAAATTAATGTGAAAGGTTAGCAGTTTAATAACCATAGAAATTGGTCATTGAGTACCAAAAAGTAACGATATATATCTTCAAAATAATAACAATAATAAAATACGTTATATATGGGTTTCATTAAATAATTTAGATTTAATTTGATTTCGGGAGAAATTCATTCATGTTCTTATATCCATGACCAAAAGGGCAAAAAGATTAGCACCGCCTTTGTAAGTTGTAACACTTAGAATTCTTACATTAAAATACTCATTATAATTATATTATATCCTTTGAAAATTTGATTGAATTTTTCGTGTTGCTTCTTCCTCTCATCTCCTACTTCCCTAATTCAAGTGTCCACCGTATTATCTTTCTTGGCAACCCCTGTCCAACACCACTCCATGTCCCCTACTTCCCCATTCATTGAACTTGCATTGTCAGTTTCAATTCAACCAATTTTAAAAATTTGTTTTGCTTCAACCCATACCACCACTTCACTTCTTCACCATCAATCTGTCCACCACACAACACACACCTTTATTAGCCAAGGACTTTTAATTGTCCATGGATGATGTCAATCAGGAACGGATCTAAAAAGTTTAGTATAGAGAGGCCGAATTTTAGATAAATTATTTTTCATTTTATAAAAATAATTAACATATAATTATTAGAGTTAGATTTTTAAAAAATTTATCAAATATATATATAATTATAAATTTTTTTTACAATTTTATTTCTAATATGATAGTTACATAAAAAAAATTTAACAATATCAATAGTACATTATAAAATTATAAAGTACCAATAATTTATAGCGTGTTTAGTTAAAAATGATCACATATCTTATTAATTAAAATTAATTCTTTCAAAAATTTTTAAAAATTTGAAAATAAATGATAAATTATTAATTATTTGAAAGCACAATACCTTTATAGAATACAAGATACAAGATATTTTTATAAAAATTTTTCTTTCAACAACGTAAATTTAGAAAAAAAATAAGTATTTTTTATAAGAAAAGAATATCTAAAGTACATAATGTGATTACCAAAATATAACTACGTAAGTTATTATTAATATAATAATATAAATTTTAAATATGTTAATATAAAAAAAACAAATGATTTTTTTTTAAATAAATATAGAAATTATTATATAAAAACTAATTTGAAAGTTACAAAGACTTGAGGATATGATATTAAATTAATTAAGTGAAAAATATTAGTGAATTAAATAATTAAGACATAAATCTATTATATAATAAAAGATAATACATATAAAAATACTAAATTATATAATATTTTTTATATTTTTAAATACATATCTCATATATAAATATAATTTCTAAAAATTTTGGGGGGCCGAAGCCACTACTCGCCCCCTCTAAGTCCGTCCCTGATGCCAATGTTAACATATAAAAAAATATATTAAGAGGTTGGCGAGTTATAACTCAAATGGTATAGTATTTCTTCCTATTTAAAAGTCTCGAATTCAAGTCCTACCGGTTATAATCGATCGAAAAAATCTCCTCACTATTACTGCAACATGTGGTAAGTGTCCGAAGAGGATATGAATGTGTTGTTTGGTATCTAATATTGGAGGTTGTCCAATAATCCATCTGACTAAAAAAAATATACCATGAAAATATTTTTATTTTTCCTATATTTTCAAAAACTAACATATATATTTAGACTTTTATTTCTTTAAATATTAAAAAAAAATAGAACTGTTAGAAATATAGTTGTTACGGTAGGTAACCGGAGATTAATGGGCTGGATGGCGTTGGTTGGCCCAATCGTCTGAGGGAGGAAGCCTTTGAGAGGGTCTGCGCCTTGGGGGCCTCCGTCCGACTTGTGAGTATGAATGAATGGGGGGTGGTACCTGCAAAGACACTCCGATGCCTAAGTCAGCAAGAGTGTTAGCAGGTCTAGAGAGTATTGGGACTTAGAGATACCTGAGGGGTGTCAGTGTATTTATAGTGGTGAACCAATAACCACCGTTGGAGTAGTGCCACTTTTCTAGGGTGTTAACCATCCCTTTATCTTAGAGAAGTTAAGATATGGCTCGTGGAAGTGGTTAGAGAGATTCTAGGGGCAGTTACTCATTCAAATGAGTGCTTATCTGCCAGTTAACCCTCGTTCCCGACTTCTTTAGAGCAAGTCGTGACGAGTTCCGACTCCGTAGCGGCTAATCTGGTGAAAGGTGAGGCCAACCCTTTGGGTTGGGCCTTTTTATTTGGATCCTGGGCCTTATTCGTTGGGCCAGGGTATGAACAGTGCCCCTACACGAGCCCAATTTCTCTTTAAGATTTGGGTTCGAGTATACTACTCGGGGTTGTAACCGACTTGTTGGGGGACCGACGTGATGTTCCGAAACCGACGTGACTGTTTGTGACCTTTTGGTTCTGACAGTTACGTCTAATCAAGCGTCGTGTCCGTTAGGGATGTGCGTAGGGATTGATGGTCTTGGTAACGGTGCATTTTCATTAATGACTGCCCCGTTTTTACCATTGTGCCCCTAACGTACTTATAAATACTTTCCCTCTCTTTCATTGTTTCGTTTCTGCAATTTTTCAAATTTCCCCTTCATTCGTTCGTGCTGCATTGTTGCATCTTCGAAGGCTTTCGTTTTCTCCAACCCTCATTTTCGGATAAAGGTTAGTTCTTTTTGTAACATGCTTTTCTATTTGCATGCCTTTATTTTGTAGATAGGTTGATTTGTAGACTTCAGTTCCGTATTTCCTCCTTTAGAGACCGTGTTTTTTTATTTTCCTTTTCTTTTTCCCTTGTAGGTTTTTTGTTACCTTTTTAAGAAAAAGAAATGGCTTCCGTAGATATCCTTTCTCAGTGGGTTGATGTCACGGTCCTAGGGGAGGAACCCTCGGTCGATACTGAGTTTATCACCAACCCACAGAATTTGTACTTCTAAGGATGACGAGCTGAAGTATGAATTGGTAGTCCCGGGTCCTGAAGACCGGGATTGCTTTGGGAGGGTCAATGAGGCGGCCCCTCATTTTTTCTTTATGTATGAGTATATGATCACCCGTTTGGGTGTTTTTCTTCCTTTTTCAAACTTTGAGATATCTGTTTTGCATCACTGCCGAGTTGCCCCTACCCAGCTTCACCCCAACTCTTGGGGTTTTTTGAAAATTTATCAATTTATTAGCCAAGCTTTGGAGTTTCCGACTTCTTTGAAGATTTTTTTCTATCTCTTCCATATGACCAAACCCTTCAGTGGGCTAAACAATAAGCAACAGTGGGTGTCTTTCCGAGCCATACAGGGTCGGAGAGTTTTTACCCTTTTTGACGAATCCTTCCATGACTTTAAAAATTATTTTTTCAAAGTTCAAGCTGTAGAGGGTCACCACCCCTTTTTTCTGGATGATACTTCTTCTCCCCGCTTTCCTTTGTACTGGCTGGAGGCCTCCCCCTGCGAGAAGTATGGTCTGGATGACCTGGATGAGGTAGAAGCAGCCATTGTGGGGTTCCTCCGAGAAGTGTGGGGGAGGGCCCCATACTTGGACACAAAAAAGTTTCTCCAGGGGTCTTCGACCTTTGTCCAGGCACAGCTAGGTAGCTTTTATTTGTTTGTTAGATTTCCGACTTGTCTGACTGACTTTTCCGACTTGTCTAATCTATTCGTTATTGTCTTTTCAGAGATGGCAAAGACAAATGCTCAGGAGTCTTACCAGAGAGTTCAGGAGGCTAAAGCGAGGTCTCGCGCCAGGACTGGTGGCGCCAGGGCGGTTATCCCTCCTCCTCCTCCTCCTCGGAACGTTGGGACTCCCTCTCAGCCCATTGTGATTTCTTCTTCAGCTTTTTCTCAGCCACCCCCCTCCGCCCGATCTTCTCCTGAGCCAGAGAAGAAGAAGCGCAAGGCTTTAGAGTCTGGCTCTTCTGGTGAGGTTAAGGCGGATGCTCTTGCATTCGTCCGAAAGAACATCTATCCCCATGCTCGTATAAGCATGGATGATGTTTCTGTTCGGCGCCACCTTACCACTCTGGTTGAGGAGAGCCTCAAGGCGGCGGGGATTTGTGGCAAACTCTTAGATATTTTTGAGAAGGCTCCTCTCAGCTCTTTAGGGATGACCTCGAGGGTCGAGGAGCTGGAAGGAAGGCTTCTTTTATATCAAGAGCAGGAGAGGGAGTTGAAGGAGGAAGTCGCCAAGTTGAAGGAGGAGAGGGATAGCCTCTGGGAGAAGGAGAGAAAATTGCAAGCCCAATGCAACATGGAGGTGGGCTTGAGGAAGACAGCACAAGATAGCTACCAAAGTTTATTTAACAATCTTGTGTCTGTGAAAAATGAGCTGCTGAATTCTCAGAGGGCTTATACCGAGTTGGAGGACTCTATTGCTGATGGGGCTGAGGAGGCTTGGAGGATCTTTAGGGAGCAGGTCGGAGTCATTGCTCCTAGCTTGGACCTTTTCCCTTTAGATCCTGATAAAGTTGTCATTGATGGTGCCATTGTGGATCCCCCTGTCCCCGAGATTATTTCCGAGTCAGAATTGAAGACTCGGGGGCAGAGAATTATAGAGTCCCCTCCTCGCTCTAAGGATGCTCCGAGTTCTTCTACAGTTCCTCCGACTTCCTCTTCGTCTCCTATGGATGCCTCTCTTCCCGGTCCTGGTGCCTCTGGTGGTGGTGATCTGTCTACTGCTCTTACAAAAAAGTAATTTGTTGGCTATTTGGGGGCCCGGCCTGTGGGTCCCCTCTTTTTTAAACTCTTTATTTATTTTTGGCAGCGTTTGAACAATTTTTTGGCCTTTTAAGGCCGTAAACAAAACACTTTATAATACCCTTTTTAATAGGGGTTTAAGCTAAAAAATAAGTACCCCTTTTTTGGATAAGGGTTTAAGTTACCTTATGCGTGCATGCTTTTCTGATTTGCGATTTTTCCGAATTCCCCTTGATTTTTTTCTGAAATAACCTTTTCTTTGGCTTGTCTGCCTTTCTGAACCTTTTCGTTTTAAGGATCTTTAGGACAGCCTTTTAATCTTTTCTTGGGTTTTTTCCTATCTCTCTTTTGTTATTCCTAGTACTCAATTTCGTTTCATTGAGCTTTTCTGACTTAGGCTACTTTCGTGATTCATTTTTGTGTACTCGGTTTCCCGTTCCGACTAATGAGTCGGGATGTTTCCGAGTTTATTATGATCAACTTCTATAACCTCTTTACACCGACTTGTACCTCGTCGTTTTATCCTGACGACCATCTAGGTCGGTTCATGGGATTTTCACGTTTTGTCGAGCTTAAGTCGGCGCGTTTCGTCGAAGGGAAGAGAAAGCAACAAAAAAGGAATTTATAAGAGATATTTGTAAGATGAAAAGATCTTTATTAATTGGGGAGGTACTTCATTGCTACTAAGGGTTTTTGACAGTCTATTTCCTTTAGCCCCTACTATGATGCCTCGTTAAAAACCCTTCTCCAGAAAAAACCCTTTGGTTCTGGGAAAAAATCATGAAGTTGGGAAAAGAGTACATCAGGGAGTAGAGTTCGCTTTTAGCTATAGTACCTTTTCATATTACAAGCATGCCACGACCTTGGTAAGTCGGTGGCGTCCAGGTCGGTCACTTTATAATAGCCTTTTCCTAAGATCTCATTGATTTTGTATGGTCCCTTCCAATTTGCAGCGAGCTTTCCTTCTCCTGATTTGTTGACTCCAATGTCATTTCTGATCAAGACCAAGTCGCTTAGGGTGAATGTTCTTCGGATGACTTTTTTGTTGTATCTTGTAGCCATCCTTTGCTTCAACGCTGCTTCTTTTATCTGGGCTTCTTCTCGGACTTCGGGGAGCAAGTCGAGCTCCTCTTTGTGCCCCTGTATATTCCCGATCTCGTCATGGAGAATCACTCTTGGGCTTTGCTCGTTGACTTCTATTGGGATCATGGCTTCTACCCCATAAACTAGTCGGAAGGGTGTTTCTCCGGTGGCGGATTGAGGTGTCGTCCTGTAGGCCCATAGCACTTGTGGGAGCTCTTCAACCCAGGCTCCTTTTGCATCTTGTAGTCTTTTCTTTAGCCCTGTCAGTATGACTTTGTTGGCTGCCTCGGCTTGTCCATTGGCTTGCAGGTGTTCCACCGAGGTGAACTGGTGCTTAATTTTCATACTGGCTACTAGGCTTCTAAAGGTAGAGTCGGTGAACTGGGTTCCATTATCTGTAGTAATGGAATAGGGTATCCCATACCTTGTGATGATATTTTTGTAGAGGAACCTCCGACTTCTTTATGCGGTGATGGTGGCCAATGGTTCTGCTTCTATCCACTTTGTGAAATAATCTATTCCCACGATCAGGTATCTGACTTGTCCTGGCGCCTGGGGAAAAGGACCTAACAAATCCATTCCCCATTTTGCAAAGGGCCATGGAGAGGTGATACTGATGAGTTCCTCCGGGGGAGCCACGTGAAAATTTGCATGCATCTGACATGGCTGGCATTTTTTCACGAATTCTGTGGCATCTTTCTGCAAGGTCGGCCAGTAGAATCCAGTTCGAATCACTTTCCTGGCTAATGACTTTGCCTCAAGATGATTTCCGCAAATCCCACTATGGACTTCTTCTAACACCTCGGTGGTTTTTGAGGTCGGTACGCACTTTAACAATGGTGTTGATATCCCCCTCCTGTAGAGAATATTTTTCACCAAGGTGTAGTATTGTGCTTCCCTACGGATTTTCTTAGCCTCTTTCTCCTCCTTGGGGAGGATGTCGAATTTCATGTATTCGACTAAGGGGTTCATCCATCCGAGGTTTAATCCGACTATCTCAAGGACCTCTTGTTTGTCTTCTACTTTTACCACGGAGGGTTCCTGGAGAGTTTCTTGGATCAGGCTTCTGTTATTCCCTCCTGGCTTGGTACTTGCTAACTTGGATAGGGCGTCTGCTCTACTATTTAGATCCCGAGTTATGTGTTTGACCTTAGTTTCTGCAAAGTGCCCAAGGTGTTCCAAGATTTTTTCCAAGTATCTTTTCATATTTGGGTCCTTTGCCTGATACTCTCCACTTATCTGGGAGGTCACCACTTGCGAGTCGCTGTATATCATCACTTTTGTAGCACCGACTTCTTCCGCCAGCTTCAATCCAGCAATCAAGGCTTCATACTCTGCCTGATTATTTGAAGCTGAGAATTCAAATTTGAGGGAAACCTCTATTTGGGTCCCTCTTTTGTCCACCAATATTATGCCTGCACCGCTTCCTGTTTTGTTTGAGGATCCATCTACATAGAGTTCCCATGTAGTTGGTTTTTCCTCTTGGTCTCCCGCGTATTCTGCAATGAAGTCGGTGAGGCACTGGGCTTTAATCGCCGTCCGAGTTTCATACTTCAAGTCGAACTCGGAGAGTTCTATTGCCCACTGAACCATTCTCCCTGCAACATCCGTCTTTTGGAGGATTTGCTTCATGGGTTGGTTCGTGCGAACTCTTATTGTGTAAGCTTGAAAGTAAGGTCGTAGCCTTCGTGAGGCTATGGTGCGCAGAAATTGTGATTACACTTTAATTATGTAAAATTCATCGCTCTTTCTTTCCCTGGTAATGGCACCAAAAACATGATGCCAATACCATGGTTCACAACTTCGCACAACTAACCAGCAAGTGCACTGGGTCGTCCAAGTAATACCTTACGTGAGTAAGGGTCGAATCCCACGGAGATTGTTGGTATGAAGCAAGCTATGGTCACCTTGTAAATCTCAGTCAAGTAGGGTTAAATGTGATTGGATTAGATAATTAAAAGATAAATAATAAAGGATAGAAATACTTATGTAATTCACTGGTGAGAATTTCAGATAAGCGAATAGAGATGCTTTCGTTCCTCTGAACCTCTGCTTTCCTGCTATCTTCATCCAATCAGTCTTACTCCTTTCTATGGCTGGCTTTATGTGATACATCACCATTGTCAATGGCTACTTTCGGTCTTCTCTCGGGAAAATGATCCAAATGCCCTGTCACGGCATGGCTAATCGTCTGGAGGCATCACCCTTGTCAATGGTTTCATCTTATCCTCTCAGTGAAAATGGTCAACGCACCCTGTCACGGCACGGCTATTCATCTGTCGGTTCTCGATCATGCTGGAATAGGATTTACTATCCTTTTGCGTCTGTCACTAACGCCCAGCAATCGCGAGTTTGGAGCTCATCACAGTCATTCAATCATTGAATCCTACTCGGAATACCACAGACAAGGTTTAGACCTTCCGGATTCTCTTGAATGCCGCCATCATTCTAGCTTACACCACGAAGAT
Source organism: Arachis ipaensis (assembly GCF_059453495.1). Classification (NCBI taxonomy): domain Eukaryota; kingdom Viridiplantae; phylum Streptophyta; class Magnoliopsida; order Fabales; family Fabaceae; genus Arachis; species Arachis ipaensis. Next base: position 32,526,946 of record NC_142442.1, read on the forward strand.
TCTGGTTAAGAGATTTAAGAGATACTCATTCAGTCGAAGGTAGAACGGAAGTGGTTGTCAGGCACGCGTTCATAGGGAATGATGATGATTGTCACGTTCATCACATTCAGGTTGAAGAGCGAATGAATATCTTAGAAGCGAAATAAGATGAATTGAATAGAAAATAGTAGTACTTTGCATTAATCTTTGAGGAACAGCAGAGCTCCACAACTTAATCTATGGAGTGTAGAAACTCTACCGTTAAAAATACATAAGTGAAAGGTCCATGCATGGCTGAATGGCCAGCCCCTCTGATCAAAGAACCAGGCATCCAAAGATGATCAAAAGATTCAAAGATAATCCAAAGATGTCTAATACAATGGTAAAAGGTCCTATTTATAATAAACTAGCTACTAGGGTTTACAGAAGTAAGTAATTGATGCATAAATCCACTTCCGGGGCCCACTTGGTGTGTGCTTGGGCTGAGCTTGAGTGTTGCACGTGCAGAGGCCATTTGTAGAGTTGAACGCCAGGTTTTGATCCATTTCTGGCGTTCAACTCTGGTTTTTGATCCATTTCTAGCGCTGAACTCCAGAATTGGGCAGAGAGCTGGCGTTGAACGCCAGTTTGCATCGTCTAAACTTGGGCAAAGTATGAACTATTATATATTGCTGGAAAGCCCTGGATGTCTACTTTCCAACGGAATTGGAAGCGCGCCATTTTGAGTTCTGTAGCTCCAGAAAATCCATTTTGAGTGCAGGGAGGTCAGAATCCAACAGCATCAACAGTCCTTCTTCAACCTCTGAATCTGATTTCTGCTCAAGTCCCTCAATTTCAGCCAGAAAATACCTGAAATCACAAAAAAACACACAAACTCATAGTAAAGTCCAGAAATGTGAATTTAACATAAAAACTAATGAAAATATCCCTAAAAGTAACTAGATCCTACTAAAAACATACTAAAAACAATGCCAAAAAGCGTATAAATTATCCGCTCATCACAACACCAAACTTAAATTGTTGCTTGTCCCCAAGCAACTGAAAATCAAATAGGATAAAAAGAAGAGAATATACTATAAATTCCAAACTATCAATGAAACATAGCTTCAATCATATGAGCGGGACTTGTAGCTTTTTGCCTCTTGAATAGTTTTGGCATCTCACTTTATCCATTGAGGTTCAGAATGATTGGCATCTATAGGAACTCAGAGTTCAGATAGTGTTATTGACTCTCCTAGTTCAGTATGATGATTCTTGAACACAGCTATTTTATGAGTCTTGGTCGTGGCCCTAAGCACTTTGTTTTCCAGTATTACCACCGGATACATAAATGCCACAGACACATAATTGGGTGAACCTTTTCAGATTGTGACTCAGCTTTGCTAAAGTCCCCAATTAGAGGTGTCCAGGGTTCTTAAGCACACTCTTTTTTTTTTTGCTTTGGACCTTGACTTTAACCGCTCAGTCTCAAGTTTTCACTTGACACCTACACGCCACAAGCACATGGTTAGGGACAGCTTGGTTTAGCCGCTTAGGCCAGAATTTTATTCTTGTAGGCCCTCCTATCCACTGATGCTCAAAGCCTTGGGATCCTTTTTATTTGCCCTTGCCTTTTGGTTTTAAGGGTTATTGGCTTTTTGCTCTTGCCTCTTGGTTTTAAGAGCTTTTGGCTTTTTCTGCTTGCTTTTTCTTTTTCTTTCTATTTTTTTTTCGCTATTTTTTTTTCTGCAAGCTTTGTTCTTTGCTGCTTTTTCTTGCTTCAAGAATCATTTTTATGATTTTTCAGATTATCAAATAACATGTCTCCTAGTCATCATTCTTTCAAGAGCCAACATATTTAACATTCTTAAACAACAACTTCAAAAGACATATGCACTGTTCAAGCATTCATTCAGAAAACAAGAAGCATTGTCACCACATCAATATAATTAAACTAAGTTCAAGGATAAATTCGAAACTCATGTACTTCTTGTTCTTTTGAATTAAAACATTTTTCATTTAAGAGAGGTGATGGATTCATAGGACATTCATAACTTTAAGGCATAGTTACTAACTACTAATGATCATGTAATGAAGACACAAACATAGATAAGCACATCACATAGAAAACGAAAAATAGAAGAAATAAGAACAAGGAATGAATCCACCTTAGTGATGGTGGCGTTTCCTTCTTGAGGAACCAATGATGTCCTTGAGCTCTTCTATGTCTCTTCCTTGTCTTTGTTGCTCCTCCCTCATTGCTTTTTGATCTTCTCTTATTTCATGAAGGATGATGGAGTGCTCTTGATGTTCCACCCTTAGTTGTCCCATGTTGGGACTTAATTCTCCTAGGGAGGTGTTGATTTGCTCCCAATATTTATGTGGAGGGAAGTGCATCCCCTGAGGTATCTCAGGGATCTCTTGATTTGCAGCCACATGTTCTACCACTGAGCTATAGACCCTTGAGATGAATCTTTCCATCTCCCATGACTCAGAGGTGGAAGCAATTGTCTTCTCTTTCCTCTTTCTTGAGGTTTCTCTAGCCTTAGGTGCCATTAATGGTTATGGAAAAACAAAAAAGCTATGCTTTTACCACACCAAACTTAGAATGTTGCTCGCCCTCGAGCAAAAGAAGAAAGAATAGAAGAAGAAGAAGAAGATATGGAGGACATGGAGGGATGTGTATATTCGGCCATATGGGTGGGATTGGGTGAGAAAGAGATGTTGAATTTTGAAGATAGGTGGGTGTATAGATGTGAGTGGTAAATGGAAAACAGAAGGGATGACCATGAATGGAGAGAGAGAGGGTGAGAAGAAGTGAGTGGAAGTAGGTGGGGATCCTGTGGGGTCCACAGATCCTGAGGTGATCCTGTGAGGTCCACAGATCTTGAGGTGTCAAGGCATTTACATCCCTGCACCAATTTAGGCATGCAAAATGCCCTTGCACACAACTCTGGGCGTTCAGCGCCAGGTTGGTGCCCATTTTGGGCGTTCAACGCCCATTTGTTGCCATTTCTGGCGTTGAACGCCAGAACCATGCTTGTTCTGGGCGTTCAGCGCCAGGATGCTGCCCATTTTGGGCGTTCAGCGCCAGAACCATGCTCTGTTCTGGCGTTGAACGCCAGACAGATGCTCCTCCAGGGTGTGATTTTTCTTCTGCTGTTTTTGATTTTTTTGTTTATTTTGTGACTCCACATGATCATGAACCTATAAAGACATATAACTAAGAAAAATATAGTTAGATAAATAGAAATTGGGTTGCCTCCCAACAAGCGCTTCTTTAATGTCAATAGCTTGACAGTGGGCGATCATGGAGCCTCACAGATGTGCAGAGCTTTGTTGAGACTCTCCAACACCAAACTTAGAGTTTGGATATGGGAGTTCAACACCAAACTTAGAGTTTGACTGTGGGGGCTTTGTTTGACTCTGCTTTGAGAGAAGCTTTTTATGCTTCCTTTCCATGGATGCAGAGAGAGATCCTTGAGTTGTAAACACAAGGTTGTCCTCATTCAATTGAAGGATTAATTCTCCTCTGTCCACATCAATCACAGCTCTTGCTGTGGCTAGGAAAGGTCTTCCTAGGATGATGGATTCATCCTCTTCCTTTCCAGTATCTAGGACTATGAAATCAGCAGGGATGTAAAGGCCTTCAACCTTTACTAACACGTCCTCTACTTGTCCATAAGCTTGTTTTCTTGAATTGTCTGCCATCTCTAATGAGATTTTAGCAGCTTGCACCCCATAGATTCCCAGTTTCTCTATTACAGAGAGTGGCATGAGGTTTATTCCTGAACCAAGGTCACACAAAGCCTTAAAGATCATGGTGCCTATGGTACAAGGTATTATGAACTTTCCAGGATCCTGTCTCTTCTGAGGCAATGTCAGTTGATCCAGATCACTTAGTTAATTGATGAACAAGGGAGGTTCATCTTCCCAAGTTTCAATACCAAATAATTTGGCATTCAGCTTCATGATTGCACCAAGAAACTTGGCAGTTTTCTCTTCAGTAACATCCTCATTCTCTTCAGAAGAGGAATACTCATCAGAGCTCATGAAGGGCATAAGGAGGTTCAATAGAATCTCTATGGTCTCTAGATGAGCCTCAGAGTCTTTTGGTTCCTCAGAGGGAAGCTCCTTATTGATCACTGGACGTCCCAGGAGGTCTTCCTCCTTGGGATTCACGTCCTCCTCTCCCTCATTGGGTTCGGCCATTTTGGTTATGTCAATGGCCTTGCACTCTCCTTTTGGATTTTCTTCTGTATTGCTTGGGAGAGTACTAGAAGGGATTTCAGTGATCCTTTTACTTAGCTGGCCCACTTGTGCTTCTAAATTCCTAATGGAAGACCTTATTTTATTCATGAAACTCACAGTGGCCTTAGATAGATCAGAGACTAAATTTGCTAAGCTAGATGGATTCTGCTCAGAATTCTCTGTCTGTTGCTGAGTGGATGATGGAAAAGGCTTGCTATTGTTAAACCTATATCTTCCATCATTATTAAAGCCTTGTTGAGGCTTTTGTTGATCCTTCCATGAGAGATTTGGATGATTTCTCCATGATGGATTATAGGTGTTTCCATAAGGTTCACCTAAGTAATTCACCTCTGCTATTGCAGGGTTTTCAGGATCATAAGCTTCTTCTTCAGAAGATGCCTCTTGAGTACTGTTGGATGCTGCTTGCATTACATTCAGACTCTGAGAAATCATATTGACTTACTGAGTCAATATTTTGTTCTAAGCCAATATGGCATTCAGAGTATCAACTTCAAGAACTCCCTTCTTTATAGGCGTCCCATTACTCACAGGATTCCTCTCAGAAGTGTACATAAACTGGTTATTAGCAACCATGTCAATGAGTTCTTGAGCTTCTACAGGCGTTTTCTTTAGGTGAATGGATCCACCTACAGAAGTATCCAATGACATCTTTGATAACTCAGACAGACCATCATAGAATATATCCAGGATGGTCCATTCTGAAAGCATGTCAGAAGGACACTTTTTGGTCAACTGTTTGTATCTTTTCCAAGCTTCATAGAGGGATTCACCTTCTTTTTGTCTGAAGGTTTGAACATCCACTCTAAGCTTGCTCAGCTTTTGAGGAGGAAAGAATTTGGCTAAGAAAGCCGTGACCAGCTTATCCCAAGAGTTCAGGCTGTCTTTGGGTTGAGAGTCCAACCATACTCTAGCTCTGTCTCTTACAGCAAAAGGGAAAAGCATGAGCCTGTAGACTTCAGGATCTACTCCATTAGTCTTAACAGTATCACATATCTGCAAGAATTCAGTTAAGAACTGAAAAGGATCTTCAGATGGAAGTCCATGAAACTTGCAGTTCTGCTGCATCAGAGAAACTAGCTGAGGTTTCAGCTCAAAATTGTTTGCTCCAATGGCAGGAATGGAGATGCTTCTTCCATGTAAATTGGAATTAGGTGCAGTAAAGTCACCAAGCATTCTCCTTGCATTATTATTATTTTCAGCTGCCATCTTCTTTTCCTGTTTGATAATTCCTGACAGGTGCTTGCTGGATAGTTGTAATTTAGCTTCTCTTAATTCTCTCTTCAGAGTCCTTTCAGGTTCTGGATCTACTTCAACAAGAATGTTCTTGTCCTTGCTCCTGCTCATATGACAAAGAAGAGGGCACAGAAAAATAATAATAATAGGGATCCTTTTTACCACAGTATAGAGGTCCCTGTGTGAGTAGAAGAATAAATAGATAGAAGGAGATGAGAGAGAGGGGGAATTTTCGAAAATAATTTGTGAAAAAGGATTAGTGATTTTCGAAAATGGTTTTTGAAAAAGGTTAGTAATTTTTCGAAATTTTTTTTTTAAATCAAAGTTTAAAATAATTAGTTAATTAAAAAGAATTTTTGAAAAAGGGAGAAGATATTTTCGAAAAATGAGAGAGAGAGAGAGAGTTAGTTAGGTAGTTTTGAAAAAGATAAGAAACAAACAAAAAGTTAGTTAGTTAGTTGAAACAAATTTGAAAATCAATTTTGAAAAGATAAGAAGTTAGGAAGTTAGAAAAGATATTTTGAAATCACATTTTGAAAAAGATAAGATGAGAAGATATTTTTGAAAAGATATGATTGAAATTAGTTTTTGAAAAAGATTTGATTTTTAAAATCACAATTAATGACTTGATTCACAAGAAATCACAAGATATGATTCTAGAACTTAAAGTTTGAATCTTTCTTAACAAGTAAGTAACAAACTTGAAATTTTTTGAATCAAAACATTAATTGTTAATGCTATTTTCGAAAATTATGTAGTAAAATTAAGAAAAAGATTTTTTTGAAAAATATTTTTATAATTTCAAAAATAACTAAGAAAAATGAAAAAGATTTGATTTTTGAAAAAGATAAGATTTTTAAATTGAAAATTTGATTTGACTCATGAAAACAACTAGATTTTAAAAATTTTTGAGAAAGTCAAATCTAATTTTCGAAATTTTAAGAGAGAAAAAAGGGAAAGATATTTTTTTTATTTTTGAATTTTTATGATGAGAGAGAAAAACAAGAAAAGGATGCAATGCATGAGAATTTTGGATCAAAACAATGAATGCATGCAAGAATGCTATGAATGTCAAGATGAACACCAAGAACACTATGAAGATCATGATGAACATCAAGAACATATTTTTGAAAATTTTTTTTATGCAAAGAAAACATGCAAGACACCAAACTTAGAATTCTTTAATGCTTAGACACTAAGAATTCAAGAATACATATGAAAAACACCATACAACACAAAACAAAAAAAATCATCAAGATCAAACAAGAAGACTTACCAAGAACAACTTGAAGATCATGAAGAACACTATGAATGCATGAAATTTTCGAAAAAGATGCAAGATGCACATGCAATTGACACCAAACTTGTAACATGACTCAAGACTCAAACAAGAAACACAAAATATTTTTGATTTTTATGATTTTATGAATTTTTTTGTATTTTCTTTTAATTTTTTTCGAAAATCATTTTGAAAAAGAAAAATAAGGATTCAAAATTTTTCATATGAATTCCAGGAATCTTGTACTCTTTAGTCTAAAGCTCCAATCTGAGGGTTAGACATGGCTTAATAGCCAGTCAAGCTTTAGAATGGATTTACATCCATTGAGGTGATTAGTTGAAGACCAATCCCAAAGGAGTTTGGGTATGGCTTTTCAGCCAGATAGGATTCAACATGTTACCATGAAACTCTAGAATTCATTCTTGAATGTTTTGAAGCCATAGAATAATTTATTTTTGAAAACATTATTTTTATTATTTTTTTTTTCGAAAACAAAAGAAAAATTTTTTTGAAAGATTTTTGAAAAATTTTTGAAAACAAAACAAAAAGAAAGTTACCCAATCTGAGCAACAAGATGAACCGTCAGTTGTCCAAACTCGAACAATCCCCGGCAACGGCGCCAAAATCTTGGTGCGCAGAAATTGTGATTACACTTTAATTATGTAAAATTCATCGCTCTTTCTTTCCCTGGTAATGGCACCAAAAACATGATGCCAATACCATGGTTCACAACTTCGCACAACTAACCAGCAAGTGCACTGGGTCGTCCAAGTAATACCTTACGTGAGTAAGGGTCGAATCCTACGGAGATTGTCGGTATGAAGCAAGCTATGGTCACCTTGTAAATCTCAGTCAGGTAGGGTTAAATGTGATTGGATTAGATAATTAAAAGATAAATAATAAAGGATAGAAATACTTATGTAATTCACTGGTGAGAATTTCAGATAAGCGAATAGAGATGCTTTCGTTCCTCTGAACCTCTGCTTTCCTGCTATCTTCATCCAATCAGTCTTACTCATTTCCATGGCTGGCTTTATGTGATACATCACCATTGTCAATGGCTACTTTCGGTCTTCTCTCGGAAAAATGATCCAAATGCCCTGTCACGGCACGGCTAATCGTCTGGAGGCATCACCCTTGTCAATGGTTTCATCTTATCCTCTCAGTGAAAATGGTCAACGCGCCCTGTCACGGCACGGCTATTCATCTGTCGGTTCTCGATCATGCTGGAATAGGATTTACTATCCTTTTGCGTCTGTCACTAACGCCCAGCAATCGCGAGTTTGGAGCTCGTCACAGTCATTCAATCATTGAATCCTACTCGGAATACCACAGACAAGGTTTAGACCTTCCGAATTCTCTTGAATGCCGCCATCATTCTAGCTTACACCACGAAGATTCTGGTTAAGAGATCTAAGAAATACTCATTCAGTCAAAGGTAGAACGGAAGTGGTTATCAGGCACGCGTTCATAGGGAATGATGATGATTGTCACGTTCATCACATTCAGGATGAAGAGCAAATGAATATCTTAGAAGCAAAATAAGATGAATTAAATAGAAAACAGTAGTACTTTGCATTAATCTTTGAAGAACAGCAGAGCTCCACACCTTAATCTATGGAGTGTAGAAACTCTACCGTTAAAAATACATAAGTGAAAGGTCCAGGCATGGCCGAATGGCTAGCCCCTCTGATCTAAGAACCAGGCGTCCAAAGATGATCAAAAGATTCAAAGATAATCCAAAGATGTCTAATACAATGGTAAAAGGTCCTATTTATAATAAACTAGCTACTAGGGTTTACAGAAGTAAGTAATTGATGCATAAATCCACTTCCAGGGCCCACTTGGTGTGTGCTTGGGCTGAGCTTGAGTGTTGCACATGCAGAGGCCATTTGTGGAGTTGAACGCCAGGTTTTGATCCATTTCTGGCGTTCAACTCTGGTTTTTGATCCATTTCTGGCGCTGAACTCCAGAATTGGGCAGAGAGCTGGCGTTGAACACCTGTTTGCATCGTCTAAACTTGGGCAAAGTATGGACTATTATATAGTGCTGGAAAGCCCTGGATGTCTACTTTCCAACGCAATTAGAAGCGCGCCATTTTGAGTTCTGTAGCTCCAGAAAATCCATTTTGAGTGCAGGGAGGTCAGAATCCAACAGCATCAGCAGTCCTTCTTCAACCTCTGAATCTGATTTCTGCTCAAGTCCCTCAATTTCAGCCAGAAAATACCTGAAATCACAGAAAAACACACAAACTCATAGTAAAGTCTAGAAATGTGAATTTAACATAAAAACTAATTAAAACATCCCTAAAAGTAACTAGATCCTACTAAAAACATACTAAAAACAATGCCAAAAAGCGTATAAATTATCCGCTCATCAGGCTACTACTAAGGAGTAGGCAAACTTCTCTAGTTTGTGGTACCTTAGCTCAGGGCCTTGTAGAACTTTACTGATGAAATATACTGGGTGCTGTCCGACCTCGTCTTCTCTTATCAGGGCCGACGAGACGGCCTTGTCTGCTACAGATAAGTATAGGACGAGGTCTTCCCCAGCTATAGGTTGGGTCAGAATAGGAGGTTGGCTCAGGAATCTTTTGAACTCTTGGAACGCCTCCTCGCATTCCGGATTCCATTCGAATTGACATCCCTTTCTCAATAAGGAGAACAGTGGAAGGGATTTTAGTGCTGATCCTGCCAAGAATCTGGAGAGGGTTGCAAGTCGGTCATTCAGCTGCTGGACCTCTCTTAAACAGGTCGGGCTTTTCATCTCCAGGATAGCTCTACACTTGTCGAGATTAGCTTCAATCCCTCTTTGTGTTAGCATAAACCCTAGGAATTTTCCTGCCTCTACCGCGAAGGCACACTTTGAGGGATTTAGTCTCATCCCGTGTAACCTTATGGTGTCGAAGACTTGTGAGAGGTCTGCCAAGAGATTGACTTCTTTCTTGGTCTTTACCAGCATGTCGTCGACGTATACTTCCATTAGGCTTCCAAGGTGAGAGGCAAACACCTTATTCATTAGCCTCTGGTATGTGGCCCCTGCATTCTTTAATCCAAACGGCATGACCACGTAGCAAAAATTAGCTCTGGGCGTGATGAATGATGTTTTCTCCTGATCTGGCTCATGCATCGGGATTTGGTTATACCCCGAGTAGGCGTCCATGAATGACAAGTATTGATACCCCGAGCTGGAGTCTACCAGGGTGTCAATACTTGGCAGTGGATAAGGGTCCTTGGGACAGGCCTTATTTAAGTCGGTATAGTCGACACACATTCTCCATTTACCATTTTGTTTTTTGACTAGCACTACATTGGCTAGCCATGTTGGGTACTTGACTTCTCTGATGAAGCCGGCTTCTAGGAGCGCTTGTACTTGCTCTTCTACTATTAGGGCTCGTTCTGGGCCGAGCTTGCGTCTTCTTCGTTGTACAGGTCGGGACCCCGGGTAAACCGAGAGCTTATGAGACATGAGCTCGGGGTCTATCCCAGGCATGTCGGAGGCTTTCCAGGCGAAGAGATCGGAGTTATCTTTTAGGAGCTTAGTCAATCCTTATTTTAGGGTTTCCCCTAGGTTGGCCCCTATGTGAGTATTTTTTCCCTCCTCTTCGCCGACCTGTATCTCCTCTGTTCTTCCTCCCGGTTGTGGACGCAGCTCTTCTTTAGCCCTTGCGCCTCCGAGCTCTATTGTGTGAACTTCTCTGCCTTTCCCTCTCATTTTTAGGCTTTCATTGTAGCATTTCCTTGCCAATTTCTGATCTTCCCTTACCGTTGCTATCCCCGCTGAGGTCGGGAATTTCATACAAAGGTGAGGAGTGGATACCACTGCTCTGAGTTGATTAAGGGTAGCTCTGCCGATTAAAGCATTATATGCTGACCCTACATCGATGACTATGAAGTCTATACTTAGAGTTTTTGATTTTTCCCCTTTTCCAAAAGTGGTGTGGAGGGGCAAAAATCCCAGTGGCTTTATTGGCGTGTCACCTAATCTGTACAAGGTGTCGGAGTAGGCTCTTAACTCTTTTTCATCCAGCCCTAGTTTGTCGAAAGCGGGCTTGAAAAGAATGTCCGCTGAGCTTCCTTGGTCTACTAGGGTTCTGTGGAGATGAGCATTTTCTAGGATCATAGTTATTACCACTGGATCATCGTGTCCAGGGATTATTCCTTGCCCATCTTCTTTTGTGAATGAAATGGTGGGGAGGTCGGATGATTCTCCTCCGACCTGGTAGATTCTCTTGAGATGCCTTTTGCGAGAGGATTTGGTGAGTCCCCCTCCCGCGAACCCTCCTGAGATCATATGGATATGTCTCTCCGGGGTTTGTGGTGGTGGGTCTCTTCTATCCACATCATCTCGCTTTCTCTTCCCATGGCCGTCCAACCTTTCTATAAGATATCTATCAAGCCGACTTTCTCAAGCCAGCTTTTCTATCACATTTTTGAGGTCGTAACAGTCATTTGTGGAGTGACCATATATTTTATGGTACTCACAGTAGTCGCTGCGGCTCCCCCCTTTTTTATTTTTAATGGGTCTGGGGGGTGGCAGCCTTTCGGTGTTACAAATCTCTCTGTATACATCCACTATAGAAACTTTCTGAGGAGTATAAGAGTGATATTTTCTTGGTCTATCGAGACCGAGTTCTTCCTTCTTCTTGGTTTCCCTCTCCCTCTCTTTTGTTGAGGGAGGGTGCCCAGGTCGCCAGCTCAGGTCTCTCAACTTAGCATTTTCCTCCATGTTGATGTACTTTTCAGCTCTTTCCTGTACATCACTTAGAGAGATGGGGTGTCTTTTGGATATGGATTGTGAGAAGGGACCTTCTCTAAGCCCATTGACTAACCCCATTATGACTGTCTCGGTAGGCAGGTCTTGAATCTCTAAACATGCTTTGTTGAACCTTTCCATATAGGCTCGTAAGGATTCTCCGACCTTCTGTTTTATTCCCAGGAGGCTTGGTGCATGTTTTACTTTGTCTTTCTGGATAGAGAACCTCATCAAGAATTTCCTTGAGAGGTCTTCAAAGCTGGTAACCGACCTCGGGGGAGGCTGTCGAACCACTTCATCGCCGCTTTTGACAAGGTTGTCGGAAAAGCTTTGCATCGCGTAGCATCAGAAGCGTCAGCCAGATACATCCGACTTTTAAAATTGCTCAAATGATGCTTTGGATCAGTGGTTCCGTCGTAGAGGTCCATATCAGGGCTTCTAAAGTTTCTCGAAACTTTTTCCCTCATTATGTCCTCACTAAAAGGATCTTCCCCTCCTAGGGGCGACTCTTCTCTACTGTCACGGGAGTTCCGACCTTTGAGGGAGGATTCTAACTTTAAGAGTTTTTCCTCTAATTCTTTTCGTCGATCCATCTCCTCTTTTAGGTGCTTTTCTATCTCCCTTTGTCGCTCCCTTTTCTGCTCTAGTTGTTCCAAACGACTTTGGTGAACATGGACTAATCCCATAAGCTCAATTGCGTGGGACTGTCCGTCCTTCTCTGACTCACGGCCTTCTGAGGAATTCACCTTCGGGGTTTTGACTCCGGAGGTTCCTTCTTTGTGTTGATCATTGGTTTCCTGATGGAGGGTTAGGTCCGCGTCATTATTTTCGGTATCCAGATTCTCTTATTCAGAATCTGTTTCCACATGACCCTCCTCAGGGGATCTGTCCGCCATCACTGGTTGATCTCTCGGGTCCCCGGCAATGGCGCCAATGTTACGGTAGGTAACCGGAGATTAATGGGTTGGATGGCGTTGGTTGGCCCAATCGTCTGAGGGAGGAAGCCTTTGAGAGGGTCTGCGCCTTGGGGGCCTCCGTCCGACTTGTGAGTATAAATGAATGGGGGGTGGTACCTGCAAAGACACTCTGATGCCTAAGTCAGCAAGAGTGTTAGCAGGTCTAGAGAGTACTGGGACTTAGAGATACTTGAGGGGTGTCAGTGTATTTATAGTGGTGAACCAATAACCACCGTTGGAGTAGTGCCACTTTTCTAGGGTGTTAACCGCCCCTTTATCTTAGGGAAGTTAAGATATGGCTTGTGGAAGTGGTTAGAGAGATTCTAGGGGCAGTTACTCATTCAAATGAGTGCTTATCTGCCAGTTAACCCTCGTTCCCGACTTCTTTAGAGCAAGTCGTGACGAGTTCCGACTCCATAGTGGCTAATCTGGTGAAAGGTGAGGCCAACCCTTTGGGTTGGGCCTTTTTATTTGGATCCTGGGCCTTATTCGTTGGGCCAGGATATGAACAATAGTTATTAATATTATCTTCTTCTATTAGTTTAAATTTATGGGAAGAGTGGTTTCATAACATGGTATCAAAGCTTTATGTTAGAAAAGTCTAAAGTTCGATAACGACTCATTTAAAATCGTAATATCAGTTGATTTTAAAAGTTAAATCGAAATTATTTTCTGACAATGATGGAATCCAATCTTAACTTAAGTTGAGATGTCATGTAAAAAAGTAAGCTATCAATTATCAAATATATTACATGTTTATTGAAAATTAGCTATTAAATTAATTATCGGTATAAAGTGCATGTTAAAATATAAAATATATATTAAAAATAAATTAAATATTTATATTTATATACACGTATATAATAATGACTTTGGTGACTAATTTTTTTGTACACATAATATTTTTGTTATCCAATAAAACGAGCACATATTGATATGATGCTCCAATGGTATGAAGTAATTTCTCATGTAGTCATATGATATATAGTTGCAAATTGAGTATAATAACAAAATTCAACATATTTTCAATAAATATTTTGAAAACATGTTATTTTTAAGAGTGTTAATTTATTTTTTAATTTTTAAATAAAAAAGTTTGATTTATTTATTATTTTAATATTTTTAAAAAATAACATATATTTAAAATTTAATTTTTTTAAATATTAAAAAAATAAATTAGAGCTTTTAATCATTATTCCAAAAAATCAAGCACTTTACTATTTTCTAACAATAGTGGAATCCAATCTTAATTTAAACTGAGATGTCATATGAAAATGAAGTTATTAATTATCAAATTAATATGTTACTTATTTATTGAAAATTAGCTATCAAATTAACTATCGGTATAAAATATATTAAAATATAAAATATATATTAAAAATAAATTAAATACTTATATTTATATCTAAATATATGATAATTAATTTAGTAGTTAATTTTTTTATACACATAATATTTTTTATCTAATAGAACGAGCACACATTGATATGATGTTCCAATACATAGTTATCAAACGCAGACCAAACCAGCTAGTTCGATCGAAAAATCAATAAATCGAATTTTAAATCGATCCGGATTAAGTTTCTAACCGATTCTACTATTGACCCGTATAAAACTGATTTGATATGCATTAAACCGATTAAATTTGGATTGAACTGAATCTGTTAACTAGACGGGTCAATGTAACCTGTCCACAATATTTCAGTGGTGTGTTAGATTATAGTAGGAGATAGCTTCTTATTTTTTTCTCCAATTGTATTTCATATAATGAATAGGAAATACACTGTACATTGTGGGACAATAAAATAAGAGGTGAAATTTATAGAAAGAAAAGAGAATTATTTAAAGAAAATAGAAAATTATTTAGACTTTATTTGGTTGGAAGGAAAGAAATAAAGAGATGTACATTGTGGGACAATAAAACAAGAGGTAAAATTTATAGAAAGAAAAGAGAATTACTTAAAGAAAATAGAAAATCATTTAGACTTTGTTTGGTTGGAAGGAAAGAAATAAAGAGAAAGGAAATAGAAAGGAAAAAAGAGAAAGGAAAGAAATTGAGTAGAATTTTATTTTCCTTAGATATGTTTGGATGAAAGAAAAATAACGAGAAAGAAAATAGTATATAATGCTATGAAAAGACAATTTTATCTTTATATATTTTAAAATATATTAAAAATAGAGGATAATATTAGAATATTAATACTAAGTATATTTTTCTTCAATTTTCCATTCAATATTAGAGGAAAAAAATTTCAGTAAGTCCCACCTATTTTTTTACACTATTTATTCTTTTTTTTTTACTTTTTCATTCAATCAAACAAAAAAATAACTATCTTTTTTCAATTTATTTTTCTCACTTCTCCTTCCTCCCATTTTTATCTCAAAGAAACATTCCCTTAATGAAGATAAGGGAGTAACAGTAGTCATTTTTAATTGAACCAAAGTTCTTGTTGAAGTCTCATCGTTGAGTTGAAAGTCTCTTGAGACGTTTTCTTTGTTGTTTTAAAAATCTTCAAGTTTTTTTATTTTCATAAGCTCCAACAAAGGATAGCACACAAGGCTAGTTTTCGGTCACCTTCTCTTTCAACTCCATTTTAAATCATCATCTACTTCCACCAGCCTTCTAAAGAACTCATGGGTTGGTTCAGGAATATCGATGCTAACGTAGACAAACTCCAAACCTTCTTCATATCATTGCAGCGGAGGAGACAGTGACAAATGGTCTCTTCTTCAACACCACATCTTGGACCAACAAGGTTGTTGAAAATCTTTGATGCAACAATTTAAGAACAAGAAGTTTTTCATGGATAGACCTCTATAAAAATAGTTGAATCTTGTGTAGAATTTTTAGGTTCCATAGTCTTCGCTAGATTGTTGGATTCTACATTGCTAAAGGAAATTACTCTATTGGGGAATGAGAGAAGGCATATGCAATTTAATAGGCCACATCGTATTTAAGGACGACAACGAGTCTTCATGGGGTGGAAGCATGCCTCCGCCCCTGCCTCCATTATTTGTCCCCATCCCTGCCCCGTTCCTGCAATGGGTAACGGGGACCCGTATCCTCCAGAGACTTGGGTATCCATAGATATTCGTAGATTTTTTTAAAATAGAAAGAAATTGATAAAACCAAATACCGTAACAAAAATTGAAGGTAAATCACAGAGCCAAATCACAGTTAGTGAAAATCAATTGATTAATAAGACTTTAAGAATGGGATTAAATCAAAATTAGTAAATAATATTTATTGATTATTGGTAGATAAAAATGAAGGCATTACTTCACAGAATTAGTCACATAAATTGCAAAAAAATTGAAGTATTACGCCAACCCCCTCCTCATTAACCACTGACAGAGGCACATATATGAAATAATAATTATATAAATGGTAAAAAATCACAGATATCATAGAAATCAAATTAACAAATACTTCAAGGTAGATCACATAAATTACAAAAAATTCATCAAAAATCACATGAATCACAGATATAAAAAAATGGAATTGCAGAAATGGCGAAGAAGAATGGCGACGCTCACTAAACGGCCATGGCGTGATGCTCTTGTTGCGACGAAGACGGCGTGATGCTCCTAACATGTGAAGACGGAAACGACATTCCTTGTTTTGAGGGAAGGAATCGGCGAGGGTAAAGGATTTTAGGGGAGTGCGAAGGTGAGGGGGTTTTGGGGCAGCAGTCGATGGTGAGAAATGGAAGAAGAGAGATGGACAGTGGACTGGAGTAGTGGCTATAGATTGTAGTGGTGTAATGGAGTTTGAAGAGAAAACAGAATGGGGTTTCATACTTTTATATCTGCAGAAATGAAATAGAGGATAGGGTTAGTGTGATGTGAGTGAAACTAATATATATATATATATATATAGCACCTCATGATCGTACCAAAAGTTCAGGCGTTACTTACTTCTAAACCTTTTTATTATATACTATCTTTATTTAATATTGAGCATACGTGAATATGAACTGAAACTTTAATTAAGAAGACGAGAGGAGACTTTATTTTCAATTACTTAATCACAAAAGTATATATATTCACATAGCATTAAATACATAAAATTATTCCAAGATTCTCAAAAATAAATCCTAGCCCGCTAAAAATCAAGACAATAAACGACGAGGGAAAAATAAATTCTAACAACTCAACTCGTGAACATAATCTTTTATGCTTCTGTAGCTCCGCACTAAACAGCTGAAAGGGAGTGAAAATAGGGGGTAAGAACTGGGGAGTTCTTAGTAGGGTTGGGGTGTATAGTTATATTCATTTTATATGTACTTGGTCAGCAATAACAGTCAACAAAGTACAATCCAATTCAACAATTATAGAACACAGAATTCAAACAATCATTTAGGACACCCACAATCACAGAAAACACACTCACAAATAAATATACGCAAACAAGTATGATGCATGTCTATCCCTAGTACAGGTAATGAGGCTCATCTGTCGGTTTCAACCCGCTCCCGACGTAACTCAGCAACCTTTGTCTGAGTTTAGTTTTCAGTGCCATAACTTCTGTAAGCAACCTCTATCTTACAGGTGTGACTCTCTTGAGCCAATGTATGCAAACATAACTTCTGTAAGCAACCTTAGTCTTATAAGTGAGGCTCTCTCTAGCCAATGTATGTATCGATAACCTCTGTAAGCAACATCTGTCTTATAGGTGCGACCATCCCCTGGATTGGCCGATGTATCTCTTGAAGCAAATCTTGGTGGACTCACCACCATATCTCTGCTCAATTTCAGTAGGTACACAATCATCTCAGCTCGTTCTCAATGCCAAACAATACTTTTACTTATCTCCTTTTCGTTTTGTTCTTTCTTTCATTTCTTTTATTCCTACTCTCTGCTCTCCTGTGACAAAGGTTCTTTAGATTCTTTTAATTTTTTCTTTTCTTTTTCTTTTCTTTTCCTTGTTTTAATACCAGAAATTATCTTCACACTCTTCTCTCATCTCTCCCTAGATGTTTTATGAAGAGTGAATCATAAGATTCTCAATTTAGGTTCGTCTTTCTACAGCTTTTAAGTAGGTTACTGCTTAACTCTTCTATTTTATTATAGTACAAATTACTAATGTATAATATATTTCAAAAATACTTTGATAATAATCTTAATAAATTAATAATAATGATTTTCTTTATTACTTAAAACTTATAACTTAAGCTTTATTATTAAACTTTTATAAATTATTCTGAATCTTTGATCTTTCTAAAATATTTATATTTTTACCCCAACATATTTTATAATTTATTAAAATATTCTTAAATATAGTATAATTAGCAAAATAACCTTACATCTTTTCTAAAATACCTATTTTATCCCTGAACTTCTTAATTATTATCCAAAATACACCAAAACGTATATAATTACAAAACTAACTTCAATTTTTATTAAATTACTATTTCAATATCAAATATATTTTTTATTTCATTGATTATAAATTTACCAAAGGATTGAACACTATTCCAAAATTTTTCAAGTTTTCAGCTTGAGTTTTAAGTCCGTTTTCAAGCTTTACTATTACCGATTTTTTGCCGCTTTTCATTTAATCTCTTGGCCATCAAACCTCATCAATTTTAATCAATAATTCTTATTCACAATAGCCCCAAAATTATCAAAATAACTTCAGCTGGGCTGTTCTTCATGGCTGAACCACAATTCACAAGCAACAATAATACTTTAACAAAATTTCAACATAAAACTCAATCAAACTCAACATTAATCAATCAAACCAATATTCACTTATCAAATTCACATTTAATTATTATAAAATTACCAAATCCTACCTCCGTATGAAATCAAAATATCTGAAGCTCCGAAGAAACTTTCTAACTGAGCTGCTGAAGAGGAAAACGTCAAAAATCGTCTGTATCTCCTAGAACTCTAATTGGCCAAACTCAAGGGGAAGGGGAGCTACGTCACCGTCAACTTCTACCGAACAAAAGTGTTATTTAAAGATTCTAATAAATTTTAAACTCAATGTATCATAAAATTTAATTTAATTACTTTTAGAAAAATAATTCTTTAAATAAAATAATAACTCATTATTTAATTTTTAAAAACTCGGGTTGTTATAAAGGATATTTTAGTAATTTCTCATAATGGGAATTATACGAGTTTTCCCCGCCCTGTATAATAAACGGGTACCTGTCCTCGTCACCCGCAGGGGGATTTTTTTTCCCCAAATTCGTCCCACGGTAGGTAATTCTTAGCGGATACCTGCCCTGCCGGGGAAAACTGCCAAGCCTAATCATATTGCACATTTCTATTTCAGGCCCTAAGAAAGCTTGTCAACTCTATCTCCATTAGGAATGACAACAGATCCCCATGGAGACGGAGACATGCCCTCCGCCCCTATCCTCGACCCCAAAAGCCTCTCCATCCCCACCCCATATCTGTAACGGGTAAAGGGGACCCGTATCTGTCGGATATCCGTATCTTCATTGGAACCCACAGATTTGAAAAAAAAACTACAAAAAATAGATCAAAGATCAGAAGCCATGAACATAACCAAAATTCAAAACATAACCAAAATCCTATCCTAAAAATCAGTACAAAGAACACATCATTCATAACTAAAAACAGATGAAAAAACAAATAAGTTCAGATCCAAATAAAGTTAAAGGGCGGCGGCGCTGCGAACGAAGGAGCTGCTGTGAATTGCACAGAAGGCAATGGCGCTGCGAACAAAGGAAGCACAGCGAATGAAGGAAGTCGATGGTGGCTCCAGAGGAAAGCGACGACAACGATTGCAAAACGGATGAAGGGACGCCATTATTGTTGCGTCGTTGTGACGTTGTCCACCGGCGAAGAGTGAAGACCAACTGGAGGTGGCCACGATGGGGAAACAGGGAAGCAATCTTGCCGGTGAGAGTGAGACCGGCGGCTGATGGCTATGAGGGTGGCGGATTGGCGGTGATCAATGAAGATTCGGAGAATAGGCAGAGATGAGAGATGGAGAGAAAGAGATAGGAGTAGAGATGGACTGATGGAGAATAGGCAGAGAGAATTAGGGTTTCTTAAATTTTATATATATATGGGGGCTATTTTAATAATTACACACTAACGAGGATTATACGGATACCCACGGGGCGGGGACTTCATTTCTTGTCCCCCGCCTTGTTTATTTAACAGGTCCCTGCCCCCTGTACCCGCAGGTAGAAAAATCTCTCCATATTCGTCCCCCGGTGGATAAATTTCCACAGATACCCGCCCCCGCAGAAAAAAAATTGCCATCCCTAATCTCCATTCAAAGAAACAGCACAAATTCAAGCAGCTATGTCTGGGGAAAAAGGTTGTTTATTAGCTCCAGGTTCCAACTTCTATAATTTCTCAATAGGTCTTTAACCCTATATTTTGTTGGTGCTAGATTATTGGTGGGATTAATATGGGAGGTAGCCAAGGGTCTTGCCAGATACGAACTAATTCACCATTTGCAATGCTCCATTTAAGCCCCTTTTCTACAATCTTTCTTCCTTCTAGTAAATTCTGTCAGCCTCAAGAAGGATTTACACTTTTTATTGCTGTCAATGATGATGTATATTGAAAATATTTAGACAGCTTTTTTTTCGACGAAAGTGCTAATCCGAGTATGCTTTTTGAGGATTTCAATCCTTTGGTTACAACATGAACCGAAGGTTGTTGAGATCGGTTACTATTGAAGAAATCAAGAGGGCAGCATTTAGTGTTTGTGCCTAGAGCGCCCTGGGAATAGTGATTTTACGGCGAAGTTATTCCAATTCTATTAAGATACTGTTGGCAGTCATATGTTTAAAGCAGCTTGTAGTTTTTTTTTGTGGGGAGAGAATCTTGAAAAGCTTCAACCACACCCATATTTGCTTAATCCATAAGATTTCACAGCTCATACCTATTAGTCTTTCATCGATTTTTTATAAGATTATTTCTAAAATACTAGTGCATAGACTACAATATTTTATGAATAATGTGGTGAGTGTGAATTAAAGTGTACTTTTAAAAGGTAGGTTCATTTTTACTAAAATCTTAATAGCTTATGAATGCACGCATTACTTGAAGACTAAAAGGAGTGGATTGGAGAATAAAATGGCAATCAAATTGGATATGAGTAAAGCCTATGATCAAGTTGAATGAAGCTTCCTATGGTTTATTATGGCAAAAATGGGTTTTGATACTAGGTGGAATTCTTGGATCCAAGACTTGGTCACAATTATTTTTTACTCTGTTCTTGTAGAAGGTCAACATTTTGGTTATTTTAAATCAACAAAGAGTATCCGCCAAGAAACTCCTTTATCACCCTATTTTTTTTTTTTTTTGTAGAAGGACTCTATTTTCTGTTACACAAGATAGAGCTAAACAGGGTTATTCAAGGCATTAAGATTCACAGAAAGTGTCCAGTTATTAACCATCTTATCTTTGCAGATGACTATTCTATTTAATAAGGCATCTCTAGAATCATGCAACTATATATTCGTATTCATAAAAACGTATGAAAAAAATTAATAGACAGAAAGTCAACCTCAGCAAATTTACAGTCTTTTTCAACTAGAACATTACAGTCCCATTACGATTACAACTAGCTAACAGACTTGATATTCAACATATAAAGACACAAGATAAGTATCTAGGTCTCCCATCAATTTTTTAACGATCCAAAAAAAATTACTTTTAGAGTTATTAAAAATAAAATTTAAAAAAAAAATTACAAACTTAGAAGAAAAATTTATTGTCAATAATAAGAAAAAGGTATGTACTTATTACAATAGTAGGAGAAGCAATTTTTGGGTATACTTTATCATGTTTCAAATTCTCATAAATACTTTTGGATGGAATACTCAGAATGTTTACTCGATTTTAGTGAGCACAACAAAAATCAAAGAAAAATGACATGAATTGACTGAGACAAAATGAGCAGATAAAAGAGAGAAGATGGTATTGACTTTTAAAATCTGAAAATTTATAATACATTGTTAAATAAACAGATCTAATAGATAAATGCTAACCTTAATTTCTTACTGGCTCGCGTCTTATAGGAGACGGCCTTTTATATTAATTCAAAAAATGAAATCTGCATAATCCGAACATGGGACTTTTAAATGGACCAGTACATTATTTACTAGATAATAGGCTAACAATTATATATATATATAACTAAAAGAAATGCCTTTTGCTACCAACCACTTACTCATCGTACTAAAGACTAATAATTAATCAATTATATATATTATACTAAAGCAATGAAATTTTAATAAGGTAAAATATTATTTTTATTTTTTAATAATAATATTATATTTAATTTTTTTATAATTTAATTTTGATATATTAATATTATATAATATTTTATACAATTGTCTAATTATATTTATTTTTCTGAATAACTACTTATACATTCAATATATAAGATATTTATTTTTATTAATGTAGTATTACATAATTAGAAACATTGTATTAGAGTTAAATTTAAATTTTATTATAATTTTATATTACTTAATTATTACTGGATCAAACGATTCGAGCAACAACCTATCAGAATTGAACTATTAATAATCTAATGACTTAATAATTTAACTGAGTTTATTAACAATTCAATTCTAATAACTACATTTCAATGGTATAGAGTGATTATCTTGAATATATAGTTGCAAATTGAATAGAATAATATAATTCAACATAATTTTGGTAAATGTTTTGAAATAAACATGTTATGTTTGCAAAAAAATTAAAAAATAATAATTAATTATTATATTTTATATATATATTATTTGTTTAATTTATTTTTAATATATATTTTATATTTTAATATATATTATATACGAATAATTAATTATTAAATTAATTTTTTTTGCACATGTGACATGATTAAGTATTTTAAAATAAATTGGACATCTCCGCACTTTTTGTTATCTTGGCGTAATTAGGCTTCCTTCAGTTTTCTAAGACTATCTTCTCTATACAATTTTTAGAGAAAATTTTGCACTTTGTAATTTAACCTTAGATTTTTTATGATTTGCAATCATTGACATTCTAATATCTTCAAATATTGTAAACTATTTTCTCTATCACTAAATTATTCTTATCACTTTCTGTTATTTGACTTATTTCATTCACTTCTTTCACTTAGGGATATTTTAGTCACTTAAAGATGAATTTGTGCCATTTTAAAAGAGGAGATTGATTTAAATAAATTTAAAAATTATGTGAAAAAAACTTAGCATATAGTTCAAAATAGTAAATAATACAATTTTTTTAAAAAAAATATTCAATTACAAGAGACACTAAAGGGGACTAATTTTTTTATCTTGATTAAATATGTATATTACATTGTTATTAAAAGTTTGGGTATTTTTTTAATATGATATTATTTTTTTAAAATTAATATTAATTAAATCGAACAGTTTAATTTGTTTAAAAAAGAAAAAATAAATTACAAAATTAAAAGGTACCATTTATATTTTTTTTTTAAAATAAAAATTAGAAAATATGATGTTAATGGTTTTTTTTATTTGAAAAAACGCAAATTGAACGATACTAATTATGGATTCTCTCGTAGAAAATTTTTAAATAAATAAAATAAATATTTTATTTATTAAAAAAATAATCTGTAATGTTTTGACTAAAATTTATCAGATTTTTTTATCTCGTTTACACCATTAGGGTGTTCGCGGATCGGATCGGATCGGATATGGCTAAAAATTCGATCCGATCCGCACAATTTTCATCGGATCAGATCGGATATGATATCCGCACTTTTTAGTGTCGGATCCGATCCGATCCGATCCGCAAATGTGCGGATCGGATCAGATCGGATATCGAATATATCCGCATGATTAAACTTTCTCTTTTTAATCATATTTTTATGTAAAAAAATTCAATAAAAATATTTTTTTTCATACTTTAAACTTATTTATTCCTAAAATATTTTTAATCAAACTCTTTCTAAATAACAAAAATAAAATAATACAATATATAAATAATAATTACTAACTAAAACATACAAACAAGTAAATATAATACCAAACATATATATATATATATATATATATATATATATATATATATATATATATATATATATATATATATATATATATTAATTATTATTGTCCGGATCTGCGGATCCGCGGATCGGATACGCGGATGTAGAGCAGATATCCGCGATCCGATCCGATCAATTTGCGGATTGGATCGTATCCGCAATTTTCGGATCGGATGCGAATATTTATCGCGGATACGATCCGATCCATGGACACCCCTATACACCATAAACGAAATAAGAGTGGCGGAGACCTATATATATGCATTTTGTCCGCAGCCACCATTAAGAACTTTTGACTTCCATTTCTTGGCATTTTCTTCTAAATTTACCCTTTTATAATCATATTTCTGAATTACCTAAAGAATATAGCTTGCGCTGATAATCATGATGCAGATATTAACAGACTGAACACGACTTGACACATTGCAGGGACAGTCGACTTTGAGGTTGGTGTTATTTTTCGTTTTGTATTTATGTTAAAGCATAGATATGTTGTCATACTTAGGGTACTTTTATAGAGGTAGTATGCAGTATAAGTTAGGCGAATGAATATATGGTTAGAAATGGTTAAATACTAGGATATGATGTTAGGCATATTTTAAAATGGATTTGTTAGTTAAATGTTTGTTTAGGTTTGTTTTTCTTTAATCTAAGTTATTATTAAGTATGTATATGTTTATTAATTTAGTTATTAATTTGGGTTATTAATAATTTCTAATAAATTTAACTAAATAGAATAATATTTATGTTTTTATTTACTAAATATTTAAGTAAATGATTTTCTCTTAAATTTTTTTGTTACTTAAACTAAGTTATTAAGATTGATGGTGTACTTGTTGGTTATTCAAGTAAATATTTTTACTTAATCTAACTATATGGGAAATGAATTTTGTTATTTATTATTTAACTAAATAATTTTACTTAAATTAAATAAAATAGATGGTTATTAGTTTAGTTATTAATTATCTTACCAAACATTTTTATTTACATTATATTATACAGATGTTTAAATTAATTATTTTACTAAATATTTTTATTATTTAAGTAATTTTTTATTTAAATAAATTTATAATTAAATATTTATAATTATTTGTTAAAATAATTTATTTATAAGTTAAATTAATTGGTTATGTATATATCGGTGTCTATTTTTTTAAGGAAAAGTATAGAAAATTAAGATTGAATCTATCAACTATTGACAACAATATATAATTATTTATTATTTTTAAATAAAAAATAGAAAGGTATTGATATCAATTAATTAAAAATTTGAAAATTAGTATTGTAACGGCTGGGAGTGTTTGCAACGTGAAGCAACAAGAATCACACTATCCCCAATCCTCTATTACCTTCTTCGGTCATCAACAGCGTCCTCGAACTTGCACCCTCATTGAAACGCCACGCACATCGTTCGATGCATTGTCGTCTTCGTCGTCACGTCGTTCTTCTTTCACCACTGTCGTCTTCACCACCATGCGGAATGCGTCGCGTCGTTAGTTGTATTGCTCGGAATGCGTGCGGTGGTTCGCGTCTATGCTGCCGCCACGGCCTCCACCCCGACGATCTTCTGGGCAGTGCCAGTGCTCTCCGCAACCAATCCCCGTCCACCGCAGCGCGCTCCTTCTATCTCGTTTCTACCTTCTCAATTCGATCAAAGACACCTCCACTAAAAGACACTTCTAATAAAAAAGATATAGTCATAAAAAAAAGTACAGGCTCAATAAAAAAATACTTCTATTAGAAATTTGGTACAGTGATAACGGTGATTTTTGTGTGGAGCTCCAATGATGATACTGACGGCAGTGATAGTAAAATAAATAGGGGTGTCCGCGGATCTGATCCGATCTGATCCGCACATTTGCGGATTGGATATCGGATATATCCGCATAATTAAACATTCTCTTTTTAATCATATTTCTATGTAAAAGAATTCGATAAAAATATTTCTTTCATACTTTTAAACTTATTTATTCCTAAAATATTTTTAATCAAACTCTCTCTAAATAACAAAAATAAAATAATACAATATATGAATAATAATTATTAACTAAAACATATAAACAAGTAAATATAATACCAAACATATATATATTTATTTGTTTTTTAATTATTATAGTGCAGATCTGCGGATCCGCAGATGTAGAGCAGATTTCTGCGATCCGATTCGCAAAGGGTGCGGATCGTATCCGCAATTCTCGGATTGGATGCGGATATTTACCGCGGATCTGCGGATACGATCCGATCCATGGATACTCCTGGTTCTGACTCATCTTTTTGGAATATACACTCACATAGAGCACGGTAAAATTAATAAGCTACTATAAGGTTATAATGTGCCCTACCATTCTTTCAATCCTTTGTGCACTCTGCTCAAATCTGTTGTTCCATACTAAGTTGTACAAGATTATGATCCACCCTGATTTGTGTAAGAAAGTGTGTCCACCCATTAAATGATCATGATACTTGTAGTTGAAGACAATTATTATTTTGTCCATATCCATAAGCAGCGTGGAAAATTGAAAAAAGACAAAATCCCAACAACCTCCTTACTAGCCTTAACACCTAAGCTTAATGTGAAGTGTGAACCAATCGCAAACGTGACAGCAAAAATGTGGAACTAAATTCTATGTCTGTCAAAATAATTTATTATATTAAAGAAAAGATAGTGCAATTAAAGAAGAAGATAACGGTTCATGTGATGTTCATGCTGAATATTTTACAATAAATTCCATGTGAAGTCGACATAATTGACTATTGTATGATCCATGATCTTCAAGTTTTGACCGTTGGATCAAGAAATGTTGACTTCACACCCGCATTGGGTCAATTCATTTAAGAGTTCACATTTCAGACAAATTCTTAATTCTGGTTTATTTTGATTTTACAATTGAAATATCAAGCTGGCACGAGGAACACAAGTGTGCCTCATGTACAATAAAAAAAAATATAATTTAAATTGGTGTTGAAAGTTGGAAACCTATTATTAACTACTTTCTATAGTTCTGAATTGTGATTTGAGAGATATTTATCTTCTCTTTTATGGTAATATGTGGCTATGTGCTATTTAGTTGCATTCATATGAATCAAGAATATATATATATATATTTTTTTTTGGTTGTAAAACAACTAAATAAATAAGGATAAGGTAATATAAAATAAAATAAAAAATATAATTAGATAATTTTAATAATAGTATTTATTATAATTATTATCTCAATATAATAAAAATAATTAATATATTTATTAATATTATATATATATATATATATATATATATATATATATATATATAAAGAGAGAGAAAAAAATTACAACGTAAAAGAGAGAGAAAATTGTTTATTGCTGAGACTTAGTCTTCTATTTATAGGCATATAAAAGGTAATATTTTTAACCTTCATTAAATTCATTCTCTCTTGAGAATGAATATCCACATATTCAATTTTATTACAACACTTCCTTTTGGATGTCCATTTAGAATTATGCCTCGTTAAAATTTTATTAAAGAAAAATTTAAGAAGAAAAAAATTTTAGTGAAGGAAAAAAAATACAATATTCTTTGTGATGGGGACTGCCTCATTAAAAACCTTGTCAAGAAAAACCTAATAGGAAAAAAATCTGACTAAAGAAAAAAGAGTACAGTCTCCCCTTCTTGTCGACATCATTTAATGTCTTGAAATTGGTGCATCACAATCTGATGTACCAATTTTTCAAAGGAGGATTTTGGGAGTGACTTTGTAAATAAATCTGCCAGATTATCACTCGAGCGAATCTGTTGGACATCAATTATCCCTTGATTTTGAAGATCATGAGTGAAGAAGAATTTGGGAGAAATATATTTTGTTCTATCACCTTTGATGTATCCACCCTTAAGTTGAGCAATGCATGCTGTATTATCTTCAAACAGGACAGTTGGAGCTATCTTATGATCAATCAGTCCACATGATGACAGAATATATTGGATCAGACTCCTGAGCCAAAAACACTCGCGACTTGCTTCATGAATCGCTAGTATTTCAGCATGATTAGAGAATGTTGCTGCAATTGTCTGTTTCGTGGACCTCCATGATATAGCTGTTCCACCATATGTGAACAGGTATCCTATTTGAGATCTCCCTTTATGTGGATCAGAGAAATATCCTGCATCTGCATAGCCAACTAGTAGTGACTTGGATCCATAGGGATAAAATAATCACATATCAACCGTTCCATGAAGATATCGAAAGATTTGTTTGATTCCACTCCAATGTCTTCTGGTTGGAGAGGAACTATACCTTGCTAGTAAGTTCACAGCAAATGATATATCGGGTCGTGTGTTATTAGCAAGATACATCAATGCTCCAATGGCACTAAGATATGGTACTTCAGGACTAAGGATATCTTCATTCTCTTCTTTAGGACGGAATTGATCATTTTTCACATCCAAAGATCTTACAATCATTGGGGTACTTAATGGATGTGACTTATCCATATAAAATATCTTCAAGATCTTCTCTGTGTATGTTGTTTGATGAATAAAGATCCCATTTTTTATATGCTCGATCTGCAGGCCGAGACAAAATTTAGTCCTTCCAAGATCTTTCATATCAAACTCTTCTTTTAGAGTTTTTATAATTGTTGGAATCTCTTCAGGAGTCCCAATGATATTTAAATCATCAACGTATACAGCAATTATAATGAATCTAGATGCAGATTTTCTTATGAAAACACATGGACAGATATCATCATTGTTGAATCCAGTTTTGGCCAGATACTCAGTAAGACGATTATACCACATTCGTCTAGATTGCTTTAGACCATATAAAGATCTTTGCAATTTGACTGAGTATAACCTTGCAAATATTCATTGGATGGTTTAGATATCTTTAGTCCTTCAGGGACTTTCATATAGATATCCCAATCTAATGAGCCGTATAAATAGGCTGTTACCACATCTATTAAATGCATATGCAGTTTATGATATGCAGATAAACTGACCAAATAACGCAATGTTATCGCATCCACTACAGGGGAATACGTTTCTTCATAATCTATACCGGGCCTTTGTGAGAAACCTTGTGCCACAAGTCGGGCTTTGTAGCGCACAACTTCATTTTTCTCATTTCGTTTTCTCACAAATACCCATCGGTATCCAACAGGTTTTACATCTTCTGATGTAAGAACTACAGGTCCAAAGACTTCACGTTTTGCAAGTGAGTCTAACTTAGCCTTCATGACTTCTTTCCATTTTGGCCAATCATTTCTTTGTCGACATTCTTCGACTGATCTTGGCTCAAGATCCTTACTTTCATGCATGATATTTAATGCCACATTATATGCAAATATTTCATTAACAATTGTCTTATTTTGGTCCCATTTCTCTCCTGTAAAGACATAATTTATCGAGATCTCGTCATTTTCACAATTTTCAGATACCTGAATGTCTTCTGGCGTTAAAACTATATCAGAATTTTGGACAACTGCAGGTGTCTCTACTGTCTTTTTCAACAGGAATCGTATTTACCTCTTTTCTTTTTCGAGGATTTTTATCTTTGGAACTGACAGGCCTGCCACGCTTCTGGCGTGAATTTGCTTCAGTGGCTACTTGACCTACTGGGACATCAATTCGAATTGGGACATTTTTCGCTGATGTATAAGATTTGGTTATCCTCTTTGTATCAGAAAATGCATCAGGCAATTCATTTGCTATTCTTTGCAAATGTATAATCTTTTGAACTTCTAGTTCACATTGCCCTGATCGAGGATCTAAATGCATCAAGGATGATGTATTCCAATTAAGTTCCTTTTCAGGAAGCTTATTCTCTCCCCCTAATACTTAACAAACACACATATTAAACTATTCCATCATTGATCAAATAGCCAATTTTTCCTTCAGGATCCTAAAAAAAATTAGATACATCATAATGACTGGTGGAATTTTCATAATTTGAAACGAAATTTGTTTCCTTTCCTTTGTCATCATTTTTCAAAGATGCTTGATAAAGATCAACTAGGTGCCTTGGGGTACGACAAGTACATGACGAATGGACCTTTTCACCACAACAAAAATATTTATCCTCAATTGATTTACTTTGCCCATTGTTTCTTTCTTTATCCCACTTCTGGTGAGATCCTTTCTTGTGAATATAATTCTTCTTCCTTCCATAATTTTTCTTATTACCAAAATCTTGCCATTTTTCAAAAAAAGTTTTCTCTAATATATCGAGTTTGAGGAAGTATCACCGTCTTTTGATGATTGTATCTTTCTTCAAGATCTTTCCACAGATCTGCATGATCTTTTAATGTGAGATGTTCATTTTTCAATCATACGTCAAGATGACAACGAAGGAAAATCATGGTTTTGGCTATATCCTTCTAAAATGTATTATTTTCAACCTTAATGGTATCTTCAAGATCCATTGAATCAAGATAGATTTTAGCATCTAGTACCCATGGTAAATAATTGTTTCCAGATATATCAAGAGCATTAAATTCAAGATGAGAGAGTTTTGACATAATGAAAATTTGTTACTTGAAATTTTTCTAAAATTTGATTAGAGTCTCATGCTGATAACGTGTTGTAAAACAACTAAATAAATAAAGATAAGAGTAAAGTATCGTTTTTGTCCCCAACGTTTGGGGTAAATCTTATTTGTGTCCCTAACGTTTAAATCGTCCTATTTATATCCCTAACATTTGTAAAAGTGATTCAATGTTATCCTACCGTCAATTACACATCATGAGCGATTTAGTTTGAGTTTTAAAAATCTCTTCTTGGAGTTAGAATACAAATGTCTTAGATAGAATCGATGATCTACTCTGAAAAATAGCTCATTGAATGTTGAAACTAATTCCTACAACATTTACATAATTCACTTTTCTAGGGATATAATTGAATCTAAACACAAATAGTGGGTATAATATTAAAATCGACCACATCCAAGTGAGACTTAATTGAGAATGAATACATCCAAGTGAGAATAATTAAAAATATAATCTGATTTGTTAGTATAATTGATAGTAAGATAATATTGAATCACTTTTATAAACGTTAAGGATATAAATAGGACGATTTAAACGTTAAGGACACAAATAGAACTTACCCCAAACATTCGGGACAAAAACGATACTTTACTCTAAAGATAATATAACATAAAATAAAATAAAGAAATATAATTAGATAATTCTAGTAGTAGTATTTACCACAATTACTATCTCAATATAATAGAGATAATTAATATATTTACTAATATTATATATATATATATATATATATATATATATTAGAGAGAGAGAAAAAGAAGTATTACAATAAAAAAGAGAAAGAATTATTTATTGTTGTATATTTATGTGAGGCTTAACCTCCTATTTATAGACATACAAAAGATAATATTTTCAACTTTCATTAAATTCATTCTCTCTTAAAAATAGACATTTACATATTCAATCTTATCACAACATTTTTAACGTTGAAATATATTAGGGCCTCGTAATGCAACATTTGAAGTAAAAAATCATTAAATTGTTTACTCACTTTGCTAATTAAGCAAAAGAAAAAAAAAATTTCTTATAAGAAACTTCAAGGCTTTTAATTAATTTTATATTTTATTAGTAAAAAGTAATTTAGACAATCATCCAATTATTTTTGCTAATACGATAATTATAGTTAAATTTTTGTATAAAATATCCGTACATAAAACTAATTAAACCCTTCAATTAATGTTGATAAATTACCATTTGTTCACTTCTATTGAAGAAATGGTTTAGATAACTCGAGATAATGAATTTAATTATAAATAATATTTATTTGTTTTTGCAAATTCCAAATCAAAATAATATTATTTAGTCAATGCAGGAGTGACTTCGGATAAAAGGAACTTTTTTATTAATATTCTCAAAACAAAATGGATACGTATTTTATTAAAAAAAAAAAAAAGAAACGAGAAACTACAAATTCCAATTTTATTTTAGTTCAATCAAACTTATATTCAGTTTTTCTCACAAATTAAAAATGCTATAAATTTTCCATTATTTACAAAATTAAAAGTTTATCACTCACCATTAATTTGTTCAAGATCACTTTTTCCTATAAATAACATTTTCATTTTTTTTATCAAACTCACTAGCATTCAAAGAAAATAGAAGAAACTTTCTAACATTTTTCAGGATATTTTTCAGTCATGGAACATACAGTAACCATTTATATATTTGTCTTTATATAGGCAAAATTTTCTAAGAAATAATATTTTTTAATAATTAAGTTATTCTTAATCAACTTCAATTAGAAAATTAAGATTTTATGTAAAATTAAAAAATTAAATTAAACGAGTAAAATATAAAAATATAACAAGATTTAAATAGTGAAGTTATTGACTTAATATAAATTTTGTAAAATTAATTTATTCATTAAAATTATAATATTAGAAGATTTTAAGAGTTAAATAGAAATTTTAACTACTATCTTAGTATCCATACAAGATTCTAACTTAACAACTTGCATCATGTTTTAGTATTTGAAAGAATAACTTATTGAAAATTTTAAGATTGTTTTAATCTCAATACCATATATATTAAATAATTAAGAAAGAAATATTTGAGAGTGTAAAAAAGTATCTGAATTCATAAGCATAATTAGAAAAGTTTGATTTTTTTATTTTTCTCAATCAAAGTTTTTTGTATCTCTAACAGGGTTGAATCAAAACTTTTTTTATGGAAAAAGAGTTACAGATGCAACTTTGATGTATTGAGGACTAAAACCCTAAAGTCACTATTTATATTTGAATGTGACACCTATTAAATCCTAAACTCCAAATAAATTAATATCTTTGGTTTTATTCTCGTTTAATTCCAAATCAAAAGTAATGGTGATTTATTTAATTCAACATTTATTATAATAAATAATATCATAGTTATATAAGTCATTCAGTGTGAAATAGCTTAATTTGTGATTATAATTGATATATGTATTGCCCATAAATAGATTAAGATATAATAATTTTCTAATAATCTCCTACTTGGACTATACATATATATTTTTCTGAGATAATCACATCTTATAAATTTTATATGCACATCTGAATGCTATTTTCTTAATTACTTTAACCATCTGGTTCGTCTCATATATTAGTTATGAAATTACCGCATCTTTTATCACATTAGTGTTACGACAAAACCACGAGATCACGGTACTAATATACTCAATGACGATGACGGATCTAGAAATTTTAAATAATGGAGACAAAAATTTTACACGGGTGCATAAATACATGCGCACACACATATAATCTAACATAATTATATATTAATCTAAGATTTGTCATTTAATATATAAAAATATAATGATTAATCCAATTTAATTAAAAAATAAATTTATAATTATTTTTTTCACTATTTACTTTATAAAAATATTAAATAATAATTTTAATAATATTTAAATAAGACCAATAATAGTATATTGAATTTACTTTATTTAGTACAATATTTAAAATATTTACTTTTTTTACTATAATAATAGTAATTTTTCGCACGATTAAATCTTTTATATTTCATTTGAATTTAAACATAGTATCTTCAACTCCCATTTTTTTATTATCTTTAATTAAAAGATGCACTTTTTTCTCAAAAAAATTGTGTAAGTAGAATAAGATCATTGTATTTTTTTTAAGAGACCAAAAAGATTAATTATTGTATTTTTTGTTAAAACTAACTAATTAAAAAACAAATAAGTCACTAAAATTTATCTATAGAAATTATATTTTAAAATTTAAAATAAAAATAAATTTAAAATAATTTTAATAATGGGTCAATTAATAAAACTAATGGGGACATTTATTATATATATTCATATATTAAGTAAAAGAATTACAAACTCTTGTAGGGACACTTGCTCCTATCCTCTTGAACGTGGATCCGTCTCTGCTCAACGATATAGATTAAATTTGGGTGAAAAAATTCAAAAATTACATGCAAAAATAATCTCATATATGCTTATTTTCAATTGGTCTAATTTTAATAAATTTTATGAGATCACGAATTAGCATGAAAACGAAATTGAATACTTTATTTCTGCAAAAATATCTATCTTCCTAAATTTGTCTAGACCATATGAGTAACTAAATACATACTTCTACTGAAATAATATATCATAAAATGATATGACACCTATATGAATAGTATCTACATGAAAGACCTTAGGTGTTTGTTTCTTACTAATCAAATATGCATGCATTTGTGGAGTTTATACTAACTTACTTACAAAACACTTAAACACTCTAAACTCTCTTGTTTAACAAAAGGTTTAAAATATTACACTACTAGCACATTGTTACCAAATAACTCATGTCTTTCAAAATTATTTTCATAATTTATGACAATTATTTGTATTCATCAAAATGAATATCGTCAAAAGGTATGTTTTTTTTTATTCAAGTGCTTTAGTAGAAAGAGTAATAAGTGTCTTCCCAAGTCCCAACACTTTTACAAAAAACTCTTTCAATGAACATATAAATATATATGCAATGGATCAAAAATTACCTAGACATCCAATAAAGTCAAAATCTGAATACCAAATGATATTTAACTTTAGTTTCTCACTTCATATGTGTGAATATGTAATGTTTTGTTATAACAAAATTGTTTAGATACTATTTAGTGATCCATTCTTAACTTATTCAAATTTCTGTCAAAGATACCAATAAAATATACAATAATAGTAGGTGTACAAATTCGTTATCCATCAAACTACTGTTGAAACATAATAAATATTATGCATTTTTAACTTTATAACTTTCTTGAGGCACCTAATGAGACTATACTCATCTCCTTTAGAGTTGAGTATATAACCTTATTTATAATTCTAGATGCCGCTGACATACAAAAATAGTGAAAATATACTTATTCCCACTGAATCGATATAAGTCATCAACCACATTTATCTCAAAAGATCATATGAGATGATAATTTGATGAAATATAGGTTACTAATACAGAAAGCCTCCCTTTTTTTAATTCTGAAAAAAATCTATTTAAAAAAATAGATTAACAGTGACAAATATAACTTTACAGCAAAATAATATATTCACACAAGTTACATATCATGTTAATAAAATTCATATAATGGTGGGATCATTACAAATACTTAGCACAACATTAATATTTTGTCTTTGGACAGAAATATTAATTGGGTTTTGCTAGGTAAACAATGATTTTTCTAAACAATGTGAACAATGAGCTCTAGAATTGATCCAATAAAGTAAAAAAAAAATACTCCATCCCAAATTACCTCCTAAACCTTAATATTAGGATAACCATCTGCACACCTAGTAAATTGAATATCCAGTCATTGTTAACTATGCATGAGTAAATCAAATCAAAAGAAATAACCATCCAATTAAAAATAATGAACATAATCATCTGCATACCTATTGAATTGAACATTCGACATATCTATTGTTCACATTGTTTAGTATTCTCATTGTTTACCTATACTTTTCCATATTAATTAATTTGCAAGCGATATTTTAATACAGTAATCAAACATTGATAATAAATCCTATCAAATAAATAGTCTATCTTTAAACAAACTTATATTCACATGGAACCAAATAAGTATCACATGTTTATTACCACAAATGCGCATGTAATTTGGCCAAGTACAGAACTTCTTTTGGACCGATTTGTACTTGCATAAACTATGCACACAAATTCATTTAGTGCGACTTACCAAATATTCTCAACAAAATTTTGTCAAACAAGAATTCTATCTTTAGATCGACTCACCGTTCACATGAAAACTTGAGAATTATACCTATTTATTACCCAAGTAATATTTTCTATCAATTGGCCAAACACCAACCTTCTTTTAGGCCAATTAAAAGTTGCATAATTAAATAGAAAAAATACAAAGTTCAATATTTATTATTTGGCCAAACAATAAACTTCTTTTGGACCGATTATTGTTTGCATAAATAATAAGTATTGATTTATTTTTAACTAGTTATTAAAATGTATATTTACCATAGGCTACCAATGCTAATAATGCTGAGAATGTACCATCACCAACACAACATTCTGTAGAGGAGGAAGATGGATCTAGTGCAAGGACAACTGCAGGGAAGAAGAAGAACCATCCAAGGCCTTCACCAACTGGCCAAACTTTTATGAGGTGTGGAAGAAACGAGGCTCCTGCAATAAGGGTTTAAGTCGATCATGCTGGGTTAGATTCTTATTTTGGGATACATCAGTACATGAGTGAGGAGCTTTTGTCAGCTTCAGATGGTGGGGTGAGAATCAGAGAGATGTATTTTCTTAACCCAACCCAAATACATCATTTGCTAAAATTACTTTTAAAGTTGGAATGGTATTTGACATAATGCAATAATTCAAGGCTGCTGTAAGGAAATATAATATCAGGTTTGGACGTGAAGTATTCTTTATAAGGAGGGAACCGCAAAGAGCTAGGGCTATATATTAAGTTGATTGGATACAATGTTTGCCTAATTTATAATTTCCTCACTTAATTAGTATCTTCTTGATTATTATCCTAGGATGGACACAATAACAGAACTTGTCCTCAGAAGCTATCACAATTTGAGACATATTAGATGGAAGAGGGACAAAGAAAACAAGAAAATTGGGAAAAGACAATAGAGTAGGCTCATCAAGAGCATTTGGCAGCAGAGGAAGAGGCATTGACCTAAGAACATCCACATACACAAGAAAAAAATAATGCAGTGAGTTATGAACTAATCTACTCATTGTGATAAATATTATGTATGTTCTTGTCCATATTTCAATAATAATGTTAATTATGTTATTGATTAAGGCCCAAACACAGCACCACAACCTTGTCCACATGCAACACCATCAAGAGCATTACAAAACGCACCCAAAAAATCAAAGGCAGCTACTGCAAAAAAAGCAGGCTCATTTGCTGTTGCCAACAAGAAGGGTGCAACCTAAGCCAAACCACAAGCTCCACCACCAGGATCAACTGCATCAGTAGCCCAGACTAGATCAACAGCTGTAGCACCATTCAAACCACTTGAAAGATCACAGAGGCCAATTGCAATAGTAACTCGACCACCTGCACCACCACAAAGACCCAAGCTACCCACAATTAGACCTACAAATCCAGTGGCTCCAGCACCACCATCGGGGATACCAATGATAAACCCATATTTCATGAGTTCTTTTGTACTTAATTTGAGTGATTTATACAATCCTTTACCTACTTATTCACATTAATTGCATGGTTTTACTTTCCCTTCCTTATTATGTGATGTATATGAAAAACATGTTTCCTAAGCTCTAAAATTAATTATTTTAATTACCTTTATTTCCATTCGATGCCGTGATCAGTGTGTTGAGTAGTTTCAGATTCTCTAAGGCAGAATGACTTAAAGGATGGAAAATGAAACATACTAAAATGGAAGGAGAAAGCAAAACGGAGCTTTAAGGAAACTGGTATCCACGCGATCGCATGGATGACGCGATCGCCTGCCAGAAGCGAAGATGCAGCGACGCGGCCGCATGACTGACGCGACCGCGCGCCTTTAGCAGAACACGTACGACGCGGACGCGTGACCGACGCGACCGCGTGGCAAGGAAAAGCTCCGAATGACGCGACCGCATGACCCACGCGGACGCGTAACAGAAGCCACGTATCAGAATTTACAGAATACGCCCCCAGCGATTTCTGAAGCCCTTTTTGGCCCAGATCCAAGTACAGACAGCATAGACCAGAGGTTATAAAGTGTGGGAATGCACCCATTCAAAGGAAGAGCTCGCATATTTTATTTTTCAATGATTTAGATTTAGTTGAGAGGGAGATCTTCTCTCTCTGTCTTAGGATTTAGGATTTCTTCTTGTTTTAAGAGTGACTCTCAATCCAGGTTTTACGTTCTTTATTTTAGCTTTCTTTTACTTTTATTTATTCCAGCACTTGAATTAATCATTGAATCTATAAATTCTTCCATGTTGCAAACTGTTATTTGAATTAATAATATTTGAGGTATTTTCAGTTTATAATTGTTCTCTTTGATTTAAGTTACCATTGCTTCCCATCTAAGGACATTTTTATTATTCCAGCAATTTTACTTTTTTCCCTTTTGGTCCTGATTAAGAATTCAGTAACTCAACAGTTATTGAACTCAACATAACTGATAATCGTTATCTTGCTAATTGAGCTGAACTTAATTAATCCCAACCTTTTCTTAGGAAATAAATAGGATTCAAAGGTCAATTTAATTAGTTCCTTGACTTTCCTTTGCCCTAGTAAAGGTTGACCAAGTGGAGTTTAGATTCAACTTTCATTATAGTTGAGAGAGATAACTACGTTGGACCTCCAACTTCTCTTACCTCGCCAAAAGTCTGCTTTACAGTATTTATTTATTTTAATTGCCATTTATTTTACTTGTCATTTAAATTACTTGCTTCTCATCTTCTAAATCTCGATTACAACCTTTATAGCCAATAATAAGAACATACTTCCTCGCAGTTCCTTGAGAAGATGACCCGAGGTTTGAATACTCGGTTAACAATTTTAATAAGGGGTTTGTTACTTGTGACACCCAAAACGTTTGTACGAAGGAATTTTTGTCGGTTTAGAGACTATATCTACAACGCAACTGTTTCTATGAATCTCTTTACTGGTAAAAAGCCTAACGTCTACCAACAATACCTTCTATCACAGTAATAAGACCAACTGTTAGTCTTGAAACAATGGGAGAAGCAACTCGTGCAATAACATCAAGGTTCATGCAATTTATGCCTACACCAACTTTGGGACAACAACCAAAAAGTGGACCTAAGGCCTCAGTCCCAGATAGCAAACGAAAATGAAATGTTCTTAGTCCTTGTTAGATTGGTTTTTTTTTTTGTTTATTTTGAATTACAACTTCATCTACACTTTGGGTTTAGGATTTTTTTTATATATGTCTTTTGTTTTGATCTCCATGATGCTAATATTTTGTCAAACTCTATGCACCACTAAATCTATATTCTGTTAAAACATTATCAAATTCACTTGAAAACTATGTTTCTAATGTTATGTTACTAATGCAAACTATGTTACATTCAGCAATATAGGTTCAGCAATGAAATTTAGTAGGCAACAATAAACTGATCTTTCATTCACATGAAATAACAAATACAGGTTCAGCAAATGGTCATGATAAATAGCACCAATACAATTCTAACATTTTTTTGTTGCAACACTAAGTAATGAAATTAAGTTCACAGCTATATTCAAAACAACCCCAATTACAATAACTAGTATCAAGGCTTCTATCCTCTGCAAATGCTCCTCAACAATACTTGACCTCATATCTACATGCCTTATCTTTATGTCTTTGTCCAAACTTTTCATCCTTTCACTGACTCCAATTTTTGCATCCCAATTTTCAATCTCCTCTTCCACTTCATCAACCCAAACAAAATACTCACATCTCTTATTCATTTTCTATTTGAAAAATTAGAGAGAAACAAGGATTTAGTAATGTAAAAAAATTATAACATCTTTCTCAATATGCTTAATCAATACCATAGAAGCTTTATACATATCAGGTGGGCAACGAAAGAAGTAGCTTCGTCTAGGTTTGCAGTAGTTTTCGACTTCAGCATCACAACCTCATCATGGCAGAAGCACGTTCCATCAAAGGGTCCCCTTAGTCTGTTGCATACCTCATAGTTTTTATTGCACATAGAAGCATTGTTCCCAGTTGACAACGAATCCTTACCCATTCTTTCTCCATCGGCAGCAATGTCTGGAGCAGAGCCCAATTTCTCAATTTGGGGTTTAGGGTTCACCATTATAGACGATGATGATTTCATACCTACATTGTACACTTAACCCTCCATATAAGCATTTAACGTGCCACATAGGCGTCTACGTTAACGTCCAGAGTCAATGGTTAACGTTCAGTCTAACTTGTCAAATAAAAAAGAAGAGAAAGTATGAGGAGCCAATATATGTAGTGTACAATGTGTACAATGGGGATTAAATTGGAATTAAAATCAATTTGTTAAAAAATATTGTGAGCATGGTGCCTATTATAAACTGAACTTTTACTAACACACTTAATCTTGTTTAAATTAATCATTTTCTTGGTGGTTTATATTGCTGATATTTATGTCGTAGTACCATATGTCACTTAATTTCTTTGGTTGTTTTTTTTGTTTGTGTTTGATTGCAGGTCATGGAAGTGACAAACGTGATTGAGCTAGAAACTTATGAGACTGAACTTAGTCATATTGTTGAATTGGATTTAGTATACCATTAACTGAATTCAAGTATGCTTGGAGTTGTAGCAGTTAGATATAAGTGATTAAGTTATAACAGGGTTATGTGATATTTAGATTTGTAAAACAAATACTAAATTGTATTTTTCTTTAGCCATTTAAAATAAGTCGGATATTCATTATACTATAATTACAGATGGTTCTTTCTATTCTAA
Organism: Arachis ipaensis; assembly: GCF_059453495.1. NCBI lineage: Eukaryota > Viridiplantae > Streptophyta > Magnoliopsida > Fabales > Fabaceae > Arachis > Arachis ipaensis. The sequence continues at coordinate 32,566,851 of NC_142442.1, forward strand.
GTAGATGGTTATTTTGGGTATATTATTTGTCTTTTACCTGATTTTTTGCATTTTGTTTGCACATGCCCCACAAGTTTTTTTTATTATGTGGGTTGAATTAGATTTAGTTTAATTTAATTGAATTCAAGCTAGGTTTTAGTTACGCCATTTAAACATGATGCATGAGTGGTATTTTTTATCAATTGCTTAGTTGTTTTTTTATCAACTAATGTGGATGTTTATTTTACTGTGTATGCGAATTGTTCCTTTCTTTTTAAAGTAGATGTTTAATTTGGGTATACCGTTTGTCCTTTACTTAATTTTCTGATTTTTACATCCGTATGCTCTGCGTGTTTCTTTTGTTTTATGGTTTGGGAATTATAGATTAAAATATGATTTTTGTAAACATTGATATTAACATGAAAAATAAATAAAGTCTTAATTTGAAATTAAAAGAATTTTTTATTACATAACATTCACACGAGATATATAATTTATAGTTTAGAGAAATACTAGAAAGCCAACAGTTAGTCATCAATATTTAAAAGTGTGTTAAAATAAGAAGAATCTTCAAGAAATGCTGCATCATGATGACATTATTAAGCTCTTCAAGGCTAAGTTAAGAAAGCTTGTCAGGAGCTCTCTACTTGTAATCTTTCTCCAACATTTTGGCTGCTAGAGATTGTACCTGTGATCCTTCTTTCTCTTCCTTGCTCTTCAATTTTGGAACCCGTGTGATAGCCGATGTGCACTGGAAAACAAGAACACAGCTCAATTTTTAGGCATATCAATTACTAGTGTGTAACAAGAACTCATTAACCCCAAGATTTAGAAGATAATCAACAACCTATGAAAAAAATCTTAACCTCAAAAAAGCATGAATAAATGATTAACTAAATGATTACTTTTACTATAACCAATAACCAATATTTTTCTGCTATTTTGCAACAACTGGATGATATTTTATTAAGCCCTCTTCCAAGAGTGTCGTACAATAAGCGTCAACATGGATAGCAAAACTCATTTTTGGGAGTTATAAAGATGAATCATCAACCAACTAAGAGCTATCTTTTTTACATATAAGTTTTTATACATGATTCAAATGAGTATTGAAAAATGAAAATAGGAAGGCTTTATAAAGCAAGTCAATACATGGCTATAAAATCATGTATTCAATAAGTTGGTGATGAATTCAAAGGTTTCAATTTTCCAGGAACCGAAACAAAGCATGTAATCCATGTTGATCATAATTGACATGTGAATCAGCCATCCACATAACCTGTATTAATTCTTGTTTGATGGTAACAGACAATATCTCAGACACAGCCAGTTACAAGTTAGGGAGAACTCTAGACCCTATCTTATTTGTGTTCAAAGTAACAATCCACTAATTAAGATTTACAAGACCTGCTAATGCTCAATATAATTTTTAAAAATTGTCACATTTCTATGATTAATGAATAATTGGCCAATGATAATTTAACCACTTGTATAATTTCCATGATGTAATCCTAAGTGCTATGCTGCTTTTACCGAAAAGAGAAAATTATCTAGAAGCTAAAATATTAGAATGAAAAAAGGAGGCAAGGTTCAGGAAGTAGAGAGACCTTGGGGTATAATGCTCGGCACAATGCACACCAAGTTCCATAGACTTCAATAATAATTAGTCTATCCCCAGCTCCACTTAAAGCATTCATAAATTCTTGCGTGGAGTGAATGTCAATCATATTTGGTGCATTCTTTTCCGACCATTTTGGTTGACCAGTTGCAGCAACAAGTGCACATACCTTAAATAAAGAGTAGCAAATGACAAAAATTGTCAATATATATATAGTAAAATAACATATGCATACATAGTAAAATGAACATTCATTTTAGTTGATAATAAATATTTAACAAATTAACCAAAATTTCATCCGTGTACTATATTTAAATAGCCTAACTCAAATCCAACTTCAATTCAAAAAAACATAAACTAAGTCTAATCTAATTTTTCTCCATTACTCCGAAATCACTTAAAAAAGAAACTGGTGGAGCATGTACATGTAAAATTCAGCAAATCAAGCAAAAGATCAATACTATAAATAAAATAAACATCCACTTTTCGAATAAACGAACCATTTTAGTTGATAATAAACATCTAATAAATTAAGAACTTTTATTCAATTATTACATTCTTAATTAAAATTCAATGCCACCACCAACAGCAACAACTTATTCGCTACGTTTCAATACATTCAAACTCCAACCATGGTGTTCTCAGTTATGAACAAACAACTGACTCAGCAAGATTCATTACATGAACATCTATTTACAGGCAAAACCATTATCATCAACTAACCATATTAATTAACGAATCTTTGGTGGCAAGTACAGCTAGTGGTGAGTGCTGTTGCAGCACCTACCTGCTCAGCGGTCACGGCGTCGATGGGTTGGGAGGCTAGGGTAGGTGTAAGGAGGCCATAACACCAATAAGACCGTGATCCGTCTAACGGTCACGGCTTCAACTGGCTGACGGCGGACGCAGGGCGCGCACACCGTTAAGGTTCCTAGCGCTGAGATAGGCCGGCGACGGAAGACGAGCGCGCGCAATGGGTGAGCGGTGCAAGACCGGGGCCAATCGAAGCAGTTGCTGCCAGCGAGGGAAGACGCGCGTGAAAGTGGTTGGGCGCTGCAGTTCTGATCGGCGCTGATGGAGGTTCCAAGTCACGCGGCGCCGCGGCGGTGGGATGTTCAGCAGCGACCGTGCAAGGTTTTGAGGGTAGGGTCATCGTCGGTGCAAAAAAGGGGAATGGAGAAAAATTAATTAGGGATTATGTCGTAGTAGTTAACACAAAACTGAACACCACTTTTGAAATTAGGGTAAATGTGGGTAATTTTCATTTTTAACTCATATTGGGCCAAATAAACAGCCCATGGTAGAGATTGTAAAGATACCTCATTGTCTCCCTAGCGAGATTCAAAAAAAAAAATATTAGAAGTCATTTTATCAACAAATGTTAGGGTCTATTTTATGAAAAACATAATTTTTTGAGGTCCAAAATAGTAATTTATTCTATTTCACAATAAATTAATTTTTATAAAAAGAAACTATTTTAATAGAATAATATTCAATTAATTTATTTTAAAACTAAACCTTATAAAATATATGAATATAATATAATCTAAATTATTACTGACTTCTTTATGTAACAAAACAAACTGAAAATATATGCTCATGTAACAAAAAGAATAATAACATTACTGAATAAAATATAATGTATAACAATTATATAATATTGTACATCTTTAATAATTATAAACGTATTTACCATCCAAATTGTGGCTCATTTTTTTTTTGATATGGAACAAAATTTGGTGTTGTTCAATGTAATGGATGCATGGACAAATTTTTTCCTGCTATAATGTTAGGTGTAAAATGTTATCTGTGTTTTACTTTTGGCCTGCTTTTGTTTTTTTTTTTTTTTTGTTCAGGAAAGGGAGCAAACGTGGGCTGCGTTTTACTTTCTGCAGGCTTTTCAAAATTTATTTATATTTTTTTAACCCAAACGCGGCCTGCGTTTTGTGATGGGTTAGTTTTTTTCGTGATAACAAAACACAGATTGCGTTTTGTACTGAGTGTCAGCCTTTTTTTTTGGTAAACGCAAAACGCAGGCTGCGTTTTTTCCATTGTCAGATCACTTTTTTGAAAAATTAAAAACGCAGGTTGCGTTTGTTGAGAAAAAAATATTTTAACGAAGGAGCTTGCCTATAAATACGAAGCACTCCTCGCCCAAACGGCCTCACTCCCATTCTAATCATCATACTCTTCTTTCATATACATAAGTTGTAGTTCTTAGTTTTTTTTTGGTAGTTAGGTGTGTCAAAACAATCGGAGTAGGTGAGGTTGAAGTTATGGAAAATATTGTAAATTTGTGAGTATATTATAACGGTGAAGTTATACCAAACACACATGAAGGAGTGACTTTTGTTTGTGAATGTCCGTTGTCATTTGCTATTCCATGTACCATGAGCTTTGTCGAGTTGCAAAATGGGCTTTGTAATAACATTCAAAGCCACATTTTGAAAAGGGTGGGCAACCTTTTATACAGAAGTCCTGTGCAAGTATTTGGTGGGCTAATACAGTTTCAATTAATGCTCATCACTGACGATGCTAGTATGTAGCAGATGTTCTGTATTTATCAACAAACCCGATTTCACGTGCCGATGATAGAGTTGTACGTTGAGTTTGAACAGCAGTCAAGATCGAGCGCGGTCGGCGAGGAGGTCAATGTTGATGAGCTCGGGGATATAGATTGGGAAGAAGATAATAATGATAGTGAAGAGGAGTTCAAAGCTAACTATGAAGTCGATGACGAAAACGATGGCGGAGACTTGGCAGGCAATTCGGAGGTGCAAAATGAAGCGAATGCGATTGCAAGGTAGCACCCGCTTGGTCTTCCGTCTTTTATGCGGACTCTAGATTTCGAAGCCATGCATGCCCCCAAAATTTCCTGAGTATGCGAATACGGGTATGTTATGATTATTAACTCAAGTTTTCTACAGTGTTTATTTTATTTGCCTTGTCTGATTGATGGTGGTGCGCATGTCGTAGGTGAATGCAACGCTGCGGTGGAAGATGGCGAGTTTAGTGTTGGAATGGAATTTGGTTCGAGAGAGTCAGTGATATCTGCAATCAAAAGGTACACTGTCTCTAGAGGAGTTGATTACACTGTGTATAAGTCTGAGCCGCAGACATTCTATGCGAAATGCAAGGGGTATGGTGCAGGGTGCGATTGGCTTATCCGAGCTAGCTTGATTCGAAAGAAAGCTTGTTGGGAGATCAGGAGATACAATGGCAAAATGACTCCACCCATGTTGTCGAGTCCTTGCCTAAAATGCGCAGTAGACCGTCGTATATATCTCGTATGTCGGCGCCAATGACTCCACCTAACGAAAACAAAATAACAATATTAATAAGAAGAACAAAATAACAATAACAATAACAATAACAATAACGATAAAAGCCAATACCGTCGCGCTAGTGGAATACCAACATCACCGAGTTGATCGCGGGGTATAGGTGCCAGGAACGGCATACACTCCCACTCCCAAACAAAAAGTAGTATAAGTGGGCCATCCATTTCCTTGCAGTTGTATCGTGATGCACGACACAACAATCTGTATAGGTGTGCCAGACTTACTGCCCCTCACTATACCCTGAAATCCGGTGGAAATTCCGAAGTAGCGGTAGAAACTTCGAGTTTAGTGAAACGGTCGACTTATCTGGAAACACAATTGTTCCGAGCACGCAGAAAATGTGCGCTCGGACGTACCGCTCGAGGGACTCTTGAGTATCACTAGGCTCGCTGTCTCTGCACCGCCGGACCCAAGCAATATGTACCTTCTTGAACACGTGATCGTCCGGACCGGGCTCCCGACCAAAACACGCAATGCAGTTCTCCACCAAAAACTCGTGGCTGCTATCTGATCTACCTGTAACGGCCTCCCCATTAATTGGGAGACCAAGAATATAGCTCACATCTTCCAGCGTCACCGTCACTTCACCGACCGGAAGATGAAATGTGTGAGTCTCCGGCCTCCAGCGTTCCACCAAAGCACTCAGTAGTGTAGAATGATCTCTCATTTCGCCTACTCGCGAAACGTGCTGAAACCCAGTCAATGCCAATGTCGCTGCCGCTACTTCGTTAAAGATATCTGGCGGATCCAGTTTTCTGGGTAACAAATTTCTAATAGCCTGCAAAAATAATAATTATTAAATTCTAAATAATATCGATTAATAATTTGTTCAAAAAAATAATTAGCAATAACAACTAAACAGTATTATTATTATTATCTTAAAACATAATAATAAATCATTAAAAAACCATAAATATTAATCTATTATTTATTAAACAGTATTATTAATTATTAAAAATTTGAAACAAACTTATTCTTACTATCATAACCAGTATTATAAAATAATCATAATAACACTATAATTATAATAATAATAACTCAAATATAACAATAATAACAATAATAATAACCATTAATTATATTATCTATAACATACACGGTTTGTTATTAACATACAGTATTAATTATTATTACAAACCTTAATATAGTATTAAACATAATAAATTTTTTTAATTAAACATTATTCAAAAAACCGTTTACTGTTAACAGTATTATTATTATTATTATTATCATAAAAAACAATAATAAATCACTAAAAAATAATAATAAATTATTATACATTATTATTGTTATTAAAAATTATTAATAAATTATTCTCATTAACATACCCACTATTATTATTATTATTATTATTATTATTATTATTATTATTATTATAATAATAATAATAATAATAATAATAATAATAATAATAATAATAACAACAAGAACGTCACTAACAACACTGTCTATTAATAACAATAATAATATAATACCCGTATTAAAAAAATTAAACCGTAATGAGAAATAAATAACAACATAATATTAGTTATAATAATATTAATAACCCCAATATTACTAATTACAACACAAATAAATAAATAAAATTTGAATAAATCTATATATTTATTGTTAAATATTAAAAAAATTACTTACAAATTGATGATGATCCAAAACTCAATAATATGTTCTTCTGGTTTGGTATAGTCACGCACCATTTTTTCTTTCCTATACCGTGTCCTTCTTCTTCAACAAGCTCCTTCTCACAGTAAATTCTTGCTTCCTCACTCTCCCTCAATTATTTTTCACTTTGCTTCAGTAACTAAGTTTTTACTTTGTTTCCTTCCATCTGCGTTTTCCGCTTATAAGCACCAAGTTGAGACACCCGTAGAGTACACGTGGCGCACATGTAGTTAAGAAACCTGCAAAACACAACCTGCGTTTGGCTCTGCTATGCTGACATACGCATCCTGCGTTTGGCTCTGTTCCTGTCGACATACAGGGCATGTTTCGCTTGCTGGTTCTCCTCCCTCACCAATCGCAGCCTGCGTTTTCCTGCAGTTTTTTTATTCCAACGCTTGCAAAACGTTACCTGCGTTTTGCAGGTCTCTAATCAACACAGGTCCACAATTTGAGATAACACACCATACATCCATATACACGATTGATCACCAATCTTTTCTCCATAACCAAATTAATTTCTGCCAAATTGTTGCATGACAAAAAATATTACACTTTGGCATGTACCCTTATATGATATTTATCCTTTCTTTTGAATTCAAATAAATGAAATAAAAAAAGGAACCGTGCTATCTTTTGATTAAAATCTCAAAAATAAGAACCATGAAAAAAAGGTCTTAAGGATCACAAATAAAATTTTATGCAAACGGTATATACTAATTAATTTTTTTTATTCTTAAATACCTCTAGATATTTATGATGGAATATATATATATATATATATATATATATATATATATATATATATATATATTACAGTAGATCCAAATTAAATTTTGCCAAAAGGTAAAACTTTATCAAATTTGAGTCTAAAACAAATAATCCATGAGGTGAAACAAATTGTTGCATGTATGAATAAAAAAAATTTAAATTCAAAGAAAATGCACGTCAATTGAATAAACTAATTAGTTTTAATCATTAATAGTTGTGATACCATTTGTTAGAAGTTTTAAATTTTTTTAATTTTAAAATTATTCATATTAAATTATTAAAAAAATAAATTTTTTTATTTTAAGATCATTCATATTAAATTATTAAAAAAGAAATACTTGACAATATGAAAGTGTACTTAAATTTATGAACATGATTAAAAAAATTTGATATTTTAATCTTCTTTAACTAAAATCTTTTATATCTCTAATAAATCTGCATCATAATTCTTTTGATGAAAAAAGAATTACAAAAACATTTTTAATGTATTGAAAACTAAAATCCTAAAATTACTATTTTTTTATGTTTCTGGATTTTTTATATTGTACTTTGATCAAGTCAAAGTTTTCAACTCATCGCCAAATATCTAAATTTATATTTTCTACCAAAACTAATGAACACTTAATAAATCTTTGAATCCTATAAAAATTCGCTGACTAATAACAGACTTTTAAATAAAATTTAAATTTATAATTAATTAATTTTTGGCCTGTTTGGTTTAGAAATGTCGTAAATAATAATAATAATAATAATAATAATAATAATAATAATAATAATAATAATAGAATTGTTGATTTTAGAAAAAAAATTGTAAGACACCACATTATTTTTAACAAAACAAGAAATTAATATCTCATCATTTATTACGACTAGATTTACTGATTTAGTGATAAAGAAAAAAGAACTCACAATGAATAAGAAGATAAAGATTGAAATAGAAAAAGATAAATTGAAATAAAAATAAAAAATAAAAATAATAGATTAAAATTAAATGCAAACTAAAGAGAATTATTATATTTTTTATTTAATTTCTTCATGCAATAAAAAATGAACTGATTCAATCTAATTTATCCTATATTCGTTCACGCTATAATTTGAGAATTGAATCAAAGCTAATAATTCAACTTTTTACTCATTTTTTTTAATACAATAAAAAAAATGACTCACTCAACTTTACTTATCCATAACATGCTTATATCATAAAATCAAAAAGTATTTTAGCATTCTTCTAATCTCTATGATCTATAACGGCTATAATAGTTTATGAAGTATTTTTAATATCTTATAGGTTAAAATAAAAAAAAATTCCAAGCCCATTAACATAAAATTCAATTTACTAACTAAATAAATAAAAATAAAAATGTATAAAATTAAATTAGATATTCTAATACTTAAAAATATAAAATAATAACTAAATAATATTTGAACTCTTTATATCACGAACTTTTGAAACATGTATTATCACTTAGACTTGTGTAATGCGCAAAAATCTAACATTATAAATTTTGTACATGATCTTTTAGATAACTAAAATGATAATAGAAAATTTTCTGATTTTATAATTAGTTCTAAAATAATCCATATAACTTTTAGAACAAAAAATTATATCATAATAAATTCTATAATATAATACAATGATATAATATAATGAAAACTAATTGTGATAATATATATATATATATATATATATATATATATATATATTAAAGTATTTGGTTAAGTAGAATTTTTGGATAAAGTATAAAAAAGAGATCAATGTTCTTCCTATTTGATTTTGATAAATGAGTTAGATTTTTAAAAAAATTAACCTATAAATATAAAAGTAACATATCGACACTCAAACAAAATTTGATTCATATACATTCTGTTTCACTAAAAATATTTTTTTTTTGTCAAATAAAATTCTACAATCACTTATATAAGTTAAAGAACATAAAATTATAAAAAAATTAAAATAAATCTAAATATTTTTGTAATAATTCTTCTTAATATTATTGAATATAAATTGATTTTATAATTTATAATTTCATTCTTAAAATTCAAAAATTATAAAAAATATAATATATAGGTTATTTTACTATAACATAAAATATATAAAAATAAAATAATATTAATAAACAAATTTAATGACAAAGAAACAATATGATAATTTTTTTAGAAAAAAAATTTAATAATAATATTAAATTAATTAATTAGAAAATAATATTAATGAAGTTATTTATTATCAATATTAACTAGAAGATAATATTAATAGAGAATATTAAATGAAGAGAAATAATTGAAAAAAATAATTTGAGTAAAGTATCGTTTTTGTCCCCAACGTTTGGGGTAAGTTCTAAAGTTGTCTCTAACGTTTCAATCGTCCTATTTAAGTCCCTAACGTTTCAAAATTGACTCAATGTTATCCTGCCATTAGGGATCCATTAACAGAATTGACGGTGGGACAAAATTGAAACGATTTTGAAACGTTAGGGACTTAAATAGGATGAAAACGTTGGAGACAAAAACGATACATAGAAATAAATTTTAATTTTATCCTTCAATAATATCAATTTTTTACTATACATAGTAATATAGTATTCAATTATTTTTTAATCACATCTAAGTAAATTACACTTAATCATATTACTTTCATTCTAAATAAATTATTTTTTTTATAATTTTACTCTTAAAGATTTTTAGTTATCATGAAATGTTTATAGAATGACTAGTATATAAACTTGCAAAAAAGAAAAAAAATAATATATATACAATAAAATATAAATTATTTGTCTCTAATGTATCAAAATTCTTTAAAATTATAAAAAAAATAAATTTATTTAAAATGAAAGTAATATGATTAAGTATAATTTACTTAGATGTAATTAAAAAATAATTGAATACTATGTACAGTAAAAAATTGATATTATTGAAAGAAAAAATTAAATTAAAATTTATTTTTATGTATCGTTTTTGTCCCCAACGTTTTCGTCCTATTTAAATCCCTAACGTTTCAAAATCGTCTCAATTTTGTCCATCCGTTAATTCTGTGAATGGATCCCTAACGGCAGAACAACATTGAGTCAATTTTGAAACGTTAGGGACTTAAATAGGACGATTGAAATATTTGGGACAACTTTGGAATTTACCACAAACGTTGGGGACAAAAACATACTTTACTTAAATAAATTTAAAAACCTACAAAAATTAGGTGACAAAATAGAGTTTAGAGATAGCACATTTTTAGAAATCACTTCAAGGACACCAAACCTAAAAAAAAAGAGAGAGAAATGTTAAGAATCATTAGAATTTATTATTTTTTGTGATCATTTTTAATTATTAATTTAATTTTTTTAGTTTAGTAATTAGTATTTTTGTTCGTAATAACATTACGGGAATATAAATCTTTTACAACTACGTCGATTTTGTCCTGACATTATAGATTATGGTAGAAAAAATTTATAGAATCAAACTATTTTTACAAAAAGGTCATATGGGACAAAAATCTCTGTCGACTAAGAAGACCAAAGTATCCGTAGATAAAAATAAAATCAAATAATAAAATTTTTAGTTATTATTATTTTCTATGAAATAGTTTAATTTTTATTAATAATTAATTTTAACATTTATTATCTAAATTTTGAAAGAATTTAATTTGTATACTTTTATATTTTGATTAAGTGTTAAGTTTATTGCACAAATAAAAATAATTAATTTTTATGTTTGTTATTTAAAAATAATATTTCTCTCTCTCTCTCTATATATATATATATTAGTATTAAAAAATTTATATTGATAGTTATAAAATTAACTTAAAATTAATTTTTTGAAATAATTAAATTTTGATTCTAATTATTAATCACAACATTAGTATTCTCTCTAAATTATATGTAATAAATATTTGAAAAAAAAAAAGAAAAAATATAGATTAAAAAAATAAGCAATGAAATTTAAAATTAAATAAAAAAATAAAAAAATATACATATAATAATAACAATAATATATTTTTTTGTGAATAATATTATTGAATTTTTTTAATTATATTATTTTATTAATTTTATTTTTTATAAAATAGATAAAATGATAGAAGTAACAGAAAATGAGAGAGAAATATAAAGAAGAAGATGGAGAGATAGAGTTTGTTAATTTTAGAGAAAAAATTTTTATTTTAATTGCAATGAAAGAATATCTTGTGATATATTTTGGTTTGTCAAATTGTTAACATAAAATATAAATTATAAGTTATATATAAAGTGAGAATACCAAAGAGAAATAGAGAAGGAGAGAGATGTAGATAAAAGGATGGAAGAATAGAATTTATTAATTTTGGAAAAAAAATATTTTATCTTAATTTTAATGAAAAAATATTATGTGATATATTTTGGTTGTTAAATTAATAATATAATATAACTATATCTTAATTTCAATTTTAATTTTAATTGTAATTAAAGAATGTTATGTTGACTATTTATAATTAGTCATTAATAATGATATCTAAGAGAGATATAGTAAGTAAAAGAATAAAAGAGATAGAGAAATGATTGAAGGAAAAGAGAAAGAAGAAAAAAATTTTTAATTTAAAAAAAAAATTGCTCACACTTTTAAACATTAATAACTAATTAATTATCAAAAACAAAAGAGTGAATGTTTAGCGGTAAGTAAAACTCTAATTCTATTAGCAAATTAATTAAGTATCGACTATGTTACGTGTATATTAAAATTAATCATTAAAATAAATTATTAGTATAAAATATATATTAAAATATAAATATACATTAAAAATAAATTAAACTATATATATATTTATATATAAATATATTAATAACTAATTTTAATAATTAATTTTAATGTACGAATAATATTTTTGAGCAAGAATAAGATATATTATACATGTAGCTTAGTTGTAGATACTAAAAAGCAACTTCGTTAACAAACTATTTTCCTCCTAAAAAAAAAAAAACAGGGACTATGGGACCAATTATTGTGTCTTTCTTTCAGATTCTTTTCCATTATTCAGAAAATTCTTTCCATCTTACTGAACTGAACTTTATTTTGCTTTACTTTGCAATGTTCTATTATAAGTACAGGGAGAGATCCAAACTGGTCGCTTTCATCTCCATTTCAGACACACAGAATATTACACACTGTTCAGATTCCCAAGGTACATCTTTCAGAATTCAGACCTATCATTTTTTATTACTACTTTAATTTAATCAAATAACCAATACAACATATATTATATTAGTACTGTATGATCATTTTCAGCCCCCCCCCAAAAAAAAAGGATTTTTTAATCATATGAACCAATCAATTTTAAGCACAAGTTTTTTCTCCATCATAAATTGTCTTTGATAGGCCATTTTGAGGAGAAAGTCACAATCTTCCAAAGTTGGTGGGGTTGGTGTAGTGATTTAAATGCGTTGTATTGGATATCTATAAGTTTCAATTATCAATCAATGATAAGAAATTAAGAACAAAGAAGCATAAATAAGCCCCACATAACAAAACCTACTTTTGCATCTCCCAAAAGATAAAACCTTGTCATTGTTTTTGTGTCTCTTAACTTTCTGGTCCTGTCAGAATCAATGGAACACGAGCAGCATCATTGTACACAGCATGAACATAAACAACAAGAACCAGAAGTAGTAGCAGAAGTTGAAGAATTGGAAGAAGAAGAAGAAGAAGAAGAAGAAGAAGATGGTGGTTTGGAGAGACGAAAGTTCTTTCCAAAGAGCAAGGATATCTCATCATTTTCTTCTTATTCTAATGGTGGTGGCAATGGTGTTGAGCACAGTAATGGGGTCTTATCTGTGGTCAATGGCACAGATGGATCTCATATTCATAAAGAAGAGGAACAAGAAGAAGATGGTGAGAATGGAAATCATTTGAAGAATGATGAAGCAGATTCTGAAGCTGTTGGGCTTGGGATAGTTGCTGAAATTGTAGGAGTTCCTGCTGCTGCAACAAATGGTGATTCTGGATCCCACAAAATTAACAGTGTTTACTTTGACAAACAACAAGGTACTATAATTCCTGTAACTGTAACATCAGTTATTCCCAGAGAAACACTGTTGTATTGAGTTCATATTTTCAGTGTGTTAATAGCAATAAACATTAGTCCTAGTTTCATTGATCTGAAGTTCTAATTGTTTTCTAACTGGGGAAGTTGATTAGAGAAACGCAATTCATATTGGTGTTCTAAACCTAGTAGCTAGAATCTCGATTTAACTCTTAAAATCTTCTGATATTACGATTTTAAATGAGTCAATCGATTTTACAAAATTTGTACTAAGTTTGACAATTTTATGATTTAAATCTTGTTACAATTTCTATTTTACATACTAACTTACGATTTCGATTTCAGGTAAAATCTCAATTTTTCTTTACTTGTAAATAAGGACATCTAGAATATAGAAAAATATGCTGAATTAGCCAAATAATATGACAGATTTTCAGCCTATGGCATCTCTTGGGTCTAAAATCATTTTCTTTATCAAACATCTGGCGATGTTTTTTTTTTTCCCTCTCTTGACTTGTAGTGTATATTTCATCAATTTTTCATGGATGAAGGAATGTGGAAATGCCACCACTGTACATGGACCAAGTGGTTCGACAGTCCTTGGACTGTGCCTATTTCCAACCTTAATGAGTACCCTGACTTGCTGATGAATCTCAAAACTTTGACTGGACATGGACTATGTTTTGATTGTGAAACTAAAGGTCAGTAGCTGGCAAGATATGTAGAGTACACAGTTAGCAGTTCTCGATGCCATATTAAGATAGATTCTCTGTATCGACTTGCCGGGACCTTGAAGCGACGTCTATCCATATTTCGCTGAATGACATGATAGGAGTTTCAGTTCTTTGTTTCCTTGAAACCTTTGTTGTTGTTAGAATGTCCTGAAAATGCAAATTTTGACATTGTTTTAGTTTCTTAGACATGTTGTTGACTTTTGTCATTTGGTACTTTTGTATGTTTTTTAACAATTCAGTTTAAATTTTAGTCTAAAACTGTTGCAAATTGCAGGTAATGAAGTTAATGGATCTCAAAACGGTGACCATGCTGGACTAGTTCTTCCAACAAATCATGTGGAAGAAGATGCAGTCATTCCCAATGGTATATCCAGTGAAGTCAACAATGGATACACAAAAACTGCGGATGACAAAGTCCCTACCAGTTCATCTGAATCACAAGCAACATATGTCACAAAATTTGATGATAAAGAAACTAATGAAAAGGAAGATCCTAAGATCAAAGAAGAAATTGACCAACTGAAAGATTATGATGTTGAAGCTGTATTGGAAAAACAAGAGACACATGACTTGTTTTGTCCTAATTGCCATTCTTGCATTACTAAAAGGGTTATCCTCAAGAAAAGGAAAAGGACTGTTCCTAATTTAGAAAACAAGGCAGAGTGTCATAAGTTGGTCGATACAGTTAGCTCTAAGCCGGTCGAAAGTGTTGCACAAGAAGTCAACCAAGGAGATCAACCAAATGCAACAACTGAAATTGTTAGTGAAGAGCAACCTGATGATGATTATAATGGTGACAGAGAACCAGAAGTGTTTAGATGTTTATCATGCTTCAGTTTCTTCATTCCTAGTGGTGACATATGTTCATTTTAAGTGTGGTCTTTTAATATCTTGCATGATATGTGATGATTATAAGCCTATCATCTATGTGAAGTTAATGATGTCATTCACAGGAAGATGCTTCAATCTGTTCCGCAATGTTGGTAGCGCCCGCGAGCATGTTACTCCCCAAAATTCTTCGAGTATACCTTCGTCTGAGTCGCAAAATCTTTCGAGTATACCTGCATCCAATTCACAAAATTCTTCAAATGTGTCAACAAGCTCCAAATCAAATTGGCTATTCTCTCTATTTACCCCAAATAAAGGGAAAATAACTAGTAAGCAAGGCTTTCATTCATCTTTTTTAATTATATTTCAGTTCTTATTTGAGATCTGCAGCTACAGGTTTTGGTCACTATGATTCTTAAAGAAACTTTTACACTGACACATGAATAACATTGAATGAGACAATTTCTACACACATTTACTATTCAGACTTGTACAGATATGACATTGTTTCATTAAGCATAGTATAAAACCTAGAATTATCTGTTCTCCTTGTGATTTAATTTCCTTTTGCTTCACTCTTATCAGAAACTCTTATATTTCTACCGAGAGATACTATAAATTTGTGCACTTAGCTTGCAGTGTTTTCACTCAAGACTGATATTTATTTTGAAAAAGAAAAAATAATAATTCTTTCTTACTTCAATTAAATTGCTTGCATTTTTTATGCATTTGAAGGTGATGCTTCCATTGAACATTCTAGAACTACTCGCACCGAGCAGCATCACTCAACGCCGGCTACTTCCAATATACAAACTTCCTCTGTAAATGGTCTTCCAGAAGCTCCGGTTGCGGATACAGCTTCAGCTGCGAAAACTGAACCGTGGACTGAAAATAGCATCAAGTCCAATACTGTATCAAGGAACGAGCAATCGACTGATAAAAAATTGATTGATTCATTGTTTCAGAATGATTTGTCATCTGTAGAATCTGGTATACTATATTGTTAATTCTGTTACTTCATTCCTTATTCAATGTAGTGATGCTCACTTCACTTAATAACTCTGAAGCAGATAGTACATTGCCAGTGAGCTTTTCGGAACATGATAGTGTTTCGGTAGCAGCAGCTGCTACTGAAATACATCTTAATGGTAGAGAACCAGCTAAAGATTCCATTCTGAATTCTTATGATGGGAAGCCTAAATTTCCAGATCCTACAACATTGTTGACTCCATTGCTGGATAAGTCACCAAGAGAAGTAGCTAGTTATTCTTCTCCGAGGCAAGGAACACAAGCACTGGGTCAATCGATTGCCAGTGATGTAGCTAGTTACAATCAAGGTTCTGCAATTGATGCTATAATTCCATCAAAACAAGATCCTATATTAAATGGGAAAGAAAATAATAAGGGTATGTACATGAAATACATTATCATTGGTTAGTCATCAATTTCAAATGTTTCTTGCTTATTGGAGTTTCCTACAAGAACTCTTACAGTTTTGCTTACCATAATTGTTATTATTATGGTACAGGTGGTGGTGATGTGATAGTAGTTGTTGACCAAGAAGCAGTTGAATTCACAACATCTTGGACAGAAGATCATGCTCCAGTTGAAGCTGCGATTATTGCTGACTCGCATACCACAAGCCTTGGTGAACAAGAAATGGCTGAAATTAGTGAACCAAAAGAATGGGAAATACTCAAAAGTATTGTGTATGGTGGTTTAGTTGAATCAATAATTAGTCTTGGAATTGTGACATCTGCAGTTGGTTCTGGTACTGCCCCGTGTAAGTGATCGCCTCCGAACCTTCCCTTTTCAAGAGTGAAGATCAGTTAATACTTTAGTATTTTGGAATAGATTAATAGAGATTTGTATAGGAATTAAAGCTTGTTCTTCTTAGAAAAGAAACAGAAAAAAATATATAAGGTTAGCTGAACTGCTAGGATTATTACTATCCACACTTATGAAGGTTAATGCAAATTTGTGATTTTTTACTTCACATTCTGAAAGCTGATGGATTTAGTTAATTTTTGTGTATGTTGCAGTGAATATCATTGCACTGGGATTGGCAAATCTGGTTGGTGGACTTGTCATCCTTGGTAACAATGTAAGTGGCCTTAATAAAATTTACATGCTTCCGTGCTCTTTCTCTCTCTCTTTTCATAATCCTGACATTAAATTTCGTTAGCCATCGTCAACAATTACTTTTTTATTGTCTAATTAGTATCTTTGCACCACATTTCATCAGAAAAAAAAAAAGAAAATAAATAAAGTAAAAAGTTCTGCACCATATATGATCTGGTAGTTGAAATTATGTGTTAGAAGTAGTATGTATAGCATGTTCTGCAATTCTTCTTTCCTTGATATATGTATTGTCTCTCCCAAAAACCTAAGTTGTTGGTAAGTGTTGGTTCCCAACAATACTGTTATGATATGAATTGAATTCAGCACTTAAAATCTAAAAAAAGACTTGGTCTTAAGAGGAAGTTTTAGATGTAAGATCAGTTGTATGCCTCTCTACCCGAGAGACTAACTTTTTTTTTAAAGAAGTGGTGGTTCATGACATATATCACGTAATTAATCTTTGATTATTCTAAGGTGGAAACTCGCATGAAGTTGTCTCCATGTGAAGTTGATATTTGAAAATGGTTAGATGATTTGACAAGTGTAACTAAATTATATCTAACTGCTCTCAACTATGAACTTCACATGAAGACAGCTACACTACATGTGAGTGTTCACCTTAATCTAATGCTACTTCAAACCATGATGTCATGTCTTGGCTTTGGATTTTCAATCCTATTCTATTTCCATCCACTTAACCAATAATTTATAATTTATTCTTGTCCTCAGCTTTGGGAATTGAAAGATGATCACTCCGGATCCGGAACAAACCAAATGGAGATAAACGATCAATATCAAGAACTACTCGGACGTAGATCAAACTTCTTGCTTCATGTTGTAGTGGCTGTTCTATCATTCCTAATCTTTGGTTCTGTCCCCATCATCGTCTACGGTGTCTTGATCAACAAGAACTACTATACTGAAGTGAAGCTCGCGGCAGTTGTAACCGCTTCGCTTCTATGCGTCACTCTTCTTGCCATTGGCAAAGTTTACACCAAACCACAACCAAAAGCCTACATTAAAACTGCATCATACTATGTTACTATGGCGCTTGTGGCCTCAGGGGTTTCTTACATAGTAGGCAACCTAGTCCAGGATCTCTTGGAGAAACTCACTCACTCAGATTCAGGTTTTGCAATTGCCATATCAAATTCAGGTACTAAAACAGCATGGATGTCTTACTGAAGCACTGGGAAGAAGTTGGAACATTTTTGAGAGTTACTTGAGTATTTTTCTCCCGGGAGATCTTCAACAAAAATGTTTGATAACCAAAGAAAATCAGCCAAAAACAGCATAATTTGCCTTATTTAGTATTCATAAATTATAGTGACAATTAATGAATACTAAATAAAGTAAGTTCTGCCTGTTTTTTTTTTCTCTCTCTAACATTACCGAATCTTCAAAACATGTGTTCTCTAAAAGGAAATAGTTAGGAATAAATTGCCTGTGTTAAGGGGTAACATATCAAAGTTCAAACAATTTTGTTTTCATGTCTTGGATTTATATTAAGAGAATTCAATAACATCTTTGTTCTCCATATTCATTATCGCAATGTATGCATTACCTTGTTAGCTTTAACTTGTAATGGCACAGGGTTTTTGAATATTATTTGATTACTAATATTGTAAATGAAAATATTAAAATCTTTAACTTTGAACAGGATATTTCCGCATAGGTTATGTGATTAAAAAATGGATAAACATGAGGCTAAAATTTATTTCTATTATAATCATATTTAATTGAAGATTAAACAGAAAGGGAATAAACAAAAATTCAATTTAGATCATTCAAATTTCAATAAACAAAGCCTGTCGTTGATTTATTCATGCCTAATTTATCCGAGCAATACAATAAGAAAAGTTATCACTAAAATAATAAAATCACTATCAACAAAAGATAACTAACTAACGAAGAGTCCAACACACTACCCCTTTCTTATATTAATGTTCACCATTTTGGAGGACAATTTACTTGTATAAAATAATTTAAGAGATAATGTTCGAAATAATTTTTAAAATTTTCAACTAATTCAGATTAATTTTTTACTTTTTAAAATGATCAAATATATTTTGGTGAATTCTACCCAACTTCTTCTAAAATAACATGTAAGTTACTTTTTGTTCCGTTCAGAATATGCCTCCGAGGTATGATCGGTGTAACGACTGAGATACGACTCGGAAGCGCTCTCCTGTGAACCTTAGCCTCGGCGTGGACCCTGCAAAAAAGGACTCCGACGCTCAAGTCAGTTGCCAGAATAATAAGCTCACAAAAAATAACGTTTAAGAAGATAAGGGGTGAAGAATAAAATAGTAGGTAGAGAGATTGTGTTCCCCCCTAGGCAAGTTAAGTTCGCCTGATTAAATAGGCTGTGCCCTGAGTACGGTTTGAGTTGGAAGTTACGTTATCCCCAGATCTCGGCCTCATTTGAATTACTGGATTTATTCTCGGTTATGCAGTTTTGGTTGCCGAAGATAATGGGAGATATTGCCGAGGATATCGGTTAGGTACACAGCCCCCAAGCTCGGCATGAGGAACATGTTGGGCTTTTCTATATCCTCGGCAATGTTGGTGTTTTTTGTGTAGATGTATTGCCTGGGTAGCCCCCAAGCTTAATGTGTTGCTCATGCTAAGTTGCTTTGGGCCTGAGTGAATGGGCTTTATGTTTTGTATTTTTTTTTGTATTTATTTTTTGTTGAAGGCGGGAAGTTTGGGAAACGCCAGTTATGTTTAATGGGGAAGTGGGAAGGTTACGTGGAGTAACGTGTCGAAGTAACTCCTTGTCTCCGTATCCGTTAGGCTCCTGCAAGTTTGGCTTTTGAGTGTCAACATGAGTAAGAAAGGTAACTTCTTTTCGTCTTTCTTTTGTCTGTAGCGTTACTGTTGGCAGTTTGTTGGCATGGGTAAGAAGGGGGTTGAGGTTGATGAAAATGATCCTTACGGCTGGGTTGACAGTGATGTCAAGGCCCGGGCTTCAGTTTTCAGTGGTTATGATATGTTGTCTCAGTTGAATAATGCGCGGTGGGTTAGGGGTGGGGATAGCTTGAGGGTTAGGTTCTTGCCCTGCGAGAAGAGTGATAGGGTGTGTGAGAAGAGGAGTGATTGGTCGTACTTTTACATGTATACCTGTTTGTTGACGGAATTAGGTGTTCGCTTTCCCTTTACTGACTTCGAATGTGGCATATTATCATTGCTCAATTGCGCTCCCACACAGCTCCACCCTAATTCGTGGGCATTTGTCCGTGCATTTGAATGTCTGATGGAGTATCTAGGGTGTTATCCGTCTCTGGGGGTTTTCTTTTCGCTATTTCAAGCGAAAGGTGTTTGGAAGGGAGGTTGGGTGAACTTGAGTAGTCACCCTGGACGGGCTATCTTCAGTTTGTACAAGTCTTCTTTTAAAGACTTTAAAGAGTTTTTTGTGAAAGTTCAGATATGTGAGGAGTGCTATCCGTTTTATCTTGATGCTATGATGGAAGAAAGATTTCCGATTTACTGGTCCCCTGAGCCTCGGCAAGTTTTAGAGTGTGAGGAGAGGGTAAAAAGTGAGGACTATGTCATTGGTTTCCTGATGTCTGCCATGTCATCTTTCGAGCTGTTGTCTATTCAGTCTCTACTGAGGCTTGAGGGGGATAGGGAGGCGTTAGAAGAATATTTGGGTATGTCTTTTGTAAAAGTTAGCCGTGTATAATATTTTCAGCAGTTTATTTGATTTGGTTTGGTTTGTTTTTGTCAGGTGAAAAGGCTTCAACCCTAACTACTGCTAATTTGAAGGCTTTCGTTTCGAAGGCTAGGAAGAAGGAAAAGGAAGGTTCGTCGACGAATGTAGGAAAAGAGGGTGGGGGTTCTGTTGGTCAGGAAGCTCCTCTTAAGAGAAAGAGGGGTGGAGGGGCTGCAAAGGTGGTTGATCTGACTGGGGCAAAGGAAGATAACGCTGTGTTTACGGCGGAGGAGATTGAGGCTTCCTACCAGAGCCAACTTGTCCTTCATGGTTATAAGGATGGCCCGAATAATTCGATATGGTCGGCCTCATTTCCCTTCATGGCGGTGGCTGATGAGTTCGCGCAGGTTGATGCTGATGTGAAGACGATCCATGATGCTGGGAAGATAGGAGTCGCACGTTATCTGCAGGTTTGACTTTATCTTAGCTTGTCCGTTTTAGTGTTTTTGAGTATTGGTTGATTAGATCTATTGTTGTAGGTTATGGGTGCTCGTTTGCTGTCGATTGGCCGTACCTCTGAACTAGATGCCATATTGGATGCAGATAATCTGGCTGCTGTGAAGAAGCTTAAAGATTCGTTGCAGGAGAGGGACTCGAGGATTGAGAAGTTAAGGGCTGAGGTAAGGAATGTGAAGAAGGCATCTGAAGTCGAAGTTGTTAAGCTGAAGGGTGATTTAGAGGCGAATGTTGCCGAGCTTGTGGGGTTGAAGGCGAGAGTTGCCGAGCTTGAAGAGGAGGTTTTGACTGCTTTTACTCTGGGTTTTGATCGGGCGGTTGCTCAGATTGGTGTCGTCGCCCCGGATGCTGATGTGAATTTATTGGACGTGACAAAAATTGTGAGTGATGGTCGTTTGGTGGATGATGGTACTCTGCCTGAGAATCAGGGTGATAGTGAGTCGGTGGAGAAAGGAGCAGACTAGAAAACTGCTTTTGTAATTTATTTTGTTGAATTTTGAGGTAGGTATTTTGTACCCGCTTAAGGGGTTTGGTATTTTGATTGTAGATGTGCGCACATTGTTTTGGGATTGACACTTTTAGCGTGGTATTTATGATAATGTTGATATTCTGATTAGGAAACATGTGTTTGACTATTATAGTACATGAATGATATGGGGTGGGGGACCTCATTAAAACCTCTCCAAGAAAAAACCCTTGTTTTCGGGAAAAAACCTTGTGAGTAGGAAAAAGAGTGTCTCCCCGTTTCCATATCTGTTTATGAAAAATATGATCGAAGAGATGATACATTCCATATTCCAGGGACGTCGTTCCCTTGTAGTGTTTGAAGTTTGTATGCTCCTTTGCCGAGCACTCTTGTTATTCTGTAAGGACCTTCCCATGTTGCGGCGAGCTTTCCATGTGTTTGTGGTTTCCTCGCCTCCTCTGTTCGTCTTAGGACGAGGTCCTGTTCTACGAAGGACCTGAGTTTGACTTTCTTGTTGTATTTCTTTCTTATTATGCTTTGCATTGCCTTGTGTCTTATCTCGGCCTTGTGTCTGTCTTCCTCTATTGTGTCTAGCTCCATTTTTCTGGCCTTATCATTGTTTGTTGCCGAGGTTGTTGTTGTTGTTCTTGCCGATGTTAGGGCGACCTCGACTGGAATCATTGCGTCGGTGCCATAAACGAGTCGGTAAGGTGTTTCCTTGGTGGTTGTTTGTGTTGTTGTGTTGTAACCCCATAGTATTTCTGGGATCAGCTCTGCCCATTCTCCTTTGGCTTCGCCGAGTTTTTTCTTGAGTGCCATAAGAATTATCTTATTAGCTGCTTCGGCAAGTCCGTTTGTTTGTGGGTGTTCTACTGATGAGAAATGATGCTTGATCTCGAAACCCTGCAAAAATCCTGTCCTGGAGCTTTGGGGAATGGGCCAAGAATGTCAAGTCCCCATTTATAAAACGGCCAGCTTACCTCCGAGGTGTGCAGGTTCTCGGCTGGGTTGTGAGTTAATGGTCCATGCTTTTGGCATCTGTCACATCTTTTCACTTTTTCGACACAATCGTTCTTCATTGTTGGCCAATAATAGCCTGCTCTGGCGACTTTCGATGCCAGGCTGATCCCACCTATATGGTTGCCGCACACTCCTTCATGGGTTTCATCCATGGCCAGCTTAGCTTCGTCCGTGCTTAGACATCTCAGTAGTGGTTGGGAGAATCCTCTTTTGTATAACTCGGTTCCAATCAGTGTGAAAGATGCTGCTCGCCTTTTAAAGGTTCGTTCGTCTTTTATGGTTGTTGGTATGGTTCCTGTTTGTAGAAATTGCTTGTATGGTGTTCGCCAGTCTTGTTCCTGTGTGATAGAAAAGATTGTTTTGCCAAAACTTGGTTCTGCAAGGGTTAGCTGAGATATGACGGAATCGTGCATATTTTTCCTGGTTGTTGCTAGTTTTGATAAAGCATCTGCTCGGGTGTTTTGTTCCCGAGCTATGTGTGTGATTTGTATGGAAGTAAAATGAGATATGAGTTCCCTTACCAACGCGTGATATTTTTCTAGCAGTTGGTCTTTTACCTGAAAGTTCCCGGTTACCTGTTGTACCACCAGTTGTGAGTCGCAGTATATTTGTAGGTGTGTTATGTTTAGGGATTGTGCGAGTTGGAGGCCGGCTAGTAGGGCTTCGTACTCGGCTTGATTGTTGCTTGTTTGAAATAAGAATTTGATTGACTGCTCTGTTTGGAGGTCCGAGCTGTTTGTCAAGTATACTCCTGCTCCCGATCCTTCTGAGTTTGAGGCTCCATCTACATAGAGCTCCCATGTGTGTGCGTGATCCTCCTGGTCTGTTAACTCGGCTACAAAATCTGCTAAAAACTGTGCCTTCAACGTTGTCCTCGGCTCGTATACTATGTCAAATTCAGATAATTCTATAGACCATTTGGTTAGTCGTCCTGAGACCTCGGGTCGAGTGAGAATTTGTCGCAAGGGTTGATTTGTTCTGACGATGACCTTGTTGCTCTGGAAGTACTGTCTTAATCTTCTTGCTGTGAGTATAAGTGCATATGCCAGCTTCTCCATTGGTGGATATCTGAGCTCGGCATTTTGCAATGTTTTACTGACGAAGTAGACTGGTTCCTGCTTATCCTCTATCTCCGTGACGAGTACTGAACTGATGGCTTTTGGTGAGACTGACAAGTATAACAGTAGTGGCTTTTTGCGATTTGGCTTTTGTAAGGTCGGAGGGGACGAGATTATGGCCTTTAATTTCTGAAAAGCAGTTTCACACTCCGTGTTCCAGTTGAACTTTGTTTGTTTCTTCAGTATGTTGAAGAAATGTTGGGAATGTGTTGATACATTTGGTAGGAATCGGGAGAGTGCGGCCAGCCTTCCATTTAGTATCTGGACTTCCTTTATTGTTCGGGGAGGTCTCATGTTAATGATCGCTTCACACTTCTCCGGGTTTGCCTCGATGCCTCTTGACGTCAGCATGAAGCCTAGGAACTTTCCACCCTTCACCCCGAAAGCGCACTTGTCCGGGTTGAGTCGCATGTTATGTTTCCTCAGCTGGCCGAACACTTCTTCTAGGTCGGTATCATGGGTGGTTTCTTTTTGGGTTTTGACGACCATGTCGTCAACATATACCTCTAGATTTCTCCCTATTTGTTTGCTGAAGACTTTGTCCATGAGGCGTTGATAGGTAGCCCCTGCATTCTTGAGGCCAAAAGGCATAACAGTATAACAGTAATTTCCTAGTTCAGTTATGAAAGCTGTTTTATCCTTATCTTTTGGATGCATTAATATTTGATTGTAACCAGAATATGCATCTAAAAAACTTAAAATAGGATATCCTGATGCATTGTCTACCAATTTATCTATGCATGGGAGTGGATAGGCATCCTTGGGGCATGCTTTATTTAGGTTAGTGAAATCTACACACATGCGCCACTTACCTGAGGCCTTTCTTACCATAACTACGTTTGATAACCATGTAGTGAATCGGAGCTCTTTTATGAATCCTGCTTGGAGGAGCTTCTGTGTTTCCTCAAGGCATGCTGCACGCTTCTCGTCTCCCATGTTTCTTTTCTTCTGGGAGACGGGTCGTGCATTCGGATTGATTTGCAGCTTGTGGCAGATGAGGTTTGGATCTATGCCGGGCATATCTGCTGGTGTCCAAGCGAACAGGTCGGCATTTCGCCGGAGTAGGCTTGTTATCTTTTGTTTTGTTCCTGAAAGGAGGGAAGAACTGATGTGAGTGTAATGGTTAACATTGTTATCTAATTGTACCTTTTCTAGTTCGTCTGTTGGTGTTGGTTTGTCATGGAGATCTCCTCGTGGATCGAGCTCGGCAACGCCCGATATGTTGGCAATGTTGTATGTGCCTTTGGTTGGTTCGGGGTTTGGTCGGGTATCTGTCCTGATCTTTAAGCTCTCATTGTAACATCGACGAGCTTCAATGTGGTCGGAGTGTATGGTGGCTATCTGCTCCTCCTGTACCTGAAATTTGACACATAGGTGCAGTGTGGAAACGATGGCGCAAAAAAAAGTTTAAAAAGGGTCTACCCAAAATAATATTGTATGGGCTAATGCAATCTACTACGAGGAACTGCACGTCCTTAGTTTTGCTCATTGGATGTTCGCCTAAGGTCGTCTTTAACCAGATGCTGCCGAGGATTGACACTCGTTCCCCTGAGAATCCGACCAGCTCTCCTGAAGAGGGTAGAAGGGATCGCTCGCTGAGTTTCATTTTCTTGAAGGTTGAATAAAAAAGGACGTCGGCGCTACTGCCGGGGTCGAGGAGGGCTTTTCTAACGAGGAGGTCCCCTGCTTGGATAGAGATTACGACGGGGTCATCCAGATTATCGGAGTGGGTTTGACAGTCTGTTTGTTTGAAATATATGTTAGGTATATTCGGATTGGCCGTCGATATCTCGGTCGTTCGCTGCAGTGTTAGCATATCCCTGTATCGTCGTTTTCGCGCCGAACTAGTGTTGCCTCCACTTGCGAACCCCCCAGAGATGCAGTTGATGACCCCCCTCGTTGGTGGGGGTAGGGTTCTGGTTTTATCCAAGGTCGGCTGCTTTCGCTCCTGGTGCTGATTATCAGGGTCGTCGGAGGTACCCCTTGCTTTGCCGCTGATGTATTTGTCTAGGTGTCCCTGTCTCGCTAGTCTTTCCAGGAGGTCCTTTGCGACCACGCATTCGTCGGTTGTGTGGCCGAACTTCTGGTGGAAAGCGCAGTATTTGGACTTGTCCACATAGCGCTGGTCCTGATATGAGCCGGCTCTACTCGGCGGTTTTATCAACTTGTTATGTAGTATCTCCTTAATGATGTCTTCCCTCTTGGTGTTGAATCTGGTGTAGGAGTCGTATTTGGGTGTCAGCCTGAAGGGCTTCTTTGAATCTCTGGTGTTTGTCCTATCTTCGTCTCTTTTGTTCGGCTGCCTCTCACCCTTCCGAGTTTCTCGTAGTTCCTCTATCTCGATTTGTCCAGTCGCTTTCTTCCGAAACTCCTCTAGTGTTCTCGGCTTTGCAACCGCAATTGCTTTTTGAAATTTTCCTGGGCGCAGGCCACTCTTTATGGCGTGTAATTGAACTTCTGGGTTAAGGTCGGGGATCTCCATGGCTGCCGTTGTGAAGCGAGTCATATAGTCCCGCAGGCTCTCGTGCGGTCCTTGTCTGATGGTACTGAGATAGTCTGAGTCTCTTACATAAATCTTGGAAGCCGCGAACTGATTGATGAAGAGTTTGGAGAAGTCGTCGAAACTTGTTATTGACCCTGCAGGCAAATTGGAAAACCACAACAGCGCAGCACCGTCTAAAAAAGTGGGGAAAGAACGACATAATATGGGATCGGAATCACTATTGAGGAACATCATGGACTCAAATTTGGTCACATGAATCTTAGGATCTCCGATCCCTTTGTAAGGTACCAGTGTCATAGGAAGCGTGAAGTTCTGAGGCATTTTGAAACTCATGATTTCCTCAGAGAAGGGGTTAGCTCGTCTCCTTCCAGTCTTCGGGGTTTTCACCTCTGTTTTGTCATTGGATTCTGACTGGTGTTCGTTTTGCTGATCAGTGTTCACTTCCTTGTCGACATTTTTCCTTTCACCTTTGTTTTGCAAGGTCGCCAATAGTTCGGCCATTCGCTGATTCTCTGCCAGTAGTGCCGCGTTCGCAGCGACGAGGTCGAGACCAGCTTGTTGATGGGTGCCCGATTGGTCCGTCATGCTTTAGTTCCTGAAAAAATAAGGTAGAGCACAAGGTATGTGTGGGTTATATTCTAAAGTGAAGAAAAAATCGGGCCCCACGGTGGGCGCCAATTGTTCCGTCCAGAATATGCCTCCGAGGTATGATCGGTGTAACGACTGAGATACGACTCGGAAGCGCTCTCCTGTGAACCTTAGCCTCGGCGTGGACCCTGCAAAAAAGGACTCCGACGCTCAAGTCAGTTGCCAGAATAATAAGCTCACAAAAAATAACGTTTAAGAAGATAAGGGGTGAAGAATAAAATAGTAGGTAGAGAGATTGTGTTCCCCCCTAGGCGAGTTAAGTTCGCCTGATTAAATAGGCTGTGCCCTGAGTACGGTTTGAGTTGGAAGTTACGTTATCCCCAGATCTCGGCCTCATTTGAATTACTGGATTTATTCTCGGTTATGCAGTTTTGGTTGCCGAAGATAATGGGAGATATTGCCGAGGATATCGGTTAGGTACACTTTTTATAATGTGTCAAATTTTAATTGGCCATCATCTTAACCATAGATTATTTTGTAATTTATTATTTGAGATAATAATGATATAATTTCTTAAAATATCAAAACCTCACTTCGTTCCGTTAATTGAAGCACATTTCAACTCCTCCATTCTTTCTTCATCGCGTAGCTTCCGTCCTTCCAAACATCGTCGTCGCTGTCGTGACAAGAAGCGCAATGTCGTCGTGATCATTTCTTAACGATGTCGTTAAATTGTCGTCGTGCGTAATTTTGCCGTCCTTCCCAATATAGTCAGTGCTGACTTTATCGCTATCTCCTATCCTCTCACTCGATCCTTCTTTCCGCAATCGATCACTCCTTGTCAACATAATTAATGGTTAGTTTGGTTATTAAATTTTTTATTAAAAAAATATATTTTTATTTAATTACATGATGGAACATATACTCGTATAATATAATAAAATAAAATCTATTCAGACTAATTAAAAGTATAATTAAAATCAGAAACATATAAATATAATAATAAAATTTGTATTTTAAACAAGTAAATATATCTTTTATCATACAAAAATTAAATAAATAGTTAAAATTAATAACACAAGTTTAAAATGATAAAATCCAATTTTCTTACAAATATTTTTTATAATATTTTTATTCTTTTAAATTTTAATTTATTAATACTTCATTATTTACTTAATAATTAAACAAATTATTTTTATAAAAAATTATTTTTTGTATTATCTTAAAAAAAAAAGACTAATATATCAGTTTAAAAAATAATGTAAAAATAATATTTTAAATAAAAAATTAATATTAAAATTTTTAAATATAAAAATAAATTATATATATATTTAAGAGATAAATATAAAATATATGTCTAAAATAAATAAAACAAACAAAAATAATTTTTTATTTCTCAAAAGTACTTCTATTTATATGTTCTCAAGAGTACTCCTAAAATAAATAATAAACTTCGTCGTCACATGCTTCGCTGTAATTTGACAGCTCTCCCTTCTACAACTGCTGCGCCTCGCTTGCACTTCACGAGCCCGTCCGATGACTTCCTGATTGGATCGAGGTCTGCTTCTCTGCTCTGCGACGGTAATGTTGCTGCGGTTGTTCATCGTATCCACTCTCCGCCTCTGAAGGTCCGGTTCGAGTCTCCCTTCGCAGTTCACCACTTCTCACCGGTGTGAGTGTGGCACCAGGAGCTCTCCTTCGTCGAAAACGAAGGCTCTCCCAGATGTGGAACTTGCTGCTACAATAATAGAGAAGGGCAACACCGCCAGCCGTCGGAGAGAAGGTCGCCAAAGATGATGGCAGTTTGTTTAAGGATGTCGTTCAAGTTGAAGGGCCCAATTGCAAAAAACGACACCATATCGTGTTCCATACTCTTCTTCAAATAAAGTAATGGCGAAGAAGAAGAGCATCAATGGTCGCCCCGCAATTCCAAGTACAACATAATGATTCCAACTATTATCACCAATACGATACCAACGATGGCTTCAAAATAATTTTTTTTCCCAAAACAATGATTCCAACTATCATCTCAAATTGAATCCTTATTGAAGTTTTGTGGCCTGCATTATATATAATTTAAATTCAATATGCAGGTTATGGCTAATGGCCTTCTCTTCCACTCAACTTTTAATTTTGCCAAACTTTATTGCTATAATTTCTTTTGCTACAGTTTTTATTTGAATTTTCTTGATTTTTATTACTACCACCCATATGGCTCATATGAGCAAATAAGACAAGCTTTAGAGATGAGATGACAAACAGCAGAAAAGAAAAAACGAAGAATATACCAAGACAAATGATGATGATGAATATTTGTGTATTTTAACCAAATTTTGGACACTAATTTGAGACGAACTTTTTGTGTGTTAATGTTAGCGTGCAGCCGTGCACATGACATTTAATTGTATACATAAGTGATGTTAAAATGTTTGGTAACTTTTGAATTAGTAAGCGATACATTTGGTCATTTAAAAAGTGAAAGACTAATTTAAAACTGAGTTGAAAATTTTAAAAATCATTTGAAGCATTACTTCAATAATTTAATAACAAATTATTCAATTATAATATTTTAAAAATAGTTACCTTTTAATTCTAAACTAATTCTATATAAATTGCTCGAGACTAACAATTTTACAAAATACACGTAAACTATGAAAAATAAATATTGTTTACTAATAGAGTTTTTTATTTAAATAAATAAATAAATTATAATAATTATTGAAATAAATAATTTAAAAAATATTTATCGAAATAAATATCTTTCTCTTATTTCGTTTACACTGTAAACGAGATAATTTTGCACGTATTTTAATGAGATATATGTATTTATAAATAATTAAATATAATTTTTGAAAATAATAAAAAATATTAATAATTTAAATTGGACAAAACTCTTAAAAATGGAATGTTTTAAATAATAGGAAAGATAGAAGATTTTAAATAATAAAAAAGATAAACAGTTCATTTTAAATAATAATAGAAAAGATTGACTATTTATCTTTCCTATTATTTAAGGTGTTTGCTACGATACGATAATAAATTTATACGTATCGGTACGATAAAAATGTGGACAAATAAAAATTCGACATGTAATTTATATTATCCACGTCGGTATTTAAATTTTTTTTTTAAAATATACATCATATCACTAATTTTACTAAAATATCCTTATAATTTATATAAAATTGACAAAAACAACTTTTCATTTATTTCTAATAAAAAATTGAAACATCCTTATTTTTATTTCAGAAAAACACTAGCCTTATAAACCTAACAAATATAAAAATTCAATAAACTTTAATTTTTAAATTTCAAAATTCAAATAATTTAAAACAAAAGGATCGAGAGAAACAAGATCTAAAAAATACAAAATTGCTCTTCAATCTTCATCTTCTCCCCTTTTTCAACCGTGAGACGCAATCACGACGGTTGCGACGGCTAGAGGCAACGAGCGGCGGTGAGAGAACAACAAATGAAAGAGGACCACCACTTTTCAGGTTTGCAGTTCATCACTTTTTTTCTCTTTGGTTCAACATCTGCATTTTGTTATCGTCAATTTATGCCTTAATGATGTTTCGTACCGACAGCAATATTTTGATCATGTCAATTTTGTTTGTTGTTCTCCTATTACTGAGTTGTTATGGAAAACAATCCTAATATCTAGGTATTGAACTTATTAATCCACCGAAAAACAGAATATCAATTTTGTTCCTTTGTTCTTGTCAGATTTATAATTCATCACTTTTTTTACTCTTTGGTTCAACCTCTGCATTTTGTTCCTTTGTTCTTGTTAATTTGATTCCTCAATGTCTCTGTTATACTATTAAGAATAGCAATTAGCAAAATATTTGATGATGATCGAAAATATTGTCAAAGTGCATGTTTCTTATTACCTATCCTAGCATATCCGCAACATCTTGTTTGCTACTAGCTGTAACATCCTTTCTTTTTAGTTTTACACTAATAATTGTTATTTACTTCAAAGTTAATGGGATAGATCACATGATCCATATCTCAATTGGCCTCATTAGGAGTTTAGAAATTGAATCCTTTCAAGTATAGCCTTGACTAGCTATAAGGTTCAAGAACTCTATCTCTATATATATATACCGATGAGCTAAATTACTCTTTTCTTCTCTTTATTTCTCAAATCACTTGTGTTTACCATCAATCCTTTTGTAGATATCTATTACATGTTATGAATATGGAAACTCCAAGCAAGGATTGCCTGGAGCTTGTGAGAGAGTTGCTTGAACCCTTAATAAAGGCTAGAAGTCAGAGGAGCTTGCCTGAGTTTGCATAAATATTTACCTCTTGCCTGGTCAAACTCCTCCGACTTCTGGCCTTTATTAAGAGTTCAAGCAACTCTCTCACAAGCTCTAGGAAGTCCTTGCTTAGAATTGTCACATTCATGACATGTAATAGATATCTACAAAAAGATTGGTGGTAAACACAAGTGATTTGAGAAATAAAGAGAAGAAAAGAGTAACTTAGCTCACTGGTATTTTATACATATATATATATATATATATATATATATATATAGAGAGAGAGAGAGAGAGAGAGAGAGAGAGAGAGAGAGAGAGAGAGAGAGAGAGAGAGAGAGAGAGAGAGAGAGAGAGAGAGAGCCTTATAGCTAGTCAAGGCTATACTTGGAAGGATTCAATTTCTAAACTCCTAGTGAGGCCAATTGAGATATGGATCATCTGATCTATTCCATTAACTTTGAAGTAAATAACAATTACTAGTGTAAGACTAAAAAAAAGGATATTACAGTTAGTAACAAACAAGATGTTGCAGATATGCTAGGATAGATAATAAGAAACATGCACTTTGACAAGATTTTCGATCATCATCAAATATTTTGCTAATTTCTATTTTTAATAGTATAATAGAGGCATTGAGGAATCAAATTAACAAGAACAAAGGAACAAAATGCAGAGGTTGAACCAAATAGTAAAAAAATGATGAATTGCAAACCTGACAAGAACAAAGGAACAAAATTGATATTCTGTTTTTCGGTGGATTAATAAGTTCAATACCTAGATATTAGGATTGTTTTCCATAACAACTCAATAATAGAAGAACAACAAAAAAAATTGACATAATCAAAATCTTGCTATAGAACAGTACGAAACACCATTAAAGCATTAATTGACCATAACAAAATGCAGATGTTGAACCAAAGAGAAAAAAAAGTGATGAACTGCAAACTTGAAAAGTGGTGGTCCTCTTTCATTTGTTGTTCTCTCACCGCCGCTCGCCGCCTCTAGCCGCCGCAGCCATCGTGATTACGTCTCATGGTTGGAAAGGGGAAGAAGATGAAGATTGAAGAGCAATTTTGTATTTATTATATCTTGTTTCTCTAGATCCTTTTGTTTAAAATTATTTGAATTTTTAATTTAAAAATTAAAGTTTATTGAATTTTGATATTTGTTAGGTTTATAAGGCTAGTGTTTTTCTGAAATAAAAATAAGGATATTTTAGTTTTTTATTAGAAATAAATAAAATGTTGTTTTTGTCAATTTTATATAAATTATAAGGATATTTTAGTAAAATTAGTGATATGATATATATTTAAAAAAAAGAAATTTAAATGCTGACATGGATAAAATAAATTACGTGTTAAGTTTTTATTTGTCCATGTTTTTATTGTACCGATACGTATAAATTTATCATCGTACCGTAGTAAACACTATTATTTAAAATCGTCTATCTTTCTTATTATTTGAAACATTTCATTTTAAGAATTTGGTTTAATTTAAATCATTAATATTTTTTATTATTTTTAAAAATTATATTTAATTATTTATAAATACATATATCTCGTGTAAACGAGACAATATGTAAACAAAATATATGAAAATTGAAAAACTATACTGTGTAAATGAGATAAGAGAGAGATATTTATTTCGATAAATATTTTTTAAATTATTTATTTCAATAATTATTATAATTAATTTATTTATTAAAATAAAAATCATTTACTAATATAGATAGTTTAACGTAAACTATGGGAATGAGCCACAATTTACTTATAATATGTGCCAATACATAAAGCGTGGCAGGAAGCTACGATTTATGAAAAACATTATGTGATAAGCCGTAGAAGGGAACTACGGTTTATGAAAATTACAGTACAAAATTGTAGGAGGAGGCCACGATTTATAAAGATATGTCTATATAAACCGTGTGATTTAGTCATGAATTATTTTCATCCTTTCAAAATTTTTACTCGATTTTCTAAAGAAGATGTGAGAATCACATAAAGGTGAGATTATAGAGGAATTAGATTGTCTTTATTGATTAGACAGCGTTGTTCATATAATTAAAGGCATTAATAAAAAAGTTACTACAAAAATTTTTACATGAATTAAAAATTTCTATTAGATTAAAAAATATAGTGTTATTGTTTATCAAAAGTAAATTTAGAGCGATAATGATAATGTCATTGGTAGTGTGTTATTGTTGATTAAAAATACTAAAATTATTGCCTATTAGCATTTACAGATTGAAGTAGAATGGTGGTTTTAATGGTGATCAAATAAGAAGGTATAAGATAAAAATTTTTTTATCATGGTGATCAAATTCTTCCCACCTCAGAGGTTGACTAAGTTGAGAAATTAAGGACGGATATTCAAACTTTCAGATAACTTGAGGATGAGTCTTTCTATGAAGTTTGAAAGAGGTATAAGGTTATGGTAAGAAAGTGCCCTCCAGACATGTTTGCAGATTAGGTACAACTGCAGATTTTTTATGATAGAATTACTCTGGATTTGAGGTTCTTACTGGATAATTCTGCAGGAGGTTTTTTGCACATGAAGACCACTGATGAACCTTGGACTTAATAGAGAAGGTGGCCAATAATCAGTACTTGTACTCTTCAGAAAGAACTATAAAAAAAAGGAGTAATGAAGTTGGAAGCCTTAGATGCCATTCTTGCTCAAAACAAAGTCATGTCTCAACAGATTAATGCCATCACTCAACACTTGGAAGGTATGCAAGTTTCATCCGTGGCTACCCAAGATAATTCTTATGATATGAGTGGTAGAGTATCTCAATTTGGAAGCCATGGCTATGAACAACCTCTTGCTGAACAGGTTAATTATATGAGTAATTCTTCAAGACCACCCAACAATGATCTCTTTTCCAAGACATACAATCTAGGATGTAGAAATCACCTAAACTTTGGCTGAAAAAATCAGAATTAAAGGCAACCCAATTTAAACAAAAAAAAGCCCGCACCAGAATAATTTCAACCATCAATATCAAATTCCTCCATCACACAATCCACCTCTAGTTCCTCAGAAACCTTCAGACTTGGAAGTAGCATTAGCATAACTTTGCAAAAATACAAATAGCTTCGTATAAAAAACTAGAGCTTCCATCAGAAATTTAGAGGTTCAAATGGGTTAGTTAAGTAAGCAAGTTAGTGAGGGCCTACCAACACCCTCCCTAGTGATACAATTCCAAATTCAAGAGAGGAATGTAAGTTCATCTATGTGATAAGTAGAAAAGTGGTGGATACTCAAACCTCTAGTGAAGAGAAGAAAGCTGAAGAAATTATGAAGGAAGCTAGAGACCCTGAGGAGCATGCCTCTGCAAGTCCCCCTCCAACCCAGTTCATGCTAAGGTAGAACAACCCATGGTGAAGATTCCAGTGCCTGAGTACAAGCCAAAAATTCCATATCCTCAAAGACTTCAGGGAGAGAACAAAGAAAAATAATACTCTAAATTCCTCAAGATATTCAAGATACTACACATCAACATTCAATTCATAGAAGCATTTGAATAAATACCAATGTATGTTAAATTCATGAAAGAATTATTGTCCAAGAAAAGAGCCCTAAAGGGAGGCCAAACAGTGGTATTGACTAGGGAGTGTAGTGTAATCATTTAAAAGAATCTGCCAAACAAGAAGCAAGATCTTAGAAGTTTTCAAATTCCTTGTACCATTGGAAACAACACCTTTGAGAGAGCATTGTGTGATTTAGAGGCGAGTATCAATTTGGTGCCACTCTCTGTGATGAAAAAGTTACGAATTCAAGAGGTAAAACCCACAAGAATAGCTCTCTAACTGGCAGACAAGTCAATAAGGCAAGCACATGGGGTGGTTGAGAATGTTTTGGTTAAGGTGGGAAAGTTTTTCTCCCAATATATTTTGTGATTCTTGACAGAGAGGAGGATGAAAATTTTTTCATCATTTTAGAAAGACCCTTCCTAGCAACTGGGAGATCTCTCATTGATATAAAAAAAAGGTGAATTAATGTTGAAAGTGCATAATGAGCATTTGGTCTTTCATGTTATCAAAATCATGCATCATTCAAATAAACGGGAAAATTGCATGAACACTGAGTTCATTGACCCAAACTTCCAAGAAGCCCCTGATGAAGCTAGAAAGAAATTGCAACCCAAGCCCACCTTTTATGGAAATCAACAATATTTTTCCTGACATCAAACCTAAGTTTGGTGTTGGGAGTGTATTATCAAATGAAGAAAGGGAAGATCCCAAGAAGAAAGTACTCCAGAGATTGAGAAACAAGAAGATTCCTATTGAAAAAATTTCATCAGGGTTGAAAGTAGTGTTAACTCACCATCAATTGTTGTCATATACAGTGAATAAAATTCTCTCTCTTGAGCATGTTGAGCTACTACATGAAGACACAGGGAGATGGGTGTGGAATTTAAACCCACAAACTAACCGGCAAGTGCACCAGGTCGTACCAAGTAATACCTCAGGTGAGTGAGGGTCGATCCCACAAAGATTGATGGATCAAGCAACAATGGTTGAGTGATTGGCTTAGTCAGACAAATAGAAAAGAGTATTTTGGTATTCAAAAGCATTAAACAGAAATTCAGAAATTTAATAAAGCAAGTAGTAAACAGGTTGTGAAATATGTATGGAGAAACAGTTAAGGTTTCAGAGTTATCTATTTTCCGGATTGACTTTTCTTATTAATTTATTTTAATCATGCAAGATTTAATTCATGGAAAACTATATGTAACTAGACCCTATTTCCTTAGACCTTTCTAGTCTCCTCTAAAATTCATCAACCGCTAATTCCTTGGTCACTTAATTCCAATTAGAGGGTGAAGTTCAATTCTAGTTTATATGCCACAGAAATCCTAATTACCCAAATATAAGAGGATTATATGTCACGTATCCCGTTAAGTCCAGATAATTAGAAATTTAGGAGAATTTGTTTTCAAGCCGTTGTTCAAGTAAAGAGCTTTTCCAAGTTATACAAGAACTCAATTAGAAAAAGGGTCATACTTCCGTTCCACCCAAATTCATAAAATAAAGAACGAAAATAATTCTTGAAATAGAAATCAATACATGAATTAAAATAGAAAAATAATAGTATCAATCCATACAATAGACAGAGCTCCTAACTTTAACAGTGGAGGTTTAGTTGCTCATGGTTCAGAGTGAAAACTAGGATTCTGGTAAACTGTAAATTGGACTGAGGTGGAATGAAAAGTGGAATAATGTTCTCTTTTTTCGAAGAGAAGTGTCTTTTCTCTTTTATATCTAATCCTAATTAATTTAAAATCTATTTTCTAAAACTAAAATAATATCTTTTCCTATTTTAAAATAAAAGTTTAAATCAGAATTAAAATCAGCGTTTTCTGTGTTTTCTGCATATGGCGCATGTCACGCGTACGCGTCGATGGTCTTCTTCGCGTGTAACGCGTATGCGTCAGGTACGTGCACGCGTCGCTCCTCGCTGTCATCTCCTTTAATTCTTGTGCTGATTCCATTTGTGCAAGCTTCCTCTCCATCCTTCTAAGCCATTCCTGCCCTATATAGCCTTCTTCTCTTTTTCTGCGGAAGCTCCATCAAATCCATCCAAATGCTACCTAAAATAAATAGCATTGCACAAGACTCAAAGTAACATCCATAGCGGCTAAAAGATAATTAATTCTTGATTAAAGTCAACAATTTAAATGCAAATTCACTAGAAAAAGATAGGAAAGATGCTCACGCACGCGCACACGTGGATGGCCATTTGTGGAAGGGACGCGCACGCGTCAGGGACGCGCACGCGTCAGGGACGCGTACGTGTGATCAAGTTTGTGCCTCTAGCACAATTCCAGCCCCAAGCCATCACAACTCTCTGCCCAAACACTCATTAACGCCGATTTTCAGGGTCACGCGTACGCGTCAGGGACGCGCACGCGTGGGTGGCTAAAAGCGCAAACAACGCGCACGCGTGAGGTACGCGTACGCGTGGGATTGTTTGTGCGTAAAACATGGTTCCAGCGCCACTCCTGCTCAACTATCTATTCACTCCTTTGGTGTTGCGTACTCATGCATGTCGCGTATGCGTAAGCGAGGCTTGCGCGTCGAACACCTTTTTTTTTTTTTCGAAGTGTCCGGTTCCTATTCTAAAATAGCTGTATGATCAGAAAAATAGTAAAAACTCAATAAAAATCAAATAAGTAAGAAAACTACTACTACTACTAAAAATAACTAAGGATACGAAATTATCGGGCTGCCTCCTGACAAGCGCTTCTTTAACGTCACTAGCTTGACGGTCAGTTCTGCTAATTCAGCAGATGAGCGGACCTCTGGGGATCAATCTCGCCTCCAATATAGTGCTTCAACCTCTGGCCATTCACTGTAAATTTTTTATCAGAATTCTCTTCCTGTATTTCCACATGGCCATATGGTGAAGCTCTGGTAACCACAAACGGTCCTGACCATCGGGATTTCAGCTTCCTGGGAAAGAGTTTGAGCCTTGAATTATATAGAAGCACTCTCTGTCCTGGCTCAAAGGCTCTGATGGCAATCTTCTTATCATGCAATAACTTGGTTCTCTCCTTATAGAGCTTGGCATTCTCATAGGCTGAATATCTGAATTCATCAAGCTCATTCAATTGAAGCATTCGCTTGATTCCTGCAGCTTCTGAGTCAAGATTCAGATACCTGATTGCCAGTAAGCTTTATGCTCCAACTCAACTGGCAAGTGACAGGCTTTGCCATAGACCAACTGATAAGGGGACATGCCAATGGGAGTCTTGTACGCTATCCGGTATACCCAGAAAGCATCATCAAGCTTCCTAGACCAGTCCTTTTTTGAAATACTGACGGTCTTCTCTAGAATCCTCTTGAGTTCCCTGTTGGAAACTTCAACCTGTCCGCTTGTCTGAAGGTGATAGGGGGTTGCCACTTTATGACGGACTCCATATCTCTGCAGAAGTGAGTCCAACTGTCTGTTACAGAAGTGGCTTCCACCATCACTAATGAGTGTCCTTGAGACACCAAACCGACTAAAGATATATCTCTGAAGAAAGCTCATTACCACCTTGGCATCATTGGTGGGTAGAGCCACAGCTTCCACCCACTTGGACACATAGTCAACTGCCACTAGAATATAGTTGTTTGAATGTGAGGGTGGGAAAGGTCCCATGAAATCAATACCCCACACATCAAACAACTCAACCTCAAGAATCCCCTGCTGTGGTATTTCATGGTTGGCAGGGAGATTCGTGGCTTTTTCACATCTTTCACAGTGCTTCACAAATTCTCTTGAGTCCCTGAAGAGAGTCAGCCAGTAAAACCCGCTTTGAAGGACCTTTGTAGCTGTCCTTTCACCACCAAAGTGGCTGCCATAATCAGAACCATGATAGTGCCAAAGAATCTGCTGTTTTTCCTCATCCGGGACACATCTTCGGATTATACCATCTGAACACCTTTTAAAAAGGTATAGTTCCTCCCAAATGTAGTACTTGGCATAAGTCAATAGCTTCTTTACTTGTTGCCTACTGTACTCCCTTGGAATAAAATTCATGGCCTTGTAGTTTGCAATGTCTGCAAACATGGAGCCTGCTGAATGAGGAACAATTGCTCATTCGGAAACGTCTCAGTCACAGCTGTAGGTGGTTGTACTCCTGCTTCAGGCTCGATTCTGGAGAGATGGTCAGCTACTTGATTCTCTGACCCTTTCCTGTCTTTTATCTCAATATCAAACTCCTGAAGGAGCAACACCCATCTGATTAATCTTGGTTTAGAATCCTATTTGGTTAGAAGGTACTTCAAAGCAGCATGATCAGTATAAACAATAACATTAGAACCAATTAAATAAGACCTAAACTTATCAACAGCATACACAATAGTTAATAATTCTTTTTCTGTAGTTGTGTAATTCTTTTGGGCATCATTCAACACATGGCTAGCATAGTAAATGACATGTATAAGCTTGCCATGCCTCTGTCCTAGAACAGCTCCTATAGCAAAATCACTAGCATCACACATCAACTCAAATGGTAAATTCCAGTCAGGGGGAGCTATAATGGGAGCAGAGGTAAGGTTTTCTTTCAGAGTTTCAAAAGCATGCAGGCAATCCGAATCAAAGACAAAAGGAACATCAGCAACTAACAGGTTGCTTAATGGTTTAGCAATTTTAGAAAAATTCTTTATAAATCTTCTATAAAATCCTACATGATCCAAGAAACTCCTGACTGCCTTAACATTAGCTAGTGGTGGTAATTTTTCAATTACCTCCACCTTTGCTATATCAACCTCAATTCCCTTACTTGAAATCCAGTGTCCAAGAACAATACCTTCTGTAACCATAAAATGACATTTTTTCCAATTTAAAACAAGGTTTGATTCTTGACACCGTTTCAGGACAAGAGATAAATGCTTAAGGTAGGATTCAAAAGAATTACCAAAAACAGAAAAATCGTTCATAAATACCTCAATGAACTTTTCAACCATATCGGAAAAAATTGAAAGCATACACCTCTAAAAAGTTGCTGGAGCATTACAAAGTCCAAAAGGCATTCTTCTGTAGGCAAATACTCCAAAGGGGCATGTGAATGCTATCTTCTCTTGATCTTGAGGGTCCACTGCAATTTGATTATATCTAGAATATCCATCTAGAAAATAATAAAAAGCATGACCAGCTAACCTCTCAAGCATCTGATCAATGAAAGGTAGGGGGAAGTGATTCTTCCTTGTAGCAGTGTTGAGCCTCCTGTAGTCTATACACATTCTCTAGCATGTGACTGTTCTTGTAGGAATAAGCTCATTCCTTTCATTCTTGATCACTGTCATCCCTCTTTTCTTAGAAACTACCTGCACAGGACTTACCGAAGGACTGTCAGAAATAGGGTAAATAATACCTGCTTCCCATAATTTTATTACCTCTTTTTAGACCACCTCTTTCATAGTTGGATTGAGTCTCCTTTGTGGTTGCACAACTCATTTAGCATCATCTTCAAGGAGGATCTTGTGCATACACTTGGTTGGACTAATCCCTTTCAAGTCACTAATGGTCCACCCAAGAGTTGTCTTATGGCTCCTGAGCACTGAAATAAGCGCCTCTTCCTCTTCAAGCTTCAGGGAAGAGCTAATAATCACTGGATAGGAATCATTTTCACCCAAGAAGACATATTTCAGAGAAGGAGGTAAATGTTTGAGCTCAAGCTTGGGGGCTTCCTCCTCTGCTTTAGGCGTGTGAACCATAGCCTTCTGGGGTGGTAAATTATCAACTTCAACTAATTCATACTCAGAAATAGGATCCAGAATATCATCAAGTACCTCAGCTTCCAGTACTTCTTGAATAAGTGGTTCAATAACATCGATTCTCATACACCCTTCAGAATCATTAGGGTGCTTGAGAGCTTCAAAAACATTAAGGACCACCTGTTCTTCATTTACCCTCAGGGTTAATTCACCCTTTTGCTCATCAACCAGAGCTCTTCCTGTAGCTAAAAAGGGTCTACCAAGAATAATAGAAGATTTTACATCCTCTTCCATGTCTAATATAACAAAATCAGCAGGAAAAATAAATGGTCCTACTTTCACAAGTTAATCCTCAACAACACCCACAGGTAATTTAATAGAAAGTTCAGCAAGTTGAAGAGAAATACGAGTGGGTTTTACCTCCTCAATTTGAAGCTTTTTCATCACTGAAAAGTGGCATGAAATTGATGCTAGCTCCAAGATCACATAAAGCTCTCTGAATGGTGACATCTCCAATGGTGCAAGGAATCACAAAGCTCCGTGGATCTTGCATTTTCTCAGGAAGTTTATGTTGAATAATAGCACTGCATTCCTTGGTTAACACCACGATTTCTTGATCCTTCCAATTCCTCTTGTTAGTCAACAATTCTTTCATAAATTTAGCATAAAGAGGCATTTGCTCTAGAGCCTCTGCAAAAAGAATGTTGATCTGTAACTTCTTGAAGACATCTAAAAATTTAGAGAATTGCTTTTCTTTGGAAGCCTTCTGAAGCCTCTGAGGATATGGCATTTTTGGCTTGTATTCAGGAGCCTTTGGCAATGTAGGATAAGTGTCAAGAGAGTCAGGGAACGGGTTGTCTGCACACTTTGGAGGGGCTTGCTCCACTTTTTCCTTCTTCTCCTCTGGAGCTTCCTTTTCAACTAGCTCTTTATTGGCCTTTGTCTTAGAGCCAGCTGTTTTACTACTTCTCAATTGAATAACCTTGCAATCTTCTCTTGGATTCACCACTGTATCACCTGGAAATGTACTTGCAGACCTCTCAGGTATTTGCTTGCTCAGTTGGCCCATTTGCACCTCTAAGTTTCTAATGGAGGCTCTGGTTTCCTGCATAAAACTCCTCATCATCTCCCAATTAGAATCTTCTTGGGATTTAGAATTTGCTTGCGGAGGTGGTTGTTGTTGATGAGATTGAAATTGGCGGTTATTGTGATTGTTCTGTTGGAAGTCGCCCTGAGAATTATTGTTGAAATTCTGAGCTCTCTGAGGTTGGTCTCTCCATCCAAAATTTGGGTGATTTCTCCACCCCTGATTATATGTCTTAGAATATGGATTATTATTGGAATTTCTAGGACCACTCCCCATGTAATTGACCTGTTCAGAAGATGATTGAGCATAATCATAATTATTATTTTGCACAAAATTACCTGTCATGTCATAGGAGACCTCTTGAGGTGGGTTTTGGGTGTTTATAGCTGAGACTTGCATGCCACCTATCTGTTGAGTAAGTAGACTTATTTGCTGAGACATAAGCTTGTTCTGAGCAAAAATAGCATTAAGAGTTTCTACTTCCATAATACCCTTCTTCTGAGGAGCCTCAGAGTTCACAGGATTCCTGTTAGATGAGTATAAATATTGGTTGCTAGCAACCAATTCAATTAGCTCAATAGTCTCCTCCGGTGTCTTCTTCTTGTGCAATGAACCACCTGCAGAATTATCTAAGCACATCTTGGACATTTCACCCAAGCCTTCATAAAAGATATCTAGTTGGGTCCATTTGGAGAACATGTCCGGAGGGTATTGCCTAGTCAGTAGCTTGTACCTCTCCCAAGCTTCATAAAGAGTTTCACCATCCTTCTGCCTGAAGGTCTGAACCTCCACCCTAAGCTTAGTCAGCTTCTTTGGTAGGAAAAATTTAGTAAGAAATTCAGTAACAACCTTGTCCCAAGTATCCAAACTCTCATTGGGTTGGGAATCTAGCCATAGCTTTGCTCCATCCCTCAGAGCAAACGGGAAGAGCATGAGTTTGTACACCTCTGGGCTCACTCCATTTGTCTTCACAGTATCACAAATCTGCAGAAAGTTAGAAATAAATTGATTTGGGTCTTCGTGGGGAAGACCATGATATTGGCAGTTTTGTTGCACCAGGGTGACTAATTGTGGCTTCAACTCAAAGTTGTTCACAGCTATAGGAGGGACCACAATGCTTTTCCCATAAAGATCTGCAGTATGAGCAGAGTAAGAGCCAAGCACTCTCCTTTGTTGCTCATCCCCATTCGGATTTGCCACATTGGCATTAACAGCATTATTAGGATCCGTAGTGGATTATGCAGCCTTGTAAAGTCTTGCTTGTTGCAAACGTCACCTGAAAGCCTTTTCAGGTTCAGGATCAAAGTCTAAGAGAGGTTCCTTGTCTCTGTTCCTGCGCATAAACAAACAGAAAACAAGAAAATATGGGAATCTCTACGTCATAGTGCAGAGAATTCCCAGTGAGGTAACCTGTATAAAAGAAATAAAATAAAAATACTAAATAGAATAAATAAATAAATTTCGAAATTTGTAGGTAAAATTAGGACAAAAAAAATTCAAAATTAACAAGAAAAAATAAACAGGAAAAATTGAAATAAAAATAACTAGGGGACACCAAACTTAATTTCAAAAATTAAGGAAGAATATTAGTGCTATTTATTTATTTATATTATTTTTTTTCGAAAATACTAAAGCAAAACTTAAGTAAAATTAAAACTAAAATGCCTAATTTAAGCAATCAAACAACTAATAGTTGTTAATCACTATCAATCCCCAGCAACGGCGCCAAAAACTTGGTGCGAAATTTATACCCACAAACTAACCGACAAGTGCACCGGGTCGTACCAAGTAATACCTCAGGTGAGTGAGGGTCGATCTCGTGAGGATTGATGGATCAAGCAACAATGGTTGAGTTTTAATAAAGCATTAAAACAGTAATTCAGAAATTTAATAAAGCAAGCAGTAAACAAATTGTGAAATATGTATGGAGAAACAGTTAAGGTTTCAGAGTTATCTATTTTCCGAATTGACTTTTCTTATTAATTTATTTTAATCATGCAAGATTTAATTCATGGCAAACTATATGTGACTAGATCCTAATTCCTTAGACCTTTCTAGTCTCCTCTAAAATTCATCAACCGCTAATTCCTTGGTCACTTAATTCCAATTATAGGGTGAAGTTCAATTCTAGTTTATATGTCACAGAAATCCTAATTACCCAAATATAAGAGGATTATATGTCACGTATCCCGTTAAGTCCAGATAATTAGAAATTTAGGAGAATTTGTTTTCAAGTTGTTGTTCAAGTAAAGAGCTTTTCCAAATTATACAAGAACTCAATTAGAAAAAGGGTCATACTTCCGTTCCACCCAAATTCATAAAACAAAGAATGAAAACAATTCTTGAAATAGAAATCAATACATGAATTAAAATAGAAAAATAATAGTATCAATCCATACAATAGACAGAGCTCCTAACCTTAACAGTGGAGGTTTAGTTGCTCATGGTTCAGAGTGAAAACTAGGATTCTGGTAAACTGTAAATTGGACTGAGGTGGAATGAAAAGTGGAATAATGTTCTCTTTTTTCGAAGAGAAGTGTCTTATCTCTTTTATATCTAATCCTAATTAATTTAAAATCTATTTTCTAAAACTAAAATAATATATTTTCCTATTTTAAAATAAAAGTTTAAATCAGAATTAAAATCAGCGTTTTCTGCATGTGGCGCATGTCACGCGTACGCGTCAGTCGCGCGTATGCGTCGATGGTCTTCTTCGCGTGTCATGCGTACGCGTCAGGTATGCGCACGCGTCGCTGTGCACCTTCGCTTTTTACACGTACGCGTCAGGTACGCGCACGCGTCACTCCTCGCTGTCATCTCCTTTAATTCTTGTGCTGATTCCATTTGTGCAAGCTTCCTCTCCATCCTTCTAAGCCATTCCTGCCCTATATAACCTTCTTCTCTTTTTCTACGGAAGCTCCATCAAATCCATCCAAATGCTACCTAAAATAAACAGCATTGCACAAGACTCAAAGTAACATCCATAGCGGCTAAAAGATAATTAATTCTTGATTAAAGTCAACAATTTAAATGCAAATTCACTAGAAAAAGATAGAAAAGATGCTCACGCATCGATGATTCACAGTGAGAGGGGAAGAGTTGAAGCATTATGATCAACCTCCATCTTAACAACAATCAACCGTCAAGCTAGTGATGTTAAAGATGTGCTTGTTGGGAGGCAACCCAACGTTAGGTAATATCTTTTCATCTTTCTTTTTGTTTTGCTTTATGTTGCATATCTGTTTCATGAACTAAGTTTGGTGTTGCTACACTGACATGATGCT
The DNA here is from genome assembly GCF_059453495.1 of Arachis ipaensis. Taxonomy (NCBI): domain Eukaryota; kingdom Viridiplantae; phylum Streptophyta; class Magnoliopsida; order Fabales; family Fabaceae; genus Arachis; species Arachis ipaensis. Next base: position 32,611,611 of record NC_142442.1, read on the forward strand.
TGCATTTCTTGGGTACTTGGCTTAGCCTCTCATTGACTGTGTTATACTAAATTTGGTGTTCTCACACTAAGTTTAGTATTGCCACACTTCATCCATCCAAGATCCACCCCATGCCAACACATTAGCAACATGTTTATTCTGTATTATTTTATCTTTTTTTTCATTTTGTTTTTAATTTTTATTTATTTTTTTGAATGAGCTTTCACCTTGCTTACTTGCTCCCACTAGATAATCATGATTATTCCTATTTTCATCACCATTGTTTTTCTTTGTTGCTTGAGGACAAACAACCATTCTAAGTTTGGTGTTAGAGGCTATGCTCTACATAGCCTAAAAGGTGATGAAGAGGAAGATGATGAAAAGGAAGGCAATGGAAACTAAGGTTGTTAAATTGTATTTGCTTCCTTTCTTTTTAATTATATGCATATGTTATTTTGTTCTATCCTATATAATGCATTTATGAGTCATGTTAGTCAAGTGCATATCATTATGGTGCACGAAATTGTGATCATCAACAATGGCGCCAAAGACTTGGAACTCTCAAACGTGAGTCACACTTTGTCACAATTCCGCACAACTAACCAGTAAGTGCACTGGGTCGTCCAAGTAATACCTTACGTGAGTAAGGGTCAATCCCACGGAGATTGTCGGCTTGAAGCAAGCTATGGTCATCTTGTAAATCTCAGTCAGGCGGATTCAAATGGTTATGGAGTTTAAGGTAATGAAAATAAACATAAAATAAAGATAGAGATACTTATGTAATTCATTGGTGGATTTCAGATAAGCGTATGAAGATGCTTTGTTCCCCTTGAACCTCTGCTTTCCTATTGCCTTCTTCCAATCATTCATACTCCTTTCCATGGCAAGCTTTATGTTGGGCATCACCGTTGTCAATGGCTACATCCCGTCCTCTCAGTGAAAATGGTCCTGATGCTCTGTCACAACATCGGCTAATCAGCTGTCGGTTCTCGATCATGTCCGAATAGGATCCATTTATCCTTTTGCGTCTGTCACACGCCCCACAATCGCGAGTTTGAAGCTCGTCACAGTCATCCTTTCCCAGATCCTACTCGGAATACCACAGACAAGGTTTAGACTTTCCAGATATCAGGAATGGCTGCCATTAATTCTAGCCTATACCACGAAGGTTCCAATCTTAGATTAGAAATCCAAGAGATACGCATTCAAGACATTGCTAGTAGAACAGAGGTGGTTGTCAGGCACATGTTCATAGGTGAGAATGATGATGAGTGTCACGGATCATCACATTCATCAAGTTGAAGAACGAATGAATATCTTGGAGAAGAAATAGACTTGAGTTGAATAGAAAAATAATAGTACTTGTATTAATTCATGAAGAACATCAGAGCTCCACACCTTAATCTATGGTGTGTAGAAACTCCACCATTGAAAATACATAAGAACAAGGTCTAGGCATGGCCGTGAGGCCAGCCTCCAAACGTGCATAAGACTCTCAAAGATCAAAAGTATATCAAGTGTGTCAAATACAATAGCAAAAGGTCCTATTTATAGAGAACTAGTAGCCTAGGGTTACAGAAATAGGTAATTAATGCAGAAATCTTCTTCCGGACCCACTTGGTGTGTGCTTGGACTGAGCATTGAAGCTTTCATGTGTAGAGACTTTTTTTGGAGTTAAACGCCAACTTTTGTGCCAGTTTGGGCGTTTAACTCCAGCTTTTGTGCTAGTTTTGGAGTTAAACACCAGAATTCTTGAGCTGACTTGGAACGCCTGTTTGGGCCATCAAATCACGGGCAAAGTATGGACTATTATATATTACTGGAAAGCCCAGGATGTCTACTTTCCAACGCAATTGAGAGCTCGCCAATTGGGCTTCTGTAGCTCCAGAAAATCTACTTTGAGTGCAGGGAGGTCAGAATCCAACAGCATCTGCAATCCTTTTTCAGCCTCTGAATCAGATTTTTGCTCAGGTCCCTCAATTTCAGCCAGAAATTATCTGAAATCACAGAAAAATACACAAACTCATAGTAAAGTCCAGAAAAGTAATTTTTAAATAAAAACTAATAAAAATATAATAAAAACTAATTAAAATATACTAAAAACATACTAAAAATAATGCCAAAAGCGTATAAATTATCCGCTCATCACATTACTTGTCCATTACAACCCAAAATTATAATTGTGCATGCTCCTAAATGTGGGCAAGGAGTCATGTGCTAAGAAATAAAAAGGGATTATCGTAAAGAGGATGATAATGTGAGTTTGGAAGGTCAAACTAATTAAGAATGTTCAACATAAGCTGAGCCAAATTGCTTGAGGTGTTAGTCTAGAAGACTATTATGGGATCTTTACACTTGACAAAGCCTTGGATAAGTAAGAATATAATGAACAATAACTAAGAAAAAGGAGTTCGAATAGAATTCAAAGGCTTTGAGTATCACTGACTAAAGAAAATGAAAGAAAAATAAGCTCAAAGAGCATCCTAGTCAAGTACTTGTGGTGCTTATGTATTAAGAAAAAAAACTTAAAAACAAAGCATTTAGAGTCACGGCTAGACTCAATGTACAAAGCATCTCCCCTCCCCCAAAAGAGGAAAGAGCTAAAGGCTCTAAGCACCAACAATGGGGAATGTTAAAAGGACATTGTAAGCTCAAAGAGCTCCCAAATTATGTACTTGTGGTGTTTTGTGTCGAACAAATCTTGAGACAAAATATTTAGAGTCACATTTAGGCTCAAGGTGCACCGCACCCAATGAAAATAAACCGTAAAAAAAAAGTAAATAAGCTTACTTCAAGGTGATGATTCAAGGAAGGGTTCTATAATCTAATCCAGACAGAGACCTTGAAAGATTATAGCCAATTGCGTTGAATTTTGCATAAGTGAAATGGCTAACTAAACTAATTTGGATTGCAACCATTCATTGCATTTTAAGGTTGAAAAGTTTGATGACTAAGTCATGATTCTTTGCTTACTTGAAGACAACTAAGAGCTTAAGTTTGGTGTTGTGATGCATGAGCATCTTAAGTACTTTTCATAGACATTTCTTATAGAAAATTTATGACTTTTGCTTGGTAATTATATGATTTTCAAGGCTATATTAGTACTTTAATTTTCTTGATTTCATGATTCTTGTAGGGAAATATTAGGCAAAGAGAAGCAAAAGTACAAAGAGGAACCAAGAACTGAAGACAAGTGCAAAGAGAACTCGTGGATGCTGTCAACCCTGACCTCTTCACACTCCAACGAACATAACTTGAGTTATAAAGATCCAAATAATTTGGTTCTAGCAACATTAGAAAGCCAACTTCCAGAGCTTTCTAACGATATATAATAATAAATGTTTTCTCTCTGACATCATGGCGCTAAATGTCGTGACATTGGTGTCAAGCGCCAAACCATGTCCAACATCACATTCCTCTCTGCCTTGTTGGCGCTAAACGCCACATCACCGGCATTTAGTGCCAGAGCAAGAATTTCAAGCCTTTTTTTCTCGGGCATTGTAGCACTAAATGCCACATCACCGGTGTTTAATTCCAGAACAAGAAACTCACATGTAACCTCTTTGGATAGGTGGCGCTAAACGCCACATCACCGGCGTTTAGTGCCGGCAACGCTGCAAGGAATGGGAACTGGAATCTCATGGAAGATTTTATTTGGTTTAAATTTAAATTTAAATAAATAAATAGAAAAGATATGATTAGGTTTTGTTTAATTTGAGTTTGAATAATTTAGGATTTGATATAAAAGGAGAGATTAGAAACCCTTCTCCGACTCTCATTTTTCGCACTTTTACAGTTTTATAATTTTACTCTTTTAGGATTTTCTCTGAACCATGAGAAACTAAACCTCCATTGTTAAGGTTAGAAGCTCTATTTATTTTGATAGATCAATATTATTTGTTCTTCTACTCTTCAATTAATGCATTGATTTTTATTCAAGAATGAGTTTCATTCTTCGTTTTAAGGATTAGAGTATATTAGAAAATAACCCTATTCTAAATTGAATCCCTTTGAATCTTGGAAAATTTACATAATTGGAATTAAAGCTTGAAACCCTTTTCTCATAATTCTTCAATTATCTGGATTTAATGTGATACGTGACATATAATCGGATTATTTCTGGGTTCTTAAGAATTGTGTGGCCTTTAAATCAGAGTTTGAACTTAATCTTTTAACACAATTAATTGATCAAGAAATTGACGGTTGATTAGGTTAGAAGAGATTGAATTGCCAAGGTATTGGAATTCAATCACCTAGGGTTTGCCATGAATTAAATCTTTGCATGATCAAGGTAGATGACAAAAATTGTTAATCCAAAAATCTAAATATCTCTAAAACTTTAACTCTCTTCTCATATTATTTTCTCACATATTTACTATTTGCATTCTTCAATTCACTGTCTTTTATGCTATTGGATATTCAAAATCCTCACTTTTACTTGTCTAACTAGAATAATCAGTCAATCATTGCTTGCTTATTCCATTAATCCTTGTAGGAACGATAACCCACTCACTGTGGTATTACTTGATACGATCTGTTGCACTTGCCGATAGTTTATGGTGTAAATCCATATTAGATTTGCATGATATAATTGAAAACTCTAATTTCTCTTTTGGCCCTAATTCTCGGGATTTCTATCTTATCCTTTATGAATTTCTACATAATTCTCTATATCCCTTAATACAAATTCGTATCAAATGGAGCTTTCATTGAGCTCTAAGCTGGTGACAATTATCGCTTTCTAAGGTGGTTCAGATTCAAGTCACCTTACCATGATACTATTCCAATGTTCGATGGTGCAAACGGCTATTGGTGGATTCTTTGTGCTTGGAAGTGATGAAATGCTACTGGAACTTCTGAAGTACAGTGTTTTCAGGAGATCGTCGTAAGATTGATTGGCCATGATCTAACATGGTTTTGGCTCTGGCAATAGCGCAATCCGATAGCAAATTGGTTAACCTTCGAAATAGCGCTCTTGCATCGATACCAACCTGATTTTTAGCCGGTATTACCAGTAATGGTTCAACACTATACTTTCGATTGGAAAATTGATATAGAAAAAGCAGATTGTGCAACATCAAAATATCCAGAACTAGGGATGGCAATTCTCCCCGGCGGGGCGGGTATCCGCGGGGATTTACCCGCCGGGGAACAGGTTTGGGGAGAATTTTCTCTCCACGGGGAACGGGTACGGGTACCCGTATAATAAACGGGGCGGGGGCGGGGGATAGAGGTACCCGCCCCATGGGTACCCGTTTAATAACTATATATATAAAATTACAAAATTAACCCTATATATATATATTAGTTAAAACCCTAATTCCCAATAACACCGTCACTCACTCACTCACTTGACTCTCTTCTCTCTGCGCTCTCTCACAGGAGCTTCTCTCTCTCACTCAAAATCTCACTAGTCACCGCCTCCTTCAGTCATTCTTCCTTCTCACCGCATCGCCAGCGTTCTTCCTCTCAGCCCCTCACATCGTCGTCCCTTACATTTCTCCGTCGTCGCTCACTTTCTTCCTCTCATTGTGTCGCTCGCTACTCACAGCGTCGTCGCCTCCACCTCTACTCCATGCGACGCCTCAGATCTGTGACATCAACAACTCTGCTCCAACAACTTCTCTTCAACATGACACCTCTGCTTCGTGATACCCCTTCAGATCTGCAACGTCGACGATAACTGTTCTCCAATGTCGCCTCTGCTCAGCGAAGACGATGATGATTCTGCTCCATAGCTGGTTTCTGTTATTTGATGAAATTGGTTTTGATATATATTTTGAATTTTCATTGATGAAATTGGATTTCAGTTTTTTTTCTGGGTTTAAGATTATGGTTTTGATTCTGTTAATTGATAATTTTGAGTTCATAGTTAGATTCTATTGTGTAAAATTTGATTTAGGGTTTGGATTTGTAAAATTGGGACATATACTGATTTATTTTGATTTTTCATTGATGAAATTGGGTTTAGGATTTGATTTATGGGTTTAGGATTATGGTTTTGATTCTGTTAATTGATAAATTTGAATTCATAGTTAGATTTTGTTGTTGTAAAATTTGATTTAGGATTTGGATTTGTAAAATTGGGATATATACTGAGTTTACTTTGAACTGTTTTTGAAATTTTTATTGATTCTGGTTTTTTTCCCTTCAAATCCGTGGATATCCGCGGATATCCGAATATCCAGCGGGTAACGGAGACCCGTTACCCGTCGCGGGGACTGGGCGGGGACGTGGAGTGTTTTTGGAGGCGGGGAGTGAGGGGCGAGGGGCATGTTCCCGCCCCCCATGGGGACCCGTTGCCATCCCTATCCAGAACCGGAATCATCAATAGACAAAGGAAATTCAGAGTCAGAATTTCAACTAATCAACAACAATTTTTAACAAATCTAGAAGCAGAAAATTCAATAATCACAGATCTACAATTCCAAAATTTAGATTCAGAATATAGAGATGAAAAATTAGAGTATGTAGCCACAAAAATTTCAGAATTCAAAATGACTCCATAACACACAGAAGAAGTAGCAACAGATTTGGCCGAGAAAGGAGATCATATTTCAATTTTGCATTCTAACCACAACAGCAACAACAAGAATCAACAGAAATTGCAGATCAAACAGGATTTCTAAATTCAGTTCCAAAAATTACGAACAAGAACAGTGAAAAAATTACTGCCAAACCTGGTGGAAGCAATACAGTGCATTCTGAGGGTGATCGGTAGTGGTTCGAATCTAGGCTAGCAACGGGGAACGACGGGTTCCACCACCGAAGCCGCTGGAGCTGTGGCCGACTGTCATGGATGATGATGAGAGGTAGACCAGTGGAGTTGCAATTAGTGCAGAGGACGACCGCGTTCTAAGGCGATTCCGCAACAATGACGATGCCAGGAGCAGCGCCAAAATCGGCTTTTCACATAGCAAAAGGGAGACAAGCGTGGTGCTCAAGTAAGAGTGGTGAGTACTCAGGCCATCACAACCACCATCAGCAGCAGAGATCTCTAAGTTTGGGGGTTCCATCACTTCTCTCTGTTAGTGGCCAAGCCACCAATAACTTTCCTTGGGATTGCGGCAGAAGATGACACAGCGATGATTTGTAACGTTGAGTGGCGGCTTCAGCAGGAGGTAAAGCATCGAACAACGGTAATGGAAGACAGAGAAGGCTGGATGAGAGCTGGATAGTGGTTCCTCCATGCAAGCCAGCGACGACCGGGGGCGTATGGGCTGGAATTGCTGAGGCAGATTCCTTCCTCCTCTTCTCCATCTCTAAGAATGAAAGAAGGGAAGGAAGGGATTGCTCCCTCCTCAAAGGTTGGGGCTTCAATATGTGTTCTCAACCCAAATTCAGAACTTGCAGAATGGGCCAAATATTGGGTCAACTTTCAAAAGTCATTATTGTGATTAATTAATGGATCTAATTTTTTTAAAACAATGAAATCCTAATGGTTAATTTTTATTTTAAGTAGTAGCATAGAAAATATTATTTTAGGATTACTTTTTTTTATTAATTGTACCTCGCATTTACTATTTTAATTTGGCTTAAAGTATTTTTTTTCACAACCTTAAGTGCAAAGTTATTTTGAGGGGAGGGTAATGTTAGGATTAGCATTGGGCCTATAATTCAATTAGAGAAATATACTATAAATAGAAATATAGTATAATAGTATGGATATGCATGATATAATTGAAAACTCTAATTTCACTCTTGGTCCTAATTTTAGGAATTTTTATTTTATTCTCTCTGAATTTTAACCTAATTCTTTATATTCCTTGATGCAAATTCGTATTAGTACTGCATACAATAAAATAAAAAGGAAAGACAAAAAATATAATTTTACTTAAATTTGAGAAAATTAGGCTTGTTCAAATATTCGAAATTTGAAAATTGGGGTCATTTGTAATTATTTTGACAACTCCATTTAATGAAACAGTCTATAAAAGCTAGCTACGGAAACAATTATTTTCCACATACAAGCGTTTTGTCATATAAGTCTTTACAAGTCATTTATATTCACGCGTTTCGTACCGTTATTGCACGTTCTTCTTCTTCATTATTTTTCTTCTTCGTTATCGTCGTCATCAACACCACCTCTTCTTCCTCTTCCTCTTCATCCTTTTTTTTTCATTGGAATTTCTTTTTCTCTTTCTCATCCATCATCAGTTATCTCGTTGTTGAAGATAATGAATAATTCAGGTTCAGATTTTCAAATGAACCAGAACAAAATTGATTATTATTTTGAATCCAATCAAGTAGCTGAGGTGTGGTTCAATTCAGAAGAAAAAATATAGTATTAGAGGAAACATTTTTCTATATTTGCAGCAAATTTGGGTGTAACACGAAAATATTTGGGTATAATACAAAGATATTTGGATGTATTTTAAAAATTTTGGGTGTATTTTTATTTTGATAAGTTTTACATAATTCAAAACTCTTCCTCTTTCTCCTCCTCATCTTCTACTGATTCTTTTTTTTCATCATCATCACCATCTTCTTTTTCTTTTTTTTTCTTATTCATTTTTTTTGTTTTATCTTCTCAAGTTTCTTCTTATTTTACTCTCTTAACAAGAATAAAAACAAAAAATCAAACAAAGAAGAAGAAGAAACACATAATGCTACAAACTTACTTGGAAGAGGATGAACTTACATTCATTTAACCAAAAGGAAGAAAGAAATAAGTAAAGAAAGAAGAAGAAACAAATGCAGCATTAGAGGAAATATTTTTCTGTATTTGCAGCAAATTTGGGTGTAACACGAAGACATTTAGGTGTAATACGAAGATATTTGGGTGTATGTTAAAAATTTTAGGTGTATTTTTATTTTGATAAGTTCTGCATAATTCAAAACTCTCCCTCTTTCTCGTCTTTATCTTCTACTGCTTCTTCTTCCTCATCTTATTTCGTTTTCTTATAATTTTTTTAGGAGAAAAAATCAAATAAAGAAGAAAAAAATACATAATGTTGCAAAATCAATAGAAAGATGAGGAGGAAAAAAATGAAGCAATAATAACAATAATAAAAGGAACCACGATGAGAATGAAACACGCGAAGAAGAAGAAATGTGAAGAAAAAGGAAGAGGAATGCAAAGAAGAAGGAGAAGAAAAAGAAGGAGAAGGAGGAGGAAGAACGTGGAATATAAACGTTGAAAAAGAACCATTTCTTATTTCGCACTATTCAAAGTTGAGGAAGTGCATGTTTACATGCTCTCTAAATTGAGAGTTATTTTTATTGAATTTGGATTAATTTGTATAGACTTGTATTCCAAAAAAAATTGTATGTATAGCAAATTTTATAAAAAAAAATACATTGTCATGATTTTTAAATAATTCTCGAATATCTCGCATATTTTTTATTTTTAAATCACAAATATAAACGAATATTTGAAATCATTTATAAATTTAATTTTTATGTATATCAGCGTAAAAAATTTTTATACAGACAATTAAGTATATATGGTCACATATGCATGCAAAACTAATTAATTTTTAAATTAATTACTTAAAAAATTATTTAAATATATAAATTATATTTGATGATTATATAAAATCTTTTATATTATCAGTAAATTAAAATTAAATTTATAATTTATATGCAATTTATTCTTTTAAACTTTTAAAATATGCAATTTTATTTGTTTTAAATCATACAAATGATTTTTTTCTAAAGTTTTATGTTTCTATTATTAAAAAGTGATTATTATAAACAAAAATACATTATTTGAAAACAATTTTTGAAGAAAAGTTAATGAAAGAAATTACCTAGACGATTTGATAAATTTTAATTGATAAACAATACATAAACTAAATTTCAAAGAGAAATATTACATTCCCCCCCCCCCCCCCCCCCCCCTATTATTATTGTTGATTAATTGTGAACATTGAACTTGAAATCACCGCAGCTTGTGACGACGACATGCGCTTTGGCCTTACTGTCTACGTTTTGACAACGGCATTTTCATATAAAATGGCAATTACACAAAAAACAAAGCATCAAGAGCATATGCTATTTTCAATTTCTTTCTCATTAATTAAACATATAAGGATTAAGAAGGGATTCATTTCACTTTCCCAACAAAAGATAAATTAATTGATTTTAAGTTCACAAATAAGAAGTATATGACATGAATGCTGAAAATGAAACACCTTTCTTTTTTCGGTAAACAAAAACATCTTAGTATTTGAACCAGCCACCATATTATTTGGAGCCCACCAAAAAATATTACGAATATTAATGGAGACATTTTTTTAACACACAATTAATTGAGTTGTGTTATCTAGTCACTAACTAAATACAAAATTCTCTTATATTTTATTTGAACAGTGATCAATTTAACTTCATAATCAAATCTAATCAACATTTCTTTGTTATTTCCTATTTGAAAAGAAGGAAAAATATGAAGAGTCAGTACAATATATATAATGGGATTTAATTGAAATTAAGATTAAATTATAGATAAATAATTAATTTTGATTTCTTTCTAATTTGAAATTTAAAAAAAGTAGAATTATCATCAATTATAAAATCAAAACAACGACCTCCCTCTCTCAAGACGGCATGACCTCCATTCTCTCGATTACTTCGAGAATCTCGCCGCTTCAGCCCCGCCACGATCACCGACCACCGTATGCGTCTGTTCCCATCGTCTTCTCGTCTGCACAGTCCACCGCCCAGCACTACGTCCCGTTGGTTTGCAGGATCTTCGCGCCGACGCAGCAACCCCGACCTCCAGCAAGGACAGTGCGCAGCCAGTGTGCCTTCTCCCCGATGGCGACATCGCAAAACAAACGTGTTTCAAGTGAGGGTCCTCCTTCATGCACACCACAGAGCCGAGGTTCATTAATGGAGTGCGAAATGGTTGAACCGCTAGGTTGTGTTCTGTCTGCCATTGTAGAGAATTTATCAAATCAACATGAAAACGTATCCGGTGATGTTGTCGTCCACGGTGAGAAGTCGAACAAGGTGAGCAATTACGATCAACAAATTGGGCCATGGATGGTTATCTTTCAAATAATTTAGATTTTAAGTCACAATGTACATAGGGTGTTTTTTTGGATTAATGCAGTATCCAGATGTGATCGATGAGTTGAGATTCAAATAAATTTATGATTGTTTTATATTGAATGATATGATTATATGCATGGAGAATTTGCATAAATTAATTAATCATTTCATGCTTATATGACTGTTTTTTGATAGTATGGTATGCTTATATGCAGGAAGCATATTTATGCGTATATGTGTATATGAATGTATGCTGCCAGCATATTATATGGCATGCTTATATGCTAACCATCCTATTTTATTCTTAAATAAAATGCAGATGGCCTTATGCCCTTATATGAATGATGAAATAGCATAAATTAATTAGTTGGTATGCTTATATGAATGCATTATAATGTATGGTATGCGTATATTCTTCCTACATGATGGTCATTGAATGAATTAAAAAAGTAATTATAGGGTGATGCAGGCGCTGAAATCGAGGTCTGAATTAATGTGTATGGTAATTGTATATGCTGCATTTTAATCATGGAATGCTTATATGGGTGTTTTATAATGGCATTGTTTCCTTATATGCTCCCTGCATATTTTGTATTTATATGCTCATATGCTTCCTGCATATTATGTGGTATGCCTACATGCTTCCTGCATATTATTTTCTTATTTTTCATGCTGATGGGTTTATATGCTTATATGTGTGCTGAATTTGCATAAATTCACTAATTATATGCTTATATGAGTGGTTTATAATGAATGGTGTGCTTATGTTCTTCCTGCATGTGTAGAAAAGAATTTATATATATAATTCTACATGATGGTCATTGAATAAAAAAAGAAGCAACTAAAGGATGATGCAGGCGCTTAAATAATAGCTAAAATGGAATAAATAATTCTATTACCCATCGTTGTCATTTCCATGCAGTTGTTGTTAAGCTAAAATGGGTAGGATGATTAGCATGATTTCTAGCTGTTGTTGTATTTTTGGTGCTTGTGTTTGAGGTTTTATTTACATGATATTTAATAAGGATTTTTTCCTTTTGGTTACTGTGTTTCTTTCGGAATTATAGGCCATGTAACTGTCAGATGTTACTGAGGTTGGAAGTGAAGAGATGGAGCTTGGTGACGAGGTTTTGGACTCTAGTTTAATTTTGTGTAGTCATAATTCGCATGTTTGATTTGATCAATAATGGTAATTATTTTTTGTAATTAATCTTAAACATAGTTACCAGATTATGGTTGCCTTCAAGAAGACGAGATACCAAGAGTTGGAATGCGGTTTGCGCAGTTATAGATGGCTAATGACTTTTATGTTACCTACTCAAAGAAAGTAGGATTTGCAACTAAGATAAGGACGACAACATATGACAAGATCACAAAGATACCCGTTAACCAAGCTATCCACTGTAATCGCGACGGGTTCCGTGGGTCTCGTGTCAAAGCACCAACGCGGAAGAATACAATTTCAGCTGCTGGGTGCAAGGCAAGAATATATGTCAAGTTTGATAAAAACATGCAGGACTGTGTTTTGTTCAAGGTTGAGTTGAGGCACTCGCATCCATGTTCAGCGAGAAAGGCAGTGCACAACCATGAGTATAGGCAGCTGACCATGCATGCGAAGTGCGTGATCGAGGATAATGATGAGGCTGGGATTCGACCAAATAAGACATTCCTAACTTTGGCAAACGAGGCTGGGGGTCCGTCTAACATGGGATTCTCAGAAAAAGATTTAAGAAAATATATAACAGCAAGGCTCCAAACTAGCAATGTGAATGCGGATGTCAGGGAGATGATGAGCTATTTCATAAGAATGAAGGACATCAATCCGAACTTCTTTTACGCGGTGAAGTTGGATGAAGAGTGTAAATTTAGGAGTGCAGTATGGGTGGATGCAAGGTGTAGGACGTCGTATGAATACTACGGAGACGTCGTGTCAGTTGATAGCACCTACAGTACAAATAGGTATGAAGTAGTTAAGTTGGTGTTTTATCCCTTTTTTTTTAAACTCTATCCGATCATGATTGGAGTTTCTTATGTCTGGTTAGTTTTTCTGGTAGGCATGGATTACCATTTGTGTCGTTCGTTAGGGTCAACCACAATGGTAAGTCGACCCTCCTCGGTTATGCTTTGCTGGGGAATGAGGAAATTCCAAGTTATGAGTGGGTTTTCAGCAAATGGGTGAAGTGCATGGGAACTGCTCCACAATGTATCATAACCGATCAATGTCAATCCATTTTCTGTGCAATCAGAAATACATTACCTAACACACACCACCAGTGGTGCATCTAGCATATTACGAAGAAGTTACCGCACAAGCTTGGGGGTTACCACCGGTACAGAGATTTGTATGATGACCTCAATGACATTGTGTGGAACTCTCGGACTGAAGAGTCATTCGAGGATAACTAGTCTGAATTTATAGATGAGTACAACTTACATAACAACACATGGCTGTCAGGTTTGTTAGTGTACGATTACTTCACACGCTTTAATTGACAATTATTTGGTTTCTGGATTTTTTTATTTGTAGAAATAAGTTTGGTGTAAGGTTTCTTTATTTTTTGTAGATCTTTTTGATGACCGATGCATGTGGGTCCCCATATACTTCAAGGGTGAATTTTGGGCTGCCATGAGGAGTACGCAAAGGAATGAGAGCATGCACGCATTCTACGGTGGATTCTTACACAGTAAGACTAGCTTGGTTCAATTTGTTCACGAATATCACAATGTGCTTGGAATCAAAGAGCAGAGGGAATTGGAGGATGATGCTGCAGACTCGAGAGGGGTTATCCCTTGTGCAATGAGCTCGCCTATGGAGAGACAATTTCAGCAAGAGTATACTACCATCATGTTTAGGGATGTTCAAACTGAGTTCGTGAAGAAGGCTGATTGCAGAGTCTCTGTAGTTGCTGAACAGGGACCATTGGTGTGCACGAAGGTGGAAGAGGAGAAATTAGTCAACGATACTATTCTCTACGTTCCATACGATGTACACTTTGACCGTTCCTCACAGGAGGTTCATTGTGAGTGCAATCTTTTCGAGAGTTCAGGTGTGTTGTGCTATCACTGTCTTGCAATTTTTCATTCGTATAAAGTGTAGAAAGTACCTATCTGTTATGTTCTCCCTCGATGGAGCAAGAAAATCAAGCGCAAGCATACGTATGTCAAGAGTAGCCATGATGTCAGTCGGTCAGATGAGAGTCATGTTGCATTCAGGGGACTGTGTACACACTTTTATAATGTTGCTCAAGAGACCGTCGGTGACGATAACGAAATAGCATTGTTGCATGCTGCTATGGAAGAAACAAGGGCCAAGTTGGCTGTGCACCGTGCTAAGAAGATGTCTGAGAGCGTGTGAGAGACCCACACCAGCATTGGCTCACAGAGTTTGAACGTTGTCGGTGTCGTCGACATCAAAGGTCACCACAAAGGGCCGGCCAAAGAGTAAGAGGCTCGCTGCTACCCTGGAGAAGTCCTTCAAGAATTCTGCTCGGAGAAAAAACAAGAATTCATCCCCAGTACATGTTTGGCTTAATCTCGACCTTGCATGTTTATTTTGTATAGTACTATGCAAGAAGATAACTGTTGGATCTTTTTTTTTGTGTTTAGCAGGTGGTTCGTCCGGACGCATCTCAAGATGTAAACCTTGGTGCTGTTGTTGGCCGGAATGTGCCCGAACAAGCTGGTGGTTTAATGTCTTTGTTAAGCTCCTTCAACAAAAGTTAGAATAAGTTGGACAAGGTTGTGCTAGTGTTTATTTTTTCATCTCTGTGTTTATTGGGTTCATATTAGTTTTAAGGTTTGTAGGCAGCTATTGCAAAAGTCCATATGTGAGTAATTCCCATAATCCTTTTTTCTTTGGTGAGAATGAACTACTATACTCTATTAATTTCGTGTAGACTGAATGCATAATGATTATAGTTGATGGTTATTCTATAATTTATGAGTTAGGTTAATAAATTTGTACTCGATTGCTCCATGCTTTACTATATAGTTTTTTGGTGCGTAGCCGTTCGTTCTAGATAGTGACTACATGGTTTGTTTTTTCAACTGATGCGGATGTTCAATTATGTAAGGGATTGGATGTTCACTTTCACTTTCAACATGGATGGTTATTCGTGTGTGCTTGTATGTGCAATGATTGGTGGTTTTGTTTTAGTTAACTATCACGGTTTCACAAGGTTATTTTACACGATCATGTGGTACGTAGCTAGTCGTTTTAAAGGGTAATTATGTTGTTATTTTTACCAAGTTACACTGGATGTTCGTTATAGTATCAATTAGGATGTTTAGTTTATCAGTATTTGTGGATGGTTATTTATCGCCTACTGAAAGAACGAAACTCTCGTGCGATCTAGAATTTTCACAATTAAATTCGCGTTGTAAGTATAGCTTCTAGACCGACAAGAATTCCTTTCTTACAAAAGTTTGGTTGTCACTAGTAACAAAACTCAATAAAATTTATAACCGAAGTATTCAAACCTCGGGTCGTCTTCTCAAGGAATTGTAGGGAAGTGATCTTATTATTGGTTATGGAAAAGGAAAAATTTTGGGTTTTTGAAATAAGAAACAAGTAATTTAAATGACAAAGAAAATAAATTAATAATTAATAAAACTCTTGGCAAGGTATGAGAATTAGAAATCCTATCCTAGTTATCCTTATCAACGGTGATGAGAATTGGGTTTAATCCCACTGAGTTAACCCTTGCTTTTATATCCGCCTTTGTTTCGATCTATATTTTTTCAGTCGGGCGGTTTGGAAATTGTATTCTCACCAAGATGACCAAACGTCTTCCGAGACCCATTCAATTGAACTTGACACCAATCCTTGCACTTCAAATTGAAGCGTGGAGCCTTATTGAATCTTGCATACCAGCTCTGAGTGTGAACCATTTCCCTTTTACTCTTAAAGTCGCAGAGAGCTCTAAGCTGGCCATCTGTTTCAAGCAAACCATATTCAAGTGGAAAAGTAAAGATAAAAGCTAAAGATTTTACCCACTTGAAATTTGTATTGGGCGGTAATGGCCTTGGGACAGGTGTTTCCAGTGGTTTTACAAGCTCTACTCCCTTGTGTTCTACTGTGAATTCCTCCACTTCCTTGTAAACTTCTTCAAATTCAACCATGTCTTGATCAAAGTCCTCGATTTCTTCCTCATCATCACTTAAGTCATAAGTTGGAGGTTGAGAAAAATCTACCTCCACATCATCTTCGTATTCACTTGGGTAAGATTCTTCAGGCTCAAGGAGTTCAGTTGCGGATGCAAGTTGGTTACTGGGAGAGCTTGATTCATGATCATCAATGCTAAGGGAATCAGCTTCTTGGTCTGTTTCGCCCAATTCTTCACAAGGTATATGCCTTGGAGGTTGTGCACTATCTTCCTTAGCATCAATTTCAAGCTTCTCAGTGGAATCCTTTATAGTTCTCGATTCCCATGGAGGTTCAGCATCTCCTAAATCTTCAACCACTTCTTCTTCTGTAACTATTATGGCTTCCTCCACTTGTTCCAATACAAAGCCATGTTCCTCATTGTCCACCGAAGTTTCTAGTGTCTCTTTCATGCTACGCTCTTCTTTTGACTCTCCACATGTAGCCATGGGAATACTTTGAGTGCTCCGATGTTGGGAAGCTAATTTATTCACTACCTTGGTTAAGGCAGTTGTGAATTCCAATACATCCCTTTGCATCTTCGCTTGTCCTTGAAGAAAAACACGAAGGGTGTCATCCATTGGAGATTGGGGTGGATATGAGGGTTCAATGGTTGGGAGAGAGGGCTCATAATACGAAGGTAGTTCTTCTTGAATAGGATATGGAGATGGTGAATATTGAGGTGGTGGTTCTGGGGAGTAATCGGATTGGAGTTGGGGTGGATATGGGTTAGGGTCGTCTGGAGGTGTTTGGTTGTAGAAGGCTTGTGAGTATGGTGGTTCAAAGCTATGTTGAGGAGGTGGATCATAGGTATATGATGGGGGTCCACCATAACAATTGTCTTGGCATGCATTGTAAGATGGTCTTTGTCTGTGGTATTGTGAAAGGTGTTGCTGCCGGAAGGGTTGATCAGATCCTCGTGACTCCTTCCATCTCTGATTGTTTTGACCTTGACGCATGTTCCTGTTATAATTTCCATTCCTTGCAACAACATTGGAACCAAACTCAAAGCGGTAGGGGTGAGAGTTCATAGTAAATAATAAAAATTAAAAATAAAAAGAAATAAACAGGTAAAAGAAAATATTTACAATAACCAATAATAAGGCACACAGTTGCAATTCCCCGGCAACGGTACCATTTTGAAAGAACGAAACTCTCGCGCGATCTAGAATTTTCACAATTAAATTCGCGTTGTAAGTATAGCTTCTAGACCGACAATAATTCCTTTCTTACAAAAGTTTGGTTGTCACTAGTAACAAAACCCAATAAAATTTATAACCGAAGTATTCAAACCTCGGGTTGTCTTCTCAAGAAATTGCAGGGAAGTGATCTTATTATTGGTTATGGAAAAGGTAAAATTTTTTGTTTTTGAAATAAGAAACAAGTAATTTAAATGACAAAGGAAAATAAATTAATAATTAATAAAACTCTTGGCAAGGTATGAGAATTAGAAGTCCTATCCTAGTTATCCTTATCAACGGTGATGAGAATTGGGTTTTAATCCCACTGAATTAACCCTTGCTAAACAAAGGAAGGTCAATTGGACTAATCAATTTGATCCTCAGGTCCTAGTCAATTCCTAAGGAAAGACTAGAGTTATTGGAATTAAATTCAATTAGCAAAAATAACAATTATCAATCACGATGAGTTTGATAACTCAAGAGTCTCCAATTAATCAATTAAAGCCAAGAATGTAAAAGGCTAAATAAAAATCATAAATCTGAAATACCTCAATTGCATTAATAATAGAAAATCAATTTAAACATAAAGAGTTCATAAACTAAATTGATAAAATAAATAAAAGGAACATTGAACCTGTAATGAAGATAAGCAGTCCTAAAATTGAGAGAAATCCTAATCCTAATCCTAAGAGAGAGGAGAGAACCTCTCTCTCTAAGAACTACATCTAATCCTAAAATTATGTATATGAATGTATGATAAATTGTTCTACGTCTATCCCTTGATTCCTCCATTCTCTGACTTATATTCTGTGTTTCTGGTTTGGATTTGGGCCGAAAAAAGGGTCCAAAAATCGCTGGGGGCATTTTCTGCAGATTCTTGTACGTGGCGTCTGTCAAATTGCACTAAAGAAACGGTTGAGGGCCTTGAGCTGCATCATTATATTCTATTGTTTTGTTCAAACAAAATTTGATTATGTTTTTATTCATTATTTTTAACTCATGGTCCCAGCTACAAGAGTAGGATAAGTATACAATATTCACTTTTTTGTGTGCCTCAGTAAGCTAGAGAAATCTCACTATCCCGAGTTTAAAGTTGTAACAAGACAGGTGTCCTTAATTGCTAGGAGGTGAATCCATTTTCGCTAGTGTTTATTAGATATTCATTTTCACTCCGTTCATTTTGCTTTCTATGAATTTTCAGCACAATGTCCACTTTCTATTTTTTGTATTCATTCTTTCATTTGAAGCCTTTTTAGATTTAGGTTAACTCTTCTATCTTTCATCTTTGTTCCATACTATTAGACAACAACTTAGGGCCATCAATGAATCTCGTGCTCAGAAGAGAAAGGTAACCTTAACTGTGTCTTTTTTGCATTTTATCCTTTCTAAACATTCTTATTTATTATGTGATTCAATGGTTGGTCTTTATCATAGATATTGGGCATATTTAATTGGATGGTTACTTCAGTATGTAATTGGGCCATTGGTTTTGATAGATAATGTTAATACAGGAAAATTAGGAGAATTGATTTCAATGACCGTGAATGCTATTTTGATGTTATTATGTTGAAGGCTTCTTTGAAAACATTTGATGTGTTTTATTTTTCTTTTAGTTTTTATCTGGTTTGTGTTTATTTATAAAAAATTTTCATTCTAGATGCTCAAATCGGAGTACATCTGAACTGGATAGCTAATTTGTGATTTATTTATTCGAATGGCCTTTTCTGGATGAAAAAATTGATTTCTGGGGCTGCCAAGTTGATGCATTGTGTGAAAGTAGTTTACATTGATGATTGGTGTGGTTGTAATTGACGACTGTGCTGCTCCTCTTAGTTTATTAATAATTATTTGTAAGCCGTTTGGATGGTCGCTTTAGTAGAGTATTGGATGGTTGGTCTATCTGATAGATCTTGCACTTATTTATTTGGATCGTTACTTCAGTATGTGGTTGGACAGTTGGTCTTCATAGTTGATGCTCTGTTTACATGAATTAGTTTTTTATCTTAAGTAAAGATGGTTACTATAGGGACATTTGGAGGTTTGATCTTAATAAATCTTACGAAGCATATCAGATATTAGAAATAAGCTAGAATCTTCAATGCCAATAATTTCTTTTCGGCTTCGATAAATCAGTATTATCTTCTGATGCCATCTAGCTCCAATAATTAAGGTTACATCGATTGAAAGGTAAGATTGTGCTATTATTTATATTATTTGGCTGCAGGTCACCTGCTTCTTTTGTTAGAGGTAAAAACTTAGAATTCAGGGGGATTACTGCGTGAGTAATTTTTCACGGTGCTCCAACAAACCCATTTTTACACCGGCTGAACACAAAATCAGATGGGTAAAAAGGTATCCCATTGTTTACATGATTAAAAGAACATGTGTGATTATATTTTTTGACATCATTCTGATCCTAATTTTTTGCTCAACAGAAATTAGTCGAGACGTGATGCTCACCTTGCTATATTAACAACTTGTTTACCCACTTGGAACTACATAATAAGCACGCTAAGTTGGCTGAGATTGAGGCAATTGGATTTGATTTCTTGCGGCGGGTACCGCTGTGGCATGTGAAGCAGAGCATCATGCTCCAACTAGCTAGGGCCTATGACGTGGACTCAAACACTCTCAGGGTCGACGCGGGGGACATTTGCGTTACCACCGAACTGATCGGCAGTGTATTCAGCATACCTTCTCAAGGTTAGTCGAAGTTATGTAAGATGTAAAAATTCCTATGCGTTGTTTTTGTTTTTCCTTTGTTGACACTGACTGATTATTGTACAATGTCTCGTTAACGTAGGGGACCCAATCCCAGAACTGCAGAAAAAAATGCATCGCATTTGGCAATGAAGAGAGTGTTCTAAAAGAAAACTACAACACAATTGCGGGACTTTGTCTTTTCCTGTCCAATGGAGACCGAGCAACAGAGGATGACCTTTAGACGATACTTTATCCTGGTGGTTTTGAAGATGTTTCTTAGCCCCACAAGCCAGCAGACTATTTTCCCGTGACACCTCCCTCCAATATTGGATGTATCGAACCCAAGAAAATTCCACTGGCCGTATGAGATACTAAAGTGGTTTCAAGATGCAATAAGGAAATTCCAAGACCAGAACCGGAAAACATGCGGCGGGTGCATGTTCGTGTTGCTGGTGTCGCAAATAAATTTCCTAAATTTAAAAAACATGTACGTCTTAAGGTGTAAATCCTAATATTTAAGTTACTTGTGTATAGGTTCTGTACTTTCAGCGCTTAAAGCATGGTTTGTTACATGCATGTCA
Organism: Arachis ipaensis; assembly: GCF_059453495.1. NCBI lineage: Eukaryota > Viridiplantae > Streptophyta > Magnoliopsida > Fabales > Fabaceae > Arachis > Arachis ipaensis. Next base: position 32,632,193 of record NC_142442.1, read on the forward strand.
AGTAGCCGAGCCTTGGATTGATGAATGGACCGCTAATGAACTTGATAAGAAGGCCGAGCATGTTATCTCACAGGTTCAATCTCTAATAATCTCATTTTTATAATCAAATTGAATACAAATGCCATTGGAGGTTCACTTTGATTTTTTTCTAACTTTGTTGTCCCAGATTGAACAAATAGGGTTGCATCGTCGACAATGCAAGGAAGGCGAAAAAACAGAAGAAAGAGTCTAGTAGTAAAGCAGTAAACGAAAAAGGAAGGTATAAAAGGTCCCGCAAGGACTCTGACCAATCGCCGTCTACCCAGGGCAAGACTACATCTCAGGAAAGCTATAAGGATGCGGATAAGGTAATCTGCTTTCATTATGATAGAACGTGCGCTTATTTGAAATTGGATAGTTACTTATGTGATTAGATGGTTGGTCCTTATCATAGATATTGCACTTATTTAATTGGATGGTTACTTAAGTATGTAATCGGATGTTTGGTTTTGATAGATGATGTTTATACAGAAAAATTGGGAGAATTGATTTCAATGACCGTAAATGCTATTTACATATTATTATGTTGAAGGCTTCTTTGAATACATTTGATGTGTTTTATTTTTCTTAAGTTTTTATTGGATTTGTGTTTGTTAAGTAAACAAATGCATTTAAGATGCTCAAATTGGGTGATGATCTGAACTGGATAGCTAACTTATGATTTATTTATTCAGATGGCTTTTATGTACGAAAAAATTGTTTTCTGGGGCTGCCAAGTTGATGCATTGTGTGAAAATAGTTTACATTGATGATTGGTGTGGTTGTAATTGACGATTGTGCTACTCCACTTAGTACGTTAATAATTTTCCTAAGCCATTTGGATGGTCGCTTTAGTAGGCTATTGGATGGTTGGTCTTTATGATAACTCGTTCGCTTATTTAATTGGATCGTTACTTCAGTATGTGTTTGGATGGTTGGTCTTTATCATAGATCTTGGGTTTTTAAAATTGATTGTTATTTCAGTATATAATCGGATGGTTGGTTTTGATAGATGATGTTTAAACAGAAAAATTGGGAGAATTAATTTCAATGACCGTGAATGCTAGTTTGGAGTTATTATGTTGAAGGCTTCTTTGAATACAATTAATATGTTTTATTTCTCTTTGAGTTTTTATTTAGTTTGTGTTTGTTAAGTAAACAAATGCATTTAAGATGCTCAAATGGGGTTATAATCTAAATTGGATAGCTAATTTGTGATTCAATTGTGTTAGTATTTTGATGCATCCTCTTGTTATGTTGGTACATTCCACCTTGTCTGGTGTGCAATGTGCTGTGATGTGCATGTAATTGTTAATTCTTGGGTAATTCCAACAGTGTGGCAAGGTCGACGGTGGAAGAAAACAGCCACGCAAGGACTCTGAACAGGCGCCATCTATCAAGAGTTGGTCCAAACCTCAGCATAGAGATATCGATACGCAGAAGGTGAGCTCGGTTACTTAAAATTACTTGTGTTATTATCATGGGTGTTTATTTTATCATGCAAATGATGATATCTACGACGACAAGTTTGAGTATTTATGATGCAAATGACGATTTCTATTAATATCACCATAGGAATGCAGGCTTGGTACAAGGAGAAAGTTGCCTATCTGTAGAAGCCGATCTAGAAGCGGCACCAAAAAAGCAATTCCAAGAGAAAGTGTCCTAAGAAGCAAGGGTGCACCTTTGGTAGTCCCGGACTCTGATGATGAAGACGACATGCCGCTTGCTAGAAGGCATCGATTATTCCAACAACAGCCTCCACCATAGGATGTAAAACAAGCAGAGCCCGTGTTCAATGACGATCATGAAGGTGCTCAAGAAGAAAACCCTGACCACAAGGATGCATCTCCATATACACCGTTAGCGGCACATGTCCAGCTCACCGAGTATGATTTTGACCAGTAAGTTGTTTCTGGCTTACCTTGCTGTATATTTCTCTTCTTTATTTTTCTTAACCCGTATTGTGATTAGCCGTGGTGGTAAGCATAACTTGTCATTTTAGCTAACGTCATATTGCACTCGTTTGCAGCAAATTTGACATCTTAATCGTACAGTGTCTTGAATTTGAGCAAGTGCTGAATAATGTTGAACAGGGGCAGCAAACAAAGGCCATAATCATGCAGCCCTTACAAACAGTGTTGCCAAACAAATCAGGCTACCATACACCGAGTCCAGGGAGACCTAGCTTTTCACTCGGTTTAACTCAGCTTGAAAAGACTCCAACCTCATCCCCGATACATTCAATTCATCCAAGACTAAGAAATATAAAGAAGGGGGAGACTAAGGAGAAACAAATCAGAGCACGGATACTTAACTCGTCCTTGAACAAAGAGCAAGATTTGGCTTACTATGAAGGCCGGGAACATATGGTATCACAAAGGAAGGACTTATGGACCTTGAAAGCTCGTAGTTGGGTCAACAGCTGCGTAAGTATATGAACCTAATCATGCGTCTAAATTTCCTATCTTTCTAACGGTGTTTAGATTACACTTGCTGAATAAATTATGTAGATAATTCAATGGATATGCTACTCCTTCAACGACACCGAATCATCTAGATTCAAGCGAGATTTCTATTGCGTGTCCAAGCATATTGGTAATTACACTATACTAATTACAATGTGAAAAATATTTGGTAAGGATTCTTATTATGTGTGGGTTTGCAGGAATCAGTCACAAGAAAAGATAATCTGGCATCATTTATTGACGGTGCAAGACCAATTTATGATGGTCTTAGTCCAAAATTTGGTGAGAAAACTAGGTTCTTTGACAAACTCGAAGCTGCAAAGAGAAAATGGGTGAGTTGTAATCTTTTAAAAAAAATATGAACTTACAATATATTATACGGCGTGTAAAATGTTGTACATCATTGGTCTCTTTTTCCGGTTTATGTTGCATGAGTTGTGTGTAATTATTTTGTTACTAGCGATAGCTCCACTCTGCCTTATTATGTTCAAAGTAAACTTGGAAACATCTCCCTTGATGCTGTATGTGTTATTTAACATGGACAAGGATAGTCCGTTTGACTGTTAGGGATTGCTGTTTTGTTTTGAAATATTTATATCCTGTCTGAACTAGGTCCTATTTTATGCGTGTCGTTTGTTTATATACCAATATTTGTATAAGTGGCCTAAAGCGGGCTTTGGAATCCAACATTAAGTCCATGGTTAAATTTGGAACGGATGGTCACTGTTACCAACTATTGATATGGTTGTTTTTATTTGCATATTTTGCTCTTCGGGTTTGCCATGTTATTACGTTGATTGAATCTACTATACTTTGCTGTTAGAAATGGGTTAGGTGAGTCTCCTAGACTCAGTAAATAGTTGTTATAGGCTTCCTGTGTCATCTAGACCGTTAATTTTTTTTCTTTTTCTAAGAAATATATCGTGACTGTCATCTGATTTGAGGATGTTCTGGTTCTTGCATGGTCGAGGGAGATCAATAATTTTTTTTTCCTTTTTTTAAGAGACAAACTCATTCCTATGTACTGTTTGCTGCAGTGGTTAATTCATAATTGTTGGAGGGGTCATTGGTGGGTATATGCATTTGAGGTGAATGCGAAGCGCCTAGTGATAATCAACAGTTTGCATTCTGCACCAGAAGATGATGAAAGGGATAAACTCGATGCATATGTGGTAAGCTACTATACTTCTTTTATACAATATACAACTATAGTTTCTAATTCAATAGCATGTTGTTCGACTATGTTCGTTTCATGATTTTCAGGGGAGACTGTTTGAGGACATGGCAAGCATTGTAATTCCTGCATTCGTCCGGACTACATACGGCCCATCTCGTTCTTACACCAGGGTTCCAAAGCAACCGAACAAGTGAGATGAAATTATAACTCAACTTGAGGCTTTTTAGTTTTCTTTCCATCATGGGGCATACCATATTAAAACTTCTCATCCTGATTGCAAAAGTATGTTATTTGCCTGTAGCTTTGACTGTGGCATGTGCGTTATTAAGTTCATGGAAAGTTGGACCGAAGATCGTGCTCTTGATGAATGGGACGAGGTTTATTCAATAAACTTTTGGGCATATATCACTTGTCAATTTGAACAAATATCACTGTAACAATTCTTACTACTAACTCGCCTGGTAAATCTATTTACAGGATTCACTCAGATCATACAGGATGGAGTTGATGCTAGACATTATCTGTGGGCTACATAATGCATTGGTTCACCAGGTTCTTTCATTATTGAAGGACAAGGTTAAACCTGTTCGGTGCAATCAACCACGAAACAAGAAAAGGAAAGTTAGATCACCATTCACTGCACCTAGCACAAAGTCATTGATTGAACGTGCGGAAGGATTACTGAAGGGGGTGATGCGCAAAGGGAGGAAGAAGTAGCTTACTAGGTTTAGCTACAGTGAATTTAATTACCATATTATACTTATTTTACTTTCTGCTTATATTCATTGGGATTTATTTATGTTACATTAGAAGGACTTGTTTCCAGGAGAAATTCTTTGGTTACATTAAAAGGATTTATTAGTTATGCAACATTAAAAGGATTTATATTATTTTCAGCTTAGATTCCTGGATTTATCCATCTTGTTTAGTAAAGTAACCATCTTTGCGCATATTGAACCGAACATCTGTTTTGTTATGTGTTATCACAAGTTGTGTCTTGTGTATTTCAGATTTGACTTGAATATGTTAAGTTATGACGTAGGGAATCACTGGTGTTGAGACAAGATGCAGTGATTCCTTTGGAATGCACGCTACAGATAGTATATGTTGAGGTAGGCGATAAATAACCATCCACAGATACTGATAAACTAAACATCCTAATTGATACTATAACGAACATCCAGTGTAAGTTGGTAAAAATAATAACATAATTACCCTTTAAAACGACCAGCTACGTACCACATAACCGTGTAAAATAACTTTGTGAAGCCGTGATAGTTAACTAAAATAAAACCACCAATCATTGCACATACAGGCACCCACGGATAACCATCCATGTTGAAAGTGAAAGTGAACATTCGATCCCTTACATAATTGAACATCCGCATCAGTTAAAAAAACAAACCGTGTAGTCACTATCTAGAACAAACGGCTACGCACCAGAAAACTATATAGTAAAGCATGGAGCAATCGAGTACAAAATTATTAACCTAACTCGTAAATTACAGAATAACCATCAACTATAATCATTATGCATTCTGTCTAAACGAAATTAATAGAGTATAATGGTTCATTCTCACCAAAGAAAAAAGGATTCTGGGAATTACTCACATATGGACTTTTGCAACAGCTGCCTACAAATCTTAAAACTAATACGAACCCAATAAACACAGAGATGAAAAAATAAACACTAGCACAACCTTGTCCAACTTATTCTAACTTTTGTGGAAAGAGCTTAACAAAGACATGAAACCACCGGCTTGTTCGGGCACATTCCAGCCAACAACAGAAACCAAATAATTGTCAATTAAAGCGCGTGAAGTAATCGTACACTAACAGACCTGACAGTCATGTGTTTTATGTAAGTTGTACTCCTATAAATTCAGACCAGTTATCCTCGAATGACTCCTCAGTCCAAGAGTTCCACACAATGTCATTGAGGTCATCATACAAATCTCTGTACCAGCGGTAACCCCCAAGCTTGGGCGGTAACTTCTTCGTAATATGCCAAATGCACCACCAGTAGTGTGTGTCAGGTAATGTATATCTTATTGCACGGAAAATGGATCGACATTGATCGGTTATGATACACTGTGAAGCAGTTTCGATGCACTTCACCCATTGGCTGAAAATCCACTCATAACTTGGAATTTCCTCATTCCCCAGCAAAGCATAGCCGAGGATGATCGACTTACCATGGTGGTTGACCCCAACGAACGACACAAACAGTAATCCATGCCTACCAGAAAAACCAACCAGACTTACGAAACTCCAATCACGATCGGATAGAGTTTAAAAAAATAAGGGATAAAACACCAACTTAACTACTTTATACCTGTTTGTACTGTAGTTGCTATCAACTGCCACGACGTCTCCGTAGTATTCATACGACGCCCTACACCTTGCATCCACCCATACTGCACTCCTAAATTTACACTCCTCATCCAACTTTACCGCGTAAAAGAAGTTCGGATTGATGTCCTTCATTCTTATGAAGTAGCTCATCATCTCCCTGACATCCGCATTCACATTGCTAGTTCGGAGCCTTACTGTTATATAGTTTCTTAAATCCTTTTTTGAGAATCCCAGGTTAGACGGGCCCTCAACCTCGTTTGCTAAAGCTAGGAATGTCTTAATTGGTCAAATCCCAGCCTCATCATTATCCTCGATCACGCACTTCGCATGCATGGTCAGCTACCTATACTCATGGTTGTGCACTGCTTTTCTCGCTGAACATGGGTACAAGTGCCTCATCTCAACCTTGAACAAAACCCAGTCCTACATGTCTTTATCAAACTTGACATATATCATTGCCTTGCACCCAGCAACTGAAATCGTATTCTTCCGCGTTGGTGCTGAGACACGAGACCCACGGAACCCGTTGCGATTACAGTGGATAGCTTGGTTAACGGGTATCTTTGTGATCTTGTCATATGTTGTCGTCCTTATCTTAGTTGCAAATCCTACTTTCTTTGCGTAGGTAACCTAAAAGTCATTAGCCATCTGTAACTGCGCAAACCGCATTCCAACTCTTGGTATCTCGTCTTCTTGAAGTCAACCATGATCTGGTAACTACGTTTAAGATTAATTACAAAAAAATAATTACCATTACTGATCAAATCAAACATGTGAATTATGACTACACAAAATTAAACTAGAGTCCAAAACCTCGTCACCAAGCTCCATCTCTTCACTTCCAACCTTAGTAACATCCGACAGTTGCATGGCCTATAATTCCGAAAGAAACACAGTAACCGAAAGGAAAAAAATCCTTATTAAATATCATGTAAATAAAACCTCAAACACAAGCACCAAAAATACAACAACAGCTAGAAATCATGCTAATCATCCTAGCCATTTTAGCTTAACAACAACTGCATGGAAATGACAACGATGGGTAATAGAATTATTTATTCTATTTTAGCTATTATTTAAGCGCCTACATCACCTTTTAGTTGCTTCTTTTTTCATTCAATGACCATCATGTAGAATTATATACATAAATTCTTTTCTACACATGCAAGAAGAACATAAGCACATCGTTCATTATAAACCACTCATATAAGCATATAATTAGTGAATTTATGCAAATTCAGCACACATATAAGCATATAAACCCATCAGCATGAAAAATAAGAAAATAATATACAGAAAGCATATGAGCATATAAATACAAAATATGCATGGAGCATATAAGGAAACAATGCCATTATAAAACACTCATATAAGCATTCCATGATTAACATGCAGCATATACAATTACCATACACATTAATTCAGACCTCAATTTCAGCGCCTGCATCACCCTATAGTTGCTTTCTTAATTCATTCAATGACCATCATGTAGGAAGAATATACGCATACCATACATTATAATGCATTCATATAAGCATACCAACTAATTAATTTATGTTATTTCATCATTCATATAAGGACATAAGGCCATCTGTATTTTATTTAAGAATAAAATAGGATGGTTAGCATATAAGCATGCCATATAATATGCAGGCGGCATACATTCATATACACATATATGCATAAAATATGCTTCCTGCATATAAGGATACCATACCATTAAAAAACAGTCATATAAGCATGAAATGATTAATTAATTTATGCAAATTCTCCATGCATATAATCACACCATTCAATATAAAACAATCACAAACTTATTTGAATCTCAACTCATCGATCACATCTGGATACTGCATTAATCCAAAAAACACCCCATCTACATTGTGACTTAAAATCTAAATTATTTGAAAAATAACCATCCATGGCCCAATTTGTTGATCGTAATTGCTCACCTTGTTTGACTTCTCACCGTGGACGACGACAACACTGGATACGTTTTCATGTTGATTTGATAAATTTTCTACAACGGCAGATGGAACACAACCTAGAGGTTCAACTATTTCGCACTCCATTAATGAACCTCGGCTCAGTGGTGTGCATGAAGGAGGACCCTCACTTGAAACACGTTCGTCTTGCGATGTCGCCATTGGGAAGAAGGCACACCGACTACGCACTGTCCTTGCTGGAGGTCCGGGTTGCTGCATCGGCGCGAAGATCCTACAAACCAACGGGACGTAGTGCTGGGCGCTGTATTGTGTGGACGAGAGGGCGGTGGGAACAGACGCAGACGGTAGTCGGTGATCGTGGCGGGGCTGAAGCAGCGAGATTCTCGGAGTAATCGAGAGAATGGAGGTCATGCTGTCTTGAGAGAGGGAGGTCGTTGTTTTGATTCTATAACTAACGGTAATCCTAATTTTTTCAAATTTCAAATTAGAAAGAAATCAAAATTAATTATTTACCCATAATTTAATCTTAATTTCAATTAAACCCCCATTGTATGCATTGTGCAATAAGGGTATTGGCTCCTTATACTTTTCCTATGCTACCGTAGTGAACGTTATTTTTTCATTTGCTAAAATGACGTAACTATATATAAAAGACGTGTGTTACCTTTGTTTCTAATTTCCTGTAAACCTATACAGCTTTTACGGTATGTGCAGAAATTACAGATTGTATCAAATCAAGATATTAGTATTTAATTATATTGAGTTCATTGGAGCATAATGATAATGATTAATTTGTTAGATTTTTTTAGTATGACACGACCATTTTTTTACATACGGACCACCCAGTTGGATTTCTTGGATTTTTTTAACATTGGTAAAAGAAACTTTTTGTAGTGAAAAAACAATAAATATTAAAAATTAGTCATACAAATTTTTTGCCTGCATGCATTTAGTTATTGAAAAAATTTTAAGAAATAATTAAAAAGTTAAACCCATTATTAAAAATATTTTAGTTAACAATACTGGATTTAACTTTTTAATTATTAATTGAACTTTTTTCAAAAGAATAATAACGTTAAAACAAAACCTTTCATTTCTTCTCTCATAATGTAAAAAGATACATATGACTAATGTAAAAAGATATGTACTTACAAAAACTGGCTATGACATCCACCAAATTAATCATCAGCATTATTTATTTATTTTGCAATTTCAACATAATTAAGAATCAATATTTTGACACAATTTGCAATATCTGCAGATGCCGCAGAATAGGGGTGGTCGTCCTGCGCTTGCTCCAAATACCGGGTGGCCCTTCCTGCCAAGATACAAAGTAAAGTGTACTAAAATGTTAGTTCATCTATTTTATGGGTTAATAGTTAAATTCATTCTTAAATTTTTTTAATTAAATTAGTCATTCAAAGATTACGAATTAATCATATTTGTCCTTCAACGATTCCATTAACAATATTCGTAAACAATTGAAGATATAAAACATTAATTGACAATATACATAAGACTTAACATGTCTAATTAAATGTTGACTAAATATATTCATAAAAATTTATTAATTTAGTCCCTTTTTTCCAATTACATAAATTATACTCCTAATAAATTATATTCCTCGACTAAATTGATAAATTTTCATAAACATATTTGGTGAGTGTCCACTTGGACATATTAGATATCATGTATGCTATCGGTTAATGGTCTACGTTATCAGTCGTTGACAAAAATTATTAATGAAGTCACTGAAGGACAAATATGATTAATTCGTAATATTTGAAAGATCAATTTGATTGAAAAATTCTTTTAGGGACAAATTTAAAGAATGTCCTATTTTTTAGGAATTAATTTAACTATTAACTCTCTATTTTATAGTAGGTTGACGGATAGAGGAGTTAGCCCGCTTAACTTTTTTAGGAAAAAAATAAAATTAGCTAAAATTAATAAAAAATAATAATTTTAAAAAATCAAATATAAATAAAAATAGATGAATTATTATGTATTTTTTATTTTTTTTATTTTTAGTTTCAATAAAATTGTTTAAAATAATATCTGTCAATAGAATTATTTTTATTTTAAAAAATAAGTTTTATAATTTGAGCATATATATATATATATATATATATATATATATGAAAGTGTAAAATAAAATAAATCAAGCTAATACTAAAAAAAAGAATAAAAAGAAAAAAGTGCGTATAGAAATTATAATTGTTAATTTTGATAACACTAATCAATCTTTTATTTAAAAGAAAAAAAACCTTTGGCTCGCGCAAGTCGGCCGCCTCGCCTTATTAAAATTCATGGGGTTTGGCGGTGCAGGCTTGCCAGATTTTTTTATTTAATGAGTTTGAAATTCTAGTCCAGCCCGCCTTTTTTGGCGGGTTCGGCCATTTTGCCACGGTTAGAGTCTAATTAGGATTAATTAGATTAATTAGCATCAATTACAATTATTTAGTATATTTGTATATTTATTGTAGGATATTATGCTTTTATTATTTTGATTCTTCTAGCATCTATATATATCCTTATAAATTGTATCATTGAAAATATACTCAATAATATACAACACTTTCTTCAAATTATTCTCTTGTGCTAACATAGTATCAACAGCATAGGTTGTTTGTTTCTATGAAAATTAGTTCATAGCCATTCATATTTCCTCATCTGGCAGCGTTTTTTGTACCTGTTTTCGACACTTTCCAAATACTGTCCTTTGTCAGTGACCACACCATCATCTTTGTTTCATCGTTTTAAGTCCAACAAATCCAACCACATCGTTGGAAACGGCCTGACACACCACCGTAACCTCACTGCCCGCTTTCATTGTTTTTCTCCTTCCAGACACATCCAGTACCGTTGATCAACATCCACGAACAACGGTCCAAAATTGCCACACGTGTTAAGGACTTGCGCTTTCCACCGACCCGCGTGTCGCCCTGGCCTGACCCATTTGATTGACACGTGTGCCAGCTCCCGCCGAGTCAATGTTTACGTATCTTCTTCCTCCGCTCAAGCATCGCCATGTGTCTTCATCTGCTGACATCGTTGCCAACGTGGTTGCTGACGAGGCGAATAGTGGGACCTTCTCTAAGGATTTTTTTTTTCTCTTTTTCGTCTTTGTATATGCTATTATGGGAAAATCGAATGTTTTTTAAGCCTATTTTTGTGATCCTTAATGGCTCCAACTGTAACACCCTAATTTTTAGCATTTCATGATTGCACTAAAAGTTCAGGCATTACCTACCTCTACTCCTTTAATTCCATACTATGTTTATTTAATATTGAGTATTCGCGAATACAAACCGAATTTTTACTTATGAAATCAAAAAGTCTTTATTTTAAACCACTTAATCACATAATTATATCCACATAATATTAAATACATAATATTCAAAATTTCAAAAATAGAAATCCTACCCCTTTAATTACCAAAATATCAAACGACGGGGAAAAAAGAAAATCTAAGACTAAACCAAATACAGAAAATGAAAACATATATACATAAAACTCTGTAGTTCGGTCACGGCTTTGCGCCAAAGATTCCTAAACCTGTCACTGAAAAAGAAAATCTGTAGGGGGTGAGAACATCGTCCTCGCAGGTTCTCAGTAGAGGAGGGAATACCATCAAAGTAAAGAAATACTTGCAAATAGAAAGAACCCTATTATAAACACAGTTTCTTTTTAAAAGTAATACTTTGGAAAAATTTTATGAAAAATCTTACTTCAAAAAGGTCATAAAGAAAATTCCTTTAATTTACAAATCCGTAAGGTGAATAATTTAAAGAAATGAAAATGGCCAAAGACATGCCTAAGAACTTTCTATCCATTAACTTACATCGCTCATCCCTATCCATCCAATACATAAACTAGAGAATCAGGGCAATACCAAGTCTAATCTACCTCAATCTCCATCACCACATCAGGAACAACCCTCAGTGTCACCACTACCAGCATGAGGGATCTCTCAGTTTTCAAACACAGACAAAATAATACAAAAAATACACAAAAAGAGAGTACAGATAGAGCAATTAGATCAAATAGCAGATAGATGCAATTATTCAATTAGGCAAACCAAGTATAAGATGCACACCCAAACAATACACATAAATGCAAATGATGCATGTCTGTCTTATGGCTAATGAGCTTATCTGTCGGTTATACAGCCAAACTTCACATGTCCGATAGCGAACCCTGGATAGTCCCAACATGCACGCATCTGCCAAGAGAAATTTTACATCTTCAAGGAGGAACGTCTGGAAAGGTATAAGTGACTGGTCTTGCAATGAAGGGTCAACAAAGTTTTCACCACATCCCGGAACAAGCGGAATCACTCCATTGCATCTACCCAGGCAAGTGTATTTGAAACTCAGATCAAATATCATTATCAAGTTACTACATCCCAAAATAAGTGGAATCACTCCACTACATCTATCCAGGCATGTATATCTCAATCAGAATCAATTTCATTATAATTTCACCTTCAATCTCATTTCAATTCATCCTCAATAATAATTAAAATCAATCATCATCATCTTTTATTATCATAATCATCCTCAATCATAATCTCTCGCATATATCTTAACTTAATCAGGTTCTCATCATAAGCTTCATATTAATCTCATTTCTCATCATCATCCATATAATCTCAACTCAAAATCCTTATCCTCAACAAACTCATCAATAACTCCACTAAAACTCTACTCTGCACCCATTATCATTTCCCGGGTAAATCTTGGGCCGTTAAATATGGCTTGCGAGTATGAGGTCTCTAATACGACACCCTAAACTCGATGTCAATGTTGTATACTAACTCAAATAGAACATAATCATTCATAGCCAACAACAATCTATCTCAAACATGGCATACCCCCCATTCCCAATAACACTTCTCAAATCCTTTTTCTTTTGAGATCAATACCCCTCAAACCTCTTCCATGTTCAAAGCCTAAACCATATCCATTCTTCCTAACACCCAAAACAACTCATTAAACCCCCATTATTTGTCTTAACTGTCACATGACTTTTCTCCAAATTACCCATTATACAATTTATCATCATATTCCTTAGAATAACTTTCTTTCTCTCAACTCATATGTTTAATTCCATTAAAACCTCAAATTTACTCTCGTATTCCCAAACTCTTGAATTTATAATTTAATTTATCCTTTTTAAAAATTTTAGCTAGTAAATCAAATCTCTTTTCGTTGATATTAAGAATCAAATGGGTAAAATCACAATTTACAAAATCATAAAAATCCGATTTTCTTTAAAATCTTTAAAAGTATTCAAGACATATATTTTTTATAACTTAATCAAACCAAACCCATTTTTAAAACCATAACCAAAACTTTCAAAACTCTTTAAATTCTTAAAAAAATTTTGGCAGAACCTTCCTTAAAAACCAGAGTTTACCACCCTTCATGGGTCCCCTCAATTCAATCTCAACCCAACAAAATCAGCATTTCAAATCAACATTTTCAAGTTCGTCATTCAGAACCAATCATTATCAATTTTAATAAAAAAATCAAAATCAACATATTCAATCATTTTCACCAGAAATTCAAGAATCAACCCCGAAAAGTCATTTACATCACAGGCATTCATTCATTTGCATTAATTCACTAAACTCATCAGGTATTCAAATGCTAAATATTTTAATTTTAAAATAGTTTCCTAGCTCGAGGAATCAATATATCCCACAACGATTTTAACACAGTAAACCCTCTATTATTGTTAATTCTCAACAGCGGCAACAACCTCGATGATCTCCAAGCAATTGCAATGATTACAACAACAACGTATCTATCGTAAATTTAGATTTAATGTGAAAAGTGAGGTTAAGAGAAACTAGAATAAATTATTGTGGCGAAAAGAGGTAAAACAAATTCGATCTTACCACGAGGGATAGCTAAGAACGCTACGGCAGCCATAAGCATCGCATGCAACAACGTTACACAATCCTACGACATCAAGTACCTCAATTTCTTTAATAATCTAAAATCGAACACTAACTGCAAAGGTCCAAAATTAAAATACACTTACTGTGATAACAAAACGAAGCAGTAGCAACTCCGAACCGACCCGGCAGCAGCTCCGACAACTACCTCAAGACTCAAGCAACAGCGATAACCGGAAGCTCTGGTGACGGTGACTGTAACAACTATGCAGTGATGATAATATTCCAGAAATTCAAAAGAATGGAGACTAGAAGTAAGAACACTCTTCTCGACAGTGGATCCCGGCGATAGTAGTGCCATTTTTCGGCGACAGCAGCACAATTTTTCGGTGACAGAGGCTCGATGATGCATCTCCAGCAGCAGCGACAGAGCGTGGGGTGGCGGTGGCTGAACTCGACAACGATGGCGATGCCACTCGCAGTGATGACAGCGACAAGGCTCGGCAACGGTGACACGAACAACTTCGTCTCCTTCCTCGTGTTGCATCGTCTCTCTCTCTCTCTCTCTCTTCGTGTTCGACGGTGTTCGGGCTCCTCGGCAGCAGTTTCAACACACCGTGACGACAACGATGGCCAGGCTCTCCTCTAGCGGCAGCGACACAATCTTGACCTCTGTGGCGCGGTTCTCTCTCATGGCGTCTCCTCTCTCTTCGGCCCTTGCTCGACGAAGTCCTTCTCTTTCCCACTTCTCTTTGACGGCGACGGCAGCTCCCAACCCCGCCAACACTGTCCTCTTCCTCTCCTCCCTCTCTTCCCCCTTCCTCGAGCTGTGTGTGTGTGTGTTTGTGTGTGTGCGTGCGTGCGTGCGTGCGTGCGTGCGTGCGTGCGTGCGTGCGTGCGTGCGTGTGTGTGTGTGTTGTGAGAGGTGGTGTTGGTGGCTGGGGGTTTTAGGTTTAGAGAGTGTGTGTAATAGATTTAGGGTTAGATGCAAATTAAGATTTTGTTTAGTTAGGGTTAGGGTTTCAATTTAAGAATTTTGGATTAATTAAGTATAGAGTATTAATTTTAAATCTAATTTAATCTCTTAAAATTACTTTGAGAATACTATTATTTATCCATTTTACTAATTGACTTTCAATCAAGTACTCTAATTTAAAATATAAGATAATATCATTAATTTTTTTTATTCATAAAACTTAAAGTATTAATTTCAAAAATATCAATTATTTAAATCAAATCATATAAAATTTTTATTATCTTACAACTACTAAGCTTTATAATTTAAATATAGAAAATTATTCAATAATTATAAAATTAGATAAAAATTCTAATTTTAAATCGTTCGAACCTCATTATTTTCAAATTTCTAAAACTTTAAATTGTAAATAGAAAAATAATTAATAATTGTAAAGTTAGATAAAACCTTAATTTATTTCAAATTCAATTTATCAAAACTTGCTTTAATTATCTTTAATAAAATAATTTCTAAAATCAAAGTCTCTAATGAATAAATAAATTGAAATTAGCTCATAATAAGATTTTTTCAAAAATTATGGGTCTTACACCAACTATGCTCATTGGGTTGAAACTGCGAGAGGATTTCTTAAAGGGCATAAATTATGGCGCTATGTGACTGGTGATATTGTTTGCCTTGTTAAGCCCACTATGATTGAAAAATTAAAAGATGGGACTTCCAAATCCAAGGTGGATGCTGATAAAGATATTGCAGAGAAATTAAAAAGTTGGGATAGTAAAAATCACCAAATTATCACTTGGTTCTACAACACTTCTACTCCAGCCATTTATTTACAGTTTGGACATTTTAAAACTGCTAAAGAGGTATGTGATCATTTGGCAAAATGTTACACTATTTCTAATCTTTTCCATCAGTACCAACTACTAAAGGAGCTTCACAGCCTTAAGCAAGAATGTGGACAAGTGATTTTTTATTTTCTTGCTTAGATAGAAATTATTTGGGATCAATTGACCTCTTGTGAACACGTCTGATGCTAAGGCATATGAGGATTATTGCAACTGAACACGTCTAATACAGTTATTGATGGCATTTACTGATGACTATGAGCCAGTTAGAGCTTCTCTTTTTCATCAGAATCCCTAGTCTATTCTTGAATATGTCCTTCCTCGTCTTAACCCTGAAGAAACACGCCTAAGGTTGACTCGCTCTAAGAGTGAAATCATCTTTGTAACTATAGACAGGAAAGGTAAATTTTGCTGAAACTATAACCATTCTGGTCACTTACTCCTAGAATGTCCCTTTACTAAATGTCAAAAATGCAAGCAGAAAGGACACGTTAGCTCTAATTTTCCAAAAATGTTTTGCCATTATTGCAAGCTCTCGAGACACTTGATTACTACCTGCCCTACTCACCTGCCACGTCCTGATCAGACCAAGTATCATTCTCATCCCAACTTCTCCAAGAATGTGTCTGCTTCTGCTACTGCTGCTGTTGCTAATGAATCTACCAGCTCTGCTTCTCTCAACCCATCTTTTGCCTTTCCATCCGCCATTGAGTCTTTTCTTAAGCAACTTATCTCCTTTTCTAGTAATATTCCTGCTGTTCTTTTCTCATCTTTCTCTACTACTACAACTACACATTCTGTCAACACTGCTGATGGTTCCCGCTTAAATGTGACACATAAGGGTTTTATTTCTTAGTTAAATCTTAATTTTTCCAATACTTATTTTATTCCCAAGTTAAACTTTAATCTTATCTCTGCTGGTCAACTTGTTGATCTTGGTTTTAATGTCAATTTTTCTATTTTTGGTTGTCGTTGAAAAGGATCATCGAACGGGACAGATCATAGGGACTGGATGTAAGGTCGGAAGATTGTTTGAGGTTGAGAATCTTCATGTTCCTTCAATGTCGAATCTATGCTATCGCTTCTCCATCTATATTTCACTTGTTGCATCACCGTCTTGCCCATAACTCCTTAGAAAAATGGTGTCCTCTTATGTCTAAGGGCGTTCTAGGTCAAGTTAATAATGCGTCTTTTGATTGTATTTCTTGTCAAACTACAAAAACAACCAACTTTATCTTTTCATCATAATTCATCTCTTACTTGTTCTCCTTTGATCTTATCCACTCTGATATTTGGAGCCCCGCTCCCACAGCCTCTTTGGGAGAGGCTCGATACTTGCAGTATTCATTGATGATTATTCACGTTTACTAGAGTTCATTTGATGACTAATCGCCATGAGTTGCCTCAAATTTATATTAACTTTGCCACTATGATTAAAATTCAATTTTCCAAGGTTATTAAAGTCTTTCGACGTGATAATGCTATGAAATATCATGACTCTAAACTTTTACATTTTGTTGCTGCATAGGATACTTTGTCTTGAGTTTTTTTGTCGTAGTACATCTCAACAAAATGGAAGAGCTAAACACAAACACCGTCACATTCTTGATTCGGTTCGTTCGATGCGTGTTTCTTCTTCGTGTCCTGAGTCTACTTGGGGGTGAAGCTGTTCTCAATGCTGTCCATGTTATTAATAGACTTTCTTTTTTTGTTCTCGGTAATATTACTCCCTTTGAGCATCTTTATCATACCTCTCTAGATTACAGCTCTCTTCGAGTTTTTGGTTGTGCCTGTTTTGTTCTTCTTCAGCCTCATGAACATAATAAACTTGAACATCGGGCTCACATGTGTTGTTTCCTTGGTTATGGCACTAAACACATGTGTTATCATTGTTGGGATCCTATCTCTTGACGCATTTATATATCTCATCATGATGTATTCTAGGAGCATCACATGTTCTCTAACTTCTCCTCATTCAATTCCCTCTATCTAGTCACATTTTTTTACTAATTCCAATGTTGATATTTTTTCTAATGATGATAATATAGGTTTTGTATCAAGTTAACCTCTCAAGCCTCCCACTCTTCTGCCTTCTCCATCTCCCGATGATTCTAGATTGGATGGTGATCTTACTTCTGTTGTCATGCCTCCTCCTTTCACTCGATCCTCTAGAGTAAAAAGTTCACCTCCTCATCTTCTTGATTATCATTATTTTTCTACTATTCTTCATCAGCATGAACCTAAGTCTTTCAGAGAAGCCTCCATAAATCCAAATTGGCAGCAAGCAATGCAGGAAGAAATCCAGGCACTAGAAAAAGTGCACACTTGGAACTTGATTGATCCTTCTTCTGATAAAAAATTATGGGTAGTAGATGGGTGTACAAGATCAAGACTCGCTCTGATGGTTCTATTGATCATTATAAGGTGCGCTTGGTTGCTCAAGGATGTACACAAGAGTATAGTATTGATTATAAGGAGACTTTTGCTTGTATTGATTGTCTCACATCTGTTCGAGCACTTCTTACAATTGCTGAGGTCAAAAAATGGTCTCTCAGTCAGATGAATGTGAAGAACGCATTTCTAAATGGGGATTTAAAAAAAAAGTCTATATAAAACTACCCCCGAGATATCCTTGTCCTTCTAGAAAAGTTTGTCTTCTTCGTAAGATACTTTATGGTCTTAAGCAAGCTCCTCGTGAATGGTTTGAAAAGTTTAGCACCACTATATGCAATCTCGGTTTCACTTGCAGCTCTCATGAGAATGCTCTCTTTATTCATAAAAGTGAATGTGAGGTTGTTTTCTCTACTTTTGTATGTTGATGACATGATCATTACTGGAGATGATGTTCATGATATCACTGATCTTATAAAGCATCCCTTCACCACACTTTTGAGATGAAAGATCTTGATTCTCTCTGTTATTTTCTTACTCAAGCCAGTATTACAGATAGTCACACTGAGTCTACTCCTCTTGAGCCTAATGTCCAGTTTACTCCTATGGATGGCATTGTTTTAGATAATCCTACTCTTTATCTATCGATAGTTAGTGGGAGGTTTAGTCTATTTAACTGTCACGTGATCAGACATCACCTATCATGTTCATGTTGTTAGCCAATTTTTGTCAGCTCCTCATACTACTCATTATGTGGCAGTTCTTCGCATCTTCGCTACATCAAAGGAATTCTATTTCATGACCTTCATTTTTCTGCCCATTCATCTTTAACCCTTCAAACATACTCAGATGTTGATTGGGCTGGTGATCCCACGGATCGTCGTTCTACAACTGGTTATTATTTGTTTCTTGGTGACTCTCTTATTTTCTGGTGAGCCAAGAAGCAAACGTTCACTGTTCAATCAAATACCGAAGTTGAATATTATGCTATCGTTGACACCACTGTTGAGGTTGTCTTGATTTATTGGATCCTCGAAGACTTGGGTGCCACTTAGTCATCCCCAACTAACGTTTATTGTGATAACCGTAGTGCCATTCAGATTGCCCATAATGATATTTTTCATGAGCACACCAAATATATTGATATTGATTGTCACTTTTTCTGGCAACATCTCCTTATTGATGCTGTTCATCTTGTATTTGTTGGGACTCTAGATCATACTGGTGATATCTTCACGAAGACTCATCATCTTCCTCATTTTTGGACTCTAGTGTTGAAACTCAAGATAGTTATCCTTAGCTCCCACTTGAGTTTGAGGAGGGATGTTAGAGTATAATTAGAATCAATTAGATCAATTAGCATCAATTATAATTATTTAGCATATCTATATATTTATTGTAAGGATATTACGCTCTTATTATTTTGATTCTTCTAGCATCTCTATATACCCTTATATAATGTATCATTGAAAATATACTCAATAATACAATATACTTTCTTTAGATTATTCTCTTGTTCCAATAGCCACTCTTATTGCAAGAACTGCCCAAGTCTATGGGAACAAAGGTAACACATGTCATCTTCCACAAACAGCGACATCCCTTCAGCACATGATGGAAAAAATAACATTCCACTTCCATCGTCTCCTTTCTCTACAAAGGTTTTCATCTCCCCTTTCTCTTTGCAAACATGAAGATCTACTTGTTTAAAAGGGTTGTTGCCACCATCAATTTTGTATGGCAGCGGCTTATCTACTTTTTTTTTCTTTCTCTTTTTCTTCCTTTTCCATAATCTTCTCTTTCCTTTCTCTTTTTTTTCTCCATATTTCCTTTCACCTTCTTCCTGTCTTTCCTTTGTCGTCCCCCTCTGTCTTTTTCCTTTAAGCTCCCTCCCCTTTCCACCTCTTTTATACCTTTTTTATTTATCTCTTTTTCTCTCATTTTTCTCTTTCTTCTTCTATTTTATCCTTTTTGTTTTTATTGTATCTTTAGTTTGTTTGATTATCTGATTTTATTATTTAATAATCTTTTGTGGTGTATTTTCCTTTTTTTTTTTTGGGTCTTTTGTCTTTTTTTTTTCTTTATGGATGATTTGGGTAGAGTGATACAGATGTATTAAATCTAGAAGAAAGATAAATTGAGATTTGTCTTTTGTTTATGGAAATAATTTGAAATTAGAGAGGAATTTAGATTTAAGTTGAGAAGAAGAACGAATATTTCAGCATATTGCAACACTTTTGTGTAGATTTAAAAATAATAGATACTTAGATTCGTCTTTGTTTATACCAATTAAAATTCATTGGAATTGAATATTGTGTTTACTTTCTGTTTATAGTTTAACATAAAAAATATCTAATCTTTTTTTTAGATTTAAATTTAATTTGTCTCTATTATTTGTAAGTGCCACATGTCTATTTCTATGAATAAAATGTTTTATTCTGTTAAAAAAAAACATAAAAATAGCATATAAATTTTTAAGATAAATACAAAAATTAAAAATAATTTATGTGTTATTTAAATCACATTTTTGTAGTATATTATTCATTAAATTTTTTGGGTCACATTTCATCCTAGCCTCTTCCCCTTTTTTATAGTGACAGATTATAAAAATTTTAACAATAGAGATAAATATATATAACATGATAATAATTTTTATAACTATGATTATTCTTCAAATTACTAATTAAAAAAATAAAATTATAATTTAAAATAATAACATATAATTTAAATTTATTTTTTTGAATTTCATATTTTAAAAAGATTGAATGATCTTTTTATTGTAAATATAATCAAATGTCTCTCTTTCTATATATGCAACTAAATAATTATTTAAAAATTTATTTCCCATACAATTACAAAGTCAATTCTTTATGATATTCGTAGTAGGAAAAGTTTTCCAATTGATGCAGTTGCTAAGAAAAAATTGAAGCTAACTCCAAAAAAAACACCAATGGATACAAAATATGCTTTCAAGTCTCAACCAATTTTTAAAAAAGAACATCAATTTCATTTAGGTTGGAGAATTGATTATTAAAACATACATCTAATATGAAGTTTTCAAATTGACTATCAAGTGCCAAAAGTTTATTGGAAGAAAACTGCAATGCATAGAATTGAGTTAACTGGATCAACTTTTTCTTATAAAAAATTAAAAGCGAGTCTCTTAAATGTAAGCAAGCTATACAAAGAAGCAACTCAGTATTTATATACCTTTATTAAACGATTATTGATCTCTTGAAGCTGTCTATGAACTACTTAATAGAATATCTCAACTTGAAAATATGATGCAAATTTGATATCTTTTGAATTTTGCGTTTTGATCTTCCTTCCATGTATTACAAATATATCATGCATAGTTGGAATACTAATAATGTGTGTGTCACAAAACAAAGAGACTTCATCTAGTAAAATAGACCAACCATATCTCCTATATTTTGCAATTGCTGCTTAAATACTTTAATCAATGTCATAGCATTTATAATATTTGATAATTCCTTTGTGATGCTTGAGATAACTCATTAGTAACTCTCGATAAATTTTTCATCAAGTGCAAGTTGAAATTGAATTTAAAAGATTGAAAGACATTGAATTTAAAAAATTATATGTTTTCAATATAGTGACTCCAATACTAATTTTAGAGACAAAGCATTGGTATTAGAAACATGAGCAAATAACTTGTCCTTCTTTGTTTTGATACCTTAAACAAACTAACACTTGCTCCTTAGTTGGAAATGTCATGGACTTCATCAATCAAAACAATAAATAATTCATTTCTAAGATCATCAACAACAATAACTTTTGTTGTTTCACTTGGAGTAGCTCTTATAATATATATATATATATTTAAATGAGAGCGCTACTACTTTAAGATTTTCATGAGCATTTTTGAAAGCATGACCAATTTTTTCATTATATTGTGCGAGAAAATTCAGAAGTTTCAAAAAAATTTTCTTGATTAACAGAATTATCTGATTCATTATTACCATGAAAGGCCAATCCTTATCACAAGAGAAATCTAATACAATCAATTGTTGCTTTCAAGTGAATTTGATAAAAAAAAAAAAAAATTTAACTCGCTCAAATAATTTTTCTTTTTCAACAACAACACTAATATGTTGCTTCGGCTTCATAAGTGCTTCACATTTTTCCAGCTCGATTATGAGTACTATCATGAAACTTAATAGTTAATACGAGTTTGTAGTCTCTTATTCCTTAACCAATTTAAAAAGTTATTGGTTATGAAAGCATCACCATATTCAGCCTTAAGGTTTCATAAGGTAACAATAAAGACACAAAAAATAACTTCTTCTTTTGTTATAGTTTATTCTAACCACTTTTCACAGTAATAAAATCAATTAGGATTAAATCTACAAAAAGAAAATTCAGAATCAATTTGTAAAAAATTATGATTCCTTAGCTTAAAAAGACCTTTTTGTAAATATATACATTTAACTTTATCTCTCTTTCATTCAAATAATAACTTGAAATCTTTGGTTTCATTAAAGATTTGCCACAAGGCTCTCTACTTAAAATTTTAAAAATCTCTTTTACTAAAGAGGTCGATAAATTGTTTTGAGATCCAAACTCTAATGATAATGTTCTTTTAAAATATTTCTCCATCATTGAAAAAATAAATTTATATTAATTTTTATTAAAAATTTAATTGATTAATAAATATAATATTATTATTGAAATATAATTTATACTTCTATACAATTCTAAAAGTATAATATAAATACAAAACATACAACAAACAAATCAAGGAAAATAAAAACACTAATAACATTTTATTGTAAAGTAATTAACCAAGCAATAAAGAAAAATAGACAATAATACAATAACAAAGAATTTCAGAGTGTAGATGTATTAGATGGTATAATGTGCTTATCACACTACTATATTTATGATAGTAAGTAGAAGTTAGAAATTAGCTTTTAACTGTTAACTTAACCATAATTAAAAGGTCATTATGCTTAACCAGAGTTAGTTAATAGGAGTAGTTAACATATTATAAATAATGCAATATGCAACTTGTATCTTTTGAGACTCTTCATTCTACTTGTGCAAGTTAATCTTTGCTCTCATTGATCCTTTTATTTTTTCCTGCCTTTCTTCTCTCACCGTCTTCCCATTACAGCAATCTCCGCATTGCTTTGTTCAAGCTTTTGTCAAGATGCTGCAATGAGGAACCAAGGTGCAACCCACTAATAAATAACAGTACAATACTTGTTTGTAATATTGCTAGCTACAATTAAAAAGATAAAAAATTGTTATTTTTTTAATATTGATAAAAAAATGTTATATTAGGTTATTCGATTTTAAGTGAGTTTTATTCTAATGTGGGAAGTTTTTTTTTTGCTTTTCAAAAGACAAACGTCTGTTTAAAATTTTTTTAATCAATTTACAAAAAGATCTGATAGTGTATGTGAATCCACAATAGCCAATATAAATGAACATGTAAACTATACTAATTAGAGGGATAGTTGTTAAGTAATTATACCTAATTAGCAATTACTAATTATGTTTAGCTAACCATATATATACCCTAATTGTAGTTGTACACAATAGTTTGATTCAATAACATTCCAATAACAGATTCATGGTAGTAGCTATGGTTGATGTGATTTGGGTCAGGAACCTGCTAACTGAGTTGCAATGTCCTTTAACAGCTACTTTCTAGTTTTTTTTGTAACAATCAAGGTGGTGTGTTACTAGCTACTAATCCAATCCCTCACTTTAAATCCAAGCATTTTGAGTTGGACCTCCATTTCGATCGAAATTATGTAGATAAGGACACAATCCGAGCCAATCATATCTCAGAGCCAATCATATCTTAGGGCTCTGCTCACATTGCTGATGTACTAACCAAGACCGTTCCTACTAATTATGCTTAGCTAATCATATATATACCCTAACTATAATTATACACAGTAGATTGATTCAATAACATTTCAAACTCTTCTCTCTCTCTAAATTTTTTGCATTTTTTTCTCTCTGAAACACTACATTAGATTCAAGATCTGATACCTTTCAATACCATTGATGTTTTTATTAAAAAAAATAATTTTTTAAATTTTAAAAATTATTAAAATACAAAACAGTAGACCCGTTTTGTTTTTATATTCTTTTAAATTATTAAATAAAAAACGGCATTGCCATTTTGATTTTTTATTTTTTTAATTTTAAAAATAGAAAACAGCATCTCCGTTTTGTTATTTTAATGAATTTAAAAAATTAAAATTACAATACTCCACAGTTTAGTACAAACACACATAATAGATTATTTTAGGGATAACACTAATTTTACCCCAATATTAAAAAAAAATTCCTAAGACAAAATTATATCAAATAAATCAATATAAATTTTTATATATTAACAATCACCGTCACAAATTCAAAATCAAATTCTTAAAAAAATATATAATGTTTTAAATTATAAAAAAATTAAATTATCAAAAATTTATTATTAATTAAGATAAATCAAATTCATGAAACAAAATAAAGGCAAAGAGTAGCAGATAGCAAAAAATAGCAGGGATTCAAGAATAAGGGAGTAACCAAATAGGCTAGTGAGCTGGTGGCAACATAGAGTAGCCACGCAGAGAAAATTATAATAGAATAAAATTACATTAATATCTTATATTACGTAAAAGATAAGTTTGTAATTTGTTAACTTTCTATCAATTTTCTTTGAATAGTTGAGAGAAAAATTTTGACATAGGCTCCATATCATTTTTTTTCTCTTCCATTTAATTTTTCTTCCCATTCAATCAAAGGAAAATTTATTTTTCCATTCATTTTTCTTCTCTACATTTTTTTTTTCCTTTTAAATTCCTTTGATTCATAGTATTAATAAATTCGTTTTTGTCTTTGTGTGTCTTCTTTTTTCTTCGACTCTCTTCTACTTTTGCTACTATCTCCTTCCTTTTTTGTATCTTCCATCCTCAACTTCAACTTCTCCTCACCTTCTGCTTCTCCTCTTTCACTACCTCTCTTTGTTACTGTCCACAAATTTATGTGGTGTTCTATGACATTTCTAGCTCCGATCATCAAGATATGCTTTGTCTCACTTTTACTATAGATTTATTGTTCTCTATTTTTTATTTGATTTTTTTATTTAAAAATATATTGATAATTGTTAATTTGTGAAATTTTTAGTTGCTGTTTAGTATTTTATTATTGATTTTTTATGAAAGTGGATGATGATAAATTGGTGGTAATGGTAGCAATGGTAAAAGTGACCATGAATGAGTTTTTAAGTTTCCGATCATTTAAATTTAGTAGGAAACTCACATGTAGTGATTTTTATATAAAGTTAATATTCAAGAATTATTAAATAATTTAATATTAAATCATATCAAACGATTTTTAACTATAAATTTGATAACTATATGTGTCTTTATCTTAATTTTATTAGAGTTTTGTTGTGCCTTATTTAACATTTTGCCAAATACAATACATAGAATTTAATAATTTAACTATATTTTTTAGACTTTAATTTTGATGTATTGATAAGTCATGCAATCACATCCATTCTTTTTTATGATCATTCATGCGGTTAATTTGAAAGATAATTATTTTTACGGATGTGACATTATATAATTAAATACGCGTATAAAATTATTTTATATTGTTAGTGCATCAAAATTAAATTTTATTTTTATAGTATAAACTATTAAATATTATAAAAAAATTTAGATCGTTTACCGAAATAATTTAAAAAATATAAACAATAAATAAAATTAAAAACGTGATAAAAGTAATAAAATATATTACTTTATAGTAGCAAACAAATGTTATATCTGACAATTAATTTATACATTTGATACAAATTTTTAAAAGGTACGAATTAAAAACAAAACAAAATTTAATCACTAAATCTCGTTTATTCATTTTTACTCTTTTTATAATTAAAAAAAAGCACAATAATTCAGAGGATATTTTGGTATTCTTTATCCCAAAAATATCTTCGGTAGGGTACCGTTAAGACGTTACCAACAACCCTCTTCACATTTATTGTTTGTTGAGCGTCGTGAAGCATTTTTTACTAATAGTAATACTCTGTTTTGCAATTTATTTACACGCCACACAACAATAACTCCTTCGTATTATTAATTAATAAATAATAACAATTTTTTTTCTTTTTAAAACGGTAACAGATAAGAAAAATAAGAAAAATATAAAACAGTAAATCAAATCCAGATAAAAGAAAACAGTAAACTATTTTTTTTTATAACGCGGCACCGTAAGAAATATACTAAACTTATTTTCTATTACAAACATATTGTGTTATGAATATTACAAATTTCCAACCTAGCCAAAAAAAGATTTATTTATTTTACACACACATCACGCACTAAAAAACAAATAATAAAAATTAAATAAATCGAAAAGAAAGAAAAAAAAAAAAGTGAAAAAGGGAAACGAAGGTTTCAGCTTCATGACTTTGACTTTTCTCCTATTCTTTCCTTTCATGGTTCGCCTTCATCATTCATCATCATCAGCATCATAATCGTTTTCTTCTTGATTCATCGTTTTCTTCTTCATTTTCAGCCACCTTTGTTCTTTCTTCAGCTCAAAATCGCTCTTTCACTCTTCACACTCTTAACCCTCGCGTTTATCCCTTGCAAACCCAATTCCCCCCCCCCCCCCCCCCCAATTTGCTTAATCAATCTTCATATCTAAGGTAAGAAGCTAAGAAACCCTTTTCCTCTTTTACAATCATTCAATGCCTTTTTCCCTCTTGTTGTGATGAACCCTTTACCTTGTTTTTTCGTCCTAGGGTAGAGACAGAAAGAACCTAAAATTTGAAAGGAAAAGACAAAAAAAAACGTTTTATTTCTCATTTATTTGTGATCAAACCCAAAATTAGGATTTTGAGGAAGGATCGGACATAAAGAAGGTGTAGTGAGGATTAGGGTTTGTTTGTTTTTGTGGCAAAGATGGAATCTTTGGATGCCACCATTTCTTCTAATTCACCATCTTCAATATTATCATCTTCTAGTGGTGTGAATAATAATGATAATATTAGTAGTGTAAGTAATGATAACAATGTTAATAGTAATAGTAATGGTGGAACTGTGACATGGTATGGTGTGAGGCTACCATCTGTTAGCCCTTTACGTTCCCCACTTTCCTTTCTCTTGGATTACTCTGGCATTCTAAGATCAAGCCATGATTCTGAGAGTTTGGTTGTGAACAATGGTGTTACGGGTCTAGAATTGCGGTCTGAGCCTCGGATTCAGTCACCTGATGATGCTGGTGGTGTTGCTTCTGGGACACCCTGCAACAACGGTGCTGCTGGGGAGGTTGCAATAAGGATCATTGGTGCTGGAGAGCATGATCACAATGTGGGGTTAGGTTCGTCTATTCCCTCATCCTCAAGGAGTCAGATTGGAGAAGCGGGGTATGATGGTTGTGATGAGATGATTGGTGATAGAGGGGGAATTGATGATGATGCCGAGGGTCATCGCAATGGAGTTCCGGTCAGCGAGAGGGTGCCTCTGGTGTCTCCAGCTTCTTCTTCGTCTTTGGCTGGTGGTAGTGGGCAGGCTGATGGTGATGTGGGGAATGGTGTAGATAGTAACAATAGGGATTCCTCAAACTACCAGAGATATGACATTCAGCGGATTGCAAAGTGGATTGAGCAGATTCTTCCTTTCTCACTCTTGTTACTGGTTGTTTTCATCCGTCAGCATTTGCAAGGTAGCGCATTACTTCTGTTCTATTGAATTGGTTGTAAAAGCTCCTCTTAGGATACTCCACTACATTCTCGGCATTGTTTGTTGCTATTGTTTACATCCATTGCTGATACATAGTTTAGTATGTATTGGAATTTGATGATGTGGCTTGAACTAATTCAGTTGGGTTGTGATTTTTCTCTTGTGAATTATAATGCTCTGAATAGTTTTCCATTCATATGACTTGGTGTCTGTTGTGTTTATAGCCCTAGGTTGTTTCTTTATTCTAAAGGAATGTGGTGGATGGAATGATAACGGTAGAACAGAGTAAGTAGTATTGGCTAACATCTATACTTCCATATTAAATTTGGTCTTGCTACAGCACTAAATGTTTTCTGTTAATCTAAGCAATGATAGGGAGGAAGGGGCTATAGTATGCACAAATAATTTTGAGGAACATGTAGGTTGCACTTTTGTTGTTTACTGTTTTCTCCAATAGGAGTTTCCCACCTTGCAGGCATGGATCTAGTACTAACTAATGATGAGGAAGATTTATAAAACAAATATGAGGAAAGGAAAAAAATATCCTTCCTACAATTCGTACAATGAGTCCGTTACTGTTACTGCATTTTGCATTCTGGTTCTTGAATGGCTAATATGATATTTGTCCTCCTTTGCTCTGGGTTTTACTTGAGACACTTGTTGTGATTTAATTATTTATAATATCTGTTCAATACAAAGTAAACTTTCTTTCTGTAACTGATACAAAATATCAATTTCAGGGTCCACCTCAAATTTTTTTTTGTAAATTAACAATATTAATGTTTGCTAGTCGCCTAGTCCACATCCATATAAAGCAACTGTGAACATTTTTTGGGTCTCAGTCATTTCAGGATGCCTATTTACATATTAAATAATACAAGTATATCAAAATAACTGTAAAATAGCTGTGTGGATGATTGCACCTGGGTTGTGCCTGCCTTCCTGCAGGTGCAGGGTGAGATCTGTTGCTGCACCTTTGACCAGATTTTGCTGCTTTGCTAAGTGCGAGAGATGTAAAAATATATTTTTGTAGAACTAACTGAGCAATGATGTTGATGAGATTTGTTTCTTTAGTGATTATATGAACACCTTGCTAAGCTTTATGTCTTCCTTGTGAGTTGCGGTTGTTCCTTTTCTTTGTATTGTCATGAGTAGGTGCATCATTTATGATTAACTGCTTCTCACATATAGTTTTATTTTCAGCGTCGTTTGAAGTTTTAAATTGTTATTAATTCGTGATAACCATTTTTGGGAACTTTCAGGTTTCTTTGTCACAATTTGGATATCAGCTGTGATGTTCAAGTCAAATGAAATTGTTAAGAAGCAGACAGCTTTAAAGGTGAAAACTCAGAATTTTATTTATCATCCAAAATTTCCATGTCTAAACCTAGTTCATAGTTCCTATTTTGTAAACCTCCCTCCCCTTTTACCCTAAATATAAATAAATAAATAAATGAGAGGCTTAATACATGCTTTATTATGCAGGGGGATAGGAAAGTGTCAGTTCTTGTTGGTATATCTATTGCCTTCATGCTTCATGTGATGTTCATTTATTGGTGGTATCGAAATGATGATCTTTTATACCCACTGGTGTTGGTTCCCCCAAAAGCAAATCCTTTCTGGCATGCAATATTCATCATCTTAGTTAATGGTATGAACTTGTTCTTTGTATGCAGTTTTCAGTCATTACGTTGCTACAGTGAATTTGTGTAGAACTTTTATTTGCTCTAGTATATTATAAAAATGTCCTTATCACAGGATGCCTGACCGATATATGCAAGGGTTTCATTAAGTTTCAGTGTAATTTGGCAGCTGATTGATTGATCAATAATGCCGAAATTATGCCTTCAGTTTTTTTCATAATTTTTGTTTTAAAAGCTTGTCACATGAAAATGGGTACAACACAACGGATTCTTTATATTTGATTATTCGGTAGGATAGTAATTTAACTAAATTTGTCTCAGCATAAAGTTTTATTTTCTATTTTATTGTACTTCATCTACATTCAAGATGTATTTTATTCCTTTTTTGTGTGTTCGGATCAAGTTTTGTTTGTGTGATATCCATTGTCATTTCCCAATCACTCATGTAATCCTCATCCTAGCATACTAAAGTTAAAAAGGGAAAGTTAACTGAAATTGTGTTGTAGATCTGGAGTTTCTGTAAGTAGAAGTGATCTTAAGATCTCAGCTATCAAATTTCTATGTCCACTAATCTATAGCTATTGAAATAGTTGAAGTGTTTGAATATAATGTTCTGTTAAATGTACAGGGAATCATCCTCTTCATAGAGGAATTACAGAAATAGAAATAACTAGAAAATGGGAAAGAAGGGAAAAATACTAGCCTAAAATAAAGGAAAGATTTCTAATCATAAAATTCCTAAAATTAAGCTAAACCAAAAAAGGAAAAGATTTATAACTAATTCTATTTACATAAAAGATTCATGAAAGGAATTAGGAATCAGATTTTGATTTGATCTAGTCAACACTCCGCCTCAAGCTGGCTTGAAGATATCCTTCATTGACAGCTTGCTTATTATGCTATCAAAGGTCTTTTTGGGTAATCCTTTAGTTAGAACATCTGCTAATTGTTCTGTGGTTGGAACATATGAGATGCAAATCTGTCCTCTCTCAATCTTTTTCCTGATAAAATGCTTGTCAACTTCAACATGTTCAGTTCTATCATGCAGCACTGGATTATAAGAAATAGAAATTGCAGATTTGTTGTCACAATACAACCTCATTGGTGGAGAAATGAGAACTTTTAGTTCTTGTTCTACCCATAGTGCTTCACATATTCCATGAGCCACTGCTCTAAACTTAGCTTCTGCACTACTTCGTGCCACAACACTCTTTTTTACTCCTCTAACTAACTAGGTTTCCGCCAACAAAAGTACAATACCCAGATGTTGACCTTCTATCCATGACATTCCCAGCCCAATCCGCATCTGTATAGGCTTCTATGTGAAGATTTCCATACTTTTTGTAGAGTAACCCTTTCCCAGGCGACCCTTCCAAGTACCTTAGGATTCTAAAGACAGCATCCATGTGTTCTCGACCAGGTAAATGCATAAACTGGCTTACCATGCTCACAGCAAAGGCTATATCTAGGCGTGTATGGGATAAATAGGTTAGCCTCCCTACCAACCGCTGATATCCCCTTTTGTCCATTACATTTTCTGGTTTAGCTGGCTTCAATTTTAAGTTAGGCTCTATAGGTGTTTCAGCAGCTTTACGACCAAGTAATCCCGTCTCTTTTAAAAGATCTAGGATGTACTTTCGTTGGTTCATAAAAATGCCTTCCTTAGACCTTGCAAATTCAATTCCAAGGAAGTATTTTAATGACCCAAGTTCTTTGATTTCAAATGCTTTGGCAAGCTTCTCCTTCAAGTCTTTTAGCTCCAAAAAATCATCACATGTCAGAATAATGTCATCCACATATACAATTAAGATGGCAGTTTTATTAGCTGCTGAATGTTTATAGAAAAGTGTATGGTCAGCTTGGCTTTGAGTATAACTGAGTCCCTTCACCACCATTCCAAGTCATTCAAACCAAGCTCTTTGAGATTGTTTCAATCTATAGAGAGATTTCTTTAGTTTGCACACTTTATTCCTCCCTAGTTCAGCCTCAAATCCAGGTGGAAGTTTCATGAACACCTCTTCCTCTAGCTCCCCATTCAGGAAAGCATTCTTTACATCCAATTGATGTAAAGGCCAATTGTAATTCACAGCAAGAGATAAGAGAATCCGCACAGAGTTGAGTTTAGCAACTGGAGCAAAAGTCTCTCGATAGTCTACTCCATAGGTTTGTGTAAATCCCCTAGCTACTAACCTTAGCCTTATACCTCTCTATGCTTCCATCAGCATTGCATTTGATGGTGAAAACCCACTTGCAGCCAACTAATTTTGTATTCTGTGGCAGATCTACAATCTCCCAAGTTTCATTCTTCTTGAGTGCATGCCACTCTTCCATCACTGCTAATTTTTAGTTGGGATCATCTAGTGCTTCCTCTATGTTCCTAGGCTCAAACAGATTTGTAATTTTTGAAGTAAAAGCTCGATGTTTTTGAGAGAGATTTTGGTAAGAGACATAATTGGAAATAGGATGGTTGGTGCTGGTTTTGAGTACCTTTTTGGTGCAGGTTCTGGTTTCTTTCCTAAGGGCTATTGGTAAGTTATTATTAGAATTGACAATTTCAGATTTACCTGGAAGTTCCTGAAGTACTATAGTTGGGCCGTCTTCCGGGTTTTCAGATTGGGTTGGTACAGAGATGATGGGCTGGTCTCTAGTCTTCTTAGGATATTTCCGAACATAATATCGAAGCTCCTTTTCTGATTGTGGTATTTCTTTTCCTGTTTGGGTTCCAACTAATTCTGACACAATTTCAGAATTGGTTTTCCACATCTTGTTTTTGCAATTGTTTCATAATTTACTTGATCAGTGAAAGTTGTATCCTCAATATGTAAGGTAGGAGTGAGTAAAGGTTCATGCAAAAAATTTTCTTCACTTAGGCTCTCCCCCTTAAGAGAATTTTTCTAAAAAAAGGTTTCATGTTCCAAAAAAGTAACATCCATGCTTACATGAAATTTCTTGGTGTGTGGATTGAAACATTTATAATTCTTTTGACTTGGGGAATAGCAATAAAAATGCATTTTTCTGCCCTTGGATCAAGTTTACTTCGATATAAAGGTGTATGCAAAAACACAGTGCAACTAAATACTTTTAAAGGCAAGTCAGAATGCAACCTACATGCTGGAACATTCTTTTTGAAATTATCCAACAATGTGCAGTAATTTAACACGTGTGGGCATTCGATTTATGAGATAAGCTGCTGATAAGACAGCATCTCCCCATAAATACTTTGGAACATTACCCTCGAACATAATGGCACGTGCTACTTCAAGAAGATGTTCATTCTTCCTTTCAGCAATGCCATTTTGTTGGGGTGTATTGAGGCATGTAGATTGATGTTGAATACCTTTCTTTTGAAGAAATTCACCAAGATTTTTATTAAAGTATTCAGTGCCATTATCACTTCTTAATATTGAAATTTTTGTCAAATTGTGTTTCTATCATTGTTGAAAAATATTGAAAAATTTTAGAAACCTCAGATTTTTTATTCATAAGATAGATCCAATATAGTCATGTGTGGTCATCGATAAAAGTTACAAACCATTTTTTTCCAAATTGAGTTGTTATTTTCGATGGACCCCATACATCACTATGAATCAAGTGGAAAGGTGTAGATGCATGATAAGGTTGAGAGTAATAAGGAACTCTATGACTTTTTGAACGAATACAACTTTCACATTTAAGTAAGGAAGAATCAATATTCTTAAACAAATTTGGAAACAAATGTTTGAGATATGCAAAACTAGGGTGTCCTAGTCTATTGTACCAGAGCATTATTTGGTCCTTTATAGGCATAGAACTTATACCACTAAATCTTTGAGTTATTTTATCCTCCGAAATATCTTCAAAATGATAAAGTCCATCCATCATCTTAGCACTACCATCATCTTTCCTGAGGTCCGGTCCTGAAAAATACCGTGAGTGTCAAAGAATGTCACAGCACAATTGGAATCCTTGCAGATTTTACTAATATAGAGAAGATTACAAATAAGCTTTGGTACATGTAGGACATTTCTTAGGTCAATGTTTTTGGACAATTTAATTGTACTTTTTCTAGCAATAGATGAAAAACTACCATCAGCAACTCTAATTTTCTTATTTCCATAATAAGTTTTAAATAAATGAGAGAGGCTGGTCATATGGTCCCCTTTGCAGTTAAGGGACATAGGAATACTAAAATTACCTGTTTGAGCTAAAGAACCACTAGGAATACTAGACACAGAACTGGAATTAAACAGCTTTATGAGCTGCTCAACCTGTTTCTTACTCAAGGATGATTTTTCAGCCTCATGAACAGTTGGAGTAGATCGTATTTGGGACCAGGTTTGCTGCCTTTAAGATGTGCTGGTTTTCCATGAATCTTCTAGCAGGTTTTTCGGGTGTGCTGAGGTTTATTGCAGTGGTCACCAAAGATTGGAGGGGTGCTTTTGATTTGATGAACTTTTAAGTGGAGTAGGTGCCACTAAGAGTGCATTAGACTCCAAAGAAATCTGTTCTGTCTTGCCTTTTCCCATCATCATAGCTCTACGAGTTTCCTCTCTTCTAACTTCAGCAAATACTTCTCCAATTGAGGGTAGGATTGCTCTTCCAATAATTCTTCCACGAACTTCATCTAGCTCCACGTTGAGGCTTGCAAGAAATTGGAATATCCTCCCTTCTTCCACTGTTTGTTGGTGTTTTGCATCAGCGGCTAAATTCCACTTGTAGTTATTGAAGTGGTCAAGATACTGCCACACCTGCTTTAATGTGTGGAAATATTTGGTGACATTGTCACTTCCTTGTTGAATTTCTCTAGCTTTTAGAGTAAGTTCATAAATCTGGGATTTATTCCCAAGATCAAAATACATCTCCTTGACACTATCCCATAATTCTTTGGCAGTGGTATAGTACATGTAGTTACTACTAATATCCTCCTCCATTGAGTTCACCAGCCATGTCATCACCATGGAATTTTCGGTATCCCACACATTATATTGTGGGTCAGTGACGTTAGGCTGGCTTCACTCACCGGTGAGATATCCATTCTTCACTCTTCCACTGATATACATCTGAACTGATTGAGACCACCTAAGGTAGTTTTGACCCATTGGGTCAAAATGTGGTGATCTGAACTGAATGGGAGTCACCACTAACTAGTACCCGTTGTTCAGATTTTAAATCTGATGGAGTAGGAGTGGTGTTCTCCTTTTGTTCAGGATTAATGACTGAGGAACTGTCAGACATAGCTATAAATCAGAGGCACAGTGCAGAGATCCTGCTCTGATACCAAGTTGAAGTGTTTGAATATAATGTTCTGTCAAATGTACATACAGGGAATCATCCTCTTTATAGAGGAATTACAGAAATAGAAATAACTAGAAAATAGGAAAGAAGGAAAAAATACTAGCCTAAAATAAAGGAAAGATTTCTAATCATAAAATTCCTAAACTTAAGATAAACCAAAAAAGAAAAAGATTTATAACTAATTCTATTTACATAAAAGATTCATGAAAGGAATTAGGAATCTGATTTTGATTTGATCTAGTCAACAAACTTAGCTAGATCTTCTGAATCTCCTTTAATTTATATCCATATTCAACGTTTGTAGTCTTAGTTGATTGCTTAAGCATCACATCTCTTCCGTGTATTGTTCATTTTTGTAGCTTTGAATCATTAATCATTTTATTTTTGTTGCTACTTGGTAGTAATGTTCATCACGTATATTGACTTTCAGATGCATTGGTGCGGCAAGCAGCAATGGCCTTCAAGTGTATTCTGTTAATATATTACAAAAGTGGCAGAGGTCATAGCTTCCGTCGGCAGGTGATTAGTATTTTCCATATAAAACAGGTATATAATTACTGGTTATAGTTAACTAGTTACAATATCTGAAATTGTCTGTCTTACTTGTAGGCTCAAATGTTAACGCTGGTTGAGTACACACTGCTATTGTATCGTGCCTTATTACCAACACCTGTTTGGTACCGGTTTTTCTTAAACAGGGCATACGGCAGTCTCTTTTCATCCCTGACCACAGGGTTATATTTAACTTTCAAGCTAACATCTGTTGTTGAGAAGGTATGTTTCCATTTTTCAAAATTAGTATTCCTTGCTCAGCGTTTGAAGGTACTTGTGTATGATGCTAATTGTTTCCATTGTCTTTAACTTTCTATGTGGTTATTAGGTCCAATGCTTTTTATCTGCCTTGAAAGCATTGTCAAGAAAGGAAGTTCATTATGGGGTTAATGCCACAATGGAGCAGGTAATATTTCCAGTTTTTTGACACATATTAACATCTGAATAAATTCATTTGTAAACAAAAATTTTCTGTTGTATATAATTTTTTGATTCTGCTTTATTTGATGATATGCTAGTTAAAACTTGTTAGTTCTTATTTTTCTAACCACTTGCAAACCTGTAAAACACATTTAAGTTATGGTGTGTAAGTGGTAGATACATAAGAAGAGGATTGTTGTTAGCTATTCTCCTCCAAGTAACACATTTCATCAATCAGTTAATGCAGCTTTGGTCTGTAAAATTACTTACAAATAAATTACTCACATGGAAATGATTAATTGTGCCTTTAGTATAGCATAGATGTATGAATCAAATTTATCACATAATCTCACACAACTTAATTTTCCCTCGTGGAATATTTAGTTAGGACTTGCCGACTTGGTAGTTGGTAATGTTGTACTAAAGTAGAACATTAGTTTTATGGGTAATATGGAGAGGGATTTTTTGAAGAAAACTTAATTTTTATTTGTTGTACCTTTGACATAAGATTATTATTATTTTTTATATTTTATTTTTGAAAGCTTTATTTGTTATGCTTTTTTTTTCTCCACTTTCCGTGGCCACTACTCATTGGTCTGTTCAACCATTTTTGTTTTGATAAATTTTACAATTTTATGCACACGCATGAAAATATTTATATTTTTATCTTAAGCTTTTTTTTTGTTGTCTTCTGGGAATGTTCAACTTGTCCTTCAAAAAATTGGAAATAATTATGAGCTATTTTAGAGGTTTTAAGAGTAAAGTGACAAATAAACCCCTGAGAATTTACATTTCAGACATGTTAATCCCTAATGAAAAAAGAGGTACCAATAAAGTCCTCCAATATAACAAACGTGGACAAGTTAGATCAAATTCAGACCTTCTACCCTAATCATAAGGGCTAATTTGAAGGTAGTGTGTCCACATCTGCTATCCTAGAGGACTTTATTGATACTTTTTTTTCTTTAGGGACTAATCTGTCCGAAGTATAAAGCCTCAGGTTTATTTGTCACTTTACTCAGGTTTTAATAGTATTAAGGATGGATCTGCTTTATGGCAATGTGCCTTTGTGCAGGTTCACTGCATCTATCTTTGGTAATTTCAGTTTAATTACTTTAGAGGTCCCTAGGGGTCTAGTTTCTCTCAATTTATAATCAAGTTCTTATTTCTTAAAAGTTTTTAATCAAGTTCCTTACATTGGAAAGAAGTTTTCAATTGAATCCCTAATCACAACTCACCATTCCTAAAAGGTTACATTAAACATAATATTCACTTTGGACTTAGCTTCCAACTCACTAGATCCTTCTATGTCACCCCATTCCAACTCACCCACTCTTCTGCTGCCCCACACATTGAAATCCACACTTGGATTTGGCACATCTATATTCTGCATTGCTACCACTGCAAATAGATCAACCTTCTAGAGCATATTTGGGGTATTCTTCCGCAAGAGACTCTACCTTCATTTACATCCCTACCTGGCATCTATTCACTAATATTTTTTGGTGCAGCAGTGGTTACTAGGGACTCGCTTGCAAACTTATTTATAATGTAGGGATATGCATGACTAAAAAGTTTCAAACTATAGGCAACTGATTAAAGATTAAGTGAAACTATAGGACCTCCAAAGTAATTACACCTATCATTTCCATGGATATCCTTACTTTGCTTTTGTACTGGAGAGACTTGTAATTGGTTCTAATGATCATGTTAGCAGGGATTCTTTATGCCATAGGCAATGGGAGGAGCCTTATGGCAATGTGTGTTTTTGGCCATTTCAATGTATATTTTTGCAAGCTGAGATGTTAGAATTTTCAGAGACCGTTTTGTTATCTTTGCACTTGTTGATAGATAGTGCTTCAAGATGCATTAGTGGCTGCATTCCTTGGGATTCTTTGTGATTGCAGTGGAATGAGCCTAATGACAATGTTGTTCATGCAGTGTTCTGCCATTCTGTTTAGCTGTTCCTTTGTAGTGTTTCTATATTTTTAAGGATGAGAAATTGTCTAAATACTGATATAGGTATTGTACTGTTATTGAAGACTTTGTTGGGAATCACTTTTAAGTATGATTGTAAAATCTATTCATTGAAATCAGGTTAATGCTGCTGGTGACTTATGTGCCATATGCCAGGAGAAAATGCATGCCCCCATATTGTTGCGCTGCAAACACATTTTCTGCGAGGAATGTGTGTCAGAATGGTAAGTTCATACTTATATTCCTTATTTAGATATTCTGTTGTTTTTTAGCGTTAATTTATTTTAAAGAGGAAAACTAGAAATCAGCTAAGAAAGTTTCCAACTAGTTCCTGTTTTTTTAAGTACTCAAGAATGTGTTTCTTTGGTTTTCATCTCTCTTGCACAGGAAAAAGAGATAAACTTTGCATGCAATAATCTGAACGTTTTGTTTATTGACAACTTTATCCTGTAAAGTGCAAGACATTGGTAATTTAGTAATTATATGGATTGTATGAACAAATATGAGGAAAGAGAATTTGATCATTGCCCTCTTGTGATTCGAATGAGTGAGGGGCTAAGATGTATTGTTATGAACTCGGACAAGATGAAGCTTTCTAGGTCTTGCATTTTTTTGTTTTTTGGGATTGGAAAAAAGAGAGAATTTTATTAAGATGAGAAGATAATACAAATTGGGGATAAGGATTCCCTATACAAAACCAAAACAAAACAAAAGATTTATTTATAAAGATTATGAATTTTACACCAAATAAATGTTAGGAGTCATATCCTACCCCATAAAACATGCTTATCAAAAAGTCTGTCATTGAAGGTGTAATTTTAGACATGAAGATGCCCTTAAGAACAGTGATACTTATATTATTCTTCTATACATGTGTTTTTTCACCTTATTGCCAGAAGCACTGGTTTCCCATAAATCTTTGGATGTTGGACCTTTAATTTTTATGATAAAATGTGTAGGTTAAATTATTCAGTTCTTATAGTTTTTCTAAATTTGTAATTAGGTCCTTACATCTTAAAAGTTTTCAATTAGGTCCTTACACCAGTTTTAAATTTGTAATTAGATTATTTTTAACAGTTTTCATCCATCTCACACCATCATCGTCAGCATATTCCGTTAAGTTAAACATTTTTGGAATGGCAAGGATGTGATTACAAATTTAAAATTGCTGTAGAGATCCAATTAAAAACTTTTGAAGTATTGGAACTCAATTACAAATTTGGTAAAACTATAAGGACTAATTGAGTAATTTAATCTAAAAATTATATTATCCATTTTGATAGCCATCAAAAGTTCAAAGAGACTAATTATAAAATATATTAGAGATGTTCTTTTCTTGTATCAGAAACTGCATTCTGATCTGCTCAATAATGGAACTTTCTTTTCAGGTTTGAGAGAGAAAGGACATGCCCTCTATGCAGAGCACTGGTAAAGCCTGCTGATCTGCGTACCTTCGGAGACGGATCAACGAGTCTCTTTTTCCAGTTGTTCTAGACTCTGGAAGCTTCTTGTTAGGTTGGATGATAATTTTGCCAACCTCTGGTCGAAAGTACCTTGCTTCTTACTCGGCTATCGTGGGATTTTTTCGTCAATCGGTTCCTGGGAAATAAGATTGAAGGAATCATCTTGGATATGACTGTACACTCAGTCATGGCTTGAGAGCACAACATTCCTCCTCTTTTAATGAATTTTAGGTGTACAAAAGAAAAGGGCTCAAACTTGAGGGAATCAACTAACCTTAAGTATTCTTTATATCTCAGAGTGTGATGGACACAGATTTGTTCTTAATGTTCATCTTTTTGAAATTCATTCACCTCATTTTTTTTTCAAAGTATGTTTATATTTATAATATATAAATGTTTCTTTCATAGCCCTTTCGTTTATTTTTATTATTTTGATGCAAAACATGTCAACTGATTTTGTTTCTTGTACACATGTAAACTGAAATTGCTACTTGGTGTAACAAACTTGGATTTGGATGCTTTCGATTCATGTGCATGACTTATTACTATTATTTTGTTTTTTTCTTTTTCTTTTGAATTTTACCGGAGGAGAAGGCTGCTCTCGAGACTTCGGTACAAATACGTGTTGGCGTTAAAACCAGATTTACACGAGAATTTCATTTTTAAATACATGTTTCTTTTTTTTTTTTTTCTAAAAAATAGAGACAAGCGATAAAATGTTAAAACGGTCCTTAAGTTTTCAACTCATCGTCGTTGCGTAGCAAAGCACGCTAATACACGTTGATAATCAGGCTGCTAACGTTTTTCTTTTGGTATTATTACGGGCCCGACAAGAAAAGTACATCTTCACTAGGCGACTTTGTTCATCATTTACTAGTAATTGTATTCTCTCCTTCGGAGGAGAGTCTTAAAAGTATATTCCTAATTCTAAATTAAGATTTTATGTGTTAGGCAATCTATATATTTATTGTCTTTTTTATAAATATTCACAAAAAAGTAATGCTATAAATTTAAATTTTTTTATAAATTAAGTCTAACCAAATTAAACAATAAGACTTAGAATAATATTAGTCATAACTGATTTTTGTTATGTTAAACTCATTTAGTTAAACTTAATTTATAAAAAAACTTAGATGTGTAACATTATTCTTCACAAAACCAATCTTCCAATCTCTATCCTTCCATCTTTTAATTTTTCTGACTAGAACATTAGGGTGGATGACTAAATTTCTCTTGCTATTTAGTACTTCAATAAAGGCTTTAGCGTCGCACTCCACCAAGATTCTTCTCAATCCCAAGGTCCAAGCCATGTTCAGCCCTTTGGTTAGCGTTATATGCTGAGCAACTTCCTATATTATAGGAAAAGTTAGCAATTCATTTGCTACTCTTTTTTTGAAACAAAGGAAGCTCAACACAAAAGTGGAGCGAACAAGTTAAAAAAAATAGTAGAACAACACCTCTTGTAATCACCTAGTAATTTCTCACACCAATAGCATATTCCAATGTCATTTCTGGCATTGCCATTAATAACAAAAGGAAGGGATCCTCACACCTCCATTCCTTGTAGTGAAGTAGAGTCATATTGTAGATTTTTTCAGCACCTTTTTCTGTGTTCTGAAATAGTCTCCTGTTTCTCTCCAACCAGACGTTCCAAACAACCGCAAAGAAACTTATGAACCACTTCTTTCGCTCCTCCTTCCTAAATGTAACACATGTCCAGCTTTAAAAGTGTTCCTTTAAAGTACCCAGACAGGACCATTGTCTGCCAAATTCAGATAACCAAGCACACCATACATGCCAAGTAAATTCACAACAAAAAAAGTGGTAAACAGATTCAACATCCTTATTACATAATCTACACAAATTATCGTCCTGATTAACAATTTCGAAACGACACAACCTTTCCTTTGTATTCTCCCTGCCTATCAAGACAAATCAGGCAAACAACTATACTCTTGGAGGGACTAATCATTTCCAAACAGTCTTAGTGAAGCTATAGCTTGTGACGTCATTCGGAAGCATTTCCGCCTGTAGCACCTGCACAAAAGAAAGAGTAGAAAAAACATCTTACATATCAAACTTCCAGACCACTCTATCCTCTCTATCAAAGGCTAGTTTAACGGGCCTCAAAGTGTCGTGTAATTGATTCACAAGTTGCAACTCCCATTGGAACAACTCACGCCTCCATTGGAAGTTTCATATCCACTCTAACCCATCCCAAAACCCACAAACTCCTATGACAGAGACTTTCTGAATTGAAACCGAGAAAAGCCTTGAAAACCTATCCTTTAGAGGACCACAACTTAGCCAGACATCTTCCAAAAAACGAGTTTTTCTGCCATCACTAACCTCCATGGACAAGCGAGTTCAAGAGTCCTCCACACCCTGCTTTCATTGTATTTCCCTGCACAATACCTTCGTGTTGAGTGTTACTCAATCCTGTGGCGACAGAGTCCATTTGACAAAAATTTTTTTCTTTCTCTGGACTAGGAAAATTCCTTGATTCTTCTTGTAAGCTTTTTTTACTTCATTAATCATCTTCAAAACTTCTTGTTGCAGTTTTGGGAGTCTTTTGTACCCTGGTTCATGAATCTCTTTGTTTCTCCAGAACTAGATTTTTTAACAAGTAATGATAAAAATGTCACTCTAATTCTGGCTTCTATCTCTGCTTGAGTCCTGTTCGATTGCTTGGGAGCTTGAACGGGTCGGATCTTAATGTAGTGAGAGAGTGGGCAACTGAGGGATGGATGCGGGAGAGCTCCGGTGGATGATTCCTTGGGTCTAGCGAATGGAGAAGAGGTGAAGCCACCTGCAAAGGACTCCGACGCTCAAGTCAGTGTCCGTACAAGAAATGGTGATTAGGATTAGAATAAATGATGTACCTCTGGAGAGGGTTAGGACCCTCCCCTTATATAGTCTGTACAAGAGTGGGTCCCACGCAGACAGATTCTCTTTTCTGAAAATTTTCTTTCCATCTGTCCAAGTCCACACGGGGTGACATTCGGGTCACGCTCCCGGTTCGGGTTCAGTAGCCCGTCCGGTCGGTCGGACGTCTGGACCCAGATCTTTGGACTTTGTTGGGCTGGGCAGGAACAAGTCCTGTTGTGAGTTCATTCTCACCCAATCCCCCAGGTTCACCGCACAGAAGCTCTGGATCTTTCCAGGATTAATTAATCTGACCTAGAGAGTAGAAGCTTTCGAACAACTTCTCATAGCGTGAAAAGAGAAAAGAAATAAAGGAGCTCTAGAGAGGAATACTCCTACAAAACTAAAAGACCAAATCCCACAAGAAAATAACCAGACCCACAAAAATAGCCCAAAACCAAGACAGACAAATAGCAAGATGCAAGAAACCCAAAACCAGACCAACCCAACTCTTGCCCCTACAACAGCCCAAACCATGAGAAAAGAAAGAACCCAAACCAAGACTAAAACCCAAACCCAAGAAGATACTAGCATGAACATTATTGACAAAGCCGTTCATTTTCAAGAAAATTGGGCAAACAACAACCAAACTCAAGACTCTCAAATCACTGAAATGGTTGAGGCCACTGGAATACAGGCTTGCGACATGGAGGAACCGCCTGACCCAATCCCGCCAGACTTTGGAGCCAGAAATTCAGAAGATCTAGTAGAAGCCATGGAAGTTTTTGAAAGGGAACCAGCCCAAGGAGAAGCACAGGAAGAAGTACTTCCTTCATTAACGAGGGAGGATATGCATGATGATTAAGAGGCCTTGAGCCTCTTTGCTTTCCCAACCTTTTGGGTTAGGGTGCCTTTGTTTTGGCTTAGAGTTTTGGATAAGACTTTTGCGTCATATAATGATGATCATGATGTGGAATATTAGAGGGGCAGCGAGCAAAAGTACCATTCGCACCCTCAAAGAGTTGCAAAACCAAAAGAAACCTGACCTCACTATTCTGGTAGAAACCAAATGTAGCGGAAATAAAGGAAGAGAGGTGATTAAGGCAATGGGATTCAATCATGCCATTGTCGAAGAAGCTGTCGGTTTCGTTGGAGGGATCTGGATCCTCTGGAAGAACGATGATCTCAAAATCAAAGTTATGTCAACGCACAAGCAATTTGTGCATATGGAAATTGAAAACAATCAGCGGAGGACATGGAGCCTTACGGCTGTGTATGCAAGTCCACAGGAAGCACAAAGAAAAGAAATGTGGGAGCTTTTGCACAAC
The DNA here is from genome assembly GCF_059453495.1 of Arachis ipaensis. Lineage (NCBI taxonomy): Eukaryota > Viridiplantae > Streptophyta > Magnoliopsida > Fabales > Fabaceae > Arachis > Arachis ipaensis. Next base: position 32,675,518 of record NC_142442.1, read on the forward strand.
ATCTCAAGAAACATGAACTTACCGTGGCTGATGATAGGTGATTTCAATGACATCGCAGAGCAAAGTGAGAAGAAAGGAGGAGGGGGAAATGATGCCTATGCGTGTAGACGTTTCAGAGGCTGGATTGACAAATGCAACCTCATAGACGTAGGTTATTCAGGATCAAGATTCACATGGAAGGGGGGGATAAGAGAAGGCCAAGAAAGAGTTTATAAAAGGCTGGATCGAGCTTTATGCAACTCAGAGTGGCGAACAAATTTTTCAAATGCATTTGTGGAGGTGCTGCCAAGAATACAATCAGACCATCACCCTTTGTTGCTACACACAAGACCTGAAACTAGTATCCAAGGAGAGAGACCTTTCAGGTATGAAGCCATGTGGAATACACATGAAGACCTCCCAAATGTTATTAGAAGTGCTTGGAATAATGAGTATGACTTTCCAGTAGCCTTAAACAATTTAACTGAAAGTCTGAAAAAATGGAATAATGAAACTTTTGGTAACATATTTCGAAAGAAGAGGAGGCTTTTGAATAGAATTCAAGGGATACAAAAATCCAGGCTTTATGGTAGGAATAAGTTTCTTGATGGGCTGGAAAAAGACCTTTCGGAGGAATTGGAAAAAATCCTTGATCAAGAGGAGATCTTCTGGCTACAAAAATCCAGACAAAAGTGGCTAGTAGAAGGAGATAGAAACACTAAATATTTTCACACAAAAACTCTGGTGCGCAGAAGGAAGAACAAGATAGTGAAGCTGAGGAACAATAATGGTATCTGGTGTGAAGAGGTAGAAGCTGTCAAATCGATAGTCTCAAATTTTTTCACTGACCTATACCGAGATGAAAGACCAAAGCGCCCCACTATTCGATGCAGATGGCAATATAAAATATTGGAAGAAGAACAGAAACAGATGTTAGAAAGAATGCCCATTCCAAGTGAGATTGAAGAAGCTATCCACAGCATAGGTTCCCTAAAGGCGCCTGGAGAAGACGGATACCCTGCGTTGTTCTTTAAAGAAAATTGGAAGGTCCTCCAATGCTCCATCTGTGCTTTCATTCAGAAACTATGGCAAGACCCCCCCTCAATACAACAGGTAAACCAAACTCTTCTAACACTTATACCCAAGATCAACCAGCCTGAATTTGTCTCTCAATTTCGACCCATAGCCCTATGCAATGTGATATATAAGTGTTTGAGCAAAATTCTGGTCAAAAGGATAAAGCCCACTTTGAATGAAAGAATTGCTCCGAATCAGTCAAGTTTCATTCCAAGTCGGCTAATCCATGACAACATCATCATTGCAAAAGAAATGGTTCATACCATGGGAAAAATGAAGGGGAAAAATTCATTTATTGCTATCAAAATTGATTTTGAGAAAGCTTATGATCGTTTGAACTGGTGTTTCTTGGAAAAATGTTGCTTGGAGTATGGAATGTCGGAAAAAACTATTTCCATCATCATGCAGTGTGTATCATCAGTTTCCTTCAAGATCTTGTGGAACGGCGAGAAACTTGATATGTTCAAGCCAAGTAGAGGACTAAGGCAAGGGGATCCTCTGTCCCCTTACCTTTTTGTCATCGCCATGGACAAGCTCTCGCAACTCATAGAAGAGACCGTTACAAAAGGAAAGTGGATACCAATGAAAGCGGGACAAAGAGGACCTCAAATATCACACCTTCTCTTTGCTGATGATCTCTTGCTGTTTGCGGAAGCAACGGAAAATCAAATGAAAGTTGTGCTTGAAACTCTAGACGAATTTGGAGCTGCATCGGGGTTCAAAATCAATGCAGAAAAGACATCCATTCTATTCTCTAAAAACGTCCCCAACTGCAAAAGAGTAGGCATAAAGGAGATATGCGGCTTCCAGGAAGTGCCATGTCTAGGAAGATACTTAGGTGCTTACCTGACAAACAAACGAAAGAAGAAGGAAGACTTTAAAAGCATTATTGAAAGAACAAATAGCAAATTAAAAGGATGGAAGGCCAATTGCCTATCCTTAGCAGGGCGCATCACTCTTGCACAAACTGTAATCAGCCCAATGCTCAATTTTGATATGTTACATACAAAAATTCCCATTGGAATTTGCAATGAAGTGGAAAAATGCCAGAGAAAATTTATTTGGGGAGAAAACTCAAACACACGAAAACTGCATGCTGTGAAATGTGACACTCTCTGTAAAACAAAAATAAATGGGGCCTAGGCATGAGAAAGCTTCATATCATGAATGATGCCTTTTTTATGAAACAAGTATGGAGGTTAATGCACGAAAGAGAGACACTGTGGGCGAAAGTCCTTTTCAATAAATATGGAAGGGGAAAAGATTCAATCCTGAACATGGAAAATAGGGCATCTGACTCAAAGTTTTGGAGAGATTTGATAAAGATCAAAGAAGACATGAAAGAGAACCTGAGGTTTTCTATTGGAAATGGTAAGTCGACTTCTCTATGGAGAGATAAGTGGTTGTATCATGAAAATGCTCTTATTGAGGATGTACAAGAAATAAATGCTTCCCTTCTCAATATGAAAGTGGCTGATGCAGTGTTAGAAAATGGAGAATGGAACTTGGAATTTCTAAGGGAGCTCATTCCTGAAGACAAAATTTTAAAGATTACTGCATGCCATCCCCCGAAAGAGAGCCTAGGTGAGGACAAGATCATGTGGAGTCCCTCCGAAGATAGAAACTTCACAGTAGCCAGTGCTTATAAAACACTCTCTCAAGCAAATGAAAATCAAGACCAAACCTGGAATCTTATATGGAAATGGAAGGGCCCCCAGCGTATAAAATGTTTTATGTGGTTAGCAACTCAAAACAAGCTGATGACCTCAGAAAAAAGACATAAGATCTTTGGTGCAAATCCAAACTGCCACCGATGTCCCAATAATCCAGAAACACTACTCCACACATTAAGGGACTGCACAGAAGCATCAAGAATTTGGCGGCAGTTAGTGAAACCCTCTCACATAACCACTTTCTATAGAGCTCCCTTCGAGACATGGATCTGCTGGAATCTTACAGTGGAAATCGGTGCTAATGCACAGCCATGGCTGTCCCAATTTGTTGTGACTTGCTGGTGGCTATGGAAATGGAGGAATAAGGAGATCTTTGACCCCCCTTTTAGAAGACCAAACAATGCACATTTATGGATTAAAGAATATCTGCAAAGGATCAATAATGCTTTTGAAAAAGTCAATATCCTTAAAGGAGCACAGAAGAAAAAAGAAATACATATTGCATGGCAACCTCCCGAGGATGGATGGCTAAAAATCAATACTGACGGAACAGTCTCACAGGAGCACCGTATAGCAGGGTGTGGAGGCTTGATTCGGGATAGCCGTGGAAGATGGATAGCGGGGTTCTTGGCGAATATTGGCAAAGGAACAGCATTCACGGCAGAAGCTTGGAGAATTCTCCATAGATTGAAACTAGCTTGGGATTTGGGATTCAAAAAAATCATTCTAGAAACTGATTCAAAAATTGCATTCCAAATTCTCAGCAAAAGAAAAGAAAGGGACAATCATCCGGAAACAATTATAAGAAGCACCAGCCAGTTAATACAAAGAGACTGGAATGTAAAACTCTGTCATACATATAGGGAAGGAAACAAAAGCGCCGACTGGCTTGCGAAGAAAAGTTTACAAGCATGCCTTGGATTTCATTTCATAGACACTATGCCAACAGGGCTAAGGAACATTATAAATGATGATGCTAGAGGGGTATCTTTGCCTCATTTTATCATTGATTTTTAATTTTCTTGGGCGTTAAGCCCCGTCAAAACACCAAAAAAAAAAAAAAAACTTCTCATAGCGTGAAGAGTGTCTTCCTTGCCTCCATCGCAAAGTTGGCAGGCCCCATTGCTTCTAAACATTCTTGCCTTTCTTTGATTGGTAAATATTCTATCGTGCATCATCTTCCACATGTGGATTTTCGCCTTTTGTGGGGTCCTCCATTGCCAGAGCTTGGTCCAGTTGTTTGTTACTGGGCTTGTCCACTTCGCTAGTGCCCAGAGCCTTGTATGTTGAAGAGACCGAGAAATCGCCATCCTCTGAGTGCTTCCACGCCAGCCTATTTTCTCCGTTTTCCTCTCGTGGTGGGGGCAGTGCCAGGATTTTCAGCGCAATATCTTTAATTAAATAGTCTCTGATTCCTTCTCCGTCCCAATTTCCTGTTTCATTCCTCCATTCCCAAACTGTACTTTATAGGTCAGGATTTTGATGGTTTGTATAATTGAGTAGGTTGTCTACTCCCTGCACTCAGCAATCTGTCCAGAATAGAAAAGTATGTCCATTTTCGATCTGCTTCACTACTGATTCCTTGAAGATGGGCCAGAGCTTTGTTAAGTCCCTCCACAGGATTGAATCTCCTCTCTTTGCTTCTGGAAAAATGACATGGTTACTTCCATTATAGTATTCCTGAATAAGAACACTTGCCCAGAGAGAATTGGGGTTCTCCCAAATTTGCCATATGATTTTTAATAAGAAGGCTTCGTTCATTTGGCTAAGATTTCTAAACCCTAGCCCTCCCTCATGTTTTAGGGAACAGAAGGTCTTCCAATTGACTGTATGTACTTTTCTCTTATTTTCATCATCCCCCCATATAAACCCTCTTTGAAGTTCATTATACTGTTGCATATGGTTTTCAGGATTCTGCTGTGTTGCATGTCAAAGTTGATACTGGGGCAGATGACTGCTTGAGCTAGAGTAATTCTGCCGGCTAGAGAAAAACATTTGCTTTTCCAGCCTTTTAGTTTTTCTTGCACCACCTTGTAGTTCTCATTTCCTGATATGTTGTTGTTGAGCATCGCTCCTAGGTACCTTCCAAGCGCATTGTTCTCTTTGTAATCTGTTTTGCTGATATGCTTGTCTTGTGCTTGCTGGGGTGTTTTTGGAAAAAAAAATGGTTGTTTTTGCATTATTGATTTTAAGTTCTAATGCCTTGCAAAAATTTTTCAAAACTTCCTTTTCGCAATCCATCTGTTCGTCAGTGGCTTCCACAAAGAGAAGTAAGTCGTCGGCAATCATTAGATGAGAGACATCTAATTTGTTCCTACCTACTTGAAAGGGGTTCCAGTTTCTTTTCTCCACTTCTCGTTCAATATAGTGCGAGAGCTTATCCATACATACGACAAAAAGGTAGGATGATAATGGATCTCCCTACCTGATGCCTCTTGTAGGGTAGAAAATATCTGTTTTGCTTCCATTCCATAAGATGTTATAGCTCACTGACCTCATTCCTTCCATGATGATGCTACTGACTTTCGGGGGGGAGTTTGAATTTGTAAAGCCTTTGTTAATAAATTCCCAATCGAGCATATTATAGGCTTTCTCAAAATCAATCTTAATTGCCATGAAATTTTGATTTCCTCTCATCTTCTTCATGGAATGCATGAGCTCCTTAGCTATGCGGATGTTGTCTTGTATCTTTCTTTCGGGAATGAAGCTTGATTGGTGAGGGCTTATCCTTTCATTGAGGAGAGGCTTGATTCTTTGAACAAGAATTTCGGTTAGGATCTTGAATCTAACATTACATAGTGCAATAGGTCTAAATTGTGAGATGAATTCTGGATGTAGCAACTTTGAAATTAGGGCAATGAGAGTAGCATTTGATTCTTTGATGATGCGAGGATTTCTCCAACATTCTTTTATATAGTTGCATGTTGTTTCTTTTAAAATCTCCCAGTTGTTCTTGAAGAAAGCTGCAGGGAATCCATCCTCCCTCGGAGCCTTGAGAGAACCTATACTGAACAGGCCTTGCTTTGTCTCCAAGTCCGTAGGCATGCTCTCCATATTCCTACAAACAACCAAGTCTGTATTAGGGTAGTTCAAATTATCTAGAGCTAAAGGACAAATACTTACCTGCTCTTTGTACAAAGTTTGGTAGTAATCTGTGATGTGTTTCTTTAGCTTGTGCTCTTTTTCAATCCATTCCCTGCTTGGGCTTCTGAGCTTCAAAATCTTGTTCTTTCTTCTTATGATGGATTTTGTATGGTAGAATTTTGTGTTTCTATCTCCTTCCACACTCCATTGTTCTCTGGATTTTTGCAACCAAAAGACTTCTTTCTTATCCAGAATCTCACTAAGCTCTTTATTCAAAGCCTCTTCTAATTCTTTCAAGAATCGGTTTCTTCCATAATTATAGCTTTTCTCAATTCCAGCCAGTCTGTTCATGAGTCTTCTTTTTTCTCTAAAGATGTTGTCAAAGGTCATTTTGTTCCATCTTAACAGAACTTCTCTCGTGTAGTTGAGGTTAGTAGGAAGCCTCTCATCCTTCCTTCAATATTGTTGCATAAATGGCTTAAAATCAGTTTGTAGGGTTCACATAATCTCAAAACAGAAAGGTCTTCTTTCTTTCTTGGAGTGGTTCCCTTCATCGGTAATGAGGAAGGGGTGGTGGTCCGAGTTGATCCTTGGGAGGACATTGACCACCTCCTCTTGAAACTTAGTTCTCCAAGTATGGTTTGAGAGGGCTCTATTAAGTCTTTTGAAAACTCTTAATCTCGTTAAAGTCCCCTGTTAAAAGCCACGGCCTGTCTAGATTGTTAGCAATATTCTCCAAAACAGGCCAGAGAGTTCTTCTGTTTTGAGGTTGAGGGCTCGCATAAATGGCGGTCAGATACCAGGCCTCCTTGTGATGATATTTAACTTTAGCATGTATAAATTGTTGATTTGAAGTTATAGGTGTAATGAATAGATCTTGTCTGTTCCAGCATATCCAAATATCACCTATGAACCTTGAGCTTCCTCTATAATGTAGTTATTGAATCCAAGCCTTCAGATAACTCTTTTGGCATTCTCACCACTTATTTTGGTTTCCATGAGAATGACAATATTAGGTTTGTGCTGTTTGAGCAATTCGATTAAGGTACGCCTAAAAGTCAAACTAGCCGCACCTCTAACATTCCAAGATAGAATAATCATTGGAAATAAAAGAGAGAAGAGAAAAGGGCTCATGATAGTTACATTTCTGCAGCTTTCATATTATCTAGCTCCTCTATAACGGGAGTCTCCAAATCCACATATTTAACTAAATTTAAAATCTCCTTTTTGCATGTCAGTATCCATCATGTCTTTTCCTCTCTCTTGATTAACTCCTCGGTTTGGTGGATCTGTTTCAATTGGTTAGGGTTGATCCTGCACTTCCATAATGCCCTCTTGCATTTTCTTATTTTGGATGTCAACTGGTTTAGTGTTCCGGTTTTTTGTGGTTAACATTTTCATATCTATTTTCTGTTGCTTGTTGTTTTCCTTTTGTGTTGTTTCTCTTGCTAGCTGTTGGATTGCTGCCCCCTTTTTCTGGCTGTGTTTACTGTTGTGTGGTATGCTGTTGTTTTCCTTTCTTCGTATTTTTATTGATCTTCTTTGTATTCTTCTCTTTATAGGTGACTGTGGTGTATGCTGTATTTTTTTCTGTGTTTTCTTTTTTCCAGCATTTTCTCTATGTATGTCACTTGTGTTGTTGTTTACTTCTTGCTCATTGTCTTCTTCCTCTGCTTCAGGCAGCTAAAGTTAATGACACCTCTCCTGATATTGTATGGGCCGAACTTGACATTTGCCGAGACGACTTATACAGTATTTACGATGTATGGAGTCATCGAATGCCGATACTTCCAACGGAACACCGAGTAAAAGCTCTTTGCATACGCCTGATTCCCCTTACTTCTCTTTTTCTGACCCTTTTCCTCACTGACTAGGGGATGAATCTCTAGGTCTAGTAACCGAAATCCAAGGGGGTGTTCGACATGGCAGGCTCCAAGCTAAACCCTTCTTCGCTCCTCTACCATGCATAGTGTTTGTTTTTACTTTTTAGAGACTGGAATTGGAATTAGGAGATTGGAATTTAGTATTATGTTTGGTGGTGGTCAGGTATTAGAACTAAAATTTTAGTATTGGAATACAAAATAATCTCTTTAGTAACTTTAGAAAGTGAGAATACATGGGACTTAAGTTTTTGAGACGAAAATTAAAATTTTAATATATTTTTTAATAACTAAGTATATTTTAGTAAATATTCTTATTTCATGTCTATATTTATCTTGAATTAAATAAGATATTAAGACATAATACGATCTTGTACACTTTACATTAAATATAATATGGAGAATTAATTTAGTCTTACGAGAAATTTGGATCAGGTTAAGTACATAAAGGATAAGGATAGAGAGGTGTTGTCTTAAGAGGAGAAGATTAATGAAAGGTGGAAGAGCTACTTCTACGAGTTATTTAATGAAGGATATAAGACTTTTCCGAGGCTTGGTCGGTTATGCACAAGGGAAGAAGATCAAAACTTTGATTACTATCGAAGGATTCGAGACTTCAAGGTAAAAGAGACTCTAAAGTAGATAAAAAATGGCAGGGCAGTAGGATCTGATAATATCCCGATTGAGGTTTGGAATGGCCTTAGAGGAAAAGGCATCTACTAGTTAACCAAGCTTTTTAATGAGATTTTAAGGTCAAAGAAGATGCCTGATGAGTGGAGAAAGAACACCTTAGTACTAGGGCTGGCAATTCATACCCTACCCGCGGGTACCCAACCCGGTCTAACCCGTTCGGGTAGGGTAGGCTACCCTACCCGCTGCGGGTAGGGTAGGGTATGGTCCGGGTATGCCTGCGGGTAGGGTAGGGTACGGGTTTAGGGTGTACCCTACCCTATCCTACCCGCACCTCAAATATATAACACATATTTTATAAAAATTTGGTATATAGTGAAAGAAGTGAGAGTTGAACCTACAACCTCTCTTATGTAATGACTTACAATAAGTGAACAACCAATAAACTAGTTAGTTAATTTAGTAATTTAGAGTATTAGTTTGTTATTTTTTATGTTATTAATATGTATAAAATTTGAAATGATTGAATTTTATATTTATTTTGAAAAAATTTGATATATCTACGGGTAGGGTAGGGTAGGGTAGGGTTTAGAACTTTAGGGTGCGGGTAGGGTTAGGGTTGAGAGATTCTCAACCCGCGGGTAGGGTAGGGTAGAGTTTTAATAGAATTTTCAACCCGCGGGTAAGGTTAGGGTAGGGTCCAAACCCTACCCTACCCTACCCATTGCCAGCCCTACTTAGTACCTATCTACAAGAATAACAGGGATATACAAAGTTGCAGAAACTATATAAGAATTAAGCTCATGAACCATACCATGAAGTTATTGGAAAGGGTGATAGAACGGAGGTTGAGAAAAGAGACACAAATAACAGAGAACCAATTTGGATTTATGCCAGGCAGATCCACCACCGAAGCAATATACCTGTTAAGAAGGATGATCGACATGTATCGTAGTAATAAAAGGGATCTACATACATATGGTGTTTATTGATTTGGAAAAAAGTGTATGATAGGGTGCCAAGGGAGGTCTTATGGAAGGTTTTAGAAAAGAGAAGAGTAAGAATCGCATATATTCGTACAATTAAAGACATGTATGATAGGGCCACAACTAGTGTGAAGACTCAAGGTGTGACAGGAATTTTCTATTGGTATAAGATTATACCAGGGATCATCCTTAAGTCCATACATTTTCACATTAGTTTTAGAAGTACTCACATAGCACATCCAAGAGCATGTGCCATGGTGCATGCTTTTTGCCGATGATATCGTCATTATGGGAGAGTCAAGGGAAGACCTAAATAAGAAGTTAGACTTATGGAGAGAAGCTCTAGAAGTGTATGGTCTGTGCATAAGTCGTAGCAAGACGAAATATATGGAATGTAAATTCGGTCTGAGAAGGGAAAACCCTAATATAGAGGTGAAGATTTGAGAAAACATCCTACGAAAAGTTAAAAGTTTTAAGTATCTTGGGTGTATCATACAGGATAATGGGGAGATTGAACAAGATGTAAATCATAGGATCCAAGCAGGTTGGTCAAAATGGCGGAGTGCATCTGATTTTATATGCGACAAAAAAGTGTCTTTAAAAGTTAAAGGTAAATTCTATCGCACTGCTATAAGACCGCCTATGCTTTATGGTACGGAGTGTTGGGCGGCCAAAGGGGAGTACGAACATAAGCTAAGTGTGGCAGAGATAAAGATGTTGAGATGGATGAGTGGTCATACGCGATTGGATAAAATAAGGAACGAAGATATAAGGGAGAGTTGGAGTAGTACCCATTGTGGAAAAGATGGTAGAATCACGTCTTAGGTGGTTTGGACATGTGAGAAGACCGACAGAACACCCAGTCAAGAAGGCGGATGAGATGAAAGATGGACAATGGGTGAAAGGTAGAGAAAGACCTAAGAAGACCATCCACAAGGTGGTCAAACGAGATTTACATGTAAACGATCTCTCTGGAGATATGATACATAACAGAGCTCAATAACATCGTTTGATTCATGTAGCCGACCTCACCTAGTAGGACAAGGCTTTGTTGTTGTTTATATATATATAACCAATCAACAAAATTAGGGTGAGACCAGAGTAAAATAATTTTTTTATTTTTTTTTATTTTTATCAATGTAGTATTTTTTTTTGAAATTTATTATTAAAATATTATTTTTTAAAACTAATTATTCAAATGTCATCGTTTCTTAAAGATAAAATAGCATATAAATTGTCTTTGCGGTAAAAAAGGACAAAGGGATTAAATGGTCTCAAAAATATTTGAAACTATTAAATGATCCAAATTAAAAACTACTAAATTTTAGTTTTAATGTATTTCTAAAATAATTTTTAGAAAATTATATTTACAAACAAGTTTTTTTTTCTTTGTTCATTTATTATCTCTATTCTTAAACTCAGAGAAAAACAATATCAGTTTCCACATAGAATAAAAAAAAAGTATTCATCAATGGTGATTTTTATATTCTAGGATGATATATTCCATGAATACGATCCATGGATTTGAAATAATTCTTTCTCCCAGCGAGGATCATGAGTTCAATGATATAAGGGTAAGTTTCACAATAGATACAGATTCTAGGCAGATTCTAATGATTTGATTTACTGGAATTTGGTGGTACATGACTAAGTTCGTCTAATTGGTGTTCAAGCATTCATCATTTTAAGTTCATATAATGTAACTCCACTGTATAAAAACAACACCACAAAATGAATTCATAAATCTGATAGCCTACAAACATAGGTATAAGCGGATAATAAATAGACCAAAAATATAATAAATTAGTCATTTAATAATAAAATTATTGTTGTGATAAGGATGGATGTCCATTTATATGGGTGATTTTGTTTTTCTATGATAAAATGTACAAATTCTCAAGATAAAGTAAATTTAATGAAGTTTGAAAAAATAAACTTTGTACGCATATAAAAGCATGGTATGAGGAAAAAGGGAGATACACACAACTAGGGGTGTGCATGGGTCGGGTGAAACCGGGTTTGGTGTGACTCAGACCCGACCCGAAATATATACCGGGCCTATTTTTAAGACCCGAATCCGACCCTAGACCCGATGAAACCTATACACTTTCGGGCCACGATTATACCGGGTAAAAACCGGGTGAAAACCGGGCCGTTAACATTATATTACCTTGATACCTTCTTGTAAGTTAGCATGTAAAAATATCCAAATTTCCAAGACTCCAATCATTATTTGACATGGTAAAATTCACTTAGAAATATATACTAAGAACCAACTCTTCTCTAAAATTAAAGCATAACCATAATCAATACTAATATTGTCTAATAACACCAAATATTTAAATCAATACAAATAACACAAGATTATGCATTAGTCTAAAGTCTTATGCATTTTAAACATAAAATATTAACTTATAGTCTTATATATAATGACTAATAACACAAAATATTAAGGTTTACAACACTTAAATTTCACATAATAATAGCCATCATCCATCACTAATAACACAAAATATTAATTATATATGATGACCGGGCTACCGGGCCGATTTCGGGTGACCCGAACTATGGCCCGGACCCGACCCGAAATTATGACCGGGTCTATTTTTGAGACCCATACCCGGCACTAGACCCGATGAAATCACACCAAATTAGCCCCTAAAGTGTTCGGGACCGGGCCGGATCTTCGGGCCGGGCCGGGCCATGCACACCCCTACACACAACAAACACTCCTTTCTCTCTTTGTACGCTGCAACATATACTTAATGAATATATATGAATCATTTATATTATATTGAAATAATAATATTGGTGAATATTAATAGTAGAATTTTCTATTTATACTTCTTTATTTTATATTTATTTATTTCACAACACGTTATCAGTATGAGACTCTGATAAAAAATTAGGAAGATTCAAGTAATAAATTTTTATTATGTCAAAACTCTCATTTTGAATTTAATGCTCTTGATATATCTAGAAAGTAGAAACAATTACTTATCATGGATATTAGATACCAAAATTTATCTTGATTCAATGGATCTTGAAGATATCATTAACGCTGAAAATAAAGCATCTCAGTAGGGGTGAGCACGGGTAGCAGGTACTCGATTACCCACCCGGACCCGAACCGAACCAATTAAATTGGTTCGGGAACCGACGGGTAATCGGGTCCGACCTGAAGCAATCCGATGACATTTGCTGATGATTGGTTTGGGTATCGGTTTTGGGGGCGCGGAACCCGAACCAACCCGTATACCCGATTATAATTAATTAAATAATAAAAAATATATATATGACTTTGTAAACGCATAACCTGATAACCCTAATACACAATCTCATTAACGGCTCAACCAAAGTTACCAAATTATGGCGAAACCCTAACAGAGGCAGAGGCGTAGAACTTCCTCTTACCACGCAACCAGCTTGGCAGCTTCTCCAATCTTCATCGTCTTCTCCATTAGGCGTCAGGCGCATCGTCTTCTCCACCTCGTCCGTGGGATCATCTGGTGTATCGTCTTCCTCGTAGCGGCAGCGACGCAGCAACCAACTTTCTCCCGGTCGTTGGCGTCTCAGTCGGTATCTCTGTCAGCATCGTTGTTCGCGGTTCCCTCTCCAGCAGCCAGCTTCCTCCAGGCTCCAGCGTCGTCTTCTCCGGTCACTCATTCAGGTTAGTCTATAATTTTTGGGGAATGTTATATGTTAAACTGTTAATTTTTTTATTTTCTGTTCAATTTTTGAAATTATACATTCTTATTTGTTGTTGAATAAAGCAATCTTAATCACTCTGAAACAATTGTGCTGTTCAATTTTTTAAATATTAATAGAATCTTGCTCTTATGTAAAAGCTAGATTTGATTTTGAACTGAGGATCTTCTATAAGCTAATTTTGATTTTTAACTTCAAAAATATTATGCTAATTGCTATGCAGTTACTACTATAATTCATGGTAGCAGATATTTATAACAGAGACCAAACCCTTAGAGTTTGATAATTGATGTTCACTAAAAACTAGAAGCCCCCTTAGAATTTGAAGTTGAAACCAAACATAAAACATTACGCTGAAGGCAAGGTGACATTAAGGATGACATTAAAGATGTAGCAAGTGATGATGGAGTGCAATTATCATGATATTTGTATTCCTATTTGTATATGTATTTATTCTTTTTTTTTTATCTATCATGCAATTTCACTAATATGTGATTTTATCTTGTTAATTGAGTTGATTTGATTAATTTAAACCGATATCTGTAAAGTAGTATCCATCAGAAGGAGTTAGGTGCTGTCAAATTGTGACATTAAGTATTAATTTTCCTCTCTAGCAAGTTGATTTCACTAATATGTGATTTTATTTTGTTAATTGATTTTATTTTGTATTGAATCATAAGATATAGGATGACATTAAGGATGTAGCAAGTGATGATGGAGTGCAATTATCATGATATTTGTATTCCTATTTGTATATGTGTTTATTCTTTTTTTATCTATCATGCAATTTCACTAATATGTGATTTTATCTTATTAATTGAGTTGATTTGATTAATTTAAACCGGTGTCTGTAAAGTAGTATCCATTAGAAGGAGTTAGGTGCTGTCAAATTGTGACATTAAGTATTAATTTCCCTCTCCAGCAAGTTGATTTCACTAATATGTGATTTTATATTGTTAATTGAGTTTATTTTGTATTGAATCATAAGATATAGGATGACATTAAGCATGTAGCAAGTGATGATGGAGTGCAATTATCATGATATTTGTATTCCTATTTGTATATGTATTTATTTCTTTTTTTTATCTATCATGCAATTTCACTAATATGTGATTTTATCTTGTTAATTGAGTTGATTTATTAATTTAAACCGGTGTCTGTAAAGTAGTATCCATCAGAAGGAGTTAGGTGCTGTCAAATTGTGACATTAAGTATTAATTTCCCTCTCCAGTAAGTTGATTTCACTAATGTGTGATTTTATCTTGTTAATAAATATTCTGCAGTAAGGTCTTTCAATTGTACTAATTGGTTAGTAACAAATACATAACTTCTCTTATTTTATGTATTTTGCAGATTCAAAAAAATGGGGAAAAACTAACCCTAAAAGTGATTCGGTTGTTGGAAGTACTTCTTCTCCAAGTGCAGCCACTCCCGCTGCTGAGAATGATGGTCTTTCTGGTGGAACATCGCAAAGTCCAGCTCCCCCAACGTTGCCTGCCTCAAATCCTTCATCAGAAACACAAACCGAAGCTGCTAGAACTACTGGCGAGCCTCCAAAAGAGGTAACACGTAAACCCAGTAGAGCACCTAGTAGTGTTTGGGCGCATTTTACTAAAAGTTATCCTAATGAAGCTTGCTGCAACTATTGTAAAAAAAAATATGCATGCAATAGTTCTAGTCATAGTACAACAAACTTGCATAAATATTTAAGAATTTGCACTAAAAACCCTCATAAGCAAGCTGAAAAGGGGCAGAAAACTATTGCACTTGGGAGCTAATTTGAGGTTGACCCTAATGCAGTCACTATGAAGCTTGTTGATTTTAATCAAGAGGAAACTCGTCTTGCTCTTGCAAATATGATAATTGTTGATGAACTTCCTTTTAAATTTGTTGAGGCTCAAGGCTTTAGACAATTTATGAGTAAAGCACAACCTAGGTTTAAGGTTCCCTCCCGTTGGACAATTGCTAGAGATTGTATGGCTTTGTTTAGATATGAGAAAGAGAAGTTGAGAACATTGTTATCTGAAAATCGCTAAATGGTTTTTCTTACTACCGATACTTGGACCTCAATTCAGAATTTGAATTATATGTGTGTGACTGCGCATTATATTGATGAGTCTTGGACATTGCATAAAAAAATTTTGAATTTTGGTTTGATTACTGATCATAAAGGTGAAACTATAGGGAGAGCCTTATAACAGTGCTTGCAAGAGTGGGGTATTAGAAGGATATGTTGTGTAACTGTTGACAATGCTAGTGCTAATGGTGTTGCAATTTCGTATTTAGTTAGAGGCATGGGTGATTGGAATGGGTCAACATTGTTAAATGGGGAGTTCATGCATATGAGGTGTTGTGCTCACATATTAAATCTAATTGTCGGTGATGGTATGAAAGAGATTGATAGCTCAATAACTAAAATCAGAATTGCATGCAAGTTTGTTAGGTTATCTCCTGCTAGGATGCAAGCTTTTAAGAGGTGTGTTCGAGAGGCTAATATAACTTCTAAAGCTAGTGTAATGTTAGATGTGCCTACTAGGTAGAACTCTACCTATTTGATGCTAGAGGCTATTGAGAAGTTTGAATCGGCTTTTAGTCGGCTTAGTTATCAAGACTCATTTTATTTGTTGGCGCTTGAGTCTGAAGGAGGACCTCCTGATGCTAATGATTGGACAAGGGTCGTGTGTTTGTGAAGTTCTTGAAGATATTTTATGATGCAACTCTTACTTTTTCTAGTTCTTTGAATGTTACATGTAATAATTTTTTCAATAAGTTGTGTGACATTTAAAAAACTTTGAATAAGTGGAGAAAGAGTAATGATATTGGTTTGCAAAAGATGGCGACACAAATGAAAGTGAAACTAGACAAATATTGGGAGGGGGATGGGATAAATTACTTTCTCTTTGTGGCTGTTTTTCTTGATCCTCGTTACAAGTATGAGTATGTTGAATTTTGTCTTAATCGGGTGTATGGGTTGAATCAAGCTAAAGATATGTTGAAAAAATTGAAGGATATCATTCATAAGTTGTTTGAGTATTACTCCATGATGTATCCCCTTCCGGATGGTAGTTCTTCTAGTAGTTTTAATTCTAGCATTGCCTCTCATGATCATGGGGTTGGTGGTGAAAATGCAATTGAGGAGGATGGCTTCGAAGATGAGGGTTAAAAAAAGCAAGGTGAGGTCAAAAGGAATGAATTGAAAAGATACATGGAAGATGATGTGGAGGATAACATTCCCGGTTTTGACATTTTGCGTTGGTGGAAATTGAAATCAATGAAGTATTATGCTCTTGCTCACATGGCTAGGGATTTGTTGGCTATTCCTGTCTTTACCGTGTCTTCTAAGTCGGCATTTAGTACTAGTGGTCATGTGCTTGACCAATTTAGAAGCTCATTAAGTCCTTCTACTGTTGAGTCTCTAATTTGCGCACAAAATTGGTTGAAGACTCAAGAGAAGATGTATGACTTAAAGCAAGAACTTGAAGACCAAGAAAAACTTGAATTAGGTAACTATTTTTAAATTATATTTCTTTAAATTATTATGTAATTATTGAGTCTCTAATAATAATTTAATTACTGTTAATGTAGAGCTCTCAGCTTTAACAATATCTAATCAAGCCATTGGAGTTGATGTTGTTTACAACAATTTGAGGTTAACATTTTTATTTATTGTTATTTGTTGAATTTCTTTTAATTAATCAATTTTATATGTTGACATTAGCTAATTATATGCTGATTTTTTGAAGGTCACAACTCCTCTCTTGAATATGCTTGGTTGATAGAGTGAAGGACTATGGAGTGAAGACTTTGAAAAACAAATATTTCTATTGCACTTTTGTATTGAGCTTCTAATGTTTAGATTTTATTGTGTTTTGGTTTTAGCTTTTTTCAAAGATTATTCACTAGACTTTTGTATTTAACTTCTAATATTTCTATTGCACTTTTATATTTTCATTAGACAAGATTATTCACTATTAATATGTTTGGATTTTGATGAGTTTAGTTTTTAATGTATTTGGTGTTTAATATGTTTGCATTATTTTTGTTGATGTTACATGTTTATTGTATTTGTTGAATTTTTAACATAAAAATTTGCCAATTTTTTTCTTTTTTAAATTTCAAAGTCATCGGGTACCCGCTACCCGAACCGAACCAACCCACTCTTAATCGGTTTGGTTTGGTTTGGGTACAAGTATAAAAAAATGCAAATTCGAACCAAACCGAACCAATTACTTTTTTATCGGTTTGGTTCTAATTTTACCTTGAACCCGAACCAAACCGACTCGTGCTCACCCCTACATCTCAGAAGGATAAAGGCAAAACCATGATCTTCATTCATCGTCATTTTGACGAAGGATTGAAAAATGAATATCTTACACTAAAAGATCCTGCAAGCCTGATATGAGTGGACACACTTGTGTCTACAGGATTTTAAATCCATAAACGAATATAATCCAGCAATGTTTCGAATTACCTTACAAATGAAATTATGTGGGAAAAAGATAACTGATAAGGACATCTTAGAGAAAACTTTCTCGATCTTTCATACTTCGAATGTGCTCCTACAGTAACAGCATTGAGAAAAAGAATTTAAAAAATATTCTGAGCTAATTTCTTGCCTTCTTGTTGTTGAACGTAAAAATGAATTGCTTTTAAGAAATTATGAAGCGCGTCCAGCTGACGCCGTCCCATTTCCTGAAGCAAATGCGGCAAATTATAATCCCAAAAGAGGTAAATGACAAGGTTTTGGTAACAAGAAAAATTATGGAAGGAAGAAAAATTATATTCATAGGAATCTCACCAGAAGTGGGATAAAGAAAGAAATAATGGGCAAAATAAATTAACAGAAGATTCTGTTGTGGTAGAAAGGGCCATTGGTCTTGTATCTGTTATACTCCAAGGCACTTAGTTGATCTTTATCAAGCATCCTTGAAAAAAGATGACAAAAAAAAAAGAGACAAATTTTGTTTTAAATGATGTTAATGAAAATTACACCACTCATTATGAAGTATCTGATTTCTTTGAGGATCTTGAAGGAAATATTAATAATTTAATCAATGATGGAAAAGTTTAATATTTGGATTCATTAAGTACTTATGTAAATAAATTACATAAATTTTTTTTGTTAAGTTGTATTTTCTATGCATTTAAATTTTAAATGATGTATATAAATAATGTTTAATAAAATATTAATATTTATGTTTAAGAATTTTAAAATCACTAAATGTCTCCAGTTCTATAATAATAATAATAATAATAATAATAATAATAATAATAATAATAATAATAATAATAATAATAATAATTTTTAGTATATGATACTATTTTTATGTATAGTGCTTTTTAGAAAAACAATTTCAATTAGGAATACAGTTTTATTGTGCATGTACTTTTAATCATTGTATTATTATTTTTTTTTGAAAAGAATGACAAAGACATATAATTAATAAAGATGTTTGCCTTGTGAATAGTGTAAGTTCGCATACCATTCTCACATGTAATATATATTTTACTCATCTTGTGCTAAAAAAAGAATGTGTTAATACCATTATTGGCTCAGATAATGTGATAAAAGGCTCTGGAAGAGCTATAATTTTGTTTCACGGAGAAACAAATTCTTAATAAATAATTTACTATTGTCTACTAAGTCTCTAAGGAACTTGTTGAGTTTTAAAAATATTCGCCAAAATGGATATCATATTGAAATAATGAATGAGAAAAATCATGAGTACTTATATATCACAACTCATGATTCAAATAAAAATGTTATATTAGAAAAGTTACTCTCACTTTCATCTGGGTTATTGTTCATACCCTGGCCCAATGAATAAGGCCCATGATCCAAATAAAAAGGCCCAACCCAAAGGGTTGGCCTCACCTTTCGCCAGATTAGCCGCCACGAAGTCGGAACTAGTCACGACTTGCTCTAAAGAAGTCGGGAACGAGGATTAACTGGCAGATAGGCACTCATTTGAATGAGTAACTGCCCCTAGAATCTCTCTAACCACTTCACGAAGCAATATCTTAACTTCCCTAAGATAAAGGGACGGTTAACACCCTAGAAAAGTGGCTCTACTCCAACGGTGGTTATTGGCTCACCACTATAAATACACTGACACCCCTCAGGTATCTCTAAGTCCCAATACTCCCTAGACCTGCTAACCCCTTTGCTGACTTAGGCATCGGAGTGTCTTTGCAGGTACCACCCCCCATTCACTCATACGAACAAGTCGGACGGAAGCCCCCAAGGCGCAGACCCTGACAAAGGCTTCCTCCCTCAGACGATTGGGCCGACCAGCGCCATCCAGCCCATTAATCTCCGGTTACCTACCGTAACATTGGCGCCGTTGCCGGGGACCCGAGAGATCAACCAGTGATGGCGGACAGATCTCCTGAGGAGGGTCATGTGGAAACAGATTCTGAACAAGAGAATCTGGACACCAGAAATAGTGACGCGGACCTAACCCTCCAACAGGAAACCAACGATCAACACAAAGAAGGAACCTCCCGAGTCAAAACCCCGAAGGTGAATTCCTCAGAAGGCCGTGAGTCAGAGAAGGACGGACAATCCCATTCAACTGAGCTCATGGGGTTAGTCCATATTCACCAAAATCGTTTGGAACAGCTAGAACAGGAACGGGAGCGACAAAAGGAGATAGAAAAGCGCCTAAGAGAGGAGATGGATAGACGAAAAGAGTTAGAGGAAAAACTCTTAAAGCTATAATCCTCCCTTAAAAGTCGGAACTCCCGTGATAGTAGAGAAGAGTCCCCCTTAGGAGGGGAAGATCCTTTTATTGAGGACATAATGAGGGCAAAAGTTCCGAGAAACTTTAGAAGCCCCGATATGGACCTCTATGATGGAACCACTGATCCAAAGCACCATCTGAGCAACTTTAAAAGTCGGATATATTTGGCTGACGCTTCCGATGCTACGCGATGCAAAGCTTTTCTGACAACCTTGTCAAAAGCAGCGATGAAGTGGTTCGACAGTCTCCCCCCGAGGTCGGTCACCAGTTTTGAAGACCTCTCAAGGAAATTCTTGATGAGGTTCTCTATCCAGAAAGACAAAGTTAAACATGCACCAAGCCTCCTGGGAATAAAGCAGGAGGTCGGAGAATCCCTACGAGCCTATATGGAAAGGTTCAACAAAGCATGTTTAGAGATTCAAGACCTGCCCACCGAGGCAGTCATAATGGGGCTAGTCAATGGGCTCAGAGAAAGTCCCTTCTCACAGTCCATATCCAAAAGACATCCCATCTCTCTAAGTGATGTACAGGAAAGAGCTGAAAAGTACATCAATATGGAGGAAAATACTAAGTTAAGAGACCTGAGTTGGCGACCTGGGCACCCTCCCTCAACAAAAGAAAGAGAGAGGGAAACCAAAAAGAAAGAAGAACTCGACCTCGATAGACCAAGAAAATATCACTCTTATACTCCTCTAAAGGCCTCTATAGTGGACGTATACAGAGAGATTTGTAATACTGAAAGGCTACCACGCCCCAGACCCATTAAAAATAAAAAAGGGGGGAGCCGCAGCGACTACTGTGAGTACCATAAAATATATGGTCACTCCACAAACGACTGCTACGACCTTAAAAATGTGATAGAAAAGCTGGCTAGGGAAGGTCGGCTCGACAGATATCTCATAGAAAGGTCGGACAGTCATGGGAAGAGAAAGCGAGACGATATGGATAGAAGAGACCCACCACCGCAGACTCCGGAGAGACATATTCATATGATCTCCGGAGGATTCACGGGAGGGGGACTCACCAAATCCTCTCGCAAAAGACATCTCAAAAGAGTATACCAGGTCGGAGGAGAGTCATCCGACCTCCCCACCATTTCATTCACAAATGAAGATGGGCAAGGAATAATGCCGGGACACGATGATCCAGTGGTAATAACTATGATCCTAGCAAATGCTCATCTCCACAGAACCCTAGTAGACCAAGAAAGCTCAGCGGACATTCTTTTTAAGCCCACTTTCGACAAACTAGGGTTGGATGAGAAAGAATTAAGAGCCTACCCCGACACCTTATATGGACTAGGCGACACGCCAATAAAGCCACTAGGGTTTTTGCCTCTCCACACCACCTTCGGGAAAGGGGAAAAATCCAAAACTCTGAGCGTAGACTTCATAGTCATCGATGTAGGGTCAGCGTATAATGCTTTAATTGGCAGGACTACTCTTAATCAACTCGGAGCAGTGGTATCCACCCCTCACCTTTGTATGAAATTCCCGACTTCAGCAGGGATAGCAACGGTAAGGGGAGATCAGAAGTTGGCAAGGAAATGCTACAATGAAAGCCTAAACCTGAGAGGAAAAAGTCGAGAAGTTCATACAGTAGAGCTCGGAGGCGCAAAGGTTAGAGAGGATCTGCGTCCACAACCAGGAGGAAAAACTGAGGAGATACAGGTCGGCAAAGAGGAGGGAAGAAATACTCACATAGGGGCCAACCTAGGGGAAACCCTAAAACAAGGGTTGACTAAGCTCCTAAGAGATAACTCCGATCTCTTCGCCTGGAAGGCCTCCGACATGCCTGGGATAGATCCCGAGCTCATGTCCCATAAACTCTCGGTTTACCCGGGGTCACGACCTGTACAACAAAGAAGACACAAGCTCGGCCCAGAGCGAGCCCTAATAGTAGAGGAGCAAGTACAAGCGCTCCTAGAAGCCGGTTTCATTAGAGAAGTCAAATACCCAACATGACTAGCCAATGTAGTGCTAGTCAAAAAACAAAATGGTAAATGGAGAATGTGTGTCGACTACACCGACCTAAATAAGGCATGTCCCAAGGACCCTTATCCACTACCAAGTATTGACACCCTAGTGGACTCCAGCTCGGGATATCAATACTTGTCGTTCATGGACGCCTACTCGGGATATAACCAAATCCCGATGTATGAGCCGGACCAGGAAAAAACATCATTCATCACGCCCAGAGCTAATTTTTGCTACGTGGTCATGCCATTTGGGCTGAAAAATGCAGGGGCCACATATCAGAGGCTGATGAATAAGGTGTTTGCCTCTCACCAAGGGAGCCTAATGGAAGTATACGTTGACGATATGCTGGTAAAGACCAAGAAAGAAGTCGACCTCTTGCCTGACCTTTCACAAGTCTTTGACACCATAAGGTCGCACGGGATGAGACTAAATCCCGCAAAGTGCGCCTTCGCGGTGGAGGCAGGAAAATTTCTAGGATTCATGCTAACACAAAGAGGGATAGAAGTCAATCCCGACAAGTGCAGAGCCATCCTGGAGATGAAAAGTCCGACTTGTTTGAGAGAGGTCCAACAGCTAAATGGCCGGCTAGCAGCTCTCTCCAGATTTTTGGCAGGATCAGCACTAAGATCCCTTCCACTGTTCTCCCTACTGAGAAAGGGACACCAGTTTGAATGGACTCCTGAATGCGAGGAGGCGTTCCAGGAGTTCAAAAAGTTTTTGAGCCAACCTCCTATTTTGACACGACCTATAGCTGGAGAAGACCTTGTCCTATACTTATCAGTAGCAGACAAGGCCATCTCATCGGCCCTGATAAGAGAAGACGAGGCCGGTCAGCACCCAGTATACTTCATCAGTAAAGTTCTACAAGGCCCTGAGCTAAGGTACCACAAACTAGAGAAGTTTGCATACTCCTTAGTAGTAGCCTCACGAAGGCTACGGCCTTACTTTCAAGCTCACACAATAAGAGTCCGCACGAACCAACCCATGAGGCAAATCCTCCAAAAGACGGATGTTGCGGGAAGAATGGTTCAATGGGCAATAGAGCTCTCCGAGTTCGACTTGAAGTATGAAACTCGGACGGCGATTAAAGCCCAGTGCCTCGCCGACTTCATTGCAGAATACGCAGGAGATCAAGAGGATAAACCAACTACATGGGAACTCTATGTAGATGGATCCTCCAACAAAACAGGAAGTGGTGCAGGCATAATATTGGTAGATAAAAGGGGAACCCAGATAGAAGTTTCCCTCAAGTTCGAATTCCCAGCTTCAAATAATCAGGCAGAGTATGAAGCCTTGATTGCAGGATTGAAGCTGGCAGAAGAAGTCGGTGCTACGAAGGTGATGATATATAGCGACTCTCAAGTGGTGACCTCCCAAATAAGTGGAGAGTATCAGGCAAAAGACCCAAACATGAAGAGGTACTTGGAAAAAACTCTGGAACACCTCGGGCGCTTTGTAGAAACTGAGGTCAAACACATAACTCGGGATCTAAATAGCAGGGCAGACGCCCTATCCAAGTTAGCAAGTACCAAGCCAGGAGGGAATAACAGAAGCTTGATCCAAGAAACTCTCCAGGAACCCTCAGTGGTAAAAACAGAAGACAAACAAGAAGTCTTCGAAGTGGTCGGATTACACCTCGGATGGATGAACCCCTTAGTCGAATTTCTGAAATTCGACATCCTCCCCAAGGAGGAGAAAGAGGCAAAGAAAATCCGAAGGGAAGCCCAACACTATACCTTGGTGAAAAATATTCTCTATAGAAGAGGGATATCAACACCATTGTTAAAATGCGTACCGACCTCAAGAACCACTGAGGTATTAGAGGAAGTGCATAGCGGGATCTGTGGAAACCATCTCGGAGCCAGGTCATTAGCCAGGAAAGTGATCCGAGCTGGATTCTACTGGCCAACCTTACAGAAAGATGCCACAGAATTTGTGAAAAAGTGCCAACCATGTCAGATGCATGCAAATTTCCACGTGGCTCCCCCAGAAGAGCTCATTAGTATCACTTCTCCATGGCCCTTTGCAAAATGGGGGATGGATTTATTAGGTCCTTTTTCTCAGGCGCCAGGACAAGTCAGGTACTTAATCGTGGGAATAGATTATTTCACAAAGTGGATAGAAGCAGAGCCATTGGCCACAATCACCGCGCAAAGAAGTCGGAGGTTCCTCTACAAAAATATCATCACAAGATATGGGATACCTCATTCCATTACTACAGATAATGGAACCCAGTTCACCGACTCTACCTTTAGAAGCCTAGTAGCCAGTATGAAAATCAAACACCAGTTCACCTCGGTGGAGCACCCGCAAGCCAATGGGCAAGCCGAGGCGGCCAACAAAGTCATACTGGCAGGGCTAAAGAAGAGATTACAAGATGCAAAAGGAACTTGGGCCGAAGAGCTCCCCCAAGTGTTATGGGCCTACAGGACGACACCCCAATCCGCCACTGGAGAAACTCCCTTCCGACTAGCTTATGGGGTAGAAGCCATGATCCCAATAGAAGTCAGCGAGCAAAGCCCAAGAGTGATTCTCCATGACGAGATCAGGAATATACAGGGGCACAAAGAGGAACTCGACTTGCTCCCCGAAGTCCGAGAAGAAGCCCAGATAAGAGAAGCAGCATTGAAGCAAAGGATGGCTACAAGATACAACAAAAAAGTCATCCGAAGAACATTCACCCTAAGCGACTTGGTCCTGATCAGAAATGACATTGGAGTCAACAAATCAGG
Organism: Arachis ipaensis; assembly: GCF_059453495.1. Classification (NCBI taxonomy): domain Eukaryota; kingdom Viridiplantae; phylum Streptophyta; class Magnoliopsida; order Fabales; family Fabaceae; genus Arachis; species Arachis ipaensis. The sequence goes on from NC_142442.1 coordinate 32,699,989, forward strand.
AGAAGGAAAGCTCGCTGCAAATTGGAAGGGACCATACAAAATCAATGAGATCTTAGGAAAAGGCTATTATAAAGTGACCGACTTGGACGGCACTGAGTTACCAAGGTCGTGGCATGCTTGTAATATGAAAAGGTACTATAGCTAAAAGCGAACTCTACTCCCTGATGTACTCTTTTCCCAACTTCATGATTTTTTCCCCAGAACCAAAGGGTTTTTTCTGAAGAAGGGTTTTTAACGAGGCATCATAGTAGGGGCTAGGGGAAATAGACTGTCAAAAACCCTTAGTAGCAATAAAGTACCCCCCTAATTAATAAAGATCTTTTCATCTTACAAATATCTCTTATAAATTCCTTTTCTATTGTTTTCCATTCCTTTCTACGAAACGCGCCGACTTAAGCTCGACAAAACGTGAAAATCCCATGAACCGACCTAGATGGTCGTCAGGATAAAACGACGAGGTACAAGTCGGCGTAAAGAGGTTATAGAAGTTGATCATGATAAACTCGGAAACATCCCGACTCATAAGTCGGAATGAGAAACCGAGTAAAACAGAAATGAATCGCGAAAATAACCTAAGTCATAAAAACTCAATGAAACGAAATTGGGTACTAGGAATAACAAAAGAGAGATAGGAAAAAATCCAAGAAAAGATTAAAAGGCTGTCCTAAAGATCCTTGAAACAGAAAAGTTCAGAAAGGCAGACGAAAGCCAAAGAAAAGGTTTTTTAGAAAAGATTAAAGGGAAATTCGAAATAAGAAAAGCATGCACACACAAGGTAACTTAAACCCTTATCCAAAAAAGGGCATTTATTTTTTAACTTAAACCCTTACTAAAAAGGGTATTATAAAAACGTTTTGTTTACGGCCTCAAAAGGCCAAAAAATTGTTCAAATACTACCAAAACAAATAAAGAGTCTAAAAAGAGGGGACCCACAAGCCGGGCCCCAAATAGCCAACAAATCACTTTTTTTCAAGAGGAGTAGACATGCCACCACCACCAGAGGAAGGAGCGCCACCAGGACCGGGGAGAGAGGCATCTATAGGAGACGAAGAAGAAGTCAGAGGAACTGTGGAGGAACTCGGGGCATCCTTAGGCCGAGGAGGAGACTCTATAATCCTTTGCCCCCGAGTCTTCAAATCTGACTCGGAAATAATCTCGGGGACAGGAGGATCCACAATGGCACCATCAATGACAACCTTATCGGGATCTAAAGGAGAGAGGTCCAAGTCAGGAGCAATGACTCCGACCTGCTCCCTAAAGATCCTCCAAGCCTCCTCAGCGCCATCAGCAATAGAGTCCTCCAACTCGGCGTATGCCTTCCGAGAATTCAGCAGATCATTCTTCACAGACACAAGATCATCAAACAAACTTTGATAGCTATCCTGTGCTGTCTTCCTCAAACCGACCTCCATGTTGCATTGGGCTTGCAACTTCCTCTCCCTCTCCCGGAGGTTATCTCTCTCCTCCCTCAGCCTGGCGACTTCCCCCTTCAACTTCCCCCTCATGCTCCTGATATATGAGAAGCCTACCTTCCAGCTCTTCGACCCTCGAGGTCATCCCTAAAGAGCTGAGAGGAGCCTTCTCGAAAATATCTAAGAGTTTGCCACAAACCCCCGCCGCCTTAAGGCTCTCCTCAACCAGAGTAGTAAGGTGGCGCCGAACAGAAACATCATCCATACTTATACGAACATTAGGATAGATGTTCTTTTGGACGAATGCAAGAGCATCCGCCTTCACCTCACCAGAAGAGCCAGACTCTAAGGTCTTGCTCTTCTTGTTCTCTGGTTCAGAAGAAGGTCGAGCAGAGGGGGGTGGCTGAGAGAAAGTTGAAGAAGAAATTACGATGGGCTGAGAGGGAGTCCCAACGTTCCAAGGAGGAGGAAGAGGAGAGATAACCGCCCTAACACCACCAGTCCTGGCACGAGATCTTGCTTTAGCCTCCTGGACCCTTTGGTAAGACTCCTGAGCATTTGCCTTTGCCATATCTGAAAAGACAATAACAGACAAATCAGACAAGTCGGATAAGTCAGTTAGACAAGTCGGAAATCTAACAAACAAATAAAAGCTACCTAGCTGTGCCTGGACAAAGGTCGGAGACCCCTGGAGAAACTTTTTTGTGTCCAAGTATGGGGCCCTCCCCCACACTTCTCGGAGGAACCCCACAATGGCTGCTTCTACCTCATCCAGGTCATCCAGACCATATTTCTCGCAGGGAGAGACCTCCAGCCAGTATAAAGGAAATCGGGGAGAAGAATTATCATCCAGAAAAAAGGGATGGTGACCCTCTACAGCTTGTACTTTGAAAAAATAATTTTTGAAGTCATGGAAGGACTCGTCAAAAAGGGTAAAAACCCTCCGACCCTGTATGGCTCGGAAAGACACCCATTGTTGCTTATTGTTTAGCCCACTGAAGGGTTTGGTCATATAGAAGAGATAGAAAAAAATCTTCAAAGAAGTCGGGAACTCCAAAGCCTGGCTAATAAATTGATAAATTTTCAAAAAACCCCAAGAGTTGGGGTGAAGCTGGGTAGGGGCAACTCGGCAGTGATGCAAAACAGATATCTCAAAGTTTGAAAAAGGGAGAAAAACACCCAAACGGGTGATCATGCACTCATACATAAAGAAAAAATGAGGGGCCGCCTCATTGACTCTCCCAAAGCAAACCCGGTCTTCAGGACCCGAGACTACCAATTCATACTTCGGCTCGTCATCCTCAGAAGTACAAATTCTGTGATGAGTGCGAAGGTTGGTGATAAACTCAGTATTGACTGAGGGTTCCTCCCCTAGGACCGTGACATCAACCCATTGAGAAAAGATATCTACGGAAGCCATTTCTTTTTCTTAAAAAGGTAGCAAAAAACCTATAAGGGAAAAAGAAAAGGAAAATAAAAAACACGGTCCCTAAAGGAGGAAGTACGGAACTGAAGTCTACAAACCTACCTATCTACAAAATGAAGGCATGCAAATAGAAAAGCACGTTACAAAAAGAACTAACCTTTATCCGAAAATGAGGGTAGAAGGAAACGAAAAGCCTTCGAAGATGCAACAACACAACACGAACGAATGAAGGGGAAAATTTGAAAAATCGCAGAAACGAAACAAGGAAAGAGAGGGAAAGTATTTATAAGCACGTTGGGGGGCACAATGGTAAAAACGGGGCAGTCATTAATGAAAATGCACTGTTACCAAGACCATCAATCCCCACGCACATCCCTAACGGACACGACGCTTGATTAGACGTAACTGTCAGAAACAAAAGGTCACAAAAAGTCACGTCGGTTTCGGAACATCACGTCGGTCCCCCAACAAGTCGGCTACAACCCCGAGTAGTATACTCGAACCCAAATCTTAAAGAGAAATTGGGCTCGAGTAGGGGCACTGTTCATACCCTGGCCCAACGAATAAGGCCCAGGATCCAAATAAAAAGGCCCAACCCAAAGGGTTGGCCTCACCTTTCGCCAGATTAGCCGCCACGAAGTCGGAACTAGTCACGACTTGCTCTAAAGAAGTCGGAAACGGGGATTAACTGGCAGATAGGCACTCATTTGAATGAGTAACTGCCACTAGAATCTCTCTAACCACTTCATGAAGCAATATCTTAACTTCCCTAAGATAAAGGGACGGTTAACACCCTAGAAAAGTGGCACTACTCCAACGGTGGTTATTGGCTCACCACTATAAATACACTGACACCCCTCAGGTATCTCTAAGTCCCAATACTCCCTAGACCTGCTAACCCCTTTGCTGACTTAGGCATCGGAGTGTCTTTGCAGGTACCACCCCCATTCACTCATACGAACAAGTCGGACGGAGGCCCCCAAGGTGCAGACCCTGACAAAGGCTTCCTCCCTCAGATGATTGGGCCGACCAGCGCCATCCAGCCCATTAATCTCCGGTTACCTACCGTAACAGTTATATTATACAAAAATTAGTGCAATTGAATCACATGCCATTATAAACCAGAAGTTTACTAGCCAAATGAATTTATAATTTGGCATGATCGATTGGGTCATCCTGGAACAACCATGATACGGAGAATTACTGAAAATTTTCATATATGGACATTCACTAAAGAACCAGAAGATTCTTAAATCTAGTGAATTTTGTTGTGCTGCATATTTTTAGGGAAAGCTAATTTTAAGGTGATCACCAATAAAGATTGGATTTGAGTCTCCTGAATTTTTAGAAATGATTCAAGGCGATATATGTGGACCTATTCATCCACCATGTGGATCTTTTAAATATTTTATAGTCCTATTAGACGCATTTTCAAGATGGTCACATGTGTGCTTATCGCTATCTGGCGTTTGCAAGATTACTTGCTCAAATTATTCGATTAAAAGTATAGTTTTCAGAAAATCCAATCTAAACAATTCATCTTGATAATGCTAGTGAATTCACTTCTCAAGCTTTCGATGCTTATTGTATGGTTAATGTTATAAGTATTGAACATCCAGTAGCTTCTGTTCATACACAAGCTAGACTAGCAGAGTCACTTATTAAACGGCTTCAATTTGATTGCTAGACTATTACTTATGAGAACAAATCTCCCAACTTCTACTTGGGACATGCCATCTTACATGCTGCAGCACTTGTTCGTTTAAGACCAACAAGTTATTATCAATTCTCTCCTCTACAATTAGCTTTTGGCCAGCAGCCAAATATTTTCCACTTGAGAATATTTGGGTGTGCGATATATGTTCTAATTGTCCCGTCTTATTGCACCAAAATAGGACTCCAAAAAAAATTTGGGATATATGTTGGATATGATTCTCCTTTTATAGTGAGGTATCTTGAGATACAAACTGAAGATGTATTTAAAGCTCGATTTGCAAATTGTCATTTTGATGAATCAAAATTTTCAACATTAAGCGGAGAGAATAAGCTTCTTAAAAAGGAACTTAATTGAAATGTATCATCCTTGATGCATTTAGATCTTCGATCAGGGCAATATGAACTAAAAGTTCAAAAGATTATACATTTGCAAAGAATAGTAAATGAATTGCCTGATATATTTTCTGATATAAAAAGGATAACTAAATCCTATATACAAGTTGAAAATGCCTCAATTCGAATTGATATCACAGTCATACAAATGGCCATCAAAACAAATTCACGTCAGAAGTGTGGTAGGTTTGTCGATAAAAATTCTCAAAAAAAAAGAGGTAAATACTATTCTTGTTGAAAAAGATAAAGACATAATAAAAATACCTGCAGTTGTCCAAAATTATGATATAATTTTAACGCCAAAAGATGTTTAGGTACCTGAAAATTTTGAAAATTAAAAAAATGATGAGATCTTGATAAATTATATCTTTATAGGAAAAAAATAGAATTGAAATAAAATTATTTTTAATGAAATATTTGCATATAATGTGGCATTACACATCATACATGAACGTAAGGATCTTAAGCCAAGAATAGTCGAAGAATGTCGACAAAGGAATGATTGGCCAAGATGGAAAGAAACTATGAAGGTTAAGTTAGACTCACTTACAAAACGTAAAGTCTTTGGACCTGTAGTCCGTAAACCAGAAGATGTAGAACCTGTTGGATACAAATGGGTATTTGTGAGAAAACAAAATGAGAAAAATGAAATTGTACGCTACAAAGTTTGACTTGTGGCACAAGGTTTTTCACAAATGGCCGGTATAGATTATGAAGAAACATATTCCCCTGTAGTAGATGCAATCGCGTTGTGTTATTTGGTCAGTTTATACGCATATCATAAACTACATATGCATCTAATAGATATGGTGACAGCCTATTTATATGGATCATTAATTTGTAATATCTATATAAAAATTTCTGAAGAACTAAAGATGTCTAAACCATCTAATGAATATTCGCAGGGGGTTATACTCAGTTAAATTACAAAAATCTTTATATGGTTTAAAGCAATCTGGACGAATGTGGTATATTCTTCTTACTGAATATCTGGCTAAAAACGGATTCAAGAATGATTATATCTACCCATGTGTTTTCATAAAGAAATCTGCATATGAATTCATTATAATTTCTGTGTACGTTGATGATTTAAATATTATTGTAACCCTGAAAAGATTCCAACAATTATAAAAGCTCTAAAAGAAGAGCTTGAGATGAAAGATTTTGGAAATACTAAATTTTGTCTCGACCTGCAGATCGAGTATACAAAAAATGAGATATTTATTCATCAAACAACATACATAGAAAAGATCTTGAAGAGATTTTATATAAGATAAGTCACATCCATTAAGTATTTCAATGATAGTAATGTCTTTGGATGTGAAAAATGATCAATTCCGTCCTAAGGAAGAAAATGAAGATATTGGTCTTGAAGTACTATACCTCAGTGCCATTGGAGCACTAATATATTTTGCTAATAATACACGACCTGACATATCATTTGCAATGAATTTACTAGTAAGGTATAGTTCCTCTTCAACCAAAAAACATTGGAAGGAATCAAACAAATTTTTCGATATCTTCATAGAATAATTTATATGGGACTACTTTATCCATATGAATCCAAGTCACAATTAGTTGGCTATGCAGATGTAGAATACTTGTCTGATCTACACAAATGAAGATCTCAAATAGGATATCTATTCACATATGGTGATACAACTATATCATGGAGGTCCACAGAATAGACGATAGCAGCAACATCCTCTAATCATGCTGCAATACTAGCGATACAGAAGCAAGTCGCGAGTGTTTTTGGCTCAGGAGTTTAATCCAATATACTGTCATTATGTGGACTGATTGATCATAAAATAGCTCCAACTATTTTGTTTGAAGATAATACAGCATGCATTGCTCAATTTAAAGGTGGATACATTAAAGGTGATAGAACAAAGCATATTTCTCCTAAATTCTTCTTCACTAATGATCTTCAAAATCAAGGAACAATTGATATCCAACAGATCCGTTCAAGTAATAATCTGGCAGATTTATTTACAAAGTTACTTTTAAAATCTTTATTTGAAAGATTGGTACATCATATTGGGATACGCTAATTTCGAGATATTAAATAATGTCGATAAGAGGGGGAGATTGTACTCTTTTTTCCTTGGTCAGGTTTTTATTCCCATTGGATTTTTCTTGACAAAATTTTTAATGAGACAATCCTCAAAGGATATCGTACTTTTTTTTTTCTAAAGTTTTTTTGTTAAATTTTTTTCATTAACTTTTTCTTTAGTAAGATTTTAATGAGGTATAATCCTAAATTGACATCCAAAGAGAAGTATTGCGATAAGTATGGATGCCCATTTATACGAGCGGCTCAATTTTTCTATGATAAAAAGGTACAAGTCTTCAAGATGAAACAAATTTAATAAAATTTAAAAAAATAAATTTTGTACCATATAAAAACATGGTGTGAGACAAAAGAAAGACACATACAACAAACACTCTTCTCTCTCTTTATATGCTACAATATATACTTAGTAAATATATATAAATTATTTATATTATGTTGAGATAATAATATTGATAAAGATTAATAATAGAATTATCTAATTTATATTATTTTATTTTATATTTATTTATTTTACAACAATTATATATTTTTCAACCGTCCAAAATTTGAAATATTATATAGTACACGACATTAATGGTACAATTTTTCTTAACTCCGAATACCCCCAAACCGACCCAGCCTCACGCGTCAACTCCCTCGCCTCCTTGTCTCCCATCTCTGCTTCGATAACAACCACCCTTGTCATTCCTTACCGACATTCTCACCCTCAGACTCATGCGCTTTTCCTTGCACTACTTGCCAAAATCATGAGCAGATCAGGAAGAAAACTTCCATTGTGTCCTTACTCCTTAGTGATATTAGAAAGCTTGTTGATGTTGGAGAATAAGGGGCAATAATGAAATTAATAAAATCAAATTTTAATTAATAACATCACGTTATTATAGACGATGTCTTTGTTCACTCGACACATCTAGATCGATGAATGGGATGCAGAATAAAAGAACAAGGGAAGGGAAATGGTATTTAGCATCCTCTAAACGCTTATCACAAGTTGCGTCTCAAATCAATATTTGAGTTTGTTTTAGAAATATAATAAACTTTGTGGTTTATAATAGGGATGAGTAAGGATCGGTTTGGTTCGAGTTTATGGTAAAATTAGAATCAAACTGATTAAAATGTAATTAGTTCGATTTGGTTCGGATTTACATTTTTTTGTACATATACCCGAACCAAACCAAACCGATTAAGAACGGATTGATTCGGTTCGGGTAATTGGATACCCGATGACTTTGAAATTTATAAAAAAAAAAATAAATTTTTATCTTAAAAATCCAACAAGTATAATAAACATGTAACATCAATAGAAATAATCCAAACATATTAAACATCAAATACATTAAAAATTAAACTCATTAAAATTCAAATATATTAATAATGAATAATCATTATCTAATAGAAAAGTCATATATATTTTTTATTTTTTTATTTAATTAATATATGATCGGGTTCGACGGTTGGTTCGGGTTTCACATCCCCAAAATCGAAATCCAAACCAATCACTAACAAAAGCCATCGATTTAGTTCGGGTTGAACCCGATTACCCATTGATTTCAGAACTAATTTAATTGGTTCGGTTTGGGTTCGGACGGATAATCGGGTACCCGTTACCCGTGCTCACCCTAGTTTATAATAAGAAAATATATCATAGTGAATTAGGATTTTTTTTGGTAAATATTATTGACAATTTCATCTAATAGAGTTCTCTAAGAGAACTCCATCAAATACTTTTTTTATAATCTTGTTAGGGGTGAGCACGGGTAGTAGGTACTCGATTACCCGTCTGAACTCGAACCGAACCAATTAAATTGGTTCTGAAATCAACGGGTAATCGGGTCCAACTCGAACCAAACCGATGACTTTTGTTAATGATTGGTTCGGATATCGGTTTTGGGGATGTGGAACCCGAACCAACCCGCGAACATGATCATATATTAATTAAATAAAAAAATAAAAAATATATATGGCTTTTCCATTAGATAATAATTATTCATTATTAATATGTTTGGATTTTAATGAGTTTAGTTTTTAATGTATTTGGTGTTTAACATGTTTGAATTATTTCTATTGATGTTACATGTTTATTGTACTTGTTGGATTTTTAAGATAAAAATTTGTTTTTTTTTTTTATGAATTTCAAAGTCTTCGGGTACCCAATTATCCGAACCGAACCAATCCGTTCTTAATCGGTTTAGTTTGGTTTGAATACATGTACAAAAAAATACAAATTCGAACCAAATCGAACCAATTACATTTTGATCGATTTGGTTCTAATTTTACCATAACCCAAACCAAACCGACCCGTGCTCACCCTAAATCTTGTATCTCATTATACAAATTATTAAGGCTTTGAAAAAAAAATTACAATTAAATACATAGAACGCGTCTTTTTTATATTTGAATATTTTTTTTGCTTTAAATACAGAAATGATTTTATATTCTGAACATATATTTAGGGCAAAAAACTAGAATAAGCCAAGAGAAGTTGCAAATTACCTAAATAAGCCAAACTGAAATTCGTTTCAACAATGAGCCAAACCATATATTTATATAATTCGAACCAATGTGGTTCGAACTCGAATCATTAATAATTCGAACTAGCTTGGTTCGAATTACACACAAACACAAGCACACACATAATTCGAACCAGCTTGGTTCGAATTACACACAAATACACGCACACACTAATTCGAACCAGCTTGGTTCGAATTACGCACACAATAATTTATGGTATAATTCGAATTATGCTGTTAAAAAATTAATAATTTATTAAAAAAATTTATTAAAAAAATTAATAATTTAAAAATTAAAAAATATATATTTTTATTTCATACGTTAAAAAAAACTAACAAAATATTTAATTACGATACTTCTTTAAAATATTAATGAGCTATCAATTCGAATTCCATACAATACTTTTCTGTCCATTTTTAATAGTTCATGAATATTTTTTAATAAATTTTTTTAATAAATTTTTTTAAATTATACTACAAAAAATATTTTATCCTATGCAAAACAATTTTTAAAAAATGGCTTAAAAAATGTTAGGAGTACTATAAAAATTTATAATGTTATAATAACTTAGGTAAATACATGCATGTACTCAAATTTTAAATAAAATACTCTACATAGTCAATAATAATTTAGAAATGAAAGAAAATATTTTATTCCATATAAAATAATTAAAAAATATATTTTATTCTATACAAAATAATTTTAAAAAATGGCTTAAAAGATGTTATGAGTACTATAAAAGTTTGTAATATTCTAGTGATTTAGGTAAATACATGATAAAAATATTTTTTCTTTAATTTCTAAATTATTAGTGACTATGTGGAGTATTTCTTTAATGTCCTAAGTCATTAGGACATTACAAATTTTTATAGTACTTCTAACATCTTTTAAGCCATTTTTTAAATTATTTTGCATAGAATAAAATATTTTTTTGTGGTATAATTTAAATAAATTTATTAAAAAATATTCATGATAATTTTTTAATAAAATTATTTAAATTATATGGTGAGATATTACATGATTCGAATTACGCATAGCGAAGTTCGAATTACTCTGATTCAAATTATATGGTAAGCAATTCAAATTCTATACAATACTCTTCTGCCCATTCTTGATGGCTCGTGAATATTTTTTAATAAATTTATTTAAATTATACAACAAAAAAATATTTTATTCAATGCAAAATAATTTAAAAAATGGCTTAAAAGATGTTAGAAGTACTATAAAAATTTGTAATGTCCTAATGACTTAGGACATTAAAGAAATACTCCACATAGTCACTAATAATTTAGAAATTAAAGAAAAAATATTTTTATCATGTATTTACCTAAATCACTAGAATATTATAAACTTTTATAGTACTCATAACATCTTTTAAGCCATTTTTTAAAATTATTTTGTATAGAATAAAATACATTTTTTAATTATTTTGTATGGAATAAAATATTTTCTTTCATTTCTAAATTATTATTGACTATGTAGAGTATTTTATTTAAAATTTGAGTACATGCATGTATTTACCTAAGTTATTATAACATTACAAATTTTTATAGTACTCCTAACATTTTTTAAGCCATTTTTTAAAAATTATTTTGCATAGGATAAAATATTTTTTGTAGTATAATTTAAAAAAATTTATTAAAAAAATTTATTAAAAAATATTCATGAACTATTAAAAATGGACAGAAAAGTATTGTATGGAATTCGAATTGATAGCTCATTAATATTTTAAAGAAGTATCATAATTAAATATTTTGTTAGTTTTTTTTAACGTATGAAATAAAAATATATATTTTTTAATTTTTAAATTATTAATTTTTTTAATAAATTATTAATTTTTTAACAGCATAATTCGAATTATACCATAAATTATTGTGTGTGTAATTCGAACCAAGCTGGTTCGAATTATGTGTGTGCGTGTGTTTGTGTGTAATTCGAACCAAGCTGGTTCGAATTATTAATGATTCGAGTTCGAACCACATTGGTTCGAATTATATAAATATATGGTTTGGCTCATTGCTGAAACGAATTTCACTTTGGCTTATTTAGGTAATTTATAACTTCTCTTGGCTTATTCTAGTTTTTTGCCCATATATTTATGTATAGTTAGAAGTTTTAGTTACTGCGTTCAGTTATTACCATTAAATAATTAATTAAAAAATTAGTTTTATTCTATCAATTTTATCTCTTATTATTTTATTTAAAAAATACAAAAATAATCTACTTTTACATCTGATCTACTGTGATCTTTGATTCTAATAATTTTCTTCATAAAAAACTTTTAACATAACTTTCGTTCCAACCTTCAAAAGTAATTTATGGTTAGATAATTCTAAACAATTTATTGCATTTAATATGCCAGGACTCATCATGTGAAATTCGAATTTCATGTTTCTTTTCTCATTGTAGACTTTATCAGAACAAAAGAAGATACATGTCTTTCTAGCCTTGATGGGATATTTGAGTTTTTCAGTTAACTACTATATAAGAATTAATCATGTTAAATATATACCAAAAATTAATTACTAAAATAAAATATACATATAAAATATATATTAAAAAAAATAACTTAAACTACATATATTGTGATGAATTTAATTGATGACTAACTTTTTAAGTGCAAGTATCATTAAATTTATTATATGAACATATTATTGAGACGAGTGATGCTAGGTAACTAAAGAATAATTACAATATAAAAATGTCATATAAAAATTTATATTTTTTTGATAAGTAAATGAGATATACTTCTTTATTATTTATTCTCCTTATCACCTATCATTTTGCTGCATACTTGGAGTCATTAATGTTCTTTCCAAAATCAATTTCAATTTCTCCTAAATCGAATCTCTAACATCTTTCAATCACATTATTATCCATTAAAATACAATAATTCTCTGCAAAAATTATGGAAGTTAAATTAAAAAGTTTTAACAACTTCTATTATATAATTTATATTTTACATATAGACTATTAAAAAAAAATATAAACAAAAATTAAAAAATAAATTTTTAAAAATAATTATTAACTCGTCATATTAAAATCAATAAATAAGCATACATATGAATATTAAATAAGATGTATGAAATTATGAATATTATGAGTACAAAATTATAGATGTTATTAACAGAAAATTATAGATATTATGTATATCAATTTATGGATGTTATGAGTAAATTTATCAATTGAATAAATTAATTTAAGAATTTAATATTTTTTTTAAATTCAATCATGATAAAATTTAAAAACATTTGTGTTAACTTTATAGTTACTTATGCAATAAATAAAAAATGATATGTGTATGAATGTAATATCTAATAAACATGAATTTAATTTTTAGATGTTAGTTGTATGTAATTATGGATTTTATGTATATAAACGTATGAATGTTATGTGCATGAACTTAGTTAGTATAATATAATTATAAATGCACATAAAACACCAAAAAAAAAATTCAGTTTATTAATACCATACCTCATCAAAGCTAGTGTGGTTTTCCATATTCTCGAAAATTGATTGACTGACAACAACCTCGTCGGGTGAATCCACCTGTTGTTCAAATTCTTCCGCACCTTCTACCATAAATACGGTATTAAGGTCGAATTAAAATGCCATACTATTTGCAATGATAAAGATGACTTCTTGTAAAATTCCTTGACCTATTCTAATTGTTCTTGCAATGGTATTAAAGTTGTGAATTTTGAATGAAAATAGTTGAATTAATATTAGAGTAGCTTTCAGGTTTTGTATCTCTCCATTAAACAATGATAAATGACTTAACAAAAATAGAAAATCAATTACAATTAATTCATTTAATACAAATTATCATTACCGTTTTTTATAATTATTATTAGTTTTTATTGTATTCTTAAATATAAAAATTAAATTATAAAAGAAAATATTAAGTATTGATTACAAGAATGCCTAATAGTAAAGAATACGATATTATAATTAATGTCATTAATAAGTGGGCTGATAAAAATATGATAAGTGAATTGATAGGAGAGTTAGATAAAAAATAAAACTGTTGTTAAGTTATATAAATGAAGTAAATTATAGAAAATTTTGACTAATTATAGCTGAAAATTTTTTGTTACCAAACTTTTTTCTATTGAGACACGTTATTTTTAGGCTCATATTTCTTATTGTCATGATAAATGTTGTTATTTGCTATTTTATCATATATTCGTATATAAAAGTAAAAAAAATAAAACATTTTTTGTTTTTAATATTTTTAAAAAATTTAAAAATATGTATAATTTATTTTAATTTTATTTTTAATATTTTTTATAAATTTCAATTCTAACTCTATCGTCAAATGCTTGACAATCGATCAACAATTTTTTTCAATTTTCCTCCCTTTTTATATTTTAGGTCAAGATAGAAGTTATCGCAGTTCATTTGTATATCAAATTGTAAATTGTTACTAGAGTTGCATTCAAATGTGAAAACCAATGTGTTATTCACAATAAAGAATCTCAACTTCCACAATTTATGATATACAGCAAGCAACTTGCAATAAGTTACTGACTTATCATAATTAACCATCTAAGAAGTTTGTTATCTCTAACAAGTTAGCTTAGCTGGCAAGCTTTCATAGTTGTCCTAATAGAATGATATGCTAGAGATCATTTGAATAAGATAATAAATTTCTCTAGCTTGGAGACTCACTACAAAAAATACGTTTAATATCATCAAATTTAGTAATAGACATTATTATCGAATTTAGTGACAAATTTTCAGACAATCACGAGTAAAAATTCATCTTTTAAATAAATTATTGTCGGATTTAAAATTTCATAACTAAATTCGATGGTAAATAAAGACACAAAAATAAATTTTATTAGCGCTAAATTTAGCGTCGAATTTTTTATTAAAATTTTTAATGGTAACACAATTTAGTGAAACACGGCGTTTAGACAGTAATGAACATCTTACTGTCAGATTTTTCACCGATAAATCCGACGGTAAATTTAGAATAAAATTCAAACACGAAAATCCTTTTCCTCACTTTTGTAAACTCTCTCTCTCTCTTCTCTCCTTCTCTCTCTCTCTCTCTCTCTCTCTCTCTTTCATCGCTCTCCTTCTCCTCTATTAAAAAAGGTTGCTGCGCCAAAGGTAAGGTTGTTGTCCATTTCTCATTTTAGTTATCTGTTATATTACTAAATCCTAACTCTACTATCATAGATTTCATTGCCGCCTTTTATCATCACCACACTTCCACCATCTTGCAGCTACCACACTACAAAAAAAAAAAAATGGTGAATACCATCGAATGTACTGTCGGACATTAGCGTCGGGTTTACCGGTAGATTTATCAATGGATTTGGCAATAAATTCGTCGGGTAAAAAAGTTACCATCGGATTTAACTTTCGACAGTAAATTTGTCGATTATATTTGGACAAAAAAAAAAGAAAAATTGGTGCGATCATTACCATCTAAAGCTCAATTAATGGAACGCTGTGTTTTGGTCACACGCAATGCATTACCGTTAGTAATTTTGCCCCAAAATGGAATCGCACGCCCTTTTCCCTCATTTTGAAAGACTCACTCTCTTTAAACCTCATCTCTCTCTTTCTCTCTCTCCCCAAACCACCTCCGACAACCCCCTCTGTCAGCACTCTCTCTCTCTCTCTCTCTCTCTCTCTCTGTCTCTCTCTCTCTCTTTCCCTCCCCAAACCACCTCCAACCCTCTCTGTCAGCACTAGTGCCACCAACAGCTTCCAAGGATCTCCTCTTCAGTCTCATTCATCATAGCATTGAAACACCCACACTCCCACTCTCTCGGTGCCGAATCTCCTCTCACTCTCTCAGCCTCTACAGCGACAAAGCTCCTCCCTCTTCTCCATCGTCAACGACGCTCCACAGCACCTTGACTGGTGTCCCACGGCGGCGCAACCCTTTCCTCTCCCTCCCCCATCTGCGAAGCACTTCTCTTTCTCTATCCTCTTTCACAGCACCACACACCAGCAGCTGTTGTCATCCTTCACGCACCAACAGCTGCCGTTGTCCTTCATGCACAGTAGTAACACGCACCAGAAGATATCCGATTTAGGATTTTTTAATTCTATTTTGATTTAGGATTTTTTTAACTCTATTTTGATTTAGGATATTTCGTAATTCTGTTTTGATGATTATGTGTTTGAAATTTTGTTTATGATTCTGATTTTGAATTTTTTTTGTTGATTTTGTGTTTCAAATTCTATATTAATTATTCTGATTTTTAATTCTATTATTTTGTTTCAATAATTATGTTTTGATTTAGAATTTTTTACACTATAAGAAAAATGCTTAATACCTTCAGATTTTACAGTAAAAAAATTGCCGGGAAACAACTACAGACGAGGTTTATACCGGCAGATTTATCCGACGGTAAATCCGACAGTAAACTTAAATTTTGAATTTTTTAAAAATTTGTTAATCCTCATGTATTAAAATATTCTCATCAGCTAAGAGCATAGCTTCTAGTGAAACATAAGACCATAACAAGATAAATAACAACAATCCTAGATTCCTAGTTATCCCTATATAGGCACAAATACTAACAGATAACAATAATTAGCAGCGTATATTTTTTGGCTTAACAAAGTAGAAATACATTTAATTTTCATGAATGAAAAATCAGTAGTTACCTAATGAACACCCTTATGAACAAGGTCCTTATCTTGAAGTTGGTATTTTTTAGTCTCAACGAATCTATACAAAAAAAGGACCACATAAAGGTAATTGAATCAGTAGCAAAAGGTAATTGATTATACCAAATACTTTATACATAAAGGTTTCATGTATAATTAAATAAGAGTGTAATTTGATCACTGAATGAAATCTATACTAAAATTTTAAGTATAGAAAAGATAGAACATTTTCTCTAAAGCAAAAATCTAATTTCACTTGCAATTGCTTTTCTTTAGAAATAATTAAAAAAACATATAAAACAGGAGGTTGTAACATCTATATCAGCTTACTTTTCATTCAAAAATTAGATTGTAATATAAAAAAAAATTAATTTCATCCTAAAATTAAAACTAAACTTAAATGACTATTTAAAGTCCCATACATGACCATGAAAGACACAGCAGAAAGTTGTACCATGAATATGAAATCTCGGTGTAGTTTCACATAACAAAACCAAAAAGTTGTCTTGAAGTATTGTATGCACACTTATAAAAAAAATTAAAGCCAATTAAGAACTTTTTATGTTCAATAAAAGATGATCCATATATCATATCTTATTACTCTTAATGGCCTATGCAGTTGACTTAGTAAGCTTAATCCAAATTAAAATTTCACCCACTACTAGCTAAATCAACATATAAATTTGTTCACCTTTTCTCAAGCATTAAGATTTTGAAAGAATTAAAAATAGACTATAAAACTTACAGAGAATATCCACCTATCAATGTTTGGTATCATCGCACTCTCTAAATTTTTATTTTGTATGTGACTTCTATTTTTTTTTTCTGAAAAGAAGATAGAATAATTGAACGTTAGCTTTATAGGCTAACCTAATTGTTTTGAATCTGCAATGAAAAAAGAAATTAAAATTCAAACAAGTTAAAAATAATTTAAAAAATAATTAAAATTCTTTTAAAACAAGTACTGAATAATATTCTACATAAATAAACACTCATAGCTACAACAGATTTGTTATTTGGGTGTTCTTTCTTGTACTGTTCTCTGAACTCAAACTTGCTAAACGAAAACATAACAAAATATCTCATCAAAAAATTAAGAACAAACTAAAAATCATAACAAAAATCAAAAACAGAAAAAAATAAGAACAAAAATCATAAAAAAAATAATAAATTTAGAAATCACAAATTTTAAAATTAAATAAAATAGTGAACCCAGAATAAATTCTAAAATCAAAATCAAAATAAACAAAAAAAGAACAAACCTTAAAATCTAATAAAAATAGAACGAAATCAAAATAAAAAGGAACATAGGCATACATCATAAATTAGGGTTTAGACTTAGGATTCAAAAAGGGGATTAGGGATTTTTTTTAATTAAAATGAAGTAAAAACAGGGATGGAATAGAAAGAAGGATGAGAACAACCTACCTGGAGGAGGGAAGAGAGACACATGTCGGCGATTAAGGGAGCGACGACGGCGGCAACAATGGCGGGAGGATGAAAACGGCGGCAACAGAGCAACCAATGTATCGCAAGGAGCACCTAACCGAGTTCACACAGTCTTTGAACGCAGTTGGCGGTGGCCGACGTTTGCGGAAGGGCTATCGGAGGTGGTTTTGGAGAGAGAGAGAGAGAGAGAGAGAGAGAGAGAGAGAGAGAGAGAGAGAGAGAGAGAGAGAGAGAGAGAGAGAGAGAGAGAGAGAGAGTAGTTTGAACATGAGGGGGAGAGAGTTTGCGGTTCGAATTTAGGACGAAATTACTGTCAAATTTACCAGCGGATAAATCCGACGGTAAAAATATTTAGCACCAATTTTTTTTCCTCCAATTATTTTTGGCGAATTTACCGTTGAAAAATCAAATTTGACGGTAACCTTTTTATCCGGCGATTGTCAAATTTGTCAGTAAACCCGCTGCTAATGTCCGACGCTAATTCCAACGGTATTCAGTATTTTTCTTGTAAAGTTAATTCTATTTTGATTTAAGATTTTTTAATTCTATTTTAATTTAAGATTTTTTTTAATTCTATTTTGATGATTCTGTGTGTGAAATTTGTTTATGATTTTATTTTGAATTCTATATTGATGATTTTGTGTTTTAAATTATGTATTTATTATTCTAATTTTTAATTCTATTTTTTATGATTTTGTTTCAAATTCTGTGATAATTATGCAGTTTGATATCGGTTTAAGTGAGAACATTGACGACACAGAAGGAGCAATAGGACCTGGTATTGCTCATTCGAATAAATCTGCAAGTGTAAGATTCTCAACTGCATTATTCTGATTTCTTTTTTGGTGTTATTTGAGTTAATTATTTTATGAGTTAATTAGTTGATTATTGTCAATTTTCTGAGTTAATATTAATTTATTTATTTTCTAAGTTAATTATTGATTTATTGTTTATTGTTGTTAATTTTCTAAGTTAATTATTTTCTGATTTAATTAGTGTTGTATTTTTTGACTTATTAGCTTAGAAATTATTGAATTTAAGTATTTAAAATTATATATTAAATTTTTTAAAAAATTTTAAAAATTTAAAATTTAATTTTATCGTCGGTTAAATCTACCGGTAATTTTTAATTTAATTATTAATTAGTAATATATTACCGTCAGATTTATCGGGAGAAAAATCTCACGGTAAAAATTACCAATGAAAATTTTTTTATGGTAATTATTGTAAACCCCTAATAATTAATAAATAATTAATCAATAAATTAATTATTATTTAAAGAAATTAAAAAATTAAATTTTATAATTTAATGAAGTAGAAATAATTAAAATATGGATTTTAACACTAATTTTAAAGATTTTGATCCAAAACCAGGCTAACGAATCGAACCGATTGAACCGGACTCAAACCGGACCCAAGGGCTAACCTATAAAACTCCCAAATGAGGCCTTCTTCCTCATTTTCACTTTGGGGATATGTTGCAGAAGAAAGAAATCGGAGGGGAGGGGGGGCCTAACGTCTCAAAAATTCAATCGTCCATAACTTTCAATCCGGAGCTCTGATTGACGAGCCCGTTACGACCACGCATTTGTCTCAGAATTCTTTACAAAATTCACTGAACAATTTGTAAGAAAATCACATTTTCTCACCCAGTTCTCTCCTTTTTAGTTTGTGATTTGGGTTTTCATAATTGAGAGATTTTGTGATTTTGATGGTTTAGGGGTAATCTAGCGGTGGATAATCATTGGATTTTGTCCATTTGACTCGTGGATAATGGTAAAAAAATTCTAACCCTTGTGAATTAGTCATTTAGTGAGCTCAATGTTGATTATTGGGATATTGTATGAATTAGATTGTGTATCTTATTGAATTGGAGTTAAATTAGAGATATTGAAAGCTTAGAATTGAATCTTGGAAGCTAAAAATTCAATTGGTGAGGAGTTAGAGCTTTGGAGCTTGAGGAACCGTGGATAATTGAGGTGTTCCGGGTTTAGGAAGGAATCAACCAAGGTATGGTTTTGGTTTCTCGTTGTTAATGTTTAATGTCACGTGAAAACTTAGGTTAGAAGGCTTTAAAATAAGAATGAACTAAATGAATTATTGATGGATTGTGTATATGGTATGTGATGTGTGATTCAATTTCGTAAATGGTTTGCTATTGGAGTTGGTTGGTGTTTGGAAAAGATTTAATATTGGAATTGGTTTGATTTTAAAATAATTTGATATTAAAAATGATTTGAATGGCCAAGAAGTATTTGGTTTGGTGGTTAGGACCCTTGAGGGGTGGCAAAAGTCCAAGTTTTAGAGGAGATGCAGCCAAAATTTTTATGAAAATAGGAGGCTTCATTTGAAGTGGTTATTTAGAAAGTTTTGGATTTTTAAGGATTTTATAATTTCATTTAGAGTTATTAAGAAAAGGATTACGTTTGGAGCTTACTTTTTTTAGAAAAGAATGAATTATGTTTTAAGTTTGAATTATTAATGAACGAAATAGGAGGAATGATGATGATTGAAAAAAATGAAGAATGATGAGATTATGATTTAAAGTATGATTTTTGAATGAAACTGAATGATAATTGAGTGAGAGATTGAGTTTGAATGAAGGATGAGGAGGATTGATATTGAAGTACGATATTTGAATGAACTGAATGATTACGAAATGTATGTGACCGGGCAAGAGGAGGTGGCATTATTCACTCGCTCCGGGTATAAGTTGAAACTCTGGGTAAGAGGCGGTAGTGTTGTCCACTTGCTCTGGGTAAGAGCCGAGACTCCAGGTAAGAGGCGGTGGTATTGTCCACTTGCTCCGTGTAAGAGCCGAGACTCCGGGTAAGATGCAGTGGTGTGATCTACTTACTCCGGATAAGAGTTCTAGACTTTGGGTAAGATGCAAGGGTTGAGTTCTGTCGCCGCTTACTCCGAGTCGAGAACTGTAACACCACCTGGGTAAGAGGCAGTGGTGAGATTGTTCCCTGCTCCGGGTACTCGGGTAAGATGCAAGGGTTGCGGCATTGTCCCACTTGCTCTATGTTTGGTGTTCTGTCCAGGGTTAGCTATCAGACATGTCGGGTTGGCTATATAACCGACAGATGAGACTCATCAGCCATAGGGCAAGAATACATCATATGCATATGTGTGTTTTGCTTGATTGTGCATTAATTGGGC
Organism: Arachis ipaensis; assembly: GCF_059453495.1. Lineage (NCBI taxonomy): Eukaryota > Viridiplantae > Streptophyta > Magnoliopsida > Fabales > Fabaceae > Arachis > Arachis ipaensis. Next base: position 32,720,774 of record NC_142442.1, read on the forward strand.
TTGACTATGTGATTATTATGCTTACTTGCTATATTTGCTACCTGTTGTATTTGTATCCTACTTGTGTTTGCTTTGTCTGTATTACTTGTCTGTGCACCAGAGTTTTGGAGGATTGGAAGAAGGCGAGAAGCTGAGGTTTTTTTAAAAAAATGCGACAGTTTTGAACCGCTGCAATTTTATACATGGGCTTTAAAAAATGACTAATTACAATAGTTTAGGCCATTTTTCATTAACTCTGTCACGTTGTCAATACTTCAAAGCCACACATAGAAATGAATATAAATAATGTAGAAGAAATATCCTCCTGGATCTTATCTTACTCAAATAAGAATAATCAATTAAGTGCACTAAAATGTAGAACATCATCAATTTGGGGAATAGATTTAACTAAAAGTTAAAAATTTATGTAAATAGTAATTAAGAAGATGACAACCTCAAACCATTTGTCCAGGACTTTTGAGGTTTGAGACAATAACAACTCCATCAAGTCCCTGACAAGTAATGATGTATTATAGTCAAAATCAGAGTATACGTCAACATATAAGACATCTATTTGAGAAGATGAAGTTCCGGTTCCAATGAAATTAAAACTGATATGGAGAAAGTAAATCTTACACTATACCTTTTTGTCCTAAGGAGAGTGTACGTCGCAGGAGCTGATCCCAAAACTTAGAATTCTCCAATTTATACTACAACTGGTCAACTGTACAAGCATTCCCATGCAGAGCTTCAGGTGTAAGCGAATTAAAAAAAATCCATTAAGTTACAAAACTTTTAGAGTTGAGCTTCATATCTAGAAACAGAGAAGAACAAACTTTTATGCATAAGTTAGAACGTGACAACATCTTTACATTCAAAGATCACCAGAATTGTTTGGTTCCAATAATAGATTTCAAGAGTTTAAAATGAAGAATCAAATGCCTAAAGTAACAAATGCATTTTGGTATCTTAGAAAGGCATAACCACTAAAAGGAGCATCCACTCCAATGCATACCTTAGTTGGTCACGGATAAAAAATTGAGGAGCATCAATTTGGTTCACTTCTCTTCAAATTTCTAAATTTCAACTTCACTTGTTCCATTATTTCCTCTCTTCATATCCAGAACAATTAACAGCAAAAATATTGGAAAAGTAATAAACACAGCATTTCTGAACTCGTGTATATATATTTTATAGACATGAGTATGAATCAAATCATCAACTTCTAAATCATTAGCTCTCTCAGCATCAACATAACTTTTCTTTTTTTTTTTTGTAGGGAAAAAACTCTTTTTCCATCTTCATGCAGATTCATGGGAAGAAAAAGATTTAAAAAAAAAGTTTACAATATGTCGCATTCCTTCATCTAGTAATGACCCTATTAAAGATCCAAATTAGATAATACACTAGGAGCTTGATTCATCTAGCAAGTAGCAACACAAAATCTATAGTTATAGAAATTTTTAGCCACTATTAACTTATTTAATGCACTATAATCTATGTTGAATCTATAGTTATAGGAATTTTTAGCCACTGTTAACATTGATTTAGTTCATTTCTTTTGGTATTTTAACAATTTAAATGATATACAGAATGCAAGATATGGGGTTTTGAAGTCAATACCTCTTGTGGATAGCCACCATTGGCTACACAGTGCAATGGTTTTGGATCTCTTTTGGTAAGATAAATGATAAGATAAATGCACGACAACATGAATTTACAAAGCATTGCCATGGGTTTTTATATAATACATGCATCAACACAGGTGGGATATGTATAAGCTATTTAAGTGTTTTTTAAAAACTATCGAAGTGTGATAAACCACTATTTTATGGTTTATCTTGTGCTCAATTGAGTGTTTTTTATCATGTCTTTGCAAACTTATTCATATAAATTGCATGATTTTACAATTCCTTCCCAATTTTGTTCTATGATTGAAAACTTGCTTCCTAAGCCCCTTAAATTGTATATTTTTAATCTCCTTTATACCATTCGATGCCGTGATCTGTGTGTTAAGTGTTTTCAGGCTTTATAGAGCAGGAATGGCTTAGAGGATGGAGAGGAAGCTTGCAAAAAAGGAAGGAACACAAGAAACTAAGGAGACAACCAGCGAGGAGCGACACGCACGCATGGCTCACGCGTGCGCGTGAATTGGAATTTTCACAGTGACGCGTGCGCGTACCTGACGCGTACGCGTGACACACAAAGATGACCATCGACGCGTATGCGTGACTGACACGTACGCGTAACATGCGCCACATGCAGAAAACGCAGAAGACGCTGGGGGCGATTTTGGGCTGAGTTTGGACCCATTTTTCAGCCCAGAAACACATATTAGAGCTAGGCGACAAGCAGAGACTCGGAAGACATTCTCATTCACATAGTTTTTAGTTTTAGATTAGAATCTTAGAGAGAAATCAATACTTCCTCTAGGTTTTCTTCACATTCATAGTTTTAGAGTTTATGCTTTTGATTTGGATATTGAGAAGAGTCACTACCTCCGTTGAATTTTCTACTATTCTAGTTTGTTTCCTTATTCCTTTACTTTTTAATCGCCCATTAACCCTATTCAGATAAGTATGTTTATGATTTTGGGATTTATTAATACAAAGAACTATTTTTACCTTTAATTTATTTTCAGTTATTATTTTAATTAATTTATCATGTCTTCTTTTTATTCCCTTTATATGCCTGTGAATGTTGTATTCATGTCAATGGAGTAGACTCCCAACTTGACTTGGGAGTTGATTAAAAGGAAACCCTTGAGTTGGAATACTCAAGTGTCAATTGGAAATTGGAAGTTATTGGCTGACTCTCTAGTCTCTAACTCTAATCCCTCCTTAGGAGAGGATTAGGACCTGGGATTCAGAATTGGTCAGTCAGTTACTTGACTTTCCTTTATTCAGTAAAGGATAACTAAGTAGAACAATAATCTCTTACTATTGCACTTGGGAAATCCAACAAGGATAGAAATTTCAATTAATCTTCTCCCAGTCAAGGCTTTTATTTTAATTATATAAATTCTCTCATTAATTTTCATTGCCTTAATTTATAATTATTTACTTTCCTGTTCTCCACTCTTAACATTTCTCGGAAAATTCCTGACTAATAAAATAGCACTCTTTTGTCAACTCATTGGAAGACGACCTGGGAATTCTACTCCCAGTATTTTGTTCTTAAAATTGTGACACTCTTTCTAAATTGATAAGCGGGATTTTCGTCGGTTAAGAACTATACTTGCAATGCTGTTTACTCTATAAATTCTTTATTGGCAATTTTCCGCCTGTTCAATTTTTGGCGCCGTTGCCGGGGAGTTGCAATTGTGTACTACATTATTGGTTGGTGTACATATTTTTAATTTTTGCATATTTTATTTTATTTTATTACCATGAGCTGTATGTTTCTTTCATTGAATGACGCGTTCATTGCCTGATCCGAGCTTAGCCGCGTTTGATCCTGAAATTGAAAGAACTATTTCCCGTATTAGGCGAGCTCGGCGTTGGTTAGCCTCTGTGGGCTGTGAAGTGGTTACCACCAATTCACCAATCTCTTTTGAAGGCGAATCTGAAGCGCCATCTGAGGAAGAAACAAGCTCCTTTTCTACTGATTCTGTTGATTTACGTGTAGGTAATATGGCGGAGCCCAGAAAGATTACTCTCCAGGAAGCAGGAGCTCCAGACTTTACAGTGCAACCGTATCAAGTGCGTCACCCAAATCTAGCTGCAGATTTTGAACTAAAGACTGCGCTAATCAACTTACTGCCCAAGTTTCATGGCTTACCTGCTCAAGAGCCCATAAAGCACCTCAGAGATTTTCAGACAGCCTGCTCAACTACTAGGCGTCATGGTGCAGATGAAACTACTATTTGGCTATATGCTTTTCCGTTTTCTCTTGAGGGAAAGGCAAGGGAGTGGTTCTACACTCAACCTGAAGAAGTCGTTACTAATTGGGATCTGTTCAGAAGGGAGTTCCTGGAAAAATACTTCCCAGCTGAAGTTACAGATAAACTGAGAAAAGAAATTTCCTGCATTATCCAAGGTGAGTCAGAGACCCTTTATGAGTGTTGAGAATGTTTCAGGAATCTCCTAGACTCATGTCCCCACCACAAGATTGATCAGATGGTGTTGATCAGCTACTTCACACAAGGCATGAAGCCTCAGGATAAGACTACATTAGATGCTGCAAGAAATGGTTCTCTGAAGAAATACAAGACGGCGACAAAAGCTTGGCAACTGATCACCGATCTAGCAGAGTCTACCCAGAATGTCAGGCACAGGAACAACCATCCCAAGGCTATTGCAGAGGTTTCCTCTAGTAGTGAGACTGCTGGTCTCACACAGACTCTAGGAGAGATGACCAACTTACTGAAGTAGCTACAACTGAATCAACAACAGTGTCAACAGTTGGTTCCTCAGAGAATGTGCGGAATATGTGCCTGTTATACTCATTACACTGATGAGTGTCTGCAGCTCCAACAAGAAGACAACACCTTGGTAGTTACTCATAATTTCTATGATCACCCGAATCAAGGATACTATCAACAAGACGGCAATTATAACCAAGGTGGAAGCTACAATCAAGGTTGGCAAGATAACTCCAACCAAGGCTGGAGAGACAGTTCCAACCAAGGATGGAGAGATAATCCCAACCAAGGATGGAGAGATAATTCCAACCAGGAATGGAGGGACAACTACAACAGAGGAGGCAGAGACAACTGTGGGAATCAGAGGTGGAACAACAATAACAGACATCAGAACCAAAACCAGCCTTACAGAACACCTCACCAAAGGCAGTCCCAAGCGTCTCAGAACAACCAACAGTAGGCCCCTCAAATCACTTACCCTTCTTCTTCTAATGATGAGATGCTTCATACTATTACGCAAGGACAACAAGACATTTAGAATTCAATTCACTCTTCCATAAATGGTCTTAGCTCCACCATACAAGCTCTCATCTCTCAGATGGATTCACTAATTACTCCCAACAATCAACCTTCAAGCTCTAGTGTAATTCCTTCTCAACCTATACCCAACCCCAAAGGTGGAATCAATGCCATCACTTTGAGGTTCGGAACCACACTGCCAGAGAGGAGTCATGAGAAGCCAAGCTCAAATGAAGATATCCAAGTTGAAGATGTTGTTGAGGTAGAAGATGCCAAAGAGGAGGATGAAGTACAAGACATGGCTGAAAAAGAAGCAGCTCAACCAGAGAATAGCGCACCAAAGGAAGCTGAAGCTACAAGAGGTGCCATCCCTATCTCCTTTCCACACCTTGCTAGGAAGTCCAGAAAGCAGATGGAGCCCGACCCAAAGGTGGTGGAGATCTTCAAAAAGGTTGAGGTAACCATTCCCCTTTTTGATGCCATTAGCCAGATACCTAAATATGCAAAGTTTATAAAGGATTTGTGCATGCATAAGGATAGAATATAGGATTTAGAAACTATTCCCTTAGGTAGCTCTATATCTGCTTTAATGGGTGATATACCAGAAAAATGTAGTGATCCAGGTCCATGCATGGTTACTATTACTATAGAAGGTGTAAAATTTTTTGACTGCATGTGTGATTTAGGTGCGTGTGTGAGTATTATGCCATTATCTGTATATGATGCCTTGAGGATCCCTTCCTTAAAAAGGTCAGCAACACGTTTGGTTTTGGCAGATAAAATTATAATCTCGGTGGTAGAAATTGCTGAGGACGTGTTGGTGAGTATTAAGGGGTTTACATTCCCTATTGACTTCTACATCTTGGAGATGCCCCCTAATGACTCAGGAAGACCATCATCAATCCTCCTTGGAAGGCCATTTTTGAAGACTTCAAAGTTCAAATTAGACGCCTTCTCCGGAACATACTCTTTTGAGATAGATGGCAGAGCAGTGAGCTTCAATCTGGATGAAACCATGAAGCACCCCCCGGAAGATCATTCTATCTTTCAGTGCGACATCATTGATGAAACTGTAGCTACAGTTCACCAAGAAGAAATAGAAGAGAGGCACATGGAGCAAGGTCCAAGTGTGGGGAAGCCCCCTGAACAAGATGAAACTACCTTGCCACCATCACTAGCTCCAGCTAATCCAGTGCCTAGCCATGAGCAGAAATTGGAGTTAAAGCCCTGCCCACCCCACCTCAAGTATGCTTACCTTGAGGATAATCAGAAGCTCCCAGTTATCATTGCAAGGGAACTCACTTCCCAACAGGAGGAGCAGTTGCTTAGTGTGTTGAGAAGACACAAGAAGACAATTGGGTGGAGCTTGGCGGATATAGTAGGCATCAGCCCTCAAGTTTGTGAGCACCAGATATTTTTAGAAGAGGGAGCAAAGCCTGTCCATCAACCCTAAAGGCGGCTGAACCCCACCATCTTAGAAGTTGTCAAGAAGGAAGTGACCAGATTGCTTGAAGCTGATATCATCTACCCCATCTCGGATAGCGAATGGGTCAGCCCAGTACAAGTGGTGCCCAAGAAGTCTGGAGTCACAACAGTAAAGAATGAGCATGGAGAGCTCCTGACAACTAGATTGCAGAATTCCTGGAGGGTGTGCATTGATTACAGACGCCTCAACCAGGCTACCCGCAATGATCACTACCCCCTGCCATTCATTGATCAGATGCTTGATCGTTTGTCAGGTAAATCACACTACTGCTTTTTAGATGGTTATACAGACTATTTTCAGATTCATATAGCTCCTGAAGATCAGGAGAAAACTACTTTTACTTGCCCTTTTGGAACGTATGCATACAAAAGGATGCCTTTTGGCTTATGTAATGCACCGGCTACTTTCCAAAGGTACATGATGAGTATTTTCTCAGATCTTATTGAGAGCTGTATGGAAGTTTTCATGGATGACTTTAGCATTCATGGTGATTCATCTAACCTTTGCTTGGATAGTCTAGCTAGAGTATTGGACAGGTGTGTTAATTCAAACTTTGTATTAAATTTTGAAAAATATCATTTTATGGTATAACAAGGTATTGTTCTAGGACACGTTGTTTCTAATACAGGTATTTCTGTAGATCCAGCAAAGGTAAATGTCATTTCTAGTTTACCTTACCCCTCCTCTGTGAGGGAAGTCCGTTCGTTCCTTGGTCATGCAGGTTTCTACCGGAGATTTATCAAGAACTTCAGTAAGGTAGCATTGCCTTTATCTAGACTGCTGCAGAAGGATATTGAGTTCGAGCTGAGTGAGGATTGCATGGAAGCATTTGATAAGCTGAAGATCGCCTTGACTCAAGCCTCGATTGTGAGAGGACCAGACTGGAGCCAGCCTTTTGAGATTATGTGTGATGCCTCCAACCATGCAGTAGGAGTGGCGCTGGCTCAGCGCGAAGGTAAGGACCCTTTCATAATAGCTTATGCCTCTAAGACCTTAGACGCTGCTCAGTCTAATTATACTACCACTGAAAAAGAGCTTCTGGCTATTGTTTTTGCTCTGGATAAATTCCGAGCCTACTTACTTGGTACTAAGGTGGTAGTATACTCAGACCATGCAGCTCTAAAATATTTATTAGCTAAAAAAGAGTCCAAACCAAGGTTGATACGTTGGATATTGTTGCTGCAAGAATTTGATTTAGAAATTAAGGATATGAGTGGTTCCCAGAATTTAGTGACGGACCACTTGAGATGTCTTGAGCACATTACGGGTGACTCCACTCCTATCAATGATGCTTTTCCATTTGACAGCTTGCACGCAATATCTGAAGTAGTTCCTTGGTATGCACCTATAGCTAATTATCTAGTTAGTCATACATTCCCTCCTAATTTTACTAAGCATCAAAGGGACAAGCTGAAAAGCGAGTCCAAATACTATATATGGGATGACCCATATTTATGGAGGTATGGCGCTGACCAGATAATTAGAAGGTGTGTGCCTTAATCAGAATTCCAGTCCATTTTAGAGGCCTGCCATTCTTCTGAGAGTGGTGGACATTTTGACCCTCAAAGAATAGCTAGAAAAATTTTAGACTGTGGATTCTAGTGGCCCACTCTTTTTAAAGATGCTGCTGCCTTATGTAAATCCTATCCCCCATGCCAAAGGTTTGGGAATATATCCAAGAGGGATGAGATGCCCCAACAGCTTATGCTATTCTGTGAAATTTTTTATGTTTGGGGCATTGACTTCATGGGTCCATTTTCAAATTCTAGTGGTTTCTTATATATATTGTTAGCTGTAGATTATGTTTCTAAATGGGTGAAAGAAATTCCTACCCGAACTGATGATGCTAACACTGTTGTCTCCTTTGTTAGAAAACATATTATCTGTCGCTTTGAATCACCACGAGCAATCGTGAGTGATCAAGGCACTCACTTTTGTAACAGGAGATTAGCAGGTCTACTGAAGAGACACGGCATTCTGCACAAGGTATCAACAGCCTACCATCCTCAGACCAATGGACAAGCCGAGGTGTCTAATAGGGAGATAAAGCGCATACTGAAGAAGATAGTCAAGCCTCATAGAAAGGACTGGAGCACCAGGCTTGTAGACGCGCTCTGGACCTATCGGACAGCATACAAGACGCCAATACGGATGAGCCCCTTCCGCCTAGTATATTGAAAGGCTTGTCACCTCCCAATGGAGGTGGAACACAAGGCTTTCTGGGCTGTGCGAGAATGCAACATGGGATTTGGGAAGACTGGTGCTGAAAGAAAGCTGCAACTAGCAGAACTGGAGACCCTTCGCCTCGAAGCATATGACAACTCCAGGCTATACAAAGAAAAGGTGAAGGCTGTGCATGACAAGCATATCAAGAGAAGAGAGTTCAGGCCTGGGGAGCTAGTTCTCCTTTACAACTCAAGGCTGAGGCTCATACCAGGCAGGCTGAGATCCAGGTGGGAAGGCCCCTATAGAGTAGAGAAGGCAGAGCCATATGGAGTCTTTCACCTGAGCCATCCTTCAAGTTCTAAATGCATCAAGGTCAATGGACATCGCTTAAAGCTGTATCATGGTGAGAAGATGAAGAACAATAAGGAGCTCGAGATCTTTCTCTTAGAGGATCCACCAGCAGTGGAAGATTGAGCTTGTGGACCGTCCAACTTAAGGACGTAAAAGCAAAGTGCTAGGTGGGAGACAACCCACCATGGTATGATCTTTCCTTTTCATTCCTAGTTTTATTTTCTTTTGTTTTTCACAGTAGTCCTTCATAATTTCTGCATATTCATCTGCATTCTGCATTAAAAAAAGCCCTCGACGCGCAAGCGTCGCTGACGCGTACGTGTCACATGTGAGTGCGAGAAAAAATTAGAATTGAACAGAGAGTTAGGCAGGAGTGGTGCTGGTGGCATGCCTTGCATACAAGCAAGACCACGCGTATGCGTCCCTGACGCATGCGCGTCGCTTACGATCTCACCAGCCCATGCGTACGCGTCCCTCACGCGTACGCGTGACCCTGCAAATCGGCGTAAATGGGTGTATGCCCGGAGAGTTATAATGGTGTGGGCTGGAACTATGCTGGGAGCACAAGCCCCATTACGCGTACGCGTCCCTGACGCATGCGCGTTGTTTTCCCATTTTTACTCTTTTACTTGACTGCCACTTTTCACAACATTTGGAATCCACATGTATTTGAGATTATCATTCACAATTGTCATCATTACAAGTGCTCTTTAATTTGGCACATTTAATACTTGATGCTTGAGCTATGCTTCTCATGCCTGTTTCTGCATGCCATAATCACTCCTGTATCTAATTATTATGAATTGCCTTTTTGCTCTTAATTGAGGTCTTACCTACATGTTGTAGCTACCATGTATTTAAGCTATTATCTTTTCTTTGGAATTTATTATCACTTGGAATTTCCACCTTCTGGTTTTAGTTATCTATTTTTCACATTCTTCCTCTTTCTTTCTTCTTTAGGCATGGGTACCAAGAAAGGAAAAGAGAAGGCTACTAACAAGACACCAGCAAGGAGAGGAACCAAGAGAGTTCCAGCTAAAGCGCTTCCATCTACAAGCGTAAAGCCACCAACAAAGCGGATGAAGAGGATCATTAAAGTAGATGAATTTGAAAAAGCCTTTCCCGCACGGGACTCCACACGGTTCACTAATCGTTACTGTGAACAGATGTTTCCCATCCTAGCCGAGAGAAACTACAACAATGAGCATCTACTCATTGTTCCAACACACTTTGTTGATTTTGTGGAGCCCCGAATCGAGAGGAGACAGTGGAGATTTTTGAGGAGGCAGACGCGGGAGGCCAACTTATCATGGGTAGTTAAGTTCTACTCCAACTTCTACTCGCCTACTCTGCAGACTATCTACGTTCGTTAGCGCCAAGTCCCTGTCTTCGAGAGTGCCATACAGCGAGCACTGGACCTTCCACCTAGCCCAGAGGGATTAGATGCATATCAAGAATCCTCTCTTAAGCGCCAGATGTATCAGTTCGACTGGGCCAGCGTTCTTGGAGTTATAGCCCGACCTGGTAACATCTGGATCTATGGACCGCATCGGTCAAAACCCAAGAGCATCTCAGCCCAGTCACTTACCTTGGAGGCTCGCGTGTGGGCACAGATTATGTCCTACTATATTTTTTTGAGCACTCACGAGTCGACCTTCACAGCAGACATGGCTGTTCTCATCTGGTGCATCTTGACAGAGCAACCCCTCAACCTGTCCTGACACATCCGGCAAGCCATGGGACATGTACAGATAGCGAGCAACCTACCTTTTCCCGCCTTGGTTTCAAATTTAGTCTCTGCAGTAGGTGTGTCCTATCGGGAAGGAGACACGAAGGTCATGATCCCTAGAGCCGACCAGTATGTCCCACATGGGAAGTACATCAGGCCACCTGTTCCCTTTGCGAGCCGGCCTGCAGGCCCATCTTTGGACACTCATTCTTCTTCTACTCCACCGTCGTCCACACCACAAGCACCATTCACCCATCAGATGTTCCTTCAGATCCTTGAGAGGTTTGACCGGCAAAACCGGTGGATGGAGCAATTGGAGCGCCGCAACAAGCGCCGATACAACTACCTGAAGGAACTCATTGTTGGTACTCACCCACCTCCAGAACAGAAGGGCACCCCGGACTCCCCTTCATCTAGTAGTACAGGAAGCCAGGGCAAACCAGACAGCAGAGGCGATGCTTCCAGCCCTACCTTGCTCCTTACTGATGGCACGGAGGACCGTGCCAAGTCTTAAGTGTGGGGAGGTCAGTCCTTGACTTCCAGAGGTAACTTCTCTCTCTTAACACCAACATGTTAGTTTTTCTTTTGTTATATAGGATAGATTGCATGATAATAATTGCTTGCATGTATGTTTTGCTTGGTTAAAGTAATGAGTTTATTTTCAAGACCTATTTTATAGCATTTCACTGATTTAAATTAAAACTTTTGTGTTAAACTTGTCTGAAGATTATAATTTGGAACATGAATTATAGCTAAGAACACACCACCTGTGAGATTTGAGCTTAATTATATGGTTACATTATTTAACCATGAATTTTTATTCTTGTGTGTTTTCTTCTCTATGATTGCAATCTCTACTTTATTCTATTCTATATGTCCATTATTTAGTATATTCATGCTTATATGTGATTGAGGCCATCATTTGTTATTAGCTCACTTATCCCAAATAGCATACCATTTCGATTACCTTTTTTTGCCACTTTGAGCCTTTTAATCCCCTTTTGTTCTATATTTTACCACATCACTAGCCTTAAGCGGAAAAATAATTAATTACCCCAATTGAATCTTTGGTTAGCTTAAGATAGTGTGTTAACTAAGTGTGAGAAATTGTGGAAAACCTGGGTTAATGGGAATGTGTTGTGTTTCTACTTTATCTAAATATTGGGAATTTGAGTGCATACTCATATGAGATCAGAAAAACCATGTGCATTGATATGTTATGTTTGCTTTTATGTTCATAAAAAAAAGCACTAAAAAAATAAATAAATAAAAAGAAAAAATATTACAATATAAATAAATAAATAGGGGAAAAATTACCCCAGTGTTAAGTTTAATAAAAGATCAATGCATATGTGATGGAATTAAAGAAAATTTGATATATGAGTATGTGAAACATGCAAAAGTGGGAATTATGGGTAGCTAGGAATAATTTCATATATATAGAGTGTTTGTATGTTAGGTGAGAGCTTAGGTTAGTCAAAGATTCATATTATAACTCACTTGGCCATACATATATCCTCACCCTCACCTTAGCCCCATTACAACCTTGAAAAGACCTCATGATGTTTGCATTGGTGTACTAAATATTTGTTGATTTGTTAGATGAAGAACGAAGTTTTAGAAAGCATGACTAGAGAAGAGTAGAGTGATCAACCCTAGACACTTGAGAGATTAGAGTGCATATACACTACCAGTGAGGGCTCAATGCTTGATTCTATGTTCCCTGCTTTCATGAGCTGTCTTCCTACAAGTTTACTTGTCTTTTACTGTGTGATTTAAATTAGTGGAATCTGATTTGTTTTTGTCTTGGGAACTTATTTACTTTTTAACCAAGTGGACAGAAACATCTTAGCATATAGTTGCATATATAGGTTGCATTTCATGAGTCTTACTGTCCCCCATTCACCCTTTGTAGCTTCTCTTGAGCTTAGCATGAGGACATGCTAATGTTTAAGTGTGGGGAGATTGATAAACCACTATTTTATGGTTTATCTTGTGCTCAATTGAGTGGTTTTTATCAAGTCTTTGTACACTTATTCATATAAATTGCATGATTTTACAATTCCTTCCCAATTTTGTTCTATGATTGAAAACTTGCTTTCTAAACCCTTAAATTATATATTTTTAATCTCCTTTATACCATTCGATGCCGTGATCTGTGTGTTAAGTGTTTTCAGGCTTTATAGAGCAGGAATAGCTTAGAGGATAGAGAAGAAGCTTGCAAAAATGGAAGGAACACAAGAAACTAAGGAGACAACCAGCGAGGAGCGACGCGCACACATGGCTCATGCGTGCGCGTGAATTGGAGGTTGCACGGCGACACGTGCGTGTACCTGACGCGTACACATGACACGCAAAGATGACCATCGACGCGTACGCGTGACATACGCCATGTGCAGAAAACGCAAAAGACGTTGGGGGCGATTTTGGGCCGAGTTTGGACCCAGTTTTCAGCCCAGAAACACAGATTAGAGCCAGGGGACAAGCAGAGACTCGGGAGACATTCTCATTCGCATAGTTTTTAGTTTTAGATTAGAATCTTAGAGAGAAATCAATACTTCCTCTAGGTTTTCTTCACATTCATAGTTTTAAAGTTTATGCTTTTGATTTGGATATTGAGAAGAGTCACTACCTCCGTTGAAGTTTCTACTTTTCTAGTTTGTTTCCTTATTCCTTTACTTTTTAATCGCCTATTATTATGATTTTGGGATTTATTAATGCAAAGAACTATTTTTACCTTTAATTGATTTTCATTTATTATTTTAATTAATTTATCATGTCTTCTTTTTATTCCCTTTATATGCCTGTAAACGTTGTATTCATGTCAATGGAGTAGACTCCCAACTTGACTTGGGAGTTGATTAAAAGAAAACCCTTGAGTTGGAATACTCAAGTGTCAATTGGGAATTGGAAGTTGTTGGCTGGCTCTCTAGTCTCTGACTCTAATCCCTCCTTAGGAGAGGATTAGGACCTGGGATTCAGAGTTGGTCAGTCAGTTACTTGACTTTCCTTTATTCAGTAAAGGATAACTAAGTAGAACAATAACCTCTTACTATTGCACTTGGGAAATCCAACAAGGATAGAAATTCCAATTAATCTTCTCCCAGTCAAGGCTTTTATTTTAATTATATAAATCATCTCATTAATTTTTATTGCCTTAATTTATAATTATTTACTTTCCTGTTCTCCACTCTTAAAATTTCTCGGAAAATTCTTGACTAATAAAATAACACTCTTTTGTCAACTCGTTGGGAGAGGACCTGGGAATTCTACTCCCGGTATTTTGTTCTTAAAATTGTGACACTCTTTCTAAATTGATAAGTGGGATTTTCGTCGATTAAGAACTATACTTGCAACGCTGTTTACTCTATAAATTCTTTATCGGAAATTTTCCGCCCGTTCAAAGTGACAAATTATCCTACCTTAATGAAGAATGGATTTGGTTGTATATACCTGTCCAATAGCAATGAGAGCCACCAAGGCCCACGATCTGTTTACAAGATGAGCCTTGTTGTTGTCAAGATTTGAATACACCTGAAAAACAGACATTAGGAGACACATAACTATAACTCTTAGCCTTTAGATTCCTAAAAGTAATAGAGTATTCTAACTGAATGTTACTTAAAAACAAAATGCAATACATTATATCAAAATTGTATCAGTTTCATAAAATTCATCGTCTTATACTCCCCTTTTCTTCCTACACACTTCCCAGAAAGTTATAATCTTGGTAACTTCTTTATCGTGTTTATGCATGCACTACTCAGAAAAGACTCTCCCACAAGAAAATACTTAGAAGTTTTAGGGATTTCTAAGAAGAAAAATAAATTATATTAGCATTTAGAAACAGTAAAATTAACCTTGTTTTGACAAGACTGTTGAGATAAGAATACAATTAGTTTAATGATGATGACAAACATTAATTTATTAGGTTAAACACCCACTTGTTTATTGATAAGATTTAGTTAGTGTTGCAGGCCAAAAATTAAAGAAGCAGCAGCTCAAGGCAATGGAACCAAGAAACAAAGGTGATTGGTGGGCTCTTTAAATCTCAAAGAAAGTCCAAAGAAATGAAGCAAAGAAATCAATTGGACTAAATGGAAAGTCAAGCCAATCCAAGCCCAAGTTGATTCATCCAAGTTGAAGCCTTCTAAAGACAACATTCACATTGCTTGCTTCGGTCAAATTCTTGAAGAAAGAGAGAGAGAGAGAGAGAGAGTTTCTTTTTACTGGTTCATTCACCAGAGAAGAAAGAAAGAGAAAGGTAAATCACAAAAGCAAATGTCTAATCGCCCTAATCAAAGCAAGCTAAGCTAAGTTAGAGGTTAAAGCTAAATAATTTCCATTTGCATGCAAGTTGATTTCTTCACTTCTTCTCCTACTGTCTGCGACACTATTTCTAGAAAAAAGAAGAAAATGGTAATGGATTATCTCTGCTCAAAATCAATGGCTCAAATTGTTACTTGGAGCCAAAGCACATTTTCAATGGTTTGGATTTGGGATTACACCAAACAAGCTCTTTTTTGCTGCTCTGAGGTCTTCGGTCAAGCAAAAAGGACCAGCTTTGAAATCCCTAATTTGGGGGCTAAATGAAGAAAGAGAGGTGACAAGTTAGGAAAGTGAGAGGTCCAAGGAGTTAACTTGAGAAAAACCTAAACCATGACTTTGCACAAGGAACAAAAGGAAAAATGTTTTTCTATTTTGTACAAGGAAAGAGAACCCGAATTGAGAAGTAGAGTGAAATTCTCACTACTGAGTTTGAAGTCTTGGAAGTATTGCACCTACACTAAAGGGAGCACTCTGCCAAGATGAAGTACAAGGTTATGAGTTCAGATGCTAAGTTCGGTGCATAGAGTTAAAGTTGTGAATCATCAATCTCCTTCATATTTTACTGTCTTGTATTTCAGTTTCAATGTATATCATTTTGTATCTTTTGAGAGGTAAAAGGCTAAAAGAGAGACATTGAGAAAAAGCCTAAGAGTGAAAAAGGCTGAGTGAAACACTTGAGAGAAAAGCCAAGAGTGATTTCAGATTTCCTTTGGTTGTATTTTTCTGTCTTGTGTCAAGTACTTGTGAGGTGCCCCTTGCTAAGTTGGGTAAGCACTTAGTGTAAAAAGTTCAAGTATTAGCATAGCCAAGTAAAGTTTAGGGAGAAACTTTTATGTCCAGATAGGATTGGGTGAATCTTAGGAAATTGGTATATGTAATACTTTGACTATAGTGAAAATTCCACCACAGTTGTGGTGGAGATTGGATGTAGGTTGCATTGAAGGCAACTAAACTAGGATACATGACTGTGTTAACTTTTTCATTTCTTTTGCTGTTCTATTTTCTGAAGTTTAATAGACAAAACAAAATTGTCTCTTAAATTTACTGCTGCACAATTCAAACAGAAATCAAATTTGAAGTTCGGTATTATCGGCTTAATCCATTAAAGTAAAATAAGGCCATAGATTCAACCCACATTCTCTAAGCCTTCTGTAGCCTTCAATTTGTATCAAGAGCCAAGGTCTCAAGAATCAAGCTTCGCAGCTTGGAGCAAATGTCCAATGGCGAACAACTTGAGCACAACCATAGTTGCCTACACTCTAACAGAAGGTCAGTCAAACAACAGGCCTCCCTTCTTCAACGGGAAGAACTATGCCTACTGGAAAGAAAGGATACGGATCTTTATTCAATCCATTGACTACAACATATGGAAGATAGTGACGAATGATCCTAAAATCCCTAGAATGACAAGTGCTAATGGAGTAGTGACTCCAAAGGAAGAAGCTGAATGGAATGAGGACGATAAAAAGAAGATGGAACTGAATGCTAAACCAATAAACTTGTTGCACTGTGCTATCAGCTTTGAGGAGTATCGAAAGGTGTCTAGATGCAAAACGGCCAAAGAAATCTGGAAGAAACTCCAGGTTACATGTGAAGGTACCAAACAGTTCAAAGAAACAAGGATTGATATGCTATGAAAAGAGTATGAGATGTTCACCGTGAAAGATGGAGAAAGCATTGATGAAATGTTTGAGAGATTCACAATCATTATCAACAGCCTTGATGCTATGGCCTTAACACACACTGAACAAACCTCAGTTAGAAAAGTCCTTAGAAGTCTCACAAAAGAGTGGGAAACAAAAGCCACTATCCTAGCTAAGAGCAACAACCTAAGTCCTATAACTTGATGAGTTAAGAGGGAAGCTTCTTGCTTATGAAACCACACACACAAGTCAAGACTCGAAGAAAAAGGGAATAGCCCTAAAATCAAAAGTAGAACCAAATGAGAGTAAGTCTAGTGATAGTTTTTCAGATGATGAAATTGTGTTTTTTTCTAGGAGGCTAAGGAGGCTAATGAGAAACAAAGGCAGGTACAAGGGCTCAAGCTCAAAGGAATACAAGAAGGACTTGAGTAAAGTGATATGCCACAATTGCAAGGAGGCTGGACACTTTAAGTACAACTACCCAAAGCTCAAGAAGGAAGAAAAAGGGAAGAAAGAAAAGAAGAGAGTACTCATGGCATTGTGGGAGGATCTTGAGAACGATTCGGATGAGGGAGAGGACTCTGAATACGAAGCCCAAGTCTGCTTCATGGCTGGAGAATATCAACTGGATGAGGTAAATTACTATGACCTATCTATGGATGATTTACATGTTATTATTGATGATCTCACCCTCCATTCTGAGAAACTACTAAACAAGTACAATAAATGCAAATCTGAAAAGGATGCTTTGAAAGCTAAAAATGATTTTCTGAAAAAAAAATGAAGGAAACTGAATGTGATGTGGATATTGTTGAAGAAAATAGATTTCTGAAATCTGAAATAGAAAAATTTAAAGGAAAGCACATTGCCGATCCTTCACAAAAACTTGTTGCTGAAAATGAAAGATTAAATGAGACGGTTAAAAGATTGAACTGTGATTTAGCAAATTTTGCTCAAAGTTCTATCAACTTGGACAAACTACTTGCAAACCAAAGACTATTGTTTGAAAAATCTGGTCTGGGTTATGTGACAAAAGAAGAAGTAGTTCTTAAAAAACCGATTACAAAATTCATGGCTTCTTCTTCAAAAGCAGAACCTACTCTCAACAAATCAGGTATTGGATATGTTCCCATCTATGAAGATGAACTTGAGAAGCCTCATTTTGATGAAAATACATCATCTTCAAGAACTAAACCTATTTCAAACAAATCGGGTCTGGACTATGTTTCAAACAATGAGGTTGCTTTTAAAAAACCACTATTTTACAAAAGAACCTCTCATTCAAGAAACCCATATGCTTTCAAAAATTCTGGTTTGAGTGAATTTGCAAAAAGAGGAATTAAGAATAAAAACAATTTGTCAAAAGAAATGCTTCTTTGTCAAAAACCATAAAACCTCATTCTTTTAATCATTTCCTGCATCAAAACTTAAATCAATTTCAACAACATACATCAGGAAATCATTGTGTTAATTATAAGAAAATTGGTCACTTTTACTTACAATGCTTTATTGAAAAAGAAGAATAAGAAACCAAACTTACAATGTTGTTTGTGATATTAATGCACTTGGTCAACCAAGGTGGATTAACTTCAAAGGATCCAAATTAATTTGGATACCTAAGGTTACTTAAGAATGTATGCAGATTTGCCTAGCATCCAAGAAGAAAAAAAGATATGTGGTACTTGGATAGCGGATATTCTAGGCACATGACGGAAAGGTCAACATTCTTCATCAAACTTAACAAGTATGGTGGAGGGTTTGTGACATTGGAGATGATGGTAAGGTCAAAATTATAGCAGTTGGAAAAGTAAGTAAAAATCATTTTACCTTCATTGATGATGTCTTTTTGGTTGATGGTTTAAGGCATAATCTGTTGAGTATCAGTCAGTTGTGTGATTTGGGTTACTTAGTGATATTCAAAAGATTAGAATGCTGAGTGGTGAGTGAAAAGTCTAATAAGGTATTGTTTGTTGTTAATCGGTGTGATAATGTGTATGGTCTCATTCTTGATGAGCTACATGATCAAAATGGAGCATGTTTTCACTCCAAAGAATCTAAAAAGTGGCTATGGCGCAAAAGATTGGGCCATGCTAGCATGTTCCAAATAAACAAGCTGGTCAAGAAGGGATTAGTAAAATGGCTTTCTTTGATAAAATTTGACAAAGATATCACATGTGATGCTTGTCAAATGGGTAAACAAACAAAGAATTCTTTTAAATCTAAGGAAGACATCTCTACTAAAAGACCACTTGAAATACTACATATTGATCTATTTAGTCCAACAAGAACTCAAAGTTTAGGTGGTAAATATTATGGTTTGGTGATTGTGGATGACTACACAAGATTAGGTTGGGTTTTGTTTCTTGCTCATAAAAATGATGCATTTCCGGCTTTTGAAGTTTTCAGCAAAAGAATTCAAAACGAACAAGATTTAAAGATTGTTTCCATTAGAAGTAATCATGGCAAAGAATTTGAAAATCAATCTTTTGAATCTTTTTGTGAGGATTTGGAATATCACAAAACTTTTAGTATGTTTTTAGTATATTTTAGTATATTTTAGTTAGTTTTTATTAGTTTTTATTATGTTTTTATTAGTTTTTATACGCTTTCTGTTCATTGTGGTTTCAAATTGTTTCAAATGGATGTGAAATATGCATTTTAAAATTGTGTAATAGATAGAGAAGTGTATGTGGCACAACCACCTGGTTTTGAAAATAAAAAATTTTCTAATCATGTTTTCAAACTTTCAAGAGCTCTTTATGGACTAAGACAAACACCTAGGGCTTGGTATGAAAGACTTAGTTCATTTCTCTTGAAAAATAGATTTCAAAGAGGCACCATAGACACTACTCTTTGTACTGAATTTGGAAAACTCATGACAACTAAATTTAACATGAGTATGATGGGTGAACTTAATTTTTTCCTTGGGCTTCAAATAGAGCAAACTGAAAATGGAATTTTTATTCATCAAGAGAAGTATGCCAAGGAATTAGTTAAGAAATTTGGTATGAAAAATGCCAAATCCATGGGAACACCCATGTACCCTAACTCAAAGTTAGATAAGGGTGAAACTGAGAAAGAATGTTGATGAGACTAGGTATAGAGGAATGATTGGATCTCTTATGTACCTAACTTCCTCTAGACCTGATATTGTGCAAAGTGTTAGAATGTGTTCAAGATTTCAATCGAAACTGAAAGAATCAAATCTTTCTGCAGTTAAAAGGATTATTAGATATGTTCATGGCACATCCAATTTTGGTTTATGGTATCCTAAGACTAATGAGTTTTCTGCAGTTGGTTATTATGATGCAGACTTTGCCGAAGATAGAGTAGATAGAAGAAGTACATCAGGCATTTGCTATTTTCTTGGAAAGTCCTTAAATGTCTGGTCTAGTAAGAAGCAGTCTACAGTGGCATTATCCACTGCTAGGCTGAGTATATTACTGCCTCCTCTTGTGTTCTCAGCTTCTTTGGTTGAAAACTCAAGTTGCTGATTATAAATTAAATGCTGAAAATATTCTCTTGCTGTATGATAATATGAGTGCTATAAATATTTTTAAAAATCCAGTTTTACACTCAAGAACTAAACATATTGAGGTGATATTTCACTCAATAAGGGAACAGTTCAAAAGGGGAATATTAGCATTCAATTTGTTAAATCAGAGGATCAAGTAGCTGATATTTTCACCAAACCTCTAGCTGAAGACAAATTTTGCAAACTTAGAGCTAATTTAGGCATTCTAAGTTATGATTTATTATTTGTGCTTTGCTGATGTATTTGTTGAAGTTTTTTGTCTCTCAGGTTAGGAGGAGACAATTCTAGGCAAATGAAGAACCATCATCCTGACTATTAATTTCTGGGCTCAATGGCAAGTTTTGAATCTTCTGGGCCAACTGATGAGCGGATATTTTATACGCTTTTTGGGGATAATTTCATATAGTTTTGAGTATGTTTTAGTTAGTTTTTAGTTTATTTCCAGTAGTTTTTAGGAAAAATTCATGTTTCTGGACTTTACTATGAGTTGTGTGTTTTTCTGTAATTTCAGGTATTTTTCTGGCTGAAATTGAAGGAGCTGAGCAAAAATCTGATTCAGGCTGAAAAAGGACTGCTGATGCTGTTGGATTCTGACCTCCCTGCACTCAAAGTGGATTTTCTGGAGCTACAGAACTCGAAATGGCGTGCTTCCAATTGAGTTGGAAAGTAGACATCCCGGGCTTTCCAGCAATATATAATAGTCCATACTTTCCACAAGAATTGATGACGTAAACTGGCATTCAACGCCAGCCTTCTGCCCAAATCTGGCGTCCAGCGCCAGAAAAGGATCAAAAACTGGAGTTGAACGCCCAAACTGGCACAAAAACTGGCGTTCAACTCCACAAATGGCCTCTGCACGTGAATTGCTTAAAGTCTCAGCCCCAGCACACACCAAGTGGGCCCTAGCACACCAAGTGGGCCCCAGAAGTGGATCTCTGCATCATCCATCATAGTCCACTCATATTTTGTAACCCTAGGCTACTGGTTTAGTATTTAAACAACTTTTAGAGACTTATTTTGGATCTCATCACATTTCAGATCTAAACTTTGTATTCTCTGACGGCATGAGTCTCTAAACCCCATTGTTGGGGGTGAGGAGCTCTGCTGTGTCTCGATGAATTAATGCAAGTATTTCTGTTTTCCATTCAAACACGCTTGTTCCTATCTAAGATGTTCATTCGTGCTTAACTGTGATGGAGGTGATGATCCGTGACATTCATCACCTTCCTCAAACCATGAACGCATGCCTGACAACCACCTCCGTTCTATATACGATTGAATGAGTATCTCTTAGATTCCTTAATCAGAATCTTCGTGGTATAAGCTAGAACTAATGGCAGCATTCATGAGAATCCGGAAAGTCTAAACCTTGTCTGTGGTATTCCGAGTAGGATTCAAGGATTGAATGACTGTGACGAGCTTCAAACTCCTGAAGGCTGGGTGTTAGTGACAGACGCAAAAGGATAGTAAATCCTATTCCAACCGGATCGAGAACCAACCGGTGATTAGCCGTGCTGTGACAGAGCGCGTGAGCGTAGTTTTCACTGGAAGGATGGAAGGTAGCCATTGACAATGGTGATCCACCAACACACAGCTTGCCATAGGGGGACGTGCGTGCGTGAACAAGAAGACAGAGGAAAGCAGAGATTCAGAGGACAAAGCATCTCCAAAACTCCAACATATTCTCCATTACTGCACAATAAGTAACTTTTAATTTATGCTCTACTGGTTACTCACAATTCAATTGATAAACATAATTGACTTCCTGACTAAGATTTACAAGATAACCATAGATTGCTTCAAACCAACAATCTCCGTGGGATTCGACCCTTACTCACGTAAGGTATTACTTGGACGACCCAGTGCACTTGCTGGTTAGTTGTATCGAAGTTGTGACAGACTGTAAAACTAGATCAGAGTATCTGACCTAATAAGCCATTACCAGAGATCACAATTTCGTGCACCAAGTTTTTGGCGCCGTTGCCGGGGATTGTTCGTGTTTGAACAACTGACGGCTTATTTTGTTGCTTAGATTAGAAAAAAATCTTTCTTTTTTTGGTTTAGAGTCTTTTATTATTTATCCCTTGTTAAAACACTTTAAATTTATAGCTCAGTTAATTAGAACGTGGTGTTTATGTTCATGATAATTGGCTATCATATTTTTAAAAACCTTTTTCAAAAATAATTTTTCTATTAAATCCTGTGCCAAATCTTAAGTTTGGTGTTTTCAAAAATAATCTTTCCTAAAATTTCTTTTTAAGGTCCCATAACTCATTTGGCTAGAGCGTTAATCTGTGTTCTTGGTAATTGGGTTAGAATCTTTTATACTCTTTTCAAAACCTTCTTTTTCAAAAATATTTTTTTTTTATTTTTTTATTAAATCTTGTGCCAAACTTTAAGTTTGGTGTTTTCTTGTTGATTTCCCTTTGATTTTCGAAAATTTTGGTTTGGTTTTCTAAAAATTTTAAGTTTGGTGTTCTTCCCTCATGTTCTTGTGTTCTTGTGAGTCTTCAAAGTGTTCTTGAGTTTTCCTTGTGTCTTGATCTTAAAATTTTTAAGTTTGGTGTTCCTTGGTGTTTTCTCTCCAAATTTTTCGAAAAACAAGGAGCATTAGATCTAAAAATTTTAAATCTTGTACTATCTTATTGTTTTTCTCTCTCTTCACTAAATTCAAAAAAAAAAATATCTTTTCAAAATATCTCTTCTAACTTCCTAACTTCTTATCTTTTCAAAATTTGTTGCAACTAACTAACTAACTTCTTGTTTGTTTCTTAACTTTTTCAAAACTACCTAACTAACTCTCTCTCTCTCTCTAATTTTCGAAAATATCCTCCCTCTTTTTCAAAAATTTCTGTTTTTTTTTAACTAATTAATTTTAATTTTTTTTTACGAAAAAAAAATAATATTTTCAAAATTCAAATTCTTTTTAGTTATTTTATTTTATTTAAGTATTTACTTCTTATAAAATAAAATAAATAAAAAGGTAAATCAGTCCAAGTTATATCCATAGATCCATCATGGACATAAGTGGAAATGAACAGTCCAGGAGGACTCTGGGGTCATATTCTAACCCCTCTACTGCTTCATATGGGAGTAGCATATGCATACCCTCCATTGGAGTTAGTAGCTTTGAGTTGAATCCTCAGCTCATTATCATGGTGCAGCAAAGTTGCCAGTATTCCGGTCTTCCACAGGAAGAACCTATAGAGTTTCTGGCACAGTTTCTACAGATTGCTGACACAGTACATGATAAGGAAATAGATCAGGATGTCTACAGACTATTACTGTTTCCATTTGCTGTAAAAGATCAAGCTAAGAGGTGGTTAAATAACCAACCTAAGGCCAGCATAAGAACATGGAAACAGCTGACAGAAAAATTCCTGAATCAATATTTCCCTCCAAAAAGGATGACACAGCTAAGGCTGGACATCCAAGGCTTTAAACAAGGAGATAATGAATCTCTTTATGATTCCTGGGAGAGATACAGAGAGATGCTACAAAAATGCCCCTCTGAAATGTTTTCAGAGTGGGTTCAGTTAGACATCTTCTACTATGGGCTTGCAGAAGCAGCTCAGATGTCTTTAGATTACTCAGCTGGTGGATCTATCCATATGAGAAAGACAATCGAAGAGGCTCAAGAGCTCATTGATACAGTTGCCAGGAATTAGCATCTGTATCTAAGCAGCAACCCTTCCATGAATGAAGAGGTTAAAACAGTAACTGCTGAATTCAGTACTGTAAAACAAGCTGCTGAATTCAATCAGCAATTAGATTTTCTAACAAAGCAGCTAGCTGAATTCAAAGACAGGTTACAGGAGACAAGGATAGCTAATATACATATGGAAGAACAGTTTAAGCAAACAAAGCAGCAGCTATCAAAGCAAATAGCAGAAGAATGCCAAGCAGTTCAATTAAGAAGTGGGAAAACATTAAATACCCCACCTCAAGGCATCAAAAATTCAAGAAATGAGCAACCCACCAAAGATTCCCCTGAGGACAGTAAGAGCCCAGGGAAAAATAATTCTGGCACTAAAACGCTAGAAAATGGGTGGAAGGCTGGCGCTGAACGCCCAGACCATGCCCAAAGCTGGCGTTCAGCGCCAGAAACAAGGCAGGATTGGCGTTCAACGCCAGAAATGGGCAAGAATCTGGCGTTGAACGCCCAACAGGGGCACATTTCTGGCGTTCAGGCGCCAGGAACAGACAGTAAGCTGGCGTCTAACGTCACTCCAGCTTCTGACTCTGGCATTCAATTGCCAGTGAGGGATCAGACACACACAAGTGCTGACAACAACCCCTCTAAAAAGGCTTCTTTAACCACTAAGGTTGAGGAATATAAAGCCAAGATACCTTATCCTCAAAAACTCCGGAAAGAGGAGCAGGATAAGCAATTTGCTCGCTTTGCAGATTATCTAAGGACTCTTGAAATAAAGATTCCATTTGCAGAGGCACTTGAGCAAATACCTTCTTATGCCAAGTTCATGAAAGAGATCTTGAGTCATAAAAAGGAGTGGAGAGAAACAGAAAGAGTTCTCCTCACTGAAGAATGCAGTGCAGTCATTCTGAAAAGCTTTCCTGAAAAGCTTAAAGACCCTGGGAGTTTTCTGATACCATGCATATTAGAAGGTGATTGCACCAAGACAGCTTTATGCGATCTTGGGGCAAGCATCAACCTGATACCTGCATCCACTATCAGGAAGCTTGGCTTAACTGAAGAAGTTAAACCAACCCGGATATGTCTCCAACTTGCTGATGGTTCCACTAAATACCCATCAGGCGTGATTGAGGACATGATTGTCAGAGTTGGGCCATTCGCCTTTTCCACTGACTTTGTTGTGCTGGAAATGGAGGAGCACAAGAGTGCTACTCTCATTCTAGGAAGACCCTTCCTAGCAACTGGACGATCCCTCATTGACGTCCAGCAGGGAGAAATAACCCTGAGAGTCAACGATGACGAGTTCAAGTTGAACGCTGTCAAAGCCATGTAGCATCCAGACACATCAACAGACTGCATGAAAGTTGACCTTATTGACTCTTTGGTAGAAAAGATCAACATGGCTGAGAGTCTCGAATCAGAGTTGGAAGACATCTTTAAAGATGTTCAGCCTGATTTGGAGGATTCAGGGGACATGAAAGAGCCTCTGAACTTTCTTCTGAAAGAGGAAAAACCTCCTAAACCAGAGCTCAAGCCACTGCCACCATCCTTGAAATATGCATTTCTAGGAGAAGGTGACACTTTTCCAGTGATCATAAGCTCTGCTTTAAATTCACAGGAAGAGGAAGCACTTATTCAAGTGCTAAGGACACACAAGACAGCTCTTGGGTGGTCCATAGGTGATCTTAAGGGCATAAGCCCAGCTAGATGCATGCACAAAATCCTATTGGAGGATAATGCCAAACCAGTGGTTCAACCACAGAGGCGGCTAAATCCAGCCATGAAGGAAGTGGTGCAGAAAGAGGTCACCAAATTACTGGAGGCTGGGATTATTTATCCCATTTTTGACAGCCCCTGGGTGAGCCCTGTTCAAGTCGTCCCAAAAAAGGGAGGCATGACAGTGATTCATAATGAAAAAAATGAACTGGTTCCTACAAGAACAGTTACAGGGTGGCGCATGTGTATTGACTACAGAAGGCTCAATACAGCCACCAGAAAGGATCATTTTCCTTTACCATTCATAGACCAGATGCTAGAAAGACTAGCAGGTCATGATTATTACTGCTTTTTGGATGGCTACTCAGGCTATAACCAGATTGCAGTAGATCCCCAGGATCAAGAGAAAACAGTATTCACATGTCCATCCGGAGTGTTTGCTTATAGAAGGATGCCCTTTGGGCTATGCAATGCACCTGCAACCTTCCAGAGATGCATGCTCTCTATTTTCTCTGATATGGTGGAAAAATTTCTGGAAGTCTTCATGGATGACTTCTCAGTATATGGAGACTCATTCAGCTCCTGTCTTGATCACCTAAAACTTGTTCTGAAAAGATTCCAAGAAACCAACCTAGTTTTAAACTGGGAAAAGTGTCACTTCATGGTGACTGAAGGAATTGTTCTTGGGCATAAAATCTCAAACAAGGGAATAGAGGTGGATCAAGCAAAAATAGAGGTAATTGAAAAATTACCACCACCTGCCAATGTTAAGGCAATCAGAAGCTTTCTGGGGCATGCAGGATTCTATAGGAGGTTTATAAAGGATTTTTCAAAAATCGCAAAACCTCTAAGCAATCTGCTAGCTGCTGACACACCATTTGTGTTTGACACAGCATGCCTGCAGGCGTTTGAAACGCTAAAAGCTAAGCTGGTCACAGCACCAGTCATTTCTGCACCAGACTGGACATTGCCATTTGAGTTAATGTGTGATGCCAGTGATCATGCCATTGGTGCAGTATTGGGACAGAGGCATGACAAGCTTCTGCATGTCATTTATTATGCCAGTCGCGTTCTAAATGATGCCCAGAAAAATTACACAACCACAGAAAAGGAATTACTTGCAGTGGTTTACGCCATTGACAAGTTCAGATCATACTTAGTAGGATCAAAGGTGATTGTGTATACTGACCATGCTGCTCTTAAATATCTACTCACAAAGCAGGATTCAAAACCCAGGCTCATCAGATGGGTATTGCTTCTGCAAGAGTTTGATATAGAAATAAGAGACAGAAAAGGGACAGAGAACCAAGTGGCTGATCATCTGTCCCGGATAGAGCCAGTTGAAGGGACGCCCCTCCCCTTCCTTGAGATCTCTGAGACGTTCCCTGATGAGCATCTATTTGCCATTCAGGAAGCACCATGGTTTGCCGATATTGCAAACTATAAAGCTGCAAGGTTCATACCCAAGGAGTACAATAGAGTACAAAAGAAGAAATTAGTTACTGATGCAAAGTACTACTTGTGGGATGAGCCCTATCTCTTTAAGAGATGTGCAGACGGAATTATCCGTAGGTGTGTCCCCAGAGAGGAAGCACAGAGAATCCTATGGCATTGCCACGGATCTCAATATGGAGGCCATTTCGGAGGTGAGCGAACAGCCACCAAGGTCCTCCAATGTGGCTTCTATTGGCCCACACTCTATAAAGATTCCCGAGAGTTTGTACGTAATTGTGACAGTTGCCAAAGAGCTGGTAATCTGCCTCATGGTTACGCCATGCCTCAACAAGGAATCTTGGAAATAGAGTTGTTTGATGTATGGGGAATTGACTTCATGGGACCTTTCCCACCATCATACTCAAACACTTATATTCTGGTGGCAGTTGACTATGTATCAAAATGGGTTGAGGCTATTGCCACACCCACCAATGATACTAAAACAGTGCTGAAGTTCCTCCAGAAACATATCTTTAGCAGGTTTGGTGTCCCTAGAGTGTTAATCAGTGATGGGGGCACTCACTTCTGCAATAAACAGCTTTACTCTGCCATGGTTCGGTATGGAATTCGCCACAAAGTGGCCACTCCATATCATCCACAAACCAACGGGCAAGCTGAAGTCTCTAACAGAGAATTAAAGAGAATCCTGGAACGGACAGTAAATACCCGTAGAAAGGATTGGGCAAGGAGCTTGGATGATGCTCTGTGGGCTTACAGAACAGCATTCAAGACCCCTATAGGGACCTCTCCATACCAACTCGTGTATGGTAAGGCATGCCACTTGCCCATGGAACTGGAACATAAGGCCTACTGGGCAACCAGGTTCCTAAACTTAGATGCCAAATTAGCAGGAGAAAAACGATTGCTCCAGCTAAATGAGCTAGAGGAATTCAGATTCACAGCTTTCGAAAATGCCAAGCTTTATAAAGAAAAATAAAAAAAGTGGCATGACAGAAAGCTGTCATCTAGAATCTTTGAACCAGGACAGAAGGTCCTGTTGTTTAACTCTAGACTCAGGCTATTCCCCGGGAAACTGAAATCCCGGTGGAGGGGACCATACGTGATTACAAGTGTATCACCATATGGTTACGTGGAGCTTCAAGATATTGATTCTGATAAGAAGTTCATTGTCAATGGACAGAGAATCAAGCATTATCTTGAGGGCAACATTGAGCAAGAATGCTCAAGGCTGAAGCTAGATTAAAAGCTCAGCAAGGTCCAGCTAAAGACAATAAAGAAGCGCTTGCTGGGAGGCAACCCAGCCATGGGGCAACAATCCTCTAAGCATTTTGCCCTATTTTTATTTTTACTTGTTTATATAAAGTTCACTGACACTAAGGTAAAGAATCATTTGCATAAGTTTACAGGGTTACAGAAGGAATCTACACACAAAACAGAGATAGGGAGCTTACTGGCAAGAAAACGCCAGTGAAGGCCATTTTGGGCGTTCAGTGCCCAAAATGGGCATCCAGTGGGCGCTGAACGCCAGTAAGGATAGCTATCTGGCGTTCAACGCCAGAAAAGGGCAACAACTGGGCGTTGAACGCCCAGGATAGCAGCATTTGGGCATTGAACGCCCAAAACAGGCAGTGTTTGGGCGTTCAAACGCCAGGATGGGGGGAGGAGCTCTCCTTCTACCCATCTCCTTCTTTTTCTTTTGCTTGAGGACAAGCAAAGCTCTAAGTTTGGTGTGCTTATCCGTGATCACTAAGATCATGGCCCCTAAAGGAAAACAACCTACTCCAAGAGGAGCAAGGGCGTGATTTAAAGGAACTGAAGCGCCAGAAATTCTCTCTTGAAGGACCAAGCACCTCACAGACTAGAGGAACATCCACTTCCCAAACCTCAAGGTTGTTGAGTTCTAATCTTAGCCTTAACTCTGTGATAACTGTTCTTATTTTAATTTTACCTTAGGAGTCATATAGTAGTAATTAGTCTATTTTGATTTTATCTCCAATTAAGCTATAGTTTATTTTTCTCATCATCAGCAAACATGAATAAAATAGTAGATCTTTTAAATAAGAAGCAATAAAATTTCGAGTTTTAATAAGAGAAATTCTAATTAGTTAAATGTGGTGGCAATGCTTTCTGTCTTCTGAATGAATGCTTGAACAATGCATATATCTTTTGAATTTGTTGTTTAAGACTGTTAAATATGTTGGCTCTTGAAAGAATGATGAACATGAGACATGTTATTGAGAATCTGAAAAATCATAAAAATGATTCTTGAAGCAAGAAAAAACAGCAAAGAACAAAGCTTGCAGAAAAAAAAAAAAAAATAAAAAAAAAATATAATAATAATAAAAAAAAGAGAGAAAGAAAAAAGAGAAAGCAAGCAAAAAAAGCCAAAGCCCTTAAAACCAAAAGGCAAGGGTAATAAAAAGGATCCCAAGGCTTTGAGCATCAGTGGATAGGAGGGCCAAAAAGGAATAAAATCCTGGCCTAAGCGGCTAAATCAAGCTGTCCCTAACCATGTGCTTGTGGCGTGAAGGTGTCAAGTGAAAACTTGAGACTGAGCGGTTAAAGTCAAGGTCCAAAGCAAAAAGAAGAGTGTGCTTAAGAACTCTGGACACCTCTAATTGGGGACTTTAGCAAAGCTGAGTCACAATCTGAAAAGGTTCACCCAGTTATGTGTCTGTGGCATTTATGTATCCGGTAGTAATACTGGAAAACAAAGTGCTTAGGGCCACGGCCAAGACTCATAAAGAAGCTGTGTTCAAGAATCATCACACTGAACTAAGAGAATCAATAACACTATCTGAATTCTGAGTTCCTATAGATGCCAATCACTCTGAGCTTCAATGGATAAAGTGAGATGCCAAAACTGTTCAGAAGCAAAAAGCTACTAGTCCCGCTCATCTAATTAGGATCTGAGCTTCAATCAAAAACTCTGAGATATTATTGCTTCTCAACCTATTAGTCTTCTATTTTATTTGTCTGGTTGCTTGAGGACAAGCAACAGTTTAAGTTTGGTGTTGTGATGAGCGGATATTTTATACGCTTTTTGGGGATAATTTCATATAGTTTTGAGTATGTTTTAGTTAGTTTTTAGTTTATTTCCAGTAGTTTTTAGGAAAAATTCATGTTTCTGGACTTTACTATGAGTTGTGTGTTTTTCTGTAATTTCAGGTATTTTTCTGGCTGAAATTGAAGGAGCTGAGCAAAAATCTTATTCAGGCTGAAAAAGGACTGCTGATGCTGTTGGATTCTGACCTCCCTGCACTCAAAGTGGATTTTCTGGAGTTACAGAACTCGAAATGGCGTGCTTCCAATTGCGTTGGAAAGTAGACATCCCGGGCTTTCCAGCAATATATAATAGTCCATACTTTGCACAAGAATTGACGACGTAAACTGGCGTTCAACGCCAGCCTTCTGCCCAAATCTGGCGTCCAGCGCCAGAAAAGGATAAAAAACTGGAGTTGAACGCCCAAACTGGCACAAAAACTGGCGTTCAACTCCACAAATGGCCTCTGCACGTGAATTGCTTAAAGTCTCAGCCCCAGCACACACCAAGTGGGCCCCAGCACACCAAGTGGGCCCCAGAAGTGGATCTCTGCATCATCCATCATAGTCCACTCATATTTTGTAACCCTAGGCTACTGGTTTAGTATTTAAACAACTTTTAGAGACTTATTTTGGATCTCATCACATTTCAGATCTAAACTTTGTATTCTCTGACGGCATGAGTCTCTAAACCCCATTGTTGGGGGTGAGGAGCTCTGCTGTGTCTCGATGAATTAATGCAAGTATTTCTGTTTTCCATTCAAACACGCTTGTTCCTATCTAAGATGTTCATTCGTGCTTAACTGTGATGGAGGTGATGATCCGTGACATTCATCACCTTCCTCAAACCATGAACGCGTGCCTGACAACCACCTCCGTTCTATATACGATTGAATGAGTATCTCTTAGATTCCTTAATCAGAATCTTCGTGGTATAAGCTAGAACTGATGGCAGCATTCATGAGAATCCGGAAAGTCTAAACCTTGTCTGTGGTATTCCGAGTAGGATTCAAGGATTGAATGACCGTGACGAGCTTCAAACTCCTGAAGGCTGGGCGTTAGTGACAGACGCAAAAGGATAGTAAATCCTATTCCAACCGGATCGAGAACCAACCGGTGATTAGTCGTGCTGTGACAGAGCGCGTGAGCGTAGTTTTCACTGGAAGGATGGAAGGTAGCCATTGACAACGGTGATCCACCAACACACAGCTTGCCATAGGGGGACGTGCGTGCGTGAACAAGAAGACAGAGGAAAGCAGAGATTCAGAGGACAAAGCATCTCCAAAACTCCAACATATTCTCCATTACTGCACAACAAGTAACTTTTAATTTATGCTCTACTGGTTACTCACAATTCAATTGATAAACATAATTGACTTCCTGACTAAGATTTACAAGATAACCATAGATTGCTTCAAACCAACAATCTCCGTGGGATTCGACCCTTACTCACGTAAGGTATTACTTGGACGACCCAGTGCACTTGCTGGTTAGTTGTATCGAAGTTGTGACAGACTGTAAAACTAGATCAGAGTATCTGACCTAATAAGCCATTACCAGAGATCACAATTTCGTGCACCACCAACCTTTTAGTTCAGAGTTCTTGTGGTCCAATATGTTTTCTTAAACTTTATCATCTCCGATCCCAATGAGTGTTACATCATCCATGTGTGAATTTGTGTTTTGTCTTTTAGTGAAAAAGATTTCATCTTTAAATTAGTTTTGTTTTACCTAGTATTTTTAATAAAATCAAATCATTTTTAATGAAAATGTTTTATTTTAATATTTGTTTTATTCTACCCAGTACTTTATTCTTAAATAAAATCAAAATAAATTTTTTCATAGTGATGTCAAGTCTTTTCAAGGTCTAGTCACAAGTGATAAAGCTACATGGTTTCATGAAACCCTTTTCTTGTAGCAGTTATTAATCATCTCTCTTCATAACTTCTTCCACAACCTCTTCGGTTCCTCTCCATTATCATTACTCCCTGGTTTGTGTGAAACCCTTGCTACACAACAATGATGAAGAAAGCTGTCATTCAAAAGAGTCCCAAGGCTAAAATTTACAAACTCCCTGATAAGCTGATGAGTGGATAATTTATACGCTTTTTGGCATTATTTTTAGTATGTTTTTAGTATATTTTAGTTAGTTTTTATTATATTTTTATTAGTTTTTATTCAAAAATCACATTTCTGGACTTTACTATGAGTTTGTGTATTTTTCTGTGATTTCAGGTATTTTCTGGCTGAAATTGAGGACCTGAGCAAAAATCTGATTCAGAGGTTGAAAAAGGATTGCAGATGCTGTTGGATTCTGACCCTCCTGTACTCGAAATGGATTTTCTTGAGCTACAGAATCCCAATTGGTGCGCTCTCAATTGTGTTGGAAATTAGACATCCTGAGCTTTCCAGCAATATATAATAGTCCATACTTTTTCCGAGTTTTGATGACACAAACTGGCGTTTAAACGCCAATTTTCTACCTTATTCTGGCGTCAAAACGCTAGAACTGGCATAAAAGCTGGAGTTAAATGCCCAAACTGGCACAAAAGCTGGCGTTTAACTTCAAGAAAAGTCTCTACATGTGAAAGCTTCAATACTCAGCCCAAGAACACACAAAGTGGGCCCCGGAAGTGGATTTCTACACTAACTATCCTAGCTTACTCATTTTCTGTAACCCTATGTCACTAGTTTATTATAAAAACCACTTTTAGTGATTCATTTTGTACCTTATGACACTTTACACGTTTCATATTGTATCTTTGACAGCATGAGTCTCTAAACTCCATGGTTGGGGGTGAGGAGCTCTGCTGTGTCTCGATGAATTAATGCAATTACTACTATTTTCCATTCAATCACGCTTGTTTCTATTCTAAGGTATTCACTCGCACTTCACCCTGATGAATGTGATGATCCGTGACACTCATCATCATTCTCACCTATGAACACGTGCCTGACAACCACTTCCGTTCTATCTGCAATAGCTTGAGTGTGTATCTCTTAGCCTCCATTCCGAAAGATCGGAGTCTTCGTGGTATAAGCTAGAATCAATTGGCAGCCATTCTTGAGATCCGAAAAGTCTAAACCTTGTCTGTGGTATTCCGAGTAGGATCTGGGAAGGGATGACTGTGACGAGCTTCAAACTCGCGAGTGCTGGGCGTAGTGACAGACTCAAAAGGATCAATGGATCCTATTCCAATATGAGTGAGAACCGACAGATGATTAGCCGTGCGGTGATAGTGCATTTGGACCATTTTCACTGAGAGAACGGATGGTAGCCATTGACAACGGTGATCCACCACATACAGCTTGCCATGGAAGGAACCTTGCGTGCGTGAAGAAGAAGACAGTAAGAAAGCAGAGATTCAGAAGACAGAGCATCTTCAAAACCTCAACATGTTCTCCATTACTGCATAACAAATATTTATTTCATGTTCTTTTACTTTTTACAATTAAAACTAAGAATCATTACTGATATCCTGACTAAGAATTACAAGATAACCATAGCTTGCTTCAAGCCGACAATCTCCGTGGGATCGACCCTTACTCACGTAAGGTATTACTTGGACGACCCAGTACACTTGCTGATTAGTTGTGCGGAATTGCAAAAGTGTGATTGTGATTTCGTGCACCAAGTTTTTGGCGCCGTTGCCGGGGATTGTTCGAGTTTGGACAACTAACGGTTTATTTTGTTGCTTAGATTAGGAATAATTTATTTTTGTTGGTTTAGAGTCACTAAATTTGAGGCTTTTATTTGAGTTTAGTTTCATATTTTAAGTTTGGTGTCAATTGCATGCTTTTATTTTCTTTCAATTTTTCGAATTTGCATGTTCTTAGTTCTTTCTTGATCTTTAAAAATCCTAAGTTTGGTGTCTTCTTTGTGTTTTCCTTTAAATTTTCGAAAATTTGTGTTTGATTTTCTAAAAATTTAAGTTTGGTGTCCCTTGTGCTTTTATTTACTTAAAAATTTTTCAAAAATTTGTTCTTGGTATTCATCTTGATCTTCAAAGTGTTCTTGGTGTTCATCTTGACATTCAAAGTTTTTTTGTTTGTTCTCTTTGTTTTGATCTAAAATTTCTAAGTTTAGTGTCATTTTGTTGTTTTTCTCTTTCCTCATTAAAATTCAAAAATTAAAAAAATATATTTTCCTTATTTTACTCATAAATTTCGAAATTTTGCATTAAATTAGTCAAAGATTTTCAAAATCATATCTTTTTTTTAGTCAAGTCAAAATTCTAATTTCAAAAATTGATCTTTTCAAATCTTTTTCAAAAATCAAATCTTTTTAATTTCTTCAATCATATCTTTTCAATCATATCTTTTTTTTAATAAATTGTAATCATATCTTCTCAATCATATCTTTTTCAAAATAATTTTCAATCATATCTTTTTGATTGCTAATTTCAAAATCTTTTTCGAAAAATCACCTAACTACTTTTCTCTTTCATATTTCGAAATCAACTAAGCATTCTTTTTCCAAAATCTTTTTAATTAATTAATTAATTTAGTTTTTAATTTGCTTTTATTTGATTTTCTTCTAATTTTTGAACTTATATTCAATTTTCAATTATTTTATTTTAATTTTGATATTAAAATAATAATAATAATAATAATAATAATAAAAGAATAAAATTTTTTTTATCCACATCATCTCCCTTTCTCCATCATGGACTTAAGTGGAAATGAACAGTCCAGAAGGACTCTGGGGTCATATGCTAACCCCACTACTACTTCATATGGAAGTAGTATCCGTATACCTCCCATTAGAGCCAGCAGTTTTGAGCTAAACCCTCAGCTTATTATCATGGTGTAGCAAAATTATCAGTATTTCGGTCTTCCACAGGAAGAACCAACTGAGTTTCTGGTACAGTTTTTACAAATTGCTGACAATATATATGATAAGGACATAGATCAGGATGTCTACAGATTAATACTGTTTCCATTTGCTATAAGGGATCATGCTAAAAGGTGGTTAAATAACCAACCCACAGCAAGCATAAGAACATGGAAACAGTTATCAGACAAATTCCTGAATCAATTTTTCCCTCCAAAGAGGATGACACAGCTAAGGCTGGACATCCAGCGCTTTAAACAAGAGGATAATAAACCCCTTTATAATGCCTGGGAAAGGTACAGAGGGATGCTAAGGAAATGCCCCTCTGAAATATTTTCAGAGTGGGTACAGTTAGACATCTTTTACTTTGGGCTTACAGAAAGAGCTCAAATGTCTCTAGACTACTCAGCTGGTGGATCTATACACATGAGAAAGACGATTGAAGAGGCTCAAGAACTCATAGATACGGTTGCTAGAAATCAACATCTGTACTCAAGCAGTGACTCCTCTATAAAAGAAGAGGCTAGGACAGTAACTACTGATCCTAATCCTCAAGAACATATTGTTTAACTTAATCAGCAATTACTCCTTATGACAAAACAATTAGTAGAATTTAAAGAGATGCTCCAAGATACTAAAAATGCTAACAAGAATATGGAAGCACAATTGAATCAGACAAGACAGTAGCTATCTAAACAGATAACAGAAGAATGCCAAGCTGTCCAACTAAGGAGCGGGAAGACATTGAATAATTCAGCTCAAAGTAGCAAAAAGCCAAGAAAGGAACAATTGACAGAGGATGACCAAACCACTGCCAAAAATCCCTCTGAGGACAGCAAGAGCCCAGAGAGGAATAATTCTGGCGTTCAAACGCCAGAAAAGGGTGAAAATTTGGCGTCAAACTCCCAGTGGGTGCCCACTTCTGGTGTTCAAATGCCAGAAAAGGGAGAAAAGTTGGCGTTAAACGCCCATTCCTTGCCCAGTTCTGGTGTTCAAACGCCAGAAAAGGGTGGGAAGCTGGCGTTAAACGCCCATCCAGCACCCAATTCTGGC
Organism: Arachis ipaensis; assembly: GCF_059453495.1. Lineage (NCBI taxonomy): Eukaryota > Viridiplantae > Streptophyta > Magnoliopsida > Fabales > Fabaceae > Arachis > Arachis ipaensis. The sequence continues at coordinate 32,756,629 of NC_142442.1, forward strand.
GTTCAAACGCCAATGAGGGATCAGACACCTGCAAGCTGATAATAACCCCTCTAAGAAAGCTTCTCCAACCACCACTGTAGGGAATAAACCTGCAGCAACTAAGGTTGAAGAATATAAAGCCAAGATGCCTTATCCTCAGAAACTCCGCCAAGCGAAACAGGATAAACAATTTGCCCGCTTTGTAGACTATCTCAGGACTCTTGAAATAAGGATCCCGTTTGCAGAGGCACTTGAGCAAATACCCTCTTATACTAAGTTCATGAAAGAGATCTTAAGTCATAAGAAGGATTGGAGAGAAACTGAAAAAGTTTTTTTCACTAAAGAATGCAGTGCAGTTATTCTGAAAAGCTTACCAGAGAAGCTTAAAGATCCAGGAAGCTTTATGATACCGTGCACATTAGAGGGTACTTGTACCAAGACAGCTCTATGTGACCTTGGGACAAGTATCAATCTAATCCCTGCATCCACTATCAAAAAGCTTGGCTTGACTGAAGAGGTCAAACCAACCTGGATATGTCTTCAACTTGCTGATGGCTCTATTAAATACCCATCAAGCATAATTGAGGACGTGATTGTCAAGGTTGGGCCATTTGTCTTTCCCACTGACTTTGTAGTGCTGGAAATGGAGGAGCACAAGAGTGCAACTCTCATTCTAGGAAGATCCTTCCTAGCAACTGGACGAACTCTCATTGATGTCCAAAAAGGGGAAGTAACCCTGAGAGTCAATGAGGATGAGTTCAAGTTAAATGTTGTCAAAGCTATGCAGCATCCAGACACATCAAATGACTGCATGAGCATTGATATTATTGACTCCTTGGTGGAAGAGATCAATATGACTGAGAGTCTCGAATCAGAGCTAGAGGACATCTTTAAAGATGTTCATCCTGATCTGGAGGAACCAAAGGAAATAAAAGAACCTCTGAAAATTTCTCAGGAAGAGGATAAGCCTCCTAAACCCGAGCTCAAACCACTACCACCATCCCTGAAATATGCATTTCTGGGAGAAGGTGACACTTTTTCGGTGATCATAAGCTCTGCTTTAAATCCACAGGAAGAGAAAGCACTAATTCAAGTGCTGAGGATACACAAGACAGCTCTTGGGTGGTCCATAAGTGATCTTAAGGGCATTAGCCCAGCAAGATGCATGCACAAGATCCTATTGGAGGATGATGCTAAGCCAGTGGTTCAACCACAGAGGCGGCTAAATCCAGCCATGAAGGAGGTGGTGCAGAAAGAGGTCACTAAGTTACTAGAGGCTGGGATTATTTATCCTATTTCTGATAGCCCTTGGGTGAGCCCTGTCCACGTTGTCCCCAAGAAGGGAGGCATGACAGTGGTTCATAATGAAAAGAATGAACTAGTTCCTACAAGAACAGTTACAGGGTGGCGTATGTGTATTGACTACAGAAGGCTCAAGACAGCCACCAGAAAAGGATCATTTTCCTTTACCATTCATAGACCAGATGCTAGAGAGACTAGCAGGTCATGAATACTACTACTTTTTGGATGGCTATTCAGGTTATAACCAAATTGCAGTAGATCCTCAGGACCAAGAGAAAACAGCATTCACATGTCCTTCTGGAGTATTTGCCTATAGAAGGATGCCCTTTGGTCTGTGCAATGCACCTGCAACCTTTCAGAGGTGCATGCTCTCTATCTTTTCTGATATGGTAGAGAAATTTCTGGAAGTCTTCATGGATGACTTTTTAGTATTTGGAGACTCATTCAGCTCCTGTCTTGACCATTTAGCACTTGTTCTGAAAAGATGCCAAGAGACCAACCTAGTTTTAAACTGGGAAAAATGTCACTTTATGGTGACTGAAGGAATTGTCCTTGGGCATAAAATTTCAAACAAGGGAATAGAGGTGGATCAAGCTAAAGTGGAAGTAATTGAAAAATTACCACCACCTATCAATGTTAAGGCGATCAGAAGCTTTCTGGGGCATGCAGGATTTTATAGGAGGTTTATAAAAGATTTTTCAAAAATTGCAAAACCTCTGAGCAATCTGCTAGCTGCTGACACACCATTTGTGGTTTGACACAGAGTGTCTGCAGGCGTTTGAAACTCTGAAAGCTAAGCTGGTCACAGCACTAGTTATTTCTGCACCAGACTGGACATTACCATTCGAACTAATGTGTGATGACAGTGACCATCCCATTGGTGCAGTATTAGGACAGAGGCATAACAAACTTCTGCACATCATTTACTATGCCAGTCGTGTTCTAAATGACGCAATAAAAACTACACAACCACAGAAAAAGAGTTGCTTGCAGTGGTTTATGCCATTGACAAGTTTAGATCCTATTTAGTAGGTTCAAAAGTGATTGTGTATACTGACCATGTTGCTCTTAAATATCTACTCACAAAGCAGGATTCAAAACCCAGGCTCATCAGATGGGTGTTGCTGCTGCAAGAGTTTGATATAGAAATAAGAGACAGAAAAGGGACAAAGAACCATGTAGCTGATCACCTGTCCCGGATAGAACCAGTAGCAAGGGCGTCCTTCCCTCCTACTGAGATCTCTGAGACCTTTCCGGATGAGTAACTCTTTGTCATTCAGGAAGCACCATGGTTTGCAGACATTACAAATTATAAAGCTGTGAGATTCATACCCAATGAGTACAGCAGGCAGCAAACGAAAAAACTAATTTTTGATGCAAAGTACTACTTGTGGGATGAACCATATCTCTTCAAGAAATATGCAGACGGAATGATTCACAGATGCGTGCCTAGAGAAGAGGCACAGAAGATCCTATGGCATTGCCATGGATCACAATATGGAGGATATTTCGGAGGTGAGCGAACAGCCACTAAGGTCCTCCAATGTGGCTTCTACTAGCCTACTCTCTATAGAGATTCCCGAGAGTTTGTTCGTAACTGTGACAGTTTTCAGAGAGCTGGTAACTTGCCTCATGATTATGCCATGCCTCAACAAGGGATCTTAGAGATTGAGTTGTTTGATGTTTGGGGTATTGACTTCATGGGTCCTTTCCCACCATCATACTCCAATACTTACATTCTGGTGGTAGTAGACTACGTATCTAAATGGGTAGAAGCAATTGCCACACCCACTAATGATACTAAGACAGTGCTGAAGTTTCTCCAGAAACATATCTTCAGCAGATTTGGTGTCCCTAGGGCAATAATCAGTGATGGGGGCACTCACTTCTGCAATAAACAGCTTTACTCTGCTATGGTCCGATATGGAATTAGCCACAAAGTAGCAACTCCATATCATCCACGGACAAATGGGCAGGCTGAAGTCTCTAATAGAGAACTAAAAAGAATCCTGGAACGGACTGTAAGTACCCGTAGAAGGGATTGGGCAAGAAGCTTGGATGATGCTCTGTGGGCATACAGAACAGCATTCAAGAATCCTATAGGGACCTCTCCATACCAGTTTGTGTATGGAAAAGCCTGTCACCTGCCCGTGGAATTAGAACACAAGGCCTACTGGGCAACCAGATTCCTAAACCTTGATGCCAAATTAGCTGGAGAGAAAAGATTGCTCCAGTTGAATGAGCTAGAGGAATTCAGATTCAATGCTTTCGAAAAAGCAAAAATCTACAAGGAGAAAGCAAAAAGGTGGCATGACAAGAAGCTGTCATCCAGAGTCTTCGAGCCATGGCAGAAGGTTCTGCTATTTAACTCTAGGCTCAGATTGTTCCCTGAGAAATTAAAATTCTGGTGGAGGGGACCATATGTGATTACAAGCGTGTCACCATATGGATATGTAGAGCTTCAAGATATTGACTCTGACAAAAAGTTCATTGTTAATGGACAGAGAATCAAACATTATCTTGAAAACGATGTGGAGCAAGAATGCTCAAAACTGAGACTAGAATAAAGCTCAGTAAAAAGTCAAGCTATTGACATTAAAGAAGCGCTTATTGGGAGGCAACCCAATTTTTATTTATCTATGTTAATTTTTCATTTTTCATTGTTATTTTATGTCTTCTTTAGGTTGATGATCATGTGGAGTCACAAAAACAACTGCAAAAATCAAAGCAAATTCAAAAACAGTATTAAAAATAGCACACCCTGGAGGATGAGCTTACTGGCGTTTAAACGCCAGTAAGGGTAGCAGAATGGGCGTTAAACGCCCAGTCTGGCACCATTCTGGGTGTTTAACGCCAGAAATGGGCACCAGACTGGCGTTTAACACCAGAAAAGGGCACCAAGCTGGCGTTAAACGCCAGAAAGGGAAGAAAAGCTGGCGTTAAACGCCAGAAATGGGCAACAACCTGGCGTTTAACACCAGGATTGGCACTCAAAGGGATGTTTACACGCCAGAATGGTGCAGGGATGAGAAATCCTTAGCACCTCAGGATCTGTGGACCCCACAGGATCCCCACCTACCTCAACTCAATCTCTCTTCTTCACACATTCCAATAACACCCTTCCCCAAATACTCTTCCCCATCACCTCTTAACCACTCACACCTCTCTATCTCCTCCATTTTCTTCTTCTTCTCCTCCCTTCTTTCTTCTTTTGCTCGAGGACGAGCAAACCTTCTAAGTTTGGTATAGAAAAAGCATTGCTTTTTGTGTTTCCATAACCATTTATGGCACCTAAGGCCAGAGAAACCTCTAGAAAGAGGAAAAGGAAGGCAAAAGCTTCCACCTCCGAGTCATGGGAGATGGAGAGATTTATCTCAAAAGCCCATCACTAAGAAAAGGATGGAGCAAACAAGAGAGCCCACTCATGGACCTCAGCAAGAGCATCCCACTATCCTCCATGAAATTAGAGAGGACCAAAAGGCCATGAGAGAGAAGCAACAAAGGCAAGGAAGAGACATAGAGGAGCTAAAGCACTTCATAAGATCTTCAAGAGGAAGAACAAGCCGCCATCACAAAGGTGGACCCGTTCTTTAATTTCCTTGTTCTTATTTTTCTGTTTTTTGATTTTCTATGCTTTATCTATGTTTGTGTCTTTATTACATGATCATTAGTGCCTATGCTTTAAAGTTATAAATGTCCTATGAATCCTTCACCTCTCTTAAATAAAAAAATGTTTTCTGAAAAAGAAAAAGAAGTACATGAATTCTGAATTTTAAAATAGTTTAATTATTTTGATGTGGTGGCAATACTTTTGTTTTCTGAATGAATACTTGAACAGTGCATATTTTTGATATTGTTGTTTATGAATGTTAAAATTGTTGGCTCTTGAAAGAATAATGAAAAAGGAGAAATATTATTGATAATATGAAAAATCATAAAATTGATTCTTGAAGCAAGAAAAAGCAATGAAAAAAAAAATATGGCAAAAAAAAAGAAGAAGAAAGAAAAAGAAAAAGCAAGCAGAAAAAGCCAATAGCCCTTTAAACCAAAAGACAAGAGTAAAAAGGGCCCAAGGCTTTGAGCATTAATGGATAGAAGGGCCTAAAGGAATAAAATCCCGGCATAAGCGGCTAAATCAAGTTGTCCCTAACCATGTGCTTGTGGCGTGAAGGTGTCAAGTGAAAAGCTTGAGACTGAGCAGTTAAAGTCGTGGTCCAAAGCAAAAGAGTGTGCTTAAGAGCTCTGGACACCTCTAATTGGGGACTCTAGCAAAGCTGAGTCATAATCTGAAAAGGTTCACCCAGTTATGTGTCTGCAGTATTTATGTATCCGGTGGTAATACTAGAAAACAAAGTGCTTAGGGTCACGGCCAAGACTCATAAAGTAACTGTGTTCAAGAATCAACATACTGTACTAGGAGAATCAATAACACTATCTGAATTCTGAGTTCCTATAGATGCCAATCATTCTGAACTTCAAAGGATAAAGTGAGATGCCAAAACTGTTCAGAAGCAAAAAGCTAAAAGCCCCGCTCATCTATGGGCGTAGTGACAGACGCAAAAGGATCAATGGATCCTATTCCAATATGATTGAGAACCGACAGATGATTAGCCATGCGGTGACAGCACATTTGGACCATTTTCACTGAGAGGACGGAAGGTAGCCATTGACAACGGTGATCCACCAACATACAGCTTGTCATGGAAGGAACCTTGCGTGCGTGAAGAAGAAGACAGTAGGAAAGTAGAGATTCAGAAGATAGAGTATCTCCAAAACCTCAACCTGTTCTCCATTACTGCATAACAAGTATTTATTTCATGTTATTTTACTTTTTACAATTAAAACTAAGAATCATTACTGATATCCTGACTAAGAATTACAAGATAACCATAGCTTGCTTCAAGCCGACAATCTCCGTGGGATTGACCCTTACTCACGTAAGGTATTACTTGGACGACCCAGTGCACTTGCTGGTTAGTTGTGCGGAATTGCAAAAGTGTGATTGTGATTTCGTGCACCATAAGCCTAGAACTTCTCCTCACAACAAAGATCATACTTTTACTCCATCAACTTCTCCTCCAACCTCACATCCTCGCACTGATTCAATGGCACACACCAAAACTACTCCAAGGTATCCCTTATCCTCCAAACTGACGGCTTCTTCCAGTGCTCCTTCAAAGCCAAGCACATCAAAAGGGAAACGTCTTGCTATTGAGGAGACTATGCTTGAATCGTCTCGACCTAAGCCTAGGTCAGTCCCTCAATGTTCTCAACGAGGTAACCCTCATATCCCTCTCAAATCGGTTAAGGAACCTTCCATTGATTCTTTTGAACACAAGTCACAATTTATGACTTCTCACTCAGATTACAACCCCCTTTATTTTTGATCTTCCATGAATCATGATTTTTATGAGGGTGTTGTCATTCATCGAACCATCTGTCCCACTTTTCTGGCTGATTTACCATCACTGAAAAAGAAAGGTTTTGTCTTTGCTGATAATATTCAATTTCTGGACTGGGACCATCTTTTTAAAATAAAAAAACCTATCTACCCAGTCTTAGTTAGAGAGTTCTATGCTAATATGACCTATCATGAGGGAAGCGTTCATTCATATGTGAAAGGCCATGATCTTGTCTTGAATGAAGAATCCATTAAAGATGCTCTCAAATATACTGATGTTGGTGCTTATGCTTACACCTCTGGTAAATGGGATGAAGGATTAGGTATTTCCTATAGAGATGTTTTGGCTGTTGTTTGTGAAAATATCTCTCTCATTGATGGTCTCACACCAACCCACAAAGCCCTTGGTTATCTTTGTGTCCAGTTGCATTGTATAGTGAACCACATTATTCTTCCTCAAAGCGGTTCATATCAGAGGGTGTCTTTCTGTGATACTATGATTTTATATGCTATTCTCACAAAATCTGAAATTTCTTTTGCATATTTAATGGTAAGACATATGTTTGATTGCATAAGAAGTGAGAAAGATAAAACTCTTCCCTATGGCATGTTCTTAACTTGTATTTTTGAACATCTTGGTGTTGACATATCAAATGAGACATATAAAAATAAACACTCATATCTAAAAAAAGGAGGTTTAGTAAAACAGCAGAAAAAGGGACTAACTCGAACTGAAAAGCTGGTCCTTGATGATGATGATGATGATGATGATGATGATGATGATGATGATGATGATGATGATTATGAGCCTGAGGAATCTCATCCTCCCTCTGCCTTGGGGACTTCAGCTTCCACTGGACATAAATTACTTCTACATGGAGTGGTGAAAGATGTGGTACAGAAATTTGTCTCTCAATCCAACCATCTGATCACATTAAGCAATGAGCAGAGAAAACTGGCTGCCAAGCATGAAAACTACCTTAGAAAGTCCAGAGACAGGGTGGCAGTTCTCATGAAATTCATTGAAACCACCCTTGAGGATGATAATATGGCCTCTGACCCTGAAGAACCTGCTAATTCTGAAGAGGTTGGTTCAGATGCTTGAAAAGATCCTTTGTTGATGATTTCTATTTTTTGGATAATTGTCTCATGAAACTATTGTAGTTTGATTTAGACTTTATTTTATTTTGGATGACTGTAATCCTTACCAAATGTTTTATTTTGCTCTTGGTTTAATCGGACATATATGAACCTGGAACTCTAACTAAGCTTATTGCAGGGGTGGTTTGCATTTTGGTTTCTCCCTTAATGACAAAAGGGGGAGTAGTAAGATAGAGTAGTTTAATTTTGTTTAATTTTATGAGTTGAAACATGTGATGATATTCTCTGTTTTGTGCTGTCTTTTAGTTTTTGATGATATGCTCTATTTTGTTCCTTGATTTTACATGCTCTGTTTTTTAGAAGTGTAATTTTTGTCTCTTTAAACCATCATCAGGCACAAAACGTGTATATAATGTGAAGATTTGTGCTATTTGTATGCTATGAATAGTTGTGTTCTCTATGTCAATATGTGAATAGAAAATCAAAGAAGAAGCACAAAGTCAGGGGGAGTAGTCATTGGAAAAGATAGGGGGAGCACATCAAAATTGCTAAATAACATCAAAGGGAAGTACATTATTTTGTCCATATCAACTACCTTGATTCTATCACTTGAAATTATGTTTGTCATCAAGGAGGAGATTGTTGAGATAAGAATACAATTAGTTTAATGATGATGACAAATATTAATTTATTGGGTTAAACACCCAATTATTTTTTTATAAGCTTTAGTTAGTGTTGCAGGCCAAAAATTAAAGAAGTAGCAGCCCAAGGCAATGGAACCAAGAAACAACGGTGATTGGTAGGCTCTTTAAATCTCAAACAAAGCCTAAAGAAATGAAGCAAAGAAATCAAATGGACTAAATGGAAAGTCAAGCCATTCCAAGCCCATGTTGATTCAACCAAATTGAAGCCTTCCAAAGACAACGTTCACATTGCTTGCTTCGGTCAAATTCTTGAAGAAAGAGAGAGAGAGGGAGTTTCTTCTTCCTGGTTCATTCACCAGAGAAGAAAGAAAGAGAAAGGTAAATCACAAAAGCAAATGTCTAATTGCCCTATTCAAAGCACGCTTAGCTAAGTCAGAGGTTAAAGGTAAATAACTTCCATTTGCATGCAAGTTGATTTCTTCACTTCTTCTCCTATTGTCTGTGACACCATTTTTGTAAAAAAAGAAGAAAATGGTGATGGATTATCTCTTCTCAAAATCATTGGCTCAAATTGTTACTTGAAACCAAAGCACATTTTCAATGGTTTGGATTTGGGATTACCACTGAACAAGCTCTTTTTTGCTGCTCTGAGGTCTTCGGTCAAGCAAAAAGGACCAGCTTTGAAATCCCTAATTTGGGGGCTAAATGAAGAAAGAGAGGTGACAAGCTAGGAAAGTGAGAGGTCCAAAAAGTTGACTTGAGAAAAATCTAAATCGTGACTCTGCACAAGGTACAAAAGGAAAAATATTTTTCTATTTTGTACAAGGAGAGAGAACCCGAGTTGAGAAGTAGAGTGAAATTCTCACTACTGAGTTTGAAGTCTTGGAATCATTGCACCTACACTAAAGGGAGCACTCCGCCAAGATGAAGAAGTAGAGTGAAATTCTCACTACTGAGTTCAAATGATGGGTTCAATGCATAGAGTTAAAGTTGTGAATCATCAATCTCCTTCATGTTTTACTGTCTTGTATTTTAGTTTCAATGTATATCATTCTGTCCCTTTTGAGAGGCAAAAGGCTGAAAGAGAGACATTGAGAAAAATCTTAAGAGTGAAAAAGGCTGAGTGAAACACTTGAGAGAAAAGCCAAGAGTGATTTCAGATTTTCTTTGGTTTCTGTCTTGTGTCAAGTACTTGTGAGGTGTCCCTTGCTAAGTTGGGTAAACACTTAGTGTAAAGAGTTTAGGTATTAGCATAGCCAAGTCAAGTTTAGGGAGAAACTTGTATGTCCAGATAAGATTGGGTGAATCCTAGGAAATTGATGTATGTTACTACTACATACTTGACTTTTTCTAACATTTAAAAAATATTACCAAATCATATTAAAATGTTACTTATATACATTAGTAACATTTTAACAAATGTTAAATATACTCTATGTTACTAAAGAGTTTTACTAATATTTTTTTTAAAGATTTAATAACATTTAATAAAAATGTTATAATAGATCTTCTATAGTAATATTATGAGAAATGTTACAATAGACCTTTCTTGGTAACACTTAAAGAAATGTTACCATAGATATATTTTGTAACACTTAGAAAAATGTTATCATAGATATTTTTTGTAACACTTAAAAAATGTTACAATAGATATTTTATGTAACACTTAGAAAAATGTTACTATAGATATTTTTTGTAACACTTCGAAAATTATTACTATAGATATTTTTTGTAACACTTAAAAAATATTACAAAAGATCTTTAGTAATAGTTTTTTAGTTATATTATACTATTTTTTATTTTATATTATACACAATATAAATATACTAAAAATAATTACTACAACATGAAATATTTCATTAAATTCACAAATTCACAAAATGAATAGCCTCTTTGATTAATCAATAATCGTTGTACAAGTTTGCTTCGTGATGCAAATAAAATAAGAAAAGAAAAAAAATACTTATAGAACTTAAACTCTATGAACATTCCATATAAAAAAAAAAAGAAAAAGTGATACAAATATTTTACCAATCACATAAGAGAACAAATATTTAATGCCTGACCAATGGTTCCAAACTTCTTTCTAAACTTGAAGGAGCTTCAGCCAAAACACATGGTCTTTAATTTCACCATCACAAAATGTTAGTCTTTTCACTCTGTGGTGTCCATTACTGCTTCCTTCTTCTCATACTTAACTTCCACCAAGTAGCATATTCTCACCAATTAATCAAACTGCAAAAGCACTGAAAAAGGCCATAGCGTATACAAATTAAAATATAAAGTTAAAAGAATTTAAACCTAGATAAAAGATTACAATAATCCACATTTACAAATGGGTAGCTCACAATAATGGCATAGAACTTCATCAGGCTCCAGCTTGTATTTTTAATTTTTATAATACAACAATGAGAAAAAACATATGCCAACAAATACGTAACTGTTTTTAGACTCTCAATTTTCCTGCTCAAGCTCATAAGTTCGAATTTGGAATACTCCGATTCATACATTGATATGATTTATTTTGAGAACTGTCGAACCGTCAACTAGGATCTGCATGATGGTAGAGTGATGCCTCCACAACAAGCAATGATAATAAGGTAAAGTAAGAGAACAATCAAGCAAGTCAATAACTTCCTGTTGAAGACCAAAGACACATACAATCAAGACAAGAATTCCAGGAAAAGGAAAAGGTGCCCTCTACCTTAAGATTTACTGATTTTGGAATTCGTATACTTTATAAATTACTATAATATGAAGCATATGAAAGAAATTAAACTCACAGGAGTTTAAAAATTTTCATCCAAAGAGCTCTTCGAAGGCGCTTTGATTGTTTCCTAAAGTGAAATGCGTTGTCTTGCATTGTAGCGGTCTTATCGACAAGAAGCTCAATTCGATCACCTCTCTCCAATATTTTCTCAATATTGTCCACCATGATAGTTAGTATCTATACCACAGATTAATAAGTTTAACGTCAGCAACTAAATGAAGAGATTCAAAAACATAGATACATGATAATCAAATATCAATGGTAGAGCCACTCATATCTCCTATCAGGTGAGAAGCCACAGTTATGTCCCTAACACCCTCCAGGTCTGCATCCTAAGAAGATAAGAGTGATTAACTAATAGAGAATATTATGCCAATTCAGAATTTTAGCAAAATAAGAATTACTTCGTCGGTAGTATAGTCCAATCGGCAATGGATCCTCTCAATCAAAGTGTAATTTTCAAATCAATAATTAACCGAAAGTCTTTCAACCTCGGGTCGTTCTCCCTAGGATAAAATTAGAAGTGTTACTCTTTCGGTTGTAGAGGCAAAAAGGGGTTTTTGAAATCAAAGAACTAAAGATTAAAAGAACTAAGAGATGATCAAAATTGGAATTAATTCAAGTAAAGAGAAAATAAGATCAAAACTAGTGAAAATGCTATCAATGCAATAAAGAGCCTTGACTTGGGAATGAGAGTCCAAGGAATTCTATTATCGCCATAACCATAACTATGATAATTATGATGAGTCAATCTCGCCTAGTTAACCCCTAACATCGAGGAGTAAGTCAAGCAAGCATAATTGACCTTAATCCATAAATCCTAGCTAACTTACCAAACTAGTTGATAAAAAGCTAGCGTCAATAGAAACAAGAGTCAACTAACTACCCTAGAATTACCACTAAATGTCAGACATTATGACTCTAGTATCCTAGGAACTCAAATCCCAAGCCAATGTGTGAAAATCTACTCAAAATATAAGGTTGAAATTTTCACAAACACCTTTTGTGCATAAAAGTAAAACATGAAAAATTGCAAAGAAAAATAGAAAACTATAACTAACTATTCACAAAACCAAATATAAACAAGCAATCAAACATAAAGAGAGCATAAAACATTAAATTCATCAATCAAAACTTCAAGAAACTCAAAACTGTAAATATGAACAAGGTAACTTGAACCAAAAGGAAATAAAAGTAAAGTAGTGAAATTAAAGAGGAAAGTGAGAGTACTTACAAAAGATGAGCAAAATCCAAAATTAAAGCTTGCTATAGAATGCTACAATGGAGATGAAAATGAAACCCTAAGAGAGCAATTCTACTCTCCTCCTACTCCTACTCCTATGGAAGCTTCCTAACTAATGAAAAACTAAAACTAAACCTAATGTAAGCTAATGTGTTGATATGTGTTGATATCCCCTTCATATAGCATCCAAATTCAGCCTTCAAGCCTTCCAAAATGGGCCAAAAGCCTTCAGAAATCGCGCAGCATGTGTTTCATTAATGAAATCACGTGCAAAGTCCTGTGCGTACGCACAGAGGGTTGTGTGCACGCACACATATAAATTCCTTCTTGTGCGTACGCACACGTACTTATGCGCACACACACTTGTCTGTGTGTGCTTTTCCTTATTTTCTTCATGTGTTCTCCCTTGTACATGCTTTCTTCCACTTTTGCTTAGCCAATCTTGCCAAAATGACCTGAAATCACTCACAATCATGGCATCGAATGGCATAAAAGTGGAATTAAATTACTCAATTTAAACACAAAAACACATGTTTTCACATTTATGTCCAAATTAGGTAATAACACAAAGTATGCTATTTTGATGCTTAAGTGTGAGTTTATGTGACGAAATCTATCCAAGTTGAGCTAAAATATATCGAAAAATATGGACTCATCAATTTTTTCACACTTAAACAATAACATATCCTCATGCTAAACCAAACAAGAATAATAATCAAAGGGGTAATCAACTTATTGAATGCAACTATCTATATGTATGCAAGTATACTATTTACTATCTATGTCTATCTATCTATCTATAGTATCCTATTGATTTGGTAAAAACAAACAGTCAAATTTCCAAGCAGGAGTATAAACATATAGGGCCAAGCAAAGAAGTAGCTTAATGCAATCAAAAACCTAAATAATTGATTCAACTCATCCAAAAGAAACAACTTGCAAGAATGCATGATAAGAAAAGTGGAAACATAGAATTGAGTGATCGAACCCTCACTAGGTGTGTATACACTCTCAATGCTCGGTGTTTAGGGTTTAATCACTCAAGTCTTCTCTAATCATGCTCTCAAGAAATTGCTTTTCATCTAACAATCAACAAGTATTTGATGCATGTATGCAAGTATCATGAGGTTTTTAGAAGGTTGTAATGGGGTTGGGGTAAGGGTAAGATGAATATATGGCTAAATGGACTAAAAGATTAAATCTTTGATTAGCTTAAGTATCCAACTCAACCTATATCAATCTAATCACAAAAATGCATTCTAGCCACCCATTATCTCTTTTCACACACATTCATGCCTTAGTTTCTATTCAAAATACATATGCATTTCTTATTCCAAATTTTTTTCTTTGGGATAACTTTTTTCCCATCTTATTACTATTTTTTTTCATTTTATTTTTTTTCTTTTCTATTTATTTTTCTTTTTTACAACAAATGCATATGGTTAAAGCAAAGTGATACATGAATGTGTACCCATTTTCCCAAATTTTTCAATAATTACCCAAAATAAAATTTTTCTCTACCAATGCTTCCCAAAAATTTCTCCCACACTTAAATGACACACACACCTCAACTTAAGCTAATCAAGGATACAATCCAAGGTAAAGTATGGTTTTCCACTTAGGATTGTGATGTGGTAATATTAAAACAATGCGGGTAAATAAGGCTCAAAGGGGTTAACAATTGTAGATGCAAAGGGTAGGCCATATGGGTTAAGTAAGCTTTAATCAAAGATGGCCTCAATCATGCTAAATGCAATCAAAACATCAAATATTGGACATAAAGAATCAAGCAAAACCAAGATTACAATCATAGAAGAGATATAGCACACAATGAACAAAATTAATGGTTAAAAGGTGTAACCACTCATTCAAGCTCAAAAACTCACAAGGTATTTGTTCTTTCCTCTTCTATGTTCCATAAAAAATCATTCAAGCAAGTTTAAAAAACAATTTTTCAAATCAATTCAATAGAATACCCTTGAAACAAAATTCCTGAAAATTTTTGTTGTTTTTCACCAAAATTATTTTCTATATGTATGTATGTTATGATGGATGCAAAGTTCAAAATTTCCTAATTCTTTTCCTAATTTTCAACAACCAAAAACTAACGTGAACAATTAGGACAAGATTGAACTAGGTACTATACTATTCACATCATCCAATCACAATTTCTATCTATAAAATATATACTAAGCAAAATATGCAAAAAATGTAACATATATAAAATATATACCAACTAAAAATGAAAAAATGCAATAAATAGAATTAAACTAAGATATATATACCAAAAGAAAATGCAATGCAACAATCGGAAACACTCTAAATATCTACAAAAAAAATATAATAAAAGAAAACAAAAATAAAGTGCCAAGTGTTCGGAAAAGAGAGTTTATGCCCCAAAAGTGGTGAATCCTCCCCCACACTTAAGCATTGCACGGTCCTCCGTGCACGAACATGATCCGGGGAGAATGTCTCTCGAGTGCTCCACCTTAGGTTGGCAGATGTGGGGCTTGGGTTGTGTGGAAACCGCCACGTCCAATGTATTCTCGGCATCTCCACCCTCGGTTTCCTCCTCCTCTCCTGGCTTCTTGCCTTCATGTCTCATCCTAAAAAAGAATGAATAAAGTATAATTAGGAATCATAGGGCAAGTAGCACAAAAGGGTAAAGGAGAGAGTAAATAAGTATCTAATTGAGGAATTTTGCATAGTGGTGTGGAATGATGAAAATGATGAGCCATGTGTGTATTCCAATTATGCGCGCGGTTAGAATACACACAATGGCCGGTTAAAATGGCATCCGCACGATGAAAAAATAAGCATGAGTTTCTCAACTAAATGGCCTAAGATGCAAGTAATGGATGAGCAACATTTAAGCATATGCAAACTTAGGCAACTACAACAAGAGTGAATTGAATGTAGGAATTATTGGATATTGAAGTTGTGCAAGTGAAAGAGTAAAATTGTTATAAAATAGCACAACAAATAATAACCAATGCAATGATGAAACGAAAATTACTTATTCATCCTTAGGAATAATCAAATAATCACATGATTAAGGTGTTTGTTATAAAAAGTGACAAGTCTTGATAGGAACCAAGTCAACTCAACTCAAATAAAATGCAGAGCATTAACAAGAAACAAGGACCTTGTGATGTGGTTATATTGACTTAAAAACCATGATGAACAAGAAATTCCATTCAATTCACTAAATTCAATATGCACTTGTTAAAAATTGCACCAAATAAGAAATCAAATGTCAATGTTCATATCAATTTGGTGCTAGCCACTTAAAGCATTAAACAACAAGTACATCATTGAAATTTCAATCCAAGAGTGCACAATACTCGATTAGAATGCCAAACAAGGATATAGTCTAACACATATGGTCATGACAACATATGAATTAACCAAAAAAAAATTCATTCAAGCATTTAAACAAACACATGGTATGCAGTGCACATATTCAACAAATTCGAACAAAGATTCAAACATCAACAACCCATAAATCAAAAATTAAACACTTGCAATGCAACAAACCAATAATTAAGCAAACTTAAACGAAATAACCAAAGTTAAATAAAGAAAACAAAAATTAAACAAGCAAATAAACATAACAAAGAAGATTAAAATAATAAAATTGAAAAGATGAAGAATAGAAAAGAAAAGGAAAGGCAACAGTGGCACTTGTGATAGCCACTGAGAGGCTCACGGCGATGGAACTTCGCCGGAGAGGAGAAGAAAGAGAGAAGAAAAAAGAAAGAATAAAGAAGAAATAAAAGGAAGAAGAAGGAAAAGAAGAAGAAGAAGAGAGAAGAAATGGGAAGAGAGAGAGAAATGTGGTGGCGGCGGTGGTTCCGGCGGCGGGGGTGGAAGAAGAAAGAAGGAAAGAAGAAAAGGGGTGAGGAGTGGAAGAAACTGGCACAACAGGGCACCCTTTCTCATTATTGCCCAGACCACGACTCGTGCGTATGCACATTAGCAAAAATGGGGGGGGGGGGGTCATATGCACAAGACGTGCGAGCGCTGCTGGCAGAGGGGGTCTCAAGACCCGTGCATGCGCACAGGCCTATGCGGACGCACATAACACTTTTCTCTTCTTCTCCCCCTTTTTTTTGAATAAGGCAAAATGACCATGTGTGCGCACGCACAAAATGAAAATGTGGTGGGGTGCGCGTGCATAGAGGGTGTGAGCGCTGCGAACAGAACGCATGCAACCAAGTGTGTGTACGCACACATCGGTGCGCACACACAGATGGAGAAAAACAGGGGAAGTGTGCGTATGCACAAGGCTGTGCGCACACACAGAACTCTGTTTCTGCAATATTTTTAAAGCCTCTAAGGCACCAACCATGATATCTGTTCCGAGGGTTACCTGAAACTGTAGGTCGATCTCGGACGAGATCTTCTATACTGGTCGGAGATGACGGGTCCGGCTGGTGGGTAGAGGCCGTGGCGGTCGTGTCCGACTTGTTGGACTGGCTGCACTTCTTATCCTTGGTCACCAGAGGGTGGGGGGTACCTGCAAGAGACTCCGATGCTTAAGTTAGCATGGGTATTAAACAGGTTTTTAGTAGAATCAGAGTATGAGTTATACCTGGGTGCTCCAGTGTATTTATAATGGTTGTAGAGTGACCTTGTTAGATAAGATAAGTTAGTTATCTTATCTTATCTTTATCTTTGAGTTGAGGTCAGCTTATCTTCAAGAGAACCGCCCTTATCTCTATAGGCTTGGACTGCCTTTGGATTTGGGTCGTGTTCCTCTATTTGGGCCCTTTACTGGGCCTTTCTGTCGATTTGACCGATCTCTTCTGAGAAGAGGTTGGATAGCCTGACCTGAAGAGGTCGGTCGCTTTATTACTGAACATCCCGGATCGGATGGCTCGAACCAGGGTGTGAACATTGCCCCTGCTTGAGCTCGGTCTTCTGCTTTGAGGTCGAGTCTTTGACTTCGAACTTTCTATAGTGAAGTTGAACTCGAGCATTTTGTCGATTCCTTTTGTAGAACCTTTTTTAATGTGGAACGTTTTCCTCTAAAAGCGCGCGCTTCGTATTAGCGCTCTGTTCTTGGGAAGGCGCAAGGGTTTAATACCCTCATTAATTAGCTTTTAATGCTCCGTTTCCCTTTTATTTTGAACCTTTACACACAGAAACGGTTTCTCTTCTCCGTTTTTACTTGTAACTTCCCCTTTCTTTCTCCCTTTCTGTTTCCTGGAGTTTGTAGTTTTCACCTTTCTTCCCTGCGACGTCACTTGGTGATTTCTTGGTGTTTCTTCTCGCTCAAAAGGCAGTTCTGTTCTACGTCTTCGATCTTCTTCGAAAACTTCTTCCTTTGTTCAGGTTGGTTCTTGTTCTCATCCTTTTTTCTGATAATGCCTTGATTTTGAATGTACGTTTGGAAAAGCTTGATCCTTTTTGTAACCTTGTGCTTGCTTGTTACTGTGGCGTATTTTTTTCTGGTTTTGCCTTTTTTGTTTTTGCGTATACCCCTAGTGTTTCTGTTGATGCTTCCTAGGATTTTGCATGTTCTACTGTTGCTTCTGGCTTGTTCTTTTGAAAAGACTGTATCTTGCAATAATGGTAGTTTTCAAAATAATAGCTTGACTTTTGCCCTGTTGATAGTTTTCCTCGTCGCTTGTTAAGATTTTCTTTGTTTGCTTAGGGTGCCTCTTTGATGACTACTTCTCCTGAACATTTTGCTGCTATCTGCCTTCGTTTTTTATTTTGAACTGGGATGGTGAGTCTGGGAGGTAGCTCGTTTGGATGGCCGTGTTTGATTTGTGGCTCGTTGCCTTCGAGGTGTCGTTTTGGTTATAGAACAGAGAGGTTTTGTTGTTTTCTTGTGTCGAGATGTATGCCTGTTTTCCTGAATCCTTGTCCTGTTAACTGCCTCCAAAGGATGCCCCTGGATCTTTTTGGTATGGGTCTTGGGATTTCCTTTTGCTGCTTGTTCTGTACTAGGTTATATTAGCCGAGTTATTCTGATTTCGTCCAGGATCTTTTTTAGTTATCCAATCTTCTTTTCTTGTTTGTAGGACTAGTTTGGCCATGTCTTCTCGCAATAACATTGTAGAGATGTCTTCTAAAGTTTCCGAAGGGATGTCCGATTGGCTGGACTCCCTTGTCTTGATGTGTGTCTCTGTGGTGGATGCTGGGTTTTGTG
Organism: Arachis ipaensis; assembly: GCF_059453495.1. NCBI lineage: Eukaryota > Viridiplantae > Streptophyta > Magnoliopsida > Fabales > Fabaceae > Arachis > Arachis ipaensis. The sequence goes on from NC_142442.1 coordinate 32,775,229, forward strand.
TAGAGCTGAGGAAACGTCATAGAGTTTGTGGTGGCGGTGCCCGGGAGAGGGACTATGAGCTTGTAGCGCCCGACTCTGACGAGAGGATTTATTTTCCTACTTCGGTCGAGGGAGAGCGTCCTTTCTTTTATGCCTATGAATATTTCTTCAGCCAGTTGGACATTACTTTTCCTTTTACTGCTTTCGAGACCGATTTGTTGTGGTCGTGTAACATTGCCCTATCCCAGCTTCATCCAAATTCCTGGGGTTTTATCAAGATCTTTCAGCTGCTTTGCCGAGAGTTAGGCGTAACACCTTCTCATACTCTTCTCCTCTATCTTTTTGTTTCTGCCAAGCCTGGAGCTTCTTCTAAAAAGAAGGCTTCCTGGGTTTCTTTTAGGTCTGCCCAGAGGCATAAAGTTTTTTCCATGTACGATGAATCTTTTAAGGACTTTAAGAATTATTTCTTTAGAGTCCGTGCTGTTGAGGGGGTCCACCCCTTTTTTCTTGATGAGAATGACGAGCCTGCTTTTCCTCTAGAATGGCAAAAGGATGTGAGAGTGTCTCGTTATACATGGGAGATGCTTGACGAGGTTGAGCGGGCTTTTGTAATTGTTCTTGAAGATTTATAGGGGGAGCCACCCCATCTTGATACAAAAAAGTTTTTGAGTGACCCGTCCCTGGTTCGAACTGCTTTGGGTACTATCTGACTTGTTTCTATACTTGTTTCTTAGCTTTGCTTTCTCTTTCTGTGATTGTAACCCCTTATTGTGGTTGATTCTGTATTTTCAGAGATGTCTAAGAACAATGATTCCATGAAGGCCTTCAAAAAGGCAAGGAGGCTGCTGCTGCTCAAAATATCTCGGCCAAGGCGACAGGAGGGGGATCTTCTCAAGTTCTGGTGAAGCCGCCCGTGCCGAATTCTCCTGGGCTGAAGAAGGTGATCCCCACTCCTCGGGTTCGTCTGGCCGACCCTCCACAGACTTCTGCCACTACTTCTGGTGCTCCTCTCAACAAGAAACAAAAAACAATTGAGCCTTTTAACCTTGATGCTCCTGACTTCGATGCGGTGGAATTTGTTGATCAACAAATCGGTCCTTATGGTGTCCTCCCTATAGATGATGTATCGCTCCTTCGCCATTTGGACTTTATAACTCGAAGTAGTGTTAAAATGGCACATATGGGGGCTGTCCTGTACCGAACTACTCAAAATCTTCCTCTTCATGCGACCAAAGCCTTCATGGAAGAGGCTAAATAGGAGTTTAATCGGATGAAAGGCTTGAAGGAGGAGCTTGAGGTGAAAGTGTCCAAACTGGAAGGAGCTGAAGAATGAGAAGGCTAGCTCCCTTGCTTTAGCGGCTTCTGTGAGGTTGGCCGAGGACACGGCATTGAGGCATAAAGACAGCTATGTTATATCCTATCGGGAGGTGATGCGTCTGAGGGAGGAATTGGAGTCTGCTCGAGCTGATTACTCCGAGCTCCAAGGTCATCTTGTTGGCAGCGTGAATGCTGCTTACGAGAACCTAAAGGAGCAGGTTCGAATTCTGGCTCCCGAGGTCGACCTTTCTCTCTTCAGCCTGGACAATATTGTGAGGGATGGTAAGATTGTTCCTGACGACCCGGATGATGATGATGTCGAACCTCCCCCTGCACCTGCTGTCAAAGTGTCCACTTCTATAGTTCCTTCGGCTGAGGTCGGTCATCCCGTATCCGATCCGAATTGTCAAATCCTGAATCGAGATGATGGGACCGTGGATGCTGTGCCTATTCAGACTCGCCCTCCTTCACCCCGTATTGATGCTATTGAGAAGGCTTCTGATATTTAACTGAACTCTTTATCTTGATTGTGCAGATAGCCCGGCTTGTGGGCTTTTAAACTCTTTTATTATGTAAATGATGTTTTGGTGACTGTTGATACTTTTCTTAGTTGCTTGTTTAGCAACTTTTATTTTGAAAAACAACAAGTAGCTTTCGTGCTTTTGGGGCTGACTTTGATGGCCTCTGGAGCTGGTTATAATATTATGCTTGTTTGCGCTTGTCTTGGCACCTTTCTAGGTTTTTGAGAATGTTAGTGTCTTCTAAGTTATTTTTGTAATCCTCTTTTTTGGACCTTGTACAGGTCTCTTTCAGGGATTACTTTATAACTTTATGTTTTGCGCCGACTTTGTCATGTTGGGCCTTTCCTCATGTTGACCGACTTCGCCATGTGGGGTCAAATTATTTTGTAATCCTCTTTCTTGGACTTTGTTTAAGTCTCTTTCAGGGATTACTTATAATTTGCGGGCCGACTTCGTCATGTCGGGCCCTTCTAAGTTATTTTTGTAATCCTCTTTCTTGGACCTTGTTCAAGTCTCTTTCAGGGATTACTTCTATAACTTTATGTTTTGGGCCGACTTTGTCATGTCGGGCCTTTCTAAGTTATTTTTGTAATCCTCTTTCTTGGACCTTGTTCAGGCCTCTTTCAGGGATTACTTCTATAACTTTATATTTTGGGCCGACTTTGTCATGTCGGGCCCTTCTAAGTTATTTTTGTAATCCTCTTTCTTGGACCTTGTTCAGGTCTCTTTCAGGGATTACTTCTATAACCTTATGTTTTGGGCCGACTTTGTCATGTCGGACCCTTCTAAGTTATTTTTGTAATCCTCTTTCTTGGACCTTGTTCAGGTCTCTTTCAGGGATTACTTCTATAACTTTATGTTTTGGGCCGACTTTGTCATGTCGGGCCCTTCTAAGTTAAAGTAATCCTCTTTTATAGGGTTGGCCAGACCTCTTTCCAGGGTTTACTTATAACTTGGTTTGACTTGGTCCGACTTCTTAACGTCGGCCAGTTATTTAAGTTATTATTTAGCAATCCATCAGGACCTCATCAGGTCCTTTCTCCGGATCACTTTCGATAACTTCTTGCATTATTCTGTTTTCATCTTTGCCGATTTGTAGAAGGTGGGTTAAATCCTCATTTAGTCGACCTTTAGATGAATCTGGTTTTCATCTCTGTTGGTCTTTATCGTGATTGTGCAGTGAATTTGTTTTTCACTTTTTGCCAATCTGTCGCTTTATAATCGGACGATGAATGTTTCAGATTAATGCATCTTGAAAACTTTGTAGAACGTCTAATATATTTTATTTAAAAGAAAATGAAAATATGTACATATAGAGCTTTTATCCTTTTGAGTCGGACAATTTTTGGATCTCAACTTGGTGCCTCATTAAAAAACCTTTTCAGGAAAAAGAGTGCATCCTATGATGAGATCTTTTACCTTCTCTAGCTATAGTACCTTCTTAGGTTGCAGGTGTGCCATGATCTGGGAAGCTCTCATCCGTCGAGTTCGGATAGTCTGTAGTAGCCCTTCCCAAGTACTTCTATGACTCGGTAGGGTCCTTTCCAGTTTGCTACTAGCTTTCCTTCTCCGGGTCGAGTTGTTCCAATATCGTTTTGGATCAGGATGAGATCATTCTCAGCAAAACCTCTTGGCACTACCTTTTAATTATATCTGGAAGCCATTCGACGTTTTAGTACTTCTTCCCTGATCCGAGCTCTTTCTTGGATTTCAGGAAGTAGGTCGAGCTCTTCCTTTTGAAGTTGGGAGTTGGCTTCTTCATTGTAATAAACCACTCTAGGCGACCCTTCCTCGATCTCTACTGGGATCATTGCTTCCATTCCGTATGCTAATCGGAAGGGTGATTCCTTTGTGGTGGAATGTGGCGTCATTCGATATGCCCATTGGACTTGTGGAAGCTCTTCAGCCCAAGCTCCTTTTGCGTCTTGTAATCTCCGTTTTAACCCAGCCAATATGACTTTGTTGGCAGCTTCGGCTTGTCCGTTGGCTTGAGGATGTTCGACGGAGGTGAACTGGTGCTTTATGTTCAAGTTGGCTACTAATTTTCTGAAGCCTGCGTCTATGAATTGAGTGTCATTGTCTGTGGTGATGGAGTATGAAACCCCGAACCTTGTGACAATGTTCCTATATAGGAATTTCCGGCTTCTTTGAGCAGTGGCGTTGGCTAGGGGCTCTGCCTCGATCCATTTTGTGAAATAGTCTACCCCTACTATGAGGAATTTAACTTGTCCCGATCCCTGGGGGAAGGGTCCGAGAAGATCGAGTCCCCATTTTGCCAATGGCCAAGGTGAGGTTACGCTGATGAGCTCTTCTGGCGGGGCGATGTGAAAGTTGGCATGTTTCTGGCATGGTGAGCATGTCCTTACAAACTCTGTAGCTTCCTTTTGTAGAGTTGGCCAATAAAATCCCGCCCGGAGTACTTTTTTGGTGAGAGCTTGTGCTCCAAGATGATTACCACAAATGCCATTGTGTACTTCCTCTAAAACTTCCCATGTGTTAGAGGTTGGCACATATTTTAATAGTGGTATTGAAATCCCTCTTTTATATAGGGTGTTGTTTATGATAGTGTAGTACTGAGCCTCCCGTTTTAACCTCTTTGCCTCCTTTTCATCTGCGGGGAGTGTTTCTGTTTTAAGGTAGTTAATTATGGGGGTCATCCATTCTTGATCCTGACCTGTTACGGCTAGGACTTTTTCCTCTTCCGAGATTGACGGGTTCTATAGCATTTCCTGGATGAGGCTTCTATTGTTGCCCCCTGGTTTGGTGTTGGCTAGTTTTGAGAGTGCGTCAGCTCGGGCATTTTGTTCGTGGGGTATGTGGCAGATCTTATATTCCCCGAGTTGTCCGAGCTGTTCCTTAGTTTTATCCAAATACTTTTTCATGGTGGGATCTTTGGCTTGGTAGCTTCCTGTTATTTGTGAGGTGACTACTTGTGAATCGCTGAAGATGTTGAGTTTTTGAGCTCCAACCTCCTTAGCCAGCTTCAAACCAGCTAGTAACGCTTCATATTCCTCCTGGCTGTTTGAGGCCGGGAACCTAAATTTGAGGAAAAGTTCAACTTGGGTTCCTTTGTTGCTTTCGATTATCACACCTGCGCTGCTTCCAGTCTTATTTGAGGAACCGTCCATGTAGAGATTCTATTCTATGGGGTTTTCAGGGTATCTGTGAATTCTGCAATAAAGTCGGCTAAGTACTGTGACTTGATGGCTATCCAAATTTCATATTAGAGGTCGAACTCGGATAACTCGACTGCCCATTGTAAAATTCTGCCTGCTAGATCTGTTTTCTGCAATATTCCTTTTATGGGCTGGTTGGTCCGAACTTTAATGGTGTGAGCCTGGAAGTACGGGCGAAGTCGTTGAGATGTCAGTATGAGAGTATAGGCAAACTTTTCTATTTTTTGGTAGTTCAGCTCGGATCCCTACAGCGCTTTACTAATGAAGTATACAGGTTGTTGCCCTTTGTCGTCCTCTCGAACCAATGCTGAAGCTACTGCCCGACTTCCTACCGCAAGGTATAATACTAGTGGCTCTCCCTCTCGTGGTCGAGTTAGGATAGGTGGTCGTCCCAGGAAACTTTTGAAATTCTGGAAGGCTTGCTCGCACTCTATTATCCATTCGAACTTCTTTCCTTTCCTTAAAGTAGCATAGAAGGGGAGAGATCTTATCGCTGATCCTGCTAAGAATCTGGATAAGGCTGCCAATCTCCCGTTGAGTTATTGTATCTCTCTGATACAAGTTGGGCTCTTCATGTTGAGTATGGCCTGGCATTTATCCGAATTTGCCTCAATTCCTCTTTATGTGAGCATAAAACCTAAGAATTTGCCTGCTTCTACTGCAAAGGTGCATTTTGCCGGATTGAGTCGCATGTCATGCTTCCTTATAGTGTCGAACACTTGGGCCAGGTCGAACAATAATGTCTTTTCACTTTGTGTCTTTATTAACATATCGTCTACGTAGACTTCCATGATTTTTCCGATATGATCTAAAAAGACTTTATTCATTAGCCTTTGATAAGTAGCTCCCGCATTCTTGAGACCAAAAGGCATCACAATGTAGCAGTAATTTACTTTTGGTGTTAAAAACGAGGTCTTTTCTTGATCTGGTGGATACATGGGGATTTGATTGTATCCAGAATATGCATCCATAAACGAGAGGTATTTATATCTGGATGAGGCATCCACCAGAGCGTCGATACTTGGGAGCGGATAAGGATCTTTTGGGCAGGCTTTGTTGAGATCGGTGTAGTCGGTGCACATTCGCCACTTTCCATTTGATTTTTTCACCAAGACGACGTTGGCTAGCCATAGTGGGTACTTGACTTCTCTTATGAATCCTGCCTCCAGTAGTGCTTGTACCTGTTCTTCCACAGCTTGGGATCATTCTGGCCCAAGTTTTCTTCGTTTCTGCTGTACCGGCCGAGATCCTGGATAGACCGCCAACTTGTGACACATTAGCTTGGGGTCTATGCCTGGCATGTCTGCAGCTTTCCATGCAAAGAGATCGACATTATCTCGTAAGAACTGTACTAGTAATTCTTTTGCGTCTCCTTCTAGGATCGTGCCAATATTAGTTGTTTTGTCCGAGGTGTCTCCGATCTGAACTTTCTCTACTTCACCTTCGGGCTGTGGACGGAGTTCTTCTCGTCTCTGAACTCCCCGAAGCTCAATTGTATGGAACTATTCTCCTCTGCCTCTGAGGTTTAGACTTTCGTTATAACAGCGGCGTGCCATCTTTTGATCTGCTTTTATCGTAGCTATCCCTTCTGTAGTTGGGAATTTCATGCATAGATGTGGATTTAAGACTATTGCGCCGAGTTGATTTAGTGTTGTCTGACCTATTAAGGCATTGTAGGCTGAGCTCACATCGACCACGATGTAGTCTATCTTGAGTGTTCTGGATTAGTTCCCTTTTCCGAAGGTTGTATGTAGTGACACGTATCCCAGTGGTTGTACTAGGGTATCTCCCAGTCCGAACAGGCTGTTCGGGTATGCTCTAAGCTCCTTTTCTTCTAAGCCGAGCTTGTCGAAGGTAGTTTTGAATAAGATGTCGGCGGAGCTCCCTTGGTCTATTTGAGTGGTCGAGCTGGTAGTATTTTTTCTGTGTGGCAGACTTCTTTGTACACATCCACAAGAGACACCCGAAGGGGGTGTAATTATGATATTTTTTAATTTTTTCCCCTTGTCGATCTTCCTTCTTGTTGGACTCTTTATCTGTATCTCGGTAGGGGAATCCAGACTTTAAGGTTTCTCCTAACCGAGAGTTTTCTTCCATGTTGATGTATTTCTCCACTCGCTCTTGTACTTCATCTAAAGATGTGGGGTATTTCTTTGATATAGATTGGCTAAAATGTCCCTCTCGTAGGCCATTGATGAGGCCCATGATGGCGGCCTCTGTTGGCAAGCTTTGTATATCTAGGCATATTTTGTTGAATCTTTCCATGTAGTTGCGAAGACTTTTCCGATCTCCTTGCTTGATCCCTAGTAGACTGGGAGCGTGCTTAGCCTTGTCTTTTTGGATGGAGAATCTGGCCAGAAATTTTTTGGCTAGGTCATCAAAGCTTGAGATGGACTTTGGAGGTAGGTTGTCGAACCATCTGATTGCTGTCTTCGTGAGAGTCGTTGGAAAAGCTTTGCAGCGAACGGCATCCGAGGCGTCGGTGAGGTACGTTCTACTTCTGAAGTTGCTGAGGTGATGGTTGGGATCTGTAGTGCCATCATACAAAGTCATATCCGGGAGTTTGAAGTCCTTAGGAATTTTAGTTTTCATAATTTCCCTAGTGAATGGATCTTGATCTTTGCGTGAATTGTCTTCAGGGGTGGTCCGGGTAGCTTTTGCTTTGAGATTGGCTTCGAGTTGTAGGAGTTTATCTTCTAATTCTCGACGTCGCCTTACCTCTCTTTGTAGATCCTTGCCAACTTCTCGTTGATGCTGGCTTTCTTTTTCAAGTTGCTTTAAACGATCTTGAAGTGCTTCTATTACTCCCAGATTTGATGAGTTTTTGTCTCCATTAGATTCCGAGGTATCTTTCGGCGTCATGTCTGCATTTTTGTGCGGTGTTCTATCCTCTAGATCTGAATCGTGGTCGTTGTCATGGTCGTCCAACATGGTGATGGGATGACTTCCAGGTTCCCCGGCAACGGCGCCAATGTTCCGAGGGTTACCTGAAACTATAGGTCGATCTTGGACGAGATCTTCTATACTGGTCGGAGATGACGGGTCCGGCTGGTGGGTAGCGGCCGGGGCGGTCGGGTCTGACTTGTTGGACTGGCTATACTTCTGATCCTTGGTCACCAGAGGGTGGGGGGTACCTGCAAGAGACTCCGATGCTTAAGTTGGCATGGGTATTAAATAGGTTTTTAGTAGAATCAGAGTATGAGTTATACCTGGGTGCTCTAGTGTATTTATAATGGTTGTAGAGTGACCTTGTTAGATAAGATAAGTTAGTTATCTTATCTTTATCTTTGAGTTGAGGTCAGCTTATCTTCAAGGGAACCGCCCTTATCTCTATAGGCTTGGACTGCCTTTGGATTTGGATCGTGTTCCTCTATTTGGGCCCTTTACTGGGCCTTTCTGTCGATTTGACCGACCTCTTCTGAGAAGAGGTCGGATAGCCTGACCTGAAGAGGTCGGTCTCTTTATTACTGAACATCCCGGATCGGATGGCTCGAACCAGGGTGTGAACAATATCAATCAAAGTTTTTCAAGTCCAAAACATATCATTCATCAAAAACACATGATCAAACATAAAATGCAACTAATTCAAGCCTAGAATACAATCAAACTATGCTAATCAAAGAGACAAAATTCAATAAACAAAAGCTAAAAGAAAGAGGGGTTGAAAGGATATTACCATGGTGGGGTGTCTCCCACCTAGCACTTTGGTTTAAAGTCCTCAAGTTGGACTCTTGGTCGAAGCTCACATCAAGGAGGCTTGTGCTTCCATCCATCCTTGAGTCACCAACCATGCTTGCTCTTCAAAAATCCTCCGGGATCCCAAACGAAGTACATTAAGCTCTCAAGCAACCTCAAGCAAGAAATTGGAATCCAAAATTGTTGGTAGTAGAGTTGTATGCCCGGATCCCACACTTTGGTTTCTCTATCATCCTCTTGTTGACTTTCACTTGTACCCTTGGATAAACAACCTCTCCAAGCACCTTTTGAGCACCCACTCGAATCTTGGAATCCTCCCAAGTGGACCTTGCACCATTTATACCTTGAATTCCTTTGGTAACCAATACCCATTCCTTCACCATTTAACACTCTAAGAAGCACTTTAAGTTGGTGGTCTGTTTCCAAGAGAGCATATTGGTATGGGCCTATGAAGCTCATGGAAGAGATTGTTACCTACTCATATTGCCCTTGGATCAGAGTCACTCTTGTAAACTCTTGCATGTATGCCTCCACTTCTTGGATGATCACCTCTTCCTCACCACTCTTTTCTAGCTCTTCCCTTTCTATCTCAAACTCCAAGGGGAAGGTGTCCTCAAGATCATTAAGGGGGGTGACCAAGGTGGACAAAAAATTATTGATGATGCAATCCACTTCTTGATTAAACTCCCTTAATTCTCTATTTAACTCTTCCGATTCACTAGTTCTATCTTCCTCCTCTTGTGATTCAAGCCTTAGCTCCTCTTCCTTTCCTTGAGACTCCATGTTCCCCTCTTCTCTACACTCCTTAGTTGATCTTCTGCTTTCTTCAAGGGGGATGTCTTGAGTAGTTGAGTGTAGTGAGGCCAAGCGATTGACCGCTTCGGCTATGGTAGCAATGAACTCTCCTTGCTTCTTTCGGAACCCTTCTTGCTCTTGGAAGAATGCTTAAAGGTCTTGTTTTTCTTGGGACAAAGGTTGGAGAACTTCACAATTTGATGGAAGAGAAGGTTCAAAGTTTGGAAGAAAGGTTGTAAAGTTGGACTGTGCATTATGTGGGTAAGGGTATTGAGGTGGTGTGTAAGGATATGGTGGTTCATATGGTTAATGGTAAGGTGTATAAGTATCTTGATTCCATGGAGGTGGAGGATGTAGTACTTGAAGGTTTGGTGGTTGGGGGTCATGTAGGGGGTATCTTTCATATCTTTGGATTTGGTATTCACATAGGGGAGGGTTCATATAGTGTGTAAGAATATGGTGGTTCATATGGTTGATGGTAAGGTGTATAAGTATCTTGATTCCATGGAGGTGGAGGGTGTAGTACTTGAAAGTTTGGTGGTTGGGGGTCATGTAGGGGGTATCTTTCATATCTTTAGATTTGGTATTCACATAGGGGAGAGTTTGGCTCGTTGTAGTATGAGGGAGGTGTTTGCCATGAGTGTTGCTCATACGCAATTGGTTCCTCCCTAAATTGATTATCCCACTTCATGAAGCAATCCAAACTTGAATTCATCATACCCTACAAAATACTCACAACCAAGCTCCAAGCAACAAGGGTGATAGCTCATAGAGAAAGTAGGGAATAAAAACAAAAGACATCGACAAACAAGAAAAACAAACACCTAGATATTAACAAAAACAAACAAATAACCAAAAAGTAAGATATTTACACTATCAACATATTTACAACAACCTAAAGATAGCACTCGATTGCATTCCCGACAACGACGCCAAAAACTTGATAGAGAGGATTATGCCAATTCGGAATTTTATCAAAATAAGAATTACTTCATCAGTAGCATAGTCCAAATCGGCAATGGATCCTCTCAATCAAAGTTTAATTTTCAAATCAATAATTAACCGAGAGTCTTTCAACCTTGGGTCGTTCTCCCTAGGATGCAATTGGAAGTGTTACTCTTTTGGTTGTAGAGGCAAAAGGGGGTTTTTGAAATCAAGGAACTAAAGATTAAAAGAACTAAGCAATAAAAGAACTAAGAGATGATCAAAATTGGAATTAATGCAAGTAAAGAGAAAATGAGATCAAAACTAGTGAAAATTCTATCAATGCAATAAAGAGCCTTGACTTGGGAATGAGAGTCCAAGAAATCCTATCATCGCCATAACCACAACTATGATAATTATGATGAGTCAATCTCACCTAGTTAACCCCTAACATCGAGGAGTAAGTCAAGCAAGCAGAATTGACCTTAATCCATAAGTCCTAGCTAACTTACCAAACTAGTTGATAAAAAGCTAGCGTCAATGGAAACAAGAGTCAACTAACTACCCAAGAATTACCACTAAATATTGAACATTATGACTTTAGTATCCTAGGAACTCAAATCCCAAGCCAAGGTATGAAAATCTACTCAAAATCTAAGGTTGGCATTTTCACAAACACCTTGTGTGCATAAAAGTAAAACATGGGGAATTGCAAAGGAAAATGGAAAACTATAACCAACTATCCACAAAACTAAATATAAACAAGCAATCAAACATAAAGAGAGCATAAAACATTAAATTCATCAATCAAAACTTCAAGAAACTCAAAATTGCAAATATGAACAAGGTAACTTGAACCAAAAGGAAATGAAAGTAAAAATAGTGAAATTAAAGAGGAAATTGAGAGTACTTACAAAAGATGAGAAAAATCCAAAATTAAAGCTTGCTATAGAATGCTAAAATGGAGATGAAAATGAAACCCTAATAGAGCAATTCTACTCTACTCCTAGTCCTACTCCTATGGAAGCTTCCTAACTAATGAAAAACTAAAACTAAACCTAATGTAAGCTAATGTGTTAATATGTGTTGATATCTCCTTCATATAGCATCCAAATTCAGCCTTCAAGCCTTCCAAAATGGGCCAAAAGCCTTCAGAAATTGCGCAACACGTGTTTCATTAATGAAATCACGTGCAGGGTCCTCTGTGCGTACGCACACATTGCTGAATGTCCACCTGTGCATACGCACAGAAGGTTGTGCGCACGCACACATACAAATTCCTTCTTGTGCGTACGCACGCGTACTGGTGCGCACGCATACTTGTCTGTGTGTGCTTTTCCTTGTTTTCTTCATGTGTTCTCCCTTGTACATGCTTTCTTCCACTTTTTCTTAGCCAATCTTGCCAAAATGACCTGAAATCACTCACAAAATATATCACGACATCGAATAGCATAAAAGTGGAATTAAATTACTTAATTTAAACACAAAAACGCATGTTTTCACATTTATGTCCAAATTAGGGAGATAACACAAAAGTATGCTATTTTGGTGCTTAAGTGTGAGTTTATGTGACGAAATCCATCCAAGTTGAGCTAAAATATATCAAAAAATATGGAATCATCGTTAACACAAGTGAATAATTTAAAGCAAATTACCATTAGGCTTACATGTTCTACAATCTCTTGTTAATCTCTGAAAAAGAAAGGCCTAGTGGAGTGCATCATAGTGAACCATCTTTGGCTAATATCTGGCCAGACAGCCTCAGCCTTTGGTCCATTCTACTCCTTCTCCTTCGATGACTTAACCTTCTCTATGAACTCCAACAGTGCTTCCTCACCTGATGTACCTCTTTTGTCAGTCTCATTTAAAGTACTTGACAGAAATAATCAGGGAAAAAAATATTGCCAAATTGCATACATCTTTTCAAGTGAAGCTGTAACCATCCCTATGGGAATGTCTGGTGAGTCGTAACCCATCTCCATCAGCGCATACCTGATTTCAATATCCGATTATTTCTAAACAGCAGTAGCAGAAACTCATAAAAGGCAGTGTTTATACCTGTATATCTCCTGGCTGCATAAAACCTTGACGAAATTGGCAACCATAGGCTCAAGTTTACAGTGTGTCGCTGCTATCCCCAGTTGTCGTAGTCCTAGTGCGCCATGCCAGACTTCTACTCCATCATCCTAAGCCACGTTCCAAGAAGATTGTTGCATTCTTTTATCTCAAAAGTGGTAGCAATGGCATACCTAATGCTTAGAAGTAGCAGTAGAAACATACCATATCAATGGGGTAGATATGTGCTACAAACAAAAGATATGTATTCACTTCTATCAAAGTGATCATCACAACCAAGCCATGTTCTTCTATGTTCTGATCTCCCCTAGATAAATAACTCTATTTAAATGATGGAAATAACCATTGTTTGAGTCTCAAGTAATTTGATTTGAGTAGCAAATTAAGAGATGAATAAATATAGAAAAGTGAGCAGGCTTTAAATGCACAGTTTTGGTGAGCAAAGTAAACTTAAAAAATTATTATCAATAGAAGATTATGCAAAAACTCAAAAGAACTTTATATAACTTCCATAATTAATTGATTCTGGGAGAAAAGAAACTATCAAATACAAATCACTCTAATTCAAAATTAGTTCTAACTAAATCAATTCTACAAAAGTACATCTGAACACAGATACAACTAATAAATGTAAGCATTACTATCATGCAACCAATAAATTCTTATCATCTTGATGTGGTAGAAGAGGTACAGTTTTTAAAATCATACTCGTCATAATTTCAAAAATCAAGAATCCAAATGTCATCTAACTCAAGGCCTCTCTCCAGAATCCAGTAATAGATTATTAACATTATTTAAGTATCTAAAGGGAAGATAAAGGATATGAAGTTTTGAAAGCATTATTAAAGAATTAGTGTATAAGAATCTATAACTAAAGCAGCAACTATGTTTTTATAATGGATACAAATACCATAGATCTTTAGGTAAAGAAATTAAAAAATTTTTCTTGTTTAAATGGTTGCTTATAAAGCTATCGCTTACCAAAGGAAGTGGACAAGATCTTCCAGACCCTATTGCTCGTTTACCATAGCCTCGCACACTCCCAATCCCTCCAAGTTTGATTCCTTTAGAAGCAACAAATTTAAATTGATTATAGATTAACCACTTGAAAATAACTGGAATGCCTTGCTGTAGTTGAAGATTACCCGGTGAGGCAAACAAATCACAACAAAATGTTTGTACCTGAAATAGCCAAGGTAGGAACTTTCATAAATGCACTCCCAAATGCACAAAGTTTTTTGAGGCATTTCTTCAAACACCTTAAATTAACTCTCAAAAACTCAAAGAACTTTTATAAATAAAATTATACTAAAAAAATTTAGATTCATTGTCAAATACAACATATGTATTCATTTTCATAACAATGAAAATCTTTAACTATAATTTTTAGCTATAATTGAAAAGCCAAATGAAAAAACCAATTCAGTGAAAGATAAGAAAAGTTACTTGTGTAATTGAAGTTTCTCTTCTTCAATCTGCAATAAGAAGCTTCAACATCATGCATTCAGATTGAAATGAGTAATTTCAACTGCAGATCATGAGAAGTTTCAATCAGTTGAGTGAGAAATACAATTAATTAGTGAGAAATACATTCAATTGGGTTTTAATGTCCTTTAACTGCTAATGCACTATTCTGGTTCCGAAGTGAAATGATGAAGTCGATAACTAAAATTTGTCTGAATTTCATAGTGCTAAACATAGGGAATTTAATTTCCTGAAAATCAACTACAGTAATCAAAATTTACAAAAATTAACAAATACAGTAATCAAAATCAATTGATATATTAACATATTCCGTAATAAAAAAGCACTAAATTAGGGATTGGCCACGAATTTATAACATAAATGAACTCATTGAGGATGGAAGGATGACCTACCTACAGAGCAATGGTGACAATGACTGGGAGCAGAAAGCAGAGACACTTACAATGAAGAGGACAGAGGAGCAGCAATGATCACAGAGGCAACAATGACTTAGGAGAGCAGATCAGCAACAAATTCAAAGGTTGCAGTCTCACCGGAGAGATATCGAGAATCGAGATCAAGCGAGAGCGAGAGAGATCGAGAATCGAGTGAGAGCAAGAGCGAGATTGGGATTGAAATCCAGCGAGATCGAGATCAAAGCAAACGCGCGAAGGAATAAGTGATTAGATCACAGCGTGAGCGAGATTTGAATGTGAGGAGTGAGAGATTTTGATTTAATGACCAAGGAGTTTTACTTGTTCCTGTGAATGTGAATAAATGATTAGGAATAGGTAACATTTTTAAAAAAATTAAATGTATTTGGTAGCATTTTAGCATAAATGTTACTTAAAATGTAATTTTGTTATAATTACTAACATTTTAATAAATATTAAGAGATAAATGTTACTAAATGTCTATAATGTATTAGTGTGTAATACTTTGACAATAGTGAAAATTCCACCACAGTTGTGGTGGAGACTAGATGTAGGTTGCATTGAAGGTAACTGAACCAGGATACATGACTGTGTCAACTTCTTCATTTCTTTTGTTGTTCTGTTTTCTAAATTTTATGAGACAAAACGAAATTACCTCTTAAATTTTCCACTGCACAGTTCAAATAGAAATCAATTTTGAAGTTGGGTATTAAAGGCTTAATCCATTAAAGTAAAAGAAGGCCATAGATTTAACATCCCTTCTCTAAGCCTTCTATAACCTTCAAAGACAAATAACCCTCTCTCCAGCCACCATTTGAAAGCTGCTTAGACAGCAAAAATTCACAAGCTTTACGGATGGCTGGAGAATCACTGTAATTCTTTCCAGCAGCAATCAACCCATTTATCCCAAATCATGTGGCATAGGTGAAGCAAACTCCCCATGAACCATATCTGTTAAGTAGATTTAGGTGGTTTAGAGGTTTGCTAAACTAACAAAGTTCCATTCATGCTAAAAGTAAGAGAGCGAAACCACAACATGCATAAATCGACTATCAAATCAATAGAAAAAACTTGAAAATAGTGGTTTCCAAAAGGGGAGCAGCAAACCATGAACCATCCAAGCTTGAACGCTTTCAATATATGCAGTGCATTTTTTAATACAACGGCTTATTTCTTCCGGGCGATGCATGGGATATAATTTTCAAAATGATGCCAATGCTTGCAGAGAGGTTGATGTACATTTCACATAACTATATAGCACATAGCAAATAGAAATATTAAAAGATTCAAAAGATGGGTTAATGGATAGGAAGATGAATGCAAAAACTTATACTGAACAAGCATTTGACAGCTTACCAATAATCAATAACTATATCGCTTTCCGCTGAATTTATTATCTGACAAAAGAGAAAGCATTCATCTAAGCTAAGTGTGTATCAATGACAATGAAAAAAATATTAAATAAACACTGTTAGGTACAGCTAAGATAACCACGAAAAAAGGTAGGCAGGAATGTGTGGAAATAGCCATCAACTCCTCATCCTCCAAATATGATTTATCTCAATACCAAATAATAAGACCTTTCATAGTGTCATGTTCTCACAATTAACATTCTGTTGAGGTATTCTCTTAACCCAGTTAAACATAAAGTATAATCTGAATCAAAATTAATCAAATATATAAACAAAATCTGAATCAAAATCCTTAACTCTAAACAGCTACAATTAAACTGAATTAATCAAAAATAAAGAAAAGTAAAAGATGGGCTTTGTTTCTTTTTGTGTTCTTTTTCTTGCTGCTTTTTCTTCAACCTCTCCTGTAAATCATCCATTTTACATGCTCAGTGTAGATTTTTCAAGAATAGAGCAACTAAGATTACATAATAGAAACTTATCCAATAGCAACAAATGAAGTTTGAGTTCACATTGACTCCAAATACTCGTCATAAGCAACTTCCCAAGAGAAAAACAACATTTATCAGCTAGAAAGAACCTGACTTGTAAAGAAGGTTCAATTGGGACCATTCACATTGGATGCAAAGGCTAATCATGACTTAATATTCTCATATCCATCATAAAAATAACTAAGTTATCCTAAGGCACATTAATTCTAATTACATGATTGCACTTACTTGACTGTAGTTTGAAATCAAATGATCCTCTTACAAGCACAATCATGAAAAAATTAATAAAATACCTTAGGCCTCTAGCATACCAATAATGTTCATTATTGTTACAACTTGGAGCATGGGCAAAATTAAATTTGAAAAGCAAACACGACACAATCCCACATAGGTAAACACCATCAAATTAGAGAAAGCAAGTAATGAAATCTACCTTTGTTTTAATGAGTATAATATCTCAACACCCTCATGGTGGAGAACAAGTTTATCAAGTGCCAGTACAACATATCTAAGAAAATAACAAATCAATAAATTGTACAATACCCATGTCATTGTCAGCAGGCAGCAAAATTAAATTTGAAAAGCAAACAAGACATACCATCGATGAAGCAAAGCAATTACTGGGTACAAAAAATGTGCAAGACCAATTTCAAAGTGCATAGAAAGAAAGTTCAGAATAAATCAAACCAAAAAGAACAATCTAGAAGTAATGAGCAGAGCAGAAGAAAAGAGGCACCAATAGCAAGCAAAAGCTAGAATAGAGGCGCGGAGTCTGAATCTGCAGCTCCAAAGACGAAAGGCTCGTCCAACATGGAGCTTTGGCAGAGGATCTGAATCAGAAGAAGCAGACGTGGAAAAGTACCTAGAACAGATCTGAACCTGCGATGGGTGCGTCGATGAAGGTTGGAGGTGACGGAGGCTGGAATCTATCACCGATGGTACCTCATGGAAGAAGGTTAGGGTTAGCTTGGTTTGAGAATATTTTTCCAAAGAGAGGAAAGAGGGAAAAAGGTGTGTCTGATGGTAGCGGCGTCAAAGTGGTAACACATGAAAAAATGAGACTAAGGGAAGGGGAGATTGAAATGTCACCAAAGAAAAGGTAGATTAGCTGCTTTTCCAGCGTTCACCACTAAAACCTCTGGAAAACCATCATATAGCGGCGATTGTCAAAATAGCTGTTAATTGTCCGCCGCTATCTTCTATTTTTGTAGTAGTGAAATAAGTAAAATTGAGTTAGATTTAAGAACCTTAGATAGCCCACCTTGTATTATGGTTTTAAACTTTAACTCTAAGCTTTATATCTGAGTGTCGAAATTCTAGGATTGCCTTTGCGTTTTCCGAGACCTTTTATATTAACTATGCGGGCACCTTTACCATGCTGAGAACCTCCGGTTCTCATTCCATACATGTTATTTTTCAGATGCAGGTCGGGCAGCACCGCACTGAACATTCTAGAGTCTGTGAAAGCAAAGAACTCTTGGGACTCAGGGTTGTATTTTATTTATGTTTACACATGTATATAGATTCTCCACCTTGTATATATTATATTTTGTCCCTCCTAGAGGTTGACTTGGAGAAAAAGGTTTGTAGCTTGGGTTTAGAGTATTCTTTATATGTATATGTATACTTTGGCCGGCCTTTGCTTCGCAGGTCGAGTTTAGAGCTTGATTATATTTACCGGTTAGAATCTTGTATATATCTGTCTCTTGATTTTCTGTATAAGCTTTCCATCTTATCATTAACCATGAGCGTTGTACCTCCATTTTTATTTTTATCATACCGTTTTTTTGAAGGCTCCTAGTTATATTGCTCTTGCCACACATATAAGTATTTTTACTTTTAGAGGTCGTAGTGCCTCGTTACCCCTTATTTACGTCCTAGATGTAAAACTCTGTGTGGTAGGATGTTACAATTATCGGCGGACGAAAAAATTATCCGGTAAAAATTTATATAGTTAGATTTATTCCAATAGTAAATACATTACCGACTGATTTTTTTTGGTAAATTCACCAGTTAATCCGATGGTATCTGACGAATTTCTTGTAGTGCCATTAGAAGTAATTTTTCTATAATTTTTGTTTTTTTTTCCAGATTTTTTTGTTTGTTTAGGATTTTATTAAGTTTTTTTTTTGTTAAATTCTTGATTAAATTTTTTAATGAAGTGTGTGATTAGGGATTGATACTAATTAGAAATTAAATAATTTTAGGTTAGCTAGGGTGTAATTTATGGTTTGTTCTGTGTTGATGGTATTTTGGTTTATTGTAATTTTCTGAGTTTATTATTGTTTGAGTTAATTATTTTTTGAGTTAATTTTAGTGTTATTGTTGTTAATTCTCTGAGTTAATCTTAGCTTATTAAATTTATTCTGTGTTAATTATTGACTTATTATCGATTGTTGCTAATTTCTTTAAGTTTATTATTGTCTGAGTTTATTATTTTCTGAGTTAATTAGTATTAATTGTTGTTAATTCTCTGAGTAGTTATAATTAGCTTGTTAATTTTCTGAGTTAATTGTTATTAATTTTTTTAAGTTTATTGTTGTCTGAAGTAATTTTCTGAGTAAATTAGTGTTGATTGTTGTTAATTCTCGGAGTTAATCTTATCTTATTAATTTTCTAAATTGATTATTGACTTATTGTTGATTGTTGTTAATATTTTTGATTTTATTATTGTATAAGTTAATTATTTTCTGAGTTAATTAGTGTTGATTGTTGTTAATTCTCTGAGTTAATTTTAACTTGTTAATTTTTTGAGTTACTTATTGACTTATTATATATTGATTATTATTAATTTTTTTGAGTTTATTATTGTCTAAGTTAATTATTTTTGAATTAATTAGTGTTGATTGTTATTAATTTTCTAAATTAATTTTAACTTATTAATTTTTGAGTTAATTATTGACTTATTATAAGTTAATTATTGTTAACTTTTTTGAATTTATTGTTATATGAGTTAATTTTTCGAATTAATTAGTATTAATTATTATTAATTTTTTGAGATAATCTTTTTAATTTTTTGAATTAATTAATAATTTATTAATTATTACTATTAATTTTTTTGAATTTGTTAATAATTTATCAATCACTTATTTCTTTTCATAGTTGCAATTTATTAATAATTTTTTATGAATACAATTTATTCATTTAAATATATAAACTTTGATTTCATTCTTTGTTTAATTTTATCAATTAAATTTGAGCTCTTGATATTTATTTAAGCGAACGAATAAAATAATTACTTAATTAATCCAACTTGATTAAAATTAGTAGTGTCGCATCTCTTGTATTGTTGATAGGATATTTAATTTGAGTTCTTCAGTTATTTATACATGAATCTATTATATTATTATATAACCATATCATTGAGATTTGAGACACATTAATTTTAGGCTCATATTATATTGCTTTTACTATTGACATTATTATAATTATTGTTATTTGCTATTTTATCACATACTCGTATATAAAAGTAAAACCGGTAATATGCAAGGGATTCTTTCTCTTGTCTCTTTGGAGTCTCTCTCTTTTCAAATTTGTTGTGGTATTCTTTCTCTAATTGACATTTAATTTTTATATTTAAAAAACAGTAATATTAGGTGAACAATTTTTGTTGTACAGCTAAAATGATATAAAATTGTTTATACTTATATTAATAATAAAAGTTATTTATATACAAATATGAAAATTTTTAAAGCAGAAAAGATAAAGAATGGATTTATTTTCACGTTTTTTTAAGGGAGGCAGTAGTTCACGTTTGAACAGTAGTTTTTCCAAATAACGTTAAGCAATATCGAATTAATTACAGACTTCAGTGCTAGCTAGCAATAAGAGCATGCATGGTGGTACTTTTTTTTTTTTTTTTTTTTGAAGCATCATTGACTCGTTTCAGGGATTCCCTGGCTCGCAAATTTAAGTGCACAAACTATGTGGCATATCGCACTTGTTTAAAAGTGCATAAATATAATTCATACGCAATTCACCTAAAACTAAATAAATCTGAATAAATTAGTGGACATGGATCATCCATGATATATTAAAAATCTGAACTATAAAATGTAGTATACATTATTTATTTATTATGCCAGCATATCGAACAGTAGTAGTAGTAATTGCAATGCAAATAACATATATGAACCACACTGATAGCAGGTTTAATTTATGCGGGTTTTTCTTTAGGATTTTCATAGTAAATAGATTACGGTGATTACTTCTTTTAATTTGTATACTGTAAAGTATATATTATTATTACGTTTGTTTTCTCATCTTTCAATTATATATAGTCACTTTTTAGTTTTGCTACAAAATAATATTTATTAGCATATCATATTTTTAATAGTAATTATTTTATTAAAAAATATGTAAATTAAAATATACAAATGTGTCTGATTTTTAATATACATATCATATTTCATAATGTAGCATTATTACTCGTGGGTAAAATTTAGTCACTTTTTTCACCTGGAACTTCTTGCCCTGGAATATTTTTTTACATCTTGGATTCAATTTCTTGTCTGTGACTCTCATGAAGACAACGACCCTTCGTTTATGGCCAAGAAATTTTTTTTTTCTTTATCCTCTCTCATTGAAAAACAAATAATGTTTACTAAATTATATAATTAATTAACCAAGTTGGGTTGGTCTAGTGGTTAGTTCACTAGTCTCTTTAAGTAAATGTTGGGATTCAAATTTCATTTTATGCATACAGAGCAACCCATTGATTTTAGCAGCAAACCCTTAAATAGAAATTAGTTCTTGTCGAGTTGAAAAATACGGTGGAAAACAAAAAAAAAATTATATAATTAATTAATGTCATCTTTTTTTCTCTCTCTTGGCCACTATATTGTTAGAGTGACTCAATTCTTTATAACTCCACAATAGTCTTTCTTAGCTTCAACTTCATAGCGCAGAAATCAATAAAAGCATATCGGAATTAGGGTTTCTTCTGGCACTTCTCCTAGTTACTCAACTTCAAGATCGTTTTCTCTCTGTTACCCAAACTTTAATAAGGAAAGCCTTTTCAGATTTCAGATATCTTTTCTTCAGTTTCAGTTTCAATTTTTATTTTCCAGTGATATTTAATTTGTCTGCTTCTTCTTCCTCGTCTTCTTAATTCATTCTTAGCCCTATGTTCCTGGAAATTAGGGTTTCGGATCCTTTTCTTAGTGATCTGTGCTACCTATAATTTTTCTAGATGTTAGATTTTTATTTTGTAGTGTAGCCTAATAGGTTTAATTGATGCCAATTTTTATGCAAATTAAATTTAATTTTGGTTGCATATATATTACTTAGTAAGATTAATTAATCAATTTATTTATTTATACTCTTGCATGGAAAAATAAATCATCATCATCTGGTTTTTGCAGCTATATATGGTAGCTAGTTTCTCATTCCGAAAACTCACCTTCTTTTCCCGTTTTCTTGTTTAAAGTTCTTTTTTTGCTGAAACTTATTATATAACCTTGTCGAATTTTGTGCCAACAAATTAAATCCCTTTCTACTTATATATTTAATTTAATTTAGTTTGTGTTTGTTTAATTTTCATGTTAACTAATCATAAGTATAGCTATAGTTAGTTGGCTTTGCACTAACATCGGATTTGGTTTTTCAGATCAAAATGATGAACATTTTCCAACTTTTGAAACTCTTTTCTTAGCAGCTGGTTTGCAACCATTGATTTAATTGACAAAGTCTGAATACATGATTTTTCAATAAATAAATAAGTAAAAGATATGATAAATATACTATAATTATGTAGATATTACCCTCATCATCGTGTTTGCTTAAACGTTTCTCTTCTTTTCTTTTCTGTTCCTTTATTTTTGGGAAAGCTTTTAATTTGGTTTATTAATTGTGGTTACTGTATGTATACAATCCTTTCTTAATGATACATGACTTCCCAATAAAATAAAGTTTTTTAATTAATTGATTTCTTATTTGTTTGCTTGCTCTAGAATTACACATTCTGCATCTACTTATCACTACATTAAAAAAAATTCAACATGAATTATAATTAAGTCTAGTGGAAGAGATTGTTATTTTTACTATAAGTGTCAAACCACAATTTAGATCCCAACCAAATTAAGTAGTGTTCAAATTTAGGGTATATGATTTGTGTTCATTTTCTTAGTATTCAATCGTGTCAATCAAGAAGATCAAAGTCATCTACAAGGAAGGAGATGTGCTCACATTAGGAGGGAACAAGAGTGAAGGAGCTTCCTCCAGTCCAATTACAAATTAGAAAAAGACGAATATTGTTTTGTTAAATTAATAATAAAAAAAAACTATACCTCTTTTTCTATGTTGTTGGACTGAAGGGAGCTCCTTCTTTCTGTTGCCTTCATTTGTTAAAAAAAAATAAAAAAGGAAAAAAAAAGAAAAGAAAAAAAAAACAGCTATGCATGTTTATATATGATTTGAACAGAAAAAAAGGTGCAGCAGCCTCCAGTACACAACTA
Organism: Arachis ipaensis; assembly: GCF_059453495.1. NCBI lineage: Eukaryota > Viridiplantae > Streptophyta > Magnoliopsida > Fabales > Fabaceae > Arachis > Arachis ipaensis. The sequence goes on from NC_142442.1 coordinate 32,797,969, forward strand.
CTGTAGCTGATTGTTACACATCATCTTCTTCAATAGTAACCCTTTTGTAAGTATTAATATATCTGTACCAAATTTTACTGCACAAGATTCAGCAATCATCTGAACAATGTTGCATTTGTGAGTTTTAATGGCTATATGTGACCCACTTGGTAGTACTTTTCTTTTTTCACTTTGGCAGGGAGAAAAAACAACTCATGAACTAACTCCAATATATATAGCTTGATCACACGAGAGATATATAGTAGTTTGGATTTTGTGAAATCTTTGAATAATTGCTTGCATGGTTTTGAGTCACAAAAATTGTGAGACCAAAAAATAAAAATGTGTATATATTAATTATAATTTCAAACTATGATTGCCGGTACTATATAAAATGGAGATATCTTTGAACAACTTTATGTGATTACTGGCTATTGCTTTCTTTATTCATAAACATATTTTCAGGAAGCAGATCAGCATAGTAGCAGTGTGTTACTTCCCTTTCAGATTTAGTACAAGTTTGACCATTATTACTTCATTATATCTTTCCATACATTTTCAGGTTGGAAATTAAAGCAATCAGATTGTGAACTTTTTTATTACAACCAAGGATAATTATTAGATCAAAACTTTATATGGTATTATTTTCCATGCCAAATAATTCAGTGCCCCCTTAGCTAGAGGGTTTTGGTTAAAGATGGTAAGTAGTATATATAGAGTTTTTTTTTTTACTAACATGCTAAGAAAATTTCCTTGTATTAAATAAAGTTTCAAAATGTACTAACAATATATAGTAATCCTAGCCATTATATTAAAAAACATTATTATATGTTATGAGTTTTAATTTTACTTGTAATTGATGTAATTCATGAGCATAATTAGCATAGAATATCATTTTGTGAAATGTTTAATTATTGAAAGTGAAATTGTATAGAATCATAATACTCATTGATATTGAATATAGGTGAGCTCAAAAGCAGCGACAACATATCTCATTCCTATGCACCGAGTACTCCACTCCTTTTTCTTTCCGCGAGGTATTGTACAGAACATGTTTGCTTCATAAGCAATTTGGTTGGTCTAATTTATGACTTGAAATTGTAAATGAGGGTGTCCACAGGATTGGGTAACTCAATTACCCATCAAAACCGATCCGACCCGATTCGATTATATTGGTTATAAACTTTATGGATAATTAGGTATGATTGGATCATAATTCAATCTTAATTGATTTGGGTATTAATTTTGAGATCACAAAATTCAAACTAAATCAATTATTCAATTAGTTTAATATTAATTAAAAAATAAAATAAAATTTAATAATATGTATACAATTTATCTTCTAATCCTAATGTCTTTTATTAAATTATAATAGTTAGTTGAATTTGAATCGATCATGTAATGTTTTTATTATTATTATATATTTATAGTATTTAGATGATTTTTTTAATTTTTATAATTTTTGAATTATATTTTTAATTGATACCTAATTATTTGAACTTATCCAATTCAGATTTAATCAATTGGAATTGGTTTACACCCATTCACTAAAAAATTATATGGAAAATAATGTAGCTCAGTGTAGTGATTTCTTAAAATGTATTAAAATAAGTTAAAATTGAATTTCACCATTTTAAATTATAATTTAGGGTTTTACTAAGAAATACCAAATAATTACGCACATCTCTTAACGCTGTGTTTGATTAAACTCATGTTACTAACGATCATACTGTCAGTAATATTATTTAACAAGAATATCTTAAAATTTGAAAATTTTTTGTTCAATGACATATTTAATATTTTTAAAAATAAAAAATGTGTTAAATTATTTTACTAACAGTCTGTTGGTATATATTTTTATATTAAAAAATTTAATTTATTTTTAATTAGGTTGGTAAGAAGCACATGTTTCTAATATTTAACGAGTAGAATGATGCATACCTTGCGCCAAAGTTTTGGTAATGCTTGCCTTTGGAAAAAAAAAAAATAAAAGCTCATCCAATTTAGCGACGGTTGTTTAATTTATAAACAGTCATTTCTATTTTTCAAAGAGCCGTTAAAATGGCCGTCAGTAATAAATGCCTGCGTTGTAGTGAAGGATAATAGCATAATTTAATCTTTTGATCAAATCACTTTTATAATTTTATTAGATAATGTGTTAATAGTTAAATTAGTCTCTAAAAGATAAGGCATTTTTTAAATTCGTCCTTAAAAGATTTTTTCAATCAAATTGGTCCTTTAAAGATTACGAATTACTCATATTTGTCCTTCAGTTACTCACCTCATAATTTTCGTCAATGATTGATGATGTGAAATGTTAACTGATAGCATACATGACACATAACATGTTTAATTAGACGTTGACTAAATACATTTAGGAGAATCTATCAATTCACTAGGTCATATTAGAAATAGGATTTTTGTTATTAGAAAAATGACTAAATTAATAAATTTTCATAACCATAATTGGTCAATATATATCCAATTAGACATATTAGGTATTATATATGTTATCAATTAATATTTTACAACATCAATTTTTAAAGAAAATTGTTAATAGAGTGACTGAAGGACAAATATGATTAATTCGTAATCTTTGAAGAACCAATTTAATTGAAAAAAATCTTTTAAAATAAAATTTAAAGAATATCTTATCTTTCTTAGACTAATTTGACTATTAACCCATTAGATACCGGATATATTATCTATTTTAAAGCCTTACTTAAAGGTTTAATTTATAATTCATTATTAGTCTAGGGACTCGTCTTTCAATTTTTAAAGCTTTCAATACAAAAAAAACCCTATACAACTCTCTGGAGTCTTTGATGATTTAATTAGTCTTTTAGCTAAGTAATTTTGTATTTCTTTCCTACTATACTTCAGAGATTTTTTATTCATCTGGATGGATTTTGTCTTGGTGGAAATGTTCTTTTTGTTGAAATCATCTTTATATAGTAGCGATATTTCATAAAATTTTCTATGATAAAATATTTTGGTATTTATACTGCATAACTCTTTAATTTTATTTTTTGAATCCTTTATAGTTTTTTGAATTTTTAGGACTTTTATCTATTTTTATACTCTTTTATATATTATCTCTTGGTTTAAAAAGTTAATTTACTTTCTTTTTCTTTCTATTATATTAATATGTGAAATTGTTACTTGGTGTAATAAATTCAATTCTTTCTCTTCGATAGGTTGATTTAGTATATAATATACAATAACTTCTTCATTCTTTGTCTATTTTAACGGGATGTTGGCCAATATAACTTGTTGGAATATCTTAGCTAAGAAAGATGTAGTTGAAAAATAGATTTTATAGTTATCCTATCATTTTTAGCTTTAACAATGGTTTTGGTGGTATTTTTTTAATATTTAGTAGGTATTAATTTTTTGTTTATCTGTAGTCAATTTAAGCTGGACTCTCTCAATTGTTACTACAAACCGCATGCTCACCGTGGCAAAATCAAAGGATATCTACTTTTCTTCCTTTCAAAAATTTTATCTACTTTTTTTTTTTAATTTAAACCTTAGTAATAAATTTTAATTTTTAAAGGTACATGCTTATCCAGTTTGCCAATAGTTAGTTTTTTCTCTCTTCTTTTTAGCCATTTTCAATTGATAAGATATGTATTAGTTTGAATAGTATAAAAAAAGTACATGTTTATAGTTCTAATTAATTGAGAATAAATGCTAAAACTATAAAATTCATGATAAAAAGAGTACATTTTTTATCCTTAATTCACAATATGTATTAGTTTTCTAAATTTTATTTTTTTATTTTTTATTATCTTTTTATTAATTTAATAAAAAAATATCGACATAGGTTTATTTTTGAAACAGTTACAAAATTTTAATATTTTTTCTCTGATAATTTTTTCTATTTTTTTAAATCCAACGAGCCAAAATTCATAATCCTAATTAGTATGTACCGTCTTTAAAATATGGTATATAATTATAATTTTCTATTTTTTTTATTATAGTTAACTATTAATTTAAATGCCAATGAGTAACAGCTCAAATGACATAGTCTCTCCATACTCAATTAAGAGGTTGCGGGTTCGAGTCTCCTATCTTTGGTAAAAAAAAAAAACTATTAATTTAAATTAAAAATTTCAATTACTTAACTGAAATAAATTTAAATGAACGTTTTTTTTTTGTGACTTAAAAGAAAATAAACAAAAACTAAGAAAGAAAAAAAAAACAAGAAACTGCTTAAGAAAGGCAGTCCCGCTGAATACTACTCTCAAACTCCTTCCAAGGCAATGGAAGCTCCACTTGGGAAGAAATAGTCCTCATTGCAGTCTTTGCCATGATGTCTGCTACTGTATTTACATCTCTCAAGATCAACCGAAGATCAGCACGCCATTTCCAAGACATGATATCTCAGATTTTTAACACCAAAGGATCAATAAACCCAGAGCAATTTTGTAAATTATTGACAATAGTAAAAGTCTCCACACAGTCTGTCTCACATATAATGTATCTTTGTCCCTAGTTCCATACTAAAAGAAAGCCTCTCCAAATAGCAAACAACTCTCCTTGCAAAATGTTACGACTCTCAATTGTTCCCAGACAGCCTCGTTGCCACCTTCCCTTCCAATCTCTGCTAACACAAGCAAAACCAACTCGAGCACCACTGCCAGGATAGCTAGCATCACAATTAATCTTAAAGGTACCTACTGAGGGGAGAATCCAAGAGCCACTAATGGTTGAGGGGATAGATAGTCGTTGCAACTCAAAAATATTTCAGAACTCCTTTTCTAAGGACAAAGCCATACCAATCACCTTGTCTGTGGTCCAATGTTCGTGAGGATGACAGATCTCGTTATTTCTCGAACACCAAATCCACCAGAGACCAGAAAAGAATCTAAAAGGGCGTTGTTTGCTATTATGTAAGAACCAACTCATCAAATCCAATGGTTGATCGGAGATCCCTAAAGCTTGCCAAACAAGTTGGGCTTTTGGACAATCCCGAATACAATGTAAAACCGATTCCTGACCTGAGAAACATCGTGGACAGCTATCCGTGTGTGAAATGCCCCTCCTAAAACAAAATGCAGCAGTAGGAAGAGCCTCCCGAAGACATAGCCAGGCCAAAAATTTGTGCTTTTCCGGAACATGTTGACGCCAAAGCCAAAGCCAATTACCCCTATCCTCCCAACTAAACATCTTCTTACTGAGCCACAAATAACCACTATGAGCATCATAAACCTTTGAGGCCGCATCAGTCCAACACCAACCGACCTCTGAACCAGCTTGAACATCTGGGTTGTAAGAGTTAATGTTGCTCTGCAGAGACTGATTCAGAGAAGAATAGATATTCTCAAGGTTCCACTGTCCAGATGACCAAAGGTCCAAGATCCTGAGATCCGAATCAGAAATGTGAACATAATCCATCTCCTGACACAGTCGCCCCTCTCTTCTCCATTTAGAAAACCAAAAGTTCTGTTCCAAATCCCTAATGCACCAACTAAAACCTTCCTTCAGGATATCCCAAGCTCGACATATACTCTTCCAAACATAAGATCCCCTTCCTCGAGACCAACTAAAACAATCATCCTTAGAAGAATGGTATTTCTCCGTCAACAGTTGAACCCATAGCTCGGAATGGTGAAAAAGTTGCCAAACTAGTTTTCCAAGAAGAGCAATATTGGCACAAAAAGGATCTCTAATTCCCAGACCTCCAAACTTCTTAGGAGTGACCAACACTTTCCAGTTAACTAGATTCAGGCCTCTACCATCAGCTTGACCCTTCCATAGAAAATTTCGCATCATGGATTCTATTTTATTAGTTACCCCTTTAGGGAAGAGAGATACTTGCATGCGATAAGTAGGAATCGCAGTCACTACCGAGTTGAGCAAACAGAGTCTGCCTGCCTTATTAAGCAATCTCCCTTTCTAGCTAGCTAGCCTTCTCCGAATCTTGTCCAAAACATCGATGAACGTTTAAAATAACACAAGTAAAATTTTGGACGAAAAAAACAAAAGAAGTAACTTTTACTTAGCACTAAAGTAAAGCACACTCACTAGAAAATCGAAAGAATTGTTCAGTTTTCTGTATTCTTAGTAAATTCAGCATTGAGTAGCCGAAGATGCATTACTTGAAATAGTATAAAAAGAGTACATACTTATAACTTTAATTAACTGGGAATGAACGTTAAAAGTATATATAAAATTCATGATAAAAAAAGTACATTTTTTTTCCTAATTCACAATATGCATTAGTTTTCCTAAATTTTATTTTTCTATTTTTTATTATCCTTTTATTAATTTAGTAAAAAGAAATATCCAACATAAATTAACGTAGGTTTGTTTTTGAAACAGTTACAAAATTTTAATGTTTTCTTTCTCCGGCAATTTTTTTTTGTTTTTTTAAATCCAACGGACCAAAATTCATAATCCTAATTACTATGTATCGTCTTTGAAATATGGTATATATTATAATTCTATATTTTTTTATTATAGTTAAATATTAATTTAAATTAAAAATCTCAATTACTTAACTGAAATAAATTTAAATGAACGTTTACAATAATACAAGTGAAATTTTGGACAGAAAACTTAAAAGTAACTTTCACTTAGCACCAAAGTAAAGTCCACTCACTAGAAAATCGAAAGAACTCCCTCACAGGTTCAGACTATTGTTCAGTTTTTCTGTATCTTTAGTAAATTCAGCATTGAGTCACCAAAGAAGGTCCCAAAATAGCGGAAATCAAGATTTTACAGGCAATTCTAAATCACAAAAAATTTGGAAGAAATCCTAAGCAGCTCTTTTTTATGTTTATCTAATATTCTCTCTTTGTTGGATCTTTATTTTTTTATTTAAAAGACTATTTTTTTGACCATTCACTAACTCTTCCCAATATTTCTTATGTAGAAACTAGATCTGCATGTATCAATGTTGCGACTTTGGCTCTTGTCGATGCTGGGGTCCCATGCAAGTTTGTGTTTTCTTTTAAACTGTTCAATTTTTGATTTAGTTTTGTGGCTTTGTAATTATTGAAATTTGTATGAATATGGATAAATTTAAACTAAGTAGAAGAATTCTGCCAAAGTTGAATAAAATGGCACTTCTTCATGTTAATTTTTTTGGCATCATTTTATTTTTTGTATTTTTTTTAGTCAACAATGTAAATTAATGTTAGATCTTTCTTTTTTGTTATCCCAATGTGCATTCTTTCTTTTTTTTACTGGCTGTAGATAAATTCTAAATTACCAATTGACATTTTGAAAAATGTTATGCAACTAACAATTGAAAGTTGCAAAGCAATTACAAATTACATCCTCGAAGTAAGTGTTGTACCTTAATTTTTCTGATCATCCTCGAAGAAGTCAAATCATGGCCTATTAATTTCTTAGCTTGATTCCTGATCTTTGTTTTACTTAGCAGATTTTATTGGAGCACACAAAGCAATTGGAGTATCGACAGGATGTATAATTCAGTTGCTGAAGTTACATGTCCTTTTTGCTATTTATCTGAAAATATTTTTGCATGTGGGTTGTATGTGTAATAAAAAATGCAGAGATTGATAAATTCATTTTGTCTTGGTACTTTTAGGCTTTCAGTTTTTTGTGTCATTTTAGCAAAGTCTGATATTTATTTTGTAATAGTTATATTTAAATATTTTTTTAACATTAAACCCATGTAATCCAGGATATTTGCTTTTTAATACTAAGTATTAGTTAATTTCATATTTTTATACTATGGATAATACGTATAGGAATGTTATTATTTTTTTTTAATCTTATCTGATGAAATTTTATATTATGGAGCATTTTTATTATAAAGTTTTTTTTTTAATTTAACTTTTATTGCTAGCCACGGAAAAAAGTGTTGCAAAAAAGTTCAGCCTGACCAATTTTGTCACGGATAAAATGTGACAGAAACAATTATTTCGTTATACATCCTTTTATTTTGTCATAAAAAAGAACGTGTCTAAATGTGTTAAAGTTGTGACTAACAAAATATCTTTACGAGTATTAAGACTATAGCTAATGAAATAAAAAGCATGACTAATTAAAAACGTGTTGCTTTTTTTAGCCATAGATGTTTATTTATTGCCAAAACATAATTGCCACAATTTTTTTAGAGCTTCATGGCTAAATCCCTTATTTTTGATAATGTGTTCTTAAATATACCGTAACTATAAACTCAAAATTTTCTCCAACTATAATTATAATAGCAGTGTACCATTTTTTACTGACTAATAAAATAACTTCATTAATATAATTCTCGATATAAATTTTTAAAGTTATAATGCCTTTTGTTTTTTCTGTTAATTCTAGCCTATCTTTGGTCTTTTGTGCCTGTATTATATTTCTCCTTCTAGTTTTAATATTCTATATTTAAGAAAAATATCTTGTTATTTTAATTTATAAATTTTTTATTTAGAAATTATATTTCTTTTTAAAATGTTTTAAAAATGTTTTTTTCTTTAGGGTTTTAAATTTATTATATATTTTTTTAATTTTTACCGAACTTATATTTTTTAATAAAGCTTTATATTCAAGCAAAATATTTAACTAAGTCTAATTAAATTGTTATAATAACTTTTTAAATGTTGCGTCTGTTCAAAATATTTAACGCGTCTTTTTCTCCTTTTCCTTCTCCTTCTCTGTTTTCTTCTCCTTCTCCTTCTTTGTCTCTTCTTCTTCTTCTCCTCCTCCTCGTCTTTCTTCTTCTTTCCTTTTTCTTCTCCTCCTTCTTCTTCTTAGCTTCTTCTTCTTTTCTAATATTGCGTCTTCTTCTTTTTATTCTTTAAATAATTTTTTAACTGTTTGTTCAAATCTGAATCGAATTACTAATAAATCAGAAGCAGAAATTTAAAATAGATCGGGCGGAATTCAAAACAATGAAAATTCAAGTTCAAATCAGTTGAATAAGAGTGATTTGGATTTTTCTTCTGAATCGAATCAAGTAGACGAGGTTTGGATTAATCAATTTTGAATTGAATGGAATGGAATGCAATCGCTAAATCCAATTGTTTATAAACACTATTTTTGGTTCATTTAGTATTATATAACAGTTTCGTTTTGATAATATTTTTGGTTCATTCGAGACGCAGGTGTTTCTGAATTCGAATTTATATAATGGACAATTTTCGGTTCATTTGGTATTATACAATAGTTTCGTTTTGATAATATTTTTGGTTCATTTGAGATGCAGGTGTTTTTGAATTCGAATTTATATAATGGACAATTTTGGGTTCATTTGGTATTATACAACAGTTTCGTTTTGATAATATTTTCGGTTTCGAAATTATTTAATGATGTCACTACAGAGAATCAGAATCAATAAAGATGTTAGCAAAATATTGGTGTTGTTAGTGATGACGATAATAAAAGAGAAAGATAACGAAAAAAGGAAAGAAAAAGAAGAAGATACAGCATCGGGAAAGAACAAGAAGGAGGAGGAGGGAAGAAGAGGAACCTACGTGCGCGAATTTAAAAGGAGGAGGAGGAGGAGGAGGAGGAGGAGAAGGAGGAGGAGGAAACATAAAAGAAGAAGACGAAAACGAAGACGAATAAGTTACGTTATTGAAACGCATGTGTGATACACGATGGTGTGATGAGAATTATTTTTGTTGAGTTTGGACCAACTTAATTGAATTTAGTTACTAAAAATACTTGGATATATAACTGAATTGTATATTTTTATTTTACTAAATCATTAAGATGTAATATAAACTCATCCGTTAACAAATAATCTTTTAGTTATTTACTTTGAATATAAGAGTTTTTTTTGTCTATTTTAATTTTCGGTTAATATATTAATAGATTTTGATTTTTTTTATAGAAAAGCTCTGCATACAAGTCATTAGGGCTTGTATGCTTTACAAGTTAATTAACGAATAAATCCCAAAAACGCGATGCAAGGTCTACGTTCTTCTTCTTTCTCTTCTTCTTCTTTTCTTTCGTTTCTTGCCTTCTCTTTCTCCTTCTTCCTCTTCCTCTTCTTCTTCTTCTTTTCTTTCGTTTCTTGCTTTTTCTTTCTCGTTCTTCTTCTTTTTGCACGTTCTTCTTCCTCTTCCTCTTCTTCTTCTTTTCTTTCGTTTCTTACCTTCTCTTTCTCCTTCTTCTTCTTCTTCTTACTGCACGTTCTTCTTCTTCATTTACGTATTTTCTCTCTGTTTTCTTTCTTCGTTATTCTTGATTTCCATTGTTTTTTGACATCAAGCTCTGAAATCGTTTTTGAAGAAGAAGAAGCAGCAGAAGATGAAGAGGAGAAAGAGAAAGAGTTCTGAAATATGCATAAGGTGTTCTTCAACGAATTTTGGGTGTATTTCTTAAATCCTTTGGGTGTATTTTTGTAATCCTTTGGGTGTATTTCTATAATCGTTTGGGTGAATTCCTGTAACCGTTTGGGTGTATTTCTGTAATCTTTTGGGTGTATTTCTGTAATCGTTGGGGTGTATTTCTGTAATCGTTTGGGTGTATTTCTGAAGTTCTATTATCTTCAAATTTGGCAAGAAAATTGTTTTCATGGAGGAAGAAGAAGAAGAGTCGTTCATAATGCATGGTGAGTAGCGTGCTTTGGAAATAGGAAGTTGATGAATAACGTGCGTTTTATTTACTCTTGAATGTGGAAGTGTGTAATGCGTTAATTAAGTGTAATGCATGTGTTTTATTGGACTTGTAAGACTTGTAAGCCAAAAAGACTTGTATGTGTAGCAGGCCTCTTTTTTTTTTATATTATTAGGATTTATACAATTATTAAAGCTACATATTCCTTGTCCTAGACAATATCCTTTGTTTTCAAAGAACTTGACGAAGTTGTCGTATGAAATTTTTAGAATTTTTCGACGAATAATCATATTCTGTCTTTGATTTTGATTCCATATCAATTAATATGGCTATTACTGCTTATTTTATTTCTTCATTACTAGTTTTGTTTAAATTTTCTTCTATTTTGTAATTATTCACATAGTGGCCTATTTTTTACATTTTTGACAATTATTTATTTCTTCTTCTTTCTCTTTTTTTTATGTTTCACTTTTCCTTTTCTTATAATTTTCTTTTAGTTTACATTTAGGTTTGTATTCTGTTATATAAAATTTTCTACGTGGATCTGTTGTTAGATAAAATTTTCTTAAAAGCTTATTTTGATTGTCGGGAGATTTTTCTTGGGCGATTCTATATTATTGACAGAAAACTTATAATTCTCGTTTACTACGTACTAATGGTTTTTTTTTAATTAATTTTTCTTGCAACTCAGTGTATAAATAAATTTTACGCCTATTATTTGTACTACAATATTATTTATTTGTCCAAATATTAATTCTTCATATAATATTTGAGGATCAAAATAGGATTTTAATCTTTGTAAAACTTTGTTTGCAAATAATTTAGGTAAGGTAGCTATGAATTTTTTTTCTCATGAGGATTGATGATGCATCGTCGTCTCATCATCATGAATAATTTAGATATGAATTATCTTCATACCATCTAAAATCAAACATGATTAAGTATCTTAGATTCATTAATTGGACTCCAATTCTATTTTTAAAAATGTTTGGATCTTGTAAGAAATTTTTTATAATTATAAATATTAGTGTTGTCATGATATTTCATTAACCCATTAATTTGCTGTTAGGCAAGTTTGCCTCATTAGGGAGGACAAGATTGGCCCGCCAAATAGCAGAATTTTGACGGGACGAGACGAGCTAAGTCCGTTTATCACACACCCCTAATCTTGTGATTGATTTTTTAGTTTAATACTATTAAAGATTAATTTTTTTTAGAATAAAAAAATTGTTCCGCCATTCTTTAATTACCTTATAAATCTTTGAGTTATCATAATTATTGTTTCTTTATCGAGAACTCATTTTGACTTATAAGTAATTGTTATTGTAGTCATATTACACATTAAATCTAGAATATTTTATTCATATAGTAGATACATACAAATTCTTTTTTTTTTTTTGGTTTCCCACGGTATCCCCCAACCCGGCAGGTCAAGGACTAATCCGTCGCGGTACTGAGCTCCATTTAAGGGTTTGCCGCTGGCCAATGGGTTGCTGCATGCACAAGGCGGGATTCGAACCCCCGACACTTGTTTAAGCGGACTAGTGAGCTAACCACTAGACCAACCCAACTTGGTTAGATACATACAAATTCTATTTTACTAAGTCAAAACCTGTGAAACTATTTTGGGCTAATTGCATTCACTCTTCAAGAGTCGCATATGCCGGTGTTGGTCGCTTATAGGAATTCTTAAGTTTAGGATAATTTTGGAATTTGAAAGATATTCAGTTAACCTTTAATGTTGTTTTCTCTAAATTAATATATCTGAATTTTTTAATTCATCTATATATACTTTTACATTTGTCCTTAGTTTAGTTATATCGGAACTTTGAAAATATATAGGTTTCTCTAGCGATGGATTTATTATATTCATTTTTGTTTTCAATTATTTTTAATGGGAAAGCACGTCCGGCTGATCGGCGGAGGGAGAGGATCAGCCCGGATCATCGGGCTGAACGACGGAGGGAGAGGAGCGTCGGGCTGAACGGTGGTGTGAGTGGTAGAGGTGGAGGAGAGTTAAAATGGAATGACAACATGGTGTGATCATGTGTTGAGATGAGAGGATGTTACGTTGATTAATCCTAATAATTCAAATTCAAAAATATATTATTCTAATTAATTGAGAATTTAATTTTAATAATTAATTTGAAATTAATTGCTTTATTAGGTTGTTGTTTACATTATTTAATTTCTGCATTGTCCCCCTATACTTTCTCCTAATCAGTAAGGCTTAGTTCACAGAGTCATGCGGCATCCTTGATAATAAAATGTTACGTGCATTAACGAGGCTGTGATATTCAAATTGGGCCAAGCAAAGCAAATGCCACTTGAGGACGAGTCAGCAGCATTTCCTATTTTCCTGTCAAAGAGTTAGTTACATAAGATGGGCACGTGGCAGCGGTTACTAATAAGCGGTTAGAAAGATATGAATGTACACTTTGTCTCTAATCTTTCTACGAGTCACTACCGTCGCTCCAATTACGTTGTTGTCAAGTTCGTTAATTATTAACCTTGTCCCGTTGCATAAACCTAAAGTTTGGTCTATGTTTTGCAGTAGCATTACAATGACTTCTGGCTTCAAAGTCAACTTGTGATTAGGAACTTTGTTGTGAATCACTCTTGTTGTACATCTTCATTCTCATCAGTTTGACATGTTGTGTCAGAACTTAGATACTCCTTTTTCATCCTTGAAAAGATTGCAAGACAAAATCGTTTACCTTCTTGACACTCTTAAGCGTGGGTACAAGAATTGTCCTATTCTGAAAATACCTGTAATCTGACATGTTTTGCAATAAATTTGGATATGCAAAGTCTACCAAATGTGAGAGAGGGTCATCAGTAGTTGTAATCAATAGATCATTTAGAATTTCAACTTCTGACTCATCACTAGCAACAGAACCAATATTTTCATTTCCAATATCAAGTATCCAGTTAGCAAATCTCTTCATTTCACCTTCATGTTGATCTAAAGAAGATATTAGAAGCCTCATGTTCGTATGCAGCTTCAAAATCTTACAGAACGACCACAGATGGGATAAGTTAATAGCTGATGACAATATATCGTGTATACTCCCTTTTAGAATCATTGGAAGTATCTGTCTGAAATCACCTCCTAGAACAACAACCTTACCACCAAATGGTTGATGTATCTTATGTTGATCGGTAACTGACATAAGATCCCTGAGCATCCGATCAAAGTGCTTCAAAGCATATTCTATTGAGCATTGGAGCTTCATCCCAAATTATTAAGCTACTTTGGATAAGCAGCTCAGCCTTCAAACTACAATGCTTGATGTTATAAGTAGATTCATCAGTAATTGTAAGGGTATTGGAAACCTAGAATGAGTCGTTCTGCCACCAGGTAAGAGTAAAGATGCAATTCCACTGGATGTGACATTGAAAATAATCTTTTCTCTAGACCGAATAGCAGAAAAAAGTCCATTCCAAATAAATGTCTTACCACACCCACCATGCCCATAAACGAAGTAAAAATCACCAGAGTCTGTAATAATAACATTGAGTATCTCATCGAATACTAACATTTGCTCATGAGTCATCTTTTTTTCCATATATAAGTTTATATGAGTCAACTCATTTGTGTCATATGCTAATTCCTCCTCTATTAGCTTATTCTGAAAAAGGCGAACATCAGACATCACAGGATATGGCATTGATTGATAGTCTCTTAAAGATCTCGTATCGCTGTTGAGTATCTTTTCAATCTCAATAAGGCAGTGATTTTTTAATTCGTCATCAGTCATGTTTAGTCATAGTAAAAGCACATGATGGTTTTATAAAATATTTAATAAGTAATTTCAAAATAAAAACATTAATATTATTAATAAAAATAAAAGTAATACGAGAATTCAATCTTCATAAAAAAAATATAGTAAAATACCTTAGTTTCTTAATATTTTTCTCCTCTCATATAGTATCCGTCAGCTAATAATGTCCAAGTTGCATTATGCTCTGGTTTGCTAATGCTATTAGATATCAGTAGTATCGCAAATAGTTTTCTCAATTGATAACTAGATGTAAGTTCAGCTACCTCATTAATAGTTGTAATGAATTCCCTATCATCACACAGTAGTCCCATGGAATAGCAAGCATCTTGAAAGCTAGAATATGTAATCTCATTAACTGTCCTAGTAGACTCATATGTTGTGCAACCTCTCTGAACAGCTAACAAAATTCTCATATAGTAGATATCACATGTACTTAGTGGAACATAGTTTAACCTCCCGATAGAATATCCTCTTTTGCATGGATGTCATTCCTTTGCTTCTTTATCATAAACAAATTGATTTGAAAACTCAGGATACGTCAAAGTTTGACCTGCTTTAAATCTTTTGTTGGCCTCTATCCATGCTGAGAACATCATACATTTCCCTTCCTCTTTTTCCATGATTTTCTCAAGATCGTCATCATCTTTAAAGATTATATTTTGCTCTCCAAGCAAATGAAAGGTTAATCTCACCACTAAAGGCCACCTCTGATGAATATCATAAGCCAAAGTTCTCCATACAGCCTCACATGCAGACAAATATCTGCAATTATAAATTGTTTGATCTCATCAATAACTTGAGCATCCTCTCCACTGGAAGTTTCCTTTGAAACTCCAACTACTATCCTATCTGGACCTTTATTCACATACATAAATAAATATTTGATAACATTTGACTTGTTGCAGTACTCTACATTAACATGTGCTTGATAAGACATTAGCAGATATGCATTGTATGGAACCACATTTCTATTATCCATATGGACTCCCTTCTTCTTAGTAACTACTCATGTGTCTTGTCTTCTATACGATGGGTATCCACTATCATTGATGTGAGGAAATCGTTGGTTACGAATTTTTCCAAAATAATTCCATTGAAGTATAGATCCAAACCGACAAACAATCCTCAATCAAAGTTTAATTTGTTTGTCATAAGTGCAAACTCAATAAAAACCGAGAGTATTTAAACCTCGGGTCGTCTCTCAAGGAATTGCAGGAAAGTGTGCATATTATTGGTTATGGGGTATATTTTGGGGTTTTTTGGGTTTGATGAACAAGAAAATAAAACTAACAACTAAGAAAGGTCCTAGCAAGGGTTGAGAATTGGAATTCCTATCCTCATTATCATCATCAATTGTGATGGTAAGTGTAAATTGCTTTTACTTAGTCAACCTCTAACAATTGAAAGAAAGTCAAGTGAGCAAAATCAACTTAAGTTCACAAGTCCTAATCAAAGACTGGATTTAGTGAAGCTCAAGCCAACTAGGAACTTTCAATCACCAATCAACAAGAGACTTTGACAACTTAAGAGTCTCCAAATTACTCAATCCAAGCCAAGAATACATAAATCTACTCTAAAATCCAACCAAACATTTTATCAATCACTTGGAAGGCATAAAAGAAAAGCATAATAAATTGCCAAGAAATATAAATTCTACAACTATCTAATGCAAGAAAATAACAATAACAATTTAATTAAACATTAACAAACATAAAACATAAATTGTATTAATTGAAATTAAAAGCAACAAAGAGTCATAAACATAAAGGCAACAAAATAAAGGAAATAACAAGTAAAACTAAAGGAATAAAGATGCAAGAACAATAAAGTGCAAGGAAAAGTAAATGAAAACAAGAATTAAACCTAAATCTAAAGAAAATCTAACCTAATTCTACCCTAATTCTAGAGAGAAGAGAGAGCTTCTCTCTCTAGAATATAACCTAAAGCATGTTACTAAAACTATCCTAATTGCTCTCCCCTTGTTTACTCTTGAATTCTGCTTGAAATAGCTTCAGAAATGAGTTGGATTGGGCTCTGGAATCCCAGAATTTGCCCCCAGCGTTTTGCATTAAATGAGGTCACGTGCTGAGTGTCACACGTACGCCTCGCATGGCAGATTTTCAAAACTTCATTTCTTCATGAATTCTCCACTTTACATGCTTTTTCTTCACTTCTTCAATCCATACTTGCCTTATAAATCTAAAATCACTCAACAAACACATCAAGGCATCGAGTGAAATCAAAGTGAATTAAATATGGCAATTTAAGGGCTAAAAAGTGTGTTTTCACTTTTAAGCACAAATTAGGAAAAATTCACAAAATCATGCTATTTTAGTGAATAAATGTGGAAAAAGTTGATAAAATCCACCTAATTCAATACAAGATAAACAATAAAATTGTGATTTATCAATCATTGATAACTGTGGTGCTACTGAATATTTTAGGATAATATTTGGTGCAGTTGTACCCATCTTTCTTGTAGAAAGATTTTGAGAAATCTCTACCACATGGTTCATGAATCATATATGTAGACATAGCTCTAAACAATTTTAGATGCCGAATAGGATCTGGCAACTTTGAAGATATTAACCGATCAATTTGAGTTGTCGTTGTTATCTTGTGGTCTCCACTCAACCATAAAAGAATATAGGCATGTGGTAGACTTCTTTTTTGAAATTTCACCATATACATCCCTTATAACAAAAGGCAAAAAAAATAATGTTATAAATAAACTATCTATTTTATATATGTGCTTTGATAAATTAAGGGTGATAATAAAAAATCAACAATATATTAAATAAAAAAATAGTTTACAATTTATTTTATAACAATCTAAAGGAACATTTCTCTAAAAATAAGGTTGAATGATGGGCAATACCTACATCTATCACTCCAAATATAATTCCTTACTTAAGATCCGAGATTATCGTGTCAAGCTTAATTTTAAACACTCTACACGATATATCCGGCCAGTCTTCAACCTTTCAGTTCTTAGATTGTTAACTCTATCAATCCCTTGCTAACTCGAGTGACATATCATTGTGATGAAGAGGTATGGATATCCATATTTCTTACAAATTGTCATAGTGTCTTGATAATTATTAAATATGTATCTCATGCCACCAGTGAAGGACGCGGGTAGGAAGACACGTTTACCTGCTTTGGAAGTACGAGTCTCACCCCTAACAACTTCATCTTGAATCCCCTTGTATATATCACTCCTCACCTTATTTTGGTTGTTTCGATAGTAGGTCAGCCTTTGTGCTTCAATCATAGAAAAATAATCAACCAAGAATTACTGAAATAGTCTTCCACTATTGACAATGGTTGCATACTCGACCCTTCTCTCTTGTATTCTAAATGCTATGAACTC
The DNA here is from genome assembly GCF_059453495.1 of Arachis ipaensis. Lineage (NCBI taxonomy): Eukaryota > Viridiplantae > Streptophyta > Magnoliopsida > Fabales > Fabaceae > Arachis > Arachis ipaensis. The sequence goes on from NC_142442.1 coordinate 32,815,633, forward strand.
CCTTAAACTCATACATTGTCACTTTCTATTTTCATCAGCCCTATGAGATTCTCGCAAAGGAATGTCTTCTTGGTAGCCATCTTCACCGTAAGAAAACATCATCAGATACTGAAGAGGAATAAATACAGTGTGTGTCTCATGAATTTTTTGTAGGTGTCCAGACTTTAATTGAACTATAATATCACGTCTTGCATCTCCAGAATCAAAATCTCCTATTATTAGACCTGCGACCTCATTAGAAGATGGTAAATTATAGACTTTCGCGTCCTTGATCTTTTCCGGTATAACGCAGCCTTATATTTGTGATATCTCCTTGATTTAGGTAGTTTCTTATTGTCCTAAATGTATGAGAAAAAAAAATATTATGTTGATCGATCATGCCCTTGAGGTCTAGAACCAAGGATTGCTCAATGTTGTTGTTGGTTGCTCTTGAACTGTATAAAACATTAATTGAAAAATATTAGTATTCATAATTAACCAAAATCAAAGTATGAACTACCTTAATATGGATCTAATCAGTTTGGAATGCATGATACAAACCTGAAAATTTCTATCTTGTTTGAGACCTTATTTTCTATATCATAAATATATAACTGCACGAATTTTGGTCTTTGTCCCTCAATTGGAACCAAGCTTCCAATTTTGTGATAGTTTTGTCCACTCACAATGAACTGGAGAGGATCTGTCCCATCATTGATGGAGGTCTCAATTTTACCTCCCAGGGACGTGAAGCAAAACATGCTGTTATAGTTTCTCATATTATCCTTAAAATGTTTGCTTCTTTGGTCTGCTCCAGATATTAAATCTTGCAAGAGCTGAGGTGGACATCGCAAAAATGGCAATTGTACCTTCCCTCACATACAATATATTGAGAACTCAATATTGGATCCTATTTTGGACTTCTCTGATCTCTCCTTATACCACATCATAGTGTCGCAATGCCAACAAAAAAATTCTAGGTCAGCAATGTCTATCACATCTAATAATCACCAAGATAATAAATTTTGTTTCAGTTATATCTACAACAAATACTTTATATAAAAATATACCTTTCTTTCAGCATGTGAAGTATAAAAATAATATCTACAAAAAATTACCGATGACTGCAACTTATAAATTAAAAAGATGAGATCATATAATACGGTTTCATTGTACCAAGATCAAGGTTTAAGTTTTACATGCACACCAATCAAATGATAAGAATTACAATAAATCAATGTTCAAATACAAAAAAATATAATATATAACCATATCTTTGTCAAAATTTTAAAAATGTGTACACTAATCGATAATTTTTTGTTTATAAAAAGCATAACAATAGTAAATAATAAAGTGCTGATATTGCTACTTTTTAGATTATATGTATTCTCAGTAACATCGAATATGGCTGGGCATTCAATTTGCACAGAATTATCTAATACAATTGTGTTTTCAGTAATATCCTCAACTTCTTCAAAATTTCTTGAAAAATTTATAGCCAATTCCTTCAATAATGATTTTCTTTGTCTTAAGTATCTTCCTTTTTCAACTATGCACACTTCTTCTAATTCTTTGGTATTTAAATTAGAATTAGATGTAATTATTCCTGTAATCATTAGAGATAATACATCAATTATTTTATATTATAAAAAAATAATGTATCCATAGATTCAAAAGCAAATTACATTATATTACCATTGTTATTGGCTTTGTTAGTAATGTTGCTACATGTCATCATCATGTTTGTAAAATGCCCTTGTATTGATGTATTACCTGCTGAAAGCATCATGCTTTGGTTAAATTTTTGAACCAGCTGAATTATAAATATATATTATGAAGGTAGTATTAAAGGTAGAAGAAGTGAAACTTTAGCTTTGTGATAATTACAATCTATAATGGTTATCTTACCATGTCTCTTTTGAAGTAGCATAATCTTCCTCTTCAGTCTTGCATCCTTTTGCAATGTAGTTCGATTTTGTACTCCTATGAATCTATAATAAGTTTATAGCATATATCAAAGATTGATTTAATAGACGAATTAAAAAAATAAATGTTTGGTCTTTAAGAAATAAAAGCATATTAACAACATATGTTGGCTTTGTAACTGGTGGATATTGTTTGATGTTTTTTGAAACTGTTGTTGACTTGTCTGGTGACATGGGCTATCATATGCTTTACTTGTGTTACTCGAATTACTAGCACCACTAATATTGGGAAATTGTTCTTCCTTTTCACCTGCAGAGTGTGGATTAATATTTGTAGACCTTGGTCGATATGGTGTTGAGTTATTATCTAGGTAAGATAATTCAAGACATTAGTTTTGAATATATTTTTTGTTAAAGTTTATAATTGAATAAATAGTAGAAAAATCAAAATACATAAAGTGCATGCATATTCACATAAGCAAGTTCCAAAAAAATTTATCCAAAAGTCAACTTATACGAGTACTTCTATTTGTAATGTCGGACAATACCGATTCAAAATGTACACTATTGGAACTATCACTCGAATTTCCTATAATTTTTTCATAAACAAATTTAGTAACATATTACGAAGACAATGTAAACTAATAATTTATCACTTGTGAACAGTTAAATAATGTATAGAAAATATTGTGTTTTATGGGTTTTCATTCAGCCAAAATACTCATGATATGCTACCTATTTGGTAAACTCAATAAAAACCAAATATATGGTACTGATATAATAGAAAATACCAAATAAAAAATATAGTATTCTAACCTAAAAACAAAGATTGTAAAATAATTAATTTTTTTTTATGAAAGATACCTTGAATTGTGCTCCACCTTGTATTTCTTTGTCTTTCAATATCAATTTTCTCTTCAATCTTACTTCTTTTTTTTTGGACTTCTTGCATCTGATGCGTGAGTATCCTTTCTATCTTTTCCTAGTGAATTTGCATTCAAATTGTTGAGTTTAATCAAGATTTAATTACCTTTAGCCACTATGAATGCTACTTTGAGTTGTTTGTAATTTCTGTTTATTTCAGATAGCATTCGGATGGATTTGACAGAGTTTTGTAGCAGAAAAGAAAGAAAGCGAATGATGCTATCAACCCCAACCTCCTTGCACTCAAACAGAAATAACTTGAGCTACAGAGGTCTAATTGATGTGAATTCAGCGGCATTGGAAAGTTAACTTCTAGAGCTTTCCAACGGTATATAATAGTATACCCTTTTCTTCTATTGCATTCGTACAACCCCACGCTGAACTTGAGGAACTCCAAGTTCAGCGCCAGATCAAAAGCTCCAAAGGAAGAATCACACATCACTCCATGCTAAACTTGAGAATTCCCAAGTTCAGTGTGGACTCAACGAACGCACCAAAGAAAACATACTACCTCATCCATGCTGAACTTGAGAATTTCCAAGTTCAGCATGGACCTTAATGAGCACATGGTCCCCACGCTCCACTTGAAGGCTTGTGAAGATCATTATTTATTCTGATTAAGATTTAAAATTATTTTTTAAAATAGAAAAAGATATTATTTAGTTTAAAAAATTATAATTTATATTAATTAGGATTAGATATAAAAGGAAAAAGAATCAGCCCTTCGGGCTCTTCTCTTCCCTTCTACCTTATTCCGCAATTTACAGTTTTTCAGAATCCTAGTTTTCTCTCTGAACCATGAGCAACTAAACCTCCACTGTTAAGGTTAGGAGCTTTGTCTATTGTATGGATTGATACTATTATTTTTCTGTTTTAATTCATGTATTGATTTATATTTCAAGAATTATTTTCGTTTTTTATCTTATGAATTTGGGTAGAATGGAAGTATGACCCTTGTTCTAATTGAGTTCTTGTATAACTTGGAAAAGCTCTTTACTTGAACAACAGTTTGAAAACAAATTCTCCTAAATTTCTAATTATCTGGACTTAACGGGATACGTGATATATAATCCTCTTATATTTGGGTAATTAGGATTTCTGTGGCATATAACTAGAATTGAACTTCACCCTCTAATTGGAATTAAGTGACCAAGGAATTGGCGGTTAATAAGAGTTAGAGGAGGCTAAAAAGGTCTAAGGAATTAGGGTTTAGTCACATATAGTTTGCCATGAGTTAAATCTTGTATGATTAAAATAGTTGGTAAGAAAAGTCAATCCGGAAGATAGATATCTCTGAAACCTTAACTGTTTTCTCCATATATTTCACAACTTGTTTACTGCTTGCTTTCTGATTTTCTGAATTTACTGTTTTAATGCAATTGAGATCCAAACACTATTTTCTGTTCGTCTAACAAAGTAAATCACTTAACTATTGTTGCTTAATCCATCGATCCTCGTGGGATTGACCCTCACTCACCTGAGGTATTACTTGGTACGACCTGGTGCACTTGCCGGTTAGTTTGTGAGTTATAAATTCCGCACCAAGTTTTTGGCGCCGTTGCCGGGGATTGACTGTGATTGACAACTACTCGTTGTTTGATTGCTTAGATTATATAATTTTTTTTCTTTTCTTTGGTTAGTTTTCTTTTTACATTAGTCATTTTGTTTTCCATTTTTTCCCTTATTTTTCTTTCTTTTTGTTCACACCCCTTTGCGTCCGTTTCTTTTTATTTCCCTTTTCAATTTTTATTTTTGCTTATTAGTTCTTAAAATTACTTAGTTATTGTGTTTAGTTTATTTGTCTTTTATTTTCGTAGCTTTTTTTTCATTTTTTTATTTTTATTTCATTTTAGTTTTATTTGCTCCTTGCATTATTTTAATTTTTAATTTTCTATTTTATTAGTTTTAATTGCTTCTTGGCTTTAATTTTCATGTTTTGTATCAATTAGTTTTTTCTTAAGTTCTGAAATTAAGTTTGGGGTTACCTAGTAATTTTATTTTAATTTACCTATATATATATATATATAAATTTCGAAAGTTTTAATTTTTTTATTTATTTAGTTGCTTTATTTTATTTATTTTACACAGGTTATCTCACTGGGAATTCTCTACACTCTGACGTAGAGAGTCCCATCTTTTCTTGTCTTCTGTCTGTTTATGAGCAGGAACAGAGACAAGGAACCTCTTTTAGACTTTGATCCTGAACCTGAAAGGACTTTGAGGCGGCGTTTGCAACAAGCAAATATTTACAAGGCTGCAGAGTCCACTATGGATTATAATAATGCTGTTAATGCCAATGTGGTAAATCCAGTTGGGAATAAGTGGTGCACGAAATTGTGATCTCTGGTAATGGCTCCAAAAACTTGGTGCTCTAATCTCAATTCATAATTTGTCACAACTTCGATACAACTAACCAGCAAGTGCACTGGGTCGTCCAAGTAATACCTTACGTGAGTAAGGGTCGAATCCCACGGAGATTGTTGGTATGAAGCAAGCTATGGTCACCTTGTAAATCTCAGTCAGGTGGATATAAAATAGTAATGGGGTTTTCGAAAATAATTAATAAAAGAAGGATAGAAATACTTATATAAATCACTGGTGAGAATTTCAGATAAGCGTATGGAGATGCATTCGTTCCTCTGAACCTCCGCTTTCCTGCTGTCTTCATCCAATCAGTCTTACTCCTTTCTATGGCTGGCTTTATGCAAGGGCATCACCGTTGTCAGTGCCTACATCCCCTCCTCTTGTGAAAATGGTCCAAGATGCCCTGTCATGGCACGGCTAATCATCTGAGGTTCCCGATCATGCTGGAATAGGATTCACCCTCCTTTTGCGTCTGTCACTACGCCCAGCACTCACGAGTTTGAAGCTCGTCACAGTCATTCAATCATTGAATCCTACTCGGAATACCACAGACAAGGTTTAGACTTTCCGAATTCTCTTGAATGCCGCCATCATTCTAGCTTACACCACGAAGATTCCGATTAAGAGATCTAAGAGACACTTGTTCAATCTAAGGTAGAACGGAAGTGGTTGTCAGGCACGCGTTCATAGGGAATGATGATGATTGTCACGTTCATCACATTCAGGTTGAAGTGTGAATGAATATCTTAGAAGCGAAATAAGATGAATTGAATAGAAAACAGTAGTACTTTGCATTAATCTTTGAAGAACAGCAGAGCTCCACACCTTAATCTATGGAGTGCAGAAACTCTACTGTTAAAAATACATAAGTGAAAGGTCCAGGCATGGACGAATGGCCAGCCCCCAAAACGAGATCACAGGATCAAAATACAATCCAGGATGTCTAATACAATAGTAAAAGGTCCTATTTATAATAAACTAGCTACTAGGGTTTACAGAAGTAAGTAATTGATGCATAAATCCACTTCCGGGGCCCACTTGGTGTGTGCTTGGGCTGAGCTTGAATGTTACACATGCAGAGGCTCTTTCTAGAGTTGAACGCCAGGTTGTAACGTATTTCTGGCGTTCAACTCTGGTTTGTGACTTGTTTCTAGCGTTTAACTCCAGACAACAACGTAGAACTGGCGTTCAACACCCTTTTACATCGTCTAAACTTGGCCAAAGTATGGACTATTATACATTTCTGGAAAGCCCTGGATGTCTACTTTCCAACGCAAATAAAAGCGCGCCATTTTGAGTTCTGTAGCTCTAGAAAATCCACTTTGAGTGCAGGGAGGTCAGAATCCAACAGCATTAGCAGTCCTTCTTCAACCTCTGAATCTGATTTTTGCTCAAGTCCCTCAATTTCAGCCAGAAAATACCTGAAATCACAGAAAAACACACAAACTCATAGTAAAGTCTAGAAATGTAAATTTAACATAAAAACTAGTGAAAACATCCCTAAAAGTAACTAGATCCTACTAAAAACATACTAAAAATAATGTCAAAAAGCGTATAATCTATCCGCTCATCACAACACCAAACTTAAATTGTTGCTTGTCCCCAAGCAACTGAAAATCAAATAGGATAAAAAGAAGAGAATATACTATCAATTCCAAACTATCAATGAAACATAGCTCCAATAAGATGAGCGGGACTTATAGCTTTTTGTCTCTTGAATAGTTTTGGCATCTCACTTTATCCATTGAGGTTCAGAATGATTGGCATCTATAGGAACTCAGAGTTTAGATAGTGTTATTGAATCTCCTAGTTCAGTATGATGATTCTTGAACACAGCTATTTTATGAGTCTTGGCCGTGGCCCTAAGCACTTTGTTTTCCAGTATTACCACCGGATACATAAATGCCACAGACACGTAATTGGGTGAACCTTTTCAGATTGTGACTCAGCTTTGCTAAAGTCCTCAATTAGAGGTATCCAGGGTTCTTAAGCACACTCTTCTTTTGCTTTGGACTTTGACTTTAACCGCTCAGTCTCAAGTTTTCACTTGACACCTACACGCCACAAGCACATGGTTAGGGACAGCTTGGTTTAGCCGCTTAGGCCAGAATTTTATTCCTTTAGGCCCTCCTATCCACTGATGCTCAAAGCCTTGGGATCCTTTTTATTTACCCTTGCCTTTTGGTTTTAAGGGTTATTGGATTTTTGCTCTTGCCTCTTGGTTTTAAGAGCTTTTGGCTTTTTCTGCTTGCTTTTTCTTTTTTTTTTCGCCTATTTTTTTCTGCAAGCTTTGTTCTTTGCTGCTTTTTCTTGCTTCAAGAATCATTTTTATGATTTTTCAGATTATCAAATAACATGTCTCCTTGTCATCATTCTTTCAAGAGCCAACATATTTAACATTCTTAAACAACAACTTCAAAAGACATATGCACTGTTCAAGCATACATTCAGAAAATAAGAAGCATTGTCACCACATCAATATAATTAAGCTAAGTTCAAGGATAAATTCAAAACTCATGTACTTCTTGTTCTTTTGAATTAAAACATTTTTCATTTAAGAGAGGTGATGGATTCATAGGACATTCATAACTTTAAGATAAAGTTACTAACTACTAATGATCATGTAATGAAGACACAAACATAGATAAGCACTTAACATAGAGAAAACGAAAAACAGAGAAAGTAAGAACAAGGAATGAGTTCACCTTAGTGATGGTGGCGTTTCCTTCTTGAGGAACCAATGATGTCCTTGAGCTCTTCTATGTCTCTTCCTTGTCTTTGTTGCTCCTCCCTCATTGCTTTTTGATCTTCTCTAATTTCATGAAGGATGATGGAGTGCTCTTGATGTTCCACCCTTAATTGTCCCATGTTGGAGCTTAGTTCTCCTAGGGAGGTGTTGATTTGCTTCCAATAGTTTTGTGGAGGAAAATGCATTTGAGGCATCTCCGGGATCTCATGGTGATGAGCTTCATGCGCCTCTTGAGCTCCATGAATGGGCTCTCTTGCTTGCTCCATCTTTTTCTTAGTGATGGGCTTGTCCTCTTTAATGAGGATATCTCCCTCTATGTCAATCCCAGCCGAATTGCATAGGTGGCAGATGAGGTGAGGAAAGGCTAACCTTGCCATAGTGGAGGACTTGTCAGCCACTTTGTAGAGTTCTTGAGGTATAATCTCATGAACTTCCACCTCTTCTCCAATCATGATGCTATGGATCATGATGGCCTGATCTATAGTAACTTCAGACCGGTTGCTAGTGGGAATGATTAAGCATTGAATGAACTCCAACCATCCTCTAGCTACAGGCTTAAGGTCCAGTCTTCTTAGTTGAACCGGTTTGCCTTTTGAGTCAATCTTCCATTGAGCTCCTTCTACACATATGTCCATGAGGACTTGGTCCAACCTTTGATCAAAGTTGACTCTCCTTGTGTAGGGGCGTGCGTTCTCTTCCATGTTTGGCAAGTTGAACACCAACCTCACATTTTCCGGACTAAAATCTAAGTATTTCTCCCGAACCATGGTGAGATAATTCTTTGGGTTCGGGTTTTTACTTTGATCATGGTTCCTAGTGATCCATGCATTAGCATAGAACTCTTGAACCATTAGGATGTCGACTTGTTGGATGGGGTTTGTTAGAACTTCCCAACCTCTTCTTTGAATTTCATATCGGATCTTCGGATACTCATTTCTTTTGAGTTTGAAAGGGACCTCGGGGATCACCTTCTTCTTGGCCACAACATCATAGAAGTGGTCTTGATGGGCTTTGGAGATGAACCTTTCCATCTCCCATGACTCGGAGGTGGAAGCTTTTGTCTTCCCTTTCCCTTTTCTAGAGGATTCTCCGGTCTTATGTGCCATCAATGGTAATGGAAAAACAAAAAGCTTATGCTTTTACCACACCAAACTTAGAATTTTGCTCGCCCTCGAGCAAGAGAAGAAAGAAAAGATGAAGAAGAAGAAGAAGAAGAAGAAAAGATGGAGAAGAGGGGGGAGGTGTGTTTCGGCCAAGAAGAGAAGAGAGGGTTGTGTTTTGTGAAAATGAGGAAGAATGGAAGGCTTTATATAGGGAAGGGAGGGGGTGAGGTTTCGGCCATATAGGGTGGGTTTGGGTGGGAAATTGATTTTGAATTTTGAAGGTAGGTGGAGTTTATGAGGTAGGTTTATGGGGAAGAGTGGATGGATGTGAGTGGTGAAGAGGTGATGGGGAAGAGAGATTGAGGTGATTGGTGAAGGGTTTTGGGGAAGAGTGTTTATGGGATTGTGTGAAAGAGGGGTGAGAAGAAATGAGTGGAGGTAGGTGGGGATCCTGTGGGGTCCACAGATCCCGTGGGATCCACAGATCCTGAGGGGTCCACAGATCATGAGGTGTTCAAGGATTTACAACCTTGCACCAAATTAGGCATGTAAAATGCCCTTGCACACAACTCTGGGCGTTCAGCGCCAGGTTGGTGCTTGTTCTGGGCGTTGAACGCCCATTTGTAGCCTATTTCTGGCGTTGAACGCCAGAACCATGCTTGTTCTGGGCGTTCAGCGCCAGCTCTCCTCCAGGGTGCATTTCTGGCATTCAAACGCCCAGATGCTGCCCATTTCTGGCGTTCAACGCCAGAACCATGCTCTGTTCTGGCGTTGAATGCCCAAAACATGCTTCTTACTGGTGTTTAAACGCCAGTAAGGTCTTCCTCCAGGGTATGATTTTTCTTCTGCTGTTTTTGATTCCGTTTTCAATTTTTATATTTATTTTGTGACTCCACATGATCATGAACCTATAAAGACATATAACTAAGAAAAATATAGTTAGATAAATAAACATTGGGTTGCCTCCCAACAAGCGCTTCTTTAATGTCAATAGCTTGACAGTGGGCTCTCATGGAGCCTCACAGATGTGCAGAGCTTTGTTGAAACCTCCCAACACCAAACTTAGAGTTTGGATATGGGGGTTTGACACCAAACTTAGAGTTTGACTGTGGGGGCTTTGGTTGACTCTGCTTTGAGAGAAGCTTTTTTTGCTTCCTCTCCATGGATGCAGAGGGAGATCCTTGAGTTGTAAACACAAGGTTGTCCTTATTTAATTGAAGGATCAATTCTCCTCTGTCCACATCAATCACAGCTCTTGCTGTGGCTAGGAAAGGTCTTCCTAGGATGATGGATTCATCCTCTTCCTTTCCAGTATCCAAGACTATGAAATCAGTAGGGATGTAAAGGCCTTCAACCTTCACTAACACGTCCTCTACTTGTCCATAAGCCTGTTTTCTTGAATTGTCTGCCATCTCTAATGAGATTTTAGCAGCTTGCACCCCATAGATTCCCAGTTTCTCTATTACAGAGAGAGGCATGAGGTTTATCCCTGAACCAAGGTCACACAGAGCCTTGAAGATCATGGTGCCTATGGTACAGGGTATTATGAACTTTCCAAGATCCTGTCTCTTCTAAGGCAATGTCAGTTGATCCAGATCACTTAGTTCATTGGTGAACAAGGGAGGTTCATCTTCCCAAGTCTCAATACCAAATAATTTGGCATTCAGCTTCATGATCGCACCAAGAAACTTGGCAGCTTGCTCTTCGGTAACATCCTCATTCTCTTCAGAAGAGGAATACTCATCAGAGCTCATGAATGGCATAAGGAGGTTCAATGGAATCTCTATGGTCTCTAGATGAGTCTCAGATTCTTTTTGTTCCTCAGAGGGAAGCTCCTTATTGATCACTGGACGTCCCAGGAGGTCTTCCTCCTTGGGATTCATGTCCTCTCCTTCCCTTAGAGGTTCAGCCATGGTGCTTATGTCAATGGCCTTGCACTCTCCTTTTGGATTCTCTTCTGTGTTGCTTGGGAGAGTACTAGGAGGAATTTCAGTGATCCTTTTACTCAGCTGGCCCACTTGTGCTTCCAAATTTCTAATGGAAGACCTTGTTTCATTCATGAAACTTACAGTGGCCTTGGATTGATCAGAGACTAAGTTTGCTAAATTAAAAGTATTTTGTTCAGAGTTCTCTGTCTGTTGCTGAGTGGATGATGGAAAAGGCTTGCTATTGCTAAACCTGTTTCTTCCACCATTATTAAAGCCTTGTTGAGGCTTTTGATCCTTCCATGAGAGATTTGGGTAATTTCTCCATGATGGATTATAGGTGTTTCCATAAGGTTCACCCATGTAATTTACCTCTGCTATTGCAGAGTTTTCAGGATCATAAGCTTCTTCTTTAGAAGATGCCTCTTGAGTATTGTTGGATGCAGTTTGCATTCCATTCAGACTCTGAGAAATCATATTGACTTGCTGAGTCAATATTTTATTCTGAGCCAATATGGCATTCAGAGTATCAATTTCAAGAACTCCCTTCTTCATAGGCGTCCCATTACTCACAGGATTCCTCTCAGAAGTGTACATGAACTGGTTATTAGCAATCATGTCAATGAGTTCTTGAGCTTCTGTAGGCGTTTTCTTTAGGTGAATGGATCCACCTGCAGAAGTGTCCAATGACATCTTTGATAGCTCAGATAAACCATCATAGAATATATCCAGGATGGTCCATTCTGAAAGCATGTCAGAAGGACACTTTTTGGTCAGCTGCTTGTATCTTTCCCAAGCTTCATAGAGGGATTCACCTTCTTTCTGTCTGAAGGTTTGAACATCCACTCTAAGGTTGCTCAGCTTTTGAGGAGGAAAGAACTTGGCTAAGAAAGCCGTGACCAGCTTATCCCAAGAGTTCAGGCTATCTCTGGGTTGAGAGTCCAACCACACTTTAGCTCTGTCTCTTACAGCAAAAGGGAAAAGCATGAGCCTGTAGACTTCAGGATCTACTCCGTTGGTCTTAACAGTATCACATATCTGCAAGAATTCAGTTAAGAACTGAAAAGGATCTTCAGATAGAAGTCCATGAAACTTGCAGTTCTGCTGTATCAGAGAAACTAGCTGAGGTTTCAGCTCAAAATTATTTGCTCCAATGGCAGGATTGGAGATGCTTCTTCCATGTAAATTGGAAGTAGGTGCAGTAAAGTCACCAAGCATTCTCCTTACATTATTGTTGTTGGGTTCGGCTGCCATCTCCTTTACTTGTTCAAAATTTTCAATAAGGTTGTCTCTGGATTGTTGTAATTTAGCTTCTCTTAGTTTTCTCTTCAGAGTCCTTTCAGGTTCTGGATCAGCTTCAACAAGAATGCCTTTTTCTTTGTCCCTGCTCATAAGAAAGAGAAGAGAAAAAGAAAAGAAGAGGAATCCTCTATGTCACAGTAAAGAGGTTCCTTATTGTTAGTAGAAGAAGAAAAGAAGAAAAAATTCGAACACAGATAAAAAAGGGGGTTCGAATTTGGTGAGTGATGTGAGGAAGAGATGTTAGTAGATGAATAAATAAATAGAATAAGAGGAAGAGGATTTTCGAAAAAAATAATTTTTGAAAAAGAGTTTGTAATTTTCGAAAAATAATTTTTGAAAAAGGTTAGTAATTTTTTGGAAAGTTTAAAGTCAAAAGTTAAAATAATTAATTAATTAAAAAGAATTTTTGAAAAAGAGGGAGATATTTTTGAAAATTAGAGAGAGAAAGTTAGTTAGGTGGTTTTGAAAAAGATAAGAAACAAACAAAAAGTTAGTTAGTTAGTTGAAACAAATTTGAACATCAATTTTGAAAAGATAAGAAGATAAGAAGTTAGAAGAGATATTTTGAAATCAAATTTTGAAAAAGATAGGATGAGAAGATATTTTTGAAAACATATGATTGAAATTAGTTTTTTTTTTTAAAAAGATTTGATTTTTAAAATCACAATTAATGACTTGATTCACAAGAAATCACAAGATATGATTCTAAAACTTAAAGTTTGAATCTTTCTTAACAAGCAAGTAACAAACTTGAAATTTTTGAATCAAAACATTAATTGTTATTGTTATTTTCGAAAATTATGATGTAAAATTAAGAAAAAGATTTTGAAAAATATTTTTGAAATTTTCGAAAATAACTAAAAAGAATTTGAAAAAGATTTGATTTTTGAAAAAGATTTTGAAAAAGATAAGATTTTTAAATTGAAAATTTGATTTGACTCATGAAAACAACTAGATTTTAAAATTTTTGAAAAAGTCAAATCTAATTTTTGAAATTTTAAGAGAGAAAAAGGGAAAGATATTTTTTTATTTTTGAATTTTTATGATGAGAGAGAAAAACAAGAAAAATGATGCAATGCATGAAAGTTATGGATCAAAACAGTGAATGCATGCAAGAATGCTATGAATGTCAAGATGAACGCCAAGAACACTATGAAGATCATGATGAACATCAAGAACATATTTTTGAAAAATTTTTAATGCAAAGAAAACATGCAAGACACCAAACTTAGAATTCTTTAATGCTCAGACATAAAGAATTCAGGAATGCATATGAAAAACAAGAAAAGACACAACATGCAAATGCAAAGATCAAACAAGAAGACTTACTAAGAACAACTTGAAGATCATGAAGAACACTATGAATGCATGATTATTTTCGAAAAATGAAAGATGCACATGCAATTGACACCAAACTTATAACATGACTCAAGACTCAAACAAGAAACACAAAAAATATTTTTGATTTTTATGATTTTCTAATTTTTTTGTATTTTTTTTGAAAATTATTTGAAAAACAAAAATAAGGATTCCAAAATTTTTAATATGAATTCCAGGAATCTTATGCTCTTTAGTCTAAAGCTCCAATCAAAGGGTCAGGCATGGTTTAATAGCCAGCCAAGCTTTAGTATGTAAATCAGGAACAGCAGCAGGTGGATTAGCAACAACTAGCTTGCTCTTGATAACAAATTGGAAGCCTCAGTCCAAATGAATTTAGACACGCCTTTACAGCCAGCCAGACTTTACATGCTTCATGAAACACTAGAATTCATTCTTAAAAATTCTGAAGAAAAATATATTTTTGAAAACATTTTTTTTAAAATTTTTTCGAAAACAAAGGAGAAAATTTTGAAAGATTTTTGAAAAATTTTTGAAAAGAAAACAAAAAGAAAATTACCTAATCTGAGCAACGAGATGAACCGTCAATTGTCCAAACTCGAACAATCCCCGGCAACGGCGCCAAAAACTTGGTGCATGAAATTGTGATCTCTGGTAATAGCTCCAAAAACTTGATGCTCTAATCTCAATTCATAATTTGTCACAACTTCGATACAACTAACCAGCAAGTGCACTGGGTCGTCCAAGTAATACCTTACGTGAGTAAGGGTCGAATCCCACGGAGATTGTTGGTATGAAGCAAGCTATGGCCACCTTGTAAATCTCAGTCAGGCGGATATAAAATAGTAATGGGATTTTCGAAAATAATTAATAAAAGAAGGATAGAAATACTTATGTAAATCACTGGTGAGAATTTCAGATAAGCGTATGGAGATGCATTCGTTCCTCTGAACCTCCGCTTTCCTGCTGTCTTCATCCAATCAGTCTTACTCCTTTCTATGGCTGGCTTTATGCAAGGGCATCACCGTTGTCAGTGGCTACATCCCCTCCTTTTGTGAAAATGGTCCAAGATGCCCTGTCACGGCACGGCTAATCATCTGAGGTTCCCGATCATGCTGGAATAGGATTCACCCTCCTTTTGCGTCTGTCACTACGCCCAGCACTCACGAGTTTGAAGCTCGTCATAGTCATTCAATCATTGAATCCTACTCGGAATACCACAGACAAGGTTTAGACTTTCCGGATTCTCTTGAATGCCGCCATCATTCTAGCTTACACCACGAAGATTCCGATTAAGAGATCTAAGAGACACTCATTCAATCTAAGGTAGAACGGAAGTGGTTGTCAGGCACGCGTTCATAGGGAATGATGATGATTGTCACGTTCATCACATTCAGGTTGAAGTGCGAATGAATATCTTAGAAGTGAAATAATATGAATTGAATAGAAAACAGTAGTACTTTGCATTAATCTTTGAGGAACAGCAGAGCTCCACACCTTAATCTATGGAGTGCAGCAACTCTACCGTTAAAAATACATAAGTGAAAGGTCCAGGCATGGCCGAATGGCCAGCCCCCAAAACGAGATCACAGGATCAAAATACAATCCAGGATGTCTAATACAATAGTAAAAGGTCCTATTTATAATAAACTAGCTACTAGGGTTTACAGAAGTAAGTAATTGATGCATAAATCCACTTCCGGGGCCCACTTGGTGTGTTCTTGGGCTGAGCTTGAATGTTACACGTGCAGAGGCTCTTTCTGGAGTTGAACACCAGGTTGTAACGTATTTCTGGCGTTCAACTCTGGTTTGTGACTTGTTTCTGGCGTTTAACTCCAGACAGCAGCGTAGAACTGGCGTTCAACGCCCTTTTACATCGTCTAAACTTGGCCAAAGTATGGACTATTATACATTTCTGGAAAGCCCTGGATGTCTAATTTCGAACGCAATTGGAAGCGCACCATTTTGAGTTCTGTAGCTCCAGAAAATCCACTTTGAGTGCAGGGAGGTCAGAATCCAACAGCATTAGCAGTCCTTCTTCAACCTCTGAATCTGATTTTTGCTCAAGTCCCTCAATTTCAGCCAGAAAATACCTGAAATCATAGAAAAACACACAAACTCATAGTAAAGTCTAGAAATGTGAATTTAACATAAAAACTAGTGAAAACATCCCTAAAAGTAACTAGATCCTACTAAAAATATACTAAAAACAATGTCAAAAAGCGTATAATTTATCTGCTCATCAATAAGCAACCTAGAAGAGTGCTTGGCTCTTACACTGCTCCTAATGCAGACCTTTATGGCAAAAGTATTGTGGTGCCTCCAATAGCTGCAAATAATTTTGAACTGAAGCCACAGCTAATTACTCTTGTGCAACAAAATTGTCAGTATCATGGACTCCCTCAGGAAGACCCAAATCAGTTTATTTCTGATTTTTTGCAGATTTGTGATATTGTGAAAACTAATGGAGTGAATTCTGAGGTGTACAAACTCATGCTCTTCCCATTTGCTGTGAGGGATAGAGCAAAGTTGTGGTTAGATTCTCAACCCAAGGAGAGTCTGGATACTTGGGATAAGGTTATCACCGGATTTCTGACTAATTTTTTTCCACCTCAAAAGCTGACTAAGCTAAGGGTGGAGGTTCAAACTTTCAGACAGAAAGATGGTGAGACCCTTTATGAAGCTTGGGAGAGATTCAAGCTACTGACTAGGCAATGCCCTCCGGACATGTTCTCTATATGGACTCAGCTGGATATCTTTTATGAGGGCTTATGTGAAATGTCCAAGATGCGATTAGATAATTCTGCAGGTGGTTCTTTGCACATGAAGAAGACACTAGAGGAGACTACTGAGCTTATTGAGTTGGTTGCTAATAATCAATACTTATATTCCTCCAACAGGAATCCTGTGAACTCTGAGACCCCTCAGAAGAGAGGCGTTTTGGTAGTGGAAGCTGTTGATGCTCTTCTTGCTCAGAATAAGCTTTTGTCTCAGCAAATAAATCTGATTACTCAACGGTTGAGTGGAATGCAAGTTTCAGCTGTCAACACTCAAAATGCACATCAAGAGGTCCCTTATGACATGACAGGTTATTTTATGCAAAATAAAAATTATGATTATGCTCAATCTTCTTCTAAACAGGTCAATTACATGGGGAGTGCTCCTAGAAATTCCAATAATGATCCCTACTCTAAGACCTACAATCAAGGGTGGAGAAATCACCCAAAATTTGGGTGGAGAGAGTAACCTCAGAGGCCACAAAATTTTAATAATAATTCTCAGGGTGGTTTTCAACAGAATAATTTTAATAACCATCAGTTTCAGTCTTTTCAACCCCAGCAAAACAATGATTTGAAAGCAATATTGGAAAGTTTTAGATAGGAAACCAGAGCATCAATCAAGAACTTGGAGATTCAGATGGGTCAATTAGCCACAAAAGTTAATGAAATTGATCAGAGGACCACTAATAGCCTTCCTAGTAACACAATTTCAAATCCAAGAGAGGAATACAAGGCTATCGCCTTGATAAGTGGACAAGTGGCAAGTACGGAAGCACAAGTTAATGAGGAGCCTGTTGAAAAAGAAGCTCCAGAGGAGAAGAAGGAAGAAGTAGAGCACGTCCCTCCAAATCGTGTGGACAACCCATTCCCAGACTCTCTTTACACTTATCCTACATTGCCAAAGGCTCCTGAGTACAAGTCTAAAATGCCATATCCTCAGAGACTTCAAAAGGAGACCAAGGACAAGCAATTTTCAAAGTTCTTGGAAGTCTTCAGAAAATTGCAAATAAATATTCCTTTTGCTGAGGTTTTGGAGCAAATGCCTCTCTATGTCAAATTTATGAAGGAGTTGTTGTCAAAGAAGAAGCCTTTAAAGGGAGATGAGACAGTGGTCCTGATTAAGGAATGTAGTGCCATCATTCAGAATAACTTACCAAGGAAGATGTCGGATCCAGGGAGCTTTCAAATTCCATGCACCATTGGGAGCACAACCTTTGAGAAAGCATTATGTGATCTGGGAGCAAGCATAAATTTAATGCCCTTGTCTGTGATGAAAAAGTTGCAAATCCAAGAGGCACAACCCACAAGGATAGCATTACAGATGGCAGACAAATCTATAAAGCCTACATACGGACTAGTGGAGAATATCCTGGTCAAAGTGGGTAAGTTATTTCTCCCAGCAGATTTTGTGATTCTTGACACGGGGGAGGATGAAAATGTCTCTATAATTCTAGGAAGGCCATTCCTAGCCACTGGAAGAGCTCTAATTGATGTGGAAGAAGGTGAATTAGTGCTTAGAGTGCATAATGAGCAACTGGTCTTTCATGTCTTCAAAGATATACATTCAGCAAGTGAAGAAGAGAGGTGCATGCAGACTAAGCTTATTAATCCAAACCTTCAAGAACCCCCTGATGATGCACAGCAGAATTTGCGGCTCAAACCTCCTTTGGTAACAATCAATAAAATTTCTCCTGACATCAAACCTAAGTTTGGTGTCGGGAATGCATCATCCACCAAGGCGGAGGTTTCCAAAAAGAAGAAAGTACCCAGGGGATGGAGAAACAAAAAGATTCCCACTGAAGACTTCTCCCCAGGAATGAAGGTGGTATTCACTGCATGTCCAATCTTGCCTCATACAGTGAACAGGATCCTGTCTCTTGAGCATATAGAGTTGATCAATGGGAGCACAGGAAAGAAGTTCACAATGAGAGGTGAAGAGCTGAGCCCTTATGATCCTCCTCCTTAGAGGAGCTGACCGTCAAGCTAGTGACGGTAAAGAAGCACTTGTCGGGAGGCAACCCGATAATTTTGTATCCTTAGTTATTTTTTCGTTGCATTAGTTTTATTATCTATTTGATTTTTATTTAGTTTTTACTGTTTTTTCTTTGTTTTACGTGTGTTTTGATCATGCAGAAATTTTTAGATCAGGAACCGAACAATTAGAAAAATTTTTGCCCACTTTGGAAAAGGTTGATTCTGCCAAGTCCATGCCGAACTTGGGATTTTCCAAGTTCAACGTGGAGTGTGCATGCGAAAGTGATGATTGCCTCTGCCAAGTCCACGCTGAACTTGAAAAATCCCAAATTCAACGTGGAAAACGACGTAAATAGCATGCACTTGTTAGAAGACCCACGCTAAACTTGGGAAATCCTAAGTTCAGCGTGAAAAACGACGTAAAAGAGAGCAAATAAGCAAGACTCCACACTGAATTTAAAATATCTCAAATTTAGCATGAGATGTGCGAGACAAAAAGCAAATTGCCACTGCCAGGTCCACGCTAAACTTAGGATTCTCCAAATTCAGCGTGGGGGGTTAAAAAAAAATTCTTGGGTTCACGCCGAACTTAGTGTATTCAACGTGGAGAATGAATCCCTTCTTACCATTCCACACACATACGCTCCCCCTTCCCTTATATACATATATATATACGTTCCCCTCCCCCTATTATATAACATATATATACACACACGTTTTCATCCCCTCATATCTATATCTATCTATATATAATCCTAGCCCCCTTCCCAACCGTGACCTCCCCACCCTCCCTCCCCTCTTTTATATATATATTCCCACCAACGTAACACCTCCCCCCCTTTTTTATATATATACAAGTTTTAATTTTTATCTTTTTTGTCTTTTTTCTATTCGACTTCTTTTGCATTAATATTTATTTTTACTCCTTCATACATTTTCTTTGTCTTTTTTTTTTCAGTTTTTCTTTGCTTGAGAACAAACAAACTTTTAAGTTTGGTGTTGCATGTCGCTTCGCTTGTGAATTTTCTGTTCATTTTAATGGCACCAAAGGGAGGCGAATCATCTTCACAGAGGAGCACAACCTGAAGAATGAAACGGCCACTAGGATAACTAGGGTGGTTGAGCTCCTTTCATTCTATATTCCCTCCCGTTCTTATTATGTTATGTCCCTGTTTTCTGCTGTTTTGTCTTAGTTATTGCATGATTCTTTGTTATTTCAATTTCTAGGTTCTAGTTTAATTTGCTATTTTTATTCTGTTATTTGTTTGTAATTTCGAAAAGTGTCTCATGTATTGCTCACTGAGCTTGAATTCAAAAGAAAAAGAGAAAGATGTAGTGCATGAGAAATAGAGTTTATAACAAAGAATAGTCTTATTTACTTAAATGTGGTGGTGTTCTTTGTGATTTTGAATGCATGATATGAACAGTGCATATTTGAATTTGAATCAAGGGATGTTGATGTATAAGGAACAAGAATTCAGAGAACTATTATAAATTTTCTGAAATTAGTGAAAGCTTAATCCTTGAAGCAAAAGAAACAGCAAAAGAAAAATAAAAAGCAAGGTCCAAGGCTCTGAGCATCAATGACTAGGAAGGTCAAACATGATTAAAAGCTCAAAGAGTTGTTTCCCTAGTCATATGCTTGTGGTATTCTTGTGTCAAGCAACCCTTGAGACAAAATATTTAGCGTCGAGACCAAATGCATTTAGCAGAGTATGCCAAAGGCTTTGAGCACCACTGTCTAGGAGCAACTGAAAGAAAAATCAGAACTTAAAGAGAGTTCCCCAGTCAAGTGCTTGTGGTGTTTTTGTGTCAAGTGAAGCTTGAGACAAAATATTTAAAGTCACGGCTAGGCTCAAGGTGCAAAGCACCAATTCACTAAGGATTAAAGGATATCTTCTTTGTTCAAGGATTAAACTGAAGTATAAAGATCAGAGAATTCATAATATGATCCGGATTCTAATTCCGAATGACAATGACATTTCTCTGATTCAATTGATAGTGAGATGCCAAAACTATTCAGGATTGTAGTGTATAAATCCCACTTTGAGAAGAGACAGGAGCTTAATTGAATACTCGTCTCTCATGCAAATTCACATCCTGAGCCTATATTAGTTTGGTTGCTTGAGGACAAGCAACAATTCAAGTTTGGTGTTGTGATGCGTGAGCATCCTTTCTATCTTTTCCTAATGAATTTGCATTCAAATTGTTGAGTTTAATCAAGATTTAATTATCTTTAGCCACTATGAATGCTACTTTGAGTTGTTTGCAATTTTTATTTATTTCAGGTAATATTCGGATGGATTTGACAGAGTTTTGTAGTAGAAAAGGAAGAAAGCGAATGATGCTGTCAACCCCGACCTCCTTGCACTCAAACAGAAATAACTTGAGCTACAGAGATCCAATTGATGTGATTTCAGTGGCATTGAAAAGCTAACTTTCAGAGATTTCCAACGATATATAATAGTATACACTTTTCTTCCATTTCATACGTACAACCCCACGCTGAACTTGAGGAACTCCAAGTTCAGCGCCAGATCAAAAGCTCCAAAGGAAGAATCACACATCCCTCCATGCTGAACTTGAGAATTCCCAAGTTCAACGTGGACTCAAGGAACACACCAAAGAAGACATACAACCTCATCCACGCTAAACTTGAGAATTTCCAAGTTCAGCGTGGACCTTAATGAGCACATGGTCCCCACGCTCCACTTGAAGGCTTGCGAAGATCATTATTTATTCTGATTAAGCTTTAAAATTATTTTTTAAAATAGGAAAAGATATTATTTAGTTTAAAAAATTATAATTTACATTAATTAGGATTAGATATAAAAGGGAAAAGAATCAGCCCTTCGGACTCTTCTCTTCTCTTCTACCTTATTCCGCAATTTACAGTTTTTCAGAATCCTAGTTTTCTCTCTGAACCATGAGCAACTAAACCTCCACTGTTAAGGTTAGGAGCTTTGTCTATTGTATGGATTGATACTATTATTTTTCTATTTTAATTCATGTACTGATTTATATTTCAAGAATTGTTTTCGTTCTTTATCTTATGAATTTGGGTAGAACGGAAGTATGACCCTTGTTCTAATTGAGTTCTTGTATAACTTGGAAAAGCTCTTTACTTGAACAACAGTTTGAAAACAAATTCTCCTAAATTTCTAATTATCTGGACTTAACGGGATACGTGATATATAATCCTCTTATATTTGGGTAATTAGAATTTCTGTGGCATATAACTAGAATTGAACTTCACCCTCTAATTGGAATTAAGTGACCAAGGAATTGGTGATTAATGAGAGTTAGAGGAGGCTAAAAAGGTCTAAGGAATTAGGGTTTAGTCACATATAGTTTGCCATGAGTTAAATCTTGTATGATTAAAATAGTTGGTAAGAAAAGTCAATCCGGAAGATAGATATCTCTGAAACCTTAACTGTTTTCTCCATATATTTCACAACTTGTTTACTGCTTGCTTTCTGATTTTCTGAATTTACTGTTTTAATGCAATTGAGATCTAAACACTATTTTCTGTTCGTCTAACAAAGTAAATCACTTAACTATTGTTGCTTAATCCATCAATCCTCGTGAGATCGACCCTCACTCACATGAGGTATTACTTGGTACGACCCGGTGCACTTGACGGTTAGTTTGTGGGTTATAAATTTCGCACCAGCATCAATTTAATATTATTTAAAAAATTGGTAGAAAATTTACGTCTTCATCGAGCCAAACTATCTCAATTGAGTATGGTAAATAGAGAATTTTCATAGCTTGGTAGTGTCCATAACCTTATCACTCGTATACGTACACACAAATTTTCAACTGTAGGAATGATCTGAGCAATTTTGTGAACATAAATTGCCATTAAAAAAAGATAAAAAAAAAATTAAAAAGAGTAATTAATTATAGTAAATAAGGGAAGTGTGGTACTATGTATCTCAACTTCCTACTTTTATAGTTGACTTATAGCTAGAATTTTTTAGAACTTAATTAATTTTGATTTCAATTTAAAATATAAAATTATTATTGTTATTATGTGAAAATTACTAATTAAATAATTATTGATTATTATTGTTATTACGTGATTTAAATAGAAGAATTTCGTTTTTTTAAAAAATTTAATGCCTTCTCTTTGGAATATGCGGTAACAACTTAATTTAATTTTCACGATAAAAACGATTTAAGGAGGCCACTCAGATAAAGACGCCTAAAACGTTTTTTTTTAAAGATGTTTTTATGTTGTGTTTTAATTAGTTTTTGTATATTTATTCGGTGTTCCTCATCACATATTATTAAATTCCTCAAAAGATTTTCTTTTCAAAAACAATAAAAAATATTTAATTTAGACTAAAACAAAAAAGTAATAGATTAACTATTAGATTTTTTTTAAAAGATTATTTACATAAAAAAATATATCACATTCATCAAATATATATATATATATATATATAACAAGCTCTTAAAATTTTTATAAATAAAAAAATAATTAATTTTTATTCGTATAATATATAAAATAATTACTATATTATTATTATATTATAGATTAAAATTTACTAATTTAAATTTTATTTTTATTTTTAATATAAGCATTAGAAATAAATAATTTTTTTTATAACAAGATGTAATGTAACAAAATACATATAATATTAATTAGTTTTTAAAAAATTCTGAAAAGATGGTTTTTTTTAATAAAGTGTTATTAAAAAATTAACATTATAAAAACTAATTTCAACCAATATGATATAATAGGTTATTAAATATATTTAATACAAAACACATTGAATATAAATTTTTACTGAGTTTAAATTTTAAATAATTTTTAATTGAATTTCGAATATTTTTATTTTAAAGAGTTATAGTATTTTAACATCATTTTTTTTTTGTATATTTTTAATTGAGTCTTTGATTTTTTAAATTATAAACCTTATTTATAATTAAGAATAATGTTTTAACACCACCAATTAGTCACACATATAAAAATACAAGAACAATTCTATTGTCATAATTATAATCTAACTTTATAAGTAATACAATACAATGAAACTATATATAAGTAATATAACTAAATTTTATCTACATCTATAGTCACATTTCATAAATAATATAATTAAATTATATTTATGTTTATAATTAAAATATGAATAAAAATACAAAAAATCATTAGGATGGTTAATTTTTTTCGTTCATAATTTTTTTTATTATTTTTTAAAAAAGATAATTGAATAACACAAAAAAGTCTTATTAAGAGTAATTTATTTATATATGATTAAAAAATAATTGAATAATTATATACGGTAAAAAATTAATATTATTAAAAAATAAAAATAAAATTTATTTTAAAATTAAAAATAAATTTTATTTAAAAATAAAATTAAAAATCATGGTTTTTTTTCTTTTTTCCAAAATTTATCTACGAGTAATTCTATAAATATTTTATGATGAATAAAAATATTAAACTCGTACTAAAATTTATTCTAATAAAATTTATTTTTATTCTACTAAACGTTAAATAAACTATTGAAAAGAATTTTGTTTCCTCTATTAGAGAAGAATGATAAACGTCCATACTTCTATTATGTTATGGCAATAATTTGGCCTGTTATTTTTCAATGTACATAATAATAATAATAATAAACAAGTATATCACAGTAAAAAAAGAAGTACGTCACCAAATAATTTATCATCTGAATTATATATGAATCAAATTGATAATATGAGGGCTAACACTACAAAAATCGATAACAAGGTTAGGGACTTACAAAACCTTTCTTAAGATCATAAAAAAAAAGCGTTTATATTTGTGTGATATATAAAACAATTATCATATTATTATTATTATTACATTATATATATATATATGAGCAAAAAAAGTTCAACTGTTTTAAAGTAAAATTTTCTTTTAATATTTGATTAAATGTTCTTGTATTTAGTACTTTTTTTTTTGCACTTCCTCTTAGTTAAAAATATAATCATTATAATTTTTTAGTTATTATTGCTAGGGGTGTTTACAGATGGGATATGGCTAAAAGTAAATTTTTTTTTTAATATTTGATTAAATGTTCTTGTATTTAGTACTTTTTTTTTGCACTTCCTCTTAGTTAAAAATATAATCATTATAATTTTTTAGTTATTATTGCTAGGGGTGTTTACAGATGGGATATGGCTGAAATTTCGATCCAATCCGTACTAAACTCATTAGATCAAATTCGATATTCGCACTTTTAATGTTTGGATCAGATATTAAATATATCCATAAAATAAAAAATATTAAAAAATTTTATTTTTATAAAAAAGTCAATAATTTTTTTGTTTACTTTTTTAAACATATCTACTTCTATCTGATTAGAGTGTGGATCCGATTCGATCCAATCCGATCATCTTACAGATCAGATCATATCCTCAAATTACAGATCAGATACGGATAAATAATGTGGATTTATATGGATATGATCGAATCTATGAACACCCCTAACTACTACTATAGGTTTATTGTTGCAAAAGAATGCTTCTTTTATTATAAACCATTATTAGATCTTAATTACCATTAAAACAACTTAATTGTCAATAAAGAGATGATACTTATTGGTCTCTGAAATTATGTTCGTATTTCAATCCATAGTTGTAAAAACCGAACTGGATTGGCTGGTTCGACCGAAAAACTAGTGACCGGACTAGAACTGGACTAGGGTCCAGTTCGGTTTACTCCTTGGACCGTTTAAGGAATAAAATCGGTGTGAACTGGTAAGAACCGGTGTAAACCGGTCTAACCGAACTGGTCTGCTTAAAAAAATTTTTAAAATGTCTCCACAAGGTCTCGAACCAAGAACCTTGGAGCAAAAGCAACCCTTACTTGTCACTTAGCCATTACACTTTTAAGTACTATACTTGACAAATACTAATTATATAGTATACATAAATATCTAATTTAATTTAATTTTTATTTTTTCTATTTTAAAATTAATTATATTTTAATTATATACCATTATTAATATAAATATAAATTTCACTAAAAATTTATTAATTTACTTGATCTATTTTATTGCTAGTATTGTGATTAAGGTTATTTGTTTTGATATTAGTGTTAAAATCTACTGATATTATAGTTAGATGATAGGCTTTGTGAATTAATTATTTTTTTATTGTGTCAAAATAAGATACTATTGTAGTATTAAAATTTTATGGTTTTTTATATTAGTTATTTTTAGAAGTTGAGACTTGATTCTTCATAAAATGTTAGTGAAGATATGTATTTCAAATTTTAATTTTAAGTTTTTAACTATTTTATATTTTATATTTATGTGAGACCGGTTTTATCGGTTCAACCAGTGATTTATCGATTGAACCAATAAACCAGTGAACCAGTAGTTTGACCGGTTCGATCACTGGTTCGGTTCTAACAACTATGTTTCAATCTAATTTCAAAAATTTCGATTTACTCAATTTAGTCTCCCAACTTATTAGTTATGACTCACATTGGTTCCTAATCTTATTTTTGTCACTGTCTCACAAAATCGTTAACGACATATTGAGATGGACTAATGACTGCTACATTATACATTCTAGCGACTATTTGATGTGACAATTGAAATTTTTTTACCTTATTTTTTATTTTCAACTAAACACTTAAAACCCTAATATGAGTCACGGATACCTAAGTTAAAAAATCAAACTAAGTAAATTGAAACTTTAAAAATCAGATTAAAGTTCGAATATAACTTCAAAACAGAATTTTAACTTACGTAGTGATTAATTTAAATGAGAATCAAATAAATCAAAATTCAACATAATTTTTATCAATGTTTTCAAATTCGAAATTTCTATACCAAAATTAACTAGAATTTTTCTTTAAATTAAAAATTTAATGAAATAGTGACTTTAATTATCTTAACCAATGTCCTAATTAATTACTTTTATGTCTTAAAAAAACTGTATATGAGAAGAAAATAATTAATTTGTCTACTTTAATAAATAGTTATTTTACTAAAATGAGAAACTATTTTTTTAGAATTTTTTAAGAACTAATTAATATTATATATATTTTGTTACACTACATTTAGTTATAAAAATTTTATTTATTTCTAATGCTTATATTAAAAATAAAAAAAATTAAATTAGTGAATCTTAATCTATAATATAATAATTGTAAGACCCAGAATCTTTGAAAAGTCTTATTATGATCAAGTCTCAAATCCTACAGTTATTTATAGCCTTAATTTCAGAGATTATTTTATTAAAGATAATTATGGCAAGTTTTGATTTATTGGATTTGAGATAAGTTATGATTATTATCCAATTTTATAATTATTGGATTATTTTCTATATTCAAAGTATAAAGTTGATAGTTATGAAATAATAAGGATTTTATATGTTTTGGACTAAGTAACTAATATTTTGAATATTAGTACTGCTATTTTAGAAAATAGAGAAATTAATTATATTATTTCTAATCTTTAGATTTGGGCATTTTGTTGAAAATAATTTGTAAAAGTAGATGAACAAATAGTGTTTTTCCATATACAATAAGTGTTGGATTTACATTGGATTTCAATTACCATATTATTCCTAATTTTATGTGAAATTACCATAATGCCCTTAACCCTAATTTTCACATAAGGAAAACCCTAACCCGGTAACCCATTACCCGACCCGGTTCTCCCTCAACCCCACTCAGCTCCCAAACCCAGCCGCCACACTTGACCTATTTTCCTTCCTTCTTTCATTCACGACACACAGCTTCCTTCTGTTTCCATGAAGGAAAGAAAAGAGGAGCAGAAAGTGGGAGAAGAGGAACGGGAAGGAGAGGAGAGGAGGAGGACGGCGTCGGCGGGCGTCACTGCCGCCGCGCCGTCACGTCGCGTAGAGACGAAAGGAGCGAGATCTGAGGATGAGACAAGGATTTGCGCCGGTGGCACTGGGGTTTGCTGCCGCCGTTTGATGCCGCCGTGGGTCCCTTTCCGTCGAACTCGAAGGAGGAGGAAGGCTGAGACTGGGCGACGCTGGGAGAAAAGGAGACGCGAGCTGGAGGAGCTGCGTCCAGTCGCCGTCGATCGCCATTGAACCGCGCCGGACCCAGAACTGCGAACGTGAGGGGTGCGATGCAGGAGCCCGGCGCGAGGAAGAGGGAGCATGCGTGCACGCGCAGGAGAAGGGCGACGCTGCTGTCACCGCCGTTGCTGAGCTGCGCCGCCGTCAACCTTGCCGCAGTGTCAGTCGCCGTCCTCTATGGCAAAGTCAGAGAGAGAGAGTGTTCGGGAGCAGAGCAGACGAGAGAGATCTGAAGGTGTGCTGGGAGTTCAGCCACCGCGCCCGGCTACCGTTCGCGTTGTCGGCGCCGCCTCCGTCGGAACTGCCGCCGTCAGAAAAGGGTTCTGGCCGCCAGGAGTGGTTCTGTGACTTCCGAGACCACCGCCGGAGCTTCTGGCTACCGCTGCCGTCGCCGGAAAACTCTGCCGGTAAGGGTTTTTGATTCAGTCTTCACTCGTTTAAGATTCTGGAAGCTTTAACGTCTCTGTATGTGGGTTCCAGGCGCCATTGCCGGAGTCCGGTCACTACTTACTGCTTGAGGTGGCTGCCAGGCTGCTGCCGTTGAACCGGTTCAGAGACCGCCGCTGTTCTGGTTTAGCTGTTCCTTCTTCATTCGGTAAGCGTTTTCAATTTGAAAGCTCTCTAGTTACTATTCTGGCTTTATACACTAAGGTTTTGCGGCATCAATTGCTATAAGATTGAGTTTCTATTGTTATATGTCGTGATTAGTGTTGCTGTGGTTACCGCGGGAGTGGCTTGGAGCCGAGGTTGCGGTTGTTGGTGATTTCGGTTTAAGAGAGGAGGTTCCTGTGACGCGTTTGGATTATGGAATTGCGTTTTGAGGTAGGGGCGCTTTCCAAAAACTATATTTCTATATGTTGAAATTATTACATATGGATACTGATGTGAGAAAATGTGTATTTGGTGATTGTATCGGCCTTATGTATTATTTGATTGACTCGAATGTTTATGAATGTTGGTTTGGCTGAGTTGTTGTGCGACTTTGTGAAATGTAATATTTTGAAGCTGATTCTTTAAATATTTGAAATCTGAGTTTAATCCGTTGAGGATTGATTTGAATTGAATTGATTATTTTGATGATGTGAAAGATAGAATACCCTTGAAATTCAGCCTGGGTTGCTTTAATTGATTTGGTTTTGATAAATTATTTATTGCTGAACTGATTCTTTAAAGCTTTGGAAATGAGTTAAATCGGTTGATATTGAGTTGACTTTGAAATGGTTTTCTCGAGATATGCCACTGAGGCGACTGTTGGAATTTAGCTTGCTTTGAATTGGTTTCTGGTTTTGAGCTGTTGAAAAGGAATGAGAAACGGTTTAGTTGGGACCCGAACCGGGTGGCAAAAGTCCAAGTTTTAAGGGAGGTGCTGCCGAAATTTCTGCAAAATCCTAGTCGTGTTTGAAAAGTTATTTAAAAAGGGCTGGATTTGAGAAATTGTATTAATTGATTTATTAAGAGAATATTTATGTTTTCAAGCTTAATTTATTTAATGAACTTTATGCGTTGAGTTCGGCTTATTTAGAAACGAACTATTTGTACAGTTTGAATCACTGAAGGAAAGAATGATGCTCTAATATTGATTTCAATATAAAAAGGAGCTTTTAGTGATTTTAAAGGAATTTAGACTTTTGATTGAGTAATCAAGTTTGAGGCATTTTGGAAGAGTTAGAAAAATGGGTTCCAAAAAGAAACCTGAAAGTGGTTTGATTCAAATGAACCGGTTCCGTTTCAAATGAGTTGATTTTTGGACCGGGTTGGAACTTGTGATTTTGTATGATCGGTTTCATAATAAATTCAGTTTTATTTACTTGAACCGAGAATCTATGATTTTAAAAGTTTCAATGAATTTTAAGGAATTTATATAAGTTGACCTTCCCTAAAGACTTGGGACTCTGGCAAGAAACTTTTGTTATAAAATCCCATTGTTGGATGGGTGATTTTGAATGTTCCCAAAAAGAATCTTTAACTTTCCATGGTTTTGGAAGTTTTGGAAAGAGAATGCCGAGAGTGGCTTTGTTTTAAAAAGGGAACTCACTTTGAGTAAATTTGGCTTATGAGCCTGAGATGATTTGAGAAATGAGATCTTTAAAGCCAAGGCTAAAAAGAGTTGAAATTTGATTTCAAAGTGAAATGGCTTGAGAAAAGTGATTTATGGCTTAAATGCCGGTTTTATGAATTTGATGATGTTGAAAGGTGGAAGTGTTGTTTTGTTGTGAGCCGGAATGGCCGTGTATGCTATTGAACTATGGCTGATTGCCGAATGAGTTGTGAGCCGTATGGCTGATTATGAATTATGAACTTAAGCCGAAGGGCTGTATTTATTGATAAATTGGCTGGTTCTGGATTGAACCGTGAGCCGGATGGCTGAGATGGATGGTGATCCATGGTTGAGTATAAATGCATGTATGCAATCGAATGAATTGTGAATTTAAGCCGGATGGCTGAGATGAATGTTGTATGCGAGTATGCTTGTGTTTTCTCTCTGATTGTAAGGGTGACAGGGCACCGATACCCTCTAATGGCGACAGGGCGCAGATACCCTCTAATGGCGACAGGGCGCAGATACCCTCTAATGGCGACAGGGCGCAGATACCCTCTAATGATAATAAAGCGCAACAGAGAGACTGTGTCCGGGTTAGCTACCGGACACGTCGGGTTGGCTTGGTAACCGACAGATGATATCATCAGCCACTAGGGACAGGCATGCATCATATGCATCTATGTGACATTGTTTGGGTGTGTATATTATACTTGGTTTGCCTATGTGATAAATTGCTAATTGTTCTACTTGTAATAACTGTTTGTTTGTGCTTGCATCTTCCTATGTGTGTTTGCTACTGGGACTCTGTTGGATTGTGGTGATTTGTTGATGGTTGGATTGTCTGGGCCTAGTGCCGTGGTTGGAATGAGATGAACCGATTGTTGATTTCGGTTTTGTGTTTCTGGCTTGGAATAAAGTATGAAAAGCTATTTTGGTTCAGCATAGATAAACCGTTTTGAAAGGCTCTTGAGTTTTTGAGAATTGAACTGTTCCTTTTTCAGAAAAGATTTCCGATTCCTCTTTTATTGTAAACCGCTGTTTTTTAAAAGAGGCATAAGACGGTTATTAATCACTGGTGCGGTTATCTTCATGTATCCTATTACAGTAATTCCCAAAAATCCTCTACTGAGAACCCTTTCGAGGATGATGTTCTCACCCCCCTACATTTTTCCCCTTTCAGGATATGGGCGCAGAAGTTACGAAGAGTTCATTTAGTTGTTGTTGAGATGCTTTGTATTGTGTTGATTATGGTTTATTGTACCCTCGCCTTTATCTTGATATAATCTGTAAGAGGGATAGGGATTGTATTGGATTATGTTTGTAATATTATTTATATATATATACGGATGTACTCTTTATGAGTTTTGTAAGTTGTCTGGTATTTATGGATGTATGTTATCGGATGAAAGTGTTTTTGGGAGCGGTGTTGCGGTTTAAAGTTTTAGACAGGCTCATATTTTAGTATTAAATAGTATAAGTGTCGTCGTAATGTCCGAGCTATTAGAGTTGCGCAGCCGGAAGCGTGAACTTTGGTAGTTAGGGTGTTACATTATGGTATCAGAGCAGTTCTTCCTGTAGGGCCTGAGGAATGGACTGACTATGCTTCAATTGCATACTCTGAGTGTTTGTCATGTATTAGGTCTTGTCGAACGACGAGAATTAGAGCTTTATGAACATGACGATCTATTGATTTAACGCTGTTAGTCTTGCATTGCCTAATTCTTGGTATTAAGTTTGGCCGGCTTAATACTAGTGAATTATGTATATAAAAGCACTGATGGGTTATCATAGATGAAATACGAGTTTTGAGTAAAGCGAATCGCGGACTTTGGGAACGTTAAAGACTATTTCTCGAGGTTATTCAGTTGTGTGTCTTGAATTTTATTCGAGTCGATCTGTTCTTTTATACTCTAACCTGAAGTTCTTGTTTGCTAATCCTCTTGAAAAGTAGTTTGATTTTCTCGACTCTATTCCTCTATTCATATGCCTTCTTGAATGATCTTAAGTGCATATGCTTGTTTGAAATCCTTGTTGCATCTCTCTTCTTCTGCTTGAGTGCTTCTTGATTCAAGTATTCTTTGATATAGTCTTGAACTTGTCTTAATGTGCTGTGACTTTTAACTCTGGGTTCTGATTCCATTCTTTGAGAAATTGTTGATTCAGTTTTTCTCTTACTGGACAGTGATCATAGCCAATTTTGAGATTTTATAAATTGCTGTTGATTAGATATATACTTTTCTATATATGAGACTTTGAAATTATTTATGCAGTTTAACAACTATTTCTTTCTAATACCTTGCCTGTACTTTTACTGGTTTACGCAATTGCACTTACTTTAAAGGTAAATTGACTTTCTAGTAATTTTACTATAGTTCCAATGCACATCTTCAATTGATTATGTATTTGGAATATTTTTCACAATTTAAAAAAAAAAAAGAAAGGATTTACCACTTTTGTCTCGGTTGAGTTTCATTTGATAAGCTTTACTTAACTTATTTTGAATTGAGGTTGATTTAGCATACTACATGGTTTATGCCATTGTTGTTCTTTTGAAAGTGTTGGACTCATAGCTGTCTTCCTATGAACGAACTAAATTCTCTATTAAATCTTCCATCTCCATGAATGTCATGCTTGACCTTGTTTTTAACTGATCTTTTACATCTTGTGGATATTGCCATTGATCTTGGTTTTTCCTCTTGCGTGAATCTCACTCTTATGTGAGTCAGCTTGATTTGTTTCAATTTCATGCACCGTTTATCCTCTCATTGTCTTTACAAGAGTTTTTAGTCAAAGATTTATCCTTGAGAGATTACTAATGGTTGAGTTGTCTTTTTCTATGACTTTTGTATTCTTTTGGATCAATTTAAAACTTGTTTGATGTTTCATATCTAGTGGCTCTTGTTTGAACTACTTTAGATTAAGATCCTTTCTAGTATGGCTTGACTCCTTTTTAGTACATCTTAAACTTCTTGAATGTTCTTCTGAGATAGTGATTTCAAGAACACTTTTAGAGTCTTGTTTTGAACCTTTTTAAAGAAGTTTTGAATTCTCTTTGAAGAAATATTAAACGGAATTTACTTTCTGTTGCTTGATTGAGATTGAAAACCATTGTTCAATTTTGATGAAGTTAATTTAAAAATCGGCATGCGCTATTTTAAATGAGGCCTTGGAGAGCTTCCTTGTTTAGTGGAAATCGGTTCGTTTGTAACACATCACTTATTTCCTTTACCAAATTGTAAGCAAATTTTTACTTCTGAGTTTCTTTTATAAAAAGAGTTTAACTTCCTCTTTCGTACTTACTATAAATGTTATACACGCTTGTTTGAATATGGACTTTGGGAGTTTTTGAACAAGCATTTGATTTCTCTTCCGAGTTTATGATTGCTTTTGGTTAGGTTGTGCACCTAACTATCTTTCTAAAATGTTTGAGGAAATATTTTAGCTATTAGTCAAACTTGTGTGCATTTTGTTTTAGAACTCTACAAAGTCTACTTCAACGTGAATTTGCATTAAAGCAAAGACACGATTATGCTTTTGTTACTCTCTTGAAGGATATTGTTACTTAACCTTCTATTTCAGACTGCGAAGTGGTTTTTTCCGCAAGTTTTGGTTCCTTTATGAACAATGTATTCGGAAGTACCTTTAATCGTGCTCTTGAGTTCTGTGAGCTTTGTCTTGGGTCTGAAATGTTCTCTTCTGTAAACCTCATGCTTCATCGACTCAGCTTGAGTTTGTTTCAAACTGATGCGCTGGTTTTCTTCTTATTGATCCTATTGAACTTCTTTGATCTAAGGGTTATCTTTGAAGTTGTCAATTGAATTGTGTCTAGCAAACTTCATTGCTTGAACATCCTTGTTTATCTGGAATTGGGTATATTCTTTCAAATCTATGAGTATTGTCTTTGGCATTTGTCTCTCCTTTCTAAGATCTCGTATTCTTCTGAGTAGACTCGAGAATTGTTTGATATCACATGCGATCTATAGATATAGTAACGCGATGCGTTAGTTCTTTAAGACGTGATGTGTGCATACGAAAGTTGAAGCGGTAGGTGTGCAACGTTAAGAGTTGTGGGTATTTTGTTCCTTGCGAACGGGTTTGTGGTTGTCAGGCTTGTGATCAAATTTGGGGTTTGTAAAGTGCTTGATGGAGTTGGAAAGTTGAAACTTTGAGGTTGATATGAGATTAGTATGCGGAGGTTGAGCACGTCGTTTTAATTCCATCCTGTTTGATAGCCTTTGATGCCTTACCCTTCTATCACATGATTGACCCATGTTATCTTTTGCATTGAGCCTACCTGGTAACGTTTGCTTTGCAATCACTCCTACCTTTACATCCTTATGCTTATGACAATCAAAGTATTTGGAAATCGTATATATGATTGTATTTTGAGATATTTTTGCTTCTTCCTTAAATGTGTTCAAGGGTGAACTGTTATGGAATTTCTTTCATTTTGTATCAATTTTCGAGGGCGAAAATTTTTATAAGGTGGGTAGAATGTAAGACCCAGAATCTTTGAAAAGTCTTATTATGATCAAGTCTCAAATCCTACAGTTATTTATAGCCTTAATTTCAGAGATTATTTTATTAAAGATAATTATGGCAAGTTTTGATTTATTGGATTTGAGATAAGTTATGATTATTATCCAATTTTATAATTATTGGATTATTTTCTATATTCAAAGTATAAAGTTGATAGTTATGAAATAATAAGGATTTTATATGTTTTGGACTAAGTAACTAATATTTTGAATATTAGTACTGCTATTTTGGAAAATAGAGAAATTAATTATATTATTTCTAATCTTTAGATTTGGGCATTTTGTTGAAAATAATTTGTAAAAGTAGATGAACAAATAGTGTTTTTCCATATACAATAAGTGTTGGATTTACATTGGATTTCAATTACCATATTATTCCTAATTTTATGTGAAATTACCATAATGCCCTTAACCCTAATTTTCACATAAGGAAAACCCTAACCCGGTAACCCATTACCCGACCCGGTTCTCCCTCAACCCCACTCAGCTCCCAAACCCAGCCGCCACACTTGACCTATTTTCCTTCCTTCTTTCATTCACGACACACAGCTTCCTTCTGTTTCCATGAAGGAAAGAAAAGAGGAGCAGAAAGTGGGAGAAGAGGAACGAGAAGGAGAGGAGAGGAGGAGGACGGCGTCGGCGGGCGTCACTGCCGCCGCGCCGTCGCGTCGCGCAGAGACGAAAGGAGCGAGATCTGAGGATGAGACAAGGATTTGCGCCGGTGGCACTGGGGTTTGCTGCCGCCGTTTGATGCCGCCGTGGGTCCCTTTCCGTCGAACTCGAAGGAGGAGGAAGGCTGAGACTGGGCGACGCTGGGAGAAAAGGAGACGCGAGCTGGAGGAGCTGCGTCCAGTCGCCGTCAATCGCCATTGAACCGCGCCGGACCCAGAACTGCGAACGTGAGGGGTGCGATGCAGGAGCCCGGCGCGAGGAAGAGGGAGCATGCGTGCACGCGCAGGAGAAGGGCGACATTGTTCTGGTTTAGCTGTTCCTTCTTCATTCGGTAAGCGTTTTCAATTTGAAAGCTCTCTAGTTACTATTCTGGCTTCATACACTAAGGTTTTGCGGCATCAATTGCTATAAGATTGAGTTTCTATTGTTATATGTCGCGATTAGTGTTGCTGTGGTTACCGCGGGAGTGGCTTGGAGCCGAGGTTGCGGTTGTTGGTGATTTCGGTTTAAGAGAGGAGGTTCCTGTGACGCGTTTGGATTATGGAATTGCGTTTTGAGGTAGGGGCGCTTTCCAAAAACTATATTTCTATATGTTGGAATTATTACATATGGATAATTATGTGAGAAAATGTGTATTTGGTGATTGTATCGGCCTTATGTATTATTTGATTGACTCGAATGTTTATGAATGTTGGTTTGGCTGAGTTGTTGTGCGGCTTTGTGAAATGTAATGTTTTGAAGCTGATTCTTTAAATATTTGAAATCTGAGTTTAATCCGTTGAGGATTGATTTGAATTGAATTGATTATTTTGATGATGTGAAAGATAGAATACCCTTGAAATTCAGCCTGGGTTGCTTTAATTGATTTGGTTTTGATAAATTATTTATTGCTGAACTGATTCTTTAAAGCTTTGGAAATGAGTTAAATCGGTTGATATTGAGTTGACTTTGAAATGGTTTTCTCGAGATATGCCACTGAGGCGACTGTTGGAATTTAGCTTGCTTTGAATTGGTTTCTGGTTTTGAGCTGTTGAAAAGGAATGAAAAACGGTTTAGTTGGGACCCGAACCGGGTGGCAAAAGTCCAAGTTTTAGGGGAGGTGCTGCCGAAATTTCTGCAAAATCCTAGTCGTGTTTGAAAAGTTATTTATAAAGGGCTGGATTTGAGAAATTGTATTAATTGATTTATTAAGAGAATATTTATGTTTTCAAGCTTAATTTATTTAATGAACTTTATGCGTTGAGTTCGGCTTATTTAGAAACGAACTATTTGTACAGTTTGAATCACTGAAGGAAAGAATGATGCTCTAATATTGATTTCAATATAAAAAGGAGCTTTTAGTGATTTTAAAGGAATTTAGACTTTTGATTGAGTAATCAAGTTTGAGGCATTTTGGAAGAGTTAGAAAAATGGGTTCCAAAAAGAAACCTGAAAGTGGTTTGATTCAAATGAACCGGTTCCGTTTCAAATGAGTTGATTTTTGGACCGGGTTGGAACTTGTGATTTTGTATGATCGGTTTCATAATAAATTCAGTTTTATTTACTTGAACCGAGAATCTATGATTTTAAAAGTTTCAATGAATTTTAAGGAATTTATATAAGTTGACCTTCCCTAAAGACTTGGGACTCTGGCAAGAAACTTTTGTTATAAAATCCCATTGTTGGATGGGTGATTTTGAATGTTCCCAAAAAGAATCTTTAACTTTCCATGGTTTTGGAAGTTTTGGAAAGAGAATGCCGAGAGTGGCTTTGTTTTAAAAAGGGAACTCACTTTGAGTAAATTTGGCTTATGAGCCTGAGATGATTTGAGAAATGAGATCTTTAAAGCCAAGGCTAAAAAGAGTTGAAATTTGATTTCAAAGTGAAATGGCTTGAGAAAAGTGATTTATGGCTTAAATGCCGGTTTTATGAATTTGATGATGTTGAAAGGTGGAAGTGTTGTTTTGTTGTGAGCCGGAATGGCCGTGTATGCTATTGAACTATGGCTGATTGCCGAATGAGTTGTGAGCCGTATGGCTGATTATGAATTATGAACTTAAGCCGAAGGGCTGTATTTATTGATAAATTGGCTGGTTCTGGATTGAACCGTGAGCCGGATGGCTGAGATGGATGGTGATCCATGATTGAGTATAAATGCATGTATGCAATCGAATGAATTGTGAATTTAAGCCGGATGGCTGAGATGAATGTTGTATGCGAGTATGCTTGTGTTTTCTCTCTGGTTGTAATGGCGACAGGGCGCAGATACCCTCTAATGGCGACAGGGCGCAGATACCCTCTAATGATAATAAAGCGCAACAGAGAGACTGTGTCCGGGTTAGCTACCGGACACGTCGGGTTGGCTTGGTAACCGACAGATGATATCATCAGCCACTAGGGACAGGCATGCATCATATGCATCTATGTGACATTGTTTGGGTGTGTATATTATACTTGGTTTGCCTATGTGATAAATTGCTAATTGTTCTACTTGTAATAACTGTTTGTTTGTGCTTGCATCTTCCTATGTGTGTTTGCTACTGGGACTCTGTTGGATTGTGGTGATTTGTTGATGGTTGGATTGTCTGGGCCTAGTGCCGTGGTTGGAATGAGATGAACCGATTGTTGATTTCGGTTTTGTGTTTCTGGCTTGGAATAAAGTATGAAAAGCTATTTTGGTTCAGCATAGATAAACCGTTTTGAAAGGCTCTTGAGTTTTTGAGAATTGAACTGTTCCTTTTTCAGAAAAGATTTCCGATTCCTCTTTTATTGTAAACCGCTGTTTTTTAAAAGAGGCATAAGACGGTTATTAATCACTGATGCGGTTATCTTCATGTATCC
Source organism: Arachis ipaensis (assembly GCF_059453495.1). Taxonomy (NCBI): domain Eukaryota; kingdom Viridiplantae; phylum Streptophyta; class Magnoliopsida; order Fabales; family Fabaceae; genus Arachis; species Arachis ipaensis. Next base: position 32,853,112 of record NC_142442.1, read on the forward strand.
TATTACAGTAATTCCCAAAAATCCTCTACTGAGAACCCTTTCGAGGATGATGTTCTCACCCCCCTACATTTTTTCCCTTTCAGGATATGGGCGTAGAAGTTACGAAGAGTTCATTTAGTTGTTGTTGAGATGCTTTGTATTGTGTTGATTATGGTTTATTGTACCCTTGCCTTTATCTTGATATAATCTATAAGAGGGATAGGGATTGTATTGGATTATGTTTGTAATATTATTTATATATATATATATATATATATATATATATATATATATATATATATATATTTGTATATATATACGGATGTACTCTTTATGAGTTTTGTAAGTTGTCTGGTATTTATGGATGTATGTTATCGGATGAAAGTGTTTTTGGGAGCGGTGTTGCGGTTTAAAGTTTTAGACAGGCTCATATTTTAGTATTAAATAGTATAAGTGTCGTCGTAATGTCCGAGCTATCAGAGTTGCGCAGCCGGAAGCGTGAACTTTGGTAGTTAGGGTGTTACAATAATAATAATATAGTAATTATTTTATATATTGTACGAATATAAATTAATTATTTTTTTATTTATAAAAATTTTAAGAGGTTTGAGCTTGTTATATATATATATATATTTGATGAATGTAATATATTTTTTTATGTAAATAATCTTTTAAAAAAATATAATAGTTAATCTATTACCTTTTTTGTTTTAGTCCAAATTAAATGTTTTTTATTGTTTTTGGAAAGAAAATATTTTGAGAAATTTAATAATATGTGATGAGTAACACCGAATAAATTATACAGAAACTAATTAAAACACAACATGAAAATATCTTTAAAAAAAGACTTTTTTTTATCTGAGTGGCCTCCACGATTTAAATCAATTTAGTTTTAAGAGTCCTTTAAGTAAAAATATCTAATGACCCTAAGTATTTGGCTTATTTACCTTAATTACTTTACTTGCAGGATATTTTCCAAACCAGTTGGATTTGAAAATTAGATTTTAATTTTGAGCGTGACCAGCTAACTTATTTTTGTTAGGAATTTGCATTGAAAATGTTACCAGTTTAACATATGTAGGAGGGAACCAAAAAGAAAACATATACCGGAGAAAGTATGAGAAAGTGAAGAAACAAAATAAAAAAATAAAATGCATTATAAAAATAAAGGGAAACTTCATGAAGAAACTAAAGTAACCATGAATAAAGTGCAACTCCTATGGCATAGCCATACAGCACAATATCAATTGAATTGTACCAAAAACAAAATATCACAATATAATTACAGAATGAACTTGATTTTTACTCAGAAAAGTGGATCGGTTACTATGGCAATGGTAGGATCTCCAAGGCTTGAAGAAACATCAAATCTTGACATTGCATCATCACCAAACATTACAGCACCAGCTGCTAATGCCCCGGCACCTGCCCCAATTGCAAACCCTGGAGGTCCCCTCGGCCTATTAGGTGCAGCCGCATATGACGACGAAGATGGCATATTAATGTAACTAGGTCCGAATCCATCACTACTCGGGTAAAAACTCGGAGCATAGCCAACTTTTGAAGGCGGAGGAGGCATTGGCGGCGGAGGTCCTCTAGCTGGTTGATAATAGCTTGGTCCAGCAGATGCAGTGTAGCTTGGTCCAACCCCATATGGGTTGGAATAGTTTGAAGGAAATGGCACTTGTTGTGCATAAGGAGCATTAGTTTGTTCTTGTTTATATGATCCATTGAATGATTGAGGAATAGGTTGTTGTGGATAGCCTTGCCTAAATCCACCATGAGTGACCAAGTGTGGCTTATTACCATGATCTTGGAGAACTATTCCTTCATCATTACCTAGAATAAAAAACCCAGAAACCTCATTCAAACCACATTATTATGTTTCCAAATATGAGGTAAACTTGAATAAAAGTTGTCAATAAATCTACTCAAAAATAAATTAAATTCCATTGTAACAGATATTTCGGAATGAAGTAAGTATTATTTCGGAATTAAATTAAATGCATTTAGTTTTAAATGTATTAAAATATCAAAAGTAACAGATATTTCGGAATGAAGTAAGTATTATTTTTCAATTCAATTAAGCCCAAACAATCCAACTGTGGCAAAGATCGCAGAGTTTGCAAAACAGTGCAGATAGAGGTTGAATTCTGATGTTTCTTTATCTGCATTGTTAGACAAATCAATCCTGTCTATGGTTGTGTCTCTACTGAGTACTAAGCCTCCATTTGGTTAGTGCCACAAACACATAGACACAGAAGTCTTTGGTAACACTACGACAAAATGAGAGATACAATAGGACTCAAATACACTGTTTTTTTTTTATTGTGCATCTCAAAAAGAAAGACACTCATGTCTAAAAAGTTCAGCAAGTAAGTCATTTTCAAGTAAAACAACATAACACTCAGTTCACCCTTCAAATACTACTAAATAGTGAAGAATAAACACACACCTAAATGGGGAATTGGCTCTTTTTTCTCCTCAGAAACACGAACCGAGACATCAATGAAACCTCTGGGCTTGTTCGATTTCTTCCCTCTCAACTGGTAGCTACCCACTTCTTCTTCAGAATTTTTCTTCTTCTCATTGACATGCTTTGCGAGAAACTCCTTGAGCAAAACCGTTGTTGAGCCATGAAGCTTCTCGGTGAGGAAAATGGGGTCCCTGCTATAAACCTCAACACTAAGTGCAAGTTCTTGAAAACATGCTTCGGAATCTGTATCAACCTGAAAAGAAAACTTGGTTCTCCAAAGAGGATTAGAGTTTCCAGAAGAATCGATTTTTGTGCAGTACTTGTTGTTTGGATCAACCCAACCTACAGCGTACCATTGGCGCTTCCACAGTGAGGGTGTCGAACCTCGTACCCCACGAGCTGATATTAGGCATATCTCCACCCAGATTTTCGCCATTGATGGATTTTCAGCTCAAGAAAGTTTTAGTGTGAACTTGAAGGGGCTACTTTACTTTGGTTGCGCGCAAAAGAGGATCACGTGGCACCAATAATAATGAAATATGTGCTATTGTACACTGGATTCCGTATTAATTAATGAAAATGCATCTTTTTGTTGTAAAATAAATAAAAGGCGTACTAAATATAAAATAAAGATGTGTAAATAGAAGATTTTAGTATTAATAATAGCCAATATAATTAATTCAATAAAATTAATTTATATATATCTACTAATATATATAATAACGAGAAAAAAAAGAGAACAGTATATGAGAGAGAATAATTATTGTTATTGCTGTGTATGTGTATATATTTGTATCAGTTCATGCCTATTTATAGGCGTACAAGAGTAGTGTCAATTAATTTCATTCAATATTGAGAAAGTGAATTTTCATTTGTGGAAAGAGTGAACCGCCCATTAAATGAGCATCCACATCATCATACTTATCTTAACACTCTCCTTCGGATGACCATTTAGGAATATGCTTCATTAAAACCTTACTAAAGAAAACCTAATGGGAAAAACTTTAGTGAAGAAAAAAGAGTACAATATTCTTTGTGATGGGGTCTGCCTCATTAAAAACCTTGTCAAGAAAAACCCAATGGAAAAAAACCTGACCAAGGAAAAAAGAGTACAGTCTCCTCCTCTTATCGACATCATTTAATATCTCGAAATCGACGCATCCCAATCTGATGTATCAATTTTTCAAAGGAAGATTTTGGGAGTGACTTTGTGAATAAATCTGATAGATTGTCACTTGAGCGGATCTGTTAGATATCAATTGTCCCTTGATTTTGAAGATCATGAGTGAAGAAGAATTTGGGAGAAATATGCTTTGTTCTATCGCCTTTGATGTATCCGCCTTTAAGTTGAGCAATGCATGCTGTATTATCTTCAAACAGGACAATTTGAGCTATCTTATTATCAATCAGTCCATATGATGACAGAATATATTGGATCAAACTCCTGAGCCAAAAACACTCGCGACTTGCTTCATGAATCGCTAGTATTTCGGCATGATTAGAGAATGTTGCCAAAATCGTCTGTTTTGTGGACCTTCATGATATAGCTGTACCACCATATGTGAACAGATATCCTATTTGAGATCTCCCTTTATGTGGATCAGACAAGTATCCTGCATTTGCATAGCCAACTAGTAGTGACTTGGATCTATAGGGATAAAATAATCCCATATCAACCGTTCCATGAAGATATCGAAAGAATTGTTTGATTCCACTCCAATATCTTCTGGTTGGAGAGGGACTATACATTGCTAGTAAGTTCACAGCAAATGATATATCGGATCGTGTGTTATTAGCAAGATACATTAGCGCTCCAATGGCACTAAGATATGGTACTTCAGGACCAAGGATATCTTCATTTTCTTCTTTAGGATGGAATTGATCATTTTCCACATTCAAAGATCTTACGATTATTGGGGTATTCAAGGGATGTGACTTATCCATATAAAATATTTTTAAGATCTTTTCTGTGTATGTTGTTTGATGAATAAAGATCCCATTTTTCATATGATCGATCTGCAGGCCGAGACAAAATTTAATCTTTCTAAAATTTTTCATCTCAAACTCTTCTTTTAGAGTTTTAATAATTGTTGGAATCTCTTCAAGGGTTCCAATGATATTTAAATCATCAACGTACACAGCAATTATAATGAATCCAGATGTAGATTTCTTTATGAAAACACATGGACAGATATCATCATTCTTGAATCCATTTTTGGCCAGATACTCAGTAAGACGATTATACCACATTCGTCCATATTGCTTTAGACCATATAAAGATCTTTGCAATTTGACTGAGTATAACCCCTTGTGAATATTCATTGGATGGTTTAGATATCTTTAGTCCTTCAGGGACTTTCATATAGATATCTTGATCTAATGAGCCATATAAGTAGGCTGTTACCACATCCATTAAATTCATATGCAATTTATGATATGTAGATAAACTGATCAAATAACGCAATGTTATCGCATCAACTACAGGGGAGTACGTTTCTTCATAATCTATACCGAGCCTTTGTGAAAAACCTTGTGCCACAAGTCGGGCTTTGTAGCGCACAACTTCATTTTTCTCATTTCGTTTTCTCACAAATACCCATCGGTATCCAACAGGTTTTACATCTTCTGCTGTACGGACTACATGTCCAAAGACTTCACGTTTTGCAAGTGAGTCTAACTCAGCCTTCATGGCTTCTTCCCATTTTGGCCAATCATTTCTTTGTCGACATTCTTCGACTGATCTTGGCTCAAGATCCTTACTTTCATGCATGATATTTAATGCCACATTATATGCAAATATTTCATTGGCAATTGTCTTATTTCGATTCCATTTCTCTCCTATAAAGACATAATTTATCGAGATCTCGTCATTTTTAAGATTTTTAGGTACCTGAACGTCTTCTGGCGTTAAAACTATATCAGAATTTTGGACAACTGCAGGTGTCTATACTATGTCTTTTTCAACAGGAATAGTATTTACCTCTTTTCTCTTTGGAGGATTTTTGTCTTTGGAACTGACAGGCCTGCCACGCTTCTGGCGTGAATTTGCTTCAGTGGCTATTTGTCCGACTGAGACCTCAATTCGAATTGGAGCATTTTCTACTGGTATATAAGATTTTGTTATCCTCTTTGTATTGAAAAATGCATCAGGCAATTCATTTGCTATTCTTTGCAAATGTATAATCTTTTGAACTTCTAGTTCACATTGCCCTTATCGAGGATCTAAATGCATCAAGGATAATGCATTCCAATTAAGTTCTTTTTCAGGAAGCTTATTCTCTCTCCCTAATGTTGGAAATTTTGATTCATCAAAATGACAATCCGCAAACCAGGATTTAAATACATCTCCAGTTTGTATCTCAAGATACCTCACTATAGAGGAAGAATCATATCCAACATATATCCCCAATTTTCTTTGGGGTCCCATTTTGGTGCGATTAGATGGTGCAATGGGAACATATATCGCACACCCAAATATTCTTAAATGGGAGACATTAGGCTGCTGGTCAAAAGCTAATTGCATAGGAGAGAATTGATGGTAACTCGTTGGCCTCAAACGAATAAGTGTTGCGGCATGTAAAATAGCATGCCCCCAAACCGAGGTTGGAAGATTTGTTCTCATAAGTAAGGGTCTAGCAATTAATTGGAGGCGTTTAATAAGTGATTCTTCTAACCCATTTTGTGTGTGAACATGAGCTACTGGATGTTCAACACTTATACCATTAGCCATACAATAAGCATCAAAGGCTTGGGAAGTAAATTCACCAGTATTATCAAGACGAATTACTTTGATTGGATTTTCTGAAAATTGTGCTTTTAATCGAATAATTTGAGCCAGTAATCTCGTAAACGCCAGGTTGCGAGAAGATAATAAGCACACATGTGACCATCTCGAAGATGCGTCTATTAGGACCATAAAATATCTAAAAGATCCACATGGTGGATGAATAGGTCCACATATATCACCTTGAATCTTTTTTAGAAATTCAGGGGACTTAAATCCAATCTTTACTGGTGATGGCCTTAAAATTAACTTCCCTTGAGAACATGCAGCACAACAAAATTCACTAGATTTAAGAATCTTCTGGTTCTTTAGTGAATGTCTATAGGAGTTTTCAATAATTCTCCGCATCATAGTTATTCCCGGATGACCCAATCGGTCGTGCCAAGTTATGAATTCATTTGGACTAGTAAACGTCTGGTTTACTGTAGCATGTGATTCAATTGCACTAATCTTGGTATAATATAATCCAGATGAAAGTGAGGGTAACTTTTCTAATATAACTTTCTTATTTGAATCATGAGTTGTGATACACAAATACTCATGATTTTCCTCATTCATTGTCTCAATATGATATCTATTTCGGCGAATATCTTTGAAACTCAATAAGTTCCTCAGAGACTTAGTAGACAATAGTGCATTATTTATTATGAATTTTGTTCCTTCGGGAAACAAAATTATAGCTCTTTCGGAGCCTTCAATCACATTGCCTGAGCCAATAATAGTATTAACATATTCTTCTTTTGGCACCAGATGGGTAAAATATATATATCACTTTTGAGAATAGTGTGCGAACTTGCACTATCCGCAAGGCATACATCTTCATTATATGTCATTGCCATTCTCTTCAAAGACAAATAATAATAAAATGAGTAGTATGCGCAGTTAAATTGAAAACTTGATCGGAATTATTTTTCTAAGAAACACTGTACATAAAAATAATGTCATATACTAAAATTTTATTTTAATACTTGACACATTTAATGATTTCAAAACTCATAAACATTAATATTTCATTATTTATATACATCATATTTGAAACTTAAATACATATAAAATAAAACTTAACAATAAGTTCTTTACATTATTTTCAACTTTAATGGTATCTCCAAGATCCATTGAATCAGGATGGATTTCAGCATCTAATATCCATGATAAATAATTGTTTCCAGATATATCAAGAGTATTGAATTCAAGATGAGAGAACTTCAACATAATGAAAATTTGTTACCTGAGTCTTTCTAAAAATTTGATCAGAGTCTCGTGCTGATAACATGTTGAAAAATAAATAAAAGGTGTACTAAATATAAAATAAAGATGTGTAAATAGAAGACTCTAATATTAATATTAGCCAATATAATCAATTTAATAAAGCTAATTTATATATATCTACTAATATATATAACAACTTATTGTAAGAGAGAAACAAGAGAACAGTATATGAGAGAGAGAGTAATTATTTTTATTTCTGTGTATATATTTGCATCAGTTCATGCCTATTTATAGGCGTACAAGAGTAGTGTCAATTAATTTCATTAGTATTGAGAAAGTGAATTCTCATCTGTGAAAAGAGTGAACCGCCCATTAAATGGGCATCCACATCATCATGCTTATATTAACACTTTCTAATTTTTTTTTGGGTGAACTACCAATTTGTTATCCAACAAATTCAATTGCTGATTAAAAAGTATTTGAAAGATATTATTTGACAGAATAATTCTTTAATGATTTAACAATATAACAAAAAATTAATAAATATTATATTTTTTATAGGTAATAAAAAAATTTTATATTTAATAAATGACTTATTTATTAGATTTAAATTTTTGTGATAATATTTGAGTAAATATTTAAAAGGTATAAAAAAATTAGAATAAAATTTAATCTCTAGATTTTTTTATTTTTTTTAAAATATGGTCATTTACAATAAAAAGAATTAAGAAAAAATTAATTGCTTCAATGTTTTGCCTTGGAAGCTCCTATAAACTTCCTTGTCCTCCTCACTAAACTCTTTAAAATTAACTTGGTCTGGAAAGAGCAACCGTACAAAAGCAGTAAAACAACATCACCAATTATACTCCAATTCACTTCAAATATACCGAAATACCAGTCATATACACTTCTATTTTTTTTTATTACATGAATAATATGAGCTCAAAAAAATGAATTACAAAGAATGCAAGTATAACAGTTAATGTAATCGGTTATCAAATGCATTGAAGACAAGGGCAGCTCCTATATTTTTCTAGTTGATGCTCAATACACTGTACCAGTTGTCCAATGTGTTTCTTATCAAATCAAAAGAATATGCCAACTCCTTCAAGAGCTTATGCGGCACATTCATTGGAGGAATGTACATTAAACCATCAAATCCCAATTCCTAGACGATGGCTTTCTTTTCATTGCTCATGTTTTGGAACTTATCATGCAGGAGTCATTTCGAACATCTCAAATAATGAGTTTTCTGTAAACAAATGAGAATCATTTAAATAAACTATATTTATATAAGAAAAAATTGAGTTGGTATAAGATATATGTGCTTACATTATATTTTGGTGCAGCAGGGTTCTTACTTGCCATTTTTACTTAAGGAATAAAAAATAAGATTAATAGATAACAACATCACCAATTACACTTGAATTCACTTAAAATACACCGAAATACCATCCATATACACCTCTATTATTTTTTAGATTACATGATATAATATAATCTCAAAATGACATTCAGATCAACTAAACATGCATAAAATGACACCAGAAGCACAAGGATAATATTCTGTTTCTAGTTACACCAGGGATAGGACAACAGTACCAGTTACACTCGAATTCACTTAAAATCTACCAAAATACCAGCCATATACACATCTATTATTTTTTAGATTACATTACATAATATGAATTCAAAATGATATTTAAGTCAACCAAACATGCATAAAATGACACTAGAAGCACAAGGACAATATTTGATTTCTTGTTACACTAGGGATAGGACAACATCACCAGTGACACTCAAATTCGCTTGATATATACCGAAATACCAGCCATATACATCTCTATTATTTTATTGATTACATGACATAACATGAGTTCAAAATGATATTTAAGTCAACCAAACATGCATAAAATGACACTGGAAGCATAAGAACAATATTCAAGAATAACACCACCAGTTACACGCAAATTTATTTGAAATACAGCGAAAATTTCTATTTATACAAACTCAGTTTGAAACATGCAAACATGCACAAAAACACATGAAAATATACATTAAACTATACGCGAAACAGTACATAAAGCAGTTATCATCGATTGAATAGTATAACGAGAACCGTATTATGTATTTTAAACCAAGAACATATAATGAATCTACTTAATAAATAGAAATATGACTATCTAGTGTTTTGCAATCGAAATAAGAAAGAAAAAAGTGAAAAAAACTTTATGATTAGTAAAACAGTACCTTGAATAATCTTTCGTCTTTTATTTTTGTGTTTTTTTTTTTTTGGAGATTTTGAACTTCTCTTGTAGATTTTCTTGAGTTTTCGCGACGATTTTGACAGTTTCTTGAGAGATTTCGAGCGTCGTTTGAATCTTCATGGTTGTGGTTTTAATCGAAGAAGAAGAAGAAGTGTCTTTCATAATCTGAGCACGCTATTGAAACGGTTGAGTGAGCGCGTCTTTACATGCACGTTAATGTGAGGGTTATTTTTGTTGGGTTTGGGTCAACTTATATGAACCTGTAAGCCAAAAAGGCTTGTATGTTAGCAGGTCTGTATATATAATAAGGATATTTTAGTCATTTTGTATAATATAGATATTATATTCATTTTATATAAAAAACTAATCTAGACCAGTTTAAAATTTGATTCATTTGATTTTTAATCTAAATCGATTTATTCGATCTAATTTTGACAAATTAATATGATTTAACCGATTATATATGTTGTAGTTTAATTAGTTTAAATAAAAAATTTTTAAAAAATATTTTAAATATCTTTATGTGAATGGTCCCCTTGAAATAAAAATTATTTTGTAATTTGACTTTATAAGGATTTACACTACAAAAAAAATTTGGTAAAAATAGCAGTTTTTTTGTATTTATAGCGGTTTGAACCGCCATTATTACCAGAAACAGTAGTTTCAGAAGATGACATAATTCTAGGCACCATTCTAGTTATTATGGCAGTTTTCAAAAAATCACCATAATTCCCTAGGTTAAAATGGCAGTTATTAGATAGGTTAAAACGACAGTTCAAATCGCCATTATTTCCAAATAAAACGGCATTTTCTGGTTGGTTAAAACGGCGATTCAAATCGCATTGTATTTCCAGGATGAAAATGGCGTTTTTGGTTGGTTAATATGGCAGTTTGAATTGCCATTTTTACCATGACATAGTGGCATTTTGGTTGGTTAAAATACTATTTGAAACCGCCGTTTTTACTCTAACAGTGGCATTTTTATTAGTTAAATAACGTTTAAAACTGCCATTTTTACCATGTTAAAATGGCATTTTATGTTGTTTAAAATGGCAGTTACAAACTGTCCTTTTTACTGGGTAAAAGTGACATTGTTTTATCTTTTGAAAAGGCAGTTTTTACCGTATTAAATAAATAATTTTTTTTATTAAAATTTCATATTAACAAAAAATCATAATCCATAAATAAAATATTATATAACTCATAAACAAAGTATTAAACATAATATATGATTTTTTAGTATTAGAAATCAAAAGTAATAACTCTTATATAAAGTATCAAACATAACATGATATTTTAACTATAATAAGAAAAACATAATAAAACTATATGGTAGCCAAATACAAGGAAAAGAACTATAATTTCCTACTATATCACATGGCAAGTAAATCTTAATAGCTAATAATTTCTCTCTCGATACAATTTCTAAGACAAATTGGTAAACTTAAAGGGGTAGCGGCTGCTAGTTCTGTGTTGGTGAAGGAAAACCTGGTCACCATTATTGATTACTTGAACATGTGAGACATTTAGATTGGAAGAATTAGTGATCGACAATGGCATAAGTAGTGTAGTAGGATTGATGAAAGGTGGTGATGGTGGCATAAGCATAGGCCTCATTTGGTTGAACATCATCAATGGCATGCAAAGTCCTCTCCCCATTGACATTATCTACAAACACATATATATGCAACAATTGTCTATACATATAAGATATCTCAACACTAATTATGAACTTGAATTAGCTAGATAGAGGATTAATTAATAGTAAAATTGACCTGCAATTGAAACTTCAAGGTCTTAAGATTGTCAATTGCATCATCAAGAGTTGAAGCTTTATCAATCTAGCACATACATTATCGACACTCACAATGAGAAAAATAAAGTTGGGAATATAATGACCACTAATGACTAGAGACACACCTTATTGCAATCGAGTATGAGTTCTTTCAATGTATGAATCCTCTTGCTGACCCTTTCAGATAAATTGTGAACCTCTTAGTCCATGCTACTCTTAGCTCTTTTATCCCTTCTTTCACATACATGTTATAAATTTGTTAAAAACAGTTTACTCCATATACCTAAACTGATAGCTTTCGATATTTGTAAAAATACAGCATACTTCTAAATTAGCTTCAAATCATAGAACCAGAAATATGAAATAACATACTCAATAGCCTCGTGGCCGCAAATTTGGGAAAACAGTAGAGTTTGTCCCTAAAAGGCCAAAACATATAAAAATTGACAAAATTCAGAACTTAATTATTAATACCACATTGTTCAAGAATAATTTCTCTCTCTCAACTATTGATAAACACAATTGTATAGCTTCACACCATCACCGGACTATTTACAAATCCTAACAAACCATATCAACTTGTAAAAAGAATATACTCTGAAATATATGCACCAACATATAATTATAAAATCAAAAGAAAAAACAACTATATTTAGTGCATCTATTCTTAAAACTAGCAACTTTTCAAATTAAGTAATTCTCAGTAAATGTACCAGTAAAGGACTTCTCATATTTCAACATAATTGAGAGGAAAAAATACCATAAAGTTAATTATTGGGACATTTACCCTGAAACGAGATGAAAGTTTTATGCCAATAAAAATGGGCCTGGTTTATTATTGATAACCCAAATATGGATATCAAAATTACATATGTACCAATCTCTTATTCAAAACAAAAATCCTGAGATGACAATACTGAAAGACAGTAATTATATTCACATCATTCAAAACTTAAAATTTTGGATGGAATAAAATTTGGAAAGTAAAAACAAAATTGAAATAATATAGAAACCTTTCTTTGAAGCTTCATATGTTCTGCTTGAAGCTTTTCTAGCCTTTCTGCCTTTCTTTTGTCAGCTTCTCTTGTGAAAAACTGTCATGTCACAAAGTTAGCTCAAGTTTAAATATACATGAGAGATTCAATACCGAAAAAAAGATAGTTAACAGATACCAGACTGTCAAAGTAATAGATTCAAAATGCAACATAATATCGAATTATATGCGTAAGAATTCTATATATATATATATATACAAGCACAAATAATTATCATCAGAAGTAGACTAAAGATACATCTTACTAACCAGTGGAACAATGAATTTGGCCACTAATTTTTTCAATCTATGGTGGCTTGAAGAAGCAATGAGAGTTCTCACCAAATTGATTCTTTCTTCCTACATTCATTCAAGGGAATGAGGAATAGAACATAATTTTAGACTACGAGTATCAACAATTCAAAAAGCCATACAGACAATCACACAACATTATACAAATAAAGAGTGAAGCAGAAAATGCATCAATAACACATTTTAAGCTGAGTTCCTCATTCTATCCTAAATTTATTTCATCTTTACAACAAGGTCATCGTTATTCATAGTCCTAGATGTAATGAAATCATAATTACTATCTGCTAGAGATACACCATCTAATTACAACAACTAAGAAACCTCAAAGGCTTTTGTCGGAGCTGTTAAAGGAGTGAATTTCCAATGATGCAACAAGGTTCATGAACAAGAATGAAGGACAAGAATCTTGCATTTTTTATGGACAAGAAACAAGAAGTTTGTGATGATTATGAAGGAGTTATGGTGGGGTGGAAGCTATGCTGTGAATATGTTGCTTCAGCTGATAACAAAGAACACCCTGATGATATCAATGCTTCTTTGAAATCAGAGGTAAGATCCTATGAACTCACCTTTCATATGAAACACAGAGACAAGATCTTCAATTCATATTTGCCCTTTGTGTTGGAAAGATCAAAGGCTATTAGAGAAGGAAACATGGCTTTGAAGCTTCACACAATTGACTACGATCATTATTGAGTTGGAGAAGTTAAGTTTTGTCATCCCATGAGTTTCAAGACATTCGCAATTGATGATGAACTCAAGAAGGAGATAGTTGATTATTTGGAAAAGTTTGTGAATGGGAAAGAGTTTTATAAAATGATTAGGAAAGCTTGGAAAAGAAGCTACCTACTTTATGGTCCTCCGGGGACTGGCAAATCGAGTCTCATCGCCGCCATGGCAAATTATCTTAGTTAAGACATCCATGACATCTATGGCAATTCTTGTCCTCTATTGAGTTTTACAAAACCACAACAGAAGTAGTAGTAGCCAACTGATCTGAAATTGTGGCAGAATTAAATTTAACTTAATGCTTACAAAATTTAGTTATGTTTTTGGAGAAAACAAAGTCAACAACAAGAGAATCAAATAAAAATAAAAGGAAAAATGCATCCCAGAAGAATATAAATGACCTTAATGATTACAATTCACATGAATTGCAGCTGTAAGGAAAAAAAATCGTCAGTAATAACCAAAATGACCAAAAGGAATGGCAATCCAAAACAAAACAAGAATTGGTGGTTCTAATGAACTTAGAAGCAAAACAAACATTCAAACCTCGAGAAAGTAAACTTATTATAACAACACGTAAGCATTTCCACAATGATAATAAGATGCATGGAGAAAATAAGTAATGAGGTAATAAGGTGCACGGAGAAAAGAATGCAGAGAAGTGAAAGAAATTGATATCCATGCCGAGTGCATAGAGAGCGACGTCATTGTTCTGCTTTATATACCTCTGCATCAACAAGAAAATTAAAAATTGAAAGCCAAAATACACACACTTACATCATTCAAACATCAACACAACATTCATGGAATAGATTAGCAGTGCTTCATGTCTCTTTATTATTGCATTTAACCATCATTCAAACACTTACATCGGAAAATACACACACATGCCATGTTTTGTACTAATTTCAGACAAATGATGCAGATTAATCAGTTCAATAGAATAGATTAGGTCTCAAACAAAATAAAATCAGAAGCAAAAAAAAAAAAAACACACAATAGAAAATACAACAGTAACAAGCTAACAACAACAACATCATAAAAGGTCAACGAAAGTTAAAATACACAATAATAAAAATAGAACCAGCATTCTTTGTTTCTTCCTACTAAAGCATGAAGTAGAACTAAAAGAACGAAGAGTTATTGTAACACCTCGCTATCCTAAGCCTTACCTCTAGCCATAAAGTGAAGGATAACAAGGTGTCATGACTGTTCTAAAGGTCATACATTAATAAATATAGGAAGAAATAATAATACTAGGAGCCCAATGAAGGAATAAAGTTCAAAATCGCATAAAGCGGATTTACAAACCGTGAAGCATTCACAGATGATGACTGAAAGCGTAAGGCACAAGATACAACATGAAACTCAATAATAATAGTCAAATATATATATATATATATATATATATATATATATATATATAAGTATGATAACCATAGAGTACTAGCCGCAGCCCGTGGAGTTTAGGCTGACTAGACATAACATATTTGTTGAGTTAAAATAGCTTATACAACTTGTCTCTCAAAGTACGCTTCTAGGGCAATAGAGTATAATAACAAAAGTGAGAGAGCTACATCATAATAACCAAAATATAAGATAATAAAAGATCCTGCGCTTTGTCACCATCCACAAACTCACCAAGGTGGGTTGCAGCCTGCATCTGAAAAACAACAACAACAACATATAGTATGAGAACCAGAGGTTCTTATTATGGTAATAGTGCCCAATATATAAGATATAAGGTTACGGGACGCCAAAGGTAATCCTAGAACTTCACATCACAGATATTCAAGCTTAAACAAAATAAATAACTTAAACCATAAGCCAAAAACAGGGTTATCTAAACCTAGGAGATTTCTAACTAATACTAATCACACCGATGTATCCCACAGCCTTTGCCAACCTAACCTCCATGCGATCCCATCGCCACCGCCTCCCAATCCTCCTTAACGCTAGTAAAACACATTTAATACAAACAAGTAAAGCATAATTAATATTCATGTATAATAGGTAAGCCAACTAGCATTTAGACATATTATCCAAATAGGCATAACTCAAGTAATCAAAGTAAACAAGCAGGTAAAAGATTCATATGATGAATGTCTATCCTATTTTAGCTCGTGATATCACTTGTCGGTTCAAAATGCCAACTTGACACATCTTTGGTGATGTTGCCTAGTGGACAGAATTATGATCACACTTTTCACAACTCCGGTACAACTAACCAGCAAGTGCACTGGGTCGTCCAAATAATACCTTACGTGAGTAAGGGTCGATCCCACGGAGATTGCCGGCTTGAAGCAAGCTATGGTTATCTTGTAAATCTTAGTCAGGAGATTAGTGATAAAAATGATTTTGTTTATGAAAAGTAAATAATATGAAATGAATGATACTTGTGATTCAGTAATGAGGAACAAGTTGAGGTTCCGGAGATGCTCTGTCGTCTGAATCTCTGCTTTCCTACTGTCTTCTTCTCCAAACACGCATGGCTTCCTTCCATGGCAAGCTGTATGTTGGTGGAACACCATTGTCAATGGCTACCATCCGTCCTCTCAGTGAAAATGGTCCAGGTACGGTTTCTGCACGGCTAATCAACTGTTGGATCTCTCGTCTCGGATGAAAAATACCAGGCACAGCTACCGTATGGCTAATCATCTGTCGGTTCTCAATTGTGTCAGAATAGGATCTCTCTATCCTTTTGCACACTGTCACTGCGCCCAACATTCGTGAGTTTGAAGCTCGTCACAGTCATCCCTTCCTAGATCCTACTCGGAATACCACAGACAAGGTTTAGACTTTTCGGATCTCAGGAATGCTGCTAATTGGTTCTAACCTCTACCACGAAGGTTCTAATCTCACGGATTCAAATGCTTTGTTGTCAGGAAAGGCAAGTCAAATCTGTGGATCAGAGACCCAAGAGATATGCACTCAAGCTGTCGCCCAATGACTACGTTGAGCTCAGATAGAACGGGAGTGGTTGTCAAGCATGCGTTCATAAAGTTGAGAATGATGATGAGTGTCACGGATCATTATATTCTTTATATTGAAGTATGAGTGAGTATCTTAGAACAGAATCAAGCGTGATCGAAAAGAAAACAATAGTAATTGCATTAATCTATTGAGACACAGCAGAGCTCCTCACCCCCACCTATGGGGTTTAGAGACTCATGTTGTAGAAGATACAATATGAGATGTAAAATGTCACAAGTTACCAAAATGAATCTCTAAAAGTAGTTTTTATACTAAACTAGTAACTTAGGTTTACAGAAATTGAGTAACTAAATGCAGAGAGTGCAAAAATCCACTTCCAGGGCCCACTTGGTGTGTGCTTAGGCTGAGCATTGAGCTTTACACGTGCATAGACCTTTTCTGGAGTTAAACGCCAGCTTGGATGCCAGTTTGGGCATTTAACTCCAGTTCTGGTACCAGTTCTGGCGTTTTATGCCAGAAAAGGGTCTCTAGCTGGCGTTTAAACGCCAGTCTGGGCCATCAAATCTCGGGAAAAGTTTGGACTATTATACATTTCTGGAAAGCCCAAGATGTCTACTTTCCAACACAATTGAGAGCGTGCCAATTGGGCTTTTGTAGCTCCAGAAAATCTACTTTGAGTGCAGGAGGGTCAGAATCCAACAACATCTGCAATCCTTTCTCAGCCTTTGAATCATATTTTTGCTCAGGTCCCTCAATTTCAGCCAGAAAATACCTGAAATTGTAGAAAAACACACAAACTCATAGTAAAGTCCAAAAATGTGATTTTTGCATAAAAACTAATAAAAATATAATAAAAAGTAACTAAAACATACTAAAAACTACCTAAAAACAATGCCAAAAAGCGTATAAATTATCCGCTCATCATTGCCTTTCTACCACGCCAGGAATATAGTGCCCTGCACACTATCACATAATGCACATCCCAGGGATATAGTGCCCTGCTCACTCATGCGGCAGAAAGGATGTCAATCATAACTTCACCCCAGGGATATAGCATCTGACTCACTCTTGTAGCAAAAAAACTGTCACACCAGGGATATAGTGCCCTGCACACTTATGCAACAGAGAATCTACTACGCCAGGGATATAGTGCACACTCTCATTATTCAAAAAATTCATTATCCTTTTCCAGGCTCTCAAGTTCCAATCTCATTATCATCATCATCAATCCTCAAGTTCCCTAAATACGACATAATAATTCCAAATCTCAAGGTCTCGTCAAAGAAAAATACCCCACCACACCACATTCAGTAATCTCGTCCACAAACCTTCTAAACCCTAAGTCACCGGCTCTAACTCATATCAAGAAAATTATCAATTCAAATTAATTATCCCATCTTCACTAGACTTAGAGTCTAATTACTAGTCACAAGTCTTAAGGAGAAGTTAAAGAAGTTTGAAAAGCTAGAGAACCCTTAAAAGTGAAGAAAAATTATTTTTCAGCAAAACAAAGTGTATGCGTACGCATACCATAAGTTCGCGTACGCATACCTGCTTTTGGCCCATCTCGTGTACACATACATAGGGCTGCGTATTCATGAGGGCCTGGCAGAGACGCACGCCTGCGTATGGGGTGCTTGCGTACGCATGCCATCCCAGAATTGCAAAATTCTGTAAAGTTGCAGAATTCATTTTTAAACACCAAACTTTAAACTTTCATAACTTCCTCTACAAAAATCCATATTCATAAAAATTTATACAAATTTAAAGATCTTTAAATGAACTTTAATTTAAGATAAATTTCAACCAATTTTGAAAATAGACGCTCAAGTTATGATCCATCAAAGTTTACCAAAAATTGGTTTTTACCAAAAATTTCCTAGGTTCTCAAACTTCCAAAATTCACAATCAAACCAAGTCAAAGCCTATTCAAGTTCACCACAAAATACTACCAAATACTATCATTTACCTTTCCATCACAATCCAATCAATGTAACATCTAATTTAATCAAGTCACACACCATAAACTCTACAATTCCACAATTTCCTCATCAAGACTCCAACATCACAACTTTAACACAACCTCACTACTCATAAGCATCATTTATCATATCTCAACATCAACAAACATCATAGTTTATTATCCTTCCACACAATCATCATTATTCAACATCGTTATTCACCAACATCTATACACAAGTCATCATATTCAAACTCATACAACCTCCATCTAAACCACAATCAAACATAGTATTTATATACAATTAATCATTATACCACATTATTCAAACCTATCTTAACGGCCACTAGCCTAAGTTTTACGAAACATTATATACTACATAAAGGAAACCGAAATCATACCTTGGCCGATTATCCTCCATGCGCAAAACCACTTCACCACAAGCTTTCAAGCTTCCACTCAACACCAAACAACACCAAGAACACTCTATATCATGAAAAATAACAAGAACCAAAGCTAGGGTTTATGATATTCAACTAAACACAAGGGTTTAGTGATATCTTACATTGCCCAATGTGTTTTGGGGTAAAACTCACTACTCACCCATGCTAGATTACACCTAAACAACAAGAACACAAAGAAACTCAACAACCTAAAGAGCCATTTTTTAAAATGACATAGGAAAGAGAAAATAAGAAGAAAAGAGTGAATTTCTTAGATAGAAACAAAGAGCTCGACAAGAGCTTCGCGTGGCCACAAACGGCTCGTCAATCGGAGTTCCGTTGCTCAACATATGGCCAAAAGAAGGAGGAGATGAATAGTGCTATTCTTCTTCCTCTCCTCTCTCAAAACTTGCGCCCCTCTTTGTGTGTGTGGGTGTTATGAGCTGAAAATGGCTCATTAAGGGGTCTATATGTGTTGGACTTGGGCCCAACTTGGGCTCGGTCCAACCGTATAGCATTTTTGATTCGTTTGGCCCAACTTTGGGCCAAAACTTTTAGAATAAGTGCCCGGTTTGCTATTTCAAAAACTCTCCTAAGATTTTCTACTGTTTTATTCTCTCTCACGCAGTACTAGACAAACTTAAGCCAGTACTTCCGGCTAATCTATCAGTACGCGTTTTAACGCAAAAAATTTTCAAAAGATAACTTTTTCCCACTCAGAAAAATCCACTGAATCTGAATCTCACATTTATATTTAAAAAAAACACTTTTATATTTTCAAACCTATTCCAGGAAATTTAATTATTCTGTTCTACTTAAGCGGTTTTACGTAAAAACTCCGGTTCTTACATCCTTCCCTCCTAGAAAAAAAGATTTTCACTCTCAAAAATGCTAATCAGCACGCTTTCGCTGCGTTACTTTGATCGTTCGTCATCACGAATCCGAATCCTTGGCTACATCCACTAGAATCTTCCTTTCCCATAGTTTACTTCCAACAAAAACCTTAAGCTCCTTCTATCCTAACGATGACTTTCCAAAGATAGAACTAAGCTACCCTTAGGTCCAAGCAACATATTATATCCAAATTATACACTTAGCTTTCCTCAGAGGATCCGACCCCGCCATATCACCTGCATTCAAAGTAAACACCCGACCTGATTGCTGATTTCTGCCCGTATTTTGGTCCTTCCCTTGACGGTAATAGTTGGCAATATATCCAGGCAATCCACAACTGAAGCATATACTTCTTCCTCTCCCTTGGTGGATCTGGTTATGATTAGCTCCCCTAAGGTTGTTTTGACCTTGAGGACGCTGAGGAGCATGTCCTTCCCTCTTGAAGTTCCGTCCCCTTGGTTGAAAGAGATCTCTAGAGTTCTGGTTGTGGTGACCATCACGAGTGTCTCTCACCAAAGCCACCTTCCTAGCACATTCTTCCACAACTCTCGCATTGTTTACCAACTCGGAAAATCTCCTAATCTCCAAAGGAGCAACCGCGGTCATGATGTCATCCTTGAGCCCTCCTTGGTACTTGATGCACTTCCAACCTTCGTAGAACTCGGGAGCACCTTGGTGAACCCTCGAAAATCTGCAAAGCTCCTCAAACTTGCTGGTGTTTATCTTTTTAGACTTAGTCAGGCGAAAAGAGAGTTGTTGTTGTTGTAGGTGCATAAAACAAGAGAGTAAAGAAAAGCAATTAAAGATTGGTGAAGAGATAATATATGGAAGCAGTTAAGGTCTCGGAGATGTTAATCCTTCCGGGTTAATACTTTTTACTAACTATTTTAACAATAAATGATTCATTCTATGAAAAACAGTAAGTGGTTAAACCCTAATTCTTTAGCAATTTAATCTCCACTGATCCTCATCAAATGCCAGGGTCAGTGGTCATTCAATTTAGACGAGGGTGAAGTTTAGAATTCTAGTTTATACCACAAAGGCCCCAATCACCCCAAATGCTGGCTGAACAAACGTTCCCATGTCCCTAACGAGTTCTAGATTAGCCGTCTAGGAGATGTATTTTCAAGCTGTAGTTCAATGCTATCCCGTCAAGGACTCGCAATAACTCATGTAGAAAAAAGGGGTCATACTTGCATTCCACCCAGCTTCATTTAGATTGAAGAATGAAAATACATCTTAGAATTGAATCAAACATATATTAAAATAGAAACGTAATAATATTAATCCATAGAAATAAACAGAGCTTCTAACGTTAACCAGGAGGTTTAGTTGCCCATAACTTTACAAAGAAAATAAGTTCTGAAAAGTATGGAAGAAGATCTGAATTCCCCTCCCAGAGATGTGATCATCAGGAGGAAGGAAGTTCCTTATTTATAGTAAAAACCTCTAAGACTAATCCTAAAAGATATTTGTTTGTATTTAAAAATTACAAAAAGAAAATAAAATAAGCTAAGAAGTGCTAAATCAACTTAAGAGGCCCAAAGAAAAGTGATTCGGACTGCTGGGGACGTTTTACTTCAGCGGTGCATGTTAAACGCCCCAAAGGGGTCGAAATTAGTGCATTCTGATGTCCCCTGCTGGCATTCAGCGCCAAAATAGGCGTTCAGTGCCGGGATGGGGTGCTGGTTCTGTCCCTCTTAGGCGCTAAACACCAGACTCGGTGTTTAGTGCCAGTTTTGGCAGTAATTCTGGAAGAAAAGAATAGAGAATTATCTATTGTTGGAAAGCTCTGGAAGTTGGCTTTCTAACGCCGTTAAGAGCGATTCATTTGGACGTCTGTAGCTCAAGTTATGCTCGTTGGAATGAAACGAGGTCAGCGTTGATAGCATCTACTATCTTTTCTTTGTCTTTGCACAAAACTCTGCCAAATTCGCCCAAAATTTACCAAAAATTATAAAAACACTACAAAAACTCAAAGTAGCATCCAAAAAATATTTTTACACTAAAATATAATAAAACCTAATAAAATCTAACTAAAAACAACTAGAAAATAAAGGGAAAATGGTATAAGATGCTCACGCATCACAACACCAAACTTAAACTGTTGCTTGTCCTCAAGCAACCAAAAACAAAATAGGATCAAATGGAAGAAAAAATACATCATGTTTAGAGTTGTCATTCAAGCTCAGTTCTAATTACTGAATGGAGCTATTAACACTTTATTTCTGAATAGCTTTGGCATCTCACAATCCTTTGAAGCTCAGAAATATTGGCATCCTTTAGAACTAGAATCCGGATGATATTATTGATTCTCCTCTTTAAATTTTTCTTGATTCCTGAACACAGCTTTTGTTCTTTTGGTGCTTTGCACCTTTGAGCCTAGTCGTGACTCTAAGCGTTTTGTTTTCAAGCTTATCTTGATACATAAATGCCACAAGCACTTAACTAGGGGAACCCTTTGGATTCGGTTCTTGCTTTGCTTTTATTCCCAGACAGTGGTGCTCAGAGCCTTAACCGTACTCTTTATAGCATTGGGTCATGACATTAAATGTTCAGTCTCAAGGATTACTTGACACTTTCACACCACAAGCATATAGTTAGGGATAGCAACTCCTTTGAGCTTTTTAAGCCAATTTTGACCTTCCTAACCATTGATACTCAAAGCCTTAGACCTTTTTCTTTTGATTTTTTTTATGTTCATTTTTCTTTTTGCTGTTTTTTTTGCTTCAAGAATCAATCTTTTTAATTTTTAAGAGAATCAGTAATACTTTTCTAAATTCCTGTTCCTAAAGAACCAATATACTCAACTTCAATATCAAATATGTACAGTTAATTCATACATTCAGTAAATAGAGATAAGGCCACCACATCAAGGTAATCAGAATAACTCATAATATAACTCAAGACCTTTTGCATTTTACTATTTCTTTTTCAATAGATTTTTCTTTTTAAGCTTAGTGAGTGATATATGAGACGTCTTTTAACAATAAAAATTTTGAAATTGAACTACTAGACTAGAAAGTAAAGGAAATCCTAATAGTGATCATGCCAAAGCTAGAATAGAAACAGGAAATAAGATAAAGGAAGGGATAATGAAACTTAACCACCTCAGTTATGGTGGCTGCTGATCTTCCATGAAGATGATTCACCTTCCTTTGGTGTCATTGATGATAATATAAACCCAGAGCTCGCTCTGCAACACCAAACTTAAAAAAGTTTGCTTGTCCTCAAGCAAAGAAAACTTGGTCCCTTTTGGCGTTAAACGCCAGGACTGCTTGCCTTCCTATTGGCGCTAAACGCCCAGTCTGGCATTTAGCGCCAGAGCCTTCCTGCTCCATGGTGCTCTGTTCTTCCATTCTGAGTTCTTCTGTCCCTGTTCTAAGCATGGTGCATGATCACAAACAACATTAAGCCTAGGAAAACTATGGAAATCAATGAAAAATAAAAATGAAAATCAAACTGAAATAAAACAGAAATAAAATAGAAATAAACTGAAGGACACTTATGGTTGGGTTGCCTCCCAACAAGTGCTTCTTTAACGTCATTAGCTTGACACTTGATTGTTGAATTTTCTTCCACTTCTTCCAGTTAGTTAAAAGAAATGCCTCCAAGGAAAAAGAGGAGAAGATTAGTGCCCTCGGAATTGAATTCTTCCTAACAAGCTTTCTTTTATTGTTATCAGCTTGATTCTCCTTGCTTGTTAGGGTAGGGGTTGGTTTGCTTCTTGCTGATCTTCTCTTTTTCATGGATATCATCTTTTGTTCCTTGGTCACAATCCCCTTTTTAGTGCTTTCCTTGATTATCTTCACCATTATGAATTCAAGACTTGGGTGTTGTGTGGTGGGTAGAGTGTACCCTTCATCAAGAACTTCTTGAATTGGTGGTTCAAAGAACTCACCCTCTAAGCCATTCTCTACTTCATTGGAGTGCAAATTCCCATAGTTGTTTTCCTCCCTTGTCATTGGGGTTTCACTTGGTACAGGGGCCTCTTTTTCTTGCTCTTGCACTTCTAGCTCTTCTTCTTTTTCAGGGAGTAAGCTCTTCATGAGTGCAGCAGAAAGAGGTCTTTGCTCCGAAACCTTAGCAAAAGAAATATTGATTTGCAACTTCTTAGAGACCTCCAAGATTGTGAGTGGTGCTCATCCTTGGTCTCCTTTTGGGGCTTCTGAGGGTGTGGTACTTCAAGCTCCTGTGCCACCAATGGGGCGTGTAGTAATGTCCTTTCAATCTCTTCTTGAGCCTTTTCTTCCTTCAATTCCTCAGCAATATATATATCCTTAGACTCGGCCTCCTTGGTAAAGACCACAGTCCCATCTCCTTTCAAGGTCTTTTTCCCAGAGAGTAGCAGGCTTTTTACGAAGTCCCTGTAGGGAGGCACCTCCTCCATCAACTCAGCAAGATGGATATTGTACAAGAACTGAATGAATTGCTCACCCTCGAACTCTTCTTGTGACTTCTGAGGGTGTACTTTAATGCTCTCAGCCTCTTTTGGTGTTTTTGGTAGCTCCGATCCTTCAGCAGTTATGGCCTTGCATTCTTCTCTTGAGGTAGGCATTGTGTCATTGGGAAGAGTGAGGGGTCTCTGAAGTCGCTAAGAGTATGGCAATTTGGCTTTGTACTCTGGGGCCTTGGGTAATGCAGGATGAGGGTCTAGAGTGACTAGAAAAGGGTTGTCAGGGTGCCTAGGGGGATGTCTTTTGAATTTCTATTGCCTCCCTCTCTGGTCGTTCAACGTCCACTCTGCTCCCTCCTGGGCGTTCTACTTCCATTCTGCCCCCCTTCTTGGGCATTTTACTTCCTCTCTGCCCCTTCTGAGCGTTTTACTTCCATTCTATCCCCTCCTGGGCATTCTACTTCTTCTCTGCTTGAGTGGTTCCTCCACCCTTGACTAAAAGTCTGAGAATAAGGGGCATTGTAGGGATTTCTAGAGGAATTTCCCATGTAATTAACCTGCTCAGGTGTCTACTGGTCATAGTTGTGACTTTCACCTTGAGAGAAGTTACCACTCATATCCCAAGGAGTATCTGGAGGAGCACTATGAACCTCAGCAACTTGACTCTGCATGCTGCTCAATTGTTAAGTGAGAAGACTTATTTGTTGCAACATAAGTGCGTTTTGAGCAAGGATCGTATCTACATTCTCCACTTCTTGAGCTTCCTTCCTAACTGGAGTCCTCTCAGATGAGTATAAGTACTGGTTATTGGCAACCATCTCAATGAGCTCATCTGCCTTTTTGGGTGTCTTTTTCATGTGCAGAGAACCACCTGCAGAGTGATCCAATGACCTCTTGGCCATCTTAGAGAGACCTTCATAGAAGATGTCTATCCTGACCCAATCTGAGAATATATCGGGGGGCATCTCCTGAGCATCCACTTGTACCTCTCCCAAGCATCATAGAAGGACTCGCTTTCTTCCTGCCTGAAGGTATGGATGTCTGTCCTTAGCTTAGTCAACCTCCGCGAAGGAAAGAACCTGTTCAGGAACTTGTTAACAACCTTATCCCAAGTGTTCAAACTCCACTTGAACTGGGCATGAAGCCAATTCCTTGCTTGATCACTCATAGCAAATGAGAAAAGTATTAGCCTGTAGACTTCAGGATCTACTCCATTGGTCTTTACAGTATCACAGATCTACAGGAAGTCAGAGATGAATTTATTGGGGTCTTCCTGTAGGAGTCCATGAAACTGGAAATTTTGTTGCACTAGAAAGATCAACTGTGGGTCAAGCTCAAAATTATCTGCTCTAATAGGAGGAATACTAATGATACTTCCATAGAAATCAGGAGTGGGAGCTGTGTAAGATCCCAGGGTTCTTCTGGGTTGTGTATTCCCAATTGGATCCATAGTGATTTTCCTGTTCCTGCATACACAAATAAGTGACAAAGAAAAGTGGGAGTCTCTATGTCAGAGTATAGAGAGCTTCCAGTGAGATATCCAAAAAAGAAATAAAATAAAATAAAGTAGCCAATTAACAAGAAAATTCAAAACAAGAATGCAAGAATTAATCCTAAAAGTTTAGAAAGAAAAAGTTTTTTTAATAAAAATTCAAAAATAAATAAAAAAATTAGAATACTAATTCGAAAATAAAAAAAATAACTAAAAATTTCGAAAAATTAAAAAAAAATAGAAAGAAAGGGGTTTAAAATTTTTCAAAATTCAAAAAGAGAGAGAAAACATTAAAGAAACACTAAACTAAAAAATTTGAATAAAACAAGATAAAGTAAACAATTAACTAGGAAAGATTTGGAAATAGAGATGCAAGATTTAATTTAAAATTTTTGAAAATTAGAGAGGAAAAGTTTTAAAAATTTTTGAAATTCAAAAAGAAAGAAAGAAAAACTAAAGAAACACCAAACTTAAAATTTAAAATTAAATAAAAAAATATCTAAAATAAATTTCAAAAATCAAGGAAAAGATAAATAAGATAAAGATTGAAAATCAAGAAAGAGAAAGATTCGAAAATTAAAAAGAAAAATTAATTAAACCAAAAAGAAAATCACTAACGGGACACCAAACTTAAAATTTGAAATTAAATGAAAAATATCTAAAATAAAATTCGAAATTCAAGGAAAAGATAAACAAGATAAAGATCGAAAATCAAGGAAGATAACAAGATAGGGTTCAAAAATTAAAAAGAAAATTAATTGAACAAAAAATCACTAAATGAAACCAAACTTAAAGTTTGAAATTACATAAGAATAATATAACTAAAACAAAGAAACTTTAAAATAAGGGAAAGATAAATAGGATAACAATTGAAATTTAAGTAAAACAAACAAGAATAATTTTGAAAATCAAGAAAGAAAAAGGAAATATTAAGAGACACCGAACTTAAAACTTGAAATTAAATAAAAAGATAACAAAAATTCAAAAATCAATGGAAAAAGATAAATAAGAAAGAAATTGAGAATTTAAAGAAAGCAAACAAGATTAAATTCGAAAATCAAGAAAATAATTAAATAAAAACTACTAAGAAACACCAAACTTAAAATAAAAAATTAAGGAAAAATTAATAAGGAAAATTTTGAAAATATAGTAAAATAAGTAACACTAAAAATTCGAAACTTAAAAGGAAATAAATGATCAAAAACTGATAAAAATACCTAATCTAAGCAACAAGACAACCGGTAGTTGTCAATCACGAACAATCCCCAACAACGGCGTCAAAAACTTGGTGCGTGAAATTTGAACTCGCACAACTTCACTGCAAGTACACCGGGTCTTCCAAGTAATACCTCAGGTGAGTGAGGGTTGATTCCACGAGGATTTTTGGATTGAGCAAGCAATAGTTATCTGGTTAGATTTAGTCAGGCGAAAAGAGAGTTGTTATTGTTGTTGGCGCATAAAACAAGAGAGTAAAGAAAAGCAATTAAAGATTGGTGAAGAGATAATATATGGAAGTAGTTAAGGTCTCGGATATGTTTATCCTTCCAGGTTAATACTTCTTACTAACTATTTTAACAATGAATGATTCACTTTATGGAAAACTGTAAGTGATTAAACCCTAATTCCTTAGCAATTTAATCTCCTCTGATCCTCATCAAATGCGAGGGTCATTGGTCATTCAGTTTGGACGAAGGTGAAGTTCAGTATTCTAGTTTATACCACAAAGGCCCTAATCACCCCAGATCCCAGCTAAACAGATGTTCCCATGTCCCCAACGAGTTGTGGATTAGCCGTCTAGGAGATGTATTTTCAAGTTGTAGTTCAATACTATCCCGTCAAGGACTCGCAAGAACTCAGGTAGAAAAAAGGGATCATACTTCTATTTCACCCAGTTTCATTTAGATTGAAGAACGAAAATACATCTTAGAATTAAATCAAACATATATTAAAATAAAAATGTAATAATATTAATCCATAAAAATAAACAAAGCTCCTAACCTTAACCAGGAGGTTTAGTTGCTCATAACTTTACAAAGAAAATAAGTTCTAAAAAGTATGGAAGAACATCTGAATTCCCCTCCAGGGGACGTGATCCTCAGGAGGAAGAAAGTCCCTTATTTATAGTAAAAACCTCTAAGACTAATACCAAAAGATATTTGTTTGTATTTAAAAATTATAAAAAGAAAATAAAAAAAGCTAAGAAGTGCTAAATCCACTTGAGAGGTCCAAAGAAAAGTGATTTTGTCCCTCTTGGGCGCTAAATGCCAGACTCGGCATTTAGCGCTAGTTTTGGCAGTGATTCTGGAAGAAAAGTATAAACTATTATATATTGTTGGAAAGCTCTGGAAGTTGGATTTCTAACGCCATTAAAACCGCATTATTTGGATCTTTGTAACTCAAGTTATGCTCGTTGGAATGCAAGGAGGTCAGAGTTGACAGCATCTACCATCCTTTCTTTGTCTTTGCACAAATCTCTGCCAAATTCGTCCGAAATTCATCTGAAATCATAAAAGCACTACAAAACTCAAAGTAGTATCCAAAGAGAATTTTTGTACTAAAATATAATAGAACTTAATAAAATCTAACTAAAACAACTTGAAAATGAAGGGAAAAAGGGTATAAGATGCTCACGCATCAGCGTCATGATAGTTCTAAAGCTCATACATTAATAAATATAGGAAGAAATAATAATACTAGGAGCCCAATGAAGGAATAAATTTTAAAATCGCATAAAGCAGATTTACAAACCGTGAAGTGTTCACACACGATGACTGAAAGCATAATGCACAAGATACAACATGAAACTTAATAATAATAGTCAAGATATATATATATATATATATATAAGTATGATAACCATAGAGTACTGGCTGCAGCCTGCGGAGTTTATGCTGACTAGTCATAATATAGACATAACACATTTCTTGAGTTAAAACAGCTTATACAACTTATCATTCAAAGTACGCCTCTAGGGCAACAGAGTATAATAACAAAAGTGAGAGAGCTACATCATAATAACCAAAATACAAGATAATAAAAGATCCTCCGCTCTATCACCATCCACAAACTGACTGAGGTGGGTTGCGACCTGCATCTGAAAAACAACAACATACGGTATGAGAACCGGAGGTTCTCAGTATGGTAACAGGGCCCAATATATAAGATATAAGGTTCCAGGACGCCAAAGGCAATCCTAGAACTTCACATCACAGATATTCATGCTTAACAAAATAAATAACTTAAACCATAAGTCATAAACAAGGTTATCTAAACTTATGAGATTTCTAACTAATACTAATCACACCGCTGTATCCCACAGCCTTTGCCAACCTAACCTCCATGCGATCCCATCGCCACCGCCTCCTGATCCTCCTTTACACCAGTAAAACACATTTAATGCAAACAAGTAAAGCATAATTAATGTTCATGTATAACAGGTAAGCCAACTAGCATTTAGACATATTATCCAAATAGGCATAACTCAAGTAATCAAAGTAAACAAGCAAGTAAAAGATTCATATGATGAATGTCTATCCTATTTTGGCTCATGATATAACTTGTCAGTTCAAAATGCCAACCCGACACATCTCTTGTGATGTTGCCTTTCTGCAACGCCAGGGATATAGTGCCATGCACACTATCACATAATGCGCATCCCAAGGATATAGTGCCCAGCTCTTTCCTGCAGCAAAGAATCTACTATGCCAGGGATATAGTGTCCTGCTCACTCATGCAGTAGAAAGGTTGTCAATCATAACTTCACCCCAGGGATATAGTGCCCAACTCACTCTTGCAGCAGAAAAACAATCACGCCAGGGATATAGTACCCTGCACACTCATACAACAGAGAATCTGCTACGCCAGGGATATAGTCCCCTGCACACTCTCATTATTCAACAGACTCAACATCCTTTTCCAGGCTCTCAAGTTCCAATCTCATCATCATCATCAATCCTCAAGGTCTCTCAAAGAAAAATACCCCACTACATTCACTAATCTCATCCACAAACCTTCTAAAGCCTAAGTCACCGACTCTAAATCATATCAAGAAAATCACCAATTCAAATTAATTATCCCATCTTCACTAGTCTTAGAGTCTAATTACTAGTTACAAGTCTTAAGGAGAAGTTAAAGAAGTTTGGAAAGCTAGAGAACCCTTAAAAGTGAAGAAAAATCATTTTTCAACAAAACAGGGTATATGCGTACGCAAACCATAAGTTCGCGTACGCATACCTGCTTTTGGCCCATCTCGCGTATGCTTACATAGGGCCACGTACGCATAAGGTCCTGGCAGAGACGCACGCCCGTGTATGGGATGCTCACGTACGCATGCCATCCCAGAATTGCAAAATTCTTTAAAGTTGCAAAATTCAGTTTTAAACACCAAACTTTAAACATTCATAACTTCCTCTACAAAAATCTATTTTCATCAAAATTTATACCAATTTAAAGATCTTTAAATGAACTTTAATTTCAGACAAATTTCAACCAATTTTGAAAACAGACGCTCAAGTTATAATCCGTCAAAGTTTACCAAAAATTAATTTTTACCAAAAATTTGCTAAGTTCTCAAACTTCCAAAATTCACAATCAAACCAAGTCAAAGCCTATTGAAGTTCACCACAAACCACTACCAAATACTATCATTTACCTTTCCATCACAATCTAATCAATGCAACATCTAATTTAATCAAGTCACACACCACAAACTCAACAATTCCACAATTTCCTCATCAAGACTCCAACATCACAACTTTAACACAATCTCACTACTCATAAGCATCATTTATCATACCTCAACATCAACAAACATCATAGTTTATTATCCTTTCACACAATCATCATTATTTAACATCATCATTCACCAACATCTATATACATGTCATCATATCAAACATAGCATTTATATACAATTAATCATACAACCACATTATTCAAACCTATCTTAAAGGCCACTAGCCTAAGTTTCACGAAACATTATATACTACATAAAGGAAATTGAAACCATACCTTGGCCGATTATCCTCCACGCATAAAACCACTTCACCACAAGCTTTCAAGCCTCCACTCAACACCAAACAACACCAAGAACACTCTATATCATGAAAAACAACAAGAATCAAAGCTAGGGTTTATGATATTCAACTAAACACAAGTATTTAGTGATATCTTATCTTGTTCAATGAGTTTTGGGGTAAAACCCACTACTCACCCAAGCTAGATTACACCTATACAACAAGAACACAAAGAAACTCAACAACTCAAAGAGTCATTTTCGAAAATGACATAGGGAAGAAAAACTAGAAAGAAAAGAGTGAGTTTATTATCACTTTGACTAGATAGAAACAAAGAGTTCGACAAGAGTTTCACGTGACCACAAACGGCTCGTCAATCAGAGCCACACAGCTTAAGTTATGGCCAAAAGAAGGAGGAGATGAATAGTGCTCTTCTTCTTCCTCTCCTCTCTCAAAACCAGCGCCCCTCTTTGTGTGTGTGGGTGTTATGAGCTGAAAATGACTCATTAAAGGGTGTATAGGTGTTAGGCTTGGGCCCGGTCCAACCGCGTAGTATCTTTTGTTCGTTTGGCCCAACTTTGAGCCAAAACTTTTAGAATAAGCGCCCGATTTGCTATTTCGAAAACTCTCCTAAGATTTATCATGCAGTACTAGATAGATTTAAGTTGGTACTGCCGGCTAATCTATCGGTACGCGTTTTTACGCAAAAATTTTCAAAAGAGAACTTTTTCCCACCCAGAAAAATCCACTAAATCCGAATCTCACATTTATATTTAAAAAAAATACTTTTATATTTTCGAACCTATTCCGGACAATTTAATTATTCTATTCTACTTAAGCGGTTTTACGTACAAACTCCGGTTCTTACAATTACCTATTAGAAGTGATAGAGATAGCAAAACCAAACTGTAGAAACTTGCTGAAGGCAACAACAATGGCATTGCTTGCCACGGCGAGGAGATGAGCCAGATTAAAAACCAGATCATAGAAGGTAGCGACAACGGTGTTGCTTTCGATGGCGAAGAGATGAATGACGGTGATGAGGTGTGCGACGACAAATCTTCATATCGAAGCTAAATCATAGAAGCTCGTTTTAGGAGGAGAACGCGCCTCCAGAGGAGAACGCACCGCCAAAGAAAAACATTGACAGAGGAGATTGTCGCTGGAGAGAGCGTTTCAATTTACAGCACACAATCTCGTCAGAGGAGAACGCCGAGAAAATCGTCGCCGGAGCAGTCGCTGGAGCAGATCGCCATCGGAGCAAAGCACAGATCATCGTTTTTGGGTTTGACAGTGATGACAAGGTGCGTTAGGGGTTTCCTTGTTGGGGGAACACATTTGATTTAAGATATTTGGTTTTTCAAGTTTTTCGAGTTTTCTTTCGTTCGAGCCTTTTTTTTTTGTAAACAATGTGCTTTGATAATGGCGGTTTCAACCGCCAAAATCACCAAAAACCACCATTTTATGTAAATTAATTATGGGAACCTCATAAAATGCCATAATATTCAAATATTACGGCAGTTCTTTAAAACCGCCTAATATAAATGTCATTTTAAGTCATTTTTTGTAGTGTTAATTAATGTACGACTTTTTTTAATATTGGGCCAGCTTTGGTGTATTTGCTAGAAATTGTCAATTTAGTGTGTAATCCAATTTTATGGAAAATAATATTGAGAGGGTCGAAATTACCGAGTCCAATCATCAAACCCAAATAAAAAGGGAGAATGGTCCCAAAAAAATAAGTGCAGCGTTGGAGATGGAGGCCCAATATGGAGCATTTTCGGAACTTCAGGAGAGAATGAGGGGAGCGCCTGGGCAGTTTGGGAGACGCGCGCATGGCTCCTTATCTTGCTCGTATCTCTTTCTTCACGGGTGAATTCCAACAAAATAATTGGAATTGGATGGCTAACTAATGAAGTTATTTTCATATCTTCACTTACTGGACAAAAATTTATAGAGAGATGAAGAGTTGTATGGATGATGTTCCAAAAAAAAGTTTTAAGTAAAATTTTAAATTTAAAAGAGTAAAGTAACAATAATAATTCGTAATCTTATTAAATCTGAAGAACACATTATTTAATTTTTAGATTATTTTATATATATATATATATATATATATATAAAAGTTAATTTATTTAATATTAATTTTAATTAGTATTAGTGTTGATTGTATTAGATAGTATTATTTAGAGACAGTTAATGTGTTAGAATTTGTTAGTGTAGTTTAAAAATTTAGTTTAGTTTAGATATTAGTAAAGTAATCATTACTCTAATTTTTATGAATATGTTTTGAAATAACTAAAGTAATTATTAGTGCTCTAATTTTTAAATGTTAGAATACGTAGAGTTAAATTTTTTTTTAAATATTTTGAGTTAATATAAAATTGATGTAATTAGTTAAAATTTTAAATTGTGTTATAATTTTTTTGTAATATATTTAGATATAATAGAAATAATACTTGATTAATAAGAGTGGAATATCAAAAGTTGTAATTAACATTTTTTTTTAAATTATTACTAACAGTAATAATATGTTTAAAATGAAAATATTAAAAATTATTATTATTATTATTTTAAAAATAATACGTTTACGAACGTTTAGTACTATGTTTAAATACTAATATTCGTTAAAATATGTTTATTAAAAGTTATAATTTTGTTACGAATGATAATAATACTAGAAGATAGATAGTATGATTTTTATTTGGGGCGGTCTAGCGTACAGATGCAAGTTGGGGAAGGCGTACAGAAAATTTGTTTTTTGTGTCTGGAAAGAGGACGCGTGTGACGTTGGATTTTTAACGGAAAAGAGTTCGAAGGTGCGGGATTCGATGTTGGCTTAGAAGGCTTACAAGGGGTGAGCCTAGCCGATACTATTAATTAAGGAGGGATATGGAATCAGGACTGGATTGATGGGTGGGTCATTGTGGCTGTGGGCTTTGGGAGAAAAATATTTTTGGGTCAATTTCGAAAGAAAAAAAATTACGAGTTAGTGTGGGAAAAGGGAAACAGTCTGCAGCACTAGTTTCCTAACCAAAGTCCCACCCACTTTCTCCGTTGCAAAGGTGGTTGTGGCCCATGCTTCCCTGATTTGAAGAGTCGTCGTCGCCGGCGGCACTTGCGCAGGTCTGGGCACCGTGTTAGGGTCGCAGCGCAGGCATGAGGTTGTGTTGCAGTCATTGTCTCCAGTGTTGAACGCGGTTCCCCACGCTGAAGGATGCAGTGAGCGTACTTGCCGGCTGATGTGGAGATCTGGGCGCCGTTCGACGGAAAAAGAAAGGTCTGGAAGGTCCAAGGAATCAAAACGCTACCGCTGAAACGACGCATCACAGAATCCGCACTTTCTTGTTTTATTTTTCCTGTCAGATCTCAATTTTTCACTGAGGATTATCATTTTTCCGCGGAATTCGGTTCTCGCCTTAGCTGCACGCTGATACAGTTCAAAGTCAGGTGTGTAGTATTTTCGTTCCTTTATTTGAATTTATTTGTAAATTTGTGTTTATTGTGAGTGGTTTTACTGCTGTGGGTTTTGTACTTTAAATGAAGGTTAACGATACAGTCGCTTCCATGGTCGCATGGAGAGAATGCCGAAAAGGAAATTCGGAATTTGGATTTTGTGATTTAGATTCGCAATCTATTCGGCTAGGGACACATTTCTGCGCCCTGGATTATCAACTTTTTTAAAAAGAAAAAAAAATTATAGTATTGGTTCTTCCATTAGTGGAATTTTAGAGTTGTTTGCTGCTTCATGATTTTGGTTGGTGAATTATTTATTTGTTCATGGTTTTTTGAGGTGATAGAGCAAATTGGAAGAAGAGCATTTAGTTCTGCTTTTCTGGTTCTTCACAAGTCTGAGAAGAAGTGGTGAGAACACACAAAAGCCACTGTTTATCTTTTTGTTTTTCTTCAAACAATGCAGTATGAACACTTAGAGAAGGATGAAGATCGTCTTCTCAGTGAAAAATTGGACAACCCCATGAACAAAAAGCCAAATCTTTTCTTTGAGTTTGGTTGTTTTATTCCTGTAGCTATGATGTGAACTGCCAAACCACTCAACTCTTTTCATCTAAAGCTTATATTAGTACATTCCATTTTACAAGTCAATGTTTGATCGTGTGAATATTTTGTGGCCTTCTTTTCAGGAAATATATCTTCTGAGTCAATTTGGAGATGAGAACATAGTTAGATATGTTGGCACAAACAAGGTATGCTCGAAACTTTTGACTGAATAAATATTAGTTCTTTATCTATTGAGCTAATGTGGCAACTCTATATAAATTGTCATAATTTGATTATGTAAATGATGATTGTATTTTAATCTTTACTTCTCAGGAAAATAACATGCTATGCATCTTTCTCGAGCTTGTAACAAAAGGATCATTGGCAAGTCTTTATAGAAAGTATTGCTTAAAGGATTCTCAGGTTTTGGCATACACAAGACTAATTCTAAGTGGTTTGAAGTATTTTCATGATCGTAAGGTGGTTCACAGGTAACATTGAACTTTTTAATTCTATCTTACTGCAATGTAATAATGAGTTTACACCTGCAATATTCATATGAAAAAAAATGAATTTCTTATAGGGACATCAAGTGTGCTAATATATTGGTTGATGCAAATGGATCCGCGAAGCTTGCATACATGTAATTGTTATTGTTATAATTATATTTTAATATGAATTCTAAAGTTAATTTGCCTAATTGATTGCACATACAATTCTTTTTCTCCAAATATACCTTTGTTTTGAATAGTATCATTCAATCTATTTATAGTTTAGGCCACAATTTAAGTGTTGCTAGATGATATGTACAGAAGCCACGCTAAATTAAATATTCGTTTGGGTTTCTTAATATCACTATATTTCTCTTCCTTAATGATCTATGAATTTGTTTAGTTATAAACTTTGATGTTTGAAGTTGTTTGTGAACCTCTATATTAGTTATGGATAATTTATTATGTGAAATTTTAAATTTTTTTAAGTTAGAAATTATTGAATTTATATATATAAAATTATTTTTAGGTTTTATAATAATTTTATTTAATAATTAATTAGACCGGTTGAACCCCAGTTAAACTCTGGTCGAACCAATAAACCATTGAACCAGTCACCTAACCGGTTTATTGACCGGTCCGGTTCTCACAACCTTGGTTTAGACATGGTTATTGTTCCAGGCATGTGATTGGGGATTGGGGAACATCTTCGGATCAAGTCATGGTTTCCTCCTTTCCAGAGTAAGCCGAAAATTGTACTTGCTACACGATTGTGATTACTCTGGTAGGGGACCTGCAAAAAGCTAATGCAATTCTTTCAATTTATGTCTATCATACCTCTTCAGTTATTGGAGTTTGTAGGTGTCCCGTTTATTTCTATTGCCGCCACGTTCTCTTCATTGTTCGTAGCCCCTAAGGGAATCTTTAGCTGTTATGGTTGTTTGGCCGTTTAAAATTTGTAGTATAATTTGACAAGCACTTTCATGGGCGGAGTGATTGATTGTAACTTGTTGAGCGCTTTCATTTTTTCAGGCTAGAACTGTGAACCGATAACTCCGATGGATTTCAATGGGATGTTTGGGGCCGAAGTGGAACAGTCAGATGAGAACAGCTCGGATGGATATTGTGGCCGTTATTATGCGAGTGATGACGAAGGTGGTGAGGAAGGTGACCCAACAGGGCACAGAGAAGATGAACATGGTAATTTCTCAGGTGGTGCCAGTCATGCAGGGGATGGTGGCAAAATTCGGCCGGTTGTGGCAGAGGATTTCCTAGGCAGAGAGTTTGTTGGGGAGGAGGATGCGTATCTTGCGTACAAGGAGTTTGCTAGGACGAGGGGTTTCGGGGTCCGCAAGGGAGATGTGGGGTGTGTTGATGGGGTTTTGGTCAGGAGAGACTTTTTCTGCCACTGACAAGGCACAAGACATCCTAAGCACTATGATCATCCTGAGCGAGTTAGGGAGGAGAGGTTGGAGAGTCGAACCGACTGCAAGGCGAAGTTGAAGATTTACTATGATGTGCAACGCAGTGTGTGGAAGGTCAGGACCATCTTCGATGAGCACAACCACGAGCTTGCTCCGACCATGTTTTCCCACCTCTTACCTAGCCATCGCAAGATGAGTAACGGCGACAAAGCGCAATTTGATAGCATGAAGAAGTTTGGGATACCAACCTCGAAGATAATGACTTACATGGCTGGTCAATCTGGAGGGTATGGAATGCTGCGATTTACAAAGCGTGATTTGTATAATTACGTACACGGGCAAAGGATGGCTCGAATCAATGATGGTGATGCTGCAGCAACGATCAGTTACTTGGAGGGCAAGGCAAATGCCGACATGACGACTGTGGCACGTTACACGCGAACTGCGGATAATCGGCTAGGGAGCCTTTTCTGGGTCGACGGTGAGATGATGTCGGACTATCAGTTATTTGGAGATGTTATGACTTTTGATTCGACGTATCGGTCTAATAAGTACAAGAAACCGCTTGTAGTGTTCTCCGGGTCAAATCACCACAAACAAACAACCATTTTTGGATTTGCGCTACTGGAGGATGAGGAAGTTTGTACTTACCGGTGGCTGTTGTTAAATCTTGTAGACGTAATGGGAGAGAAGACGTCGTGCGTTGTTGTCACGGATGGGGACAAAGCAATGCGCGCAGCCATCGCGGAGGTGTTCCCGGCAGCTAGGCACCGGCTGTGCGGGTGGCACTTGGAGAAAAACTGTGTTCAGAGGGTTAAGGATACTGAATTCCGGAAGGTCTTTAAGAAGGCTATGTATGCCAACTTCGAGGTGGAGGACTTTGAGGAATATTGGAAGAAGGCGGTGAAGTCACTTGGCCTTCAGAATAATAGTTGGGTTCAAAACACATACGAGCTCAAAGAAAGTTGGGCAACAGCATATCTCCGGGGCATGTTCTGTGCGGGATACAGGACAACCTCCAGGTGTGAGGGAATTAATACATACATAAAGGGGTTCCTGAAATCCACTAATAGCATTTTGGAGCTGGTGCACAGCTTAGATCGCGTTGTAAAGGATTATCGAAACAGCGAAGTCACGGCGCAGTTCTATTCTACGTATTATAGCCCAGTGTTAACAACCGGGCTTGACTCCATTGAGCTTTTTGCATCAAAACTGTACACGCGGGCAGTTTTTAGAGAGGTGAAGAAACAAATCAAGGGTGTTGCGACATTGTTGTTTCATGGGAGAGATAACATCAGCACAACGGTTGTCTACAAGTTTTCAAGGATGGGTGCCCCTGGTAGGATTCACAAGGTTTTGTTCGACCCCGATGACAAGAAAATTCAGTGCGACTGTTCGATGTGGAATAGCGAGGGTATTCCATGTAGTCACATTTTCTGCGTGATGAAACACGAGGGTTTGGATCAAATCCCGGACAGTCTTATAATGAGAAGATGGTGCAAGAATGCAAAAGATTCCAGCCGGATGCCGGTGACTACGAGACCTGGACATGAGGGTCGCATGCTTAGGTATGCCACACTTTGTTCGGCCACAAGCTTGGTCGCAAGACTTGGTTCGGAGGAGGGCGAAGACTTTGAATTCGCTAGGGAGAGCATCGCAAGTGTAATAGAAAAGCTACGTCACAGATTTTATGAGAGGGCAGGCGGTCAGCCAGGTATGTCGGCGTGGAGCCCGATGAAGGACCCGGTGGTCGCAAGAACAAAAGGTGCCCCTAAGAGGACGAAGGATTTCGACCTAAGCAGTCAACCCGATTTCTGAGGGAAGAGACGTTGCTGCACCAAATGTGGCATTCCAGGACATACAAAGAAGACATGCAGTGGGGGTTGTGCACGAGGTGTGTCCGAGTTAGGTAACGGGGTCTCGCCAACGTTTGGCAAAGGTTCGCATCACGGCCCTTCAGCATCGTCAGCGTCGCTTCCGACAGAGCGCGGTTATGCGTGTGAGGTAATGTTAGAGATCTTCTTGCCCAGTTAAATAGGTTGCTTCTAAGGCTGCATTTATGCGATTAGTTTCATCGAAACAGGGTATGCCATAGTGCTTAGTCTTGTGTTACAGTGACATAATTTGGTAGATGCCTTACTTTTGATTATTTTGCATGTTATTCCCTGGGTTACAAGACCATTTGTGATGTTATTCATGGGTAGGAGTTGTTTGAACATTGCATTTGCCCAATAGAATAATATAGGCCAGGTGTATCAGTCTTAGTGGATTGTGCTTGTTAAACTGTGTCGTCATTCGAATTGTTGTATAGGTTAAGACAAGTTACGAAATTAAATTAGAAGGGTTATGTTGTTTCAAGTGAACACGGGAGGCTGTGCGGTTTCCTATTTGCTGAAGTTAATTACTGGTATCAATTCTTTGCCTAGTGGATTGTATTTTGAACAAAATCTTATACATGCCAACATGCTTGCATGATCAAACCTCGACTCATAGCGATGGTGGTCTCAATAACGTGTCTAGCTCAGCGGTGAATACATCCTCCATGGTGAATCGGAGAGGTAGTCCATCTTGGCGTCCTCCGTTCTGTGGCGGGGAAGTGGGGGGACCTTCTTCCTTGGGGGCCAACACATCCACCAATTCTATGCATCCCAACCTTGCTCTGGGCACCAAAGCGAACCGCCGCCGCACGAAGGCCATTGCAGTATGGCGACTCCAACAAGGACAACGAATGAGGACTTTTTTGAACGGTGGCTGCTCCAGGCACGCGGGTTCTCCTGAGATGTACTACGATGTTTTCTATTTCTCTGTTTTAGCAATTCTGACCTGTCGACTAAGCCATGTGCCTGTTGGTGTCGAACAGAATGTAATTGGTCCTTGCTCCTCCAGCAAAATGCCGGGTGGAGCTCCCACGCGTGGAACTTGATTTTAAGCGGCGGATAACAGGTAACGAATAATTTCTGTTTTGCCAAATTTTGTATTTTTGGGGTAAAGTCTGTGTTGCTCAGTGGTCGCCTCAAATTTTAATAGTGTGGGATCTGTTTTTCTGATTTTTTTGTAATTACTATTCCATAGTGTGTTGGTGGTCACTCTCTTAGTGCTGCCAGCGAACACACTGCATTAGAGGTTTTAGTTGATTTTTTTTTATTTTGTGTCCATTATAATTTGGGTAGCAGTCAATTTCCACACCAGTCTATTCATCAAGGATCTGTGTTCAAATGAGGTAATTTGGCTGGTTGTAATTGTTCTGGAACGTCTTAAATGCTCGTCTCACTATGTCCTTATCTCCGATTTTCTGCATAATTAAAGATTTCTCCACTGTATTATGAGGAACCGGATCATGATATCTTTGTACCAAGTTCATGGACAGGTGCAGGGCTAGTTGAAGTAATTTGCTTCGTAAATACAGATTCTCAAGCTGAAGTACAGATGCAACACCAGTTGAAGTTATTTGCTTCCTTCATAAAGATGGAGAGTACGCATTTTTAGTAGAAGAACTGGATGCTGGTTGCTTTGTTTGAGTTAATGTAGGATTTGAACTTGAACTTCTTAGTGTTGAAATTTGGAATACCTTAGGTGTACGTTGCATTGATGTCTTCTTTGTGTTGAAATACTTTGGTTGTAATATTTGGGTTTGCCAATTGCCAGATCGGGTTATAGAGTACTGTTGCAAAGAGGCCAATTGTATGTGATGGGTCAACAGTAACGTTTTTTTTGGGCAACAATAATGTTTTTTTTGGGCCAACAATAACGTGCCTTTTTTTGGGCATCACAAACGATTTTTTTTTCCAACAATAACTTTTTTTTGGGCAACAATAACTTCTTCTGTGGACCCACAGTAACGTTTTTTTTTTGGGACAACAAAAATAGTTTTTTTCTTTTGGCCCAACAATAATTTTTTTTCTTGTGGGAACAATAACCTATTTTTTTGTTGGCCGACAATAACGTTTTTTATTTTTTGCAACAATAACTTTATATTTGTGGGCCAACAATAACGTTTTTTTACTTTGGTGGGCCATTATACCCGAGTTGCAAAATGAAACAGCAAAGGTTCGAACCCCCTTCCTGAGGCAAAGATAAGGTAGTCACAACCCCCGGCCTAACCTTGTCGTTATCAACTTATGTGCAAATTAAACTTTATGTATAAACCTTTCACCCATTGATATAGTTGTGTTTAAGTTAATTTATTTTCAATTCTTAACTCATTCATTGTTCACTTAATTATACATTTTTCTGAACAGAATTTTTAAACGTAGCCAATTTTTGTTTTCGTAACTGCATAAAGTCTATTAATATGATTTCTCAGTAAGTACGTATAGTATACACTATTACAATAGATCTGAACACTGATTTTAATTTCTAGACCATCGTTTGGTTTATAACAATACGTATTTTACGAACATTGTGGCTGTTACAAAATGTATCTTGTGGTTAGAGTTTCATAATGTCTTCATAAGAATGGTGCTGTAATTCTTCCACGCCATCAAAGCCACCTTACCCATTGGCAGAGACACGCTAGAGAATTCCGAAGTGGAAGAAGCTTTCCTTTGCCAGGTGAAGAGTTTCTAACAAAAAATTGCTACTATGACCTCCAAAAGTGCTTAATGCAACCCAAATATGAACCTATGGTGGCACTCCAAGTTGTTCCAAAATGGCCACAGGGTTGTTGTAGGTGTAACAAAAAAGGGTACCCACACATCCTAGGATCGGGACTTCTTGTTGCTGCGATGGCTACTTGGCCTCCACCTGCCAGTGAGCAACCGCTTTGTGAACAATGTCGCCAGCCATTTCGTTGTGCGACTTCATCACCAGATCTACCGCCAAGCGCATACACGTTGCGGTGCTGACATGCTATAACACAAGAAAATCGAACCCGAGTTAACTAGGTGGTTAGCTATACACAAGCCTATCATGGGATGAACTAGTCACGGAGAAAAATACCTGGACACTATAATCCTCCCACAGATGGTCCATAATCATCCACTGTGCCACCCACACGCCGCAATCCATTTTGTTGCACAGTCACAACAAACATAAATGAGTATGTATTCCATAGAAGATGCCACTTTTACCATGACTGGATACACTTTTTATTTTCTTGAGTCAACAATGCATGTTCGACGCATGTGGATAGAGGATATTCATTGCTCACGAGTTTCGATCCTGCCGAGCAGTTCAGGATCTTCGAAATCGAACGTTGAAAACCTGGGTCGAACGGAGCAGTTGCCGGAGAGCCAAGACTGTTCCAGGGTTAGCCCTTCAAGGTACAACGCCTACTTAAATAGGAAGATTATTACAACGTTCAAGAACCCAGCGTCAACACCAATTAAAAATTCTAATGCGATCCGAAAGTCGGGAATTAAACAGGAATACTCACCACACGCGTCATTGCGATCTTCCTTGCTTCTGCTTGGGAAGGATCTCGAAGCGAGTCCAAGTAAATGAGTTTCATGCGGGGAACATCAATTATCATGAGATACCAGTGACCATCTGATGAGCGGATATTTTATACGCTTTTTGGGGTTAATTTCATATAGTTTTGAGTATGTTCTAGTTAGTTTTTAGTCTATTTTCATTAGTTTTTAGGAAAAATTCATATTTCTGGACTTTACTATGAGTTGTGTGTTTTTCTGTAATTTCAGGTATTTTTCTGGCTGAAATTGAAGGAGCTGAGCAAAAATCTGATTCAGGCTGAGAAAGGGCTGCTGATGCTGTTAGATTCTGACCTCCCTGCACTCAAAGTGGATTTTCTGGAGCTACAGAACTCGAAATGGCATGCTTCCAATTGCGTTGAAAAGTAGACATCCAGGGCTTTCCAGCAATATATAATAGTGTATACTTTGCACAATGATAGATGACGTAAACTGGCGTTCAACTCCAGTTCTCTGCCCAATTCTGGCGTCCAGCGCCAGAAAAGGATCAAAAGCTGGAGTTGAACGCCCAAACTGGCATAAAAACTGGCGTTCAACTCCACAAATGGCCTCTGCACGTGAATTGCTTAAGTCTCAGCCCAACACGCACCAAGTGGGCCCCAGAAGTGGATCTCTGCATCATCCATCATAGTTTACTCATATTTTGTAAACCTAGGCTACTAGTTTAGTATTTAAACAACTTTTAGAGACTTATTTTGTATCTCATGAAATTTTAGATCTGAACTTTGTATTCTCTGACGGCATGAGTCTCTAAACCCCATTGTTGGGGGTGAGGAGCTCTGCTGTGTCTCGATGAATTAATGCAAGTATTTCTGTTTTCCATTCAAACACGCTTGTTCCTATCTAAGATGTTCATTCGCGCTTAACTATGATGAAGGTGATGATCCATGACATTCATCACCTTCCTCAAACTATGAACGTGTGCCTAACAACCACCTCCGTTCTATATCCGATTGAATGAGTATCTCTTAGATTCCTTAATCAGAATCTCCATGGTATAAGCTAGAACTGATGGCGGCATTCATGAGAATCCGGAAAGTCTAAACCTTGTCTGTGGTATTTCGAGTAGGATTCAATGATCGAATGGCTGTGACGAGCTTCAAACTCACGAGTGCTGGGCGTAGTGACAGACGCAAAAGGATAGCAGATCCTATTCCGGCATGATTGAGAACCTGCAGATGATTAGCCGTGCGGTGACAGCGCATTGGGAATCTTTTCACTGGAAGGATGGATGGTAGCCATTGACAACGGTGATCCACCTACACACAGCTTTCCATAGGAGGACGTGTGTGCGTGAATTAGAAGACAAAGGAAAGCAGAGATTCAGAAGACAAAGCATCTCCAAAACTCCAACACATTCTCCATTACTGCATAACAAGTAACCTTTAATTTATGCTCTCTTGGTTATTCGAAATTCTACTGAAAAACATAATTGACTTCCTGACTAAGATTTACAAGATAACCATAGATTGCTTCAAACCAACAATCTCCGTGGGATTCGACCCTTACTCACGTAAGGTATTACTTGGACGACCCAGTGCACTTGCTGGTTAGTGGTACGAGTTGTGAAAAGTGTGATTCATAATTCGTGCACCACCATCACACCACATCGGTTGATGTATCTAGACATAAATTGAACACATCAAAATTCAGTCCAGATGTGAAAGAATTAAGTCGAAAGTAATTAGGTCACGCAACTAACATACCCTGGTGACCCTGTCCACCTTGCACCGCATGTAGTTGTTACGAAGCGAGGTGGCAATGCCTGAGGTAAGCGTACGGCCTTTGAGCGCGGCTTGCTGGTATAATTCAAGAAGGGAAACTTCACCTAAATGTTCTCCACAAATTAACTGCTGCTCAACAAATTCAAAAGTTAGACCATGACATACCATGATGCTTGTGGGGAGGAACCATTGAGTTTGTTTTGAAGTCCTTGTGAGCATACGGATGACCACATTTAGAACGTGCAGGGAAAGAAGTGATCAATGAAGAATAGGGTCAGTGTGTCATCATCAGTTCGCGCATAAAGGCATGCCGT
The DNA here is from genome assembly GCF_059453495.1 of Arachis ipaensis. Taxonomy (NCBI): domain Eukaryota; kingdom Viridiplantae; phylum Streptophyta; class Magnoliopsida; order Fabales; family Fabaceae; genus Arachis; species Arachis ipaensis. Next base: position 32,897,211 of record NC_142442.1, read on the forward strand.
TAACACCACGTTATACTATCAGGTTCTCTAGAGGCACCTACATCGTCCACAACCTCCGCTCTCGGAACAAGCGTCATCAGGGCTGCCCTGTTAGCGATGCCATCGCCGACATCAACTAGTAGCTCGCTGTCAGGTTAGCATGCCGCCATGTCACAAAATTTGAATATCGAAAAACATTCTGACCATAGAGCCGTCATTGCAAGCCTGCCTCATGTTACTGACCTGGGAGGGAGATCCCTGCGGAAGACATAAGCCGCCACGGCCAGCTCAACTGGAGAAAGATTCATGTCGTGCTGCGGCTGGAATGCCAAGTTCATTGTCTGCAAAATCCATGGAAAGTGTCACAAAAAAGTACTACTAGCAAATCTGATATCGCATACTAGGTTAGAGTTGGCTTTTGTTAGTTTAAAAACAGATTGAAGGTCGCACCCGGGGAATGTGGTTGACTTTCATTGCCGTTTGTTGGCAAACATCAAGCACATCGTCGTTCTCAGCGGGATAGTAATTGGTCTGAACCCTAGTGGGGCGACGCATGCATCCAGAGCCTTCTTTAGGGGGATTCCTCCTGCTTGGGCTATCACACACTTTCTCGGAAGTCAAATCGACCTGCAAGAATGAACTGGATTATTAGGCTATCTCGAACCAAAGTTTCATAGAATAATGTATATGCATGCTATAAATAAACTCCCGTATCCCAGAAGACCGAACCACTTCCGGCGACGGGCTTGCGGGTGACTTTTTGTGGGGTCAGAGGTTCTTTCTTGTGGGTTTCTTCTTCCGCGAATTTTTGAACGGCATATGATCAACCGTGAAGGTCGTGTCCATGGTAGGACGGGATGAGAAACCCTTGCCCTGTCCCGGAGTACGTAGTTGGCTGTCAATGGTTCTCTTTTTTGACATCGCAGTAGCTTCCCCCTTGCAGCATGTGCAAGTGGCGCAGTGTCCGAAGGGAACCAGGTTCAGGGACACAGCAGAATTGTCTCTTCTCAGTAGCTTGATTGCATCCCTCACTTCTTGTACAAGTGCATCATGCCGGGATAGCATGGCTGAAAGTTTCCTCACCTCCGTTTGCATCCCGGAGACATTTGTGACCATACTCATCGCGATGGTTTCACCGTCCTGCAGCAACAAGTACCACATCACACAATCTTGCACTTCCAAATAAGCCACATTTTGAATGCAAAAGGCAAAGGACCCAAGTAAGAGGTACCTGGTTTTTTGGAGCACGGGAGGATCGGGAACTTCCACATGATGCAACTTTATCATCATCTCCGCCTACAAAGCCCCTGTAAAATTCAATTGAGAATAAAACTTTAGCATACTAACCCAGGTACATTCCATGCAATGTATACTTTGACCCTTAAATAATTAACTCCATATATTTAATTACCTACTATTTTTAAGACACGACCTCTTCCTCGCACACGACGATGAACATCTGGAACTCGATCTAGCCCCCGGTACCTGTACGGGATGCGGTCTGTCCCGAACGTTCCCAAACGACTTTTTGCCGAAGGACAAACGACAGGATCGCCTACAATACCCAGGAATTGCAACGGTTAGCATAGGCCCACGGGTTATATGCTCAAGCCATACGAATACCTCCATCGACGGTGGCTGCGCTGCACCCCCTTCTCCTTTCAGCTTTTCGGGCACAACGATCGCGTTGACAAGCCCAGGAGTATATGGGGTACATGCTTGTTTCACCTACAACCCAATGGCCCACACATTCTCTCGTTATCACAGCCCATCAGATTGGTTACATTGTAAACATGCTTGTTTTGTTGGGCCAGGTATGCATGGGCCTGCACCAACGACGACACTCATAGGGCCAAGTTGGTTCTACACATGCTCACCTAACCCTAATACGACAACGGGGACAGTAAGGTCTTTTGAAAAGACCATGTTTCCAACCCCGGCAAGATACTTACTAGGTAGAGCTTGTGAAGGGAAAGACGTGGGTAACGGACCCGAGTGCGCTGATACTAATGAAATGGTTACGGTTCAGAAGAAACAGATCACAGCTATGCTAGGAAGGAATCAACTCACATGGCATTAAGCGAAGAGCGAATATTTCACGTGGTTTCTGCAGAGGGGTAAGAAACGTGTCCGCCACTTAGGGTTCCATTCACGGACCCCCAACGAAGCGATTCTACCCTGTGTTGTCCTCTTCGGTGGCAAGATTCTGGCGTGCCGAGAAACAGTGCCGAAGGAATAATATTGTCAGACCCTAACACTGCCAGTTGCCAACATAGAGACCATTTTTGTGGAGGAGGTTAACAGGCCCAAGTTCTTTTTCATTTTTCTCCTCCACTCGTGGAAGTATTGTGATCTTCGTGAATAAATCCTGCTACCTAAACCCATCCTCACATAGTCATCACATGAATTGGCCTCTGACGGAACTACCCCTTACATTTTTGTCAACTTCATTCGCATCAAATTAGTATGACCATGACCATCCTCATATTTGTGGCGGGAAACCACAGTAGCCAGGGATGAAATAGTCTTTCTACAGGGATCACAAACCAATGCGTGCTATAGTACAACCACTGTGTTGTCCATCATGCTATCGTGTCATAGCTGCTTTAACAGAAAATCACAACACACAAGACGACGCCGTGTAGAATCTCGTGGGCCCCGCAACTTAACCCAATTATACATGCATGACGAGGCTGGCTAATTTGACTTTCACAATGTAGCGAGTCATTGTTATGATCGGGGCAAACTCGACCATCCAAAAAACTGCCTAAGAAAGTGGCACTATAAATATCCCCCAAAGGCTTCCACACCACAATGCATCACACAAAGCCCTTTAGGGTTAGGGTAGAAGAGAGCATTAGAGAACCTCCAAAACCATGGCACTCCATTATGGGGAGAGCCTCACCCAACTAAATAAACACCACACACGTTACAAATACCTGTTAGGCAGACACATAAACCCCTTCAATGTTTTCTTGGGATTGGGTGGCATTGGGAACAAACACATGACTCAGTTACCTTTCTAATTACGTCGGATCCATTAATGGGTGTCTGCCTCGGCAAATCTCACGTTTAAGAAGGCCGGGGTGACTTGCAAGACTGCCTCTCTACCAATGTGTTTAGCGTCAATGAATGCAAGCTTACCGACTCCCTGCTATAAGTTGGCACATCGAGTCCTCGATGTTGTGGAATAGCCTCCGGTGCCGATAATAATTGATGAGCGGATAATTTATACGCTTTTTGGCATTATTTTTAGTATGTTTTTAGTAGGATATAGTTACTTTTAGGGATGTTTTCATTAGTTTTTATGTTAAATTCACATTTCTGGACTTTACTATGAGTTTGTGTGTTTTTCTGTGATTTCAAGTATTTTCTGGCTGAAATTGAGGGACTTGAGCAAAAATCAGATTCAGAGGTAGAAGAAGGACTGCTGATGCTGTTGGATTCTGACCTCCCTGCACTCAAAGTGGATTTTCGGGAGCTACAAAACTCAAAATGGCGCGCTTCCAATTGCGTTGGAAAGTAGACATCCAGAGCTTTTCAGCAATATATAATAGTTCATACTTTGGTCGAGTTTAGACGATGCAAAAGGGCGTTGAACGCCAGTTCTACGCTACAGTCTGGAGTTAAACGCCAGAAACACATCACAAGCCAGAGTTGAACGCCAGAAACACGTTACAAACTGGTGTTCAACTCCAAGAATGACCTCTCCACGTGTAAACTTCAAGCTCAGCCCAAGCACACACCAAGTGGGCCCCGGAAGTAGATTTATGCATCAATTATTTACTTCTGTAAACCCTAGTAGCTAGTTTAGTATAAATAGGACTTTTTACTATTGTATTAAAAATCTTCGGATCATCTTGGGACGTTTAGTTCTTAGATCATGAGGGCTGGCCATTCAGCCATGCCTGAACCTTTCACTTATGTATTTTTCAACGGTAGAGTTTCTACATTCCATAGATTAAGGTGTGGAGCTCTACTGTTCCTCATGAATTAATGCAGAGTACTACTGTTTCTTTATTCAATTCAACTTATTCCGCTTCTAAGATATTCATTCGCACTTCAATATGAATGTGATGAACGTGACAATCATCATCATTCCCTTACGAACGCGTGCCTGACAACCACTTCCGTTCCACCTTAAATTGAATGAATATCTCTTGGATCTCTTAATCAGAATCTTCGTGGTATAAGCTAGATTGATGGCGGCATTCATGAGAGTCCGGAAAGTCTAAACCTTGTCTGTGGTATTCCGAGTAGGATTCAGGGATTGAATGATTGTGACGAACTTCAAACTCGCGAGTGCTGGGCGTAGTGACAGACGCAAAAGGAGGGTGAATCCTATTCCAGTATGATCGAGAACCTCAGATGATTAGCCGTGCTGTGACAGAGCATTTGGACCTTTTTCACAAGAGGATGGGATGTAGCCATTGACAACGGTGATGCCTCCAGATGATTAGCCATGCAGTGACAGCGCATCATACCATTTTCACAGAGAGGATGAGATGTAGCCATTGACGACGGTGATGCCCTTACATAAAGTTTACCATGGAAAGGAGTAGGAAGGATTGGATGAAGACAATGGGAAAGCAGAGATTCAGAGGAACGAAAGTATCTCTATACGCTTATCTGAAATTCTCACCAATGAATTACATAAGTATTTCTATCTTTATTTTATGTTTATTTATTTTTATTATTCGAAAACTCCATAACCATTTGATATCCGCCTGACTGAGATTAACAAGATGACCATAGCTTGCTTCATACCAACAATCTCCGTGGGATCGACCCTTACTCATGTAAGGTTTTATTACTTGGACGACCCAGTGCACTTGCTGGTTAGTTGTGCGAAGTTGTGAAGTTATGTTTGGACCATGGTATTGTGCACCAGTTATTGGCGCCATTGCCAGGGAGAGAATGAACAACAAATTTTACAATCTCAGAGTAACAATTTCGCATACCAAGTTTTTGGCGCCGTTGCCGGGGATTGTTTGAGTTTGGACAATTGACGGTTCATCCTGTTGCTCAGATTAGGTAATTTTCTTCTTATTTTGTTTTCAAAAATTTTTCAAAAATATTTCCTTCTTTTTCGTTTTTCCCATTTAATATTCAAAATAAATAAATAAATAAATAAATAAATAAATCTTTTCAAAAAAAATTTATATTTTTCTTCAGAATTTTTTAGAATGAATTCTAGTGTTTCACGAAGCATGTTGAAGCCTGGCTGGCTGTAAAGCCAGGTCTAATCCTTTTGGATAGGGGCTTCCAACCATCAGCATAGAGGCAAGTTAATTGGAATATCATCTGTTGCATGCCTAATTTATATCATAAAGCTGGCTGGCCATTAAGCCATGCCCAACCCTTGGATTGGAGCTTTAGGCCAACATTGAAAGATTTCTGGAATTCATATTAAAAATTTTGGAATCCTTATTTTTCTTTTTCACATTAATTTTTGAAAAATCCAAAAAAATCATAAAATCATAAAAATAAAAAAATATTTTGTGTTTCTTGTTTGAGTCTTGAGTCAGATTTTAATTTTGGTGTCAATTGCATGTCATCTTGCATTTTTCGATAAATTCATGCATTCATAGTGTTCTTCGTGATCTTCAAGTTGTTCTTGGCCAGTCTTCTTGTTTGATCTTCATATTTTCTTGTTTTGTGTCTTTTCTTGTTTTCATGTGCATTTTTGCATTCATAGTGTCTGAACATGAAAGATTTCTAATTTTGGTGTCTTGCATATTTTCTTTGCATATAAGATTTTCAAAAAAATAAGTCTCGATGTTCATCTTGACATTCAAAGTGTTCTTGGTGTTCATCTTGACATTCATAGTGTTCTTGCATGCATCACATGTTTAGATCCAAAATTTTTATGCATTGCATCATTTTCATGTTTTTCTCTTTCATCATTAAAAATTCAAAAATCAAAAAATATCTTTCCCTTTTTCACTCATAAATTTTCGAAAATTTGAGTTGACTTTTTCAAAACTTTTTAAAATTTAGTTGTTTCTTATGAGTCAAATCAAATTTTCAATTTAAAAACCTTATCTTTCTCAAAATCTTTTTCAAAAATCAAATCTTTTTCATTTTTCTTATTTATTTTCGAAAATTTTAAAAATATTTTTCAAAAATATTTTTCTTCGTTTTATTTCATAATTTTCGAAAATATCATCAACAATTAGTGTTTTCATTCAAAAATTTCAAGTTTGTTACTTGCTTGTTAAGAAAGATTCAAACTTTAAGTTCTAGAATCATATCTTGTGATTACTTGTGAGTCAAGTCATTAATTTTGATTTTTTTTTAAATTCAAATCTTTTTCAAAACTAATTTTAATCATATCTTTCTATCATATCTTTTAAATCATATCTTTTTCAAAAATTTGATTTTCAAATATCTTTTCTAATTTCTTATCTTCTTATCTTTTCAAAATTGATTTTCAAATCTTTTTCAACTAACTAATTGACTTTTTGTTTGTTTCTTATCTTTTTCAAAACTACCTAACTAACTCTCTCTCTCTAATTTTCGAAAATCTCTTCCCTCTTTTTCAAAAATTCTTTTTAATTAACTAATTGTTTCAATTTTTAATTTTATTTTTAATTTTTTCTTAATTTTCGAAAATCACTAACCCCTTTTCAAATTTTTATTTTCGAAAATCCTCCTTCTCTCTCATCTCCTTCTATTTATTTATTCATCTACTAACACTTCATCTCACCCAAATTCGGACCCCCTCTTCCATCTGTGTTCGAATTTTCTCTTCTTCCCTTCTTTACATTACATTCTTTTCTTCTTCTACTCACACAGGGGAACCTCTATACCTGGGTAAAAAGGATCCCTATTATTATTATTTTTCTGTTCCCTCTTTTTCATATGAGCAGGAGCAAGGACAAGAACATTCTTGTTGAAGCGTACCCTGAACCTGAAAGGACTCTGAAGAGGAAACTAAGAGAAGCTAAAATACAACAATCCAGAGATAACCTTACAGAAATTTTCGAACAGGAAGAGGAGATGGTAGCCAAAAATAATAATAATGCAAGGAGGATGCTTGGTGACTTTACTGCACCTAATTCCAATTTACATGGAAGAAGCATCTCCATCCCCACCATTGGAGCAAACAATTTTGAGCTGAAACCTCAATTAGTTTCTCTGATTCAACAAAACTGCAAGTTTCATGGACTTCCATCTGAAGATCCTTTTCAGTTCTTAACTGAATTCTTGCAGATCTGTGATACTGTTAAGACTAATGGAGTAGATCCTGAAGTCTACAGGCTCATGCTTTTCCCGTTTGCTGTAAGAGACAGAGCTAGAGTATGGTTGGACTCTCAACCCAAAGATAGCCTGAACTCTTGGGATAAGCTGGTCACGGCTTTCTTAGCCAAGTTCTTTCCTCCTCAAAAGCTGAGTAAGCTTAGAGTGGATGTTCAAACCTTCAGATAGAAGGAAGGTGAATCCCTCTATGAAGCTTGGGAGAGATACAAGCAACTGACCAAAAAGTGTCCTTCTGACATGCTTTCAGAATGGACCATCCTGGATATATTCTATGATGGTCTGTCTGAATTAGCTAAGATGTCATTGGATACTTCTGCAGGTGGATCCATTCACCTAAAGAAAACGCCTGCAGAAGCTCAAGAACTCATTGACATGGTTGCTAATAACCAGTTCATGTACACTTCTGAGAGGAATCCTGTTAGTAATGGGACGCCTCAGAAGAAGAGAGTTCTTGAAATTGATACTCTGAATGCCATATTGGCTCAGAATAAAATATTGACTCAGCAGGTCAATATAATTTCTCAGAGTCTGAATGGAATGCAAGCTACATCTAACAGTACTCAAGAGGCATCTTCTGAAGAAGAAGCTTATGATCCTGAGAACCCTGCAATAGCAGAGGTGAATTACATGGGTGAACCATATGGAAACACCTATAATCCCTCATGGAGAAATCACCCAAATCTCTCATGAAAGGATCAACAAAAGCCTCAACAAGACTTTAATAATGGTGGAAAAAACAGGTTTAGCAATAGCAAGCCTTTTCCATCATCCACTCAGCAACAGACAGAGAACTCTGAACAAAATACCTCTAATTTAGCAAACTTAGTCTCTGATCTATCTAAGGCCACTGTGAGTTTCATGAATGAAACAAGGTCCTCCATTAGAAATTTGGAAGCACAAGTGGGCCAGCTGAGTAAAAGAATCACTGAAACCCCTCCTAGTACTCTCCCAAGAAATACAGAAGAGAATCCAAAAGGAGAGTGCAAGGCCATTGATATAACCATCATGGCCGAATCCAAGAAGGAAGGGGAGGACGTGAATCCCAAGGAGGAAGACCTCCTGGGACGTCCAATGATCAATAAGGAGTATCCCTTTGAGGAACCAAAGGACTCTGAGGCTCATCTAGAGACCATAGAGATTCCATTAAACCTCCTTATGCCATTCATGAGCTCTGATGAATATTCTTCTTTTGAAGAGAATGAGGATGTTACTGAAGAGCAAGTTGCCAAGTTCCTTGGTGCAATCATGAAGCTGAATGCCAATTTATTTGGTAATGAGACTTGGGGAGATGAACCTCCCCTGTTCACCAATGAACTAAATGCATTGGATCAACTGAGATTGCCTTAGAAGAAACAAGATCCTGGAAAGTTCCTAATACCTTGTACCATAGGCACCATGACCTTTGAGAAGGCTCTATGTGACCTTGGGTCAAGAATAAACCTCATGCCACTCTCTGTAATGGAGAAACTGGGAATCTTTGAGGTACAAGCTGCTAAAATCTCATTAGAGATGGTAGACAATTCCAGAAAACAGGCTTATGGACAAGTAGAGGACATATTAGTAAAGGTTGAAGGCCTTTACATCCCTGCTGATTTCATAATCCTAGATACTGGGAAGGATGAGGATGAATCCATCATTCTTGGAAGATCCTTCCTAGCCACAGCAAGAGCTGTGATTGATGTGGACAGAGGAGAATTGATCCTTCAATTAAATGAGGACAACCTTGTGTTTAAAACTCAAGGATCTCTCTCTGTACCCATGGAGAGGAAGCATAAAAAGCTTCTCTCACTGCAGAGTCAACCAAAGCCTCCACAGTCAAACTCTAAGTTTGGTGTTGGGAGGCCTCAGCCAAACTCTAAGTTTGGTGTTGAACTCCCATATCCAAACTCTAAGTTTGGTGTTAGGAAGTCTCAACAATGCTCTAAACATCTGTGAGGCTTCATGAGAGCCCACTGTCAAGCTATTGACATTAAAGAAGCACTTGTTGGGAGGCAACCCAATTTTTATTTAATTATTTTTTTATTAGTTATATGTCTTCATAGGTTCATGATCATGTGGAGTCACAAAAACAACTGAAAAAATTGAAGAAAAATCAAAAACAGCATAAAAAACAGCACACCCTAGAGGAGGAGTTCACTGGCGTTCAAACGCCAGTAAGGAGCATCTGGCTGGCGTTCAACACCAGAACAGAGCATGGATCTGGCGTTGAACGCCAGAAACAAGCAGCATCCTGGCGTTCAGACGCCAGAAATGCACAGTGAGGAAGAAGAGAAAACATATATTAACAAAATAAGAAATAAAAATTCAAAATTAATTAAGAAGTACATATACTATAACTTTTTTATTTAAATAATATTAAGTTGTTAATTTTATTTTTTGTGTAACATAACGGTTAAGACGAATAGAGAATGAGAGGAAAGAGAGAGATAAAGAATAAGAATGAGAGAGAGAGTTTGTTAATTTTAGGAGCCTAAAAAATCTTAATTTTAATTATAGTAAACTCTAATATCTGGTGACACATTTTCCTTAGTCAGACTACTTATATAAAATACGAATTAGAAATTATATATATAGACTGAGCATGATAGAGAATTTATAGAAAACATGGGAGACATAGATAACAAATTATTAGATATATGTTTACTAATTTTTATAGGAAAATATTTTATCTGATCTTTAATAAAAGTGTCATGGGACATATTTTGGTAATTGAATTAGTTAACATAATATTTTTTCCAGATATATAACATTATAATAACATATTAACATAAGAATAATTTCTGTTGATAGTTATAAAATAACTTAATTGTATTTTAAATTATTGAATCTTGATTTTAACTTCTAACGATAATGTTAGTATTTTCTTTTTTCATTAATATGTAACAAATAGTTAAAAGAGAGGAATTGAAAATATAATAATAAGATAAGCAAAAAATATTTATAAATAAACAAGAAATACGTATGTCATTAATTTTTTATATAAATTATACTACGTATATAACTTTATTCTCTATATAACATAAAGGTAGAGAAAAATAGAGAATCAGAGAGAAGAGAGAGATAAAGCAGAAGAATGACAGAAGTGGGAGTTTGTTAATTTTTTAGGGTAAAATAATTCATTCTAATTAACTATAAAAGTATCCGTTGATACATTCTGATTAGTCAAATGACTAATATAAAATATGAATCACAAATTATATATAGACCGAGAAGGATAGAGAGAAATAGAAAAAAAAAAAAGAGGTGGATAAGGAAATCGGTAACATGGATGTTTACTAATTTTAGAGGAAACTATTTTTGTAATCCTTTTGGTTGAGTTTAAAAGTTTTATTTTGTTGAATATAAAATTTATTAGGAATAAGACATATAAAAAATAAGATATCGGTGTTTATTTTGGATGAAAGTCAAAGCATAGTCGCTTCAGAACCGAATCCGTGATCGAATCGGCCAAGCTGTTGGTTTATTGGTTTATTGGTTCAACAGATAAACCATTGCTTAAAACGATAAAATCGGTCTCACGTAAACAAAAAAAATAAAATAATTAAAAACTTAAAATTCAAATTTGGAATATATATCTTCACTAACATTGTATGAAGAATCAAGTCTCAAATTTTAAAAATAACAAACCCTAAACATAAAATTTGTTACTACTACTACAATAGAATCTGATTCACCGGTTTTTTCATCTAACCAGTCGCTACGGTTCAATTTTTATAACACTGACACAAAGTATGCCATATAAAGTATTTTACAAAAAAAAAATGACCATTAGGGTATGTGCTATGTTTAATTGTCATAGTAAGATTATAGGGCACCAAATGCTAGAGCTTTACATTGACCGGATGGACATTGACGGTAATTCTGTGCATTGTTATTTAGGTGCGAGCCTAAGACGCATTCGAAGAATTCATATCGGTGACCTGACAGTTGTCATTAGCAGTGTTGTAAAAACTGGACTGGACCGGTTGGTTCGACCAAAAAACTGGTGTACCGGATCCTAAGCCAGTCTGGTCCGCTAAATGAACCGAACAAGGTAGAAAACCGATGAGAATCAGTCAAACTCAGATTGAACCGGTGTGAATCGGAAAAACCAATTCAATCGAACCGCTGAAAGTGACAATTTGTCAAAATGGGTGGGGTGGATTACGAACCCCTGTCCTCAGGGAAAAAATAGCATGTCATAACCACCAGGCTGTCACAATTCTAGTTAATATGTTTACAAATATATATATATATATATATATATATATATATATATATATATATATATCAATCAATTTAATTTATTTTTATTTTAGTTATAAACTCACTAATTGTTAAATTAGTTATATTTTTATTTAACAATAATTATATCTACATTTTTTCATAATTATATAATATCTATTAATATTATTTTTTAATAAATAGTTGTTGTATATAATAGTATAATAGATATAAATTTATTAATAAATTATTAAAATTTGAAAATAATTATTATTTTAATATAAAGATAAAATAAAATATTTATGATACAGTAAAATTAACATAATACTTATTATTCCTGTTTCATATTATTTTAGAATAACTGAATATTCTTAAATTATTAATAAAAATATGTATTTTAAATTTTAATTTTATTTTTTTATTTACATAAAACCGGGTTAACCAGTACAACCAGTAACCCACCAGTTGAACCAATAATCCAGTAACCTAATAACTTAGTAAATTTGATCACCGATTCGATTCTGACAACTATGGTCAATAGAACTCGATTTTACCCCAATGGATGTTATATTTTTGGAAGAGTCAGAGACGCATGAGGAGCGGATTAAAACTGGTTCTAATAGTGATAGCGAAAAAAGATAAAGCTCATTTCAAAAACCCAAATTCTCGGACTTCCACAATCATCATTTTTCCTTATATGTATATAAAGTTTTCTCATATATTTAAAGGAGAGTTTTATTGCTCTTCCCTTCAAAATCGTGAATATGGCCAGTAACACTAAATACAAAATATAGATATTAGCGGCTGAACAGGCACTGTAGTAGTGTCTGTTCAGTCGCTTTTCTATTAAGTTAAAAAAATTTATATGTTTATTTTTAAAATTATAAATTTAGTATGAATAATTAAAAAAGAATTTTGTTGTTATTATGTGTAACAAAGTCAAAATAAAAATTTATTAACATTATTTACAAATTATTTATTTATATATCAAATTTATTTATTTTTTAATCCTATTTAATTTGAAATAAATTAAAAAATTTATATTCATATTCAAAATATTCTTTTTTTAATACATAATTCTAATTGATAAAAAATTATTTCTTTAACCTTATATTGAACATCTTTAATTTTATTATTATTTTAAAATTATTAATTTCCATTTTGATTATATCATCTCATCATATTATACACTATTATTTTCTCTTATTATTTTTTTTACATGTATAACTATTATTGTCTTGCCGTCACTATGATGTTGCCTTGTTTTATTCTCCTCTTTTATGTTCTTCTATCAACTCCGACCGCAATCAATTACTACCATATCATATTACCATTATCGCAGCTCTCATTTTTTATGTTGGAGAACAACACAATGCTAGGGTTGAACGTCATTCAACCTTGGAAGTTTCACTCTTCTACATTAAAGGTGAATGGCTAAGGGTTGAAGGTAAGGAGTGAGAGCCATGGTTCTGAAAACCGGAACGGACCAGTCGGTTAGATCGATTCAACCGGATACCGGCGATGCATGCGGTCCGATCCTCCTCCCATAATCGCTCGACGGAAAACTGCTGTAAAATTGCCGAACCAGGCCAGGAATCGGCCAGTTGGGCCATACCTGCCGATAAAAGGCCGGTTGGGCCGAACCGGTAGCCTGCCGGTTAGGATATAACTACGTCGTTTGGTAATTTGCAAAAAAAAAAAGGGAGACGTATCCACTCGTGAACCAACCCCGCTCTTCCCCCAATCATTCACTCATTTGTCACTACTCACTCCCTGCACTGGACAACTCTGATAGCAAAGGAAAACCCTACCCCTTCATCGCCGCCGCTGTCCCCAGGTCCTCAGCGTCGCCGCTTCTACCTCTTCCCCGTGTGGTTTTAATCTTGGCTGGCACGTCATTTTCATCTTCCTCTTCCCCGGGTAGCTCGGCACGTCGTTTTTTTCTTCGCTGGCTTCTCGGCACGGAATCTAACTTAGTGGCCCTGCTTTTGGTTCTTCGCCTCCGCTTCTTCCTTTTACATTCTAAATGTTCCGTCATCTTCTTCGTCGGAAGTTCAGAAATTGTTGTTCAACTTTTGTTCCATTTCTCTTGTAATGTTTTGTGTTTGGCTAATTTTTCTCTCTACAAACAGAAAAGTGATTTTGTTCATAAAACCACTTTTACAACAAGCAATAATTTCTAGCTCCTCCGTTGCACTAACGTGCTTCTAGCCACTACCTTCAATATTTATGTTTGTTATACCCTACTTTCTCCTTTTATACATGTTATTGCATTATTTATAGAATTCTTATTATTTTTCTCTAAATGAACTCTTTTTTTATCATTTATTATTTATATTTTTTATTAATTTTTTTATTTGACATTATATTTTTTTATAGTTATAATCTTTGTGTATTATATTTATTATTATCTTTTTATAATAGAATTTATTGATCCCATTAGGTCAATTAAATTAAGCAAAAAAATTAACCATAAATAATAATAATACTTAAATACTATAACTTACTAAAAAGGAGTACTAATAGTATTAAAAATATACTTCAGAAAAAACATATAAGAGAAAAGTATAAAAAAAATTTTAACATGTATAAAAAAATAACATCATACTATAACGTCACATCCTTCTAAGTAATTATCTACCTAAAAGTGATTTTACTAATATTATTCAAACAATATTTTTCATCAAAAGCAATGTTAGCAAAGAGTTGCCAAACAATTATTAATGTTGACCCAAACTTTTATTCAAACTCTAATTCGACAAACCGCACTCCAAACATACACTAAGGGTGTGTTTGGAAAACTCGTTGGAAGAGAAAAAACACATTTAGACTTTTTGAAAGCTTCAACTTTTGGTTTGGCAAATTTTTTTTCATGAACGTAGAAGTAATTTTGCTACCAAAACCAACGTTAGTGTGTGTTTGGATTACAGTTTGTAAATGGGAGTTTGCGTAAAATTGATTTTGCAAACTTGATTTTGATAAAAAGTAACTTTGTGTTAAAGTGATTTATGTTTGGTAATTTTCGTATCAAAATTGATTATAGTAAAATAAATGTTATTTGGCTTATACCATTCAAAATCACTTTTAGATAAAAAAAAATTACTAAAATAGACCTCAACTTCAATAATTTTTTTATATTATCCTATCATTCTAATTTAGATATTTAAATAGATCTTATTAATTAATTTTATAATCGAATTTGTATTTACTTACTAAAATAAAAATAACATATAAAAATAGATAAAATATATTTTTAAATAAAAATAAAACAATATAAATTTTAGATATATATATATATATATATATATATATATATATATATAAAAGAATATTTAATCAAATATGTTACATTTTTTTTAAGAATTAACTAAAAATGTTACTTTAGTATTTTTTTTACATATTACCCTTATTCCAGTATTCTCAATAATCTTATTCTTAATATTAATTTGGAATCCAACGTTCATGATTTTATTATTATCTATGATTAATTTTTTATTTATTTTATTTTTTTATTAGAATCATAATCTATGTTATAAAAAATTACACTAAAACATAGTATATGAGAATTACAATTATAAAAGAGAGTACTAAAAATAATAAAAAATTAAATTTTAACTTTATAGTAATTGAAACAAATCTGAAAATATTTTATGATCTTTTTATATAGTATATTTTTAGTATTTTTAGTATACTATAATTTTTTACGATTATTATTATTTATAGTTAATTTTTTGTTTAATTTACTTTACCTAATAGAATCAACAAATCATATTATAAAAAGATAATAACAAACATAATACACAAAAATTAGAATTATAAAAGTGTATAATATCAAACAAACAGTTGAAAAAAATAAGAATAATAAATAATAAAAAAATAGAGCTCATATAAATAGAAATAAAAAGAATTTTATAAATAATATAATAACATACATGAAGGATAAAGTTGGTAAAAGATAAATAAATGGTTAGTATCCATGGCTAAAAACTCGTTACGAAAACGCAGAAGCTAAAAATAGTTGCTTCTTGTAAACGTTGATTTTAGTAGCAAAATCACTTCTGCGTTCATGAAAAAGAATTTGCCAAACCAAAAATAAAACTTTCAAAAAATCTAAACGTGCTTCTTCTTTTCGAACGAGTTCCCAAACACACCCTAAATCTTCAATGTTCAGCAAAAATTTAGTGTGAATGCATTTCTTCTTTCACTTCCTTAATTTTGTTCGACTTTATTTGGGTCATACAACGTTTTCTTTTTTTGGTCAACCTTCAAACAACACAGAATTAATTAATGTTCCAGTATGCTTGTAACTCATGCCACCCTTTCAAACATGATGACCCCACGGCCCACCCATATCCAAGGCCACACATGGAGCCCATCCAACCACGGCCCAATGCTCCACATCCTGCCGCAGCTACTTCTACCCAAACGGAGCCAATTCCCTTCCCGCGCATCAGCTAATCGGCTACATGGTGGCTTCACGTTACACCGTTTTCCGTGAACACCTGTCAGGACTACATAGTCTCAAGAGGAATATCTATATCCTCACATCTGTATACTATAAATCCCCTTTTTATTTTTATGTTTCCATGTTAATTTATAATAATAAGTATGAATATTTTTTAATATATTTTGTTATGTTAATATATTTTATTACGTTAATATATTTTTAAAATACTTTATTAAATTTGTGAAGGAACACTGCCTTTCCAAAAAGAAAAAAAAGAATAATAATAATTAAAATAGAAATTTTTTTAGCAAAAGTTTTTTAATAAGTTTAATTATATAAATAATTAAATTTGTTTAGGGATAATCTTTTTTACATATGTAGCTACTGTATTTAAATGTTAACAAAAATTAAATAAATCATTCAAAGTTTAAAGGAAAGAGTTATAATTAGTTTGTTTTAGGTTATATTTTTATTCCAATCACAATTATTTTTAGGGTCGTTCTACGGTAAAGATTCAATATCACTACAAAAAAAAATATGTTTTAGCGACAAATTTTTAGTAGCAATAACATAATAGCCATTAATTTCTTAATTTTAATTATGTTTTTGTGGCAATTATATATTTGCCGTTGTTACTATATCTTATTGCGGTAATTATCTTTATTGCCACTAATATATTTGCAATAGAGTTATGACTAATATTATTATCATTAAAATATTTTTTAGTGAAAAAATTTTAGTGGCTATAAAATTATGGCCAGTATTATTTTTATTAAAATTATTTTGTAATAATAATTATTATTATTACTATCATTACCTTTTTAATAAAGTATTTTTAGTGGCCATAAAATTATGGCTAGTATTATTTTTAGTAAAATAATCTTGTATCTAAACTAAAGAAATAAGGGATTTAGAAAAACCAAAGAAAGACGTGTTAGAGAAGAGAGCCTAACCTCACCGCCGAAGCTCGCCGTAGCGGTCGCTGCCGCCCTTGCTGCTACAGTTCAGATCAAGCAACTGTGCTCTTTGATTCAGATCCTTCTATCCCTTTCTATGTTGTTCAGAGAAGAGAAAGGCTCATATCTATAGCTTTCTATCTTTCTCTCTCATTTTCGATTTAGGGCTCACGAACTCGCTCTTTGACTCAGATCCTTCTTGCAGCTCCGATCTGCTCCTTCAGGTATCGCCAAGTCGACTCATTCGCAGCTTCGATTTACTGTGCTCTCTCTTACAACTCCTTCATTTCATTCTCTTCCAAGTTAGATCTTTGGTTTGCGTTACTCATTATTTTCACTGATTTAGATCTTGCGGTTCCAGTTCTTAAGCTTTGAATTTAGTTTTCTGCTATTAATGTTTATTCTAGTTCGTGCAACTGAAGCTATGTGTAGTCAAATGAACTGTCATTTGGTTTATTTTTATTTTCAATTTAAGATGTGAGATGATAAAGGAATCTGGAATTTGGATGATGCCTGATTTATGTGCCTTTGATTTGTTATTATTTTTCAAATTCATGTGTGTAACTAAAATTAGACAATCGTTTGGGATCAAATGGGTTTTGTTCAAGTAACTGTCTTATAGAAATAGGGGATCTGAAGTCTGAACAACTAGAAATGGGTTTTGTTCAAGTGACTGTCCTGTAATATGTCATTCTAATTTGGTTTGGTTACTAGGAATTCAAGCTGGGTCAACTCCAAAGCCAGATTCAGGTTTTAGTCTTTATTTTTAATTTAGTCTTGAACTTAAGAACTGTGTTTTCTTCTTTGTTTTTAATTTAATTTTTGTCGTTGTCGCGTAAACTAAGATCTTAGGTTCTAGGCTTTTGTTTCCTTAGATTTTGGGTTTAGAGTTGTTCGCTTTCGTCCGAGGTACTGTTATGAAGATGTTGGGTTGGTTTTCTGTTACGGTGGCAGTGGGAGCATGGTCCCATTTTCTGGAAACTGTTAATGGTTGGGGGTTTTATTTTGCTATTTTATTGGAAGGCGTGGTTCATTTTTTTGTTATAATTTTGTAGCTATTTACCCACTTGTTTTGTAAACTACTTGTTCTTGTCATGTCCTTTTCCCTATTACAACGCTATTATTTATGTTTATTGGAATACCCCCTTTTCTTTCCTTTCTCTGTCTCTACCTTAGAAAAATAGAAACGGCTCCCTTGTTGTTTTCAAGCTTTCTCTTGCTGCTGTTTTATAGTTTATATTTATTTATTCTTATGCATTGACTAGGAATCGTTCTGTGTATTTTTTTTTGCATATTGATATTTGAGTATTTGTCGCTTGCCATTTTTTCTTTTAAAATGTGTCGTTTATTATTCTGTGACAATTACAACTAGATTTACTCAGGTAGCCACAGCTTAGATAAACATGAACGATACCGGTGTTTTGCTTGTCCATGCTATACTGTGACTGTGGCTTTCTTCTATTCTTTATTTTTCAGTTTGATACCAATTATCAGAAGCGATAGCACTTGCTTATTGCCAAAGTACTACATCCAGTTGCTTATATTTTTGCTTTTAAGTTAATGAAAGGCATGTGTTTGAGTAATCCTTCTGTAAAAGGGATAGTTCTTCATGACTAGTTTATGGGATGAATATCTATGACATGATTTGGTTGTATTATCACGGACTATATATTTGATGTGTTGTTTCATTGCATGATTCATCACATTTTTGGTTGAATTTTCAGGTTACTATCCCTATTTCCTCACATCGATTTTCATTTCTGTTGCCGCTTAGCTTAATTGCACTGCTTTTTGCACTGATCTGTGTGTTTTACTTTATGTATTAACTTTTCTTTCTTTTTTTTTCTTTGCAATTTGCATATCATACCTCCCCCACCATTGGTTTTGGTGTTGCCAGCATGCTCACATGTTGGACTGCATATAGAACTTAGAAGAACTGAAGAAGTATGAGGGTATATGTGAGCTTTTCACAAAATAAGGGGGTGTTGAATTAGTGAATTACCATTTAAGTTTACCCATTTTGATTTGAGAATAGGTTTGTGACTGACCTTGTGACTGAGCTTCTTTTCAAGTAATCAATGAGAATCTATTCTCATTAGTACTAGTTTGTCATATGCTAAATGATGATGCACTGATCACTAATTCTATGCATAGAATAGATTATCACTTGCTAACAAAGCTATGGTCCTCCCCCCTCCCCCGCGCCCCTCCTTCTTTTTGGGTCTAATAATGCTTGTTGACTATGAATTGTGTTCATTGCTTTATGCCATATTTATCACTTCACTTCTTTTTTTTTTTCTGATTCTTTTTAAACCTTAGGTACTGATTAGTTTAATTAATACATAAGGTTGTAAATTGTAGTTAATAATCATCATATCCATTACTGTTATATTTATGTCACTATTATGTGAGAATTTGCAGCTTCTAATGATTTCTTGAATTTTGTTGCTGTTGATAGGGAAGAAAACAAATTATTTCGATTCAGAGAAAGACTCGATCACGTAATTTTTTTTCTTTCTTTCTCTTTTTCTTTTTTTGATGTTATATATAATTTTATTTTATTTTTTTCATTTTTAGCTTGAATTTCATTGAGACTGTTTCAAAGATCACACCATACCTCATATTTTTTGGGGAAAGATTTGATGCTTTTTTTCCTCGTTTTTTCTTTGTAGAATTGTTCAATTCAAAAATTAGTTGATATTTAATTGAAAAGTATAAAATCATAAATATTTAAAATTTGCTATAAAATTTAATATTTAGGTGTTTGTTATATGGTGCCCATATTTGTTTTATAGCTAGTTGATGGACTAGGTCGGTCAAGCAAGTCGACGGCCACAGCCTACAAAGTTTGTTAGTTGCCATTTCCGAACCAAAAAAGAAAACACAAGTGGTGTGCGGTCTCTGAACAAGGTTAGTTGGTTGTCTCACCAAGCAAGCTAATAATTTAGTCTCTTTTAATAATGTTCATATTTAGTGATAATGATCCTTAATACGATAAATAAAAATTAAATAAGTTTCTATTGAGTTTTCATTTTCTATAAAATAAGAAGTAAGCTTGAGAATTAATGAGCCAATTGGAACCTTTACTTTTGTCCTAACCATGTGATTTGGTGTTGTGACTTTTTTTTTAAAAAAAATATAAGGTGAGTAAAATTAATTTTCGACTATATATAATGTACTATTTGATTGTCTTATTACTTTTTGGGTTTGGACTTCCATTAATCAGTGAATTCTATGTTTAACAAATTGAGTTGAATGGATAATCTAAGCTTGATTTTCCTAATCCATTATGGGTTTGTAAGTCACCATGTATATTAAACTTAGGCCCAATATGAAATAATGTAGAGTAAATAATAAATTGATTTTGAACTTTTAAACTAGACACTTTAATTTTTAATAAATTTTATTATTTTACAATTTTTTGAGATGAACTGAAATGGATTGTTTTTTTTATAAAGAAGACTAATTTATTTTATAATAATAATTTTTTATGTTTATATATTTTTAATTTATTCATTTTAATTAGGATATAAAATATTTATAGAAGGATCATGGATAATTTTAGAAATAGAAGATAAATGCAATGTGATAGAATTAGTGAAGAGTATCTAGAGGGATTAGAAAAGTTTTTAGACCATGCCTTTCATCATAGTAATGGAGAATCAATTGCTTGTCTCTGTAAGAAATGTGTGTTACACTATTTAGTGGATCGGACAATATCTATTATTGTTTGAATCCAGCACTAATTAACTAATACCAACTGCTTATTAAGATATGCTGTTTCAGTGTTTTGGCAACACATAAATATCTGATCTATCTAAACGAAAAAAAATATAGTAGTGCTAAAATGTACTTTATTATAGTTGAAACCTTAAGTTGGACACACCAAATAAAGCATTTATTATTGATTTTTTAATGGTTAAAACATAGCTTAGTTAATTACTTCCTAGTTAAAACAGTAGCTTACTTATAATATTAGTTCCTAGCAAACATATGTTGTATTTTATCGAACATGAGTTCATTTGATGCAAGGAAGATCTTCATAGTTATCCATTTGAAGTGGATATGTTGTTGAGAATAAGTATCACGTTTTCTAAGAATTTCCATGTGTTAAAGGTTATGTTGTAGGTGCGAATTGAAGTTTGGACAGGATGCTTTTTCTTATCACTGTTTATATTTGGGTGTGAAGCTTGGTTTTATATATTTATTGATGCATGATTTAGTTTTGGTTTAAGAGTGCATGTTTTAGTGTGTTTTTGTGAGTGGATTTCATTCAATTTCTCTAGTGCTACCCTGTTTTCGAGAGCTGTTGATATACTTACTATACTCAAGAGAATGTTTACTGTTTTCACTTTTGAAAGTCGAGTAGATCTAACTATTAGTTTACTTCACTCAGATATAATTCAATCATTGCTTCAGTTTTGAGTGTGTGCCCTCTGCCTATATATATATATATATATATATATATATATATATATATATATATATATTATATATATATATATATATATATATATATATATATATATATATATATATATATCTTTTGACATGGTATGACTTGTTTTTCAAATTTAATTTATATTTGGATGGTGTTTATAGTTTTATGAATTTTAAAATAAGTATTGGAATATTAACTGAACTGAAATTTCAATTTGTTATATATGCAGATGGTGTTATAGGAATTGGCATCACTCTAACTGTTGTGGGACTCATAGTTGGTGGCTTTGTTGCACCACTAGCCTAGAAGAATTGAGCATATTTTGGCTTTTTTTTATTTTTTTGTAAAATGTATTGAAAATCAATGAAATGACAAAAAAATCTCTATTATGTATTGACAAATACTGCTTTTAATATTCTAGTTTGTTAAAAAGAGTATTTTAATAGAAAGCTTGTTTTAAATTTTCTTGATCAAAATTCAAATGCAAATTATCATTATTATTATTATTATAGAAAAAATTATAGGTTGTTAGTTCTAATAAAGTGAGTATAATTAAAAAAAAGTCTTTAAGATTTTAGCGGCAATAGTAATGACAGCTAAAAGTGAATAATATTATAATTTTAGAATTTTTTTAGCGGCCATATAAATTGCCGGTAACATGAATTTTAGCGGCAATAGTAATGGCAACTAAAAGTGAACAATGTTGCAATCTTAGAATTACTTTTAGTGGCCATATAAATTGCCAAAAAAAATGGCCGCTAAAAGTTATATATTTTTTGTGGCCATTAAAACAGTCTTTACCGACAAATGTTATAATGGCTACTAAAACCTTTTAGCGACGAAGCATAAGACGGCTAATGTCAAATTGTCGGTAAATGTATTAGCGACTATTTTTATTGCCCTTAAAAACAAAATAAATAGCGCTAAAAGTGATTATTTTTGTAGTGTATACAGATATTCTCCTATTTAAATGCTGTTGCTACACGTGGTTAGAAAAGCTTCTCCCAAATGTGGTTTGGGTGTTTTGAAGCTGAGCCTCCGTTCTTGATGATGGGCTGTTGGGCCATTGTTTTATATGAATACGAGACACGAGAGTAAAAAAACAAACCCAGAAACATTACACTGAGTATAGGAATTGGACATTGGCCGTTAAATTAGAAAAGAATATATTTGTGGGGACATAGTTATGTTTTTTA
This sequence comes from Arachis ipaensis, assembly GCF_059453495.1. Lineage (NCBI taxonomy): Eukaryota > Viridiplantae > Streptophyta > Magnoliopsida > Fabales > Fabaceae > Arachis > Arachis ipaensis. The sequence goes on from NC_142442.1 coordinate 32,919,696, forward strand.
GTTAATGTTTAATATTTTGTTTAGAAAATAACCTTTTGTGAGAATTTGATTTTGTTTTTATAGTTATTAGTTGTTAATTATTTTTTCGTTAAACAGTAAAGACTTATTTAGCAAGCATTTATTTACATCATTTCATTATATTATATAATATGACCTTTGTCTATATTGTTTCTATTTTTTTGGAAAAAAATAAATAAATTATCCAATAGATATATTTCATTTATCAATAATTTCGTCATATTACAAATATAAATACAATCACCGTTATTTCATTAGAAACGATTAATTCAACACTCTATAATTGTTATGTGCCAAAATGGCTGTTCCTAAATGTTATTTAACATAAGAGTAAAGGATATTTTCGTCCCTGACATTTTTTTTCGCGGACATTTTCGTCCTCAAGAAATGGAAAATACACTCAAGCCCCTGACCCCTGAAAAACGTGGACATTTATGTCCTTCCGTTGAATTCAGCGTTTGCACTGGACGGAAAAGGATGAGCTGGCAGAGGTGGCGCTAAGGTGGCCGTAACGGAGGCCAGGTGGTATGGAGCATTTCGTAACAGGACATATAAGTCCATGGAGACAAAAACGATGCCGTTTTGGTAACCTCCCCCAATTCTCTGCCTTTTCTTCTTCCTTCGTCCTTTTTCCCTTCCATTCTTCTTCCTTGGCCCCTGCCTCCATCACCGCCGCATAGCGGCGCCTCCGTCAGCCACCATCAACACCTCCTCCTCCCTCTCTTTTCGCATCTTCTTCCCTTTCTCACTCCCTTACTCTCATTAGTCTCTCTCTCTTCTCACCCTCCTTCCACCCACCATTCGTCCGCGACAACCTTCTCGGCGACCCACTGCCGCCGCGCCGCCGCCTCTCTACTGGCGCACCACCGTCGCTACTAGGACCCAACCATCATTTCCTCTCTCTCTCTCATTACCACCCCTGTGCTTCCCATGTCTTCTTTCTCTCTATTTAATTCACTCTGTTATTGCAATTATTTAATTAATATTGTTTAGTTAGTTTTGTTTAGCTAATTTCAATTTGGTTAGATTAGTTAGTTACATTAGGTTGTTAGAGAATCTGGCGTGGATAGTGGATTAGGTCTTGCTTGCTTAATGCTGCTGTCTGTGCAATCACTGTTTGTAGTTCATTATATTTAGTTTGTTCAATTGTTCTTGAGTTGTTAGGATTAGGGTTGGTTAATGAAAATTGCTGAGACTGATGTTTTACACTGCTGCTGTGTAAATTCTCATTGCCTGTTTTGGTTAACAATGAACTCTTATGTGCTCATTTTGCTGTCTGATGCACATCTCTGTTTTAAAATGAGCTAATTCCTTTGATTCAATGATGCACTTTTGTTAGGTTTCATGTAGCTTACTTTTGATATAATTGTTGAAGGAGATTTATGCCGGAGGTACTATTAAAATTCAAAACTTTTCTTGCTTTTGTTCCCCTTCAAAAACAAAGATTCAACTAATTTACTTATCTCCTTCTACAATCTTTCTCTTTTCTTAATTTGTAATTTAGTTATCTCCTTGTTCACAAGATGGACATGAAATTTTATACTTATACTTTTTCAAGTTGAATATGAATTTAAAATACATGTTCTTTATTGTAATGTGTTTTTTTCTTATGTCATTTTTGTTAGTTTTTGTGTTCCTGTAATTTCATTTGGCATCCTCATGTTTACCTTTTGCCATTCAACCATATTTTTCATCAAATGCAGCCATCACATACAAGGGTATCCATCAATTCGTATCTTCCGTAAAGGAAGTGATATCAGGTAATAATACAAATAACTTTTTTTTTATTCAGTTTTTGAGCAATAATAAGTAGCTCATCTCTATATCCCTTTAGATATTATGTACCTTTTATGGTGCTTGTTTATTTTCTAGATATTGCATTTCCCATGGATATGATATTACTGTTTTGGTGCCTCTAAAAGATTATCGGAGTGGTCCTTAAACTCTGTTTATAATGGGAGAAATGATGAAAGGCTGAGAGTAATAACAGAAACAGTAAGAAAATGTAAGGTTGCAAGTGTTAGTGTAGATCGGTTTAACATTGAAAGAAGGGTCTTATGGGATGTGTGTCCTGACACATGTAATGGTAAGGAAAACTTAGATGTTGAGGGAATTTTCATCCATCAACTTTCCAATTTTACATGTAGACAATGTCTATTCTATTTCAATATGTTGTTATCCCTCATTCCCTCGCACTTAAACCTATGTCAATTCATTTCTAACAAAATCTACATGATCAATATGCATATCTTTTTCTTTTTCTTTCTTCTTCCTTTTTTTTATGTGCATCCTACCTGAATATTGCAACTTTTTGGTCTGTGTCTCTGTGATTAGTTTTAGAGATTTTGGATTGAATATAAGTTTAAAAATATGCTTCCTATTTTAGAGATGACCATGGAGATCATGATTATGAGTCCTATTATGGAGATCGTGATACAGATAGCCTAGTCAAGGTACGTATTATATTTTCTTTATTCTAGTAAATTTGAATTAACTTCCTGTCTGCATGATGATTTGAAATGTAATTAAACATATCCATTGAAAAGTGAAATTTAGCTGATATAAAGTATTTCACTACAGACAATGGAGAAGTTAGTGGCTTCTCTCCCTGCAGAATCTCAGAAGCTAGGTTTGGAGGATAAATCCAATGGTACAGAGTACAGGAGCCGCTGTGTGGCGGTGATGGAGGCAGGGGCCAAGGAAGAAGAATGGAAGGGAAAGAGGACGAAGGAAGAAGAAAAGGCAGAGAATTGGGGGAGGTTACCAAAACAGCGTCGTTTTTGTCTCCAGGGACTTATATGTCCTGTTACGAAATGCTCCATGCCACCTGGCCTCCGTTACGGCCACCTCAGCGCCACCTCTGCCAGCTCATCTTTTTTCGTCCAGTGCAAACTGTTGAATTCAACGGAAGGACATAAATGTCCACGTTTTTCAGGGGTCAGGGGCTTGAATGTATTTTCCATTCCTTGAGGACGAAAATGTCCGCGAAAAAAAAAGTCAGGGACGAAAATGTCCTTTACTCTTAACATAAAAAAAATATTGCTTATAAATCTTCACTTAATAATTTAATATTGATATTTTAAATTTAAGCAAGTTATTTTCACGTTAAAACTAGCGGCTCAACTGATCCTATCATGTCTGTTTTGTCACTTTTTATTATTTTAAAGAAATTAATTTTTTTATTTTTATTTTTAAAATTATAAATTTAACCCTGCCTATATTATACTTGCAGTACATAGCCAATTCTAAGTCCGGATAAAGGAGGAGGGTTGTGTTAGGCTTTCGACAACCAACATAAAAACTTAGTCGAATCTTCATGACATGAATCAAAGACATTATTGTGCTAAAGTTAAGTCATTGTCCAGAAGCAACACACTGTATGACTCAAGTACAGTGTCAAATGAGCAAGAGCCGCTGCATCGGTGCTTGGGTGTAATGTTAAATGAGTAACCGCATTTTCGTGAACGGGTGAGGATAAATAAGTTATTTCACAAAAAAACAGGTAAAGGTAAAGGTCGAAACAACAGAAAGTTGAGATTTTGGACATGGAATATAGGTACTCTAACAAGAAAATCTATGGAGGTGATGGATATCATGACAAGGAGGAAGATTAATATCATGTGCCTACAAGAAATAAAATGGGTCGACGCGAAAACTCCGTAGAGATTTTTTTTGCTAGGCTCTTATGTCAACACACCCTCATTCATGTCATCACCTCCTCTATTTCCTATATGCAATGTGTTGCGAATTGGATTGATGATCTTGATAGAGCTCATTGCCTCACATGCGACCTTTAGATCTCTAAGGAAAGAGGATATACTCCCCAGTTCTCGGAGGATACGCGTTGCGAATTGATTGCTTCTATACTTTTAATTGCAAAATTCGGTTAGTATTGCAAGATGAAGTTAGTGTGCCATTTCTACGACTCTAGTTTCAAAAACTTTAACCCCTTAGCGCTTCGGGACGAGAGTGGGGGACACTCTACGCGCAAGCCGACTCTACAAAATCAGAATCGAATAATTTTTTTGAATAAATTAGTGTTTAATAAAAGCAATTATGATGCTGATTTTTTAATAAGGCCATTTTTTAGAAAAATAAATAATTAGTTTATAACTTGTTTAAAAATGATTAAAGATTAATTTATCTTTTATTTTATAAAAGATGAGAGCTCAAGAACTAATTATTATTTTAGAATGATTATAATATTATACAATGTCAAGAACTTAGAGAAAACAAAAATGAATTAGGGACTAATATATGTTGTAAAGCAATTATACATTGTATATTTCACAAAAAACAAACAACTTAATATAGTCGTAATTAATTATATTTTTTATTATTCATATTTATTAATCTAAATATAATTAAACATGCTTATATAAAAAATATTAAATATTTTTATTATTTATAATATAATTATTTTTATATGATTATACAATATTTATTAATATTATTTTTCGATAAACACATATAGTATATAACGATGTAATAAATAATATAAATTAATTAATAAGTTATTAAAATAAAAAATATTTACTTTAATATAAAAATAAAATTAAGCAATCGTTATTATAAAAAAATACTAGAATTTTATATACGTATTTAATAATAACTAGATTATAACTTATTGATTATAATTTGTTACCACTTGATTATTTTTAAAATATTAGTGGACATATATATATATATTTTAATTTGTAAATTTATGCTTTAGACTATTTTATATTTTAAATTTACGTAGGACCGATTCTGCCGGTTCAATCAGTTACTCATCTGTTGGACCAATAAACCAGTAAACCATAGGTCTAACTAGTTTGAACACTTTTTCGTTTTTGACAACTATGACACTGACACAACACATCTAAACTGCATTTATACACTATTCACTTCAACATATCTTTACACTTTCCCTTTTTGGCGATACTGCATGAATTATACTGTTATTGATAATGCAGCAGTTCCTACTCGGTTCCTGCACAGTAAACACTATCTTGGGTGAAGAACGTGATGGCCAGAGGGCGGAAGATCCATCAATGGAGTGACGGAGATGAATATTGATTCAAAGGATGTCTACTAGCCTCTCAACCTCTAGGCAACCATTTTTCAACCAGTTTAAATAAACAGCCGTTTCACACCATTATAGAAGCAGCATCACTCTCAGACTACGCCTCTAACTTGATTACCGCAACATGACAATAAATACAGCTCCATGCGAGCTATAGAGGGGCATCACTTGTTTCAATACAATGACAAAAAAAAAAAAAAACACCATGCCTTTAGATATCAAGTATTCTGAAGTTTGACCCTGACTTGAGCGTCGTTGTCTTCTTCGCAGGTTTCACGCACTGGTCGAATTAACGAGAAATTCATAGCACGACACACAGGAAGCAGGCATTGTAGGAACCCTTTTTTGATGTCGACGAGATATATTTTGGAGTCCAATTATAACCATAATAACAGAGATTATTAATGAAACTCATAATATTAATTAGAGAGTAACGTCAGTAGAAAGTCTTAACCGAATAGAGACAGCTAAAAATACTTTTCAAATTTAGAAAAATTACAACATACATAAAAACCTTATGTGGTAATACAATAATAATTGATGGATTTGGATGCTCTAAATTTTGAAATTCACTTTAGAGTGTAAAGTGTAATTTTTCACCATTTATTTCATAAGTGGGACTAAAAAAAATATGAGAGAGAAATCATTCAAGGGTGAGAGATCACACATTACCTTTTAAAGTGAAAATTCAAAATTTAAAAAATCCAAATTCATAAATAATACGTTAATTTCTAGATATAATAAAACTTGTGTTTGAACGAACGAAAACATAAAAAGTCAAACATTACCTAACATAAGATATAACAAACATAAACATTAATAAATTTACAAAATTAATGAAAATATAGCTTAATTTCGTAAATATAAAATCTAAAAGGATAATTTTTCATATATCAAAATTAGTCATAGTCATAACAAGTTCTCGCTTTATCATTTTTTCATACTGCCTTCCAATTAAATACGATTTACAAAATAAACAAAAGTAATAACATTTATCCATGACTATATAAAATTTCATCTTCATTTTATCACATCCAGCAACAATGTGTTGATTTTTTTTAGATATAAAATGTATTGATTTTTAAATATACTTAATTTATGCTATTTTATTCTTTATTTTTTTACATGCTCATTATTAATTTGTATCTAATTAAGTCTACATAAGTTTTTGTTGCAAAAATCACAAGAAGAAGAAGACATTTAAATCAAACCCAATCTTACCATTCTTGACATTTTTTTTCCTCTTCTAACAATCCTGAAACTCTCATTTCCTTTTTTTTTTGGGCACGTGAAACTCTAACTCCTTAAATCCACTAACAATCTATACACACTTGGTCCAACTTGTTTCTTCCATAGTCCATTTTCTATACAATAACGGTTACGGAACCCGCATCCAAAGCCCGTTACGGGCTTCCCTCCTTATGAGTTATGACCACTTAGCGCGGCTCCAAGAACTCCCAGCCCCAACAACACCTGACACTTCTGCTGAGCTGCTCCTCTACAACTATCAACACGCCACTTGTCACGACAACCTTTAACAACACATAATCTCTTTAAATCTGTATAACATTACCTTTATACGCTATAATTTTCTTTATTTTTATATTGTATATGTTTAGCATAAAATATATAACTCAATAGTCAACTCTTTTATAAATTGTGTAGTCTTTGATAGTTGCAATTATAACCTCTCTAGAACTAAATTTTATTTCAATAATAAATTTGCCGTCTCCAACAATAAGTGGATCTGCAATAATACTACAAAAAGTAATTATACATTACAATTAACAACCACAGTAGAATCATCATCTCATAGAACAAAAAAATATAGAAATACTCTATTAATATCATATTCACATACTAGCATTCACATATTCGGAAAAACTCCGATGCATTCAAAGCCACAAGATCCAAATCGCGCATAAAAGACGGTTTTCTAAACAGATGTTGACTTGTTAGGACATTTGTCACTTCATCTAAAAAATGGCTCATTAGTGCAGTCAACATCATCTCCATCTATATTTAGATCATTTATTTCATAGTTACCTTCAAATTCATCTTCGTTTTCACTATTGTAGCATTCAAATTTGTCTCTATCGACTTCTTCAACACCATAAGTCAATTGTTCGAACTCAACGTATAGCTCGATGGCAAAATCATGTGATCGACTTTCGTGATATATTGAAAACATTTTTTGCATCGTTGCTTCATTAGTGGCATACTTCGTCTCGAACTGTATGAATCTTCCAAATACTGTTACAAGATATCTGTATACAATGCTAGTCACTCTTTTCAATATCTGAGGATATATCCTTTCACAAATTATACTTGTTAGTTCTTCAAATAATATGGTAAAAGTAACAACAATATCACATAAATTCTCACACATAAATCTTACACCTTCAGATGTCTAAAATAAAATTTGACCATTATAATATACTCTCAAATTAATTCTATCACCCATTTTTTTAATATTTTTTAAATTAAAAACAACAGCAACAAATTTACAAGAAGAATAAAAACAGAGAAAGAGTAGAATAGGAAGAGAAACAAAATGAACACGAAAATTCGGATAAATCCTTATTTGTAGCCGCTGCGATTCATTTTTTTTCCTGAACAAATCGCTCCAAACATCCATTGAGTCGCCCCACCATACATCAATAGCCTCCACCACTCCTAAGTCACCTCCACCATTTTTGTCTATTAAAAGAAAAATCTTTTTTGCAGTAATCGGTCTCCCTTTTCTAACTTTTTTTTGTCCTGTTCTTACTTCACACAAATTGCCGGCAGCGATTTCTGGTAAAACACAAATTAAATCTGCATCATAATAGAAAATAATATCAATCGCAGTTTAATATTAAAAAAATTTAGCATTTAGTAGATTCTCAATCGAGTAAAAATCTTATTCCCTATCTTTGTCTTCATTTTTTTGTGGGAACAAATTTCATCTCTTTTAAAACTTATTAAAAGATCTCTATTTTTATTTTCATAACGGATAATACCTGTATATACCTATTTTAATGGATTTTTTTTTTCATCCATAACCCAAGCAAAATATATAACCCAAGCAAACCAATAAAATTGCTACGTTCAGTACATGTCCACAAGCTTCTCATTCCAAGAACTTGGAATCCAAGTAAATTAAAGCTTCTTAATGATGATATACACACCATGTCCTGGCTCTACAATCATTCTATATGCTGGAGAATGGCTATAACTAGGCGAGAGTGAGAAGCTAAACTTAGAAATAATAAGTGCCAACACAACCTTCAATTGGACCATAGCAAAGTTCCTCCCCAAGCACAATCTAGGCCCCAATCCAAATGGCACATAAGCCTGTGGGAACTTGCATGCTTGAGACACACCTTCTTTGAACCTTTCTGGCTTGAATTCATTAGAGTCTTGCCCCCAATTTTCAGGGTCTCTATGCAATGTTGGAATTAGGGTCCACAAACAAACTCCTTTAGGAACATTTATGTCTCCAATTTGAATGTCTTCATATGCTTCCCTTGATACAAATGCTGCTGGTGGGTACAAACGTAGCACTTCATGAATCACCATATTCACCTATATATATGTATAGATTAAAGCAACACTATGAATAAGTAAGAGTATATATATTCTTCACATTAATTAGTTATTTTACAGTGATTATAATTTCCTTACTTCATCCACTCCATGTCTCCGTACCAATTATTTCACATTGACTCCTAGATGTCTAAAGGTTTAATTTTTCTGTTGGTTCTTATAGTTTCACCAAATTTTTAATTAGATCTTTATACTTTTTTTTTTCAATTGAGTCCCTACATTGTTTTTAATTTTGTAATTAAGATTTTTTTATATAAAAAATATTAAAATTAACAGAATATTTCTCCCAAAATACATAGAATTAAAGACGTATTTAAGTTTTTAATTATGAATACTTTTAATTTATAAAGAAATATTCAGTTAATTCTAACAAATTTTTTACACTAAAAAGGACTTAATTACAAAATTGAAAGTCGTGTAAGGATCCAATTAATATATATATATATATATATATATATATATATATATAGAGAAAACTAATTAAAAATTTGGTAAAATTATAGAGAGTAACATAATAATTAAACCATATTTAAATTGTGATTGAGGAAAACATTTCTTATACAATATACAAACTTGATTTCATAAAATTTTTATTTTTCAAAGATAATTTATCTAAGTTAATTTTTGAAAGATACTTTTTTAAAAATTCTAACATCTATAAAAAAAAAAACTTTCAATATGCATAAAGAATAATTATTATATTTGGTAAAATATTTTTTAAAATTTAAAAAAATTATAATATTCACAAATCAACTATATCCAATACATGCATATCATATCTAGATGACTAGATGTATATAGATTTAGGAACATTTTTAAAAAGTGAAAACAACACTAAATGTAAACAGAGAAAGTATATAAAGTTGTGGAAGAAATCAAAGTAGCAAAAAGAATGCATGAATTTGAACATACTGTTTTGAGGAGGGGAAGAGAATCAGCATGAGGTATGCCATGGGGGCAAACCTCAGCAACCTCAGTCCTAATCTTTTCTTGCCATTGAGGGTGCAAAGCAAGCAGCATCAAGCTCCAAGACGCGGCGATGGCGGTGGTCTCATGTCCGGCGAAATATATGTTCTTGCAGTTGTCAACTATGAACCTCCTTGAAAATTCCTTCCCTAGACTCTTATCAGCCATGGCTGCTTCTAAAAGCAACTGCATCAGATCCTTCTCCCACGATGAGCACTCTCGCTTTCGCTCGTCCACTAAACTCCAGATCAGTGATTCTATCTCTTTCTCTAAGCTGCTGATTTGCTTCTGCTTCTTTGAAGACAAAAATAGTTTGCCACTGTAATTTTTTTCAATCAGTAAGTTCGAACACAATTCAACATAGTCACTACTCTCTCAGTATTGTTAGAGAATATATCCATTATTCATATCTGGATATGAATAATGGATTCAAAAATTGGTCTACTAAAATAAAAATACACTGCACCCGCAAATTATTCACCGAAATCTTAATATTAGAATAACTATTTGCACATCAAATTAAACATCTGATACATTCATTGTTCACATTATTTAATATTTTCATTGTCAACTTATATTTTTTTTAAAAAAAAAACACATAAATAATTATATTCTCTAACATATTTTTTTGAATATGATTCTTTTTTTGAGTTTGGTTAAATTTTTTACATAAATTTTATTTTTTTATTTATTTTATACTATTTTTTAAATCCCTTTACATCTACTTTCTTTATAATAAATACTATTTTAACATCATTATTTTTTTAACCGCGCTCTCTTTATTTTATTAATTAAAAATAATTTAAGTATACAATTAATTAGTGACAACCTGTTTTATATGGGTATGAATAATATTATTTTGGAAAAGTATAGGTAAATAATGAGAATATTAAACAATATGAACAATGGATATGTTGAATGTTTAATTTAAGAGAAAAACTATGCGTACAAGCGATTAGGGCTTGTAAGTATTACAAGTCAATTAAACTCTAATTCCCAAAATTCGCTGCAAGTGCTACATTCCTTACACGCGCTACATCCCTTCTTCTTCTCCTTTTTTTTCGATCGTTCTTTTCTCCCTCTTTCTCACTGGTTTGTTCTTCGTCGTTGACGTTAGTTCCTCCACATACTGTTACGGCACGTTTTCATTGCACCTTCTTCTTCTTGCTGCACGTTCTTCTTCCTCTTCCTCTTCTTCTTCCTCTTCCTCTTCCTCTTCTTCTTCTTCTTTTCTTCTTCTTCTTCTTCTGCACGTTCTTCTTCTTTCTTTTTCTTCTTCTTGCTGCACCTTCTTCTTCTTCTTCTTCTTCTTTTTTCGTTATTCTCGATTTCTATTATTTTTTGACATCAAGCTCTGAAATCGTTTTTGAAGAAGAAGTAGCAGAAGATGAGGAGGAGAAAGAGAAAGAGTTATGAATTATGCATGATTTTGGGTGTATTTTCTTAAATCTTTTGGGTGTATTTTCTGTAATCTTTTGGGTGTATTTCTATAATCATTTGGGTGAATTCCTGTAACCGTTTGGGTGTATTTCTGTAATCTCTTGGGTGTATTTTATGTAATTGTTTGGGTGTATTTCTGTAATACTTGCCATTTTTTCTGAAATGAAAAATACACCCATAGATATCAGTCAGATATCACTCAAATATACCAAAATGATTACAGAAATACACCCAAAGGATTACAGAAAATACACTCAAACGGTTACAAAAATTCACCCAAACGATTATAGGAATACACCCAAAGGATTTAAGAAAATACACCCAAAGGATTTAAGAAAATTCAGAACTCTTTCTCTTTCTCCTCCTCATCTTCTGCTGCTTCTTCTTCTTCAAAAACGATTTTACCATGAAAAATCGAAAAAAAAAGAGAAAACAGAGAGAAAAGACGTAATAGAAGAAGAAGAAGAAGAAGAAGAGGAAAACGAGGAAGAAGAACGTGCAGAAACGAAAGAAAAGGAGAAGAAGAAGAGTAAGAGGAAGAAGAACATGCAGCAAGAAAAAGAAGAATTTCAGAAACCATGAAAATCGAAAAAAAAAAAACGAAGAGGAAGAGGAAGAGGAAGAGGAAGAAGAAGAAGACAAAGACGAAGAAGAAGAAGAAGAGAAGAAGAAGAAGAAGACGAAGAGGAACTGTTTGAGTGGGGCGCGTGTAGTTACGCTTCATTCAAAATGAGTTAATGCGCGTGTTAATGAAGTTTGGGCTGATAACTTGTAAAACTTGTACGGCCTTTTTACTTGTATGTGTAGCAGGCCCCTTAATTTAATAGATATGTAGATAATGATGTTGATTATTTTTAATTGGATGGTTATTCTTTTTATTCGATTTATTCAAACACAGTTAACAATAGCTGGATGTTCAATTCACTAGATGTACAGATTGGTTATCTTTATTAGGGTTTAGGAAATAATTTTGGGATGGAATATTTTTTTACTTTATTAGATCAATTTTAAAATCCATTATTCACATTATTTACAAAAGTTATTATCTACCTAGCAAAACCCTTCTTTTTATCTGTCCTAAATTTTTTAAGATAGATAGTATCATCACAAGTACCAAACAAAGATGAGTATAAATGCACGGTATTATACTATTATTTACCGGAAACCGTTGAGACCAAAGAGGAAGCCACCCTGGTCAGACATAGTCTTCTGAAGTTTTCTAAGCTTTGAGAATAGATCCTTTCCTTTGAAATATGAATGTCCAAAGCAAACCCTTGAAATAACATCAGCAGAGAAGTCCCTCAAATCTGCATCAACTTTAACTTCTGCCAAGCCAGTGCCAGTGCCACTAATCAATTCCTCCCACTTTCTTAGTAATGGTTGTGCTGACTCTATCATTAACCCCACCATACCCTACCAACAACAAAAGAAAGTGATGAACAAGGCCAAGAGATTCATCTATATACCAAAAAAGTAAAGGAAAAAACATGCTACCACAACTGTGCATTAACAGACCTATATATGACATTGATATATGCAAACAACTTTATATGGGCAATACAAAAAGGACAGCCTAGTGGAAAAACATATCGTATTAACGCAGGATTTAAGGAAGGACCGTGTTCAAAGGGCGTAGTGTTCAAAGCCTAACTTAATAATTATATATAATTATATCAGTAGTTATTTTCACGGTTTGAATTCGTGACCTTGACGTCAGATAGAGACAATTCGTGACCTTTAGTACGAGAGATATCATTTATGATACTGTCTAATCTCAAAGAAGTTACTGTAATATACCCTAAAGATTACACTAAGAACTTAATGGCAAAATAACATTTCGTAATAAAACCACTAGTAGTTGAAGTGTAAAAAATCTAATCTTAGTGTAAAATACAAATAAAACTAGATAATATTATGATTTATGAAATATTATTGATTATTAAACAATAATTGGTGTTGTATGTTATGCATGCATATAATATATACCTTTACTTTGTCCATGAAAAACTCAGCTGCAACAAGTTTCCTCTGGTTTGCCCAACTATGACCATTGGCTCTCAAAATGCCATTACCCAGCAATGGTGCAAGCTTGTTTGTTATGTAAGTAGGCTTACCCAAATCCAAAGTTATAGACTGATTCATTTCTGTCACGAGCTCTGGGTTGTTCACATATAAGTGTTGCTTCATCCCTGTGGAATATGTGTACACTTGACCTGGAATAAAATAATCTTGTGTTTCTTATTGAACTAACTATACATTTATGATTTATCATACATATCTAATTGTTAAATGTTAGATAATTAATACATATTATGTGATGTTTGATTCGTCATGATCACCTTAACTTTCCAGAGAAGAGACTAGTGTTCTACATATTAAAGAGATTAATGTCTCATTTTATAAAATTAAAGCTGAAGAAAATTCATTTGTATTCAATACACACAAAAATATTATATATAACTAGTTCCTCAAGACAACCAACTTGAATTGGTCGATTAGTCAGTTTACTCGTCTATTTAAACAAGTGTCAAAAATTTGAATCCCGCCTTATGCATACAGCAACCCATTGGCCAGCGACAAGACTTGTCAGATTAGGAAATATCGTGAAAAAAAAAAAACTAGTTCCCCAAGAGATATTAATTAGGCATCCTTTTATTTTTTTACATTAATGTAATTTATTCAATTTAATTTAAATATATATATATATATTATTTGAATATATACATATATTTATACAATCAACTATACTATATATACACTAAAATCAACCACCAATGTCAACCACCAATATAAAATACATATTTAAAATATAAATAGTACTTTTATCAATATTTTCCTAATTCGATATGAAAATTCAACCCATCAATCAAAAAATTTTATTTATTTAAAATTTTTTATCTAAAAATAATTTTTTTGTCAAATATTTAAAAAAAAATAAAAAATAAACGAGTCAACCCATTTTGCAAGTCAAATGGGCTATAATCCGAATTAAAAAATTACAGTCCATAATATATAAAATGAACATAAACAGACCTGTCCATATAATTCGTGAGCTTAGATGGACTAATCTGATCCATTTGACTATCCTATTTAAAGGTAAGTAAAACATATTTTGATGTGTGTTTTATAAATATTTTTAAAATATAATAAATATATAGATTTAGCCAGAGACGGATACAAGTGCAATGGTGTGGGGCAAGCGCCCCCACTACAATTTGAAATTTTTTTGAGTAGTATATGATAATAATATTTATTTGTCCCCATTAGATTATTAAATTTAACCCCACAATAATTTTTCTCAACTTTTGGTGCTTAATCATCAATTTAAAATTTTATATTAGATATTCGTTAGAATGATCAACTCTCCGATTTAAACGAAATTAGTGTTTTTTTTAAATCAACTAAAAAAATATTATTTATCTTCTTTTCAAATTAGCTTTAATTTTTGCGTAACAACTATATTAATTGAAAGAAATTTTTTAACTATGAATATCAATAAGAGTCGACTTCTAATTGTGTTGGGAAGTGAATTTTTAAATAATTGTTTAGTAATATATATGGAAAAAGAGAAATTTTGATGGTAGTGTTAAGAGAAAAATTACTTAATTTTTTTAAAAAATAAAACCTAAAAGAATAGAATTTTAAATTATATATTATTATTTAAATTACTATTTTAGTATTTTAATTTGTATATTAGATATTTTGAAAGCTAATCATATTTTACAATAACAAAATATAATTATAACAATAATCATGCTATCATAAAAAATAATTATTTGTATAAAATATATATTAAAATATAAAATACATATTAAAAATAAGTTAAACAATACATATATTTATACATAGATATATAGTGGTTAATAGATAATTTAATATTTAATTTTTTATATACACATATTATTTTTATTATAAAAATTATTATCATGTTATATAAATTTTGCCCCCACTACCAAAATTTTCTGGATCCGTCACTGGATTTAGCTAATATATTTTCTAGCTATTATGATTATTATTAAAAAATAAAAAGTATATAAAATTTTTAAGTTTTTAATACATTCATTATATATTTATCAAAATAAAATATAAAAATTTCCATTTTTTATAATTTTAATATGTATTACATATATTAGCTAACTCTGAATAAATTATAAAAACATAACCAAAAATTCAGAAATGCGATCATCATGCATGCCTGCATGTCTTTTCAAAAAGAATACCTCACTAATAAGGTTGCACCATTATCGGCTATGATGCTTTTCTAAAAGAAACAAAAATTATTATGCTATAATGAGCTAGCTTCCAAATTAGTATAGCTATAAAAAAGCGATGAGCACCATATTTTTATATTAAAAAATAGAATATAATTATGCATTTATTTTAAGAAATTTTAACTTATATTAAAAGATTACTTATAAAAATATATTATTCATCTGATTATTTATATTCTTAAAATACAATTTTTTAGATATAATTTATTTACTTAAAAATTTTCTTTTCTAAGATATAACTTATTTATTCAAATCGATCCCTAAGATTTTTAGAGTTAGACACTTTAGTCCTTCAAATTTTAAAATACACAAAAATTCTCGAAGTTTAAGTTCGTCGATCAAATCAGTATCCGACTAAGTTATTTCATTAGTCACTAGCAAAAAATGCTGACATGAAATGTTAACTCACACACATAACCATTAAGTGTCTATCTTACTTACGAGGAGGATAAATTAGTCCCTGTGTTGAGAAGGAAAACGGCATCATTTTCCCCAGGAACAAAACACAGACACAAATTAGGAAATTCCAAGATCCCATATCAACATTAAATCCAAACATTCCATCACCATAATCAACTTCAACTGCATCAATAATTAAATACAAATAAAATACTCCTAAAATCTCAAATCAACATTGAATCCAAGAGTGCAATCAGCAGAGAAAAACAGAAGAAAAGAATTGGAGAGGTGGATGCGACGGTGGCAAGAGCGCAAGCAAAATAGTAGAGAAAAGGCAAGAGGATAGGAACAAAGACAGCAAGCGGGCTAAAGAAGCAAGGAGAAAAGAGTGCGGCAAATCGGAGAGAGGTGGCAGCCTGAGCGAGAGCTGAAGCACCGATTGTTCGAAGTAGATGGCGAAAGTGAAGAGAGATAAGATTGTTTTTTAGTCTTGGTACATTTGTGGCTTTTTACCAAGGTTTTGACAACCAGTTAATGAAATGGTAGAGAAACTAATTATCGAAGAGATTTAATGGTTGTTGCACACAGATTTTGAAGGAGGTGAGAGAATACAGGAAAAAGAAGGGGCTGAAAGTATCTGGCCATCAAACTCTACGTTGTGTACCTGGAAAAAACGACGATGTTTTTTTCCTCAGCACAGGGACTTATTTGTCCTCCTCACAATACTTCGACATTTAATAGCCACGTGTGTGAGTTAATACCCTATGTCAGCATTTTTCGTTAATGACTAACGAAATAACTTGGTCGGAGATTGATTTGACCGACAGAACTAAACTTTAAAATTTTTTTGTGTATTTTAAAACCTAACGAACTAAAATATCTGACTTTAAAAACTTCAGGACCAATCTAAATAATTACTCATAGATTATAACTAAGCATTTATTTTAAGAAATTTTAACTTATATCAAAATATTACTTATAAAAAATATATTATTCATGTGATTATTTAAATTCTTAAAATATAATTTTTTAGAAATAACTTATTTACTTAAAAAATTTCTTGCCTAAGATATAACATTATAGAAAAATAAATTTTCATATTTAAAATTTAGTAATTTTATGTCAATTATTTTTTTTTTGAAAAAATTATTATGAATAGCTAAGTGTTTTTGAAAAATAAAAGAAATAGATATCAAATTTTATTCCAATTGTTTGAATAAAGCTTTTAAATATTTATTCAAATATCGGTACAAAATTTATATCAATGAGATAAATTATTTGTCAAATATAAAGGTATTTTTGACACTTATAAAAAATTAATATTTATTAATTATTTTTATCACATTTTTAAATCATTCAACAATTTGGTTTATTTATTATAAGACCCCAGATTTTTAGAAATTAAATAATAAATTATTTATGGTTTATTTTATTTATTCAAGTTATTATTTTTAGAGATTTTTATATTAATTCAGTATTTCTTTTTATTATTGATTTAAAGCTTTAGAAATTAAAAAAATAATGAGAGTTTTATATGCTTAATTTTGAATATTTAGATTTTGAGTATTATTTTAAGATTTTAAAGAAAATTGATTTTATAATCTCTAATTCTTGAATTAGAGTAATTATTTGAAAATAATTTATAAGTTTATGAATAAATAGTGCTACTTCCTTTAAATATAATTTTGTTGGATTAAAATTTGTTTTCAATTACTATATATTCCTAATTTTTATTAAAATTACCAAACTATCCAAAAATTTCTAAATTAAAAACCTAACCCTAACCTTGAATCTATTACACACACACACAAACTCACTTCCACTCTTCTCCACAGCCGCCATTCACCCTCCCAAAACCCTCACCCATCGAGAAAGAAAGAAAGAAAGAAAGAAAGAAAGAAAGTGAAGAGAGAAGAGGGAAGCGAGAGAGAGAGAGAGAGGAGTTGTGATTCGTCACTGATGTCGCCACCGTTCATGGAGAGCCGTCGCAGCCATTTCTGTCACAGATGAGAGAGCCCAGAGGAGAGAGAGATCGCACGACGCTGAGGGAGGAGGACGCAAGCCATTGATGCATGGAGGAGCGCGACCCGCTGCGTGAAGCTGTGCCGCCGTGTGCTGTCGCCATGCTTCCTTGCTGCCGTCGAGCTGTCCGTTGCCATCACCACCGTTCTGGCCACCAAAAAACCACCGCTGGAGCCCTTGTCTTCTTGGTTTGAGTTCTGAGTCTTTCATGCTGAGTTCTATGGCTGAGCATGCGACATCAAGCTGCTGCATCGTCACTGGAGCTGACATTGCTTTATTCTCTTGCTCATTCATAAATACAGCAAGTTGTTCCTCATTTTGAACCTCTGTAGTCACTGTTCTGTTATATATTACTAAGGTTCTTGCGACATTAATATCTCAAGGTTGAGTTACTATTGTCGGATGGTGCTTTTGTGGTTGTTGCTGCTGCGGGAAATAGTTGGATTTGATGCCGTTGATTGCGGTCCTAGGAGATAAGGTTTTCTTAACACGTTGGTTTAGTAGGTTTTGACTATTCGAGGTAGGAGTTTTTATTAAAATTTATTTTATATTATAAAATTGTTATAAATAGATATTGATATGAAAAATATATTTCTGTGATTATGTGAGTCTTATGGATGTCGTTGTTTATTGGATTGAATTACTAATTGCTTGAGTGGTGTGCGGTTGTTGGTAAGAAATTGATTTGGAAAGTTAATTTGGTTGAATATTATGAAAAGTAGTTTTCTTGGTTTTGGAGTTAATTTGATAATGAAAATGAATCGGCATTGGAAATTATCTGAGATATTGGAATTGATTTTGTTGATTTATTGAAAATGATTCTAAGAATTGAAAATGATTTGAGATATGAAAAGGAGTTGATTTTGGAAGCGGTTTGATTTTGAATTGGTTTGATTTTATAAATGATTTGATATTGGAACTGGTTTGATTTTGAAAAAGATTTAAAATTGGAATTGGTTCGATTTTGGAAATGATTTGATATTAGAATTGGTTGTATATTGGAAAATGATTTGAGATTTAGAAATGGTTTGGTTGGGACCCTTGAAGGGTGGCAAAAGTTCGAGTTTTAGAGAATATGCTGTCGAAATTTTTATAAAAATTGGAGGCTTCGTTGAAGTGGTTATTTAGAAAGATTTGGCAAAATTGGAGGCTTCAGTATAAAATACATGTACTTACCAAAATCCTCAGAATCATCCAACTTATCAACATTCAGTAAATCTGGTATAGATTTGAAATGGAAGGCTTCCAATGAAAAGTATGGATTCTCCACATAGATGACTCGTGTTCTGTGGGAGAAGCAAAGTATCCATTTACTTGGAGTTATGATTGTGCCCATATCATTAGCAACAACAATGAAGTGGGTCATTTGGTAATTCTGAAACTGTACAATAGAACCCTTCCACTTGCTGACCAAAGACCTGGGGATTTTAGCGTGCATCCTATCGCTTTATTAAAAAGATTTGGTGTTAGTTACTGGTGAAGCATAAATATTTTAGTTAGTCGGAAGAAAATATTTAAAAACACAGTGTACAAACCTTACTATCCTGAAGAATCACTTGAATGCTTCCAACCTCCTTCTCATTATACTTGCTTGGGACTTCCCAGATCCTGATAACATAAACTTTGAAATTCCAGGAAAGTTTTGTTGGATTCAAGTCAAGTAGGTAATCAACGTGCTCGACCATTTGGATGTTAGTATTTATATAAGATGGTATGAAATGAAATTTTTGGGTGCCTCAGAGGGATATTTAGCTTATTTCTTTGAAAATAGAATTATGAAGAATAATGGCAGAACACTGGGTCAAGATATAGTGGAAAGGTCTGTATTTATAGCCACAGCAAGGGTCTATGTACTGCTCTCCTATTATGTACTACTTTCTTATTTAAAAAATTTGATTTCAGCAAAAAGTTGGTTCATGAGTGTTTGGTTTAAGGTTGACGTCTGCTCAAACTTATTTTAATTTTTATGTAATTATTATGTGACATCAAGTATAACTTTGTGTATGTATAACTGTATTATACTTTCAAAAAAATACTATCTCGTATATTTGAGAATAGGTTTGAATTGAGCAAAAAATTGGTCACTGTGTGTCCACTTTAGATTACCACCTGTTTCAACTTATTTTAATTTTTTTTATTATTATGTGACATCAAGTATAATATTGTGTATGTATAAGTGTAAAATTTTGTATATTCAACAATAGGTTGAGACAATTATCTACGTAAGTGACATTTGTATTTAACACTATCTGTATTTAGCAATCTACTATACGGTGATGCAACAACACAATGAGAAAGTTTCTTTTACACTACCATAGTGCCACATGTCACATAATGAAGTTCAACACTTGTCAGCCAATGAACTATGTGCTGCTCTCCTATTATATAGAGAGAGATAGTTTATACAATTTTGAATTTTACAAATGCTCCTATTTTATTATTAAGTATATGGAAGTCGTCTTAATATTCCTCACTATTAGAATAGCGCAGTCGGAAGCGTGACATTCTAGTAGTAAGTGTGTTATACTTATTGTTCATATTTTTAAGGTTATTTTTGTCACCAATACAAATTTTCGAATACCATAATTTATCCAAGCAACTGTAGTTGTATGCAAAGGTGGCAGTTTTGGATTACAAGCCTAACTTGGTGGTGACTGCAACAAGATGTTGTCAGGTTAGCCATTTTTGTATCTTCAGACTTCAGAGTAAGGAAGGACCACGGTGGTTGTGTTGATGAGTGATGGTTTGGGAGTTTTAATTTATAGAAAATTGATTAAATTAAAGAAAAGGTAGTAAAATGGTTAAGTTTTTGAAGGTTTGAAATTTTGACTTGACATAATCTATGTATTATATATTATATATAATGTGGATATAAAAAATGTTGGTAGATAACTTTTTTTATATATGATTTATAATAAATATTCTTTTTTATTATTTTTAAAATTTAAACCCAAGACCTTTTAATTACATTATAAATAATTTATCATTTTAATTGATTATATTTTTATTATTTTCATACATATTTAAGGAATAAAAGAGTAAGTCAATACTCAATAGTGTATATTGATACACTGATATTTACACTTAATGCCACTTTGATTGTGAAAACTCTGTTCAGTTATAGAGTGTGATAGTGAGGCAGAGGAATTGCTCCACGCAAGAGAGGAAGACTCAGAAAGTGTGAGATAGCAAAGAGAGGCGAAAAGTGTGATTTCATTATTGTAAACTAATATATATATATATACACACACACACACACTCAATGTGAGCCACACATTGATAACTACTTGACTAAACTCCTTATACTACTCTAACTAATTCTGATGTTAATTTACTAAGTAGGACAGCTTGTTATACATGCTGCCAAACTATCAACCTAAGCTATCGAGCTACTCCACTATAATTTGGCTACATCCCCCCTAAATTTGGGGGTGTGAAAATTAATCAGACCCAACTTAACTTTACAAGACAAGAAAGGATTAGGTGCTAGAGGCTTAGTCAAAATATCAGCAACCTGATTTGCTGATGAAACAGGGAGCAGCTTCAAAGTGTCTTCTTGGACTTTCTCCCTCACAGTGTGGTAGTCAATCTTGATATTTTTTTTTTCGTTCGTGAAACATGGATTTGGTTGCGATATGTAGTGCAGACTAGTTATCACAGTACAAGGTAATTGGCTTTAGAGGTGTTGCGTGAAATCTCGAAGAAGGAAGGAAAGCCAGATACCTTCACATGTAGCGAGCGTCATTGCTCGATACTCTGCTTCAGTAGAGGAGTGTGCAACAGTTTGTTGTTTCTTACACCTCCATGACACCAGGGACTTGCCAAGGAAAAAACAAAATTCAGACACAGACCGGCGAGTACCGGGACAAGCTCCCCAATCTGAGTCGAAAAATGCTGTCAAGTTAAGGTGGTCTGAAGCTGAGAATAGAACACCTTTGGCTGGAGCACCTTTGAGATACCTCAAGACATGGAGTGCTCCCTTGAAATGGGTATCAGTTGCACAATCCAGATATTAACTTAGCTTACTTACTGCAAAACATATGTTCGGGTGAGTGTTTGTCAGATAGATCAGCCGCCCAATCAATCTTCTGTATGCATAAACATCGTCCAATCGATTCCCTAATGACTTTGACAATTTTGTGTTGTAATTCATAGGTGTGGTGACTGGTTTTTTATCTTGTAGTCCAAATTTCTCAAGGAGGTCCAATGTGTATTTTCTTTGATACATTGCTACGCCTCTGTGGCTTCTAGCAAACTCGAGTCCTAAAAAGAATTTTAATTCCACAAGATCCTTGATTTTAAACTTGTCATCAAGCAAGTGTTTCACTCTCTCAATCTCTCTAAGATTATTCCCCCTAAAACCAAGTCATCCACGTACACAAGGATGCAAGTGAATGATGCAACTGTGTAGGTATTCTATTCACCCTAAGAGGCTAAGGGGTCGGGTCAGTTGTGCTAGTCATTTGCTCTTCCGACAAGAGCTCAAGGGCTTTTCTTATACGCCTACCTATATTAGTAGTAGGTGGGATCCCCTTCCACTTTCGATGTAGCTCATATGATTAAGGGACCTAAGTCACAGTCCAGTCCTACGATAGCTGCTGCTTCAGCCAGGTCAGAATGCGGGTGTGGGGGGATGAACTGCTTAATAATGTAAAATGCGCAACGGTTGAGCGATGGAGGAGAGCAAAGCTACCTTGAGGTTGGTAGCTGATGAAAGCCTTTAGGTGGAAGTGCTCATAGCCTTAAGTTAAGGAAATATTACAAAAAAAATAAGGGTTAACCGAATAATGCGCTGAAAAGATGCCTTAGCTTCAAGGCAAAGTTTGTCGTAGACAAAGGGTTGGTGTAACTAACTGAGCCGATAGGCAATTTCGGACTATTTATATTATAAGACAGTATACCTCGACGGTAAGAACTAGAGGAATGAAGTAGCTCGACTAGAGGGCTTAATTAAGCCTTTTTCTTTCCGAGGAAAATGGCCTACTAGAAATGAAAGCACAAGGCTCAGCACTAAAACTTTATAGGTTTTCGTATTTGGAGGGACAACTACGGCTTACCCATAAGCGAGGGCCTGACCTGAACCTGATTCCAACCTTAACCCAACCCCAGCATTGAGCCTTTAAAGGTATAAGCTGTGATGGCTTTTTTGGCCCACCAAATGATGCGAGGAAAGTTACTTAACTCTAGGTTTCTAAATTCGCTTCCAACTGTAGGCTTTTTACTAGTTAGTCCAGGTAAAGTCCCCAGACGGCGTATTTTTTTGAAACGAGGCCCTCTGTAGCGTGACATAAAGACTCCCTTTTTAATTAAAAAATGAAAAATCGAAATTAAAACTAAACTAAATGACAAATATGATATGAGAAATGAAGCGAAATTCACAAAAGCATTGTAGTACAAAGAAGAATTGTATGAATTCTATCAATATCTGAACCTTATTCTGCGTTTATTCTGCAGAAGCAAATTAAGTCAAAAGGGGATGCTATATTATGTTTTTAAATAAAAAAAAGCCTAATAGATATAAAAAAACAAAGTGCACAACTAGGGCATATCTGTGGCTAGCTTGTTTGGTGTATATGGCTTGTAAGTTTCTTATCTCGCCCACTAGTTTGTAACGACAGCGAAAACTTAAGCTCTTTTATGGGGCATTGGGATTGCCCTTTCGCAAAAAGACCACTTCGAAAGAGCGGATGTTGCGCTCTGATATTACGTCCCATGCGAATCTATTAGATGAGAGCGAAAACAAAAAAGAACAGCATTCAATATCAATAAATTTCAAGTTGGAAATATATCTCAATATAACTACAATATGGAGGTCCTTTTTTTTGGCAGCCACTATTCCGTACCGACTGACAATGTAAAAAAATACTAATACACAGCAGCCAACTCATCAACGTAATTGAAATCAAGGATTTCGCTTGAAAGTCTTATTTGTTCTGCTAAACAAACGAGCCTAAACGGGTTTTCGTCGGCGGAGGACAGCTAGGCAAGCTCTAGCGGGAGAAACAAGGGCGTGGTGTGGATGGGATGGAACCGAGAAGCATTCGAGACAGGGTAAAATGAGGCCTGACAGGCCATAACCCAGAGAAAAGATTCTTGAAAGTTTTTTAGTCTTTTTATATAATATCCGCGATTCCTCTCGATTTGTAATCTAATACACAAATTAATGGGTTCTATTAGGTTAGCTATATGTTGCGTATTATCAACAATTTTCACAGAAGGTGGTAAAATGATGTCTTGAGCAGTTACATATCCGGGACCCTTGATACAAATAGATGCGTCTCGAGTCCCATACATATTACTTCTCAATACTATTTCTTTCAAATTCATTAAAATTTCATGTACTGCTTTATTTGCAGGATTTCACTATTGGGTGGGTAAAATCTTTGGTCGGACATACCCTGAAACTTTAGGTCAAATCCATTTTTGGATCACTTTTTTCGGGGTGAATCTGACCCTCTTTCCCATGCATTTCTTAGGGCTTTCGGGTATGCCACGTTGCATTCCAGATTATCCAGATGCTTACGCTGGATGGAATGCCCTTAGTAGTTTTGGCTCTTATATATCCGTAGTTGGGATTCGTCATTTCTTCGTGGTCGTAACAATCACTTCAAGCAGTGGAAAATCCATTCTGGCTTCAAAGAATGCGCCTTTTTTTATGAATAAATGGAGATACTATCGCATTTATTTCTGGCAATGTTATTTTGATATTTGGTCTCAACCCCGAATGATCCATATAAACGAATTATTTGAGAATTCATTTCATTTTTTTTGGGGGGCTATCTTTCAAATGTACGGCTAAACTTTTCAGTGGTACGGAGTCAAATGCTAGAAAATTCATTTCTAATAGAAATTGTTATGAAAAAACTTGATACAATAGTCCCAATTATTCCCTTAATTAGATCTTTAGCTAAAGCAAAATTTTGTAATATATTAGGACATCCCATTAGTAAGCCCGTTTGGGCCGATTCATCTGATTTTGATATAATTGACCGGTATTTGCGGATATGCAGAAATCTTTCTCATTATTATAATGGATCCTCAAAAAAAAGTTTGTATCGAATAAAATATATAATTCGGCTTTCTTGTATTAAAACTTTGGCTCGTAAACACAAGAGGACTTTACGCGCTTTTTTGAAAAGATTAGATTCAGAAGAATTATTAAAAGAATTCTTTACAGAGGAAGAAGAGATTCTTTCTTTGATCTTTCCAAGATCTTCCGCTTAGCCCTACCCCCCCAGGGGTATTTTAGTGATAGGTTCTATAGGAATTGAACGATCCTATTTGGTCAAATACCTAGCGACAAACTCATATTCACAGGCGGCCACCTGCTTTCCCAAAATCAATGAGGGGAGATCTGCTGCTTACTACTCACGGAAACATCCGACCTATACTATAGTCAAGTCGTCCGCGTATCTTTCTGATCTCTCTGCCTTCTATTTATCAGATTATTGGCTTTGACCAATTCAAGGTGAAAAAAAGGGGTTGGCTAAAAAAGGGGAAGAGAGGATAGCTTTGGGGTACGCTCACTTCTGTATTTTTGTTTAGGTTATCGAGATTATCAATCGCTCTTTTTAGTGGGGATGAATAGAATGGTCTTATCAATACACAAATGTATAACTCCCCAAGAATCTCAATTGCGCTTATATTCATCACTGTAGGAATTGGGTTCAAGCTTTCCCCAGCCCCTTCTCATCAATGGACTCCTGACGTATACGAAGGAGTGCGGTTCGTTCGATAAATTCCTACCTCTTTATCTATTTCTGAGATGTTTGGATTTTTCAAAACTCCATGGACATTCAATTTGTCAATTGAGAATTGATTCTTCTTAGATACAAATTACGATAATTTAGATTATTCCTTGAATTTTTCATTGAGATGAATAAAGGATTCAAAATCCCTTTAAGTAAGAAATAAAGTTTTTGATCGAGATATGAATCAAAGGAGGGCGGGATCCCTTAACTTTTAAGGGGTCCGTAGAACGAATCGCACTTTTATCACTAAACTATACCCGCTGCTGCTACAATGCTATTATTACACATAATTCGACCTTTTGTCGAACCAGAGACTGGGTCTATATATATAGAAACATACGTTTCTACAAATTAGAGCATTCTCATGTGTCGTAAGGGGACCAACCCCCCTAATCAATTAAAAAGGGGGCGAATCTCTTTTTTTTTTAATTCAAATAAATCAGAGTTATCTGGGACTTAGTAAACAAACAACTATTAGCCTTGGACTGAGAATAACCAAACTGAATGAGCACGTAATATAATTTCTGGTGCCATTGGCGGTACGGGTGCACACGGCCCGGTCCGGCCCGAAGGCCCGAGCCTGAAGGATTTCAGACGACGAAGACTCGGACCCAAAGCGACCCGGGATTAACCTGGAGAGAAAATATTAAATCTGGGAAGGGGTTGAAACTGGGACCGGGCCATAGCTCGGGTCACCCGGACCCAACCCGGTGGCTCGGTCATCATACACAATTATAGATTTCAAATTAGGGGCTAGGGCAACAACACATTCAGTCCATTCACTACCTCCCTCAGCGGCTCAGCCATTCAGCCTCACTCCCCCACCCCCACTCCCCACTCCCCACTCCCCAGTCTGGCAGTCCCCAGTCCCCACGGCACAGGTTGATTCGGTGACCCCTGACCTCATTTTCTCTCCCCACGACCCACTCCCAATCCCCCAGCACACAGCCACGCAAGACACACTCCCAGCAAGCACGCACCACGCAGTCGCCCCCTCCTCCCGTACTCGTCTTCTCAGCCCTCCGTGTCTCACCCCAATCACCAGCAAAGCTCCTCGTTTGACTGATGATGGTGACGACCTATGGTGTTGCCCTGCTTCTCGGTGATGTGACGCTGTTGTGCTTGGCCCGGTCGTCCTCTTTTCTATTACTGCCCCACCATTGCTCTGTTTACTAGTTCCGCTCCTTCTGCTCCGCTCTCTTCTTCGGTCTTCTTCTCAGATAAGTAATTAATTTTATTATTTAATTAATATTCTGATTAGGGATTAGGGATTTTGATTATCAAAATTTGTGAATTTAGGGATGTGGGTGTTGATTTTCATTATTAGAACTCTGATTAGGTGTGGGTGTTGATGCGTGTTTACTTATTTGTTTAGCTGATTTTTGTTCTGAGTTGTTCTTGATTACTGATGTGTTTAGTGATTACTTGTTCTGTGTTTACTGATTTTTAACTGATTAGGTGTGGGTGTTGATGTGTGTTTACTGATTTGTTTAGTTGATTTTTGTTCTGAGTTGTTCTTGATTATTGATGTGTATACTAATTACTTATTTTGTGTTTATTGTTTACTGCTTTTTTACTAATTAGGTGTGGGTGTTGATGTGTGTTTACTGATTTGTTTAGCTGATTTTTATTCTGAGTTGTTCTTTATTACTAATATGTTTACTGATTACTTGTTCCGTGTTCACTAATTTTTTACTGATTTCTAAATTATTACTTGTGTTTACTGATTTGTTTTTTCATGTTTTATTATAAGATTTCTGTCTTTATAATTTGCTGATTATTGTTGAATTTGTTCTTGATTTCGTTTGTTTAGATAACGAACAATGGGAAGAGGAGATAATTGCATTCCTCCACAAATTATCGAGGAGAATAAAGCAATGGAAATTGAAGCTGAAAATATTCCTGCTCTTGCTATTGATGCCGCCACAACTCCTGCTGAACCACAAGTTGATGAAGAAGATAAGGATACAAACATTGAGAATTCAAAAGCTGCTCGTAGGAGAAAGAAATCGTATGTTTGATAACATTTTACTCAACTTCCGTTAACTGAGACAAAGGGACAACACCAGGCTAAAGGTAATCATTGCCAAAAAAAATACGGTTGTCATCCTACTAAACATAGCACAAATTCTCTAAATAAGCACTTAAAAAATGCTCATAAGTGGATATTTACTAAAGCGGAGAAGAAGGGGACACTTCATGGCTATATGCCCAAAATTGAGGAAGAAGAGGATCTATGCAAAGCCTTTAAGAGTTATAACTTGGAAGATTGTTAAAAGTCTGTAGATGAGTTTGTTGTACTTGATGAAATGACATTTAAAGTTGTTGAAGGGATTGGATTTTCGCAAGATGTTAAATCAATTTGAGCCAAGATTTATAGTACCATCTAGGATGACAGTCTAAAGAAATTGCTTTCAACTTTATTTAGATGAGAAGAAAAAGCTAAAAGAATGGTTGGCAAAGTCATGTGCTTGGGTTTGTTTGACAATAGATTGCTGGATATCAAATCAAAATTATAATTACATAAGCTTGACTACACATTTTGTTGATGAAGAATGGAAGTTACAAAAGAGAATTATAAATTTCTGTCAAATTGAGAACCACAAGGGTGATACAATAGGAAGAGAAATCGAGAAATGCTTGAGAGAGTGGGGAATTGAAAAAGTTTTCACAATCACAGTAGATAATGCAAGTTCCAATGATGGAGCTATCACTTATCTTCAAATGAAATTAGGTACAAGAGGTAGTTGGTGTGTGGAGAAAAGTATATGCATATAAGATGTTGTGCTCATGTTCTTAATTTGATAGTGAATGAAGGAATTAAAGAGAAACAAACTTCAATTGAAAGCATTAGAAATGCTATTAGGTATGTTAGGTCCTCTCCTCAAAGGACTAAAAAATTTAAAAGATTGCATTGAGGCTGAATTGATTGAATCTAAAAGTCTTGTGTGCTTGGATATTCTAACTAGGTGAAATTCTACCTTTCTAATGTTGGAACATGCCAAGAAATTCGAAAAAGGTTTTGATAGACTTTATGATCAATAACCTGATTTTCTTAGATGGTTTGGAGAGGATAATGGGGAAAAAAGAAAGTTGGTCCACCTACACCACTTGATTGGCAACATGCTAGATTATTCATTGATTTTTTGAGAATCTTCTATGAGATAACTTTGAGTTTCTCATCTTCCTTGAATGTTAGATCGAACAAATATTTTCATGAAATTGCATCTGTTGCTTCTCAATTAACATCTTGGAGCCAAAATCATTCTGAATTGTTAGGAAGTATGACATGCTCTATGAAATATAAATATGATAAATATTGGGGACCGATTGACAAATTTAATCCATTGTTACTTGTTGCTATTGTATTGGATCCTCGGTACAAACTAGATTATCTCTATTGGTGTTTGGAGGATGTTTATGACAAGGAAGTGTCTACTAGTATGACTGGTTTTGTTAAACTCACATTAGATACGTTGCATAAGTTTTATGAAAAAGAGGTTGCCGATGATAAAGGAAGAGATGGTGGTAAAGATTCATCTAGTGTTGTATTAGATGACAATATTAAAATCTCAGCTAATGTCAAGGGCGTTTCTAAAAATAGAGTAAATATGTGGAAAAAACAAAAAAGAGAGAATGCTAATGCAAATGGCAAGTCAGATGTAGAGAGATATTTGGCCAAGGATACTGTAGAAGATGAGAATTTTGATATATTGACTTGGTAGAAAGTGAATGCTTCAAAATACAGGATTCTTTCTCTCATAGCCCATCACATCTTAGATATTCTGGTTTCAACTGTTGCTTCTGAATCAAGCTTTAGCACCGGTGGACGTGTGCTTGATATCTTCCATAGCTCTTTGTCACCATTAATGACTAAAGCTTTAATATGCACTCAAAGTTGGTTGTGTCCTTCTAAACAAGGAGCTGGAGATCAAGAGTTTGATCAATTTGATAGTAGTCAGAAAATTGTTGAAGGTACATTTATGATATCTTTATTATTTGTGACTTCTTTATTTCAAGTAATAATCTTTTATATGAAAAATGAGTAATTTTATATGTTTTGTAGGTTTCACTAATGAATCCACATCACAAGGAACAAGTTGACAACATTAATGGCTATTGATGAATGATGGCTATTCTTATGTGGAATTTAAGTATTGTAAACCTTAATATTTTGTGTTATTAGTCATTATAAGACTATAAATTAATGTTTTATATTTAGAATGCATAAAACTTTAGACTAATGCATAATATTGTGTTATTTGTATTGACTTAAATATTTGGTGTTATTAGACAATATTAGTATTGATTGTGGTTATGCTTTAATTTTAGAGAAGTGTTGGTTCTTGTTATATTTTTCTAAGTGAATTTTACCTTGTCAAATAATGGTTAGAGTCTTGGAAATTTGGATATTTTTACATGCTAGCTTACAAGAAGGTATCAAGGTAATATAATGTTAACGGCTCGGTTTTCACTCGGTGTAATTGTGGCCCGAAAGTGTGTAAGTTTCATCGGGTCCAGGGCCGGGTTCAGGTCTAACAAATAGGCCTAGTATATATTTTGGATTGAGTTTGGATCACATCAAACCCGGTTTAACCTGACCCATGAACACCCCTAATTGGCAGCTGGCTTGTTTGAGTCTGTATAAAGAGCGTTGTATTTTGTAGACAGAACTGGGTGGAGCTTGAAGACCTAAGGGTGGCTTTATGTACACTTCTTCGGGCAAGTCACTGTGTAAGAATGCGGTATTAACATCGAGCTGATGCACAAACCAATTTTTAGTCGAAGCAATGGTGAGCAAGACTCTCAAAGTAGTTAGCTTAATCACAAGAATAAACGTATCGAAAAAGTCAAACCTAATAGTTTGGGTGAATCCCTTTGCCACTAATCTGGCTTTATGTCGCTCAACTTCACTATTAGACTTAAACTTGGTCTTAAAAACCCATTTACAATCGATCACCTTCTTTCCTTTGGGCAGAGAAGTCAATGTTCATGTCTTGTTTTCTTCAAGAGCATTGAGTTCATCACTAATTACCTTCTTCCGACAACTATGAGTGATTGCCTCCTCATAACTTCGTGGTTCAATGTTAGTAGATAAAGCAATCGAGAAGGCCCTGTGACCTGCTGAAAGAGAATTCAAGCACACATAATTGGAGAGAGGATATTTTTTGTGGCACTAACTGGAGAATTGTTGATCAGTGGTGGTGAATTGCATACAATGGTAGTCTTGGAGGTAGGCAGGCTTGTGTTTAATTCGAGTAGATCATCGCACCTCTGGCTGCATATTAGATAGTGCTGAATTTTGTACAGGTGGGTGCGATGTATCTAAATTACAATTGTGAGTAGAATCTTATGAATGTAAATGAGGTGTAAAACGTGAATTAGGAATAATTGATGATGCATAAGGAGTGAATTGAGATGCTACCATGGGTGTGTGAGTGCAATCAAAGACCGGGGCCAGATTAAGGGGCGTATCATGTACATGATGGTGTGAATGAGGTGCTGCTGGCAACATTATATTATCCAGCCGTTGTGTATTAGTATAGGGATCCGAAGTGGGATCATGGTGGAAAAAATGATTAACATATTCATATGACTTACAGTTAGTAGTTATTTTTAAAGAAATGGGACCAATGGTATTTTTGAAAGGGAAGAATTGTTCATAAAACTTCACATTCCTTGAGACTAGTATCTCTCGTGTTTTTGTTTCTAGTAGAACATATCTTTTGGTTCCTGACTTAAATCCTAAGAAAACATGTTTTCTAGTTCTAGTGTCAAGCTTTCTTCTATGAGAAACCAAAGTTGATGGATAAACCAAACAACCAAATACTTTGAAGTGTTTAATATCCGGTAAGGTATTATATAAGATCTGATAAAGGCTACAAAGTGCTATCTTAATGTGAGGTGTTTTGTTTAAAATGTGGATAGCATGAGCCACGGCATAGTGCCAAAAATAGAGTGGTAAGTTTGAATTAAAGATGAGTGTCCTGGCTACGTTCAAGATTTCTTGATGTCGTCTTTCTACCACTCCATTATGTTGTGGAGTTTCCACACAACTGGTTTAGTGTATAATACCTTTGGTTTGGTAGAATGAAGGCATAAAAAATTCTTGACCGTTATCAGATTGAATGCACTTAATGGTTTTATTGTGTTGAGTTTCAACAAGTTGGACAAAACTTTCAATCAATTTTCTGACTTCAGATTTGGTTTTCAAAAAAATAATCAAGTAAATTTACTTTTGTCTTCAACCACTGTGAGAAAATATTTGTGGCCTGAAATAGATGGTATAGCTATAAGTCCTCAAATGTCCATATGCACTAAATCAAAAATATTTTCAGATTTGGTGTGACTTTCATTAAATGGCAAGCATTTTTTGCTTTGCATAGTGGCATGGAGAACATGGTACATCACTACTATGATATGTAATGAATGGATATGCAATTCTCATTTGTTGTATCTTATTATATGAAATATGTCCTAAACGATGATGCCAAAGTGTTGCATCATCTAATGTATGAATGATATTGTGTGTGTGTACAAGAGTCACAAATTTAGCTACATCACCCTTTATTGTATGCATCAGTTATGGTGCTGCTGCCAAAACTAGTTTGATCTGCATTGTATACAATCCCCCTTTTTGATCAGCAGCTCCAATCGTCTTCAAGGTATGTCGCTCCTGAACCTCACAATCATGTGCATTAAACAAAAAGGAACAAGAAAGTGCATCAGCTTCTTTTGAAATTGAAATAAAATTATACTTGAAAGTATGAATATATAATACATAAGTCAAGTAGAAGCTTGCTAAGAAGAAAATTGTCCCACAAACAGTTGTGACAACCTTAGAACCATTTGGCATTATGACTTGAACAGGTTTTATTGTTTTAACAGATTGAAAGAAATCAAGTGAGAATGACACATGAGCACTAGCTCCTGTATCCAAAATCCAGTCATGACAATTTAAAATATGGCTGGAAATTGATAAAAGATAGAAGGTACCTACGGACGGTGCATGTACAGAAACCAAATTTTCATTATTTGGGGGGTCACTACATTGTTTTGGAACAAGGCAAGTAGGGCTTCCTTTTGCTTGTCCGAAAGCAGCCCATCAAGACTGACTTTTTCATCCCTCTGGATTAATGCTGCTATCTTCATTGCTTGCAGCAGTTATGAAATTTACTGAGTTCATTACACTTGAGCCATCAGTATTCCCTATGAATTGGTTCCTTTGCATGTGTGGTGGGAATCCATGCATATGATAGCAGGTGTCTACTAAGTTACCATTCTTGCCATAGTGAGAGCACAATTTAGGTGTCCCTCAGCCATGTCCTTTACCTCTGCCCCCATAACCCCTACCTCTTCCTCTAATTGAACTACTTCCATTGTTCTGATAAGTCCCAAATGTATTATTAGTGACAGCATTTGCCATCATTCTTGCTTCATGATCCATATAGTGCATCAATTGTCTCTCTTGCTGGTAAAAGCGAGGAGAAGGCTACTGCTACAGTTGGTAAGGGTGTTACAAGTATGAGTTGGAAGCGTACATTCGCATATTGGTCGTTCAATCCTTGAAGGAACCTAATTACATGGGACTGTTCTCTGTACTCTTTAATCATTTCAAGATTCTTTCTACATTCACAGTTATGAAGGCAAGAACATATTGCAATAGATCTAAACTCATCTAATTCCTCCCAAATACTCTTCAACTTAGTATAGTAGGAAGTGATGGTGAGTTCACCTTGCCTCAACGAAAACAATTCCTCTTCTAGATCTGCAATTCTGAACAGATCCTCTTGATCGAACCTGTGCTTCAGGTCCATCGATAGCTCGTAAGCATTGTTGCACCATAAGACGCTCTGGAGTATTTCTGGACTGAGGGATCCGTGTAGCCATGACAAAACAAATGTACTACAACGATCCCAGGCTCCGAAGGAAGGATCGTCCCTCTCTCGTTTCATTAGGGTTTCGTCGATAAATTGGAGTTTGTTCTTCGATTTGAGGGAAAGTTTCACTGACCTTGACTACGAATGGTAGTTCAATGTGATTAATGAAGTGTTCGTGAGTGAAATTCTAGGGGCTGCTAGGGTGCAGATAGAAATGACTAGACGAATCTTGCAGCAAATTTGTCTTGGATCTTGACGCTTGTACTTGAAATGCATTGAATTGGACCATCATGCGCGCGAATTTCTGCATGTCGCTCATCGAGAACGCTTGGTTCTCCGAATTCGCCTCTCCGTCATGCACGTTCGATTCCATTGATGATCGAATCGTGTAAGCACTACTTCACACGAATCTCCTCAAGGATGTGATCTTGTGCAGAGTGGTTACACTCTTTTTGCAACTCCATGCTGACCGCACCATGTGAAAATTCTGTTCGGTTGCAGAGTGTGATGGTGAGGCAGAGGAGTTACTCCACGCAAGAGAAGGAGACTCAAAAAATGTGAGATAACAAATTAAAGAGAGGCAAAAAATGTGATTTCATTATTATAAACTGATATATATACACTCAATGTGAGCTACACATTAATAACTGTCTGACTAAACTCCTTACACTATTCGAACTAATTCCGATGTTAATTTACTAAGTAAGACAACTTATTATACATACTGCTAAACTACCAACCTAAGCTATCGAGCTACTCTACTATAATCTGACTATATTGATTCTAATCTTTTGTAAATATCAACCTAAGTGAATTTTATAATCTTGTGTAGTCAATTTTGTCCCATCTAAATTTTTCATACTGAAACATGGTAGAACATAGTAGCCTAGTAAGAGTTTCTTGTTTCTTCCGGTGTTAATTACCTTTTCTTGATGAATGTAATTTTATTGATAACTTCTCTTTTGGTAGATATTTTATATATTGATAGCTAAAATATGATACTACTAAGAAAATATTTAGCTTATTATTTGCCGAAAATTTTTAAAAAGAAAATATAAAAAATGGTAATTTTCTAGTGAAAAATACAAAAATATTAAATAAACACTCAAATTGATTTTCAAAAAATTTTTAATCAAACAGTTTAGAGTCTAACATATTTTTATTTTATCTCTACAAATTTTCAAAAATTGTTCTCATTAAATAGATATTGGTTTCCGTTATTTAAAAAAAATAATTTATTTTAAAGTATATTTTTTAGAATTTGATTATCTTATATAAAATTCATTAGCAATTTATTTGTCTAACTGTATATTAAAAATTTGATTAAATGATACGGAAAAATCAATCTATCTAATAAAAAAAATTTGAAAATTTCTAAAAAAATAAAAATTACTAAAAATCAAAATATTTAACCCAAAATTTTTTGGAGATTAATTTAAATATTTATTCTCCTAACTAAATAAAAATAAACAAGTACTACCATGATATTAAGTAGATTCTAAGTTGTCTTAACTAGGACATTCTGGAACTCTGGAAGAATATCACTACCGTACCGATGAGTACTTTTTTTTTTTTAAATGTTTCCGCTTTCCATGTAATCACTTATTAACATATTAAAATTGTGGCTTATTCAAAGAATAAAAATTAAAATTATTGACCAATATTGCCTCTCAATATTTCAACATTTTCAATACAAAAACAATTGTATTACGTAATGAATTAATACTTCAAAATAAAGTCCTTTTGTTGATGTAACAATACCACATATAATTAATAGTCTAGTAACAATAATGAAATTATAAAATAATTTAAAGCAACAAAAATAAAAAAATCAATAGAGAACTTAAACACAGAAAAGCAAGCAAAGAATAAAGAAAGAAAGAAACAAAACTGGACCAACCATAAAATATACACCTAAGCTAGTAATGCATAAACTCTTCTTTGTATAATCATAAAGGACACTAAGTTATTGATAATCTATGGGATGGTATAAACAAAGTCATTGCTTGGTTAAAGAGTGATGTCTAATTTATCTTAAAAAAATTAAAAATTAATATTTAATTTAAAAATATAAAAAAATCATTTTTAAATATTTAAAATTTATTATAAAAAATAAATTAGAGACAAATTAGATACTTATTTATAATTACCGTAGAATTCGCAATAAGAAAAGTGTACATATAAAAAATAGTATAAATTATTATTATTATAATTTATTATCCTATATATTGAACTACTAACAAATTAGATAATTGAAACGAGAAGCTAATAATCATAGGCATGAAGAATCAAGAGAGAAGAGAAGAAAAACATACCATATTTCTTTCTCCAGTGTTCAAAATATGGGAATAGAGTAGCAGTATAATCATGTGCAAGAAACTGATGATGATTAACATTATTATTGCATCTTCTTCCGTTATTCGGAGCTTCAATAAAGTTGTTAACTTGTGCTTGGATTCTCTGCATATCAGCAATATTCCCACATAGAAAAGAAGGTTGAGGCCCTTTGATCCCTTGTGCTATGAGTTTTCTTCTAACCCTTTTTGATTTGTACCAAATATTACCATACACATACAATACCCATGTAATTAACCCCAAAACAACAACACAAGAGCCCATTTTCATTGCCATAGAAGAAGAGAACTCCATCTCTCCTCTCTCTCTCTCTCTTTCCCTTCTCACTGTGCTCTGTATATGTTTGATCCTTTTGACACTACCCGACAAAGCTTGCTTATCACACATTATATAATAAACTATATATTATATTATATTATATGAGAGAGGTAGAGAGATCAGAGAACTAATAATAGATCATCAAGATTGGAATCTTTATCTGCGTTAGATAGATAACTAGTTGATGACAGATTCATGACTTTTTATTACTTTTAAATTAAAGTCGCGATTAAATTTTAAAGTAACATAACTGACGTCTTTTTTATATATAGAATTTGAAAATGACGGTTTTGCTTTAATATATACAAATCAAACAAAAAAAAATCTAAAAGTTATTCGTCAAAAATTAAAGAGTAAGTAACTATTTTCGACCATAAAATATTTAAGCGCTGACAAAATTGACCATAACTAATTTAAACAAGACTTGTAATCATGAAAGATTAACTCCACTTGATAAATCTAACCAATCGTTAAATTTAAAATTAATTTTATTAAAAATTTTATAAAATTTTTAAAATGCCATTTTCTTTCATCTTCTCCATCCCAATTTTTTACCAAAACCAAATTCATAAGGACCTCCCTTCACCATTCTCAATCTCCTTCCCTCCCCATTCTCAGATCGTCGCTGCCAGATTCTTTCTCGCCAGATCTACTCCTCATTTAGTACTATTATAAAAAAAAAAAGGACAAAACAACTCTGTTTTGATTGTGAGACAATGAGAATAAGTGTGTTTTGGAGAGAAAAATCAAATCAATGGAAGGAAAAATAGGACGGGAGCGGAACAGTGGATGTACACGCCAACAAGCTCCTGAGTGCACGTGACATGCATGAAGCTCAGTCATTCACCATCAGAGCCCGGGAGTGTGACCCACGCTTCGAAGTCACGTAACTACTTCTTACCGTAATTGACACCTCGTGGCCGGCGAGGCCAGGATCAACGATCTCGTTGACTGGTACAGCATTCTCAAGGTTATTTTCTACTAACATCATCTCGACTACATCCCCTCTTAATCCACACCGCAACCCTTTTGCATTCTCTACCTACGCCTTCTCCCTCGTAAGGATGCATGGTCCATACTCTCAAACCCTTACAAGAAAGCAATCTTTGATAACGACCTCAGGCTCCTTACCGAAAAAAAAATATTTTGTAGTTATCCAAAACTAAGCCCAATAATCATGACGACGACGCTGCCAAGGAGTAGATTTGGCGAGGAAGAATCTGGCAGCGACTGAGAATGGGGAGGGAAGGAGATTGAGAGTGGTGAAGGAAGGGCCTGATAAATTTGGTTTTAGTAAAATATTGGAATGGAGAAGACGAAAGAAAAAGGCATTTTAGAAATTTTATAAAATTTTTAATGAATTAATTTTAAATTTAACGATTGGTTAGTGTTAGAGAATCATTAGCATCAATTTAGATCAATTAGTATCGTCTATTTTTATATAGTATATCTGTATATTAATTATAGGATTCTATGCCTTTATTACTCTGATTCATTTAGCACCTATAATACCTCTTGTATATTGTACCTTTGATCAGATTCAATAATACACTTTTCATATTCCTCTCATAGTCTCTTGTTTCTAACATGGTATCAGAGCTTAGGCCTTTTTTTTTTCAATGAATATTAGTTCATAGCCCCATTGTTTTTCCTTTCCGGCAATGTTCTTTGGCCTCTTTTTCCGTTCCCTTTTCGACGCTTTGGTTCGTCACTCCCGTCACCATCTTGTTCGTCTTGTCGCCGTGATTCCATCGCAACCAGAAACGCCGCCATCCGTCTCCAGACGCGCCTCCACGCGCCGCTGAAAGACGCTGCCACGACCAGGTTGCTCTCCCTTCCAGATTCCACCTGTGCCTCTTTGCCCTCATTTTTCTCTGTGTTTCCGACGATTTGGTTCGTCACCTCCGGCATCATTGTGATCTTCTCTTCGTCATCTTTCCAACATCGCCGACATCGCCACCAGACGCCACCGGACGCGCTGTCACGCGCCGCCGGAAGTGAGCTGGCCACCTCTGTTGTTTTGCCTCCAGAAGGTTCAGTAGCCGTTGATCTCGTGCCGATCCAACGCCCTAGGTCCTGCCACATGTCGCGACGAAGCTTTCCTTGGCCAACCTGACCCGACCCGACCCGTCCGACCCGGACCACATCTGACCCGCGCCTCCAGCTCGCTGCCAGCATGTCTCTCTCCCTCCTCTCAGGTGCTACCACGTGTCATTATTCGCTGATGTGGCAGACAAGTGGGACCCTCCCTAAGGTTTTTTGGTGAGCTCTTTCCGATTTCGCGCTCCGTTTTCTCATTTTCTGCTTCGAAATTGCAGTTTTCTCTCCTCTCTTTGTTTTGTGTGACTACTGTTATGAAAAAGTCGGATGTTTTTGTTGCCACAGACAGAAAGGATACATTCTGTCAAAACTGCAACCGTTTTGGGTACCTTTTCTCCGTCTGCCCCTCTGTTGAATGTCGGACATGCCACCAGAACGGGCATATTAGCTACCATTGTTCACAGTTGTTCTGCCGTTATTGCAAGCTCTCGGGACATTTGATTACTACCTGTCCTACTCGTCCACCACGTCCTATGCCTACTTCTGCTGTTACTGCTACTACTGAACCTACCACCTCTGCACCTTTCAACCCGTCTCCTGTCTCTCTATCTGATATTGCATCTCTTCTACAGCGTCTTCTCTCTGTTTCTGGTAATACCCCTACTGCTTTATCGACCCCTCCAGGTAATTCTAAATGGTACTTTGACTCGGGTTGCTTTAATCACATGTCTCCATTGCGTAATATTTTCTCGTCCATGTCTACAACTACAAATGGTCCTTCTGTCAATACTGCAAATGGCTCCCTCTTGCACGCAACACACAAGGGTTCTATATCCCAGTCATCTCTTAATCTTCCTGATACTTACTACATTCCCAAATTAAACTTCAATCTTATTTCTGTTGGTCAACTTGTTGATTTGGGTTTTGACGTCACCTTTTCTGTTTCTGGTTGTCGTGAACAGGATCCTCGGACAGGACAAATCATCGGGACTGGACGTAAGGTCGGAAGGTTGTTTGAACTCGAAAGTCTTCATATTCCTCCTGTACCAAGTCTCTGTGCTGCTTCTTCTCCATCTACCCTTCACTTATGGCATCAACGTCTTGCCCACACCTCCTTAGGAAAATTGCGTCCTCTTGTGTCTCAGGATGTTTTAGGTCAAGTTCCAAATGAATCTTTTGATTGCATTTCTTGCCAAACTGCCAAACAACCTGCTTTATCTTTTCACAAAAATTCATCTCTTGCTTGCTCTCCTTTTGATATCATTCACTCTGATGTTTGGGGCCTCGCTCCCACTGCCTCTATGGGCGGAGCTCGATACTTTGTCGTTTTCATTGATGATTATTCCCGTTTTACTTGGGTTTATTTGATGACTAATCGCCATGAGTTACCTCAGATCTCTATCAACTTTGCTACTATGATTAAAACTCAGTTTTCCAAGGTCATTAAGGTTTTCCGACGTGATAATGCTATGAAATACCGTGATTCCAAACTCTTAGCCTTTTCTTGCAGAACAGGGTACTCTATCTGAGTTTTCTTGTCCTAGTACGTCTCAACAAAATGGAAGAGCTGAATGCAAACCCCGTCACATTCTTGACTCCGTCCGTGTAATGCTCCTTTTTTCTTCGTGTTCTGAGCGTACTTGGGGTGAAGCTGTTCTTACTGCTGTTCATGTTATCAATAGACTCCCTTCTTCTATTCTTGGTAACATTACTCCCTTTGAGCGTCTTTATCATACCCCCCATATTATAGTTCTCTTCGAGTTTTCGGTTGTGTATGTTTTGTTCTTTTTCAGCCTCATGAACACAGTAAACTTGAACCTCGGGCTCATATGTGTTGTTTTCTTGGTTATGGCACTGAACACAAGGGTTATCGTTGTTGGGATCCTCTCTCTAAATGTATTCGTATATCTCGTCATGTTGTCTTCTGGGAGCATCACATGTTTTCTCGGTTCTCATCCTTTGAGTCGATTCCTACTACTCAGTCACCTTTGTTTACTAACCCCAATGTTGATCTTTTTCCTAGTGATGATTCTACAGGTTCTATCTTGAGTGACCCTCCACAGCCTCATGTTCCTCTGCCTTCTACATCTCCCGATGATTCCAGACTGGACGATGATCCTGCTCCTACCGTCATGCCTCCTCCTCCTGCTCGTTCTTCTAGGGTAAGGAATCCACCTCCTCATCTTCTTGATTACCATTGCTTTTCTACTATTTTTCATCAACATGAACCTAAGACATTTCAGAGAAGCCTCCTCAAACCCAAATTGGCAACAAGCAATGCAAGAAGAATTACAAGCACTTGAAAAAGCACACACATGGGATCTGGTTGATCCTCCTTCTGATCAGGAAGTTGTGGGCAGTAGATGGGTATACAAGATCAAGACTCGCTCTGATGGCTCTATTGACCGTTATAAGGCCCGCTTGGTTGCTCAAGGTTGTACGTAAGAGTATGGCATTGATTATAAAGAGACTTTTGCCCCTGTCGCTCGTCTTACGTTTATTAGAGCTCTTCTTGCCATTGCCGCGGTTAAAAAATGGTCTCTCAGTCAGATGGATGTGAATAATGCATTTCTTAATGGGGATTTGAAAAAGACAGTCTATATGAAACCACCTCTGGGATATCCTTGTCCTTCTAATAAGGTTTGTCTCCTTCGCAAGGCACTTTATGGACTTAAGCAAGCTCCTCATGAATGGTTTGACAAGTTCAGCACTACCATATGCAATCTTGGTTTTACTTCTAGCCCTCATGAGAATGCGCTCTTCATTTGTAAAAGTGAATGTGGAGTTGTTGTTCTACTTTGTATGTTGATGACATGATAATTACTGGGGATGATGTTGATGGTATCTCTGATCTAAAGGCCTCACTTCACCGTACCTTTGAGATGAAAGATCTTGGTTCTCTCAGCTATTTTCTTGGTCTCGAGGTCATCTCCACCGATGATGGCATCTATCTCTCTCAGGCAAAGTATGCTTCAGATCTTCTTGCTCGCGCTGGGATTACAGATAGTCGCACTGAGTCTACTCCTCTTGAGCCTAATGTTCGATTTACCCCTATGGATGGCACTGTTTTGGATAATCCGACTCTCTATCGACAGTTAGTTGGCGGTCTCGTCTACTTGACTGTCACCCGACCAGACATCGCCTATCCGGTTCATGTACTTAGCCAGTTCTTGTCAGCTCCTTGTACTACTCACTATGCGGCAGTTCTACGCATTCTTCGCTACATCAAAGGCACTCTCTTTCATGGGCTTTATTTTTCTGCCCATTCCTCTTTGTCTCTTCAGGCTTACTCCGATGCTGATTGGGCTGGTGATTGATGAGCGGATAATTTATACGCTTTTTGGCATTGTTTTTAGTATGTTTTTAGTAGGATCTAGTTACTTTTAGGGATGTTTTCATTAGTTTTTATGTTAAATTCACATTTCTGGACTTTACTATGAGTTTGTGTGTTT
Source organism: Arachis ipaensis (assembly GCF_059453495.1). Lineage (NCBI taxonomy): Eukaryota > Viridiplantae > Streptophyta > Magnoliopsida > Fabales > Fabaceae > Arachis > Arachis ipaensis. Next base: position 32,961,261 of record NC_142442.1, read on the forward strand.
TTCTGTGATTTCAGGTATTTTCTGGCTGAAATTGAGGGACTTGAGCAGAAATCAGATTCAGAGGTTGAAGAAGGACTGCTGATGCTGTTGGATTCTGACCTCTCTGCACTCAAAGTGGATTTTCTGGAGCTACAGAACTCGAAATGGCGCGCTTTCAATTGCGTTGGAAATTAGACATCCAGGGCTTTCCAGCAATATATAATAGTCCATACTTTGGCCAAGAATAGATGACGTAAACTGGCGTTCAACGCCAGCTTTCTACCCAAATCTGGCGTCCAGCGCCAGAAAAGGAGCCAAAACCAGAGTTGAACGCCCAAACTGGCACAAAAGCTGGCGTTCAACTCCAAGAAGGACCTCTACACGTGCAACACTCAGGCTCAGCCCAAACACACCAAGTGGGCCCAGGAAGTGGATTTATACATCAATTACTTACTCATGTAAACCCTAGTAGCTAGTTTATTATAAATAGGACCTTTTACTATTGTATTAGGCATCTTTTGATCATCTTAGGATCTTAGGATCATCTTTGAACGCATTGTTCTTAGACTTTGGGGGCTGGCCATCTCGGCCATGCCTGGACCTTTCACTTATGTATTTTTAACGGTAGAGTTTCTACACTCCATAGATTAAGGTGTGGAGCTCTGCTGTTCCTCAAAGATTAATGCAAAGTACTGCTGTTTTCTATTCAATTCATCTTATTTCGCTTCTAATATATCCATTCGCACCCAAGAACGTGATGAAGGTGATGATTATGTGTGACGCTCATCACCATTCTCCCATATGAACACGTACCTGACAAACACTTCTGTTTTACATGAAATAAGATAGAATGAATATCTCTTAGATCTCCTAACCAGAATCTTCGTGGCGTAAGCTAGAATGATGGCGGCATTCAAGAGAATCCGGAAAGTCTAAACCTTGTCTGTGGTATTCTGAGTAGGATTCAATGATTGAATGACTGTGACGAGCTTCAAACTCGCGAGTGCTGGGCGTTAGTGACAGACGCAAAAGGAGGGTGAATCCTATTCCAGCATGATCGAGAACCGACAGATGAATAGCCGTGCCGTGACAGGGTGCGTGAGCATATTATTCACTGAGAGGAGGGGATGTAGCCACTGACAACGGTGATGCCCTTGCATAAAGCCAGCCATAGAAAGGAGTAAGACTGATTGGATGAAGATAGCAGGAAAGCAGAGGTTCAGAGGAACGAAAGCATCTCCATTCGCTTATCTGAAATTCTCACCAATGAATTACATAAGTATTTCTATCCCTATTTTATTATATTAAATTCGAAAACACCATTATCCATTTATATCTGCCTAACTGAGATCTGCAAGGTGACCATAGCTTGCTTCATACCAACAATCTCCGTGGGATTCGACCCTTACTCACGTAAGGTATTACTTGGACGACCCAGTGCACTTGCTGGTTAGTTGTATCGAAGTTGTGAACCATGGTATTGGCACCATGTTCTTGGCGCCACTTCCAGGGAAAGAAAGAGCCATGAATTTTACATAATTGAAGTGTAATCACGATTATGCATACCAAGTTGCTCACATTGCCAGGGATTGTTCGAGCATGGACATCACAATTTCGTGCACCAAGTTTTTGGCACCGTTGCCGGGGATTGTTTGAGTTTGGACAACTGACGGTTCATCTTGTTGCTCAGATTAGGTAATTTCCTTTTTATTTTATTTTCAAAAAAAATTTTTTTTTTCAAAAATATTTCTAAAATTTTCTCATCTGTTTTCGAAAATAATAAAAAAAATGTTTTCAAAAATTTATTCAAAATTTTTAAAGAATGAATTCTAGTGTTTCATGAAGCATGTGAAGCCTGGCTGGCTGTAAAGCCATGTCCAATTCCTTTGGGAATGAGCATGTAGGGCTTGTCATGTCTGAATTACACTCATATTTTGATTAAAGCTTGGCTGGCTATTAAGCCATGCCTGACCCTTTGATTGGAGCTTTAAGACTAACATGGCAAGATTCCTGGAATTCATATTAAAAATTTTGGAATCCTTATTTTCTTTTTTCAAAAGAATTTTTCGAAAAATATAAAATAAAAATCCAAAAAAAATAGAAAATCATAAAAATCAAAAATATTTTTGTGTTTCTTGTTTGAGTCTTGAGTCATATCATAAGTTTGGTGTCACTTGCATATGCATCTTGCATTTTTTGAAAATTTCATGTATTCATAGTGTTCTTCATGATCTTCAAGTTGTTCTTGGTAAGTCTTCTTGTTTGATCTTGATGATTTTTTGTTTTGTGTCTTTTCTTGTTTTTCATATGCATTCTTGAATTCTTAGTGTCTAAGCATTAAAGAATTCTAAGTTTGGTGTCTTGCATGTTTTCCTTGCATAAAATTTTTTTTCAAAATTGTGTCTATGATGTTCATCTTGACATTCAAAATATTCTTGGTGTTCATCTTGACATTCATAGCATTATTGCATGCATTCATTGTTTTGATCTAAAAATTTCATGCATTGCATAATTTTCATGTTTCTCATAAAAATTTCAAAAATCAAAAAAAAAAAAAATCTTTCCCTTTTTCTCTCATCAAATTCAAAAATTTGAATTGACTTTTTCAAAAATTTTTAAAAATCTAATTGTTTCTCATGAGTCAAATCAAATTTTCAATTTGAAAATCTTATCTTTTTCAAAAATCAAATCTTTTTCAAAATTCTTAGTTATTTTCGAAAATTCCAAAAATATTTTTCAAAAATCTTTTTCTTATTTTTATATCAAATTTTCGAAAATAACATAATCAATTAATGTTTTGATTCAAAAATTTGAAGTTTGTTACTTGCTTGTTAAGAAAGATTCAAACTTTAAGTTCTAGAATCATATCTTGTGATTTCTTATGAATCAAGTCATTAATTGAGATTTTAAAAATCAAATCTTTTTCAAAACTAATTTCAATCATATCTTTTCAAAAAAATATCTTCTTATCTTATCTTTTTCAAAAAAAAAAAATATCTTTTCAAAATATCTTTTCTAACTTCCTAACTTCTTATCTTTTCAAAATTTGTTTCAACTAACTAACTAACTTTTTGTTTGTTTCTTAACTTTTTCAAAACTACCTAACTAACTCTCTCTCTCTAATTTTCGAAAATATCTTCCCTTTTTTTCAAAAATTTCTTTTTAATCAACTAATTATTCTAATTTTTATTTTTAATTTTAAAAAAAATTTTCGAAAAAAATACTAACAATTTTCAAAAACCATTTTCGAAAATCACTAACTCTTTTTCAAAATAATTTTCGAAAATTATCCCTCCCCCATCCTATTCTATTTATTCATTCATATCCTAACATCTCATCTCACATCTCTGCCATCCTCACAGTTGTGTTTCTTCCATTATATTACATTCTTTGTCTCCCCCTCTTCTTCTACTCACACAGGGATCCCTATACTGTGGTATAAAGGATCTCTATTATTATTATTATTTTTCTGTGCCCTCTTCTTTGTCATATGAGCAGGAGCAAGGATAAGAACATTCTTGTGGAAGCAGATCCAGAACCTGAAAGGACTCTGAAGAGAAAATTAAGAGAAGCTAAAATACAACAATCCAGAGATAACCTTTCAGAAATTTTCGAACAAGAAGAGGAGATGGCAACCGAAAATAATAATAATGTAAGGAAGATGCTTGGTGACTTTACTGCACCTAATTCCAATTTACATGGAAGAAGCATCTCCATTCCTGCCATTGGAGCAAACAACTTTGAGCTAAAACCTCAATTAGTTTCTCTGATGCAGCGGAACTGCAAGTTTCATGGACTTCCATCTGAAGATCCTTTTCAGTTCTTAACTGAATTCTTGCAGATATGTGATACTGTTAAGACTAATGGAATAGATCCTGAAGTCTACAGGCTCATGCTTTTCCCTTTTGCTGTAAGAGACAGAGCTAGATTATGGTTGGATTCTCAACCCAAAGACAGCCTGAACTCTTGGGATAAGCTGGTCACGGCTTTCTTAGCCAAGTACTTTCCTCCTCAAAAGCTGAGCAAGCTTAGAGCTGATGTTCAAACCTTCAGACAGAAAGAAGGTGAATCCCTCTATGAAGCTTGGGAAAGATACAAACAGTTGACCAAAAAGTGTCCTTCTGACATGCTTTCAGAATGGACCATCCTGGATATATTCTATGATGGTTTATCTGAGCTATCAAAGATGTCACTGGACACTTCTGCAGGTGGATCCATTCACCTAAAGAAAATGCCTGCAGAAGCTCAAGAACTCATTGACATGGTTGCTAATAACCAGTTCATGTACACTTCTGAAAGGAATCCTGTGAATAATGGGACGCCTATGAAGAAGGGAGTTCTTGAAGTTGATACTCTGAATGCCATATTGGCTCAGAATAAAATATTGACTCAGCAAGTCAATATGATCTCTCAAAGTCTGCATGGAATGCAAGCTGCATCCAACAGTACTCAAGAGGCTTCTTATGCAGAAGAAGCTTATGATCCTGAAAACCCTGCAATAGCAGAGGTAAATTACTTAGGTGAACCTTATAGAAACACCTATAACTCATCATGGAGAAATCATCCAAATTTCTCATGGAAGGATCAAAAGCCTCAACAAGGCTTTAATAATGGTGGAAGAAACAGGTTTAACACTAATAAACCTTTTCCATCATCCACTCAGCAACAGACAGAGAACTCTGAACAAAATGCTTCTAATTTAGCAAACTTAGTCTCTGATCTATCCAAGGCCATTGTAAGTTTCATGAATGAAACAAGGTCTTCCATTAGAAATCTGGAAGCACAAGTGGGCCAGCTGAGTAAAAGGATCACTGAAATCCCTCCTAGTACTCTCCCAAGCAATACAGAAGAGAATCCAAAAGGAGAGTGCAAGGCCATTGACATAAGCACCATGGCCAAACCTGTAAAGGAAGGAGAGGACGTGAATCCCAAGGAGGAAGACCTCCTGGGACGTCCAGTGATCAATAAGGAGCTTCCCCCTGAGGAACCAAAGGACTCTGAGGCTCATCTAGAGACCATAGAGATCCCATTGAACCTCCTTATACCCTTCATGAGCTCTGATGAGTATTCATCTTCTGAAGAGAATGAGGATGTTACTGAAGAGCAAACTACCAAGTTTCTTGGTGCAATCATGAAGCTGAATGCCAAATTATTTGGCATTGATACTTGGGAAGTTGAACCTCCCTTGTTCATCAATGAACTAAGTGATCTGGATCAACTGACATTGCCTCAGAAGAGACAGGATCCTGGAAAGTTCATAATACCCTGTACCATAGGCACCATGATCTTTAAGGCTCTGTGTGACCTTGGTTCAGGAATAAACCTCATGCCCCTCTCTGTAATAGAGAAACTGGGAATCTATGGGGTGCAAGCTGCTAAAATCTCATTAGAGATGGCAGACAATTCAAGAAAATAGGCATATGGACAAGTAGAGAACGTGTTAGTAAAGGTTGAAGGCCTTTACATCCCTGCTGATTTCATAGTTCTGGATACTGGAAAGGAAGAGGATGAATCCATCATCCTAGGAAGACCTTTCCTGGCCACAGCAAGAGCTGTGATTGATGTTGACAGAGGTGAACTAGTCCTTCAATGGAATGAGGACTCTCTTGTGTTTAAAACTCAAGGATCTCCCTCTGCAACCATGGAGAGGAAGCATGAAAAGCTTCTCTCAAAGCAGAGTCAACCCAAGCCCCCACAGTCAAACTCTAAGTTTGGTGTTGGGAGGCCACAACCAAACTCTAAGTTTGGTGTTGAACTCCCATATCCAAACTCTAAGTTTGGTGTTGGAGAGTCTCAACAAAGCTCTGCACATCTGTGAGGCTCCATGAGAGCCCACTGTCAAGCTATTGACATTAAAGAAGCGCTTGTTGGGAGGCAACCCAATTTCTATTTATCTAACTATATTTTTCTTAATTATATGTCTTTATAGGTTCATGATCATGTGGAGTCACAAAATAAATATAAAAATTGAAAACGGAATAAAAAACAGCAGAAGAAAAATCACACCCTGGAGGAGCATCTGTCTGGCGTTCAGCGCCAGAACAGAGCATGGTTCTGGCGTTCAACGCCAGAAATGGCACACAAATGGGCGCTGAACGCCCAAAATGGCCACCAACCTGGCGCTGAATGCCCAGAGTTGTGTGCAAGGGCATTTTACATGCCTAAATTGGTGCAGGGATGTAAATGCCTTGACACCTCAGGATCTGTGGACCCCACAGGATCATCTCAGGATCTGTGGACCCCACAGGATCCCCACCTACCTCATCATCTCTCTTTCCATTCATGATCATCCCTTCTGTTTTCCATTTACCACTCACATCCATACACCCACCACCTTCAAAATTCATCAACATCTCTCTCCCACCCAATCCCACCCATATGGCCGAATACACACTCCCATCCATCTCCTCCATATCTTCTTCTTCTTCTTCTTCTTCTATTCTTTCTTCTTTTGCTCGAGGGCGAGCAACATTCTAAGTTTGGTGTGGTAAAAGCATAGCTTTTTTGTTTTTTCCATAACCATTGATGGCACCTAAGGCCAGAGAAACCTCTAGAAAGAGGAAAGGGAAGACAAAAGCTTCCATCAAGGGTCTATAGCTCAGTGGTAGAACATTTGACTGCAAATCAAGAGATCCCTGAGATACCTCAGGGGATACATTTTCTTCCACACAATTATTGGAAGCAACTAAGGGTGGAACATCAAGAGCACTCCATCATCCTTCATGAAATCAGAGAAGATCTAAAAGCAATGAAGGAGGAGCAACAAAGGCAAGGAAGAGACATAGAAGAGCTCAAGGACATCATTGGTTCCTCAAGAAGAAAATGCCACCATCACTAAGGTGGATTCATTCCTTGTTCTTATTTCTTCTGTTTTTCGTTTCTATGTTATGTGCTTACCTATGTTTGTGTCTTCATTACATGATCATTAGTAGTTAGTAACTGTGTCTTAAAGTTATGAATGTCCTATGAATCCATCACATCTCTTAAATGAAAAATATTTTAATTCAAAAGAACAAGAAGTACATGAGTTTCGAATTTATCCTTGAACTTAGCTTAATTATATTGATGTGGTGACAATGCTTCTTGTTTTCTGAATGTATGCTTGAACAGTGCATATGTCTTTTGAAGTTGTTGTTTAAGAATGTTAAATATGTTGGCTCTTGAAAGAATGATGACTAGGAGACATGTTATTTGATAATCTGAAAAATCATAAAAATGATTCTTGAAGCAAGAAAAAGCAGCAAAGAACAAAGCTTGCAGAAAAAAAAATAGGCGAAAAAAAAATTAGAAAGAAAAAGAAAAAGCAAGCAGAAAAAGCCAATAACCCTTAAAACCAAAAGGCAAGGGAAATAAAAAGGATCCCAAGGCTTTGAGCATCAGTGGATAGGAGGGCCTAAAGGAATAAAATCCTGGTCTAAGCGGCTAAACCGAGCTGTCCCTAACCATGTGCTTGTGGCGTGTAGGTGTCAAGTGAAAACTTGAGACTGAGCGGTTAAAGTCAAGGTCCAAAGCAAAAAAAAAGAGTGTGCTTAAGAACCCTGGACACCTCTAATTGGGGACTTTAGCAAAGCTGAGTCACAATCTGAAAAGGTTCACCCAATTATGTGTCTGTGGCATTTATATATCCGGTGGTAATACTGGAAAACAAAGTGCTTAGGGCCACGACCAAGACTCATAAAGAAGCTGTGTTCAAGAATCATCATACTGAACTAGGAGAATCAATAACACTATCTGAACTCTGAGTTCCTATAGATGCCAATCATTCTGAACCTCAATGGATAAAGCGAAATGCCAAAACTATTCAAGAGGCAAAAAGCTATAAGTCCCGCTCATATGATTGAAGCTCTGTTTCATTGATAGTTTGGAATTTATAGTATATTCTCTTCTTTTTATCCTATTTGATTTTCAGTTGCTTGGGGACAAGCAACAATTTAAGTTTGGTGTTGTGATGAGCGGATAATTTATACGCTTTTTGGCATTGTTTTTAGTATGTTTTTAGTATGTTTTTAGTAGGATCTAGTTACTTTTAGGGATGTTTTCATTAGTTTTTATGTTAAATTCACATTTCTGGACTTTACTATGAGTTTGTGTATTTTTCTGTGATTTCAGGTATTTTCTGGCTGAAATTGAGGGACTTGAGCAGAAATCAGATTCAGAGGTTGAAGAAGGACTGCTGATGCTGTTGGATTCTGACCTCCCTGCACTCAAAGTGGATTTTCTGGAGCTACAGAACTCAAAATGGCGCGCTTCCAATTGCGTTGGAAAGTAGACATCCAGGGCTTTTCTGCAATATATAATAGTCCATACTTTGGCCAAGAATAGATGACGTAAACTGGCGTTCAACACCAGCTTTCTACCCAAATCTGGCGTCCAGCGCCAGAAAAGGAGCCAAAACCAGAGTTGAACGCCCAAACTGGCACAAAAGCTGGCGTTCAACTCCAAGAAGGACCTCTACACGTGCAACACTCAGGCTCAGCCCAAACACACACCAAGTGGGCCCAGAAAGTGGATTTATACATCAATTACTTACTCATGTAAACCCTAGTAGCTAGTTTATTATAAATAGGACCTTTTACTATTGTATTAGGCATCTTTTGATCATCTTAGGATCTTAGGATCATCTTTGAACGCATTATTCTTAGACTTTGGGGGCTGGCCATCTCGGCCATGCCTAGACCTTTCACTTATGTATTTTTAACGGTAGAGTTTCTACACTCCATAGATTAAGGTGTGGAGCTCTGCTGTTCCTCAAAGATTAATGCAAAGTACTGTTGTTTTCTATTCAATTCATCTTATTTCGCTTCTAATATATCCATTCGCACCCAAGAACGTGATGAAGGTGATGATTATGTGTGACGCTCATCACCATTCTCCCCTATGAACACGTGCCTGACAAACACTTCCGTTCTACATGAAATAAGATAGAATGAATATCTCTTAGATCTCCTAACCAGAATCTTCGTGGCGTAAGCTAGAATGATGGCGGCATTCAAGAAAATCTGAAAATTCTAAACCTTGTCTGTGGTATTCCGAGTAGGATTCAATGATTGAATGACTGTGACGAGCTTCAAACTCGCGAGTGCTGGGCGTTAGTGACAGACGCAAAAGGAGGGTGAATCCTATTCCAGCATGATCGAGAACCGACAGATGAATAGCCGTGCCGTGACAGGGTGCGTGAGCATATTATTCACTGAGAGGAGGGGATGTAGCCACTGACAACGGTGATGCCCTTGCATAAAGCCAGCCATGGAAAGGAGTAAGACTGATTGGATGAAGATAGCAGGAAAGCAGAGGTTCAGAGGAACGAAAGCATCTCCATTCGCTTATTTGAAATTCTCACCAATGAATTACATAAGTATTTCTATCCCTATTTTATTATATTAAATTTGAAAACACCATTATCCATTTATATCTGCCTAACTGAGATCTGCAAGGTGACCATAGCTTGCTTCATACCAACAATCTCCGTGGGATTCGACCCTTACTCACGTAAGGTATTACTTGGACGACCCAGTGCACTTGCTGGTTAGTTGTATCGAAGTTGTGAACCATGGTATTGGCACCATGTTCTTGGCGCCACTTCCAGGGAAAGAAAGAGCCATGAATTTTACATAATTAAAGTGTAATCACGATTACGCATACCAAGTTGCTCACGTTGCCAGGGATTGTTCGAGCCTGGACATCACAATTTCGTGCACCAGTGATCCCACTGATCGTCGTTCTACTACTGGTTACTGTTTGTTTCTTGGCAACGCTCTCATTTCTTGGCGTGCTAAGAAGCAAACGTTCACTGCTCGCTCAAGCACAGAAGCTGAGTACCGTGCCCTCGCTGACACCACTGCTGAAGTTGTCTCGGTTCGTTGGCTTCTCGAAGATTTGGGTGCTCCTCAGTCGTCCCCTACTGATGTTTTTTGTGATAACTGCAGTGCTATTCAGATTGCCCATAATGATGTATTTCATGAACGCACCAAACACATTGAGCTTGATTGTCACTTTGTTCGGCAACGTATCCTTATTGATGCTATTCGTCTCATTGCTGTTGGAACACTAGATCAGACTGCTGATATCTTCACGAAAGCTCATCACCCGACTCGTTTCCGGACTTTGTTATCCAAACTCAAGTTGGTATCCTTAGCTCCCACTTGAGTTTGAGGGGGATGTTAGAGACTCATTAGCATCAATTTAGATCAATTAGTATCGTCTATTTTTATATAGTATATATGTATATTAATTATAGGATTCTATGCCTTTATTACTCTGATTCATTTAGCACCTATAAATACCTCTTGTATATTGTACCTTTGATCAGATTCAATAATACACTTTTCATATTTCTCTCCTAGTCTCTTATTTCTAACAGTTAGATTTGTCAAGTGGAGTTAATCTTTCATGGTTACAAGTCTTGTTTAAATTAATCATAGTCAATTTTGTCAGCGCTTAAATTTTTTATGGTCGAAAACGGTTATTTACTCAAAATTAAAAGATAAACTACTAAAAATAAACTCAAATAATTTTAAAATATGCTAAAAATATTTAGTCAAGATTTGTTTTATTAACTAAAAAGTGTAATATGATTCACTTGATAATGTTAGATACTTGTCACGTAGGCTCTATTTGATTATAAGAATAAAATAAGACAAGATATTAAGAATAAGACATAAAAAATAGAAATATAAAAATTAATTTTCTTGTATTTTATTTGGTAATAAATTAAAACAAATTATAAAAGTCTAATTTATTTTTTTTATTCAAAAAATTTGAAAAAAAATATAATAATAAAAAATTAATAAAAATAATGAAAAAAATAAAAATAAATTTTGTCTTTTGTTAATATTTTTATATCTTTCTTATTAAGATAGATACAAAATATATCAATTCAGTATCTTTGGATAATATCTCTGTCCATATCTTATTTTTCAAATATGGGTGTCTCTATCTTAGTGTCACGTGCCTGTAAACAAATACAGCCATAAAAAATTTCATTTTGTCATATCACTTTTATTTTTGTTAACATAAAACCTCTCAGTTTAAAGATATATATTTTTTGTTATGTTTTTAAACAATTTGAAGATATTTTTGTTGATAAATATTACACTAATTTTATGTTTCGTCAGTTAAAAAAATTGAACAAAACAAAAAATATAGTTCCAATTTTAATATCTAGAAGTAAAATCTATTTCTCTTGTAAATATTAATTTTACGTGCATCAAAATTTATGCTTATTTAACAAAAAAAGATAATCAAAATATGCAGAAATCATAAACATGCAAATAAATGAAAACTAAATTGATTGTAAAACATTAAAATACATTTTGCAAAATTCTAAAGTGTTAGCAATTACAACGATCCTTCACAAAAGTTCAAAGAATTTATCGACAAATGAAAAGTGAAAGTAACAAGACATAGAAAATAAACTAGACTTTGCAACGGAAGTAAATTGTGAAAATGTAAATGATAAGAAGCAAAAAATGAAAAAAAAAAAAATCTACGGAATTTGACTGGAGACCGACTCAAAGTCCATGGAATGTGTGTGTCCAGTGGGTGAGTGTTTTCTTGAAGAGAATTTTCGATCCCATCGATTTCACTTGACATTCATATTTACAAACATTCCTGGCTCGACATATCCTGGTTCGACATCCTTGAGTCATGACTTCGACAAGAGCACTTCGACACCTTTGTGAAGTGACGAAGTCATAGTATTGCCTGTTAGAAAGTAGAGAGGGAATAATAGAAAAAATGTTTGTAAGTATTTTAGTTGTGTAGAATGATATAATATAAAATAATATTTATAAGTACTAAAATAATCGAAATAATAAAGACGTAATATCTTATAATAAATATTTAAATATGTTAAATAATACTAATTGATCCTAATTATACTCTAACATTCCTTCTCAAACTCAAGTGACAACTTGAGTTTGAAACTTATTTGAAACAACGAAATAAAAAAATGCATAAATTGGTAGAACGGGTGCAGAGTGCAGACGGAACTGCTTGAAGAAAGCATAGACAGAACTGTCAGAAGGAAGCGCAGATGGAGGAAATGCAGAACTGTCAGAAAAAAGTGCAGACGAAATTGCTGGAAGGGAACGCAGACAGAACTGCCAGAAGAAAACACAGACGGAACTGGCACAAGAGTGGCGAACTGCCGAAAAACTGCTGAAAAGATGGTGAACTGCCGGAAAACTGTTGAAAAGTGACAAAGTGCGAAGAAATAACAAACTATCAAAAGGTGACAAAAAAAACATATAGTTTCTCCATGAGAATAAGTAAGCAGTGGATGAGCTAATTGGTGAGGTCAGAAAAACATCAAAGCATTGACAAAAGAGAAAGAAGAAAAATATGAAAAGTATGGTGATTTCACCAAATGAAAATCAACTTATCCTCCTCAAGAAGGATACCATGGCTCTGATACCATATTAGAAAGGGGAAAGGGAGCAATAGAAAAATTTTTTGTGAGTATTCAAGTTGATGTGTAGAATGATACAATATAAAAAGGGATTTATAAGTACTAAAAGAATCGAAATAATAAAGACGTAATATCTTATAATAAATATTCAGATATGTTAAATAATGCTAATTGATCTAATTGATCCTAATTATACTCTAACATTGACCATGTAACGATAACAAAATTTAGAAGTATTTTGTTGACAACAAAATAATTTTGGTGTATTTTTTGTGATTTATCCAAAATTTAAAAATTGAAACTCCAAATTTTATATATATGACCCAATCGAATTTGGATCTTTTCAAATGAAGAAATTGGCAAAGTAGTAAAGTAAAAAATTAATTACCGATAATTTTGTAACTTTTATAAAATATGTACTTCACTATTTTAATTTAAGAGTAATTAACTATTTACTTTACTATTTTACCAACTTTCTTACCTTAAAAGATTTTGATCCAACCCAATCTGGTTACATTAAATCCAAAATTTTAAAATATGAATTAGAAATTTGGTTGTTTTAATTAAAATATATATAAATACGAAAATGTTTGATAACAAAAGAAAATCAGCTAAAAATAGCTATAACTTGTCTTATTTAACATTTATTAATTGTTACGACAATTAATTAATGCTAAATAAAACAAGTTCTGACTGTTGTTTTTTTGTCTACCTAACATTATCCATATAAATAATTATAATTGTTAATGTAATCTATGATGTCGTTGTTGGAATAATTTTTTTCTCTATTGTATAACGATGAGAACTAACCTGTAAATCTATAATTATTTACTGATTTGCTTATAAAGTACTAGTAAATTGGTCCATTACGGGGGTAATTAAAGGACTAGGTATTCCAAATTTTGGCCTAATAATAATAAAGGTTGTAATAGAGACTCCAGAGCAATGAATACTTTGAAGCTATATTTTGTTGGAAAATAAAATTATAGAGTTCGAATAAACTTTTATTTTATTTGAAAATTATATTTATCTTCATTTTAATTTAACTTGCTTATGTATGTTATCTTAATTTTTTTTGTAAGTCTGAAATTTCAAGATATATATAACTTAGATTTGATTTTTCTTTTATCTAAATCCAGTATAATTATAACCCAAAAGTAACGAGGTTTTATCAGGTTTAGATTCTAGCCAATAAATATTTAAAATTAGATTCTAGCCAGAACAAACATGATGTCACTTGAACCATAAACAATCCTATTAGATTTTGCCCAACCCCGTAAAAAAACATATGTTGGTAAACAATGTTGCATTAATTTATTTAGAAATTAATTATTTCAATAGAGTAATTAAACTCTTAGATTTAATTATTTTATTAATCTGGTTGAGTTTAGGGAATTAAATTATGATTAAGATGATGATTAAACATTATTAGATTATTGTCAAAATTGTTTGTGTGATTTATTTGGTTTAATGTGCAGAAAAATAAGTTAAACAACAATGGACCAAGAAGCTTGAGATGCAGTTCAAATCCCATATGGCCCATGCATACACACAACATGTATTACACATTGATCATTCATTCAGCAAGCCCATTCTATTACTCCAAGTCTTGATATAAAATGAAAAACGGTTGAATCAAGAAAAATGAAACAAGCCACATGTTATGTGTAGAAAATAAAAGTTGGCCCAATTAAGCAAGCCCGTCTTGGTCCATAATCAGATTCAGCTATTACACCAAATTGATCCAAAACTAGTGGCTGATGAAAGAAAAATAAAAAAGGCCAAATAAATGGAATCAAGCCCAATCAGCAAAGTAGCCCAAGAACCAAATGTGATGAATTAAAGAAAGAAAGTCCAAGGATTTCAAGGCATGCTTCGGTTACTTCATGACTTGAGAACTAGAAGTAAAAATTCAATTGAGTTTAATTTCATTAAAAGTATGCTTCAGTTACTACACCCTTTGGTAACTGCAATTCCAAATTCAATTGAGTTTAATTTACATTGAAAGCTTCACACATTACTTTATGTCTTGGGTAATGAAAGTGAGAATTTATTTTGGTTTAATTTCATTTAATGCTTCCATCAAAAGTTTCTTTCTTCTCTCTTCTCCCTCCTCTCTCCTTCGGTCACGTCTATCATCAGAAAAGAAGATAGAAGAAAAAATGAAGCCTCAGAGAAAAGACTATGAAGAAAGGCTCAGAAAGATATTTTTTACAGAAGGAAAAATTTGAAGAAAGGCTTCAAGATTTTGTTGTCAAGAAAAGGAAAAGATTGGCCTCGACCAGGAAGTAGATCTACCTTGGTACAAAGTTTATTTCTGTTTTTGTTCCACCAAGAAGAAGATAGCCTCTGAGTCTCAACTTGGAAGAAGCACAAATGGAAAGTTTGAAGTTAGCCTGGGTCAGACGCTCATCAACGATCAGAATCAAGACTTGGAGTCAAAGCAAAGTTCAACGGATTAGATTCAAGATGCATGAAGAAAAAGGTTGAAAGAGAATATTGAAGGTATAATTGCATGTTTGATTTAGTCACTACTTCTACCCTTTCTCTCTCTCTCTCCTCTGTCACGCCGCTACTGCATTTGTATTGGGAGAAGAGAACCAGCATGTGTTGAAGAAGGTTTCAAGCCCCATAAGCTTCACTCCTCTATAATAGGGGTGAACAGTCAAGGATTGAAGCAAAGAGTGAGAGCACACGTTTGGGTTCCTATAGCTCTTTGAGCTGTTTATTCTTCTCCTTCATGGCTTTCATTGAATACTACTTTTTCTCAGTTTATTCTGTCTGTGTTTTATTGGTAAAAGGCAAAATGTGAGGTTTTGTAAGAAAAAACCAATGAGTGAAAAAGGCAGAGAGTTAAAGAAAAAGCCATAGTTATCTTAGAAATTCTTTGTATGTATTTCTGTTTTGTTGTCATGATCTTGAGGGGATTCTCTTGCAAGTTGGGTTAGCACTTTGCGGTTGAAAGCTAGGTTTGAGTCCTAGTCAAGTTAGAATCTAGACTTGTTCCCTTACAAGTTAGGTGAGCACTTTGCTGTTGAAAACTAGGGTGAGTCCTAGTCAAGTTCAGGTTGGATTAGAATCTGGACTTGTCCCAGATAGGATTGGGTAGATCCTAGGGAGAATTGGTGAATGTAATTCTGTTGAAAGATAGTGAAATTCTGTCACTATTGTGATGGAGATTGGATGTAGGCTGCATTGCACTTAGCAGCTGAACCAGGATATATCTTGGTGTGATTCTCTCTTCTCTGCTTCGTTTTTGCTTCTGGCACTCAGGAGACAAAATAAAAAACGTCTCTCAATCTATTACGAGACAAAATGAAAATGTCTCTCAACTTCTTATGATACAAAAGTAAAAATATCTCCTGAAGTTTCTTTACAAGGGCAAAAGTAATATTCTGCAAAAGGGTAGCTAAGATTCAACCCCCCTTCTCTTAGCCACTGATTACCATCAATTGGTATCAGAGCTTAGTCTCAAAGAGATCAAGCTTCACATCTTGGAGGAAAGATCCTAATGGCAAACTACATGGGTTCCAATACAGTGGCTTATATTCTAATAGAAGGATAGTCCAACAACAGACCTACATTCTTCAACCAAAAAAAAAAAGGGAACTACAACTATGTGAAAGAAAGAAAGAAGATCTTTATTCAGTCATTTGATTACAACCTATGGAAGATAATCATAAATGATCCTCAAGTCCCTACAAAGGCTGGCGCTGGTAGTTTTGTCTCTCCCAAAGCCGAAGTAGAATGGAATGAAGATGCACTACAAGAAGTTATGCAAGCATGCGTGACAATAGAGTGGCTATTGGTAGTGTTCCATATTACGGAAAAATTATAGACATAATTGAATTGAATTACAGCTGTTCCTTCACAATGGTATTATTCAAATGTGTTTGGGCTGATACCACTACCAGTAGAGGCATCAAACAAGACCATTTGGGGCTTACCAGCGTTAATTTCTCTCGTCCAATACACACTGGTAATCGTGAAGAAGATGAACCGTACATATTGGCATCAGAAGCTCAGCTTGTATACTATGTGGAGGATGAAGTAGCTAAGGAATGGAGTGTTGTAGTTCATGTGAAACCAAGGATTTGTATGACATGGGAGAAGAGAATGAAGAAGCTGAAGTTGGTTTTTCTCCACAGCCAGGGTTGAACATGTCAGCGGAAGGTGACATTGGAGATTTACTGTTGACAAGGGAGGAAGATATAGAAGACCTCATAGAAAATGCCTCAGAGAATTTTGATGATGTCGCGTAATGCTTTGTATGAAGCATTTTAATGTAATTCAAAAATGATCTTTCTGTCATAAACTAAGTTAAATAAACTCAGCGTTGTACGTTGTTTTCTTTGGTTACTTTATACTTGTGTAGTTTTTTTTTTGCAGTTAAATATTTGTGTTATTGTGAATTCTCATGAGTAAAAGCAAACTTTTTGGTTCTTTCAACGATTTTAATACGAAAAAGTTAGTTTACGTTAAATCTTTATTCCTTCTACAGTTGTTGTTTTTCTTAGGGTTGCATTTTTTATAATCTTGCTATGTATTGCGCAATATAATTTCACTAGTGATACGTTTTGAAAACAATAGTGAACATAACATGACGGTGGAACAGGATCGATGAAAAATGAGGACTTTTCGTCATCCTCTGCAAGAACAACAATTGCTACAGAGCTTCTGTTTAAGAAAATTGCCCAAACTACAAACAAGGGTGATGGTAATTGTTGAAAAGTTGTGTTTCGTTTTAAAATTGTCTTAGCATCTTGTAGTTTGGTTGTTTTTCTAAGTCAGTATTTAATGACTCCAGAGTTCTCAATTCCTTCTATGTATACTCATTCTATTATGTGCATGTTGGTATTTTTAGTCGTACCTGAATATTCCGGAGAAATAGTTCCTGACAGTCTAGACGGAGAAGAGTCTGATTCAGAAGATATTTTAGATGATGTATCCTCTGTCGCAATCGATAGATCCATGCAGTTTGATCTGAATAAGGTTCCGGATGAAGCGGATGAAACTTTAGAAGACCAACAAGATAAACAAGATGATATACATGTTAAGAAAAGGTGCTTTGATCTGAATAAGATGCCATGGTATGGAGATGAAATATCAGATCCTCTGAAACATGAATCCCATAGATTCATAACAGAGTATTTTTCGCCAGGTCAATACGTTGTTGGAGAGAAATTTTGATCTTTTATTATAACAGTTACGTTGATTTTCTTAGTTTAATGATTTGGGTCGCAGTTGTACATGTTTATTCTTGATTTAGGTTTAGTAAGGCATAACTTCAAAGAGGAGTAACTTTGATTTATGCTCTCTAAAACTTTATTTTAACTTCATAAATATTAGAGTTTGATTTTATTTTCTTCTTTTACATCCATGATTGAATGCAATTTTTAAATGCCAATAACGTAATCAAGAAAATCTTAGTGGTAAATTTTTTCACATGAGTTAACATATAAAGGTTACAAGTAACTTGTGAATTTTTTATCGTAAAACGAATGTAGAAAAAGTGTTACGAGTTTAAGTAATAATGATTTAAACATATGTAGCTTCAAATAGTAGTCTTCACTTAACTAGATTATACCTAGATGGTTATTTCTAAAGAGAACAATGCAATATGTGGTAACACACATTTTGCAGCAGTTTAAACGTAACCGCCACAAAATGCCTAACAAGAAGTCACCGGCGGACATATCGCGGCGGTTTTCGAAAAGACGCCACGAAATGCAAACCGGACCGGCAATATAGCGGCGGTTTGCGGTTTGAAGAAAACCGCCGCTAAATGTTGGCCTGATTGCAGCCCCAACCTCTAACCGCCACTAAATGTTGACCTGATTGTAGCCCCAACCTCTAACTGTCGCTATATGTGCCGCAATTTGTCTTTTCGTTGCGATTTCACAAAGCCGCCGCAAAATAACCGTCGCTATCTTAAGGAATTGTTGTAGTGATGACAAAAAGAAAGGAAAACTAAATGCCAATGGTGTCAATATGCTAAAATGTGCAATCAGTTTTGAGGAATACCAGAAGGTTTCAAGATGCAAAATAGTAAAGAAAATCTGGGATAATCTTCAAGCCACACATGAAGGTACCACACAAGTAAAAGAAACCAAAATTGACATGCTGAGCAAAGAGTATAAGATGTTCTCTATGAAGGAAGGAGAATCAAGTGATGACATGTTTGAGAGATTCTTTATCATCATTAATAGCTTGGATGCTATGGGATTACTCATTCCAAATATATGCTAGTGAGAAAAATCCTGAGAAGCTTGACAAGAGAGCGAAAAACTAAGCATACTGTTATCTATGAAAGCAGTAACCTAAGTCAAAAGACCTATAATGAGTTGAGAGGAAAGTTACTAGCATATGAAATCACTCACAAAAAAATTAATGATACAAAAAAAAAAGGAAAGAAGTGGCTATTAAATCTTGCACTGAATCATTGGATGATGAATCCAGTGACTATTTATAAGATGACGAGTTTATATATTTTGCTAGGAAACTTAGAAGAATATTGAGACTCAAAGGAAGAAGCAGAGGTGGAAACTCAAAGGAACCAAAAAGGAAGGGACTTATGGGCTATGGCTTCTTAAGAGGATCTCAAGATTGACTCAGATGAGGAAGAAAACTCTAAAGATGAAGCTCAAATATGTTTCATGGCTGGTGATGAAGATCAACAAGAAGAGGTAAATTATTATGACTTATCTCTGGATGATTTGCATGTTATTATTGATGATCTCACTCACCATTCTGGAAAATTGCTAAATAAATACAACAAATATAAATCTAAAAATGAAGTTTTGAAAGCTGAAAATATTTTTGGAAGAAAAAGTGAAGGTGACTAAATGTGCTTTTGATCTCATGGAAGAAAATAGATTTTTTTAAATCTAAAATTAAAATTTTCAATGGAAAGCACATTATTTATCTCTCTCAAGAACCTGTTGCTGAAAATAAAAGATTAAATGAAATGATCAAAAGTTTGAATCATGATTTAGCAAAATTTGCACATGGTTCAAGCAAATTAGACAAATTACTTGCTAATCAAAGAACTTTGTTTGAAAAATCAAGTTTAGGGTATATAATGAAAAATGATGCATTTTTTGAAAAATCACTTGCAAATTCACAGCATCATCTTCAAAAATGAAATCATCATTTGATAAATCTAGTCTTGAATATTCATCTAACATTGATACTGATTTTGAAAAGTCATATTTTTTATAAAAATGCGTCTTTTTCAAAATTTGAACCTGCTTCAAATAACTCTGGTTTGTGTTACATCTCTAAAATGAGGTCGTTTTTAGAAAACTCTTCTTTCACAAAAGAGCCTCACGTTCTAGAAACCCATATGTGGTAAGAAATTCTGGATTAAGATTTTTTGCAAAAAGAGGTACTAATGTTAGAGATGGATCTTTAAAAAAAAAAAGCACCTTTTTCAAATACCAAAAAATTCAAATCTTTTGATCACCATCAGCATCATATCTTAAATCGTTTAGCAACATGCTCACACAAATCACCATTTTAATTGCTATAAACCTGGTCTCTATTCTTCCCAATACTTAATTGACAAAAGAAAAGTAGGAAACAAAACATACAAGGTTCTTTGTGATTTTAATGCACTTGGGCAACCAAGAAGAATTAACTTCAAATGATCCAAATTAGTTTGGATACCTAAGGTCACTTAAAAGATTTGTGCAATTTTGCTTAGCATCCAAGAAGAAGAAAGATATGTGATACTTGAATAGGGGATGCTCTAGACACATGACCGAAAAGTCCACTTTCTTCATCAAGCTTGATAAATTCGATGGAAGCTTTGTGACTTTTGGTGACAATGGTAAATGAAAAATTGTGGCCGTAGGTAAGGTTGGTAAGAATTTCTCAACTTTCATTGATGTTGTATTTAAAGTTGATAGGTTGAAACACAATCTCCTAAGTATTAGCCAATTGTGTGATTTATGTTGTTTGGCTATTTTCAAGAAATTGGAATGCTTGGTTGTGTGTGAAAAATATGGTGAAATTTTGTTTGAAGTTCAAAGATGCAATAATGTGTATGGACTAATCTTAGAGGAACTAAAAGAACAAAATGTAACTTGTTTTACTTCTATGGAATCTAAGAAATAGTTATGGCATAAGAAATTAGAACATGCAATCATGCTTCGAGTTTCTAAGCTTGTGAAAAAGAATTTGGTTAGAGGTCTTCCTAAAATAAGATTTGACAAAAACATCACTTGTAATGCTTGTCAAGTGGGTAAACTAAAAAAAAAATTCTTTCACACCTAAGGATGATATCTCAACCAAAAGACCATTGAAAATGCTACATATTGATCTTTTTGGTCCTATAAGGACTCAAAGTCTTGGTGGTAAGTACTATAGCTTAGTGGTGTTTGATGAATATACTAAGTTTGGATGGATTCTTTTCTTAACTCATAAGAATGATGTCTTTCTTATTTTTTCAACTCTATGCAAAAAGATTCAAAATGAAATTTTTTTGAAAATTATTTCCTTAAGAAGTGATCATGGAAATGAGTTTGGAAATCAACATTTTGATGAATTTGGTATTTCATATAATTTTTTATGTTCTAGAATACCTCAATAAAATAGAGTTGTTGAAAGGAGAAATAGAGGCCTTCAAGAAATTACTAGGGCTATGTTTTAGTGAAAATGAAATTCTAAAATTCTTTTAAACTGAAGCTATATTTTGAACCAAATCATCATTAGAAAAGTTTTAAAGAAAACACCATATGAGCTTTGAAAAGGAGTACCACTCAATCTTAAACTTTTTGTTGGATATTCAACCACTAGTAAAGCTTATGGAGTTTATATCAAGAAACATAGAATAATTGAGGAGTCCATACATATCATTCTCTTATGATTCTAACTCTATTTCAAGTGTTGTTGAGAAAATTGATGCAGGAACTGAGATTGCACAAAATTCAAATAAGAATTCAAGGAAAAGACAAATCTGAACCTATAATGAAAGATGCTATTCACAATTCTGTAGACCAGAATCTAGGAGACGATTCTGTTTTGTCTCCTCCTGACACAGAGATTTCTAAAAATCTAAATGGAATTGATCATGTTCATACTCAGCCTAAGATCACCTCACCAAAATCAAGAATGGAAGTTCTTAAAGAACCATCCACATGAAGAAAAAACTTGAAGCTCCCTCTTGGATAAAGGCGATGGAGGAAGAGCTGGTCCAATTTGAGAAAAAAAAATAATGTTTAGACTCTAATGCCTTATCTGAATGTTGGGTATTGTGATGCAGATTTTGCTGAGATCATGTAAATAGAAGTAACCTTCAGGAATTTGTTGCTTTTTTGAATAATCCTTGAATGTGTAATCAAGCAAGAAGCAAGCTACTATTGCTCTATCAACGGTTGAAGCCGAATATATCTCAACTTCCTCTTGTTCTCAATTGACTTGGTTTGAAGCACAACTTGCACATTACAAATTTCAAGTCAATAGTATCCCTATGTTTTGTGACAACTTGAGTGCAATAAATCTTTTTAAAAAAATCCTGTTTTACACTCAATAACTGAGCACATTGAAGTAAGATTTCATTCTATAAAAGAACATGTGCAAAAGGGAACAATTGACATACAATTTGTGAAATTGAGAACTACTCTAGGGACTGTTGATTGCTGAGTTTTTTGAATTAAATATGCTTAAAGATTTTTCTGGTTGTTTTTGTCTCTTAGGTTATAGGGAGACAAAACTGGACAGATGATGACTCCCACTAGGTTTCATAAAGTTCAAACTATGTGTTGATAATTTTAAATGAATTTGGATCTGAACTAAATCCTTGGTGGTCAAATATGTTTCCTTAAAACCACCACTAAGTCCGAAAAAAAGTTGTTTTGTTTTATGAAGTGGGTCTCATTGCTTGTTTTGATCACATACACCAAAAAGGAGAGTATTTGCATTCATTATTTTTTAAGTCAAATAAGTTCGTTTTCATTTTTATTTGACTTGTCATTTTAAAACTGCCTCTATTGTTTTTAAAATTCAAAATTCTTTGAATCTTATTTTATTAAATTGGTTTGTGTTTTCAAATAATTTTTTAACATTTAAAGCATTTATTATGATAACTTCTCATTTTCTTCACTACTCCCAATTTTTCTTATATATAGAATGTTTTTAACTTGCATTTTTGAGTATTTTATTGTCGATCTAAGTAATAAAACCCAAGAAAGAATTTTATATCTTAAGGGTAGTGGTGCTGTAAAGAAATCTAGCCATGTTTGATGAGGGATCTGACGTGTAGCCCTGTTTGATGTTGCAGTTTTCTTACAATCTATTTTTGATGATACATTTTACAACTTTTATTGACACTAGCACTAATACCTGCTTTGCACTTGTGGATTGCATATTGAACTATTTTTTGTGTGCAGGTTTATTATCCTTGATAACAGCAGGGGGAGTAAGTATTGTGTGAAAATAAATTGAAACAGTTATAGTGAAACAGTTGAATTTATGATGCTTGAGACTAGCTACAAATTTTTTTGTTTTAAACCATTATTTCACACGGTTATGATTATGCATATTGCTCTGATTGTGAATATTACTTATACTTATTATAGCCTTTGTCTTGTTTTGGTATTTGAGTTTCTGATTAAGGCTGCACCATGATGTTGCTGCTAAAAAACTGTTTCTAAAACATTGGTTTATCATTAGTTTTTGTTCTATTTTTGGATTTTAGTTGTTGAACTCTATTGGGTGATTGTATCTTAACATTTACACTTTTACTTGCTCTACATAAGTGTTGAACTGCTTCTCCATGCAAGTATCCATCCTTAATGACAAAAGGGAGAGAAAAAAATGAATTGAATTGAAAAGCTGTTGTTTGTTTTTATTTTAATCTATGATGATGATGTTTGAAGCTGCTGTTTATTATCTGAATTTGTGTTTAAAAATTTGCAGTTTGATCTGGTTGTGAATATTGTTTGTAGCTTAGCATCTGAGCTTTTGAATAAATAGCATTTAATTAATATTTGGATGAGCTTTGATTCATACTTAGTTCAAGGCTGGCTGATGATTTTTGTGAATTGATAATTGCCTTTTAAACTTTGACATATGATAGCATTTTTGTTTAAAAATTATTTGATGTTTGGCATTATTTTAGTGTAAAGCTTGTTGGTATCAAAAGCAAACATTCAGGGGGAGCATAGTGAAAGGGGGAGCAATTCGTGAATCATCAAAGGGAAGTTTCCAAAAACTCCTCTTATTCAATTTCAATTCATTTAATAATGTTTGTCATCAAGGGAGAGATTGTTGAGTTTAGAGAATTAAACAATGATTAAGATGATGACTAAACATTATTGGGTTATTGTCAAAATTGTTTGTGTGATTTGTTTGGTTTAGTGTGCAGAAAAATAAGTTAAACAAAAATGGACCAAGAAGCTTGAGATGCAGCCCGAACCCTGTATGGCCCATGCATACATACAATATGTATCACACATTGATCATTCATTCAGCAAGCCCATTCTATTACTCCAAGTCTTGATCTAAAATGGAAAATGGCTGAACCAAGAAAAAGGAAACAAGCCACATGTTATGTGTAGAAAATAAAAGTTGGCCCAATTAAGCAAGCCCATCTTGGTCCATAATCAAATTCAGCTATTACACCAAATTGATCCAAAACTAGTGGCTGATGAAAGAAAAACAAAAAGGACCAAATAAATGGAATCAAGCCCAATCAACAAAGTAGCCCAAGAACCAAGTGTGATGAATTAAAGAAAGAAAGCCCAAGGATTTCAAGGCATGCTTCGGTTACTTCATGACTTGGGAACTGGAAGTAAAAACTCAATTGAGTTTAATTTTATTAAAAGCATGCTTCGGTTACTACACGCCTTAGTAACTGCAACTCCAAATTCAATCGAGTTTAATTTACATTGAAAGCTTCACACATTACTTTATGTCTTAGGTAATGGAAGTGAGAATTTATTTTGGTTTAAATTCATTTAATGCTTCCATCAAAATTTTCTTTCTTCTCTTTTCTCTCTCCTCTCTCCTTCGGTCACGTCTATCATCAGAAAAGAAGATAGAAGAAAAAATGAAGCCTCAGAGAAAAGGCTATGAAGAAAGGATCAGAAAGATATTTTCTACAGAAGGAAAGATTTGAAGAAAGGCTTCAAGATTTTGTTGCCAAGAAAAGGAAAGGATCGGCCTCGGTCAGGAAGCAGATCTACCTTGGTAAAAAGTTTATTTCCATTTTTGTTCCACCAAGAAAAAGATAGCCTCTGAGTCTCAAGCTGGAAGAAGCAAAAATGAAAAGCTTGAAGCTAGCCTGGGTCAGACGCTCATCAACGATCAGAATAAAGACTTGGAGTCAAAGCAAAGTTCAACGGCTCAGATTCAAGATGCATGAAGAAAAAGGTTGAAAGAGAAGATTGAAAGTATGGTTGCATGTTTGATTTAGTCACTGCTTCTACCCTCTCTCTCCTCTGTCACGCCGCTGCTGCATGTGTATTGGGAGAAGAGAACCAACATGTGTTGAAGAAGGTTTCAAGCCCTGGAAGCTTCACTCCTCTATAATAGGGGTGAACGGCCAAGGATTGAAGTAAGAAGTGAGAGCACACGTTTGGGTTCTTATAGCTCTTTGAGCTATTTATTCTTCTCCTTCATGGCTTTCATTGAATACTTCTTTTTCTCAGTTTAGTCTATCTGTGTTTCATTGGTAAAAGGCAAAATGTGAGGTTTTGTAAGAAAAAGCCAATGAGTGGAAAAAGGCAGAGAGTTAAAGAAAAAGCCATAGTTATCTCAGAAATTCTTTGCATGTATTTCTGTTTTGTTGTCATGATCCTGAGGGGATTCCCTTGCAAGTTGGGTTAACACTTTGTGGTTGAAAGCTAGGTTTGAGTCCTAGTCAAGTTCAGGTTGGGTTAGAATCTGGACTTGTTCCCTTTCAAGTTGGGTGAGCACTTTGCTGTTAAAAGCTAGCGTGAGTCCTAGTCAAGTTCAGGTTGGGTTAGAATTTGGACTTGTCCCAGATAGGATTGGGTAGATCCTAGGGAGAATTGGTGAATGTAATTCTGTTGAAAGATAGTGAAATTCTATCACTGTTGTGATGGAGACTGGATGTAGGCTGCATTGCACTTAGCAGCTGAACCAGGATACATCTTGGTTTGATTCTCTCTTCTCTACTTCGTTTCTGCTTCTGGAACTCAGGAGACAAAATGAAAAATGTCTCTCAATCTATTACGAGACAAAATTAAAATGTCTCTCAACTTCTTATGAGACAAAAGTAAAAATATTTCCTGAAATTTTTTTACAAGGGCAAAAGTAATATTCTGCAAAAAGGTAGCTAAGATTCAACTCCCCCTTCTCTTAACCACTGATTACCATAAGATCTTTATAAAGTTTTACTAAATTTGCAATTAGGTTCCTAGATTTTTTTTTCTTTTAATTAGGTCCCTATATTACTTTGAATTTTGTAATTGGGTCATCAGTAATGTAAAAAATGTTAGAGTTAATAGAATATTTTTCTGCTAATTAAATGTACCACAATTAAGAACCTAATTAGATTTTTGATGAGTTGATCACATATTTTTTAGGAGGAATATTTTATTAAAAAAGTCCTAATTATAAAATTAAAAGTAATATAGGCACCAAGTGAAAGGAAATAAAGTATAAGGATTTAATTATAAATTTGATAAAACTATAGGGATTAACAGAGTAATTAAATATTTATTTAATTATTTCAAAAATATTCCAAGAAAAAGAAGAGTTGTTTACTGTTGCCACTAGAGATGGAAAATGGGTCGAGTGAGGCTGAACTTTGAGTTAGACAAGTTTGATGTATGTTATGAATATATGGTCTAAGTCTAGACATGTTATCTTTCATAGTTTTTTTTTTTTTTTTAGATTCGAACTAACCTTTTTAAAATCCTAACAAGTCTACAAGCCTATTGAAATTAAAAGCATGTTTCATAATTATAACTCAAAATAATATACTTAAAATAAAATCTAAATAGACATTAATTAGATACATTCTCGAATTTATAATTCATAATTCATTTATATATCAATCATTAGTCATATATCATAACTAAACTTACAATTTATAAACATAAAACTTTTTTTAATTTCAACAAAAGGAAAAAAAACCTACAATCTTAACTAATCTTACGTATAGATTTTTTTTTGGCTTATTATGAGTGAATAGTTGAAAGCCTAAATTAAGAATAATTATCTTTACAAAAAAAATATTGTGATTAGTCGGCTCGACGAGCTTTATAATTTTTTTAAAGTCTATGATTTGACCTTTTTAACTAATAGGTTTTATGAAAAATTTAAAAGGAGTCGAACTACAAACTTCTATTAGATAGCCTAACCTACTTTTACCCCTAGTTACCACCATTAGAAGATAGACCAAGCAGCCACGACACCTAAGTTATTGATCGAAGACATACTTTTGTTAAATCAACCTTTTTTTTTTCATGGTATCTCCTAATCTAGTAAGTCAAGGACTAATCCGTCATAGATCAAAACTTCATTTAAGGGTTTGTGGCTAGCTGATAAATTGCTACAAGTACAAGAATTAGTTGCTTTTTTTTCCTTGGTCTACAACCCTATTTGCTTGATTTACCGATTGTTCATTTTTTTTTTGTTATGCTTGATTTACCAATTACTAGTACATGATCTGTGCGTTGCACGAAGGAATGCTAAATCAAATTACCTGTATGAATTATTTTAGAAGATTAGAAACTTAAACTATAACTACACATACATCATTCCCCTTTCATCTTTACATAAAGCATGTTTCACAAGAACTAACACACTTAACATCTTAACACCAAATTAATAACATCAAAACTTCTAATTATAATTGTGGCCACAACTTATTAATCAATGAAATCGAATCATATAAATAGAGAAATTTTTAAACATGAAAAATCTTACAATTTTGTCTCACATATTATGAAAAATCTCTCTGTACACAACTTTCAAAGCACAACCATCATTAAGTGAACCATTGTTCTTGATTAGAACTCTCAAATCACTTTTAGACTTCATCCTAGACAAAGCAACATATTATTGACCATGAATAAAAAGAGGTTTTGGTAAGTATAGGCCAACTGTGCTCAAAATTTGACCTTGTGATTTATTAATTGTCATCGTAAAAGAGACTATCAATGAAAATTATCTGTGTTGGAACTTGAATGGTAGAGTTTCATTGTAGGTATCATATTCATGCATGAAATTATAACTACTTTGCCAGACTTATCACCTCTCAAGATATTGCATTCAATGACATGATTTTCTAATCTTCTAACTTGTAATCGAGTACCATTGCAAAGTTCATTACTTGGGTCTATATTCCTCAAAAGCATAACATGTACACAAACTTTGAGTCTCAGTCGGTGGTTAGGTAAGCCTGAACAATTTATTGAATTCAAAACATCAGTTGTGATAACATGCAACTCATATTCCACGTTGCCCTCTTCAGCACATAATCAATCTGAACTAAGATACTCTTTTTCATCAGTGTCAAAGTATTCCATAATTGTATTGTTCACCTCATGCACAACTTCAAGTGTGGGTGCTAAAATTGTGCGCTTCTTAAAGTAGTCAATGTTATTCAAGTTCGGCAATAATTTTGCATAGACAAATGAAACCAATTTTTGAAACCCATCATCAGTATCATTAATTAGAATGTCTTCAGGTATGACTATCTCAAACTCACCATCAGTTGAATCACCAGCCAAAACACCACCAATCTTAATTAACCATTCTGCAAAATATTTGATATCATCATCAACAACAATAATACCTCCAGCAATAAGCCTCGTATACATTGAAAGTTTTAATACTCTACAGAATTGCCATAGATAAGAAAAACTAATGGATGCTTGCACTATATCTTGATGCGAGCCCATAGGTATTACTAGAAGTATCTACTTGAAGTCTCTGTCAAGTACAACAACTTTGCCTCCAAAGGGAGGTCTGCATTAAATGATGGTTCAAATCTAAGGATATCTTTTAGAGACTTGTCGAGAGCTTCATAATAATACTTGCTTAATATTGGAGCCTCATCCCATATAATGAGTTTTTCTTTACAAATCAGTTTAAAAAGAGGTGTGCCTTGCTTTATGTTGCAAACAAAATCCTCATTTATACCTAATCGTATCTTGAACCTTTTGTCACCAACAACCAATGTTGTAACTTATGATGCAGTCTGCAAGTTGTATCGTCAACCATCTTTTTTCGTGCATCTAATCAATTTTAGCTTCATATTAACAAAATGTGAATCATTGAATCTATCACAAGCAAAATGATGCATGAGCATCATTCATGACTTTTCTATATGATTTAGATGGTAATTTGTTAATTTGTTAGAAGAATTTGGTGAATTGTATAGTAGTATATGCTACTTTAAGTTGTGTTGCATTTTTGTTGATTTCAGGTAGCATTTGACAAAGAAGTAGCAAGAATGAAGAAGGAAGAAAGTAGAAAAATTCACATCTAATAAAAAAGCTTCAAATTTCCTTCTTCCACTTCGGCACTAAACGCCACATCACCGGTGTTTAGCGTTGGCACCTTAAAACTCACCATTCCATTCGGCCAAGGTAGAGCTAAACACTACAACCCGATGTTTAGCGCCGGAAGCATGGATTCGCATGCAAGCCTCTCGAGATGGGTGGCCCTAAATGCCACATCACCGGCGTTTAGCGTCGGCAGCGGATTTAGTTATGGTCCCTACATCCTCATGCAATCAACACGGAAGGCAGTGGATTTGATTCTCCAATCAAATTAGCAAATAAAAAAGATATTATTAGAGCTAATTAGTTTTATTTTTGAATCAATTAGGATTTGATATAAATAGAGAAACAATTGCCCTGCGGGCTCTTCCACTTTTGCACTTTCTGTTTTACACAATTTTACACTTTAGGATTTTCTCTGCACCATAAGTCACTACACCTCTAGTGTTAAGGTTAGGAGCTCTATTTACTTTAATGAATTAATATTATTGTTCTTTTACTCTTTGATTAATGCATTGATTTTTATTCAAGAATTAGTTTCGTCTTTCATTCTACGAATTAGAGTATATTGAAAAATAACCCTAATCTAAATTGAATCCCTTTGAATTTTGGAAAAGTTACATCATTGGAATTTAAGCTTGAAACCCTTTTCTCATAATTATTTAATTATATGGATTTAATGTGATGCATGACATTAATCGGATTATTTCTAGGTTCTTAAGAATTGTGTGGCTTATAAATCAGAATTTGAACTTAATCTTTTAACACAATTGATTGATCAAGGAATTGACGGTTGATTAGGTTAGAAGAGACTGAATTGATAAGGAATTAGAACTCAGTCACCTAGGGTTTGTCATGAACTAAATCTTTGCATGATTAAGGCAGTTGACAATGATTGTTAATCTAGAAATTTAAATATCTCCAAAATCTTAACTCTCTTCTCATATTATTTTCTCACACGTTTATAGTTTGCATTCTTCAATTCACTGTCTTTTATGCTATTTGATATTCAAAAATTTTAAATTCACTTGTCTAACTAGAATAATTAGTCAACCATTTTTTGCTTAGTCTATTAATCCTCGTAGGATCGATACTCACTCACCGTGAGTTTATTACTTGATACGACCTAGTGCACTTGTCGGTAGTTTGTGGTGTAAAACCCGCATCAAGTTTTTGGCACGTTGCCGGGGATTAACTGTGATTAACAACTACCAGTTGATTGATTACCTAGATTATACTTTTTTCTTGTTTTTAATTTCACTTTTATTTTAGTTTTCCTTTAATTTTTTCTATTCTATTTTCTTAGTCATTTTTCTTTTATTTTCGTGTGCTTATTGGGGGTTTTCTTCACTGTGACATTGAGGATCCCGATTTTCTGTATTTTCTGATTGTTTATGCAGGAAAATAAGGATCAAGAACCTCTTCTATACGATTCTAAAATTAAAAGGACTTGTAGGAGAAACAGAGCACAAGTCAGAGCTCAGAGAGCTACAGGAAATCTCAGGGATGAATCAGAAGAGGAAATTGAAGTCAGTATGGCTGACAACAATGAGCATACTATTGTCAACAACCCTAATAATGTCTCGCCTGTTAGGAAAACTCTGGGGTCATATACTAACCCCAACCCTGGGAATTATGTGGGAATCATTGTGCCATCAGTTGTGCATGCCAACAACTTCGAGTTAAAGCCTCAACTCATCACTTTGGTCTAACAGAATTGTCAGTTTAATGGAAGCCCTCAAGAGGACCCCAACTTATTCATATCTAATTTTCTGAGGATTTGTGATAAAGTCAAGACCAACAAGGTTCCTGCTGTTGTTTACCGGTTGTTGTTATTCCCTTTTGCTATGAGGGACCGAGCTAGTTAGTGACTTGAGACACAACCCAAGGAAAGTATAGCAACCTGGGCAGATTTGGTTAGTAAGTTTTTAACCAAATTCTTTCCGCCTTAGAGATTGACTAAGCTGAGGACAGATGTTCAGACGTTCAAACAACTTGAGGGCGAGTCTCTCTATGAAGCTTGGGAGAGGTACAAGACCATGGTGAGAAAGTACCCTCCAGACATGTTCGCAGATTGGGTACAACTATAGTTTTTTTATGATGGAATCACTTTGGCTTCGAGACTTTCATTGGATAATTCTGCAAGAGGTTTTTTGCACATGAAGACCACTGATAAGGCCTTGTATTTGATAGTGATAGTGGCCAATAATCAGTACTTGTACTCTTCAAAAAGAACCATGAGAAAGGGTGTTATGGAATTGGATGCTTTAGATGCTATTCTTGCTCAAAACAAAGCCATGTCTCAACATATTAATGCCATTACTCAACACTTGGGAGGCATGTAAGTTTCAGCTGTAAATACCCAAGATACATCATATGACATAGTGGCGGAATGCCTCAATTTGGAAGCTATAACTATGAGCAACCCTCTTTTGAACAAGTCCATTATATGGGTAATTATTCAATACCACCCAACAATAATCCATTTTTCAAGACATACAATCCGGGATGGAGAAATTACCCAAATTTTGGCTGGAAAAATCAAAATCAAAGGCAATCCAATTTCAATAACAACAACACCTACAAGAATAGGGATGGCAACGGGCCCATGGGAGCGGGGACATGCCCCCTGCCGCCAATATCTGTCCCCGTCCCCACGACGGGTAATGGGGACCCCGTATCCGCCGGGGAACTGGGTCTTCGCGGATATCCGCGGATTTTTGTAAAAACCAATAAAAATTGAAAAAAATGAAAAAATAGAAAAAATTAAAGATAATCCTCAATTGTCATTACAAACATAATATCCATAGTCTTTAAAGACTTAAATAGCAATAACAACAAACATAAACATCCAAACATATCCATAAACAACCAAATATTACATAAACAACCAAACAAAGTTCATCACATCGTAAAAACATAATTCCACCATCTCAATCTTCCTTTCATCCCGTAATGGTAGTGATGGTAGATTCCGACTTACTTGAATCCTACATCGACAAGAAAATAATTTAAAGTTAAAATCGTATAATAACTCAATAAGTCAATAATATAAAAACATAGTGTGTTATATGCTAATTCAAAAATTCAGAAATCAGAACCTAATTACCCTAATTTAGAAATTCAGAATCTAATTACCCTAATTAGAAATCAAAATCACAAATTCAAAAATTCAGAAATCAGAACCTAATTACCCTAATTCAGAAATTCAGAATCTAATTACCCTAATTAGAAATCAGAATCAGAAATTCAAAAATTCAAAAATCAGAATCTAATTACCCTAAATTAGAATCAGAATTCAAACATTCTTGAACCAGATCAACCTAATTCAGAAACATAAATTCAGAAACCACAGGACTGACTTACCTGACAGAGAAAATGTGCAGACCAGCAAAGACCAACGATTTGGCGGACGAACGGCAAAGAGGAGAAGAGGACGAACGACGAGTCTGTCGCGACAAGGAGAAGATGACGATCCGCGACGACGCGACGAGGAGAAGAAGACGACGTGGCCATGACAGTGAGCTCGAGACCTGCAATGAGCGACCGAGCCACTCAGGGGGTGGGAGGCAGCGCTGAAGGACCCAGAGGGTGGGAGACGGTGGTTGGTGGTGTTCGAGAAGGAGACAGGAGGGGCTGAGGGTTTGAACTTTGAGGAGGAGTGGAGAGGGGAGAAGACGAGACTGCGACGCTGAGGGTGGGAGGTGGCGGTCGGCGGTGTTCGAGAAGGAGACAGGAGGGACTGATGGTTTCAACTTTGAGGAGGAATGGAGAGGAGAGGAGACGAGGCTCTCACTCTCTGTCTCTGAAGCAGTGAAGCATATGTGAGTATGTGACGGCTAGGGTTTCTCCAGTAGCTCACATATTATATGTATATCAAGGGTATTTTCATCTTTTCACATAAATGGAGATTTAACGGGTGTCCACGGGGCCGGGACCTCTACCCCCGTCCCCTGTCCCCCATCCCCACAGGTAGAAATTACCCTCCATACCTGCCTCCCGGTGAGTAAATCCCCGCGGGTACTCGCCCCGCCGGGGATTTTTGCCATGCCTATTTCCAGAATAACTTCAACCATCAATATCAACCACCTCAATCACACAACCATCCCCGAAAGCCACACCTATAGAGAAGCACACCCCTCCTAGCTCCTCTTTTATCCCAGTTCAAGTTTAGACAAAGCAACCTAAGGTGAGGACCCTAGTGCCTGAGTATAAGCCTAGAATTTCATATCCTCAGTGGCTTCAAAAGGAGTCTAAGGACAAACAGTTTTCAAAGTTCTTGAAAGTTTTCAGGAAATTACAAATCAAATTCCTTTTGCTGACATTTTGGAACAAATGTCTCTGTATGCTAAATTCATGAAGGAGCTTTTAACAAATAAAAGGAATTGGAAGGAGAGGGAGACTGTAGTGCTTACTAAGGAATGCAGTGCAATCATCCAACAAAACCTCCCAAAAAAGATGAAGGACCCGGGGAGTTTCTTGATTCCTTGCACTATTGGTGATGTTACCATTCAGAGGGCATTGTGCGATCTTGGAGCAAGTATCAATCTCATGCCACTTTCTTTGATGAGATAGCTCCATATTGATGAGGTAAAACCGACTATATATTCTCTTCAACTTGCTAATTGTTCTATTAAATTTTCACTTGGAGTCAGGGGCGGAGCTAGATGAAATATTAGAGGGGGCTAAAAATATTTACACAATAAAATAAGACTAAAATAAAATTTTAAGGAGGACTAAACTGAAATTTACATATAATTTACATGTAAAAAATTAAAATTAGCGAGGCCATTGCTCCCTTTTCCTTCTACATAGCTCCGCCCCTGCTTGGAGTTGTTGAGAATTTGCTAGTGAAGGTGAGAACATTTATATTTCCTGCTGATTTTTGTGATCTTGGACATGGAGGAAGATGTAAATGCCTCTATTATTCTGGGACGACCGTTTCTAGCAACTGGGAGAGCTCTCATTGATGTGCAAAAGGGGGAGCTCACTTTGAGAGTTAATGATGAGCAAATAGTTCTTAATGTGCTTGAGGCCTTGCAGTATCCCAATGATTCTGAGAGATGCATGAAGATTGATTTGATTGAGCCATTGATTCAAGAGGTTTTAGAAATAGAAGAATTTGACAGTTTCTTAAAGCCTCCCGGGGAGGAAGTTTCAGCTGAGATTGATGATTCTCCACCCTCCAGGGAGGAGCCACATGTGCTCAATGAGGAAAAATGGGCACCAAAACATGAATTGAATCCCTTACTTCCTTCTCTCAAGTATGCTTTTCTGGGGGAGAAGGATTCATATCCAGTGATTATAAGCTCTTCTTTTAGTAGTTGTGAAGACTGAAGAGGAGGCGTTAATACATGTGTTGAGAGACCATAAAACAGCTCTCGGATAGATCATTGTTGACTTAAAAGCGATAAGCCCAGCCACGTGTATGCACAAGATTTTGCTTAAGGAAGACTCTAAACCCGTTGTGGAACCACAGAGGTGGCTTAATCCAACGATGAAAGAAGTGATCCAAAAAAAGGTTATGAAGTTTGGGAGACCGGGTTCATTTATCCTATTTCTGATAGCCCTTGAGTGAGCCCGGTGTAAGTTGTTCCTAAGAAGGGAGGAGTCACAGTGGTTACAAATGAGAAGAATGAGCTGATTCATATAAGAGCTGTCATGGGTTGACGTACGTGCATTGACTATAGGTAGCTCAACACTGCTACTAGGAAGGACCACTTTTCTTACCTTTCATTGATCAGATGCTTGAAAGGTTAGCTGGACATGCGTTTTATTGTTTTCTGGATAGCTATTCAGGATATAATCAGATTGTAGTGGACCCTCAAGACCAGGAGAAGACGACATTCACTTGGCCTTTTGGTGTGTTTGCTTACTGCCGGATGCCATTCGAATTGTGCAATCCCTCAGCAACTTTTTAAAGGTGATGCTTTCCATATTCTCTGACATGGTTGAAAAGTTTATTGAGGTATTTATGGACGACTTTTCTGTATTTCGTAATTTTTTTAATACTTGCTTGCACCATCTATCCTTAGTCTTGAAATGATGCCAAGAGACAAATTTTATTTTAAACTGAAAAAAATGCCATTTCATGGTGACTGAAGTTATTGTTCTCGGGCACCGGGTTTCAAGCAAAGGAATAGAGGTCGATTGGGCCAAGGTGGAGGTAATTGAGAAATTACCACCACCCGCTAATGTGAAGGCAATACGGAGCTTCTTAGGCCATGCAAGTTTCTACAGAAGGTTCATAATTTAATCATCACCATTCCACAAACGTTCGAATCACCAAATGCACACCAAATAGAAATCCAGCATCCAAGATCCAAAATCAAGCTCTCAACACCACCAATTTACCTCCAACACTCATAATTCAATCTAATACCATATAAATATCACTAAATCAACATCAAAGCTTACTAACTCAATTATTCACAGAGGGTTTGAGAGTTCTCACCTTACTCATGCACCAATTGAACAAAACCCAATAATTTTCCCAAGTTAAGTTGATTCTAAAACACCAAAATAATCACAAGTCTTAATATCCAATGTCCAAATTTTGAAATTAAGCGAGTGAGCAGCTGGGTGAAAAACTGAGACTTACCTACCAAATTGTTCGGTGGATTTTTGTAGAGTTCGACATGGTAGTAGCGTGGCCATAGACGGTGCGGCGATTGGAGCTTCGGATTGCAAGTTGTGTGGATTAGAAATTGAAGCAAGGGTTTGGAGCTCTCTCTTCTTTCCCCTTTTGATGTTATACGGGTGGGGCCATGGGCCCAGTTTAGGCTCGGTCTAATTGATTCGGTTTGTTAGTCTGGTTTTGGGCCAAAATATTTAAAATTAGTACCGAAATTCGTATTTTTAATATTTCTACCTCTTTGGATTAATAAAATTTAATTTCCTAACTTCTTTAATTAATAATTAATTTATTAACTAATTATTCATTAATTACGCGGGATTTATACGGACGGTTGACTAGCAGACCATGTAGCGAATTGTAGAGCAATTCCGCACGGCCAGAGAGCATGGTGCCTTCTATGGTGTACCTTTCTCTACCTCACCAGTGACTATCTCGGTTTGGGTGTCTCAGATGTCCTCGGGTGCCAGCTCCTCTTACGGACTAGATCTCCAGCCAGGGTCTCAGTATGTTAAACCTCTTTCCATTGACTATGATCGACTTATGACTACCTCACATTGGTTACTTCCCCCGCCTCAGTATCCACCACCGCCACCACACTTCCAGACACAAGCGACTGATCAGGCACACCCGTACCTTTCACAGCCTCCTCCGCCACCGTCACATGCAGTGGCCTTTCCACCACCACCGGCTCCTCAGGATCCGTGAGGCCGCAGACCACCTCGCTAGACCCAGCCTCCCCCTTGTGGCACTGGGCATCACCTTCATTACCCTAGGGACCAACATCCATGATCGGTAGTACGTGTTGTTAGATTAGTTAATAGTTTATCCTATATTACTCTAAAGTACAGTATTTTGTACCAAAATTTTACATTATAGTGATTATGTACTCATACCTTGTTTAACGAATTTTTTTAGTTACTACTCATACCTTGATTAGGGTCATCATCAGAGGAACCACTTTTGTGGCTATCAGCAGCATACTCTTCATCGGATTCCTCATTCTCAATGTCCATGTCTTACCCTAGACTAGCACAGTGCAATGGTCGTGGTGCGAGTGAAGGGTCATCCGGTATAAAGTTCGAGCCGCCAGCACCACCACCACCAACATCACGAACCTCTATAGAAAGCTCCACCACTTATTCAACTATAATTATGTCGTGCACGTCAAACATTAGGCGTACATGTTCATCGCCATCGAGCTAGAATAGACGAAACCAAAATACACCATTCCCCATCGGTGCTAGCAGTCTATACCCAACTCTACCAACTTCTTTTCTCTTCCCACCGCCGACGTGTGTCAATATCATACTTTTTAACTCGGACAACGAATTTGCTCTTCAAGTGCGGAACAGTGTAGAACTCTCACACTCAAATATAATTCCGCTGCCACTATTTCTCATCCGACAGTTGGAATACACCATCACAACAAAGAAACTACTGCAACTAGACATTTTTGCTAAATTTTTCGAAGAAAAATGGAAGAGAAAGAAGAATTGAGAGATTTGTTGGTTTTCCTTATCCTTTTATAAGGTGTTGATTTTTGTTGTACTCTATCTCGTTTACACGGGTAAACGTTTTTTAATCCCACATATCTAGTTTATAGTGTAAATGAGATAAATATAGCCATATTTCGTTTACACTAAATGAATGAGATATGACTAAACCGTTGTCCTACATGATACATTGCCACGTGTTCGTACCGTGTAAACGAGATAAATCACTTAATGAAAATCCGTAAATGCCTTTAAATTAATGTATATTCGTAATTAAAATATTTATTTGATGAATTTAGATCTTCTAAATTTTGAATTTCACTTTAGAGGATAAATCTCTCATAATTTATTTTATAGGTGAGATCAAGAGAAAATATGATAGAGAAACTATTTAAGGATAAAATAATTTTACTTTCAAAAAGTAAAAATTCAAAATTTAAAGGATCTAAATTTTTATTTTATTTATTTAAAAAAATCCTTTTTCATTTAGAAAATTTCAATGTTTTGATATTGTTTTCCTTCCAAATTTGGGAAAAAAAAATAGAGATCCAATCATCCAAATGGAGAGAAAAGTGAAAACCCTCCTTTAGAGAATTTGAACTTTTCAACTCATTTTCTTCCACTTTCTTAAATCCTCAGTTCCTCACCAACCTTCACTCTTGTTATCGCTCTCATAATCTCGACCCTTTTTGGTGGATCTATTGAGCTCTGGCGTAGCATAATTAGGAGTAGTAGCAGCTGCTGCAGAAACAAGAAAAAGTGTTTTCATGGCGGAATCGCGGTGATGTTTGAGTTTGGAGGTGGCGTTTGGAGGAGCTGCTGAGTGCTGCTTAGAGGACATGGAAGGTCGTGGCGGTAGCAGCGGTGGTGGGAGGAGGATTACGGTGAGTCCGAGGCCGTGCAGTGGGCGGAGAGTGGTGGCGAAGAAGAGAACACGTGGTGGTGTAGGAGGAACAGATGGGTTCTTGAACAGTGTGAAGAAGCTTCAGAGACGCGAAATCAGCTCCAAACGAACCCGTGGGTTCAGCATGAGCGATGCGCAGGAGAGGTTTCGCAACATCAGATTGCAGGTTCCCTAATTTATTTAATTTAATTTAATACTTTTTTTTTTCATTTTAAATTACACTTTGACATTTTGCTGATGATTCCTTTTTGAATGGATTCAAAAAAGAGTAGTGAATCTTAGACATGTGATTTGCTTATTATACCTTCGAGAGTGATACTCTTTCAAAGAGAAAGGTTTTGAAGCTTGGTTATGGTATTAATTTCACAAACAATTTGCTTTCTTATTTTAACTCAAAATCTTTACTGTGCAATATTTGAAATCATTGCTTCTTGTGGTTCAAGGTGATAATGATCATTGTTTTCATTCTAATTGTTTGATGGATGTTATCTGTGGCCATGTTTTTCTTTAACTGAGAATTGAGATGTGTACTTTTCCTTATTATGGTCAATTTCGCCATTCCTTGCGATTATATCTGAGTTTGATTAAGGGTATCTACTTATAGGAAGAATATGATACACATGATCCAAAAGGCCGTCCCTCCGTGGTATTACCCTTTCTGAGAAAAAGGTCAAAGATTATTGAGATTGTAGCAGCACGGGACATTGTTTTTGCTCTTGCACAAAATGGTGTTTGTGCGGCATTTAGCCGAGGTAGGGAAAGTAACTCGATCATTTCTTCAATAACATTATATGTTACTACAATGTACAGTTTTATTTTGTGACATAAAAGTAGATATTAGATGTATTTTACACATTACAATTGCAGAGACCAATGAACGGATATGCTTCTTGAATATCACTCCAGATGAAGTTATCAGAAGCTTGTTTTACAACAAGAACAATGATTCACTTATCACAGTTTCTGTCTATGCTTCAGACAGTTACAGTTCTTTGAAATGCAGAAGCACAAGGATTGAGTAAGTATAGCTCTGCATGTTTTTATAAATAATACTTCTACCCTTGGTTCTCATGCTGAATGATAGAAAGACACACAGACAAGTTAACAATATCACTAAACTTGCAAACAGATAGTGTAGTAGATAGCAAAAGCTGATTGTCCAATTTTGTGTTATTTATTGTGTTGCTTGCTAAAATATCTATCTACATTGTTCAGATATATAAGACGGGTTCAATCAGATGCTGGTTTTGCTCTTTTCGAATCTGAGTCATTGAAATGGCCAGGTTTTGTGGAGTTTGATGATGTAAACGGGAAGGTACTCACGTACTCTGCTCAGGATAGGTAAAATACTTTTCTGTTTTGATTTTTTTTTTTTCCCTTTTTGTCGTCTTCTTTCCCCTGGTAGAGATATAATGAATTCTTGATTGAGACTTACTTTTATTTGGGTTTTTTTTCTCTGTAGCATCTACAAGGTGTTTGACCTAAAAAACTATACAATGTTATACTCCATTTCAGATAAAAATGTACAGGAGATTAAGATCAGGTGGTTTTCCTTTTTGTGCTTGTGTGTCTTTTATTTAATTTTGTGCCTTACACTATTTATGCTGCTTAATCTTGTTTTTCTTTTGTCAGTCCGGGGATCATGTTGTTGATTTTTGCTAAATCAAGCAGCCATGTCCCACTTAAAATTCTTTCAATAGAAGATGGTACTGTTTTGAAGTCTTTCAATCATCTCCTTCATCGGAATAAGAAGGTGGATTTTATAGAACAGTTCAATGAAAAGCTTCTTGTGAAGCAAGAAAACGAGAACCTCCAAATTCTTGATGTAATTTTTCTGTTTACCAGATAGTTGTACACATTGTCCTACATCATGATATCTATCTAACTTTCTTTAATTAACCTTAGGTGCGGACTTTTGAGATAACAGAAGTCAGTAGAAGTGAATTTATGACACCATCTGCATTTATATTCCTGTATGAGAATCAATTGTTTCTTACATTTCGAAATCGAACTGTGGCTGTCTGGAACTTCCGTGGAGAACTTGTAACTTCTTTTGAAGATCACCTCTTGTGGCATCCTGATTGCAACACAAACAACATATATATAACCAGTGACCAGGATCTCATCATATCATACTGCAAGGCTGATTCTGATGATTCGTTATCTGAAGGAAATGGTACTTCTTTCTTTTTTCTTTTTTTTCTTTTTCCTTTTAAAAAATATCTGCTCAGTTGGCTCCATATTGGGGCTTTGTGCCAATTATTATTCACTTATTTACTCGCCTAAATCATTGAACATCAAATTTGTTTGGTTTAGTTTTTTGGAAAATTACATTTAAAGAACTAGGATGAAAAAATTGCTATGAAAGGGGAAGGAATTGATTTGTGTTTAGTTTGAATATTTCGAAAGTAAGTTCCAGAGAGGAGTTTTGTTTCAGATAGATAAAGTAAAATTTACCTTTTCAAACATAACCACTTAAAGGATATAGCATAATTTTTAAAGGCGAACAATATAATATTGGGGGTAATAGTGAATTTCATTTTGGAAATACTTTTGGCAAAATGAGAAGTATCTTTAGATTCACTTTCGTCAAAAGTAATTTTGGAAACCCCAATAGTAACTTTGAAAATGCAAAATGGAACCAAACATAATGTTTTTACTTTATAGACTCCCCTCAACTTCAAGACACACAAAAAGCTGGGTTTGCTAAATGTCCCTTTCCCATGTCATGTAATATTTCTTTTCCAGTGTTGTTTCAAGGGAGCGCTTATCATTGAAGGTGCATAACTAACAAGTTCTGCTTTCTTTTAATCCAGCGGGATCCATCAATGTCAGCAACATTCTAACTGGTAAGTGCCTTGCGAAGATAAAAGCAAGCAACAGCTCTCCCATTGTAAACCAATGTAGTTGCGGCGACGATTGTTCAGGTAGCTGTCGTAACACGAGGAAACAAAAACATGACACCAAAACTAGGAGCACAGTTGCAGAAGCTTTGGAAGATATTACTGCTCTCTTCTACGATGAAGAGCGCAATGAGATCTACACGGGCAATAGCCACGGTCTGGTTCATGTCTGGTCCAACTGATGTGTTGCTATATTTATTGTGCCTTGTTCCTTGTATTATCTTCCTTTTTTTCCATGATTAGAAGTGTGATGAGTTAAAGGCCAATGCAGCATTGTATGATTCCTGTAACTGGTCTCACCTGGACACCTAGTGGTACAAAGCTTAATTGTTGTTGGAGGTGATAATTCTATGTTATAGGTTAAGTTTGTTTCTTAGGTAGCAAGAAATCTGTATTAAGTGAAATACTCTGTTCGGATAACTAGCCAAAAGTTGTGTATCCTGTAATTTACATTACATTTATGGATCCACCTCTTGGATGGAAATGTGAATAATGTTCAAAATCCTCTCTGGCCATATGTTTCTTTGATGCTGGTCTTTGCTTCATGGTGGCAATAAGTGAATTGTTTACTTATTTTTTTTATAACATTATCTAGAATGTTCTAAATGTACACTTATTTGGGTTCAAATGCAATGCAATCTAATCAAATTATAGTTGCTCATTTAATCTACTACACCAAATCGAAAATCTATTTATATTTAGTAAGAATGTTATTATGTCAAAAATAATATTTTTGACAAGATATTATTGAACTCTTTAATAAGTCAGTGTTCGATAAGTTTAGACTTCGATTATTGCTTAGTGCAAAAAATATTGCATTGTTGATTAACTTCCAAATACAAATTGGAACCTCTTTGAAAGTGGTTAAGTACTCAGTTACACACTATTAAAATTGTTACTCGAGAAAAATTGGGTTGAAGTCATTTTGTGTAGACAAAGGTGTGTCAATGTCATTTGGTGTCGATGTCGACGAGAAAGATTCAATCAAAAACAGATGTGAAGCGTCAAAAAGCTTGAATATTTCGGTATTAAGGCGTCAAATCAATAAAGAACTATGGCATATTAAAAGGATATGGCCGAAGAGAAGCTTGATGTCGCAGAGAGTGGAGTGTCTTTGGCGGAATGGTTATTGAAGAAATAATTGTATACGACGATGTATCAAGAAAGAAATGGTCGAAGGTGTGGCATATTAAAAGGATATGGTCAAAGAGGAGGTTGATGTCGCAGAGAATAGAGTGTCTTTGGCGGTAACGATTATTGACGAGATAATTGTATATAGCGATGTATCAAGAAAGGAATGGTCGAAGATGTCTATAAATAGAGAAGTAACCGAAGAGCTAAGGGTTGGAATTCGTTTTCAGAAAGCACTCACACTCGCTCATATCCTAGCGACTTATTGAGTCTGTCTCGAATATCTTTTATGTAGAAGTCCTTCCATTGTGTTTACATTTCTTTTAAAATTCCTTGTAATTTTTCTTTTCTGCAAATATTTTCTTTTTTTTTTCTTTTAACATTTTTACATTGTCTTTTGAATTCAAAATCCTTTGACTGTATTAGAGATATTTTATTATTTTCTTTTAATTTAAAGTCATTTATTTCGCTTTTTGTAATTTTGATTTCAAGTAATTTAATTTCAATTTATATTTCAATTTTTTTTTTCTTTTTTACTCGTTCAAAAATAGCATCTTTGATGTAATCGGTGAAATTAGCATCTATAAAAGAGAAATAAATTTCATTCACGTACTATAAATATCAAACCAATCAAAATTTACTAAAAACAAAATAAATAAATATGCATATCGAGTAGTACCCAATCTTGACTAGGCCGAAATTCAATTGAACTAGAACATTTTTATTGTTTTTTTGGGTGACTATTGAACTAGAACATTTGATAACCCCAAAGAGATTTAGAAACTAAAAGGGATAAAAAAAAAAAAAACTTTTTCAGTAATGGATGTATACACGTACTAAAAAAAGATAAACCTGTATATGAATAATATATTAATTTAAAATAACAAAAAAAAAAGTAGTTTATTAATTGTTCTATTCTTTTTTATTTTTAACATGTTCTTTTATTATTTTTTAAAAAATTTTTGCTATCAAGTGTCCTTAGAATATAGATTAAGATTATCAATAGAGTGAACTACCAACCCGGCCCCTATCCATTTCTCAGAATGACAACGCGACCTCTCACCATAAAAATGTTTCACTTCGGTCCCTGTCATTTACTTCCGTGACCCAACGCGGTCCTTGTGGATATTTTTCCGTCAACTCTGAACGGAAAATGTTGACGTGCCAGGTTCAAAAATGAACAGGGACCTAATTGTCTCTAAATTTAAATTGGTTAGAGATTTATTTGTCCATATTCTTTAAATAATATTTTTTTAAAATTTTTTATTCATTATATTAATATTCTTTTTTTAATAAATTATTGAATATATGGCATAATAAGTACAAACTAATTGCCAATGAGTAATAGCTCAAATGGCATAGTCTCCACATACTCAATTAAGAGGTTGCGGGTTCAAGTCTCCTATCTTTGGTAAAAAAAAAAAGTACAAACTAATTAATAAATTATTGAAATTTAAAAATATCATTTATTATGAATAATTCTCAAATATAATTTTTAAATATATATAAATAATAAATATTAAAATTCGGTTAATACATTAATAATAATAATCCTATGATATACTATTAGTATTATGATCTAAATAATTTTCACAATAAAATAAAAACTAATGAACACAATATATATATATATATATATATATATATATATATATATATATATATATATAGTAAAAAAATTTTGAGTGATAACAAATTTAATTTTTTTTATCTCTTTAAACTAAATTAATAATTCTATTTGATATCTTGCCACTAAAATACACTATGAGTAGGCTACTAATAGTCTAATACTAAATGAAATAAAACATATATATATATATATATATATATATATATATATATATATATATATATATATTATGGAGACCATTTATAAACTCAGCAAATTCAAAATATCAATAATATTATTAATCTATGAATAATATTTTGAGTAAAATATATGTAATTTAATTAAATTTTAATATACATAAAATTTTAGTTAATCTACATTATTCTTATATTGATAAATTT
This sequence comes from Arachis ipaensis, assembly GCF_059453495.1. Taxonomy (NCBI): domain Eukaryota; kingdom Viridiplantae; phylum Streptophyta; class Magnoliopsida; order Fabales; family Fabaceae; genus Arachis; species Arachis ipaensis. Next base: position 33,005,208 of record NC_142442.1, read on the forward strand.
TCATGGATCTGTACCTTATGAGAATATGTATTATTGATACTTTGAGTTTGTTGAGTTTATAATGGTCTTCATAATATATATATATATATATATATGTTTTATTTTATTTAGTATTAGTAGCCTACTCATTGTGTATTTTAGTGCAAAAAGATATCAAATAGAATTATTAATTTAGTTTAAAGAGAGAAAAACTCAAAAAAAATTATTATATATCAAGTAATGTGTTTATTATTTTTTATTTTATTGTAAAAATTATCTAGATTATAATACTAATATTATATCATAGGATTATTATTATTAATGTATTAACCGTATTTTAATATTTATTATTTATATATTTAAAAATTATATTTAAAAATTATTTATTTAGTTTCATAATAAATAATATTTTTAAATTTAAATAATTTATTAATTAATTTGTACTTATTATACTATATATTCAATAATTTATTAAAAAAAATATTAATATAATGAATAAATTTTTTTAAAAAAATATCACTTAAAGAATAGGGACAAATAAACCTATAACCAATTTAAATTTAGAGACAATTAGATTCCTGTCCATTTTTGAACCTGACACGTCAACATTTTTCGTTCAGAGTTGACGGAAAAACACTCACAGGAACCGCGTTGGGTCACGAAAGTAAAAGACAGGGACCAAAGTGGGTCATTTTTATAGTGAGGAGTCACGTTGTCATTCTGAAAAATGGACAGAAACCGGATTGGTAGTTCACTCTTATCAATATTCAAATTTTTAAAATTTTTCTTTTATTAAATGTATTACAAATACATGTAAAACTTAATTAAAAAAGTAACTACATAAAAAACTTCAACTATTTAAACACTTTAACTAATATCCTTATGACACTTTGTTAGCAAGATCTTTTTTTAACTAAATTTATACTCTTGAATAATTATTCAACTATTTATTGTCACATTTCACTCAATTTTTAGCATATTATAACATAATTTTTAGAATAAAGTTCTATAATCAAGCAAAATACTTAATCAAGTCCAACCAAGTTATTATAACTATTTTTTATATCACGCACTTTTTTTTTCTTCTCCTTTTCCTTCCCGTTTCTCCTCCTCCTCCTCCTCCTCCTCCTCCTCCTCATGTCCCTCTTTTTTCCTCATCTTTCTCTTTCGTTATAATCGACGTCACTGCCACCACATCACTATCTCCATCTTCTCTTTTTCCTCTTCCTCCCCATCTTCTTTTTTTTTTTTCATTTGAATTTCTTCGATTTCTTCCTTTCTTTTTCTCCTCTTCCTCCATCATTATCATCATCATCATTATCATTATCGTTATTGTCACTATTGTTGTCTTTTTCTTATATGTATAACAGTTCAAATAAAAAAATGCATCGAAATTTCTTAGTGATAATGATACACAAACAAACTCTATTCAAAACAAGCTCAGACAAGAATGTACCGAAATTAAATCCAAAATGCACCGAAATTACTTAATGATGACGACATACAAACAAACTTAGTTCAAAATAAGCACAGACTAAGTGCACCTTATTTAAATCCAGAATATACCGAAATTATTTAATAATAACACAAAACTCATCCTCCTTCTTTCTTCTTCTTCATTATCATCATCATCTTCTTCTTTTTTTTAGTTCATCTTCTCCTTTTTGTTTTACCTTCTCATGATTTGTCTTGTTTTACTCTCTTAACAAGAATAAAAATAAGAAAAAATCAAATAAAGAAGAAGAAAAAACACATAATGCTGTAAAATCAGTACGAAAAGAAAGAACCTATATTCATTCAACTAAATAAGATTGCAATGCAGTACATACATGTTCATTCAAATCTGATCTAATATGAGAAGCAATGCTTCAGAGCAACTGAAAAAAGGAAAAATGAAAGAAAAAAGAATAAAAAGAAGAAAAAAATGCAGCATTAAAGAAGATATTTGTGTTTTTGTAGCAAATTTTCGGTGACAAAACTAAAAAATTTATGTGTTATTTTAAAAAAATTTTGGTATTATTTTTTCTAATAAATTCTGTATAATTCAAAATTCTTACTCTTCTTTCTCTTTATCTTCTAGTACTTCTTTTTTTCATATTTTTTCTTTTTCATATTTTTTTATAATTCTTTTTGTTTCATTCTTTTAAAAAGAATAAAATATGAAAAAAAAAGAAAAAAATCAAATAAAGAAGAATAAATAACTGCAATATCACATGAGGAAAATAAAAAGAAGAAGAAGAAACAAAAATAAAACGCAGCAACAATAGAAAAAGGAGAAAGATGTGCATGAAAAAACACGAAGAAAAAAAACATCGTGATTTCATGCGCATATTGTATGAGTGGATTTTGTTGGGTTTTGGCCAATCTAATTAGACTTCATTACCAAAAAAACTTAAATGTATAGAGAAGCTATAATTTTTAACCAAAATAGTTCTTATAAATAAGACTATTTAAGTGTTAAAATAAAAAAATAGTACAAAATTTTGAAACAAAAATATTAATAAGTATTTCTTACTTTTCAAAATAGTTATTATTTAACTTATATCTAGACCTATTTTGCATCTACATACATTGATTTTATAATGTACAAAAAAATCAAAGTGATAATTATTTTGAAACCGAAGTAGATAATATATTTTTCTATCTCAACCAATTTTTGAAAGAAAAAACCACTAATATTTCATTTATATTTATAAAACTACACTTCAGGTTGGTAATGAATTAATTTACCAGTGTCACATGTTTATTGTAACACCCTACCATACAGAGTCTTATGCTTAAGTCATAATTCAGAGATGGCAAGGTATTACGACCTCTAAAACAAAAATTTAGTACGTATAGTAGTATGAATAATTGATTATAGCTAGGAGCCTTTGTAGAAAAAGGGGTAAACAAAAACCGTAACTCGAACGCGCAACACTCCGATTGATAACGTAACGAGCAAAGGATAAGCTAACGCAAGATCATATATATAAGGAGTGTCAAAAACGGGAATATCAAGACTCAAAATCCGGCTGCGAAGATAACCGGTCCGAGCATAATAATATATACATATAATAAAATAAGGAAACCCCAAAGGAAACCCAAAGGGACACAAATACATACAACCTATTCTCCAAAATCCCCTCTAGAAGGAGTCATCACAGTTTGTATTATTTAATGGAGATAAAAGTATCTAAACAAGATATATAAACCAAAACAGAATCCCGAGAACAAAGGATCTTCGCTAATCCAGAAGTCTCCAGCATGCCTCAACGAGAAGCCTCGCGTCCTACATCTGAAAACTACAAAATCCGCATGGGTGAGAACCAGAGGTCCTCAGCATGGTAACAGCTTCCACATATATAATACATAATAATAGAGGAAAGCCGAAGGCAATCCTAGAACTTCCTCCAGATAATATCAAAGCTTATAAACAAGCTAAACCGTAAGTGGCAACTGTCTAAAGATTCTTCAGTCTAACTAATACTTCCCTTTCCAATTCCTTCAGACCTCCCAACCACCAGCAGGAGTATAATATAGCAAACACAGTTATATCAGATAAGAGATTTACAAATAGGAACAGATAAGGCATTTAGACAATTAGCAAGTAATATGCAGTCAAATAGGCAATCTCAAACAATTCATGTAGTATGCTTATGATGCATGCCTGTCCCTAGTGGCTGATGATATCATCTGTCGGTTATAGAGCCAACCCGACAAGTCCTGGTAGCTAACCATTGGACTGTCCCTCTGTCGTGCATCCCCAACTCGAGTTATACTCATCATAAACTTGATAATAATCATGATCCATATCCATCACCCTCACTAGTGAATATTTATCCATCACCATCACTGGTGAATATTTATCCATCACCATCACTGGTGAATATTTATGGGGGCGAGCTCATCCGGGCCTTTCACAGTGCCCGGCCACACTTATGACATTGGGTTAACAGAGCTTCGAGTCTCAACCTGGAGCACATGGTGGCTAGCCATTGCTACTACCCAGGGAAACCCTCATCTCCAATGGTAGAAGTGCAAACATTCACAATTCATTCAACAGCATATATGCATTTATACTTAGCCATAAACATGGCTCTGCCGTCACACGGCATAATCCAGCCATCCGGCTCACAGTTAAATCCATAACCAGCCAATTCATTAACAATTATGGCCCTTCGGCCCATGGCATAACAAGCACTTCCACCGCCATTCTCCGCATCTCACATAATCATCTTTGATCCTCAATGATCATTCATTTTTCCCTTGCTTCACTCGCAAGTTACCACATTCACTAGCTCCTTATCTCATAGCTAGGCATATCATAATGATTCAAGACATAAGTGGTGAGATCGGAGGCTTAGAAGTATGAAATTTGGCTTTTAAAACTCAAAAATCAACTTTGGGATGAAAACAGGGCCACGCGTACGCGCACTCCACGCGCACGCGTGGATGGCCTTAAAACTCATCGACGCGTAAGCGTCATACGCGCGAACGCGTGGGTTGAAAATTATCCAAACGACGCGCACGCGTCAGCCACGCATACGCGCGAATGCATTGTGCCCCAGGCACAAAACTGGCACAACTCTGGCACAACTCTCTGGAAAATGGCTGGGCATTCGATACAGCATCGACGCGCTCGCGCACACCACGCGCACGCGTGGATGATGCTTTCTCGAAGAACGGCGCGTACGTGCCAAGTGCGCCTACGCGCGAGGGGTCATTCTGCTAAAAATTTTCTAAGTTAAAAGTTGCAGAATTCACAGATTCAACCCCCAATCTTTCGACGGTCATAACTCTCTCATTTTAAATCATTTTTCACCCGTTCTTCGAACGACATGGACATCCCAGACCCAATTTCATTTCTAAACAGAATTGGCACAAATCAAAGATCCGTAGTCCAAGTTATGTCCCGTCAAAGTATGCCCAAAAACCATATTTTCATTCAAAACCACAAAGTGCCATTTTCAAAACAAGCCACTTTCAACTCTTTTCAAAATCAATTAAAACATGCCAATTTCATCCCTTTTCTTTGAAATCAATCAAAGTGTACCAAATTCAACAACAAGCCATCCTCAACTCACGCATTGATATTTTACCAAAATTCTCAAAACTACCTCCAACCATTTTAACACTTCTCAATCAAAAGGCCAAAGGATAAACACAATATTATGTCATACATCCTTCTCATCCCAATTTCTAACAATATCAATTTTCAATCAACCATCATTATACATAATCATCATACTCACCAACAATATGGCACCACCCATCAATTCAACCTCAATCATTCATCAAGCATATATCACAACATGCATTTTCTCACATATCACACAATCAAGGCATCAATATTCATAATCACACATATGATCACATCATATATCTCAACCATTCCACAACATCATCAATTCAATGCCTATCTTAGGGCCTCTAGCCTAAGTATTTCCTACCACATTACATATTAGATACGGAAAACCGAAACCATACCTTAGCCGATTTCCCAAACTCAATCGGAGCACTTCCAAACCACTTGTCCACAAGCTCTCAAGGTATCAACACCTCCAAGAACAGATTTTATCACACAAAACCCTCTTCCAAGCTTTCCAAAATCACCAATCAAGCTCCAATATTCACATATACACAACCTAAGCCACAATCATCATACCAAAACACAAGAGCTCAATACCCAAAACCACAAGTTCAACATTCTCACTAGGGTTTGAGATATCTTACCTTACTCAAGGTCCAAGGAGACAAGATTAACCTTCTCCTTCAAGAGAGTTGGGTCCTATAACATCAAAGAGCCCAAAATCTCAACATTTTTGCTCATGAAACTCGAAAACAAAGGCTGGAATTTCGAACAGTAAAACGTGGCTTACCTCAAGATTGATTGTATGTGTTTTGTAGAGCTCTCCGCGGTGAACGCGTGGCCGCAAACGGAGCGGCAATCGGAGCTCTAGATCAAAAGTTATGGTGGTTTGAAGATCAAGTGAGAGAAAGAACTTGAGAGAGTGTTCTTCCCCCCTCCATACCAATTTCAGCGTTTTTGAGTGTGTCAAGTGAGGAGAGAGAGTGCTGAAAACTAGGGTTTTGGTTTAGTTTAGTTGGGCCAAGGGTCCACTTTGGGTCCGGTTGGCCCGGTTTGGCCCGTTCGGTCCAATCTTGGTCCGATTTCTATAAAATTGGTACCGAAATTCTCGTCTCAATTTCCTCTATCATATTAAGCCATAAAAATAACATTTTTGGCTTTCTAGAATAAATTCTAATTTATGGGTTAATTAGCCGTTAATTAACCGGATCTTACATTCTACCCACCTAATTGGGAATTTTGCCCACAAAATTCAAATTCAAATTCAATTACCTGAGAATAAGTGTAGATAATCCGTTCGCATCTCCGACTCAAGTTCCCAAGTGTGTTCCTCAACACCGCCTCGACTCCAAGCCACTTTGACTAATGAAACCTCTTTTCCACGCAACCGTTTGATACTAGTATCATCAATTCTGACTGGAGCCACTGGAAGCGTCAAATCTTCTCTTAACTGAACCGATTCGGGTTCTAACACATGGCTAGCATCAGGAGTGTACTTTCGAAGCTGCGACACGTGAAATACGTCGTGCATGTTTGAAAGATGGGGTGGTAGAGCCACCCGATACGCCACCGGCCCAATCCTCTCCAAGATCTGAAATGGACCAATGTATCGAGGATTCAACTTCTTTGCTTTAATCGCTCTACCTATTCCTGTGGTCGGAGTAACCTTAAGGAAAACATGATCTCCTTCCTCAAATTCCAAGGGCTTCCGCCTCTGATCGGCGTAACTCTTTTGACGACTCTACGCCGTAAGCATCCTATCTCGGATTTTCTTGACTTGTTCAGTGGTCTCAGCTATCATTTCCGGCCCCAACAAGCCTTTCTCTCCAGTTTCATACCAACATAGCGGAGATTGACATTTCCTCCCATACAATGCCTCATACGGAGCCATTCCGATGCTCATATGGTAACTATTATTGTATGCAAACTCCACTAACGGCATATACCAATCCCAACTTGCCGGTTGATCCAAAACACAAGCTCTCAACATATCCTCTAGTGTTTGGATCGTCCTCTCAGATTGACCATCTGTTTGAGGATGGTAAGCTGTACTCAAGCTTAATCGGGTTCCAAAAGCTTTCTGAAATGCACCCCAGAATCTCGAAGTGAAACGAGGATCTCTATCAGAGATTATAGTAGCAGGTACACCATGGAGTCTCACAATCTCCTTTATGTATAACCGTGCTAGCTCCTCAAGGGTATAAGTCATCCGAATGGGCAAAAAGTGAGCTGACTTCGTCAGTCGGTCCACAATCACCCAGATAGCATCAAAACCAGTCCTAGTCCTTGGCAATCCTGACACAAAATCCATCGCAATACTCTCCCACTTCCATTGCGGAACCTCTAAGGGTTGCAACATCCCGGAAGGTCTTTGATGTTCAATCTTTACCTTTTGACAAGTTAAGCACTTTGAAACATATTCCGCCACATCATTCTTCATACCCAGCCACCAAAACATCGCCTTTAAATCATGGTACATCTTAGTACTTCCCGGGTGAATGGAGAATCCGCTTTTGTGTGCCTCCTTTAAGATATCTTGCCTCAAAGTACCAACATCCGGCACAATGATCCTACCCTTGAATCTCCATAACCCATCTTTTTCTTCCGACACTCTCCACTGTTTTCCTTGCTCGATAGCCGGTAACACCTTCCATAACGCTTCATCATTTTCATGAGCCTTTAGGAGTTCGGACTTAAAGTCACTTGAGATTTCTAATCGGCTCAAACACAAGGTTCCAGATACTTCTCGAGCACCAATTTTTAGACTCTCGAATCCCTTGAGCAACTTCTCCTCTTGAAGCATCATCCAAGACGCATATAACGACTTCTGACTTAACGCATCCGCCACTACATTTGCCTTTCCCGGATGGTAATTCAACTCAAAGTCGTAGTCTTTCAATAATTCCATCCACCTCCTTTGCCTCATATTAAGCTCTTTCTGATCAAAGAGATATTTCAAGCTCTTGTGATCAGAGAAGACTTGGAACTTAACCCCATAGAGATAATGCCTCCACACCTTCAAGGCAAACACAACCACAGCGAGTTCCAAATCGTGCGTAGGGTAACTAACTTCATGAGGTCTTAACTGTCGTGAGGCATACGCCACCACATTATGATGCTGCATCAGCACGCATCCTAGACCCTTTAGTGAGGCATCACAGTACACCTCAAAAGGTTCGTTCGGCTCAGGTAACACTAACACAGGTGCAGTGGTCAACTCTTTCTTCAATGTCTGAAAGCTCTCCTCGCACTCAAAAGTCCAAACAAACGGAGTGTCTTTGCGAGTTAACTTTGTCAACGGCAAAGCTAATTGCGAAAAGCCTTTGATGAACCTTCGGTAATAGCCAGCTAAACCCAGAAAACTCCTTATCTCAGTTACTGTGGTTGGTTGCTTCCAATCCATCACAGCTTCTACCTTAGTTGGATCTACGGCTATTCCCTTCTTACTCACCACGTGACCCAAAAACTTCACCTCATCCTTCCAAAACTCACACTTAGACAGTTTCGCATAGAGTTTCTTCTCCTTTAAAATCTGCAACACGGTCCGCAAGTGTTCTGCATGCTCTTCTTCAGTCTTGGAGTAAATCAGTATATCGTCAATGAAGATAACAACGAATTTATCCAGAAACGGACGGAACACTCTATTCATGTAATCCATGAATACTGCAGGAGCGTTCGTCAACCCAAAGGACATTACAGTGTACTCGTAATGACCATAACGAGTCCTGAAAGCGGTCTTAGGGATATCCTCACCCCTCACCCTTATCTGGTGATAGCCGGATCGCAAATCGAACTTAGAGAAAACCCCAGCTCCTTGTAACTGGTCCATGAGATCATCAATTCTCGGCAATGGGTATTTATTCTTTATGGTGACCTTGTTCAGCTGCCTGTAATCCACACAGAGCCGCATACTTCCATCTTTCTTCTTTACCAGTAACACTGGAGCACCCCATAGGGATACACTTAGTCGAATAAAGTTCTTACCCAACAATTCCTCTAACTGAGACTTTAGCTCAGTCATCTCTAACGGTGACATCCTATAAGGAGCACTTGAGATTGGTCCCGCCCCAGGCACCAACTCAATAGCAAACTCGACCTCTCGGTTAGGTGGAAATTTCTCAATATCATCGGGAAACACTTCCGGAAACTCACACACTACCGGAATCTGATCCAACCTTTGATCATCACCCGAAACACCCGCGGTTAACAACAGGATACCCTGACATTCGATTCCAGAACAGTTCACCATCATCGAATTCAAGTAATAATTATTCACCACGACCGGCCCTTCTGTATCTTCCGGCATAAAGTACACCGACTTTGTAGAACAATCAAGCAGGACATGGTTCTCAGATAACCAGTCCAATCCCAAGATAAGATCAAGACCGATCATCGGTAAGCAGATTAAATTATGGACAAAATCACGCTGCTTGAACCTAAACAAAACTTTCGGGCATCCTAGCCTAGTTACCATGGCCTCATGAGTAGCATTATACACTTTTAAGTCATAACCTAAGGTTACGATCTTCAATCCTAACTCATGGGCTTTCTCAAATGCAATAAATGAATGTGATGCTCCCGAATCAAATAAAGCATTTAAAGTTTGACCAGCCATTTCACAGTTACCTCGAATGAGTGTCTCAGATCCCTCTGCACCCACAGCTGAGGTGGTGAACACCCGACCAGTCTGTTGTGCTTTCTCAGCACCTTGCTTTTGCTTCTCCGGACAACTTGTGGCTTTATGCCCCGCTTTTCCACAATTGTAGCACAAACCCCATCCGGCCTTGCATGGTACTCCCGGATGGTGACTCCCACACCTAGTACAAGCTTGATCATTCTGAGGCTGCTTCCCAAACCTTTTCCCTTGGGAGTAGTTGTTGTTGGGCCTCCTAAAAGAACCTTCCCTCTTGAAAGACGGACCTCTAGGTGCAAAGCTCTTGCCTCGGTTCTGTGGAAACGATCCTTTGTGACTTCCTTTCTCAACGGTTGCCCTCTTCACACACTCTTCAGCAACCCTACACTTGTTCACCAATTCGGAGAAAGTCCTAATCTCCATTGGCCCCACCGAACCGAAAATATCGCTCCGGAGTCCTCCTTCATACTTAACACACTTCCATTCCTCATATTCCACCGGAGTCCCTTGACACATACGAGAGAATCTGAACAGCTCCTCAAACTTGTCAGTATACTCAGATACGGACATAGTACCCTGCTTCAGCTGCAACAATTCAAGCTCCTTGGCCGTCCTAGCAGAAGTCGAAAAGTACTTCTTATAGAACTCCTCTTGGAAGACATCCCAGGTGATATAATCATCACCCTGCTGCAGAAGGCGTCGGATTCCTTGCCACCAATGCGACGCTTCCCCAGTGAGCAAATAGGTAGCGAACTCTACACGCTGCCTTTCAGGCACCACCTGCGCTTGCAGTGCTCGTTCCATGGCCTGAAACCATGTATCGGCTTCAGTCGGGCTAGTAGTTCCCTTGAACTTCGGTGGATTAACCTTCAAAAAGTTTGCCAGTGTCATCGGGCCCTGAACTCCACCTCCATCATTACCATGGTTGTTCATCTGTTGGCCAAGAGCCTCAGCAGTGGCTTGCATAGCAGCAGCCATGTTCTCCAACACATTCATAAAGTTCACCGGGTCATTAGGGTTAGTCTCCGGCGCACGAGCATTCGTATGTCCTCTCCCACGGCCTCTACCGCGTCCACGAGGCGCCATCTAGTTCCTATACACACCAAACAATCGATATTAAGTTGATCAGTCTCAATCTCGGAAGTTTAGTGCTTCAAAGTCCGAAATGCATGCTCATGAATGTTTATGCCAATTATATCAAGCAGATATACTAACAGCACATAACACACATACAGAGAATGCACAGAAGCATAGTCAGTCCATTCCTCAGGCTCTACAGGAACGAACTGCTCTGATACCATAATGTAACACCCTACCATACAGAGTCTTATGCTTAAGTCATAATTCAGAGATGGCAAGGTATTACGACCTCTAAAACAAAAATTTAGTACGTATAGTAGTATGAATAATTGATTATAGCTAGGAGCCTTTGTAGAAAAAGGGGTAAACAAAAACCGTAACTCGAACGCGCAACATTCCGATTGATAACGTAACGAGCAAAGGATAAGCTAACGCAAGATCATATATATAAGGAGTGTCAAAAACGGGAATATCAAGACTCAAAATCCGGCTGCGAAGATAACCGGTCCGAGCATAATAATATATACATATAATAAAATAAGGAAACCCCAAAGGAAACCCAAAGGGACACAAATACATACAACCTATTCTCCAAAATCCCCTCTAGAAGGAGTCATCACAGTTTGTATTATTTAATGGAGATAAAAGTATCTAAACAAGATATATAAACCAAAACAGAATCCCGAGAACAAAGGATCTTCGCTAATCCAGAAGTCTCCAGCATGCCTCAACGAGAAGCCTCGCGTCCTACATCTGAAAACCACAAAATCCGCATGGGTGAGAACCAGAGGTCCTCAACATGGTAACAGCTTCCACATATATAATACATAATAATAGAAGAAAGCCGAAGGCAATCCTAGAACTTCCTCCAGATAATATCAAAGCTTATAAACAAGCTAAACCATAAGTGGCAACTGTCTAAAGATTCTTCAGTCTAACTAATACTTCCCTTTCCAATTCCTTCAGACCTCCCAACCACCAGCAGGAGTATAATATAGCAAACACAGTTATATCAGACAAGAGATTTATAAATAGGAACAGATAAGGCATTTAGACAATTAGCAAGTAATATGCAGTCAAATAGGCAATCTCAAACAATTCATGTAGTATGCTTATGATGCATGCCTGTCCCTAGTGGCTGATGATATCATCTGTCGGTTATAGAGCCAACCCGACAAGTCCTGGTAGCTAACCATTGGACTGTCCCTCTGTCGTGCATCCCCAACTCGAGTTATACTCATCATAAACTTGATCATAATCATGATCCATATCCATCACCCTCATTGGTGAATATTTATCCATCACCATCACTGGTGAATATTTATCCATCACCATCACTGGTGAATATTTACGGGGGCGAGCTCATCCGTGACTTTCACAGTGCCCGGCCACACTTACGACATTGGGTTAACAGAGCTTCGAGTCTCAACCTGGAGCACATTGTGGCTAGCCATTGCTACTACCCAGGGAAACCCTCATCTCCAATGGTAGAAGTGCAAACATTCACAATTCATTCAACAGCATATATGCATTTATACTTAGCCATAAACATGGCTCTGCCGTCACACGGCATAATCCAGCCATCCGGCTCACAGTTAAATCCATAACCAGCCAATTCATTAACAATTATGGCCCTTCGGCCCATGGCATAACAAGCACTTCCACCGCCATTCTCCGCATCTCACATAATCATCTTTGATCCTCAATGATCATTCATTTTTCCCTTGCTTCACTCGCAAGTTACCACATTCACTAGCTCCTTATCTCATAGCTAGGCATATCATAATGATTCAAGACATAAGTGGTGAGATCGGAGGCTTAGAAGTATGAAATTTGGCTTTTAAAACTCAAAAATCAACTTTGGGATGAAAACAGGGCCACGCGTACGCGCACTCCACGCGCACGCGTGGATGGCCTTAAAACTCATCGATGCGTAAGCGTCATACGCGCGAATGCGTGGGTTGAAAATTATCCAAACGACGCGCACGCGTCAGCCACGCATACGCGCGAATGCATTGTGCCCCAGGCACAAAACTGGCACAACTCTGGCACAACTCTCTAGAAAATGGCTGGGCATTCGATACAGCGCATCGACGCGCTCGCGCACACCACGCGCACGCGTGGATGATGCTTTCTCGAAGAACGGCGCGTACGCGCCAAGTGCGCCTACGCGCGAGGGGTCATTCTGCTAAAAATTTTCTAAGTTAAAAGCTGCAGAATTCACAGATTCAACCCCCAATCTTCCGACGGTCATAACTCTCTCATTTTAAATCATTTTTCACCCGTTCTTCGAACGGCATGGACATCCCGGACCCAATTTCATTTCTAAACAGAATTGGCACAAATCAAAGATTCGTAGTCCAAGTTATGTCCCGTCAAAGTATGCCCAAAAACCATATTTTCATTCAAAACCACAAAGTGCCATTTTCAAAACAAGCCACTTTCAACTCTTTTCAAAATCAATTAAAACATGCCAATTTCATCCCTTTTCTTTGAAATCAATCAAAGTGTACCAAATTCAACAACAAGCCATCCTCAACTCACGCATTGATATTTTACCAAAATTCTCAAAACTACCTCCAACCATTTTAACACTTCTCAATCAAAAGGCCAAAGGATAAACACAATATTATGTCATACATCCTTCTCATCCCAATTTCTAACAATATCAATTTTCAATCAACCATCATTATACATAATCATCATACTCACCAACAATATGGCACCACCCATCAATTCAACTTCAATCATTCATCAAGCATATATCACAACATGCATTTTCTCACATATCACACAATCAAGGCATCAATATTCATAATCACACATATGATCACATCATATATCTCAACCATTCCACAACATCATCAATTCAATGCCTATCTTAGGGCCTCTAGCCTAAGTATTTCCTACCACATTACATATTAGATACGGGAAACCGAAACCATACCTTAGCCGATTTCCCAAACTCAATCGGAGCACTTCCAAACCACTTGTCCACAAGCTCTCAAGGTATCAACACCTCCAAGAACAGATTTTATCACACAAAACCCTCTTCCAAGCTTTCCAAAATCACCAATCAAGCTCCAATATTCACATATACACAACCTAAGCCACAATCATCATACCAAAACACAAGAGCTCAATACCCAAAACCACAAGTTCAACATTCTCACTAGGGTTTGAGATATCTTACCTTACTCAAGGTCCAAGGAGACAAGATTAACCTTCTCCTTCAAGAGAGTTGGGTCCTATAACATCAAAGAGCCCAAAATCTCAACATTTTTGCTCTTGAAACTCGAAATCAAAGGCTGGAATTTCGAACAGTAAAACGTGGCTTACCTCAAGATTGATTGTATGGGTTTTGTAGAGCTCTCCGCGGTGAACGCGTGGCCGCAAACGGAGCGGCAATCGGAGCTCTAGATCAAAAGTTATGGTGGTTTGAAGATCAAGTGAGAGAAAGAACTTGAGAGAGTGTTCTTCCCCCCTCCATACCAATTTCAGCGTTTTTGAGTGTGTCAAGTGAGGAGAGAGAGTGCTGAAAACTAGGGTTTTGGTTTAGTTTAGTTGGGCCAAGGGCCCACTTTGGGTCCGGTTGGCCCGGTTTGGCCCGTTCGGTCCAATCTTAGTCCGATTTCTATAAAATTGGTACCGAAATTCTCGTCTCAATTTCCTCTATCATATTAAGCCATAAAAATAACATTTTTGGCTTTCTAGAATAAATTCTCATTTATGGGTTAATTAGCCGTTAATTAACCGGATCTTACATTTATTATCACTATTTATTGATTTTTTAGTTTATTTATTTATTTATATTTAATTTCCGTACTTATAGGTATCAGGCCAGAAAGAGAGAATAGAGAAAGAGTAAAGTTCTGGTGTATGAGGAATAAATTGATAATCAACTGAATTAGAGTAATTACATGTGTATCTCACAATATATGGTTATAAAGAATGCTGACTAGGACAATAACAAACTCATTAATAAACTATTAGCAATCCTAACAATAAGCTAGGAATAAGCTGACTTCCTTTATCTCCTTCATTCCCCCTCAAATGAAGGTTGTTTTGTCAACAATCTTGAGTTTGTTTTTAAATTCACTGAACAAAGAAGAAGAAATGGGTTTCGTGAAAATATTGTAATCTGCTGCACAACAGAGACATGAACAACCTAAACTCGACCTTTCATGACATGATCCCTAGCAAAATGAATGTCTAATTCAACATGTTTAGATTTAGAATGTAAAACTGGATTTGTAGCTAACATAACTACACTGAGATTATCATAGTAAATCACAGGCAGTTTGGTCATTGGGGGCATGAATAGCATGCAGCAAATTCTGAATGGAGACTGCTTCTGCAACTGCATCAGCCACACCCTGATATTTGGCCTCTGTGCTCGATCGAGAGACTGCATGATGTTTCTTTGAAGACCAAGAAATTAAATTAGATCCCAGAAATACACAATAATCGTTGGTTGATTTCCGATCATCAAGATCAGACCCCCAATCAGAATCGGTATAAATTGTGAGGTGTGAGCTCTTTAGCCAGTTGAATCCACAAACCAAAGCGAGCAGTGCCACTGATGTATCGCAAAATGCGCTTACTACCTTCCAATATGCTTCAAGAGGCTTCTACATGAATTGACACATTCAATTTATGCAATAAGCTAACTCTAGCCGTGTGATTGTGAGGTAGAGCTGGATCACCGAAGGGAGGACTGCCAATTTTGCTAAGTTTCAGAGAGGAAGGGATTCGAGTTGCATATGGCTTGCAGCCAACCATATTGGCTTTTCTTAAGATGTCATTGACATACTTAGTTTGAGATAACAGAAGACCGCCATCAGCAGTGTGTGTTACTTCTAATCCAAGAAAATAATGCAGGTTCCCCATGTATTTCATGGCAAAATGAGAGCTAAGTTGAGTAATTACCTCAGCGATACACTGATTTGAGCTGCCAATAACAATGATATCATCAACGTATATGAGCACATAAGTCAAACGTCCAATAGAAAGTTTTATAAACAAGGATGTATCAGCCTTTGTGGTAGTAAACCCATGCTGTTGTAGTACCCTAGAGACCTTTGTGTACCAAGTTCGAGGAGCTTGTTTGAGTCCATACAGGGACTTGGATAGCTTGCAAACTAAAGTTGAATTTTTTTCATAACCAGGGAGCTTTTTCATATAAACTTCCTCAAAGAGATCACTATTAAGGAAGGCTTTGTTCACATCCAATTGCCAAATATTTCACCCTTTAGAGACAGCAAGAGATAACACCATTCGAATTGAAGTGGGGCGAATGACAGGGCTTAAAGTCTCTTTGAAATCCACCTCAGGTTGTTGGCTAAAGCCCTGAGCAACTAAGCGGGCTTTATACTTCTGCAAAGAGCCATCCGAGTTGTACTTAACTCGAAACACCCATCGACACCCAATTGGTTCTCTTCCCTCTGGAAGTGGTACTAAACTCCAGGTTCTGATTTGCATAAGAGCTCCATATTTTTCATCCATTGCTTGCTTCCAATGAGTATGGTGAGAGCCTCTTTGTAATTCTTTGGCTCCAAAGAAGGGGTGTGCCGAGCTTGATATACTTTGGTTTAACAATACCATTCTTCGACTGTGTAACAATGGGATGTCGGGGTTGTGGAGGTGCAGGATGTAAGACCCAAAACCTTTGAAAAAGGGCTATCATTAGCAAATTTCAAATTCAGTGTTTCTGTAGCTTTAATTTCAGAAATCCCTCTATTAAAGAAAATTAAAGCAAGTTTTGATTTATTGAATTTGAGATGAGTTATGATTATTATCCAATTTTATAATTATTGGATTATTTTCTCTATTTGAATTATAAAGTTGATATTTATGAAATAATAAGGATTTTATATGATTTGGATTGAATGATTGATATTTTAAATATTAGTACTGCTATTTTGAAAAATGAAGAAATTAAGTGTATTATTTCTAAAATTTGGATTTGGACATTTATTGAAAATAAAGTGTGAAATTGATGAGCAAATAGTATTTTTATACATTATTATTGTTGGATTAGAATTTATTTCTAATTACTATATTATCCCTATATTAAGTAAGATGACTAAAATACCCCTAACCCTGAAACCCTAACCCGTGACCCGGTTACCCTCTCACCCAACTCAGCAGCCACACCACAAACGTTTCCCCCTTCCTCAAACCTATACCCAGCCACAGTAACAGAACTAAGAAGTAGTGGGGAAGAGAGGAGGGGCGGTGATGGCTGTGGCCTCGCTACTGCCGCCGCCCAGCTCAACGCCGCCGTCTCACCTTTCTCGCGCCGTTCCCTCCCTCATCATACACTTTTAATTTCATCCCTCCAACTCACCCACGGACCAGGAAAGAACGGGAGGAGATCGCGTCAGCCTGGGAAGGAGGGTGCTGCCGCCATAATCAGTCGCGGCCGCTGCAAGCTCACCGCGTCGCGCAGTCTTGGAGTCCGCCGTCAGGTCCGAGGCGAAGAGAGAGGTCGAAACAGAGGGCTACGCGAGGAAGAGGGTGGCCGTGGGTCGCCGTTTTGTCTCGCCATTACCACCGAGGCCACACCCAGTCCAGCCGTGCCACCATCCCTGCGCCGTCGCAGAGCAAATCTGAGGTGAAGGGGAGGACCGCGAAGGGGGAAAAGGGTCGCGCCGCCCAGTCGCCTGATTGCTCGCCGCCAGCGTCGCCGGTGTTGTCGCGAGGAAGAGAGGGGGAGCCCCGCCGGAGGAGAACCATTGCGGGGCTGTTCCTGCCGCTGTGCCCAGCTGTTGTTGGGGGCCTTGTCACCGCTCATGAGGGTGCGCTGGTAAGCCTCTGCCGCCGAAAATGCCGCTGCCGTCGCCGGAAGGCCTCGTCGGTAAGGATTTTAAGCTGGTTCTCCTTTCCGTTGAGTTCTGGGAACCTCATTGTCACTACTTGTTATTCAGGTCACTGCTGCCGCTCGAGGTGGCTGCCGGACTGCCGCTGAACCGGTTCGAAGACCGCCACTATCCCGGTTCAGCTGTTCCTTGTTCATTCGGTAAGCGTTTTTAATTTGAAAACTCTCTAGTTACTATTTTGGCTTCATACACTAAGGCTTTGCGGCATCAATTGCTATGAGACTGAGTTTCTATTATTATGTGTCGCGATTAGTGTTGCTGTGGTTACCGCGGGAGTGGCTTGGAGCCAAGGTTGCGTTGTTGGTGATCTCGGTTTAAGAGAGGAGGTTCCTGTGATGTGTTTGGGTTATGGAATTTGCGTTTTGAGGTAGGGGCGCTTTCCAAAAACTATGTTTTATGTATTGGAATTATTACATATGGATACCGGTGTGAGATACTGTGTATTTGGTGATTGTATCTGCCTTATGTATTATTTGATTGACTCGAATGACTACGGATGTTGGTTTGGCTGAATTGTTGTGTGGCTTGTGAAATGTAATGTTTGGAAATCGATTCTTTAAAGATTTGAAATGAGTTTAATCCGTTGAGGATTGGCTTGAATGGAGTCAATTATTTTGATGATGTGAAAGATAGAATACTTTTGAAATTCAGCCTGGGTTGCTTTAATTGATTTGATTTTGATAAATGATTTATTGCTGAACCGATTCTTTAAAGTTTTAGAAATGAGTAAATCGGTTGATATTGAGTTGATTTTTGAAATGGTTTCCTTGAGATATGCCACTGAGGCGACTGTTTAATTTAGCTTGCTTTTGAATTGATTTCTGGTTTTGAACTGTTGAAAAGGAATGAGAAACGGTTTAGTTGGGACCCGAACCGGGTGGCAAAAGTCCAAGTTTTAGGGGAGGTGCTGCCGAAATTTCTATAAAATCCGAGTCTTTATTGAAATATTGTCTGGAAAATGATGAGTTAAAGACTTCTGCTATTTTATTTGAATTATCAAGAAAAGGATGATTCATGCTTTCGAAATGAGTTAGTAAAGAGGAAATTGTGATTTAGTCTTGCTTCTTAAGAAAGGCATTGTATCTCTTTCAAAAGAAAGTTATTTAGATGAAACTTGTGTTTTAAAGCTGTTTGAATGCGAAAAGGGTTTATGCCTTTGAATTTGACTTGGGGGTTCCAATTAAAGAGGTTTCAATGACTTTGAAAGAACCTGAATGTCTATTGACAAGTTTTATTTTGAAATATTTTGAGAAAGGTTTTAAGTACTCTTTGAACTCTGAACTTTTGCAAGACTAAAATAATTTTGAACAGTTGAAACGCTTTAGAATTTATCATGGGGGTTGAAGCTGGTTTTGCCTAGGGAAAGGAAACGGCTTTGAAAGAAGTAAATGATTACGTGACTCGGTTTGGCTTAGATCCTATTTTATTACTCAAATTGGAAAGCCAAGGTTTTAATGATTTTAAATGAATTCGGCAAAATGAGTTATGCTATTCTCCCCTAAAGACTTGGGACTCTGCCGAGAAACTTTTGTTATAAAATCCCATTGTTGGATGGGTGATTTTGAATATCTCAAAGAGGCTTTTAACTTGCCATGATTATGGAAGTTTTGGAAAGAGGATGCCGAGAGTGGCATTGTTTTGAAAGGAGAATTTACCTTGACTAAAAGTGGCTTATGAGCCTGAGATGATTTGAGAAATGAGATCTTTAAAGCCAAGGCTGAAAAGAGTTGAAACTTGATTTCAAAGTGAAATGAGTTGAGAAAATGATTTATGGCTTAAATGCCGATTTCATGAATTTGATGATTTTGAATGTGGAAGTGCTGTTTTGTTGAGAGCCGGAATGGCTGTGTATGTTTATACATATTGATTGGTTCTGGATTGAACCGTGAGCCGGAATGGCTGTGTATGATATGAATATTGGCTGGTTCTGGAATGAACCGTGAGCCGGATGGCTGAGATGGATGTTGATCCATGGATGAGATTGATTGCATGTTTATGCTGAATCATTGATAAATGTGAATGTTACACTTCCACTATCTGAGATACGAGTTTCCCTGGGTAGTAGCAGTGGCTAGCCACCACGTGCTCCAGGTTGAGACTTGATACTCTGTTGACCCTATGTCGTAAGTGTGGACGGGCACTGTGAAAGCCCCGGATGAGCTCGCCCCCGTAAATATTCACCAGTGAGGGTGATGGATATGGATCATGATTATGATCAAGTTTATGATGAGTATAACTCGAGTTGGGGATGCGCGACAAAGGGACAGTCCAATGGTTAGCTACCAGGACTTGTCAGGTTGGCTCTATAACCGACAGATGATATCATCAGCCAGTAGGGACAGGCATTCATCATGTGCATCTATGTGACATTGCTTGGGTGTGCATATTGTACTTGGCTTGCCTTTGTGATTAATTGCTAATTGTCCTACTTGCAATAACTGTTTGTTTGTGCCTGCATCTTCCTATTTGTGTTTGCATCTGGGACTCTGTTGGATTGTGGTGATTGGTTGTTGGTTGGATTGTTTGGGCCTAGGGCCGTGGTTGGAATGAGATGAACTGATGGTTGATTTCGGTTTTGTGTTTCTGGTTTGGAATAAAATTATGAAAGGCTATTTTGGTTCCGCATAGATAAACCGTTTTGAAAGGCTTTTGAGTTTTTGAGAATTGAACGGTTCTTCTTTCCGAAAAGATTTCAGACTTTACTTTCATTGTAAACCGTTGTTTTTGAAAAGAGGCATAAGACGGTTATGAATCACTGGTATGGTTTATCTTCATGTATCATATTACAATAATTCCCAAAAACCCTCTACTGAGAACCCTTTCGAGGATGATGTTCTCACCCCCCTACATTTTTCCCCTTTTAGGATATGGGCGCAGAAGTTACGAAGAGCTTATTTAATTGTTGTTGTGATGCTCTGTATTGTTTTAGTTATGGCTTACTGCACCCTCGCCTTCATTTGATATAATCTGTAAGAGGGATAGGAATTGTATTGGATTATGTTTGTAATATTATTTATATATATTTATGTATATATATGGATGTACTATTTATGAGTTGTTGTAAGTTGAATGGTATTTATGGATGTACGTTATCGAACGAAAGTATCTTTGGGAGCGGTATTGCGGTTTAAAGTTTTAAACAGGCTCATATTTTAGTATTACATAATATAAGTGTCGTCGTAATGTCCGAGCTATCAGAGTCGCGCAGCCGGAAGTGTGAGCTTTGGTAGTTAGGGTGTTACATTATGGTATCAGAGCAGTTCTTCCTGTAGAGCCTGAGGAATGGACTGACTATGCTTCGATTGCATACTCTGAGTGTTTGTCATGTATTAGGTCTTGTCGAAAGACGAGAATTTGAGCTTTATGCACATGACGGTCTATTGATTAACGCTTTTAGTCTTGCGTTGCATAATTACTGATATTAAGTTTGGCCGGCTTAATATTAGTGAATTATGTATATGAAAGCACTAATGGGTTATCATAGGCGATATACGAGTTTTTAGCAAAGCGAATCGCGGATTTTGGAAACGTTGGAAACTATTTCTCGAGGCTATTCAGTTGTGTGTTTTGGATTCTGTTCGAGTTGACCTGTTCTTCCATGTCCTAACTTGAAGTTCTTGTTTGCTAACCCTTTTGAGAAGCAGTTTGATTTTTCAACTCTATTCTTCTAATCATATGCATTCTTGTTTGACCTTAAGTGCATATGCTTGTTTAAAATCCTTGTTGCATCTATCTTCCTCTATTTGAATTCTTCTTGGTTCATGTATTCTTTGATATGGTTTCGAACTTGTCCTAATTCGTTGTTCATTTTAACTTCGGATTCCGAGTCTATTCTTAGAGAAATTGTTGATTTAGTTTTTCTCTTGTTTGGCAGTGATTACAGCCAATTTGAGGTTTTATAAAAAAATTGATGTTGATTAGATATATACTTATCTATATATGAAACTTTGAGATTTCTTATACAGTTTAACAACTACTTATCTCTAATACCTCGCCTGTACTTTTACTGGTTTACGGAATTGCACTTACTTTAAAAGTAAATTGGCATTCTAGTAATTTTACTATAGTTCCAATGCACATCTTCATTTGATTATGTATTTGGATATTTTTCAAAATTTTGAAAAGAAAGGATTTACCACTTTGGTCTCGGTTGAGTTTCGTTTGATAAGCTTTACTTAAATTATTTTGAATTGAGTTTGATTTAGCATGCTATATGATTCATGCCATTGTTGTTCTTTTGAAAATGTTGGACTCATAGCTTTCTTCTTATGAACGGACTCGTTCCTTCTTAAGCTTTTCACCTCTATGAATGTCATACGTGATTCTGTTTTTAACTAATCTTTTACATCTTGTGAACATTACCATTGATCTTGGTTTGTCCTCTCTTGTGAATCTCATCCTTAAGTGAGTTAGTTTGATATTGTTTCAAAATAGTGCATCGTTTATCCTCTCATTGTCTTTACAAGAGTTTTTGGTCAAAGATATATCTTTGGAAAATTACTAATGATTGGGTTGTCTTTTCCTATGACTTTTGTATTCTTTTAGATCAATTGAAAGCTTGTTTAATGACTCATGTCTAGTGAATCTTGTTTGAACTATCTTGGTTTAAGATCCTTTCTTGCAAGGCTTGACTCTTTTTTTTGTACATCTTGAACTTCTTGAATGTTCTTCTGAGATGGTGATTTTAAGAACACTTTTGGAATATTATTTTGAATTTTATAAAGCAGATTGAATTCTCTTTGAAAAAGTTCCAAATCGAACTTATTTTTCAGTTGCTTGGTTATAATTGAAACCATTGTTCAATTTTTGACAAAATTGTTTTAAAGTTGACATGCGCTATTTTAAATGAGGTTTTGGAAGGTTTCCTTGTTTAGTGGAAGCCGGTTTGTTTGTAATGCACTACTTAATTCCTTTACTAAATTGTAAGCAAATTTTTACTTCGGAGTTTCTTTTCTGAAAAGAGTTTAACTTCCTCTTTCGTACTTGCTATGAATATTATACACGCTTGTTTGAATATGGACTTTGGAAATTTTTGAACAAGCATTTGATTTCTCTCCCGAGTTTTATGAATTGCTTTTGGTTAGGATTGTGCATCTAACTATCTTTCTAAAATATTTGAGGAAATATTTTAGCTATTAGTCAAACTTGCGTGCACTTTGTTTTAGAACTCTATAAAATCTACTTCAACATGAACTTGCATTAAAGCAAAGCCATGTTATTGCTTTTGTTGCCCCTTGAGGAATGTTTGCTATTGAGCTTTTCTTCTAAATTGCAAAGTGATTTTCCGCAAGTTTTCGATTCTTTTATGAACAATGTATTTGGAAGTATTTTAATTATGCTCTTGAGTTCTGTGAGCTTTGTCTTGGGTCTGAAATATTCTCTTCTGTAAACTTCATACTTCTTCGACCCAATTTGAATTTGGTTCAAATTAATGTGCTGATTCTTCTTATTGGACCTATTGAATTTCTTTTATCCAAGGGTTATCTTTGAAGTTGTCAATTGATTTATTTCTAGCAAACTTCATTGCTTGAGCGTCTTTGTTTATCTGGAAATTGGATACACTCTCTCAAATCTATGAGTATTATTGTTGACATTTATCTCTCATTCCTAAATCTTGTATCCTTCTGAGTAGACTCGAGAATTGTTTTGATGTCACGTGTGACTTGTAGACGTAGTAACGCGATACGTTAGTTCTTTAAGACGTGATGTGTATATGGAAGTTGAAGCGGTAAGTGTCCAACGTTATGAGTTGTGGGTGTTTTGTTCCTTGTGAACGGGTTTGCGATTGTTAGACTTATGAACGGATATGGGGATTGAAAGATGCTCAATGGAGTTGGAAAGTTGAAGCTTTGAGGCTGATATGAGATTAGTGTGCCGATGTTAAGCACGTTGTTTTAACCCCATCCTGTTTTATAGCCTTCGATGCCTTACTTTACTATCACATGCTTGAGCCATGTCATCTTTTACATTGAGCCTATCTTGTAATGTTTGCTTTGCAACCATACTCCTACCTTTGTATCTTTATGCATACGACCATCCAAGTATTTGAAAACCGTATATATGTTTATATGTTGAGATATTTTTGCTTCTTCCTCAAATGTGTTCAAGGGTGAACTATTATGAAATTTCTTTCGTTTTGCATCAATTTTCGAGGGCGAAAATTTTTATAAGGTGGGTAGAATGTAAGACCCAAAACCTTTGAAAAAGGGCTATCATTAGCAAATTTCAAATTCAGTGTTTCTGTAGCTTTAATTTCAGAAATCCCTCTATTAAAGAAAATTAAAGCAAGTTTTTATTTATTGAATTTGAGATGAGTTATGATTATTATCCAATTTTATAATTATTGGATTATTTTCTCTATTTGAATTATAAAGTTGATAGTTATGAAATAATAAGGATTTTATATGATTTGGATTGAATGATTGATATTTTAAATATTAGTACTGCTATTTTGGAAAATGAAGAAATTAAGTGTATTATTTCTAAAATTTGGATTTGGACATTTATTGAAAATAAAGTGTGAAATTGATGAGCAAATAGTATTTCTATACATTATTATTGTTGGATTAGAATTTATTTCTAATTACTATATTATCCCTATATTAAGTAAGATGACTAAAATACCCCTAACCCTGAAACCCTAACCCGTGACCCGGTTACCCTCTCACCCAACTCAGCAGCCACACCACAAACGTTTCCCCCTTCCTCAAACCTATACCCAGCCACAGTAACAGAACTAAGAAGTAGTGGGGAAGAGAGGAGGGGCGGTGATGGCTGTGGCCTCGCTACTGCCGCCGCCCAGCTCAACGCCGCCGTCTGACCTTGCTCGCGCCGTTCCCTCCCTCATCATACACTTTTAATTTCATCCCTCCAACTCACCCACGGACCAGGAAAGAACGGGAGGAGATCGCGTCAGCCTGGGAAGGAGGGTGCTGCCGCCATAATCAGTCGCGGCCGCTGCAAGCTCACCGCGTCGCGCAGTCTTGGAGTCCGCCGTCAGGTCCGAGGCGAAAAGAGAGGTCGAAACAGAGGGCTACGCGAGGAAGAGGGTGGCCGTGGGTCGCCGTTTTGTCTCGCCATTACCACCGAGGCCACACCCAGTCCAGCCGTGCCACCATCCCTGCGCCGTCGCAGAGCAAATCTGAGGTGAAGGGGAGGACCGCGAAGGGGGAAAAGGGTCGCGCCGCCCAGTCGCCGGATTGCTCGCCGCCAGCGTCGCCGGTGTTGTCGTGAGGAAGAGAGGGGGAGCCCCACCGGAGGAGAACCATTGCGGGGCTGTTCCTGCCGCTGTGCCCAGCTGTTGTTGGGGGCCTTGTCACCGCTCATGAGGGTGCGCTGGTAAGCCTCTGCCCCCGAAAATGCCGCTGCCGTCGCCGGAAGGCCTCGTCGGTAAGGATTTTAAGCTGGTTCTCCTTTCCGTTGAGTTCTGGGAACCTCATTGTCACTACATGTTATTCAGGTCACTGCTGTTGCTCGAGGTGGCTGCCGGGCTGCCGCTGAACCGGTTCGAAGACCGCCACTATCCCGGTTCAGCTGTTCCTTCTTCATTCGGTAAGCGTTTTCGATTTGAAAACTCTCTAGTTACTATTCTGGCTTCATACACTAAGGCTTTGCGGCATCAATTGCTATGAGACTGAGTTTCTATTATTATGTGTCGCGATTAGTGTTGCTGTGGTTACCGCGGGAGTGGTTTGGAGCCAAGGTTGCGTTGTTGGTGATCTCGGTTTAAGAGAGGAGGTTCCTGTGACGCGTTTGGGTTATGGAATTTGCGTTTTGAGGTAGGGGCGCTTTCCAAAAACTATGTTTTATGTATTGGAATTATTACATATGGATACCGGTGTGAGATACTGTGTATTTGGTGATTGTATCTGCCTTATGTATTTGATTGACTCGAATGACTACGGATGTTGGTTTGGCTGAATTGTTGTGTGGCTTGTGAAATGTAATGTTTGGAAATCGATTCTTTAAAGATTTGAAATGAGTTTAATCCGTTGAGGATTGGCTTGAATGGAGTCAATTATTTTGATGATGTGAAAGATAGAATACTTTTGAAATTCAGCCTGGGTTGCTTTAATTGATTTGATTTTGATAAATGATTTATTGCTGAACCGATTCTTTAAAGTTTTAGAAATGAGTAAATCGGTTGATATTGAGTTGATTTTTGAAATGGTTTCCTTGAGATATGCCACTGAGGCGACTGTTTAATTTAGCTTGCTTTTGAATTGATTTCTGGTTTTGAACTGTTGAAAAGGAATGAGAAACGGTTTAGTTGGGACCCGAACCGGGTGGCAAAAGTCCAAGTTTTAGGGGAGGTGCTGCCGAAATTTCTATAAAATCCGAGTCTTTATTGAAATGTTGTCTGGAAAATGATGAGTTAAAGACTTCTGCTATTTTATTTGAATTATCAAGAAAAGGATGATTCATGCTTTCGAAATGAGTTAGTAAAGAGGAAATTGTGATTTAGTCTTGCTTCTTAAGAAAGGCATTGTATCTCTTTCAAAAGAAAGTTATTTAGATGAAACTTGTGTTTTAAAGCTGTTTGAATGCGAAAAGGGTTTATGCCTTTGAATTTGACTTGGGGGTTCCAATTAAAGAGGTTTCAATGACTTTGAAAGAACCTGAATGTCTATTGACAAGTTTTATTTTGAAATGTTTTGAGAAAGGTTTTAAGTACTCTTTGAACTCTGAACTTTTGCAAGACTAAAACAATTTTGAACAGTTGAAACGCTTTAGAATTTATCATGGGGGTTGAAGCTGGTTTTGCCTAGGGAAAGGAAACGGCTTTGAAAGAAGTAAATGATTACGTGACTCGGTTTGGCTTAGATCCTATTTTATTACTCAAATTGGAAAGTCAAGGTTTTAATGATTTTAAATGAATTCGGCAAAATGAGTTATGCTATTCTCCCCTAAAGACTTGGGACTCTGCCGAGAAACTTTTGTTATAAAATCCCATTGTTGGATGGGTGATTTTGAATATCTCAAAGAGGCTTTTAACTTGCCATGATTATGGAAGTTTTGGAAAGAGGATGCCGAGAGTGGCATTGTTTTGAAAGGAGAATTTACCTTGACTAAAAGTGGCTTATGAGCCTGAGATGATTTGAGAAATGAGATCTTTAAAGCCAAGGCTGAAAAGAGTTGAAACTTGATTTCAAAGTGAAATGAGTTGAGAAAATGATTTATGGCTTAAATGCCGATTTCATGAATTTGATGATTTTGAATGTGGAAGTGCTGTTTTGTTGAGAGCCGGAATGGCTGTGTATGTTTATACATATTGATTTGTTCTGGATTGAACCGTGAGCCGGAATGGCTGTGTATGATATGAATATTGGCTGGTTCTGGAATGAACCGTGAGCCGGATGGCTGAGATGGATGTTGATCCATGGATGAGATTGATTGCATGTTTATGCTGAATCATTGATAAATGTGAATGTTGCACTTCCACTATCTGAGATACGAGTTTCCCTGGGTAGTAGCAGTGGCTAGCCACCACGTGCTCCAGGTTGAGACTTGATACTCTGTTGACCCTATGTCGTAAGTGTGGCCGGGCACTGTGAAAGCCCCGGATGAGCTCGCCCCCGTAAATATTCAGCAGTGAGGGTGATGGATATGGATCATGATTATGATCAAGTTTATGATGAGTATAACTCGAGTTGGGGATGCGCGACAGAGGGACAGTCCAATGGTTAGCTACCAGGACTTGTCGGGTTGGCTCTATAACCGACAGATGATATCATCAGCCAGTAGGGACAGGCATTCATCATATGCATCTATGTGACATTGCTTGGGTGTGCATATTGTACTTGGCTTGCCTTTGTGATTAATTGCTAATTGTCCTACTTGCAATAACTGTTTGTTTGTGCCTGCATCTTCCTATTTGTGTTTGCATCTGGGACTCTGTTGGATTATGGTGATTGGTTGTTGGTTGGATTGTTTGGGCCTAGGGCCGTGGTTGGAATGAGATGAACTGATGGTTGATTTCGGTTTTGTGTTTCTGGTTTGGAATAAAATTATGAAAGGCTATTTTGGTTCCGCATAGATAAACCGTTTTGAAAGGCTTTTGAGTTTTTGAGAATTGAATGGTTCTTCTTTCCGAAAAGATTTCAGACTTTACTTTCATTGTAAACCGTTGTTTTTGAAAAGAGGCATAAGACGGTTATGAATCACTGGTACGGTTTATCTTCATGTATCATATTACAATAATTCCCAAAAACCCTCTACTGAGAACCCTTTCGAGGATGATGTTCTCACCCCCCTACATTTTTCCCCTTTTAGGATATGGGCGCAGAAGTTACGAAGAGCTTATTTAATTGTTGTTGTGATGCTCTGTATTGTTTTAGTTATGGCTTACTGCACCCTCGCCTTCATTTGATATAATCTGTAAGAGGGATAGGAATTGTATTGGATTATGTTTGTAATATTATTTATATATATTTATGTATATATATGGATGTACTATTTATGAGTTGTTGTAAGTTGAATGGTATTTATGGATGTACGTTATCGAACGAAAGTATCTTTGGGAGTGGTATTGCGGTTTAAAGTTTTAAATAGGCTCATATTTTAGTATTAAATAATATAAGTGTCGTCATAATGTCCGAGCTATCAGAGTCGCGCAGCCGGAAGTGTGAGCTTTGGTAGTTAGGGTGTTACACAAGAGAGGCCTAAATAGGTTGCTGAGAAGAGGCAGGGGCAGGTGCAGGTGGTGATAAATTGTTGGAGTTGATTGATGAAGATGTGACAGTGAAGGAGTTAGTTGTGGATATGTCTGGTAAAGCAGTTTAGTGTTGTGACATAGGGTTATTAAAAATAATAGGAAGAAGAAGATTTGCCAAAGAGGAGCTAAAGGAGGGTGAGACGTCATCGGATAAAGCAAAACCAGTCTTGAAAGGAAATTCTGTTTCATATAAAAAGACATGAGTCCTGAGGATAATTTTTCCAGCAGCAGTCAAATATTTGTAGCCTTTGTATTGCACTCCATAACCAAGAAATACACAGGGTTCAGATCGGTCATCAATTTTATGGGAGTTGTAGGGTCTGGTATAAGAAAAGCACAGACATCCAAAGATTTTAAAAGACAGGTAATCAGGCTTGGAGTTGAAAAGTCTTTCATAAGGTGTAACATTGTTTAGCACCAGAGTTGGTAGAGAATTTATCAACTTGACGGTAGTAATGAAGGCATCTTCCCAGAACCTTTTTGGCATAGACACAGTTGCCAATAATGTCAACCCAATCTTTACAATGTGTTTGTGTTTGCGCTCAGCGGCACCATTTTGTTGGTGTTCATATGGGCAGGAAAGCCTCCACATAATACCTGTATCCTGCACAGACTTAGCGAAAATAACATATTCTTTAGTGTTATCACTTTGCACACATTTAATCTTAGTTCCAAGTTGCAACTCAGCCATAGATTGGAAATTTTCAAATGTAGATCTGATTGGAGTGTAAACTCCTTTGATTGATTTTCTCACTTACTTCTATAGGATCTTGTATTATATCTCTTGGGAAGGAGTTTGCTTGCTCCTCTTCCTGTGACTTGATAATCGAATGCACATGTTTCTCTACATTTTTGACACTCGTCTTTATATCATGTAAGAATTCTTTCATGAGAAGCTCAAGATCTGATGGTATTTGAGATGAATAAGGAGATGGTGGCTCTTGATATGAATAAGAAGGAGATGATGGTTCTTGGTATGGATAGGGAGATAGTGGCTCTTGATATGGGTAGAAAGATGATGGTTCTTGATATGGATAGAGAGGTGGTGGTTCTTGGTATGAATATGGAGATGGTGGTTCTTGATATGAATATGGAGATGGTGGTTCTAGATAGTTAGGATATGGAGCATTGCAGTTTCTTTGATTTTGACTTTGCCAACCAAAATTTGGGTAGTTCTCCCATTCACAATAATAAGAATCACTCCCTGGGTGTGAGTAGTAACACATGTGATCTCTCTCCATTATTTTTCCTTAGCACAAAATACCAAAAAGAATTAAACGCACCATGTGGTAAACAGGAAAGCAGAGAACAAAAAATAGAATTCTAAAAATTAAAATAAAACTAACTAGAAAACACCAAACTTAATTTTAGAAATTAAGAAAAATATTAGTACTATTTAATTAATTTTTTTTTCAAAAATAAATAAACAAAATTTTAAAAGGGTAAAGTATTTTTTCGTCCCTGAAGTTTGATAAAAGTTTCAAAAATATCCCTAAATTTTATTTTATTTCAATTTTGTCCCAGAAGTTTTCGATTTGCATCAAATATACCACTAATAGCTAATTTTTCACAAAATTTAAGACCAATTCAACAACAATTTCATAAGAACAACCCTCAACACAAGCAAATCAAGCATAATTTTCATGCATTATTGTTAGATTGGTCTTAATTTTTTTGAAAATTTAGCCGGTAGGGGTATATTTGATGCAAATCAAAAACTTTTGGGACAAAATTGAAACAAAATAAAACTTTGGAGTATTTTTGAAATTTTTGTCAAACTTTAAGGACAAAAAATATACTTTATCCAAATTAAAATTAAAACGCCTAATCTAAGCAATCAAACAACTAATAGTTGTTAATCACAGTCAGTCCCCGGCAACGGCGCCAAAAACTTGGTGCGGAATTTACAACCACAAACTAACCGACAAGTGCACCGGGTCGTACCAAGTAATACCTCAGGTGAGTGAGGGTCGATCCCACGAGGATTGATGGATCAAGCAACAATGGTTAAGTGATTTACTTAGTTAGACAAACAAAAAAGAGTGTTTTGGTATTCAAAAGCATTAAACAATAATTCAGAAATTAAAACAGCAAGCAGTAAATTGATGAGAATAATATATGGAGAAACAGTTAAGGCTTCAGAGTTATCTATTTTCCGAATTGACTTTTCTTACTAACTATTTTAATCATGCAGGATTCAATTCAGGGCAAACTATATATGACTAAGCCCTAATTCCTTAGACCTTCTTAGTCTACTCTAACTTTCATCAACCGCCAATTCCTTAGTCACTTAATTCCAATTAGAGGATGAAGTTCAATTCTAGTTTATGTGCCACAGAAACTCTAATTACCCAAATATAAGAGGATTATATGTCACGTATCCCATTAAGTCTAGATAATTAGAAATTTAAGAGAATATGTTTTCAAGCTGTTGTTTAAGTAAAGAGCTTTTCCAAGTTATACAAGAACTCAATTAGAACAAGGGTCATACTTCCGTTCCACCCAAATTCATAAGATAAAGAACGAAAATAATTCTTGAAATAGAAATCAGTACATGAATTAAAATAGAAAAACAATAGTATCAATCCATACAATAGACAGAGCTCCTAACCTTAACAATGGAGGTTTAGTTGCTCATAGTTCAGAGAGAAAATTAGGATTTTGAAAAACTGTAAATTGCGGAATAAGGTAGAAGAGAGAGAGAAGCCCGAAGGGCTGATTCTTTTCCCTTTTATATCTAATCCTAATTAATGTAAAATATATTTTCTAAAACTAAAATGATATATTTTCCTAGTTATAAATAAATAAAAATTTAAATCAAAATTAAAGGATGATTTGCGCGAGCCCTTTAGATGAAGTTGGGGACCACTGGTTGCATTAAGGTCCACGCTGAACTTGGAAATTTCCAAGTTCAGCGTGGAGGAGGCAGCGTTTCCTTTGGCGTTCATTCTTGAGTCCACGCTGAACTTGAGAATTTCCAAGTTTAGCGTGGAGGAGGCAGTGGTTCTTTGAGTGAGTTCCTTTTGTCCACGCTGAACTTGGAAATTTCTCAAGTTCAGCGTGGAAAATGTGTGATTCCTCCTTTGTACGTGGACTCCACGCTGAACTTGAGAAAGCTCAAGTTCAACGTGGAGGAGGCCGAAAATTCTGAAAAAGAAGTATGCACTATTATACATCGTTGGAAAGCACTGAAAGTTAGCTTTCTAATTTCGCTAGAATAACGTTAATTAGACCTCTATAGCTCAAGTTATTTCTGTTTGAGTGCAAGGAGGTCGGGGTTGACAGCATCACTCACTTTCTTCCTTTTCTGCTACAAAACTCTGTCAAATCCATCCGAATGCTACCTGAAATAAACGGAAATGCACACAACTCAAAGTAGCATCCATAGTAGCTAAAAGATATTTAAATCTTGATTAAACTCAACAATTTGAATGCAAATTCACTAGGAAAAGATAGAGAATATGCTCACGCATCACAACACCAAACTTGAATTGTTGCTTGTCCTCAAGCAACCAAAATAAGTGCATGATTAAAATGTGAATTTGCATGAGAAGTGAGAGTTCAGTTATGCTCATGTCTCTCCTTAAAGTGGGGTTTATCTCCTGCAATTCTGAACAGTTCTAGCATCTCACTCTCCTTTGAATCAGAGGACTATCATTGTTATTCGGAATTAGAATCCGGATTATATTATGAATTCTCTGATCTTTTTACTTCATTTTAATCCTTGAACACAGCAAATTTTCTTTAATTCTCTTTTCTTTGGTGCTTTGCACCTTGAGCCTAGCCGTAACTTTAAATGTTTTGTCTCAAGCTTCACTTGACACAAAAACACCACAAACACTTAACTGGGAAACTCTCTTTAAGTTCTGATTTTTTTTTTTCAGTTACTCCCAGACAGTGGTGCTCAAAGCCTTGGGCATACTCTGCCAAAATGCATTTGGTCTCGACTCTAAATATTCTGTCTCAAGGATTACTTGACACAAGAACACCACAAGCATATGACTAAGGAAACAACTCTTTGAGCTTTTAATCATGTCTGACCTCCTTAATCATTGATGCTCAGAGCCTTGGACTTTGCTTTTATTTTTCTTTTGATGTTTCTTTTGCTTCAAGGATTAAGCTTTCACTAATTTCAGAGAAGTCCTAATAGTTTTCTAAATTCTTGTTCCTTATACATCAACATCCTTTGATTCAAATTCAAATATGCACTATTCATGTCATTCATTCATAATCACAAATAATACCACCACATTTAAGTAAATAAGACTATTCTTTAATATAAACTCAATTTCTCATGCAATACATCACTTCTTTTCTTTTCTTCTTGATTTCAAGCTCAGTGAGTAATACATGAGACACCCTTTTAGAATAAAAATCAAATAGCAAAATAAATAGTAAATTAAACTAGAACTTAGAAATTGAAATAACAATTGATCATGCAATAACAAAAACAAAACAGCAGAAAACCGGAATATAACATAATAAGAACGGGAGGAAATATAGAATGAAAGGAACTTAACCACCTCAGTTATCCTAGTGGCCATCTTATTCTTCTGGCTGTGCTCTTCCGTGGAGATGATTCGCCTCCCTTTGGTGTCATTAAAATAAACAGAAAATCCACAAGCAAAGCGACAATACCAAACTTAAAAGTTTGCTTGTCCTCAAGCAAAGAAAAACTGAAAACAGAGAGGGACATAAAAAGACAGACGGAGGAGTTAAAATAAATATTAGTGTAAAAAATCAAATGATAAAAAGACAAGAAAGATTAAAATAATTAAAATATATATATATATATATATATATAGTTTTTAGTTTATGTTATTTTATTTTATTTTATATAGTTTGTTTATTTTTATTTTATTTTATTTATATATATACAATGATTGATTTATTTATTTATTTATTTATTTATAAAAGGGGGGGGGGACGTATATATATAAATATGGGGACCGTGTATATATATATATATATATATAGTTATGTATATAAGGGTTGGGTGTATATATATATATATATATATATATATATATATATATATATATATATATATATATGTATGTTTATAAGAAAGGGGGGAGTATATATGTATATGTATATGTTCGGTAGGTCGGCTATCGGACGGTTCGGATCAGGATTCAGAGTGATGAGGGGGCTCGTCTGGTCACTGTCTTCCGGTCCAAGGGGTGCGAGGTCCCGAGTACTTTGTGCAGAGAGGGGGGGTGCCACCTGCAAAGACACTCCGACGCTCTTGTCAGACAATGTGCAGGTGGAGAGAAGGATGATGTGAGAAAATATGACGTACCTCGGGGGAAGAGCCAATCTTCCCCTTATATACATGTCAGCAGTGGGCTCCCCTGGAGGGCAGGCCCATATTCTCAAGGACGCTGTCCCATAGCTGCGGATGAGCTGTATGGGACGCGTGTCCGGATCGGTTGGAGGGTATGCGACCGGGCCGGGTGAAGATCGGGTTGGGTTGACCCGTGAGAGTCCTGGGCCGGGCCGTAACAGTGCCCCCGACGCGCCAGTGAGGGTCGTGAGGGCGATTGGTGGCGCGTGATGCCCTTGTTTGTGCGTTGTCGTTAAGTCGGCTGACCGTAAGAGAGGCGCGTCTTTCGTGCGCGTGTCCCTTGGTCTGCTGAGGCGTTCGTTCGTCGCTTCGTTTTTCACGCTGAGCATTAAATGTTCATAATGGTTTGAAAAAACCCTGCGCGTAAAGACCGTTTTGCCCCTGCTTTCTTTCGCGCTTCTCGTGGGGGTTTTAAAACAGTTTTCTTTCTCCTTTCCTTCTACCCCTGCCATTTTCATTTTCCTCTCTCCCTGATATCCAAAATTTTCTGTTCGAGCCTTCTCGTGCCTTCTTCTTTCTCCTAAGTTTCTGCACTCGATTCAGGTAATTTCTGCTCCTTCTTCTTTTGTGTTTATGCCATTTTTGCCGCTGCGTAGTTATTGTTTGTGATGGTTGCATGCTTGGTTTACTTTTAGCCGAATGTTCTTCCACTGGTGGGGTAGATGAATTAAGGGAGGGGTACCATTCCTGGATAGGTTTTAGGTGATTTGCATGATAGGTGTAGTTTTAAACTGTTCTTGGCCATGATCTGAGTTTGAAAAGGCGTAGTTTCTGGGTTTCTGTGGACTCCCGACCTCATAGTCTAACGGAGTGGTACCCCGATGTAGGTATGCCTCGCATCGTTTCCCGGTCTTCAGGAACTGGCGTGGCCTACGACCCGTACGCCTGGGTGACCGACGATATAAGGAGCTCACCCAACCAGATGGACTGACGAAGAGGCCAACTACGAGGCCATTGTCCCTACCCCCCATGAGCGTATTTATGAGCTCAACTTTCACTCCCCTCGTGTCCCCGATTGGATCTGGTTTTACAAGTCCATGTTCACACAAGTTGGCGTTCGGATACCGTTCTCCGAGTTTCAAATGGCGCTGCTGAACCGGATCTCCGTCCCCCCGTCTCAGCTTCATCCGAACAACTGGGCTTCGATCCGCTGCTTCGAAATGGTCTGCGAGTACTTGGAGCTGCCGGTGTCGGTGGAGGTTTTCCTCTTTTATTTCAACCTTACCAACCCCTCCAAACAGGGGAAGGCGAGAAAAGGGTTTCTTTCTTTCCGTTCTGCCCAGGGTAGGAGAATTTTTGGCCTTTTTGAGGACTCCTACCATGGTTTTAAAGATAAGTACTTCAAGGTTCGTCCCGTCAAAGGTCGTCACCCCTTTTGGTTGTCATTAGAGGGGGAGCGCCTTATCCAGACTTATTGGAGTTTTGGTGCGGGGTCGAATCCTTTCATCAAGGTGACATACAAGAGGTTGTCGGCTGTAGATAAGCAAATAGCCGACGTCCTTTTTGCCATTTTTGAAAAGAACCCCGTGAACCCACATCTTCTTATGGGTGAACGGGAGGCCACCAGGAGCTATATTCGTGAGTTGTCTTCTTTGTTTACCTATGTTTCTTTATCGTTGATTTTCTTTTTTCGATCTAACGACTAACGTGCCTGTTGTTCGTTGCAGTGGAAATGTCTGCCACCGTGACCGGTCTTGAGAATCTGATGAAGACCTTTTTTGAAGCAAGTGACGACGAGAATGCCGAAGAGAAGGACGTCGGTAGGTCGGGGGGTCCTTCAGGGGAGAAGGAGAATCAGGCTGTGCCTTCTCCCCAGGATACCGACGTGTCGGGGAAACAGGCTGCAGGGGGCCAGGCTTCCCCTACCCGTGAGGAAGGGTCCGCTGACGGGCACGCGACTCTCACCCCCCAGCTGGATAGTGACGTAGAGCTTATCCATACTCCCAAGAAGCGAAAGATGTCTTCCAGCCCGGAAGGGGCCCTTACCATAATGGAAAGGAACTTTGACGCTACCAAATTTATCGACTCCCAACTGATGCCCGGGACGGAGGAGCATTTTCACGAGACCGAACTGTCCGGGCAGGCGAGGTGGATGTATCGCACCTTGCTTCATGGGGCTGTGATAGCTCGGAAGGCTGAATTTGAGTTATCGGGAATGGAGGCGCTTCGGAGGAAGCTTGAGTCCTCTGTTAAGGCGAACAATGACTTTAAGGCCCAAGTTGAACTCCTCCAGGGTCAGCTGTCCGAGATGGGGGGAAAGCTTAGCGCTGCTGAGGAGAAGTCATCGTTTGTTGCGGAGAGGTTGAAGGCGTC
The DNA here is from genome assembly GCF_059453495.1 of Arachis ipaensis. Lineage (NCBI taxonomy): Eukaryota > Viridiplantae > Streptophyta > Magnoliopsida > Fabales > Fabaceae > Arachis > Arachis ipaensis. Next base: position 33,041,226 of record NC_142442.1, read on the forward strand.
CGATGAGACCGTGGCCCGGCTTCTTGAGTGCGAGATGACATTGGAGGGTCAGCTGAACGCCGCTCAGGGTCGGGTTGTCGCCTTGGAAAAAGAGCGGGAGCAGGCCGTCTCGGAGGCGAAGGCCGCTAAAGCTGAAGCCGCTGAGCTTAAGAAGAAGCTTAAGGTGACCAAGGAGCAAGGGAAGAATTCCATCTCGATGACCGAAGATGCCCTGAAGGCTCAGCTGAGGATCGCAGCTCCTGATTTCGACACGTCGTCAATTGGCGTTTTCAAGACTATCCAGGACGGAAAGATTGTTGACATGCCGAGGAAGTGAGGTCTTGTAACTTAGAATATTTTGTAATGCGTTTGCTGAACAACTTATTGCTCGTTCTTTGTTTTGAATCTTTATAAGTTATACTTATTTGGTCGTTTGGCCGGGTTGCCGTTTATTGTATTTGTTGTTGTTATTTATCTGGGGGGGCTCGCGCCCGTTTTCCCGTTTTATGATAGTTATGGCTTGGATTGCCGCGGTCGTGTTGTCGTCGCAGTTGGCTTTGGCCGTAACGAAGATGGCCCCCGAGGTGATCAGTCCCGGTCTGCCGTTTTAAGATGCGCTCGTGTGCGGTGCACGTAGGGAAGAAGTAGACAAGTACGAAAAATTTTTTTGACAAGTATGAGTTAGTCGTTAGCTAAGCAAATTAATCAATATGGTGAATATTTGACAAGATAAAAAGGTAGATTGTCATGCAAACAAAGCAGGTATTTACTATTTCTTTAGGTTCTCAGGTCGGCAAATCGTCTGATCATGGGTAGAACCTTCTTAGGTTACCCGCATTCCATGTTCTGGGCACTTCCTTGCCGTCGAGTTTTTCGAGCTTGTAAGCACCTTTGCCGAGCACTTCCCTTACCCTGTAGGGACCTTCCCAATTTGCCGCCAGCTTGCCTTCCCCTGGGGTCGGGACGCTGATGTCGTTGCGTCGCAGGACGAGGTCCCTTTCCTCGAAATCTCGTTTGAGGACTTTTGCGTTGTAACGTAGGGCTATCCTTTGTTTCAGTGCCGTTTCTGATAGGTGAGCCATCTCCCTGGTTTCCTCAACCAGGTCCTTTTCGACCGCTTCGCTCACGCCCGCGAGTAGTAGTCGGGGGCTCGGTTCCCCGATTTCGACTGGTATTACCGCATCGACCCCGTATGTTAGGCGGAAGGGAGTTTCCCCCGTAGCGCTTTGCTCAGTTGTACGGTAAGACCATAGGACGGAGGCGAGTTCGTCAGCCCATGTTCCCTTCTTATTGTCTAAGCGCTTCTTTAGACCAAGAAGGATGATCTTGTTTGCGGCTTCTACCTGCCCGTTTGTTTGGGGATGTTCTACCGAGGAGAATTTTTGTTTTATCCCTGGGCCAGAGAGGAACTCCATGAACTTCTTGTCCGTGAACTGGGTCCCGTTGTCTGAGATGACGGCTTCCGGGATACCGAAACGGGTTATCACCTGCCTCCACATGAACTTCCGACAGTTGGAGGACGATATCGTAGCCAGCGGTTCAGCCTCCACCCATTTGGTGTAGTAGTCGATGGCGACGATGAGGTATTTGACTTGTCCTGGGCCGACCGGGAAAGGCCCCAGGAGGTCGACTCCCCATTGTGCGAAAGGTCGAGTAGTCGTCAGAGAGTTTAGCTCGGAGGCTGGTGCCTTGTGGAAGTTGGCATTTTGTTGACACTTTATGCATTTTTTGACAAATTCCTTTGAGTCTTTCATCATTGTTGGCCAATAGTATCCTGCTCGAATGAGCTTCCTTGCTAGGGCTTTGCCCCCGATGTGGTATCCGCAACACCCCTCATGGACTTCTCTAAGCACGTAATCCGTTTGGTCGGGGTGCAAACACTTCAATAGGGGCTGGCTGAGTCCCTTTTTGAATAGTTGTCCCTGTATAATTGCGTATCTGGCCGCCTCCCTTCTTAATGCTTTGGCTGCTTTCTCATCTTCGGGCAACTTGCCGAGTTCTAGGAAGTTGGTGATGGGGTCCAGCCATGAGGGGCTCGACTTCGTCAAGTGGAGGGCGACCGTTGGTTCCTTCACCATGCCTTGGATGAGCGACCGGTTACCTGATCCTGGTTTTGTGCTCGCCAGCTTTGACAGGAGGTCTGCCCATGTGTTCCTTTCTCTTGGAACGTGTTGGACGATGACCTCCTAGAACTGGCTTGTCATTTCCTTAACCTTTTCCAAGTATTTTTGGAGGAGGGGGTCCCGGGCTTGGTAGCTTCCGTTTACCTGAGAGTGACGACTTGGGAGTCGCTGCATACTTCGACCTTCGTCGCCCCGACTTCCTTAGCTAGTGTGAGTCCTCCCAAGAGAGCCTCATATTCTGCTTGGTTGTTGGACACTGGGAAGTCGAACTTGGTCGATTGCTCATAGATGACCCCCGCTGGGCTTTCTAGGATGACCCCTGCTCCCCCGGACGTTTGGTTGGAGGCCCCGTCCACGTGAAGCCTCCACCGTGTGCTCGTTTCTTCGGGAGGGTCTCCCGTTACCTCAACTAAAAAGTCTGCCATTGCCTGGGCTTTGATTGCATGTCGGGGTTCATACTGCAAGTCATATTGCGAGAGCTCGATGGCCCATGTCATCATTCTACCGGCCAAGTCGGGTTTTTGCAGTACTTGGCGAATCGCCTGATCCGTCCTCACAATTATGCGATGGCTCTGGAAGTATTGCCTTAACCTTCGGGAGGAGACTAAGAGTGCCAGCGCCAGTTTTTCCAGCTTGCTGTACCTCGATTCTGATCCTTGGAGAGCCCTGCTTACGAAGTAAACGGGTTGTTGGGTCTTCCCCTCTTCTCTCACGAGCACCGTGGCAAGCGCTCCCTCGGTTACTGATAGGTAGAGATAGAGTGGTTCCCCGGCCATGGGTTTCCCGAGAATTGGCGGTGCTGCTAAGATCTCCTTGAAGTGGTTGAATGCTTCTTCGCACGCTGGGGTCCATTCGAACGTTATTCCCTTTTTCATCAGATTGAAGAAAGGTAGGGCTCTTGCCGCTGACGCGCCGAGGAACCGGGATAAAGCAGTCAATCTTCCGGCCAACCGTTGTACGTCTCTAATACAACCCGGGCTCTTCATCCGTAGAACTGCTTGACACTTCTCGGGATTGGCTTCTACTCCTCTTTGAGTAATCATGAACCCCAGGAACTTTCCGGCCTCCATGGCGAACGCGCATTTGAGCGGGTTAAGCCTCATGCCGTTTTGCCGAAGGGACGAGAAAACGTCGTCAAGGTCGCTCAGGAGGTCGTCGGCTCGTGTGGTCTTCGCGAGTATGTCGTCAACGTAGACTTCCACTGTTTTGCCAATGAGTTTACTGAATATCTTATTCATCAGTCTTTGGTACGTGGCTCCGGCATTTTTCAAACCAAATGGCATTACCTTGTAGCAATAGGTTCCCCCTGGCGTTATGAACGCCGTTTTTTCCTCGTCAGGTCGGTGCATCGGTATTTGATTGTATCCTGAGTAGGCGTCTATAAAGCTTAGATACCGATACCCCGCCGCTGCGTCGACAAGTGCATCAATGTTAGGCAGGGGGTAGCAGTCCTTAGGACACGCCTTGTTGAGGTCAGAGTAGTCCACACACATTCTCCATCTCCCATTGTGCTTTTTAACCAAAATTACGTTTGACAACCAAGTCGAGTAGTCCAGCTCTCGGATGAACCCTGCTTCTAGGAGACTGGCCGTCTGCCTGGCTACCTCTTCTGCCCTTTCCTGCGACATCTTCCTTCTCCTCTGGGCAACCGGTTTGGCTCCTGTCTTAACGGCCAGGTGATGCGACATAAGCCGGGGATCTATCCCAGGCATATCAGCAGGCGTCCAGGCAAAGAGGTCGGCGTTGGCCCTGATCAATTCCATTAAAGGCTCCTTTATCTCATGGGGGAGGTTTCTGTTTATGAATGTGAATTTATCGTCCTCCTCGCCGACCCTAAACTTTTCCAAGTCTCCTTCTGGCTCTGGTCTGGGTTTGTCGCCTATCCTAGCGTCTAAGTCGGCAAGGAAGACCCCTGATGCTTCTTTGGACTTTTTCCTGAGTGAAAGGCTGGCGTGGTCGCAAGCGACCGCCGTCTCCAAGTCGCCTCTGATGGATCCTATGGATCCGTCGTCGGTGATGAACTTCATCACCAGTAGCTTTGTGCTGATGGCTGCCCCCAGGTCGTTAATGGTCTTTCTCCCAAGGATGATGTTATAAGCCGTGGAATCTCGCAATATTACAAAGTCTGCCATGACTGTTCTTCGACTCTGTCCCTGTCCCACGGAGGTCGGGAGCGAGATGATTCCATCCGGCTTGATGAAGTGGTCCCCCAACCCTACCACACCGTGCTGGTGGGTTGTCAGGTCGGTGTCCCTTAGTCCCAGGGCATCGAAAACGTTTCGAAACATGATGTTTGAGTCTGCCCCCGTATCTACCAGGATTCGTTTGACGAGGCCCGTTCCGACCCTGGCCGTGATGACCATGGGCGGACTTTCCGGTGCCTCGTCAAACCATTGGTCCTCCGGGCCGAAGGAGATGGGTGGGATACCTCGGAGACTTCTACCTGTCGAGGTGGAGACTGCTAGGACCTTGGCGTCTTTTTTCTGTGCTGACTTTGACCTTGGGGCGGTATTCCTGGCCGTTACCACGTTTACCACCGTAAGGCCGTGGTCGTCACCCTCTGGTTCCTGCCGTTGCCTTGTTGGCCGGGATCTATCTTCGCTATCATGGTCCCGGTTACGTCTCCTTGGTTCCCGTATAAGGTGGGAGAAGTCGGCAAGTTTCCCATCCCTGATGGCTTGCTCCAGGGCGTCTTTTAGGTCGAAGCAGTCTTAGGTCGGCTACCGGACGGTTCGGGTCAGGATTCAGAGTGATGAGGGGGCTCGTCTGGTCACTGTCTTCCGGTCCAAGGGGTGCGAGGTCCCGAGTACTTTGTGCAGAGAGGGGGGTGCCACCTGCAAAGACACTCCGACGCTCTTGTCAGACAATGTGCAGGCGGAGAGAAGGATGATGTGAGAAAATATGACGTACCTCGGGGGAAGAGCCAATCTTCCCCTTATATACATGTCAACAGTGGGCTCCCCTGGAGGGCAGGCCCATATTCTCAAGGACGCTGTCCCATAGCTACGGATGAGCTGTATGGGACGCGTGTCCGGATCGGTTGGAGGGTATGCGACCGGGCCGGGTGGAGATCGGGTCGGGTTGACCCGTGAGAGTCCTGGGCCGGGCCGTAACAGTATATAAAGGGGGGGAAGACGGGTTATATATATATAAATCATGTGAGGGGGAAGGATGAAGTGCAGGCCCAAAAAAAGGGTCACGGATATGGTGAAGTAAATAGGAAAGGGAATCATGTGATTGAATGGGGGAGGGGACGAAGGACAGAAAAAAGAAAGAGAATCAATGAATAGGTGTGGGGACCAGAGGGAAGTGATTTGGGAAGAATTTGCTTAAGATATATGGTTTCACGTTGAACTTGAAAGGGGGCAAGTTCAGCGTCGCAGCCCCGTATGTATTCTTCCTCTCCACGCAGTGCTGTTCAGCGTGGGCTCAACTTTTTTTTTTTTATTTTCACGCTGAGCTTGAGATATTTTAAGTTCAGCGTGAACTCTTGGCCTCTTTACTCTCTTTTATGTCGTTATCCACGCTGAATTTGAAAAATTCTAAGTTCAACGTGGGTCTTTGCCTCTTTCATGATAATTGACGTCGTTCTTCACGCTGAACTTGGAATTTTCCAAGTTCAGCGTGGACTTGGCAGAGGCCCTCATTCACATTGCACGCATACTCCACGCTGAACTTGGAAAATTTCAAATTCAGCGTGGAGCTAGCAGAACCAATCAGCTCCAAAGCGTCAAAAAATTTTTCTAAGTGTCCGGTTCCTATTTTAAAATTTCTGCATGATCAAAACACAAGTAAAACAATGGAAAAACAGTAAAAACTAAATAAAAATCAAATAGATAATAAAACTAATGCAATGGAAAAATAGACTAAGGATATGAAATCATCGGATTGCCTCCCAACAAGCGCTTCTTTAACGTCACTAGCTTGACACTTGATTATTGAAGTTTCTTCCTCTTCTTCCAGTTGGTTAAAAGAAATGTCTCCAAGGGGGGAGAGGTGAAGATTAGTGCCCCTGATATAAATTCCTCCTAACAAGCTTTCTTTTATTGTGATTACCTTGATTCACCTTGCTTGTTGGGGTAGAGGTTGGATTGTTTTTTGCTGACCTTTTCTTTTTTATAAATATTTTCTTCTGTTTCTTAGTCACAATCCCCCTTTTAGTGCTTTCCTTGGTTGCCTTCACTTCTTTGATTTCAAAATCTGAGTGTTGTGTGATGATTAGAGTGTACTTTTCATCAAGAACTTCTTGAATTGGTGGTTCAATAAACTCACTATCTATGCCAGTCTCTACTTCATTGGAGTGTAAATTCCCATAATTGTCTTCATCCCTTACAACCTCATTTGTTTATGCATCTTCCTTCTTTGTTGGCACATCTTCCTCCTTTGTTTTTGCATCTTTTACTTCTTCCATGTGTGAGGTTGGAAAGTATTCTAATTCATTGGAGTGTAAACTCCTTTTATTGATTTCCTCACTTACTTCTATAGGATCTTGTATTATATCTCTTGGGAAGGAGTTTGCTTGCTCCTCTTCCTGTGACTTGATAATCGAATGCACATATTTTTCTACATTTTTTGACACTCGTCTTTATATCATGTAAGAATTCTTTCATGAGAAGCTCAAGATCTGATGGTATTTGAGATGAATAAGGAGATGGTGGCTCTTGATATGAATAAGAAGGAGATAATAGTTCTTGGTATGGATAGGGAGATAGTGGCTCTTGATATGGGTAGAAAGATGATGGTTCTTGATATGGATAGAGAGGTTGATACGTGGTTAAGAGGGCATTTTCGTCATCTTAGAGTTAAGGGACAGAATGGTAATCTCGTCATATTCAAAGATCTGAATACTAGAAGAATCATACCATGCCGGTCTTGGACATCTAGAAGACCAAGAGTTCGTCTCAAAAACAGTGGTGCTAAAAGGGCGACAACTCATAAGGCCCAATAGGCTAAGTCAGGACAGCAAGAAGCCCAATAATGCTTTTCAAATTCAGTGGGAGGCATAATTTATTATTTATTTCGAATTTATTAGGCTTTTATTTTAATTTATTTTTCTGTTAGAGTTTGTTAGAATATTTGATTTAGTTATAATTTGCTTAGTAGTATTTTAGAGATTTTAAATTTAAATAAAATCTGATCTAATCCAATAAGATCAAATCTGATTTAAATTAGTTATCTTATCTTTAGGATTTTAAAATTTAAATCAAATCTGATCTAATCCAATAAAATTAAATCTGATTTAAATTAGTTATCTTATCTTATCTTTTAGCTAGTTTGTTTGGGGTCTATTTAAACACCTTCTGGTGAGACAATTTAGATAACTTTGATGAATAAAATTTTCTTAGTGCTTTATGCACGTTTTTTAAGTGTGATTGAGTGAGGTGAGTGATTTGCTTCGCTGATTGCATGGAAAAGATTGAGTGATTCCATTTTCATCCCTCTGATCTAGGTTGTCAAGGACAAGTTCTTTGAAGGTCTAGTAGGGAATCCTTTCCGGTGACCTAGGTTGCTAAGAACAGGTTTCTTAGAGGTCTAGTAGGAAAAAACCCTTTATCTATCTTTTTTTTATTTCTTATCATCTGGTATCAGTTACACGTCGTAGGTAAATTCTTATTTATCTACACGTTCCATGGGTCTTGTTTAGTCTCCTTTTTTTTCTTTAATTTCTGTAAATTCACGTTAGAGTCAAACAAAAAAAACGAAAAAAATTTTTCTTTTTTTTAATTTTGTTTTTGCAATTATTCTATCTTTAATTCAGTGTCTGAAAAAAAATAATAAAAAAAAATGATTGAGTATTACGATAGTGATGATGAAGGAAGCTCATATGCGAAAAAGAGTTCTCAGTTTCAAATTCCTGCATTCAAAGGAAGAAATGATCCTGAAGCGTATTTCAGATGGGAAAGGAAGGTAGAATCGATTTTTGCAAATTGCATCCTTTCAGAAGAAAAGAAGGTCCAACTGGTACAAGCCAATTTTTCCAATGCTGCCCGTATATGGTGGACTGAATTAGGAAGATCTAGAAGACGGTACAGAAAGCGCCCAATTTGCAGCTGGGAGAAGATGAAGAAAATCATGAGGAGACAGTTTGTGCCATCATCATACCACATGAGGAATCGAGTTGTACCATCATCTTACCACAATGAATTTTTTGGAAGATTTTGTAAGTTGCAACAAGGTTCACAATCAGTGATGGAGTACCACAAGGAGTTTTTATATTTGATGGACAAGGCTAATATCAAAAGGAGTCCTGAGGTTCTTATGGACCGATTTTTGTTTGGATTACGCGAAGAACTTGCAGATACAGTCCAACGTTACCGTTACACAACCATGGACGATTTGGTCAAATTGGCCATTAACTGGGAGCAAGTGCAACAAATGATAGATCGCCATAACAAGAGGAATTCTTCTACGCCTATCTTTCATTCTTCTTCAAAGCCAGAGATGGAAGAATTTTTTGAGTATGCTGTAGAGGGTGATGTGTCCTTGGGAGATTCAACAATGCAGAATTTCTCAACTGGGTCCTTGGGATGTGACCAATTTGAAAAATATGAGAGAAAAGAAATTGAGAAAGAGATTGAGTGTTTGAGTGAAAAGAATCCATGTTTGATTGAAAGCGAGAGTTTTGAGAGAAAAGATGAGAATAGTGAGCGAGAGGAGTCAATGAGCGAAAAAGAAACTGAGTTCAATAAGCACACTTGTGAGAGAGATCTAGAAAGTTCTAGCTTAGACAAGAGTGCATTAGTCTCATTGAAATCCACAGAGTCCTTAGTTTCTCATACATCTAACCATGAAATTCCTAGTGTTTTTATATCAACTTTTCCAGGCTTTGTAAACTCACTGATCAATTATGGAGGCATTAATATGGATGAAAATAAAGGAAGACAAATTGCACACTTTGGACAAGATGGTGAACGTATGGTTGGAAAAATTGAACTGGCACACATGAAGGACATAGCCACAATTCAATGGGTAGAGAAGAGTCATCAAACCATGGTATTTAAACCTGGAGATTGGATTTGGATTCCTTGGAGGGACAAAGAGCATCTCATGCAAGATTCAAGGACGAATCTTTTTGAAGAGGGAGAGAATGATACGTGGTTAAGAGGGCATTTTTGTCATCTTAGAGTTAAGGGACAGAATGGTAATCTCGTCATATTCAAAGATCTGAATACTAGAAGAATCATACTATGCCGGTCTTGGACATCTAGAAGACCAAGAGTTCGTCTCAAAAACAGTGGTGCTAAAAGGGCGATAACTCATAAGGCCCAATAGGCTAAGTCAGGACAGCAAGAAGCCCAATAATGCTTTTCGAATTTATTAGGCTTTTATTTTAATTTATTTTTCTGTTAGAGTTTGTTAGAAGATTTGATTTAGTTATAATTTGCTTAGTAGTATTTTAGAGATTTTAAATTTAAATCAAATCTGATCTAATCCAATAAGATCAAATCTGATTTAAATTAGTTATCTTATCTTATCTTTTAGCTAGTTTGTTTGGGGTCTATTTAAACACCTTCTGGTGAGATAATTTAGATAACTTTGATGAATAAAATTTCCTTAGTGCTTTATGCACGTTTTTTAAGTGTGATTGAGTGAGGTGAGTGATTTGCTTCGCTGATTGCATGGAGAAGATTGAGTGATTCAATTTTCATCCCTCTAATCTAGGTTGTCAAGGACAAGTTCTTTGAAGGTCTAGTAGGGAATCCTTTCCGGTGACCTAGGTTGCTAAGAATAGGTTTCTTAGAGGTCTAGTAGGAAAAAACCCTTTATCTATCCTTGTGTTTTTATTTCTTATCAGAGGTGGTAGTTCTTGGTATGAATATGGAGATGGTGGTTCTTGATATGAATATGGAGATGGTGGTTCTTGATATTTGGGATATGGAGTATTGAAGTTTCTTTGGTTTTGACTTTGCCAACCAAAATTTGGGTAGTTCCCCCATTCACAATAATAAGAATCACTCCCTGGGTGTGAGTAGTAACACATGTGATCTCTCTCCATTATTTTTTCTTAGCACAAAACACCAAAAATAATTAAACGCACCATGTGGTAAACAGAAAAGCAGAGAAGAAAGAACAGAATTCTAAAAATTAAAATAAGAAAAATTAAAATAAAACTAATTAGGAAACACCAAACTTAATTTCAAAAATTAAGAAAAATATTAGTACTATTTATTTAAATTTTTTTTCGAAAATAAATAAACAAAATTTTAATAAAATTAAAATTAAAATACCTAATCTAAGCAATCAAACAACTAATAGTTGTTAATCACAGTCAGTCCCCGGCAACGGTGCCAAAAATTTGGTGCGGAATTTACAACCACAAACTAACCGACAAGTGCACCGGGTCGTACCAAGTAATACCTCAGGTGAGTGAGGATCGATCCCACGAGGATTGATGGATCAAGCAACAATGGTTAAGTGATTTACTTAGTTAGACAAACAAAAAAGAGTGTTTTGGTATTCAAAAGCATTAAACAATAATTCAGAAATTAAAACAGCAAGCAGTAAATTGATGAGAATAATATATGGAGAAACAGTTAAGGCTTCAGAGTTATCTATTTTTCGGATTGACTTTTTTTACTAACTATTTTAATCATGCAAGATTCAATTCATGGCAAACTATATATGACTAAGCCCTAATTCCTTAGATCTTCTTAGTCTACTCTAACTTTCATCAACCGCCAATTTCTTAGTCACTTAATTCCAATTAGAGAATGAAGTTCAATTCTAGTTTATGTGCCACAGAAACTCTAATTACCCAAATATAAGAGGATTATATGTCACGTATCTCATTAAGTCCAGATAATTAGAAATTTAAGAGAATATGTTTTCAAGCTGTTGTTCAAGTAAAGAGCTTTTCCAAGTTATACAAGAACTCAAATAGAACAAGGGTCATACTTCCATTCCACCCAAATTCATAAGATAAAGAACAAAAAAAATTCTTGAAATAGAAATCAGTACATGAATTAAAATAGAAAAACAATAGTATAAATCCATACAATAGACAGAGCTCCTAACCTTAACAATGGAGGTTTAGTTGCTCATGGTTCAGAGAAAAAATTAGGATTCTAAAAAACTGTAAATTGCGGAATGAGGTAGAAGAGAGAGAGAAGCCCGAAGGGCTGATTCTTTTCCCTTTTATATCTAATCCTAATTAATGTAAAATATATTTTCTAAAACTAAAATGATATATTTTCCTAGTTATAAATAAATAAAAATTTAAATCAAAATTAAAGGATGATTTGCGCGAGCCTTTTAGATGAAGTTGGGGACCACTGGTTGCATTAAGGTCCACGTTGAACTTGGAAGCGTGGAGGAGGCAGCGTTTCCTTTGGTGTTCATTCTTGAGTCCACGCTGAACCTGAGAATTTCCAAGTTTAGTGTGGAGGAGGCAGTGGTTCTTTGAGTGAGTTCCTTTTGTCCACACTGAACTTGGAAATTTCTCAAGTTCAGCGTGGAAAATGTGTGATTCCTCCTTTGTACGTGGAAAAGGCCGAAAATTCTGAAGAATAAGTATGCACTATTATATATCGTTAGAAAGCCCTTGAAGTTAGCTTTCTAATGCCACTGAAATTGCATTAATTGGACCTTTATAGCTCATGTTATTTCTGTTTGAGTGCAAGGATGTCGGGGTTGACAGCATCACTCGCTTTCTTCCTTTTCTGCTACAAAACTCCGTCAAATCCATCCGAATGCTACCTGAAATAAACAGAAATGCACACAACTCAAAGTAGCATCCATAGTGGCTAAAAGATATTTAAATCTTGATTAAACTCAACAATTTGAATGCAAATTCACTAGGAAAAGATAGAGAAGATGCTCACGCATCAGCAACCGGGGTAGGTCCCCAAAAATATGTAAAAACCAATTCTAAAGGTTTTATGTAAAGGCAATCAGATTTAGGGAAAAGAAGTTGATGTGCCTTTCCAATACAACAAGAAGAACACACAAAATTTATTAATTTCAAAGGAATATGACATGACTTAAGAACTTGACTAACTACCGAAACTGATGGATGCCCAAGACGAGCATGCCACAACAAGCAGTTGTTATTTCCTGACACAGGTATTAAAGATACTAAGGCAGCAGCAACATCATCTCTTGATTTTGGATGGAATCCAGAGAACTTATACAATCCTTTATCAACTGTTCCTTGGAGTATGACCTCCTTGGAAACCTTGCATTTGACAACACAATGATCATCATGAAATTCATAAAATACCCTATTAAGTATTATCTTTTGCAAACTGATAGACACTTAACAAATTCTTTGAAATTTTTGGAACTAGCAGTAATTTGCTAAACAAGAATTGTTTTCTATTCAAATTTGAAATAAAAATTGAACTTCCAATATGACTAATTGGCAAACCTGAACCATTACCGATGGTGACTTTTTCTGAACTAGCGTATTCAGTTTTTTTCTCAAAGTTGTGAGCATCGACAGTCATGTGGTGCGTGGCTTCTGAATCTGGACATCAATCTAGATCTTGCAGCATTATTGGAGTAGCAAATTCAGCTTCATTTTGAACCAAGGCATTTATGTATGACAAATTTGTGCCAAGGCTATGCGAATGTGACGGAGCTTCAGCTCTTCCATTACCATAGCCATCATACCTTTACCAATAATTGAGAGTCGTGTGCCCAAGTTTGTTGCAAACTTGGCATTGCGGTGGTCTAGGATCACCTCTTCCGTAATTTTGAAACTGAGACTACTCCATTCTTGCTCCTCTCATAAATCTTGTACCACCTCTGCCACGAAAGACACCTCTGTTTCCACGGAAACCACGTCTTGAGTGATGGAAGTTTGATTGAGCATAAGCCAAGATTTCTTGCATAAGATTATCTGGTTTCTTATACTTTTCTAACAACTCCTCATGTGCCATCAGCAAAGCTTCTAATTTTTCTATTAACATAAGGCTTGGATCTTGCAGTGATTGTTGTGATAAAAGAGGTATACTCCTCATTAGGCAAACTATTCAACACAGCTTCAACATGATTAGCATCACTAATTGCAGCTCCAACACATACTAATGAATCAACTATTTTCTTGATTTCAAGCAAATAATCTGACACAGATCCTTCCTTCTTCGTATTGACTAATTTGTTCTTTAATTGCCTAATTTTTGCTATAATTTGAGATGCAAAGAATGTTTTTAACCTGCACCAGATTTCATGCGAGAAGACACAACCAACCATTCTCGTCGTCAACCGCTTGCTCATCGACGTTAGTAACCAAGTCTTCAACAGTGCATCCTACTTCTTCCACTTCGCACGCTGGATTTATCGCATCGGCAGCTTCATCTCCTTAGAGAGATACTTCACTGGAATTGATTTTTCTATGATGTGGTCAAGCATCTCGTATCCTTCGATTATGGATTCTACTTGATCCTTCCATGGTAGATAGTTATCCTCATCCAATTCCATAGCTATTGGACAAGAGAAAGCTTGTGCTAGAGAAAGCTCTGATACCATATATGTATCAGGCTAGAGAGAGAGAGAGAGTAAAGTTTTGGTGTGTGAGAAATGAATTGATAACCAAGTGAATTAGAGTAATTACATGTGTATCTCACAATATATAGTTAGAGGAAATGCTGACTAGGACAATAACAAACTCACTAACAAACTATTAGTAATTCTAACAATACGCTAGCAATAAACTAACTTTCTTTATCTCCTTCTGTACTAAATCAAATTTAATAAGATAATTATTATTATTGTTAAGTTTATTAAAATAATTTTTTAACATAAAAGTCAACAAAATAATTTATATTATTTTGTAGAGCAAATATAACGCGATAATTGGAGAATTTTTTTTAAATGAATAAAAAAATTATTTATTTCTCAAAACAAATAAAAATAACTTTATTTCTTGATTTTTTTATAAGTTACTGATAAATCAGGTGGACTAGGCGTGAATTGCTGTAGATCGGAGAAAGGTAGGTTGATCAAGAAGTCAGATCGAGGAGTACTTTTTTAAAGTAACAAGTTGGTAACTAAATTGAGAAATACTCTCGTGATCAACCTTGTTTCAATCTAATTACTCATTAATTTAATTGTTTAAGATGATGTTTGTATTGTCAGTGTCCAAAATATTTTTTTTATAGATTTGATCAAAATCATATCTATGTTGATGATATTTTAACGTTAACATCAACATGTTATATATCACTGACTGATTCATCATCATCACATTATTACATCAGGCCAAATTATGATAAATCACTAATAGTTTATATAATTAAGTTACATCAGCAAGCTGTGAACGAAAAATTGATCAAGCACTAACGGATCATGTTGGCCAATTTCATAGATATTTTTGGTACAATTAGAATTTCAAAAACGATTTTGGTGTACAAAACTAATCTCAAGGGCTACTTTATAAATTTTACACAACTCTATTTTTTGATCATATACTCATAAACTATAAATAAAATATTTCATCTAATATTAAAATATATATAATATTTTTTATAAATGACGTGGAGAAGAAAAACATAAAAATTATCATTAAAAGATGTCACATCGCTATGCTTAACTCTAAAATGCTATCCGTTTTAAAATAATATATTATTGTCATTGATCATAATATCAGGATTTTGCTTTTTTTTCTAGAAATATTTTTTTGATTATTTGAAAACTATATAAGAACTCGATTACTCAAATTGATTCGATACGAATTGAAGTAGCTTGCATAAAGACAAAGGTTGAAGTAGAGTCTAACGGTGATGGAAGTTTAGTAGTTCCTAAGTGACCTATTAATAACTTCCGCCACTCCTACTTCTTGACTCTTATAGATTCTGTTATTCTTTTCCATCCATATGTGCCAAATGATAGCAAAAAAAATAATAATAATAAATAAATAAATAGTCACCTATTTCGCTCCTCCTTTCTAACAGCTACTTCTATTCCGTTCTCAAAGTGTTGCTTAATTGTCCCTGTAATAGCCCACAATCTATCATAGTCAAACAACTACGCACACCACACCTGTCAAGTAAACTCACAATGAAGAAACAAGTGGTAAAAGTCCTCAACATCTTTTTTTACCTAAAACGCACACACTATCATGCTGATCAATAACGCCTAACCTACGTAATCTCTCCTTAGTATTGACTCTACCAACTAACACAAACTAGGTAAATAACTCAATTTGTGGAGGTACTAAACTTCTCCAAATAGAATTAGTGAAATTATAACTTGTAATATCCTCTAGAAGTGTTTCTATCTGCAACTAGGCGAATGATTTCAGAGCAGGAGTAGAGATGAATAAGAAAATAGAAGACAAAGAAAATTTGTTGCTAATATAGGCGATGGTGATAGAGGGAGGGAGAAGAGGGAGAGAAAGTGACAGAGACAGTGAAAAAAGTAACGAAAAGAAAGAGATAGAAAAATATAAAAGTATGGTATAAAATTAAAGGATAAAATAGATAATAAAATTTTGAATAATTATTGATAGTTAAAAAATTAATGGTAGAGATAAAATTTTAAAATAATTTTAAACATTAAGAATAAATTGAATTAAATTAAATATGAAAAATAATATTAAAAATTTTTAAAAATGTTAGAAATAAAATATTTTTATTTTTTTGTAATAATAAAAATTTATATGTAATTATTTTTATGTGAAATTAATAGTTAAAAATTATTAGATAATAATTTAATAAAACATATAAATTATCTATGTATTTTAATTCTGCTTGTGGGTTTTCAACTTTGGTAAAATCTCTAATGCAGTCGACACAAAAACAAAAAACCTCTTATGCGAGCCGTTTTGATTTTGCGGAACACAAGAAAAAAAAGAGAAAAAAAAATCTAAACGGTCTCTGACTATTATCTCAAAAGACAATGAGATTTTTAACAAAAAAAGTACTCTTCAACTGTTGATAAGTCTATATGACATGTTAAACTGTTGATTTATCCATTCAAAACTAACTAAAATTAAAAAAAAATTTATTAAAAGTCTCGTTATCTTTTAAAATAATTATCAAGACCGTTTAATTTTTTTATATTTTTATTATATTATTTAAATAAATTAGCTAAATTTACGGTGTAAAATTAAAATATATTAATAATTTTTAAATTATTTTTATTTATAAAAATTAAATAAAAAATTTATTAGTGATTACTATGTCATATAAATATATTTTAAAAAAAAGTTTATTAAAAAAAAACTAATTAATCCTACAAAATTAAGTATGAAAGACCAAAAAAATGTTATTTTATTTTGGTTGGCGGCCTCGAAATCCTTCGACAAAAAATTATCAGCGACCAGGACCGGTATTCACCGAAAAAAAAAAAACACACCTGAAACACCCTTACTTTTGCCTTTTGGGCGAACTCGAACCCATCCCACTATCCCAGGCCACAACCCACAAACGGCCACCCCTCCCAATCCCAACTCAGTCTCCACTCTTGTCTCCCTCTCACCTCCTACCTCACTCGCCGGTCACCGCCGAACACAACGGCAGCCAACGGAGGTCATTTCCCTCGCCTGCTTGCCGTCACCGTTGGCTCCTCTGCCTCATCCCCGCGCCGTCTGTCTCTGCTGAGTCTGCTCGCCTCTGCTTCCTCGCCTTCTTGTCGTCTGTCTCTGCTTCCCTGGGCGTCGCCGTAGTTGATGGTGCATCTGCTCTGCTCGCGCCTTCTCTCCTTGCCGGTGGCCTGCCTCTGCAACCCCAACCCGTCGCCGTCTTCTTGCTTCTGCTTCTGCAGTGTGGGTGAGTCACTGAGTTGTTTTATTTTTTCAGTTTTTCCTTTATTAATTTTTTAGACTTAGTTTATCTAGGTCTAGATAATTTGTTTAATTTTGAGTCACCAAAAAAAAAAGATAATTTGTTTGATTTTATGTAATTAGTTATTACTGATTAGATAATTGGTTCATTGATTGATTTAATTTTTTTTCTTTGATAGTATTTTGAGATGGATTGTTATGTTTTTAATGTTTGTACTCCTATTCTATCAAATTAAGATTCTATTGTACTACTGAGTAATTTAATCTATTTTCATTATTAGTTATTTTTAGGAATTGATACTTAATTGATGTTAAAGTGTTATTGAAGACACTCGAATTTCAAATTTTAATTTTAACTTTTTTGATGATTTTATAGGGTCAACCGTTGACTCGTCGGTTGAACTAGTAATCTAGTGACATAGTACTCCGAATCGGTTCGATTTTGGTAACTAAGCTTCCGTGTTCCCTTCTCTCTTCTAATAACGACGCTCACTTCGCATCTCCAACCGTAACTATTCATTTTCGGCAATGTTCTTTCTGTATTTACATCCTCGCAATTTTCAGTTTGACTTACTTGGTAGTGGTTCACTCACAAGGCATGCTTCTTTTGTTTTGTTTACTTGTATCTGCATTTAAGGTGTTTGATAAATGGTCTGAGAAAAACTCCTAGCTAGTGATGTCTCTAAGCCTGTGTAGACGTAGAATCATTAAAGTGAATAAGACAGCAAGGATGGAATTGTTTATTCTTTTATTTTTTATTAACAGCTTAATACTTGCTAATATCCCAATTTTGAATGCTTTTGTGTTGTTCTTTTTTAAGATTTTTTTATTAAGTTAGTTTCTTTTGTGCTTGTCTGACATCTAAACTTTTTATGATTATGCGGTACATGCTTGTGTAATTTCCAAAAAGAGTAATGTATTGTCATGTGAATTTTGCAGCCTATTGGGTGTTGGGTGGACTTACAGCAACTTCTGCTCTTTGCTTCCTCAGACTGTTATTGATGCAGAATGGCTACTACTAGGACTCGAGTTAGTAGCTTCTCTCACAATGTATCATTTTTAAAATCTTCGCAGCATCCTGGTCTTAAGAATGGCCCCAATGGGACAACTTTCATATCATCTGGGATCTCTGATCTGGACAGTAATGATCTCACTAAATGCCTCTTGATTAGCCTTTTAGTCAATGCATGAATTAAATAATTTTGTTTGATTAATTTGTATTGCTTTTCCATATAATTTGCTTATTTTGGTTTCTTTTTTTTTTTTGTTTCTTTATTTTTTTGAATAGAAATTTTAGGAGGAGGTTTTTCTTTGGGTAGCCTTGTTATGATTATGGAAGATGCAGAAGCGCCTCATCATATGCTTCTATTGAGAAATTTTATGTCTCAAGGACTTTTGCATAGACAGCCACTCTTGTATGCTAGTCCATCTAAAGATCCTAGAGCATTTCTTGGTACTTTGCCGAGTCCAGGGTCATCCAAAGATGATACATCGCACAAACCTAGCCATGTACTTTGCTCGGCCGTTGCACTTTGTGATGTGTATAACTACAAATTTGTGATGGTAATCTAATCTTTTGTATGCTTATATCGCAGGAGAAGGATCTTAGAATTGCATGGCAGTACAAGAAGTACTTTGGTGAGCCTCAGCTAAATATCAATACTAATAATGGTAAGCTTATGTATAAGTTCTTCCCATGTTTGGTCTTTAACTCGTTGTACACTGTTATATCATTTGTGATATTAATGCTATCACTATGGATCATTTAGTTCACTTAAATTTGCATGATAATTATTTTAATTAAATTGTGGACTGCAAGTTTCACTCAAGACTAAACAGCATTCATCTATATAGCAAAAGTGAGTATTCGAAGTAAATATTGTCAATGTATAATGTTATTATAAATAATTGAAGTCTCAAGTCATATGTAAGCACACAAATCACTGTTTGTGCAACAATATGTCACGAATAATGTTAAAGTATCACTGATGGAACCCAAGTATGACACATATATTTGCTAGGGAAGCTATATTAAAAAGGAATTAATTAGAAGAGCAGAGTAATGAGAGTAGTGGGGTGCTGAAATCCTCTCATGGTTTTTGATGAGCTGGAGGAGAGAAAAGGGAAGAGTGAGAATTCTTATTATTTGGTTTGAATTGGGGTACGTTCTAGACTTAGAAAGTTAAAACTCTACTGGTTTATCCCTGTTTCAGCAATATACACATGATTCTTTCTTTCTCTCCTTTTCACATCTTATACCTGTGGCATTTTAATTAGGTTCTATGAGTTTTACCATAAGAAGATAAACAAGCCAATGGTGCTAACAGTGGCACTAGTCTATCCTTTTAGTTTGTTTTATGAGCTTGACATAATATATGTTTAGAAGCTCTCAAGAACTCGTTATATCTGAAGATGAAGTTATTTATTATGGAACTCTGATTTTTATAATGATCTGCGGAAAGTGAACGCATCTCAATATGTCAAATCAGGATGTGTAAATATTTTGTATAATACTTTCATTCTGCAGGTGGTCATCATGATTATTGCAATGATCTTGACTTGCGAAAGCCCTTGGAAAGACATTTTTTCACTAGCAATAATGTAGATTGTGTTAGCATCCAAAATTCCCCAAACCTTGATGCTCTTAAAGATCGTTGTGCTGAATTTCTTGCTCAATTCTCAAGGTGTTGCTCAATTCCAGAAATATATTTCTTAGATATAAATATTCCTAGGCCTCTTGTAATAATTAAAGAATTTAATGGAGTTGGATGCCTGATAATATGGTCACACAGTCAAGTCTAGACACAGAACTGATTAGAGATGGACTTTGTCTATAGAGAGTTTCCTATTCATCATTTTGTTTTTCTTGGCATAAATTTAGTTTGTGTTGAAGACTATAAAGTTCACTTGAAATATAGAGCTGTCATTCTTTTTAATTTACTAATTTGATGGATGGCATTAATAGAAATGAAGGAAGCATTTCCTCCGCTGGTCGTATTGCAATCCAGTCATTCTGTTCTCCACAGTGCAAGTATTCAGACATGGTGAGAATTATGTTTTTCTCCTTAATCACTTGTTCTTTTGAACTACTAAGTTTCTCTACTGTCTTTGAACAGTATTTTTTAATGGATTAATGGTCAAATTCGCCCCTGAAAAATTTGCTGTTCTCCAAATTAAAAATAATTAATATTTGTCCTTCTGTCACTTTTTTGACACTTTCCGTTAACGATTAATGATATAGAACATTAATTGACAGCATACATGTCACCTGGCATGTCTTATTAGATGCTGACCAAATATGTTTATAAAAATCTATTAATTTAGTTTCTTTTTCCAATCAGGTGAACCCTAATACCAATAACCGAAATTGGAGAAAATGACTAAATTAATATATATTTATAAATATGTTTGGTTAGCATCCAATAGGACATGTCAGGTGTCATGTATGTTGTCAGTTAACGTTTTACATCATTAATTGTTTATGGCAAGTGTCAAAGGAGTTATGAAAGGACAAATGTGATTTATTTTTAATCTTTGAAGGAATAATTTGATGATAAAATCTTTCAGGGATGATTTTGGATAATGGTCAATATTTCAGGAATGAATTTGACCATTAACCTATTTTTTAATATTAGTTTTTTTTAAAGAAAAATCCCTTTTTAGTCATAAAATTTTGAAGTTGATATCAGTTTGATCCTCAAAAACGGTTGATTTCTTGTCATATAATAATACTTCTTAGATCTCAGCATTGGATAAGTGTTCTGCATTCTGTAAATGATATTCTTATAATCCAAGATGTATTGGTAAATAATATTGTTACTGCAGGAGTGGCATATGCTTTCCTTTATTCGATCTTTAAAAGGGATGGCCCGGTCTTCAAATGTCGTTGTTGTTGTAACGTTTCCTCCGTCACTTCTATCGCCATCATGTTCAAAAAGATTGCAACATATGGCAGACACTTTGCTTTCTGTCAGGGCAATTCCAGGTTCATAACTGAACTTATATATTTCATCTGTTTATTTATGAATCACCTCAAATTTCTTCACTTGATTACATTTGTTTCAGATGAGGACAAGGAACTAGCAAAACTCCTCACTGGATACCAGGACATGGTTGGGCTGTTAAATGTACATAAAGTTGCACGGTTAAATACACAGGTGTGTGTGTATATATTATTCTGTAGAAAGTATTATACTAGTGTTATACTTTTTTATTTGTCAACTCTATTTTATGCACATCTTTAGTAGTAGTCAATGGGCATAAAACAGTTTACACCCATTTACCACATTATATATCCCTTCCGGTATGCATATTGTTTTCCACCTATTTATGCTTTAATGTGCAATTGTGGGTTCCTTTTGTAGTTTGAAAAATTCATCATTGTAGGACCTTAATCGTACCTGTGCTTTGGCAAATTGCTTTTGGCATCACCGTTATTTATTAATTAATTTTATCATTTTGGTATTGTAATTTGAAAGCTTTTGACTCTACAATTTGTATGCATAAGCCAATTGGAAATTGGAAATTCTATTGGAGAAAAAAATGCATTTCTTGAAGCTATCCGTTTTTTGTATGTATCTGTTGATCTTGTGCTTTGCCACTTGGCAGGTTCCTGTGATTCTTGATGCTACAACATTCTCAATAAAATTGCAAAAACGGAGGTTTTTGGTTTTCGAATGTTTAAATCAAGCCCCAGTTGACGGTTCAGGAGGAAGTTCTTATGGCAATTCTGGTGTATGTTCTAGATCAACTAAAGTTGGGCCTCTAGATTTTTAGATTATTTCATTTTGGTTTAATTATTCTGTTAGTTTCTATACTTTTACTAAATTTACAATTAGGTTCTAATATGATACGAGTTTTGTGGGACAAAATGAGAATTGTTATATGTCAATTGGTTCAATTAAAAGAGCAACAACTAAGAGAATAAAAGAAGGTTTTGCAAACATGGCTAAATTATTTGTTTAAAAGATGCATCAAGAATTGAGTAAGACAATGAATAACGATTATGGAAAGTCAAATGTCTTACTCTTTACAAGATGTATTAAAGACTCTCGTTAGTCAAGATGAAATAAATAGGCATCATTTTTTTAGTATTTATTTTGTTTATTTTATTTTAGTTTGTTTTGTTTGTTTTAGGCCGAGTTATGATTTGATCTATTTTTATTTTAGTGAACTTATGAGTTATGGTTTTACTTAAGAGGTATAAAAATTTTCTAAAACATGGTAGTCACCTTTTTTTCTCTTAAAATAGGAGAGGTAGAGTGATTCCTTCAAAGAAATTAAATTGAGGTAGATGAGTCTTTTTTTTTTAATTTTTTACCTTATTCTGGGTTATGTTTTGTATCATTTGATATCAGATTTCAGGTATTAGATTAATCCTTATTAATTTATATTTGTTTTTCTTTATCCTAATTAAAAAAAAGCCTGCGTCATTCTCTGTGTCGTCCATTGTTTATCTTCGTGTCTTCCTTCGTCCCTTTTTGTTCCTTCTTGTTATTGTTTATTATTTCTTTACTATTCGTGGTTTCCTTTTGTTCGTCTATAACATTAAGTTTCTTTTTTTTTTTCGTAGCATTAGGTATATTTTGGAAAAAAAAAAACCTACACCATTGAAAGAACTCTTACCATTACGTTCTAATTCAACTTTTTGTATAAATTAGATTGGAACACTTAGTGTCAGAAAAAAATAGCAGGACAAAAAATATTCAATGCACAAAAAAAAAAAGTTGTGTTATTGTCAATAACAACAAAGTCTTGTTCTACTAGACGGGATTGGCTATATGGATCAAACGATGTTATTGAGCTCTATTATGTATCATGTCTACAGAGAGACAGTTTACATGTAGATTTCGTTTGACCACCTAATAGATGGTTTTCCTAGATCTTTCTCTTTCACCTATTGTCCATCTTCCATCTTATCCACCCTTTTGACTGGGTGCTCTGTGGGTCTTCTTCTCACATGTCCAAACCACCTGAGACGCAATTCTACCATCTTTTCCATAATAAGTGCTACTCCAACTCTCTCTCTTATATCTTCGTTCCTTATTCTATCCAATCGCGTATGACCACTCATCCATCTTAGGGGTGCACAAGACCCGGTATGGCCCGAAGACCCGGACCGGGCCCGATGACTTCGGGGCTAATTTGGCCCGGCTTCCTTATGGCCCGGTCAGACCCGAAGTTTCAATAAATGATCCCGGTTATTTATTAAATCGGGTTCGGGTCAAGCCTCGGGTCACCCGGCCCGTTGGACCCGTATAGTTGTTTGTTACTTAATGTTTTGTTGTTATTGGTTGGTATGACACTATAAATTATTATTATTATGTTAATCTTGTGTTGGTTGTTAACTTTGTTTTAACTGTCTTTTGAACTTTGAATGTTTAATGTGTAATTGATATCATTATTATTATGAAACTTTAAATTATTATTATTAGATTCTAAATTATTATTATGTGAATGTTGCAATGTTATGGAATAATTATTTTCCAAAATTTAGAGGTTCAAAAGATGTAGAATCTAATTTTCGGTGATGTCGTGATAAAGTTGATCAAGACCCGGGCTTCACCCGGTTTAGACCCGGCTTAAGTGTGGCCCGAAAGTAACACGATTTCATCGGGTCTAGGATCGGGTAAGGGTCTCATAAATAGACCCGGTCATTATTTAGGGTCGGGTTCGGGTCACGACGAACCCGGCTTCACCCGGCCCCATGTGCACCCCTAATCCATCTCAAGATCTTTTATCTTTGTCACACTTAACTTATGTTCGTGCTCCCCTTTGGTCTCCCAACACTCTGTATCATAAAGCATAGCCAGTCTGATAGTAGTGCGATAGAATTTACCTTTAAGTTTTAAAGGTACTTTTTTGTCACATATAAAATCAGACGCACTCCGTCATTTTGACCAACTTGCTTGGATCCTATAATTTATATCCTGTTCAATTTCTCTATTATAATGTACGATGCACCCAAGATACTTAAAACTTTTAATCTTTCATAGGATGTTTTCTCTAATCTTCACCTCTATATTAGGATTTCCCCTTCGGCGACCGAACTTACATTTCATATATTCCGTCTGGCTACGACTTATGCGCAGATCATATACATCTAGAGTTTCTCTCCATAAATCCAACTTCTTATTTAAATCTTTACTTGACTTTCCCATAAGGACGATATCATCGGAAAAAAGCATTCACCATGACATAGGTTCTTGGATATGCTATGTGAGTACTTCTAAGACTAATGTGAAAAGGTATGGACTTAAGGATGATCCCTAGTGTAATCCTATACCAATAGGAAATTTATGTCACACCACCTTGAATCTTCACATTAATTGTAGCCTCATCATACATGTCTTTAATTGCATGAATATATGCGATCCTTACTCTTTTCCATTCCAAAACCTTCCATAAGACCTCCCTTGGCATCCTATCATACACTTTTTCTAAATCAATAAACACCATATGTAGATCCCTTTTATTACTACGATACCTCTCCATCATTCTTCCTAGCAGGTATGTCGCTTCAGTGGTGGATCTGCTTGGCATAAAACCAAATTGGTTCTCTGTTACTTGTGTCTCTTGTCCCGGCCTCCGTTTTGTCACCATTTTCCAAAACTTCATGGTATGGCTCATAAGTTTGATCCCTCTATAGTTTTCGCAACTTTGTATAGTTGTAGATAGGTACCAAGTTGTTCTTTCTCTACTCATTTGGAATCTTCTTTGACCTTAAAATCTCATTAAAAAATTTGGTTAACCAATCGATACTTTTCTCTCCAAGGTCCTTAATAAGCGAATATTTTATACGCTTTTTGGCATTGTTTTCATATAGTTTTTAGCATTTTTGTTTAATTTTTATTAAGTTTTCATAGGTTTTAGTGTAAAATTCACATTTTTGGATTATACTTTGAGTTTGTGTGTTTTTATACAATTTCAGGTATTTTCTGGCTGAAATTGAGGAGGTAGAGCAAAAGTCTGATTCAGAGACAAAGAAAGCACTGCAGATGCTGTCCGGATCTGACCTCCTTGCACTCGAAAGAGCTTTTCTGGAGATACAGAAGTCCAAATAGAACGTTCTCAACGGCTATGGAAAGCTGACTTCCAGAGCTTTCCAGCAATGTATAATAGTCCATTCTTTACTTTAGAATAGAAGGCCCAAAACTGGCGTCCAACGCCAGCCTCCTGTCCTAGTCCAGGCGTCTAAACGCCCAAAGAGGACCCCCTAACCAGCGTTCAACGCCCTAGAGGCCTCATAGTACGTGGGTCTCATCAAAGCTCAGCCCAAACACTCACCAAGTGGGCCCCAAAAGTGAATTTTAGCACTAAAAAGATTGTTTTACCCTTTTTATGTAATCCTTAGTCATTAGTTTAGTATTTAAGGGATATTTTACATAATCACAGAGGAATTTTTGCCATATTTTCGTATACCATTGTGTTTTCTATCAGTATGAGTCTCTAAACCTCCTAGGTTGAGCGGAGGAGCCCTGCTGAGTTTTATGGATTAATAAAAGTATTATTGTTTCTCTTCAATCCGTATTTGATCCTATTCTAAGATGTATTTTCGTTCTTCATCAATATGAATGCGTTGAACTAGCATAAGGTTATCACATTCTACATGGGTTCAGAGTGAGTCTTTCATTGGACAATGATAAACCACCAGCTTGATTATACATCTCTTAGACGGCTAATCCATGACTTCGTTGGGGACTTCTCGAAACAACAGTTCAGCCGAAGTATGGGGAGATTAGGGTCTCTGTGGTAGAGGTTAGAACCCAAAGACGCAGCATTCTTTGATTCGGAAGATCCAACCTTGTCTGTGGCATTTTGAGTAGGATCATTAAGGAGAATGGACTGCAGGAGTTTCACCCTCAATCAGAATGGATCCGCACTAATCCTGGGGTTCAGATCTAGAGGAGCATTGACGACCTCTCAAGAAAGGCGTTGATCACATACAGCCTGCCATAGAAGAAATCATTCCCAATTGAAGAAGACAGTAAGACAAGAGTTAATCCAGAAGGACAAAGTATCTCCAAGCCTTAACCATCTTCTTATAATTGTAAACAAGTCAACCTAGTTTAGATCTCACAAATCCAACAACTCTTTTATCCGCCTGACTAAGATCTGCAAGATAACCATAGCTTGCTTCAAATCACAATCCTCGTGGGATCGACCCTGACTCGCTCAGGTATTACTTGGACGACCCAGTGCACTTGCTGTTATAGTTGTACGAAATGTGGGGATTCGTGCACCAAGTTTTTGGCACCGTTGCCGGGGATTGTTCGAGTTTGGACAACTGACGGATTATCTTGTTCCTTAGATTAGGTATTGTCTTTAATTTTGTTAGAGTCTTTTATTTTATTTTTCTTTTTCAAAAAAATAAAAAACTTTTTCAAAAAATTTTTTCTTTTCTTTGTTTAATCTTTGTTCTTGTTTTGAGTCTTTTGTTTGTGTTCTTGTTGAAATTTTCGAATTCTTTGAGTCTCTTTTTTAAAAATTTTTCAAAATTAGTGTCTTTTGTTTGAGTCTTGTGTCAATCTTAAAGTTTGGTGTCTTCTTATGTCTTTTTTTTTTTAATTTTCGAAAATTTTGTCTTTGGTTTTCAAAATTTTTAAATTTGGTGTCTTTTGCATGTTCTTGTTTCTTTGAATTCTTTGAGTTTTGTTTTTGGTGTTCTTCTTTATCTTCAAAGTGTTCTTGTTTTTCTTTTTGTTTTGATCTTAAAATTTTTAAGTTTTGTGTCTCTTTGTGTTTTTCTTCTCAATTTTCGAAAATTAGTCTTCTTAGATCTAAAAATTTTAAGTTTGATGTCTTTTTGTTGTTTTTCTTTCTTCATTAAATTCGAAAATAAAAAAATATCTTTTCTTATCTTTAATTGATTTTTCAAAAATTACAAGCAAAATTTCAGATTTTAATTTCAAAATTTTTATCTTATCTTATCTTGGTTTCAAATTTCAAATTCAAATCTTTTTAAAAATCATATTTTTTCAAAATCTTATCTTATCTTTTTATCTTTCTTCAACATTCAAAAATCTCATCTTATCTTATTTCAAATTTTAAAAACTAAACCTTTTCAAAATTCAAATCTTTTTCAAATTTTTATCATATCTTGTTCCAAAATTTAAAATTTTCAAAAATTTAAAAATTTAAAAATTTTCAAATTAAAAAATTTAATAATTCAAAATTTAAAATTCAAAATTTAATTTTCAAATTTAAAATTTAAATTTCAAATCTTTTTAATTTAAAAACTTATTTCTCTTAACTTCCTTATCTTAGCTTTCTTACCTAACTTATCTTATCTTTTCTATCTTAATTTCTTTTAATTTTTCCTTTTTCAAATCTTTTTAATTCTTATCTTATCTTGTTGACTTTTTCAAATATTTTTAAATTCAAATCTTTTCTAATCTTCTATCTTATCTTATTTTCAAATCTTTTCTTAATTAGTTACTTGTTTTCTCTCTCTTTTTTTTCAAAACTTCCTAACTAATTCCTCTCTCTTATAATTTTCGAAAATCCTTCTTCTATTTCTCTATCTTCTTTTTCAAACAATTTAATTTTCAATTCTTTTTATAGAAATTTGGAAACAACAAACAACAACAAATAAATAAATCAGACATAACCCAAACGTACCTAACTTAAGCTATATGAAACAACACAAGGAAATACAAAGTACATGAAACTAAATACTGTATAGACTCCACTAATGGTCGTCATGACTCAATCTCCCACCTGTCTCACATGAAAGAGCTTGAATGTCACGGTGAGGACGACCTGTATCGGCCTCCTCCACGGCAGGATCAGCCCCTGCGAAGGAAAGACGTCAGCCCTGCTTGAAGGAGACATCGTACGGTCGGAGAGATGACACTGCGATGTCGGCGATGGATGTGGATCTCCTTCCCTTAATTACGGGCTGCGAGTCGGTATCTGAACGTGGAAGGGCAATTCCAAGATCTGTAGGTGGGGGGGGGGGGTGACGGCTGCTGAGGGATGAAATGGTACAAACTGTCAAACAAGGAAGAGAAGTTTGTCCAACCAACTCTATCCATGGAATCAATCAGCTCCTATGTACCACCGCTTTGGGATGAACCACCAACCTCATAGCTACTATGGTACGGTATGACTTGATGCATGGAAGGTGGCTGAGGTTGGTCTCTTGTCATGAAAGGTTGAGGGTAGTAGAAATCTCCATGAAGTTGAGGTTGTACTTGTTGACCATGTGCTCCAACCTCTGGCTCATTTTGTGGCCGGTCTTGTGTGGGAAACTCTGCCTTTTTGAACCCCACCCCAGCAGCACCGTGATGTCTTTCTCGGCGCGTTTGTCGGTGCCTACGGTCTTGTGGAACATCAGGTAACCTTACCACGAGTGCTCTTTCATACTCTGCCGGTACACCAGCAGGAATGTCGTCGGTTCGTGGATCATGCAATGCGTCAGGGGTGGATAGAAACCTCCGAATCCTGTCACAGTACCACCTATAGTAATCTTGGCTGGGACGCAAGGTGTCAGCATGATCAACTTGCAGACGATATGCCTCAGTATGACGGCTAGCCCATACCTCAAACCAAGTTAAACTAAGGATACAACCGAGGTGTAGAAGGCTCCATGAGGATGGCCAAGAAATTCAGCAGGCAATCTGGACAGAATACGAGGATCCATGTACGACAACCAATTAAACTGCAAGTAGAGGAATATAACGTAAACACATATTAAGACGAACACTATAGATAAATATCAACAAAGGCTAAACCGTACCTCATCCACTTGCAGATTATCCAACCTCAGGCGGTGCCTAAGTAGCCGTTGCTCAGCGTAGTCATTGTGTCCCTTCTTTCCCGCCCACCTGATGGAAAACCAGTACGTGCAAATAAGTTGTATACTTAACAACAAATCAAAATTTATGACGTAACAAAACTCAACAAAATATGCCAGATGATATCACACCTTGTAGCTAATGGAAAACTATGCGATGTCGCCACATCCGGTGCCTAGAACGATAGCCTGTAATAAATTCACGACATCAATAACGTATGACAGCCAGCCATACCTTCAACGGTGTAATCTTTTGCCAAGCACATGGCTCGATATAACCAACAAAGACATGCGCTACCCCTACTATAAGTGCTGATGGCATCAAAATCGGCCAACAGAGGTAGGTAACGAACGTGGACCGTGTTGTTGGCCTTGTCCGGCAGTAGCATGTCGCCCAACAAATACAGAATGTAACACCGGGCATACTGAATTAGGACATCATCTGGTAAGTTAAGTGGCATCTGTTGAAGACGAGTTTTGTGCCACTTCAACTTTATGTTGTACTTCGTTGTCCCTACATGTCCGACTGGAACATCACCAAGTAGCTCTTGGCACCATTGTCATATATCTCTCTTGTGAAACTTGCTCTATAACCTTAGAGTACCATTAATAGGCTTGCCATCAATGGGTAACCCTAACTGCATTGCCACGTCCTCCAGTGTTATGGTACACTCACCAGGTGAAATATATACGTCTGGGGTCGCCATCGTTCAACAAATGCACTTATCAGTGGATTATCATACTCGAAACGCTTTATTAATGAAGCATAATAAAATCCTGCTCGTCATAAATATGGTTCAAGCCTCTGCCGCCTGACATCCATGCTTGGATCCGCCGGCTCCGACATGAAAACATCAACAAGTGTGCCATGCGGCGTCAGAACACATGCGGGCTGCAACATCAAAACAGGAAGACCACCCTTAAAATTATACTAGCACATATTAAATAATGATAAAAACTAATAACAAAATTAACAACTCA
This sequence comes from Arachis ipaensis, assembly GCF_059453495.1. Taxonomy (NCBI): domain Eukaryota; kingdom Viridiplantae; phylum Streptophyta; class Magnoliopsida; order Fabales; family Fabaceae; genus Arachis; species Arachis ipaensis. The sequence goes on from NC_142442.1 coordinate 33,070,831, forward strand.
TGGTCACTAAAACTAACCTTGTGAATCAAATGCGCGGCAATATGAACTTCATATAACCGATTAAGTTTTTCTTCCACATTAATACTACCACCATCGCCTATGTTACACTTTTCTAATCACACCATAACACAAAATTATTAACCAAAACACACTTTTTTTTTTATCTCTTTTCCACGGTTTATAATTCTTTTCCCTCTCACCCACGAATTTTCAATGCATGCAGCACTTGGTCCCTCCCCGTCTCTCTTTTATATACACACCAAGCCATTAGCCCAACTATGCCACCCTATGCACCCAATGCATACTTCTACGAGAATTGGAGCACCTGAATCTTGCAGCCTTCACCTGAAACTTGTATCATTTCGTTGCTGCCGCCATTGGTTTGCGTATTTCGTGGGCGCCGCAAAAGAGGTGGGCCATTTCACATGTGCCAGAAACGCCATGCTCCAATTTGTGGGTGCTGCCGGTGACATGGCCATTTCGCTGTTGCCACTGTTGATATGGTCCATCTCCCGTCTGCCATGCTTGAGGTGATGGTCAACGCCTGTTTTGTCAGGCCATGGCTCCATTTCGTGGGCGGCAACTAGGAATTGGTAGCTAAACCCATTTCGTGGGTGATTAGCACGAGATGGAGTTGCGCATTTTGAAAATCAGTTTTATATATGCGTATTTAAGGAAATAATCTTTTTTCTTTATTTATTTCAATAAAAAAATTTAATTTTAAGTATTTCTCTTTTATTCTCTCTGATTTTCTATCTAATTCTCTATTTTTTATATAAATTCGTATCACCATCATTCATCTATTTTTTTTCTCTTTATTCACATCTTACAATTTTTGTTATTTAATATTTTTTTAGAAACTAAAAATTGCACCAATAATTCTCTTTTTTCATTTTTAATAAGAAATCACATCCAACAATTTTTTTCATTAATTTCCATATTCTAAATAAAATTTCAAAAATATAATTTTTTAAATTAAAAAATCCATATATTAAAAAAAGTTTCCGCAAATTAATTAAAAATTTCTGTTTTTTAATCAAATTTTATTTTATTTCAAAACTTAGAATGGCTACTCAGCTGCTGTCATTGGTTTGAATGATGACGAGCTAATGGCCGACGACAATGATGATCAAAGATGACGGAATAATTGCACGGTGAGATGAGAGAATGAGATCTGGTAGGATGGATGGATTATGACATCATGAGAGATAATGTGACAGACGCCGTAATAGGTGGCGTTTCGACAAACTGCAGTTTGTGTAGTGACTCGTGCGAGGAAAGTCGCGAATCTTGGTAGAGTGGGGGTTGAGGCTGGCTGGCAGCTGACAAGGAAGAAAGGGAAAGAAAAAGAAAAAAGGAAAGGAAAAAAAAAGTTGGTGTTCCCCTTCACAATATTTGTCATGGGAGGAGGTAACACGAAGAAGGGGAGAAACAACCAAACCAAGTTAAAATAGACGAAGAAAAAATAATAAAAAAAGATTAAAATAGGTTTTTTATTTTTTATTTTTATTTTTTTGGGATTAAATTTAATGAAATTTCAAAATTCAACATTTATAGTCAACTCTGCGTGGTGACGTTTTTTGTTTTTGGTCAGGGGGTGGTGAATTGTTTCAACCTTCTTCAAAAAATAAGGGTTTTAAGTCTTGGGCCCAAAACATAAACCCATTCTCGAGTGTGATTTCTTGTAAGCCGAGTGCCTCCCCCTACTTTAAAACCCCCCTCAAATTAGGGTTTCCTCCTTTCTGCATAGCTTCAACCCAACGCGTGCAGTGAAGAGAGAGAGAGACATAGCCATGGGGAGGAGTAAGCATCAATAACTCTGCCAAATTCTTCGTTCCTCATTTCAATAGAATCTCTGCTATTTCTAAATTCTTGATTTTTTTATTGTTGTTGTTTTCGATCTGGATATGTTTATTTAGGGTTATGCGTTCTGTACAATTTTGCAACTTTTTTAGATGGTTTTATGTTTGTTTATGAAAGAAATTGGAACTCTTTTAGATCGCTTGTGGGAAATGGAATATGTTGAGTGAGAATTTGTGCTTACTGGTAAGTGCTAATGGGAATTATATAATGGTTCATAGATTTGTTAATTGACTCGGAGTTTTGTGTAAGTTGACTTGTACTTCTAGCGAGATTGGTTTTGTTTTGATTTTTGTTTGAAGTAGGTGAATGATAAATGATTTATGTTGAATACTTGTTGGATTGGATTGACCGTATAACATGTAGTGATGTGATGCATACCAGTGTATTTTATTTGATTTTATCATTTCCTTAATATCTCAATTGCTTTTCTGATGCTTTCAAAAACCATTGGCTGAAGGTATGCCCTTATTAGGTCATGGTAGGTAGTCATTCCATGAAATTTTTATCTTTATTGTAAGATTGCTAATTCAATTCAATGAATAAATATTCCCATTCCCATGTTATCATGAAAACAGTACATGGCGCATAGAGGAATTTAAAATAATTCAGATATTTTTTGTCGAATACACTGATTGCTGGACAAGCCTTTATTTCTAGTATTAATATTAGTTTCCTTTTATAATTGTTTATTGTTCTTTGACTTGTATCTGAATTTATTTTACTTAGTTTGTTTTTGTCTCTTGAAAGTTATTTTTTGGTTAATGACTTGTGTTGTGGTCGTGTCCATCATTAATCTGATTCTAATGGTTAATGTTTTATGATGTAGGACCTGCGAGGTGTTATCGACAAATTAAAAACAAGCCATACCCCAAGTCACGGTTTTGCCGTGGTGTTCCTGATCCCAAGATCAGAATTTATGATGTAGGTATGAAGAAGAAGGGTGTGGATGAGTTCCCCTTCTGTGTCCACCTTGTTAGTTGGGAGAAGGAAAATGTCTCAAGTGAGGCACTGGAAGCTGCTAGGATTGCCTGCAACAAGTATATGGCTAAGTTTGCTGGAAAGGATGCTTTCCATTTGAGAGTGAGGGTTCATCCATTCCATGTTCTTAGGATCAACAAGATGCTTTCGTGTGCTGGAGCCGATAGGCTTCAAACTGGAATGAGAGGTGCATTTGGAAAGCCCCAGGGCACATGTGCTAGGGTGGCCATTGGTCAGGTCCTTCTTTCTGTTCGTTGCAAGGACAGTAACAGTCATCACGCACAGGAGGCTCTCCGCCGTGCTAAGTTCAAGTTCCCTGGTCGCCAGAAGATTATTATTAGCAGGAAGTGGTATGTATTTGTTACATTGGAAACTATGGATTCCCCCAATCATTTAATTCTGTTGACGTTAACTTTTATAATCATAGTGATTTTTCTTTGATAAACTCTCTATCTTGGTTTTGATGTTTCTCAGGGGATTCACCAAGTTCAGCCGAGCTGACTATCTGAAGTTTAAGCAGGAAAATAGGATTATGCCTGATGGTGTGAATGCAAAGGTAATCAATGGCATGTTAGTGTTACATAGTGTTGCTAATGGCTAGCATATACACGTTTTTTTTACTAGGAACATTTAGTTAGTTGTTAACTTGGTTTTATGTTAATAAAAAATCTCCTAAATACATGGATATAGTAGCAGCATGTTCTGTGAAAAAATTTTGCTTCCTGTTTTCCCTTGATTATTTTATTTAGTTATTTTAGTGGATAAGTAGGCTTTTAACTTACAAGTTCCTGTTTATGGGTTTTTTTGCAGCTTCTTGGGTGCCATGGACCATTGGCTAACCGTCAACCTGGAAGAGCATTTTTGCAAACCAGTGCTACTGCTTAGTTATATAGTCTATTTATCTGGGAAATAGGAGACTTTGGACAATAATAGTTTTGAAATAGTCGTGTGTTGCTTTCCCTTTCAATTGTCTTAAAACTAAGTTGGTTTATTGCTGTTTTACATCAAATACCTCGAGTGGAATTGTTATTAAGTCCTATTTTGGTAATTTTGATGATCCACTTATGTTTATTTTTTGTTTACATTTGTTTATGCATTTTTATTGCTTTACCATTACCTTCCCCCTCTGCCCTTCCGGTTTATTTGATCGTTTATTTCGAATCATTAAGATGGTGTTTCCATCATATGTATATTCCTATCTCCATAACAAATGATACATGAATTTTAGGGAAGAAAGGTTGGAGCAGTAATTAGAATTAAGAAGTTCCAACCATTCTTTAATTTTTAGGCAACTTGTTATTTTCTTTCTTGATGTTATGGTGGTGTCGATAGAAAATGCGGGGTGCTTTTCGGTCTGCATATTTAATATTAATTTAAGCAATTGGGTCGTCTAATTGAAAGGAAATAGTCCTTTTCAAATTTTTTCTTGTGATCTAATTTTTAGTCTCTCAATTGCTATAAAATGTAATTTTCATCGTATACTAGTCAAGTATTTATGTAAAATCAAAAGAAAACATGGGTTAGAAAATGTTGAATAGTATAAAATCTTAAAGGATTTAACTATTCTGTGTCTATTGGACATATTTTAAGAATATAATAAAATTTTTTAAAGTTTTTGATGTATTTAATATATTAAAAATATAAAAAATTTATAATTTTAATAATTTTTAACAAAATATTTTTTATAGTATTTTTAATATGTATTTTTGAAGACAAAACAATAAAACTCAATAATAAATTACCTATCAATTATAAAAAAATAAAAAATTCATTCCAACACTTTTACTCTAATTTTGAAAAAGAGCGTGTTTTGCTATATTATGGAGATGAGAAGTATATCTTGAAATTGTAAAAAAAAAAATTAAAAAAAAAATTGAAGGTCAGATTTGAATGCTAAAAATCTGAGACTGCGGATTAGATTATGTTTCAGCACTATATTTAGTTTAAGATAAATATGGAGATTGAGGGAGTAAATTTAAAATTTTAAAAGTTAATGGGATATTTTTGAAAAGAAATATTAAAATTTCAGTTTCTGTTTTCAAAAGTTTTAGTTCTATTTGGTAGTATTTGGTGGAGAGACAAAGACAGAAAGACTAAGGCTGAGAGACAGAGACTAAGAGACAGAGATTGAAATAAATCTCAGTATTCTATTTGATACAAAATGGGAGACAAAAATTGAAACAAGAATAAAACTCTAATTTAATTTGCACAAAGGGTAAAATTAGAATTAATTAATTGAAATGAGGATATTTTAGATATAAAATATTATTAAAATTTCAGTCTCCATCTCTAAAAATTTTAGTCCCCAATGTCCATATTTTTTGGAGATATTGAAATATTAAAATTTTAGAGACAGAAACAGAAATTTTAGTATGAACCAACAAACATGATACTGAGTCTCAGTCTCTCAATCTCTATCTCAATACCTCAAAACAAACACTACCTTTGTATTTTCACTTTCTAAAAATACTTAATGGATTGAAATTTTATATTTCAAAACTAAAATTTTAATTCTTATAACCACCAAATATAATACTAAATCTAAGTCTTCAATTTCAGTCTTATTCCCTAAACACAAACGCTACATAAGAGTCAAATTTGTGTTCGTATAAAAAATTCGAAAGTCATTTGTATTTGTATTTGTATTTTTAATTTTTTTAAATAAAAAATTTGAGGATAAAATTTGTATTTAAAAAATTTTTAATATCTATAAAATTCTATCATAAAATTTGACTGTCAAATTTTTTGTATCCACATTAAAAAAATACTTAATTCATCATGTCTATCTACCTCTAAAAAAAATTAGTCTTCCTTCAAAACCTTTGAGGGCCCTATCTAATGTCGGTATCATAAAAATAAAGAAGATTTTCTAATGTATCAGTGTACTTTTCTTTTTTCTTTTTTTTTTTTTACATTGGAGGCCCTAAGGTCAGTGTACTTTTTTGATATACCAATATAACATGATTTTAAACTGTGTAGATATTGAGTTAAATATGTGAATGGCTAAGATCGTCAAGGTAACTTGTGTGGTGGCACCGCACTAATAAATTGCAGAGTAAGGATAGAAAAGAACCTGATCTCCCGTTAACCGGAGAACGTTGACTTGAGTTCTTTAGAATTTTACCCTTTGTAAACGGCTGGTAGCTTAGTGGTTTTGTGGCTCAATTTGTTCAAAGCCAATGAATTGTTGGATGGACTTTTTGTTGTGGACTTTACTTAGTGGAGTTGGTCTATATTTTTTTTTTTTTCGTTTTTGAATAGGTAGTGGAATTGAATTAATTATTGGGTTGTATTGTTAGAATAAATGGTCCCTAATGGTGTATTAAATAAATTTGTTTGTCCCATATCCTGATTAAAAATAAAAACTATTTTTGTAGCAGGCCAGAAAAGGTTTTTGGTGAAAACTTGATGTGGATTTGATTGGTTTAACTTGATTTTTTACAGAATACCAAAAAAAAAAAAAACTTACTTTCTTATAAGCATGTGTTAGTGGTTGTAATAGTGGATTGATAATTTAATATAGTTACGAATAATGGAGGGGTTAGTGAAATTAATTTTTATTTGTAGCAAAGGTTAAGACCACGTGGAGTCTAGTGTTGAAGAGGAGAAAAATACTTTTTAAATTTTTTAAAATTTTTTGTATTTGTCTTTTTTTTGGAGATAGACGTGATTTCATTATCTTAATCTACGTTCACATGAAACTAAAAATTTTAGTTTATGTATTTAAAAAATTACGTTAGACAATTAGTTGATTGAATTCAATTTTTTCCACCAACTCTCTCCTTTATTTTTTTCTTTGCAGTTTTTGTATTTCTCAAATCTTTTATATATATTATTCTATTTTTTATTGTATTTTAATTTTGTTCTGTTTTATTTTTTATTTGAATTTATTAAAATTTGTAATTATAATTCTTGTATGTTATATTTGTTATTGTAATTTTGTTATAATATAAATTATTGATCCCATTAAAAGAGACAAAATAAATAAAAAATTAACTATAAATAATAATAGAATTATAAGTTAAAAATTTACGTATAAAATAATACTAAATAAAATAATACTAAAAGTAATAGAAAAATGATAGATAACAAGTAAATATTAATTGTTATTATAAAGTTGATTAATAAGATTTATTTAAAAATCTAAATTAAAATGATAAGATAAGATACAAACAACAACAACAACAACAACAAAGCCTTGTCCCACTAAGTGGGGTCGGCTACATGAATCAAACGACGCCATTGTGCTCTGTCATGTATCATGTCTACAGAGAGACCGTTTACGTGTAGATCTCGTTTGACCACCTCATGGATGGTCTTCTTAGGTCTTCCTCTGCCTTTCGCCCTTTGTCCATCTTCCATCTCATCCACCCTCCTGACTGGATGTTCTATCGGTCTTCTTCCCACATGTCCAAACCACCTGAGACGCGATTCAACCATCTTTTCCACAATGGGTGCTACTCCAACTCTCTCCCTTATATCTTCATTCCTTATTTTATCTAATCGCGTATGACCACTCATCCATCTCAACATCTTCATCTCTGCCACACTCAACTTATGTTCGTGCTCCCCTTTAGCCGCCCAACACTCCGTACCATACAGCATAGCCGGTCTTATAGCGGTGCGATAGAATTTACCTTTAAGTTTTAAAGGCACTTTTTTGTCGCATATAAAACCAGATGCACTCCGCCATTTTGACCAACCTGCTTGGATCCTATGATTTACATCCTGTTCAATCTCTCCATTATCCTGTATGATGCACCCAAGATACTTAAAACTTTTAACTTTTCGCAGGATGTTTTCTCCAATCTTCACCTCTATATTGGAGTTTTCCCTTCTCAGACTGAACTTACATTCCATATATTCCGTCTTGCTGCGGCTTATGCGCAGACCATACACTTCTAGAGCTTCTCTCCATAACTCCAACTTCTTATTTAGGTCTTCCCTTGACTCTCCCATAAGGACGATATCATCGGCAAAAAGCATGCACCATGGCACAGGCTCTTGGATGTGCTCTGTGAGTACTTCCAAGACTAATGTGAAAAGGTATGGACTTAAGGATGATCCCTGGTGTAATCCTATACCAATAGGGAATTCCTCTGTCACACCACCTTGAGTCTTCACACTAGTTGTGGCCCCCTCATACATGTCTTTAATTGCCCGAATATATGCGATCCTTACTCTCCTCTTTTCTAAAACCTTCCATAAGACCTCCCTTGGTACCCTATCATACGCTTTTTCCAAATCAATAAACACCATGTGTAGATCCCTTTTATTACTACGATACCTCTCCATCATCCTTCTTAATAGGTATATCGCTTCAGTGGTAGATCTGCCTGGCATAAATCCAAATTGGTTCTCTGTTACTTGTGTCTCTTTTCTCAACCTCCGTTCTATCACCCTTTCCCATAACTTCATAGTATGACTCATAAGCTTAATCCCTCTATAGTTTCCGCAACTTTGTATATCCCCCTTATTCTTGTAGATAGGTACCAAGGTGCTCTTTCTCCACTCATCAGGCATCTTCTTTGACCTTAAAATCTCATTAAAAAGCTTGGTTAACCAGTTGATGCCTTTTCTTCCAAGACCCTTCCAAACCTCAATCGGGATATTATCAGGTCCTACTGCCCTGCCATTTTTCATCTGCTTTAGGGCCTCTTTTACCTCGAAGTCTCGAATCCTTCGATAGTAGTTAAAGTTTTGATCTTCTTCCCTTGTGCATAATCGACCAAGGCTCGGAAGAGTCTTCTGTCCCTCATTAAATAACTCGTAGAAGTAGCTCTTCCACCTTTCATTAATCTTCTCCTCTTGAGCCAACACCTCTCCATCCTTATCCTTTATGCACTTAACCTGATCCAAATCTCTCGTTCTTCTTTCCCGACTCTTTGCGATTCTATATATACCTTTTTCTCCTTCTTTCGTGCCCAAAGACTGGTAGAGACCCTCATATGCTCTTGTTCTTGCTTCACTTACAGCCACTTTTGTCTCTTTCTTAGCCGCCTTATATTTTTCCCAGTTATCTGCATTGCGGCATAAAGACCACTCTTTAAAGCATTCCCTCTTTATCTTTATCTTTTCTTGTATACTCGCATTCCACCACCAGGACTCCTTGTCTCTTGGTCCTATTCCTTTAGATTCACCAAAACTTTCTTTTGCTGTTCCTCTAATAACTTCTGCCATCTCCCTCCACATCTCTTCCGCGCTTCCATTCCCATCCCACTTTGCCTCTTCTCCTACCCGTCTTAGGAAGCTTCTTTGTTCCTCCCCTTTCATCCGCCACCACCTCGTTCTTGGGTTCTTCGTATGATGTCTTTTCCTCAACTTTTGCTCAACGTGAAAAGTAATTAAAATATGAGTGATATATTATTATAATGCAAATTCAATCAAAATATTTAATAAAATAGTAATGTAATTTGAAATGAATGGTCGGTAAATGGTGGTCATACTAATTGCAATGATCAATTAGGAGTGATAGGTGGTGGATATGTTATTTAATGGATCATTGTAACTAGTATTTTCATTTCTTTTATAAGATCTTAGAAGGTAAAAAATTATTAAAAAAATAAAAATACAAAACAATTGTTGAAAAATAAGATGCTATATTTTATTTTCACTCCTTTTTTTTATTAAGTTCCAAATACTTCAATAGTTTATCATATATATATATATATATATATATATATATGGTGGAGGAGCCCAAGAGGCACAGATGATAGGGTTACAATATTTTTAAAAAATTTTAGGATTAGAATAATTTGATAACGATGAAGGGGTATAAAAAAAAACAAAGAACATTTGTCAAGCAACATCTTAATCGCATAGATGAGCAGCATATTATTTTGCACATTTCATTCAAAATGAAATTAAAATATACTTTGTATTGATTTATTTTTTTTATAAATTAAATATTATTATTGTTAATTTAAACAGTATTATTGTAACACCCTAACTACCAAAGCTCACGCTTCCGGCTGCGCCACTCTGATAGCTCGGACATTACGACGACACTTATACTATTTAATAGTGAAATATGAGCCTGTTTAAAACTTTAAGTCGCAATACCGATCCAAAAATACTTTCATCCGATATCATACATCCATAAATACCATACAACTTACAAAACTCATAAAGAGTACATCCATATATATATATATATATACATACATATATATAAGTAATATTACAACCATAATCCAATACAATTCCTATCCCTCTTACAGATTATATCAAGATAAAGGCGAGGGTACAATAAACCATAGCTAAAACAATACAGAGCATCACAACAACAATTAAATAAGCTCTTCGTAACTTCTGCGCCCATATCCTGAAAGGGAAAAAATGTAGGGGGGTGAGAACATCATCCTCGAAAGGGTTCTCAGTAGAGGGTTTTTGGGAATTACTGTAATAGGATACATGAAGATAACCGCACCAGTGATTGATAACCGTCTCATGCCTCTTTTAAAAAACAACGGTTTACAATGAAAGTAAAGTCGGAAATCTTTTCTGAAAGAGGAACCATTCAATTCTCAAAAACTCAAAAGCCTTTCAAAAGGATTTATCTATGCTGAACCAAAATAGCCTTTCATATTTTTTTCCAAACCAGAGACACACAAAACCAAAACCAACCATCGGTTCATCTCATTTCAACCACGGCCCTAGGCCCAAACAATCCAACCATCAACCAATCACCACATTCCAACAGAGCCCCAGTAGCAAACACAAATAGGAAGATGCAAGCACAAACAAACAGTTATTGCAAGTAGAACAATTAGCAATTAATCACATAGGCGCACCAAGTATAATATGCATACCCAAACAATGTCACATAGATGCATATGATGCATGCCTGTCCCTAGTGGCTGATGATATCATCTGTTGGTTATATAGCCAACCCGACACGTCCTGGTAGCTAACCATGGACAGAAACACCCATCGCGGAGCAAGTAGGTTTGAACTACAACCCCATTGCTACTACCCGCTCAACCCAGAGCCAGTGGAATAACCACTACTGCGGCTACTACCCAGGCGGGTGTTTAACAGCTCAACCTGGAGCGAGTGGAATCACCACTACTACCGCTACTACCCAGAAGTCACAGTCTCTGACCTGGAGCAAGTGGGACGAACCACAACCCTTGCTACTACCCAGGTATCTCAAGCATATATTCATTCAGTCCCAGTCATGGATCAACATCCATCTCAGCCATCCGGCTTAAGTTCATAATTCATAGTCAGCCATACGGCCCATAACTCATTCAGCAATCAGCCATAAATCAATATCTTACACAGCCATTCCGGCTCACGGTTCAATCCAGAACCAGCCATTATTCATAATCATACACAGCCATTCCGGCCCATAACAAAACAGCACTTTCACCATTCAACATCATCGAATTCATAAAACCGGCATTTAAGCCTCAAATCACTTTTCTCAAGCCATTTCACTTTGAAATCGAATTTCAACTCTTTTCAGCCTTGGCTTTAAAGATCTCATTTCTCAAATCATCTCAGGCTCATAAGCCAAATTTACTCAAAGTAAGTTCCCTTTTTAAAACAAAGCCGCTCTCGGCATCCTCTTTCCAAGACTTCCAAAACCATGGAAAGTTAAAGATTCAATTTGGGAACAATCAAAATCACCCATTTCACAATGGGATTTTATAACAAAATTTCTCGGCAGAGTCCCAAGTCTTTAGGGGAGAATAACATAACTCATTTCGCCAAATTCATTTAAAATCATTAAAACATTGGCTTTCTGATTTGAGTAAGAAAATAGGATCTAAGCCAAACCGAGTCATGTAATCATTCACTTCTTTCAAAGCCGTTTCCTTTACTTAGGCAAAACCAACTTCAACCCCCATGATAATTCTAGAACGTTTCAACTGTTCAAAATTGTTTTAGTCTTGCAAGAATTCAGAATTCAAAGAGTACTTAAAACCTTTCTCAAAACATTTCAAAATGAAACTTGTCAATAGACATTCAGGTTCTTTCAAAGTCATTGAAACTTCTTTAATTGAAACCCCCAAGTCAAATTCAAAGGCATAAACCCTTTTCACATCCAAACAGCTTTAAAACACAAGTTTCATCTAAATAACTTTCTCCTGAAAGAGATACAATGCCTTTCTTAAGAAGCAAGACTAAATCACAATTTCCTCTTTATTAATTCATTTCGAAAGCATGAATCGTCCTTTTCTCGATAATTCAAATAAAATAGTAGAAGTCTTTAACTCATCATTTTCCAAACAACATTTCAGTAAAGACTCGGATTTTATAGAAATTTCGGCAGCACCTCCCCTAAAACTTGGACTTTTGCCACCCGGTTCGGGTCCCAACTAAACCGTTTCTCATTCCTTTTCAACAACTCAAACCAGAAATCAATTCAAAAGCAAGCTAAATCCAACAGTCACCTCAATGGCATACCTCAAGGAAACCATTTCAAAAATCAACTCAATATCAACCGGTTTAACTCATTTATAAAGCTTTAAAGAATCGGTTCAGCAATAAATCATTTATCAAAGCCAGAGCAATTAAAGCAACCCAGGCTAAATTTCAAGAGCATTCTATCTTTCACATCATTAAAATAATTGACTCAATTCAAACCAATCCTCAATGGATTAAACTCATTTTAAATATTTAAAGAATCAACTTCAAACATTACATTTCACAAGCCACACAACAATTCAGCCAAACCAACATCCATAGTCATTTGAGTCAATCAATTGATACATAAAGCAGATACAATCACCAAGTACACAATATCTCCCATCAGTACCCATATGTAATAATTCCAAAAATAAACTATAGTTTTTGGAAAGCGCCCCTACCTCAAAACGCAATTCCATAACCCAAACGTCTCACGGAGTCCCTTTCGCCTCAACCCGAAGTGACGGCAACCAACAACTCGGCTCCACTTGCTTTCTCAACAATCTCAACGACTCTAATCGCAACATACAACAACTGAAACTCAATCTTATAGCAATTAACGCCACAAACCTCAGCGTGAGATAACAGAACAATAACGAAAGGGCTTTCAGATCGAAACGCTTACCGAACCGAAGAAGGAACGGCTAAACCGAAACAGCGGCGGTCTCCAAACCGGCTCGGCGGCAGCCCGGCAGCCACCTCAAGTGACAGCGGTGACGAATTCCAATCACGACGACTGAAACCAGCAGGCAGTGACCATAGTAACCTCTGAATTCAAAAAGAACAGAAATCTCAAATAATACCCTTACCGGCAAAAGTAACCAGAACCTCCAGCGGTGGCTCCGGCGGCAGCAACTCGTGTAACTCCAAACGACACCGCTTCAGTGGCGGTTTCCGGCGGACAGGCATGGTGGCGCGGCCCCAGACGGCAAGGGCAATTGGGAGCTCTGGGGTTCAGTGGGCAGATCTGGCGGTGGGAGGAGGCACGAACGACGGCGGCGACAGCAACACCTCCCTCCGCCCCGCGCGTGTGCTCTCTATTCATGAGCCGCCAAGGACGGTGACGGAGGGGACCCTGGCAGCGACAACGACGCGGCTTCAAGGTGGCGGCGGGAACCTCGAAGGCGTTCGGTCCTCACCGCGATGGCGAGCTCGTGGCGGGAGTGGCGGTGGCTTCTCCTTCCCAGTCCTGGCTCGCGCTCGTCACCCCCTCTCATGGCTCGTTTTGATCTCTCTCTCTCTCTCTCTCTCTCTCTCTCTCTCTCTCTCTCTCAACCTGGTTCGGCGACATCAGCAACAGGGCGGACTTGACGGAGAGCAGAACGGACGGCGAGGCTGATCGCAGGAGACTCGACGGCGATGGCAGCGAGCCCTTGCTGTGACGCCGTCCCTCCCTCTCCGATTTCCCCATCCTCTTCTCCGATGTTTCCCTCCATGCGTGTGTGTGTTTCTACGCTGAGGGAGGATGAAGGTGCTGCGTGATTTTGGGGAAAGGCTGTACAGCTGCTGGGTTGTGGGGAAACCGGGTCGGGTCACTGGGTTATGGTTTTCATTTTTTAAAATTAGGGTTAGGGGTAAATTGGTAATTTCACTTAAAAATAGGGATAATATAGTAATTATAAATAAATTCTAATCCAACAATAATAATGTATAAAAATACTATTTGCTCATCAATTTCACACTTTATTTTCAATAAAATGTTCAAATCCAAAAATTAGAAATAATATACTTAATTTCTTCATTTTCCAAAATAGTAATATCAATATTCTAAAATATCAATTATTTAGTCCAAAATCATATAAAAATCCTTTTTATTTCACAACTACCAACTATATGATTTAAATATAGAAAATAATCCAATAATTATAAAATTGGATAATAATCATAACTCGTCTCAAATCCAATAAATCAAGAATTGCCTTAATTATCTTTAATAAAATAATTTCTGAAATTAAGGCTATAAATAACTATATGATTTGAGACTTACGCATAAAAAGACTTTTCAAAGGTTCTGGGTCTTACATTCTACCCACCTTATAAAAATTTTTGCCCTCGAAAATTGATACAAAACGAAATAAATCTCATAACAGTTCACCCTTAAACACATTTAAGGAAGAAGCAAAAATATCTCAAAATATAAACATATATACGATTTTCAAATACTTTGATTATCATACGCATAAGGATGCAAAGGTAAAAGTGTGAGTGCAAAGAAATCATTACAAGGTAGGCTCAATGCAAAAGATGACATGGGTCAACATGTGGTAGTAAGGCAAGGCCTTGAAGGTTATAAAACAGGATGAGGTTACAACGACGTGCTCAACATCCGCACACTAATCTCATCTCAACCTCAAAGCTTCAACTCTCCAACTCCATCAAGCACTTTACAACTTCATAGCCGATCATGAGCCTAACACCCGCAAACTCATTAGCAAGGGACAAAACACCCACAACTCATCATAACGTTACACACCTACCGCTTCACCTTCCATATACACATATCACGTCTTAAAGACTAACGCATCGCGCTACTACGTCTACAAGTCGCACGTGATATCAAAACAATTCTCGAGTCTACTCAGACGGATACCAGATTTAGAACGGAGAGACAATTGTCAAGGACAATACTCATAGATTTGAAAGAATATATACAATTCCAGATAAACAAGGATGTTTAAACAATGAAGTTTGCTAGACACAATTCAATTGACAACTTCAAAGATAACCCTTGGATCAAGGAAATTCAATAGGATCAATAAGAAGAAAACCAGCGCATCAGTTTGAAACAAACTCAAGCTGAGTCGAGGAAGCATGAGGTTTACAGAAGAGAATATTTCAGACCCAAGACAAAGCTCACAGAACTTCAAGAGCACGATTAAAAACACTTCCGAATACATTGTTCATAAAAGAATCGAAAACTTGCAGGAAAATCACCTCGCAGTCTAAACGAAAAGTTAAGCAACAAATATCCTTCAAGAGAGTAACAAAAGCATAAACGTGGCTTTGCTCTAGTTCAATTTCACATCGAAGTAGATTATGTAGAGTTTTAAAAACAAAATGCACACAAGCTTGGCTAAGAGCTAAAATATTTCCTCAAATATTTTAGAAAGATAATTAGGTGCATAACTTAACCAAAAGTAATTCATAAAACTTGGAAGAAATCAAATGCTTGTTCAAAAATTTCCAAAGTTCATATTCAAACAAGCGTGTATAATATTCATAGCAAGGGCGAAAGAGGAAGTTAAACTCTTTTTAGAAAAGAAACTCCGAGATAAAAATTTGCTTACAATTTGGTAAAGGAAATAAGTGGTGCGTTATAAACGAACCGATTTCCACTAAACAAGGAAGCTTTCCAAACCTCATTTAAAATAGTGCATGCTAACTTTAAATTAACCTCGTCAAAATTGAACAATAGTTTCAATCCCAATCAAGCAACAGAAAATAATTTCCGTTTAGTATTTCTTTAAAGAGAATTCAAACTTCTTTAAAAAGTTCAAAACAAGACTCCAAAAGTGTTTTTGAAATCACCATCTCAGAAGAACATTCAAGAAGTTTAAGATGTACCAAATAGGAGTCAAGCCATACTAGAAAGGATCTTAAATCAAAGTAGTTCAAACAAGATTCACTAGGCCTGAGTCATCAAACAAGCTTTCAATTGATCCAAAAGAATACAAAAGTCATACGAAAGACGACTCAATCATTAGTAATTTCTCAAGGATAAATCTTTTACTAAAACTCTGGTAAAGACAATGTGAGGATAAACGATGTACCATTTTGAAACGAATCAAACTGACTCATATAGGAATGAGATTCACAAGAAAATAAAAACCAAGATCAATGGTAACGTTCACAAGGTGTAAAAGGTTAGTTAAAAAAACAAAGTCAAACATGACGTTCATGGAGATAGAAAGCTTAAGAGAGACTTTAGTCCATTCGTCATAAGAAGGCTATGAGTCCAACATTCTCAAAAGAAACAGCAATGGCATAAATAATGTGGTATGCTAAATCAAACTCAAATCAAAGATAAATTAAGTGAAGTTTATCAAACGAAACTCAACCGGAATAAAAGCGAAAAATCCTTCCTTTCCAGAATTTCGGAAAATATCCAAATACACGATTGAACAAGGATGTCCATTGGAACTATAGTAAAATTACTAGAAAGTCAAGTTATATTTTAAGTAGGTGCAGTCCTATAAACCAGTAAAAGTACGGGCGAGGTATTAAAAATAAAGAGTTGTTAAACTGGATAAGAAATCTTCAAAGCTTTACATATAGATAAGTATATGTCTTTTTAACAGCAATTTTCATAAAAATCTCAAAATTGGCTGTAATTCACTGTCAAATAAGAGGAACACTGAATCAACAATTTCTCTAAGAATGGACTCGGAATACGGAGTTAAAATGCACAGCGCATTAAGACAAGTTCAAAGCTACATCAAGGAACACGTGAATCAAGAAGAACTCAAACAGAGGAAGATAGATGCAACAAGGATTCCAAACAAGCATATGCAATTAAGATCAAACAAGAATGCATATGAATAGAGGAATAAAGTTGAAAAATCAAACTACTTTTCAAAAGGATTAACAACCAAGAACTTCAAGTTAGGATACGAAAGAACAGGTCGACTCGAACAGAATTCAAGACACACAACTGAATCGTCTCGAGAAATAGTTTCTAGCGTTCCCAAACCCGCGATTCGATTTACTCAAAACTCGTATATCATCTATGATAACCCATTAGTGCTTTCATATACATAATTCACTAGTATTAAGCTGGCCAAACTGAATACCAAGAATTATGCAATGCAAGACCAACAACGTTAATCAATAGACCGTCATGTGCATAAAGCTCTAATTCTCGTCATTCGACAAGACCTAATACATGACAAACACTCAGAGTATGCAACTAAAGCATAGTCGGTCCATTCCTCAGGCTTTACAGGAAGGACTGCTCTGATACCATAATGTAACACCCTAACTACCAAAGCTCACGCTTCCGGCTGCGCCACTCTGATAGCTCGGACATTACGACGACACTTATACTATTTAATAGTGAAATATGAGCCTGTTTAAAACTTTAAGTCGCAATACCGATCCAAAAATACTTTCATCCGATATCATACATCCATAAATACCATACAACTTACAAAACTCATAAAGAGTACATCCATATATATATACATACATATATATAAGTAATATTACAACCATAATCCAATACAATTCCTATCCCTCTTACAGATTATATCAAGATAAAGGCGAGGGTACAATAAACCATAGCTAAAACAATACAGAGCATCACAACAACAATTAAATAAGCTCTTCGTAACTTCTGCGCCCATATCCTGAAAGGGAAAAAATGTAGGGGAGGTGAGAACATCATCCTCGAAAGGGTTCTCAGTAGAGAGTTTTTGGGAATTACTGTAATAGGATACATGAAGATAACCACACCAGTGATTGATAACCGTCTCATGCCTCTTTTCAAAAATAACGGTTTACAATGAAAGTAAAGTCGGAAATCTTTTCTGAAAGAGGAACCGTTCAATTCTCAAAAACTCAAAAGCCTTTCAAAAGGATTCATCTATGCTGAACCAAAATAGCCTTTCATATTTTTTTCCAAACCAGAGACACACAAAACCAAAACCAACCATCGGTTCATCTCATTTCAACCACGGCCCTAGGCCCAAACAATCCAACCATCAACCAATCACCACAGTCCAACAGAGCCCCAGTAGCAAACACAAATAGGAAGATGCAAGCATGATGGTTTCAGTGGCTAAGAGAAGGGGGGTTGAATCTTAGCCCCCTTTTTTGTTGCTAACACTTGCTGAACTCAGGGAAAACTTTTCTGTTTTTGCTCGTCACTGCACACGAGCAACTTTGTTTTGTCTCGTCCCTAGCCACGAGACTTTTCTTTTTGTCTCGTCACTTGGCACGAGATAATATTAGTTTTTGCTCCTGTGCAGTAGAAATAGAAATGTAGGAGAGAGGAGTTGAAGATTACACCCAGATATATCCTGGTTCAGCTGCTAAGTGCAGTGTAGCCTACATCCAGTCTCCATCACAAACATGATGGAATTTCACTATAATCAATCTGATTACAACTTGTAAAGTGCTAACCCAACTTACAAGGGGATTCCCACAGAATCATGAAACACAACATAGATGAATAAAGGAACTCTAAGACATCTATGGCTTTTTCTTTTAATTTTGCACTCTCTGCCTTTTTCCGCTCTATGGCTTTTTCATTACAAACCTCACTGTTTGCCTTTTACCATGAGACTCAAGACATGACAAAATTAAACAGAAAAATACAAAACTGAATACATTGAAGGAGAAGAGAAAACTGTTAGCTCAGGTAGCTCTGAGAACTCTGTGCCTTGCACTCTCAAATTTTTCTCCTTGCTTCAAACAGTGGCTGTCCACCCTTAATATAGAAAAGGGGAGCCTCCACTTATTGAAGCCAAAACCGAACCAACTTCTTCCTCCTTCAACAAAAACCGGTTCGGCCACAAAGAGAGAGAAGAGATAACCATGCATTAACCAACATGCAATTACCTATAGTCCTTTCTTGATCATCACCCTTCATCAATCCGAGCTCTCCATCCTTGGCTTGCTTTCCAAGATGGAATTCTGGCCCTTGATGCTTCATGATGATGATGACTTCATCTGCTTCAATCTCTGCCTTCAACCATCACTTCGCCACTCTAGCTACTCCCTGTGGTGGTTGAGCAGAATCAAAGACAAGCCATGCTTCAAGAATCTCCCTTGCTGGCCGAGATCTTCTTCTTCCTTTTTGAGCATGCAAAGCTCAAGATAACCTCACCAAATCTGACCACATTTGGTAAGTATCTTAGCCACAGCTCATTTTTATTTTAGTATATTTTCTTGCCATCATTAGCTTGATGGTCTTGATGCATGCAGCTTCTTCCTTCTGTTGGTTGAAGAACATTTCTTCCATTATTTCCTGGACAAGGACCGAAGAAAGAAGAGAAGCAAATAGAAAGAAAGAAGAAAGAGAAAAGCAAAGCTATGAGAGTTATGAAAGATAAATTAATTAGGTGCATTTCTCCAAGCTTGTGAAGTAGCGTGTAAGCTACTATTGATTGCCATCAAATCACTTGACTTTTTCTCTTTCATATTTCCAAGGACTGCATTAACCTTACTTGATAAAATTTGAATTCCATTACAAGTTAAGAGAGTGAAGTCCGTTGGAAGCATGCCACCTGATTCAATGAGTTGGGTTTTCATCATTGTTTCCCAATTCTATTTTTCTTTCGGACCATGCATGCAAAACAACTTGGGCTTAATGATAATATTTAAGTTCTGGCCCAATAGTCAACATTTGCTTTCCTGATAAATTTTGTAACGGATCAAGCATAGGAAGCATTCATCAAAACTAGATATGGGCTTATAATAACATTGAATTTGGCCCAATAATTAATTCAGCCATTTGATAGGAAACATATAGCTCGGCTGATTTTTAATTTGGGCTTGCAACATTTTATTTTCCGGCCCAATATAAAATCCTACACAGCAAAATTAACTTAATTAACACATGATTAGATTAATAATTTTGCTGTTAATAATGTTTGATCATCATCAATTTAGTTTAGAGTTTTCCAAACTCATCAATCTCCCCCTTGATGACAAACATTATTAAAATTGAAATGGGAAAAATTTAGAGAATGAGTAAAGAATACTCCCTTTGATTTGAATTTCTCCCCCTTTCAAAATGTCACAATGCTCCCCCTTGATGTATGCTTATGTTACCAAGGGAAGCACTCAACCTGTAACATTTTTAAATCAAGCTTCAAGTAGTAATGTTATTTAGCATATTTTATGATGCTAAATGCTTGATTTATGAGCAGTTTTAATTGATAATCAAAAAACTTGTTTGATATCATAAACTGATTTACTGCTCAACCTATTTCATACAAAAATTATCAAAAAGTTTTTCAAATCCTTTCCTGTTAAAAATATCAGAGCAAAACAACATGATGGAAAAGTATTTGAGCAAACAAACAGGGCAGTTTTATTACATAGTTTAAAGAAATTGCCAAAAATAAGTTTTTAATCCAAAAAGTTTATCAATGATGAATGGCGAAAGCTAGTGCACTCTAGGCAAATTAGGGAGTGCAGCACTCTTTAAAAGTTAACCTGCTATCAAAAGTAATTAGGTAAATTAAATTTATTTATTATTGTTATTTTTTTTGTTATGGGCTGAACAAACAAACCGGCACTAACAAAAAAAACTAATTCGCTCGTTTAACACAGGACTATCTTTACACCAGAAAAGTACTCAGAAAAATTTGATCGACTTCCTCTGTTATTGTTGATGTGATATCTTTAAGCATTTTCACTGTTTTGTTTGCTAGCAGGTGCTCCACTATTGTTCTGTCTAGCCACAGATTTTGACGCTCTTGAACCCACCCCATTCCACATCTACCATAAATGGACCTTCAAAGCCCGAAAAATTGCTTCCACATAAAAGGAAGACGCTTTCTGTCGTCGCTGCTGGTTGGCTAACTCCAAACGTAAAACTGATACTGTAGAAGAACCCGGTCTCCATGAAGGCGCCATGATTCTCAGATGACAACGCAATCAAAGCACAAAATATATGACAGTTACAACAAGTCCATTATCTTTTATTTCAAATTATCCTCAACGTGTACGTAATAGAATAAAAAATTAAAATACAATTATATTTAAACAATTATTTGTATTATTTTTATTAATTTATTCAAAAAATAATTAAATTTTGAAGTTAATTGGTATAAAATATTACATATATAAAACTAAGAAAATTTTTTATTTGTATAAGAATGAGCCTAATAAATAATTATTTTATTTAATATATAATTAAGAATATTTCTTTCTTTGCCAACGAGTTATAGTTCAAATGACATAGTCTCTATATTCACCTAAGAGTTGGTAAAAAAAAAAGAATACTTTTTTTTTATAAACATTAATTATTTATTTTACATACAATATAGAAATAAATGAATATAATATTTATTGAATAGACGTGGTTACGTAAAAAAAATTTATTGTCATAGTATTTGAACCAAAGAAAAAAAAAGTATTATTTTAAGAAAGACTAATAATATATTTTTAATAATATTCTTAATGTAAACCCCGGTTAAATTAGTAGATAATTAGTTAATAAATTATTTTTTAATAAGGAGGATTAGAAATGCGAATATTATATCAAAATAGGGTAGAGCTCATCGAAACGAGAATTTTGACACTAATTTTGAAGAAAACGGTCCAAGAATGGACCGAAAGGACCGAACCGGTTGAACCGGACCCGAACCGGGCTGTCGGTTCAACCGGACCAGCCCATTAAAAAGAGCCACGGGCTCATTTTCTCTTTATTTCCCTCAGCGACGCAGCAAGCCTCCCAGGGAAGAGAAGAAGAGAAATTCGTTTACGTGAAATTCAATTTCCCGTAACTCCTCCGTTCGAGCTCCGATTGCCGCACCGTTTGCGGCCACGCGTTCACCGCGTCGAGCTCTACATTTCTACCGGAACAATTTCATAGGTAACTTGCTATTTCACTCTCAGCTTCATCTTCCCCCAATTTTCGAATTTTAAGTGGGAATATTGAATTTCTTTGATTTCTGATGTTTTAGGATCCAATTAGCTTGAGAGAAACATTCACTCTTGCTTATGTGAAGCTTGGGTAAGGTGAGGATATGATAATTCTATTTTAATTTCATTAAATTTGAGCTTTGAGTATTAAATTGGGTATATATGTATTATGAATGTGTATTAGGTTGAAAATAAATAATTGGAGCTTGAAATTGTGAATACTGGAACTTGGAGGAAGCGGATTAGTTGAGTTTTGAGGGGCTGTTTTGGTTTTGAATAAATAGCTTTGGTCGTTACGTGGAAATCGGCTAAGGTATGGTTTAGGTTTCTTGCATTTAATATATAATGTTCTGTGAAAACTTAGGCTAGATGACCATTGGATAAGTTGGAATGCAGGTGTATGTTTAATGTTTAGTAATTTATCGATGAATATATTTGGTTGAAGTTTATTGGATAATTAGTTTTTAATTTTGGATGGTGAATGTTGTTATGTTAATTTGGAGAGAATTATGGTTGAATGTTATTGTTGATTAACTAATGATTTGGTGAATTATTGATTTGAGGTATAACTATTGTGGAGGTTGTTGTGATAATGAGGTATTTTGTGTTAAAAGCCTAGGATTTGTGAACTATGATCCTTAGTTGAATTTTGGTTGTTGGATTTGAATATTGTATGAGTTTAATTGTTGATTTGAAGTAGATTTATTGAGGTGATTGTTATGATGATGAGGAAGGGTATGTTGAATTGAAAAGAAAGCAGGTTTGGACCCGAAAAGGGTGGCAAAGTCCGAGTTTTAGAGGAGATGCTGCCGAAATTTTATAAAAAATTAGAGATTTTATTTAGATGATTATTTAAAAGAGATTTAGATTTAAGGGTTATATGGTTTGATTTTGAGTTATTAAGATAGTGAGTATGTTTTAAGTTTGAAGTTTGATTCTTAGAAAAGAATGAATTATGCTTTGAATTGAAACTATTGATGGATGGAATGGGAGGTGATATAATGAAGGATAAGGATTGAATATGTTTAATGTATGATGATGAATGAGATGCAATTGGGAATGATTTGGATGTTGATGAATTATAATTGAATTATTTATATGGCTTATGAATTTGAATAATCTGAGATACGAGATTCCCTGGATTAAGTGTCGTGGCTTGCCACCACGTGTACCAGGTTGAAAACTCGATACTCTGTTGACCCTACGACGTAAGTGTGACCGGGCACTATATAAATTCCCGGGAATGTTACCCCCATTGAGCAATATTGATTATTTGAGAAAAATCTATGCATAGACTCTTGGGGATGCACGTCGGGGGACAGTCTAAGGACAATTCAGACTTGTCGGGTTGGCTGGATAACCGACAGATAAGCCTCATCAGCCATAGGACAGGCATGCATCATATGCATATTACTTGAATTACTTGCTTGTGCTCTAATTGGGTGTGCCTATCTGTATTTGCCATGCTAAATGTGTATTTGTTACCTGCAGTAGTTGTAACTTTCTTGTGTTTGCCTTTATCTGTTTATTTGTCTGTGAAAATGCATGATGGAATTGGAGGTATGGAGGAATGGCAGTATAGGACTTAGATTTAAGGTTAAGTTAAGTTAGGATTAAATATTTCTAGGAAACCACCTTTTATGGCTTCTGTTTAATACTTTAAGCTCTACAATCTGAGTGTCGGCGTTCTAGGATTGCCTCTGGCATTCCCAGGACCTTATATATTATGTGTGTGGCACCTTTACCATACTGAGAACCTCCGGTTCTCATTCCATACTATGTTGTTAATTTTCAGATGCAGGTCGAGAGGCATCTCGTTAGGCGTCTGGACTCTTGAAGCGGAGTGGTTACTGGGATATTTTGTTATGCTATGATGTATATATATGTACTTAGTTTTCTCTCCGCATGACTTATTCTTTTTGATCCTCTTAGAGGTTTATGGAGAGGCAGGATTGTGTATATGTACTTTTGGGTTTTGGATATGTATGTATATATATGTGTAAATATTCTCCGGCCAGTCTTGACTTCGCAGGCTGAGTTAGGAGCTTGATATTTTGTATCTTTGGCACTCTATTCCTACTTCTGTTATCTTATGTTTGACAGTTACAGTTTTCTTAGCATGCAAGTTAACTCGTTCCTTGAGCGTTGCGCTTTTATCTCGCGATTTTTATTTTCCCTATCCTTCAAGGCTCCTAGCATATTATAACTCTTCTGCTATTATATGTACTTATTTTATTTTAGAGGTCGTAATACCACATCACCTTTGTTTTACGACTTAAGCGTAAAGCTTTGTGTGGTAGGGTGTTACATTAATGGTATCAGAGCAGTTCGTTCCTATAGAGCCTGAAAGACGGACTGATTGTGCTTCTGTGCATTCTCTGTATATGTGTTTATGTGCTATTAGGATATCTGATTGATATATATGGCATAAACGTTTGTGAGCATGCATTTGGAACTTAAAGCATTAGACCTGCGATATTGAGACTGATCAACTTAATATCACTTGTTTGGTATGTATAGGGACCAGATGTCGACTTGCGGACGCGGTCGCGGGCGAGGTAGAGGTAGGACAGGCACCGTTACTCCTGTACCCACAGGGACTGATCCAGTAGACTTTATGGCTGCCTTGGGAAATATGGCTGCAGCTATGCAGGCAACAACTGAGGCACTGGGTAATCAGATAAATCAGGGTAATCATGGGAACAATAATGATGAGGACGGTCCTATGAAACTTGCTACATTTTTGAAAGTTCGCCCTCTGACTTTTAGGGGAACCTCAAATCCAACTGATGCAGATAATTGGATTCAGGCTATGGAAAGGGCGTTACAGGCACAACAGGTTCCTGAAGAGCAATGGGTTGAATTTGGGACTTATCAGTTGCAAGGTGAAGCTCAGTATTGGTGGCAGGGAACACGACGTATCCTGCAACCTGATGGTGCTGCGATTCCTTGGGAGGTTTTCCGGACAGAGTTCTATAAGAAATACTTTCCTAATTCAGCTAGAAATGCCAAGGAACTTGAATTAATGCAGTTAAAGCAGGGACAAATGACTGTTGCTGAGTATACCAGCAAATTTGAGGAGTTATGTCGCTTTTCTCGTATCTGTCAAGGTGCGCCTGAAGATTTTGCTGAATGGAAGTGTATTAAATATGAGGGAGGTCTTCGGAGCGATATTCTGAGCTTCGTTGCCCCAATGGAGATCAGGGTATTTTCTGAATTGGTGAATAAGAGTAGGGTGGCTGAGGATTGTGTGAGGAAGGCGGCAGCAGAGAAAGGGAGTTTGAGGATGCCTTTTCAGAGGCCTTCAGGGAGGAACTTTGCTCCGAGAGGTAGGAATTTCAAACGTGGAGGTTTTGTTTCGCAGCAGACTCAGGGTCAAGGTAATTACAGAAGGCCGAATATTACTGCTAATCAAGGAAAAAGGTTTGGGAAGCAGCCACAGCAGGATCTGAATTGTCAGAAGTGTGGAAAATATCATCCTGGAGTTCCGTGTAGATTAGGACTTGGAGTGTGCTATTCCTGTGGACAGGGGCATATAGCCAGTAATTGCCCTGAGAAGAAGAAGTATGAGACTGGTAGGGTGCAACAGCCGGGGAGAGTATACACTACTTCTACCATTGGTGCTGAGGGATCTGAGACACTTATTAGAGGTAATTGTGAAATGGCTGGTAAAATCTTAAATGCTTTATTTGATTCAGGAGCAAGTCATTCATTTATTGCATTTGAAAAGGCCCATGAATTAAGATTGAGAATGGTGGTCTTAGGTTATGATTTGAAAGTATATAATGCTACTCATGAAGCTATGGTGACTAGGATAGAATGTCCACAAGTTCCCTTTCGAGTACAACAGCGTGAATTTGTGCATGATTTGATTTGTTTGCCTATGACTGGTCTTGATCTCATTTTGGGATTGGATTGGTTATCCAAGAATCATGTTTTGCTTGATTGTTCTGAGAAGTCAGTACAGTTTATGCCAGAAGGGTCAGAAGCACCGGTTGTGGTGAATAGTTACTATTTGAACTCTATGATAGTAAACTGTTCTGGAACCGAACGTCAGGGTATTATGTTATTAACTGCGGGAGTATCAGGTGATGATCAGAGTTTAGAGCAAATTCCGGTTGTATGTGAATTTCCAAATGTGTTTCCGGATGATATTAATGAATTCCCACCTAACCGAGAGGTTGAATTTGCAATTGAGTTGGTACCTGGATCCGGTCCAATTTCAATTACTCCTTATAGGATGTCGCCTTTAGAAATGGCTGAACTGAAAGCTCAGCTGGAAGATCTGTTGGGTAAGCATTTTATCCGACCAAGTGTTTCTCCGTGGGGAGCGCCAGTGTTACTGGTAAAGAAGAAGGATGGGAGTATGCGGCTGTGTGTCGATTATCGGCAATTGAATAAGATCACTGTGAAGAATAAATATCCGTTGCCTAGAATCGATGATCTAATGGATCAGCTACAGGGTGCCAGTGTGTTTTCTAAGATTGACCTGCGATCCGGATATCATCAGATAAGGGTTAGAGACGAGGATATTCCGAAAACTGCTTTCAGAACCCGTTATGGTCATTATGAGTATACAGTGATGTCTTTCGGGTTAACTAATGCCCCGACAGTATTTATGGATTATATGAACAGGATTTTTCGACCGTATCTGGACAAGTTTGTTATTGTCTTCATTGATGACATTCTTGTTTATTCTAAGACTGAAGAGGAACATGCTGATCATTTGCGAACTGTGCTGCAAATTCTGAGAGACAGGAAGTTATATGCTAAGCTATCTAAATGTGAGTTCTGGAAGAGTGAAGTGAAGTTTCTTGGCCACGTGGTGAGTAAGCAAGGGGTAGCTGTGGATCCTGCTAAGGTGGAAGCAGTGATGAATTGGGAGCGACCAACTTCAGTGACAGAGATCAGGAGTTTCTTAGGTTTGGCAGGGTATTATCGCAGATTCATTAAGGGATTTTCACAGCTCGCCTTACCTTTAACTAAGTTGACTAGGAAGGATACACCTTTTATCTGGACTCCGGAATGTGAAGAGAGTTTCCAAGCATTGAAGCACAGGTTGACTACTGCACCTGTATTGGTATTACCTGAACCAAGTGAATCGTTTGAAGTGTATTGTGATGCATCTCTGAAAGGGTTGGGGTGTGTTTTGATGCAGCACCAGAATGTTGTAGCATACGCCTCACGGCAGTTAAGGCCGCATGAGATGAACTACCCGACACATGATTTAGAACTTGCTGCTATTGTGTTTGCTTTAAAGATTTGGAGGCACTACCTCTATGGCGTTAAGTTTCATGTTTTCTCAGACCATAAGAGTTTGAAGTATCTTTTTGAGTAGAAAGAGTTGAATATGCGTCAGAGGAGGTGGATGGAGCTTCTGAAAGATTATGATTTTGAATTGAATTATCATCCAGGAAAAGCGAACGTTGTGGCGGACGCTTTGAGTCGGAAGTCTTTATATGCAGCTTGGATGATGCTACGGGAGGAAGAGTTACTAAAGGCATTTCAAGGTTTGAATTTGGGAGTTAGAGAAGAATTTGGAATTTTGTGTTTGAGTCAGTTACAGATTTCAAGTGATTTTAAATCAGAACTTCTGAAGGCTCATCAAGATAGTGAAGTGTTACGTAAGGTATTACCAGCAGTTGAACAGGGAAAACAGTGGAGAATGTCAAAAGGTTAGGATGGTTTATGGAGGTTCAAGAACCGGATTATTGTGCCTGATGTTGGAGACCTACGACAAAGTATCTTGAAGGAAGCTCACAAGAGCGGGTTTTCAATTCACCCAGGGAGCACTAAAATGTATCAGGATCTGAAAGCGATGTTCTGGTGGCCAGGTATGAAGAATGATGTGGCATTGCATGTATCTAAATGTTTAACGTGTCAGAAGGTTAAGATTGAGCATCAGAGACCATCAGGGACCCTTCAGCCTTTGGAGATTCCACAATGGAAATGGGAGAGTATCGCAATGGATTTTGTGATAGGTTTGCCTAGAACTCGATCTGGTTGTGACGCTATTTGGGTGGTTGTGGATCGACTGACAAAATCAGCTCACTTTCTTCCTATCCGAATAAGTTGCACAATGGAGGAATTGGCTCGAATGTATATCAAAGAGATTGTCAGGTTGCATGGTGTGCCTTCTACTATCATATCTGACAGAGATCCTCGTTTCACATCAAGGTTCTGGGGAGCTTTTCAGCGTGCATTTGGGACTCAGTTAAGCTTGAGTACTGCGTATCACCCTCAGACAGATGGTCAGTCAGAAAGAACTATTCAGACCTTTGAAGATATGCTAAGAGCTTGTGTTTTGGACCAACCGGCGAGCTGGGACCGGTATATGCCATTAGTAGAGTTTGCTTATAATAATAGCTATCATGCGAGCATCGGAATGGCTCCATATGAGGCTCTGTATGGCAGGAAATGTCAATCTCCATTGTGTTGGTATGAAACTGGAGAAAGGAGTTTATTAGGGCCTGAGATGATAGCCGAAACGACTGAGCAGATAAAGAAGATTCGTAGTCGAATGCTTATAGCCCAAAGCCGCCAAAAGAGCTATGCTGACCAGAGGCGAAAGCCTTTGGAGTTCGAAGAAGGAGAACATGTCTTTTTGAAAGTTACACCAACCACTGGAGTGGGAAGAGCTATTAAGACCAAGAAACTGAATCCCCGTTATATTGGACCGTTTGAGATTCTGAAAAGAATTGGACCAGTGGCTTATAGAATTGCCTTACCGCCATACCTTTCGAATTTGCACGATGTGTTCCATGTGTCACAGCTTCGGAAGTATAATCCTGACGCAAGTCATGTTCTAGAACCAGAACCAATCCAAGTGAGAGAAGATCTAACACTCCCAGTAATTCCGGTGAGGATTGATGACACCAGTGTTAAACGATTACGAGGAAGGGAAGTATCATTGGTAAAAGTAGCTTGGAGACGAGCTGGTATCGAGGAACATACCTGGGAACTCGAATCAGATATGCGAAAGGACTATCCACATCTCTTTTCAGGTAACTATATTTGAATTTTGAGGGCAAAATTCTTTATTAGGTGGGAAGAATGTAAACCCCGGTTAAATTAGTAGATAATTAGTTAATAAATTATTTTTTAATAAGGAGGATTAGAAATGCGAATATTATATCAAAATAGGATAGAGCTCATCGAAACGAGAATTTTGACACTAATTTTGAAGAAAACGGTCCAAGAATGGACCGAAAGGACCGAACCGGTTGAACCGGACCCGAACCGGGCTGTCGGTTCAACCGGACCAGCCCATTAAAAAGAGCCACGGGCTCATTTTCTCTTTATTTCCCTCAGCGACGCAGCAAGCCTCCCAGGGAAGAGAAGAAGAGAAATTCGCTTACGTGAAATTCAATTTCCCGTAACTCCTCCGTTCGAGCTCCGATTGCCGCACCGTTTGCGGCCACGCGTTCACCGCGTCGAGCTCTACATTTCTACCGGAACAATTTCATAGGTAACTTGCTATTTCACTCTCAGCTTCATCTTCCCCCAATTTTCGAATTTTAAGTGGGAATATTGAATTTCTTTGATTTCTGATGTTTTAGGATCCAATTAGCTTGAGAGAAACGTTCACTCTTGCTTATGTGAAGCTTGGGTAAGGTGAGGATATGATAATTCTATTTTAATTTCATTAAATTTGAGCTTTGAGTATTAAATTGGGTATATATGTATTATGAATGTGTATTAGGTTGAAAATAAATAATTGGAGCTTGAAATTGTGAATACTGGAACTTGGAGGAAGCGGATTAGTTGAGTTTTGAGGGGCTGTTTTGGTTTTGAATAAATAGCTTTGGTCGTTACGTGGAAATCGGCTAAGGATAGTTTAGGTTTCTTGCATTTAATATATAATGTTCTGTGAAAACTTAGGCTAGATGACCATTGGATAAGTTGGAATGCAGGTGTATGTTTAATGTTTAGTAATTTATCGATGAATATATTTGGTTGAAGTTTATTGGATAATTAGTTTTTAATTTTGGATGGTGAATGTTGTTATGTTAATTTGGAGAGAATTATGGTTGAATGTTATTGTTGATTAACTAATGATTTGGTGAATTATTGATTTGAGGTATAACTATTGTGGAGGTTGTTGTGATAATGAGGTATTTTGTGTTAAAAGCCTAGGATTTGTGAACTATGATCCTTAGTTGAATTTTGGTTGTTGGATTTGAATATTGTATGAGTTTAATTGTTGATTTGAAGTAGATTTATTGAGGTGATTGTTATGATGATGAGGAAGGGTATGTTGAATTGAAAAGAAAGCAGGTTTGGACCCGAAAAGGGTGGCAAAGTCCGAGTTTTAGAGGAGATGCTGCCGAAATTTTATAAAAAATTAGAGATTTTATTTAGATGATTATTTAAAAGAGATTTAGATTTAAGGGTTATATGGTTTGATTTTGAGTTATTAAGATAGTGAGTATGTTTTAAGTTTGAAGTTTGATTCTTAGAAAAGAATGAATTATGCTTTGAATTGAAACTATTGATGGATGGAATGGGAGGTGATATAATGAAGGATAAGGATTGAATATGTTTAATGTATGATGATGAATGAGATGCAATTGGGAATGATTTGGATGTTGATGAATTATAATTGAATTATTTATATGGCTTATGAATTTGAATAATCTGAGATACGAGATTCCCTGGATTAAGTGTCGTGGCTTGCCACCACGTGTACCAGGTTGAAAACTCGATACTCTGTTGACCCTACGACGTAAGTGTGACCGGGCACTATATAAATTCCCGGGAATGTTACCCCCATTGAGCAATATTGATTATTTGAGAAAAATCTATGCATAGACTCTTGGGGATGCACGTCGGGGGACAGTCTAAGGACAATTCAGACTTGTCGGGTTGGCTGGATAACCGACAGATGAGCCTCATCAGCCATAGGACAGGCATGCATCATATGCATATTACTTGAATTACTTGCTTGTGCTCTAATTGGGTGTGCCTATCTGTATTTGCCATGCTAAATGTGTATTTGTTACCTGCAGTAGTTGTAACTTTCTTGTGTTTGCCTTTATCTGTTTATTTGTCTGTGAAAATGCATGATGGAATTGGAGGTATGGAGGAATGGCAGTATAGGACTTAGATTTAAGGTTAAGTTAAGTTAGGATTAAATATTTCTAGGAAACCACCTTTTATGGCTTTTGTTTAATACTTTAAGCTCTACAATCTGAGTGTCGGCGTTCTAGGATTGCCTCTGGCATTCCCAGGACCTTATATATTATGTGTGTGGCACCTTTACCATACTGAGAACCTCCGGTTCTCATTCCATACTATGTTGTTAATTTTCAGATGCAGGTCGAGAGGCATCTCGTTAGGCGTCTGGACTCTTGAAGCGGAGTGGTTACTGGGATATTTTGTTATGCTATGATGTATATATATGTACTTAGTTTTCTCTCCGCATGACTTATTCTTTTTGATCCTCTTAGAGGTTTATGGAGAGGCAGGATTGTGTATATGTACTTTTGGGTTTTGGATATGTATGTATATATATGTGTAAATATTCTCCGGCCAGTCTTGACTT
The DNA here is from genome assembly GCF_059453495.1 of Arachis ipaensis. NCBI lineage: Eukaryota > Viridiplantae > Streptophyta > Magnoliopsida > Fabales > Fabaceae > Arachis > Arachis ipaensis. Next base: position 33,102,227 of record NC_142442.1, read on the forward strand.
CGCAGGCTGAGTTAGGAGCTTGATATTTTGTATCTTTGGCACTCTATTCCTACTTCTGTTATCTTATGTTTGACAGTTACAGTTTTCTTAGCATGCAAGTTAACTCGTTCCTTGAGCGTTGCGCTTTTATCTCGCGATTTTTATTTTCCCTATCCTTTAAGGCTCCTAGCATATTATAACTCTTCTGCTATTATATGTACTTATTTTATTTTAGAGGTTGTAATACCACATCACCTTTGTTTTACGACTTAAGCGTAAAGCTTTGTGTGGTAGGGTGTTACACTTAATACAAAATAATAAATTTTAAATATTTTTTTAAATAATATATATTAACTAAAATAATATAATTATCCCAAATAATATATTATAAATATAGTAAAATGACATATTTCAATAAAAAAATTGTTAATAAAAACTTATATGAATTTTTGTTTCACACAAAATAAAATTATTATATGTTTTTTTGCTTTTTACGTTGTATATATATTTTTTTAATTAAATTAGTATAATACAAAATCTTTTATCATTCTGTTCATATTTAATGTTTTAATTTTGTTTCTCAGAAAATAAAATTATATATATATAACACAAAATTTTTTATCATTGTGTTTATATTTAATATTATAATTTTATTTCACATAAAACAAAATTTATTTAAATTTTAATATTATATACATAATATATATATATAACACAAAATTTTTTAGCATTGTGTTTATATTTAATATTATAATTTTATTTCACACAAAACAAAATTTATTTAAATTTTAATATTATATACATAATATATATTTAATATTATTTTTTTTAAGATTCTAATATATCTTTTTTTCTAGATTTAGTACATGAATTTTCAACTTATTTTTTATGTATTATTTATTTTAATTCTAAAGTCCAATAATTTTTGTTCAGACATGTTGTTTTTAATATTTATATACTATTTTTTTATTTTGAACTTCAGCCCAATACATGAGACTTACAAAAAAAAATCTAAAACTTATCAAAAAATGATTAACCTGATTAACAGGTTACCTTTTTAAATCCAGACCATTCAAATAAACTATAATAAATGAAGAGTTTAGATTTACGAATTTACAAGGTGTGCAGCATTCCATACTTAGCAAGGAGCGTTTAAGGATGAGCCATGATGAATCAGTAATTAGGCATTAAAATAATTCAACCATCATTATAAACCAAATGCCAAATGATCATTAATTAATCCTGATAAACTAAGCAGCGACCATAGTGAATGCATCATGATAAACTAAGCAGCAACCATAGTGAATGCAATAACAACATGCATTCTTTGAACAAGGGTGATCATGAATTTTCAATTTTGAAAATTTCATCCCCTGTTCCCCTGTTTTCCTCCAGCCCCTGTTTCGTTCCAATTTCAATTTTGGAACCTTAAATTCCTCCCCCTTTTGTCATCATGGGGGCACCTGCACAAAACATTGTTATAGAAAACAGAATATGCCATATAACAGTCCAAAACATAACCAAATGGTGTCATCAAAGTATCACCTAGGTAGCTATTGTCAATTGCAACCCTAACAAAAAACAAAAGAGCTAATTGAGCCAAATTGTGCCAATATCAAATAGTAACCAGAGAGTTAATCATCGAAAAGATTAAAGTAAGGTTCCTCCTTGGCGCCATCACTGCCAGCTTCTTTTTCAAGGCTTTCCAACATTAGACCGACCCTCTCTTGACATTTCTTCCATGCCAATTCATTCTCATAAGCAAGTTTGCGGGCAGACTTGTGAAATTGAACCATGAGATCGGACATATTGGTGAATTCTGTGAGAATTTCTCTGAGGGAACCAGTCGTCTTTGAGGATTCTGGGCGGCCTTCAAAGTCATCATCATATTTCTTTCCTCTTTTTGCAGCTCCGCCTGCTCTGATCATGGAAACACGGTTCTCTACATCCTCATTGGTTAAATCTACCTTAAAGTACTCAAAAATGCATGTAAGAAACATTCCATAAGGTAGATTGGCCTTTTTTGTACTTTTCACAGACTCCCACATATGACGAATCATAATATAGCTAAATGAAATAGGAGTTGAAGTAACTAAAGCAAATATTATGAGACAATCAGATACAGTTACCCTGTTGTGAGAACCACTTTGAGGAGTGAGAATGTGAGTTATGATGCGGTGCAGCAGAGAGTTAGTTAGACCCAAAGCCTTATGAGTTGGAACAGTTCCATCTAGGCCAGACAGATTTTCACAGATTTGATGAATCACTTGCTTGTATGTAACTCCTACATGTGAGTCCCATTTATCACTCATATAAACCTTTGACCCTTCATCAATGTATCCAAGGGCAGAAGAGATTGTTTCAGAATCCAATATGATTTGAACCCGTTTCACATAAGAGTGAAGGCTGCCATCAATGAACCTTAGATTTGCATAGAATTGCCTAACCAGTCCTGGGTACACCATTTTATGAATATGAAGCAGAGGTGACCATTTAAGACCTTCAAACATGGGCTGTAAATCGAGTCCTTTGGATGCCAGAGATTTTAGATTCACTAGATAAGAGAGACACAAATGTCGTTTCTCTAGGACGTCGTTGTGGAATTCAAAAGCAGCACATGTAGAGAACCTGGAAGGATCGAAATGTGAGTGTTGTTTGTGAAACTTGTTCTTGAACTCCATTGACCCAAGGTTTTTGGGTTCTCTCGTCTCATGGAACTCGAAACCCTTCGTCTTCTTGGAACTCTTTCCGGATGCATGTGGAGAGGTTCTTTTCGGCGATGATGGAGAAGGTGAGGTATGAGACTCTTCTACTTCCTCTTCAATGCTGGGCTCCTTCGCCTTCTCGCTCTTCCTTCTTCCAGAAGATTTTTGAGCAATAACTTTGCGCCTCATAGTCTCGGTTCTCTTGGAGGGGGGTGAAAGAGAAGAGGATGAGGTGGAATGGATGTGAATATGGGTATGTGATTGGGGTGTAGAAGGTTTTTGAGATTGGCGAATTCTCTCACTCTTCCTTGGGGCTGTTTTCTTTTTCATAATGAAAGAGATCAATGGAGATGGAAGTTGGAGATGAAAGGGTGGCCGAATAGTGAGGTGAGTGATGGGAGGTTAGAGAAGCATTAAATGCTTAATTGGAGAGAGAATGAGAGAAGTTATTACCCATTAAGAGAGCGGTTATTATCCATGGGGGGGTTTCAAAAACTGAAAAGAGGTTTCCCTAAATCAAGGGATTAGTTGGAGGGAAAGATTTGATTTGACAACATGCTTCTTCCAACAAGATTTGATGAGACAACCAAGGGATTTTGTTGATTTAATTTTTCAAAAGAAATGAAACTAACAAAACTGTCATGGTGGGGTCAAAGAATTTTTGGTGGGGCCCATAAAATTCGAATTTTGCGTTGCCTCCCCCTTGACTATAGCTCTTTCATTCTGCCATTTATTGTTTCTCGTCCAAACCTACGAGCAAAAACTGAGCAGAGTCAAATATTCACAAATTTTCAATGAAACTTAAATCAAACATTCCCAAACTTTTTCTCAAGGTACAGAATCTGTCTTCACAGAGGGGTTTTGTAAAAATATCAGCAATTTGGTCTTCAGATTTTACAAATTGAATATCAATAGTACCCTTTTGCACATGTTCTCTAATGAAATGATATTTAATTTCAATGTGCTTTGTTCTTGAGTGCAAAACAGGATTTTTTGAAATATTTATTGCACTCATATTATCACAAAATAGGGGTATACTATTGATTTTTAATTTGTAATCTTCCAATTGTGTTTTTAACCAAATTAATTGAGTGCAACATGCAGATGCGGAAATGTATTCTGCTTCAGCCGTGGATAAAGCCACTGTGGCTTGTTTCTTGCTTGACCACATGTTGAGTGAGCTTCCAAGGAAGCAACACATGCCGGACGTGCTTCTTCTATCCACTCTATCTCCCGCATAATCTGCATCACAAAACCCTACTGCACAAAATTCATCAGATTTAGGATACCACAAGCCATAATCACAAGTTCCCTTAATGTATCTAATGATGCGTTTAACGGCCGTAAGATGGGATTCTTTTGGGTGAGATTGAAATCTTGAACATACACCCACACTTTAAACAATATCCGGTCTAGAGGAGGTAAGGTACATGAGTGAACCTATCATTCCTCTATACCTTGTTTCATCCACATCTTGGCCATCGTCATCTTTTTCAAGTTTTGTATTAGGATGCATTGGAGTGCCCATTGCTTTGGAATTTTCTAGGCCAAACTTTTTAATAAGTTCTTTTGCATATTTTCCTTGGTAAATAAAAGTACCACTAGGAGTTTGTTTAATTTGGAGGCCAAGAAAGAAAGTAAGCTCTCCCATTAAACTCATTTCAAACTCACTAGTCATGAGTTTTCCAAACTCTTCACACAAGGAAATGTTGGCCGAACCAAATACAATGTCATCAACATAAACTTGAACAAGAAGTATATCATCATTAGATGCTTTAATGAATAAAGTAGTGTCGGTGGTACCCCTTTGAAATTCATTTTCCAACAAGAAGGCACTAAGCCTTTCATACCAAGCTCTTGGAGCTTGTCTAAGCCCATAAAGAGCCTTAGATAATTTAAAAACATGATTTGGAAACTCTTTATGTTCAAAACCGGGGGGTTGTACCACATACACTTCTCTATCAATAAAGCCATTAAGGAAAGCACACTTAACATCCATTTGAAACATTTTGAAACCTTTATGGGCGGCATAGGCAAGAAGCAACCGAATTGCTTCCATTCTAGCTACCGGAGCAAAAGACTCATCAAAATCTATACCCTCTTCTTGATCGTAACCTTGGGCCACTAATCTAGCCTTGTTATGAACAACTTGTCCATCCTCACCAAGTTTATTTTTAAAGACCCACTTAGTACCCGTTACCTTCATACCATCCGAATGAGGTACTAATGTCCAAACCTCATTCTTGTCAAATTGAGCTAGCTCCTCTTGCATGGCCTTGACCCATGATGGATCTTCAAGAGCTTGTTTGACATTGTTGGGCTCCATTTGTGACAAGAGAGCAAAGTTGCTAGGTTCGGTTTGCCTTTTGGTGGAGGATCTTGTTGTTACACCGTGAGAGGGATCACCAATGATGAAGTCATGAGGATAACCCCTCATAGACTTCCATTCTCTAGGTTTTCGGCCAGGTGTTGAACTTTGATGAACTTCTGGTGGTCTCACTGTTTCAGTTTCTCGTGTCTGCTCAGGAGATAAAATGGAAGTTTCTCCTACAATCTGACGAGATAAAACCGGGTTGACAGATTCTTCATTTTGCACAGATTTGGGATTTTCTTTACTTGTTGCAGCCTCTTCACAATCTGAATCAATATCCTTCACAATACTGGAAATTAAATTAGAATCACAAAAAGTAACATGTATGGATTCCTCTATTGTCCTATGCTCCTTGAGATAAACTCTATAGGCCTTACTTGTGTTGGAATATCCAACAAACGTTCCTTCATATGATTTTGGATCAAATTTTCCAAGGTTTTCCTTATTATTAAGCACAAAACATTTGCATCCAAAAATATGAAAGTACTTAAGATTTGGAGGGGTTCCTTTCCATAGCTCATAAGGTGTTTTCTTTAACCCTTTTCTAATGATTGTTCTATTCAAAATATAACATGCTGTGTTCACAGCCTCAGCCCATAAGAATTTAGGAATTTCACTCTCACATAACATAGCCCTAGTCATTTCTTGAAGGCTTCTATTCCTTCTTTCAACCACCCCATTTTGTTGGGGGGTTCTAGGACATGAAAAATTATGAGAAATCCCTAAGTCATCACAGAATTTTTCAAAATCTTGATTTTCAAATTCTCTTCCATGATCACTTCTTAAATGGGCAATTTTCAAATCCTTTTCATTTTGAATTTTCTTACAAAGGGTGGAAAAAGCATGAAAAGCATCATTCTTATGAGCAAGGAAAAGTACCCAACCAAATCTAGAGTAATCATCTACCACCACAAGACCATAATGTTTACCTCCTAAACTTTGAGTTCTAGTAGGACCAAAAAGATCAATATGTAACATTTCCAATGGCCTTTTGGTTGAGATTCCATCTTTTGATTTAAAAGAGGATTTTACTTGTTTGCCTAATTGACAAGCGTCACAAGTAAGATCCATATCAAACTTGATGTTTGGGATCCCTCTAACCAAATTTCTTTTGACTAGCTTAGAAATTTGATACATGCTAGCATGTCCCAACTTTCTATGCCAAAGCCATTTTTCAGATTCAAAAGATGTGAAGCATGTTACATTTTGTTCCTTTAAATCCTCAAGAGTTAATCCATACACATTGTTGCATCTTTTAGCTTCAAGAAGAATATTCCCAGTTTTTTCACACACAACTAAACAAACAGATTTCTTAAAGATAACTTCAAAACCCAAATCACAAAGTTGACTAACACTAAGCAAATTATGTTTCAAGCCATGTACAAGGAGAACATCATTTATACAAGAAGAAAAGTTTTTACCAACTTTCCCAACAGCCACAATTTTTCCTTTTGCATCATCACCGAAAGTGACAAGTCCTCCATCATAGTCATCAAGCTTTATGAAGAAGGTTGCCTTTCCGGTCATATGCCTAGAGCATCCGCTGTCCATATACCACACATTTTCCTTCCTTTTGGATGCTAGGCACACCTACAAAACAATGCTTAAGTAACCTTAGGTATCCAAATCTTTTTGGATCCTTTTACGTTAAACTATCTTCTATGTCCTAAGCCATTGTAATCAAAAACAATTTTATAAACTTTGTCACCAACCATTCTTTCACCGAAAAAGTATTGAATGGGAAAGTGTCCATTCCGATTGCATAGTCTACAAAACCTTGGAGTTGCCTTTTTGTTAAAGTAGGTGGGATCTTGAAATCTTGTGTCATTAGAAGATGAAGCAATATTTTCAAAATGTGAATTTTCAGATTTATGAAACCCCAACCCAGCCTTATCATAAAGAGGTTTTTGACTAGCCAAGATGTGATTTAAACTTTCAGAACTTTGTGTAAATTTGGCCAAGTCTTCCTCAAGTCTTTTAACCTTTTTAAGCAACTCTTCATTTTGTTTAAAACAGTCCACATATGCAAGAACACAATGGTTACTTTCACAGCTCCTAACTTGGGCTCTTAACTGCTTATTTTCTTCAACAAGATCACAAGCAGTTTCGGCCTCTCTCACTTTTTCTTTTAGAAAACTGTTTTCGGCCTTAAGAATGGTAATTTGCTGTTCAAGTTCTTGATTTTCCAGCAGAAAACATCTTATTTTTTCAGAAAGATGGTCTATCATAAGATGGAGATCTTCAGTATTAGGGTTATGAAAGACTACCTGATCTATGTGGTCTGCCATGAGACATGTTTGTGACTTGGTCTCGGTTTCTTCATCATCATCATCATCAGAGTCATTCTCCAAGTCTTCCCATGTGGCCATCAGTCCTTTCTTCTTTCCTCTTTTCGGCTTTTCCTCCTTTTTCAGCTTGGGACAATCAGATTTGAAATGCCCCATTTCCTTGCAATTATAGCAAGTTACCTTGCTAAGGTCTTTCTTTATTCTCCTTATGCTGCTGCCTTTGCCTCTGAGCTTAGCCATTTTCCTGAATTTTTTTGCAAATAAAACAAACTCAATTTCAGAAGAGTTATCACTGGATTCATCATCCAGAGGGTTAGTCACAGAAGAAAATGCAATTCCTTTCTTTTTTGTATCCTTTTTCAAATAGGTATTTTCAAAAGCAAGAAGATTTCCTCTCAAATCATCAAGTGTCATGGAGTCTAGGCTACTGCTCTCAGAAATAATTAAAGCTTTAGTTTCCCACTCTTTTGTGAGACATCTCAACACTCTTCTCACTAGCACAGAATCAGAATGTGTAATTCCCAGAGCATCTAAGCCAACAATGATAGCATTGAACCGTTCGAACAGTTCATCAATGGATTTTCCTTCCTTCATTGCAAACATTTCATATTCTCTATTTAGCATACCTGTCCGAGTCTTCTTGACAATGGTGGTTCCTTCATGGGTGATTTGCAATTTGTCCCAGATTTCCTTTGCTGTTGTGCATCTTGATACCCGTCGGTACTCCTCGAAGCTGATAACACAATTGAGCAGATTTATTGCCTTGGAATTTAACTCCACCTTCTTCCTATCTTCCTCGGTCCATCTTGCTTCTGGTTTGAGAGAAACAACTCCTTCTGCACTTGTGGTAGTTGGAAATTGAGGCCCTTCGAGAATAATCTTCCAAAGTCTGTAATCCACTGCTTGTACGAATATCTTCATCCTCTCCTTCCAATAGGTATAATTTTTCCCATTGAAAAGAGGGAGTCTGTTGCTTGATTGTCCTTCAGTTAGATTATAAGACACCACATTTGTGCCACTGTTTTCTGCCATGAGGATCTTTACTCCAAGCTACAAAGCTTAATCTCTTTGAGACCAAGCTCTGATACCAATTGATGGTTTCAGTGGCTAAGAGAAGGGGGGGTTGAATCTTAGCCCCCTTTTTTGTTGCTAACACTTGCTGAACTCAGGGAAGACTTTTCTGTTTTTGCTCGTCACTGGACACGAGCAACTTTGTTTTGTCTCGTCCCTAGCCACGAGACTTTTCTTTTTGTCTCGTCACTTGGCACGAGATAATATTAGTTTTTGCTCCTGTGCAGTAGAAATAGAAATGTAGGAGAGAGGAGTTGAAGATTACACCCAGATATATCCTGGTTCAGCTGCTAAGTGCAGTGCAGCCTACATCCAGTCTCCATCACAAACATGATGGAATTTCACTATAATCAATCTGATTACAACTTGTAAAGTGCTAACCCAACTTATAAGGGGATTCCCACAGAATCATGAAACACAACATAGATGAATAAAGGAACTCTAAGAGAGAGAAGAGATAACCATGCATTAACCAACATGCAATTACCTCTAGTCCTTTCTTGATCATCACCCTTCATCAATCCGAGCTCTCCATCCTTGGCTTGCTTTCCAAGATGGAATTCTGGCCCTTGATGCTTCATGATGATGATGACTTCATCTGCTTCAATCTCTGCCTTCAACCATCACTTCGCCACTCTAGCTACTCCCTGTGGTGGTTGAGCAGAATCAAAGACAAGCCATGCTTCAAGAATCTCCCTTGCTGGCCGAGATCTTCTTCTTCCTTTTTGAGCATGCAAAGCTCAAGATAACCTCACCAAATCTGACCACATTTGGTAAGTATCTTAGCCACAGCTCATTTTTATTTTAGTATGTTTTCTTGCCATCATTAGCTTGATGGTCTTGATGCATGCAGCTTCTTCCTTCTGTTGGTTGAAGAACATTTCTTCCATTATTTCCTGGACAAGGACCGAAGAAAGAAGAGAAGCAAATAGAAAGAAAGAAGAAAGAGAAAAGCAAAGCTATGAGAGTTATGAAAGATAAATTAATTAGGTGCATTTCTCCAAGCTTGTGAAGTAGCGTGTAAGCTACTATTGATTGCCATCAAATCACTTGACTTTTTCTCTTTCATATTTCCAAGGACTGCATTAACCTTACTTGATAAAATTTTAATTCCATTACAAGTTAAGAGAGTGAAGTCCGTTGGAAGCATGCCACCTGATTCAATGAGTTGGGTTTTCATCATTGTTTCCCAATTCTATTTTTCTTTCGGACCATGCATGCAAAACAACTTGGGCTTAATGATAATATTTAAGTTCTGGCCCAATAGTCAACATTTGCTTTCCTGATAAATTTTGTAACGGATCAAGCATAGGAAGCATTCATCAAAACTAGATATGGGCTTATAATAACATTGAATTTGGCCCAATAATTAATTCAGCCATTTGATAGGAAACATATAGCTCGGCTGATTTTTAATTTGGGCTTGCAACATTTTATTTTCCGGCCCAATATAAAATCCTGCACAGCAAAATTAACTTAATTAACACATGATTAGATTAATAATTTTGCTGTTAATAATGTTTGATCATCATCAATTTAGTTTAGAGTTTTCCAAACTCATCAAAGCACAAACAAACAGTTATTGCAAGTAGAACAATTAGCAATTAATCACATAGGCGCACCAAGTATAATATGCACACCCAAACAATGTCACATAGATGCATATGATGCATGCCTGTCCCTAGTGGCTGATGATATCATCTGTCGGTTATATAGCCAACCCGACACGTCCTGGTAGCTAACCATGGACAGAAACACCCATCGCGGAGCAAGTAGGTTTGAGCTACAACCCATTGCTACTACCCGCTCAACCCAGAGCCAGTGGAATAACCACTACTACGGCTACTACCCAGGCGGGTGTTTAACAGCTCAACCTGGAGCGAGTGGAATCACCACTACTACCGCTACTACCCAGGCGTCACAGTCTCTGACCTGGAGCAAGTGGGACGAACCACAACCTTTGCTACTACCCAGGTATCTCAAGCATATATTCATTCAGTCCCAGTCATGGATCAACATCCATCTCAGCCATCCGGCATAAGTTCATAATTCATAGTCAGCCATACGGCCCATAACTCATTCAGCAATCAGCCATAAATCAATATCTTACACAACCATTCTGGCTCACGGTTCAATCCAGAACCAGCCATTATTCATAATCATACACAGCCATTCCGACCCATAACAAAACAGCACTTTCACCATTCAACATCATCGAATTCATAAAACCGGCATTTAAGCCTCAAATCACTTTTCTCAAGCCATTTCACTTTGAAATCGAATTTCAACTCTTTTCAGCCTTGGCTTTAAAGATCTCATTTCTCAAATCATCTCAGGCTCATAAGCCAAATTTACTCAAAGTAAGTTCCCTTTTAAAAACAAAGCCGCTCTCGGCATCCTCTTTCCAAGACTTCCAAAACCATGGAAAGTTAAAGATTCAATTTGGGAACAATCAAAATCACCCATTTCACAATGGGATTTTATAACAAAATTTCTCAGCAGAGTCCCAAGTCTTTAGGGGAGAATAACATAACTCATTTCGCCAAATTCATTTAAAATCATTAAAACATTGGCTTTCTGATTTGAGTAAGAAAATAGGATCTAAGCCAAACCGAGTCATGTAATCATTCACTTCTTTCAAAGCCGTTTCCTTTACTTAGGCAAAACCAACTTCAACCCCCATGATAATTCTAGAACGTTTCAACTGTTCAAAATTGTTTTAGTCTTGCAAGAATTCAGAATTCAAAGAGTACTTAAAACCTTTCTCAAAACATTTCAAAATGAAACTTGTCAATAGACATTCAGGTTCTTTCAAAGTCATTGAAACTTCTTTAATTGAAACCCCCAAGTCAAATTCAAAGGCATAAACCCTTTTCACATCCAAACAGCTTTAAAACACAAGTTTCATCTAAATAACCTTCTCCTGAAAGAGATACAATGCCTTTCTTAAGAAGCAAGACTAAATCACAATTTCCTCTTTATTAATTCATTTCGAAAGCATGAATCATCCTTTTCTCGATAATTCAAATAAAATAGTAGAAGTCTTTAACTCATCATTTTCCAGACAACATTTCAGTAAAGACTCGGATTTTATAGAAATTTCGGCAGCACCTCCCCTAAAACTTGGACTTTTGCCACCCGGTTCGGGTCCCAACTAAACCGTTTCTCATTCCTTTTCAACAGCTCAAACCAGAAATCAATTCAAAAGCAAGCTAAATCCAACAGTCGCCTCAATGGCATACCTCAAGGAAAACATTTCAAAAATCAACTCAATATCAACCGGTTTAACTCATTTATAAAGCTTTAAAGAATCGGTTCAGCAATAAATCATTTATCAAAGCCAGAGCAATTAAAGCAACCCAGGCTGAATTTCAAGAGCATTCTATCTTTCACATCATTAAAATAATTGACTCAATTCAAACCAATCCTCAACGGATTAAACTCATTTCAAATATTTAAAGAATCAACTTCAAACATTACATTTCACAAGCCACACAACAATTCAGCCAAACCAACATCCATAGTCATTCGAGTCAATCAATTGATACATAAGGCAGATACAATCACTAAGTACACAATATCTCACATCAGTACCCATATGTAATAATTCCAATAATAAACTATAGTTTTTGGAAAGCGCCCCTACCTCAAAACGCAATTCCATAACCCAAACGTCTCACGGAGTCCCTTTCGCCTCAACCCGAAGTGACGGCAACCAACAACTCGGCTCCACTTGCTTTCTCAACAATCTCAACGACTTTAATCGCAACATACAACAACTGAAACTCAATCTTATAGCAATTAACGCCACAAACCTCAGCGTGAGATAACAGAACAATAACGAAAGGGCTTTCAGATCGAAACGCTTATCGAACCGAAGAAGGAACGGCTAAACCGAAACAGCGGCGGTCTCCAAACCGGCTCGACGGTAGCCCGGCAGCCACCTCAAGCGACAGCGGTGACGAATTCCAATCACGACGACTGAAACCAGCAGGCAGTCACCATAGTAACCTCTGAATTCAAAAAGAACAGAAATCTCAAATAATACCCTTACCGGCAAAAGTAACCAGAACCTCCAGCGGTGGCTCCGGTGGCAGCAACTCGCGTAACTCCAAACGACACCGCTTCAGTGGCGGTTTCCGGCGGACAGGCATGGTGGCGCGGCCCCAGACGGCAAGGGCAATTGGGAGCTTTGGGGTTCAGTGGGCAGATCTGGCGGCGGGAGGAGGCACGAACGACGGCGGCGACAGCAGCACCTCCCTCCACCCCGCGCGTGTGCTCTCTATTCATGAGCCGCCAAGGACGGCGACGGAGGGGACCCTGGCAGCGACAACGACGCGGCTTCAAGGTGGCGGCGGGAACCTCGAAGGCGTTCGGTCCTCACCGCGATGGCGAGCTCGTGGCGGGAGTGGCGGCGGCTTCTCCTTCCCAATCCTGGCTCGCGCTCGACACCCCCTCTCATGGCTCGTTTGATCTCTCTCTCTCTCTCTCTCTCTCTCTCTCTCTCTCTCTCTCTCTCTCTCTCTCTTTCTCTCTCTCAGCCTGGTTCGGCGACATCAGCAACAGGGCGGACTTGACGGAGAGCAGAACGGACGGCGAGGCTGATCGCAGGAGACTCGACGGCAATGGCAGTGAGCCCTTGCTGTGACGCCGTCCCTCCCTCTCCGATTTCCCCCATCCTCTTCTCCGATGTTTCCCTCCATGCGTGTGTGTGTTGCTACGCTGAGGGAGGATGAATGTGCTGCGTGATTTTGGGGAAAGGCTGTACAGCTGTTGGGTTGTGGGGAAACCGGGTCGGGTCACTAGGTTATGGTTTTCATTTTTTAAAATTAGGGTTAGGGGTAAATTGGTAATTTCACTTAAAAATAGGGATAATATAGTCATTAGAAATAAATTCTAATCCAACAATAATAATGTATAACAATACTATTTGCTCATCAATTTCACACTTTATTTTCAATAAAATGTTCAAATCCAAAAATTAGAAATAATATACTTAATTTCTTCTTTTTCTAAAATAGTAATATCAATATTCTAAAATATCAATTATTTAGTCCAAAATCATATAAAAATACTTTTTATTTCACAACTACCAACTATATGATTTAAATATAGAAAATAATCCAATAATTATAAAATTGGATAATAATCATAATTCGTCTCAAATCCAATAAATCAAGAATTGCCTTAATTATCTTTAATAAAATAATTTCTGAAATTAAGGCTATAAATAACTATATGATTTGAGACTTACGCATAAAAAGACTTTTAAAAGGTTTTGGGTCTTACAATTATTATTATTGTTAATTTAAATAATAATACTCACTACTGTTATACTTACTACTACTACTATTATTATTATTATTATTATTATTATTATTATTATTATTAGTAAATGATCGAATTAGTTCTTAAAAAATCATTCGTTCCGTAAGTTGGTCCCTGAAGGGTTTTTTTAATTAATTTTGTCATTTAAATATTTTAAATTAATTGTGTTAGTCTTTCCGTTACTTTATTTATTGATGGTATCAAAATTTGCTAACGTGACATGTGAAGTGACACTAATAAACATCTACAAGTTTTAATTGACTATTAACATGATTAATTTATGAAATTAGATCAAATCAAAATTTAATTGGAAGAAGAACTCGAGGCATTGGAATTCCTCAATTTGAGGTTGATTTGATCTAATTTCATAAATTAATTATGTTAATAGTCAATTAAAACTCTTAGATATGTGTTGGGGTATCACTTAACATGTCATATTAGCAATTTTTGACACCATCAACAAATAAAATAATAGAAAGACTAACATGACTAATTTAAAATCTTTAAAAGACGAATTTGAATAAAAAAAATTCTTTCGAGCACTAATTTAAAGAATCAATGATATTTTAAGAAATAATTTGACCATTTACTCATTATTATCCACCATTGTCCATTTTGTTTGCACCAGGTGTGAAATCGATAACTCCTTCATTTTGTGTGCGATGTATTTCACGTACTATCTATTACCCATCTCATGAGCACCATAGAAAAATTGGTGTGCATATCTATTTCGCTAACGTAAATATAAAGTGGAAAATATTAAATATTATTTTTAAATTATGAAAATAAATTTTGAATTATTGAAATTAAATTTAGATACACATATATGTAATATTTATATTTTTACATAAAATAAGATTATGTGTGTAAATTTCATTAACTATTAATTTTGTCTTTTGTCAACTGGTATGTTATTTTATGTTTTTTTGAAATATAATATTTTATCTTTTAGTTTATCTTGCCATCATCTTCTTTCTTTTGAATTTTTTTGGTGTACCAATCAACCCTAACCATAGTGTGCACAAACCTTTTATTCCAACGCGTGGCGTCAGGAGTGAAGATAAGAGAATCGAAAACTCTGGAAGTGTCTTTTACCCTTAGATTTTACAGTCAGATCGTGGCCATTCTTGTGTCACGGAGGAGATCCAACAAAAATCGCATTTCAGTATTATTCCATTCGGATTTTCATGTCCGGGGTTGTGTATAGACATGTTAACACAGATGTAGCGGCGGATTTTACCATTGATAACTAGCTTAACGCCGAAAACAATCTCTATATTGTAGGCGGCAGGTAACAAATTTTGTGCAGATTTCATCTTTTCTGCAGAAATAACGTGATGTGTCCTTTAAAAATAGGATAATGAATACAAATATAAAGAAAATTTATGTCATGTAGTACTAGTAAACCATTTTTCAATGTGCGAGACTTTGTCATTGGCGGAAATGAAATCCCGCTTTTTCACTGTAGCCGAGATGACGAAGGTTTATTCAATTGGAGGCAGCATTGGGAAGCACGTGTGGAATGGTAGTTTTAAAAGCATTTGGTTGAGAATTGTTTTTTTTTTATTTTAACAAAAATAAAATTTATTTTTAACTTTTCACAATGAAAAAATTCAATTACTTTCTAAAAAGAGGATAGATTTTCAAATATCGAAAATACTAAAAATATATTTAGTTGGTTTATTTTAAAAATATATTTTTAATATTTTATTAAGCAAACAATTTTACTTATATAATTTTTTTAAATTAATAATTAATTTTTATACACTATTAATATAAAATAAATTACTATATTATTATGCGAATTTAAAAAATTTGGTATGTCATATATATACGTAGTTGTTTTTTTTAATGGCATTATATAACAGTAAACAAAAAAAAATGGAAAAATATAATAAATTCATTTTGTTGTTGATTCTTTAGATTTACTTCGAATGAATTAATCATTTAATATTATAATTTTTTGATATTAATATATTTTTTTAACAAAAAAATTATTAACAAAATAATAAATGAACAAATATTAAAAGTAAAAAAATAAAAGTTTAAAATAAGAATTCAAGTTTGTTGTCAATATTTTTAAATTTTTACTGTATTCTTTTAAATTTCATGAATGATTGTCGATTTACAACATTATTTTTATTGCAAAATTATTTCTTTAAACTATATGGTATTGCTTCTAAAAAAGTACACGTCAAAAAATAAAGGAATTCAATAAATACATGTTAATTCAGAAAATAAGAAAGATAGTACTAAATAAAAGAAAGAAACTAACACAAATTAATAATCAGTTTGGATAAATAACTTAATTAAGTTAACACGTAATTTAGTGTTCTAAAATTATATGGAATTTTAATGTTCTTTAACTAAGAGAAAAAGAAAAGTTTGTATATATAATTTTAGTGCTCCATAATTAAGAAGAAAGCGGAAAAAGAATATTAAAATTCTGTTCTAAATATTTTTTGTATTTTATTATTTTAATTTGAGTTTACTTTATTTTTGAATTGATATTAAATTATTATAAAGTTATGATAAAATACAATAACAACAACAAAGCCTTGTCTCACTAGGTGGGATCGGCTACATGAATCAAGCGACGTCATTGTGTTATGTTATGTATCATGTCTACAGAAAGACCGTTTACATGTAGATCTCGTTTGACCACTTCATGGATGGTCTTCTTAGGTCTTCTTCTGTCTTTCACCCCTTGTCCATCTTCCATCTCATCCACCTTCATGATTGGTTGTTCTGTCGGTCTTCTTCTCACATGTCCAAACCACCTGAGACGCGATTCAACCATCTTTTCTACAATGGGTGCTACTTCGACTCTCTCCCTTATATCTTCGTTCCTTATTTTATCCAATCGTGTATGACCACTCATCCATCTCAACATCGTCATCTCTGCCACACTCAGCTTATGTTCGTGCTCCCCTTTGGTCGCCCAACACTCCGTACCATAAAGTATAGCCGGTCTTATACACTACAAGAAAATGAAACATTTGTAACAAAAAATTTGTATCAAATTTAAAACTGTTACAAATTATGATTTTTTTGTAACAATAATTAGTTATTGTTACAAAATAAGAATATTTTGTAACAACGTAATTCTTTTTGTTACAAATTATGTTGGCTTTCGTATCGAATCCTTGTTTTGTTGCAAATTGTTATAATGTTTTGTAACAAAAGATTATATTATTGCAAAAATTTAAAATATTTTATAATAAAATATCTATTTGTCTCAAAAGCTCTAAATATTTTGTAACAAGAAATTAATTTGTCACAAAATATAATATTTTTGTAACAAGTTATTTATTTGTCACAAAATTCAAAGATTTTATAATTAATAAAATTTTTGTTTCAACATATTAAAAGTAAGATTTCGAATTTTTAAAAATTAACATAATGAGTTATTTATAATTTATTATATCTATTAAGATTTTATATTTAAAAATTTATTTGACTAAAAATATTTAAGTCAAATTAATGATACTTTGAGTTTAAAAATATTTTAAAAATTAAATAATAAATCATTTATAATTTATTATATTTATTCAAAATGAATTTTTAGATATTTTTATATTAAACGGGATATTTTTTATTTATAATTTAAAATGTTAATATTTTAAAAAATATAAAAATTTTATATAATTTAATTTAAATATTTAAAATTTTTGAATTCAATACTTTAATTTTTATAAATAAAAAATTTAATTTAATTATCTCTAATTTTATTTTAATTAATATTTATTTAAAAAATTTTATAAATTAATAACAAAATAATAGTTTAAAAATAATTAATTTAATTTTCTCTAATTCTTAAAATTAGTGTATTTATTTAAAAATACTTTGAGATTTTATAGTTAAATAATATTTTTATATAATTATTATTAAATTAAAATTAATTTTTAATTACTATACTATCCCCATTTTTATTAAAAATATTTAAATTATCTAAACATTAACCCTAATACAACTCTCTCTCACTCCATCCCCTAAACCTAGCCGCCAACCCCCTTCCCAAAACACATTTGCCCAGCGAAAAGGAAAGTAAGAGAAAGGGAAACAGAAATAGGGAAAATTGGGAAAGAGAAAGAAGAGAAGGAGAGGGAGAAGGAGGGGAGGACGACGCCAGCGGACATTACTGTCGCCGCGCCGTCGTGTCACACCCAGAGGAGAGAAGGCGCCGTCGGACAAGTGCCAAGGAGAGAGAGAGAGAGCGCGTCGTGCCTGTCGCGAGCCTGCTGTTAGAGGAGTCATCGTCGCGCCCAGCCACCATCGTCGCTGTTCAAGCCGCCAGACTGCCGCATGCAAGGAGCTTACCGTTTCGCCGCTGTCTTGCCGAGCCAAGGGAGAGAGCGCCGTTGAGAGAGGAGATACCGTGATAGAGAAACCGTGCCGGGAAGGATGAGACCGTTGTCGCCGAGGCTCTGCCACCGCCCAATTGCCGTCGCCGAAGCCGTGATGCCGTCTCTGCGCCAGCAGGGAGAAGCAGCCTTTGAGTGTGTAAACCCCAATAACCCTTCCTTTTCCATTTTAATATCAAGTTTCTTATTATTTTTAATTTTTGGGGATGAAATTTTTTTTGTGATTTAAAGATCATAACTTTGATTTCTTCTGAACTTTTTGGCTGCAAGCTCTAATTCATGCCATTCTGAAGAATGAGTTTATTACTGATGATGAATAGTGAACATTATTGAAGATTATTGAACTGTTATTATTATGAGTAATGATTTTTTTTAGGTTTTTCTGTTATGAGTAATTTAGATTATTTTGTTGTACAGTAATTATGGAACTGTTCTTGTTGTTCACATGTTGTATTTTTTTTTATTTAATTATGAAATTGTTCTTGTTGTGTTTATTCAGTATTGTGTTTATTTAATTATTCAGTGTTGTATTTAGCTTGATCAGATTTGGCCTAGTGCATCTGTGCGTGTAGGAAGTGAGCTATTATCTTGTTGTCAGAATTTTTCTTTTTCTTTTGTCCTAACTCTAAAGATGATCTTGAATTTCAAATTTATTATTAAGTTACTGGATAAGTAATCAACATATATTATATATTGTTATAATTATGAGATGATCGATTTTGTTGTCATCACATGTCAAATCTGTCTTATGAAACTTTATAGTATGATTCTATAAAAATATGAAAAGAATCAAATTTTGTGGTTCATCTTATTCTTATTTCCATTCTCATTTATGTTTCTATCAACCATCCCACTTTGGCTACTTTGCACCAAATGATAAAGAGCTTTTGTTTGAGGGATGGGGATGATTTACATTATTTGTTTACCTGAAAGGACTTTGATATTGCAAACATGTTGACTTGTGTGTTTCTTAGCTTTCTTTTCCTTTATTAAGTGTGCACTATGAAGCTTTGCATCTTGTCCCTATATTATGCTGCTTTATGATAAATAATTGTTACTGAGAATAACATGTTATTTTTCTTTTGATAGTTTGTAATATTATCTTTCACATCTTGTCCGTAATTTATCTACATATTTTTAACTTTGAATAAAATCTAGTATATATATTTTGTTTTGCATGAAAAACTCAGTACAAGAAAAAAGTTGGCTAGACTTGACATTATTTTGGAAGAGTTCTCAAATTGTGTTTTGTGTGGAGAGGTCATAAAAACTGTCCACTGTCTCTTTTTTCAGATGCAATATTTCATAGAGTATTTTGGGAGTAGCGTTGAAGCAGAAAAAGTCTGGTGTGGCTATGGTTAGGGAATGCTTTGTCATGTTTTAAAACATGGCTAGAACTAAAAATGCCAAATAAAGTAAAAGAGATATGATGCTTTGTCTTTTATGCTATAATTTGATGTTTTGACATGAATCTCACTTTCTTTGTATGGAACTTTGTGAGTGTAAAAACATGAAAAGCATTATTAGAGTTTACATTATGTTATTTTGCATGTTTGATCTTGTGTTCATGGTGTTATGGAGCAGAGTTTTTGTAATGTTATGATTGGGTTTATCTATTTTTTTGGGGGGGAAAATGTTGGACTGGGTTTCTTGAGGGATAAATTACTGCAATATGCGGTATATGAGAGTTTATAGGGAGGGGAGTTAAAGGATAGAATATAAGCTTGATACTATATTGAATTTTCTGTTGGTGCAGCATAGATTGAGATTGGAGAAGTATAAGAGAGATTTGCATTCTTTGCAAAAGAAAAGGAAAAACTTGCAGGCTGTGTGGAGCCCTGAAGGCAAATTAATCACCATTCCTGTAAGTTAGTGGAAAAAACTTAGTGGAAAAATTATAATTAGTGTTATATCTTGTTTCTAACTTTTTTGTTTCGATTTTTCTTATTTACAGGAGTGCTGAAATGGTGACCATATGCTACCTTGAGGGCTCAAGAATGTTTTGATGCATAGAGACACTAATCTATGTTAGAACTTTTATGTTTTGGTTGAACTTTTATGTTAGAACTTTTATGTTTTGGTTGAACTAATCAATGTACTCAATAGCTAATGTTATTTTGTTTCAAGACAATTTTAGCTAAAATGATCTTGTTTGACTTATGTATGTTTTTGCATATCATATACATGTAAACTTGTTTATTAAAATCGTTAATATATTAGTTAATTTAAAAAATAATTTAGTAAATTATGCATGTAATTTGTAATAAAAAAAAGTTACAAAATAATTAATTTGCTTTCGTAACTAAAGAAAAAAAATGTTACAAAATCATGTTATATTTTGTAACAAAATTTTTTGATAGGAAAAAAATTGACTGTCACAAAAAATACCTTCAAAATCAAAATTTGTTATCACTTTTGTAACGGTTTCTGATTTTTTGTATTAGAAAAAATTGTTACAAAATATGGTACTGAATTGTAATAGTTCCATTTTTCGTTACAAAAACTTTTTGTAACGGGACTTACTACAATGGACCATTTTTTTGTTACAAAAAACTTTTGTTTCAAAATTTTGACGTTTTGTAATAATATTTTTTGTTACAAATACGCCTTTTTCTTGTAGTGATAGCAGTGCGCAGTGACGGACCCAGAAAATTTTAGGAGTGGGGACAAAAATATATATACTAAAATAAATTTTGTTAAACATTATTAAGTATATGGAAATATAAAAATTTAAAAGAGTTAGTGAACACTTTCGTTTTTAAAATACTATTCATTATATGTAATTTATAAAAAAATATTTTTTATTTTTTAAAAATTAAACTTAAAATATTTTAATTAAATTATAGATAACTAATTATCCTAACTAATTTTTTTTGTACACATTCAATAATAAAAGATTGAATCAATTGGTACATTAACGCCTAATGATATACTAGTATTTATAATTTGAAACTAGAATCATATATAAATACTAGACAAATTAAATTTGTATATGCAGTGACAGACCCAGAAAATTTTAGGAGTGAGGGCAAAAATATATACATTAAAATAAATTTTATTGAACATTATTAATTATATAAAGATATAAAAATTAAAAAAGTTAATAAATATTTTTATTCTTAAAATACTATTCATTATATATAATTTATAAAAAATCATTTTAATTTCTAAAATTTAAACTTAAAATATTTTAATTAAATTATAGATAACTTGTTATCTTCACTAATTTTTTTATACATATTTAATAATAAAAGACTGACTCAATTGATATATTAGCAACTAATGACACACTAGTATTTATAATTTAAAACTAGAATTATATATAAATACTAGAAAAATTAAATCTATATATAAAAGTATGTTTATATAAAATAATATAACCTTAATTTACAATTTTTTTCTTTCTTTTTTTTTAAAATAATTAAATGTGTTATATATTTTTTAATTTAATTTTGATATAATGTTAGATAAAAGATTTTATTCATCTGTTTAATTATGTATTGTAATTAAAATATTTTGTCTTTACTATTTTTAAAAATAAAAAATACATTCTAAATTAGTAAATTAATTAATTTATTTTAAAATTTTATATGCATCACAGGTATATATAATAGAACAAAAGATAAAAAAAATAAGTAATAAAGATGAATAAATTGAGAATAAAATAAAATATATAAAGTCATGAAGAGAAATATTAGATTAATACCTAAACTATAATTGTTTGAATTAAAATTTGTAGTTGAAAGTATCAAAAAGAAAAACAATAAAATTGGAAGATACATATAGTCATAGAAAATTATATAAAAATAAATAGAGAATTTAAAATTTACTTTTTGATGAACAGAAAATAACTACTAGACAAGGAATAAAAAAATGTTAAAAATATAAAAATAAAAAAAGAGTTTAAGAGAATAAAAGAGTGACTGTATAAAAATTAAATTTAATTAGGTTAAATAATAGTCAAAATAAAAAAAATTAATATGGGACTTTCGCCAATTGAGTATAATTTATCTGTAGTGGGATCATTTAAAATTTAAAGTAGAAATATATTATTATATATAACTATTTTTTGTAAAAAAAAAATGAAAATCCAGTGGGGGCAAGTGCCCCCTCATGGCTCTTATTGGGTTCGTCCCTGTGTATATGAAAAGTATGTTTATATAAAATAATAGAAACATAGTTTATAATTTTTTTCTTTCTTTTTTTTTTAAATAATTAAATTTGTTATATACTTTTTAATTTAATTTTTATATAATGTTAGATGAAATATTTTATGTATCTCCTTAATTATGTATTGTAATTAAAATATTTTTTTATTATTATTTCTAAAAATAAAAAATATATTCTCAATTAGTAAATTAATCAATTTATTTTAAAAATTTATATGCGACATAAGTACATATAATAGAACAAAAGATAAAAATAAGTAATAAGAATGAATAAATTGAAAATAAAATAAAATATATAAAGTCATGAAGGAAATAAAAAAACTTAACTTATAATAATTTTTCTCTCTTTATTTTTAAAATAACTTAATATTTTTTAATTTTTGTACATTATTAGTTTAAATATTTGTATATATCTAGTTAATTATGTATCATTACATAAAAGAAAATAATAATCTTTCACATTCATTACGTGAATAATTATAAAAAAAATAATATAATTAAATGATTACGTATAAAAATTTATATTGTCAATACATCAAAATTAAATTATATATTCTTAAAAAGTTACTTTATTACTAATTACAATTTTCAACTATTGATTATTTTGATTATCTCTCACAATCTCACTCAATTAAAAAATTCATTTGTTATAATATTTATGGTATTAAAAACGTTTTTAACTAAAAATCTATTACAAGCAAAATCATTTACGAATTAAAATAAAAATATTATATAATTTTGAAAAGTTAGAATAAAAAACACCATATAATTTATAATAAAAATATAATTAATAAATTTTTTATTTCAACTAATTTTTGAAATAAAAACACTAATAATTTCACTTATATTTAAAAAACTAAATTTCAATTTAGTAATTAATTAATTGCTTAGTTTCAAAAAATACATTTTCACTACTTATTATTTTTTTATTGAGTTGATTTAGTTATTTATTTATAATTTTGATACTAAATTAAATTTAACAAGATAAATATTTTTGCATGTTAAGTTTAATAAAATAATTTTTTTAACATGAAACTAAAAGAATATTATAATTTATTATGGGCAAAAACAATATAATAATGGAGGCAAACATTTACATTCATATATAATCATTTGCTTTGCAAAATTTTAGTGGGGCAAATGCCCCCTTAGATTTCAATGTGGGTCCGTCCTAGCAGTGCGATAGAATTTACCTTTAAGTTTTAAAGACACTTTTTGGTCACATATAAAATCAGATGCACTCCGCCATTTTGACCAGCCTGCTTGGATCCTATGATTTACATCCTGTTCAATCTCTCCATTATCTTGTATGATGCACGCAAGATACTTAAAACTTTTAATTTTTGGTAGGATGTTTTCTCCAATCTTCACCTCTATATTAGGGTATTCCCTTCTCAAACTGAACTTACATTCCATATATTCCGTCTTGCTATGTCTTATGCGCAGACTATACACTTCTAAAGCTTCTTTCCATAAGTCTAACTTCTTATTTAGGTCTTCCCTTGACTCTCCCATAAGGAAGATATCATCGGCAAAAAGCATGCACCATGGCACAGGCTCTTGGATGTGCTCTGTGAGTACTTCCAAGATTAATGTGAAAAGATATGGACTTAAGGATGATCCCTGGTATAATCTTATACCAATAGAAAATTTCTCTATCACACCACCTTGAGTTTTCACATTAGTTGTGTCCCATCATACATGTCTTTAATTGCACGAATATATGCGATCCTTACTCTCCTCTTTTCTAAAACCTTCCATAAGACATTTTTTGGCACCCTATCGTACACTTTTTCCAAAGTTATGATAAAATAAAAAAGAAAAATTTTAAAATAACTAAAAAAATAAAAATATTATTTTAAGCTTAATCTTAAAAGACTAAATATTTTTTAGGTTAAATAACATTAATAAATCAAGTGGAATTCAGTATTACCTGAAAATCCTAAATAAAAAAACCTTACGAGTGCATGTCACGTGCACAAATTTATATTTAACTTCTCTGGTACTAAATCGAATCAATATGATTCAAATTAGTAGAAGTAAAGGCAAATCGAAATGGGTATCTTCGATTTATAAATGAATAAAATTCGATACAATATAAATCGAATTAGGTTGTTTCGATTTAGCTTGATCACCAAGTAAATCAAATTAATCTGATTCAATTTAGTATTATACGGCATACACATAGTAAGTCGACAAAGCGGCTTAAAATTAATAAATACAATTAAATTAAAAGTAGTAAATGTCAATATGCTGTATAAGTAGTAAGTCAAATCAACCTGATTTAGTTTACTATGTATATACTGTATAAGACTAAATCGAATAAGATTAATTTGATTAACTAGGTGACCAAGCTAAATTGAAACAAAGCAATTCGATTTACATTGTATCGAATTTCATTCGTTCATAATATATATCCTAATTAAAGTTTTGGCTTACGAGTCAATTCATTAACAATCGAGCCTATTTTCGAAGTTGAAGCTCGGGATACTAGAAGCTCACGACTGAGTTAACTAACAGGAATATAATATATAATTTGTAACACCCTACCATACAGAGTCTTATGCTTAAGTCATAATTCAGAGATGGCAAGGTATTACGACCTCTAAAACAAAAATTTAGTACGTATAGTAGTATGAATAATTGATTATAACTAGGAGCCTTTGTAGAAAAAGGGGTAAACAAAAACCGTAACTCGAACGCGCATCACTCCGATCGATAACGTAACGAGCAAAGGATAAGCTAACGCAAGATCATATATATAAAGAGTGTCAAAAACGGGAATATCAAGACTCAAAATCCGGCTGCGAAGATAACCGGTCCGAGCATAATAATATATACATATAATAAAATAAGGAAACCCCAAAGGAAACCCAAAGGGACACAAATACATACAACCTATTCTCCAAAATCCCCTCTAGAAGGAGTCATCACAGTTTGTATTATTTAATGGAGATAAAAGTATCTAAACAAGATATATAAACCAAAACAGAGTCCCAAGAACAAAGGATCTTCGCTAATCCAGAAGTCTCCAGCATGCCTCAACGAGAAGCCTCGCGTCCTGCATCTGAAAACCACAAAATCCGCATGGGTGAGAACCAGAGGTCCCCAGCACGGTAACAGCTTCCACATATATAATACATAATAATAGAGGAAAGCCAAAGGCAATCCTAGAACTTCCTCCAGATAATATCAAAGCTTATAAACAAGCTAAACCATATAAGGGTATCTGACTAAAGATTCTTCAGTCTAACTAATACTTCCCTTTCCAATTCCTTCAAACCTCCCAACCACCAGCAGGAGTATATTATAGCAAACACAGTTATATCAGACAAAGAATATACAAATAGGAGCAGTTAAGACATTTAGACAATTAGCAAGTAATATGCAGTCAAATAGGCAATCTCAAACAATTCACATAGTATGCATATGATGAATGCCTGTCCCTAGTGGCTGATGATATCATCTGTCGGTTATAGAGCCAACCCGACAAGTCCTGGTAGCTAACCATTGGACTGTCCCTCTGTCGCGCATCCCCAACTCGAGTTATACTCGTTATAAACTTGATCATAAACATGATCCATATCCATCACCCTCACTGGTGAATATTTCGGGGGCGAGCTCATCCGGGTCTTTCACAGTGCCCGGCCACACTTACGACATAGGGTCAACAGAGTCTCGAGCCTCCACCTGGAGCACGTGGTGGCTAGCCACTGCTTCCTCCCAGGGATCTCGTGCCTCTGATAGTGGAAGTGCAAATCTCAATTATCAATAATTCAGCATAAGCATGCATGAATTCTCATCCATGGATCAACATCCATATCAGCCATCCGGCTCACGGTTCAGTCCAGAACCAGCCAATATTCATATTATACACAGCCTTTCCGGCTCACGGTTAAATCCATAACCAGCCGTTTCATTAGCAATTATAGCCTTTCGGCCCATGGCTTAACAAGCACTTCCACCACCATCCTCCGCATCTCACATAATCATCTTGATCCTCATTGATCATTCATTTTTCCCTTGCTTCACTCGCAAGTTACCTCATTCACTAGCCCCTTTTTAATAGCTAGGCATGTCATAATGATTTAAGACATAAATGGTGAGATCGGAGGCTTAGAAGTATGAGATTTGGCTTTTAAAACTCAAAAATCAACTTTGGGATGAAAACAGGGCCACGCGTATGCGCACTCCACGCGCATGCGTGGATGGCCTCAAAAACTCATCGACGCGCAAGCGTCATGCACGCTAACGCGTGGATTAAAGATTTGCCAATCGACGCGCACGCGCCAACCACGCGTACGCGTGGGTGTTCTCGTGCCCCAGGCACAACACTGGCACAGTTCTGGCATAACTCTCTGGAAAATGGCTGGGCATTGGGTGCAGCACAATCGGCGCGCCCGCGCACATCACGCGCACGCGTGGATGGCGCTTTCTGGAAGATCGGCGCGTACGCGCCAGGTGCGCCCACGCGCAAGGGGTCATTCTGCTAAAAATTTTCTAAGTTAAAAGCTGCAGAATTCACAAATTTAAACCCCAATCTTCCAACGGACATAACTTCCTCATTTTAAATCGTTTTTCACCCGTTCTTTGAACGGCATGGACATCCCGGATCCAATTTCATTTCTAAACAGATTTGGTACAAAACAGAGATCCGTAGTCCAAGTTATGTCCCGCCAAAGTGTGCCCAAAAACCATATTTTCATACAAAACCACAAAGTGCCAATTTCAAAACAAGCCATTTCCAACTCTTTTCAAAACCAATCAAAACATGCTAGGTTCATCCCTTTTCTTTGAAATCAATCAAAATATATCAAATTCAACATCAAGCCTCCTCAACTCACACATTGACACACATTACCACAAATTACCAAAATCACTATCTCATCATTTTACCCCACTTCACCCAAGTGGCTCAAACTCAAACACATTGACATATCATATACTATTCCTCATGCCAATTCTCAACAACACCAATTCCAGTAAATTATTATTGTACACAATCAACATCATACTCACCATCAACATGGTTCAACCCACAATTCAACCATAACCAATCATCAAGTATATATCACAACATGCATATTTCTCATACATCATACCACTAAGGCCTTAATAATCATCATCACATATATGACCACATCATATATCTCAATCATTCAACAACATCAACAATTCAATGCCTATCTTAGGGCCTCTAGCCTAAGTATTTCCTACCACATTACATATTAGATACGGGAAACCGAAACCATACCTTAGCCGATTTTCCCAAGCTCCCCCGGAGCACTTCCAAACCACTTATCCACAAGCTCTCAAGGCCTCAACACCTCCAAGAACAGATTTTTCACCACCAAACCCTTTCCAAGCTTTTCAAAGTCACCAATCAAGCTCCAATATTCACATATACACAACCTAAGCCACAACCATCATACCCATACACAACATCTCAAAACCCAAACATCATAGAACAACAAAATCACACTAGGGTTGAGAATCTTACCACACCCAAGGTCCAAGGAGACAACATTAACCTTCTCCTTCAAGAGAGTTGGGTCCTATAACATCAAAGAACCCAAAATCTCAACATTTTACCCATGAAACTCGAAAATAAGGGCTGGAATTTCGAACAGAAACACGTGGCTTACCTCAAGATTAGTTGTATGGGTTTTGTAGAGCTCTCCGCGGTGAACGCGTGGCCGCAAACGGAGCGGCAATCGGAGCTCTAGATCAAAAGTTATGGTGGTTTGAAGATCAAGTGAGAGAAAGAACTTGAGAGAGTGTTCTTCCTCCCCTCTCTTCAATTTCAGCGTGTTTGAGTGTGTTGTGAGGAGAGAGAGTGCTGAAAACTAGGGTTTTGGTTTAGTTATGTTGGGCCAAGGGCCCACTTTGGGTCCGGTTGGCCCGGTTTGGCCCGTTCGGTCCAATCTTGGTCCGAATTCTATAAAATTGGTACCGAAATTCTCGTCTCAATTTCCTCTATCATATTAAGCCATAAAAATATCATTTTTGGCTTTCTAGAATAAATTCTCATATATGGGTTAATTAGCCGTTAATTAACCGGGTCTTACATTCTACCCACCTAATTGGGAATTTTGCCCACAAAATTCAAATTCAAATTCAATTACCTGAGAATAAGTGCGGATAATCCGTTCGCATCTCCGACTCAAGTTCCCAAGTGTGTTCCTCAACACCGCCTCGACTCCAAGCCACTTTGACTAATGAAACCTCTTTTCCACGCAACCGTTTGATACTAGTATCATCAATTCTGACTGGAGCCACTGGAAGCGTCAAATCTTCTCTTAACTGAACCGATTCGGGTTCTAACACATGGCTAGCATCAGGAGTGTACTTTCGAAGCTGCGACACGTGAAATACGTCGTGCAGGTTTGAAAGATGGGGTGGTAAAGCCACCCGATACGCCACTGGCCCAATCCTCTCCAAGGTCTGAAATGGACCAATGTATCGAGGATTCAACTTCTTTTCTTTAATCGCTCTACCTACTCCTGTGGTCGGAGTAACTTTCAGGAAAACATGATCTCCTGCCTCAAATTCTAAGGGCTTCCGCCTTTGATCGGCGTAACTCTTTTGACGACTCTGCGCCGTAAGCATCCTATCTCGGATCTTCTTGACTTGTTCAGTGGTCTCAGCTATCATTTCCGGCCCCAACAAGCCTTTCTCTCCAGCTTCATACCAACATAGTGGAGATTGACATTTTCTCCCATACAAAGCCTCATACGGAGCCATTCCGATGCTCGCATGGTAACTATTATTGTATGCAAACTCTACTAACGGCATATACCGATCCCAACTCGCTGGTTGGTCCAAAACACAAGCTCTCAACATATCCTCTAGTGTTTGGATCGTCCTCTCGGATTGACCATCTGTTTGAGGATGGTACGCTGTACTCAAGCTTAATCGAGTTCCAAAAGCTTTCTGAAATGCACCCCAGAACCTCGAAGTGAAACGAGGATCTTTATCAGAGATTATAGTAGCAGGTACACCATGGAGTCTCACAATCTCCTTTATGTATAACCGAGCTAGCTCCTCAAGGGTGTAAGTCATCCGAACGGGTAAAAAGTGAGCTGACTTCGTCAGTCGGTCCAGATCACCCAGATAGCATCAAAACCAGTCCTAGTCCTTGGCAATCCCGACACAAAGTCCATTGCAATACTTTCCCACTTCCATTGCGGAACCTCTAAGGGTTGCAACATCCCGGAAGGTCTTTGATGTTCAATCTTTACCTTTTGACAAGTTAAGCACTTTGAAACATATTCCGCCACATCATTCTTCATACCCGGCCACCAAAACATCGCCTTTAAATCATGGTACATCTTAGTACTTCCCGGGTGAATGGAGAATCCGCTTTTATGTGCCTCCTTTAAGATATCTTGCCTCAAAGTGCCAACATCCGGCACCATGATCCTACCCTTGAATCTCCATAACCCATCTTTCTCTTCCGACACTCTCCACTGTTTTCCTTGCTCGATAGCCGGTAACACCTTCCATAACGCTTCATCATTTTCATGAGCCTTTAGGAGTTCGGACTTAAAGTCGCTCGAGATTTCTAATCGGCTCAAACACAAGGTTCCAGATACTTCTCGAGCACCAATTTTTAGACTCTCGAATCCCTTGAGCAACTTCTCCTCTTGAAGCATCATCCAAGACGCATATAACGACTTTCGACTTAACGCATCCGCCACTATATTCGCCTTTCCAGGATGGTAATTTAACTCAAAGTCGTAGTCCTTCAACAATTCCATCCACCTTCTCTGCCTCATATTAAGCTCTTTCTGATCAAAGAGATACTTCAAGCTCTTATGATCAGAGAAAACTTGGAACTTAACCCCATAGAGATAATGCCTCCACACCTTCAAGGCAAACACAACCGCAGCGAGTTCCAAATCGTGCGTAGGGTAACTAACTTCATGAGGTCTCAACTGTCGTGAGGCATACGCCACCACATTATGGTGCTGCATCAGCACGCACCCTAGGCCCTTTAACGATGCATCACAGTACACCTCAAAAGGCTCGTTCGGCTCAGGTAACACTAACACAGGTGCAGTGGTCAACTTTTTCTTCAATGTCTGAAAGCTCTCCTCGCACTCAGGAGTCCAAACAAACGGAGTGTCTTTGCGAGTTAACTTTGTCAACGGCAAAGCTAATTGCGAAAAGCCTTTGATGAACCTTCGGTAATAGCCAGCTAAACCCAGAAAACTCCTTATCTCAGTTACTGTGGTTGGTTGCTTCCAATCCATCACAGCTTCTACCTTGGTTGGATCTACGGCTATTCCCTTCTTACTCACCACGTGACCCAAAAACTTCACCTTATCCTTCCAAAACTCACACTTAGACAGTTTCACATAGAGTTTCTTCTCCTTTAGAATCTGCAACACGGTCCTCAGGTGTTCCGCATGCTCTTCTTCAGTCTTGGAGTAAATCAGTATGTCGTCAATGAAGACAATAACGAATTTATCCAAAAACGGACGGAATACTCTATTCATGTAATCCATGAATACTGCAGGAGCGTTCGTCAACCCAAAGGACATTACAGTGTACTCGTAATGACCATAACGAGTCCTGAAAGCGGTCTTAGGGATATCCTCACCCCTCACCCTTATCTGGTGATAACCGGATCGCAAATCAATCTTAGAGAAAACCCCAGCTCCTTGTAACTGATCCATGAGATCATCAATCCTCGGCAATGGGTACTTATTCTTTATGGTGACCTTGTTCAGCTGCCTGTAATCCACACAGAGTCGCATACTTCCATCTTTCTTCTTTACCAGTAACACTGGAGCTCCCCACGGGGAAACACTTGGTCGGATAAAGTTCTTACCCAACAATTCCTCTAACTGAGACTTTAGCTCGGCCATCTCTAACGGTGACATCCTATAAGGAGCACTTGAGATTGGTCCCGCCCCAGGCACCAATTCAATAGCAAACTCGACCTCTCGGTTAGGTGAAAATTCCTCAATATCATCGGGAAACACTTCCGGAAACTCACACACTACCGGAATCTGATCCAACCTTTGATCATCACCCGAAACACCCGCGGTTAACAACAGGATACCCTGACATTCGGTTCCAGAACAGTTCACCATCATTGAATTCAAGTAATAATTATTCACCACAACCGGCCCTTCTGTATCCTCCGGCATAAAGTACACCGACTTGGTAGAACAATCAAGCAGGACATGGTTTTCGGATAACCAGTCCAATCCCAAGATAAGATCAAGACCGATCATCGGTAAGCAGATTAGATTATGGACAAAATCACGCTGCTTGAACCTAAACGAAACTTTCGGGCATCCTAGTCTAGTTACCATAGCTTCATGGGTAGCATTATACACTTTTAAGTCATAACCTAAGGTTACGATCTTCAACCCTAACTCATGGGCTTTCTCAAATGCAACGAATGAATGCGATGCTCCCGAATCAAATAAAGCATTTAAAGTTTGACCAGCCATTTCACAGTTACCTCGAATGAGTGTCTCGGATCCCTCTGCACCCACAGCTGAGGTGGTGAACACCCGACCCGTCTGTTGTGCTTTCCCAGCACCTTGCTTTTGCTTCTCTGGACAACTTGCGGCTTTATGCCCCGCCTTTCCGCAATTGTAGCACAAACCCCATCCGGCCTTGCATGGTACTCCCGGATGGTGACTCCCACACCTAGTACAAGCTTGTTCATTCTGAGGTTGCTTCCCAAACTTCTTCCCTTGGAAATTGTTGTTGTTGTTGGGCCTCCTGAAAGAGCTCCTCCTCTTGAAAGACGGACCTCTAGGTGCAAAGCCCTTCCCTCGGTTCTGTGGAAATGAACCTTTGTGACTCCCTTTCTCAGCGGTTGCCCTTTTCACACACTCCTCAGCAACCCTACACTTGTTCACTAATTCGGAGAAAGTCCTAATCTCCATTGGTCCTACTGAACTGAAGATATCACTCCGGAGTCCTCCTTCATACTTAACACACTTCCATTCCTCATATTCCACCGGAGTCCCTTGGCACATACGAGAGAACCTGAACAGCTCCTCAAACTTGTCAGTATACTCTGATATGGACATAGTACCCTGCTTCAGCTGTAACAATTCAAGTTCCTTAGCCGTCCTAGCAGAAGTCGGAAAGTACTTCTTATAGAACTCTTCTTGAAAGACATTCCAGGTGATATAGTCATCACCCTGCTGCAGAAGACGTCGGATGCCTTGCCACCAATGCGACGCCTCACCGGTGAGCATATAAGTGGCAAACTCGACACGCTGTCCTTCAGGTACCACTTGTGCTTGTAATGCTCGCTCTATAGCCTGAAATCATGTATCAGCCTCAGTCGGGCTAGTAGTTCCCTTGAACTTAGGCGGATTAACCTTCAAAAAGTTTGCCAAGGTCATCGGACCCTGAACTCCACCTCCATCATTACCATGGTTGTTCATCTGTTGACCAAGAGCCTCAGCAGTGGCTTGCATAGCAGCAGCCATGTTCTCCAACGCAGCCATAAAGTTCACCGGGTCATTAGGGTTATTCTCCGGTGCACGAGCATTCGTACGACCTCTCGCACTACCTCTACCGCGTCCACGAGGCGCCATCTGGTTCCTATACACACCCAACAATCGATATTAAGTTGATCAGTCTCAATATCGGAAGTCTAGTGCTTCAAAGTCCCAAATGCATGCTCATGAACGTTTATGCCAATTATATCAAGCAGATATACTAATAGCACATAACACACACACAGAGAATGCACAGAAGCATAGTCAGTCCATCCCTCAGGCTCTATAGGAACGAACTGCTCTGATACCATAATGTAACACCCTACCATACAGAGTCTTATGCTTAAGTCATAATTCAGAGATGGCAAGGTATTACGACCTCTAAAACAAAAATTTAGTACGTATAGTAGTATGAATAATTGATTATAACTAGGAGCCTTTGTAGAAAAAGGGGTAAACAAAAACCGTAACTCGAACGCGCATCACTCCGATCGATAACGTAACGAGCAAAGGATAAGCTAACGCAAGATCATATATATAAAGAGTGTCAAAAACAGGAATATCAAGACTCAAAATCCGGCTGCGAAGATAACCGGTCCGAGCATAATAATATATACATATAATAAAATAAGGAAACCCCAAAGGAAACCCAAAGGGACACAAATACATACAACCTATTCTCCAAAATCCCCTCTAGAAGGAGTCATCACAGTTTGTATTATTTAATGGAGATAAAAGTATCTAAACAAGATATATAAACCAAAACAGAGTCCCAAGAACAAAGGATCTTCGCTAATCCAGAAGTCTCCAGCATGCCTCAACGAGAAGCCTCGCGTCCTGCATCTGAAAACCACAAAATCCGCATGGGTGAGAACCAGAGGTCCCCAGCACGGTAACAGCTTCCATATATATAATACATAATAATAGAGGAAAGCCAAAGGCAATCCTAGAACTTCCTCCAGATAATATCAAAGCTTATAAACAAGCTAAACCATATAAGGGTATCTGACTAAAGATTCTTCAGTCTAACTAATACTTCCCTTTCCAATTCCTTCAAACCTCCCAACCACCAGCAGGAGTATATTATAGCAAACACAGTTATATCAGACAAAGAATATACAAATAGGAGCAGTTAAGACATTTAGACAATTAGCAAGTAATATGCAGTCAAATAGGCAATCTCAAACAATTCACATAGTATGCATATGATGAATGCCTGTCCCTAGTGGCTGATGATATCATCTGTCGGTTATAGAGCCAACCCGACAAGTCCTGGTAGCTAACCATTGGACTGTCCCTCTGTCGCGCATCCCCAACTCGAGTTATACTCGTTATAAACTTGATCATAAACATGATCCATATCCATCACCCTCACTGGTGAATATTTCGGGGGCGAGCTCATCCGGGTCTTTCACAGTGCCCGGCCACACTTACGACATAGGGTCAACAGAGTCTCGAGCCTCCACCTGGAGCACGTGGTGGCTAGCCACTGCTTCCTCCCAGGGATCTCGTGCCTCTGATAGTGGAAGTGCAAATCTCAATTATCAATAATTCAGCATAAGCATGCATGAATTCTCATCCATGGATCAACATCCATATCAGCCATCCGGCTCACGGTTCAGTCCAGAACCAGCCAATATTCATATTATACACAGCCTTTCCGGCTCACGGTTAAATCCATAACCAGCCGTTTCATTAGCAATTATAGCCTTTCGGCCCATGGCTTAACAAGCACTTCCACCACCATCCTCCGCATCTCACATAATCATCTTGATCCTCATTGATCATTCATTTTTCCCTTGCTTCACTCGCAAGTTACCTCATTCACTAGCCCCTTTTTAATAGCTAGGCATGTCATAATGATTTAAGACATAAATGGTGAGATCGGAGGCTTAGAAGTATGAGATTTGGCTTTTAAAACTCAAAAATCAACTTTGGGATGAAAACAGGGCCACGCGTATGCGCACTCCACGCGCATGCGTGGATGGCCTCAAAAACTCATCGACGCGCAAGCGTCATGCACGCTAACGCGTGGATTAAAGATTTGCCAATCGACGCGCACGCGCCAACCACGCGTACGCGTGGGTGTTCTCGTGCCCCAGGCACAACACTGGCACAGTTCTGGCATAACTCTCTGGAAAATGGCTGGGCATTGGGTGCAGCACAATCGGCGCGCCCGCGCACATCACGCGCACGCGTGGATGGCGCTTTCTGGAAGATCGGCGCGTACGCGCCAGGTGCGCCCACGCGCAAGGGGTCATTCTGCTAAAAATTTTCTAAGTTAAAAGCTGCAGAATTCACAAATTTAAACCC
The DNA here is from genome assembly GCF_059453495.1 of Arachis ipaensis. Taxonomy (NCBI): domain Eukaryota; kingdom Viridiplantae; phylum Streptophyta; class Magnoliopsida; order Fabales; family Fabaceae; genus Arachis; species Arachis ipaensis. The sequence goes on from NC_142442.1 coordinate 33,137,293, forward strand.
CAATCTTCCAACGGACATAACTTCCTCATTTTAAATCGTTTTTCACCCGTTCTTTGAACGGCATGGACATCCCGGATCCAATTTCATTTCTAAACAGATTTGGTACAAAACAGAGATCCGTAGTCCAAGTTATGTCCCGCCAAAGTGTGCCCAAAAACCATATTTTCATACAAAACCACAAAGTGCCAATTTCAAAACAAGCCATTTCCAACTCTTTTCAAAACCAATCAAAACATGCTAGGTTCATCCCTTTTCTTTGAAATCAATCAAAATATATCAAATTCAACATCAAGCCTCCTCAACTCACACATTGACACACATTACCACAAATTACCAAAATCACTATCTCATCATTTTACCCCACTTCACCCAAGTGGCTCAAACTCAAACACATTGACATATCATATACTATTCCTCATGCCAATTCTCAACAACACCAATTCCAGTAAATTATTATTGTACACAATCAACATCATACTCACCATCAACATGGTTCAACCCACAATTCAACCATAACCAATCATCAAGTATATATCACAACATGCATATTTCTCATACATCATACCACTAAGGCCTTAATAATCATCATCACATATATGACCACATCATATATCTCAATCATTCAACAACATCAACAATTCAATGCCTATCTTAGGGCCTCTAGCCTAAGTATTTCCTACCACATTACATATTAGATACGGGAAACCGAAACCATACCTTAGCCGATTTTCCCAAGCTCCCCCGGAGCACTTTCAAACCACTTATCCACAAGCTCTCAAGGCCTCAACACCTCCAAGAACAGATTTTTCACCACCAAACCCTTTCCAAGCTTTTCAAAGTCACCAATCAAGCTCCAATATTCACATATACACAACCTAAGCCACAACCATCATACCCATACACAACATCTCAAAACCCAAACATCATAGAACAACAAAATCACACTAGGGTTGAGAATCTTACCACACCCAAGGTCCAAGGAGACAACATTAACCTTCTCCTTCAAGAGAGTTGGGTCCTATAACATCAAAGAACCCAAAATCTCAACATTTTACCCATGAAACTCGAAAATAAGGGCTGGAATTTCGAACAGAAACACGTGGCTTACCTCAAGATTAGTTGTATGGGTTTTGTAGAGCTCTCCGCGGTGAACGCGTGGCCGCAAACGGAGCGGCAATCGGAGCTCTAGATCAAAAGTTATGGTGGTTTGAAGATCAAGTGAGAGAAAGAACTTGAGAGAGTGTTCTTCCTCCCCTCTCTTCAATTTCAGCGTGTTTGAGTGTGTTGTGAGGAGAGAGAGTGCTGAAAACTAGGGTTTTGGTTTAGTTATGTTGGGCCAAGGGCCCACTTTGGGTCCGGTTGGCCCGGTTTGGCCCGTTCGGTCCAATCTTGGTCCGAATTCTATAAAATTGGTACCGAAATTCTCGTCTCAATTTCCTCTATCATATTAAGCCATAAAAATATCATTTTTGGCTTTCTAGAATAAATTCTCATATATGGGTTAATTAGCCGTTAATTAACCGGGTCTTACATAATTCTATATCAATAAATTATAACTTAAAAATAAAAAAATTAAAAAAAAATTAATTTTATATATTGTCTATTTCTCAATTATAAATTTTTTTATTCATGTCCTATATCAAGATTATATATGAAAAAATGACTATAAAACTGTGAATAATTAAAAACATTAAAATATAAATGTATCTCTTTTATTCTCTTCTGTCCTAAACAATTTAAGTAGATTTGTGACGTTCTATTTCATCTTCCATTCAACCTACAATGAATATATTAAATGCATATAAGATATGTGTATTAATCGTGACATACGAACTAAAATTTTTTTTATAGTCGGGACAAAAATATACTAAAATGATTTTTTTGTTGAACATCAATATATTAATTTTTTGAAAGAGCAAAGAAATATTTGATTTCAAACTAAAATTATATATATGCATCGGGAACAAAATTTAAAAATTTTACTTATATTTATAATAATTATATATAACAGTTAAAATAAAGCATATAAATAAGAATTCAATTAAGAAGTTAAGAACGATTTTTAACTAATTTCAGTCAATATCAATAAATTTTTTAAATTAATTCTATTTATGTTAGAATTTTAAACCCCAATTGTCTAAAAAATGAGGACGTGGATAAGTAAGAGTGAGTTTCACTTATATTTAGAAAACTAAGCATAAATTTAGTAATTAACTAATTGACCAATTTTAAAAAGAACAGAATTTGATAATACAATATTTATTGAGAGGAATAAAATTATGAGAAAATCTCTACATACAAGTGTTTTGCGTTTACAAGCTTTATAAGTTTGAAGAGAACGAAACTCACTAAACGCGCTGTTTATGTTAGGTGCCTCTTTAACAGACTTTTAAACCAATTCAAATCAATTAACACGCAAATATATAACTTCCATTTTTCAAAAGATTTTGTTTCTTTTTTTAAGTTTCTTGCCAAATTTGTTGGATCTCCTTCGTGCGTTCTCTCTTTGCGTCGTTTTTTTTTTTATTTTCATGGTTTCTGAAATCAAGTTTTGAAATCTTTTTGAAGATAATGGAACTTCAGAAATACATCCAAACGATTATATAAATACACCCAAATGGTTACAGAAATACATCCAAACGGTTACAGAAAGGATTACATAAATATACCCAAACGGTTATAGAAATACACCCAAAATAAGGGGAGACAGTATATTTCTTCTTGAAATCTTTTAATGTTTTGTTGGTTAAGGATGAGGCACATGGCAGAGATAATCTAGAAGAAAAACCTAGAAGAACAGTAAAACAGTACCTTGAATAATGTTTCTTCATTTTTTCTGGTGATTTTTTATGGAGATTTGTATCTTTTCTTCTTCATTTCTTCTACTCTTCGCGAGGAGTTGGAATGTGTCTGCAGAATCGTAGTTTGTTTCGAATGTCCCTTGAATCTTGACGGTTTGCGTTTTGATTGAGGAAGAAGAGGAAGAGTTGAACGTGTTGTGGAAGGGTAATTAAGGCGCGTGCGTTAGACGCTTGATTCTAAAAGAGCGGTGCGCGTGTTTTTTTCTTGGACTTGGAGCAACTTGTATAGCTTGTAAGCCAAAAAAACTTGTATGTGTAGCAGGCTTGTAAAATTATGTCTTAATAATTACTTTAAGGAATGTGTTAATATACGAAGAAGTTACAATACCACATGAGATTTAGTTTTTCCATATATTATTGTAAAATAAAATTTAGATTTAGATATATCAATGGAATAATTTTCTTCTAACTATAACATAAGCTAAAAAATATTAAATTGCTTGATCTTTGATGTAATATACTGTTGGAAAAAAATTCGCGCCATTGATTTAATTTTAACTTTCACAATTAGCCAAGGTTTTCCAAGTAAAGAGTTTGATGGTATCCACTGAATCGATGTATGGGTTGCTCTAACGACGATCAAATCTTTTGTCTTTTTAAACACAACATTCAAACTGGGGAGGGGGGAGGAAATAACATTTGCCGGGTTTAGTGGGCACCGAACAAGCTAAAGCGGGTGCACATCAGATCACAGTCATCACGTCTTCTCTGTGGGCCATACTCTGCCGTACGCGTTTTGTTTGGAGAAGAAAAAGCTAAGGCACACAGAGCCAAACTTGCTTATATAGGGATCCCACATTGCATCTCCACGTTCATCCAACTCCATATCTTTTTCTCACTCTATATTTCCTAACTTCTGTTGCTGTGTTTCTCACTATGTCGTCAGCCATGGGAGATGAACAAGTTGTGTCGAATGATTCTCAATTGTCGAAAGAAGGACATGGGTACGTTCTCGAACAAAATAGAGATTCTTATTTTGCACTCCCACTCCCGGTTAGATGCAATTGTTAACTCTGAAGTAGTGTTCTCTTTGTTCTCTATAGGATGGTTCTCTCGACTCATTGCCCTACCAAGGCACAATCAGCCACCGACGTTGGAAACATCAACGTCAACCCAGAGTTGCCAATCGAAGTGGTGAGTATCTGAAACTCTTGGAAACTCGTGTTAATTTGTTATTTTTGTAGAAGATGTTGTTTGGATAATGGACCTAAGACCTTTTATGTGTGATTGGTTTAACATAGCAGCCACTTGAGGGAGTTATAATGACTACCGAGGGTTAACAAGGCTTCGAAGCATCTTGGACGCAGTTGAGGTTTGTGCCTGACACCATTGTTTCATCACTTGTTTTTGTAGAGTCGAGGGGGTTTTAGTGAAACAAAATATAAACGGTGATTATGCATGAAGTGTATATGGGGGTGGCACAAAAGTTTTAAATCTTAGCATATATTTTGGTCAACACTGGAGTCCAACACATGTAGTGTACATGATGTGGGAGTCTGACCTTGAAGGGCCCTTTTTAAGTAGAACCAAATTTTTTTTATCAAAGGCAACCAAAGAAAGTCTTCATGAAGTATGTGTGACGTCCGTACATGCTCAATCTCAATTAAATGTGTCTTATTTTGTGGCCTTGTAGCTTTAACAATTGGTGGAACCCATTAAGAAAAGTTTTTGTTTTTTCTTTTTGTATGCAGAGGATCAAGGCTAGATCAGTTACTCTGGAAGAAAACTTGGGTGAACTTCAGTGTTTGCTCAAGGTGCAGAATTCAAGTGGTGTGACCCCCTTGATCGTTACTACAGGAACCACCACCGTGACAACGTTTGCGGAAAATAATCATAATGTTGGACAGCTACATGTCGGCCCTGACACGGGAACTACTATCACCACAAGATGTCAAAGGGATCAAAAAATCCAAACCTACACCCACTTAATCAATACAGTTGACAAAAGGAAGGGTATTATCGAAAATAATTCTACGTACCTGTGCGATGTCATAATCCCCAACTCCCCTGGTTACGATGATGACGTTCTCATCGACGAGAACCTCTCTACCCCACTTCCAGTTGTTGGCGGTCAGCGGATGGGACTGCAAACTGGGTCTGTGATGCATTGGGAAGTTGGCACACCTAAGCTGCCTTGGCGGGAACACTACGCTCTGCCGTACCAATCAATGATCGACTGATAAGGTGTACATATATAACTCCCAACTTTTCTCCATGTGTTACAGTTGTGTCACCAAATTTTTTATACCACACCTCTAGCATTTGATTTAAGCTAATTTGTTCACAGATCTTGCAGGCCTTTAATGACCTCCCTGATTTTCAACAACTTGACTGCACAAGTGTCGTCTTTGAGGTGTTCTCGCATTTAGCTACACCGATGCGTGCACCCAAGATACCTAAAGTAGAGCAAGCAGGTCCCTTCTCAGACCATCCCAAGCCTCCGATAGCTATAGTTGATGCTACAAACCAGATCCAACTAGAGTCGGTGGGAAAGTCGATAACTATGCCAAGGCAGGGTGGGGGTGCTGTCAGGCATCCTGGACTGATCTCATGGCTTGGCTCCCCAATCTTTCTCATACCAATGGTAACAAAGGAAAACTGTGCATACCTTAATAATTTAGGTGTAAGTATGATCTGCCATACTATGCAATTTTTCTGTTGATTACAGAGTTATGAGATGGTTTTCAACCAAACTACTGATATGGATCTAACCTACAACGAGTGCCGCATCGCTGTGTATGTCTACGGCAAGACGTGTGCCGCATCGCTGTGTATATCTATGCCAAACTGGTGATGAATATCTTAATTAATTCCATTTTGTCGCAGTGAGGTAGCCTTCAAATTTTATGAGTTGGAGGTCGCCAGGGGCATGTTTCACTCTTTGATCCCAAAATTTGCTCCCTACTCTAATGTAAGTGACTCCAACTAAACATAAACGACTTGCTGATCGAGGTACTTTATCATAGCATATAATCTACAGTAGTATTTGTTTAATACCTAATTAGTTCATAAATCATAGAGCAATGGCACCTTATCATAGCTTACTTGAACTACCTCCAAATGAATCTACCTATACCAAGATTTCATCTTTTACACCATTTTTTAACAAGAAATAACAATAATAAATAGAAAATGAAAACCTTAATAGAGGTAAGTTAGGAGCTGAATTAGGCTAACAAGAGATGAAAAAGATAAGAAATTAGATAACATGCAAACATTCAAGAGGCCAGACACATTAGAGAGAAATTAATTAATTATCACTGCTATAAAAAAAGATACTAAAGCTTAAACTAGTAGAAGAAGGTACGAGCCAACACCAAACTCCCTTTTAGAAACACCAAAGGAAAGCAACTACAAATGTTTAAATTACTTAGATCTCCCACATCTGCACAGAAAAATTACCTATTTATTTATAATCATCGCCTCCAAATAAGACATTTAAAGATGCTAAAGTGGTCGCCTTTTAATTGGTGTTACTTATTCATGTTACTAATGGAGTTGCAAAGCTGAAAATATAAACAGAGATTACTCCATATACCAAATAGAATTATTCATGTTACTTATTCTTTGATTTAAATACAGTAAGAGTTATACCCGTTTAGTATATTAATTATTATATACTAATGATATATATTCAAAAGAATTATAAGGTAACTTGCAAACCAGTACTGTAGTAGCATGATCTCTGTCAAGATTACGGTAACTCTTCATTCCCCACATAGATGATAATGCGTTGAACATAATTCTAGACCATCAACTTTCCTTCCTTTTCCCCCTTATACAATAACAAATGATTTTCAACTGTAGCAGCATCACATAATAAATGTTTATATTCTAAATAATTACACACAGAACTATTCACTCTGAAGTTGGTGCTTGAGATACTACTTATTGTCTTTATTTATTTATTTAAAAATACTGCTTTTCCCTCACCCTCGATTTCTATTGAAAATTCAAAATTGACCTTTTTCGCCTTCTCCACAAAATGGTATTCGAAGAATAGCTTTATTTGAGTGAAGAAAATTTCTTAGTTAAGTGAAAAAGAATGAATATAGCATGGTTCATTAAACGTGTAACTGTAGCAGATGGGGGTGTGGAAAAGACATGTATCTTAATCGCTTGCACTAGCAACACATTCTCCATGGTATGCCAACAACAACATAGGTCATCATATCATCTGATATTTTATTTAACTAATTGTTTCAAGAATGTGTAATTCTTCAATTCTCATAAAAACAACAGGACTATGTGCCTACAGTATTTGACAACTTTAGTGAAAATGTTGTGGTTGATGGCAGTACAGTTAACCTTGGATTATAGGACAATACTGGAAACTACTTTTCTAATGTTCACACATAAGATAAATAATTTATTTTAATTGTTCAACGTCAAAGACACATGGAAAACAAGTTATCTTTTCTGCCTTGGCAGCAGCTTGTGAAGCATTGCCGTATAATTCTTCTCTGATAGATAGTTGAAGCTTGGGCTGCCTATCTTTCAAATACTGCAAATTAAGATTAAGAAATAATATAATTGGCTACCAACGTATCGATTCTAGCTACCATAATAATACTATATACCTCAAAAGAAGCAGCTACTCCTTTGGGATACTTCTTTATTTTTCAATCTAACTCATAAAAAATGTGCTGATAAGCAAAACATCATGTAAAGTGTAAAATGTAAAGAATAAAAAAAGTACATAACAAAATTCACAACAAACACCACGGTGAAAATTTTCCTAAATCCTATTGTACTAGCTTTCTAATATAGTCTTCCTTATCAGGCTCGTGATTCCTTGCCACATATTTGGATAATGAGTCAGTAACAATATTAGCAAACCGCAGCACCAAACTAATCAAAGCACGCTAGTCTCTCATAAGAAAATCCAGAAATTTTTTTGCAATACTGTCATCTTTGTCATGAATAGAGGCATTTGTAGCTTGAACGATATATCAACCGTCTACTTCATGGATTAGTAATGTTTGTAACTGAATTCACAAATACTTAACTATATGAACTAGTAATACGCATACGAGTGACGCCTAAATTTAAAGATTTTCAACATTAAGTGCTATATAACAAAGTTACTACAACTAGTCAAGGCAACTTCATCCACAAGAAGCGACAATATTCCCCATAATATACTAGTACCATTAAAATGAACATGTGCCACTCTGGAGCATCTCAAATGTTGCCAAGTGATACAGCCTCCGAGTTGTTGGAAGGAGCATCTTCTAGCACCACCTGCATGAAAAACATTTAGTCACATTTCAATCAAGGACGTGGACCAAGTGTTCATGGAATTAAATGTAATATGCTACAACAAAGAATGGGCCCATGCAGCAGAAAAGAAATGAAAACATAATCATCTTTACCTGTGTGCATCAAACTCTCTTATTCACACCCGCACACGATTGGCCTCCCTCCTGACTTGCACGATTTAGACAATGGGTCCTTCGATGATTGAGTCGGCCACATTTGCTGCACTTGCGCCTTTTTTTCTCAGTCAATGCCGATGCCTGACTGAATCGACCGGTACCTATTGCTCTCACGCTAATGGGGTCCTTCACTCGTTTTTCCGCCGTTACTCCAACGTGATCCGCGGGCCTAAGGCTGTTCTTAATTTCCAGGCATACTGTGTCAGTAAGTACCTTATGCGAGTAGTACTTGAAGTCCTCATCGCTCATGCATGCAACCCGGCCTAGTCGTTGACGGAAAAAAAATGTCGGTAAAGATTTTCACAAAAATATCGCGTTGCAAGTATAGTTCTAAACCGACAATTAAACCTCAATCAACGTTTAGATTGTTTGTCACAAATACAAACCCAATAAAATTAACCAAAGTATTCAAACCTCGGGTCGTCTCTCAAGGAATTGCAGGGAAGTATAGTTTATTATTGGTTATGGAAAAGTATATTTTTGGGATTTTTGAAATAAGGAACAAGAAAATATAGATTGTGAGAAAAATAAACTAATAACTAAGAAAGCTCTTAACAAGGATTGAGAATTAGAAGTCCTATCCTTATTATCATTGTCAATTGTGATGGTAAATGTGAATTGCCTTCACTTAGTTAACCTTTAACCAATGGAAGAAGGTCAAGTTTATACAATCAACTTGAGTTCACAAGTCCTAGTCAACTCATAGTGAGAGACTAGATTTAGTGAAGTTCAAGCTAATCGGCAATCTTCAATTACCATTCAACAAGAAACATTGATAATTCAAGAGTCTCTAATTAATCAATCCAAGTAAAGAACATAAAAATCTAATTTAAATTCCTCCCAAGCATTTTATCAAACACTTGGAAGGCACAAAATAAAAGCATAGAGAATTACTAAGAGATAATAAAATCTAAGATACCCAATTGCAAGAGAACAATAATGTAGCGACCCTCAATTTTAAAAATATAAATATAAATAAGTTATAATTTATTTTATAAAATTAGAATTCCTTATTTTTAGAAAAATTATTTTTATTATCGATAATTGAACTAATTTTATAATAATTTAAATTTAATCAAATCCATATTATTATTATTATTATTATTATTATTATTATTATTATTATTAAATTGCATTATAAGTTTATATATATTATATTCATTGCATTACTATTATTATTACTATTATTACGTTTATTATTATTATTATTACATGATCATCAATTACTATCGCTAATATTATTATTACTATTATTAATTATGAAGCATGAAAATCAAAGGCGGTTTTGATTTTACATTAAGTTACATATATATTAGTAATATATATATATATATATATATATATATATATCTCGTAAGCCATATATATATAAAGTGTATTTATCTAATAAAGGAAGCCAAAGGCGACTTGCTAATTAATCATATATATATATATATATATATATATGATTAGCATATGCGAGAGAAAAGGAAAAAGAAAACGGGAGAGAGAAGAATGTAACCGCGAAAGACCGTAAACCCATTAAACTTCCGACTTCGATTTCTTGCAATTTGTAACTTCAATAAAAAATCTAATCCGGTAAAAGTATTCGAATCCTCCTCTTCTATACGTTGGCACCACTTTTGACTGGTAGAAGTTGACGGTGACATAGCTCCTCTACCCCTTGAGTTTGACCAACTGGAGTTTTAGGAGGCATAGACGATTCTAGACATTTTCTTCTTCGATAGCTCAGTCAAAAAGTTTCTCCGGAGCTTCGAATATTTTGATTCCGTACGAAGGTATAGTTTTGATTTCTCGTAGTTAATGTTTAATGTCACGTGAAAACTTAGGCTAGAAGACCTTAAGATAGGAATGAAATGAATGAATAATTGATGGATTGTGTATATGGTATAAAATGTGAGGTTTAGCTATTGGCAATAATTTGCTGTTGAAGTTGGTCGGTTTGGAAAAAGATTTAATATTGGTATTTGTTTGATTTTGAAATAATTTGTTACCGGAAATGATTTGAAGGACTGAGAGGTGTTTGATTTGATAGTTGGGACCCTTGAAGGGTGGCAGAAATTCGAGCTTTAGAGGAGATACTGCCAAAACTTCTATAAGAATTGGAGTTTTGATTTGAGGTGGTATTTTAAAAAGAAAGAGATTATTATGTGGCTTGTGTATTTGAGACAATTTGTTGACCCTCTGTCGCAAGATGTGACCAGGCATTTTAACTCCCCGGATTCCCCCATGGGCATGCATATATATGAATATTGAATATTATATTTGAGATTGGAGTTCGACTCCATGGAATACTATATTGTTAAGCTTGGAGTTTGACTCCATAGAATACTATATTGTTGAGCTTGGAGTTCGACTCCATGGAATACTATATTATTGAGCTTGGAGTGTGACTCCATGGAATATTATATTTGAGCTTGGAGTTTGACTCCATGGAATATTATTGAGCTTAGGGATGCGCGCACAGAGGGACTGTCTAATGGTTAACTACCAGGACATGTCGGGTTGGCTGTATAACTGACAGATGAGACTCATCAGCCATAGGACAGGCATACATCATATGCATTTGTTTGTTTGCTTGAGTGTGCATTGTTTTGGTTTGCTTAACTGTTTAATTCTGCTTATCCGCTACTTGTTCTACTTGCTGTAAATGTTTTTCTATCTGTGTTTTTCTTGCTTGAACTGTATGTGTATGTTTTCTGAGAAATCCCTCTTGACGAAGGTGTGAGGGGAGATGGTTGTTCCACCAGTGATTCAGAGGACTGGAGGCGACAGAAAATGAAGTATTAAGTTAAAGTTAGATTCAGAATTAGAATACCTTAGATAACTTACCTAACTTTTGGTTTAGTTTATTTTATTTAAGAATGATTTTGAGTGTTGGAGTTCTAGGAATGCCTCTGGCTTTCCCGAGACCTTTTATATTAACTATGTGGGCACCTTTACCATATTGAGAACCTCCGGTTCTCATTCCATACTATGTTGTTGTTTTTCAGATGCAGGTCGAGAGACACCTCGTTGAGCATCTGGATACCCTCCTTTTAAGCAAAGAACTACCTTTTTGACTGTCATATCTTGATTTTAGGCTATGTATACATGTTTATAGAATCTCCACATGTACATTTTGTGTTTTGTCCCTCCTAAAGGTCGACTTGGAGATACAGAGGTTTATTTTGTGGTTTTAGTTTTATTTTGGGTTGTATATATATATAATCATATACTCTGGCCGGCCCTAGCTTCGCAGGTCGAGTCTGGAGCTTGCTATCTAAGTTTTGGAACTCTGATATGTATATATGTTTTCAACTTCCTTTTGATTTTTTCCTATCCGTTTTACAAATATCCATGCGAGTGTGACACGATTTTCTTTTTATCGTTTTTGATTAGCTTATCCTTCAAGGCTCCTAGATATGATTTCATCCAACTATATCTATGTACATATCCTTTTCTTTTAGAGGACGTAATACCTTGCCACCTCTGCTTTACGACTTAAGCGTAAGGCTCTGTGTGGTAGGGTGTTACATTATGGTATCAGAGAAATTCGTTCCTGTAGAGCCTGAGGGATGGACTGATTATGCTTCTGGGCATACTCTGGGTGTGTGTATGTGCTATTAGGATATCTGATTGATATATATGGTAACTTTTATGAGCATGCATTTGGAACTTGAAGCATTAGACTTGCGATATTGAGACTGATCAACTTAATATCACTTGTTTGGTGTGTAAAAGGACCAGATGTCGACTCACGGACGCGGTCGCGGGCGAGGTAGAGGGAGGAAAGACACCGTTATTCCTGGCCCGACAGGGAATGATCCAGTAGACTTCATGGCTGCCCTGGGAAATATGGCTGCGGCTATGCAGGCGACAGTAACAAATCAAAGGGAGCAAGAGTGCATCAACAATGAAGTAAATAAACGGAAGCAATAAGAAAGAAACTAAAAGAAGTAAGATGCTAGAACAAACAAGAGTAAAGGAAAACTAAATTAAAAAGGTGAAAATCTGAATCTAAGAAGAAATAAGATTAAAAACCCTAAAACCTCTCCTCTCTCTCTAGAAACCTACATCTAAAACCTAAAGTATGAATGAATGAAAAGCGATTGATGGATCCCCTCATTCGTCCCACTCTGCAGCCTCTAATCTTCATTTTCGGGCTTGAAACTGAGCCAAAAATAGCCCAAAAATCGCCCCTAGCGTTTTCTCGTAACTGAGGCACATGACGCTCGTCATGCGTATGCGTCAGCCACGCGTACGCGTCGCTAAATGAATTCCTGGTCATGCGTACGCATCATCCACGCGTACGCGTCGCTTGCCTGCTGAACCGGTTACGCGTATGCATCGTCCATGCGTGCGCATCAAGGCTAGCTTATCAAAACTTCAATTTCTTGTGTTCCTTCCACTTTTGCATGCTTCCTTTCCATCCTCTAAGCTATTCCTGCCCTAGAAAACTTGAAATCAGTTAACACACGTATCACAATGTCGATGTTAATAAAAGAGGATTAAAAATTAGTAATTTTAAGGCCAAAGAAGCATGTTTTCAATCATAGCACAAATTCAGAAGGATTTATAAAACCATGCAATTTACATGAATAAGTGTAAGAATAGTTGATAAAATCCACTCAATTCAATACAAAATAAACCGTAAAATAGTGGTCTATCAGTCGTGTACATAGCTAAGCAAACTCTCCTAGCCGAGAACTATATGTTGTTGTTTGCTCCTGTGTTTCATTTCCAGTGTAATTTAAGTCATAGTGCAACTTTGCTGTCTTCGACCATCTACGGATCACAAGTGTATTGGGAATGATAGTATATTCCAAACGCACCAACACAGCTAGTATGTGGACACAGGGGAGTCCGAATGATTCCATTTTCATGCAGGTGTAACTAAATTTATTACCGACAATTTGTCTCAAAACCTCCCACTCTTTTTCCAGCCTGCGATATTTTTGAACAATATATACTTCGCCGTCAGCATTTTCATTGCATCCATATATGTGAATTTGAACGCACCATTTAAGAGCTTCACGAAATCTCCAAAATATCTCCGCATGTACTTTGTCCACCTGTCCTTTTCAAGCTCAACAAACTTACTTTGCAAGACTAGAGTCCCATACCATGAACGAAATTCAAGCTCGTCATCATTGTCTCGCAAAAAATCAACGTATTTTTAAAAGTTCGTGACAAATTCAAGGACCCCATATCTACTCTGCACAAACCTACCCAACTTGGTATGTAGAGATTCACAACGGGATGTTATCCTTAAGCTTGCGAAAAATCAGCCTCTGCTGTATGTTGTCACCCTTTGCGATACAAATCCTTCACCCATTTGACTTTCCGAATCCCACACTCATCCAGCATCGCCTCCCATTGCCCTCGAACTCGTCAACCTCCATGTCCGCAAGCATGCAGTGTCTAAATAGCTGGGTGAATCGTGAGCCACATATATTGGAGGTCGCATTATGAAGCAAATGCCAAGCACATAGCCTGTGATGGGTTTCGGGGAATACATGACGTATAGCATTTCACATCGAGGTATCTCCATTTGTGATGACTGCCTTAAGAGCCTTTTCTTCCATGCATTCTAAAAACTATTGCAGAACCTAGATGTAGGACTCTTGTGTTTTGCACGAGACTATTGCACATCCAAAGACACATGTTTGGTTGTGGTGGTTAACTCCCGATAACATAACAACATGAAAATTGTACTTGTTTTGGCCGTAAGTAGCATCGAAGGTAAGAACATCTCTGAATATTGCATAGTTGAACTGACTGCGCCCGTCACTCCAAAATAGGTCACAAAGATTGTTTTCAGACCCAACCTTGTACCTCTAAAACATTCTGTTGTCTACACGGGATACACCTTCCAAGTATCAAATTGCAGCGCTTACATCTCCATTTTGCATTCCTCTTTATCGCCTTACCTCATTATACATGCCCTGTTTTGTGAATGTCACAAGGTTAAAACCCCCAACTTGTGTTGTGAAGGATTCATATATTTTAGGAATGCTGATACCAACCTCTCTCATGCCAGTCATTTGTGCAATCTCTACATCAGATATCCGCCTGTGCGATCTCAAGTAATCGACGAACTTGCCAGATGCGAGTTCATGATTATGCTCATCCACAAATCGAGATACGTACCATTTATCACTCCCATCTTTTTTCTTTATCCTCATCTCGGCAAGGCAACCACAACGAGTCACAATTTTGTGCTCCCTTTTTCGATTAGTCATCTCTACCCATTTCTTCTCCTAATACCCTTACCTATTGCACACGAATGTATATCGTACAATATTCCCTGCACTATTTGTTACCTTCCTCCTTTTCTTCGTAGCAAACCCCTTTAATCGGCTATAGTTATTATAAAAGGACATGGCTTCATCTGGAGTATTAAATTTCATTTGAAGGACATCATCTGGTCCCACTCCTTCATCCGACTCGAACCCCTCATTATGCCCATCATCTTTACTTTCATAGTCACCAAAGTATTCTTCCGCTTCAATTCTCATGTCATATAATACTTTCTGTATAATTAATGAAATCCATTATTCATCATCGGGTCTAGGGGTGTTCAAGAAAATCAGTTTAACCAAATTGAACTTAAACTAAACAAAAACTACTTTAAATAAATCAGGATTTTTAACTAAAATCAGTAAACTGAAACTACACTTTTTGAATAATACCAGTTTGTTAAAAACTAATTTTTATGGTTCAATTCGATTTAAACCGAATAAAACTGGTATCTAATTTCACTGCAATAATATCAAAACTAAGCATTTTTTTCCGATTGTTGGTACGTAAAATGATTATGATGTGATATACAAGTGTCATAGTTTATGATTTAATTTCATATCTCAGGTCTTAATAGTTTTAATATATATTTAAGGATAATTCACATGAACAACATAAATTACTTCCAATATTACATCAATGTTCTACATCTAAAAAGCTTACATGCATGTCTCGTTTTGGTATATAACTATGTAAATCAAAGAAAACAAATTTGATTTACACTCATTCTGTGATGTGCAATGATAAATTTAAGTAACTTAATTTGATTTACCAATAAAGTGTACGGTGATATAATTCGAAGCTAACTGCTTCGATTTACAGCTTTGATAAGCCAAAATAGATCATTACTGATTGATTCGATTTACTATGACTCTCAGCCAATTCCATGAATCAAATTTATCTAATTTGACTTGGCCTCGAACATTGGGCGTTCAATAAAATGGGACTCACAATGATAAAAAAAATATAAGTTACAAAAATTCTTCTGATCTTATAATCTAATAATATATTTTAAGCCCGCATGTTTAAATATTGCTAGCTAATTAATGACAAAAATATAACTATCATTACCTTTTAGTATTCCTTAATATATGCAAACTACTAAAGGATAAAAGAAAATTCTAGTAAATCTTTTTAATTTATGAGTACTCATTAACAAATACTAGTTAAAAGATTTAATTAATGAGTACTCATTGAATCTTTGTAATTAATGAGTACTCATTAAATCTTTTTAAAATAACGACTCTTTATATATAATATACTTTATCAAAATATTTAAGAATAAAAATTTAAAATGGCTTTCAAATTTTTTCTTTATCTTTTTAGTAGTTCATATACATTGGGGCATACTAGTAGGTAACTAAAATTTATTTTTTTAATTATTAATTTGCTAGCAACATTTAAAAGTGTGGAGTTAAAATCTATTATTGGATTATTAGACTAAAAGAACTTATTTAACTTATATTAAAGAAAAAATAAATGATGATAGAAAGACAAAGAAGAGAGGTCAAGAGAGAGGTAGAGGGAGGAGAGAGGTGGCCAGAGAGAAAGGGGGCGATAGAGAGGTGGACAAGAAATGGGAGAAAGGTTAAAATTAATTTTGGGTATGTTAAAAAATAGTTATAGCATATAAACCAGTTTAAACTGACTACATGATAAACTGATTTAAAACAATTTCTATGTGAGAAAGCAGTTTAGTTTAATTTCTAAACAATTTAACAGGATTTGTACAGTTTTAGTTCAGTTTATGAAAAAACTGAACCAGGAACACCTTATTCAAGCCAAATAAAAAATAACGCATATCACAAAAGATTAAATTCATTGCATTGCTATGGCTCACAACACCAGAAAAGACTAACCACATCACCAAATGTTACAAACACTTAAAGCAAAAATTTAATATTAAACCCGCCAATAACAACTGATTCAATTCATTAACAACACTGCTCCCAACCCTTATTTACTATACACATCAAATTTTCAATAAATGCATCTTACACAGCTGCTTTATCATTAGGAACTAATATTACCATCTAAATTGACAACTATAAAAACACATTATGTTAAAAGGCATATTTTTGCTAATTTTTCCCTTCCCCCCAAACACTCCCATAACTCTGACTACAAAGTAGTTGACCCATTTTTTCCTTTAAAACCAACATTTAAACCACAACATATATCACCAACCATGTCACATTCAGAGATTAAAGCGTAATTTCAAACACTAATACGAATATACATGCTTATCCAAACCTACACTGTTGCGTTGAACCCAATCATCCCTGCTCCTCACATTCCACTTGCACGTTTCCTCTACAACACCGCTGCAGGACCCCATCCTCTCTGAATAAATTGGAATTTTTACAACAATTAGCACAATTGAGTATACTTAATGTGTCGTACATCTTTTCCCTCATTCAACCAGGCTAACAACATCTACTTTACAGTACCTGAGATTTCAAAGTGAAACTCACCTATTACTTCAAATGCGATACACTTAGTTGCACCAAGTATTTATCCCACCAACTTTATCTGCCTGGCATTGCACCTGCCATGCCAGGAACCATTCAATACCTGGCTACATCGACCCGATGAACCCATTCAATCGACATAAACACATAAGTGGAAGACCCAAAAGCCACCACGTCGGTAAACCCTCTCTTTGTAAGTTCGTCTACTATTGCTCCAACAATCATATTCTTTGAAAAACACAATTTTTTTATTAAGACATTGGACTGGGTCGCCGAAGGCCGACTCGACCCGAAAACAAACCCAAAAGATAACTACGATTTAAAAACAAAAACACATTTACAACAACTACACTCCCTCCTAATGGAACCTACCTCCCCAATCCTGATGCACATAATCCTACAACACTCCTTGATTGAATCCAAGGCCCTACCAGATGCGAACCTTAGCTTGCTACTTTAATAACGGAGGGAGACGATGACGCAAGGGGTCAGCCACCGGAGAGAAGGTCTCCAAGGAGAGGAGTCAGCTGCTGGAATATCTTCAAATAAGCTCTTTTCCTTAGGAAGATGCCAAAACTCAACATAGCAATTATGGTTCTCAACATTGTGTTCCTTTGAGGAACATCCCAGGGGACACCAAAATTACACCTTCCTCTTAGACACTTTCCTAACCTTCCAATCTTCCATAACGGTGGACAACGTCATATACCCAATACAATACAAATTTGATTAGTTATTACTCTTTTATTTCACATTTTTTTCATTTTTAAACCCATAATACAGTTTGGGCTACAAATTCTCAACTATTAATCAAAAGAAGTAAGTTATTCCAAAAAAGGGCCCATATGAACAAAGCCCATTAGCCAAGAGCCACCACAAGCTTACTTTAATTCAACTACCTCAACAAATAAGCTTTCTTTGAGGATTACCTTTAGCCGTCTTTTGGGTGTCCTTTCATGGTCTTTTTGTCATTACATAATATTAAACACAACAAAATTTTAATTGGCTACCTAACCGTACTTGTCATACTAATGTATCAGTAAAGTGATTCAAACACGTGAAAATTTTCCAAAAGTATTTATGATGATGATTGTGAATGTACAGTGCTCTTTTGAATGCCGCCTTTGTTCAAAATGTTAGGGATTTTGATTGAGAGGGTGCAATGAATGTTGTTGGGTATGATTTATGATAGCACATTTTCAACTTCAAGACACAGAAAATGGTGTTCACATAAGACTATGAGAAGAAATATATATATCCTTCCACAGTATAGTAGCATCTAGTCTGAATAAATAAATATAAATTTTACTAAAATATGTCTTAAAAATAGAAATTATTTTTAATATAAAAAATAGTGGTGTTTTTATTGAATATTAATATTGAAGTGTTTTGTAACACCTTGGAGATTTAAAGATGACGGACACAACACACACCTTTCGTAGTGCTTTATTTCGATGCAGCTTTATCAGACATTCTTCGACGTGACACGACGACGCTAACACTTTCCTTGTGTGTTATTTTTTGCAGAAATTCATCGCAGAGATTTATTGTAGTTTTAGCAGAGATTTGCCACTTGTCATAATAGCAGCAACATGCTCATGCGTGTTGATTGCTTTTTTCACGGAGTCGTTGCAGCTTTTTTAAAGATTCTTCACAGGGATTCGCCACTTGGCACAACCTAAACAACACGTCTCTTGTGTGTTGACCACTTTCAAACTTGTTTGCATGCAAGAGACAAGCATGCTCCAGAAACAGCTTTGCAATAATGATTTGAAATCTTTAAAATAGGGTGGGGGTGAGGCTTTGGTATTCATTGTGATTGTGATTTCAGTAAATTTTTTAAGAGAGATTAAGAGTGTGTGTGTTGTGACTCTATCAGAGTAGTGTGCTAAGAGTGAAAGTGAGAGCAAATAGTATATTGAGAGTGAAAGTGGTATGCATAAAGACATTATAGACGTGTTTAGCAAAAATGATACAAATTATACGTTGCTGACAAAACATATTATCAATTATTTAGAACATCCTAATTATGTAAATTTATTATTTTCAGTTAGTTTGTTACTATTTATTTTGTTTATATTAGTTGTTATTGTTTATTTTGTTTATATTAATTTAGTAATATAAATTTCAGTTGTAAATTTTTTCGGTTACTATTATTTTTTTTATAAATTATTTTTCTGTCATGATATTATTTTAAGTTCATCAGTAAATTTTTGAGAAATAATTATTTTTCGGATTTTCTGTTATTATAATTTTATTTTCTGTGATCAGATTATTTTATTTGAGTTTATAATTACTAAACTTAATAAATAATATAACTAACAATAAATATTATTTTCTTAACTTTATGATTTTTCGGACAAAATAATATTTTATATTAATAAGTATTTATTAAAAGTAATAAATAATAAAATATTAACAAATACTTTTTTATCGGATTTTTTGTTAATATACTTTTATTTTTTGTCATAATATTATTTCATTTGAATTTATAATTATTAAAATTAATTAATAAATATTATTTTTTATATTTTTGTTATAATATTATGATTTTTTGAAAATAATATTATTTTATTTTAATAAGTATTTATTAAAATTAACAAATATTATAAATGTTAATAAATATTTTTTTTCTATTTTTTTGTTATTATAATTTTATTTTCTGTTTTAATATTATTTTATTTTAATTAATGATTATTAAAAGTAACAAATAATATAATTAATAATAAAATTATTTTCTGAGTTTCTGTTATAATATTATAATTTTTTAGATATCATATTATTTTATTTTAATAAGTATTTAATACAATTAATAAATAAAATTTTGAATTTATTGTTATTATATTTTTATTTTCCGTTATAATATTTTTATTTTAATTTATAATTATTATATGTAATAAATAATATTATTTTGTAAAGTTTTCTTTTATAATATTATATTTTTTTGAAAATAATATTGTTTTATTTGAATAAGTATTTATTTAGATTAATAAATAATATAATTGTTAGCAAATAAAATTTTCAAAATAATTAATGAATAATATAGTTGTTAAATAAATTTTTTTGATATGATATAATAATATTATTTTTCAAACATTAATACATGTATTTTGATTGGACTAGGATAACAAAAATATTCTGTCCCGTAAATTTGATCATCCGAAAATGTGGCATCTGACAGTTGATGATGCCTTACGGGTAACGGAATTCTACTAGGTCTCAAAAATTGAGTAGATCAGAAGACATGCTGCGTTGTTAACTACTCTTGTGTAAAGATGGAGGTCGGAGACTCACACTTTCGTATTGCCGGTGGGTGGGATTGTGGTGACTCTCGAAGATGTGACACATGTATATGGCATACTAGTTGATGGACATGTTATGACTAGATAAACGGATAGTAGTCATGACTTCTTGGTCAACTATAGCATGGTGATTTTTGGCTGCGAACCTACTGTTAGTAGTTCCTCGAAGTCTTACATAAAGCTGTCATGGGTTCGTCGCCATATTAGAGACAAACAACCTTTAGAAACTTGGGAGTCTGTTCAAAGATATGTTAGGTGTCACATCTTTTATTTGTTGGGTACCACCTTCCTCACTGATAAGTCGACGACCTATGCCCATGAGAAGTATCTATCACTGCTCCACAATTTTGAGAAGATTCACAGTTATAGTTGGGTTGCAGCAACTCTCACGCACCTTTACAGGTCATTGTGTCGTGCATTATGGTACGATTGCAAGGAGATAGATGACCTACCTTCATAATCTATTGTTTGTGTGGAAGTAGGAGTGAATGCCATGGCTTGTGTTCATCATTCCGAGACAGCAGCTTGCACCAGCTAAAATACCAGTTGTTCGGAGGTAACAATAATTAATTTAAACTGTATTTTACTCGTATTTTATTTATATTTTACTGACAACACATAATTTAATTCATTTTTAGTTGCTATGCATTATAGGTGGAGTTATTGCCCACAAAACAAAGCGTGGACATCGAAGAGCACAACTTCTTTTAGGCAGGAAATAGATTACATGAAGGAAGTCAGTACAGATATTAATTTACGATATTAAATTACGATATTAATAATCTAATTTTCTAATAATATGTTGCAGTTTGTTTAGCGATCGTATGAAGGGATTATCATACCTACCGACCTATGTGCACATCTTGATGTATGTGACATAGTGGGTTGTTGCTATCATTCGAGTGTGTCGAGTGGCACCCTGTGGATCGAGTGATGTGCCAGTACAGGTATGCACAACCCACCCCTGAGCCTGCATGAGTCATCATAGTGGATCAACATGTCATCGCACTTCGCGGAGTATAGTGCCATGACTGGAGCGGGCTACATGTCGGATGGATAAAGGAATGGGACAACGGTTTCAATAGTCGGGTATGAGAGAAGAATTTGCTTCCAATCACCGACTTTAGATCGTCTGCTAATTACTGGAGTTGGTACTTGGGTGCCTTTGGGATGTGGCTGAGATTGTCAGATGGAGTTTGTCAACCAGCTCATCAACCACTATAGCAACCATCACAACCACCATGGCATTATATAGTGTTTCAGCCATTTTCTTATTACCACCCACAGCCACCACGACCACCACAGCAATCACACCATAGCCAGCATCATAGTCACCACATCCAGCACAGTCACCACAACTAGCACAGTCACTATAGCCAGCATAGCCACTATAGTCCTTCGTACGCAGACTTTCCCCGAATCTCATCGCAAATGCCTGTATTGGGGGATGATCAAATCGATCGATGGGTTGTCGCTGGTGTGGGTCATTTTTAGGATTTGAGCACATTTGAGGTACAACAACAACTGTCTGAACCACATTAGGTGTCGGTCAATGGTGCCTCTCATCGAAGTCTCGTTGCTTCTGACCACACCTCAGGTCGCATGTCGGTTGATACTCGAAAGAGTGGTAGCATTGCTCCACATATTCTTATCGATCGATGTCATGTCGATATGCCACCAGCTGTGCCAAGTGAGATTGACTTGAATGTGGCTATGCAGGAGATTATTGATGAGTACAACTCTGATCCGTCTGCTTCTGCAGAGGCAAGTGAGTCGGGTACGACAGATGTCGGTGTTTCAAGTCGGGTCATCCGTATAACCTTCGAACGGAGATCAATCAACTATATTACTCCATCGGGATGGGATAAATGGATGCACACAAGGTTGAAGGGGATGACTAGAAAAAATTAAGAAGGCGTTGTAGATTTTATGAGATTTTTGTATAAGTAAATTGTACTTTAATTGTAGTTTTCAATCAAGTTTTGAAAACTGGACCGGGCCGACCAGTTCGACTGGATTAACTGGGAACCAATCTTGTGGTGAGTTCGGTTGCTCTCCAAAATCTTCCTGTAAAAAATCAGTAAAAAAATTGATCAAACTGGCGGTTAACCAATGAACTGACTGAACCGGTCTAATTTTTTGAAGGTCCGGTTCGCTATTCAACATCAAATCGGTTCGTTTTGATCCCAAAAAAAAGAAAATCCTAAACGTCCCCTGACAATTACATTGAAAGACAACGAGGCCCTCTATAAAAAAAATAACCTTTTCTGTCCTTGATCTTTAGTTCTTTGAGACTGATTTGTCCCTTTGTCAATAATTTTTTCTGTTTTAATGAAATAAACCTATGTGACATGTTAAAATATTGATTTATCCATTAAGAGCCAAATAGGATTAATAGATTTTTTTTTGTTGGGAGTTTTGTTGTGTTTTGGGTAATTGTTAGGATTGTTTAGTTTTTAAAATATTTTTTGTTGTCTTTTCTCTCTCTGTTGAGCTTACTGTGAAAGTGCGAATGTACCCATGCCGATGTGGACTCTCTGCATCTGTGGACTCTTCGTCGTCTCTCTCTGTCACTGTGAGTTATTCAATCTTCAGTAATTAAGTTTTTTTATTTTATTATAATGATTCTGAATTGCTTTATTTTACTATTTTAGATTTTAGATTCTAGATTTGGTTGCTAAATAAAATAAATTCTAGTTGATATAATTATCAAAAATAATGATAAGTTCAATTTTGGATTCTGGATTTTGATGGCTTAAGTTTTTTTTGCTGTATGTAGTTTGTATTGTTCTTAGCGGTATCTTGTAGATGGAACAACCACAATATGACCAACAGCCACAAGACAATACTGTCCAAGAAATTGTTTGTGATGGAAACATTGGAACAGTTAATGTTTTTGTTTAGTTGAAAACTTGTTTGTTTAATGTTGTTTCTTTTGGTGGTAGAACATTTTGTGTATTTCGTTTATGTGTGTTTTGATTTTCTTTAGTTATAAACTTCGATATTTGAAGTTGTTTATGAACCTTTAATGATAAATTATAGACAATTTCTTGTGTGAAATTGTAAAATTTTGAATTTTATTAGCTTAGAAATCATTGAATTTAAATATTTAAAATTATATATTGAATTTTTTATAATTTTATTCTATATTTAATTAAATAATTTCAATCACAATTCAACTCCAGTTAAACCATTAAACCATTAAATCAGTCACTCGACCAGTTCAATGACCGATTCAATTCTCGCAATCTTGATTTTTATGATATTTTTGTATAAGTTATTGCACTTTCATTGTAGTTTTTATGAGATTTTTGTATAAGTTGAAAATGGAAATACATTAAAATATAAATTAACTTAAAAGTATAGATACATGAATTCAAATACATTAAAATATAAAATTAAATTAAAAGTGCAAATACATTAAAATAAGGACCTATGAACTAGGTGAAACTCCATCATCCAAATACATGAATTCTAATGCATGAATTAAAACTCTAGAATACCTGGTGAAATATCTTGACACCCTTCAACTCTTTACTCTTATTATACAGGGGTCGTGCTTCTAATTGTACAGTTGAACCATGTATCTTTTGAACCATTATCAAGAACCATAATTGCAAAGCTTGGTAAGATTCTTTCTAGCTACCGAAAATTTTGGCTCTCGACTTCTGCTTTACAAACCAAGTCTTTCAATAACTAATGGTGTAGTTAATCTTGACTGAACTTCCGCAATTATAGATTTCACATTTATGGATGAGTCAGATTCAACTAATGGCCTTATAGCCTCAACAACTATGTCCGAGTCCAATTTGGAGTGATCCTGTAAAATCGTTCTCATGGAGCATGTGTGTCTCTCGTTATATCTCTGCATCTCCCAACAACTTTTTTTTTATCAAGTTGACTCAGATAAGCCAATTGCACCCACGGCCATATGTCATGCATTTTGCATAGAATGTTTGTGGCTCCAACTCATAAACAACATAATCGACTCCTCTAGAGATAGTGTACCTCTGAATTGCCATGACGAATGACTTTCTAGAATTGTATTCGATTCCGATCCTGAACTCCCCTTCCTCAGGATCAGCAACCCCTACAAAAAAAAAAAATAAATTATCACTCAACGATCCATCCAAAATATAATATTAAGGAAAACGTATTACTCACTCCTCATGTACCTATGTTTGCATATTCGGGAAATTTTGGTACATGCATGATGCCAAGATCCAAACTACGCATAAAAGCTAGAACGTCCATGGGTTGGCTAATTGCGGTGAAACCACTACATTTTTTCACGACTGCCTCACCTCCTCCATCACCATCCTCGTCCTTGTCATCCGCTTCGTAGGTAGCTTCGAAGTCCTCTTCGCTATCATTGTTCATTCCTTCGTACACTTCAGTTCTGTCTCTTCCACTTGAGTTTGCTGGTGAATATGAAACATACGCTGAATACCTGTTTCGTCAATGATCGGCATAATATCAAATTGTATTAGATTTTCAAATACGATAATCGGACTCTTGTAGAGAATATTGCACACCCTCTTTAAAATATCACTCTCTATGTTCTAATACAGACCGTATTGTAGTTCCGTAAACGTCATAGCACGGAACCACAAACGAAAACAGATTTTCACACTCAAAGCTCACTCCCTCATGTGTATTTCGTATAATCTCACCATTGTGGTACATCACTATATTTGCAGTACCCTTCATCACATCAACAATACACTAAAACACCTCTTTTGCAATGAAGTAAAATGGTAACGAGTTACGATATTTATAGGCAGAGCACCCACCACGCAAGTCACGTGTTGGAGTTGCATTGAATCAACAGCTGACACATGTCCAACACGTCCTCCTGCATGTTGGTCCCGATCTGGACCAACATGCATACTACGTGCTGATTCAGCACGTGCCCTATGTGTTAGGCCTGCTCTACCTGTAGCGTCTATCCACCTGTAATTACACCAAAAAGATCCATTTCCAACAAAAAAAACTCAAATTTTTTTCATATAGAAAAAAATGAGCTTCTTAAAAGCATATTTTTGAAAATATCGTAATAAAAAATAATTTCTTAAAAATTATTGAAAAAATAAATATTTTTATATTTTTAATATATTAAATACATAAAAAAATTTAAATTTTTTATTATTATCTTCTTAAAATATGCTCTCAAGATAGTTAAATCCTATAATTATAAACAAATTTAAACAAGTTTCATTAGATTTTCCTACAACTTGTTAAACTATGTTAATTTTGATATCAATTTGTATAAGTCTCGTAATTAAATATTTTATTAGCTTTATTTTTAATGCATGGAATAAAATATATATTTTTTAATTTTAAATAATTATTTTTTTAATAAATTTATTTAAATTATGTCACTTTGATTCGAACTACCCTAACACTATATGCATGTATAATTCGAATCAATTTTATTCGAATTACCTTAACACTTATGCATGTATAATTTGAATGGGTCAAATTCAAATTACAAATATCACTACTACTTCGAATTGATCTCATTCGAATTACATGAGAAAATAGTTTTAGGTGATTCAAGTAATTTGATTTAATTGTATATTTTGTCATATATATATATATATATATATATATATATATATATATATATAATGATTAAATTTATCATTTTTTTTGTTCAAAAAATTATGGTATAGTATTATTGTATTATTTATTAATAATAATAATAATAATAATAATAATAATAATAATAATAATAATAATATTTTTTTTAATGGAAGACTGTTATATCTAACAAAAAAAACGTTAGACATTGATTTATATATTAATTTTTTTGACTAAATTATCTATTTTTAAAATTTTTTTTGGATTAATCTGATTAATTATTTTGTCAAAAAATGAACAGAAACTGATTTGTCTGTCGAAGTAAAATTTTAAGAATTGATATGTGTATTAATGTTTTTTAAGACTAAAATGTTCACCTTTAAAATATTTAGATAATTACTCTTAAAACAATGATAATAACATTAACAACTATAATAATAAAAATAATAGTAATAATCATTTTAATGATCAAAGTAATACTAGTACTAATTATAACAATAATAATGATAATAGAGATATTATAATAATAACAGTAATGATAATAATGACCTAATGAAAACAATAATAGCAATAATAAGTAAAATAATAATTATAACAATAATAAGAAAGAGCAGTATAATAGAACAAAACAAAAAAAAGAGTAGTATAGAAGCTAAGGTTAGTACAAAAAAGCTAATATTAGCTATGACCATAAAGTTAACTTATATTTAAATTTGTCCCAATTAATACAATTAAATATTTATGAACCGATCCTTATATTATTGGGTATCTTTATTTATTGCTTGGTGCTTCAAGCTCTTGATTATACTTTCCCCACTCAAGAAAGCTCCTACTTGTGTAATAACGAACTACCTTCTTATGCTTTTATTAGTGACTCATTATACAGGGTTGCTACCATATGACCATAATGGCCTATAGTGCCTCTCTGGTATCCGAAGCCAATAATGCGTGCATCTTTAATGCTGAGGAGTGGAGATTATTCATTTAAATGTTGGGTTTTGACTAAAGGGTCCTCACATTCAAGAAAGATGCACCTGTACTATACTATAGTTGGGAATCAATGATCGAATCGATCAAGTTATTAAATTACTAAATCATTAATTTAGTTGGGGTTAAAGTGTGTTAGAGAATCATTAGCATCAATTAGGATCAATTAGTATCGTCTATATTTATGTAGTATATCTGTATATTAATTATAGGATTCTATGCCTTTATTACTCTGATTCATTTAGCACCTATAAATACCTCTTGTATATTGTACTTTTGATCACAACTCAATAATACACCTTTCAGATTACTCTCTCAGTCTCTTGTTTCTAACATGGTATCAAGAACTTAGGTTCCTTTTTTTTTTCAATGAATATTAGTTCATAGCCTTATTGTTTTTATTCCTTTCCGGCAGTGTTCTTTGGCCTCTTTTTTCGTTCTCTTCTCGACGCTTTGGTTCGTCACCCCAGTAACCATCTTGTTCGCCTTGTCGCCGTGATTCCAACGCAACCAGACCCGCCGCCATCCGCAGCCGGACGCGCCGCCACGCGCCGCCGAAAGACGCTGCTACGACCAGGTTGTTCTTCCTTCCAGCTTCCACCCATGCCTCTTTGCTCTCGATTTTCGCTTTGTTACTGACGCTTTGGTTCGTCACCTTCGGCATCATTGTGTTCTCCTCTTCGTCGGCTTTCCAACGCCGTCGAGATCTCCGCCATCAGCCTCCGGACGCGCCGTCACGCGCCGCCGGAATTCTGCTGCCCGCCTCCCTTGT
Source organism: Arachis ipaensis (assembly GCF_059453495.1). Classification (NCBI taxonomy): domain Eukaryota; kingdom Viridiplantae; phylum Streptophyta; class Magnoliopsida; order Fabales; family Fabaceae; genus Arachis; species Arachis ipaensis. The sequence continues at coordinate 33,164,989 of NC_142442.1, forward strand.
TTCTCCTTCAGAAGGTTCAGCAGCCGTTGGATCCGAGATTGAATCGGACGATCCTCGCGTTGCCACGTGTCGTGTTGCAGCTCCCTTGCCCGACCCGCGCCTGCCCGGTCTGACCCACCCGCGCCTCCACCTGGCAGCCAGTGTGTCTCTCTCCCTCCTCTCAGGTGATGCCACGTGTCCTTGTGTTGCTGACGTGGCGCTGACGTGGCTGCTGACGTGGCAGACAAGTGGGACCCTTCCTAAGGTTTTTTGGTGAGCTCTTTCCGATTTTGCCATCCGTTTCCTCATTTTCTGCTCAGAAATTATAGTTTTTCTCTCCTCTCCTTGTTCTCTATGACTACTTTTATGGAAAAGTCAGATGTCTTTGCTGCCACAGACAGAAAAGGGGCCTTCTGTCGCAACTGTAACCGTTTCGGGCACCCGTTCTCCAGCTGTCCCTCTGTTGAATGTCGCACATACCACCAGAAAGGGCATATTAGCTACCATTGTTCACAGTTGTTCTGCCGTTATTGCAAGCTCTCGGGACATTTGCTTACTACCTGTCCTACTCGTCCACCACGTCCTGCGTCTGCTTCTGCTGTTGTTGCTACTATTGAACCTACCACTGTCTCTCTATCTGATATTGCATCTCTTCTACAGCGTCTTCTCTCTGTTTCTGGTAATACCCCTGCTGCTTTATTGAGCCCTCCAGGTACTTCTAAATGGTACTTTGACTCGGGTTGCTTTAATCACATGTCTCCGTTGCGTAATATTTTCTCGTCCATGTCTGCAACTACACATGGACCTTCTGTCAATACTGCAAATGGCTCCCTCTTGCATGCAACACACAAGGGTTCTATATCTCAGTCATCTCTTAATCTTCCTGATACTTACTACATTCCCAAATTAAACTTCAATCTTATTTCTGTTGGTCAACTTGTTGATCTGGGTTTTGACGTCCCCTTTTCTGTTTCTGGTTGTCGTGTACAGGATCCTCGGACGGGACAGATCATCGGGACTGGACGTAAGGTCGGAAGATTGTTTGAACTCGAAAGTCTTCATATTCCTCCTGTACCAAATCTCTGTGCTGCTTCTTCTCCCTCTACCCTTCACTTATGGCATCAATGTCTTGCCCACACCTCCTTAGGAAAACTGCGTCCTCTTGTATCTCAGGGTGTTTTAGGTCAGGTTCCGAATGAATCTTTTGACTGCATTTCTTGCCAAACTGCCAAACAACCTGCTTTATCTTTTCACAATAATTCATCTCTTGCTTGCTCTCCTTTTGATCTCATTCACTCTGATGTTTGGGGCCTCGCTCCCACTCCCTCTATGGGCGGAGCTCGATACTTTGTCGTTTTCATTGATGATTATTCCCGTTTTACTTGGGTTTATTTGATGACTAATCGCCATGAGTTACCTCAGATCTATATCAATTTTGCTACTATGATTAAAACTCAGTTTTCCAAGGCCATTAAGGTTTTCCGACGTGATAATGCTATGGAATACCGTGATTCCAAACTCTTAGCCTTTCTTGCAGAACAGGGTACTCTGTCTGAGTTTTCTTGTCATGGTACGTCTCAACAAAATGGTAGAGCTAAACGTAAACACCGTCACATTCTTGACTCCGTTCGTGCAATGCTCCTTTCCTCTTCGTGTCCTGAGCGTACTTGGGGTGAAGCTGTTCTTACTGCTGTTCATGTTATCAATAGACTCCCTTCTTCTGTTCTTGGTAATGTTACTCCCTTTGAGCGTCTTTATCATACTCCCCCAGATTACAGTTCTCTTCGAGTTTTCGGTTGTGTATGTTTTGTTCTTCTTCAGCCTCATGAACATAGTAAACTTGAACCTCGGGCTCGTATGTGTTGTTTTCTTGGTTATGGCACTGAACACAAGGGTTATCGTTGTTGGGATCCTCTTTCTAAACGTATTCGTATATCTCGTCATGTTGTCTTTTGGAAGCACCACATGTTTTCTCGGTTCTCATCCTTTGAGTCGATTCCTACTACTCAGTCACCTTTGCTTACTAACCCCAATGTTGATCTTTTTCCTAGTGATGATTCTACAGGTTCTATCTCGAGTGACCCTCCACAGCCTCCTGTTCCTCCGCCTTCTCCATCTCCCGATGATTCCAGACCGGACGATGATCCTGCTCCTACCGTCATGCCTCCTCCTCCCGCTCGTTCTTCTAGGGTAAGGAATCCACCTCCTCATCTTCTTGATTACCATTGCTTTTCTACTATTCTTCATCAACATGAACCTAAGACATTCAGAGAAGCCTCCTCAAACCCAAATTGGCAACAAGCAATGCAAGAAGAATTACAGGCACTTGAAAAAGCACATACTTGGGATCTGGTTGATCCTCCTTCTGATCAGGAAGTTGTGGGCAGTAGATGGGTATACAAGATCAAGACTCACTCTGATGGCTCTATTGACCGTTATAAGGCCCGCTTGGTTGCTCAAGGTTGTACGCAAGAGTATGGTATTGATTATGAAGAGACTTTTGCCCCTGTCGCTCGCCTTATGTCTGTTCGAGCTCTTCTTGCCATTGCCGCGGTTAAAAAATGGTCTCTCAGTCAGATGGATGTGAAGAATGCATTTCTTAATGGGGATTTGAAAAAGACAGTCTATATGAAACCACCTCCGGGATATCCTTGTCCTTCTGATAAGGTTTGTCTCCTTCGCAAGGCACTTTATGGACTTAAGCAAGCTCCTCGTGAATGGTTTGACAAGTTCAGCACTACCATATGCAGTCTTGGTTTTACTTCTAGCCCTCATGAGAATGCACTCTTCATTCGTAAAAGCGAACGTGGAGTTGTTCTTCTACTTTTGTATGTTGATGACATGATAATCACTGGGGATGATGTTGATGGTATCTCTGCTCTCAAGGCCTCACTTCACCGTACCTTTGAGATGAAAGATCTTGGTTCTCTCAGCTATTTTCTTGGTCTCGAGGTCATCTCCACCGATGATGGTATCTATCTCTCTCAGGCTAAGTATGCTTCAGATCTTCTTGCTCGTGCTGGGATTACAGATAGTCGCACTGAGTCTACTCCTCTTGAGCCTAATGTTCGATTTACCCCTATGGATGGCACTGTTTTGGATAATCCGACTCTCTATCGACAGTTAGTTGGTGGTCTGGTCTACTTGACTGTCACCCGACCAGACATCGCCTATCCGGTTCATGTACTTAGCCAGTTCTTGTCAGCTCCTCGTACTACTCACTATGCGGCAGTTCTACGCATTCTTCGCTACATCAAGGGCACTCTCTTTCATGGTCTTTATTTTTCTGCCCATTCCTCTTTGTCTCTTTAGGCTTACTCCGATGCTGATTGGGCTGGTGATCCCACTGATCGTCGTTCTACTACTGGTTACTGTTTGTTTCTTGGCGACGCTCTCATTTCTTGGCGTGCTAAGAAGCAAACGTTCACTGCTCGCTCAAGTACAGAAGCTGAGTACCGTGCCCTCGCTGACACCACTGCTGAAGTTGTCTCGGTTCGTTGGCTCCTTGAAGATTTGGGTGCTCCTCAGTCGTCCCCTACTGATATTTTTTGTGATAACCGCAGTGCTATTCAAATCGCCCATAATGATGTCTTTCATGAACGCACCAAACACATTGAGATTGATTGTCACTTTGTTCAGCAACGTATCCTTATTGATGCTATTCGTCTCATTGCTGTTGAAATACTAGATCAGACTGCTGATATCTTCACGAAAGCTCATCACCCGACTCGTTTCCGGACTTTGTTATCCAAACTCAAGTTGGTATCCTTAGCTCCTACTTGAGTTTGAGGGGGGATGTTAGAGAATCATTAGCATCAATTAGGATCAATTAGTATCGTCTATATTTATGTAGTATATCTGTATATTAATTATAGGATTCTATGCCTTTATTACTCTGATTCATTTAGCACCTATAAATACCTCTTGTATATTGTACTTTTGATCACAACTCAATAATACACCTTTCAAATTACTCTCTCAGTCTCTTGTTTCTAACAAAGTGATTGATCCGATCTCACTTAAATAAAAAATTCAAATGTTATATATGATGAAGTCAACTTAAGAAAAAAATTCAATATTCACAAAATCTATTATTTAACTATAAAGTATATAGTATCACACTAACAAATAACCTACTAATCAATAAGTAGATTTCAATCATCTAAAAGAAAAAAAAATCAACAATTTACATAACTTATCATCTAATTAGTTCAGATAGCATACAACTACTACTGCATATTATTCCAATCAATAATAGTATATATATATATATATATATATATATATATATATATATATATATATATATATAAACAGTATCAATTAATAATCAATATAAAATTCAGGAACAAATTAATCCTAAACGACGACAACATAGAACAAAATCAACCCTAAACAACATCAATCAACCTAAACAACAATAATTAGAAAAAATATAGCAACATTAAGAAAAAACAGCAAAAAGCCAAAAACCAACTATTAAATCTACAATAGAAGATAAACAGCAATAATCAGCAATAATCACTCAAATCATTAAAAATTAATATAGAAAAACTAAAAATAAAAAATAGAAACCCTCACCTACGGCCTCCATGGCACCATAGGGATTGACGCCTTGACCGCATGCACTACGCAGAAAAGAGGGAGATAGAGAAGTGAGCCATGGTGAATGAGGACGACGTCACGACGAGGAGTACAGGGCCATGGTTGGAAAGACATGACACAGAAGGAAGCACGGTAACGCAAAAGAGTTGGCGAGAGGCACGATGACCTAGAGGAGCTGGCAAGCGGTGCAACAACGAGACGGCAACCATGAGATGTTGGCAAAGCTCTATGAGAGTGAGAAGGTTGAGGGCTTGAAGCGTTGAAGTTTGAACTCTGCCTTGGCCACTGGCTTTGCTGTTCGAACCAGTCTGGGTTTCACAAATTCGCTAGTTTACCGGTTTTCATCAAAACCGATCGGATCAAATTGGTTTTTACCCTTTTTTTCTTCTCCGGTCCTATGTTCAGCTCGATTCTAATTATTTGGTTTGGTTCGGTTTTTACAACTATAACCTATACAATACGTGGATCAATAAATTAAAACACATGCTATTCATTAATTTTACAAAATTAAATTAATGTAAGAAAACTTTAGACTGACTAGTGCACTAAGCTGCTCCATTTTTAAAACAATCCCGATTTCAAAATATTTGTCAATTTTAATAAAGTTCCAATGTAACAATAATTTAGACACATTGAAATTTTAGCACTAGTAAATTACTTAGATAACATCTGAAAGATCGAAAAACCAACAAAAAGGAATATGAAAGGAAAATAAAAAACAATAAAAAAACTCTAAAAAAATCTTTATAGTAATATAAATAGGGATTTCTTATGCTGACGTGGCATTTATATGTTGAGTTTGAGAATTTATTTACTTAGGTTGTTACATTTTAAATTTTAAAGTATGCTTTCTTAGGTTGTTAAGTATTTAGTTTTTAATATTGTTGAACTAATTATTTGTTTAGGTATCATCGTTAGAAATTTTTAAAAATTATAAATTATTATTTACTTAGGTTATTATTTTTTAAATTTTAAGTTATTTATTTAGGTTGTTACTTTTAATTTTAAGTTCAAATCGACTTCTTTTTGTTGAGGAGAATCGACCAAAAATTTTGCATTAATTATAAAATTATTTCGGGAAAAAGTTTAATAACACAACATAGGATGCTCGTCATTAATTTTTGGGTTGAGCAAAAGTTGAGGAAAAGATATCATACGAAAAATTTAAGGACGATGTGGTGGCGGATGAAAGGTGAGGAACAAAGAAACTTTGTAAGACGGGTAGGAGCACTACAAGAAAAATACCCATTCAGCCACACTTTTTTTAAGCTACATTTGAAAAGCGTAGCCTATTCATAGAATAGGCTACGCTTTTCTCCGTGTTTCCTTTTTATATGAGAAAAGGATACACAATTGTGGCATCATTTAAAAAGTGTAGCCTTAGGTATTTTAGAAATCACTTATAAAACGTAGCCTTACCTAAATATCTATAAATACACTTTTCTCATCTAAGGGAACGCTTGTAAAGAGTAGCTTATTTTTTCTGTTTCGGGTGCGCTTTTAAAATGTCTCCTGATATGGGAATCCTCAATAAACACTTAGTAAAAAAATTTGTTGGCCCTCCACCTCACTCACGCAGCAGTGTAGCACACACTCTTATCCTCACTCAACATACACAAACACGAAAGAGAGAAGAAATCAGAGAGAAGGGAAGGAAGGAAAGAGAGGACGACACCGTCTAGGGCTCTGCCGCCGTCGCCGTCGTCGTCGAGCGCCAGTGAGAGAGAGAGCTCGAGGATGAGAGGAAACGCGATGGAGGAGAGAAAAAGGAGGTGCTCCGTCGCCGCTGAAGCTCCACCACCACTGCTAGGGCTTGTTTAAGTCGTCGTTCTGCCACCGTCGGGCTTCTGTGCCCCCGCCGAGGAGCTCGAAGGGAGGAAGGAGGGATGTATCGCCGCCTTCGTGCTCTGTCGCGGCGCTGCCGTCGATTGGAGCTCGCCGCTGAGTTGCTGCACCGTCTCCAAGCCGTTGCGTCGCCGCTCATCTCTTCACTGTCACTGCTCAACACCATCGTCGTATCCTCTGTCACCAGGTAAGCATTCTCTATTCTGTATCCTCTCTTTCTTGCTCATTCTCTAACTCGCTCTCACTTTGTAGTTCGAAGGTGTGTATGATTTTGATAGTGATGATGAACTGCAATGGCTAATTGAGATACAGAAGGTATGTATCAATTTTCAATTGGTTCTGTGAATTTTTGGGGGTTTTGGGTTCTAATTTTAGGTTTTCTAATTTTGGGGGTTTCGCCTTCTGATTCTCAATTTGTTATGATTCCTTTCTGTGTTTGGCATAAACGGAAGCAATAGGTGCTGGAAATTTCATACGTGCGTGCTAAACTAGGGAAATCATTCTGTAGGAAAGTGTCGAGCTGCAGGAGTTTTCATTGGGTTCATGCCCTCCTAGTGTGGGTCTTCAAGGGATGCGTTGGTCAACTATGTTGATCAGGTTTTACTTCCTTCACATTTCAATATTATAACCTGAAAAATAGTAGTTTTAGATATTTTATTAAGAATATTTGACATGATTAGGTTTTAATTCATGATATCCCTATACCATGAATTATTTTTCCACATGGTTTGAGCTAAAGTTGTTCCTGTGAAATCACATGAATGAATTTTTATCCTAAATCTTGATGGTTCTAAGTGAATGAATTGCTCAAGTTTCCAACTGCACTTTGCCAGCTTCAATGAGTAATCAACATTATGTTCCATTTTAGTTTTCTTTTGCACCATCTTTTAAGTGATTCATCTCTACTAGTCCTAGAAGCTGTGCATTCTTTTATACATTGAGAGGGGTTTGTTCTTGTTTGAGATTCAATGTGTTGAATCTGAGGCATATGCACACAATTGACATATTTTTTTATGTACTTGGAATTAATCGAAATCCTCTTGAACTTGTTGCAGTATTCAGGTGGTTGCACGAAATGGCTAAAATCCACATCGCCATCATCTTATTGGGGCTCTGCCTAGTATGCAATTCGGCAGGTTTTGATTCAGACACAAATGAAATGAGCATTTTCTTGGTATTTCACAGCGAGTCCTAAAACTGGGTTTAGATTGGGACACAAATGAAATGAGTATTTTGATGTTTGCTAAGCTTGCAAAGCCATTGATCGGAACTGTTGGGATTGTGATTAATAGTCTTCATATCAAGGTTGATGTGTGTAAAAGCAATGTCCACATTTTGAATTTTGAAGAAGCAAATTTAGAGAAAAAGAAAACATGTGGATATCTTATCTTTACTTCTGGGGCTATGAACTATTGAACTGATTTTCATGCATTAATTAAAAACATGGTTTGGTACTTCATCTTTTTGTTATTAAAATTCATATTCATTTTGCAGCTTCTATTTACACCAACCCTGGATGAAAAAGCACTTTTGTATTCATTTGTATCCTGAATGGCTTGGTGTTTCTTCTTGGCTGGTGTGTTTCTACTACATTTGATTTAATATAATTGTTGTAAGAAAAATAATAAAATTTGAGTTGTGCTATTTTCCATAAAAGACTTCTGTTTGCGGTGCTTTTGTAGAAAGAATATGAACTTCGGTTTTGATGCAACTCTTAGAAATTGTAATGCATTGTGGATTATGAAGCTGATTCTATGTAAATGGATATCAGCTTGATGCCTTTCTTGTAATCATGCTTATTTTGAATTTAAATTTTTGTAGGGAAAGCTTTTTGTGAGAGCCATTCAAGAGCTATGGCAGTGGTGGTCGCGGTTATTGCGCGTGGTGGTGGATACAGAGGAGGAGGAGGCGGTGGTGATGGTGCTTGCTACAGCTGCGGTGGTAGGTACAACGGCGGAGGCGGTGGTGGAAGCTGTAACAACTGTGGGTATTCTGGGCTTTTGCAAGGGACTGCCCAACAAGCTCTCGCTGACAAATGTAAGTATACACTTTAATTTCTCTGATCATTATGTTGTGTTTGAAAAATAGTGGTTTTGCAGAATCTTGTGTCTTTCAAGTAGGATTGATTGAAAATTTTTGGTACCTTATTGGTTAAAAAATTGATTTTAAAATTGAATTTTTGGTTAATTGTAATGATTTTAAAACTGAATTTTAAGATTGAGAAAGTGACTCGTAGAGCACAGGAGCAATTTCAGATGGTTTTAGAGGAGAAAAGCAGGTTATCTCTCTTTGTTTTTATCTTTATTTTCTTATTATTTATGTTTTATTTTCTATCTTTAATCTTTTTGTTACTTTGAATATATTGGGTATTGGATTAGAGTAGCCATAAATAAGAAGAAAATAACATGAAGCTAGGATAAAAGATAAGATGCACAATAATTTCTGTACGTGTGTTATTCCCAAACATAATATGAAAATTGCACGAAGTATTAGAGACATATTCTCCTGTGTCCCGATCCAATTCTTTATTGCCTCTAACAAGAATTTCCAGGGTAGGGATCTTCTTGAACCACATTTCATGAGATGTGTAGTTTAATGCAGTTATTGTGCCCCAAGGGGAAATTTTCCACCGTTTTTAAGCAGATGAACAAACTTCGAATATCTTATTAAATTTTTCGGTTAACTTAGAAAGGCATAGAAGGCTCATTTACAGATTCCTGTTTCTTGTTTATCTTTCAGATTTGCATTCGATGTTGATCTTGATGCTCCAAAAGTTAGAATTTCTCTCAGATCTCGTGGTTCAGCCAGATGTGATAGTCATTTTCTTTTGGACTTTGGTCATTTTACACTACACACTGCGGTATGCTGCTTGAGCTGTGGGGAATTGAGTTGCACTTTTGAGCTGTGGGGAATTGAGTTGCACTTTTGTTGTTTGGCCTTTTTATTGACAACGTTGTTTGGCCTTCTCTTGTATGATTTGGTGTTTTTACAGGAAAGCCAGTCTGATGAGCAGAGGCATAATCTTTATTCTCGATTTTACATACCAGGACGTGATTTTGCTGCCTTTTTTACGGACTGTGGCTCTGATTTTGGGAGTTGCAGTTTGGTTAAACCAACTCATGATAGTCAAATAATAAGCTCACCATGGGCCAAAGAAGCTGATAATGTGTATTCTGTCATTGATAGGTGTGGAATGGCAGTACTTGTTAATCAGGTTTGTCTGTCGTGTACTTATCAAAACTGTACTACAGTAATGATTTGCATCGCATTTTTGTTGAGCATAATTTGTTCTTATCCTGTTTGTGCCTCTGGTTTTCTGAAGATTAAAGTGCCTCATCCAAGTTACCCATCGACATGTATATCCATTCAAGTGCCAAATCTTTGCATTCACTTTTCACCAGAGAGATTTTGTAGAATCATGGAACTGCTGAGCATATTGCCAAGACTATGGAAACATGTAATCAGCCTACACCTGATAGTTTACACTCCAAACTTGCTCCTTGGAGTCGTGATCTAGTTGTTGATGGTAGAATCCTAGTTTGGAAGGTACTTCTGCAAACCTTTTAAAAATGTTTCCGTTAGCGATTATATTTGAGGTAATAACTTTTTTCGTTAAATCAGAAACCTAAATAGCCCTCATCTTACATGGAATTGGGAATTCAGTTGCTACGTGGCAAAATTTCTGGTGCTTTCGGGGTCATATCTTTATGTATTTGAAACTGCAGAGTCTCAGAGTTACCAGCGATACCTAAGGTTTTAAACCCAACCCTCCTCCTCCTTTCCTATTTTAGAACTTTGATATTATTTCCTATTTTAAATTGAAGAGAAGAGAATAAGGAAACATTTATATGGAGAGTGAAATATAGAAATATACTCCAAAGTAGGATGGCCAGTCCATTTGCATGTCCGAAATGGGAACTTCGTTAAAAGTTCAAACAATCATGATGCAGTAATGTAAAGAGGACAGTTACTGATGAGAGAGGCATCATGGTTTATATTGGCATTTTTTTCTCTTTGAAAATGCATCAAGTGGTTTATTTTAAACTGCTTTGTCATAAACTTGACATTCTTTTCTGTTCACCTTATCCTTGATATATTTATTTATTTATTTTTGAAAAAATAAGAATTTCATTAGGAAGAGAGTAGGATAATACAAATTGGGGATAAGGGTTCCCCATACAAAAGTAAAGCAAACAAAAGATTTATCTATGAAGCATAGCTTTCCAATATCTGAACATGTTGGAGAGGGAAAGCCCCCTGTAAAGATTACGAGCTTTAATCATCCAAATAATGGTGAATTTTGACGTGAATTTTTTTTCTCTCTTAACCTTTTTGGCAGGGCATGGATTATAGGAAGTGGTAATGGTGAAGATAGAATTGCTCCACTGCTTGTGTTGAGTTCCTCTTTCAAAAAATAAAATGGTGAAGACAGAGAGGATTTAGGATACAATATTTTAGTTTTTGGTAGAGTATTAGTAGTAAATTCTAAGTGGTCTCATGTTTATTTTGATATAGCTATGCTTAATTTAGTGTGAGATGTATGAATATTAATACTTTTGGATCATTATAAATATATTTTATTTATAGATAATTTTTATTATATAGAAAAATTATTTAGTATAATTATGTATTTATTTTTATTTTATAATATTATTTAACTCATTTAATTAAAAATGCTGAATTATTATACATGTAATTATATTATTAAATATTATGTTGTATTAATAATTAGTAGAATATTATATATATATACAAAAAAAAGTGAGACCTAAGGCTACACTTATATATAGTAGTTATAGTATACAAAAAAAAAATGAGGGACCTAAGGCTACACTTATAAAAAGTAGCTATGGTATACAATGTGGCTACGCTTTACAAGTGATGCAGTAGCGTTGAAAAGCGTAGCCTATTCTGGCAAAAATGGAAGCTGAAAAGCGTAGTCTTTGGTTCTGGACAGGATCACTTGAAAAGCGTAGCCTATTTCCAAACGCCAAAAGCGTAGCCCTTGGTGCAGAAAAGCGTAGCCTTTGAGAATAGGCAACGACCGAATAGGAATCACCCCAAAAAGCGTAGCTGTAGCCTAGAAAGCGTAGCCATAGCCTAAGGCATCATTTTTTTTCACTTTTGGCTACACTTTTCAAGTGTACCTGAATGGGTGTTTTTCTTGTAGTGGAGAAAAGGCAAAGTGAAAAGGGGATGGAAATGTGGAGGAGGTGTAGAGGGAGATGACAGAAGTTATTAGAAGAACAACAAAAGAAAGTATTGGTGAATCTAGAGGGATAGGACCAAGAGACAAGGAGTCTTGGTGGTGGAATATGAGTGTACAAGAAAAGATAAAAACAAAAAGGGAGTGATTTAAAGGGTGGTATTTGTGCCGCAATATAGATAATTGAAAAAAATATAAGGCGGCTAAGAAAGAGACAAAAGTAACTGTAAGTGAAGCAAGAACAAGAGCATATGAGGGTCTTTACCAGTCTTTAGGTACGAAGAAATGAGAAAACGGTATATATAGAATCACAAAGAGCCATGAAAGAATAACGAGAGACTTGGATAAGGTTAAGTGCATAAAGGATAAAGATGGAGAGGTTTTGGCTCAAGATGAGAAGATTAATGAAAGGTAGAAGAGTTACTTCTACGAATTATTTAGTGAAGGACAGAAGACTCTTCCGAACTTTGGTCAGTTATGCACGAAGGAAGAAGATCAAAACTTCAACTACTATCAAAGGATTCGAGACTTCGAGGTAATAGAGGCTCTAAAGCGGATGAAAAATGGTAAGGTAGTAGGACCTAATAATATTCCGATTGATGTTTGGAAGGGCCTTGGAGAGAAAGGCATTAGTTGGTTAACCAAGTTTTTTAATGAGATTTTAAGGTCAATCAACAAGATGCCAGATGAGTGGAGCAATAACACCTTGGTACCTATCTACAAGAATAAGAGGGATATACAGAATTGTGAAAACTATAGAGGGATCAAGCTCATGAGCCATATCATGAAGTTATGGGAAAGGGTGATAAAACAGAGGTTAAGATAAAAGACACAAGTAACAGAGAACCAATTTGATTTTATACCAAGCAAATCTACCATTGAAGCTACATACTTGGTAAGAAGGATGATAAAGAGGTATTGTAGTTATAAAAGGATCTACATATGGTGTTTGTTGATTTGAAAAAAGCGTATGATAAGGTGTCAAGGGAGGTCTTATGGAAGTTTTGGAAAGGAAAAGAGTGAGAATCGCATATATTCGTGAAATTAAAGACATGTATAATAGGGCTACAACTAGTGTGAAGACTCAAGGTGGTGTGACAGAAAAATTTTCTATTTGTGTAGAATTATACCAGGGATCATCATTAAGTCCACACATTTTCATATTAGCCTTGGAAGTACTCACAGAGCATATCCAAGAGCTTGTGCCATGGTGCATGCTTTTTGCCGACGATATCGTCCTTAAGGGAGAGTCAGAGAAAGACCTAAATAAGAAGTTGGATTTATAGAGATAAGCTCTAGAAGTGTATGATCTGCGCATAAACTGTAGCAAGACGGAATATATGGAATGTAAGTTTGACCGTCGAAGAAAAAAAATCCTAATACAGAGGTGAAGATTGGAGAAAACATTCTACAAAAAAAGTTAAAAATTTTAAGTATCTTGGATGCATTATACAGGATAATAAAGAGATTGAACATGATGTAAATCGTAGGATTCAAGTAGGTTAGTCAAAATAATGAAGTGCGTCCAGTTTTATATGTGACAAAAAAGTGCCTTTAAAATTTAAAGGTAAATTTTATCGCACTGCTACCAGAACGGCTATGCTTTATAGTACAGAGTGTTGGGCAGCCAAAAGGAAGCACGAACATAAATTAAGAGTGGTAGATATGATGTTGAGATAGATGAGTGGTCATATGCTATTGGATAGAATAAAGAACGAAGATATAAGAGAGAGAGTTGGAGTAGTACCTATTGTGGAAAAAATGGTAGAATCGCGTCTCGGGTGGTTTGGACATGTGAAAAGAAGATTGATAGAGCACCCAATTAGGAGAGTGGATGAGATGGAAGATGGACAATGGGTGAAAGGCAGAGGAAGACCTAGGAAGACCATCAATAAGGTGGTCAAACGAGATCTACATGTAATCAGTCTTTCTGTAGACATGATACATGATAGAGCTCAATGACGTTGTTTGATCTATGTAGCCGACCCCACCTAATGAGACAAGACTTCATTGTTGTTGTTGTTGTTGTTGCTGTTGCTGTTGCTGTTACTGTTGTTGTTGCTGTTGCTGTTGCTGTTACATATTACTCTTTTAAATTTTTAAAATTTTATTTATAAATTATAAATTATTATTTGCTCAAGTTGTTATTTTTTAATTTTAAGTTGTTTTACTTGGATGATTATTTTTTAAATTTTAAGTTATTTTTTAAGTTATTACTTTTAAATTTTAAGTTATTTATAAATTATTATTATTTACTTAAGAGTTGATATTTTTAATTTTTAATTATTTGCTCATAATTAAAATTTTAAAAAAAATAATTTAAATTTATTTTAATTTAAATTTATTTCTAAACTAATAAATTCACGCAATCATTGTATGAGTCAACTTTAATTAATTCAAATTTATTTCTAAGCTAATAACGATAATAATTAATAATTATTCCATTAGTTTTCATATAACAATAATAATTTTGAGTTAGTTGTTAGGATTTTTATTTTAAATTCAAATCAAAATCAATTAGGTTTTCGAAAATCTTAGCTATGAGTCAACTATAAATGTACGAATTAGAGATACATAGTACCACACCTCCCTTACTTAGTACAATTAACTACTCCTTTTAAAATATTTTTATCTTTTAACAATGGCGATTTGTGTTCACAAAACTGCTAAAATTAATCTTACAGCTGATAATTTATGTATACGTATATGAGTGATAAGGTTATGGATACTATTGAGTTGCGAAAATTCTCCATTGTCATTCTCAATTGAGATGGTTTGGTTCGATGAAGACGTGAGTTTTCTACCACTTTTTTAAATAATATTAAATTCATATTTATATTATTGATATTTCAAATGTGTTTATTTACCTCATGTTAATTGTTCTTTGATTTTTGTTTGTCAATTCTAGGAAGAAAAAATACATGCTTCGGTTAAGAAGGCTCTTATATCTCGATTCGTGAATTTGCTAAGAGAAGGAATAACATATCAAATCACATATTTTAGTGTTGAATGCAATATGGGTAACTTCAAGACCATGAGTATGTGATAAATTTAAACCAGCGTACTAATGTGCATAGACTTCCGAAATCGTCAAGTATCCCACAATATGAATTTAGTTTTGTGAGTTTTGACACGCTCAATGCTTCTAAATTCGATTACACCTTTTTTGTTGGTAAGTTTATCTAGGAGGGTTGGGGGTGGGTGATGCAGTGGTTCAGAATGCGACACTACTGTTTAAATGGTGGTGGCGGTTCTCAAAGGAGGAATGCCCTTTATGGAAGAAGATTGTGTGCTCCTGTAATAATTTGAACCCGAACCTCTTGCTTTCAACTCAGTAATTACCAGAAAGAGGTGGACCATAGAGGGACATATGTCAAGTGCCAATAACGGAGCAACATGTAAGGCAAAAGATGATTGATAGGCTTGCTATAGAAGTAGGGGATGGTAGGTCCACCAGATTTTGGGAGGATACATGGCTCCAAGTGGGAAAGTTGAAAAACTCCTTTTCGAGACTCTTCTTGATTTCAAACCAACAAGGATCAATGATTGGGGACTGTGGATTTTGGAATGGGATAGAGTGGGTTTGGCACTTTCAATGGAGAAAAGAACTACGTCAATGGAAAACAGATACCTTAGATCAGATGATTCAAGTCTTGCAATCTGTTAGATTGATATCAGAAGTGCAAGATAGAGTGGTGTGAAAATTTGATAAGGAATGCGTTTATTCCACTAACTCATTTGTGCAGGTTATGCAGGAAGAGGCTATGGATGAGGAGCTTCTGAGATATAAATTTACAAAGAAAATTTGGAAAGGACTAGTTCTGCCTCGAGTGGAGCTATTCACTTGGTTTGTCTTGGTAGGTAGGGTCAATACAAAGGATCGGCTATGTAGGCTGGGAATTCTACCATAGAATGATAATTTGTGCGTGTTGTGTAACAAAGAAGTAGAAGATTTACAACACTTATTTGTTACTTTGAGTTCTCTTGACAGGTGTGGTGTGCCTGGATATCAAAGTTGGGACAGAAGTGGATTGCACCGAGTTCCTTGAAAGATCACTTTGAGAGCTAGAAATTGATGCCGCTGAGAAAAGAGTTGCGCAGGAGTTGGATAATTGGTTCTCAGTTGTGTGGAACATTTGGTTACGACGGAATGAGATTATTTTTCAGAGTAAGACAACAGGAGTTGGAGATTGTGTGGCTCAATCATTCTCATGTGCCACGACTTGGTGTGGTCAATAACTCATGTTGTTGATGGCTATGCCAGAGATGACATAGGAGTTATTTGATTGTTTTTATTTTTTCTGTATTATTTTGCTCCACTTCGGTGTTGAGCTTTTCTTTTAAAAAAAAGTTTATTGTTTTACAAAAAAATAAATTCATTGATAAATTTATTCATTTTATCAATTTTTTCTTAGCATTGTTATTAAAAATAAATTCTTTTTATCTTAATTCATTTTAGATATTATTGGATACTTGCTAAAATTGGAAGTGAGAAGACTCTTGAAAAGAATCACAAGTCTATCAAGTACAATATTATTAAATTAGAAGTCGATGATGGATAATAAATTATTTTTGGATTCTTTAGCTATATATTTAAATCTTTTATTTATCATAAACATAATTTTTGACGAATTAATTCAAATTTTTTCGAAAAAATTGTGCAGAGTTTCTAAAAATATAATTCATTTATAAGTAGTTCATTTTGAATTAATCCGAATAACGTGCGAATAAAATAGGTTTAACTTGAATGCGTATACATTAGTTTGTTTGAAATATTTTTTAAGAAAAAAATATTTTAATATTATAATATTAACTTTTTAACTGAATTTTTAAATTTTAGTTAGTTAAGTATAAAAATATATAAGGTATGATAAATTTTCTTGACTTCTATGAATATTGGCTAAACAACATGTTAAGATTATCGAATATTATTTTTACTTAATTTATTTAATATAGAATTATTTTCTGTAACTCAAGTTTATAATATTTTATGTTCTTTTAATTTGTAACAATATTTTACTCTTTCTCTTTTTATTTGTTTATAGTTAATATTTTGAAAATTGTAACTATTTTTTTTAATAAAAATACTGTTTTGTGTGCTTGAAAGATTTTTGTTAAAAAAAAATCATTTTTGATAGGTCTTTATAAAATTAATTAATTTGACATTTATTGTGATTGAACTTTATAAAATTAAAATAATTAATTAATTAATTGTTAATTTTCAAATAGTAACTATTTTTTGAACAAAAAAAGTCTTTATAAATTATGTTTAAAATTTTATGGGATCGTTAACTTTTAAATATTAAAATAAAATACATACGTAGTTTGATACAATTTTATAAGATTATTAATGTGTTGAATTTTAAAATATAAAATATATATATAATTTGTTACAATTTTATTGATTGTTAGTTTTTAAGTTGTAAGTAGTTTTTTTAATTATAAATTTAAGTCTTATATATCTAATTGCTAATTAAAAAAGTATACTTAATATTTAATATTGTATTTGATATAAAAAAATAGAGTGTGTACTTTTTGACAATTATGTATAAGAATTAAATATTTTTTTGGGTTTTGGCAATAAAGATGGAACTGTTGTCGTCCTATTGATATCTAATAGCGTTAGCAAACCAACTCGTATTTGAAATACAATTTGAATATTATTAGCTGACAGGATACTGTATGAGAAGAAAAAAAATTGAAAAATCAAGGTATTTCATTATGTCTTTTTTTATATCAAGATTGTATTCTCTTTTTACTTTTATTTTTATTAATAATATTAATGATTTTTATTTGAAATTACTTATTAAATATTTCATAAAATCATCATGTGCTTTTACTAGGACTAAACATGACTGACGACGAATTAAAAAATCTTTACCTTATTGAGATTAAGAAGATACTCAATAACAATGCGAGATCTTTAAGAGACTATCAATCAATGTCATATCCTGAGCTGTCTGATGTTCGTCTTTTTCAGAATAAGCTAATAGAGGAGGAGTTAGCATATGACACAAATGAATTGACTCGTACAAATTTATATACGGAACAAAAGATGATTCATGAACAAATGTTAGTATTTAATGAGATACTCAATACTGTTATTATAGATTCTGGTAATTTTTACTTTGTTTATGGGCATGGTGGGTGTGGTAAGACATATTTGGAATGGACTTTCTTCTGCTATTCGATTTAGAGAAAAGATTGTTTTAAATATCGCATCTAGTGAAATTGCGCCTTTACTCCTACCTGGTGGCAGAACGGCTCATTCTAAGTTTTCAATACCCATTACAATTACTGATGAATCTACTTACAACATCAAGCATAGCAATTTGAAGGATGAGCTGCTCATCTAAAGTAGCTTAATAATTTGGGATGAAGCTCCAATGCTCAATAAAATGTGCTTTGAAGCATTTGATCGGACGCTCAGGGATCTTATGTTAGTTACCGATCAATGTAAGACATATCAACTATTTGATGGTAAGGTTGTAGTTCTAGGAGGTGATTTCTGACAGATACTTCCAATGATTCTGAAAGGGAGTACACATGATATATTATCATCATCTATTAACTCATTCCATCTGTGGTCGTTCTGTAAGGTTCTGAAGTTGTATACTAATATGAGGCTTCTAATGTCTTCTTCAAATCAACATGATGGTGAAATGAAGAAATTTGCTAATTAGATATTTGATGTTGGAAATGGAAATATTGGTTCTGCTGTTGGTAATGAGTTAGAAGTTGAAATTCTAGATGACCTGCTTATTACAACTACTAATGAGCCTCTCTCTCATTTGGTAGAATTTGCATATCCAAATTTGTTGCAAAACATATCAGATTACATGTATTTTTAGAGTAGGGCAATTCTTGCACCCACACTTGAAAGTGTCGAGAAGGTAAACGATTTTGTCTTGACAATCTTCCTAGAAATAGAAAAGGAGTATCTAAATTCTGACATAACATGTCAAGCTGATGAGAATGAAGATGTACAACAAGAGTGGTTCACACCAGAGTTCCTAAATGATATCAAATGTTCGGGACTACCTAACCACAAGTTGACTTTGAAGCCAGGAGTCGCTGTAATGCTATTGCGAAACATAGACCAGACTTTAGGTTTATGGAAAGGGACAAGGTTAATAGTAACAAACTTGGCAACAACGTAATTGGAGCGATGGTAGTGATCCATAGAAATATTGGCGACAAAGTGTATATTCCAAGAATGAACTTGATTCCTTCAGATTCAGGATTGCTATTTAAGGTTCAACAAAGACAATTTCCATTAACAATGTGCTTTGCAATGACCATCAACAAGAGTCAGGGTCAATCATTATCATATGTAGGACTTTACTTGCCAAAATTAGTATTCACCTATAGACAAATTTACATTGCTTTGTCAAGAGTTAAGAGTCGCAGTGGCCTCAAAGTTCTAATTCTGGACGAAGACAGCAACCAAAATCATCAACAACAAATGTCGTGTTCAAAGAAGTTTTTAATAATATTTAGGTAAAAAAACTATTATTTTTATTTTAATAACATGTTATGATTTACATTTTTGTACAAATATTTACTATAGATATAATTAATTTATTTATAACTCTGCTTTCAGATTTAAAATGAAATGTGTAACAGGAAGCACAACATCATATGCCAATTATTTTTCTAATGAGTTTAGTAAAATACTAGGTTGTCAATAAATTTTCATTGATCTTTTTATATAAAGTTTAGTATAAAATTGACATATGTAAGACCCGGTTAATTAATGGCTAATTAATCCATAAATGAGAATTTATTCTAGAAAGCCAAAAATATGATTTTTGTGGCTAAATATGATAGAGAAAATCGAGACGAGAATTTCGGTACCAATTTTATAGAAATCGGACCAAGATTGGACCGAACGGGCCAAACTGGGCCAACCGGACCCAAAGTGGGCCCTTGGCCCAACTAAACTAAACCAAAACCCTAGTTTTCAGCACTCTCTCTCCTCACAACACACAAACACATGCTGAAATGGATATGGAGGGGGGAAGAACACTCTCTCAAGTTCTCTCCCTTGGTTGATCTTCAAACCACCATAACTTTTGATCTAGAGCTCCGATTGCCGCACCGTTTGCGGTTACGTGTTCACCGCGGAGAGCTCTACAAAACCCATACAATCAATCTCGAGGTAAGCCACGTTTTGCTCTTCAAATTTCCAGCTTTGATTTCGAGTTTCATGAGCAACAATGTTGAGATTTTTGGCTCTTTAATGTTATAGGACCTAACTCTCTTGAAGGAGAAGGTTAATCTTGTCTCCTTGGACCTTGGGTGTGGTAAGATTCTCAACTCTAATATAATTTGTTGTTCTATGATGTTTGGGTATTGAGATGTTGTGTATGGGTATGATGATTGTGGCTTAGGTTGTGTATATGTGAATATTGGGGCTTGATTGAGACCTTGGCAAGCTTGAAAAGGGATTTTTTGGTGGTAAAAATCTGTTCTTGGAGGTGTTGAGACCTAGAGGACTTGTGGACAAGTGGTTTGGAAGTGCTCCGGTTGAGCTTAGGAAATCGGCTAAAGTATGGTCTCGGTTTCTCATATCTAATATGTAATGTGGTAGGAAATACTTAGGCTAGAGGCCCTAAGATAGGCATTGAATTGATGATGTTGTTGAATGGTTGAGATATATGATGTGATCATATATGTGATTATGAATATTGATGCCTTGATTGTATGATATATGAGAAATGCATGTTGTGATAAATGCTTGATGAATGATTGAGGTTGAATTGGTGGGTGGTACCATATTGATGGTGAGTATGATGTTGATTATGTATAATGATGGTTGATTGGAAATGGTATTATTGAAAATTGGGATGAGGAAGGATGTATGACATGATATTATATTTGTCCTTTAGCCATTTGATTGAGAAGTGTTAAAATGGTTGGTTGGTGGTTTTGGGAATTGTGGTAAAGTGTCAATGTGTGAGTGGAGGATGGCTTGATGTTGATTTTGGTACATTTTGATTGATTTCAAAAAGGGTTGAAATTGGCATGTTTTGGGTGATTTTGAAAATAGTTGAAAATGGCTTGTTTTGAAAATGGCACCTTGTGATTTTGTATGAAAATATGTTTTTGGGCATACTTTGACGGGACATAACTTGGACTACGGATCTCTGATTTATGCCAAATTTGTTTAGAAATGAAATTGGATCCGGGATGTCCATGCCGTTCGAAGAACGGGTGAAAAACGATTTAAAATGAGAAAGTTATGTCCGTCGGAAGATTGGGGGTCGAATCTGTGAATTCTGCAGCTTTTAACTTAGAAATTTTTTAGCAGAATGACCCTCCGCGCGTAGGCACACTTGGCGCGTACGCGCCGACCTTCAAGAAAGCACCATCCGCGCGTGCGCGTACTGTGCGCGGACGCGTCAATGCACTGCACCAATTGTCCAGCCATTTTCCCGAGAGTTGTGCCAGTTTTATGCCTGGGGCGCAAGTGCACCCACGCGTACGCGTGGCTGACGCTTGCGCGTCGTTTGGCTATTTTTCAATCCGCGCGTATGACGCTTGCAGGTCGATGAGTTTTGTGGCCATCCACGCGTGCGCGTGGAGTGCGCGTACGCGTGGCCCTGTTTTCATCCCAAAGTTGATTTTTGAGTTTTAAAAGCCAAATTTCATACTTCTAAGCCTCTGATCTCACCACTTATGTCTTAAATCATTATGTTATGCCTAGCAATGAGAAAAAGGAGCTAGTGAATGTGGCAACTTGCGAGTGAAGCAAGGGAATATGGATGATCATTGAGGATCAAAGATGATTATGTGAGATGCGGTGGATGGCGGTGGAAGTGCTGGTTATGCCATGGGCCGAAAGGCCGTGATTGTTGATGAATTGGCTGGTTATGGATTTAACCGTGAGCCGGATGGCTGGATTATTGCCGTTTGATGGCGGAGCCATGATTATGGCTAAGTATAAATGCATATAAGCTGTTGAATGAATTGTGAATGTTGCACTTCCACTATCGGAGATGAGAGTTTCCCTGGGAGAAAGCAGTGGCTAGCCACCACGTGCTCCAGGTTGAGACTCGAAGCTCTTTGACCCGATGTCGTCAGGGTGGCCGGGCACTGTGAAAGCCCCGAATGAGCTCACCCCCATAAATATTCACCAGTGAAGGTGATGGATATGGATCATGATTATGATCAAGTTTATATTGAGTATAACTCGAGTTGGGGAGACACGACAGAGGGACAGTCCAATGGTTAGCTACCAGGACTTGTCGGGTTGGCTCTATAACCGACAGATGATATCATCAGCCATTAAGAGTAGGCATTCATCATATGCATACTATGTGAATTGATTGAGATTGCCAATTTGACTGCATATTACTTGCTATTTGTCTAAATGCCTTAGTTGTTCTTATTTGTATATCTCTTGTCTGATATAACTGTGTTTGCTATATTATGCTACTGCTGGTGGTTGGGAGGTCTGAAGGAATTGGAAAGGGAAGTATTAGTTAGACTGAAGGATCTTTAGTCAGATACCCTTTATGGTTTAGCTTGTTTATAAGCTTTGATTTTATCTGGAGGAAGTTCTAGGATTGCCTTCGGCTTTTCTCTTTTATTATGTATTATATATGTGGAAGCTGTTACCATGATTGGAACCTCTGGTTCTCACCCATGCAGATTTTATGGTTTTCAGATGCAAGACGTGAGGTTTCTCGCTGAGGCATGCTGTAGACTTCTGGATTAGCGAAGATCCTTTGTTCTCGGGACGCTGTTTTGATTTTATGATTTCTCTTAGATACTTTTATCTCCATTGAATATTACAAATTATGATGACTCCTCTTATAGGAGATTTTGGAGAATAGGTTTTCTATATTGTGTCCCTTTGGGTTTCCTTGGGGTATCTTATTCTATTTATATGTATATATTACTATGCTTGGACCGGTTATCTTCGCAACTGGATTTTGAGTTTTGTTATTCCCGTTTTTGACACTCTCTTGTATATATAATCTCGCGTTGGTTTATCCTTGTTTATTACATTATCGATCAGAGTGTTGCGTTTTCGAGTTACGAATTTTGTTTTACCCCCTTTTTCTTAAAAGGCTCTTAGTTATAATCATTTTTCACAATACTATTCATACTAAGTTTTTATTTTAGAGGTCGTAATACCTTGCCATCTCTGAATTATGACTTAAGCATAAGGCTCTGTATGGTAGGGTGTTACATTATGGTATCAGAGCAGTTCGTTCCTGTAGAGCCTGAGGGACGGACTGACTATGCTTCTGTGCATTCTCTGTATGTGTGTTATGTGCTATTAGTATATCTGCTTGATATAATTGGCATAAATGTTCATGAGCATGCATTTGGGACTTTGAAGCACTCGACTTCTGATATTGAGACTGATCAACTTAATATCGATTGTTTGGTTTGTATAGGGACCAGATGGCACCTCGTGGACGCGGTAGAGGCCATGGGAGAGGTCGTACTAACCCTCCGGGACCGAGCACCAACCCAAATGACCCGGTAAACTTTATGATGGCGTTGGAGAACATGGCTGCGGCTATGCAGGCCACTGTAGAGGCTTTTGGACAATAGATGAACAACCATGGCAACGACGGAAATGGAGCTCAGGGACCAATAGAGATCAGAACTTTTGCTGTGTTGGTGAACAAGTGTGGGGTTGCTGAAGAGTGTGTGAAGAAGGCAGCTGCTGAGAGAGGGAGTCACAAGGGATCATTTCCACGGAACCGAGGGAAGAGCTTTGCACCTAGAGGTCCGCCTTTCAAGCGGGGAGGCTCTTTCAGGAGGCCCAACAACAATAACTCCCAAGGTAAAAGGTTTAGAAAGCAACTACAGAGTGCTCAAGCTTGTGCTAGGTGTGGAAGTCACCATCCGGGAGTCCCGTGCATGGCCGGATGGGGTTTGTGCTATTTCTGTGGTAAGGCAGGACATAAGCTCCCAAGGTGTCCGGAGAAGTAGAAATAAGGTGCCGGGGAGGCGCAGCAGACTGGTCGGGTGTTCACCACCTCAGCTATCGGTGCCGAGGGATCCGAGACACTCATTCGAGGTAACCGTGAAATGGCTGGTCAAACTTTAAATGCTTTATTTAATTCGGGAGCATCGCATTCATTCATTGCATTTGAGAAAGCCCATGAGTTAGGATTGAAGATCGTAACCTTAGGTTATGACCTAAAAGTGTATAATGCTACCCATGAAGCCATGGTAACTAGGCTAGGATGCCCGAAACTTCCCCTTAGGTTCAATCAGCGTGATTTTGTCCATAACTTAATCTACTTACCGATGATCGGTCTTGATCTTATCTTGGGATTGGACTAGTTATCTGAGAACCATGTCCTGCTTGATTGTTCTACAAGGTCGGTGTACTTTATGCCGGGAGATACAGAAGGGCCGGTCGTGGTGAATAATTATTACTTGAATTCGATGATGGTGAACTGTTCCGGAACCGAATGTCAGGGTATCCTGTTGTTAACCGCGGGTGTTTCGGGTGATGATCAAAGGTTGGATTAGATTCTGGTAGTGTGTGAGTTTCCGGAAGTGTTTCCCAATGACATTGATGAATTTCCACCTAACCGAGAGGTCGAGTTTGCTATTGAATTGGTGCCTGGGGCGGGACCAATCTCAAGTGCTCCATATAGAATTTCACCGTTAGAGATGGCCGAGCTAAAGTCTCAGTTAGAGGATTTGTTGGGTAAGAACTTTATCCGACCAAGTGTTTTCCCGTGGGTGCGCCAGTGTTACTGGTAAAGAAGAAGGACGGGAGTATGCGGCTCTGTGTGGATTACAGGCAGCTGAACAAGGTCACGATAAGGAATAAGTACCCATTGCCGAGGATTAATGATCTCATGGATTAGTTACAAGGAGCTGAGTTTTTCTCTAAGGTCGATTTGTGATCCGGTTATCACCAGATAAGGGTGAGGGGTGAGGATATCCCTAAGACCGCCTTTAGGACTCATTATGGTCATTACGAGTACACTGTAATGTTCTTTGGGTTGACGAACGCTCCTGCAGTATTCCTGGATTGTATAAACAGAGTGTTCCGTCCGTTTCTGGATAAATTTGTTGTTGTCTTCATTGACGACATACTAATTTATTCTAAGACTGAAGAGGAGCATGCGGAACACTTGAGGACCGTGTTGCAGATGCTAAAGAAAAATAAACTCTATGCGAAACTGTCTAAATGCGAATTTTGGAAGAGTGAGGTGAAGTTTTTGTGACATGTAGTGAGTAAACGGGGGATAGCAGTTGATCCATCTAAGGTGGAGGTAGTGATAGATTGGAAGCAACCAACCACCGTAACAGAGATAAGGAGTTTTCTGGGCTTAGCTGGCTATTACCGAAGGTTCATCAAAGGCTTTTCGCAATTAGCTTTGCCGTTGACAAAGTTAACCCACAAAGACACTCCGTTTATTTGGACTCCCGGGTGCGAGGAGAGCTTTCAGGCATTGAAGGAACAGTTGACCACTGCACCTGTGTTAGTGTTACCTGAGTCGAACGAGCCTTTTGAGGTGTACTGTGATGCCTCATTAAAGGGTCTAGGGTGCGTGCTGATGCAGCATCATAATGTGGTGGCGTATGCCTCACGACAGTTGAGACTTCATGAAGTTAATTACCCTACGCACGATTTGGAACTCGCTGCGGTTGTGTTTGCCTTGAAGATGTGGAGGCACTACCTCTATGGGGTTATGTTCCAAGTCTTCTCCGATCACAAGAGCTTGAAATACCTCTTTGATCAGAAAGAGCTTAATATGAGGCAAAGGAGGTGGATGGAATTATTGAAGGACTATGATTTTGAGTTAAATCACCATCCGAGAAAGGCGAATGTAGTGGCAGAGGTGTTACGTCAAAAGTCATTGGATGCGGCTTGGATGATGCTCCAAGAAGAGAAGTTGCTCGAAGAATTCGAGAGTCTGAAAAATTGGTACTCAAGAAGTAACTGGAACTCTGTGCTTGAGCCGATTAGAAATCTCAAGTGATTTTAAGTCCGAACTCCTAAAGGCTCATGAAAATGATGAAGCGTTATGGAAGGTGTTACCGGCTATTGAGCAAGGGAAACAGTGGCGAGTGTCAGAAGAAAAAGATGGTTATGGAGATTCAAGGGTAGGATCATTGTGCCAGATGTTGACACTTTGAGGCAAGATATTTTGAAGGAGGCACACAAAAGCGGATTTTTCCATTCACCCGGGGAGTACTAAGATGTACCATGATTTAAAGGCAATGTTTTGGTGGCCGGGTATGAAGAATGATGTGGCGGAATATGTTTCAAGGTGCTTAACTTGTCAAAAGGTAAATATTGAACATCAAAGACCTTCCGGGATGTTGCAACCTTTAGAGGTTCCGCAATGGAAGTGGGAAAGTATTGCAATGGACTTTGTATCGGGATTGCCAAGGACTAGGACTGGTTTTGATGCTATCTGGGTGATTGTGGACCGACTGACGAAGTCAGCTCACTTCTTACCCATTCGGATGACTTACACCCTTGAGGAGTTAGCACGGTTATACATAAAGAAGATTGTGAGGCTTCATGGTGTACCTGCTACTATAATCTCTTATAGAGATCCTCGTTTCACTTCGAGGTTCTGGGGTGCATTTCAGAAAGCTTTTGGAACCTGATTAAGCTTGAGTACAGCTTACCATCCTCAAACAGATGGTCAATCCGAGAGGACAATCCAAACACTAGAGGATATGATGAGGGCTTGTGTTTTGGACCAACCGGCGAGTTGGGATCGGTATATGCCATTAGTGGAGTTTGCATACAATAATAGTTACCATGCGAGCATCGGAATGGCTCTGTATGAAGCATTGTATGAGAGGAAATGTCAATCTCCGCTATGTTGGTATGAAGCTAGAGAGAAAGGCTTGTTGGGACCGGAGATGATAGTTGAGACCACTGAACAAGTCAAGAAAATCCGAGATAGGATGCTTACGGCGCAAAGTTGTCAGAAGAGTTACGCCGATCAGAGGCGGAAACCCTTGGAATTTGAGGAAGAAGATCATGTTTTCCTTAAGGTTACTCCGATCGCAGGAGTAGGTAGGGCGATTAAAGCGAAGAAGTTAAATCCTCGATACATTGGTCCATTTCATATCCTGGAGAGGATTGGACCGGTGGCGTATCGAATGGCTCTACCACCTCATCTTTTGAACCTGCACGACGTATTTCACGTGTCGCAGCTTCGGAAGTACACTCCTGATGCTAGCCATGTGTTAGAACCTGAATCGGTTCAGTTAAAAGAAGATTTGACGCTTCCGATGGCTCCGGTCAGAATCGATGATACTAGTATCAAACGGTTGCGTGGAAAAGAGGTTTCATTGGTCAAAGTTGCATGGAGTCGAGGCGGTGTTGAGGAACACACTTGGGAACTTGAGTCAGAGATGCGAACGGACTATCCGCACTTATTCTCGGGTAATTGAATTTGAATTTTGTGGGCAAAATTCGCAATTAGGTGGGTAGAATGTAAGACCCGGTTAATTAATGGCTAATTAACCCATAAATGAGAATTTATTCTAGAAAGCCAAAAATGTGATTTTTGTGGCTAAATATGATAGAGGAGATCGAGACGAGAATTTCGGTACCAATTTTATAGAAATCGGACCAAGATTGGACCGAACGGGCCAAACCAGGCCAACCGGACCCAAAGTGGGC
This sequence comes from Arachis ipaensis, assembly GCF_059453495.1. Classification (NCBI taxonomy): domain Eukaryota; kingdom Viridiplantae; phylum Streptophyta; class Magnoliopsida; order Fabales; family Fabaceae; genus Arachis; species Arachis ipaensis. The sequence continues at coordinate 33,192,261 of NC_142442.1, forward strand.
CCTTGGCCCAACTAAACTAAACCAAAACCATAGTTTTCAGCATTCTCTCTCCTCACAACACACAAACACACGCTGAAATGGATATGGAGGGGGGAAGAACACTCTCTCAAGTTCTCTCCCTTGGTTGATCTTCAAACCACCATAACTTTTGATCTAGAGCTCCGATTGCCGCACCGTTTGTGGCCACGCGTTCACCGCGAAGAGCTCTACAAAACCCATACAATCAATCTTGAGGTAAGCCACGTTTTAATCTTCGAATTTTCAGCTTTGATTTCGAGTTTCATGAGCAAAAATGTTGAGATTTTGGGCTCTTTGATGTTATAGGACCCAACTCTCTTGAAGGAGAAGGTTAATCTTGTCTCCTTGGACCTTGGGTGTGGTAAGATTCTCAACCCTAGTATAATTTGTTGTTCTATAATGTTTGGGTATTGAGATGTTGTGTATGGGTATAATGATTGTGGCTTAGGTTGTGTATATGTGAATATTGGGGCTTGATTGAGACCTTGGAAAGCTTGAAAAGGGATTTTTTGGTGGTAAAAATCTGTTCTTGGAGGTGTTGAGACCTAGAGAACTTGTGGATAAGTGGTTTGGAAGTGCTCCGGTTGAGCTTGGGAAATCAGCTAAGGTATGGTCTCGATTTCTCGTATCTAATATGTAATGTGGTAGGAAATACTTAGGCTAGAGGCCCTAAGATAGGCATTGAATTGATGATGTTGTTGAATAGTTGAGATATATGATGTGATCATATATGTGATTATGAATATTGATGCCTTGATTGTGTGATATATGAGAAATGCATGTTGTGATAAATGCTTGATGAATGATTGAGGTTGAATTGGTGGGTGGTACCATGTTGATGGTGAGTATGATGTTGATTATGTATAATGATGGTTGATTGGAAATGGTATTATTGAAAATTGGGATGAGAAAGGATGTATGACATGATATTATATTTGTCCTTTAGCCATTTGATTGAGAAGTGTTAAAATAGTTGGATGGTGGTTTTGGGAATTGTGGTAAAGTGTCAATGTGTGAGTGGAGGATGACTTGATGTTGATTTTGGTACATTTTGATTGATTTCAAAAAGGGTTGAAATTGGCATGTTTTGGGTGATTTTGAAAATAGTTGAAAATGGCTTGTTTTGAAAATGGCACCTTGTGGTTTTGTATGAAAATATGATTTTTGGGTATACTTTGACGGGACATAATTTGGACTACGGATCTCTGATTTATGACAAATCTGTTTAGAAATGAAATTGGATCCGGGATGTCTATGCTATTCGAAGAACGGGTGAAAAACGATTTAAAATGAGAAAGTTATGTCCATCAGAAGATTGGGGGTCGAATCTGTGAATTCTGCAGCTTTTAACTTAGAAAATTTTTAGCAGAATGACCCTCCGCACGTAGGCACACTTGGTGCGTACGCGCCGACCTTCAAGAAAGGACCATCCGCGCGTGCGCGTACTGTGCGCGGACGCGTCGATGCGCTGCACCAATTGCCCAGCCATTTTCCCGAGTTGTGCCAGTTTTGTGCCTGGGGCGCAAGTGCACCCACACGTACGCGTGGCTGACACTTGCGCGTCGTTTGGCTATTTTTTAATCCGCGCGTCCGCGCGTATGACGCTTGCGCGTCGATGAGTTTTGTGGCCATCCACGCGTGCGCGTGGAGTGCGCGTACGCGTGGCCCTGTTTTCATCCCAAAGTTGATTTTTGAGTTTTAAGAGCCAAATTTCATACTTCTAAGCCTCCGATCTCACCACTTATGTCTTAAATCATTATGTTATGCCTAGCAATGAGAAAAAGGAGCTAGTGAATGTGGCAACTTACGAGTGAAGCAAGGGAATATGGATGATCATTGAGGATCAAAGATGATTATGTGAGATGCGGTAGATGGCGGTGGAAGTGCTGGTTATGCCATGGGCCGAAAGGCTGTGATTGTTAATGAATTGGCTGGTTATGGATTTAACCGTGAGCCGGATGGCTGGATTATTGCCGTTTGACGGCGGAGCCATGGTTATGGCTAAGTATAAATGCATATATGCTGTTGAATGAATTGTGAATGTTGCACTTCCACTATCGGAGATGAGAGTTTCCCTGGGAGAAAGCAGTGGCTAGCCACCACGTGCTCCAGGTTGAGACTCGAAGCTCTTTGATCCGATGTCGTTAGGGTGGCCGGGCACTATGAAAGCCCCGGATGAGCTCACCCCCATAAATATTCACCAGTGAAGGTGATGGATATGGATCATGATTATGATCAAGTTTATATTGAGTATAACTCGAGTTGGGGAGACACGACAGAGGGACAGTCCAATGGTTAGCTACCAGGACTTGTCGGGTTGGCTCTATAACCGACAGATGATATCATTAGCCATTAAGAGTAGGCATTCATCATATGCATACTATGTGAATTGATTGAGATTGCCAATTTGACTGCATATTACTTGCTATTTGTCTAAATGCCTTAGTTGTTCTTATTTGTATATCTCTTGTCTGGTATAACTGTGTTTGCTATATTATGCTACTGCTGGTGGTTGGGAGGTCTGAAGGAATTGGAAAGGGAAGTATTAGTTAGACTGAAGGATCTTTAGTCAGATACCCTTTATGGTTTAGCTTGTTTATAAGCTTTGATTTTATCTGGAGGAAGTTCTAGGATTGCCTTCGGCTTTTCTCTTTTATTATGTATTATATATGTGGAAGCTGTTACCATGCTGGGAACCTCTGGTTCTCACCCATGCGGATTTTGTGGTTTTCAGATGCAGGACGTGAGGTTTTTTCGCTGAGGCATGCTGGAGACTTCTGGATTAGCGAAGATCCTTTGTTCTCGGGACGCTGTTTTGATTTTATGATTTCTCTTAGATACTTTTATCTCCATTGAATATTACAAATTGTGATGACTCCTCTTATAGGAGATTTTGGAGAATAGGTTTTCTGTATGGTGTCCCTTTGGGTTTCCTTGGGGTATCTTATTCTATTTATATGTATATATTACTATGCTCGGACCGGTTATCTTCGCAACCGGATTTTGAGATTTGTTATTCCCGTTTTTGACACTCTCTTGTATATATAATCTCGCGTTGGTTTATCCTTGTTCATTACATTATCGATCGGAGTGTTGCGCTTTCGAGTTACGAATTTTGTTTTACCCCCTTTTTCTTAAAAGGCTCCTAGTTATAATCATTTTTCACAATACTATTTATACTAAGTTTTTATTTTAGAGGTCGTAATACCTTGCCATCTTTAAATTATGACTTAAGCATAAGGCTCTGTATGGTAGGGTGTTACAACATACTACTATTACAGTTATATATATTCTTATTTTTTCAGGTCTCTTTTCTTATGGTTTAAGAATATTATAGACTTCAAAGTATTCTATTTATATTTTACTTTGAATAAAAATAAAACAGCATATTCGATATATTTATTATATAATGATAATGATAGTATTATACTAACTTTAAAAAAATTATAATTATAAAATATTATTTTTGATTTATCATATTAAATTAAAATATAAGTTTGTACATCGCATAAATTTAACACTCATAGTAAACGTTTGAAAAAAAATTCAATTATCAAATAATTTTGTTGTTCAACAAAAAAATGTTGATGCGACAAATATGAGCCAAATAAAATTATTTGGCGATTAACATTTTTAACACATTAGCATTAAAATAAAAACATCTTTTAAAATAAGAAAATTTGTAAGATAATAAAATAACAGAATAATTATCGTTAAATTACAAATTTTTATCGTACAAGAGTTCTTCAATATTAATTTAAAAACAATTAGACTTTTATTTTTATATTTTACTAATTTTTTCAGTTTAGAAAAATCCAATCCGAATAAAACTTTTCTACTAATTTGGTAGTTTAAAAAGGTGGATGGGGTAAACTTTAATGAGATCTCAACCCATTAACACTTTAAATAGCATTGATTATTCTTTTTTCCGTACAATCAAAGAAGTTTAGTGATTTCAAAGACTCATTCATGTTAGTGTTCTTATTTTCAAATGTTTAGACTCCAGGGTCATGGAAACCATTCCTATTTTCCCCCTTCTACTTTGCTAATTTCAACAGGGACATTAATGTACAGCTACTTGTTAGTTAGATACAAACACTTTTTGGGGTTGCCTCCCTCATTATTGCTATCACTGTAGCTTTGTAGAATTGGGTATTGTTTCTTTTATCAAGGGATAACCCTCATGGGTGAGTCTCTTAACAGTAGTAGAATTCTTATTCTTATAAATTCAAATAGTGTTGATAATTGAACCCAATTAATTTGTTGCAGGCTGAAAAACGCCCTATTGCACTGTAATTCATTTGGTCATTATTTAATGGAAATTGGGACCACTTACTTATCCTTATGCTTCAGCATATGATGAGTTCTTGGTGCCATGAAAGTGAATTAGTTACAAAGGTAATAATTTCACATTGGTTCTCATTGTTGATTCATCATAAATGTATGTTCTTGGAACCTGTTCTATATTATTTTAGCCATCTTTACAGATATGTATACAATGTGTTTGATGATTTGTTTGTGTGTGGACAATGAATATGCTTACTTTGGATCTGTTTTAACCACTTTTGTTCCGGTGTATGTTTCAATCTGGTTCTTTTTTGTATATTTTTTTCAATATTTTCAAGAAGATGGACCTTTTTTGGAATATACACTGACCAGATGTGGTGGTAAAAACTAGAAATCAAACACTAATGATTTTCCAATATCTTTTTAAATTCAGTGAATTCATCATACTTTCAGTAAAGAAATTGCTTTATCTTTATAAAGTACTAAAGAGAATCAAACTTTATCTTTTTCTTTTGTTATTGGATTCTTTAGTTATCAACTATTCAACTTATCACCATGCCTTCTTTGTCTTTTCTCTGAACCATATGAACCAATCTAATGTGGGAATTTTCTTTCTTTATTCTCAGTAAAACTAGGAAAAGTGCACTTTAGTTTTAGTCCCCCATTAACTAAAGTTCAAAGGCAAACATTTGCTTTTTTCAATTTTTAATCTTAAAAATAGGAATAAAAGCCCATCTAGTTTTGAAAAGAATGAACTTGTCTCAGTTGATGCATCTAAACGCAGGGGGTGCCTCGCGGTGCCTTTCCCAACTTCAATACTAATGGTAAGCATGTTTGTAATCATGAATTTCTTTCTGGTTCTAATGTTCTATGTAAATCTGAAAAGTAAGTAATGTTTTCTAATCAACTGAAAAAATTCTGGTATTCTAATTCAAGTTCTCAGATAAAGTAGTCAGTTTAAATTTCTTGGGTTTATTTTCCTGCACAATTTCTAAATCCAGTATGTAATCTAATCAAAACCATTGTATTATGTTTAGTTCTGAACCAGTTTCTGAATGGTGCATAATGGTTTGTGACTATTCATGCTTGACCCAATTGAATCAATGTCTCTACACAGAAGATAGTAAAACTTTGGCTTTGGTTATTTAAACATGTTCTTACATCTTAGCTATATGATTTAGCTAATAATTTGCAATAACTTTAAATTCAGCCCAGGAAAGGATGAACAACATTTGAGGTCAGAACTTGGAGCTACCACCATATAGGCTTCATTCACCAAACTAGTATCAATGAAGTTCTTCCAATTTCCCATTTTTCCATTTATTATTCTGCTAAGTTTCATATTGGTTGTAGCAGCTGACTTGAACTCTGACAAACAAGCACTCCTTGATTTTTCTTCTAATGTTCCCCACCCTCCAAGGCTAAACTGGAGTGCAACTACTCCAATTTGCACATCATGGACTGGAGTGATGTGCAATGCGAATCAAACTCGTGTCATCGGCGTCCACCTTCCGGGGATTGGACTCAAAGGGTTGATTCCATCGAAAACCATAGGAAAACTAGATGCTCTTATAACCCTGAGCCTTCATTCCAATGGTCTTAGAGGAAATCTTCCTTCTGACATTTTCTCCATTCCTTCACTCCAATATGTGCATCTTCAGCACAATAACTTCTCAGGTCTAATCCCTTCTTTCGTGTCTCCGAAACTCGTTGTTTTTGATGTTTCCTTTAACAACTTCTCAGGCAACATTCCACCAACATTTCAGAATCTTAGACGTCTCACATGGTTGTATCTCCAAAAGAACTCCCTCTCTGGAGTTATCCCTGAGTTCAACCTTCCAATGCTCAAATTCTTGAATCTGAGCTATAACAACTTGAATGGTTCAGTTCCAGATTCCATCAAACAATTTCCTTATACTTCTTTTGTTGGAAATTCTCTCTTATGTGGTCCACCTCTCAATCATTGTTCTGCAATCTCTCCTTCTCTGTCTCCATCCTCTTCTCCCGTTTACCAACCACTTTCTCCAGAAACTAACCAAAATCAAAAGGCTACAGCATCTAAGAAACGCTTCGGCATAGCTACTGTTCTTGCTCTTGTAATTGGTGGCTGTGCCTTCCTCTCTCTTTTAGTTCTATTTATCTCTGTATGCTGTTTGAAGAGGAAAAACAGTGAAACGAGTGGAATACTTAAAGGGAAAACATCTTGTGCCGGAAAGACCGAGGTTTCAAAGAGTTTTGGCAGCGGGGTGCAAGCAGCTGAAAAGAACAAGTTGTTCTTCTTTGAAGGCTTTACTAACAGCTTTGACCTCGAAGATTTGTTGAAAGCCTCAGCTGAAGTTCTTGGAAAGGGAAGCTATGGAACAACATACAAGGCCACTCTGGAGGATGGAACAGCAGTAGTGGTCAAGCGGTTGAGGGAAGTTGTGGCCGGAAAGAAGGAGTTTGAGCAGCAGATGGAACTCGTTGGAAGGATCGGAAGACACCCGAATGTCGTTCCTCTTAGAGCTTATTATTACTCCAAAGATGAGAAACTTGTAGTTTATAACTACATGCCTGGAGGCAGCTTGTTTAGCCTTTTGCATGGTATGTTTTGATCTGATGCATTGTTCCTTTCTGATTTATTAGTCCACAATTGCATTAGATTCATTTAGGCACATGATACGAGTTCAATGATTTTAAGTCTTTTATGGTATTACTTAGCCACTTAGGTCAGTATATCTGATATTCTCACATTTCAAAGTAGCATATATTAAGCTTATTCGATCTTTACCCTCCGCACTTGGACAAATTTTTGCTTTCCCTTTTTCATCATTATGCATATGCTGTACATAGCCGTGAATCATTCATGGATCATTTTGTCACGTTTTTTCTATTGTCAATTCTAACAAAACTATATCTTTATGTTCCCAAACAATAGGAAACAGAGGTATAGGAAGAACTCCATTGGATTGGGATTCAAGAATGAAGATTGCACTTGGACTTGCAAAAGGAATTGCATTCATTCACTCTCAAGGAGGTCCAAAGTTCACTCATGGCAACATCAAGTCAACCAATCTTCTCATAACCCAAGAACTCGATGGCTGCATCACGGACGTAGGACTAACTCCTCTAATGAACACCCCTCCAACAATGTCGAGGGCTAACAACTACCTTGCACCAGAAGTTATTGAGTCAAGGAAAATCACCCCAAAGTCTGATGTCTACAGCTTCGGAGTGATCCTCCTTGAATTGCTCACAGGCAAGACTCCGCTTGGATACGCTGGATATGAAGACATGGTCGATCTTCCAAGGTGGGTGAGGTCCGTGGTGCGTGAGGAATGGACGGCTGAAGTTTTTGATGTGGAGCTGCTAAGAGGGAATTATGTTGAAGAGGAGATGGTGCAGATGCTTCAGATTGCATTGGCATGTGTGGCGAAGGTTGCAGATAATAGGCCAAGAATTGATGAAGCTGTTAGAACTATAGAGGAAATTAGGCAGCCTGAGTTGAGGAACCGTACTTCATCGGACTCCGAATCTAATCTGCAAACACCATAATTGTATTTCGAGTAATACCCCAAAGCAGTACTAAAGAAATTTTTAGTCGGACATTTTAATCTTTAATAAGTTTTAATTACCAAATCAGTCCGTAAACTTTTATTTCGTTAGAAAAATCAGTCTCTACATCATATTGTTTGTCTTTATAAAAAGACTTAAATGAGAATTTTAAAAGTTTTTGGAACTATTATAGTGATTAAAATGTATTAAGATTTTAATTGTCCGACTAAATGTTTTTCATGGACTAATTTAGGATGTTACTCTTATATTTCAATGGATTTTGCTTATAAGTATTCTAAGGATAGTGATTAAATAGTAAAAGTAAAATTTCTTTGTAATGCATTCAATTAGAAACTTCAAAGAATTTCTTATTTAAATTGTGACTTTTATGAATGTGACACAATGAGCCTCCAATGCATAAACTTCTTGGTAGGGTTTCCTAAAAGCAATGGTGAGAATACTAACGTTTCAATTCCTTGTTGGCCATGGAAATTTTTCAATCATTTTGAAATCATATTGATGACACATCATTGTAAACAGTTTTTAGGTTTTTTTATTTGTTCTTTTAGATTTTAATCAAAATTTTTTATATTTTTTGGTAAAATTTCATAAATAATTAAGTATTTAAAGTTGTGTTAGTATATTTGTGTTTTCATGAATTTTTTACTCAAAATAATTAAGAATTAATACCCTTTTTAATAAGAAAACATAAATACGGTTCAAAGATGATCCAACCGAGCCCAAAAAGTTTCAAACTGGACGCCAGCCTTCAAGACATGGATGCTTGGTGGCTCAAAACACAAGCCCGGCGGTCATACATGCACGCCCAGCATGCCTCCCACAAGCCCGGTAGCTAGCTCTCCAGCAAGGATAATTTGGGCCAACACCCACATTTGAGGATGCAAGTCCGGCATTCCCTAGCTCAATCCAGGATGCAACATTTATTAAGGTCTAAGTTCAATTATACAAAAAAATAAGTTCAATTATACAAATCTTTAAAAGTCTTAATCACATTCGAAAATTGAACATTCAAATTTCAAAAAGATTAGTTATCATTAATCTCTTCTAGAAATATAAAGATTTGGTTGTTAGAATTTATTTCTAGATTAGATTTGAATATTGTTTTGATTTGAATTTGAAGTAGATAGTTAGTTATCTTCTTTTGTCGATTAGATTTAAATATCTTATCTTTTCGAAAAATAAGATTAGGGTTTATTTTAAATTTGAATTCTAGATAAACTTAGGATATAAATAAGTGAACTTTGTTCACAAGAGTGGATCATCCATCGGATCACACATCTCTCTCAGCATTAGGATTAGTTTCTTTTCTATCATGAGTCACTAAACATCCTCCAGTTGAAGGTTAGGAGCTCTATTTAGTTTTACGATTAATAATGTAAGTGTTTTCTTTTTATTTTAATTCATGCTTCTTTATCTTTTTAAAATTGAGTTTTGTTCTTCATGCTAAAGGTTAAAACTATTGGAAAATATTTTAATTTTATTTTAAATTCTGATTTTATATTTGGAAAAATTAATTTTGGAATTAGTCTAAAACTCATCTCACAATCTTCACTTATCTAGAGCTAGTTTGAATAAGTGACATATAATTCGGCTACTGATAGTTCGTGAAGATTGTGTAGCTTAAAATTGAAACGTTCTTCACCTCTTTTCTCGATTAGTTGACCAAAGAATTATCGATTAATTGGATTTAGAGAAATTAAATCACCAAAGAATTAGAGTTTGATTATAAAGAATCTAGATCTTTTAAATTTTAAATTTTCACTTTAGAAGGTAAAGTGTGATTTCTCACCCTTAAATGGTTTCTCTCTCATATTCTCTCTTGATCCCACTTATGAAATAAATGGTAAGAAATCACACGTTTCCTTCTAAAATAAAATAGAGGATCCAAATCCTCTCTGAAACCTTTAACATTCTCATCTATTGATTTTCTTCTAACTTCAAAACGTTTTCTCGTTCTCATCTTATCTATTTCTTCTTTTCTTCAAGATCCACAATCCAATAGCTAAGGTTTAATCGATCTAATTAGAGATTTAATTAGACGTTATTTGCCTCAATCAGTTAATCTTGTAGGAACGATATCCACTTACCGTGATATTATTTGAATGATCTGGTGTACTTGTCAGTATCCATAAGTATTAATTTTTGCTCATCACATGTTTATTACCTTTTCCAACTTTTGGTAAATAATTTTTTTTGAAAAATTACTCTAAAGGACCGTTAGAAAGATTTAATTATTAAAAAAGATCTTTAATATTGAAATTATTAAAAAAGATTAATATTTATAACATTTAAAAAAAAAAACCAAATTTTTTTAAAAGAAATATATGTTCTTAATTATTTTTTTATTTATTTTTCATAATCTTTATAACAATAACTTCTATTTCTCTTAAAATTTTGGTTATCTTTATAATCATTTATTTTTTTATTTATGTGGTCTTCCATCCTTTCTTCCATGAGAATATACTAATTAAATGTGATACTCAGATTTTCAATTAAATATATAATATCTAATTTTGTAATATTTTAAATTTTAATAATAATTTTAAAAGTATTATCTAGTAAAAAATAATACTTTTTTTAAATTTATCATAAATATATATAACTAAAATCATTATCAGTTGGATAAAAAAGCTGTGATATTATCAAAATTTTAAATAATAAATAATAAACTTAACCAATTCTATATTAATTTTTGTGTTAACCTGTTAATTTAAATCGATGATTATAGTCATTATTAATTGAAAAAGAAAATACATAACAATAAAAATGGGACGAGAATAAATCTATCATATATAGATACAATCATAAGATGTGTACCACTCTTACTTATTTAATTGAAAAAAATAAACAATAATAACAACAATTAAAAGATAAATAAAAAGAAGAACTCAATGCATTTGAATTCGTATAGCGTTTGAATTTATATTCTAAGGTGACGCTAAACTCAAAACCTTGCGTTGAAAGCTGCTTCTTGAATGCTCTTCTTCTCCAAGGTTCTAAAAGGGTAGAAGAACAACATACACACAATATTATGAATGAAGAAGAGTCTCTTGTGATTTATGATGAAGGAGATATTAAAGAAAGGATCCAGAAATGTGAATATAGCATTATTGAAAAGTTAATCACAGAAAAAATAATCAACCAAAATTGGGTTAATAGTGCAATGTACAATATTTGGAAGAAACTGGAAGACTTTCAGATGAAAGAGATCAAGTGCAAAACGTACCAATTTTTCTTCAAGAAAGAAACTAATATGAAAAAAATCTTAAAAAGGAGCCTTGGATGTTTGGAAACTCATGGTTGTTACTGAAAAAATGAGACAGAAATACAGATCTTAGGGAGATGACCTTCAGCAAAGCAGAGGTTAATATGCAGATCTGGAATCTACCAGAACATTGCAAGACGATAAAGTTGAAAAAAAAACTAGCAGCTACAGTAGGAGAGGTTATAAACTATAACATCTATGATGGTGGAACAGAAAAAGGGCACTTCATCAAAGCAAGAATAAGGATAAACATAGAGCAACCCATTAAAAAAGGAGCAAACATTGAAAATAAGGAGGATGGCACACATGGATTGATTTCAAATATGAAAAACTGCCAACTATATGCTACTTTTGTGGTAGATTCGGACATGAGGAAGATACATGTAAAAAAGTTGAAGAGAAAGAAGGTAAGCAATGGAAATCAAATGAGCTTGGAGTTTGGATCAGAGCAGATATTATGGGAACAAAAGTAGAGTTGAAAGATGAAAATATAGAGAAAGGAGAAGAAAGGATCAGAGCTGAGCAGAACAGAAGAGAACGAGCAAAAGAAACCCACAAAAAGCTAATGGAAAAACTAGAAAATCTCACAATGATCGAACAAAGAGCAGAAGAGGAGAATGGGAGAAAGGACCAAATCAATATGGAGGAGGAAATAGAAGAGAATAGCAACAATACAAGGAAAAAATAAGGAGATTGTTAACAACAAAGAAGAGAAAAATAAAGGCGTAGAAGATACCGAAGTATCGGAACAGGACCAGAAAGAGGGACAACAAAAAAAATGAAAGAGGAGGGCAAGGGAAGTAGAAAGCAACAGCATGGTGACAAAGGGCAAATACAACAAAGAGAAGGCAAAAGAAAATAGGAAGAACCAACAGCCATGAAAACCGAGGAGGAGAGCTCAAAGAAGAAAAAGCACCAAATAGTACATGTATCGGCAGTGGCTGCTGGGCAGCCCTGCTGGGAATCATGAGGCTTATTAGCTGGAACTGCTGTGGGCTTGGGAACCCATGGGCAGTTAGAGCTTTGAATAAGCTCTTGAGATAGCAAGATCCCAATCTTGTTTTCCTTATGGAAACAAGGAAGATGGCTGAGGAAGTTAACATGTTAAGGAGGAGAGGAGGCCTAGAAAATGTGGTTGCTACTGACTGTATTGGGAAGGCCGGAGTAGATCGAGAGGCTTGGCATTCCTATGGGGGACCAATATTAATGTAGAGATTACTTCTATGTCACCAAATCATATTGACATGGTAATTAAAGAAGAAGGGGGAAATAATAGATGGAGAGCTACTGGTTTTTATGGTTGTCCTGAAGCTGTCAACAAACATAAATCCTAGGAGCTGCTTAACACCTTAGGACAAACTATCAATATGGCATGGATAGTTTTTGGAGATTTTAACCAAGTCATTGAGCAAAAAGAGGAGCAAGGAGGGCTACCGGTTACTTATGCACAAACAAGAGGCTTCAAAGAGGTACTTCAAATAAATGAATTGATTGATTTGGGTTTCGTAGGACATATGTTCACTTGGTCAAACAACTAGGGAGGGTCTACAATGTGCAAGAGAGGCTAGATAGAGCTGTAGCGAATATTGATTGGAAGGAGGCTTTCCTTAAAGCAGTGGTTCAACATTTACAGCGATATCAATCTGATCATTGTCCTATCTTGATTGATATGTTAGGCAGCCCACATACGAGAAGAAAGAGAGCACATCAATTTAGATTTGAAGAAACTTGGCTGGAAAGTGAAGAATGTGAAGATATAGTGAAAAAAATTGGTTTTCAAGATGTAGAGAAATAGATAAAAAGATGGCCAGCTGCAGCGGAAGCCTCAAGGAGTGGGGACATAAGAAGTTTGGTCAAATTCCCAAAGCCATTAAGGAGAAGCAAAAAAAAATTAGAAGAGATACAATCACTTCCGCAATCAGAAGAAATGGTGTCAAAAGCAAAAGGAATCCAGAGGGAGATTGATGATCTTTTAAAGCAAGAGGAAATTTGGTGGGTGCAATGATCAAGAGCTTCTTGGCTAAAAGCTGGAGACCGAAACACAATTTTTTCACCAAAAAGCAACACAAAGAATGAAGAGAAACATGATTCAAAAAATTTCAGATGATGCTGGAATTTTACACGAGAATGAAGAAAAGATCGAGAAAGTGATGATTAACTATTTTGAGAATCTCTTTACAGCTGAAAGCACAGAGAGAATTGAAGAAGTCACTGAGGTGGTTAGTGGTAGGATGGCGGAAGAAAATTTGAGGATCATTCATGCTGAATTTTCAAAAGAGGAAGTGAAGGAAGCACTAAGCCAAATGTACCCAACCAAAGTACTGGGCCAGATGGCTTACCTGCGCTTTTTTGTCAAAGAATGTGGAGTACGGTGGGAGAGGATGTTACTAGATGGACCTTGGATGTTCTTAACAACGGCAAAGACTCTTCGGACATGAACAAAACGTTCATTTGCCTAATTCCAAAAGGTAAGAATCCAACACACACCAGAAATTATAGGCCTATTTCTCTTTGTAATGTTCTGTTCAAAATTGTTACAAAGACTATAGCAAATAGGCTGAAACTGATTTTACCAGATATTGTGGGAGAGTTTTAAAGCGCTTTTGTGCCAGGAAGGCTTATTACTGATAATGGTCTTGTAACTTTTGAATGCTTTCATTTTATAAAGATAAAGAAAGAGGGAAGCAAGGGTTATATGGGAATTAAGCTGGATATGGAAAAAGCCTATGATAGAATTGAGTGGCCCTTCTTCATAGGGGTCTTAAAATCCATGGGATTTCTCAGAAAGTGGATAGATCTAATTTGGACTTGTGTAAGTTCAGTTTCCTTTTCTGTGCTGATTAATGGTTGCCCAACGAAAGAATTCAAGCCGGGGAGGAGAATTAGACAAGGAGACCCTCTGTCTCCTTACTTATTTATCTTTTGTGCAGAAATATTTTCAGGCCTTTTGAAGCGAGCTCAAGAGAGAAAAGCAATCCAAGGCATCAAAGTTGCAAGACTTGCCCCGGAACTAACACATCTCTTTTTTGCAGATGATAGCATAATTTTTTTGAAATCCTCAGACCAGAGTATACAAGCAGTGATAGAGATCCTAAAGGACTACCAATTAGCATCAGGCCAGAGAATTAATTTGGACAAGGCGGAGATTTCCTTCAGCCAAAACGTGCCTCCTACGAGACAAATGCTTATCGAAGACTGGATTAACATAAAGGCACTGAAATCTCACTCAAATTACTCGGGACTCCCAACAATGATGGGGAGATCTAAGAAGCAGATATTTGAATTTGTCCAAGAAAGAATCTGGAAGAAGCTAAAAGGTTGGAAAGAAAGATCCCTATCCAAAGTGGGAACGGAAGTTCTCATTAAATCAGTTGCTTAGTCTATTTCTACGTATATAATGGGATGTTTCCAGATTCTAAAAAGCTTATGCAATCACCTGGAGAGAATGATTAGCAATTTCTATTAGGAAAGTAAAGAGGGAGAGAGAAATTCATTGGGTGGCTTGGAACAAGATGTGTAATCCAAAGGAAGAAGGAGGCCTAGGATTCAGATGTTTTGAAGCTTTTAATCAAGCGCTTCTCGCAAAACAGGGTTGGAGAGAGCAGCCATTTCCTTTGCAGAAGCTGGGCTTCCAACAAATTCACCACCATTGATCCAAGAGCCACCTCCAGGCAGTCAAAGTCCGAGTGAGTGGAGAACTCCACCATCAGGCAGGTACAAAATTAACATGGATGCAGCTAGCAATAATGGAGCCAAGGAAGGAGTAGGTGTGGTAATTAGAGATAGTAATAGAGTTGTTGTAGCTGCTGCCACGTTGGAAGTGACTTCTGCACTTTCAGTTAGAGAAGCGGAAGCCTTTGCTTTCTACCAGGGAGTGAATATTGCAGCCCAAGCTTGTTTCTTAGAAATAGAAATAGAAGGAGATAACATAGAAGTAATCAATGCTTTAAATTCTAATAGCCCATTCGGTCGGCCTTTTGGTACTATAATCTCAAACTGTAATGCTCTTTTGTGTTGTTTTAGGTTTTACAAGATATCTCACATCAAGAGAAATGGAAATAGTGTAGCTCATTCTCTTGCAAAACTTGCTCTAACCAGACCAAATTTGATGTGGCTGGAAGAGACACCTACAGAAGTTTGTAACTTGGTCCATCTTGATATATTGGGCCAACCTCTTTATTAATCATAGTAATTATTTTTCAAAAAAAAAAAGCGTGGAACCTCCTTTTGTTCCTCCAAAACCGCATAAATGAGAAAATAAATCAAAAAAATAAATAATTATGAAGATGATTAAAATTAAAAAAGAATAAAAATGATTGCTATAAAAATTATGAATCATAAATGAAAAAATAATTAAAAATATGTTTGTTTTTTTATAAAAAAATTGATCATTTTTAAATATTATAAACATTAATCATTCTTAATAATTTTGGTATTAAAATTTTTTTTGTAATAATTAAATCTTCTTAATAGTTTTTTTAGAGTAATTTTTCTGTATTTTTCCCGGTCAATAATTCATGATTCAAGTTAAAATGATACATGTTCGTACCTTAGCCTATGATAAATTAAAATTTTGGTCCAGAAAGAGTTAGATTGCCATTAGAAGGCCCAATAAAAACTATCTAGATCCAAAGAGATGAACCCAAAAATTACACAGATTAACTTACTCGACTTATGATGAGCGGATAATTTATACGCTTTTTGGCATTGTTTTTTAGTATGTTTTTAGTAGAATATAGTTACTTTTAGGGATGTTTTCATTAGTTTTTATGTTAAATTCACATTTCTGGACTTTACTATGAGTTTGTGTATTTTTCTGTGATTTCAGGTATTTTCTGGCTGAAATTGAGGGACTTGAGCAAAAATCAGATTCAGAGGTTGAAGAAGGACTGCTGATGTTGTTGGATTCTGACCTCCCTGCACTCAAAATGGATTTTCTGGAGCTACAAAACTCAAAATGGTGTGCTTCTAATTGAATTGGAAAGTAGACATCCAGGGATTTCCAGCAATATATAATAGTCCATACTTTGCCCAAGTTTAGATGACGCAAACTGGCGTTCAACGCCAGCTATCTGCCCAATTCTGGCGTCCAGCGCCAGAAACAAGTTACAAAGTGGAGTTCAACGCCCAAACTGGCACAAAAGCTGGCGTTCAACTCCAAGAATGACCTCTCCACGTGTAGACTTCAAGCTCAGCCCAAGCACACACCAAGTGGGCCCCGGAAGTGGATTTATGCATCAATTACTTACTTCTGTAAACCCTAGTAGCTAGTTTATTATAAATAGGACCTTTTATTATTGTATTAGACATCTTGGATTGTATTTTTGATCCTGTGATCAAGTCTTGGTTACTCCGGTTCCCCTCTGGGGCCGAGACCAATGAACTCCATTATCACTTATGTATTTTCAACGGTAGAGTTTCTACACTTCATAGATTAAGGTGTGGAGCTCTGCTGTTCCTCAAAGATTAATGCAAAGTACTACTGTTTTCCTATTCAATTCAACTTATTCCGCTTCTAAGATATTCATTCGCTCTTCAACCTGAATGTGATGAACGTGACAATCATCATCATTCCCTATGAACGCGTGCCTGACAACCACTTCCGTTCTACCTTCGACTGAATGAGTATCTCTTAGATCTCTTAATCAGAATCTTCGTGGTATAAGCTAGATTGATGGCGGCATTCATGAGAGTTCGGAAAGTCTAAACCTTGTCCGTGGTATTCCGAGTAGGACTCTGGGATTGAATGACTGTGACGAACTCCAAACTCGCGAGTGCTGGGCGTAGTGACAGACGCAAAAGGATAGTAAATTCTATTCCAGTATGATCGAGAACCTCCAAGATGATTAGCCATGCAGTGACAGCGCATCGGACCATTTTCACAGAGAGGAATAGGATGCAACCAACGACAAGGGTGATGCCTCCAGACGATTAGCCGTGCTGTGACAGAGCATTTGGACCATTTTCCCGAGAGGATTGAAAGTAGCCATTAGCAACGGTGACATCCTTACCTAAAGCCAGCCATTGAAAGGAGTAAGACGGATTGGATGAAGACAGCAGGAAAGCAGAGGTTCAGAGGAATGAATGCATCTCCATACGCTTATCTGAAATTCTCACCAATGATTTACATAAGTATTTCTATCCTTATTTTAGTATTAATCTCGAAAACTCCATAACTATTTTATATCCGCCTGACTGAGATTTACAAGGTGACCATAGCTTGCTTCATACCAACAATCTCCGTGGGATCGACCCTTACTCACGTAAGGTTTATTACTTGGACGACCCAGTGCACTTGCTGGTTAGTTATGCGAAGTTGTGAAGATATGTTTAGACCATGGTTCTGTGCGTCCGTTTTTGGTGCCATCGCCAGGGAATCAATTTCGAACAATAATTCACAACCTGAGTAACAATTTCGCATACCAAGTTTTTGGCGCCGTTGCCGGGGATTGTTCGAGTTTCGACAACTAACGGTTCATCTTGTTGCTCAGATTAGGTAATTTTATTTTTGTTTTGTTTTCAAAAATTTTTCAAAAATTTTTCCTTTGTTTTCGAAAAAAAATCTTAAAATAAAAATGTTTTCAAAAATATATTTTTCTTCAGAATTTTTAAGAATGAATTCTAGTGTTTCATGAAGCATGTTGAAGCATGGCTGGCTGTAAAGCCATGTCTGTAGGGAATGTCAGGCGTGTCATGTCTGGATTACATGCTAAAGCTTGGCTGGCTATTAAGCCATGCCTGACCCTTTGATTGGAGCTTTAGACTAAGAATGCTAGATTCCTGGAATCCATATTAAAAATTTTGGAATCCTTATTTTTGTTTTTCAAATAATTTTCGAAAAAATACAAAAAAATTAGAAAATCATAAAAATCAAAAATATTTTTTGTGTTTCTTGTTTGAGTCTTGAGTCATGTTATAATTTTGGTGTCAATTGCATGTTCATCTTGCATTTTTCGAAAAAATTCATGCATTCATAGTGTTCTTCATGATCTTCAAGTTGTTCTTGGTAAGTCTTCTTGTTTGATCTTTGCATTTGCATGTTTTGTGTCTTTTCTTGTTTTTCATATGCATTCCTGAATTCTTTATGTCTAAGCATTAAAGAATTCTAAGTTTGGTGTCTTGCATGTTTTCTTTGCATTAAAAATTTTTCAAAAATGTGTTCTTGATGTTCATCATGATCTTCATAGTGTTCTTGGTGTTCATCTTGACATTCATAGCATTCTTGCATGCATTCATTGTTTTGATCCATAACTTTCATGCATTGCATCATTTTTCTTGTTTTTCTCTCTCATCATAAAAATTCAAAAATAAAAAAAATATCTTTCCCTTTTTCTCTCTTAAAATTTCGAAAATTAGATTTGACTTTTTCAAAAATTTTTAAAATCTAGTTGTTTTTATGAGTCAAATCAAATTTTCAATTTAAAAAAAAAATCTTATCTTTTTCAAAATCTTTTTTCAAAAATCAAATCTTTTTTTTCAATTTTTTTAGTTATTTTCGAAAATTTCAAAAATATTTTTCAAAAATCTTTTTCTTAATTTTACATCATATTTTCGAAAATAACATCATCAATTAATGTTTTGATTCAAAATTTTCAAGTTTGTTACTTACTTGTTAAGAAAGATTCAAACTTTAAGTTCTAGAATCATATCTTGTGATTTCTTGTGAATCAAGTCATTAATTGAGATTTTAAAAATCAAATCTTTTTCAAAAACTAATTTCTATCATATCTTTTCAAAAATATCTTCTTATCTTACCTTTTTCAAAAAAAAGTGATTGCAAAATATCTTTTCTAACTTCCTAACTTCTTATCTTTTCAAAATTTGTTTCAACTAACTAACTAACTTTTTGTTTGTTTCTTACCTTTTTCAAAACTACCTAACTAACTCTCTCTCTCTAATTTTCGAAAAAATCTTCCCTCTTTTTCAAAATTTCTTTTTAATTAGACTAATTATTTTATTTTTTATTTGAATTTTCGAAAAACTACTAACCTTTTTCAAAAACTATTTTCGAAAATCACTAACTCTTTTTCAAAAATTATTTTCGAAAATTCTCTCCTCCTCTCATCCCCTTCTATTTATTTATTCATCTACTAACACTTCTCTTCATCTCACATCTCTGCTCCTATCATCACCTTTGTGTTTGGATTCTTCATTCTTCTTCACCCCTATTCCTTTTCTTCTTCTACTAACAATAAGGAACCTCTTTACTGTGACATAGAGGATTCCTCTTCTTTTCTTTTTCTCTTCTCTTTCTTATGAGCAGGGACAAAGAAAAAGGCATTCTTGTTGAAGCTGATCCAGAACCTGAAAGGACTCTGAAGAGAAAACTAAGAGAAGCTAAATTACAACAATCCAGAGACAACCTTATTGAAAATTTTGAACAAGTAAAGGAGATGGCAGCCGAACCCAACAACAATAATGCAAGGAGAATGCTTGGTGACTTTACTGCACCTAATTCCAATTTACATGGAAGAAGCATCTCCATTCCTACCATTGGAGCAAACAATTTTGAGCTGAAACCTCAGCTAGTTTCTCTGATGCAGCAGAACTGCAAGTTTCATGAACTTCCATCTGAAGATCCTTTTCAGTTCTTAACTGAATTCTTGCAGATCTGTGATACTGTTAAGACTAATGGAGTAGATCCTGAAGTCTACAGGCTCATGTTTTTCCCTTTTGCTGTAAGAGACAGAGCTAGAATATGGTTGGACTCTCAACCCAAAGACAGCCTGAACTCTTGGGATAAGCTGGTCACGGCTTTCTTAGCCAAGTTCTTTCCTCCTCAAAAGCTGAGCAAGCTTAGAGCTGATGTTCAAACCTTCAGACAGAAAGAAGGTGAATCCCTCTATGAAGCTTGGGAAAGATACAAGCAGCTGACCAAAAAGTGTCCTTCTGACATGCTTTCAGAATGGACCATCCTG
The DNA here is from genome assembly GCF_059453495.1 of Arachis ipaensis. Taxonomy (NCBI): domain Eukaryota; kingdom Viridiplantae; phylum Streptophyta; class Magnoliopsida; order Fabales; family Fabaceae; genus Arachis; species Arachis ipaensis. Next base: position 33,212,304 of record NC_142442.1, read on the forward strand.
GATATATTCTATGATGGTTTATCTGAGCTATCAAAGATGTCATTGGACACTTCTACAGGTGGATCCATTCACCTAAAGAAAACGCCTGCAGAAGCTCAAGAACTCATTGACATGGTTGCTAATAACCAGTTCATGTACACTTTTGAGAGGAATCCTGTGAGTAATGGGACGCCTCAGAAGAAGGGAGTTCTTGAAATTGATACTTTGAATGCCATATTGGCTCAGAATAAAATATTGACTCAACAAGTCAATATGATTTCTCAGAGTCTGAATGGAATGCAAGCTGCATCCAACAGTACTCAAGAAGCGCCTTCTGATGAAGAGGCCTATGATCCTGAGAACCCTGCAATAGCAGAGGTAAATTACTTAGGTGAGCCTTATAGAAATACCTATAACTCATCATGGAGAAATCATCCAAATTTCTCATGGAAGGATCAGCAAAAGCCTCAACAAGGCTTTAATAATGGTGGAAGAAACAGGTTTAACAATAATAAACTTTTTCCATCATCTACTCAGCAACAGACATAGAACTCTGAACAAAATACCTCTAATTTAGCAAACTTAGTCTCTGATCTATCCAAGACCACTGTAAGTTTCATGAATGAAACAAGGTCTTCCATTAGAAATTTGGAAGCACAAGTAGGCCAGCTGAGTAAAAGGATCACTGAAATCCCTCCTAGTACTCTCCCAAGCAATACAGAAGAAAATCCAAAAGGAGAGTGCAAGGCCATTGAATTAATTACCATGGCCGAACCCACAAGAGAGGAGAAGGACGTGAATCCCAAGGAGGAAGACCTCCTGGGACGTCCAGTGATCAATAAGGAGCTTCCCTTTGAGGAACCTAAGGAATCTGAGACTCATCTAGAGACCATAGAGATTCCATTGAACCTCCTTATGTCATTCATGAGCTCTGATAAATATTCCTCTTCTGAAGAGAATGAGGATGTTACTGAAGAGCAAGCTGCCAAGTTCCTTGGTGCAATCATGAAGCTAAATGCCAAATTATTTGGTATTGAAACTTGGGAAGATGAACCTCCCTTGTTCACCAATGAACTAAGTGATCTGGATCAACTGACATTGCCTCAGAAGAGACAGGATCCTGGAAAGTTCATAATACCTTGTACCATAGGCACCATGATCTTTAAGGCTCTGTGTGACCTTGGTTCAGGGATAAACCTCATGCCCCTCTCTGTAATAGAGAAACTGGGAATCTATGGGGTGCAAGCTGCTAAAATCACATTAGAGATGGTAGACAATTCAAGAAAACAGGCTTATGGACAAGTAGAGGACGTGTTAGTAAAGGTTGAAGGCCTTTACATCCCTGCTGATTTCATAGTCCTGGATACTGGAAAGGAAGAGGATGAATCCATCATCCTAGAAAGACCTTTCCTAGTCACAGCAAGAGCTGTGATTGATGTGGACAGAGGAGAATTGATCCTTCAATTAAATAAGGACAACCTTGTGTTTACAACTCAAGGATCTCTCTCTGCATCCATGGAGAGGAAGCAGAAAAAGCTTCTCTCAAAGCAGAGTCAACCAAAGCCCCCACAGTCAAACTCTAAGTTTGGTGTTGGGAGGCCACAACCAAACTCTAAGTTTGGTGTCAAACCCCCATATCCAAACTCTAAGTTTGGTGTTGGAAGGTCTCAACAAAGCTCTGCACATCTGTGAGGCTCCATGAGAGCCCACTGTCAAGCTATTGACATTAAAGAAGCACTTGTTGGGAGGCAATCCAATGTTTATTTATCTAATTTTATTTTTGTTTTTCATGTTTTCTTAGGTTCATGATCATGTGGAGTCACAAAATAAACGAAAAATTTAGAAACAGAATCAAAAACAGCGGAAGAAAAATCACACCCTGGAGGAAGCACCTGTCTGGCGCTGATCGCCCAAAATGGGCAGTATCTGGGCGCTGAACGCCCAAAATGGGCAGCATCTGGGCGCTGAACGCCAGAATTGCACCCTGGAGAAGAGCTGGCGCTGAACGCCCAGAACAATCATGGTTCTGGCGTTCAACGCCAGAAATGGGCAACAAATGGGCGTTGAACGCCCAAAATGGGCACTAACCTGGCGCTGAACGCCCAGAGTTGTGTGCAAGGGCATTTTACATGCCTAATTTGGTGCAAGGTTGTAAATCCTTGAACACCTCAGGATCTGTGGACCCCACAGGATCATCTCAGGATCTGTGGACCCCACAGGATCCCCACCTACCTCCACTCACTCTCTTCTCTCTTCTCAATCATCCTCTATTCCCAATAAACACTCTTCCCCAAAACCCTTCACCACTCACATCCATCCACTCTTCCCCATAAACCTACCCAATAAACTCCACCTACCTTCAAAATTCAAATCAATTTCCCACCCAAACCCACCCATATGGCCGAATCTTAACCCCCCTCCCTTCCCTATATAAAGCCTTCCATTCTTCCTCATTTTCACACAACACAACCCTCTCTTCTCTTCTTGGCCGAAACACACTTCCCCTCTCTTCTCCATCTTTTCTTCTTCTTCATCTAATTCTTTATTTTCTTGCTCGAGGGCGAGCAATATTCTAAGTTTGGTGTGGTAAAAGCATAAGCTTTTTGTTTTTCCATTACCATTGATGGCACCTAAGACCGGAGAATCCTCTAGAAAAGGGAAAGGGAAGACAAAAACTTCCACCTCCGAGTCATGGAAGATGGAAAGATTCATCTCCAAAGCTCATCAAGACCACTTCTATGATGTTGTGGCCAAGAAGAAGGTGATCCCCGAGGTCCCTTTCAAACTCAAAAGAAATGAGTATCCGGAGATCCGACATGAAATTCAAAGAAGAGGTTGGGAAGTTCTAACAAATCCCATCCAACAAGTCGGCATCCTAATGGTTCAAGAGTTCTATGCCAATGCATGGATCACCAAGAACCATGATCAAAGTAAGAACCCGGATCCAAAGAACTATGTTACAATGGTTCGGGGGAAATACTTGGATTTTAGTCCGGAAAATGTGAGGTTGGCGTTTAACTTGCCTATGATGCAAGGAGATGAACGCCCCTACACTAGAAGGGTCAACTTTAATCAAAGGTTGGACCAAGTCCTCATGGACATATGTGTGGAAGGAGCTCAATGGAAGATTGACTCCAAAGGCAAGCCGGTTCAACTAAGAAGATTGGACCTCAAGCCTGTGGCTAGAGGATGGTTGGAGTTCATCCAATGCTCCATCATCCCCACTAGCAACCGATCTGAAGTTACTGTGGATCGGGCCATCTTGATCCATAGCATCATGATTGGAGAAGAAGTAGAGGTTCATGAAGTCATCTCCCTTGAACTCTACAAAATAGCCGAAAAGCCCTCTCCTGGGGCAAGGCTAGCTTTTCCTCATCTTATCTGCCATCTATGTTACTCAGTTGGAGCTTCCATAGAAGGAGACATTCCCATTGAGGAAGAAAAGCCCATCACTAAGAAAAAGATGGAGCAAGCAAGAGAGCCCATTCATGGAGCTCAAGAGGCACAGGAAGCTCATCACCATGAGATCCCGGAGATGCCTCATATGCATTTTCCTCCACAAAACTATTGGGAGCAAATCAACACCTCCCTAGGAGAATTAAATTCCAACATGGGACAACTAAGGGTGGAACATCAAGAGCACTCTATCATCCTTCATGAAATAAGAGAAGATCAAAAAGCAATGAGGGAGGAGCAACAAAGACAAGGAAGAGACATGGAAGAGCTCAAGGACATCATTGGTTCCTCAAGAAGGAAACGCCACCATCACTAAGGTGGACTCATTCCTTGTTGTTACTTTCTCTGTTTTTCGTTTTCTCTATGTTAAGTGCTTATCTATGTTTGTGTCTTCATTACATGATCATTAGTAGTTAGTAACTTTGTCTTAAAGTTATGAATGTCCTATGAATCTATCACCTCTCTTAAATGAAAAATGTTTTAATTCAAAAGAACAAGAAGTACATGAGTTTTGAATTTATCCTTGAACTTAGTTTAATTATATTGATGTGGTGACAATGCTTCTTTTTTCTGAATGTATGCTTGAACAATGCATATGTCTTTTGAAGTTGTTGTTTAAGAATGTTAAATATGTTGGCTCTTGAAAGAATGATGACTAGGAAACATGTTATTTGATAATCTGAAAAATCATAAAAATGATTCTTGAAGCAAAAAAAAGCAGCAAAGAACAAAGCTTGCAGAAAAAAAAAGGGGGCGAAAAAAAAATAGAAAGAAAGAGAAAAAGCAAGCAGAAAAAGCCAAAAGCTCTTAAAACCAAGAGGCAAGAGCAAAAAGCCAATAACCCTTAAAACCAAAAGGCAAGGGCAAATAAAAAGGATCCCAAGGCTTTGAGCATCAGTGGATAGGAGGGCCTAAAAGAATAAAATCCTGGCCTAAGCAGCTAAACCAAGCTGTCCCTAACCATGTGCTTGTGGCGTGTAGGTGTCAAGTGAAAACTTGAGACTGAGCGGTTAAAGTCAAGGTCCAAAGCAAAAAAAAAAAAGAGTGTGCTTAAGAACCCTGGACACCTCTAATTGGGGACTTTAGCAAAGCTAAGTCACAATCTGAAAAGGTTCACCCAATTATGTGTCTGTGGCATTTATGTATCCGGTGGTAATACTGGAAAACAAAGTGCTTAGGGCCACGGCCAAGACTCATAAAGAAGCTGTGTTCAAGAATCATCATACTAAACTAGGAGAATCAATAACACTATCTGAACTCTGAGTTCCTATAGATGCCAATCATTCTGAACCTCCATGGATAAAGTGAGATGCCAAAACTATTCAAGAGGCAAAAAGCTACAAGTCCCGCTCATCTGATTGGAGCTATGTTTCATTGATAGTTTGGAATTTATAGTATATTCTCTTCTTTTTATCCTATTTGATTTTCAGTTGCTTGGGGACAAGCAAAATTTTTAAGTTTGGTGTTGTGATGAGCGGATAATTTATACGCTTTTTGGCATTGTTTTTTAGTATGTTTTTAGTAAAATATAGTTACTTTTAGGGATGTTTTCATTAGTTTTTATGTTAAATTCACATTTCTGGACTTTACTATGAGTTTGTGTGTTTTTCTGTGATTTCAGGTATTTTCTGGCTGAAATTGAGGGACTTGAGCAAAAATCAGATTCAGAGGTTGAAGAAGGACTGCTGATGCTGTTGGATTCTGACCTCCCTGCACTCAAAATGGATTTTCTGGAGGTAAAAAACTCAAAATGACGCGCTTCCAATTGCATTGGAAAGTGGATATCCAGGGATTTCCAGCAATATATAATAGTCCATACTTTATCCAAGTTTAGACGATGCAAACTGGCATTCAACGCCAGCTATCTGCCCAATTCTGGTGTCCAGCGCCAGAAACAAGTTGCAAAGTGGAGTTCAACGCCCAAACTGACACAAAAGCTGGCGTTCAACTCCAAGAATGACCTCTCCACGTGTAGACTTTAAGCTCAGTCCAAGCACACACCAAGTGGGCCCTGGAAGTGGATTTATGCATCAATTACTTACTTCTGTAAACCCTAGTAGCTAGTTTATTATAAATAGGACCTTTTACTATTGTATTAGACATCCTGGATTGTATTTTTGATCCTGTGATCAAGTCTTGGTTACTCTGGTTCCCCTCTGGGGCCGAGACCAATGAACTCCATTATCACTTATGTATTTTCAACGGTAGAGTTTCTACACTCCATAGATTAAGGTGTGGAGCTCTGCTGTTCCTCAAAGATTAATGCAAAGTACTACTGTTTTTCTATTCAATTCAACTTATTCCACTTCTAAGATATTCATTCGCTCTTCAACCTGAATGTGATGAATGTGACAATCATCATCATTCCCTATGAACGACTGAATGAGTATCTCTTAGATCTCTTAATCAGAATCTTCGTGGTATAAGCTAGATTGATGGCGGCATTCATGAGAGTCCGGAAAGTCTAAACCTTGTCCGTGGTATTTCGAGTAGGACTCTGGGATTGAATGACTGTGACGAACTCCAAACTCGCGAGTGCTAGGCGTAGTGACAGACGCAAAAGGATAGTAAATTCTATTCCAGTATGATCGAGAACCTCCAAGATGATTAGCCATGCAGTGACAGCGCATCGGACCATTTTCACAGAGAGGAATAGGATGCAACCAACGACAAGGGTGATGCCTCCAGACGATTAGCCGTGCTGTGACAGAGCATTTGGACCATTTTCCCGAGAGGATTGAAAGTAGCCATTAGCACCGGTGACATCCTTACCTAAAGCCAGTCATAGAAAGGAGTAAGACGGATTGGATGAAGACAGCAGGAAACCAGAGGTTCAGAGGAATGAATGCATCTCCATACGCTTATCTGAAATTCTCACCAATGATTTACATAAGTATTTCTATCCTTATTTTAGTATTAATCTCGAAAACTCCATAACTATTTTATATCCGCCTGACTGAGATTTACAAGGTGACCATAGCTTGCTTCATACCAACAATCTCCGTGGGATCGACCCTTACTCACGTAAGGTTTATTACTTGGACGACCCAGTGCACTTGCTGGTTAGTTATGCGAAGTTGTGAAGATATGTTTAGACCATGGTTCTGTGCATCCGTTTTTGGTGCCATCGCCAGGAAATCAATTTCAAACAATAATTCACATCTTAGTAATAATTTCGCATACCAACTTACTTGGGATGTGGAAACTATAACCCGCACCCTACTCGACTTGCGTGGCAAGTAATGACTTGTCAATCCACTACTTTTTATATTATCCACATATTAGTAACCACCCAACATGGAGTAACTTGGAATGATATAAGTGATGAAATCACCCATTACTTAGAGAAAGAGATTATGGAGGGGTAATCAAGTTATCACTTCCTGTAAATATCCCATCAAATTCAGATTTTTTTCAATCCCAAATCACTTAAATCTGCCTAAAATTCTTGCTAACTCAAGCATCGATGTCCCTTGCAGGTACCATCCGGAGTTGACATGAAGCAATACCAGAGCAAATTCATCCCATCTCCAATCTTTTTTCCAAGCCCACTTCATATAAATTACATTTAGGTATGCCTTAGAATATTGATGCTATTGTCGGGGGACCTGGACATCAACCTTCAATTATGGCGGACGCTCATGACATCCAATTCTGGTTCACAGAGTGGCGACCGCAACAACGAGTGAGCTCTCTATGTTCATTACACTTCCTCAAAAGACCATGAGAAATACAGACCCAAAATGAATTTTAAGGAACACATCCCTGAAGGATCAAGGAACAGGAATGCCACAGAAATTATGAGACTCTTCTATCGCCACCAAGGAAGGTTGGAGTACTTAGAAGCTAGGTTGAAATGTTCGAGAGAATTGGAAAGACAACTCTGAAGGGAATTATGTAACAGGCGAAAACTCAGAAGAGATCATGCACGCGAAGGTGCAGTGGAACTTCAAGAGCCTAGACATGGATCTCTGTGATGATTCAATAGATCCACGTTATTATCCTAGTGATTTTAATAGCCATATATATTTAATAGATGTATCTGACATAACTCGGTGCAAGACATTCCCAACAACACTGATCATAACAGCAATGAAATGGTTTGATAATCTTTTTCCTAGGTCAGTTACTTGATTTAATGATTTAACAAAGAGTTTTTCAACCAACTTCTCAATACAGAAAGACAAAACTAAGCATGCTCCAAGTTTACTTGGGATAAAGCAAGAAATAAGAGAATATTTGAGGAGTCACATGGGAAGATTCAACAAATTCTATTTAGACATTCAGAGCTTGTCAACAAAAGTAGCTACCATGGGCCTTGTTAATGGTCTTCAAGAAGGACCATTTTCACAATCCATATCTAAGAAGCACCCGACCTTTTTATCTGAAGTTCAAGAAAGAGTCAAAAAGTACATCAAAATAGAAGAGAAGACCAAGTTGAGGAGACCTTTTCTGAGCAAGGAAGATAGACACAATAATAAGGAAAAGGAATAGAAAAAGCATGACGACTACTCAAGTCAGAAAAAGAAGTACCATTCTTATACGCCTCTAAGAGTATCTCAAATGGAAGTTTACAGGGATATCTACCAAGTAGAAAAGCTACCACGTCACGCTTGATCTAGAGCAAGAAAGGGTATACCAACGATTGTTACAATCTCAAAAATGTCATTGAAAATCTTGCGTGAGATAGAAAGCTTGATAAGTACTTGGAATCCGATAAGTCAAATAGGAAGCGTAGGAGCCTAGAGAGGACCGCAAGAGAAAAGAAAGGGAAGATTCTAATGACCCAATTAGAACTCCAGATCGACATATCCATATGATTGCATGAGGGTTTGTAGGATGAGACATTTCAAAGACCTCTCGAAAAAGAGACACTTAAAAGAAGTAGAACAGGAAAGCAAGACTTCTACCTACCTAAGATCACCTTTACCAAATAAGATACCCAAAGTGTGCTATCTAGACATGATGACCCAGTGGTAATCACAAAGATTTTAGCCAATGTCAATCTTCACAAAATCCTAGTTGATTGAGGTTGGATGCAAAAGATTTGAGAGTATATCTGGACACTTTGTTTGGATTGGGAAAAACGCCCATCCATCCTCTCAGATTCATTAGCTTGTACACAACTTTTGGGAAAAATCCAAGAAGTAACATCATAAAAATCGACTACATAATGGTCGATATCCCTTTTGTTGTTTTTATGCTAGAAGCTGGCAGCCTAAGAGAGTAGAAAAATCTCCAACCTCACCCGGAAAAAAAGCTGAAGGAAGTACAAATTAAAAATGATGCTGAGCGAACCACAAGTGTAGGAGCAAAACTTTACCAAGAACTCAAGAAAGAGTTAATTCCACTCTTGCAAGAGAATTCTGACTTGTTTTCTTGGAAAGCATCCAACATGCTCGGGATTTCACCCGAGTTAATGTCACACAAGATGGCAGTGTATCCTGGTTCAAAATCAATTCAACAAAGGAGGAGAAAATTCAGCGAGAAGAGAGCCTGGGTAGTTGAAGAACAAGTAGAGGCACTCTTAGAAGTCGGATTTATTAGAGAAGTTGAATACCTACTATGGTTGGCCAATGTAGTTTTGGTCAAGAAACAAAACAGGAAGTGGAGAAGGTGTGTCCACTACACCAACCTAAATAAAGCATGTCCCATAGACCTATATCCCCTTTCCAGCATTGATTTTCTGGTGGACTAGGCATCATGATACAAATTTTTATCATTTATGGATGCTTACTCAGGGTATAATCAAATATCCTTCCATGTACTAGACCAGAAAATGACCTCGTTCATCACTCCAAAGGTTAATTATTATTGTGTGGTAATGCCATTTGAATTAAAAAAATCCAAGGGCTATTTATCAAAGGCTAATGAACAAGGTCTTTCACAAATGGCTGAATCTTTGATGGAAGTGTACATGAACGACATGCTTGTTAAGAGCACATAGGAAGCCACCTTGGTGTCTGACCTTCAGAAGGTATTTTGTATAATTATGAAGCATAACATGAGACTCAACCTAGAAAAATATGCATTTGTCGTAGGGCTGAAAAGTTTCTAGGATTCATACTCACTCAAAGAAGAATTGAAGCTTACCTAGACAAATGCTCTACCATCTTGAATATGTCAAGCCCAAATTGTTTTAAAGAAGTACAACAGCTAAACGGGAGGATCGCAGTTTTCTCCAATTTCTTGCTGGATCAACCCTTAAGTTGTTACCTTTGTTTTCTCTACTAAAGAAGAGTATTGATTATATGTGGAAAGAAAAACGCGAAAAAGTATTATAAGAACTTAGAGAATATTTGTCTCGACCTCCTATCTTGGCAAATCCAAAAAGGGACGAATTAGTTATCTACTTGGCGGTGGTGAATAAAGCTGTGGTAGCATCCCTTGTTTGAGAAGAAGGAGAGCAACAACCGATTTACTTTATAAGAAAAGCACTACAAAGGTCCAAACTCAATTATCAGAAAATTAAAAAGGTAGTTTATACACTTATATTTGCATCTAGAAGATTGTGACCTTACTTTCAAGATTACACATTTGAGTTTGGACAAATCAACCCATAAAGAACATATTGCAAAAGATTGATGTAGCAGGTCAAATATTGCAATGGACAGTAAAGTTATCCGAGTTCGATCTCAAGTAAGAACCTAGGTTGGCCACCAAGTCTCAATATCGTGCCAACTTCATAGCAGAATATGCTGGTCAAGAGCCTAGAGAAGATTCAACAACTTGAAAGATATATATTGACGAATCAACCAAAAAAGTTGGTAGTGGAGTGATAAAACACTATTTTATGGTTTATCTTGTGCTCAATTGAGTGGATTTTATCAAGTCCTTACCCACTTATTCATGCTATTTGCATGGTTTTACTTTTTCCTTCCTGATTTTGTGCTATGATTGAAAACATGCTTCTTTGATCTTATATTTGCTAATTATTAATCCTCTCTTATTACCATTCGATGTCTTGATATGTGTGTTAAGTGTTTTCAGAGATTACAGGACAGGAATGGCTCGGAGGATGGAAAGGAAGCATGCAAAAGTGGAAGGAATACAAGAAGTTGAAGAAGTTGCTAAGTTGTCCAGCCTGACCTTTTTGCACTCAAACGGTCATAACTTTTGCTACAGAGGTCCAAATAATACGGTTTTAGTTGCATTGGAAAGCTAACATCCGGGGCTTCACAAGGATATCTAATTTGTCATAGCTTCCTTGAAGCTAGGTGACGCGAACACGTGGACAACGCTTCTGCGTCACTTTCCCGCGACCTGTACGTACTAGAATACGCTGGGAGCGATTTCTGGGCTGTTTTTGACCCAGTTTTCGGCCCAAAAAGCACAGATTAGAGGCTATAAAGTGGGGGAATCCATTCATTCATCAAGAGGCCCTCAATTATTCACTTTTCATGATTTAGATGTAGTTTTTAGAGAGAGGTTCTCTCTTCTCTCTTAGGTTTTAGGATTAGGATTCCTCTTAAAGGATTTAGGATTTCAACTCTTCATCAGGTTCAATATTTCTTTTACTTTATATTTCTCTTTTACTTTCAGATACTTTAATGCTCTCATTTAATTACTTATGTTGCCAAATTGGCTTATGAGCCATTCATGTTAGGATTTTCTTTATTTAATATAAACTAAGGTATTTCAGATTTATGATTCTTATTTAGATTTTTATATTCTTGGCTTAAATTGATTAATTGGTAACTCTTGAGTTGTCAAACTCATCGTGATTGATAATTGTTATCTTTGCTGATTGATCTAAATTCCTATAACTCTAGTCTTTCCTTAGGAGTTGACTAGGACTTTAGGTGTTAAATTGATTTATCCACTTGACTTACCTTCATAGTTAGAGGTTGACTTAGTGGGAGCAAAATATAATTCTCATCACCATTGATAAGGATAACTAGGATAGGACTTCTAATTTTCATACCTTGCCAAGAGTTTATTTTACAGTTATTTGTTTATTTTACTTGTCATTTAAATTACTTGTTCCTTACTTTCAAAACCCCCCAATTTACAAAACTCATAACCAATAATAAGAACACCTCCCTGCAGTTTCTTGAGAAGACGACCCGAGGTTTAAATACTTCGGTTATCAATTTTAAAGGGATTTGTTACTTGTGACAACCAAAACGTTTGCAAGAAAGGACTTTTGTTGGTTTAGAAGCTATACCTGCAACGAGAATTTATCTGCGAATTTCTAGATCACGCAAAAGTTTATCTCTTCATGGAGCTGGAATAATCTTGAAAAATGAGGGAGGAACCACGATAGAGTTGTCTTTAAAATTCAACTTCAAAACATCTAATAATCAAGCAGAATATAACAGGATTACAACTTGCTCGAGATTTATGAGCAACCAAGGTACTCATTTTCAGTGACTCACATGTCATCACATCAAAAATCAATAGAGGTTTTTAGGCAAAAGATCTCACATGAAACAGTATCTGCAAAAGAAATTAAGCATGCTTTCCGAATTTCAAGAAGCTGAAGTCCAACACATAGCAAGAGAGGAAAATGGCCGAGCTGATGCCTTGTCAAAATTTGCAAGCACGAAGCCAAGAGGAAATAATAAAAGTTTGATGCAAGAAAACCTCCAATCTCCTTCGATCACTAGCAAGTCGGACGTGAAGGTACTCGTAATAAAATGACTAGACATAGGTTGGATGAATCCTATTTTGGAGTACCTCAAGTTGGACATCCGTTCCTCTGATAAAAAAGAAGCCAAGAAACTCATCCGAGAAGCACAATACTATACGTTGGTACGAGAATTCCTATCTAAAAGGAGGATCTCCACTCTATTACTTAAGGCCCGGTTTGGGTAAACAGTTTAATTAAGCTCCTTTTGAAAAAATAACTTAAACAATAAATGACTATATTAAAAGTAGCTTATAAATAAGTTATTTTGTGTTTGTGTTTTTAGTTCTAAAATTACTTATTTAAAAAAATTGTGATAAAAAGTAGTAGTATTATGTGATAAAAAAATGTGATAAAAAGTAGTACTCATTTTTTAACTTCTCTATAAGCTCCTAAATAGCTTCTTAGAAAGCTACAATTTGGTTTTGAAAATTACACTAGACATTAATACTGCTACTTTTCATAAGTCAAAAGCTCAAAAAAGTTACTTTTGAAGCTTCCCAAACGGAGTGCATCCCCTCATCCAAAACTAAAGAAGTGTTGGAAGAAATATATGCAGGAATATGTGAAAACCATCTCAGAGCCCAATCATTGGCCAAAAATTAAGGTGATCTGAGTCGATTTCTATTAACCTACTCTACAAAAGGATGCCACTAATGATGTGCAAAAGTGCCCGGCTTGTCAACTCCACATCAACTTTCATGTGGCACCACCTGAGGAGTTCATCAATGTCACTTCACATTGGCTCTTTGCAAAATGAGAGATGGATCTACTCGGACCATTTTCACAGGCTCCTGGATAAGTGAAGTATTTAATTGTGGCTATTGATTTTTTTCACAAAGTGGATAGTGACAAAATATTTGGCTTCCATCACTACATGACAAAGTATAAGGTTCTTGCTCAGAAACATAATCACTAGGTTTGGTGTTTTGACTTCTATCATAACGGACAATGGAACTCAATTCACTTATACGACCTTTAAAAAACTAGTGTTCAACCTCAAAATCAAACACCGGTTCACTAGAACATCCTCAAGTTAATGGGAAGGCTAAAGCAGCAAATAAGGTCATACTTGTAGGATTGAAGAGAAGGTTAAAAACATCAAAAGGGGACTGGGCTAAGTGGTTACTACATGTTCTGTGGGCATATTTTACAACACCTTAAGACACTGCTGGAGAATCACATTTCTAACTTGCATATGGAATAGCAGCCATGATCCCAATAAAAGTAAACGAGGAAAGCCCATGTATTCGATTTTATGATAAGGTTGGGAATATCAAGGTCTGTAGAAAAGAGCTTGAGCTATTAACCGAGGTTCGAGAACAAGGTCGGATAAAAGAGAAATCCATGAAAAAGGAATGGCAATCAGGTACAACAAAAGAGTCATCAAGAGAAGCTTCAATGAGAACAATCTCATCCTGATTCGAAATGATATTGGGGAACTAACTCTTGGAGAAGGAAAGCTTGCAGCCAATTGCAAATGTCCTTACAAAGTCGTACAAGTGCCTGGGAAGAGATACTACAAGATCTCTGATCTATAAGGCAATGAGATTCCTAGGTCATTGCATGCTTTCAACCTTAGGAGATATTATAGCTAGATAGCGAATCTTTCTCCCTGATTTATTGTTTCTCTTGACTTCATGGTTTTCGAGGAATTGGGTTTCACTGAAGGTGGTTTTAACGAGGCATCAAAGCAGGGGTTAGGAGTTAAAACTTGTAAAATCTTAGTATCTACTAGTATGCATTTTTGTAATTTGCTTCTATTATTCAACATCTTCAACTAACTTTCATGTTTCCAACTTGATCACTCCAACTCATGCTTGAAAAGTCGTAAAAATTATGATTGACCTCATATGGTTGGCACAATAGAGCGACGAAGTCCGATTTAGATGTGTACGAGTTATGTAAACGATATGAACCATAACCAAATTGTAAAAAAAAATTGGCCAATAACTTAGTAAAATTTGCAAACTTTGCGAGTTGTATAAACAATTATTACGTCGTACAAATAACTTGTTAAACAAGAGCAAATAACTTAAAAAAAATTTGCGAATTAAAGACATGGCAATTAAAAAATCCTCAACAAAGAGGGTTAAAAGTATTCAAAATATTTCATAAGAAGTTATTTTTAAGACCTACAATTCAGGCCATCTAATTTACATCAAAAAGGAAAAAAAATACTAAGAGCCAGAAAGGACATCATCAGGAATGGCGTTGGTAGCTGGAGGATCTATTGAGGTCGAGGCTTTAACAGTGCTCAACCCAGGCTCCACTGAAATTTCTACGATTTGTCCATTTACCATGATTTTGTCTGGATCGATCAACAAGATATCAACCTCGGGAGCCAACGACTTGAAATTGAGCCTTCAGATTGTCCACAGTCACATCTAAGCCCTAGACTGAAGAATACTGTCTTCATAGTCTCTTTTTAGTTTCTTAAGCTGTTCGTCTAGCTCGAGCTTCTCAGCAAAAACTCGGACACAACTTTCCTCAGCCTTCTTTTGGGTCTCCAGTGTCAAGTCTCGATCCGCTTCAAATTGTTTAACCATCTCCCTCAAGCGAGCAGCATTGGACTTCATAGTGGCTTTCTCATCTTTCCACCTGGATTTTTATTTATCCAAAGAGGCCATCTTAGCACGTAGTTCCTCAACCTCGATCTGAAGTGCATTGAAAAGAGGGTTTTTCAACTTCTTTATAATAGTTGTACACACTCCGGCTGTTCGAATTTCACTCTTGACAAGAACTTCCAAATTTTTCTCCAAGCCAATATCATTCATATCAATTTGGTTTCTCGACATGATGAACTCCTCGCTAAAGCCCATAGCATCAAAGTCAGATTCAAAGACACTCCCGTAATTATTGGCAAGAATCTTTCGGTTATGAGAAGTGTCAAAATCCGAGTCCTTGGAAGGCTAGGAGAATTTAGGTACAGGAGGAACTTTGGAACTTGAAGTTTGAAGTTGAAGTTGAGGTTGAGTTTGTGGAGCTACTTCATCCAAAAGAGAAAAAGATAAAGTCAGACCGTCACCTGACTTTTCTACCATGAGTTGCTTTGCTTGACAAGAAGCAAGGTTCTTCTTGGCTGCCTTGAGCTTCTTGTAGGAGTCCGAGCTATTGACCATCATGTTTGCAGAAAAGAACTAATTAGCACAAGCATTGTATACATTCATTAAATACAAATAATAAAGCTATCAATCTAACACAATCCGAACATAGCTCAATTTGGCTATTAGAAGCTTCTTGGTATTAAGGTTGGGAGCACGACCCAACATTTTTGAAAGAGATTTATAATCAGTTACTCATCTTCATCAAGGTCTTTGAGCTTGTAGCAATTGACCTTTGACTCCTCCTCCTAGTACAAACAAAACATGTATTTGAATTGATCATTAAAAAAGAAAGGTCAGTGACCCTCTCAATCTTGGACTAGTAACTTTTGGGATATGAAAAAATTCTTCAAAGATCGAGAATACTTTCCGACCTTGAATAGCTTAGAAAGAAGTCCACTATTGTTTTCTAGAGCTAAAATATTTCATCAAGTGAAAGGAATAAAAGAAAATTCTAAAGGAGATGAGAATATCAAGGATACTACTAAGGAATTGATCAATTTTCATAAACATCCAAGAATTAGGTAAAGTTAGGCAGGAAAAACTCAATAAGTCAGCAAGACATCCTGCCAGAAGTCGGTAAAAGGTATTTTCACACCAAGCCTAAGAAAAAGGCATTTATACCTAAAAATGACACGAGGATCAGAGTTATTAAGTCGAGAGTAACAAATCCTCTCTCTGGGATTAGGGGTAACTAAAACATAGATCTCTTCATCCTCTCTATCACAACAGATTGTGTGAGAAAGTTTAAACCTCTCTAAAGTCTTCCTATCCATTATAGAGACAGCCTCTAAAATAGTATAATATACCCAATGCAACCTGTCAGGAGTATTAGAAGGTACTATATTAACTATAGAATGAGACATAAAACATCGGTACGCCTACAGAAGAAAAATACGACTAACTCAAGATACACAAAAATAGCAGAAGTTAGTCACAACAAAAATAAGTCAGAATCATCTTCAACAAAGTAGAAACATGCAACTTTTGTCATTCTAAGAGATGGTGATGCCACAAAAATGATTTAGTTTACAAAATATCCAGTGACATTGTCATCATAAAATGGCAATAACAATCCCACTCAGGGGCAAAGTGAAGCCCAAAAACTACACACAATGGTAAAATTTAATGAAAAGTATGGATATTTCATAAAAAAAACTTTGAAAACTAACAATATTTTCAGAAAGTCAAAGATGCACCTTTCAAATGACAAACTTTGCAACAAATGTAATCATCTCAATTATTATTACCATGCAAGAAACTCACGAAAAAACAAAAGTAAGAACAGATACACAAAGAAAAAGAAGAGAAAAATGAGAACTAACCTTAAAGTGAAGGAAATAATGAGACGTAGTGAACATGGCTTGAGATATTGGAAGCTCCAAAAAAAAATAAGAAAAGGGAGTGATATGGAAGATCAAAGAGAGTGATATGGAAGATCAAAGAAACAGAGAAGATGAAAAGGTGAAAAGTTACAAAAAAATGTAACAAAAAAAATAATACAAAGCGAAAGAAGAAGAATACAAAGGGGAAGAGGAATATATATATATATATATGGGGGAAAAAAAAGATAACTTCACCCTGTTTTAAATGTAGCAGTAGTTATTAATGTAACTGAAAATATGATCTTTATACATGGCCGATTACGATCCCTCTAAGGATATATTATATAACACGGACTCCACTGGAAGGTTTCTTGACTTAAAAGGTTTGTTTGACTTAAAACTTATCAACTAGCATGGATACAAATCAAGAGTTGTACAGGAAACATGATGGCACAACTAACTACCCTACATTTTGCTTGAGGTGCGACTTCTTCGAACCTAACTTCAATCAGAGGCACTGTTTATATCCTAGCCCATGATAAGTTATAATCATGGTCTAAAAAAAGTTGGCCACCATTAGGAGGTCCAATGAGAACTATTCGGATCTAAAGACACCAACCCAAGAGCTACACGAGTTAACTTACCCAACTTACTTAGGGCGTGAATACTATAACCCGCACTTGACTCGACTTATACAGCAAACAATGGCTTGTTAACCCACTATTTTTTATTTTATCCACAGATTAGTAACACCCTAACGTGGAATAACTTCCCACATATAAGGGATGAAACCACTCACTACTTAGAGAAAGAAATTCTGGAGTGGTAATCAAGTTATCACTTTCTATAAATACCCATGAAACTCAAGTATTTTTCGATTCCAATTTATTTATACCTGCTTAAAACTTTTGCTAACTTAAGTATCGGAGTCCTTTGCAGGTACTCCTCACCACCATTAGGAGTTGACACGAAGCTATACCAAAGCAACTTCGTCCCATCTCCGATCTGTTTTCCAAGTCTAATTTACGCACAATCTATTTTAGATAGGCTTCGAAACAGTACCATTAACAAATTTGTGTCTTTTCATTTATTATATCGACAAAGGTTCTGATTTTGAGTTGAGTTAATATTCAGTTTAGTATCTAAAATTAGAATGATGAATGAATTTGGTTTGAAATGATTAGTGTATCGAATTTCATTATAGGAATGGGATGTTGACATGTTAAATTGCATATGCTAAGTCACTTTTGTTCTTAAAATTTAAAATGTTAATTAAATTGGTCACAAAATCTTTTTTTTAAATGTTGTGTTAATAACAAGTTATTTTTTTAGTTAAGTTCAACAAAATTTTTTTATACATTTCTTTTTTTTAACTGATATTTGATTATGTCAATAAACTATCAGACCAACTTAATTGATTTTGGTTATTAAAATAACTTGGTTATGTAATATTACTATTTTTCGCCAATTTAAAATTTTTAATATTTCTAAATCTACTAATTTGCTTCTACTTTAATGTCTCATCTTACTTAGACAAAATATCAGAAAGATAAATATAATATATTCTAGAAAAAAATTTAATACTATTTAGACTAATTTAAAATAGTAATACATAAAATTTGAAAGAGTTTTATGATACGATATTATATCAAGAGATATAGAAAATTAGATAGAAATTAGAGAGAATAAAATAAAAATCTCAAAAATTAGGACCAAAAGCAGAATCAGAGTTTTCAATTACATCATGCATACCCACACTATTATAACATATTCTTATTTATAGCATAATTCTCTAATTAAGCTATAGGCCCAATACTAAACCTAACATTACTCTCCCATTCAAAACAACCTTTACCCTTAAGGTTGTGAAAAAAATATAAATCTTAATTAAAATTATAAATGCGAATTACAATTAATAAAAAATAATTAATCCTAAAATAATATTTTTTATACTATTATTTAAAATAAAAATTGACCACCAGAATTTTATTGTTTAGAAAAAACACTAAATCCATTAATTGCTTACAATAATAGTGTTCTTTGGAAGTTGGCCCAACAGTTGATGTGCATTGGGCTTGGAACACAAAAGGATGGTCTAACTCTTGAGGAAGGAGCTGCTTTTAGGGTTGGCAACGGGTCCCCATGGGGTGGGACATGCCCCCCGCCCCCTGCCCCCCGCCTCCAAAACTTGTCCCCGTCCCCGCGACGGGTAACGGGGACCCCGTATCCGCCGGGGACCGAGGTCTCAGCGGATTTTTATAAAAAATAATAAAAATTGATAAAAATAAAAAAATTAAAACAAAAAAGATAATTTCTAATTGTTATTACAAACATATTTTTTTCTGTCTCCAAATACTTAAACAACAAAAATAATAAACATCTCTACTAAATATATTTATATAAGACATTAAAACAACCAAACATATTCAAAAACTAAAAAACATAGTTCTCAAGCCTTCTTTCATCCTGTGATGATAGTGATGGTAAATTCCAATTTATTTGAATCCTATGTCGAATAAAAAATCACAAATCACAGGAATCATTAAATTTCAAAGAAATCACAAAAATTAGATTAAAGAAATATAAATTTTAATGAACAGAATCAAAATCAGGAATAATCAAAATCAGAAATAATGCTATAATAATTAACAAATTCTTCAAAGTAAATTAAAATTAACAAATTCTTCAAAGCATATTAAAATAAATTAGAACAAGTTCTTCAAAGCAAATTAACAAGTTCTTCAAAATAAATTAAAATTAACAAGTTTTTTAAAGCAAATTAAGATAAATAAAAAAAGTTCTTCAAAGCAAAATAAAAGCAAATTAAAATAAATCAATACAAGTTCTTTAAAGCAAATTAACAAGTTCTTCAAAGCAAATTAACAAGTTCTTCAAAGCAAATTAAAATAAATCAGTTCAAGTTCTTTAAAGCAAATTAACAAGTTCTTCAAAACAAATTAAAATTAACAAGTTCTTCAAAGCAAATTAACAAGTTTTTCAAAGCAAATTAAGATAAATCAGAACAAGTTTCAAAGTAAAAGAAAATTAACAAGTTCTTCAAAGAAAATTAAAAGCAAACTAAAATAAATTAGTACAAGTTCTTTAAAGCAAATTAACAAGTTCTTCAAAGTAAATTAAAATTAACAAGTTCTTCAAAACAAATTAAGATAAATCAGAACAAGTTCTTCAAAGCAAATTAACAAGTTCTTCAAAACAAAATAAAATTAACAAATTCTTCAAGCCAAATTGAAATAAATCAGTACAAGTTCTGCAAAGCAAATTAAAATTACAGTGATAATATGATAGATGAACCCTAAAACTATAACTGAATAAATTAAATGGTAGTTCACAGAACTTACCGGGAGGAAGAGTAGCTGAGCTGACGGTGAAGATCGGCGACAAGGCAAAGAGGCAAAGACGTGAAGACAAGAAGACGCGGAAAGGCGAAGACGTGAAGAGGCGAAGGTTGGCGAAGAGGCTTTGAAGCAACGCTGGTGCCTCGGCTGGGTCAGGCGGCGACCAAGATGTTCTCCTCAGCTGGGTCAGGCGGCAATAGTAATATTCTCCTCGGCTAGCCAGATGCGACGATGATGTTGCGATTGCAAACGGGATAACTGATGAGACTTAGGCATGCAAGGAGAGGGTAGGAGCTTTGTGTTGGTGGTGGTGAGGGGGTATTAGGAGATGGCGGACGGTAGTGGTGACTGGTAGTGGTGAGAGGAGAGGAAAGGAGAGGGAGAAGGAGCTTCAGAGTTCAAAATGAGTGAGTGTGACTGACAGCTAGGGTTGGAAACTTGGAATTTTCAATTTCTCACTTTGATATGTGTGTGTGTGTGTGTGTGTGTGTGAGACAGAGGTATTATTGTCTTTTTATATATACGGGGATTATACGGATCCCACAAGGCGGGGACCTCTATCCCCACCCCTGTCCCGTTTAATAAACGGGTCCTTGTCCCCCGTCTCCTCGAATACAAAATTCCACTCATATCCTCCCTCCGATGAGTAAATCCCTGCGGGTACTCGTCCCACCAGAGGTTTTTGCCATCCCTAGCTGCTTTTTCCCTTTCTCCATCTCTAGTGATCGTTTCTGTCTGAGGAGAATATCTCTACAGCTCTCTCTAAAAAAACCCAGCAATCACCTTTCCATTGTGCACCTTGGTTGCCACCTTTTCTAGCCATCTCAGCGTCGGAACCTGCCACCTCCACCTGCTTCTTCATCGTTCAAGCCTCCTCTTCGCGATCCAAAGGGAACATAACCATCATGACTGGTGGTCGAGGCACCATGATAGGGCAGACATGGTGGTGAGCTCCGTCACTTTGTCCCGAATCTCTGGAGCGAGTTGCCGATGCCATTTTGTGAGAAACTACCAACAAATCTGAAGCGCCCTATGTTTCTCTCTTCTCTGTTGTTGATGTGTCGTTCTCAGTGCTACCATCATTGTTTAGATCAGCAACATCGTCGTCATCCACCGTCACTGCTCTGTCAACCCAAGCCTTCGCGAGTATCTGCTCTCCCTTTGCGATGGCACCGTCCTCAGTGCAGAAATGCAGCCTCACCAACGCCGATTTTTATTGTTAGACCAATCACTGCATTTGTAAATGAGTAAGGTAGCTTAAGTTGTGGTCAATTCACCCCCTCCCCCTTTGTCGAGCTTCTGCGTTGGATGGCAACTTCTTCCTCGACCAGATATGTTGCTTTTTCTTCTATGTGTTTTAGATTCATTGCTAATTCTAAAATTTTTGCTGTTGCATTCTCTAAATCTACATCTTCATAATCTAAATCTGAATTATGAAATTTTAGATCTGTAAGTGTTGAATTTTCTGCTTCTAGATTTGTTGAATATTTGTTAATTAAGTGAAATTCTAACTCTGAATTCCTTTAATTTTTGGATTTGTATTGTCTATTGATGATTTTATTTCTTGCTCTGGTTGTGGTTAATACTTCTCCAAGTATGTTCTGATTTCTTCCAAAGCTATATCTAGATTTGAAACTTCATTCCAAAAATTTTTTTTATGGCAGTATTAGACAAGAATCTGCCACATAATAATACATAAATACTATATCAAATACTGATCTGTTTGTATTTGAATTACATTTCTTTCATAATCTGAACCATGTTAAAGCCTTATCTTTGAGGTATTTTTCAATCTCCAAAGATTTTTGTTGTTTTGTAGTTCCTTAAGCATTTTAAAACTATTATGTGAGAATAAGTCAATGGTATCTATCTCCAATACCATTAAATATAGGAGATTTGTTCAATAAAAACACCATTTGATACGATATTGTATCAAGAGATATAGAGAATTAGATAGAATAAAAAATAAAGATCCTTATAATTAGGGAAAAAAAATTTGTAATTACATCATGCATACCCACATTATTACAATATATTTTTATTTATAACGTAATTTTTAAATTGAGCTATAGACTCAATACTAATTCTAATATTTTATTAACTATTTTAAGAATGTGAAAATATAAACTATTAAAGTCATTAGGAGGGTGGAAATTGCGCCTCCCAATTAACCTAGCTTATATTATAATTAGATTTAAATTCACGTGTTGCAAATAAAAAGATCAAAATTACACTACAAGAAAAGAGAGCTATTTTAACATTTTTTTAATAGTCATATTTAAGTATAAAAATTAATATATATTTTTGACAAATATTATAAATGTCAAATTTTTTATTTTTCTGACGAATAATTTGACTGTAGAAATTACTCCTCAATTTTGACGGTCCTCAACTTATTCCATTAAGAAATAAGAAAACATCATACTGCTCCTTTTCCTTGGCTCCGTCAAAAATATCATACTGCTCTCAATTATTCTTCAACTCTAGTATAATGAGAAAGTATAGACATGCATGTTAACGTACATAAATTGCTATAACTTCAGTTTCAAGATCTCATCTCATTCTTTAACTCCAAATTCAACTTCATCTTGTTAGGTATTTTCTTTTCCTCTCTCAAGATTTTTTATTCTTTCATAAATCTGATTTAATTTTTGCTTTGATGCTTTAGATTTCAAAATTTTTATATTCAAGCTTCTTATTACTTTACGTATTAAGGTAAGTATTCATATTCTAAGATCTATTCCCTAATTTATATTTCTGATTTGGCTTCTGATGAGCGGATATTTTATACGCTTTTTGGGGTTAATTTCATATAGTTTTTAGGATGTTTTAGTTAGTTTTTAGTTTAATTCTATTAGTTTTTAGGAAAAATTTATATTTCTGGACTTTACTATGAGTTGTGTGTTTTTCTGTGATTTCAGGTATTTTTCTGGCTGAAATTGAGGGAGCTGAGCAAAAATCTGATTCAGGCTGAAAAAGGACTGCTGATGCTGTTGGATTCTGACCTCCCTGCACTCAAAGTGGATTTTCTGGAGCTACAGAACTCGAAATGGCGCGCTTCCAATTGCGTTAGAAAGTAGACATCCAGGGCTTTCCAGCAATATATAATAGTCCATACTTTGCACGAGGATAGATGATGTAAACTGGTGTTCAACTCCAGTCCTCTGCCCAATTCTAGCGTCCAGCGCCAGAAAAGGATCAAAAGTTGGAGTTCAACGCCAGAAATGGATCCAAACCTGGCGTTGAACGCCCAAAACAGCCTTAGGCACGTGAATTGCTTAAGTCTCAGCCCCAGCACACACCAAGTGGGCCCCAGAAGTGGATCTCTGCACCATCTGTTACAGTTTACTCATTTTCTGTAAACCTAGGCTACTAGTTTAGTATTTAAACAACTTTTAGAGAATTATTTTGTATCTCATGATATTTTAGATCTGAACTTTGTACTCTTTGACGGCATGAGTCTCTAAACTCCATTGTTGGGGGTGAGGAGCTCTGCTGTGTCTCGATGAATTAATGCAAGTATTTCTGTTTTCTATTCAAACACGCTTGTTCCTATCTAAGATGTTCATTCGCGCTTAACTGTGATGAAGGTGATGATTCGTGACACTCATCACCATTCTCAACCCATGAACGTGTGCCTGACAACCATTTCCGTTCTATATCAGATTGAATGAGTATCTCTTAGATCTCTCAATCAGAATCTTCGTGGTATAAGCTAGAATTGATGGCGGCATTCATGAGAATCCGGAAGGTCTAAACCTTGTCTGTGGTATTCCGAGTAGGATTCAAGGATTGTATGACTGTGACGAGCTTCAAACTCCTGAAGGCTGGGCGTTAGTGACAAACGCAAAGGAATCAAGGGATTCTATTCCAACCGGATCGAGAACCAACCGGTGATTAGCCGTGCTGTGACAGAGCGCGTGAGCGTAGTTTTCACTGGAAGGATGGAAGGTAGCCATTGACAACGGTGATCCACCAACACACAGCTTGCCATAGGAGGACGTGCGTGCGTGAATAAGAAGACAGAGGAAAGCAGAGATTCAGAAGACAAAGCATCTCCAAAACTCCAACATATTCTCCATTACTGCATAACAAGTAACCTTTAATCCATGCTCTCTTGTTTATTTGCAATTCACTTGATAAACATAATTGACTTCCTGACTAAGATGTACAAGATAACCATAGATTGCTTCAAACCAACAATCTCCGTGGGATTCGACCCTTACTCACGTGAGGTATTACTTGGACGACCCAGTGCACTTGCTGGTCAGTGGTACGAGTTGTGAAAAGTGTGATTCACAATTTGTGCACCAAGTTTTTGGCGCCGTTGCCGGGGATTGTTCGTGTTTGGACAACTAACGGTTTATTTTGTTGCTTAGATTAGGAAAAAATTTTCTTTTTTTTGGTTTAGAGTCTTTTATTATTTATCCCTTGTTAAAACACTTTAAATTTATAGCTCAATTAGTTAGAACGTGGTGTTTATGTTCATGGTAATTGGCTATCATATTTTTAAAATCTTTTTCAAAAATATTTTTTTTTCTATTAAATCCTGTGCCAAACTTTAAGTTTGGTGTTTTCTTGTTGATTTTTCAAAAAAAAAAAATTCAAAAATTTATTTTGGTTTTCTAAAAAAATTTTAAGTTTGGTGTTCTTCCTTTGTGTTCTTGTGTTCTTGTGAGTCTTCAAAGTGTTCTTGAGTTTTCCTTGTGTCTTGATCTTAAAATTTTTAAGTTTGGTGTTCCTTGGTGTTTTTCCCCCAAAAATTTTCGAAAATAAGGAACCTCAGATCTAAAAATTTTAAATCCTGTGTTATCTTATTGTTTTTCTCTCTCCTTTAAAAATTCAGATTTTTATTTCAAAATTTAAAACCTTTTTCAAAAATCATTATATCTTTTTCAAAATCTCCTAACCACTTTCTCTCTCCTCACTTTTTCGAAAATCTTTTACTCATTTTTATTTATTTTATTTTGATTTATTTTATTTTCAAAATAAATTAATAAATAAATAAATAAAAATAGTTTTTCTATTTTACATCATCTCCCTTTCTCCATCATGGACCTAAGCGGAAATGAACAGTCCAGGAGGACTCTGGGGTCATATTCTAACCCCTCTACTGCTTCATATGGGAGTAGTATCTGCATACCCTCCATTGGAGTCAGTAGCTTTGAGTTGAATCCTCAGCTCATTATCATGGTGCAGCAAAGCTGCCAGTATTCCGGTCTTCCACAGGAAGAACCTACAGAGTTTTAGGCACAATTTTTACAAATTGCTGACACTGTACATGATAAGGAAATAGATCAGGATGTCTACAGACTATTACTGTTTCCATTTGCTGTAAAAGATCAAGCTAAGAGGTGGTTAAATAACCAACCTAAGGCCAGCATAAAGACATGGAAACAGCTGACAGAAAAATTCCTGAATCAATATTTTCCTCCAAAAAGGATGACACAGCTAAGGCTGGACATCCAAGGCTTCAAGCAAGGAGATAATGAATCTCTTTATGATGCCTGGGAGAGATACAGAGAGATGCTACGAAAATGCCCCTCTGAAATATTCTCAGAGTGGGTTCAGTTAGACATCTTCTACTATGGGCTTGCAGAAGGAGCTCAGATGTCTCTAGATTACTCAGCTGGTGGATCTATCCACATGAGAAAGACAATTGAAGAGGCTCAAGAGCTCATTGATACAATTGCCAGGAATCAGCATCTGTATCTAAGCAGTGACCCTTCCATGAAAGAAGAGGTTAAAACAGCAACTGCTGAACTCAGTCCTGTAGAACAAGCTGCTGAATTCAATCAGCAATTGGACTTCCTAACAAGGCAGTTAGCCGAATTCAAAGATAGACTACAAGAGACAAGGATGGCTAATGTACATATGGAAGAACAGTTTAAGAAAACAAAGCAGCAGTTGTCAAGGCAAATAACAGAAGAATGCCAAGCAGTTCAATTAAGAAGTGGGAAGACATTAAATATCTCACCTCAAGGCAACAAAAAGTCAAGAAATGAGCAACCCACCAAAGATTCACCTGAGGACAGTAAGAGCCCAGGGAAAAATAATGCTGGCGCTAAAACGCCAGAAAATTGGTGGAAGGCTGGCGCTGAACGCCCAGACCATGCCCACAACTGGCGTTCAACGCCAAAAACAAGGCAGGATTGGCGTTCAACGCCAGAAATGGGCAAGAATCTGGCGTTGAACGCCCAAAATGGGCAGGATCCGGCGTTGAACGCCCAAAATAGGCACTTTTCTGGCGTTCAGACGCCAGGAACAGACAGGGAGCTGGCGTCTAACGTCACTCCAGCTTCTGACTCTGGCACTCAATTGCCAGTGAGGGATCAGACACACACAAATGCTGATAACAACTCCTCTAAAAAGGCTTCTTCAACCACTTCTGTAGGTAATAAACCTGCAGCAACTAAGGTTGAAGAATATAAAGCCAAGATACCTTATCCTCAAAAACTCCGGACAGAGGAGCAGGATAAGCAATTTGCTCGCTTTGCAGATTATCTCAGGACTCTTGAAATAAAGATTCCATTTGCAGAGGCACTTGAGCAAATACCTTCTTATGCCAA
Source organism: Arachis ipaensis (assembly GCF_059453495.1). Lineage (NCBI taxonomy): Eukaryota > Viridiplantae > Streptophyta > Magnoliopsida > Fabales > Fabaceae > Arachis > Arachis ipaensis. The sequence continues at coordinate 33,238,722 of NC_142442.1, forward strand.
GTTCATGAAAGAGATCTTGAGTCATAAGAAGGATTGGAGAGAAACAGAAAGAGTTCTCCTCACTGAAGAATGCAGTGCAGTCATTCTGAAAAGCTTTCCTGAAAAGCTTAAAGACCCCGGGAGCTTTCTGATACCATGCATATTGGAAGATAATTGTACCAAGACAGCTTTATGCGATCTTGGGGCAAGCATCAACCTAATACCTGCATCCACTATCAGAAAGCTTGGTCTAACTGAAGAAGTTAAACCAACCCGGATATGTCTTCAACTTGCTGATGGCTCCACTAAATACCCATCAGGCGTAATTGAAGACATGATTGTCAGGGTTGGGCCATTCGCCTTTCCCACTGACTTTGTTGTGCTGGAAATGGAGGAGCACAAGAGTGATACTCTCATTCTAGGAAGACCCTTCCTAGCAACTGGACGATCCCTTATTGACGTCCAACAGGGGGAAATAACCCTGAGAGTCAATGATGATGAGTTCAAGTTGAACGCTGTCAAAGCCATGCAGCATCCAGACACATCAACAAACTGCATAAAAGTTGATCTTATTGACTCCTTGGTAGAAGAGATCAACATGGCTGAGAGTCTCGAATCAGAGTTGGAAGACATCTTTAAAGATGTTCAGCCTGATTTGGAGGATTCAGAGGACATGAAAGAGCCTCTGAAATTTCTTCTGAAAGAGGAAAAACCTCCTAAACCCGAGCTCAAGCCATTACCACCATCCTTGAAATATGCATTTCTAGGAGAAGGTGATACTTTTCCAGTGATCATAAGCTCTGCTTTAAATTCACAGGAAGAGGAAGCACTTATTCAAGTGCTAAGGACACACAAGACAGCTCTTGGGTGGTTCATAGGTGACCTTAAGGGCATAAGCCCAGCTAGATGCATGCACAAAATCCTATTGGAGGATAATGCCAAGCCAGTGGTTCAACCACTAAGGCGGCTAAATCCAGCCATGAAGGAAGTGGTGCAGAAAGAGGTCACCAAATTACTAGAGGCTGGGATTATTTATCCTATTTCTGATAGCCCCTGGGTAAGCCCTGTCCAAGTCGTCCCAAAAAAGGGAGGCATGACAGTGATTCATAATGAAAAGAATGAACTGGTTCCTACAAGAACAGTTACAGGATGGCGCATGTGTATTGACTACAGAAAACTCAATACAGCCACCAGAAAGGATCATTTTCCTTTACCATTCATAGACCAGATGCTAGAAAGACTGGCAGGTCATGAGTATTACTGCTTTTTGGACGGCTACTCAGGCTATAACCAGATTGCAATAGATCCCCAGGATCAAGAGAAAACAGCATTCACATGTCCATCTGGAGTGTTTGCTTATAGAAGGATGCCATTTAGGCTGTGTAATGCGCCTGCAACCTTCCAGAGATGCATGCTCTCTATTTTCTCTGATATGGTGGAAAAATTTTGGAAGTTTTCATGGATGACTTCTCAGTATATGGAGACTCATTCAGCTCCTGTCTTGATCACCTGAAACTTGTTCTGAAAAGATGCCAAAAGACCAACCTAGTTTTAAACTGGGAAAAATGTCACTTCATGGTGACTGAAGGGATTGTCCTTGGGCATAAAATCTCAAACAAGGGAATAGAGGTGGATCAAGCAAAAATAGAGATAATTGAAAAATTACCACCACCTGCCAATGTTAAGGCAATCAGAAGCTTTCTGGGGCATGCAGGATTCTATAGAAGGTTTATAAAGGATTTTTCAAAAATCGCAAAACCTCTAAGCAATCTGCTAGCTGCTGACACGCCATTTGTGTTTGACACAGAGTGTCTGCAGGCGTTTGAAACGCTGAAAGCTAAGCTGGTCACAGCACCAGTCATATCTGTACCAGATTGGACATTACCATTTGAGCTAATGTGTGATGCCAGTGATCATGCCATTGGTGCAGTATTGGGACAGAGGCATGACAAGCTTCTGCATGTCATTTATTATGCCAGTCGCGTTCTAAATGATGCTCAGAAAAATTACACAACCACAGAAAAAGAATTACTTGCAGTGGTTTACGCCATTAACAAGTTCAGATCATACTTAGTAGGATCAAAAGTGATTGTGTATACTGACCATGCTGCTCTTAAATATCTACTCACAAAGCAGGATTCAAAACCCAGGCTCATCAGATGGGTATTGCTTCTGCAAGAGTTTGATATAGAAATAAGAGACAGAAAAGGGACAGAGAACCAAGTGGCTGATTATCTGTCCCGGATAGAGCCAGTGGAAGGGACGTCCCTCCCCTTTCTTGAGATCTCTGAGACGTTTCCTGATGAGCATTTATTTGCCATTCAGGAAGCACCATGGTTTGCCAATATTGCAAACTATAAAGCTACAAGGTTCATACCCAAGGAGTACAACAGGATACAAAAGAAGAAATTAATTACAGATGCAAAGTATTACTTGTGGGATGAACCCTATCTCTTTAAGAGATGTGCAGACGGAATAATCCGTAGGTGTGTGCCTAGAGAAGAGGCACAGAGGATCCTATGGCATTGCCATGGATCTCAATATGGAGGCCATTTCGGAGGTGAGCGAACAGCCACCAAGGTCCTCCAATGTGGCTTCTATTGGCCCACACTCTATAAAGATTCCCGAGAGTTTGTACGTAACTGTGACAGTTGCCAAAGAGCTGGCAATCTGCCTCATGGTTACGCCATGCCTCAACAAGGGATCTTGGAAATTGAGTTGTTTGACGTATGGGGAATTGACTTCATGGGACCTTTCCCACCATCATACTCAAACACGTATATTCTGGTGGCAGTTGACTATGTATCAAAATGGGTTGAGGCTATTGCCACACCCACCAATGATACTAAAACAGTGCTGAAGTTCTTCCAGAAACATATCTTTAGCAGGTTTGGTGTCCCTAGATTACTTATCAGTGATGGGGGGCACTCACTTCTGCAATAAACAGCTTTACTCTGCCATGGTTCGGTATGGAATTCGCCACAAGGTGGCCACTCCATATCATCCACAAACCAATGGGCAAGCTGAAGTCTCTAATAGAGAATTAAAGAGAATCCTGGAATGGACAGTAAATACCCGTAGAAAGGATTGGGCACGGAGCTTGGATGATGCTCTGTGGGCTTACAGGACAGCATTCAAGACCCCTATAGGGACCTCTCCATACCAACTGGTGTATGGTAAGGCATGTCACCTGCCCGTGGAACTGGAACATAAGGCCTACTGGGCAACCCGATTCCTAAACTTTGATGCCAAATTAGCAGGAGAAAAAAGATTGCTCCAGCTAAATGAGCTAGAGGAGTTCAGATTCACAGCTTTCGAAAATGCCAAGCTTTATAAAGAGAAATAAAAAAAGTGGCATGACAGAAAGCTGTCATCTAGAATCTTTGAACCAGGACAGAAGGTTCTGCTGTTCAACTCTAGACTCAGGCTATTCCCCGGGAAACTGAAATCCCGGTGGAGGGGACCATACGTGATTACAAGCGTATCACCATATGGTTATGTAGAGCTTCAAGATATTGACTCTGACAAGAAGTTCATTGTTAATGGACAGAGAATCAAGCACTATCTTGAAGGCAATGTTGAGCAAGAGTGCTCAAGGTTGAAGCTAGATTAAAAGCTCAGCAAGGTCCAGCTAAGGACATTAAAGAAGCGCTTGTTGGGAGGCAACCCAATTTTTATTTATTTTCATGGTTTTTCATGTTTTATTAGGTTCATGATCATGTGGAGTCACAAAATAAATATTGAAAATTGAAAACGGAATCAAAAAAACAGCAGAAGAAAAATCACACCCTGGAGGAAGCACCTGTCTGGCGTTCAACGCCAGAACAGAGCATGGTTCTGGCGCTGAACGCCCAAAATGGGCAACATCCTGGCACTGAACGCCCAGAACAAGCATGGTTGGCGTTCAACGCCAGAAATGGCTAGTAAATGGGCGTTGAACGCCCAAAATGGGCACCAACCTGGCGCTGAACGCCCAGAGTTGTGTGCAAGGGCATTTTGCATGCCTAAATTGGTGCAGGGATATAAATGCCTTGACACCTCAAGATCTGTGGACCCCACAGGATCCCCACCTTCCCTCCTCATAATCCTAGTTTTTTTTTCCACATCTTCTTCTTCATCTATTCCTTCTTCTTTTGCTCGAGGGCGAGCAACATTCTAAGTTTAGTGTGGTAAAACAATTATGTGCAGGATCTATAGCTCAGTGGTAGAACATGTGGCTGCAAATCAAGAGATCCCTGAGATACCTCAGGGGATGCACTTCCCTCCACATAATTATTGGAAGCAACTGAGGATAGAAATACCAAAAATCACTAGGAATCAAGCCACAAAGGCAAGGAAGAGACATAAAAGAGCTCAAGAACATCACTGGTGCCTCAAGAAGGAAATGCCATCATCACTAAGGTGGACTCGTTCCTTGTTCTTACTTTCTCTATTTTTCGTTTTCTCTATGTTAAGTGCTTATCTATGTTTGTGTCTTCATTACATGATCATAAGTAGTAATTAGTGTCTATTTTGATTTTATCCCCAATTAAGTTATAGTCTATTTTTCTCATCATCAGCAAACATGAATAAAATAGTAGATCTTTTGAATAAGAGGCAATAAAATTTCGAGTTTTTAATAAGAAAAATTCTAATTAGTAACATGTGGTGGCAATACTTTCTGTCTTCTGAATGAATGCTTGAACAGTGCATATGTCTTTTGAATTTGTTATTTAAGACTGTTAAATATGTTGGCTCTTGAAAGAATGATGAACATGAGACATGTTATTGATAATCTGAAAAATCATAAAAATGATTCTTGAAGCAAGAAAAAGCAGCAAAGAACAAAGCTTGCAGAAAAAAAAATATATATATATAATAAAATAGGCGAAAAAAATAGAAAGAAAAAGAAAAAGCAAGCAGAAAAAGCCAAAAGCTCTTAAAAACCAAGAGGCAAGAGCAAAAAGCCAATAACCCTTAAAACCAAAAGGCAAGGGCAAATAAAAAGGATCCCAAGGCTTTGAGCATCAGTGGAGAGGAGGGCCTAAAGGAATAAAATCCTGGTCTAAGCGGCTAAACCAAGCTGTCCCTAACCATGTGCTTGTGGCGTGTAGGTGTCAAGTGAGAACTTGAGACTGAGCGGTTAAAGTCAAGGTCCAAAGCAAAAAGAAGAGTGTGCTTAAGAACCCTGGACACCTCTAATTGGGGGCTTTAGCAAAGCTGAGCCACAATCTGAAAAGGTTCACCCAATTATGTGTCTGTGGCATTTATGTATCCGGTGGTAATACTGGAAAACAAAGTGCTTAGGGCCACGGCCAAGACTCATAAAATAGCTATGTTCAAGAATCATCACACTGAAATAGGAGAATCAATAACACTATCTGAATTCTAAGTTCCTATAGATGCCAATCACTCTGAGCTTCAATGGATAAAGTGAGATGCCAAAACTGTTCAGAAGCAAAAAGCTACTAGTCCCGCTCATCTAATTAGAATCTGAGCTTCACTCAAAAACTCTGAGATATTATTGCTTCTCAACTTATTAGTCTTCTATTTTATTTGTCTAGTTGCTTGAGGACAAGCAACAGTTTAAGTTTGGTGTTGTGATGAGCGGATATTTTATACGCTTTTTGGGGTTAATTTCATATAGTTTTTAGGATGTTTTAGTTAGTTTTTAGTTTAATTCTATTAGTTTTTAGGAAAAATTCATATTTCTGGACTTTACTATGAGTTGTGTGTTTTTCTGTGATTTCAGGTATTTTTCTGGCTGAAATTGAGGGAGCTGAGCAAAAATCTGATTCAGGCTGAAAAAGGACTGCTGATGCTGTTGGATTCTGACCTCCCTGCACTCAAAGTGGATTTTCTGGAGCTACAGAACTCAAAATGGCGCGCTTTCAATTGCGTTAGAAAGTAGACATCCGGGACTTTCCAGCAATATATAATAGTTCATACTTTGCACGAGGATAGACGACGTAAACTGGCGTTCAACACCAGTCCTCTGCCCAATTCTGGCGTCCAGCGCCAGAAAAAGATCAAAAGTTGGAGTTCAATGCCAGAAATGGATCCAAACCTGGCGTTGAACGCCCAAAACAGCCTTAGGCACGTGAATTGCTTAAGTCTCAGTCCCAGCACACACCAAGTGGGCCCCAGAAGTGGATCTCTGCACCATCTGTTACAGTTTACTCATTTTCTGGAAACCTAGGCTACTAGTTTAGTATTTAAACAACTTTTAGAGAATTATTTTGTATCTCATGACATTTTAGATCTGAACTTTGTACTCTTTGACGGCATGAGTGTAAGATCCGGTTAATTAACGGCTAATTAACCCATAAATGAGAATTTATTCTAGAAAGCCAAAAATGTTATTTTTATGGCTTAATATGATAGAGGAAATTGAGACGAGAATTTCGGTACCAATTTTATAGAAATCGGACCAAGATTGGACCGAACGGGTCAAACCGGGCCAACTGGACCCAAAGTGGGCCCTTGGCCCAACTAAACTAAACCAAAACCCTAGTTTTCAGCACTCTCTCTCCTCATTTGAGACACTAAACACGCTGAAATGGAGGCCATGGAGGGAAGAACACTCTCTCAAGTTCTATCTCTCACTTGATCTTCAAACCACCATAACTTTTGATCTAGAGCTCCGATTGCCGCTCCGTTTGCGGCCACGCGTTCACCGCGGAGAGCTCTACAAAACCCATACAATTAATCTTGAGGTAAGCCACGTTTTACTGTTCAAAATTCCAGCCCTTGATTTCGAGTTTCATGAGTAAAAATGTTGAGATTTTGGGTTCTTTGATGTTATAGGACCCAACTCTCTTGAAGGAGAAGGTTAATCTTGTCTCTTTGGACCTTGGGTGTGGTAAGATTCTCAACCCTAGTGTAATTTGTTGTTCTATGAGGTTTGGGCATTGAGATGTTGTGTATGGGTATGATGATTGTGGCTTAGGTTGTGTATATGTGAATATTGGAGCTTGATTGGTGATTTTGGAAAGCTTGGAAGAGGGTTTTGTGTGATAAAATCTGTTCTTGGAGGTGTTGAGACCTTGAGAGCTTGAGGAAAAGTGGTTTGGAAGTGCTCCGGTTGAGCTTGGGAAATCGGCTAAGGTATGGTTTCGGTTTCCCGTATCTAATATGTAATGTGGTAGGAAATACTTAGGCTAGAGGCCCTAAGATAGGCATTGAATTGATGATGTTGTGGAATGGTTGAGATATATGATGTGATCATATGTGTGATTATGAATATTGATGCCTTGATTGTGTGATATGTGAGAAAATGCATGTTGTGATATATGCTTGATGAATGATTGAGGTTGAATTGATGGGTGGTGCCATATTGTTGGTGAGTATGATGATTATGTATAATGATGGTTGATTGAAAATTGATATTGTTAGAAATTGGGATGAGAAGGATGTATGACATAATATTGTGTTTATCCTTTGGCCTTTTGATTGAGAAGTATTAAAATGGTTGGAGGTAGTTTTGAGAATTTTGGTAAAATGTCAATGCGTGAGTTGAGGATGGCTTGTTGTTGAATTTGGTACACTTTGATTGATTTCAAAGAAAAGGGATGAAATTGGCATGTTTTAATTGATTTCGAAAAGAGTTGAAAGTGGCTTGTTTTGAAAATGGCACTTTGTGGTTTTGAATGAAAATATGGTTTTTGGGCATACTTTGACGGGACATAACTTGGACTACGGATCTTTGATTTATGCTAATTCTATTTAGAAATGAAATTGGATCCGGGATGTCCATGCCGTTCGAAGAACGGGTGAAAAATGATTTAAAATGAGAGAGTTATGACCGTCGGAAGATTGGGGGTTGAATCTGTGAATTCTGCAGCTTTTAACTTAGAAAATTTTTAGCAGAATGACCCCTCGCGCGTAGGCGTACTTGGCGCGTATGCGCCGTTCTTCGAGAAAGCATCATCCACGCGTGCGCGTGGAGTGCGCGTACGCGTGGCCCTGTTTTCATCCCAAAGTTGATTTTTGAGTTTTAAAAGCCAAACTTCATACTTCTAAGCCTCCAATATCACCACTTATGTCTTAAATCATTATGATATGCCTAGCATGAGGAAAAGGGCTAGTGAATGTGGTAACTTGCGAGTGAAGCAAGGGAAAAATGAATGATCCATGAGGATCAAAGATGATTATGTGAGATGTGGAGGATGGCGGTGGAAGTGCTTGTTATGCCATGGGCCGAATGGCCGTAATTGTTAATGAATTGGCTGGTTATGGATTTAACTGTGAGCCGGATGGCTGGATTATGCCGTGTGGCGGCGGAGCCATGTTTATGGCTAAGTATAAATGCATATATGCTGTTGAATGAATTGTGAATGTTGGCACTTCCACCATTGGAGATGAGGGTTTCCCTGGGTAGTAGCAATGGCTAGCCACCATGTGCTCCAGGTTGAGACTCGAAGCTCTGTTAACCCAATGTCGTAAGTGTGGCCGGGCACTGTGAAAGGCCCGGATGAGCTCGCCCCCATAAATATTCACCAGTGATGGTGATGGATAAATATTCACCAGTGAGGGTGATGGATATGGATCATGATTATGATCAAGTTTATGATGAGTATAACTCGAGTTGGGGATGCACGACAGAGGGACAGTCCAATGGCTAGCTACCAGGACTTGTCGGGTTGGCTCTATAACCGACAGATGATATCATCAGCCACTAGGGACAGGCATGCATCATAAGCATACTACATGAATTGTTTGAGATTGCCTATTTGACTGCATATTACTTGCTAATTGCCTAAATGCCTTATCTGTTCCTATTTGTAAATCTCTTGTCTGATATAACTGTGTTTGCTATATTATACTCCTGCTGGTGGTTGGGAGGTCTGAAGGAATTGGAAAGGGAAGTATTAGTTAGACTGAAGAATCTTTAGTCAGTTGCCACTTACGGTTTAGCTTGTTTATAAGCTTTGATATTATCTGAAGGAAGTTCTAGGATTGCCTTCGGCTTTCCTCTATTATTATGTATTATATATGTGGAAGCTGTTACCGTGCTGGGGACCTCTGGTTCTCACCCATGCGGATTTTGTGGTTTTCAGATGCAGGACGCGAGGCTTCTCGTTGAGGCATGCTGGGGACTTCTGGATTAGCGAAGATCCTTTGTTCTCGGGACTCTGTTTTGGGTTATATATCTTGTTTAGATACTTTTATCTCCATTAAATAATACAAACTGTGACGACTCCTTCTAGAGGGGATTTTTGGAGAATAGGTTTTCTGTATTTGTGTCCCTTTGGGTTTCCTTTGGGGTTTTCTTATTTTATCATATGTATATATTGCTATGCTCGGACCGGTTATCTTCGCAACCGGGTTTTGAGTCTTGATATTCCCATTTTTGACACTCTTTATATATATGATCTTGCACTAGCTTACCCTTTGCTCGTTACGTTATCATTCGGAGTGTTACGTTTTCGAGTTACGGTTTTTGTTTACCCCTTTTTCTTCAAAGGCTCCTAGTTATAATCAATCATTCATAATACTATACGTACTAAATTTTTGTTTTAGAGGTCGTAATACCTTGCCATCTCTGAATTATGACTTAAGCATAAGACTCTGTATGGTAGGGTGTTACAATGAGTCTCTAAACTCCATTGTTGGGGGTGAGGAGCTCTGCTGTGTCTCGATGAATTAATGCAAGTATTTCTGTTTTCTATTCAAACACGCTTGTTCCTATCTAAGATGTTCATTCGCGCTTAACTGTGATGAAGGTGATGATTCATGACACTCATCACCATTCTCAACCCATGAACGTGTGCCTGACAACCATTTCCATTCTATATCAGATTGAATGAGTATTTCTTAGATCTCTCAATCAGAATCTTCGTGGTATAAGCTAGAATTGATGGCGGCATTCATGAGAATTCGGAAGGTCTAAACCTTTTCTGTGATATTCCGAGTAGGATTCAAGGATTGAATGACTGTGACGAGCTTCAAACTCCTGAAGGCTGGGCGTTAGTGACAAACGCAAAGGAATCAAGGGATTCTATTCCAACCGGATTGAGAACCAACCGGTGATTAGCCGTGCTGTGACAGAGCGCGTGAGCGTAGTTTTCACTGGAAGGATGGAAGGTAGCCATTGACAACGGTGATCCACCAACACACAGCTTGCCATAGGAGGACGTGCGTGCGTGAACAAGAAGACAGAGGAAAGCAGAGATTCAGAAGACAAAGCATCTCCAAAACTCCAACATATTCTCCATTACTGCATAACAAGTAACCTTTAATCCATGCTCTCTTGTTTATTTGCAATTCACTTGATAAACATAATTGACTTCCTGACTAAGATGTACAAGATAACCATAGATTGCTTCAAACCAACAATCTCCGTGGGATTCGACCCTTACTCACGTGAGGTATTACTTGGACGACCCAGTGCACTTGCTGGTCAGTGGTACGAGTTGTAAAAAGTGTGATTCACAATTTGTGCACCAGCTTCTTATTGATCTGTTCTATAATTCATAGTTTTTTATTTGTTCGTCATACCTAATTGCTCTTGAATTTGTTCCTCATATCTGATTTGGTAATTTGTGTAAATTTGTTCTATATATTCGGTAATTTGCTCTACTTCGTTGATTTTTCTATTTTTTTATTCATAATAAAAAATGAGGGAAAGATAACTGTGACTTAGTGATGCAATTCTATTGTTTGTTCTGTTTTAGAGTTCTATTCAGTTTATGTTTTATCTAATTTGACTTCTAATCCTTCATTTTTTTTCTTTTTCAATTTTTGTACACCAAGTATTTGTTCTTTTTCCTAAATCAAAAGTTCACATCAAATAGGAGTATCTAGCTTTATTTTAAGAGCTTTTATATATATATATATATATATATATATATATATATATATATATATATATTCTATTTTGAGAGTTTAAATTTCTATAATATATTAATGTACATTAGTAATATTGTTTATTTGCTTAGATACTTGATATAGGTCAAACAATTTTATTAATGGTTTCTAAATCGCTGTTAAAGAAACAAAGTCAACTAATTGAGGTAAGTATTTTTTATAATTGAAGCTTACTCTTTGTTAAACTTAAAGAATTTTAATTGTGTTTAGTGCCATTTTAATTGATTAACTATATTGGTAGCATTCTTATTATTAGGATCTTCACTTCTTATACATCATGCTTATTACAATTCTAATAAAAAGATATGTATACATTTAATCTAATCTAATTTGAGATTATGTACCATAATTTATTGTTGAAATTTTCAACTATTATTGTTCATAAAGTTAAAATTGTATATACAAGTGCAACTTCTTATTATGAATAATAATAGTTGAAAGTTTTAACAATAATAGAAAATAGAAAACTTTCTACGGTCAAATTATTCATCAAATTATTCATAAAAAAAATAGAAAATTTGACATTTATAATATTTTTTAAAAATATATATTAATTTTTACACTTAATTACAACTGTTAAAAAAATGTTAAAATAGCTTTTTTTTTCTTGTAGTAATATCAATACACGATTTTATAATATTTAAAGAATACAATTATAAGTAAATCAAAATAATTATGCCTTATTTATGATAGAAATAAATACATTATTTCATATACTAATTACTTCCTCTCTTCTAATTCTTTCTTATATTTTCTCCTCACTCGAACAGTATTAAACAAAGTATAATTTTTTTTGTAATGTATTTTTTTACTTTTTTTATTGGTCTAATTATTCTGTTGGTCCCTATAGTTTCGTTAAATTTTTAATTAGGTTCCTATACTTTTTTCTTTTTAATTAAATCCATGAATTATTTATTTTTTTCAATTAAGTCTCTATCGTGACAAAAATATTTGATTTAACGGAATATTCCGATCCTAAACTAAAGATACTTTAACGTTTTTGAATTCCTAATTATCTCTTCCCTTCGATTTTTTAAAACGACAAAATTAGCCTTTTCACTGTCATTTTCTTTCACTCCCTCTTTCGTCCCCTCGTTGCGCACACCATCGTCAGCTGAGCTCAAATCCACCACTGAAACATTGCTTGAGGGGTGTCGCTTCGCCTTTGTTATCGCCACCATTGAAGGTGTTTTTGCTGAAATTTTTCCACCAGAGTCGTGCTTCCTCGTTCTCTTTTTCACAAAACATGCCATTACGAGCAGGTTTGGTTTTTGTACAAAACTTCCCTAGTACGAGTTGAAGGAAGGATTGGAGACTCACGGGTATAGTTCATGGTGTTGGTTTGAAAACCACTTTTCGTGTTCATCCGTCATGTTGCCAAGGCTTGGCAAGTCCCCACAGATAGAGCCAATATACAAGACTTTGCTAGTATGGATTGAAGGAAGGATCGAGGACTCGCCAGTCTTGGTGATGATGTGATCGGATTCCTGGAGCGACGGGGGTGGTACCTGCAAAGACACTCCGATACTCAAGTCAAAATGGATCTAAGAGGTGTAAGTAAGGGTTAGGAATGTGTAACGTACCCGAGGGAGTTTCTGGCTCCCATTATATAGTTTGTGTTGTTATCTTATCTTATCTTGTTGACTAAGATAAAAAAAAAAAGTATTTGAATTTGAATATTAGTTAGAGATTCCCGACTTTCTAGCCACTTTGGGCCATAGGGATATTTTGGGCTTTGGGACCCGGGTCGTCGTTAGGCGGTATGGGGCTCCATACGCCAAGTCCAGAACAGTTTTCATCGCTACTACTTGCAGCACCGCAGTTTCCACCGTTTAGAGTTTTGAGTTCTGTGAAAATCCTTTTATTTGCCGATTGTAATTTGTTTTCCTCCTAATTGTTATTGGTTATGTTGTCATTGTTGTACACTCAGGAATCTTTTTTCTTATGTGTTAGGGACTTGTAGAACAATGAACGAGTGATTGATGAAGCAAAAATCTTCGAGTAGAAATTAGAATCGAATCGTTTTATATAAATAAGTGAAATCAAATTTCCTTTTGAACTGTGTATTGTGATAGCATAATAATGATGATAACGCACGGTGGCAGTGCATTGAGCTCAGGGGTGAAGCAGCAGGTTAAATTGGAGAAAGAAAACGAGCTCAGGATTGAGGTTGGAAATGATACTTTCTTTCGCCTTCGTCTTCTCAATAGAAATGCCGATATTTTAGGCACTGAACTTACCCCCAAAATTTGGCTCAATTTTTCACTTGACTCAAATTTGCTTTATTTTCAAATTCATACTCTACTATTCTTCTATTTTCATCATTGTTATTGTTATTGCTCTTATTTGTATTTAATTTTTCATTTAGGTTTTTACTTAGTATGGTGCTACTATTAAAATGGAAGGTATTATTGAAACTGATTATATTATTATGGATGAAGTAAACCTTCTTTACTACCATAATTTTTGAGTTGGTTTAATTGTTTAAGAAAAATGTGACTCTTTATGAGTTTGATTGTAAATTCTAATGGTCAATTATATTAATGTACATGCTATATTAAAAGTCAAAAGAATTCGTGCTGAAGCTTCATCCTCTCTTAGGTGTGATTTTGTCATCTATTTTTATGATAAACTGTTATTTTTGTTTATAAATCACGCTGAACAAATTATAGGAAGTCAAGAAAATACTTTTTTTGTTTGTTTGTTAGTATATGCTTATGTGAATTTTGTTGACAGACTTGATTGTTGTTCAGGAACCTAAGATAATTATTGTAAGATTTACTGAATTTAGAAAGAGTACCTACTCAATATGAATAATTTGTAAAGAATAAATGAGGAGTATAATAATAAATTTATTTTTATTTAATATTTTTTATAATGTTTACTATCAGGAGGGGCTTAAGTAAAAAAAATAGTTTAAAAATTTAATTAAAAAAATAGAGACTTAATTAAAAATTTGACAAAATTATAAAAACTAATAGAATAATTAAACTTTTTTCATTTTGTTTATATTTATATTAATAGAAACATAAACAAGAATAACTTCACGTAGATCAAAACTAATTTTTATATCTATATATTTCTTACTAAAATTTTTCGAAGATCATTCAAAAACTGAATTTATGTGAATACTCATTTTTAATGATACAACAAGCTTAATAACTCATATAATGCACTCATAAAAAAAATCTGGATATTATTCGTAAATATAAAAATAATATCTAAAAATATTTAAAATTATTCGTTAGTAATATATCTCTATTTTATTTATATATAAGAATCGATTAATTTTAAATAGAATTTTTTTTTGAAAATGAATTCAATTAATAGACTTAACAACAATTAATTAATAGAGTAATATTTTTAGATTATACCTAAGATAATTATAAAAAAATCCAACTATATTTCAAAATTAGTCTGCCGTGATCGTCGGATTTTGCATGAGATTATTCGGCAATAAAAAAATTCTATTCTTTTAAATTTTATTTTATTCAGGTTCTTTAGATTTAGTGTCGACTTTATAGTGAGATATATAACACTAAAAAAATTCACAGTAATTTATCACTATTTTATTTTATAATTTTTTAATTAGCATCGATTGTGCTGACGGTAATTACCATCAAATAAAAAATTAAACGATAATATATTTTTATCAAAGTTTTTACGGTCAAATAAATTCCAATGATAAATTCCATAATACCGAGTAAGGTTTTGAGAACCGAACCAATCATCAAATCGCTCTAATTACTGATTTATTGGTTCAACCAGTAGTTTAACCGAAAAAACCATTTTTCATTCACTATTTGTAGAGCAATATATTTTCAAGCTAAATCTATTTTTCGTCATAAATTAGAAGAACCTTGTAACTGACTATTGTTAGAACTTGGAGGATTAGGATTAGCAACATCATTCGAATAAGAGGATTGACATGCAAATTATTAATCTTACATTGTTATCAACTTATCACCAATTGCTTCTTGATTAATATTATCATTCATAATTGAAATTAATAAATTATTTATGAAATTAAAAACAACAGCGGCACATACAGCAAGAAATCTAATAATCATCAACAATCAGCATTCAGCATTTGGCATTCAACACCAGCATAAACATTACAAAATAGTGATAACACTAAATATTACAAAACATTAATCAATAATCACACTAAACTTGCAACCAGCATTCAGCATAAATATTACAAAACAGTGATAACACTAAATATTACAAAACATTAACCAATAATTACATTAACATGCAACCAGCAATGACAAAATAGCAACAAACATTAGTACATAAACATTTCAAAACAGTGATAACACTAAATCTGCACCCAGCAACCAGCAATTACAAAATAGCAATAAACATTACAAAACATCACTACAAGAAAAAGCGTATTTATCGACGCAAAAAATCGACGGCTATCTCTCCCGTCGATATTTTTCGACGGCTTGCTGTCGATATTTAAAAAAAAAATAAAAAATAAAATAAAATAATAAAATCGATGGCATGTTCGTCGATTTTTTTATGATGCATTAAATTCCTATTAACTATCATCATATTGTCAACGAACCGGATGGTGAAAATACTTTTATTTTAAAATCGACGGACATGGCGTCTATTTTTATATTTAAAATATCGACAACCTTTCCGTCGATAAATTTAAACAGTTCAGATTGATTTCTTAAATAAAATGAAGGGTGTGGATTTAATGTATAAAATAGACGCTGAAGGCGTTGCTTTTTTTCAAATTAAAATCGACATGAATGGCGTCGATTTTATATAATAATATCGACGGCACCGTTGTCGATTTTAGTAACAATGTAAAATTCCCAAACTTATATTATAGATAGAAACAGTCGATCTCACTACAAGAAATTATTAAAAATAAAATATTAAAATCGACGACAATGCTGTCTATTATTTTAGCAACTTTCAACACCCTTTTCCTACAATCACATTGCCGACAAAGGAACGGATGATAAATCTTTTTCTTTAAAATCGACGGATCTTTTGTCTATTTTAATAATTAAAATATCGACAATTTTTGCCGTCGATAAATTTTAACGATGGAGATTTTCTTTTGCAATAGGATGAACGGTTTAAATTTATTATATAAAATTGACGATTAATATGTTAATTTTTGTTTTAACTAAAATCGACCAACTTACCGTCGATTTTTATCTAACAAAAAATTATGCCCGCGTTTATTACCCGCGTCCTCCGTTTCAATCAATTTCCCAAACATTAACCCCAAACCTCCACAGACTCAAAGTTTGGAGTGAAGCTGCTGCTGCTTCTTCTTCTCCAACGCTTGAGAGTAGAGACCAGAGAGGAAGTCACCGTCACGGAGAGAGGCAGAGAGCAGATCAGTAGAGCTTCTTCTTCTCCGACGATTGAGAAAACCCGCCGTCCTCCGTCAGAGAGCAGAGCTTCTTCTTCTTCTCCTCCTCCGCCGAGCCTGCTGCCGCGCCATCCTGTTCATGTAAGTTTCTCTCAGTCTCTCTGATTATTATACTTATTTTTGCAGTTGTTGTATCTACTATTTTCATAATGAAATTCTGAATTTGCATTTGTTAATAACAATCGCATCACTGAAACCTAGTTAGCATAATCAATTCACCACATTTCATCAATCGCTTCGTCTCTCTGTGCCGTTGTTGCTGCTGCCTTCAATTGACCGTGCTCAATCAAAATCAGTTACTCTCTCTCTTTCGTTCTTCAATTGATTTTTTTTTCATCAATAAAAAATTTTCAGGGAAGAATCATCTCTTGCAGTCTGAGATTAATCAATAATTTTGTAGAAGAAAAGAAGATACCCGAGGTTCTTCTACTAAAATTATTTGTTGCATCAGTTTCTTCTTACAAAGCATGATTTTTTGTTAAATGTGATCAATCATTTTCATATATTTATTTCTGAAACTTCTCAGCTATTGAAGACATTTCCAAATGCATCGAAGTTTCTCAAGAGTAAGTTTTCACTGATTCTTTACACAGGTTTCCTAAAATGCCTCTGTATTATAAAGAAGCAATCACATTTTTTTCTTTTTTGTAGCACTTGTGGCTGGTTTTGAGGTATGCAATTCTCAATTTGGAAGTTATTCAAGCAGCAATCTCTTTGGCCAAACAGGAAGGTCTTCTTGTTTCTTTGGATTTGGCCAGTTTTGAGGTACTAACCGCCACAATTTGTTTTTCTTCTTCTTTTATTATTCTCTTCTATGAAAAAATTAATGAAGCTAACTGTTCTCTAATACTTCTTTTCTTTGACAAGATGGTGAGGAAATTTAAGCCACCACTTATGAAGTTATTGGAGTCTGGCAATATAGACCTCTGTTTTGCCAATCAGGATGAAGCAACGAAACTTCAATTGTAATTTTTTTTGCTGGCTTCTTTCCCAATCTTGTTCTTTTTTGCTTTGGTTGGAAAATGTGTAGTTGACTCTGCTGTGAACTGTTTGCTGTTGTGCATTGATCATTTGGAGAACATGACTAACTATACAATCATGGTAGTTTGGTTCACACTGCAGGAATTTGTTCTCAAGCCATTGCCTCCCAATATAGTGCATATCAGGATCTGATTCATGAAGCTTTCTAAAGAAAGCTAGTGTTCTCATTGCTCTTGCAATGGCTGCTGGCACTGGAGGGGTACAATGATTGCTATATTCATAGTGCTATGTTTTGCTCATATTATTGTAGATTCTAGATTGGCCATCAATAGCATTTTTAATGACTTTGAAGGTCTGGCCATAATAAATATGGAAGTTCACAGCATCCTCCACCTTTGAGAAGCTGCTCACTTTTGTTGGGGTGGTCCCTCCACAAACACCTCCACAACAGCTCAAGACCCAAACCAATGCCAAGAGAGAGAACAAGGCTTGAAGCCAAGAACTACAAGGAGTTGAGTCCATGAAGGTGAATGAATGATAAAGTAATTAAATCTGTTGCTATACAAAAATAATGTGAACAGTTGAGCTAATTATATATGTGCCACACTTTGCTCATAGTCATTATTTTAAGCTACCTTTTAGAAGGTAATAATAGAAAGCTAATAAACTTTTTTGCTATAGCAATTATGTTTTGCAGCTAAGCTAAACTGATAAATAATGCTTTAGTTTCTGTGATGAGAATAATGAAATATAGATGGAGATTCAGACTTGAGAGTGCAGAAATAATATTAAATGGATTGCAATAAAGAAATAATATTGTTGAAATATATAGTATGAAATGAATTATTAGTCATCTATTTGAAAGGTTAGTTAAGTTTGGAGGAAGAGATTATTAGCCATTTAAATTTAGAGGAAGAGATTACTCATTATTGTTAGTTAAATTTTTATCAACAACCAAAGCTATTTGAAAGGTTAAAAAATACATTCAGACTAACTTCTAAAACAAAAATGAAGTATTTGTGTGTTTGTGAATTGAGTAAGATACCTTCTTGTTGATGGTTAATTTACTTTTTTTCCTCTGTCTGTTGTTGCAGTTATGTTAAGAGAAAAGTTGTGAAGGGGTGTGGGGTTGAATAATTAAGGTATTGTGTAGTGATTTTTTATGCACATAATAGAATAGATTCTCCTAATATAGATATAGATCTTCTTTCTCATTTCATACTCTCACGTGCAGAAATGATAAATCTAACTACATCTTTCTATATGGTCCTGAAATCCTATATCATATGATGTCCTTTGAGACTGTATTTGGTAAGTATTTGCTTAGTTCTGTGCTTTGGTTATGTTTATATATGTATGTATACTATAGAAAATAGATGCCTTCTGCAAGATTTTTGTTCTTTTCATTATCTATGTATATGGATGTGAATTGCATAAGAAAGGTAACAACGTGATTCCCATAAATTACTTACGTATGCTTCTTGAACTTTCATTATATGTGTAACTAAAAATAATGTGACTTCAAAGTCTTCATTTAGTGCTAAATAATAATAATTTGATGAAAAGTTGTTCCTGCCCTCAAATATTACGTTGGTGTTAACTGTTAAGTAAGGTTTACATAGTTTCTGGCTACATCCCCACACACATTAGCATAATATCAAAAATAGAAAATTAGTTAGTATTAATTAAATATACCTATATTTGGCATTTAAACCCACCTAAAGTCTATATTTTAGACTTTTAGGTAACTTTAATTAATTTTTCTCCTCTTATTTTAAAGAGCTAGCCTTATATATAAGTGGTCATTTTATTTGGACTATGTTGTGATTATTATGTAATTATTATATTTTAAAAAATATTATTAAAATTAAAATTTGAAAGATTTTAGGAAAATAAAGTTGATAAAGTGAACAAGTATGCTCTGCATATTTATTATCCTTAATAAAAGTTCAACAACTAAGACTTGGAATAATAATCACACTACTCTAAAAGTCCAACGTATTTGGCCTGGTTTAGTGCTTACTTGAGTGCCTGATAGGATGTCAACCCCATGTTTGGCATGGTTTAGTGCTTGAATCATGGTAATTAAGGTGAATCTTGCATCCCCCTCTTCATAGACACTTGTAAGATAGTTGTGAAGTTCAATTTGGCCCTGTTCCATGTGATAGAAGGAGTGAGAAGAAAAAAAAGGTGAAAGAGGATAGTTTCTTGGTGATAATAGGCTCTCATTTTTAAGTTTTTTGTGTTAAATGATAGTGTATTAGAGTAACTCTATGCACAATTCAATATCCTACTTTGTGGTCCATTTCTGCAACTTGAACTAACCTGTGTATTAATCCTTGGTTTATATTTTCCAGTGATTTGGTTGTAGCTTCTCCTGTGGAGGATTACTTTTTATACATTGATGATCAGAAAAATCCTGAAAAGGTTAGAATTTTGTTCAAATTACTTTTCTACTTTATTTCCAAAGAAAGAAACTCTTTTGACTTAATTCCTTTCCTCGTCATTGTTAATGGTAGGAAGAAGCTGAGAAAATTACACAACCAATTTTAGATGCTTTTGGTGAAGACTGAAGACTATTCTATTTGTTGCCAAGGTAATGAATGAATCACAGTTAGTGTTAGCCCACTGATTATTGGAATTATGCAATTTTATTTGTAATTATACCTGAATTCTTTTAAATTTTACTATAGGAGCTGCTTTTTTTCCTTTGCAAAGTTGCATGAACCATTCTTGTTAGTTTTTAGATAAATTAATCTCATTAATTTTCTGTCTTACCTTTTAATACAGTATTGAGAAGCAGCCCCCACATCAAAAAATTTGAAAAGTTGGAATAAATATGGTTGTTTGAGACGGAGATTGCGGCCGCGGCCGTGGCCGAGACCGAGGCCGAAAGGGGAAGCCTAGGTTATTTAGACTTGGATGATTCTGACGATCTTGATGACTCGGATGATTATTTAGACGAGTATGAGTAGGTTATTTAATTACTTTGCTTTGAATATTTTGTATTATTAGTGGATTTCAATTTAAACGAATATAAGTCTAAGTTTAATTATTTATTTTGTCTTGAGTCTTTTATGTTAGAGGATTATTTATTATTTTGATAAGTTTGTAAACTCATTATCTAATATTTAGTATAAATTTTATTTTTATATTTAAAAGTTTATTTGTTTTGTTATTTATATTCTATATAAATTTTATTTTTATATTTATTTGCATTAATTGTTTACTATTTTTCAAATAGAAAAAATAATTAAAATATATCTATTAAAATCAACGGAATGATTGTCGCTTTTTAATTTTAAAATAGACAAGAAAAATTAAATATAGACAAAGAATTTGTCGGTATCTAAATAATAAAATCGACGGCAACTGTGTCGATTTTATTGGATCAACTATCGACAGTCACGTTGTCGATTTTAGTAAGCATATAATGAACGAAAACGCTGTCGATTTTATTGAATCAAATATCGACGACAACCTTGTCGATTTTAGTAAGAATGTAAAATTTTCAAACTCATATTATAGACAGTAACGCCGTCGATTTTATTAAATTATTATCGACGGCTAGGCAAGCCGTCGATTTTATTAGAATTTTGAAAAATCGACAAGCTTTATAGCGACCACCTCCGCCGTTTATTTTACCGTCGAAAATTAATATTATCAACGGCTAAGCCGTCGATTTGGCCGTCGATTTTAACGATGTTTCTTGTAGTGCATTACACAAAAATTTGAACAAAAATTCCAGAAATTAAAAAGAACAAGAAGAACCAAGCATTACGAAATTAAACAGAGTCATAGCAAAATTAAAAGGAAGAAGCGGATGCAAAGCAAAATTAACTAGAGCCATCAATAATCAGAAGCAAAATTAAACAGAGCCATCACTCATCACTCATCAGTAACCACTAACCATGGCAAAATTAAAAGATGCGAAAAAAAATTAAACAGACTAACAAAGTCATCAGTAACTAGAAGCAAAATTAAACAGAGCCATCATTAACCTTCGACGGAGACATGGATGGCAACCGGCGACCCAACGGCGAGACCACGGCGATAGGCGAGGCGACGGCAAGCGGCGATCCAACGGCGAGCTGCTCCAAGCCACGAATAGAGAAGCCAGGGAAGATGGGGACGACGAGTCGAGCTACCTAAGTTCCGGACAGGGAGAAGAGGAAGAAGTGGAGGCGGCGAGAACCTGGGGATGGCGGCGGCAAGGAACCTAAAGCTAGAATTCTCTTTGCTTTGCTTCAGAAGGGGTCAATGGGTGCACAAATGATCCTCGATTCGGAGAAAAGGGGGGTGTTTCATGAATGGGCTGGTTTTGTTTGTTTTTTTTTAAATAATAAAACAACGTTGTTTTCTTAGAACCGGACTATTACTAATCCAGTTCAACAGATTGGTTTTCGACCGATTTAACGGTTTTTAAAGGATTTTTTCTCTAGCGGTTATTAGTACTAGACCAAACTGTTTTATGACCTGTTTTTGGTTAGATCGGTTCAACTAATCAGTCCGATTTTCAGAACCATAATACCGAGCGATCGAATATGCTGTAGTGATCTATCTAACAAGTTATTATTATTTTATTTCTTTTAACGAGAGAAATTTGTTATAATTAGAGAATAAGATACAAAGGAACAATCTTGTAAAAGGTTATTTTTGACTTATAAATGTAAACAATTAATTAACATATACAAATGACTCTAATTAAACAATAATTTTAAATAACTTAACAAAAACAAAATCTAAATTATTTTTAATTTTTTATTAAATGATTATTTCTTATATAAAAGCTATGTTATATTATTTTAGCCTAAGCTAGCGCGATCTAAATCTTGTAGTAATATAAAAGAAAGCTATATGGGTTTAGATTTTAGAAGATGCAAGAATGCTTTTATTGTTTTAACAAGAAAAAACTAACGACAAGAAAGCTATGCCATTTCCTAAAAGTGTTTGATGTGGCACCGTGGGTCAAATGCAAGAGATAAGTGTAAAACTTATTTGTTTTATTTTATTTTGTTTGTTTGTTTTTCTTTTTTTTTTTTTTTTTTTTTGGGAGAAAGAGTGTAAAACGATGTATTTTCTAATTAAATATATTATAAAAGATTATTGCTTTATTTCAATCAGACCAACAAATAAAGCTCAAGATAATAAGTAATATATTATTACTATTTTTCAATCTTTATGATAATTTAGAAAATAATGTGAAATGATAAATATGAAAGAAAAAAAGGTGCTACATAAAAAAGGGGTTCTCTTCTTTCTGCCATTGACCCCTTCCAAGGTCCATGAATGACAAGAAGATCCCCCTTTTGCATTCAATAACAGTATCATCAATTTTCTCAATTCTATTTGTTTCTTAGGATTCTATGCAGATTATTGTTATGTGTATGAAGAAATTAAAACTTTGTCAAATTATTTGAGCTGAATCATGGAATTCGACAAGAAATTGTGAATATGAAGGGGTCATTGACGACTTAGCTTTAATTCATTCACATGATCAAATAAAGGTTTAAACCCTTTTCGTTACGTTGTAATAATCATATTGATCCTTATAATTTCTTCTTTTACCTTTCTAATTTCCACTTAATTTTTTTTTTTGTATTTTGTTCTGAAGATCTGATTTAACATGAGATGTCATGCCTTGCAAATAGGATACATTACATTGTTCGTTGCAAACTTCATATAATTTCTTGTACCCTTTCTTTGATCATCATTATCATATTATGTTAGAGAATGTTAGTTTAATTTTTTGTAAATTAAGAGAGAAATATTTTACTTGTAATATTGCCTAAGGAGATTAGATTAGAGTAGTAATTTATCACACACAATTTCATGATGTAAGAAACAATATTTCTTTTAATCTGTTTCACTGAGATGAACTCATGTTTATTTGTTTCTCTCTACATATATATGAAACAAGAAGAAAGTATATTCTAGCATCAAGCTGCTTTAGAACAAGGCAGCAGATAGAAACAACAATAATGCTTCATCATAGGTATATATCTCTCCTTTGCATACATGTTATTATTTCTATTCACAATTAATAAGGATTTTATATGGAACGTATAAATACTAAAATTTCATTAATATAAACATGTTTAAAGAATGCTCACCTTTTTGGATTTTTATGAGTCTAATAGAGCTCCTTGCATGTTTTTTTTTTTTTTTTTAATTTCTTAGGAGCCTGCAATAAGGTTATAATTTCTTAATGGGCTCCTTTTACTCCAAGTTGCCAAGCTCCAAGTTCCCAAGCTTCAAGTTTGCTTGTCCATCATGTTTTCTGTGCTGTAAGGTAAATTTCTCTTTAATTTGGATTTTGGTATGGTTTTCTTTTGTTTCAGATTTTAAACTTGCATAAACACTTTAGCCCTTTTGGTATAGAAAAATTCTACGTGTTTAGAACACCAAATTAAATTTACAAACTATTAATTAGACACTGGTATTTATATGCTTTTACTTTCACTTTATACACTTCTATAAATTATATAGACAGTCTTTTTGGCATTTTTTTATTATTTTAAAGGTTAAAATTTTTTATATAAATAAATAAATTAAATATTTTATTTATCAATATATATAATTTTAAAAATATTTACGTTTTTAAATTGTATTATAGCGTAAACAAAATAAATAATATTTTAATTAAGTAGATTTTATTTACAAACGAGATATGAAAAGTTCACAATAAAATATATCCCATATGTATAATTGTATATATGTATCTGTAAACGATATATGTAAACGATATATATGTATACAGTATAAATGAGAAAAAAAATAGTGCTTATAATACGATTTGGACCAATTTAAAAAAATAAAATTGATATAATTTATAATGATTAAATTATATCAGTCTAGTTTTAATTTTCAATCTAGTTATTAAATTTATTTTAAACGATTGTTATATTTCAATTTTGAACAATTATTATATATCTAATTTAATTTGATTTAGTGTTAATCTAATTTAAAAAAGATAATCTACTGCTTCCAACCGTTGCCACTTAGAAATAAGGATGGAATTAATAATCATGTTCAATTTCGATAATCCACTTCTCGAACATGTACACTTTTAAATCTAGCATTGCAAAAAAGAAATTATAATTTAAATCTTATTAATATAAAAATTAATAAATTTTAAATATTTAAAATTTACTATAAAAATATAAGTTTGACAAAAATTTAACAATAAATAATAAATTCTGTAGAATTAGCCTTATATTTTATTTAGAGAAAAATTATAAACGATTTCTGATAATTATCTCAAAAAATAACGAAATTCTTAAAAAAAATACCCAACCCGACTCCTAAGTTTTATTTTTATGAGATTGATTAGTCCATGTGTCAGTATTTTATTTTTTTATACAAGAGCTAATCAGTCCTATAAAAATAAAGATCAAGAATCAAATTGAATATTTTTTTTATTTAGGAAGCTCGTAGTCCTTACTCTCTTTCTGTATCCTCTACACATTTTTACTGTATATCACAGTATATATGCACGATTTTAAAAGCTTGTTTCTCGTTAATGATATCTTTTTTAATTCAGTGATTATTCAATTCTTACTATTATTTCTTCCATTAAGATATATTGGTTAAAGAGTAAAACTGAGGCGAAACTTTTCATAAAGCTTATAGAGTAAAAATTTTCATGAATGTTATTACTTATCAAACTCATCCATAGTAATTCCCATCATACCAAAATTTTCAGTTAATTTCATCAAACTTGTTATTTTAATTTTGAGACGAGCTGAAATGTGAGAGTTGTACGTTTACAAATGAGTTAATACTCAATTTGGTCCCTAAATTTATACGCGAGTCTCAATTTAGTCTTTGAAATTTTAATTGTCTCTATTTAATCTTCAAACTTTATAAATATGCCTCATATTAGTCTCCGAGACGATTTTCAGTACAAAAACATCAATGGAGTGATGATATAGACAGTCGGATGTCACGTTTAAACTTGTAAAATGATGCAGTTTTGATTTTGGCATTCAAATAGCTCAAAAACTGCGTCGTATCACTTATTTTGTTAGGTAAAATTTTAATAAACACCACTTATGATGATGTTTTTGAGTTATTTGAGTGCCAAAATTAAAAGACATCATTTTACAAAGTTTAGTATGGCATCTGACAGTCCATGACAGTGTTCCATTAACATTTGTAGGTTGAAAATTGTTTCAAAAACTAACATAAATTATGTTCGCAAAGTTTGAAGACTAAATAAAGACGATTAAAACTTTAGAAACTAAATTGAGGCTTACATGCAAGTTTAGGGATCAAATTAAATATTATCTCGCTTACAAATTACAATGTTGATTTTATTTCCATTCTGTGTCTTCTGTCCTTTTGTTATTAATTAGTCGATTTAATTGTGCAGGTATCTGAAGGTGATGGTGGTGAGAGCCATTCTGGAGAGGTTTCCTCCAAAAACGTGCATCACGTAACTTCCATGCAAATTTGGGAAACAATGCTAGCTCAGGCCAGCACAGACGGCAAGATTGTAAGTCTTTATATAATCCGTGTGGAATAATTAACAATGAGAAATGCTAAAAAAAATCAGAATTTATTATATTTAGACAGCATTTATTAATATTTAAAAGTGTGGTTAAAAATATATTGTTAGATTATTAAATTAAAAAAATTAAATTGATAACTAAAAGTGATGACAAAAAAATAATAAATTTTAACGACTTGTAAGCATTTTTCATTAAAAATATTATTATTGGCGCAATTTATATAAGAGCAGAGTTAATATTTAAATTGACTTTTGAACAAACTTAAATTCATCCTTAAAATTTAAAGTGTTTTGATATAGACTTTAAATTCATTGTGTAATTCACATTAGCTCCTCAAATATATAGTTTCTATTAACACCATGTTGTTGACATGGCATGGTTATATAAATAGTCAATATCATGTATTAGAACAGCATTCAATGCAACTATGTAGAATAAAGAGATGGAAAAGTCTAGGGCCAACAATTTTGTTAAATTTTGGTCAGCATATAATTAACAAAGAAAAGTGAGTTATTGGATGAAATTTTACATCAATTTCATACCATTATAACCATTTTGATGGTTATTTGATGGCTACAAATTATAAAAATTGCTGACCCCCTAGCATTCCTCTAAAGAGATTATATGTCTGTTAGACAGTGTTTGGTGGAGAGATAGAAATAGAAAGACTGAAATTAAGAGACAAAGACTAAAGACAAAGATTGAAATAAATTTTAGTATTTTATTTGGTGCAAAGTGGAAGATAGAAATTGAAATAAGAATGAAATTCTAATTTAATTTGTACAGAGAATAAAATTGAAATTAATTAATTGAAATAAAGGTATTTTTGGTATAAAATGTTATTAAAGTTTTAGTCTTCATCTTTAAAAATTTTAGTCCCTGTGTCTCCACTTTTTAGAGGTACTGAAATACTAAAATTTTAGGGACATAGTCAGAAATTTTAGTACCAATCTCTAAACCAACAAACATGATACTGAATCTCAATCTCTGTATCTCAGTACCTCAAAACAAACACTACCTTAGTGATGCATGACATGCTTATATAAACAATATATAGTACCATATATCATATTATCCTAACATAGTTTGTTCATTACTCATAGGAAAAGTATATGGAACCAAAATATTATCAGCCAAAAACTAAATAAAATCATATTAATTTATATTAATAATTAATTTTAAATTTTTAAATTCAAAATTTAAAAAATTTAAAATTAATTAAGTAAACCTAATTAAAATCTATAAAAGCTTTTCTCTTCTCTCTCACATTAACTTACCCACCTCCAACAATTATATACACCTCTCTCTCTCTTTCACCAATATTGCTGGAAAACGCCGGCGACTTCCATGCTCTCCGCAACGTCCTTAACAAGCGCATCTAAGACAACTACTTCAACACGAAGTCCACTTTCGATCCCAGAGAGAGAGGTAGATGCCGAGGTCAACGCTGATAAATTTGGCGGCGGCAAAGAGATCAACGAAGACGTCCCAAGTATGTGGCGATTCTTAAAGTAGAAGAGGTGAAGAATAAGGAGGAGAACAAATGTTGTGCCGTTTTGTGTCTCCCATCGCCTTTGCCGTCCTCGTGCACCAACTGTTCGGGCAATTGCAAATGTGTGGTTGTATGCTCATCAAAATGCGAGGGCAAATGTGACAGGTGCGAGAAATGCAAAAACTCTAAATGCAAATGCAGGTGTGTGTTGGTATGTTCAAAGTGTCAAAGTGCAAAGTGTGATGGGAATAGGTGTCTTGTTATATGCTTCAAGTGGAAAAGCCCTACGTGTGATGGCCAATGTTGTAAGCCTCTTCCACAACAACCATGCTGTCAGGGGAAGAAGAGGGATATGTGGCTCAGTTGTCATTGAATATGGAAGGGGTAATATGGGAAGTGGCGGAACTATTGAATAACAACAACAACATGAGAATAATAGTCCATCTTCAAAAAATATTCATTTAATATGAAAAAAAAAAAATCCTAATACTTAACAAAAGAAACATTCAATTATATTTTAGCAAAAATAATTAAATATCTATAAAATTTAAAAAAAATAAAATTCTTAAAAAAATAGAGACATTCACATTTGCAATACAAAAAAATTCGAAAAATATATAAAAAAACATCCATTTAGTATGAAAAAAAAATATTCTGATACTTAACAGAAGAAACATCCATATATATTAACTCGTATAGATTTTGGATTCACCCAAAAATATTTGGCTGATTTTTGGCTAATATCCTTTTAGTTCCCTAGGATTGCTCTTACTCATAATATAAACTGTAGTTCTTAATATGTATAATTTTAAGAAATTAAAATTGGTGTTCTAAATTTTTATTTATTATTCATTTTAGTCCATAAAATTAAAAAAATACGAATCAAATTAGTCCATAAAATAATTTTTCTCATTTTTTTAGTTCATAAATTCAAAGGTATTAATATCGTTTTTTTGTCTATTTTTTCACATGTAAATTAAATAAAATTCTTGTTACATAATAAAAAAAAATATTTCAAGAAACCTAAAATATGAAACTAGGAGCTGGCGATGAAAGACAAATTATTTTTTTGTTTCGTTTGTTTGTTTTCTTAATTAGTCAATCAGGCCATTAATCAGTTTTCAATTCCAATGATATATGTGGTTTATTGACAAAGCCTTGTGAGGGTTTGATTTTGATGATGAATATGAGAAAGAGGAAAAATAAAGAAAAAAAAAACAAAAGGTTATTAACGTTTATATAAATGATAAATTTAATCATTCTTTATATATTTTTCAAACAAATTATATTGTGATAATTTTTATATAAATATTCTTTTTATTAATTAATTAGTGTTAATGATAACATGCATAATTTAGACTATAGTAAAAATATACATATTTTAGTCAATTATATATTTATTTTATTAAAATAATATAATTATATGTTATAAAATTTATTAATATTAAATTATTATAGAAAATTGTATGATCAAAATAAAAAATATTTAAATATTTATACAAAAATTTATATTTATGTAATATATAAAAAATAGAATAGAAATTAATAAATTTAAATAATTAATTTTAAATGTATGAAATAAAAATGAGAGAAATTATTTGAGAGACATTTAATTTGATTTACGATCTCTAATTTTAAAGATTAAAATGAGTCATGAGCAAAAATTTATATATTTATTTAAATTAATTAAAATAATAACATATTAATGATACATGAACAAATTATATTATGATAAATGATGCATAATTGACATGTGAATAAATCGTATTATAATACTCGATACTATTACTGTCCACTATGTATATAGTATAGATAAATATAGATATAGATAAGGGTAGTACTACATTAATAAGTTATTATGGGACCAAATTTTTAGTAAAATATTTTAAAGTTGTATTTTTTACTGTCTTAGAATAATGACAGAGACACAAGATATATTTACGCAACGACACAGATTCATATTATTTATATAGAATTTTTGTGTTTTTATTTAAATATTTTGTTTTTTATTTTTTTATTTATTATATATTTGTTTGGAACTTGGTTATGAATACACTTATTAGTCTAGTATTTTTCATTAAAAAAAAACTTATTTATAAAATTATTTTTGATACTGATAATTACTTTACCCACTTATTTTTTCTCTCATTCACTTACTAAAGGGGTATGACGACTGATGAAAAATGAGAACTAATGTTACATTGATTTATTTAAATAGTCAATTATTCAAAAAAAAAAATCAAAATTAGACCGTTAATTAAAAACGAAAGAAAGAAAAAGGTATATCTTAAATAATAAAGCTTTTTAGCTTCTTCAGTCCTTTGCATATATTAATGATTATTTAACAAATTAACTTGGGTTATTAATATTAATACTTACTAATATTGTTAGGTGGTTGCAAATTTTGTTGCATCTTGGTCTCTTCCTTGCAAAGAAATAATGCCAAGCTACTGTCATCTTGCGGACACATATTCTTCTTCCCTTTTGTTTCTCACTGTGGATGCTGATCAGCTTGCTGTAAGTCATATATACCTATACCATCAATATATATAACTACATGAATTCATGGGATAATACTCAATTTGATCTCTTAATTTACACATAAGTATCAATTTAGTTTCTGAAGTTTCAATTATCTTTATTTAATATCCAAACTTTGTGAATGTAACTCACAGTAGTCCTTAAACTAATTTTTTGACGACACAAATATTAACAGAATATTGACGCAGATAGCCAAATACCATATTGGACTTTGTAAAACAACATCATTTTTATTTTGACACTCCAATAATAAAAAAAATATCTTAAGTAGTATTTATTAAAACTTTTTTCTCCTAAAAGATTCGGCATCGTTTTTGGACTATTTAAACGCTAAGATCAAAACGGTGCGTTTTACAAGTTCTAGCATGGTATTTTGTTGTTTATGTTAGCGTTTCATCAACGTTTTTGTGTTGAAAATTGTCCCAAAGACCAATAATGAATCTAAAAAATTTTAGAAATAGGGACAAAATAATATAACAAATTAATAAAAAATATTAACATTAATATATTTAAATATTTAAATCTTGAATATTAGTTTATTCAAGTTTTTAACAAATAAATATAATTAATACTTTTAAAAATATATTAATTTAAAAATATTTTTTATTTCAATGTTTTAATAATACTGCATGAATAATACATTTATTATTAATATTAGTAACTAATCAAGCATTTAATATTCGTCAAGTTATATTTTTTATTGATTATTTTTTATATGATACAAAAAATAACTCAATAGCTACAAAATCTATAAAGAGTATAATTTGAATCAACTAATTTAAAATTTTTACAATTTTTTTTTGGTGTCTAGATTTTTTCCTAAAATTATGTGAGAAAGACAAAAAAATTTATAAAAAAAATAAAAATTCAAATCAAACAACCACAATTTTTGTTATAGGTAAGTATAGATAAAATAATATTTTTTTTATATAGAAAATGTTTAAATAATTTTTTTATATTTAATTAAAAACTTGACATTTTATAATATTATGATAAATGCTTTTGTAACGAAAATAATATTATATGTATAAACAAAACTAAATTAAACAAAACAATAAAAAGTAAATAAATGATATATATTATAAAAACATTAAATATTAATAATTTCATTTATATTTAAAAAGTTAAGCTTAACTTGAAGTAATTAAATAATTAGATTATTGTTAGTTATTGTTATTATTTGTTTTAAATTTATATAATACAATAATTTTTATTATTATATTAATGTCTAATAGCATAAATACATTTTAAAAGTGATTTTTTTTAAGTGTGGGGATAAATAAATTATTACAATAGAAGCAATTATCTACCCATATATACTTGTTATTGATTTTTTAAAAATATAATTGGGCCAATTGCTCCCACACAATTACATATAGATCCATCCCTACCAGGGATCAATGTGAGTCACGTGTTTGAAAATTTTAAAAACTAAAAAATAAAACAATTAAAATTTGAGGAACTAAATTAAGCTTTACATACATATTGAGAGATTAAATTGAATAATTCTAAATTTATCATTGTCTTTATTTTTCTTTTATTTTGAATATTATATTTTAGATTTAGTGTTTGTTAGTCTCGATTTATTTTATAAAAAAATATTTTATATATTTTTATCTAAGAAATTAGTTTTAATAGATTCTGATTTTTGATATTTTTATCGAAAACTTCACAAAAAAAAAAAAAAGTAAACTGACATTTTGTTTTAAAATTTGTTAACAATAACAACAAAATCTTATCTCACTAGGTGAGGTCGGAACGATATTATTATATTCTATCATGTATCATGTCTATAGTACAATATTTACGTGTAAATCTCTTTTGTCCTTTTTTTTAGCTTCCATCCCATCCACCCTCCTAATCAAGTATTTTGTTGATTTTCTTCTCATACATCCAAATCACCTGAGACAAGATTCTACCATTTTTTCTACAATAGACACTACGCTAACTTTTCCTATTTTTATTTCTTATTTTGTTCATTTGTATCTTCATTCATTCATCTCAATATCTTTGTTACTTTCACACTTATTAACTTATGTTTATGGTTATTCTTTGTCGTCCAATAGATTATTTCATATAACATATAGTTAGTGCAATAAAATATTTTTTTTTAAATTTTAAAAGTATTTTTTTGTCGCATATAAAAAAGACTGTATTAAAATTTGTTAATCATACAAAAAGTTAAATTATAAAATCTTTGTTTTTCCAACATAGAAAACAAAATATCCTTCACCTTACAATCCTTAGAAAGGGATATTTTTAGTAGTTCATTCTCTTTTTCTCTTATATCTTATTTGGTTTGAAGTTGTGTTCAGCTCTTAAATTTATTTCCTAAACGAACCCCCCCCCCCTTTTTTTTTCTCTCTCTGGCCTTGGTTATTTTTGGACTATTGTATTTATTCAACTTATCTATGGCTTGGAAAATAAGATTTATTATGTTGGTAAAATGCAGGAGTTAAGTACTTCATGGAGTGTCAATGCAACTCCAACATTTTATTTTCTGAAAGAAGGGAATCAAGTAGAAAAACTAGTTGGTGCTGACAAGGTAGAGCTTAAGAAGAAGACAGCTTTTGCCGCTGATTTAGTTACCAAATCTCGCAAATGACACGTTATCATAAACTAATTTTGCAAACTCCATTAATACCTCTCTAAAACGAGAACTTGAGTAAAATGATATAGCGAGGAATTAATCATTCTTGGATCAATTCGCTAAGTACACTAACTTGCACCGGAAGTTATTGTTCTATTTAGTGGTTCATTTTTTCACTTTGCTTTTTGTAATGCATTGGATGTCTAAAGAGAGAGAAGACTTGAGTGGCCAATCCTTCAAATCCTCCATATAAAATATGTCACTAATTATTTTGTACAAGGGTGGATGCACTAAAAAAAATTGGAACGAGATTTACATGATGCCTTTATAAATAGCGAGTAGTGATTTATGTTTTGTGACAATTTCCAGATAGCTATTTTATTTAAAGACACTACAAAAAGATAGCAAATTTATAAAATGATAAATAAATGTATTGCTGCATCTATAGTTGTCTTTGTGTCTCTGGAGTTTGTAGTTATTCTTTAGATTATTGACTTTGTTCTTGTACTTCTGTCATATAGGACATTTTATTAATTATTTAATTTTGACTTCATGGTGGGACTATATTGAAGTTAAATGAAATTTTTTTGGATTCAAATAGAATACTTTAAACTTTAAGGACTAAAGCATGTACTTTACCCTTTATTTAAAGATACTACAAAAAGGATAACAAATTTACTCTTTCCTCCTTGAAAATCACTATAGTAATTTGTTCATGGTTTTGAAAACTGAACCGAAGTGATCAGATTGACCTAGTTAACCAAGAATCGGCTTTCACATCGGCTATTAGAATTTGTTTATAACAATGTGCATATGCAAATGTGGGTAAAATGAGAATAATAAAATAACAATTTCAAAGGCTTATCTTGGTAAGAAACGTTTGCATGGATTTCATCAAATCTTCTTGTACATCCTACAATACTCCAAACAAAACCTAGGAAAATGATCGCTGATAAAGAGACAAAAAGGGTTTTTAAATGGAAGCAGCAATATCAAACAAGATAAGAACAAAGCCAATGCCTCAATCTTAGGGTGCTAACTGATTGCAGCTTAACCACGTATACAAAATTACACACAAGAGAATGATTTATTTTTTCAACCTTTTAACATCAAACAAAGTGATTTTCTTTAATACCAACGTTTTTTTTTTCTAGATATATTCGTTAACTATGACAAATTTTTGCAGCTAATAAATCCAAAGTGAGTAAGAAACATACCTGAAACTGATTTATATAAACTAAGCATGCCATTACTCTGTCCTTTCGCCTACCTTCCCTGGTTGAAAACCATCCTTTGATCATCACCATGGCAACACCGACAAGCAAAAATGTTTTCTCAGAACTTGACAAAGCTAAGACACAAAGATACCATTACAAAGCAATTGTAATTGCTGGAATGGGATTCTTTACTGATGCCTATGATCTCTTCTGCATCACGGCCGTAGCAAAGCTTATCGGCCGCCTTTACTACTATGATCCTACTAGTCATGACCCTGGAAAGCTACCAAAGAATGTGAACAACGCAATAACAGGCGTGGCGCTGTGCGGAACGCTTGCAGGACAACTCTTCTTTGGCTGGCTTGGAGACAAGCTTGGTAGGAAAAAGGTTTATGGAATAACTCTTGCTACCATGGTTGGTTGTGCTTTAGCATCAGGCCTTTCCTTTGGTTCCACATCAAAAAGTGTGGTGGGAACTCTATGCTTCTTTAGATTCTGGCTAGGATTCGGCATTGGAGGAGACTACCCCCTTTCGGCCGTGATAATGTCCGAATATGCGAACAAGAAGACTCGAGGCGGCTTCATTGCAGCCGTCTTTGCAATGCAGGGAGTTGGAATACTGGTGGCTGGAGGCGTAGCCATGTTTGTCTCCCATCTTTTCTTATCAGCATATCCGGCTCTTGATTTCGCAGCTGATCCGGCTGCGTCTACTCAGCCTGAAGGAGACTTTCTGTGGCGAATTGTGCTAATGTTTGGTGCATTTCCAGCAGCATTAACATATTATTGGAGAATGAAAATGCCAGAAACTGCGCGATACACGGCCTTGGTGGAAGGAGATCACAAGAAAGCTGTCCAAGATATGGAGAAAGTTCTAGACAAGGACATACCTTCAGAAGAATCGAATTACCGGCTTGATGACGCTGCGCCTAGCACCTCTTATGGACTATTCTCATCAGAGTTTCTAAGCAGGCATGGTTTACACCTTCTTGGAACAACCAGCACATGGTTCTTGTTGGATATTGCATTCTATAGCCTTCAACTTGCACAGAAAGATATCTACCCTGTGATTGGACTAGTACACAAGGCTTCCAAAATGAATGCCATAAGAGAGGTTTATGAACTCTCTAGAGCAATGTTTGTCGTGGCCCTGCTCGCCACCGTGCCCGGATACTGGTGCACTGTATTCTTCATTGACAAGATTGGAAGGTACACAATCCAGCTTGTTGGCTTCCTTGCAATGTCTGTTTCTATGTGGTTTCTTGGACACAATTATGGAGAATACAGGGGACAATCTAACTGCAGCCCGGCCATAACGACCGATTACTGTAACGGCAAGCCTCACATGTTTGCTCTACTTTATGGAGTTACCTTGTTCTTTGCTAACTTTGGACCCAATAGTACAACTTTTATAGTGCCGGCGGAGCTGTTCCCTGCTAGATTCCGATCCACTTGCCATGGTTTATCGGCCGCAGCCGGAAAATCTGGAGCTATAATTGGTGCTTTTATGGTCCAGGGTTATATTGATAATGCAGATAACAAAACAGAGGGAATGAAGAAAGCAATCCTGGGACTTTCAGTTGTCAATTTGATTGGATTCTTTTGCACTTTCTTGGTTCCGGAAACACGAGGTAGATCGCTTGAAGAAATTTCCGGTGAGGATAAAGAATTCCATAGTGTTATTGTAGATGATCCAGATATGAAAGCAGATGATGAAACAAAGGAAGAAAGAAATGCCAGTGTTGATGATTCTTCAGGAACCTTAAGAGTTTAACTCCTTGGCAATCCAAATTATATAACCCAGAAGCATCATCAAGTGAGGAAAAAAGAAAAGAAAAAGAAAAGGAAAAAGAAAGAAATAAGAGTGCAATGTTTTTGGTAATGAATAGAATAAGTGCTTCCATGTTTGCACAAAGTGTAGTTCTCAATTTCTGTCCTAGCCAATACTAAAAAGAACCAAAAGAATAATTAATGTCTGTTTTCTAGAGCTGCTAGAATAAGCAATTATTTGGTGTCTGTTACTGTGTATTCAAGCTCTCCCATTTTATTCTAGCTCCTCTAAAGTACTCAAAAGAAATAATGCTTCTTGCTGTAACCTTTATTATGAATAAATGCTTCTGTTTTATGTATATATTCAGATGTTCACTTTTAATGCTTAGTTTGTAAATTTTCCACCATAAGTTCTTCTTCAGTTCTTCATTATATATTTATATCTACATATGTGTATTTATTTAAGTCATTTCTTTCTCCTTGTTGCACATTCTCTAGAGAAGATAAGGCCCATGTGATACTATTCATCAAAAAGCACACAACACACAAAGGCAAGTCAAGACAGCAACCAAGAGATAATATCGATTTGGTTTATTCGATACAAAATCATGTCATTGATACTTCTGTGAAAAATAATACGCTTCAGAGTGAAAAACATTTTTTTTTTTACTTGTCAATAAAAGAAATGTGGCTTCTATGATGGCTATTATTTCGGTTGATATAATGGTTGGCGGCGACTCTGGTGTAGAAGCTCTTATGGCTTCTAAACATGTAGAAGTGCAGTGGCGGATGGAGCTGAACACACGTGCCTGAGGAGGGAACACAACTTGTGTTGCTGCAGGTGATGTGCAAGGTATGTTCAGTTTTTATCACGTTGGGAAGTCTCCTTGTATAATTATGTGTATTAGCGCTTAATGAAGATATCATGGTTACGGGCCTAGAAATTGGGCTGAATGTTGAGGATTTTGTTTTGAAGAGCGTATTTTTTTAATTTAAGGGCAATGTTTATATCCAGCAATTTTAGAAGCTGAAAATGTAAAAGATATGTAGAAGGTTGTTTAATTTGTCATATGTAATTTATTAATTTTTTTGGTTTTGAAAAAACAATTCAAATAAATATAATTATATTTAATTAAAAATATAATTTATTATCACTTATTGAATATGTGCTTTTTTTGGCGTTTATATTTTTCTCAAAAAAACTGTGATATTGTTGAACAAATCAAACTAACTTTGTGAATTATTTGAATTACATAATTAATAGTTTAATTTAATATATTACTTCAAAGATTCATTCAAAATAGATGACATAAATACTATTTAACTATATTATATTATGATTTTTATGACATTTTTAATTATATATATTACCCAAACATTAAATTATGGTCACCCATTTACTTAAAAATGTCATCTAGTAGATTTTGATAAATATACCAGTTTTGATTAAGTAACTGGGTGACCATAATTTAATATTTGGGTAACATATATAATTAAAATATTTTATTTCAAAAGATATTATATTATAAAGTAATTTTACTACAAAGGTTAACATTCAATATTTTAAAAAAAATTAATCAAAAAATAATTTATAGACTTAATATCAAAATGTTTAAAATGAAATGAATGATAGTAAACAACAAAAGCAATGTAATTGATGCTAAAAGACAATAACATCACTCCTAGAAAATGAATACAAATGAGTAACAAAAGATTGGGAGAGTAAATTTTTCGTAGTTTAATTATTAGTGTGGGTTTATTAAAGATTGCAATTTGTAAAAATGGTATAGTTTTTGCTTTTTTAGATATAACGCTGATTTGATAAAATTTTTAAGTTTAAAAGTAACTTATTAAAATTAATTTTTGAAAGAATTTTTTAAAAATTGTAGCACACATATTTAATAAATACAAGTAACAATATTATATTCAGTAAAATAATTTTAAAATTTAAAAAATTATAATATAATATAGTTAAATAGTATTTATGTCGTCTATTTTAAATGAATCTTTGAAGTAATATATTAAATTAAACTATTAAATTATGTAATTCAGATAATTCACAAAGTTAGTTTGATTTGTTCAACAATATCACAGTTTTTTTGAGAGAAATATAAACGCCCAAAAAGACACATATTCAATAAGTGATAATAAATTATATTTTTAATTAAATGTAATTATATTTATTTGAATTATTTTTTCAAAACCAAAAAAATTAATAAATCACATATGACAAATTAAACAACCTTCTACATATCTTTTACATTTTCAGCTTCTAACATTGTCCTTAAATTAAAAAAATACGCTCTTCAAAATAAAACCCTCAACGTTCAGCCCAATTTTTAGTCCCGTAACCATGAGACTGTCATAATCCCAACGTGATAAAAACTGAACATGCCTTGCACATCACCTGTAGCAGCACAAGTTGTGTTCCCTCCTCAGGCACGTGTCTTCAGCTTCATCCGCCACTGCACTTCTACATGTGTAATGGCTTCTACACCAGAGTCGCCGCTAAAAGAATAACTAAAAGGTGCATACTACTGTACTTATGGGTGAATTCTAGGATGCAGAAAGAAAGATTTTTTTATATGTGTATATTTGTGTTGTCAAAAAGATAGTGTGACAAATATTTAAAAAGAGAGTACTTAAAAGGATAAGATTTGACATGTTGCAGGTAAAATATAATATATTTTGTCTTATATAATATGTGAATGATGTATTGATTAAATAGGCTAATTATATTTATGTTAATTAGTTATTAAAGATAATGTTGGGTCTGGTATGTTTTTTTTTTTATTTTTAGACTTTTTGAATGTCCACTCTCTCTCCCCAGATCACAGCAACAACTGAAAAGAAAATTTTTAAACTAATAAATCTAAGTTAAAGTTAATATAAAAAGAAACCTAAGTTAATAATTTTTCTTCCAATTCATGTTACTTGAAAAAGAAAATTCAATTAATTATTTTTATTTACATAATAAATATCATCTGAAAAATTAATTTTTACACACAAAAATTATTAATATTTATTTTAAATTAAATTAATAAATATATAATATATATTAGAAAAATTATCATCTTTCTTTAACACACTTCTATCATCTCAAAGAGAAACTAATCATATAATTTTGTTAAATCTGTTTAGACATATTTTTTTGTTTAATAAAATAATAAATATTAAATATTCATTCAATAACATAGTTTATTCATTGTAAAAAATTAATAATTTAATTATAAATAATAGGTTGCATGCATCTAAAATATTTCAATAATAACTTGAAGTATTTAATTTTTTTGTAGATAATTTTTTTTTAAAATATTAATTATTAAAAGATTTTTCTTTTTTTAGTATTTAAATTTTTTTTAATTATTTTTTATATTGTAAATAGATATTTTAATGCAAACAAAATAACAAGATAGCATCTACATAATATCAAAAAATAACTATATTTTCTTATATTTTTTTTGGAGTCTACCATATTTTTCTATATATCTGGTGTTATACAAATTTTGGATACACATATTTTTAGTGAGTTTAATTTTGATGTATTGACAGTATAAAATATGTTTTACACACGTATAATTATATTTGGTCTTTTGAATGACAATTCACACCGTATATAAAAAGTAATTATTTTTGTTAATATAGTGTTACATCATTAGATATAAATATAAAATTATTTTAAACTAACACTACATTAAAATTAAATTTATTTTTAATTTTTTTTATAACAAAAAGCAAAGTTTCTTATTACTATTTTTATTCTTAAAAAAAATAAACTCTCCCAAAATATATATTCTTTCTTTTTACACCATAAAAATGGCAGTATTACAAATGCTATTTTGACATTAATATTTTTTAAATAATTAAATATAATTTTTTTTTGTTTTATTAATTTAAAAAATTTAAATATATAAATAATTAAAAACAAACTATTTTTATAAGATGTCAAGAATACGTGATATTTGAATAATATTTTTTTATAAATATCTATATGTACCCAGAATTATATTGACAAATATATTGATATAATATTTAAATTAAATATATATAAATATTACCGTTAATTTAAATGTATGTAAATACGTAAAGTTATATGTTTTTTTGTTGATTAAAATATGTAGATACATTTTGATATTTGTAAAACTGAATATATCGAAGTCATCAAAAAAGAAAAAAGGTATATATTAAAATAAATAAATATTAATAAATTTTTGTGTCTAAAGTTAATATTTTTAGAGAGAGAGAGTGTACATTCAAAAAGTCCAAAGATAAAAAGATTATACAAAGTCCAATATTATTTTTAATAATTAATTAACATAAATATAATTAGCCTATTTAATCAATATATCATTTATATGTTACATAAGACAAAATACACTACATTTTACTTGCAACATGTCAAATCTTATCTTTTCAATTACTCTCTTTTTAAACACTTGTCACACTATCCTTTTGACAACACAAATATACACATGTAGAAGAATCTTTCTTTCTATATCATAGAATTCACCGTACTTATGTTATACAAATTATGGTTCCTTAAAAAGTATTGCTAAAGTTAAAGTAACGTTTTTTACTATTTAACAACATTTTTTAATTTAAAAAATAAAAAAAAGTTACTAAAATATAAAAAAAAAATAATTTTAATTTTAACAACACTTGTATAGTGACTGTAATCATAGGCATAATAGACTCTACCTAGTTAAAATTATGGTTATATCTTCTTACTATTTGACCGCACTTTTTAATTTGATCACACTTTTTACTTTCTTTTTTTTCAAATTTAAAAATATTGGCATATGTTTAGAATAGTAAAGAAGTGTGGTTTTAATTTTAGTTAATTTTTTTAAGTGTTTTTAAAATTTCATAATTATATCAAAATTCAACTAAAGCACAGCAGAACTGCAGACGAACACATTAAACATAACAATGATACTACTTGCTTGTATAATTACCAAAAAGCATACAAAAAGAGGTCGTATGGAACTGTTACAATTTTCTCAGCAATCATATGAATTACAAGAGTTGGATTCTCTAACTGAACCTTTTTAAGAATTCAAGCATCTCCCACAAGGCACAGACTGGGAGTACCAATAAAGGAGAACTTCTTGAAGGTATTGTCATCCTTTTTGGGACTAGCAGCTGGAGAATCCAGCAATGGCATGTTAGTCCACCGCTCCTCGAAGTTCGCAACACAGTGCTTTCCGGAAACTTCGGGGACAAAACTCGGCCTTATTTCTCGAGCTTCCAGCTTCTTCCAGTTGACTGATTTAAACCATTTGTGGCTTTTTATCTCCTCGCTGCCTCTGTCCCCGCTGCCGAGGCGCTTCCTGGCATCTTTCTGCAACAGCTGTAGAGGGAAACTTCATTAAACTGCTGCTGTCCAATATATGACAGTTGCAGAGACAAGAAATACAACAAAAGAGTGAAATACCAAAATTATCTAAGAAAGATCATGTTGCTGACAAAATGACCAAGTGAAGGATGAAAATTCACCTAGTATACACAAAAGGCTTGGTTTGTTTCACAATCTACTAAGGAAAGGTGGTAATTTTGTTGGTGACATGATCTTTCATGGTAATATTGGTACTTCTCTCTAAAAGATTTGGTTCTTTAAGGGAATTTTCAGTAGCATAAAAGCAGTGGATTTTTCAGACCATTAGGAAAAAACAAGATTTTTGCATGAGTACAATAAGCAAAGCATGTGCCTAGACAGCTAACTACAAGAGAGTGAGGGTGAAAATTTTGTACCCCTTTTAGCAGTGAATGTGCTTCGCTTGACAAGAAAGCCGGGAGCTTCAGTTTGTCTTTTATTATCTTCTGCTGAATCTTCTGTCTATTTCCACCCGTAAAAGGAGGCTGCAATTAAACAATAAGATTTAGTTGAGGGAATCTATAATGCAAGTTACAGCAACTTATGAAAAGATCAACAAATAAGTGTATAGGCAATAAACAATTAATAAATCTAGGTGATTCAAGATTTGGACCTGTTTAGAACTGAATCCCACCAAATTATAGAGGCAAATCTTTGCAGACCAAGAAATTACAATGAATAGTTAAGAAAATTGCTACTAGAGGACATCCTTTAGTTTTGGCTGAGATTTTGCACACTATTTTCACAAAGCACTACATAATCTAACCAAAGAAATAAGGCCCAATAAATTGATATTACTCATAAGTCATATCAACTGATAATGATTGCTTAAAATCAGGATATGCTATTATTCATATCAATAAAACATTATTTGAGATAGACTTCTTAAGTTATAAGGCTGATTGTT
Source organism: Arachis ipaensis (assembly GCF_059453495.1). Classification (NCBI taxonomy): domain Eukaryota; kingdom Viridiplantae; phylum Streptophyta; class Magnoliopsida; order Fabales; family Fabaceae; genus Arachis; species Arachis ipaensis. The sequence continues at coordinate 33,280,335 of NC_142442.1, forward strand.
ACTGTAGACCATTATCTAGCAAATAGAAATCATTCGCCATAATCTTAGATGAACTCAGTTGGATGTAGTAGATATCATCAACCAGTTTTCCTTGTTCACATAAAATTTCATATTAATTTCTATTACTTGATGCAGAAACAAATAAAAATCCAGGCTTAGCATGAAAACTTCTAATTTCCCAAGTCATCAATTCAAAGTAATTATTTTCGCCAAGATTGAAAATAGTGTACTTCCTCTAACATAATCATCAAGTTAGTAAATCAAGTTCGAAGAAATTCAAGCTCTATCTTAAGCAGCATATTCTGAAAGGAACAAGACTAATTGATATGGAAAATAAAAATAATTAGGTAACCCCTATTTCTTACTAATAGATGATGCAAACACACCAAGGATACTAACTTTCCCTGTAAGCATTTCAAATAGCAAAATCCCCACACTCCACCAATCTGCTGCCTTATCATGACCCTTCCCTATAAAGATTTCAGGAGCTATGTACTCTAAAGTTCCGCACATAGAATTTGACCTTGCGCTCTCAGTGAATTCCTTAGCCAGGCCAAAATCCGTTAACACTAGCTGGTAAAAAGCACAGGACCAAAGTCATAATACAGCAAGACATGAATCAAATACAATTCTTAACTCCCTTGTGAAACAAAGAAGTGTGAAAATCCTACTGCAAAATTACAGACAGATATGGTCATGGGATCTTACATGACCATCTGCATCGAGAAGAATATTTTCAGGTTTAAGATCCCTGTGCATTATACCATTTGCATGAAGATGAGAAACAGCACAAACAATCTCTCCAGCATAGAAGCGTGCCAAATCCTCCCTGAAAGAAGTTGCATCTTGTGTAAGATATATTAGCATTTCATAGTGTAGTCACAAAATATAGCTTGCCACGCACCTGAATAGACCTTGGCGATAGAGATGAAAGAAAACATGACCACCATTGACAAAATCAAGCACCAAGTATAGCCTATATTTTGTCTGCAAATCCCAAATAGGTTGTAAGCTTGTAATTATGTAAATATGAAAGTATTGTACAATTTATGTAGCTTTCACATATAATGAAAAGTGTTAAGACCCAGATAATATGAAACACAAGATATGGCAAATAACTTCATTTAGGCAAAAGAATTACTTGGAATGAGTATCTGAGCCGCACAATAAAAGGGTGTACCACCTTTGTCAATATATCTCTTTCAGATTTTATATATTCTGCATGATTTTTTTGCACAATCTTATCCTTGTGCATCACCTTCATCGCATATATTTCCGAAGTACCGGTCCTCCTTACCTGGTACACCTTACCAAAAGCACCTTGACCAACAACCTTCAAAACTTCAAAATCCTCAACTCCAATACTCTGATAATTCATGCAACAATCATTAGATTCTAAATTATTTTCCTTTACAGCATCATCATTAACTGAATACTCAAGTTCTTCCTTTGCTTCTCTATACTCCTTCTCTGCAAAAAGTTCCAACGCATCACCTGTCTCGTGTAAAGTGAGTTTGCTACGCACTGAGGATGGATCAATATATGCTCCACTTGAATGTAAAGAATGTGAGCGGATATGAATGACAGAAGGATAATCATTGCAAACCTTTCCACTTGAACTTGTTGCAACTACCAAATTCCCAATTGAAGCTTCAATGGGAGTAGGACCAAACACATCAGAAAATGAATCCACATAATCAGATTCACAAGTAAATAGATCAGGTGGTCCATTTGGTAGTTTCAATTCCAAATGGTTCACGAATGGCTTGTGTCGAGCGAAAACCATGGCTTATCGACAATTGAAGATCACAAATGCAAGAACAAGATGAGATTCCAACAACTGAAGTTAAAAATTGGAAAAATAATGAACATATAATTTAGGAGCTGCTAGAGAACTTGGTAGCAAGCAAACCAAAATCCAGAAAAAGAAATTGTTGTTGCTTCCCGGTTCACAGGAAACAGCAGATGCAGCAAAATTTCCCAAATACATGAAGATTAGGTTTTCTGTGCTGCAAATTCAAGAAATTAGAACAGTTATTTTCAGTTTGCATTAAACAGAAAGCGCAGAACAGCATGGATTACAAATATACACTTGAAATTAGAGAATCCAACTAGAAATTTAAACACATAACTACATAAGAGAGTAGTTAATTTCTCAATTAGAAGTAAGTAGTTTCAAATTATGCACAACCGAGACAAGTTTAACATTCAAAGTTCTCTTTGTTCATGATTCATGAAGTGGAAAACATGCCACCAAATCATAACAAATAAAGGAAGACATATAGTAAATAAAATAAAATAAAATAAAGGCGCAATATTACAAACATAGAAGAAGCTTTACAAAGAGGAGCTGATGGTTCACTTACATAGATTGAGGAGAATGGAAGCTACAATGGCAGAAAACCGTTAATAAACGAAGATATAAAATTGGCGGTTTTTTTTAATTAGAAATAAATATTAAAAAGAAAGTTTCAGTTTTGGAATTTGGCATTTGCCAACACGTTTTGTTTCGCCGCTTCCGTGAACAACGAATATTTTGTCGTCTTATTATTCCCTATCACATCAATGATTAATCGTTTTTTATGTTTAAATTTTTTATGGAATTTAAAGTTTTGCTCGGACCCTTTGATCTCACTCATTATAATGGTTGAAAAGAGTGATTGGGATAAGCAGACTATGCATTGTATCGTTGTCATCCTGAAGTACTGGAGATCCACCCCTGTGGTATCAGAGAGCCTCAGGTTGATAAGAGGAAGAAGAAGGTATTACTAGTAAAAGCAAGTAAGAGAGAATCACTAAACATAATCATGAATCTCACAGACTCATCAAGTTCTTCCCAACCTATACATCACTCTACCCCTCTGAACATAGACCGATTACCCTCTAATTTAAAGAAAACTCTTGGAAATAAGATTGATCAGTTAGTAGAATTCACTTATGTTCCAGAAGACTCTCGAACCCCGGCCACTGAGTACCCTCTCATAAGTCCTTACTCTTTCTACCATAGACAAAAGAAATCAACCCTCACTTCTATTCGCCATCTCATCCATAGAAACCCTTCTCCTCCTCCCAAAGAAGTCATCCAGTCCTCTAATCTCCAACAGTGTGGTTTAAAAGCCACTACTGCTGAACAATACATAACCTTAGAAATCCCACAAGAACTCATCCAAAACTACCAAAACCAAGGTTACACTCATATGCATCTAGGAGCAGTCAGGCTCATTCTTACCCTTCATGGAAGGAGATCTCTTCCGGTAACAGCCAAAGTTGCTCTTTTAGACACCACTTTTAAAGAATACCAACATGCCCTGATCGGAGCATTAGTAACAACACTCTCAAATGGAAGTGTCATTCTTACTATAGCTCCTAATTTCACCATGAGATTATCAGATCCTACGATAAGTCAAAGGCTGAAGATCCAAATACAATTGGTAGGAGTAATTCAAGACTCTAATGCTGAACAGGCCACCTTACATCACCAAGTCCTCTACAGAGTCCAAGATCATGCTCTTGATCTTAATCTCCCAAACACCACTGGAGAGGCACTATTCATGTTCACAGACAGTGCTGGAGGACCTACAATAGTAAATATTCCAAGAATGATCACTACTGAAGAACTTTCTTCTATCATTCCTTTGGAATGGATTACTGATTATGAGAAAGCCTTCCCAAAAGAACAGGTTGATGTTCATACTACAGCACCTCCAACTATTACTCATAATAGTGATGGTACGGTGACGACTGTCTTTCAGAAACCTGGAATGACCAAACAAATTTCACTGCGAAGATCATCCTTCAGAAGGATCAATATGATCTCTCCTGTTCAAGTGCAAACAACTCATGATCAAGATGATCCACCAGTGCATTTCTATGAGAACGGAAAACCTGTTTACGTCTCTCACATAAATGGCCACTTCATTTGGGATGTTGATCCCTCTATGTGTGATTCTGACTGTGACTGTGCTGATCAATGGAGTGACACTGATGATGAAGATTATGCTAGAAGACGGAGGAACAAGAAAAAGAAGAAGAAGTCGTTACAAGCCCCATGCTCCTTTAAAAGACCTGAGCCTCCTGATGATGCTGAATCTGCTCCAATGCTTAGAAAGAAACCAATGCTCAAGAGAACGAAACTGTCTCGAAAAAGCTTTGCAGATTATCCTTTTCAGCCAGTTGATGCAATCCCATGTATCGCCACCCTCAGATCTTATGAGGAAGAATTCCCACCTTTAGTGACCCAAACTGATGAAAAGAAAATCACAAGGAGACCTTATGTGATACCTCAAGGAATCACTCCACATGGACATCAAACAACAACTCCTCAAGAAGAAGTGCTCAATTGGCATACAGATAATGCAGTCAGCCAAAATAAAGTACTGCTACGGATAGATCATACTCTTGATACTCTTGTAGAGAAAACTGAGGGTCTCTCAGTACAATTAAGTTCTATGGCAGAACAAGTGGCTGAACTTAAAGAGCGACTTTCCACACAAGCTTTTCAACTTGATCAAGAACTCAAGGCCTACATTGACAATCGCTACTTTGGCCCAGAATTCCAAAAGAAGAACAGAGAATTGGATCAAGTCAAGGCTCAACTTCGACAAATTGAGATGGACAAAAGTGAAACAGCTATACCCCAAACGCTGTCCATAGACCCATTATCCATGTATGCCAAACCATACCCCTCATATTCACCTGTCTTATTTTCTTCCACATATTCACTACCAGAAACCCCAGATTATGACTCTATCTTCAAATCCACCTACCATTTGGCCAGGCAAGCAAACACTAAAAGATCCATTTCACCCCAAGGACGGCATCATTCGTCCCTGCCTAAGCCACAACAACCTCAGCCATCCCTCCAATCTAGACCTCATCCTCCTTGGAAACCAGGAAACTTTTTTAGAGACGAAACATCTCCCAATGTCCCTATGAAAGATAAGGGCATCAAAGAAGGGTCGCCAGCTCCAGGACGATCAATTTATACCCTTACTCTGGATACTCAATCACCTAGTGGAGAGATTACTGAAGAATCAGAAGATGAAACTACTGAGACCAGTGAACAAGAAGATGAGGAGTCTGAAGGAGATTATGAAGCAGATCTTTCAGCAATAGCCATGGTCAACCCTGTAGAGGAAGAGGAGGAAGAGATAACTTCTGAAAGGGATGAACCAGAAACTTCAGCTAATCACGAACATATAAGCCCAGTTGAAGTTAAAACTCCCAACAGATGGTTCACTTTTGATGATGTCCCACCAGCAAAGTACAGAGAAAGGTTGAATGAATTTAGTGCTTGGATTCAGACTAACATGGCCAACCCAAATCTCACAAGCAGACAAGTCCTTGCAGATTTCATAAATCGGATGACTGGCAACCTCCGAGAATGGGCAACCAACCTTTCTGAGTATGAAAGACTCCAGCTCATCAATGGTACCTCTTCACAGTTTCTGGGGATAATACATCAAGAATTTCTAGGAGACATTGCAATTATCCAAAAAAGAAATTCTCAAGAATACTTTGAGATGAAGTGCTGTTCACTCAACAGAAAAGACTTGGAAAAACACTACAAGAAGATGGCTGCTAAATATTATCCTCTTGGAGGAAATAATAATCCGCCACTTAAGCAAGTCTTTATAGCATCCTTGCCAGATGAGTTTCAGCCTGAAATACAGCGAATGATGATGACCCTTCGCAAAGAAGTGGCTACCACTACCATTGGAGAAATATACCAGTTAGCCCTGGCTGCCTTGGACAAGTTGTGTGAACAACAACAAATGTTCAAACAGCTTAACAAAAACTCAGGCAAACTCAAAGGAGCATGCAGCAAATCCCATCTGAAAATCAAGTGCAAAGAGTCAAGTATGTGTGAATGCAAGCCAAAGAAAAAGACGCATTGGCGATCATCAACCAATACATTTCATCAGAAAGCATTCAGAAGGAGAAGAAGCAAGCAAAGATATCGTTACTTCAAAAGGAGGAAACCCCATACCAAGTCAAACAAATGCTTCATTTGTGGAAAACAAGGACACTTTGCTAAGTCATGTCCTCATAAGACAAAGAAGGAAATAAAAATGCTCCAGTCTTTAATGGATGCTGCTTCCATTGGTGAAGAGGAAGACCTAGAGTCAGTACTTGAAGAACAGAGAAGCAAAGATGATGAGACTGAATATGTTTTCCAGGACTCTGACTCAGAAGAGAATAGTTCAGAAGAAGACCTCCCACCAAAAAGGTCTATCTTTACTATATCATCCATTGCTTCCATCACCACAAGAATTCCTAAAGGATCTAGTATGCCTGAAGAAGAACTTGGATACCTTGGATCTTTAGGAGTAAAACAGATTGATGGTACTCCTCGACCCCATTTCGATTTAAAGGTCAAGACATCTGTCTATGATAAGCCAATAAAGGCCGTTGCACTAATGGACACCGGATCTTGTGCTACTGTCCTGAAACCACATGTCTTACCAAAAGAAATGTGGGCACCTTTTTCCAAGAAATTTGCAGCAGCTAACAGTGAAGTCTTCACCATCAATCTCATCTCTAAGAAACCAGTTGGATTGGAGATATTTGCAGGCCAGACCACTTGGCTTAGAGTGCTGGGAAGCTATCTCCCAGATAAAGATGTTTTGTTCGGGTTTGATGCTTTCTTCCGAACTCATGGGCTGCATATCAAACCCACTGGTCTGAGTTACAAAGGGCAGTTTTTGCCTTTTACAGGGATACAAAGTATCCTCGAAATTCAAGAAGCTCCAGAAGAATATAAGGAGATCCAACAGTTACTCCTCAGTGCTTGTTGTGATAGTCATGATCAATTTAACCACCCTGCTCCTTTATGGAAAAATCCAGAATTTTATGTTCGACTCCCCTTCAAAAAGAATGAAGACATCAACCCTACAAAGGCCACTCATTCAGGGATGAACCCTGAAGATCTTAAGTTGGCAAGAGCTGAATGTGCAGCCCTTCTTGTTCAAGGACTCATTGAACCAACCAACTCCAACTGGGCATGTCAAGCATTCTATGTTGAAAAAAGAGCCGAGCAAAATAGAGGAAAAAAGAGGCTTGTCATTGATTATAAGCCACTTAATGTCTTCTTACAAGACGACAAGTTTCCTCTACCAAGGATCTCAGTTATTACACAAAGATTAAGTGGAGCAAAAATATTCAGCAAGTTTGACTTGAAAGCTGGATTTTGGCAAATTGGGCTCCATCCTGAAGATAGGTATAAAACAGCATTCTGTATACCTGAAGCCCAATACCAATGGACGGTAATGCCATTTGGACTCAAAGTAGCCCCCTCTCTCTTCCAAAAAGCAATGACCAAAATCTTTGAGCCCATACTACACTCCACACTCATCTACATTGATGACATCTTACTGTTCTCAAAAGACAGTGAAGCCCACAAAGCACTCCTGGCCCAATTCACTCAAATCATCAAAGATCAAGGAATCATGCTATCTTCAAAAAAGAGTTCTATTGCTAGGACAAAAATTGAATTCCTTGGGATGGTCTTCGAGAATGGATTCTTTCAACTAGGAGAACATATTGCCAAAGAGTTGCTCAACTTCCCAGATGAGAACATGACAGTCAAACAAGTCCAACAATTCTTGGGAATCGTCAATTACATCAGAGATTTTATTCCAGATGTGACTAAACACACCAGCCAGCTGTCAAAGCTCTTGAAAAAGAAGCCCCCACCATGGGGACCATAGCAAACCACAGCTGTCAAAACCCTGAAGGAGATAGCACAGGACCCCCCTCCTTTAAAGATTCCCAGCACAGGAAAAAGAATATTACAGACAGATGCTAGTGATGAATTCTGGGGAGCTGTGCTACTTGAAGAGATTGATGGGACAAGACACTATTGCGCGCATGCTAGTGGACAGTTCAAAGAATCTGAAAAACATTACCATGCCACTTACAAAGAGATTCTTGCTGTCAAAAGAGGGATAGAAAAATTTAATTTCCACCTCAGTTCTTATCATTTCACTGTGGAAATGGATAACACCTCTTTCCCATCAATGCTAGAAATCAAGAAAAAAATCCTGCCAGACTCTCAATTGCTAAGATGGAAGGACTGGTTCTCTCGCTATAAATTCGAGGTAAGGCACATCAAAGGACACCAAAACACACTTGCAGATTTCTTATCCAGGCCAACCAAAGAACCACCCCCCAAACCAGTAGAATCACTCCCTAAACCAATCCATTACATTTGTACCATGAGCACCTACAACCCTTCATACACCATTCCATTTCCCGATTGTCCACTCCGCAATAACCCATACAGAAGAAAAATTGGTCCTTTTCCTTTCAAAGCAAGACCCCAGACACTGTTTCAAATAGTCTGTTTAGCCAGGCAAACTTTGTTCTACTGGCTACACCAGCTCCTTACCATAACCCAAATACATCCAAATCCAAAGTACTTTGACATGGATACCCCTTTTTGCACTATACCAATAATCCAAGGACCTATACCAGAAGAAATGATGTGGTATATCTGGGCTCTGTCTTTCCTATATCCATGTGCTATCATAATACCACTTTTCCCAGTATATCACATTCTGTGTAACAGTACTCAAGCCCAGTCTCATCTAGTCAGGTTATTTGCTATGTATGCACCACTTGAGGCATGGAGAGGAATGTTATATAACATGATCGAGCAGCACCAATTATGGGATAAACCCTCCAGGACAAAACGGAAATTCTGTTGTTTTGTCACCCTACAGAGAGATTACTTTGCTGGATGTAAAGCCCATAATGAGAAGACACATACCAAGAACAAGGTCGATATTGTTGGATATTCTACCATATGGCCCACAGATGAAAAAACAGTCCTAAATGCCTTGGCCAAATACCTTTGTCAACTTTGGCAACCTGGACTATATGGAGAAAAAGATGTAGTTGAAGGACTCCCATTTCAATCAGATGTACCACCAATAACTCTCCAAGAGTTTCAGTCCAGATTCATAACTTCAGGGATAATCAACCAGTTTAGACAATACTCCTTTTATGCTCCAACAGACCAGCCCAGTACGTCCACACAAGCTCCAAGCAGGTATTCTGGAGAAGATCTGAATTCTGAAGATCCAGGTGGAAGAGTGTATGCTTTACCACCAAGCCCAACTAGAATTGATGCAGGAATACCCGATGATGCTGAAGGCCCAAAATCAGACCCATATGACCCATATCTGCAAGATGCCCAAGATCCAAATGAAGAAAACACTGAAGACCCGTTTCTCTACCTCCAAGACCCAGATACGGATTTCAGAGCTGTCAATCTAGCTTCTGATTCATCCTTCTCAGACGGTGATGGGACCCTGCCAGAAGACTATTTCAAACCGTCTCTTTATTAGAATACTGCTTTTCCCACTATGTATAATTATGAGTGTGCTAGAATAAAGTGACCTCAGTCACATGCTTAGAAAAATGCCAAAAAAGATAAGGCTTATCCTTATCCTCCAGGTGGCATTATATGATAGGCTTGTTTAGATTTCGCTTCTATCTAGAGGCCTCTATATAAGGAGGTGCTCACCCCAGTTGTAATCGGATCACAAGAAACATTGTAATATATCCACTTTTCCTATCTCTCAAAATGTTCTTATTTATTATTTTTTATTAAAATAATATTATATAATTAAATATATTATATAAAATTATTTTATATTAACAATATATTAAAATTAAATTTTATTTTGTTTTCAAAAGGTGAAATATTAAGTGAAAATATTTGGCCAATAAATTATAACTCAAATGACATAGTCTCCTTATTATAGGTTGTGGATTTGAGTCTCCCTATTTTCGATTAAAAAAAAAAAAGTAAAAATGTCTAGAAATACAAACTTAAATATTCACTTGTATTATATACGTAGTTGTTTAACGGTTTAATTATTATATTTTTTATAATTTTATTAAATTTTTTTATTTTTTTTCATTAGATTTTTAAACCATTTTTTTCAATTAGATTCTTTTTTACAACAAATGTAAAGAAGAATAAATTAACTATTATACCCATCCTTTACTCGTTACAAATCTCTCCTACTCAGTGTGACTCTAATTCTCTTTGCTTCTCTCTCATTTTTCTCTTCCTTTGTTTACTTCTCATACTTTATGAACACTCATTGATTCAAGTAAATGATGAGAGTGTTCCACCTCAAAAAATTTTACCATAAAACTCAAATGGCTCAAAACTACCTCAACAACAAAATCAACCACCAACAAAAACCTTCTTCTTTGACCACTCATCTTCCCAATTTATATCTCTACCAATTCCTACCACGTCGACCCTCTCTGCCTCCGTGACCTCTACGGCACGTGCCACCACTTTTTTCACAAGTTCCCAAGCCACGTGGCAGAGGATTAGTCCTTCTTTCTCGACACTTACAAGTTTTACATTGCTCTCTCCCACAGTATCGTTATTGTCTTTATCTTCTAAAAGTCTCACCATGTTCTTGTTGCTGTTGATGGTGGTGAGGATGGAAATTTTGGGATAGACGATTTGGTTGAGTGTATGACATTGGTGACTCCATCCAATGGTAAATTGTGGGGTTTGGCTGTGCCGTTTTTAACTGTGATCTCGCTGCTTCAATTTATTCTGTCATGGTAACACTTGCAAAAATAAATTAAAAGCATGAGCTTTACCTATTTTATAAAATGCCTATGAGCTGAGTTCGATTGCAACAAACATATGAGTTGTAAGATTGGGTTTTTAGTTATTTGTTTTTGAGTAAATACTCTATCCGACCCTGACATTTTTTTCGTGAGACATAGCATACCTTAATCATTTTTAAATCTCAACCAAAGCTCCACTCATTAAAGAAAATGGACAAATAGACCCCTGTACCGGATGACAATTGGTTGTTCGCTGATGTGTCAGGTAATAGTACCAAGTGTCACCTCTAAAAGGTTACAGGGACTAAAAATCCCGTCTTTATCTCTTCTTCTTCTTCCTCTTTCCTTCTTTTATCAATGGCGAATTTCATTGTCACCCCTTACATAACCACTAAACCGCATTCCCCATTCATCTCAAGGATTCACTATCCAAAACCTTTTCAACCCTTACCATCCAAAATCCTTCTAACCCATTACACAACCACTGTTTTACATTGCTCTTCCACTTTTCTCTTCATAAGCCCTTGACTTTGTAAGCCAAACTATAACATCAATCAATTGAATGAAACTAAAGAAAAAATAAAAAAAAATTTGTGGAAGATTAAATCAATTAGGATGATGACACACCTGACCTAAATAGTGTTAGGATTTTGTTGGCAGCAGAGAATAGGGATAAAGTGGTGGCGGGCGAGAGGATGCAGACGGTAGAACACGAAAAGCTTCAAGTGGCGGAAGAACTCTGTAGGTGGTGGAGAGCAGAGAACTATTGGCGATGGAGAAAGAAAGAAATGATGGCAAATACGACAGAGAGCGATGTCATCAGACAACGGTGAAGCACCTCACATGACAAGAAAAAGAAGAGAAAAAACCATAGCTTGAGACCGTTTCTGTGTGTGTTGAAAGAAAGTATATTGAAGAAGAAAAGGTAGAGAGGGGGTTGTGTAAGGGATTGAAAGGAGTTTTGGATAGTGGATCCTTAAGGTGAATGGGGAATGCGGTTTAATAGTTGTGTAAGGGATGGCAATGGAATCTGCCATTGATGAAGAAAGGAAGAAGGAAGAAGGAGAAGAACAGATAGAGAGGGAGTTTTTAGTCCCTGTAATTTTTTGGAGGTGACACTTGGCACTGTTACCTGACATGTCAGTGGACAACCGTTTGTTATCCGGTAGCAAGAGTTGATTTGTCCATTTTCCTTAATAGATGGGCCCTGATTGAGGTTTAAAAATGATTAAGGTGCGCTATGTCTCACGAAAAAAAAAAAGTCAAGGGAGGAATAAGATATTTATTCTTTATTTTTTGGTTACTGAGTTAATTTGGTGAAATGTATATGAATAAATTGTGCACAATAAAGAGATGAAGTAAGACGTGAAGAAGTATTTTCGTCTAAGCGTGAGGACGAAGAAAGAAAGGGTTAATTTTGTCTTTATATAAAAAAGATGAGAAACAAATAGAAATTCAAAAAAATTAGGATATATTTAATTTGTGACGTAATATTCTGTTAAACTAAATATTTTTATCATGTTGATAATTTAATTAAAAAAATAAATGATTCAGAAACTCAATTAAAAAAAAAATATAAAAATTTAATTAAAAAATTAATAAAATTACAAAAAATAACAAAATAATTAAACCTTATTTAAATAGTAATTTAGTTGAATCAAGATAAAAAAAAAAAAAAAAAACACGACTGCTAATTATTTGTAAAAATAATTGGATATTTTTTTTTGGTTGAGCCAGCTACATATAACGCATCCCAAGATCTGAGACTGAATTTTCATATGAAGATAAATTTGAGCATCTTCCCTTCTTGAAATAAATACCTACTCTATCTCTTCTTTCCTTGATTTGTTTATCATTATGGACAATATTATATTGTAAGTTAAGTGATTTACATCATATCAATTGCTACTTTAATTTGTTTTTTTAACTGACTGGTACACAATACGCGGCTATATTTATTTACTTTTCGCTTTCCAGAATAATATATAAATACTCACTCTACGAAAAAAATTTAATATGACTATGTTATAATAACTACGTAATTATATAAATATTATTAAAATTAAACATATGTTTTTTTATATTCTAATAATATTTTTTTATATAATACTTTTAAAAAAATATTATTTAATAATAAAAAAATATTATTTGAATTTTAATAATAACTTTTAAAATACTATAATTTTTATAATTATTATAACATGTATAGTCATACTAAAATGATTATATATATATGACAAAAGGGAATGACCTTTTCTAAATTATAATAAAAACAGGGAAGGTAAAAAGAAAAGTTAAGCAACGTAATATCATCTTTCTAAAAATCAAAACATGCATGCATGATACTTTTTCTTGAACAAATAATATATATACGATGATCTCTTTAAATCTTATCATTCTAAAATCGAAGTTTCAGTTTTCTTAGCTTATTATTACTTTGCATGATTTGATGCAATTTTTCTTTTCTTTTTTAAAAAATTGAAATAAACGATTGTATCTCAAAGATTATTTAAAAATAAATAATTGAAATAAATAAAGGAATAAATCCTCCGAGTGTGGCTTGGCGCGTTTGGGATGAGCTACAATTCAAGGAACCTAGGAAAGCAATAGAAAATTTAGACAAGACAAGATAGCGTGGATGCACCTGTACGCAATAGTTTAGACTTCCTTTTAAGTTGCGTAAGCATAACAAATTCCACATACATTATTCCTTTGCACGTCCGATCCATAACCTTTTAATGTTTACCTACCTCTAAATTCTTGAAGGGAACCTTATTCTTCGATCGTTGAAATCAACACTGTGATTTGGAACATCTATCATATATTATTAACCTTTTCTTGGGTTTCTTACATTTGCTACCTCTATATATATATATATATATGGGTAACTAACTTGGGGCTAAGGTATAGGATTTTCTTCAATAGAGGATGGCGACTCCCAATTGGCAACGATAGATCCATGAGCAAGACTTATAAGGGAGTGGCATTTATAAGGACTTTAATGCTCCAGTAGTTAATTATTCTTCAAGAGGTATAAGGATTAGAAAAAACAATATGATTAGGTATGTTTTAAAAGTGATTTTTTATTTAGTTTTTTATTATAATAATTAAAAAAAATGTAAATAAATACATCTAAATAGATTTAGTATCTTTTTAAAATTAAATATATATTTAAAATATAAATTAAATAAAACTGATATTTAAAATTTAAAATTTTTAATTTCTATTTTAATTTTATCATTTTCAATTATTAACAGATTCATTTAAATACATATCTAAAAATATAAATTCAGCAAAATTAAAGATTTTGATTTTAAAATTCAAAAAATAAACTTTAAGGGTTTTAATTAACCCACACTGCAAAAAACCCCAAAAAAAAAATCATAAAGCTCCCGATCCAGCCGTCATCTTCAGAGAGCTACACGTCGTCCGTGGGATTCTTCGTTCGCGCTGTCTTCCTCCTCCTCCTCGTCGCCACTTTTCGGCGCCGCCGTGTCATCCTCAGAGAGCTGCACGCCGTCCGTGTGATTCTTCGTCCGCACCGCCTTCCTCCCTGTCGCCGCCTTCCTCCTTATCGTCGCCACTCCTCGGCGCTGCCGCGTCATCCCCAGCACCGTTTCTCTGCACTGCCGTAGTCCACCTCGCTTGTCCTTGGCATCGCCTTCCTCCTCACCGCTCAGTCCGCAGCCTCGCTTCGTCATATTTCTCGTCGCGTTCGTCCTCATCAGCATCGCCAATCCTTCTGCGCCGGAAGTGAACCTCAGGTATTTTGGATGTGTTTAAGAGAAAGCGATTCATAGTTAAACGTATGTATCTGTTTATTTATTCAATCACATTGATTTTGCATGCCATGTACAACATCCTAATTTGCATTGGAGAATGGTTTAGGTAGAAGAACAACTTAAAGAATCACAATCCTCAAATTATCAACACTGTGATATCTGTAATTACGGCCACTGCAAGGGTTTAAATTTCTAATTTTAAATGTGTTTTAGAAATATTTTGTGTATCACTTCATAATTTTAGATGTGTTACAATTGTTTTTTAATGTTTAAATTTAAATTTTTGATTTATGATTTTGGATGTGTTTCAAAAATATTTTCTGTATAACTTAATAATTTTAGATGTGTTACCATTAAAAAAAAAATTACAGCCACTGCAAGAGTTGTAATAAACTCTAAAATTGTTTCATATATCACAAAGTTGAGGAATTGACGTTAAATATCTAATTTATTTTTGTATCTTCCAGTGGTTTTGATGGTCTTTTATTTCTATTTTACATTGGAGAATGGTTTAGGTAGAAGAACAACTTAAAAAATCACAATCCTCAAATTGTCAATATTGTGATATTTGCAAGTACAGCCACTGTAAGGGTTTAAATTTCTGATTTATGATTTTGGATGTGTTTTAGAAATATTTGATGTATCACTTCATAGTTTTAGATCTGTTATAATTGTTTTTTAATGTTTAAATTTAAATTTTAGATTTATGATTTTAGATGTGTTTTAAAAATATTTTTTATATAACTTAATAATTTTAGATGTATTACAAACTTACAATTGAAATTTTTTTTGTGAGAATTGTAATAAACTCTAAACTTGTTTCGTATATTACAAAGTTGAGGAATTGACTTTAAATATTT
This sequence comes from Arachis ipaensis, assembly GCF_059453495.1. Taxonomy (NCBI): domain Eukaryota; kingdom Viridiplantae; phylum Streptophyta; class Magnoliopsida; order Fabales; family Fabaceae; genus Arachis; species Arachis ipaensis. Next base: position 33,295,582 of record NC_142442.1, read on the forward strand.
AATTGGGTTTTGTATTTTTCATTGTAGAGAAGTAGCACTCTTTTATAAAATTTTTTTGTGAAGAACGTGAGAGAGAGAAAGACAAGAACATACGAAAGAAGGAGAGAAGAACTTATTGAAAAAATAAAAAAATGATAAAGTAAATACTTTATGAAGTAGATAGAAAGTTAGAAAAATTTTAGTATTTAAAATTTAAATTAATTTTAATTACCAACATATTTACTTATAAATTAAAAATGTGTTTTAATTAAAATTTAATTAAATAATATTATTTAAATTAAAAAATTAATTAAAAACTGAATTTTAAAAGACACATCATTTTTCTAGAAAAAAACATAAAACAGCAACAATCCCAACACTTATTTGTCCTCATCAACCTCCACTGTAAATAACATTGTTAGAAAAACACCAAAAAAACTCACAAAAATAAGGAAATCAAAACTAGAGTAAAACTTAAACAAGCCAAAAACCTAAACTAATTAAAATAAAAAGTTACTCACCAGAAATAAAATGGTGGTCTTGAAACGGTGAATAAAGCTCTCACCAGAGACAAATTCACGTCAGAAAGTCGGGATTTAAATAGAAAATGAGAGAGTTTAGAGAGAGAAGGAGATAGAGGAGTTTCTGTAGGAGAGGGGGGAAGAATAAGAAGATGACATTTTATTTCTGAGCTTGACTTTTATGGATGGTCAAAGCCTCACTAAAATGATTTATCCACACATCAAAACACTGCATTTCACTAAACTTCTCTTACCAACAACCAAATTGTCGATAAAATTGACTAAGACACAAATTTTAAATTTTTTATAATTAAAATTACCAACGATTGTGACCATCAATAACGTTATAGTAAAAAAATAATAAATTAAATTAAGCCTTGATAACTTATTTTCTATTTAAAATTTTATTTTTTATTTATATCTTAATTTTATTTATTAAGGTAATTTGAAATTTAAAAATAAAAGTATTAATAAAATTAGGTTACCAACATTATAATTGTGGTGCGTATAGTCAATTTTTTTTTTAAATTATAAAATAGTTTAAAATAATTATCGACAGTCTAGCCGTCGATAAATTTAACAACGCTGAGCCATCACTTAAACAGTCGTAACATCATTTGCGCCACTTGACTTCAAAATTTTGATGCTTATTAGGTCATTGGTAATGCTAGATCTGAAAATTTTTTTTTTCTCATTTTACCGACAACTTGATCCATTATTGACATTCCAACCATTGATAATTTTCCATCCTCGACAAGTTATTGGAATGGCCGTCGCTTAGGCTGCGTTTGTTTCTGAGAACAGGATAAGATAAGACACTGAGAACAAGATATAAAAGATAGAGACACAAAATTTTGTGTTCTTGTATCCTATTTGGTGATAAACTAGAACAAATTATGAAAATCTAATTTATTCTCATTTTTTTATTCAAAAAATTTGAGACAAAAAATATAATAATAAAAAATATAATTATAAAAATTTAACAAGAATAATAAAAAAATGAAAAATAAGTTGTGTCCCTTGTTAGTGTCTCCGTGTCCTTCATGTCATGATGGACATAAAATACACTAATTCAGTGTCTCTGGACACATTGTCTCTGTTCATGTCTCCTCTGTCAAACACAATTTTGTTTCTCTGTGTTCTTGTCTCAGTGTCCTGTCTTTATAAACAAAATTCTTTATAGTAGTGTTTTAAGCTTTGGATGATAATGCAGTTTTAAATTATATTCTAAATTTTAATTTATAGAATTGTGTGCAATGCACTTTATTTTTGAATGTGGTGGTCATAGATGCTAGAATCTATTTCATGAGAAATTAAAGTAGTATTAGAGTTGTAACACCCTACCATACAAAGTCTTATGCTTAAGTCATAATTCAGAGATGGCAAGGTATTACGACCTCTAAAACAAAAATTTAGTACGTATAGTAGTATGAATGATTGATTATAACTAGGAGCCTTGTAGAAAAAAAGGGATAAACAAAAACCGTAACTCGAACGCGCAACACTCCGATCGATAACGTAACGAGAAAAGGATAAGCTAACGCAAGATCATATATATAAAGAGTGTCAAAAACGGGAATATCAAGACTCAAAATCCGGCTGCGAAGATAACCGGTCCGAGCATAATAATATATACATATAATAAAATAAGGAAACCCCAAAGGAAACCCAAAGGGACACAAATACATACAACCTATTCTCCAAAATCCCCTCTAGAAGGAGTCATCACAGTTTGTATTATTTAATGGAGATAAAAGTATCTAAACAAGATATATAAACCAAAACAGAGTCCCAAGAACAAAGGATCTTCGCTAATCCAGAAGTCTCCAGCATGCCTCAACGAGAAGCCTCGCGTCCTGCATCTGAAAACCACAAAATCCGCATGGGTGAGAACCAGAGGTCCCCAGCACGGTAACAGCTTCCACATATATAATACATAATAATAGAGGAAAGCCAAAGGCAATCCTAGAACTTCCTCCAGATAATATCAAAGCTTATAAACAAGCTAAACCATATAAGGGTATCTGACTAAAGATTCTTCAGTCTAACTAATACTTCCCTTTCCAATTCCTTCAAACCTCCCAACCACCAGCAGGAGTATATAATAGCAAACACAATTATATCAGACAAAGAATATACAAATAGGAGCAGTTAAGACATTTAGACAATTAGCAAGTAATATGCAGTCAAATAGGCAATCTCAAACAATTCACATAGTATGCATATGATGAATGCCTGTCCCTAGTGGCTGATGATATCATCTGTCGGTTATAGAGCCAACCCGACAAGTCCTGGTAGCTAACCATTGGACTGTCCCTCTGTCGCGCATCCCCAACTCGAGTTATACTCGTTATAAACTTGATCATAAACATGATCCATATCCATCACCCTCACTGGTGAATATTTCGGGGGCGAGCTCATCCGGGTCTTTCACAGTGCCCGGCCACACTTACGACATAGGGTCAACAGAGTCTCGAGTCTCCACCTGGAGCACGTGGTGGCTAGCCACTGCTTCCTCCCAGGGATCTCGTGCCTCTGATAGTGGAAGTGCAAATCTCAATTATCAATAATTCAGCATAAGCATGCATAAATTCTCATCCATGGATCAACATCCATATCAGCCATCCGGCTCACGGTTCAGTCCAGAACCAGCCAATATTCATATTATACACAGCCTTTCCGGCTCACGGTTAAATCCATAACCAGCCGTTTCATTAGCAATTACAGCCTTTCGGCCCATGGCTTAACAAGCACTTCCACCACCATCCTCCGCATCTCACATAATCATCTTGATCCTCATTGATCATTCATTTTTCCCTTGCTTCACTCGCAAGTTACCTCATTCACTAGCCCCTTTTTAATAGCTAGGCATGTCATAATGATTTAAGACATAAATGGTGAGATCGGAGGCTTAGAAGTATGAGATTTGGCTTTTAAAACTCAAAAATCAACTTTGGGATGAAAACAGGGCCACGCGTACGCGCACTCCACGCGCACGCGTGGATGGCGCTTTCTCGAAGAACGGCGCGTACGCACCAAGTGCGCCTACGCGCGAGGGGTCATTCTGCTAAAAATTTTCTAAGTTAAAAGCTGCAGAATTTACAGATTCAAACCCCAATCTTCCGACGGACATAACTTCCTCATTTTAAATCGTTTTTCACTCGTTCTTCGAACGGCATGGACATCCCAGATCCAATTTCATTTCTAAACAGATTTGGCACAAATCAGAGATCCGTAGTCCAAGTTATGTCCCGTCAAAGTATGCCCAAAAACCATGTTTTCATACAAAACCACAAGGTGCCATTTTCAAAACAAGCCACTTTCAACTCTTTTCAAAATCAATCAAACATGCCAATTTCAATCATTCTCTTTGAAATCATTCAAAATGTACCAAAATCAACAACAAGCCATCCTCAACTCACACATTGACACTTTACCAAGGTTTCCAAACCACATCCAACCATTTTAACACTTCTCAATCAAATGGCTAAAGGACAAATACAATATCATGTCATACATCCTTCCTCATCCCAATTTCCAATAATACCATTTCCAATTAACCATCATTATACATAATCAACATCATACTCACCATCAACATGGTACCACCCATCAATTCAACCTCAATCATCCATCAAGCATATATCACAACATGCATTTCTCATATTTCACACAATCAAGGCATCAATATTCATAATCACATATATGAACACATCATATATTTCAACCATTCAACAACACCAACAATTCAATGCCTATCTTAGGGCCTCTAGCCTAAGTATTTCCTACCACATTACATATTAGATACGGGAAACTAAAACCATACCTTAGCCGATTCCCCAAGCTCAACCGGAGCACTTCCAAACCACTTGTCCACAAGCTCTCAAGGTATCAACACCTCTAAGAACAGATTTTATCACACAAAACCCTCTTCCAAGCTTTCCAAAATCACCAATCAAGCTCCAATATTCACATATACACAACCTAAGCCACAATCATCATACCCATACACAACATCTCAATACCCAAACATCATAGAACAACAAATTATACTAGGGTTGAGAATCTTACCACACCCAAGGTCCAAGGAGACAAGATTAACCTTCTCCTTCAAGAGAGTTGGGTCCTATAACATCAAAGAACCCAAAATCTCAACATTTTTGCTCATGAAACTCGAAATCAAGGGCTGGAATTTCGAACAGTAAAACGTGGCTTACCTCAAGATTGATTGTATGGGTTTTGTAGAGCTCTCCGCGGTGAACGCGTGGCCGCAAACGGAGCGGCAATCGGAGCTCTAGATCAAAAGTTATGGTGGTTTGAAGATCAAGTGAGAGATAGAACTTGAGAGAGTGTTCTTCCCTCCATGGCCTCCATTTCAGCGTGTTTAGTGTCTCAAATGAGGAGAGAGAGTGCTGAAAACTAGGGTTTTGGTTTAGTTTAGTTGGGCCAAGGGCCCACTTTGGGTCCGGTTGGCCCGGTTTGGCCCGTTCGGTCCAATCTTGGTCCGATTTCTATAAAATTGGTACCGAAATTCTCGTCTCAATTTCCTCTATCATATTAAGCCATAAAAATAACATTTTTTGGCTTTCTAGAATAAATTCTCATTTATGGGTTAATTAGCCGTTAATTAATCGGATCTTACATTCTACCCACCTAATTGGGAATTTTGCCCACAAAATTCAAATTCAAATTCAATTACCTGAGAATAAGTGCGGATAATCCGTTCGCATCTCCGACTCAAGTTCCCAAGTGTGTTCCTCAACACCGCCTCGACTCCAAGCCACTTTGACTAATGAAACCTCTTTTCCACGCAACCGTTTGATACTAGTATCATCAACTCTGACTGGAGCCACTGGAAGCGTCAAATCTTCTCTTACATGAACCGATTCGGGTTCTAACACATGGCTAGCATCAGGAGTGTACTTTCGAAGCTGCGACATGTGAAATACGTCGTGCAGGTTTGAAAGATGGGGTGGTAGAGCCACCCGATACGCCACCGGCCCAATCCTCTCCAAGATCTGAAATGGACCAATGTATCGAGGATTCAACTTCTTTGCTTTAATCGCTCTACCTACTCCTGTGGTCGGAGTAACTTTCAGGAAAACATGATCTCCTGCCTCAAATTCTAAGGGCTTCCGCCTTTGATCGGCGTAACTCTTTTGACGACTCTGCGCCGTAAGCATCCTATCTCGGATTTTCTTAACTTGTTCAGTGGTCTCAGCTATCATTTCCGGCCCCAACAAGCCTTTCTCTCCAGCTTCATACCAACATAGTGGAGATTGACATTTTCTCCCATACAAAGCCTCATACGGAGCCATTCCGATGCTCGCATGGTAACTATTATTGTATGCAAACTCTACTAACGGCATATACCGATCCCAACTCGCCGGTTGGTCCAAAACACAAGCTCTCAACATATCCTCTAGTGTTTGGATCGTCCTCTCGGATTGACCATCTGTTTGAGGATGGTACGCTGTACTCAAGCTTAATCGAGTTCCAAAAGCTTTCTGAAATGCACCCCAGAACCTCGAAGTGAAATGAGGATCTCTATCAGAGATTATAGTAGCAGGTACACCATGGAGTCTCACAATCTCCTTTATGTATAACCGAGCTAGCTCCTCAAGGGTGTAAGTCATCCGAACGGGTAAAAAGTGAGCTGACTTCGTCAGTCGGTCCACGATCACCCAGATAGCATCAAAACCAGTCCTAGTCCTTGGCAATCCCGACACAAAGTCCATTGCAATACTTTCCCACTTCCATTGCGGAACCTCTAAGGGTTGCAACATCCCGGAAGGTCTTTGATGTTCAATCTTTACCTTTTGACAAGTTAAGCACTTTGAAACATATTCCGCCACATCATTCTTCATACCCGGCCACCAAAACATCGCCTTTAAATCATGGTACATCTTAGTACTTCCCGGGTGAATGGAGAATCCGCTTTTGTGTGCCTCCTTTAAGATATCTTGCCTCAAAGTGCCAACATCCGGCACAATGATCCTACCCTTGAATCTCCATAACCCATCTTTTTCTTCCGACACTCTCCACTGTTTTCCTTGCTCGATAGCCGGTAACACCTTCCATAACGCTTCATCATTTTCATGAGCCTTTAGGAGTTCGGACTTAAAGTCACTCGAGATTTCTAATCGGCTCAAACACAAGGTTCCAGATACTTCTCGAGCACCAATTTTTAGACTCTCGAATCCCTTGAGCAACTTCTCCTCTTAAAGCATCATCCAAGACGCATATAACGACTTTCGACTTAACGCATCCGCCACTATATTCGCCTTTCCAGGATGGTAATTTAACTCAAAGTCATAGTCTTTCAACAATTCCATCCACCTCCTTTGCCTCATATTAAGCTCTTTCTGATCAAAGAGGTATTTCAAGCTCTTGTGATCGGAGAAGACTTGGAACTTAACCCCATAGAGATAATGCCTCCACACCTTCAAGGCAAACACAACCGCAGCGAGTTCCAAATCGTGCGTAGGATAACTAACTTCGTGAGGTCTCAACTGTCGTGAGGCATACGCCACCACATTATGATGCTGCATCAGCACGCACCCTAGGCCCTTTAACGATGCATCACAGTACACCTCAAAAGGCTCGTTCGGCTCAGGTAACACTAACACAGGTGCAGTGGTCAACTTTTTCTTCAATGTCTGAAAGCTCTCCTCGCACTCAGGAGTCCAAACAAACGGAGTGTCTTTGCGAGTTAACTTTGTCAACGGCAAAGCTAATTGCGAAAAGCCTTTGATGAACCTTCGGTAATAGCCAGCTAAACCCAGAAAACTCCTTATCTCAGTTACTGTGGTTGGTTGCTTCCAATCCATCACAGCTTCTACCTTGGTTGGATCTACGGCTATTCCCTTCTTACTCACCACGTGACCCAAAAACTTCACCTCACTCTTCCAGAACTCACACTTAGACAGTTTCGCATAGAGTTTCTTCTCCTTTAAAATCTGCAACACGGTCCGCAAGTGTTCCGCATGCTCTTCTTCAGTCTTGGAGTAAATTAGTATATCGTCAATAAAGACAACCACGAATTTATCCAGAAACGGACGGAACACTCTATTCATGTAATCCATGAATACTGCAGGAGCGTTCGTCAACCCAAAGGACATTACAGTGTACTCGTAATGACCATAACGAGTCCTGAAAGCGGTCTTAGGGATATCCTCACCCCTCACCCTTATCTGGTGATAACCGGATCGCAAATCAATCTTAGAGAAAACCCCAGCTCCTTGTAACTGATCCATGAGATCATCAATCCTCGGCAATGGGTACTTATTCTTTATGGTGACCTTGTTCAGCTGCCTGTAATCCACACAGAGTCGCATACTTCCATCTTTCTTCTTTACCAGTAACACTGGAGCTCCCCACGGGGAAACACTTGGTCGGATAAAGTTCTTACCCAACAATTCCTCTAACTGAGACTTTAGCTCGGCCATCTCTAACGGTGACATCCTATAAGGAGCACTTGAGATTGGTCCCGCCCCAGGCACCAATTCAATAGCAAACTCGACCTCTCGGTTAGGTGGAAATTCCTCAATATCATCGGGAAACACTTCCGAAAACTCACACACTACCGGAATCTGATCCAACCTTTGATCATCACCCGAAACACCCGCGGTTAACAACAGGATACCCTGACATTCGGTTCCAGAACAGTTCACCATCATTGAATTCAAGTAATAATTATTCACCACAACCGGCCCTTCTGTATCCTCCGGCATAAAGTACACCGACTTGGTAGAACAATCAAGCAGGACATGGTTTTCGGATAACCAGTCCAATCCCAAGATAAGATCAAGACCGATCATCGGTAAGCAGATTAGATTATGGACAAAATCACGCTGCTTGAACCTAAACGAAACTTTCGGGCATCCTAGTCTAGTTACCATGGCTTCATGGGTAGCAGTATACACTTTTAAGTCATAACCTAAGGTTACGATCTTCAACCCTAACTCATGGGCTTTCTCAAATGCAACGAATGAATGCGATGCTCCCGAATCAAATAAAGCATTTAAAGTTTGACCAGCCATTTCACAGTTACCTCGAATGAGTGTCTCGGATCCCTCTGCACCCACAGCTGAGGTGGTGAACACCCGACCAGTCTGTTGTGATTTCCCAGCACCTTGCTTTTGCTTCTCTGGACAACTTGTGGCTTTATGCCCCGCCTTTCCACAATTGTAGCACAAACCCCATCCGGCCTTGCATGGTACTCCCGAATGGTGACTCCCACACCTAGTACAAGCTTGTTCATTCTGAGGTTGCTTCCCAAACTTCTTCCCTTGGAAATTGTTGTTGTTGTTGGGCCTCCTGAAAGAGCTTCCCCTCTTGAAAGACGGACCTCTAGGTGCAAAGCCCTTCCCTCGGTTCTGTGGAAATGAACCTTTGTGACTCCCTTTCTCAGCGGTTGCCCTTTTCACACACTCCTCAGCAACCCTACACTTGTTCACTAATTCGGAGAAAGTCCTAATCTCCATTGGTCCTACTGAACTGAAGATATCACTACGGAGTCCTCCTTCATACTTAACACACTTCCATTCCTCATATTCCACCGGAGTCCCTTGACACATACGAGAGAATCTGAACAGCTCCTCAAACTTGTCAGTATACTCAGATACAGACATAGTACCCTGCTTCAGCTGCAACAATTCAAGCTCCTTGGCCGTCCTAGCAGAAGTCGGAAAGTACTTCTTATAGAACTCTTCTTGAAAGACATTCTAGGTGATATAGTCATCACCCTGCTGCAGAAGACGTCGGATGCCTTGCCACCAATGCGACGCTTCACCGGTGAGCATATAAGTGGCAAACTCGACACGCTGTCCTTCAGGTACCACTTGTGCTTGTAATGCTCGCTCTATAGCCTGAAACCATGTATCAGCCTCAGTCGGGCCAGTAGTTCCCTTGAACCTAGGCGGATTAACCTTCAAAAAGTTTGCCAAGGTCATCGGACCCTGAACTCCACCTCCATCATTACCATGGTTGTTCATCTGTTGACCAAGAGCCTCAGCAGTGGCTTGCATAGCAGCAGCCATGTTCTCCAACGCAGCCATAAAGTTCACCGGGTCATTAGGGTTATTCTCCGGTGCACGAGCATTCGTACGACCTCTCACACTACCTCTACCGCGTCCACGAGGCGCCATCTGGTTCCTATACACACCCAACAATCGATATTAAGTTGATCAGTCTCAATATCGGAAGTCTAGTGCTTCAAAGTCCCAAATGCATGCTCATGAATGTTTATGCCAATAATATCAAGCAGATATACTAATAGCACATAACACACACACAGAGAATGCACAGAAGCATAGTCAGTCCATCCCTCAGGCTCTATAGGAACGAACTGCTCTGATACCATAATGTAACACCCTACCATACAAAGTCTTATGCTTAAGTCATAATTCAGAGATGGCAAGGTATTACGACCTCTAAAACAAAAATTTAGTACGTATAGTAGTATGAATGATTGATTATAACTAGGAGCCTTGTAGAAAAAAAGGGATAAACAAAAACCGTAACTCGAACGCGCAACACTCCGATCGATAACGTAACGAGAAAAGGATAAGCTAACGCAAGATCATATATATAAAGAGTGTCAAAAACGGGAATATCAAGACTCAAAATCCGGCTGCGAAGATAACCGGTCCGAGCATAATAATATATACATATAATAAAATAAGGAAACCCCAAAGGAAACCCAAAGGGACACAAATACATACAACCTATTCTCCAAAATCCCCTCTAGAAGGAGTCATCACAGTTTGTATTATTTAATGGAGATAAAAGTATCTAAACAAGATATATAAACCAAAACAGAGTCCCAAGAACAAAGGATCTTCGCTAATCCAGAAGTCTCCAGCATGCCTCAACGAGAAGCCTCGCGTCCTGCATCTGAAAACCACAAAATCCGCATGGGTGAGAACCAGAGGTCCCCAGCACGGTAACAGCTTCCACATATATAATACATAATAATAGAGGAAAGCCAAAGGCAATCCTAGAACTTCCTCCAGATAATATCAAAGCTTATAAACAAGCTAAACCATATAAGGGTATCTGACTAAAGATTCTTCAGTCTAACTAATACTTCCCTTTCCAATTCCTTCAAACCTCCCAACCACCAGCAGGAGTATATAATAGCAAACACAATTATATCAGACAAAGAATATACAAATAGGAGCAGTTAAGACATTTAGACAATTAGCAAGTAATATGCAGTCAAATAGGCAATCTCAAACAATTCACATAGTATGCATATGATGAATGCCTGTCCCTAGTGGCTGATGATATCATCTGTCGGTTATAGAGCCAACCCGACAAGTCCTGGTAGCTAACCATTGGACTGTCCCTCTGTCGCGCATCCCCAACTCGAGTTATACTCGTTATAAACTTGATCATAAACATGATCCATATCCATCACCCTCACTGGTGAATATTTCGGGGGCGAGCTCATCCGGGTCTTTCATAGTGCCCGGCCACACTTACGACATAGGGTCAACAGAGTCTCGAGTCTCCACCTGGAGCACGTGGTGGCTAGCCACTGCTTCCTCCCAGGGATCTCGTGCCTCTGATAGTGGAAGTGCAAATCTCAATTATCAATAATTCAGCATAAGCATGCATAAATTCTCATCCATGGATCAACATCCATATCAGCCATCCGGCTCACGGTTCAGTCCAGAACCAGCCAATATTCATATTATACACAGCCTTTCCGGCTCACGGTTAAATCCATAACCAGCCGTTTCATTAGCAATTACAGCCTTTCGGCCCATGGCTTAACAAGCACTTCCACCACCATCCTCCGCATCTCACATAATCATCTTGATCCTCATTGATCATTCATTTTTCCCTTGCTTCACTCGCAAGTTACCTCATTCACTAGCCCCTTTTTAATAGCTAGGCATGTCATAATGATTTAAGACATAAATGGTGAGATCGGAGGCTTAGAAGTATGAGATTTGGCTTTTAAAACTCAAAAATCAACTTTGGGATGAAAACAGGGCCACGCGTACGCGCACTCCACGCGCACGCGTGGATGGCGCTTTCTCGAAGAACGGCGCGTACGCACCAAGTGCGCCTACGCGCGAGGGGTCATTCTGCTAAAAATTTTCTAAGTTAAAAGCTGCAGAATTTACAGATTCAAACCCCAATCTTCCGACGGACATAACTTCCTCATTTTAAATCGTTTTTCACTCGTTCTTCGAACGGCATGGACATCCCAGATCCAATTTCATTTCTAAACAGATTTGGCACAAATCAGAGATCCGTAGTCCAAGTTATGTCCCGTCAAAGTATGCCCAAAAACCATGTTTTCATACAAAACCACAAGGTGCCATTTTCAAAACAAGCCACTTTCAACTCTTTTCAAAATCAATCAAACATGCCAATTTCAATCATTCTCTTTGAAATCATTCAAAATGTACCAAAATCAACAACAAGCCATCCTCAACTCACACATTGACACTTTACCAAGGTTTCCAAACCACATCCAACCATTTTAACACTTCTCAATCAAATGGCTAAAGGACAAATACAATATCATGTCATACATCCTTCCTCATCCCAATTTCCAATAATACCATTTCCAATTAACCATCATTATACATAATCAACATCATACTCACCATCAACATGGTACCACCCATCAATTCAACCTCAATCATCCATCAAGCATATATCACAACATGCATTTCTCATATTTCACACAATCAAGGCATCAATATTCATAATCACATATATGAACACATCATATATTTCAACCATTCAACAACACCAACAATTCAATGCCTATCTTAGGGCCTCTAGCCTAAGTATTTCCTACCACATTACATATTAGATACGGGAAACTAAAACCATACCTTAGCCGATTCCCCAAGCTCAACCGGAGCACTTCCAAACCACTTGTCCACAAGCTCTCAAGGTATCAACACCTCTAAGAACAGATTTTATCACACAAAACCCTCTTCCAAGCTTTCCAAAATCACCAATCAAGCTCCAATATTCACATATACACAACCTAAGCCACAATCATCATACCCATACACAACATCTCAATACCCAAACATCATAGAACAACAAATTATACTAGGGTTGAGAATCTTACCACACCCAAGGTCCAAGGAGACAAGATTAACCTTCTCCTTCAAGAGAGTTGGGTCCTATAACATCAAAGAACCCAAAATCTCAACATTTTTGCTCATGAAACTCGAAATCAAGGGCTAGAATTTCGAACAGTAAAACGTGGCTTACCTCAAGATTGATTGTATGGGTTTTGTAGAGCTCTCCGCGGTGAACGCGTGGCCGCAAACGGAGCGGCAATCGGAGCTCTAGATCAAAAGTTATGGTGGTTTGAAGATCAAGTGAGAGATAGAACTTGAGAGAGTGTTCTTCCCTCCATGGCCTCCATTTCAGCGTGTTTAGTGTCTCAAATGAGGAGAGAGAGTGCTGAAAACTAGGGTTTTGGTTTAGTTTAGTTGGGCCAAGGGCCCACTTTGGGTCCGGTTGGCCCGGTTTGGCCCATTCGGTCCAATCTTGGTCCGATTTCTATAAAATTGGTACCGAAATTCTCGTCTCAATTTCCTCTATCATATTAAGCCATAAAAATAACATTTTTTGGCTTTCTAGAATAAATTCTCATTTATGGGTTAATTAGCCGTTAATTAATCGGATCTTACAAGAGTTTTCATTCTTTACACTCTTTTTACTCGATCTGAGATTTTTGTGGTAGAAATAACATAAGTTTTAGAAATTTTGGTAGTTTTACTAACGAATTGTTTGGTATTTTTTTGATAGAGAGATAATTTTCAAATTCTTGGTTTCGATTGTAACCAAAGCAAAATGCCTCCAAATGATAAAATTCTTCTCATTGAGCTAGTCAGCAATTCGTGAAAGAAAGTATTTTGATACAAAATTATTGGTGAGTACTATTGTCATGATGAATTTAAGTCTCTAGATATCAAATAAAAATCTAGAAATCTAAAAATTGTTGGTTGCAGTAAACTGAAAGTGAGTAATGGAAATGAAGCGATTGAAGATGATAGAAAAATAGAATTTCATTCTTTTGTGTTATTTCTTCAGCTACAAGCAAAGAGCAGAAGACTACTATTTATATAGAACACCACTAACCAATTTTATTAGACTTACACTACAAGAAATGCGTTGTAATATCGTCGAATTTATCGTCAGATTTTGTGATGACCTTTACCAGCGGTTTTACTGTTGAAGTTTTCAATGGTTAGCGTGGCAATTTTATCGAACTATTAGATTTACCGTCGGATTGAACAATTCATTCGAAAACTCGAAGGTAACAGATAGCACGAGTTCAAATTAAAATGGCACACATTTTATCGTTGGATTTTGCGTCGAAGAAATCTGACGATAATCAAATTTAAAAAAATGCACCGTTTTAGTAAATGAAACCAATATTACCATCGTATTTTTTCGTCAAAAAATCCAACATTAGAGTTGACCTAAATTTGAATTTGCACTCCCGTCTCTCATTTTTACATCATCATTCTCTCTCCTCTTTTCTCTCTTCTCTCTCCTCTCTCATCACTAGCCTCTATTGTCTCCACCACTAAGGTCCACCGTTGCCACCGTCACTGCCCCCTTTTCTGCCATCGTGGGTGCTGCACGAGGGAATGTTGTCTTCAAGCTCCTTCTACTACTACTGCCACCACATAGACTCGCCGTAGTCACCGTGTCATGCTTTTCTCGTTGTTCCCTCACCCTCCATTCTTAGGGTAAGCTTTTGTTGTCATGTTTTTTTTTTCATTTTTTATTTTTTGTCATAACCCTAATCTCCCATCGCCCTCCACCTCTTTTCTATGGTAGTGGCTTTGTAGCATCTGAAATCCGCAGCCACTACCTCTTCCACAACTAGGTTAGTTTAATTTGTACATTAGGTTAATATATTAGTTTAGGTTAGATTAATTTTGTTAGGTTATGTTAATTTCTGATATAGGTTATTAATATATTAATTTTATTATATTAGGATAGTTTTTGATAGGGTTTATGGTTTAAATTAGTGTTTAGTTCGGGTTTATTTAGGATTTAGAGTAATTTAGAGAAATTAGTATTTAGTTTAATTTGTTATTTGTTAGTTTAATTAAATTAGTATAGAGTAATTAGAGTTTAATTTTTTTTATCAAGGTTTGATATAGGATATTAATATATTAATTGTGTTGGATTAGGCTAATTTTTGATAGGGTTTATGGTTTAAATTAGTTTAGAGTAAATAGGGTTGATCTATAGTTTATTGTTGAAATAATTTAAAGTGGTTAATGTTTTAGTTAGGGTTTAGAATAATTTAGAATAATTAGAGTAATTAGTGTTTAGTTAGGTTTTTTTTACAATGTAATTAAATTTGTTTATTAATTTTTAAGTTTTGCTAACGTCATTTCTGTTTTAGGATATTTTATTTTGTTTGTTAACTTTATCATGGGTTATTCATGCTGCTTATGTATGTGGATTGTTCGTGTAGTACTGAAGTTGATTTTCTTTCTCTAGACATATTAAATTGTTTAAGTTTTATGCCGAACTTACTTTTTCCTAGGATCGAGTTTTAAAACAGAAGTGGGAGAATGTTGCCTAGTAGTGGCGCTGGTGCACGGAATTGTGATCATACTTTTCACAACTCCGGTACAACTAACCAGCAAGTGCACTGGGTCGTCCAAGTAATAAAACCTTACGTGAGTAAGGGTCGATCCCATAGAGATTGTCGGCTTGAAGCAAGCTATGGTCATCTTGTAAATCTTAGTAAGGTGGATTTAAATGGTTATGAGATTTTGATAATTAAAATATAAATAAAACATAAAATAAAATAAGATACTTATGTAATTCATTGGTGGAAATTTCAGATAAGCGTTTAGAGATGCTTTGTTGCTTCTGAACCTCTGCTTTCCTATTGCCTTCTTCCAATCATGCGTACTCCCTTCCATGGCAAGCTGTATGATCCTCTCGGATGAAAAATACCAGGTACGGCCTCTGCACGGCTAATCAACTGTCGGATTTCTCGTCTTGGATGAAAAATACCAGGTACAGCTACCGAACGGCTAATAATCTGTCGGTTCTCACTAGCGTCGGAGTAGGATCTCTATATCCTTTTGCACACTATCACTGCGCCCAATATTCGCAAGTTTGAAGCTCGTCACAGTCATCCCTTCCCAGATCCTACTCGGAATACCACAGTCAAGGTTTATCTCGGGAATGCTGCCAATTAGTTCTAGCCTATACCACGAAGATCCTAATCTCACGGACTCGGTCTGTGTATTAGAGACCCAAGAGAATATACTCCGGCTGTCGTCCAATGACTACGTTGAACATCATGTAGACCGCTTGTGGTTGTCAGGCATGCGGATCTTAGCTAAGCGAGTAACGAAGATAGTGGGTGATTGTCACGGGTCACTCCTTCATTCTGACTTAACTGAATTAAGTACGAGAGTATATCTTGGAGAAGAAGTAGGCATGAATTGAAAGAGAAACAATAGTACTTGCATTAATTCATGAAGAACAGCAGAGCTCCGCACCTTAATCTATGAGGTGTAGAAACTCCACCATAGAAAATATATAAGAGAAAAAGGTCTAGGCATGGCCGAATGGCCAGCCTCCAAAAAGTGACCTATGGCATAAACTCCAAAGGTTCCAAAACTACGAATACAATAGTAAAAGTGCTATTTATACTAAACTAGTTACTAGGGATTACAGAAAATAAGTAACTAAGTGCAGATAGTGCAGAAATCCACTTTCGGGGCCTATTTGGTGTGTGCTTGGGCTGAGCATTGAGCTTTACACGTGCATAGGCCATTTCTAGAGTTAAACGCCAGCTTGGATGCCAGTTTGGGCGTTTAACTCCAGTTCTGGTGCCAGTTCTGGCGTTTTACGCCAGAAAAGGGTCTCTGACTGGCATTTAGATGCCAGTTTGGGCCATCAAATCTCAGACAAAGTATGGACTATTATACATTTCTGGAAAGCCCAAGATGTCTACTTTCCAACGCAATTAAGAGTGTGCCAATTGGGATTCTGTTGCTCCAGAAAATCTACTTCCAGTGCAGGAGGGTCAGAATCCAACAGTATCTGCAGTCCTTTCTCAGCCTCAATCAGATTTTTGCTCAGGTCCCTCAATTTCAGCCAAAAAATACATGAAATTACAGAAAAATACAAAAACTCATAGTAAAGTCCAGAAATTTGATTTTTGCATAAAAACTAATAAAAATATAATAAAAAGTAACTAAAACATACTAAAAACTATGTAAAAACAATGCCAAAAAGGGTATAAATTATCCGCTCATCACAACACCAAACTTAAATTGTTGCTTGTCCCCAAGCAACTAAAAACAAAATAGGATAAAAAGAAGAGAAAATACAATAAGTTCCAAAATTATCAATGAAGATTAGTTTTAATTAGATGAGCGGGACTAGTAGCTTTTTGCTTCTGAACAGTTTTGACATCTCACTTTATCCTTTAAAGTTCAGAATGATTGGCATCCATAGGAACTCAGAATTCAGATAGTGTTATTGATTTTCCTAGTTCAGTATGTTGATTCTTGAACATAGCTACTTTATGAGTCTTGGCCGTGACCCTAAGCATTTTGTTTTCCAGTATTACCACCGGATACATAAATGCCACAGACACATAACTGGGTGAACCTTTTCAGATTGTGACTCAGCTTTGCTAGAGTCCCCAGTTAGAGGTGCCCAGAGCTCTTAAGCACACTCTTTTTGCTTTGGACCACAACTTTAACCGCGCAGTCTCAAGCTTTTCACTTGACACATTCACGCCCCAAGCACATGGTTAGGGACAACTTGATTTAGCCGCTTAGGCCAGGATTTTATTCCTTTGGGCCCTCCTATCCATTAATGCTCAAAGCCTTGGATCCTTTTTACCCTTGCCTTTTGGTTTAAAGGGTTACTAGCTTTTTCTGCTTGCTTTTTCTTTTTCTTTCTTTTTTCTTTATTTTTTGCCATTTTTTTCGCAAGCTTTGTGTTTCACTGCTTTTTCTTGCTTCAAGAATCAATTTTATGATTTTTCAGATTATCAATAACATTTCTCTTTTTTCATTATTCTTTCAAGAGCCAACAATTTTAACATTCATAAACTTCACTATAAAAAATATGCATTGTTCAAGCATTCATTCAAACAACAAAAAGTATTGCCACCACATCAAAATAATTAAACTATTTTCAAGATAGAATTCGAAACTCATGTACTTCTTTTTCTTTTTCAGAAAACATTTTTCATTTAAGAAAGGTGAAGGATTTATAGGACATTCATAGCTTTAAGATATAGACACTTAACACTAATGATCATGTAATAAAGACAAAACATAGACAAAACATAAAGCATAGAAACCGAAAAATAGAAAAATTAGAACAAGAAAATTAAAGAACGGGTCCACCTTAGTGACGGCGGCTAGTTCTTCCTCTTGAAGATCCTATGGAGTGCTTGAGCTCCTCAATGTCTCTTTCTTGCCTTTGTTGCTCCTCTCTCATGGCCTTTTGGTCCTCTATGATTTCATGGAGGATGATGGAGTGCTCTTGGTATTCCACTCTTAGTTGTTCCATGTTGGAACTCAAATCTCCTAAAGAGGTGTTGAGTTTCTCCCAATAGTCGTGTGGAGGGAAATGCATCCCTTGCGGCATCTCAGGGATTTCTTGATGAGGGACTTCCTCATGCTCTTGTTGAGGTCCATGAGTGGGCTCTCTTGTTTGCTCCATCCTCTTTTTAGTGATGGGCTTGTCCTCTTCAATGAGGATGTCTTCCTCTATAACAATTCCAACTGAATTGCATAGGTTACATATGAGATGAGGGAAGGCTAACCTTGCCAAAGTGGAGGGCTTGTCCGCCACGTTGTATAGTTCTAGAGGTATGATCTCATGAACTTCTACTTTCTCTCCATTCATGATACTATGGATCATGATAGCCCAGTCTATTGTAACTTCAAACCGGTTGCTAGTAGGAATGATAGAGCGTTGGATGAACTCTAACCATCCTCTAGCCACAGGCTTGAGGTCAAGCCTTCTCAGTTGAATCGGCTTGCCTTTGGAGTCTCTCTTCCATTGAGCTCCTTCCATACAGATGTCCATGAGGACTTGGTCCAACCTTTGATCAAATTTGACCCTTCTAGTGAAAGGGTAAGGATCTCCTTGCATCATTGGCAAGTTGAATGCCAACCTCACGGTTTCCGGACTAAAATATAAGTATTTCCCCCGAACCATTGTGAGCCAATTCTTTGGGTTTGGGTTCACACTTTGATCATGGTTCTTAGTGATCCATGCATTAGCATAGAACTCTTGAACCATTAAGATTCTGACTTGTTGGATGGGGTTGGTGAGAGCTTCCCAACCTCTTCTCCGAACCTCACGTCGGATCTCCAGATATTCACTCTTTTTGAGCATGAAGGGGACTTCGAGAATCACCCTTTTCTTGGCACAACTTCATAGAAGTGGTCTTGATGAACTTTTAAGATGAATCTCTCCATCTCCCATGACTCAGAGGTGAAAGCAATTGCCTTCCCTTTCCTCTTTCTAGAGGTTTCTCCGGCCTTAGGTGCCATTAATGGTTATGGAAAAACAAAAAAGCAGAGCTTTTTCTCACACCAAACTTAAAAGGTTTGCTCGTCCTCGAGCAAAAGAAGAAAGAAAATAGCAGAAGAAGAAGAAATGGAGGAGATAGAGGGGTGTTTTGAATTCGGCCAGGGGGTTTAAGTGTTTATGATGTGTGAAATTGAAGGTGGTAAGGAGGGGTATTTATAGGGGAAAAGAGAGAGGGAATTCGTGTAAGAGGGGGTTGGGTTTGGGAGGGAAATGTTTTGAATTTGAATGGTGAGGTAGGTGGGGTTTTATGATGGGTTTTTGGGGAGTAGGGGATGGATGTGAGTGGTGAAGAGATTGTGGAGAAGAGGGTAGGATTTGATAGGTGAATGGTGTTTGGGGAAGAGGTATTGATATGATTGGTCAAGGGTATTTGGGGAAGAGTGTTATGGAGAGGTGTGAAGAGGAGAGAGAGTGAGTTGGGATAGGTGGGGATCCTGTGGGGTCCACAGATCCTGAGGTGCCAAGGAATTCTGGTCTCTGCACCATTCTGGCGTTTAAACACCCTCTGTGTGCCATTTCTGGCGTTTAATGCCAACTCTGCTACCTTTTCTGGTGTTAAACGCCAGGCTGATGCCCATTTCTGGCATTTAACGCCAACCAGACACTCTTTTCTGGCGTTAAACGCCAATCTGTCTACCATTTCTGGCATTTAGCGCCCAGAATGCTGTCAGACTGGGTGTTAAACGCCCATTCTACTATGCTTACTGGCGTTTAAACGCCAGTAAGCCTGTCCTCCAGGGTGTGCTTGATAAACCACTATTCTATGGTTTATATTGTGTTTAATTGTGTGATTTTATCATGATCTTTACCCACTTATTCGTTAAATAACCATGCATTTATAATTCCTTCCTAAAGTTATTGCATGATTGAAAACTTGCTTCCTAGAGACTTTTAATTATATATTTTATTTCTCCTTTATTCCATTCGATGCCGTGATCTGTGTGTTAAGTGTTTCAGGCTTTATAGGGCATGAATGAGTTGGAGATTGGAAAGGAAGCTTGCAAAAATGGAAGGAACACAAGAAATTGAGGAGATGACCAGCGAGAAGCGACACGGCCGCATGGATCACGCGACCGCGTGAAAGAAATGAAATCGCAGCGACGCGGCCGCATGGATGATGCGACCGCGTGGAAAAGTAGAAAGTCGAATGACGCGGCCGCATGGATGACGCGACCGCGTGACATGCGCGATCTGCATAATCTGCAGAATCGCTGGGGGCGATTTCGGGCCTTATTTTGACCCGGTTTTCGGCCCAGAAAAGCATACTAGAGCCAGAGAACATGCAGAAACCAACAACAACATTCATTCCGCATAGTTTAGTTTTTAGATCTAGTTTTCCTCTCCTCTAGGTTTTCTCTCTACACATTCATGGTTTTTAGGATTCGTTATTTTTCATTGTTTTTGCATTGGGATATTGAGAAGAGTTATTGCCTCATCAAGACTTCGACATTCTAGTTCGTTCTCTTTACTTGTCTCTTACTCTTCCATGTTCCTTAATTTACTCAAGTTTACTATTGGATTATTTTAGCATTTATTAATACAAGAATCAATTTTATTTTTAATTAATCCTTTGATCATTATTTATCATGTCTTTCTTTAATTTCCTTTCTTATGTTATGAATTCTTCGTTTACAATGAGCGAGTAGTTCCCTAACTTGATGGGGAGTTGATTGAAAGAAATCCTTGAGTTGGGATGCTCAAGAGAAAGATTGTAATTGGGTTTATTGTTGGATTGCTCTCTAGTCACTAACACCAATCCTCCCAAGAGCGGATTGGGACTTGTGGATAGAATAGCATTCCAACTTGTTTAACTTTCCCTTACTTAGTAAGGGACAACTAAATAGAATAACCCCCAATTCTCAATTAATCTTGAGAGCACTGCAACAAGAATAGGACTTCCAGCTAATCAACTCCCAGTCAAGGCTTTTATTTAGATTTATATAAATTCTCTAATTTAATTTTCTGCCATTCAACTCAAACCTTTTTGAAAACATTCGATTAATAAAATAGCACACTTTTCTGCAACTCGTTGGGAGACGACCTGGGATTCATACTCCCAGTATTTTAATTTTAATTTTTGTGACACCCTTCTAAATTGATAAGCGGATTTCTGGTTGGTTGAGAACTATACTTGCAATGCATATTTTATAATCATTCTTAACTCGCCAATTTCTGCTCGCATCAATTGTTGGCGCCGTTGCCGGAGAGTTGCAATAGAGTGCTAAAGTTATTAATTAGAAATTATTTATTTGCATTTTATTTTATTTTGCTACTATGAGCTGCTTGTTTCTTTCGTTAGATGACACGTTCGCTTCCTGATCCAAGCTTGCTAGTATTCGATCCTGAGATTGAAAGAACTATTTCAGGAATAAGGCAAGCTCGGCGTCGGTTAGTCCTCTCTGAGGGCGGATCTAAAACGTCACTTGAAAAAGAAACCAGCCCCCGTTCTACTGATTTGGTTGTTTCACGCGCAGGTAACATGGCAGCAGCCAGAAGAGTTACTATCCAGGAGGCTGGAGCCCCTGATTTTACAATGCAACCATTTCGAGCGCATCACCCAACGGTAGCTACGGACTTTGAAATAAAGACCGCACTGCTCAATTTGATGCCCAAGTTTCATGGCTTACCTGCTCAAGAGCCTATCAAGCACCTGAGAGATTTTCAGGCAGCCTGTTCTACTGTTAAGCGTGATGGTGCAGATGAAACTTTAATTTTGCTGAAAGCTTTCCCGTTTTCTCTTGAGGGGAAGGCAAGAGAGTGGTACTATACTCAACCAGCAGCAATTGTATCCAATTGGGATACACTGAGAAGAGAATTCTTGGAAAAGTTCTTTCCAGCTGAAGTTACTGATAAACTGAGGAAAGATATTTCCATGATTGTTCAGGATAATTCTGAAACTCTTTATGAGTACTGGGAGCGCTTCAATAATCTTCTGGAAGCATGCCCCCACCATATGATTGACAAGATAGTGTTACTCGGTTATGTCACACAGGGCATGAGGCCCCAAGATAAGACCACATTGGAAAGTGTTAGCAATGGGTTTATGAAAAAGTACAAGACCACTGATGAAGCATGGCAATTAATCAGTGACTTAGCTGAATCTACTAGGAATCACAGGCAGAAACAAGGCCGTTCAAAAGCCGTGGCAGAAGTATCCTCTAGCAGAGAGACTACTGCTTTAACTCAGAGTATCTGTGAAATGACCAACTTGCTGAAGTAGTTGCAATTAAATCAACAACAAGTTCAGCAAGCTCAACCTTCTCCAGCACAGCAAAACCAACAGTTAGTCCCACAGAGAGTTTGCAAAATCTACACTGATTATAGCCACTATACTGATGAATGTCCGCAGCTCCAGCAGGAAGACAACATCGTGGCAGCCACACATAACTTCTATGACCGCTCCAACCAAGGGTACAATCAAGGTGGCAATTACAACCACGGATGGCAAGACAATTCTAACCAGAATTGGAGGGACAACAACAACAACAGAGGAGACAGAGATAATCAGGGAAATCAGAGGTGGAATAACAACAACAACAGGCAGCAGAATCAGAATCAGCCTTACAGAGCACCTCACCTAAGGCAATCCCAAGGACCACAGAATACCCAACAGCAGACCTCTCAAGTTACCTATCCTTCTTTATCTGCCAATGATGACTTACTACAATCTATTGATCGGAGACAACAGACCATGGAAAACAACATCAATGCCACTCTGAATGGTCTGACCGCTACTTTGCAGGCTCTTGTCTCCCAGATAGGATCAATGAATAACTTCAATAATCAACCTTTGAGCTCCAGTGGAATTCTCTCTCAACCATTACCCAATCCCAAGGGTGGTATTAATGCCATCAACCTGAGGTCTGGAACCACACTGCAGGAGAGGAATTAGGAGGAGACAAGCCCACCAGAACACGCCTCAGCTGAAGAGGTAGTGGAAATAGAAGATGTTGAAGAGGAAGAGGACATACAGGATGTGGCTGAAGAAGAAGAAGTGCAACCACAGGAGGAAGCACTAAAAGGCGCAGACACTGCAGAAAACGCCACTCCCATTCCATTTCCACAACTTGCAAGGAAGCCCAGGAAGCAGCTGGAACCTGATCCCAAAATGGTAGAGATATTCAAAAAGGTCGAAGTAACTATTTCCCTTTTTTATGTTATTCAACAGGTACCTAAATATGCAAAGTTTCTAAAAGATTTATGTATACATAAAGACAAAATTAATGAATTAGAAACTATTCCTTTAGGAAGTTCCATATCTGCTTTAATGGGAGGTTTACCTGAAAAGTGTAGTGACCCAGGTTCTTGTATAGTTAATTGTACTATTGGTGGTGTGATAATTTCTAACTGCATGTATGATTTAGGAGCATGTGTGAGTATAATGCCTTTGTCTATATATGATGTTTTGAGGCTCCTTCCCTTAAAAAGGTCAGCAGCTCATTTTGTGTTAGCAGATAAAAGCATTATCACAGTGGCTGGAGTTGCTGAAGACGTATTAGTGGGCATTAAAGGGCTCACATTTTCCATTGATTTTTATATCCTGGAAATGCCCCAAAATGACTCAAACAAGCCATCATCAATCCTACTCGGAAGACCATTCCTGAAGACCTCAAAGTTTAAATTAGATGCTTTTTCAGGAACATACTCTTTTGAAATAGATGGCCGAGTAGTGATCTTCAATCTGAATGGAGTTATGAAGCATCCTCCAGAGGATCACTCTATCCTCAAGTGTGACATTATAGATGAAACCGTGGCTGAATTCTACCAGGAGAAATTTGAAGAGAAGCACACAGGACAAGGTCTAAGTGTGCGGACATTTTCAGAGGACAATGACAGTGCCTTACCACTGTTACCAGCTCCAGACAACCCAGAGCCTGAACATGATCAGAAGTTAGAATTAAAACCCCTTCCTCTACACCTCAAATATGCTTACCTTGAAGACGGGCAGAAGTTTCCGGTTATCATTGCAAGGGAACTCACTTCTCAATAAGAAGAGCAGCTACTTGGTGTGCTGAGGAGGCACAAGAAGGCAATTGGTTGGAGTTTGGCAAACATAGTAGGCATCAGCCCTCAAGTCTGTGAGCATAGAATATTTTTAGAAGAAGGAGCAAGACCTGTCCGTCAATCCCAGAGAAGACTGAACCCCACTATCCTAGAGGTTCTCAAAAAGGAAGTGACCAGACTACTAGAGGCAGACATCATCTATCCCATCTCAGACAGTGAATGGGTAAGCCTAGTACAAGTGGTGCCGAAGAAGTCTGGAGTCACTGCAGTGAAGAATGAGCATGGAGAGCTCCTGACAACCAGAGTTCAGAACGCCTGGAGGGTTTGCATTGACTACAGATGCCTCAACCAAGCAACCCGTAAGGATCACTATCCTCTTCCATTCATTGATCAAATGCTGGATCGCTTGTCAGGTAAATCGCATTATTGTTTTCTAGATGGTTACACAGGTTATTTCCAGATTCATATAGCTCCTGAGAATCAGGAAAAGACCACTTTTACATGTCCTTTTGGGACTTATGCTTACAAGAGAATGCCCTTTGGCTTGTGCAATGCACCAGCTACTTTCCAGAGGTGCATGATGAGTCTTTTCTCTGATCTTATTGAGGACTGTATGGAGGTTTTTATGGATGATTTTAGTGTTTATGGCGATTCCTTTAGCCTTTGCTTAGATGAATTATCTAGAGTATTAGATAGGTGTGTTAGTACAAACCTGGTATTAAATTTTGAAAAATGTCACTTTATAGTTAAACAAGGGATTGTACTAGGACATGTTGTGTCTAACACTGGCATTTTTGTAGATCCAGCAAATGTGGATGTTATTTCTAGTTTACTTTACCCCTCTTCTGTGAGAGAGGTCCGTTCTTTCCTTGGCCATGCAGGTTTTTACAGGAGGTTCATTAAGGACTTCAGTAAGGTAGCACTTCCCTTATCCAGATTACTGCAAAAAGATATTGAGTTCGAGTTCAGTGAAAATTGCAAACAAGCGTTTGATAAGCTGAAGACTGCACTAACTCAAGCCCCAATTGTAAGAGGACCAGACTAGAGCCAACCATTTGAAATAATGTGTGATGCTTCCAACCATGCAGTAGGAGTAGCATTGGCTCAGCGTGAAGGTAAGGATCCTTTTGTTATTGCTTACGCGTCTAAAACTCTAGATGCCACTCAATCTAATTACACTACTACTGAGAAAGAGCTTCTTGCTATTATTTTTGTTTTGGATAAATTCCGAGCCTATTTACTTGGTATGAAGGTAGTATGTATTCAGACCACGCAGCTCTAAAGTATTTATTATCTATAAAGGAGTCCAAACCAAGGCTTATACGTTGGATACTGCTATTACAAGAATTTGATTTGGAAATTAAGGACAAGAGTGGTAACCAGAATTTAGTAGCAGACCACTTGAGTCGCCTTGAACATATTACAGATGACTCCACTCCTATAGCTGATAATTTCCCATTTGATAACCTGCAAGCAGTATCTGAGATAGTCCCTTGGTATGCACCTGTAACTAATTATCTAGTTAGCCGCACCTTCCCTCCGAACTTTTCTAAGCATCAAAGAGACAAGCTGAAAAGCGAGTCTAAATATTATATATGGGATGACCCATATTTGTGGAGATGTGGCGCTGACCAGGTAATTAGACGGTGTGTGCCTCAATCAGAATTCCAGTCCATCTTAGAGGCCTGTCACTCATCTGAGAGTGGAGGACATTTTGGCCCTCAAAGAACTGCTAGGAAAATCTTAGACTGTGGATTCTGGTGGCCTACTCTTTTTAGGGACGCTGCTGAATTTTGTAGATCTTGTTTTCCATGCCAGAATTTTGGTAATATATCCAGGAGGGATGAGATGCCTCAACAGATTATGCTTTTCTGTGAACTTTTTGATGTTTGGGGAATTGACTTCATGGGTCCATTTCCAAATTCTAATCGTTATTTCTATATATTGTTAGCTATGGATTATGTTTTCAAATGGGTAGAAGCAATTCCTACCCGCAATGATGATGCTAACACTGTTGTTTCCTTTGTGAGAAACCATATTATTTGTCGCTTTGGATCACCACGAGCAATCGTGAGCGATCAAGGCACCCATTTTTGTAACAGGAGACTAACAGGACTAATGAAGAAGCATGGGATAATTCATAAAGTTGCAACAGCCTACCATCCTCAGACTAATGGGCAAGCCGAGGTGTCAAATAGAGAGATAAAGCGTATCTTGCAGAAGATAGTCAAACCTCATAGAAGAGACTGGAGCACCAGGCTACAAGATGCACTCTGGGCATATAGAACAGCATACAAAACACCCATTGGGATGAGTCCTTTCCGCTTAGTTTATGGAAAAGCTTGTCATCTCCCTGTTGAAATAGAGCACAAAGCCTTTTGGGCAGTAAAGGAATGCAACATGGGAATTGAGAGAGCCGGAGCTTAAAGGAAGTTGCAACTGCAAGAACTGGAAAGCTTTCTCCTAGAAGCTTATGAGAACTCAAGACTATACAAGGAGAAGATGAAGGCTGTACATGATCAGCACATCAAGAGGAAAGAGTTCCAACCTGGGGACTTAGTCCTCCTTTACAAGTCTCGACTAAGTTGAGATCAAGATGGGAAGGTCCATACAGAGTAGAGAAGGCCGAACCGTACGGAGTCTATCACCTAAGTCATCCTTCAAGCTCTAAACCTATCAAAGTTAATGGACATCGTTTAAAGCTGTACCATGGTGAGAAGCTGAAGAAGAACAAGGAGCTCAAGATCTTCCTCATGGAAGATCCCCACATAGCCGAAGACTGAGCTAGTGGAGCGTCCAACTTACGGACGTTAAAGCAAAGTGCTAGGTGGGAGACAATCCACCATGGTATGATCGTTCTTTTCCTTATTTTTAATTTTCTTATTCAATAACTCTTCTCTTCATTAGTACATTTCGTGCATCTGCATTCACAGATTTAAAAAAAAAAATCACGCGACGCGACCACCTCATTGACACGTCCGCGTCGCAGGGAGCTGGGAGACAATAATAATATGAATAGAGAGTTACGCAGGAGCAGGGCTGGAGGCGTGCCAATGGCATAAATCACCCCACGTGATCGCATCGCTGACGCGACCGCGTCATATGGGAATAATGGCCTCCCACGCGACCGCGTGACCTGGATTTCGACGTAACAAGGGTGCACAGCCGAAAGTTGTGATAGAGTGGTGCTGGACTGGTGCTGGACGTGCAGTCCCTCTCACGCGATCGCATGCCCCACGCGACTGCGTCGTATCCCAATAATTGACCATTCACGCGATCGCATGCCCCATGCGATCGCGTCACCCAAAATTTGGCACTATTATGATTTTGAACAGAGAGTTGTGCGAGTGCGAGGCTACCCTCGTGCCATTAGCCTAAAACGGGTCACGCGACTGCGTGACCGACATGATCGCGTCATTGAGTTTAAGCGCAAGACGCGCGACCGCGTGCCCCACGCGACTGCGTCGCTTGCGCCGCACAGTTTTCCTGATTTGCCAAATTATCATATCTTTTTCTCCCCAAATCCTATTTTCTCTTATCCCTCCTTATTTCTTCTCCCTCCCTTCTTCCCTTCTTCATTCTTTCTCACTTTTTACTCTCTCTCACCCCCATTAACAAGGTTCTTCTTGTTCTCCTTCCCTCCTTACTTTTCTATTATTCTTCTTATTTTTATATGTTATCTTCCTTTCTTTTCTTTTTACCTTCATTGTTCATATTTTCTTTTTCTTTCTTTCTCCTTTTTACTTGGTGTTATCAATTTATGTGAGTCATTATTTATTTTTATATGCTTGTGGATTGTTGTAAATTTGTTTGACAATTATATATTGCTTTTTAAGGGATTACTTGCATGTTCAAATTCTTATTTTCAAGAGCTTTTTCTACATGCATGCTATGTGTTTGTGAAAAAGCCCATATGGCATTATGAACTTCTTTACATTTTCTACTCTCATATTCAATACTTGCTTTTCACAAATTCTCTTTGCTATTTTATTCATTGAATTTAATTGTCAATACAAACGTGATGGTTTGTTACGAGTGATGCTTGATCTATGCTACTCATGCCCTTTGCCGTCATGCCAATAAACACCTTGCATTCACTTGTCATCATATGCACTAGCTATTTTCCATTAATGAGTTTTCACATGTACTCATGAGCGTGTGTTAACATCTTTTACTTTTTAATGTGCATTTATAACTATCCTTTTCCGTTCTCTTCCTTGCTCTATCCCTTTGAATTTAATTTACTTTCTCTTCCCTTTTTCAGGATGGCCACCAAGAAAGGAAAAGAGAAAGCTACTCCTAAACAACCAGCAAGAGGAGGTACAAAGAGAGCATTAGTGGCAGAACCCTCTTCAACTGCGGTAAAGCCCTCAAAAAAGAAAATTAAGAGGATTATAAAGGTTGATGATAAAGAAAGAGCCTTCCCAGCAAAGGACACTGCGCGATTCCCCAATCGCTACTGTGAGCAGATGTTCCCCATCCTGGCTGAAAGGAGTTACAACAACGAATACCTTCTTCTCCTCCCGCCCAATATTGCTACCTTTGTTGAGCCGCAAATTACCCGAAGGCAATGGGGTTTCCTACAGAGACAGCCAAGGCAGGTCAATCTTTCTTGGGTAGTCGAGTTCTACTCCAACTTCCACCTGCCGACCCTGCAGTCTGTCTACGTCCGTCAGAAGCAAGTCCCCATTACAGAAGAGGCCATTCAAAAAGTTCTAAGTCTTCCCCCTATTCCAGAAGGATTGGATGCCTTTCAAGAAGCCGCACTCAAGCGCCAGCTGTACCAATTTGACTGGGACGCCGTTCTCAGAGTTTTCGCACTACCTGGCAGCAGATGGATCTACGGATACCATCGTACCGCCCTAAGGGAATTTCGGCTTCAGCACTCACCTTGGAGGCTCACGTATGGGCACATATTATGTCCCATTACGTCTTTCTGAGCACTCACGAGTCCTCCTTCACTGCGGACATGGCCGTTCTACTATGGTGCATCCTTACGGACTAACCTCTGAATCTACCAAGACATATCCGGAATGCCATGGGACACGTACATATCATGGGCAACTTACCTTTCCAGCCCTGGTCTCAGATCTTGTCTCAGCAGCCGGAGTCTCCTACAGAGTTGGGGACACCAAAGCCATGCTTCCACGGGATGATCAGTTTGTCCCCAACGGAAAGTACCTTAGACTTCCAGCAGCCACTACCAGCCAGCCTACTGAACCAGTTGAAGATATTCCTTCTTCAACACCACAAGCACCTACAACAGCCCAACTGCTCCAGCAGATACTTGAAAAGTTGGATCGGCATGAACAGAAAGCTAAGATGAGAGAGCGCCGTAACAAGCGCCGATTCACATACCTCAAGGAGCTGATTATGGGAAAATTCAAGGACTCAGACACTCCGGACTCCACTTCCTTTACCAGCACAAGGAGCCATGATGGTCCCGACTGTGGAGATACTGCTACCAGCCCACCTTTGTTCTTGAC
This sequence comes from Arachis ipaensis, assembly GCF_059453495.1. Lineage (NCBI taxonomy): Eukaryota > Viridiplantae > Streptophyta > Magnoliopsida > Fabales > Fabaceae > Arachis > Arachis ipaensis. The sequence continues at coordinate 33,325,169 of NC_142442.1, forward strand.
AGATGGCACCGAGGACGGTGCAAAGCCTTAAGTGTGGGGAGGTCGGTCAGTACCTGACTTTCGGAGGTAATTTCTCTTCTCTAGCACCAATAAATTAGGATATTTAGTTAGATTTTTCTTTTATAGAATAGGATAAATTGCATAGTAATAGATTAGTTGCATGCATGTTCTGCTTGATTCAAAAGACAATAAGTTTCTTCTAAGACCCTATCTTTGGAACAAAATTTCACTAATTTTAATTAAAACTTTTATGTTAAATTTGCTTGAAGTTGTATTTGGAACATGATTTTTGAGCTAAAGAACACACAACCTGTGAGATTTGAGCCTTTATGAATGGTTACATTATTTAACCATAATTATTTTATTCTTGTGTGTTTACTTCTCTATGATTGTAATCTATATTTTGTTTCATCTTATATGTCCAATGTTTATTATATTTATATGTTTGCATATGATTGAGGCCATTATTTGTTTATCTCACTTATCCAAATAAAGCCTACCCTTTCAATTACCTTTGTTAGCCACTTTGAGCCTTTAAATTCCATTTGTTCTATATTTTACCACATTACTAGCCTTAAGCGGAAAAACAATTATATATCCCAAATTGAATCTTTGGTTAGCTTAAGATAGAATTGTGTGTGTTATTTAAGTATAGGAAATTGTGGGAACAAAGGATAATAAGGGAATGAGTCATGATAATATTATGGGAATTTAGATACCTACTCATGTGAAACTATAAGAATTAAAACTCTATGTGCATTGATAAGCTATGTTATTTTTATGTTTCTATGTTTATGAAAAAAAAATCCAAAAAATTCCACAAATAAATAAGGGGACAAAATTATCCCAATGCTAAGTCAAGCATTCAAAGATCAATGCATGTATGATAAAATCAAAATAAAAGGTTGAAACATGAGTATGGAATGTGAAAGGAAATTTCTGGGTAGCTAGGTATGAATTCTAAAGTTATATAGAATATATATATAGAGGTTATGTTAAAGCTTGGGTTAATTAAAGATTCAATTTATAAGCTTACTTAGCCATATATATATCCTTACCCTCACCTTGGCCCCATTACAACCTTGAAAAGACCTCATGATGTTTGCATTGGTATATTAAATGTTGTTGATTAGTTAAGAGAAGAACAAAAATTAGAGAGCATGATTAGAGAAGGATAGAGCGATGACCCTATACACTAGAGAGACTAGAGTGTACATACATCATCAGTGAGGGTTCCATGCTTGAATTTCTATGTTCTATGCTTTCATGAGCTATCTTCTTGCATTTTTATCTGCTCTTGCTTTATAAGAATTGGGTTAGTGGAATTTGATTTGTAATTGTTTTGAAGAGCTTACTTACTTTTGATCAAGTGGACAAAAATCATATAGTTGCATTCATATATATAGGTTGCATTGCATTTCATAGGTTTTACATGTTCTTACTCATTCATTTTATCTCCTTCAACTAAGCATGAGGACATGCTAATGTTTAAGTGTGGGGAGGTTGATAAACCACTATTCTATAGTTTATATTGTGTTTAATTGTGTGGTTTTATCATGATCTTTGCCCACTTATTCGTTAAATAAGCATGCATTTATAATTCCTTCCTAAAGTTATTGCATGATTGAAAACTTGCTTCCTAGAGACTTTTAATTATATATTTTATTTCTCCTTTATTCCATTCGATGCCGTGATCTATGTGTTAAGTGTTTCAGGCTTTATAGGACATGAATGAGTTGGAGATTGGAAAGGAAGCTTGCAAAAATGGAAGGAACACAAGAAATTGAGAAGATGACCAGCGAGAAGCGACGCGGCCGCATGGATCACGCGACCGCGCGAAAGAAAGGAAATCGCAGCGACGAGGCCGCAGGGATGATGCGACCACGTGGAAAAGCAGAAAGCCGAATGACGCGGCCGCATGGATGACGCGACCGCGTGACATGCGCGATCTGCATAATCTGCAGAATCACTGGGGGCGATTTCGGGCCTTATTTTGACCCGGTTTTCGGCCCAAAAAAGCAGAATAGAGCCAGAGAACATGCAGAAACCAACAACAACATTCATTCCGCATAGTTTAGTTTTTAGATATAGTTTTCCTCTCCTCTAGGTTTTCTCTCTACACATTCATGGTTTTTAGGATTCGTTATTTTTCGTTGTTTTTGCATTGGGATATTGAGAAGAGTTATTGCCTCATCAAGACTTCGACATTCTAGTTCGTTCTCTTTACTTGTCTCTTACTCTTCCATGTTCCTTAATTTACTCAATTTTACTATTGGATTATTTTAGCATTTATTAATACAAGAATCACTTTTATTTTTAATTAATCCTTTGATAATTATTTATCATGTCTTTCTTTAATTCCCTTTCTTATGTTATGAATTCTTCATTTACAATGAGCGAGAAGTTCCCTAACTTGATGTGGAGTTGATTGAAAGAAATTCTTGAGTTGGGAAGCTCAAGAGAAAGATTGTAATTGGATTTATTGTTGGATTGCTCTCTAGTCACTAACACGAATCCTCCCAAGAGTGGATTGGGACTTGTGGATAGAATAGCATTCCAACTTGTTTAACTTTCCCTTACTTAGTAAGGGACAACTAAACAGAATAACCCCCAATTATCAATTAATCTTGAGAGCACTGCAATAAGAATAGGGCTTCCAGCTAATCAACTCCCAGTCAAGGCTTTTATTTAGATTTATATAAATTCTCTAATTTAATTTTCTGCCATTCAACTCAAACCTTTTTTGAAAACATCCGATTAATAAAATAGCACACTTTTCTGCAACTCGTTGGGAGACGACATGGGACTCATACTCCCAGTATTTTAATTTTAATTTCTGTGACACCCTTCTAAATTGATAAGCGAATTTCTGGTTGGTTGAGAACTATACTTGCAACGCATATTTTATAATCATTCTTAACTCGCCAATTTCCGCTCGTGTCAGTGCTGTTTTTGATGCTGTTTTTAAATTTGCTTTAATTCTGCAGCTGTTTTTATGACTTCACATGATCATCAACCTAAAGAAAACATAAAATAACAATGGAAAACAAATGTCTATAAAATTAAACATAATTAAATAACATTGGGTTGCCTCCCAATAGGCGCTTCTTTAATGTCAATAGCTTGACAGTGAGCTCTTAGAGAGCTTCACAGAGACTCACAGCTTAATGGTGGCCTCCCAACACCAAACTTAGAAGTTGAGTGTGGGGGCTCTGTTTGACTCTGTATTGAGAGAAGATTTTCATGCTTCCTCTCCATGGTTACAGAAGAAGATCCTTAAGCCTTAAACACAAGGTAGTCCTCATTCAATTGAAGGACTAACTCTCCTCTGTCCACATCAATCACAGCTCTTGCTGTGGCTAGGAAAGGTCTTCCAAGGATAATGGATTCATTTTCATCCTTCCCAGTGTCTAGGATTATGAAATTAGCAGGGATGTACAGGCCTTCAACCTTTACTAAGACATCCTCTACAAGTCCATAAGCCTGTTTTATTAATTTTTTTGCCATCTCTAGTGAGATTCTTGCAACTTGTACCTCAAAGATCCCTAGTTTCTCCATTACAGAGAGTGGCATGAGGTTTATTCCTGACCCCAGGTCACACAGAGCCTTCTCAAAGGTCATGGTGCCTATGGTACAAGGTATTAAGAACTTTCCGGGATCCGATTTCTTCTGAGGTAATTTCTGCTGAACCAAGGCATTCAGTTCATTGATGAACAATGGAGGTTCATCCTCCCAAGTATCATTACCAAATAACTTGGCGTTCAGCCTCATGATTGCTCCTAGATACTGAGCAACTTGCTCTTCAATAATGTCTTCATCCTCTTCAGAGGAAGAATACTCCTTAGAGCTCATGAATGGCAACAGTAAGTTCAGTGAAATCTCTATGGTCTCTGTATGAGCCTCAGATTTCTTTGGTTCCTCAATAGGGAACTCCTTATTGGTCAGTGGATGTCCAGCAAGGGCTTCCTCACTGGAAATCACTGCCTTTTTACTCTCTCCAGGTTCGACCACTGTGGATATAGTTATGGCCTTGCACTCTCTTTTGGGATTCTCTTCTGTATTGCTTGGGAGAGTACTAGGAGGAGTTTCAGTAACTCTTTTACTCAGCTGACCCACTTGTGCCTCCAAATTTCTGATGGAGGACCTTGTTTCAGTCATGAAACTGAGAGTGGTCTTAGATAGATCAGAGACTATAGTTGCTAAGTCAGAGAGGCTCTGCTTAGAATTCTCTGTCTGTTGCTCAGAAGATGATGGAAAAGGCTTGCTATTGCCAAACTTATTTCTCCAACCATTATTATTAAAGCCTTGTTGAGGCTTCTGTTGATCCTTCCATGAGAAATTTGGATGATTTCTCTATGAAGAATTATAGGTGTTTCCATAGGATTCTCCCATGTAATTCACCTCTTCCATTCCAGTATTCTCAGGGTCATAAGCTTCTTCTTCAGAGGAAGCTTCTTTAGTACTGCCGGATGCAGCTTGCATTCCAGTCAAATTCTTAGAAATCATATTGACTTACCGAGTCAATATTTTATTCTGAGCCAATATGGCATTCAGAGTATCAATCTCAAGAACTCCTTTCTTCTGACTCATCCCATTATTCATAGGATTTCTTTCAGAAGTGTACATGAACTGGTTATTTGCAACCATTTCAATGAGTTCCTGGGCTTCTGCAGGCATTTTCTTCAGATGGAGAGATCCACCAGCAGAGTGGTCTAATGACATCTTGGACAATTCAGACAGACCATCATAGAATATACATAAGATACTCCATTCTGAAAGCATGTCAGAAGGACACCTTCTGATCAATTACTTGTATCTTTTCCAAGCTTCATAGAGGGATTCACCTTCCTTCTGTCTGAAGGTTTGGACTTCCACTCTAAGCTTGCTCAACTTTTGAGGTGGAAAGAATTTGGCCAAGAAAGCAGTGACCAACTTTTCCCAAGAGTTCAGGCTTTCTTTAGGTTATGAGTCCAACCATATCCTAGCTCTGTCTCTTACAGCAAAGGGGAAAAGCTTAAGTCTGTAGACCTCGAGATTAACCCCATTGGTCTTAACAGTGTCACAGATTTGTAAGAATTCAGCTAAGAACTGATGAGGATCTTCCAATGGAAGTCCATGAAACTTGCAATTCTGCTGCATTAGAGACACTAATTGAGGCTTAAGCTCAAAGTTGTTTGCTCCAATTGCAGGAATTGAGATGCTTCTTCCATAGAAGTAAGAAGTTGGTGCAGTAAAGTCACCAAGCATCTTCCTTGCATCTCCACCATTGTTGTTGGGTTCGGCTGCCATGTCTTCTTTTTTTTTGAGAATTTCTGTAAGGTCCTCTCTGGGGTGTTGTGCTTTAGCTTCTCTTAGCTTCCTCTTCAGAGTCCTTTCAGGTTCAGGATTAGCTTCAACAAGAATGTTCTTATCCTTGTTCTTGCTCATATGAAAAAGAAGAGAACAAAGAGAGAAGAAGAATCCTCTATGTCACAGTATAGAGATTCCTTTATGTAAGTAGAAGAATGGAAATAGAATAATGAGGTAGAGAGGGAATAAGAGGAATTTGAACTCAGAGAGAGGGAGAGGGTTCGAATTATGAGTAGACGAGAAGTGTTAGTAAATAAATAAATAAATAGAAAGAGATGAGAGAGAGAGAGAGAGAGAGAGTATTAGAATATTACTTAAAAGAAAAGAAAAAATATTTTTTTTTATTTTAATTATAAGTTAGAATTTGAAATTTAAGAAAGAAATAAAATAAAATTAGAATTAAAACAATTAGTTAATTAAAAAGAATTTTGAAAAAGTGGTTAGTGATTTTCGAAAATTAGAGAGAGAAGTAGTTAGGTGGTTAATTGGAAAAGATTTGAAAATAAATTTTGAAAAGATAAGAAGTTAGAAAAAGATTTGAAAAAAAGATTTAAAAAGAGTTGATTTTGAAAATTAAAGTTGATGACTTGACTAACAAGAAACTAAAAGATATGATTCTAGAAATTAAAAATTGAACCTTTCTTAATAGGAAAGTAACAAACTTGAAATTTGTGAATCAAAACATTAATTGTTAGTAAAGTTTTCGAAAATGTAAAATAAAAATAAGAAAAAGATTTTGAAAATTTTTTATTTGAGAAATTTGAAAATATTAAGAAGAAAACTAGAAAAGATTTGATTTTTGAAAAGATAAAATTTTAAATTGAAATTTTGACTTGACTAACAAGAAACAACTAAATTTTAAAATTTTTTGACTAAATCAACCAAAATTTCGAAATTTATGAGTAAAATAAGGGAAAGATATTATTTTTGATTTTTTTGAATTAATGAAGAAAGAGAAAAACAACAAAATGACACAAAATATAAAAATTTAAGATAAAAACAAATAATGCATGCAAGAACACTTTGAATGTCAAGATGAACACCAAGAACACTTTGAAGATTATGATGAACATCAAGAACATATTTTTGAAAATTTTTAAGAAAAGAAACACATGCAAGACACCAAACTTAAAAAATTTTTAATGTTTAGAAACTATGAATTCGAAAATGCATATGAAAAACAACAAAAAGCACGAAACAAGAAAATCACAAGATTAAACAAAGAAAATCATCAAGAACAACTTAAAGATCAAAGAAGAACACAATGCATATGTTTTCGAAAATTTAAGAAAAATTAAAACATGCAATTGACACCAAACTTAAAATTTGACACAAGACTCAAACAAGAAACACAATTTTTTTTTTGGTTTTTATGATTTTATTAAATTTTTCGTATATTTTTCGAAATTATTTTGGAAAAAGAAAATAAAGAAATTCAAAATTTTTAATAAGAATTCCAGGATTCGTGTAATGTTAGTCTAGAGCTTCGATCCAAAAGAATTAGACATGGCCAAATGGCTAGCCAAGCTTTAGCATAACAAATACAGACATGTCCTTTCTACAATGGAAAGTGGAAACCTCGGTCTAAAAGATTAGACATGGCTTAACAGCCAGCCAGGCTTCAACATATCTCATGAAGCTCTAGAATTCATTCTTAAAAACTGTGAAGAACAAATTTTTTTTTTGTATTTTTTTTTTCAAAAATAAAAATAAAAAGCTTAAACATAAAATAAAATTACCCAATCTAAGCAACAAGATGAACCGTCAGCTGTCCAAACTCGAACAATCCCCAGCAACAGCGCCAAAAACTTGGTGCACGAAATTATGATAACACTTTTCACAACTCTGGTACAACTAACCAGCAAGTGCACTGGGTCGTCCAAGTAATAAAACTTTACGTGAGTAAGGGTCGATCCCACGGAGATTGTCGGCTTGAAGCAAGCTATGGTCATCCTGTAAATCTTAGTCAGGTGGATTTAAATGGTTTTGAAGTTTTGATAATTAAAAGATAAATAAAACACGAAATAAAATAAGATACTTATGTAATTCATTGGTGGGAATTTTAGATAAGCGTTTGGAGATGCTTTGTTACTTCTCAACCTCTGCTTTCCTATTGTCTTCTTTCAATCATGCGTGCTCCCTTCCATGGCAAGCTGTATGATCCTCTCGGATGAAAAATACCAGGTACGGCCTTTGCACGGCTAATCAACTGTCGGATTTCTCGTCTCGGATGAAAAATACCAGGTACAGCTACTGCACGGCTAATCATCTGTCGGTTCTCACTAGCGTCGAAGTAGGATCTCTCTATCCTTTTGCACACTGTCACTGCACCCAGCATTCGCAAGTTTGAAACTCGTCACAGTCATCCCTTCCCAGATCCTACTCGGAATACCACAGACAAGGTTTAGACTTTCCGGATCTCAGGAATGCTGCCAATTGGTTCTAGCCTATACCACGAAGATCCTAATCTCACAGACTCGGTCCGTGTATTAGAGAAGCAAGAGAATATACTCCGGCTGTCATCCAATGACTACACTGAACATCATGTAGACTGCTTGTGGTTGTCAGGCACGCGGATCTTGGCTAAGCAAATAACGAAGATAGTGGGTGATTGTCACGGGTCACCCTTCATTTTGACTTAACCGAATTAAGTACGAGAGTATATCTTGGAGAAGAAGTAGGTGTGAATTGAAAGATAAACAATAGTACTTGCATTAATTCATGAAGAACAGCAGAGCTCCGCACCTTAATCTAGTAGGTGTAGAAACTCCACTGTAGAAAATACATAAGAGAAAAAGGTCTAGGCATGGCCGAATGGCCAGCCTCCAAAACGTGACCTATGGCATAAACTCCAAAGGTTCCAAAACTACGAATACAATAGTAAAAGTGCTATTTATACTAAACTAGTTACTAGAGATTACAGAAAATAAGTAACTAAGTGCAGATAGTGCAGAAATCCACTTTCGGGGCCCACATGGTGTGTGCTTGGGCTGAGCATTGAGCTTTACACATGCATAGGCCATTTCTAGAGTTAAACGCCAGCTTGGATGCTAGTTTGGGTGTTTAAATCTAGTTCTGGTGCTAGTTCTGGCATTTTACGCCAGAAAAGGGTCTCTGGCTAGAGTTTAGACGCCAGTTTGGGCCATCAAATCTCGGGCAAAGTATAGATTATTATCCATTGCTAGAAAGCCCAAGATGTCTACTTTCCAACGCAATTGAGAGCGCGCCAATTGGGTTTTTGTAGCTCCAGAAAATCTACTTCGAGTGCAGAAGGGTCAGAATCCAGTAGCATCTGCAGTCCTTTGTCAGCCTCTGAATTAGATTTTTGCTTAGGTCCCTCAATTTCAGCCAGAAAATATCTGAAATTACAGAAAAACACAAAAACTCAGTAAAGTCCAGAAATGTGATTTTTTGCATAAAAACTAATAAAAATATAATAAAAAGTAACTAAAACATACTAAAAACTATGTAAAAACAATGCCAAAAAGGGTATAAATTATCCGCTCATCAGGTGCCTTCTCGAAACTCTTGTGTTGCTGAAAAATTGCAGAGTAATAAGGGGATGCACACTAAAAGGCTAGGATTTCATGTTTACTTGAATATTTGTTTGTTTTAATATATGCTTGCAATTGTTTAAACTTCAAAAACTGAAAAAAAAATTGATAGAGATCTCTGAATTAAGAGAAAACTCTACCGAACTTTTGTTAATATTGTTTAAAGGCATGTTTAGTTGGTAAAAGTTGAACATTCGGTGGAGGCCGCTATTGATAGCCAAAACTCTGCCAAAATTTATAGAAAATTTAAACAAGATGTGTTGGTTGTTTGTTTTAATATATGCTTGCAATTATTTAAACTGCAAAAACTGAGAAAAATTTTTAGTGGAGGTCTCTGAATTAAGGAAAAACACTGTTGATTTTTTGTTAAAATAGTTTAAAGACATGTTTGGTTTGTAAAAGTTAAAAATTGCATTTGGTAGAGGTTGCTGATTATAGCTGAAACTCTATCAAAATCTCTAAAAACTTTAATAATTAAGTTGTATGTGTTGTTAGTTGAATTCTAGGTTGTTTGCGACAAAACAATTCCAAGTCATCATTTTTGGATGTACGATAACGATAACGGGCAAGAAGGGGAATAAAAACTGAGTTCTTTGAGGGATTGATCAATTTGTTGTGTATGTCTTCAACATGGAACCTTATAAATCTCAAGGGATATCTAGGTGTCCACTGACAAAGTGGCTAGAGGCTTCGGATATAGCCTTGCACCTTTATCGTAATGAGTTCAAGGATGGGTATTAGGTGTGGACTGAACACGAAAAAAAAAGTTGATGAGTAATGAATCAATCGGTCTACACCTATTGCCAATAGGGCTGAGTGTTAATCAAGGAGGGTTAACTTGGTTAGAGAGTCCTATTTCTGTGATAGAGATCTTCAAGAAAACCAATATGTTCAAGGAGAACAATGAGAGGTTTGCTGATCAGCGGTCTGCGGATTTTTATGAAAGTAATCAACTTTTTATATAATTTAATAACATACTATCATATCTATACTTATATTGAAATTCACATTGAATGTTTTGGGATTTATACACTAAGAACTTTGAGGTCACGACATAGCAATATAAATAGACGGCGGACGATGGCAATTCCTCGAGCGCATCCGTGGTGGATCCCGTGTGGCGCTAGACCGCATCGAGTCACAGAAGAACCATATCTTCAGAGCGGGTTCATTCTTCGCCAGCAACCTGCGCACGTCCACCTTCAAGGCTTCTTCCACCTCGGCCACCAGCCTTGTAGATCTGCAGGACGTATATTTTTGTGAGCAGATTCATAGCTTGACCTAGAGCCTGCAGGATCAAGGTCACTAACTCCATTTGGCTGAGGAGAAGTATAATGAGCTCCTCGCACACATGGTAACGAGGGATGCTCAACATGCGGAGACAAAGTACTTGAGGCAGGAGCTCAAGCAGAAGCTGGAGTAGATACAACGCATGCGACAACAAATGTCTGCCTACTATAAGTAGATGCACACGGGGAGGGGAGTAGCAGTATTGGAGGTGGCTCCTCCTTATCTGAACTTGTACCAGCACAACACATGACCGCCGTCACATCAGAAACAGTAGCTAGGCCATCAGGAAGGGGCTGACGACGACGATTATGAGGATCCGTAGGCTTTAGGGTTTTTTTTTTATGTAGTTTGACATTACTGTCTTTTATTTTATTAACTAAATTCTTTTATTCTATTTTTATCAGTTGTTATTTCGGATTATATTGTAGTTTTTATTAATTTTTAATTTGAATATTAGTTATCATAATATTATTTAGTTTTGATCAAATTATAATTATAATAATTATTGTTAAAAAATATTAAATAAAAATTAATTTTTTATAAAATAATATTACCGTCGTATTTTGCATGGATAAATCCTACGGTATCATTTAGTTTTTTTAATTTATTTGTTAAATAATATTAATTACCGTCAGAAATTTCGACGGTAATTAGTGCACCAAAAAATTAAAATGGTGCCAAAGCTATCATCGAATTTTTTTATGGTAATCACAAATAAAAATTACCATTCTACAAGCGATTATCATTGGAAAATTTCAAAGGTAATTAGTGTTGGATTCCTAAAATCTGCTGGTAAACAATTACTGACGATGTTTATATCGTTAGATTTGTTCCAACGGTGAATCTGACGGTAATATTATTACCATCGAATTATTTTAAGAATTTTGTCGGTAAATATGACAAATTTTAACATTTTTTGTGGTGTTATCACATATTTACTCCTAATAGAATTGGTGACAGGTGGTTACACTAACTATTCTAACTGAATTTCCTTATTTGGTATTTTTTTATTTTGGCTAAATTCTTCTACTGTTGTAACTATTCTAATAGTATACTTTCACTACAATATTTTAGGTTTTAGGCCATGGTATTTTTTGTCACATTTGAAATCCCTCACCTAAAATCCACTATAGTCACAACTTTTGGCCATGACCTTAAAAATTTTTTTTTTGGTCAATGTTTATTGAAAGGGTGACATTCTCTTAATAAAATTATTTTAGGTTTTAGGTCACGCATTTTATGTCACATTTATAAATCATGATTATAAAGTGCCTATTGTTATGGTTTTATAGTAATTATGTCATAAAGGGGTCTATGGTCACATTTTTGAACTATGACCTTAAAGGGTCTATAGTCACGGTTTAAAATTGTAACCTTAAAAGGTCTGTGGTCACAGTTTTAATGTGTGAACAAAAATGATATATGGTCACGGTTTTAAAGAGTGACCTAAAAGAGTATATAGTCACGCTTTTATAAAATCATGACTTTAAAGAGTCTGTGGTCACAATTTTGACACGTGACCTAAAATAATCTACACTCACAGTTTTAAAGAGTAGCCAAAAATAGTCTATAGTCACGATTTTATAAGACCGTAGCCTAAAAGGGTGTATGATGTAAGACCCCGAATTTTGAAAAGTTATTAAATAAAATATTTATGATCTATTATATTTGTTTAAGAATATATTTTTAGAGATTTTTATATATAAGTCGAGTAAATTCTTATTTATTATTTAGAGTTCTTATAGTTGAAAAATAGTGAATATTTCATATGCATTAATTTTAAATATTTAGATTTTTTAATCTTATTTTATAAATAAAGAAGAATTAATTTACTTATCTCTAATTTTTATTAAAATAGTATCTAACTAAATATAATTTACCAATTTAGTAATTAAAAAGTATTTTAAGGATGAATACTTTAAATTTAATTTGATTTTTAATTATTATTCTATCTTTTATTTGTTTTATAAAATTACACTACTATCCTTCTTTTTAATAAAAATACCTAAACTAACCCACACCACCCCAAACCCTAATACTATACGCACTCACTCATGGTCGCAGCTGAAAGAGAAAGAAGAAAAGAAAAGAAAGAAGGAAAGGGAAAGAGAGAAGAAGGGGGGATCCCAGAGAGAGAGAGAGAGAGAGAGAGAGAGAGAGAGAGAGAGAGAGAGAGAGAGAGAGAGAGAGAGAGAGAGAGAGAGAGAGAGAGACAGAGAGAGAGAGAGAGAGCGCTGGGGAAGGGGGAGCCGTCGTGCCACCACTGTGCCGCTCAGAACTGCTGCCTCGCCATAGCCGCCGTCGCATCGCCGTTCGTGCCAGCGCCGAGGAGACCGCACGGGGAGGAGAGACGCGCGAAGGAGTAGGCCGTGGGTTGCCGGTTCGTCCACGAGCCGCCTCCAGAACTGCGAAGAAAAGGAGTCGCGCTCGCCCAGTCGCGTCGCCGTCCTTGAAATCCTCGCCGTCAACTGTGCTGTTGCTGTCGCGTTCTGTTTTGTGGTCACCTTCACGGAGGTCCAAGTCGCTGGAGCTTCACGCCACCTCTACCGCCCGAGATCTGCTGCCGTCGCCGGAAGAGCACTGTTGGTAAAGGTCTTGTTATTAGTTTTGGTCCTTTTTGAATTCTGGGAACACTATAGTCACTGCATGTTGCTGCAGCCACCGTCTGGGTCACGTGGAGGGAGAAAGAGCCGCTGGGTGTCCCCGCAACTTGCCTCCGCCACCGGAAACAGCCGCTGAGTCCTCTGTATTGGTAAGCGTTTCCAATTCAAAAAGCCTTTTGTCGCTGCTCTGTAAACTTATGCTGAGGTGTTGCGGTGTTGTCTGTCATAGGGTTGTGTATCCGTACTTGCATTTCGTGCTCGGAGTTTACGGCTGCCTCGTTTTGTTATTTCAGTAAGTATTTATGTTTCGAAAATCCCCGCGTTAGTGTTCTGTTACATGTAATAAAGCCTTTGCGATATTAATGTTCTTAGAATTTAGTAACCAGGGTTGCATATTGTGATTTAGAGTTGTTTATACTATTACAAAGTGCGCGGAGCTGTGAATTGAAGCTGCCCTTGGATTCGGGTCGAAAGGAAAGGAATTCGTTGCCGCATTTATGTTTTGGGTTCAACTTGTCGAGGTAGGGGCCTTTTTTAGAAAACTAAACTTTATATTTCAGGGTTGTTATATATGGATATTCATGTGAGAAAATATACTTTTAGTGATTGTATAAGTCTTATGTATTGTTTGGTTGTCTTGGATGGATGTGAATGCTTGTTTGATTTCATTATTGTTCGGTTTTGTGAAAAGGACTGTTTTTGAAGTGTTTCTTTAAAGTTATTTCCTCTGAAGTTTTGAAAACGAGTTTGGTTTATTGAAAATGATATGAACTTTTAGAATTAGTCTGATCTTAAACTGATTTGGTTTTGAACCCATGGAAGGGGTTGCGGAAAGGTTTGGTTGGGACCCGAAAAAGGTGGCAAAGTCAAAGTTTTACGGGAGATGCTGCCGGATTTTTATGAAATTAAGATTCTATTTTAAAATGTGATTTAGAAAAGGATTTGGATTTGAGAGGTATATTAACTGGTTCTTGATTTATTAAGAAATTGGTGTTTCGAGTTTAAGCTGTTTAAGAAAAGTTTATGTTTTCCGATTGATTTAAATATGAAGGGGCCTATGTTTTGAAGTTTGGTTAAAGAAGTACTTTTGGGTGAGTTTAGAGGATTCTGAAAGAAATTGAACTTTGATTAATTAATTTCGTATTGCTCTTAAAGTATTCTTTAAATTTCGACTAAACAATCCCGAGCCTTTGGGAGAGTTTCCGATTTAAGAATAAAAAGAAATTGTTTTTTGGACTTAAATAATTTTGGTTTTGAAACTGGTTTGGAACTCTTGGCTTACGTGCTTTGGTTTTGATTTTTAAATCTTCACTTTAATTGATTTCAACTTAAGTGACTATGATTCCGAGAATTTCTGAAGAGTTTAAGAAATGTGGCAGGTTACTCTTCCCTACAGTCTTGAGTCTTTGCCAAGGTTGTTAATTAATAACTCTTGATTTCAAAGTGATGGACCGGATGATTTAAAAATGAGTGATTTTGAGTCTTTGAGAAGAGATTTTGAATTTGGCTTGGTTATGAAGTTGTTTGGAAGTTTTTTTAAAGAAAATTTACTTAAGAAAAGTGCTTATTGACAAGATGTGAACTGAATACGTTTGTGATTTGAAAGTGAGCCAAGAAGGATTATTGAAATAAGATTTTGAGTCTGATTGACTGAGGGTGTTACTGAGAATATGAGAGGGTTTTGGCCTGGCAAGGATGGTGGTGTAATCCCGCTTGCTTAGTGCATAAACCGTTGTGCAGGGATGGTGGTTTTATCCCACCTGTAGTGAGGATGGTGGTTTTATCTCGCTCACGTACTGATAAATTGTTTGGCAAGGACGGTGGTTAAATCCCGCTTGCATGTTCCGGGCAAGGATGGTGGTTTAATCCCGCTTGTTTGTGGAACCTATGGATAAGGATGGTAGTTTAATCTTGCTTATCCAAGTCGGGTCTAGCAACATAACCGACACGTGAGCTGATGGCCAGTAGGACAGGCATGCATCATATGCATTTATATGACATTGTTTGGGTGTGTATATTGTAATTGGCTTGCCTATGTGAATAATTATGTTTAATTGCCAAATGTTCTACTTGATGTAACTGCTTGATTGTTCTTGAACTTTCTTACTTGTGTTTGTGATTGAAAATTGGATGGATTGTGGTAGATTTGACTTTTGATTGAATTGTTTGGGCCTAAGGCCGTGAATGGTTTATGTTTTTGGGTTTAGTAAAGTATTAAAAACTAAACTGGTTCAGCATAGACTTAATGAACATATGTTTGGAACAGTTTGGTCATTTATATGGCCTAGGAAAAGCTTTTAAAAAGGTTTTGGATTTTTGAGGAAGTGATGAATTTCTCTTTTAAAAAGTATTTCAGATTTTGAATGTAGATCTCTGGTATTTGAAAGATACATAAGACGGGTAACAAATACTGTACTTTAAAAACATATTTTTATTTTCACGTATCCTATTATAGTAATTCTCTAACCCCATAGTGAGAACCAGCGAGGACGATGTTCTCACTCCCCAACAGGTCTTTTCTTTTTCAGGTCTTGGGCAACGAAGTTCGGGAGAGCTTATTTTATTTCTTTTCTGTTTAAACAAAGCTTTATGTTGCATTAGTTACTTTTTTCCTTGCCTTTATCTTTACAAGTTTTTATAAGAGGGATAGGAATTTAATTATGTAATGCTTGTAAATTAATATGTATATATATGTATTCTTTGTGAGTATTGTAAGTTGTATTGTATGTATGGATGTATGTGATCTATTGATGAACCCCAGTTTTGTGGTTTATCTTGTGCTTATTTTATGGGATTTTATCACATTTTTCCACATTTATTCAAGGAAATAGCATGGTTTTATAATTCTCCCTTAAATTATGCTTAAGTATAAAAACATGCTTTTTAGGCCCTTAAATTGATGATTTTAACTCACTTTAATTCCATTTGATGCCTTGATGTGTTTGTTGAGTGATCTCAGGTTCATAAGGCAAGTATTGGATGGAAGAAATGAGGAGAAAAGCATACAAAGTGGAGAATGCATGAAGAAATAAAGATTGGGAATACTTCAATGGACGCACACGCGTACAAGGCGCGCACGCACAGAAGTGGCACCGCATAGCAACGCGCACGCGTACATGACACGTACGCGCGGATGAAGAAACAGCCAATCGACGCGCACGCGCACATGGCGCGTACGCGCCGATACTCGCACGTGACCCATTTAAAGGCAAAACGCTGGGGCGATTTCTGAGCTGCCCAGGCCCAAATCCAACTTGTTTCTGAGTGTATTTCATGCAGAATTGAAGTCCAAGCAAAGGAGGGAGCAATTAGTTAGTCAACATGAGCCTTTAGTTAGTTTTCTAGAGAGAGAAGCTCCCTCTTCTCTCTAGAATTAGGTTAGGATTATGTTAAATTGTCTTGGATCTTGAATTAATTACTTGATTTCATCTTGTTTCTTTTACAATTTCTCATTTCTACATCCTGATTTTCTTAGTTGTAATGTTAATTTCTCATTTTTCTCTCTTGTATGTTGATGAACATTGTTGGATCTAATCTCCTTTTAATGCAATTTCATGTTTCTATGTTTCTTTTATGTTGATCTTGCTTGCTATTATTGATTTCTCGCTTATGATAGTTATGGGTTTCCTTAATCTTGGCATTTTGTGATGTTTATTTCTATTGCATATTAGGTGTTTGATGTAATGCTTTCTATAGTTTTTGAGTAGTTCGCTTGACCCTTGGCCTAGGCTAAGGGAATTGAGTGATCTTGAGTCCTTGGGATTCATTGAATTGGTAAGTCTAGAACCCCTGGGGATCAATTTGATAACCATTGACTTTACCCTACTACTAAGTTGATTAGTAGCTAGGTTAGGACTTATGGATTGATGTTGATCAAGCCATTTGACGTACTCCAAGCCTAGGAGTAAACATTACGTACTTAAGGCTTTAGTGAGTAGACCTAATGCGCTCGGTTCCCCATAATTATCAATATTTGAATTGTTGAGAAGGATAGTGATCTCAATTACCTAAGTCTTAGCCAAGAGTTCTTTACCTTGCTTTCTTTAATTACTTGCTTGATTTACCTTTTCTTGTTCTTCTTATAAACCAAAACCCCCTTGCCCCTTCATAGCCAATAATTGACCACTTCATTGCAATTCCTTGTGAGACGACCCGGAGTCTAAATACTTCGGTTAATTCATATTGGGGTTTGTACTTATGACAGAACCATATTTTAATTTGATGTGAGAGTTGTCTGTTGGTTTGGAGCTATGCTCACAACGAAGTAATTTCCTTTCTGTAAGAGAGAAAATCTAGACCGACACCAACCCTGGACTATCAAATTAATGGCGCTGTTGCCGGGGAACTTGCAATGGTGCTATGTTATTGGCTATTATATATATTGTGAATAGCTTGATTTTTGGGTTTATTTGTTAGTTTTTGCTAATTTTAGGATTTGATTTTCTTTGTTTCTTGTAGAATTTGTTTCTATTTTCTCTTTCACCATGAATTCTTATCACTTTGGCTATGAGTATGGTTCAAACTATGTTGTAGGAAATGGAAGCTTCAATGAGGATATGCAACAAGGATTTGGAAATCAAGGATGGGAGGAGCCCCAAGCTCATGGACAACCTTCTTGGCAACAACCTCCTCCGAACTCTTATGGGTATAATCCTAATCCTAATGCATACCAATCTAATGTGTGTGATGACCCTTATTGTGATTGTCAATCACAACCATCACATGCATATGAACCCCCTCCTCAACATAATCCTACACCACACTCACAAGCCTTCTACCACCATCCGCCTCTATATGATCCCAACTCGTATCCACATACCAACCACCATATCAAGCATACCTAGAACCACTGCCATTCCAACACCAATACTCCCAAAAACTACGAAGTCCACACCCACCACCTCAAGAATTTCACCAATATGAACCACCTTCCAATTACAACAACCTTTCCTTAAACAGTGAACCCTCTCTTCCACCACCACCTCCCGATGGAGCCCTCATGTTAGAACTGAAAGATCTTGAATCTTATATCTTAAGGTGACAAGAGGAGGATGAAAATAAGTTTAAGGAGTTAAGAGCAAGGATGGCTAGCATGGTAGAAGCCGTGAGTCACCTAACATCCCACCTAAGCTCGTGCATCCTAAGTACTCCCATTGTTGAATGTGGAGAAACAATCGAGGAGCCTAGTGAGGGTGAACTTGAAGCTCCATGGTGAGGAAGAGGAGTTAAAGCAAGAAGTGCAACAAGAGGAGGAGGTAGAAACTAGTGAACAAAAGGAAGTAGTGGGTAGATGTTTAGGATATGTTGAGCACATAAAGGAATCTCGAGTTGAAGAGCCCTCTTCCACGGAGTTTGGAAGGGATGTTAAAGAGGAGAGTGATGTTACGGAAGTAGACAGAGAGTTGAAGAAAATTGATCAAGAAGTGGATTAGAAAGCAATGTTGAGGAGGATGTGTAACCTCCAAGGCATATTGTGAGTGAAGAGTTGGAAGAAGTGTCCCGAGCAACAAGCTCCCTTATATATGATGATTCCGCATCAACATATGACCCTTTCGAATTTGAAGAATCTTTCCCCAATATGCTTGGACTTGATGATGAAGTAGACTTCACTAGACCTCCTATCTATTATGAGAGTGATGGGAAGGAGATAGAAGAAATTGGTGAAGAAGAATGTGAACTTGAGGAAGCTTGACAAGAGAAGGAACTTGAAAAACCCTGCCAAGTGGTGGAAGCCTCTAGACGAGGATGGACAAGAGTGGAGCATGCTTTATCGAGATCATTGGGAACCCCTCCACTTAGGTTGCCATCCAATCTTTTATTTGAGTGGGTAAAACTTCTAACTCTTAGATTTATTATTCCACTTGAATTTGGTTTGCTTGAGACGGATGGCGAACTTAGGGCGCTTTGTGGAATTAAGTGAAAGAGGAGGATGTATAGTGGTTGGTGTTGTAAATCTAGATTCTTTATGGTTGGAAGCTCAAAATTGAAGAGCATGGATTGGTGTAGTGCTAAATTTAATGGGTCTAGGAGGGTAGTTTGGTGCTTTCATGAGAATTCGGCTTTCTTGTCACCCGGACGGAATCAAGGTGATCAATTCGAAGATGGGTGCGAAGATAAGATATGGGACACTGGATCACAACATAAAAACCAATTTTAGGAGCTCATATCTTGGGGAGAACCTCACCCAAGCTTGGTGAAGATGGTTGGGAATTCTGAGGACCGACTAAAGGACAAGCGATCTTGGAGGTTCAAGGATGAATACAAGCGTAAGCTACCTTGACAAGAAGCCTTCCAAAATGTCCAACTTAAGGACTTAAACTAAAAGTGTTTGGTGGGAGACACCCCACCATGGTAAACTCTTTCCATTCTCTTGTAGATATAATGAATGAATGAATTGGGTTCCATTGTATATAGCTTCCTTACCCCCTGGGTATATTTTGCCTTGCTTGCTAAGTTGTTTATACACTCTATGCCTTAATTAGGGATGATTCTTTGGGTTTGAGTTTTTGCTTGGATTGCAAGTTTCCTCAAATCATTTGAAAAATCCTAAAAAATTTCAAAAATATGGTTGGTTTTTTATTTTAGCTGGTTTTTGAGTCTTAGAGAAGGCTAGGAGGATTTTAAGCTCTTCTTTGTGCTTTAAAAAAAAGGAGAGAGAAGCCACGCGCAAGCGCACAGTGCGCGCGTGCGCCGGTTGTGCATTTCACACTCTCCGGGCCAAGAACCAGAGAGTTGTGCCACTTTTGGGCCAACTCTGGGCTTCAAGCCACGCGGATGCGTACATGGCGCGTCCACGTCCCACTGTGTTTCCCTACCCACGCGTAGGCACACCTGGCGCCTCCGCGTCCCATCATCGCCCAACTCACCCATGCGCAAGCGCACAGTGTGCGCGTGAGTCGATGCTTTTTTGCATCACCCAGGCCAAAGACCCGAGAGTTGTGCCAACTCTGGGCAACTTTTGTGCCTCTGACCCAACTCACCTACGCGGACACGCACCGTACGCGTCCGCACCCATGCTCGCATCAACCAGCTACACGCAAGCGCATTTGACGCTTCCGCGCCACTTTCTTATTTTTCCACCCACGCGGATGCGCACGGTGCACGCACGCGTGGATTCAAATTAATTAACCCCAAGGACGCGAGAACCCTAGCGCAGTCGCGCACTTCCACCCCTTTCCCCAACGTCTCTCCTTCTTCTTCTCCCTCCATAACCATCACCCTTCATCCTCTCTGCAACTATCACCAAGCACCACCAGCGTCCACATTCCGCCGCTGTTAGCCGCCGCACGACCCTCTCTTCCTTCCCTCCTTCTTTCTTTCTCTCTTCCTCCATTTCTCACTCACCTCAACTCCACTATCACTCCGCCGCGAACTCCATTGCCGCCGGCAAGCCTTCACCGCGACCATCAATCTTCGTCTGGTCACACTTCCCCTCCATCTTCCTCTCTCCATCAACCTTCTGCTCTGTTCATTCTTTGCTCCCCAGGTCTCTGCCTTTCCCCTGTTTTGTTTCATTTCGTTTACTATAGCTAGTTAGTTAATTTTTGTTAACTTAGTTTAGTTAGAAATGCATGTTAGTTGATTAGGTGGTTAGAGAATCTGAGCTGGATAGTGGATTTAGGTTTGTTTTGAATAATGATGATTTTTGAAAGTGTTGCTGTTTCATTAAATTTTCTTGGCTTGTTGTTGCTGAGTGTTGCTCTGCTGGATGCTTGGATCAAGTTATATAACCTACAATGATTTAGGTTTTGTTTTGTTTACTGCTGCTGTTCGGAATGAATTTATTTTCCCTCTAAAAGTTGCCCTGGATGAACTTGTTATGGTGCTATTTTGGAATGACTGAACTTCTATCTGAAATTGAGTTATCTGTTGCTGGTGATACTTTGCCTTTGTACTCAATTGGTTTCTTGATACTGCATAATATTTTTGTTGCTTGATTCTTGCTGAGGACTGTTATGAATTGGATTTGAGTGCTGCTGAAATTTTATTTCATTGTTGGATTCAGTTATAAGTAGTTTCTTGAATTCATGCTGCTTCTGGAATGGTTATTGAACTCAATGAGTAGAATGCTGCCGAAATCCATTGCTTTTGTTCCTTGTTGCTATTTTGGTGTGGTATGTTGGCTTAAAGGTTTATTTCACATGAATTCGCATGTGATTGTTGTGTGTTTATTGTCAAACATTCACATGAAACTTGATTCAATTGATTGAATTTGGGAAATAGCCAATTTACTGCTGAAATGCTGCTAAATTTTTCCTAACCTTGTTTCATTAAATGACATTATTTTATTGATGCAACGGAATTCTGTTAGACTAATTTCTGTGTCTAAAAGAATCCTGTTTGCTAAATGGGTTTGGAGATTTCCTCTTGAACTTGTTTACAAGTTTTGGTCATGCTTGTGACATTCTTTACTTGTTTATAATGCTGATTTACTTCTATGCATTGAATAGTTTGAGTGAATTTTCAGAATTGACCATAACTTGAAACTCTTTTGAGATTTTGAGCCTCTGTTGCATAAACTCACAAGATTGAAAGTTTTAAACCCATGTGGCTGAATTGATTCATTCTATTCATACTTAATTTGCATTAAGTCACATAGATCACGAGGTTTTCCATTCTTATTTCAACTTGTGACTTTTATGCCTCATTGAATTTGGTGTTGAATGTTTCTCGATTAATTTGTTTCTCAATGTTTTGATTTTACCAACACCAATTAA
Source organism: Arachis ipaensis (assembly GCF_059453495.1). Taxonomy (NCBI): domain Eukaryota; kingdom Viridiplantae; phylum Streptophyta; class Magnoliopsida; order Fabales; family Fabaceae; genus Arachis; species Arachis ipaensis. The sequence goes on from NC_142442.1 coordinate 33,346,682, forward strand.
GGCAAACCTAGTGACCTTTACATTGATTGTTGACTTATTTTTAATTAATTACTTCTTTTGCAATCTCATATTTCATCATCAATGGCTAAATGTCTCTCATGATTTTGAGCATGCTTATCTTCCATACTTTGTGCACTTCTTTTAATTGTGCTAGTAACCGCCATATCACTAACTTTTGAACCACTTTTCTAACTTCTAATTTGATTAACCAACTGATTTTCTTCCTTTTGTTTTCAACATAACTCCTTTAATCATTCTTTTGGATATGGCATTTCTTAGGCTTAATGAACAAGCATTGTGCAATTGTGGTTTGAATTCTTGGTTTGTGACTTGGTTTGAACTCTGAACTTTGTTACTTGCATTCCAAGAATTCTCTTTTTCTTCACTCATCTCATGAATATGTCTTACATTGAGTGCTATACATCTACTTGTCTAGTTGCTTATATCATATCACATCTGTTTTTCAGGATGTCGGATAGAGGAAAAGCCATAGTTACTACCTCAAAGAAGAGGAAGTGCTCCAAAGCCTCTACCCCTTTCCCTTATGCCAACTATGCTAAGAATCTGCTGAATGAAGTGGATAAAGAGAATCAACTGCTACCATCCACCGACCCAACCAAGTTTTCCAATCTCTACTGTGAGCTTTGCTTCCCTAAATATCGGAAGACAAATCTGAACATTGAGAAGAAACTGGTCCTTCCCAATGACGTGAGACGCGCCATCAATACCCGTATTCTGGAATTGGGCTTGAACTTTGTTGATAGAGATTTAGGAAGGATAAACACTTCGTGGGTGAAGGAGTTCTACTGCAACTTCTTTCGTGCGACTCTTTATTCAGTCCACCTACGGGGTAGGGAGATCTTGATCACCGAGGCAGCTATTGGGGAGGCATTGCTTTGCTGACCTCGTACTGATGACACATGTGCCTATCAGCAGGCAGAGATAGCTATCCACTGCATGACCTTTTATTATGAGGCACTGAAGAGCGTGATTGCCACAGAAGACGCCCCTTGGGTGATGGATTCTGGCAACAAGAAGCCCAAGGGGATGCTATGCACTTATCTATCGAGGGAGGCTAGGACTTGGCAGCAGATATTCGCCCATTATGTCTTGCCCACCACTCACTTTTCAGAGATTTCGATGGATATGCTGGTTCTAATTGGCTGTGTCATGGAGGGGAAAGAGGTAGACTTTCCCCGGTTGATCAGGCAGAGCATGTGGCGAGCACACATCCGTGGCCTACTACCATTTCCTACATTGGTCACCAGCATGATTGAGCTAGTCGATGTCCCTTGGAGGGACGATGACATAACACCACCACCCCCAGATGACGACGACAAGGAGGCCACTATTCTGTGGGGTGGGTGGGTGCACGAGAAGCCTCCACCCAGACGCCGTTCTCGAGCTAGAGCAGTGGTGGAGGCAGCTCAGCCTTCATCTTCCACACCAGCAGCAGGACCCTCCTCTGCTTCAGCAGCCGTAGCACCTTTGCCACCACCGCCAGCACCTGAGCTGACATACCTGCTAGTACAACGCCTGTTTCACTTCATGGAGCGCAGCGAGCGTCGTATCATGCAACGTCTCGATCGCATAGACCAGGTGTTTGTATCGCAGGGCATTGAGCTACCTCCTCTCCCAGACTCTTCCGCCTCCAATGAGCAGGATTAGAAGGAGGAGCATGTTGAGGAGCCGACTCAGCAGGAGGCACCCCCAGAGACACAGGCTACCACAGAGGTTCAGCAGCCCCCTGAGGACTCACAGCCAGTACCATAGCCACAGCCTGAGCCTGAGCCACGACCGGCGTGCCTGTTGACCCCCAGCCCGTGCTTCAGCAGTAGCATCGAGGATGATACTTCATCCTAAAGTATGGGGAGGTCACCGTTCGTGACCGGTGGATAGCATATGTGTGGTGAACTTTCGGACATTTATCTTCTAGTCTCTGCTACTTTATTTTATTTTGCACTTTACCTTTGAGATTACTGTATATATTTGTTATATTAGGATTACTTTATCTTAGTTGTCGCATTTTGCATCTTGGATTGTATACAGTCCATCTTTTGGTTGGATTTTTATCATATAGTTGTTTTAGCATTTTTGGTTGTGAATTGGAAAAACATTGTGGATTGTTGAAACCTAGTTAATCCCCTTTGCATATGAAATTTGCTCTGATTGGAAAATGGGTAAACTAAGATTTTTTTTTTAGTTTTTCGAATCACAACCTTGCATTAGAATAAGCTTAGTCAATATGATGAAAATTTCCAAGAAATCCATTTCTAGGGCACCACCCCAATTAGTTAAAAATTTTTTTAGGACTTGCTTGAATTATACACTTTGTGGATCATGTTTTGAGCAAAGAACACAAGCATGCGAGTCTTGAGCCTTAATTATGTGGTTACATCATATAACCACCTATTTTTATTCTTGTGTGCATTATTCTCTTCCTATGAGTGTAATCTTTGATTTGTTTGATTCTTTATGTCCATCACTTTATGTACACATGCATTTATATGATTGAGGCCATTGTTCAAATAGCTCACTTACCCAAACAAGCCTACCTTTTGTCTTCCATTGTTAGGCAATTTGAGCCTATGCTCAACCCATTTGTTCATAATTGTAGCACATTACAAGCTTAAGTGAAAAAAAATAAATGTCCTCTGTTTGGATCTTTGATTAGCTTAGGCTGGTGAGAGTGTTCATCACCAGATTTTGGGAAAGTTGGGTACATTGGGTAAGAGATGAAAGCCTGAATTGTAGTTGTGTTGAAAATTTAGGAATTGGGTACATACTCATGTATTAATCATGTGTAAACCATATGCATTGATGTTCTTGTATGTATTTTAGTTTGAAAAAAAAGCAATAAAAAGGGGACAAAAACGCCCCAAGGTGAAGTTCAATAATAGTCAAGGCATATGTATGGTGATCAAAAGAGAATGCATGAGTGTGTAGAAAAATGAAGAATCGATAGCTAAGTTGTTTATAATTGTATAGGTTGTCATAGGTTAGGTGGGAAGTTTAAGTTAATCAAAGATCCAAATCTCAAGCTCACTTGACCATATGCACCTTACCTTGACCCTAGCCCCATTACAACCTATGGGAAAGTCCTCATGATATTTGTATGCATGCATAAAGTAATTGTTGATTGTTAGATGAAAAACAAATCTTAGAGAGCATGATTAGGGGAGAATCGAGTGAATCAACCCCATACACTTGAGTGCCTAGAGTGGATACACATCCGGCGAGGGTTCGATCGCTCAATTACATGTTTCCACCCATGATCATATTTTCTTGCAAGTTTGTAAAATCTTTCAATGATTCAATTCAATTGTGGGTTGATTTGATTGCTATTGCCTTAGCCCTTGTGTTTGTATATGTATTCTTGGAAATTGACTTGTTTTGACTAAGTGGATGCATTCATGTAGATAGATTGCATGTAGATAGATTGCATTTAGTTAGTTTGCATTGAATAAATGTTGATACCCCTTTGCTTCTTTCTTGATTTTAGCATGAGGACATGCTTAGTTTAAGTGTGGGGAGATTTGATAAACCCCAGTTTTGTGGTTTATCTTGTGCTTATTTTAGGAGATTTTATCACCTTTTTCCACATTTATTCAAGAAAATAGCATGGTTTTGTAATTCTCCCTTAAATTATGCTTAAGTGTAAAAACATGATTTTTAGGCCCTTAAATTGGTGATTTTAACTCACTTTAATTCCATTTGATGTCTTGATGTGTTTGTTGAGTGATCTCAGGTTCATAAGACAAGTATTAGATGGAAGAAATGAGGAGAAAAGCATACAAAGTGGAGAATACATGAAGAAACAAAGATTGGGAATACTTCAATGGACGCGCACGCGTAAATGACGCGTACGCACAGATGAAGAAATAGCCAATCGACGCGCACGCGCACATGGCGCGTACGCGCCGATACTCGCATGTGACCCATTTAAAGGCAAAATGCTGGGGGCGATTTCTGAGCTGCCCAGGCCCAAATCCAACTTGTTTCTGAGTGTATTTCATGCAGAATTGAAGTCCAAGCAAATGGGGGAGCAATTAGTTAGTCAACATGAGCCTTTAGTTAGTTTTCTAGAGAGAGAAGCTCCCTCTTCTCTCTAGAATTAGGTTAGGATTAGGTTAAATTGTCTTGGATCTTGAATTAATTACTTGATTTCATCTTGTTTCTTTTACAATTTCTCATTTCTACATCTTGATTTTCTTAGTTGTAATGTTAATTTCTCATTTTGCTCTCTTGTATGTTGATGAACATTGTTGGATCTAATCTCCTTTTAATGCAATTTCATGTTTCTATGTTTCTTTTATGTTGATTTTGCTTGCTATTATTGATTTCTCGCTTATGATAGTTATGGGTTTCCTTAATCTTAGCATTTTATGATGTTTACTTCTATTGCATATTAGGTGTTTGATGTAATGCTTCTTATAGTTTTTGAGTAGTTCTCTTAACCCTTGACCTAGGCTAAGGGAATTGAGTGATCTTGAGTCCTTGGGCTTCATTGAATTGGTAAGTCTAGAACCCTTGGGGATCAATTTGATAACCATTGACTCTACCCTACTACTAAGTTGATTAGTAGCTAGGTTAGGACTTATGGATTGATGTTGATTAAGCCATTTGACGTACTCCAAGCCTAGGAGTAAACATTACGTACTTAAGGCTTTAGTGAGTAGACCTATTGCGCTCAGTTCCCCATAATTATCAATATTTGAATTGTTGAGAAGGATAGTGATCTCAATTACCTAAGTCTTAGCCAAGAGTTCTTTACCTTGCTTTCTTTAATTACTTGCTTGATTTACCTTTTCTTGTTCATCTTATAAACCAAAACCCCTTTGCCCCTTCATAGCCAATAATTGACCACTTCATTGCAATTCCTTGTGAGATGACATGGAGTCTAAATACTTCGGTTAATTCGTATTGGGGTTTGTACTTATGACAGAACCATATTTTAATTTGATGTGAGAGTTGTCTGTTGGTTTGGAGCTATGCTCACAACGAAGTAATTTCCTTTCTGTAAGAGAGAAAATCTAGACCAACACCAGCCCTGGACTATCATCTATCAAAATAAAAAGTACTTTGGGGCGGTAATACGGTGTAAAGTTTTAAATATGCTCATATTTTAGTATTTAAATATTTTAAGAGTCGTCGTAATACCCGAGCTATCAGAGTGGCGTAGCCGGAAGTGTGACATTTTGATAGTTAGGGTGTTACATATGATCATGGTTTGAAAGCATGATCTAAAATGATCTATGGTCACGTTTTTAAAAAGTGACCTAAAAAGATCTATGGTTACAATTTTAAAACATGACCTAAAAAGATCTATGGTCACAATTTTAAAATGTGACCTAATAGTCTTCTCAAACATTTAGGAATCATATTATTGTTTTTGACTCGTTTCCTACTCCATATAAACAATTAGTTTTGTAATATTTTGAAGTTTTGAAATTCAATTTTTAATTATTTATAATTTGTTTTATGAGTTTGAAGATTTTATTTTCAAATATTAATTTATTAAAGATAACTAAATCAAATCAAATTTCTAAAAATATGAGTTTAAATTCATTAGAATTTCTTATACTTTTTATAATAATTGAATATTTTTTATAATTTAAATTTGGAATTTAATTAGAAAATAATAAAAATTAAATAATTTAATTTGAATAATTAAGATTATGTGTTTAATTTTATGAATAAAAAAATTAATTGATCATTTCATGTTTTAAATTAAAATAATTATTTAAACTTATTAATAAATTAATGAGTAAATACTTTATATATTTCTAAAAGGGTCTATGGTCACGCTTTTAAAAACTATGACTTAAAAGCTTTCATAGACACTATTGAAAACCGTGAACAAACACTACAAGAAAAATATTGAATACCGTCAGATTTATCGTCACAATTAGTGTCGGACATTAACTGGCGGATATGGCAATAGATTCGTCGGATAAAAAGGTTTCTGCCGGATTAGATTTTTCGACGATAAATCTTTCGGTAATATTTGGAGGAAAAAAAAAAAGAAAAACTGGCGCGAGCACTACAAACAGATAATTTGCCGGTAAAGCTCAATTAATGGAATGCTGCATTTTGGTCATACGCAATGCTTTCCCGTAAGATTTATCTATCAGTAAATCCGACATTAAACCTGATCTAAATTCAAAATACGCGGCCCTCTTCCCCCACTTTTGAGAATACTCTCGTCTCTCCCCCATTCTCCTCTCTCTTCTCTCTCCCATGCAACTACCTCTGGCAGCCCCTCCGGCCACCCTCTGCCAGCGCTGCCCACTTCTATTCTCCTCCAAAGTCTGTGTCAAGTCGATTGTATCTTGTTTCGTTGCCTCAAACGAAGATTTTCCCTTTGTCTCTGCTATTGTTGGAAGGGCTACCACTGCTGCTCTCTCTGTCGCCGGAGTTGGGTCTCTCCTCCATCGTCCAGGTAGGTTCCTCGCATCCCTCTCCCTATTCCATCTTGTTTTTATTTTTTAATAAAAAGACCCTAACTACCCCCTTTTTGCCGAGTTCCTCTGTCCACTACTCTGCGAGCTCTACCATCGCCTTGTCATCATCTTCTGCCTCTCGTCGCTGTTGCTTTCAGACCTGCTCGCTTCCAGCTCCATTCCTTCAGGCGTTCATGTATAGTGCGCGACTCTGTTACTCGATTTAGTTCTTCAGCATTTCGTCACTGGTAATTCTTCTTCAGCCTCTGTTAGTTGTTTTTCTTGTTGTTGATTCTTCTTGTTAATTGTTATGTTGTTGCATAGATGTTCAGTTCTTGTAGTTATTGAATTTATTTGCTGTTATTGTTCTTGATTACTTAAATTTTTTGCTAATAATTGTTCAGTTCTCGTAGTTATTGCTGTTATGGTTCTTGTTGATTTGTTAGTGATTGTTGCTGTTGCTGTCATTGTTCTTGTTGTTTTGTTAAATTTTTTTGCTAATAATTGTTCAATTCTTATTTAAAGGTTGTAGTAGGCTTAGAGAAGGGGGTTGAATATATGCCTTTCTTTTAGTTTCTGAAATAACCCCTTTTAATAAAACTTGCAGTTCTGATTCTGTTTGAACTCAGCACAAAAAATTATGAGACAATTTATTTTTATCTCATGAATATCAGAAAACAGAACATAGCAGAGAAGAGAGAAGCTAACACCAGCATGTATCCTGGTTCGGTTGCCTTGTGCTACGCAACCTACGTCCAGTCTCCTCCACAACAATGGAGGAATTTCCACTATAGTTAAAAGTATTACATACACAAATTCCAAAGGATTGACCAAATCCTTTCACACTCAAGTTCTAACCTAACTTGACATTGGCTATGCTAATACCTAACTCTTCACTCTTAGTGCTAACCCAACTAAGAAAGGGATACCTCACAGGTACAAGATACAAGACACAGACTTACTTAAAGAAATCTGAAAATAACTCTAGGCTTTTCTCTCAAGTGTATCGCTCAGCTTCTTTCACTCATTGGCTTTTACTTGAACTTACCCAATATGCCTTTTCACTCAAGAAATTACAGAAAGATAAAATTGAAAAGTAAATTACAATCTGTAAAATATAAAGGAGATTGACTTCATCAACAGCCTCTTTGCTATGTGATAAACCAGATTTGCATGTCTCTGATTCAGTTCTTCATTTTTTGCAGAATGCTTCTTTGAAAGAAAGCATTGTCCAAGTAGAAGAAGTTCTTCAGAGAGTTTCTTTACAGAACAAAATATCTCAAACCCTGGTTTTCTCTCCTTGCTTCTGAATGAGCAGAAATTCTCTTTTATCTCCTTGCATGTTGCTTGGTTTCTCTTCCTAGGTCAACTTCTTGAGCAGTGTGCTTCACCAACACCAGCCGCTCACTTTCTCCCATTTTTAGTTAAATTTGGGACTTTGCTTCTGACCTCCTTGGTTGACCGAAAACCACAAGTCATCATGAACAAAATTTTCCAACGGTAAAACCTTATCTCAGCCCTAGAAAACCAACTTGGTCCCCAAGATATGTTTAAGACCGTAGATTTACAGCAGAGAAGAATAGACAACATATTTCCCATGTATCTTAGAATGGATAGGCAGAACGTTGAAGATGAAGAGAAGAAGATCTGATCCATGTAAAAGAAAATGAGTTACCTTTAATCTTTTCTTGAGCTTGATTTGGTTTGATCTTGCTGATTTGACATTTGCCTTTCAAGCTTAATCTCTCTTTCTTGCTTCTTTGGTGATTAGCTTAGGGAAGAAGCTCTCTCTCTCTCTCTCTCTCTCACTATCTCTGATTTCTGACCAAGGCACAAAAGTGAACGTTGCTTTTGGTAAAGCAAATGAGAGGGGTTTGCTTGCTGAAATCAAATCGAGCTTGGATCGGGTTATGATTTGCTTGGCCCGTTTTGATTTCTCAGCTTTGTTTTCTTTTGGGCTTCGTTTATGTTATTAACCCATCAGCCTTGTTTCATTTTCCATTCTATTTGGGTTGCTAAATTGAATTTTGGTCTACAACATTTAATAAATAATTAGCAACATACAATTATTAATAATCAACACTAATTATTTATTTTGCCCAAAAATAATGTTTGTCATCATTAATTAATTTAGTTAATTTCTTAACTCAACATTACTAATAATTCTTTTGCTAATTTTTGTTAGGTGTTTTTAAATTTTTTGCTATGTAGTTATTGAATTTATTTGGCTAGCTGTTGTTGTTTTTGCTGCCTACTTATTGTTCTAGTTGTTATTTATTTGCATACTAATTGATGTCTATTTATTAATCTTATTTGGATATTTTTTTTGTTATTTGACTTGTGCAGACTTGGATGAGATAATATAACACTTTGGTTGATGTAGAATTTTTAATTTGGATGAAAATTTAAGGTTTATATTAGAATATAATTATGTTTTGTATGTTTATTTATATTTTATATATTATTTTATTATAATTCGATTATCCTGATTGAACTATAGTTGAACCTTTGATCCAATGAACCAGTAGCTAGATTGAATAATCATTCCTTCTTCTAATATGGTGCTAATAAATTGTGTCAGCTAAAGTAATAAGATGTCGCTGTAGCGTTTCTTGGGATTTTTCGATGGCGAGCTGATGATGTCTGATGCAAAACCTTACTCCAGGTTGATGAGACACACTGCTAGGATATACAGTATTGGTGGAGCCTTAGGATTTTGGGTCCTTTACCGATTACACTATGGTTTATTTTATTCTTTCGTTTGCTTATTTATGTCTATGCATCTTATTATTTTTCACCTGCCTTCTAAGTATTTGGTGAAATGCTACACTTATCATAATGGTAAGGTTTTAGTTTCTGCTTCCTTGCACACACACACATATATGAATGTCTTTCACGAACAAATTTCAAAGGTTCACCCATTTATAAATATATAGTACATGTTTTTTTATCATTTTTTAATACGTGTTATTCAGTACTTTATGTATGTATTTGCCTGATCCCTTAACGACCCATAGTTAACAATATCACTAGTGGACCAGAAAACAATAAGATCATCATTTTAGTAAATAATGTGAAGAATATAACTCTAAATACTTGGTTACAGAGAGACATGCTTAGCACTATTAGTACTTACCTCGGTCCAAAATTACTATTATAGAAATGGAAAATGAACAAACAATGTAATGCTAGTAGTATTACTGAAAGTTTTTCAGAAAATTATAGTAATGTAACAAGTTCAATACACTCTTATAGTAGTAACAATGTAAAGTGTAAGATTATATAACATAACAGGTTCACTACACTAACCCTTTGATTCTTCAACCACACTTGCAATTAGTCAAAGAATTGGGATCAAGATAGAAGAATGGGGAGAGACGATAAATTAGTTAATTGTTAGTATCATATATAATTTGGTATGGTTGATTCTTTATGTAATGTAGTAGTATTAGTATAGTCTAATTTCTAATGCTCATCAGTATTGCTCTTTCGATTTCTGATTTAATTTTATTAATTTTTTTAATTTTTTTAATTGAGGGTTTGGTACATTTCAAATATGATTTTCCTGCTTAGTTGAATTCTCTTTTTTTTTCAAATATTAAACTTTGATATTTAAGACAAATTGTAAAACTTTGAATTTGGTTAGTTTAGAAATTACTAAATTTAAATATTTTAAATTATATATTGAATTTTTAAACAATTTTTTTAAAAAAATTAAAATTTAGGTTTACCGTTGGTTAAATTCACCGGTAACTATTAATTTAATTATTTATAATAAATAATATATTACCGTCGGATTTATCGGGAGAAAAATCCGACGGTAACAAGTTCCAGAATTTCGGAATTAAAAGTTTATATCCATCGCTAAGTCCGCCGATAATTAGAGGCGGACGAAAAAATTCGCCAATAAATAATTACCGGCGAGGTTTATACCGTCAAATTTATTCTGCCGATAAATCCGACAGTATCCGACGATTTTTTTGTAGTGAAAAATGATTTATAGTGACGGTTTTATTTGACAAGAATTTTTTTTACAATGCATTGACTAGACTCTTGAGGTATATATGGTTTACTGAAATTAACTTGGGAATTAATCCTCCTCCTCTTTTTTATTTTTTTTAGTTCACATTTGGCTTGAGTAGGTGCAGTAAATAATTGAAGGATATCCTTGAATCTGACCCTTTAAGATAAGGTTTAATGATTTTATTAACAGATGATGTACTGGCTGCTATTTGTTGGTTTCTTAATTGAAAGGCTTATTAAGATTTATGCCATTTGTTAGAGAGCTTCTAGTAGGACTTCTAGATACAAATATCTAGCTTTATCTTTTAATCTTTGGTGGTTAATGTTGTTCTCTTGTTATAGTTGCTTGACCTAACAATATTTTGTTGTCTCTGTCTAACATCTTTTTTTAGGCTTCTTTGTTATGTATTACTCGTGTTAGCGTTTTAGGAATCAAGCATTCTGTTAATATATATATACATGTCTGCTCTTGTACTCATATCTTTCAGGAATCAAGCGTTTTAGGCTTCTTTGTTATTTTACTCTTGATGTAAGTATTTTTGCTTTGAAAAGCATTTATTGTCTTCCGGTGAGTAAATGATAATCTTAAACTTGTTGGTTTTGTTTTTAAGTTTGAATTGTTCCTAATATTAATGTGATTAGTGATTATTGAACTTTAAGTGCCTTACTCTAAAATGCATTATTCTACTACATTGGCCTAATTTCATTTTTCATTGTTATTGATGTACAAATAACTCAATGGTAGAAATAGAATGAGAGATTTAATTGGCCGGATTTCATTTTTCAATGCTAAAGCAGTAAAAGAAAAATACTGAATACCATCGAATTTAGTGTTAAATTTATTGGCGGATTTGACAATAAATTCGTCAGATAAAAAAGTTACCATTAAATTCCATTTTTCGATGGTAAATTTACTAGTAATATTTAGAGGTAAAAAACATTAACTGGCACGATTATTACCGTCGGAATTACTGGCGAATTTATTCGCCGGTAAAGCTCAATTAATGAAATGCTGCATTTTGGTCACGTGCAATGCATTATCGTTGGATTTATCCGCCGATAAATCCGACGGTAATTTTGCCCTAAATTTAAATCGTGTGCCCTCTCCCCTCATTTCGAAAGACCCACACTTTTTCTAAACTGCTTCTCTCTCTCTCTCTCTCTCTCTCTCCTCAAATCACCTCTGGCAACCCCTTCTGCCAGCACCAGCACCACCAACAGCCTCCAAAGGACCTACTCTTCAGTCTCACTCTTCACAGCGCCGAAACACTCCACTCCCACTCTTCTAGCACTGAATCTCCTCTCACTCTCTCAGCCTCTCACAACGACGTAGCTCCTCCCTCTTCTCCACCGTCGACACCGCCACATAGCACCCTGACTCGCGTCCCGCGGAAGCGTGGCCCTTTCTTCTGATCTCCTTCCCCATCCTCGAAGTGCTTCTCTCTCCATCCTCCACCACGGCGCCACGTACCAGCAGCTGCTGTTGTCCTTCACGCACCAACAGTCACCGTCGTCCTCCACGCACAGCAGCAACACACTAGACGATATCCGATTTAGGGTTTTTTAATTCTGTTTTGATTTAGAGTTTTTTTAATCTATTTTGATTTAGGAGTTTTTTTAATTCTATTTTGATGATTTTGTATTTGAAATTTTGTTTATGATTTTGAATTCTATTTTGATGATTTTGTGTTTGAAATTATGTGTTTATTGTTCTAATTTTAATTCTATTTTTATGATTTTGTTTCAATAATTCTGTTTTTATTTTAGTTTTTTTTTTTAAATTCTATTTTGATTTAAATTTTTTTAATTCTGTTTTGATTTATGTTTTTTAAATTTTATTTTGATGATTTTGTATTTGAAATTTTGTTTATGATTCTAATTTTGAATTATGTATGTTTTGATAATTTTGTGTTTCAAATTCAGTGTTTAATATTCTAATTTTAATTCTATTTTTATGATTTTGTTTTAAATTCTGAGATAATTATACAGCTTGATATTAGTTCAAGTGATAACATTGGCGACACAGAAGCTAAGGAGCAATATGACCTAGTGTTGCTCATCCGAATGAATCTGCAAGTGTAAGATTTTCAACTGCATTGTTCTGGTTTCTGTTCTGGTGTTGTTTGAGTTAATTATTTTCTGAGTTAATTGTTGACTTATTGTTTGTTGTTAATTTTTTTAAGTTTATTATTATTTGAGTTAATTATTTTCTGAATTAATTAGTGTCATATTTTTTGATTTATTAGTTTAGAAATTATCGAATTTAAATATTATATATTAAATTTTTAACATTTTTTTAAAATTTAAAATTTAAGTTACTGTTAAATTTATTATCAGTTAAATCTGTCAATAGTTATTAATTTAATTATTAATTAATAATATATTACCGTTGGATTTATTAAAAAAAATCCGACGATAAAAATTACTAACAAAAATTTTTTGACAATAATTAGCAGTGGACAAAAAATTTTACTAGTAAATAATTAATTATTGGCAAAGTTTATATCGTCAAATTTATTCTGACGATAATAAATATATTATCGACAATTTTTTTTTGATAAATCCGTCAATAAATTTGACGGTATCCAATAAATTTCTTACAGTGAAGATTATTTGTAAGAAATGAAGCTTTGTGTGGAAATGAAACTGGCTGCGGTAGTGTCCTAGTATTAAATGTAAAAGTACTTTACCTAGTGTTCTAGTGTTTTAAAACAGATAGCTTGCTTTATTATTCCATTTATCGGTCAATTTGAAAATCTCATCATGTGGATTATTATTCCTAAGATTATTGATTTACACTATATACGACTGAGCCTAATTATAATATTTTTTAAAATTACATTATATATGACAATTTATTCTTTAACAACCATTCTAATATAATGTTGGTATATAATTATATATAAGTGAAGCCAACGCTAGTGTCTCTTTTTAATATTTTGTTTATTGTCTCAGGTTGTTGTACCTAAAAATAGGAGGTACCTTCTTAAGATGTAATTATCTATATACGGTAGTGAATAAATCTTGCTTCATTTAATTTCTCTCAAGTATTTTATATTTTTTGGGTTTGATCTTTTCTTAGTCCTATATCCATGTATTATTAATTAGTGATAGTGTATTAATTAACAAATGATATTTATATCATATTTTATATTTATCTTTTTCTTTTCAATCTGGTGACAAATAATGTGAATGTGAATATTACTAAAATATATATATATTTTTTTGTGAGCAGTGGGACATGATGTAAAGAATTTTATTTTAGGATAAATATTACGATCAGTCATATATATCCTAGTTATCTAATTGTAATGTCTTGATTTTTTTTGTTACGAGACTTTACTGTATTATCTGTAGTTGATAATAGGATAAGTATTGTTTTGGTCCCTAACGTTGAGGGTTAGAATCGAAATCGTCCCTGATGTAATTTTTGACTTAAAATCGTCCATAATGTTACATTTCATTTTAAAAGCGTCCTTTCTAATAAAATTTTTTAATTTATTCCTAAACTACCTCTACTATATTAAAAAAAATTATAAAAATTAAAAAAAAAAAAAACACGTGGGGAGGGAGGAAAAGGGTATACGAAGAGAGAGGGGGAGGGAAAGGGGGAAGGGGGAAGGGGGAAGGGGGAAAGGGAAGGGGGGAGGGGACGGTGACGGTAGCTCTGTGGTGGTGGTGATGGAGGAGAGGGGAGGGGAAGTGGAAGAAGCCAGAGAAGAAGAGGAAGGGGACGCGGGTTCGGGGTGGGGAGAAGGGGAAAGGACGCGGGGTGGGGGAGAGGGGAGGGGGAGGGGGAGGGGGACGGCGGCCGCCTCGCAACCTCGCCGCCTCTGCCTCGTCCCCTCGCCGCCTCTGTCTCGCCGCCTCTGCCTCGCCGCCTCCGCCTCGCTACCTCCGCCTCACAACCTCGTCACCTGTTTTTTTGCTTCTGCTTTCTTGCTTTCTGTTTCCTGCTTTTTTGCTTCTGCTTTCTTGTTTTCTGTTTCTGCTTCTTAGTTTGGTGTTGTTGCTGTTGTTTGGTGTTGGTGGTTGGTGTTGGTGGTGGTGTTTGTGTTAGTGTTGGTGGTGGTGGTGGTGGTGGTGGTTGTGGTGGTGGTGGTGTTGGTGTTGGTGTTGGTGTTGGTGTTGGTGGTGTTGGTGTTGGTGGTGGTGGTGGTGGAGGAGATAATTGTGTTGGTTGTGGTGAGGGTATTTTTGTCCAAAAAAAATTAAAAGGACGATTTTAATACGAAAAAAAAACATTAAGGATGATTTTAAATCCAAAATTACAATGGAGACGGTTTCGATTCGGACCCTCAACGTCAGGATCAAAACAATACTTATCCCTTGATAATATAATATGTTTTGATTTGTGTGGTTTTAAACTAAAAATATATTTAGTATATAATGTAAATTTTATTGTTTGGTTGATTTGAATTTATTTGTCTTTTTTAGACTTATATATTTTGTGATGCATCAGGTAAATTATTGAAAACGAATTTCATATATTATGTATAAATCGTAGATTATTAGACAAAACCATGACCATATAGAATACTAAAATTGTGATCATAGTTAAGGGTGAATGTGAACATTGTTTGGATTTTCAAAAATCAAACTGTATCCACTTTTAAATCAGTTTTGTGGTTCAAAAAACTAAATTGAAACCAGATTAAAAAAAATCGATTCTAAGATTTGAAAAAATAAAAACTGATTTCAAACCGATTTTAATATTTGAATTTAATTTTATATATAAATCGGTCTTAAATTCGATTTTTTAATATCCAAATTTAAATTTTTTTTTTTAAAATCCAGTTTTAAAATCAAATTTTTTAACTTCAAAAATCAGATTTTTTAATCAAAAATCCAATTTTAAAACCAATTTTTAAAAATCTAATTTCTAAATTATATTTTTTAACCAAAAATTCAATTTTAAAATCAATATTTAGAAATCTAATTTTTAAACCATAATTTTTTTAAAGTAAATCTTATAACCAAATCTTATAAGCAATTTTGGTCTGTCAGATCCAAATATGTCTCTTTAAAAAATGTCAAGATTTTCAAAAGCAACATATATAAGTATATAACGAGGAATAGAAACAGACTAAGAAGATAAAAATGAATCTGCAATATATAGAGATTTGAATTTACATATTCAATATCAACAATGAATTGCACTCTAATGTGAATACATTCAAGGTCAAAATCCGATGGAAACTTGTTTCATTCATTGAAATAATACATGAGAAGTTCAAACTCACTAATCATAATTCACATTCAACTAAAGTTCCAAATTTCAAATTTTATTCTATTCTTCATGCATAGAGCAACCAACAAAGAGAACCCACCACCATTACCACCACAGGACCTTGTTGATGAAGAACATGAGCTCCGCCCTCCATCACTACTCTCCTCTGCCCACTGCAACAATCCTGAACTTGACATCGGCGACAGCGATGGCAGCACCGACGGTGCCCCCACCGTAGTGCTTCCGGTGAAGCTCTTCCTCATCAATCTTTTCTCAGGACCCACCATTTCAAGCCATACAGCACCATTACCAACTTGAAACACAAATGCACCATGGAGATGTTTATTCCCATTTCCACCATTGCTATTATTAACCATCCAACGCAGCACATCCCAATAGAAATCAACTTCTACCCCATCAATGAAGATCTTCTCATTCGCTCTGAACTTCCATGCAAGCCTCTTCACAACCAAGCAAACTTCACCGTCCACTTTCACTCTTAACACCCCTCCATTATTGATGTACTCAATCTCTATATCATGTTTAGAACCCAAGAACACACTCCTTGGCACATAACTCATTGTTCCAAACACATGCTCTCTTCTGGAAAGCAGAACCTGATCACAGGGTGCTTGTTGATTCTGAATGAGATCACCAAGAAAGAATTCAAGCCTTCCATTGCACCATATTTTATCTCTAGTTTACAATCTTTCCATATCATTTATCTCTAGTTTGTTTCAAAGTGCATTGCATTCTAGATTTATAGAATTCATCAAGAGGCAGAAATCAATATGCATTTTCTAGTTTCACAAATCAAGTTCATATTCAGTAATTATCAACTAATTGTAAAGCAATTATCAACTAATTAAAAAAATTAAGTACGAAAGAAGCACGAGCAGAGGCGAATGAAAAGGAAAAAAACCAGAAGCTCGCACCTGTGACGGCGAGTAGGCGACGGTGAAACCAAACGATGACGACGGCGAACGAGAAAGGAGAAGACCAAAGACAAAAGAAGAGAAACAAATGTGAGGCCATTGAACGGTTGAAGGAAACAACACGGTGCCGGTGCCAGTTACCTGCTCCAGTGCCGGCTGCGGCGGAGTGATAAACTCCAATTTTGTGGTTTATCTTGTGTTGAATTTAGTAGATTTTATCAACTTTTATCATATTTATTCAATGAAATAGCATGGTTTTGTGAATTTCTCCTAAATTGTGCTTAAGAGTGAAAACATGCTTTTTAGATCTTTAATTTGCTAAATTTAACTCTCTTTAATTCCATTCGATGCCTTGATGTGTTTGTTTAGTGATTTCAGGCTTAGAAGGCAAAAATTGGATTGAAGAAATAAAGAAAAAGCATGCAAAGTGGAGAATTCATGAAAAAATAAGGATTTGGAGAATTCATGGTTACGCACATGCGTGCCTCACGCATACGCGTGAAGAAGGAGTTCGCCAGGCCACGCGTACGCGTGACACTCGTCACGTGACTTCATTAAAGAAAACGTGACTGGCAATTTCTGAGTTGCATCAGGCCCAAATCCAACTCATTTCTGAAGCTATTAGAGGCAAAATTCAAGATGGAACAAGGGGGAGAGCAATTAGATTAGTGTAGAAACATGTCTTAGGGTAGTTTTCTAGAGAGAAAAGTCCCCTCTTCTCTCTAGAATTAGGGTTTTTAGTTTACTTTTCTTTTTAATTTCAAATTTTAATTCTTGTTTTAGTGTAGTTTCATTTATATTTTCATGCTCTATTGTCTTAATTCTCTTAGTTTCTCTTGTTAATTTCTCATTTATATCATCTTATGAACACTCTTATTGATTTTTATTTCCTTTAATGCAATTGGTGTCTTTTTATATTTCTTATTGTTTATTTGAGTTATTGTTGTTATTTTCTTATATTTGGTAGTAGTAGATTTTGGTATTCATGCAATTTTATATGTTTTCCCTTTTATGCACACCAAGTATTCGATAAAATACTTGACTTAATTTTAGAGTAGATTTTGTGCATTCTTAGCTTGGAAAGAGAAATTAGGCAATCTTGAGTCATTAATACCCAATTTATACTAGTGATCTAGGGTTGTTAGTTAATCTTATTTCTATTGACATTACTTATGGATTAGGGTTAACTAGGCATATTTGACTTTCTTCCGATGTGAAGATAACGTAATAGGCTTAACTCTTCTTAATTATTGCATTATTATTAATGACTAGGATGAAAACCTTTATTATCAATCTTTGCCATGAATGCTTCTTTATTGTTTGTTATCTTTAGTTGTTTAATTTATTTTCTTATCATTTAAATTCTTGCATTTTAATTTCTTGCCCTTTTATCAACCCACCCCGTGAAACTCATAACCAATAATTGAGCACCCGATTGCAATTCCTTGAGAGACGACCCGAGGTTTAAATACTCTCGGTTTTTATTGGGTTTGTACTTGTGATAAACAAATTAAACTTTGATTGAAGGTTGTTTGTTGGTTTGGATCTATATTTCGACAAGATTATTTTTGTGAAAATTCTTAACCGACATTTATCCTCTATCAAGTTTTTGGCGCCGTTGCCGGAAAATTATAATATGTGCTTGTTATTGGTTATTGTCCATATGTGAATATTGTGAATATGTTTGCTTTTTGTTAGTTTTTGCTAGTTGTAGGAGTTTATTTTCTTTATCTATTATTATTATTTGTTTTTATTTTCTCTTGCTACCATGAATTCTCATTCCTTTGGCTACGAGTTTGGTTCAAACTATGTTGTAGAAAATAGAAATGAAAACTTCAATGAGAGGTTGCATCAAGGATTTGAAAATCAAAGGTGGGAGGAGCTTCAATCTTATAGACACTATACTTAGCAACAACCTCCTCCGGTTTCTTATGGGTATAATCCAACTCCTAATGTATACCAATCTAATGGATGTGGTGAACCTCATTATGGTTGTCAACCATAACCACCATATACGTATAACCCCCCTCCTCAACATAGCTTTCAACCACCATACTCACAAGTCCCATAACACCAAACACCTCCATATGATCCTAACCCATATCCACCATACCAACAATCATATGAGCCATATGAACCATACATAGAACCACCCCAATTCCAACATCAATACTCCCAAGAACCACCACCTCCATATACACCGTCTCCATACCTTTACCAAGATGAACCATCTTCCAATTATGAACCCTTTCTCCCAAACAATGAACCCTCTTTCTCACCATCACTTTCAGTGAATGAAGCTTTCCAACTCTTTATGCAAGAACAAAGAGGTCTTTACTCTCTCTCTCTAAAAGTAAGAAGAAGATCAAAAGGAGCTAAAGGAGTTGGAAATCATGGTGGCTACCATGACGGAAGCCGTTAACTGCATAGCCTCCTACCTACACTCATGCGATTACAGCACTGCCATTGACGAATGTGGAGGATTAACCAAAGAGTGTAGTGAGGGAATGAACTTGGAGCTTCAATGTGAAGAAGAGGAATTGAAGCAAGAATCAAAACAAGAGGAAAAAGTTGAGATAATTGAGCCAGAAGGAGCGGTTGAAGAATTAGGAGAGGGTGATCAAGAAATAGATTCAATCATCGATGAGTTCTTGTCCACACTAACTAGTCACCTCGATGATCTTATTGAACTTTCTTTCATTGAGCATGAAAGCAAAGTTGAGGAGGAATGGCACAGCCTCCAAGACACATTTTGAGTAATGAAGAAGTGGAAGAAGTTATCAAGCAAGAGGAGAAAAGTGAAAAGGCTTGTCAAGAGGTGGATGTGATAAAAAAAGAGCACAAGGGAGTGGAGCTCACATTGCCAAAGTTGTTGGAGACCTCTCTTCCTAAGTCACCGCCATTCTTTACACCATCTAAGTGGGTAAAATTCATATCCCTTAGCTTTCTTATTCCACTTGATATGGTTTGCTTGAGACAGATGGTTAACTTAGGAATATTTGTGAATTGAAGAGTAAAAGAGAGTTACGTGGTGGTTAGCAGAATAATGTTAGGCTCATTAAGGTTGAAGCCTCAATGTCTAAGTGCAAGGGGCGGTATAGAACTCAATTGATAGGATCTAGGAAGATGCTTTGGTGTTTATTTGAGAATTCGGATCACTTGCCACCCAATTGGAATTGTCATGATCAACTTGAAGACGGGTGTGAAAATAAGATATGGGATCCTGGATTACAATATGAATACCAACTTTGGAAGTTCATATCTTGTGAAGGACTCCATCAAGACTTGGTGCAATCAATTGAGAATCTTGGAGCAATATGAAAGTCCAAGCATTGGTGGAAGTTTATGGATGAATACAAGCATAAGCCACCATAACAAGGAGCTCACCAATTGTCCAACTTAAGGACAATAAATAAAAGTGTTAGGTGGGAGACACCCCACTATGGTAAACTCTTTCCATTCTCTTATGTATATAGTTGATGAATGAATTGAGTTGCCCTTATTAGGTACTTTCTTGCCTTGATATCATTCTTGTATATATTGCCATTAGATGTTAGTTTTTTCATTTTTTGGTTGGATTTATGCTTTAACTTGTAGGTTAGTTATTTTGAATTGCATCTTTGTTTGAATTAAAATTTTGTTTGAATTGCATAGTAGAGTATTTGAAAAATTTTTCAAAAAGAGTATTAGATTTGAATTTTGGTTGGTTTTTAGAAATGTAAATAGTGGGTGAAAGTGCCCAGTTTCTATTTTATGCTTTTTCAAAAAAAAAAGGGGTTCATCATGCATACGCTTGTCCCACGCGTACGCATGACTCCCTATTCTGGACGAAAAAGGAACCATGCCAGGATCGTGCGGGCACTGTGCCATCGCACGACCCTGACAGTGAGTTGTGCCAAAGGTGTGCAGGAACTGTGCGTCTAGCACAAATTCTTCCCATGCGTACGCGTGACTCACACGTACACGTCACCTTCTTTTTCCCTTGGTCCCGCGTACGCGTGCCATGTATGCGTCACCCTCCATATCTGCCATTCAAGCGTACGCATGACCCCCTGCCCTGTTTCACACACTTCTTTTCTTCTCTTCTCTCTATTTCTTTTCTTCTTTTCTCTTCTCTTCTCTTCTTTCCTTCCTTCAACCATCATCCATCACCACTATTTATCATTCACCTTCATCTTCTTTAGTTAGTTAGTTAGTTAGTATGTTAGTTAGTTTAATTTTCTGTTTAATTTTTTGTTTTATGTGATTAGTGTTGGATTATTAATTTTGTTTGTTGTTTATTGTTGTTGATTACTGACTTGATTCTATTTTAGTATTTTTTGTTGTTATTATGCATTGTTGGATTTCTTTGTTGAGGGTATACTTTGTTGCTTGGTATTGAATTCTTCATGCTTAAGTGTGTGCATACCAAGTACTTATAAATTTTCTTTTAAGTATTCTAAATCTTTTGAATTGCATGTTTTGGCCACCATGTGATTTGAATTCTTTACTTTGACTTGGCAATTTCTTGATGGATGTTGTGTATTTATCTTAATGCATTGTGTTGCTTAATCATATGCATCCATATGTCATGCTTATGCCTTAATGATATGTTGACCTTTAATTGTCTAACTATGTGCTCTACACCTACTTGAAACTAGTCATTTTGGCATAATACTTCATTTGTGAAATTGGATTGTAAGCTCACCTAGGGGAATCTTTTTGAAATTCTCAAGCTATATGGACCATGCTTGCTATGTGATTGATTTTACCTTATATCTCCTTTTTTCCTAAATTTCATAGCAACTATGTGTCCCGCTTTAGGTCAATTGGGTTATCCGAACAAAAATTCAAAGTGTGTCACTGATTGATGTGTGAGTTCCATACTTTTTTTGGTCCATTAAATTCTCTTGCACATCAATCAATGTCCGTTCATTATCCATTTCACAATTGCTTGATTATTTGCTTGAGTGCTTTCATGCTTCTTTATTGCTTATTTGTTTATCTCATCCTACAAATTTTCTTTAAAGCATTTCAAGCACACTAGAATGAGTGAAGTGCATGCTTCTTTTGTGTAATTGTGACATAGTCTTTCATGCTAGTGTGTGTGTTCTAAACTGCGTGCAAACTTAGAATTCACACACTTATTTCATTCATGTCACAAACCGATTCACTCAATTCATTTTAGTGATCATCACCTCATTCCAAAAATCTATGCTTCCTTGATTTTGCATTTACTTGTCATAATATCCTATTTTCTATCTTTCAGAATGACTCACTGATGAGTGGATAATCTATACACTTTTTGGCATTGTTTTTAGGTAGTTTTTAGTATGTTTTAGTTACTTTTTATTATATTTTTATTAGTTTTTATGCAAAAATCACATTTTTGGATTTTATTATGAGTTTGTGTGTTTTTTTGTAATTTTAGGTATTTTCTGGCTGAAATTGAGGGACCTGAGGAAAAATCTGATTCAGAGGATGAGAAAGGACTGCAAATGTTGTTGGATTCTGACCTCCCTGCACTCAAACGCGTTTTTCTGGAGCTACAAAAGTCCAATTGGCGCGTTCTCAATTGGTCTGGAAATCTAACATCTTGGGCTTTCCAGAAATGTATAATAGTTCATACTTTGCTCGAGATTTGATGGTCCAAACTGGCCTTAAACGCCAGCCAGAGACCCTTTTCTGGCGTAAAACGCCGAAACTGGCACCAAAACTGGAGTTGAACGCCCAAACTGGCACCAAAGCTGGAGTTTAACTCCAAGAATGGCCTATGCACGTGAAAGCTTCAAAGCTCAGCCCAAACACTCACCAAGTGGGCCCCGGAAGTGGATTTTTGCACTATCTGCACTTAGTTACTCATTTCTATAAACCTAAGTTACTAGTTTAGTATAAAAACTACTTTTAGAGATTTATTTTGGGAACGTATGACATTTTACATATCATATTGTATCTTCTACAGCATGAGTCTCTAAACTCCATAGGAGGGGGTGAGGAGCTCTGCTGTGTCTCAATGGATTAATGCAATTACTACTGTTTTCTTTTCGATCACACTTGATTCTGTTCTAAGATACTCACTCGTACTTCAATATAAAGAATATGATGATCCGTGACACTCATTATCATTCTCAACTTTATGAACGCGTGCTTGACAACCACTCCCGTTCTATCTGAGCTCTACGTAGTCATTGGGTGACAGCTTGAGTACGTATCTCTTGGGTCTCTGATCCACGGATTTGACTTGCCTCTCCTGACAACAGAGCATTCGAATCCGTGAGATTAGAACCTTCGTGGTAGAGGCTAGAACCAATTGGCAGCATTTCTGAGATTCGGAAAGTCTAAACCTTGTCTGTGGTATTCCGAGTAGGATCTGCGATGGGATGACTATGACGAGCTTCAAACTCACGAATGTTGGGCGCAGTGACAGTGTGCAAAAGGATAGAGAGATCCTATTCCGACACAAGTGAGAACCGATAGATGATTAGCCGTGCGGTAGCTGTGCCTGGTATTTTTCATCCGAGACGAGAGATCCGACAGTTGATTAGCCGTACAAAAACCGTATCTGGACCATTTTCACTGAGAGGACGGATGGTAGCCATTGACAACGGTGATCCACCAACATACAGCTTGCCATGGAAGGAAGCCATGCGTGTTTGGAGAAGAAGACAGTAGGAAAGCAGAGGTTCAGACGACATAGCATCTCTGGAACCTCAACCTGTTCCTCATTACTGAATCACAAGTATCATTCATTTCATGTTATTTACTTTTCATAAACAAAATCATTTTTATCACTAATCTCCTAACTAAGATTTACAAGATAACCATAGTTTGCTTCAAGCCGGCAATCTCCGTGGGATCAACCTTTACTCACGTAAGGTATTACTTGGACGACCCAGTGCACTTGCTGGTTAGTTGTGCGGAGTTACAAAGGTGTGATTGCAATTCCGTGCACCAAGTTTTTGGCGCCATTGCCGGGGATTGTTTGAGTTTGGACAACTGATGGTTCATCTTGTTGCTTAGATTAGGAAAAATTTATCTTTTTTGGTTTAGAGTCACTAAATTTGAGTCTTTTATTTTCTTTTCAAAAATCTTTCAAAAATCTTATTTTTCTTTATTAATCTTTAATTTTTCTTTGAGTTTTTTTATTATTGTTTTTGTTAAAATTTTAAAATCCTTGTTTTCTTTTTCTAGATTTTTTTCGAAAATTTTTAATAAATAGATAAAAACCAATAAGCTAATAATTGAGTCTTCTGTTTGAGTTTAGTTTCATGTTTTAAGTTTGGTGTCAATTTCATGTTTTTATTTTCCTTCAATTTTCGAATTGCATGTTTTTATTTTTCTTCATACTTTTAATTACATGTTGTTAGTTCTTTCTTGATCTTCAAATTGTTCTTGATAATTTTCTTTATTTGATCTTTAAATTTTCTTGTTTGGTGTCTTTTGTTGTTTATCTTATACATTTTTGAATTATTAGTGTCCAAAGTATAAAAATTTTTAAGTTTGGTATTTTTTTTTGTGTCCTTATTTCCTTAAAAATTTTCAAAATTTGTTCTCGGTGTTCATCTTGATATTCAAAGTGTTCTTGGTGTTCATCTTGACATTCAAAGTTTTCTTGTTTGTTTTCTTTGTTTTGATCTAAAATTCTATGTTTGGTGTCATTTTATTGTTTTTCTCTTTCCTTATTAAATTCAAAAAAAATATCTTTTCCTTTATTTACTCATCATTTTCGAATTCCTTAGGTTGACTTAGTCAAAATTTTTAAAATTTAGTAGTTTCTTATTAGTCAAGTTAAAATTTCAATTTTAAAAATTTATATTTTTAAATCTTTTTCAAAACAAATTCTTTTTCAATTTTCTTTTTATATTTTTTGAAAATCTTTTATAAAATTTTTCAAAATCTTTTTCTTTTTTTTTATAATTTTCGAATTACTTATCCTATTTTATTATTTTAATTGAAAAATTTTAAGTTTGGTGTTTTCTTGTTAAGAAAGTTTCAATCTTTAAAATTTTAAAATCATATCTTTTTCAAATCTTTTCTTTTATTTGTTTTCTTACAAGCATGTTTAATTTTACGACATATCTTTTTCAAAACTTCCTAACCACTTTCTCTCTCTTCATTTTTTTGAAAATCCTCACCCACAAATTTTCAAATCTTTTTAATTAATTAATTAATTAATTTAGTTTTCTAATTTCTTTTATTTCTTTTTGTTTTCTTAATTTTCGAATTTTGCATCAATTTTTTTTATTTACTTTATTTTAATTTCTTTAATTTCAAAGAAAAAAGGGAATAAAATTTTTATTTACAATCCACATCATCTCCCTTTCTCCATCATGGACCTAAGTAGAAATGAACAGTCCAGAAGGACTCTGGGGTCATATGCTAACCCCACTACTACTTCATATAGGAGTAGTATCTGTATACCCCCCTCAGCTCATTATCATGGTGCAGTAAAATTGTCAGTATTCCGGTCTTCCACATGAAGAACCTACTGAGTTTCTGGCACAGTTCTTACAAATTGCTGACATAGTACGTGATAAGGAAGTAGATCAGGATGTCTACAGATTATTATTGTTCTCATTTGGTGTAAAAGATCAAGCTAAGAGGTGGTTAAATAACCAACTCACAGCAAGCATAAGAACATGGAAACAGTTATCAGACAAATTCCTGAATCAATATTTCCCTCCTAAAAGGATGACACAGCTAAGGCTGGACACCCAAGGCTTTAAACAAGAGGATAATGAATCTCTTTATAATGCATGGGAGAGGTACAGAGAGATGCTGAGGAAATGCCCCTCTGAAACGTTTTCAGAATGTGTGCAGTTAGACATCTTTTACTATGGGCTTACAGAAAAAGCCCAGATGTCTCTGGACCACTCAGCTGGTGGATCTATACATATGAGAAAGACAATTGAAGAGGCTCAAGATCTCATTGATACAGTTGCCAGAAATCAGCACCTGTACTTAAGTGGTGAAACCTCCATGAAAAAAGAGGCTGAGGCAGTATCCACTGAACTTAGTCCTCCAAAACAAATTACTGAACTCAATCAGCAACTATTTTCTATAACAAAACGGTTAGCAGAATTTAAAGAGATGCTACAAGAAACCAAAGATGCTAACCAGAATATGGAAAAATAATTGAGTCAGACAGGACAGTAGTTATCTAAACAGATAACAGAAGAATGACAAGCTGTTCATTTAAGGAGTGGGAAGACATTGAATGTCTCAACTCAAAGCAACAAAAAGCCAAGAAAGGAACAATTGACAGAGGATGACCAAACCACTGTCCAAAATCCCTCTGAGGATAGCAAGAGCCCAGAGAGGAATGATTTTGCCGTTCAAACGCCAGAAAAGGGTGAGAAGTTGGCATTGAACGCCCAGTGGATGGCCAGTTCTGGCATTCAATCGCCAGAAAAGGGTGGCAATCTGGCATTGAACGCCCATAGAGCACCCAATTCTGGCGTTTAAAAGCCAATGAGGGATCAGACACCTGCAAGTGCTGATAATAACCCCCTTAAGCAGGCTTCTCCAACCACTTCTGTAGGAAATAAACCTGCAGCAACTAAGGTTGAAGAATATAAAGCCAAGATATCTTATCCTCAGAAACTCTACCAAGCGGAACAGGATAAATAATTTTCCCACTTTGCAGAGTATCTCAGGACTCTTGAAATAAAGATTCCGTTTGCAGAGACACTTGAGCAAATACCCTCTTATGCTAAGTTCATGAAAGGGATCTTAAGTCATAAGAAGGATTGGAGAGAGACTGAAAAAGTTTTTCTCACTGAAGAATGCAGTGCAGTCATTTTAAAAAGCTTACCAGAGAAGCTTAAAGATCTCAGAAGCTTTATGATACCATGCACATTAGAGGATGCTTGTACCAAGACAGCTCTATGTGATCTTGGGGCAAGTATCAACCTGATACCTGTATCCACTATCAAAAAGCTTGGTTTGACTGATGAAGTTAAACCAACCCGGATATGCCTCCAACTTGCTGATGGCTCCATTAAAATTCTATCAGGCGTAATTGAGGACATGATTGTCAAGGTTGGGCCATTTGCCTTTCCTACTGACTTTGTGGTGCTGGAAATGGAGGAGCACAAGAGTGCAACTCTCATTCTAGGAAGACCTTTCCTAGCGACTGGACGAACTCTCATTGATGTCCAAAATGGGGAGGTGACCCTGAGAGTCAATGAGGATTAGTTTAAGTTGAATGCTGTCAAAGCTATGCAGCATCCAGACACATCAAAAGACTGCATGAGCGTTGATATTATTGACTCCCTGGTGAAAGAGGTCAATATGACTGAGAGTCTCGAATCAGAGCTAGAGGACATTTTTAAAGATGTTCAGCCTGATCTAGAGGAACCAGAGAAAACAGAAGAACCTCTGAAGACTCCTCAGGAAGAGAAGAAGGCTCCTAAACCCGAGCTCAAACCACTACCACCATCCCTGAAATATGCATTTCTGGGAGAAGATGACACTTTTCTGGTAATCATAAGCTCTGCTTTAGAGCCACAAGAATAGAAAGCACTAATTCAGGTGCTAAGGACACACAAGACAGCTCTTGGGTGGTCCATAAGTGATCTTAAGGGCATTAGCCCAGCCAGATGCATGCACAAGATCCTATTGGAGGATGATGCTAAGCCAGTGGTTCAACCACAGAGGTGGCTGAATCCAGCCATGAAGGAGGTGGTGCAGAAAGAGGTCACTAAGTTACTAGAGGCTGGGATTATTTATCCTATTTCTGATAGCCCCTGGGTGAGCCCTGTCCAAATTGTCCCCAAGAAGGGAGGCATGACAGTGGTTCATAATGAAAAGAATGATCTGGTTCCTACAAGAACAGTTACATGGTGGTGTATGTGTATTGACTACAGAAGGCTCAATACAGCCACCAGAAAGGATCATTTTCCTTTACCATTCATAGACCAGATGCTAGAGAGACTAGCAGGTCATGAATACTACTACTTTTTGGATGGCTATTCAGGTTACAACCAAATTGCAGTAGATCCTCAGGACCAAGAAAAAATAGCATTCACATGTCTATCTGGGGTATTTGCCTACAGAAGGATGCCATTTGGTCTGTGCAATGCATCTGCAACCTTTCAGAGGTGCATGCTCTCTATCTTCTCTGATATGGTAGAGAAATTTCTGGAAGTCTTCATGGATGACTTCTCAGTATTTGGAGACTCATTCAGCTCCTGTCTTGACCATCTAGCGCTTGTTCTGAAAAGGTGCCAAGAGACTAACCTGGTTTTAAACTGGGAGAAATGTCACTTTATGGTGACTGAAGGAATTGTCCTTGGGCACAAAATTTCGAATAAAAGAATAGAGGTGGATCAAGCTAAAGTAGAGGTAATTGAAAAATTACCACCACCTGCCAATGTTAAGGCAATCAGAAGCTTTCTGGGGCATGCAGGATTCTATAGGAGGTTTATAAAAGATTTTTCAAAAATTGCAAAACCTCTGAGCAATCTGCTAGCCGCTGATACACCATTTATCTTTGACATAGAGTGTCTGCAGGCCTTTAAGACTCTAAAAGCTAAGCTGGTCACAGCACCAGTCATTTTTACACCAGACTGGACATTACCATTCGAACTAATGTGTGATGCCAGTGACCATGCCATTGGTGCAGTATTGGGACAGAGGCATGACAAGCTTCTCCATGTCATTTATTATGCTATCCGTGTTTTAAATGAGGCGCAGAATAATTACACAACCACAAAAAAGGAGTTGCTTGCAGTGGTTTATGCCATTGACAAGTTCAGATCTTATTTAGTAGGTTCAAAAGTGATTGTGTACACTGACCATGCTGCTCTAAAATATCTCCTCACAAAGCAGAATTCAAAACCCAGACTCATAAGAAGGGTGTTGCTTTTGCAAGAGTTTGATATAGAAATAAGAGACAGAAAAGGGACAGAGAACCAAGTAGCTGATCACCTGTCCCGGATAGAACCAGTAGCAGGAGCGTCCCTCCCTCCTACTGAGATCTCTGAAACTTTTTCGGATGAGCAACTCTTTGCCATTCAGAAAGTACCGTGGTTTGCAGACATTGCAAACTATAAAGTTGTAACATTCATACCCAAAGAGTACAGTAGGCAGCAAACAAAAAATTGGTTTCTGATGCAAAGTACTACTTGTAGGATGAATCATATCTCTTTAAAAGATGTGCAGACGGAATAATCCGTAGATGTGTGCCTAGAGAAGAGGCACAGAAGATCCTATAGCATTGCCATGGATCACAATATGGAGGACATTTCGGAGGTGAGCGAACAGCCACAAAGGTTCTCCAATGTGGCTTCTACTGGCCTACTCTCTATAGAGACTCGCGAGAGTTTGTACGTAACTGTGACAGTTGCCAGAGATCTGGTAATCTGCCTCACGGTTATGCCATGCTTCAGCAAGGGATCTTAGAGATTGAGTTTTTTGATGTATGGGTATTGACTTCATGGGGCCTTTCCCACCATCATATTCAAACACTTATATTCTGGTGGCAGTAGACTATGTATCTAAATGGGTAAAGGCAATTGCAACACCCACTAATGATACTAAGACAGTGATGAAGTTCCTCCAGAAGCATATCTTCAGCAGGTTCGGTGTCCCTAGGGTACTGATCAGTGATGGAGGCACTCATTTCTGCAATAAATAGCTTGACGCTGCTCTGATCCAATATGGAATTAACCACAAAGTGGCAACTCCATATCATCTACAGAGAAATGGGTAGGATGAAGTCTCAAATAGAGAACTAAAACGAATCCTGGAATGGACTGTAAGTACCCTTAGAAGGGATTGGGCAAGAAGTCTGGATGATGCTCTATGGGCATCCAGAACCGCATTCAAGACTCCTATAGGGACCTCTCCATACCAGCTTGTGTATGAAAAAGCCTGTCATCTGCCAGTGGAACTGGAATACAAGGCCTACTAGGCAACCAGGTTCCTAAACCTTGATGCTAAGGTAGCTGGAGAGAAAAGATTACTCCAGTTGAATGAGTTAGAGGAGTTCAGACTCAATGCTTTCGAAAAAATGCTAAAATTTACAAGGAGAAAGCAAAAAGGTGGCATGACAGAAAGCTGTCATCTAGAGTCTTTGAGCCAGGACAGAAGGTTTTGCTGTTTAACTCTAGGATCAGATTGTTCCCTGGGAAATTGAAATCCCGGTGGAAGGGACCATATGTGATTACAAGTGTGTCACCATATGGATATGTAGAGCTTCAGGATATTGACTCTGACAAAAAGTTCGTTGTTAATGGACAGAGAGTCAAACATTATCTTGAAGGGAATGTTGAGCAAGAGTGCTCAAAACTGAGACTAAATTAAAAGCTCAGTAAAGTCCAGCTAAAGACAGTAATGAAGCGCTTGCTGGGAGGCAACCCAGCCATTATAAAAAATTAGATGTTTATAACAATTATATGAGTCTATTTAATTTTGTTATTCATGTTCGTTAATGCATTTCAGTGAATAAGTCAGGGAAATGAAGGTTCAGGACATAAAGTAGAGGAATCACAGAGAAAAAGAGCTCACTGGCGTCAAAATGCCAGTAAAGGGGCATTTTGGGCGTTAAACGCCAGAATGGCTATCATTCTGGGTGTTTAACGCCAGTAAGGCTTTCATTCTGGGTGTTCAGAAAAAAAAGCCCAGTAACAAAGAAATTCTGGCGTTTAACGCCAGCCAGGATATCTGGCTGGGTGTTAAACGCCCAAATTGGCTGCCAGGTGGGCGTTAAACGTCAGAATGGCTATCATTCTGGGCGTTTAACGCTAGAACAGCAAAGGAGAGGTAATTTTGTTTCCAATTCAATTTTTTTTCAATTTTTCATGTTTTAATTCATAATTTTTTTTGCATAAAAAATATTTCAAATGTTCATCTTTCAATTTCTATTTTCAAAAACTAATAATCCCTTCAATTCTTTTTAATTCTTTTCGTTATTAATTCTTGTCCATATCTTTTTCCAAACTTACATATCTTCTCAAATTCTTTTCAAATCCTTTTAATTTTTTTAACATTAACAAGTTTTTCAAAATTAATTACCTCATTCTTCTTCTACTCCCTTCTATCTTATTTTTCTCGAAGACGAGCAAAGCTTTTAAGTTTGGTGTGGAAAAGTTATGCTTTTTGCTTTCCATTACCACTTATGGCACCCAAAGTTGGAGAATCCTCTAGAAAGAGGAAAGGGAAGGCAATTGCTTTCGCCTCCGAACCTTGGGAGATGGAGAAATTCATCACCAAAGCCCATCACTAAGAAAGAGGATGGAGCAAACTAGAGGAGCTCAAGCACTCCATTGGACCATCAAGAGGAAGAAGTAGCCGCCGTCACTAAGGTGGACCCACTCCTTAATTTCCTTGCTTTTATTGTTATTTGTCTGTTTTTATGTTTGGAGAAAAGGACAAATTAGTCCCTAACCTTTTAACCCGCGGACAATTTCGTCCCTGAGCATTGGAAAATACTTTTAAATCCCTGACGTTCCTAAAAATTAGACGGATAAGTCCCTCCGTCCATAAGCCATCGTCAGACCCGACGGAATAGGCTGACCTGGCTCTTCATCTGCTTACCTGGCTTAACGGCGTTCCCACGTGGAACGTTAGTGGGATGGAGCTTTTGAAAAAGGGACACATAAGTCCCTCTCACTCAAAACGACGTCATTTTGTGTGCTGCCCTAATCCTAAAATTCATTTGGGTCGTTCGTTTATGGTGGTGGCTAGTGGTGAGGGGAAGAGTTGTTCAGAGTGCAACAATGGCTACGAAGGGGGCATCATCAAACTCAAGAAGAAGCGTGAGTGGAGCAAGAGAAGAAAATTCTGTTTCAAACTCAAATCCATGTGCTGTTCATGCTGACCATCCAAACGACGCCGTCGCCCCGAGGTGCTTCTGTGGAGGTTATGCGATAATGTATATATCGAGGACCATAACCAACCCTAAGAGAATATTTTTGGGTTGTCCATTCTATAAGGTAAGTTAAAAAATTATGGCTTTGGTTTGATATGAGATGGATGCAGACAATAGATGATGGTAATTTTGACAGGGAAAGGAACCTCATTGCAAATTTTTTGTTTGGGTCGATGAGCATCTTGCCAGAATAGGAAGCAATTGTTGCATCTGTGACAGCAGACATTTGGTTGAGAAACATGTTGAAGTTGTAGAAGAGGAAGAGGAAGATGAACTGGATCATAGAATGGCTGTTTTGGAGGAGAAGATTATTGCTTTGGAGCTGTTTTCTTTGCAGCTAGCTTCTTTGCAGATTGCTTCTTTGCAGATGGCTTAGTTGGAGTCACAATTTTTTCCTTTCCCTTACTAACTCTCTTCCTCTTTCCTGCTCTGTCCTCAGCACTATAATCACCATTATCACTGTCACTTTCATATCTGGGTGGTGGAGGTTTGTAGGGCTCATCCTCTGTACTCTCGTACCCATCATCTGAAGATGAACTCTGAATCTCTTCTAACACAAGACTCTTGCCTTTGTTTCCACCATCATCCACAATCCCAGACTCATCAACAGGGTGGTCAAAGTACAAGTAAAACTCATTCGTCTTTGTATTCTTCATTTTTGCCTCTCGCATGGCATTAATCCCTGCATCCCCTGTCAAACTGTGCAGCCCCGACTCAACGTCATCACTCATTGGATCATACCAATAAACAGCCTTGTACGACTGGTACTCCAAGCCTTTAAAAAGTGTGATCAAGTCCCCAAAATTCACAAAATCCAGGTCCATTTCGGGAAATTTTTCTACCTTTCCATTTTCATAAACAAGGGAACCATTACTGTTTTTGACAAAACTACCTCCATGGTGGAAAAATGGCACCACAAACACATCAACCATTTGGAAAAAAAATAGAAATCAATGATCAACTAACTCTACACTCAATCATCAATCTCCTTCAAAAAATAGAAACAGAAATCAACCAACAACTTTCCTTTGCCATAACATTGAATCAATTTCACGGTTACAACGCACAAACAATTTTTACCATTACTATCACCATGCACGTACAACAGTTCATAATTTCATAACTATTGAACTACACAATCGACTCACTAAGCAATGCAATTGATTCTTACCTTCGGTGACGAAGACGGCAAATCAGACAACACTATATGGTTCTCCCTCTTCGACTGCGAATGCACACCGGAACCTTCTCAGTCTGGATGGTGGTTTTTTTTTTAGGGAGAAACAAAGTATAACTGTGTTTGATTTTTGATCTTCCTTAGGGCTTAACGTAATTCTGTAAAAGCTCTCTGGGTGTAATAGGGATTGTACACAAAGAAAGGGATGAGAGTGTATATAAGGGGCAGCACACAAAACGACATCATTTTGAGTGAGAGGGACTTATGTGTCCCTTTTTCAAAAGCTCCATCCCACTAACGTGCCACGTGGGAAGGCCGTTAAGCCAGGTAAGCAGATGGGGAGCCAGGTCAGCCTATTCCGTCGGGTCTGACGGTGGCTTATGGACGGAGGGACTTATCCGTCTAATTTTTAGGAACATCAGGGATTTAAAAGTATTTTCCAATGCTCAGGGACGAAATTGTCCGCGGGTTAAAAGGTTAGGGACTAATTTGTCCTTTTCTCTTATGTTTATTTTCTGTCTAAGTCTTGTTTTTATTACATGATCATTAGTGTTTAGTGTCTATGTCTTAAAGCTATGAATGTTCCATAAATCTTTCACCTTTCTTAAATGAAAAATGTTTTCTGAAAAAGAAAAAGAAGTACATGAATTTCGAATTCTATCTTGAAAATAGTTTAATTATTTTGATGTGGTGTGACGTGGCGGAAATTGGCGAGTCAAGAAATTATTATAGAGATACGTTGCAAGTATAGTTCTTAACCAACCAAAAATCAGCTTATCAATTTAGAAGGGTTGTCACAAAATTAGAATTAAAATACTGGGAGTATGAATCCCAGGTTGTCTCCTAACGAGTTGCAGAAAGATGTGCTATTTTATTAATCAGATGTTTTCCAAAGGGGGTTGAGTTTGATAGACAGGAAATTAAATCAGAGAATTTATGTAATTTAAATAAAAACCTTGACCGAGAGTAGATTAGTTGGAAGCCTTATCCTTGTTGGAGTTTTCCCAAGATAAAAGTGATAATTGAAGGTTGCCTACTCAGTTATCCTTTACTAGATAAAGGAAAGTTAAGCAAGTTTGAAGTCAGTTTCTATTCCCAAGTTCTAATCCTCTCCCTTGGGAAGGACTAGTGTTAGTGATTAGAGGGTGACCCAACGCTAAACTCAACTATAATTTTACTCTTGAGCATCCAACTCAAGGTCCTCCTTTCAATCAACTCCCAATCAAGTTAGGGAACTACTCGCTCATTATGATTGTAAAATCCACGAAATAAGAAAGGGAAGTAAAGAAAGACATGATAGATAATAATCAAAAGGATCAATTAAAATAAAAATAGTTCTTGTATTAATAAGTTCTAAAAATAATCCAATAGTAACTCTGAATAAATTAAGGATATGAAAGAGTAAGTGACAAGTAAGGAAACAAACTAGAATGACGAAGTCTTGACGGAGGTAATAACTCTTCTCAATATCCCAATCCAAAAAACAATAAAATCAAAATCCTAAGAACTATGAATATGTAGAGAGAAAACCTAGAGGAGGAGTAAAATCAGATCTAAAACTAAAATTATGCGGAATGAATGTTGTTTTTTGGTCTCTGCATGTTCCCTGGCTCTAATATGCTTTTCTGGGCCGAGAACTGGGTCAAAACAGGGCCCAAAATCGCCCCTAGCGAATTCTGCAGATCGCGCACGTCACGCGATCGCGTCATCCAGGCGTTCGCGTCATCCAGCGTTTTGTCTTGCCATGCGTGCGCGTCGTCCACGCATTCGCGTCACTTGTGCAGTTTCCAATCCATGCGTTCGCGTCAGACATGCAAGCGCGTCACTGTAATTTCCTCTATTTCGCGCGGTCGCGTGAGCCATGCGTCAACGTCACTTCTCGCTGGTCATCTCCTCCATTTCTTGTGTTCCTTTCATTTTTGCAAGCCTCCTTTCCAATCTCCAAGTCATTCATGCCCTATAAAGCCTGAAACACTTAACACACAGATCACGGCATCGAATGGAATAAAGGAGAATTAAAATACATAATTAAAAGTCTCTAGGAAGCAGTTTTCAACCATGGAGTAATTTTGGGAAGGAATTGTAAATACTTGCTAATTTAATGAATAAGTGGGTAAAGATTTGATAAAACCACACAATTAAACATAATATAAACCGTAAAATAATAGTTTATCAACCTCCCCACACTTAGACATTAGCATGTCCTCATGCTTAGTTGAAGGAGAGAAAATAAGTGAGTAGGAATATGTAAAACTCATTCAATGCAATGCAACCTATATATGTGAATGCAACTATATGATTCTTGTCCACTTGGTCAAAAGTAAATAAGCTCTTCAAGACAATCATAAATCAAATTCCACTAATTCAATTCTTATACAGTAACAACATATAAAAATGCAAGAAGGTAGCTCATGAAAGCAAGGAACATAGAATTTAAGCATTGAACCCTCACTGATGATGTATGTACACTCTAGTCTCTCTAGTGTATAAGGTAATCACTCTATCCTTCTCTAATCATGCTTTCTAATTTTTGTTCTTCTCCTAACCAATTAACAACATTTACTATACCAATGCAAACATCATGAGGTCTTTTCAAGGTTGTAATGGGGCCAAGATAAGGGTAAGGGTACATATATGGCTAAGTAAGCTTATAAATTGAATCTTTAATTAACCCAAGCTTTCACCTAACACACATATATATTCTATATAACTTAAATTTCAGACCTAGCTACCCAGAATTTCCTTCTCACATTCCATACTCATGTATCAACTTTTATTTTAATTTTATCATATATATATTGATCCTTGAATTTTAACTTAGCATTGGGGTAATTTTGTCCCCTTATTTATTTATTGAATATTTTTGTTTGGATTTTTTTTAAAAATAAACACAGCTTATCAATGCACATAGATTTTTTATTTTTCTTTTACAGTTTCACATGAGTAGGTACCCAAATTTCCATTATATTATCATGATACATTCCCTTATTATCTTTTGTTCCCACAATCTTCCCATACTCAATTAACACACAATTCTAACTCAAGCTAACCAAAGATTCAATTGGGATATATAATTTTTTTTCCGCTTAAGGCTAGTAATATGGTAAAATAAAGAACAAATGGGATTTAAAGGCTCAAAGTGGCTAACAAAGGTAACTTAAGGGGTAGGCTTAATTTGGATAAGTGAGCTAAATAAATAATGGCCTCAATCATATGCAAGCATATAAATATATTAAGCATTGGACATATAGGATGAAACAAAATATAGATTACAATCATAGAGAAGTAAACACACAAGAATAAAATAATTATGGTTAAATAATGTAACCATGTGTTTAGGCTCAAAGTCTCACAGGTTGTGTGTTCTTTAGCTCAAAAACCATGTTCCAAATACAACTTCAAGCAATTTTAACATAAAAGTTTTGATTAAAATTAGTGAAATTTTGTTCTAAAAATAGGGTCTTAGAAGCAACTTATTATCTTTTCAATCAAGTAGAACATGCATGCAACTAACCTATTACTATGCAATTTATCCTATTCAACAAAAGAAAAACTAATTAAATGTCCTATTTTATGGTGTTATGGAAGAGAAATTACCTCCGGAAGTCAGGTACTGACCGACCTCCCCACACTTAAGGCTTTGCACCGTCTTCGGTGCCATCTGTCAGGAACAAAGGTGGGCTGGTAGCAGTATCTCCACAGTCGGGACCGTCATGGCTCCCTGTGCTGTTAAACGAAGTGGAGTCCGGGGTGTCTGAGTCTCTGTATTTTCCTTTAAGTAGCTCCTTGAGGTATGTGAATCGGTGCTTGTTACGGCGCTGTCTTAGCTTTGCTTTGTGTTCCTGCCGATCCAACCTTTTAAGTATCCGATGGAGCAGTTGATTTGTTGTAGGTGCTTGTGGTGTTGAAGGAAGGATGTCTTCAGCCGATTTAGTAGGCTGGCTTGTAGTGGCTGCTGGAGGTCTGATATATTTCCCGTTAGGGACGTACTGATCATCCCGTGGGAGCATGACTTTGGTGTCTCCATCTCCGTAGGAGACTCCGGCTGCTGAGACGAGATCTGAAACCAAGGCGGGAAAAGGTAAGTTGCCTGCAATTTGTACGTGTCCCATAGCATTCCGGATGTGTCTTGGTAGGTTCAGAGGCTGGTCTGTAAGGATGCACCATAGTAGAATGGCCATGTCTGCAGTGAAGGAGGACTCGTGGGTGCTCGGAAAGATGTAATAGGACATAATCTGTGCCCATACGTGAGCCTCCAAGGTAAGTGCGGAAGCTGATATTCCCTTAGGACGGGAACGATGGTATCCGTAGATCCATCTGCTGCCAGGTAGTGCGATAACTCTGAGAACAGTGTCCTAGTAAAATTGGTACATCTGGCACTTGAGTGCGACTTCTTGAAATGCGTCCAGTCCTTCTGGAGTAGGGGGGAGATCTAGAGCTCGCTGAATGGCCTCTTCTGTAATGGGAACTTGTTTCTGACGGACATAGACAGACTGCAGGGTTGGCAGGTGGAAATTAGAGTAGAACTCGACTACCCAGAAAAGATTAACCTGCCGTGGCTGTCTCTGTAGGAAACCCCATTGTCTTCTTTCAATTTGCAGCTCAACAAATTCAGCAATACGGGTCGGGAGGATAAGAAGGTATTCGTTGTTGTAACTCTTTTCTGCCAAGATGGGGGACATCTGCTCACAGTAGCGATTGGAAAATCGCGCAGTGTTCTTTGCTGGGAAGGCTTTCTCTTTTTCATCAACCTTTATAATCCTTTTAATCCTTTTTGTTGAGGGCTTAATTACAGTTGAAGATGGCTCTGCCACTAAAGCTCGTTTGGTTCCTCTCCTTGCTGTTGATTTGGGAGTAGCTTTCTCCTTGTCCTTCTTGGTGGCCATCCTAAAAGAAAGAAAAGAGAAAGTATGTTAAAATGTCAAGGGATAGAGCAAGGAAGAGGGCAGTGAAGGTGGTAATCAATGCACATTAAAAGATAAATGATGTTAACACATGGTCATGACTACATGTGAAAAATCATCAACGGGAAATAGCAAGTGCATATGATGACAATTAAATGCAAGGTGTTTATTGGCATGCAGGCAAAGACATGAGTAGTATAGATCAAGCATTCAATGTCTAAGTTAGATTACCGAGTCCTTCAAACTAATAACCTGTTTGTAATAACAATTATATTTAAATAATAAAATAAAAGAAGGGTTGTTGTGAAAAGCAAACAAATAGAGTAGTAGATTAAAAGAAATCTCAAAATGGTGCACAATGTCATATGGGCGTTTTCACAAACACATAGCATGCATGATAAATAATTTATTGAATGTATTAAATTGAACATGCAAGCAACCCTTACAAATTAATATGTAATTGCCAAACAAGTCCTTAACAATCCACAAGCAAATCATAAGGAGTAATAATGACCCTAATAAATTTCCAACACCAATTAAAAGAAAAAGAAAGAAAAAGAAAACATGGATAATGCAAGTAAAAAGAAAAAGAAAAGGAAAAGAAAACATAAAAATAAAAATAAAAAGAAGAATAGAAAAGTAAGGAGGGAAGAAGAAAGAAGAAAAAACCTTGATAATGGTGGTGAGAGAGAAAAAGTAGAAAGTGAGAAAGAAGGAAGAAGGAAGAAAGGGAAAGAAAAGAAAAAAGTAGGATTAGGGGAAGAGAAAGATAAGATATTTTGGCAGATTAGAATAAGCTGTGCGGCGCCAGCGACGCGGACGCGTGGGGTACGCGTTCGCGCGAATAGCGCTCATATAAATCGACGCGGTCGCGTCGGTCACGTAGATGGGTGACTCGTTTTGTGTTACTGGCGCGAGGGCAGCCTCGCACTCGCACAACTCTCTGTTCAAAACTCATTATTGCCAAATTCTAGGGTGACGCATTCGCGTGGTGGACGCGATTGCTTGGGTGGCCAATATTGGGATACGACGCGGACGCGTGGGGCACGCGTTCGTGTGGAAAGGCTTGTGCGCCTAGCACCAGTCCAGCACCACTCCAGCACAACTTTCGGCCATACACCATTTCTTACGTCGATTTTCAGGCCACGCCTCTGCATGGGTGATGCGGACGCGTGGGAGGCATATTTCCCAATTGACGCGGACGCGTCAACGATGCGGTCGCGTGGGGTGATTTGTGCCAAAGGCATGCCTCCAGCCACGCTCTTGCGTGACTCTCTGTTCGATTTCTTTTTCTTCTTTACTCACATGCAACGCTGTCGCGTCGCGTGCCCCCCCTTTTTTTATTATGCAATATGCAAATGAAGATGTAAACTATAGGCACTAGTACTGAGAAGAGTTATTGAGAAAGGAAATAAAGAAATAAAGGAAAGAAACGATCATACCATGGTGGGTTGTCTCCCACCCAACACTTTGCTTTAACGTCCTTAAGTTGGACACTCCACTAGCTCAGTCTTCTGCTGTGGGTGGATCCTCCAAGAGGAAGATCTCTAGCTCCTTTGTTTTTGTTGCATTCTCACCATAATATAGCTTTAAGCGATGTCCATTAACTTTGATGAATTCAGAGCTTGAAGGATGACTCAGGTGGAAAACTCCGTATGGCTCAGCCTTCTCTACTCTGTATGGACCTTCCCATCTTGATCTCAACTTGCCTGGCATGAGCCTCAGTCTAGAGTTGTAAAGGAGGACAAAGTCCCCAGGTTTGAACTCTCTCCTCTTGATGTGCTTATCATGCACAGCCTTCATCTTTTTCTTGTACAGCCTTGAGTTCTCATAAGCTTCTAGGCGTAGGCTCTCTAATTCTTGCAGTTGCAACTTCCTCTCAGTTTCGACCTTCTCAAATTCCATATTGCACTCCTTTACTGCCCAAAAGGCTTTGTGCTCTATCTCAACTGGGAGGTGACAGGCTTTTCCATAAATTAAGCGGAAGGGGCTCATCCCAATGGGTGTCTTGTATGCTGTTCTGTATGCCCAGAGTGCATCTTGTAGCCTGGTGCTCCAGTCTCTTCTATTAGGTTTGACTATTTTCTGCAATATACTCTTTATCTCTCTGTTGGACACCTCAGCTTGCCCATTAGTCTGGGGATGGTAGGCTGTTGCCACTTTATGAACTATCCCATGCTTCTTCAGTAATCCTGTTAGTCTCCTGTTACAGAAATGGGTGCCTTGATCGCTCACGATTGCTCGTGGTGATCCAAAGCGACAAATAATGTGGTTTCTAACAAAGGAATCAACAGTGTTAGCATCATCAGTGCGGGTAGGAATTGCTTCCACCTATTTAGAAACGTAATCTACAGCTAACAATATATAAAAATAACCATTAGAATTTGGAAATGGATCCATGAAGTCAATGCCCCAAACATTAAAAATTTCACAGAAAAGCATAGTCTGTTGAGGCATCTCATCCCTCTTGGATATATTACCAAACCTTTGGCATGGGGAACAAGATTTACAAAATTCAGCAGCGTCTTTAAAAAGGGTAGGCCACCAGAATCCATAGTCTAAAATTTTTCTAGCTGTTCTTTGAGGGCCAAAATGTCCTCCACTCTCAGATGAGTGGCAGGCCTCTAAAATGGACTGGAATTCTGTTTGAGGCACACACCGTCTAATTTTCTGGTCAGCGCCACATCTCCATAAATATGGGTCATCCCATATATAATATTTGGACTCGCTTTTCAACTTGTCTCTTTGATGCTTAGTAGAGTTTGGAGGAAAAGTGCGGCTAACTAGATAATTAGCTACAGGCGCATACCAAGGGACTACTTCAAATACTGCTTGTAAGTTGTCGAATGGGAAATTATCATTTATAGGAGTGGCGGTATCTTTAATGTGCTCAAGGCGACTCAAGTGGTCTGCTACTAGATTCTGGTTACCACTCCTATCCTTAATTTCTAAATCAAATTCTTGTAGTAGCAGTATCCAACGTATAAGCCTTGGTTTGGACTCCTTTTTGGCTAATAAATACTTTAGAGCTGCGTGGTCTGAGTACACTACTACTTTAGCACCAAGTAAATAGGCTCGGAATTTATCCAGAGCAAAAATAATAGCAAGAAGCTCTTTCTCAGTAGTGGTGTAGTTAGACTGAGCAGCGTCTAAAGTCTTAGACGCATAAGCAATTACAAAAGGGTCCTTACCTTCACGCTGAGCCAGCGCTACTCTTACTGCATGGTTGGAAGCATCGCACATGATTTCAAATGGCTGGCTCCAGTCTGGTCCTCTCACAATTGGAGCTTGAGTCAGGGCAGTCTTCAGTCTATCAAACGCTTGTTTGCAATCCTCACTGAACTCGAACTCAATATCTTTCTGCAGTAGTCTGGATAAGGGTAGTGCTACCTTACTGAAGTCCTTAATGAATCTCCGATAAAAACCTGCATGGCCAAGGAACGAACAGACTTCCCTCACAGAGGAGGATTAAGGTAAACTAGAAATAACATCCACCTTTGCTGGATCTACAGAAATGCCAGTATTAGACACAACATGTCCTAGTACAATCCCTTGTTTTACCATAAAGTGACATTTTTCAAAATTCAATACAAGGTTTGTATTGACACATCTATCTAATACTCTAGATAAACTATCCAAGCAAAGGCTAAATGAATCACCATAAACACTAAAATCATTCATAAAAACCTCCATACAGTTCTCAATAAGGTCAGAGAAAAGACTCATCATGCACCTTTGGAAAGTAGCTGGTGCATTGCATAAGCCAAAGGGCATTCTTTTATAAGCATAAGTGCCAAAAGGGCATGTAAAATTAGTCTTTTCCTGATCTTCAGGAGCTATATGGATTTAAAAATATCCTGTATAACCATCTAGAAAATAATAATGAAATTTACCTGACAGGCGATCAAGCATCTGATCAATGAATGGCAAGGGATAATGATCCTTGCGAGTGGCTTGGTTGAGATGCCTATAGTCAATGCAAACTCTCCATGAATTCTGCACTCTAGTTGTCAGAAGCTCTCCATGCTCATTTCTTACTGTTGTGATTCCAGACTTCTTGGGCACCACTTGTACTGGACTGACCCATTCGCTATCTGAGATGGGGTAAATGATATCTGCTTCAAGTAGCCTAGTCACTTCTTTCCTGACAACTTCTAAGATGGTGGGATTTAGTCTTCTCTGAGGTTGACGGACGGGCTTTTCTTCCTCTTCTAGGAATATTCTGTGCTCATAAACTTGAGGGTTGATGCCTACTATATCCGCCAGGCTCCATCCAATTGCTTTCTTGTGTTTCCTCAGCACACTGAGTAGCTGTTCTTCTTGTTGGGAAGTGAGTTCCCTTGCAATGATAACTGGAAACTTCTGCTTGTCCTCAAGGTAAGCATACTTGAGGTGTGGAGGGAGGGGCTTTAATTCTAATTTCTGCTCATGGCCAGGCTCTGGATTATCTGGGGCTAGTGATAATGGCAAAGTGCCCTCATTGTCCTCTGAGAGTGTCCCCACACTTGGACCTTATCCTGTGTACTTCTCTTCTAATTCCTCCTGGTGAACTTCAGCCACAGTTTCATCTATGATGTCACACTGGGAGATAGAATGATCATCCGGAGGGTGCTCCATAGCTCCATTTAAACTGAATTTTACTATTCTACCATTTATTTCAAAAGAATAAGTTCCGGAAAATGCGTCCAGCTTGAACTTTAATGTCTTCAGGAATGGTCTTCCAAGCAGGATTGATGATGGCCTTCTTGAGTCATTAGGGGGCATCTCCAGGATATAGAAGTCAATGGGAAATGTGAGCCCCTTAATGCTCACTAATACATCTTCAGCAATTCCAACCACTGTAATAATGCTTTTATCTGCTAACACAAAATAAGCTGCCGACCTTTTTAAGGGAGGGAGCCTCAAAGTATCATATATAGACAAAGGCATTATACTAACACATGCTCCTAAATCACACATGCAGTCAGAAAATATCACACCTCCAATAATACAGTTAACCATGCATGGACCTGGATCACTATACTTTTCAGGTATACCTCCCATTAAAGCAAATATAGAACTACCTAAAGGAATAGTTTCTAATTCATTAATTTTGTCTTTATGTATACATAAATCTTTTAGAAACTTTACGTATTTAGGTACCTGCTGAATAACATAAAAAAGGAGAACAGTTACCTCAACCTTTTTGAATATTTCCACCATTTTGGGATCAAGTTCCATCTGCTTCCTTGCAATTTGTGGAAATGGAATAGGAAGGATGTTTTCTGCAGCGTCTGCATCCTTTGGTGCTTCCTTCTGTGGTTGGGCTTCTTCTTCTTCAACCACGTCTTGTATGTCCTCTTCTTCTTTAGCATCCTCTACTTCCACCACCTCTTCAGCTGAGGTGTGTTCTGATGGGATTGGCTCCTCCTGATTTCTCTCTTGCAGTGTGGTTCCAGACCTTAGGGTGATGGCATTGATG
The DNA here is from genome assembly GCF_059453495.1 of Arachis ipaensis. NCBI lineage: Eukaryota > Viridiplantae > Streptophyta > Magnoliopsida > Fabales > Fabaceae > Arachis > Arachis ipaensis. The sequence goes on from NC_142442.1 coordinate 33,389,709, forward strand.
TCACCCTTTGGATTGGGTAAGGGTTGAGAAGGAATTCCACTGGAGCTTGCATGTTGAGTGTTTGCAGTATTTGAAGTATTGGGTGATGCCAGCTGAGAGATGAGGCTTGTATAGTGGATGCTAGGCCATTAAGTGAACTTTCTATGTTCTTTTGTCCTTGCGCAATGGATTGAAGAGCCTCGTCACTCAGAGAGGAATTAGATTGAGTGATCTGTGGAACTTGTTGTTGGTTGTGTTGTGCTCCTTGGGATTGCCTCAGGTGAGGTGCTCGGTAAGGCTGGTTCTGGTTCTGCTGCCTGTTGTTGTTATTATTCCACCTCTGATATCCTTGATTGTCTCTGCCTCCTCTGTTATTGTTGTCCCTCCAACTCTGGTTAGAATTATCTCTCCAACCTTGGTTGGAAATTGTCCTGCCATCCATGGTTGTAGCTGCCACCTTGATTGTATCCTTGGTTAGGGTAGTCATAGATGTTATGAGTGGCTGCCACAGTGTTGTCTTCCTGCTGGAGCTGCGGACATTCATCGGTATAATGGCTATAATCAGCACAGATCCCACACACTCTCTGTGGGACTAACTGTTGGCTTTGCTGTGCTTGTTGTTGATTCAACTGCATCTGCTTCAGTAAGTTGGTCATTTCACATATACTCTGAGTCAGAGCAGTAGTTTCCTTGCTAGAAGATACCTCTGCAACAGCTTTTGACCAGCCTTGTTTCTGCCTGTGATTCCTAGTAGATTCAGCCAAGTCACTGATCAATTGCCATGCCTCATCAGTGGTCTTGTACTTTTTCATAGACCCATTGCTAGCACTTTCCAATGTGGTCTTATCTTGGGGCCTCATGCCCTGTGTGAGGTAGCCGAGCAACACTATCTTGTCAATCATATGGTGGGGGCATGCTTCCAGAAGGTTGTTGAAGCGCTCCCAGTATTCATAGAGAGTCTCGGACTCGTCTTGAACAGTCATGGAAATGTCTTTCCTCAGTTTATCAGTGACTTCAGCTGGAAAGAAATTTTCTAAAAATTCTCTTCTAAGCGTATCCCAGTCAGAAACAGTTGCTGCGGGTTGAGTGTAGTACCACTCTCTCGCCTTTCCCTCAAGAGAGAATGGGAAGGCTTTCAACAGAATAAAAGTTTCATCTGCACCATCACGCCTGACAGTAGAACAGGCTGCTTGGAAATCCCTAAGGTGCTTGATAGGCTCTTGAGCAGGTAAGCCATGAAACTTAGGCATCAAGTTGAGCAGTGCAGTCTTTATTTCAAAATCTGTAGCCACTGCTGGGTGATGCGTTTGAAACGGTTGCATTGTAAAATCAGGGGCTCCAGCTTCTTGGATTGTAACTCTCCTAGGTGCTGCCATGTCACCTGCACGTAAATCAACCGAATCAGTAGAAAGGGAGTTTGTTTCTTCCTTACGTGAAGTTTCAGATTCGCCCTCGGGGAGGACTAATCGACGCCTAGCTTGCCTTATACGTGAAATAGTTCTTTCGATCTCAGGATCAAATACTAGCAAGCTTGGATCAGGAAGTGAACGCGTCATTTAACGAAAGAAACATGCAGCTCATGGTAGAAAAATAAAATAAAATACAAATAAATAAATTCCAATCAATAACTTAGCACTCTATTGCAACTCCCCGGCAACGGCGCCAAAAATTGACGTGGTGGAAATTGGCGAGTCAAGAAATTATTATAGAGATACGTTGCAAGTATAGTTCTTAACCAACCAAAAATCCGCTTATCAATTTAGAAGGGTTGTCACAAAATTAGAATTAAAATATTGGGAGTATGAATCCCAAGTCGTCTCCCAACGAGTTGCAGAAAGATGTGCTATTTTATTAATCAGATGTTTTCCAAAGGGGGTTGAGTTTGATAGACAGGAAATTAAATCAGAGAATTTATGTAATTTAAATAAAAATCTTGACTGGGAGTAGATTAGTTGGAAGCCCTATCCTTGTTGGAGTTTTTCCAAGATAAAAGTGATCATTGAAGGTTACCTGCTCAGTTATCCTTTACCAGATAAAGGAAAGTTAAGCAAGTTAGAAGTCAGTTTCTATTCACAAGTTCTAATCCTCTACCTTGGGAAGGACTAGTGTTAGTGATTAGAGGGCAACCCAACGCTAAACCCAACTATAATTTTACTCTTGAGCATCCAACTCAAGGTCCTCCTTTCAATCAACTCCCAATCAAGTTAGGGAACTACTCGCTCATTATGATTGTAAAATCCACGAAATAAGAAAGGGAAGTAAAGAAAGACATGATAGATAATAATCAAAAGGATCAATTAAAATAAAAATAGTTCTTGTATTAATAAGTTCTAAAAATAATCCAATAGTAACTCTGAATAAATTAAGGATATGAAAGAGTAAGTGACAAGTAAGGAAACAAACTAGAATGACGAAGTCTTGACGGAGGTAATAACTCTTCTCAATATCCCAATCCAAAAAGCAATAAAATCAAAATCCTAAGAACTATGAATGTGTAGAGAGAAAACCTAGAGGAGGAGTAAAATCAGATCTAAAACTAAAATTATGCGAAATGAATGTTGTTTTTTGGTCTCTGCATGTTCCCTGGCTCTAATCTGCTTTTCTGGGCCGAGAACTGGGTCAAAACAGGGCCCAAAATCACCCCCAGTGAATTCTGCAGATTTTGCAGATCGCGCACGTCACGCGATCGCGTCATCCAGGCATTCGCGTCATCCAGCGTTTTGCCTTGCCACGCGTGCGCGTCGTCCATGCATTCGCCTTACTTGTGCAGTTTCCAATCTATGCGTTCGCGTCAGGCATGCGAGCGCGTCACTGTAATTTCCTCTATTTCGCGCGGTCGCATGAGCCATGCGTCCACGTCACTTCGCGCTGGTCATCTCCCCATTTCTTGTGTTCCTTCCATTTTTGCAAGCCTCCTTTCCAATCTCCAAGTCATTCATGCCCTATAAAGCCTGAAACACTTAACATACAGATCACGGCATCGAATGGAATAAAGGAGAATTAAAATACATAATTAAAAGTCTCTAGGAAGCAGTTTTCAACCGTGGAGTAATTTTGGGAAGGAATTGTAAATACATGCTAATTTAATGAATAAGTGGGTAAAGATTTGATAAAACCACATAATTAAACACAATATAAACCGTAAAATAATGGTTTATCATGGTGGCAATACTTTTTGTTTTCTGAATGAATGCTTGAACAGTGCATATTTTTTATAGTGAAGTTTATGAATGTTAAAATTGTTGGCTCTTGAAAGAATAATGAAAAAAAAGAAATGTTATTGATAATATATGAATGTTCCATGAATCTTTCACCTTTCTTAAATGAAAAATGTTTTCTGAAAAAGAAAAAGAAGTACATGAATTTCGAATTCTATCTTGAAAATAGTTTAATTATTTTGATATAGTGGCAATACTTTTTGTTTTCTGAATGAATGCTTGAACAGCGCATATTTTTGATAGTGAAGTTTATGAAAGTTAAAATTGTTGGCTCTTGAAAGAATAATGAAAAAAGACAAATGTTATTGATAATCTGAAAAATCATAAAATTGATTCTTGAAGCAAGAAAAAGCAGTGAAAAACACAAAGCTTGCAAAAAAAATGGCAAAAAATAAAGAAAAAGAAAAAGCAAGCAGAAAAAGCCAATAGCTCTTTAAACCAAAAGGCAAGAGAAAAAAACCAATAACCCTTTAAACTAAAAGGCAAGCATCCAAGGCTTTGAGCATTAATGGATAGGAGGGCCCAAAGGAATAAAATCCTGGCCTAAGCGGCTAAATCAAGTTGTCCCTAACCATGTGCTTGTGTCATGAAGGTCCAAGTGAAAAGTTTGAGACTGAGTGGTTAAAGTCATGATCCAAAGAAAAACGAGTGTACTTAAGAACTCTGGGCACCTCTAACTGGGGACTCTAGTAAAGCTGAGTCACAATCTGAAAAGGTTCACCCAGTTATGTGTCCGTGGCATTTATGTATCCGGTGGTAATACTGGAAAACAAAATGCTAAGGGTCACGGTCAAGACTCATAAAGTAGCTGTGTTCAAGAATCAACATACTAAACTAGGAGAATCAATAACACTATCTGAATTTTGAGTTCCTATGGATGCCAATCATTCTGAACTTCAAAGGATAAAGTGAGATGCCAAAACTGTTCAGAAGCAAAAAGCTACTAGTCTCGCTAATCTAATTGGAACTAAGCTTCATTGATATTTTGAAATTTATTGTATTTCTCTTCTTTTTATCTTATTTTGTTTTTGGTTGCTTGGGGACAAGCAACAATTTAAGTTTGGTGTTGTGATGAGCGGATAATCTATACGCTTTTTGGCATTGTTTTTAGGTAGTTTTTAGTATGTTTTAGTTACTTTTTATTATATTTTTATTAGTTTTTTATGAAAAAATCACATTTCTAGACTTTACTATGAGTTTGTGTGTTTTTTTGTAATTTTAGGTATTTTCTGGATGAAATTGAGGGACCTGAGCAAAAATCTGATTCAGAGGCTGAGAAAGGACTGCAGATGTTGTTGGATTCTGACCTCCCTGCACTCAAACACGTTTTTCTAGAGCTACAGAAATCCAATTGGCGAGTTATCAATTGGGCTGGAAAGATAACATCTTGGGCTTTCAAGCAATGTATAATAGTTCATACTTTTTTTGAGATTTGATGGCACAAACTGGCGTTAAACGCCAGCCAGAGACCCTTTTCTGGCATAAAACGCCGAAACTGGCACCAAAACTGGAGTTGAACGCCCAAACTGGCACCAAAGCTGGCGTTTAACTCCAAGAATGGCCTATGCACGTGACAGCTTCAAAGCTCAGTCCAAACACTCACCAAGTGGGCCTCGAAAGTGGATTTCTGCACTATCTGCACTTAGTTACTCATTTTCTGTAAACCTAAGTTACTAATTTAATATAAAAACTACTTTTAGAGATTCATTTTAGGAACGTATGACATTTTACATCTCATATTGTATCTTCTACAGCATGAGTCTCTAAACCCCATAGGAGGGGGTGAGGAGCTCTACTGTGTCTCAATGGATTAATGTAATTACTACTGTTTTCTTTTCGATCACGCTTGATTCTGTTCTAAGATACTCACTCATACTTTAATATAAAGAATATGATGATCCGTGACACTTATCATCATTCTCAACTTTATGAACACGTGCTTGACAACCACTCCCGTTCTATCTGAGCTCAACGTAGTCATTGGGCGACAACTTGAGTACGTATCTCTTGGGTCTCTGATTCACGGATTTGACTTGCCTCTCCTAACAACAGAGCATTCGAATCCGTGAGATTAGAACCTTCGTCGTAGAGGCTAGAACCAATTGGCAGCATTCCTGAGATCCGAAAAGTCTAAACCTTGTCTGTGGTATTCCGAGTAGGATCTGGGATGGGATGACTGTGACGAGCTTCAAACTCACGAATGTTGGGTGCAGTGACAGTGTGCAAAAGGATAGAGAGATCCTATTCCGACACAAGTGAAAACCGACAGATGATTAGCCGTGCGGTAGCTGTGCCTGGTATTTTTCATCCGAGACGAGAGATCCGACAGTTGATTAGCCGTACAGAAACCGTACCTGGACCATTTTCACTGAGAGGACGGATGGTAGCCATTGACAACGGTGATCCACCAACATACAGCTTGCCATGGAAGGAAGCCATGCATCTTTGGAGAAGAAGACAGTAGAAAAGCAGAGATTCAGACGACATAGCATCTCTGGAACCTCAACCTGTTCCTCATTACTGAATCACAAGTATCATTCATTTAATGTTATTTACTTTTTATAAACAAAATCATTTTTATCACTAATCTCCTAACTAAGATTTACAAGATAACCATAGTTTGCTTCAAGCCGGCAATCTCCGTGGGATCGACCCTTACTCATCCAAGGTATTACTTGGACGACCCAGTGCACTTGCTGGTTAGTTGTGCGGAATTGCAAAGGTGTGATTGCAATTCCGTGCACCACTCACCATAAGCAAAAAGAGAAGCAGAAGAAAGAACACACAGCAGGCGAGAACCTACCAGTTGAAGGTATGGTGATGACGACTCCTTCTACCCCGCTTGATCTTATGTGCACCAAGGACAATGCAAACTTTTAAGTGTGGGAAGTTCATCCGACCAATCGGCCGTTTTTGGGTGAAAAATTCTAATCTTAATGTAACACCCTAATTACCCTAAGCCTTACCTCGCATCGTAAAGCAAAGGTTAATCAAAGGTTATGACAGTTCTAAGCTCATACATATACAATATAGAAAGCATTAATATAGTCTAGAAGCCCGATGAAGGATATAGCTCAAAACAGGATTTGAAAAGTGCAAAACGTACTCACGAAGCTTCTAACTTAACGCACAAGATATAGATATAATATAACAAAAGATAAGATTATAATAACATAAGGATCTAGCAATGGCTGACGGGGTTTAAGCTGGCTAGATATTTATATACAGACAATATAGAACCTGAAAGTTAAAATAGCTTATACAAGTTTTTCTCTCAAAGTAAGCCTCTAGACCAAAAGTAAAATACAAAAGTGAGAGAAACTAAAAAAAATAAACAAAAAGACATCCAAAATGTATCCAAGATCCTCCGCTCTGTCACCATCAGAACAACTCACCGAGGTGGGTTGCAACCTGCATCTGAAAAACAACAACAGAAAATGGTATGAGAATCGGAGGTTCTTAGTATGGTAACAGTGCCCAGTGATGTAAGATATAAGACCTTGGGATGCCAGTGGCAATCCTAGAACTTCATATCCATCACAAGATTCATCTTAAAGCATAACTAAAACATCAAAGGATAAATTAAACCTTAACATAATAAAGGGTAATCTAACTTAAAGGATTTTCTAATCTAACAACCTATCCTCCGATGAACATCGGATTCAACTTCTTTGTCTTGATTGCTCTTCCGATCCCAGTCGTCAGTGTAACCCTCAGAAATACGTGCTCTCCCACTTCAAATTCTAATGGTTTCCTTCTCTGATCCGCATAACTTTTCTGTCGACTTTGTGCAATTAGAATCCTCTCCCGAATCTTCTTAATCTTCTCAGTAATCTCTGCTACCAAATCAGGACCTAAAACACTTGCTTCACCAGACTCATACCCACAAAGTGAAGATTGGCACTTCCGTCCATACAAAGCCTCAAACGGAGCCATCCCAATGCTCGCATGAAAAATATTGTTGTACGCAAACTCCACCAATGGCATGTAATGGTCCCAACTGATCCAAAACATACGCCCTCAGCATATCTTCCAATGTCTGACTAGTCCTTTCCGACTGTCCATCCGTTTTTGGATGATATGCGGTGCTGAGACATAGTCTCGTACTGAAAGCTCTTTGAAAAGCTCCCCAAAACCTCGATGTAAATCGGGGATCCCGGTCCGATACTATGCTCGATGGCACACCATGAAACCTTACGATCTCCTTAATGTACAATCTCGCCAACTCCTCCATAGAATAGTTTACTCGAATAGGCAGAAAATGAGCGGATTTGGTCAAACGATCCACGATCACCCAAACCGCATCAAATCCTGACCTAGTCCGCGGTAAACCGGTCACAAAATCCATTGCAATTCCTTCCCACTTCCACTGAGGAATCTCAGGTGGCTGTAACATTCCCGATGGTTTCTGATGTTCTATCTTCACATTCTGACACGTCAGGCACTTAGATACCACTGTAGCTACATTACCTTTCATCCCAAGCCACTAGAACATCTTCTTTAAGTCATAATACATCTTCGTACTTTCGGGATGAATAGAAAATCTACTGTTGTGAGCTTCCGACAACAAGGCTTGCCTCAAATTCCCGACATCCGGTATACAAATTCTTCCCTTATATCTCTACAAACCTTCACCATCCTTAGTAAATTCTTCATGCCTCTTCTCACCAACTGGTTGAAATAGTTGTTGAAGCTTTTACTCATCTTGCTGAGCCCTTTGAATCTCTGTTTTAAACGTACTTGAAATCTGCAACTGATTCAAACAAGCTCTTCCGGCAACTTCACCAATATCCAGCTAAAGATCCACTAACTCCTCTTCCTTGATTCTCATCCAAGCTATTGTTAAGCACTTCCGACTCAACGCGTCTGCCACCACATTCGCCTTTCCAGAATGATAACTTAGTTCAAAATAATAATCCTTTAGCAACTCCATCCATCTCCTTTGATGCATATTAAGCTCTTTCTGATCAAAGATGTACTTGAGACTCTTATGATCAGAAAAGACGCTAAACTTCACTCTGTACAAGTGGTGTCTGGTGCGGAATTTATAACCACAAACTAACCGGCAAGTGCACCGGGTCGTACCAAGAAATACCTCAGGTGAGTGAGGGTCGATCCCACGAGGATTGATGGATCAAGCAACAATGGTTGAGTGATTGGCTTAGTCAGACAAACATAAAAGAGTGTTTTGGTATTCAAAAGCATTAACAATAATTCAGAAATTAAAACAACAAGCAGAAAATTGATGAGAATAATATATGGAGAAACAGTTAAGGCTTCAGAGATATCTATTTTCCGGATTGACTTTTCTTACTAACTATTTTAATCATGCAAGATTCAATTCATGGCAAACTATATATGACTAAGCCCTAATTCCTTAGACCTTCTTAGTCTACTCTAACTTTCATCAACCGCCAATTCATTGGTCACTTAATTCCAATTAGAGGGTGAAGTTCAAATCTAGTTTATATGCCACAAAAATCCTAATTACCCAAATATAAGAGGATTATATGTCACGTATCCCGTTAAGTCCAGAAAATTAGAAATTTAGGAGAATATGTTTTCAAGCTGTTGTTCAAGTAAAGAGCTTTTCCAAGTTATACAAGAACTCAATTAGAAAAAGGGTCATACTTCCGTTCCACCCAAATTCATAAGATAAAGAACGAAAATAATTCTTGAATTATAAATCAGTACATGAATTAAAATAGAAAAATAATAGTATCAATCCATACAATAGACAGAGCTCCTAACCTTAACAGTGGAGGTTTAGTTGCTCATGGTTCAGAGAGAAAACTAGGATTCTGAAAAACTGTAAATTGCGGAATGAGGTAGAAGAGAAGAGAGCCCCGAAGGGCTGATTCTTTTTCCTTTTATATCTAATCCTAATTAATGTAAAATATATTTTCTAAAACTAAAATAATATCTTTTCCTAATTGTAAATAAAATAAAAGTTGAATCAAAAGTAATTTAATTGATCCATTCGGGGCTTGAAGAGTGTGGGGACCATTGGATTCATTAAGCTCCATGCTGAATTTGGCTTTTTCCAAGATCAACGTGGAGAAGGCAGCAAGTGCTCAGCGTGTTCCTTTGAATCCACGCTGAACTTGTCTTTTCCCAAGTTCAACGTGGAGAAGGCAGCAAGTTCAACGTGGAAGATGAAGAGGTTGCTGGAGAAGAAATGTGCACTATTATATATCGTTGGAAAGCCCTAGAAGTTAACTTTCTAATGCCACTGAAATCACGTCAATTAGACCTCTGTAGCTTAAGTTATTCCAGTTTTAATGCAAGGAGGTCAGGATTGACAGCATCATTCGCTTTCTCCCTTTTCTGCTACAAAACTCCATCAAATCCATCCGAATGCTACCTGAAATAAATAGAATTGTGAAAAACTCAAAGTGGCATCCATAGTGGCCAAAAGATATTTAAATTTTGATTAAACGTAGCAATTCAAGTACAAATTCACAAGGAAAAGATACATAAGATGCTCACGCATCAGAACACCAAACTTGAATTGTTGCTTGTCCTCAAGCAACCAAAATAAGTGCATGATTAAGATGTGAATTTGCATGAGAAGTGAGAGTTCAGTTATGCTCAAGTCTATTCTTAAAGTGGGGTTTATCTCCTGCAATTCTGAACAGTTTTGGCATCTCACTCTCCCTTGAATCAGAGGACTGTCAGTGTTATTCGGAATTAGAATCCGGATTATATTATGAATTCTCTAATCTTTATACTTCAGTTTAATCCTTGAACACAGCAAATTTCCTTTAATTCTCTTTTCTTTGGTGCTTTGCACCTTGAGCCTAGCCGTGACTTTAAATGTTTTGTCTCAAGGGTTACTTGACACAAAAACACCACAAGCACTTAACTGGGGAACTCTCTCTAAGTTCTGAATTTTCTTTCAGTTACTCCCAGACAGTGGTGCTCAAAGCCGTGTGCATACTCTGCTAAATGCATTTGGTCTCGACTCTAAATATTCTGTCTCAAGGATTACTTGACACAAGAACACCACAAGCATATGACTAAGGAAACAACTCTTTGATCTTTTAATCATATCTGACCTCCTTAGTCATTGATACTCAGAGCCTTGGACATTGCTTTTATTTTTCTTTTGCTGTTTCTTTTGCTTCAAGGATTAAGCTTTCACTAATTTTAGAGAAGTCATAATAGTTCTCTAAATTCTTGTTCCTTATACATCAACATCCTTTGATTCAAATTCAAATATGCATTGTTCATATCATGCATTCAAAATCACAAATAATACCATCACATTTAAGTAAATAAGACTATTATTCAATATAACTCAATCTCTCATGCAATACATCATTTTCTTTTGAAAATATATTTTTAAAACTAATTAAAATATATATATTTTTGTATTTTTTTTCAACTTTTTTTTGAATTAGATATATATAGTTATTTATTTATGCATTTATTTATGTATTTATTTATTATATTTTTTCTTTATATATATATATATATATATATATATATATATATATATATATATATATATATATATATATATATATATATATATATATATATATATACACACGATAGATAGGGGGTTTATATATGTAAAAATATATAGGAGGGGGAGGGGGATAATTTATATATACGGTATATAAAGAGGGGGGGGAGGGGGGTTAGTAATATAATTATATAGCCACCACTCACATAAACATCACAAAAATGACTTTATGGTAAAGACGCCTACGTGGCAAAATCTAAACCATACATTCAAAAGCCACACTTTTCACTTAAAACCGTAACTCTTCACAAAGAAAAGCGTCACCTAATGGAAAAAAGTAAATTAGAAGATTTAAGAGAAGAAATAATTAAATTATCAAAATTAATAGATCAAAAACTAATGATTTTAACTAATGTTAATTGTAATGACACCGAATTCCTAAAATCAATACAAAATGATTTTTCTCAAAATCTTTATTTTACTATAAGTTTTATTGAAGGACTTCAAAAACCTGAAAAAACTTACATTTCACATGGAATTTCTAAAAAATGCTACCATGGAAATGATTCCCCACATCTTTATCATACTTTTAACCCACAATTAAATTCTATAGTAGATATGCTTGAAGAAATTTTAGTATCCATAAAATTTCAAAGAAATAAGAAAAAAGAGGAACCTAATATAAACGAAATCAAACAGATATTAAATAAATATTTTCAGAAAGAGAATCCCAAAGAAGAAAATTTTCAAAATATAATCAACATAGCAGAATTAAAAGTAAAACCACCATTGAAATTATGAATATTGAAGAAAAATTAGAAGAAGTTACAATGCTTTTTAAAAAATTAAAAATGGCTCAGGAAAATAATATTATGGAACAGAGATTTCAAATAGAAGAAGAATTAGTAAATTCTGAAAATATAGAAAATGAAGAACACATCCTAGATTATTCAAGTGACGAAGAACTAGCAATTCCAATACAAGTAAAAAACGAAGCTGGAACATCTAAGGATAGTCAATCTCAATTTAAATGGGAAACATGTTTTGATAATTATGCTTTTAAAAAAGGGTTTATAAATAAAGATTCAAAATATACAAAAATACCATCAAAATACGTTCCTAAAACCCAGGAAATGGAAGGAGAAAGAATGCTCGATTTAGACTGTAAAAAGAATGAAAAAGAAATTTTCGAAAATTGGTTGAATTCCTTCTTATTAGAAGCCTTTACTAATCCAAAACTTAGTGAATTATCTGGAAGAGATATTTGGAATTACATAGGATTTCATACTAAAGGAACTATAAGAGATTATATGACATCAATAGAAAACCAAATAATAGAAGAATTAGCAACAAAAACAACAGCTTATGATAAGATATTACATATAATGATGATTCTATATAAAGAATTTTTTGGAAAAAATATTATAGATCATAGACAAGAAGTCTATAATAAAGAATATCAAGAAGCAAAAAACCATTTAGCTAATATTCAGATATATGATTTATGTAATGTGGAGTCTTATATATGTGAATATAGAATACATTATTACAAATTAAAAGAAGAAGATAAAAATCATTATCTTAGTATGTATATAACAAAACTTCCATATCCTGCTAATGAATTTATAATGGGAAGATTTATAAGAGAAATAAATAGGGGAACAATTGAAAATAATTTTGGTGGAGCAACCTCTGCAATAAGAGAGGAAATAAAAGAACGTTGTATGCAAGAAGCGACTCAAAAAATATTTGCAAATATAATTAGAATTTGCTGTCAGGATAATGAAGAGATACCCCAAAAATATGGTCTTAATAAAAATTTTCAAAGAAAAAGAAAATATCAATTTATAAAAAGAAAATACTATCCAAACTGGAGAAAAAAGAGGTATTTTAGAAAAAGAAATAATAATAAAAACAAAAGACAAAAAAGTGACTATTGCCCAAATAAAAAAGAAAATTGTAAGTGTTGGTATTGCCAAGAAGAAGGACACTATGCAAATGAATGTCCAAAAAAAAAGATAAAAAGGATCTTACCAAACAAATAGAAATTGCTAAGTCTTGTTTCATGGAACCATTAGAAGAATCTGATGATAACCTAGACTATATTTTTGAATATGTCTCAGAAACAGACTCAGAGACTGAGTAATAATGCCACATTTATTACTATAAAAATAACAGAAAAATTTATAAATGCTTTCATAGATACTGGAGCAACACAATGTTTTGCTAGTACAAATATAAAACTCGACTGGAAAAAATTAAAGAAACCATTAAGAGTTAGAATAGCTGACAAATCAATACATAAAATTGACCAAAAAGCAGAGATGGCTGAAATTTTTATTCAAAATTATAGGTTCATTGTTCCATCTATATATATGTTAGATTCTGGAATGGATTTTATCATAGGAAATAACTTTTTAAAGCTATATCATCCATTCATTCAAGAATTAACATATATAGTTTTAAAAGCTCCACACGATTCTTCAATAAATCAAAAATCAAAACGTATAAAAATACGAACTACTACTATAGATAAGATCTTAAAATTTAAAATATTTTCTATATTAGAGACATGTTATTTAAATTTATACTTTCAGATAAATATTCCAAAAAATAATCTTGAAATAAAGATAGAAGAACTTTTGGATGAAATTTGTGCTGAAAATCCTTTAGATATTAAAAATACAAATAACGAATTAGTAAGCATTAAATTAAAAGATCCTACAAAAGAGATAAATGTTCCAAATAAAATTCCTTATTCCGCAAGAGATAGAGAAGAGTTCTCATTAGAATGTAGAGATCTTTTGGAAAAAGAAATTATAAGATTAAGTAAAAGTCCTCATGCGGCTCCAGCCTTTTATGTCAAAAACAATAATGAAATTAAAAGGGGAAAACGAAGAATGGTTATTAACTATAAGAAAATGAATGAAGCAACTATTGGTGATGCTCATAAACTTCCAAGAAAAGATTCTATTTTAGAAAAAATTAAAGGAGCAACTTGGTTTTCATCTCTTGATGCAAAATCAGGATATTGGTGTAAGACCCAGAATCTTTGAAAAGTCTTATTATGATCAAGTCTCAAATCATATGGTTATTTATAGCCTTAATTTCGGAAATCACTTTATTAAATATAATTAAGGCAAGTTTTGATTTATGAGATTTGAGATAAGTTATGATTATTATCCAATTTCACAATTATTGGATTATTTTCTATATTCAGAGTATAAAGTTGGTAGTTGTGAAATAATAAGGATTTCTATATGATTTGAATTAAATAAGTAATATTTTCAATATTAATGCTGCTACTTTGGAAAATAAGGGATTTAATTATATTACTCCTAATTATTTGATTTGGATATTTTATTGAAAATAATTTGTGAAATTGGTGAGCAAATAGTATTTTCTATATATAATTAGTGTTGGATTTAAATTGGGTTTCAATTACTATATTACCCTATTTTAAGTGAAATTACTAATTTGTCCCTAACCCTAATTTACACACACCTCACCAAAAGCAACACTCAGCCACCGAAACCCTAATCCAGCTACCCTCTCCCCCCAAAACTCAGCAGCAGCTGCGCAGCCCCTATGCTAAACACACACACGCTGTTCCTTGAGAAAGAAAGAAGGAAACAAACAAAGAAAGAAAGAGCGATCTGAGGGAGAGAAGGAGGGGAGGGCGGGCCTTCACCGCTGTCCAACCCGCCGCGCCTCGCCGCCAGTGCTGTCATTGTCACCATCGATGGAGGAGAAAGGGGAGAGCGCTCGCGAGGAGCTGCTGCAGAAGCCACCGCCGTGCACCCTCGTGCCGTCGCTGGAGATCTGGCCGTCAACGCCGATCATCCTTGCACTGCGTCAGAGACAGAACTGCGAACTGGAGGGAGTGCGACCCACAGCCACCAACAGAGAAGAAAGAGTGCGCGGGAATGGTGAAGCCGCCGCTGTCACCGTCGCGTGTGGAGCTGCCGCCGCGTTTGACCTCTGTTGCTGTTGCACTTCGACCGCCGCCGTTCTTGCCGCTGTCGAGCCGCGTCGGAAGGAAAACGCCGCCGCCGTGTGCTGTTAGAACTTCTGGAGCCGCGTTGAAGCTCGCTGCGAGAAGAGGAAAAGACTAGGGCTAGCGCCATTATGCTTGGTAAGGACCTGCAGCAGCTGCTGCTCCTGCTCTGTTCTGCTTTATTCTGCCCTCTGTGTAATGGTTATACTTGGTGCCATTCTGTCCGCTAGAGCTGTTGTCATCGATTTGGAGTTGCTGCGGAATGGGGCCACTAGGAGAGTAGTGCTGCTGCTAAACCACAGGCTCTGCGGCCGAGACTCTGCCGCCGAAGAACACTCTTCCGGTAAGGGTTTTAATTGAGGTTTTTGCCTTTTTGGAATTCGTGAAGGTTTTAATGCTGCGTGGTTTTTCTAGTTGATCCACCAGAGCTTCTGGCCACCGTCGGAGCTATTGTCGGGGTCGGTTCAAAATTGCAGCTGCCTCATTGTGTTATTCGGTAAGAAGTTATGTGTCGAGAAGCCTCGCGTTAGTATCCTGTTATGTTTAGTTAACGAATATGAGTTTTGGTAACGTGGGGTCGAGTCCTGATTATTATATGCTGCTATTAGTGTTGCTATGGTTGTTGCGAATGTGGCTTGAAGCTGAGGTTGCGGTTGTTGTTGATTTCGGGTTGAGGTGGAAAGGACTCTGTGACGCGTTTGAGTTATGGATTTGCGTTCTAAGGTAGGGGCGATTTCCAAAAAACTATGTTTTATGTATTGGAATTATTACATATGGTTACTGATGTGAGACAATTGGTATTTGGTGATTGTATCTGCCTTGTGTGTTATTGGATTGTCTCGAATGGTTGTGGATGTTTGTTTGGCTGAATTATTGTGCGGCTTGTGAAATATAATGTTTTGAAGTTGATTCTTTAAAGATTTGAAATCTGAGTTTGATCCGTTGAGCATTGATTTGAATTGAGTCAATTATTTTGATAATGTGAAAGGTCAGACGCACTTTTGAATTCAGCCTGGTTTACTTTAATTGACTTGGTTTTGGACAAATGATTTGTTATTGAGCCGTTTCTTTAAAGCTTTGGAAATGAGTTAAATTGGTGGATATTGATTTGATTTTGAAATGGTTTCCTTGAGATATGCCACTGAGGCGACTGTTGGATTTAGCGTGATTTTGAATTGATTTTTGGGTTCTGGACTGTTGAAAAGGATTGAGGAACGGTTTAGTTGGGACCCGAATCGGGTGGCAAAGTCCAAGTTTTAGGGGAGATGCTACCGAAATTTCTATAAAAACCGAGGCTTTATTTGAAATGTTATTTGGGAAATTTTGAGTTTAATGCCTTTCCTATTTACTTGGAAGATTGTGAATTTAGGGCTTCTTTTATTACCTTTACTTAGAACAATTATGAAAACGATGAAGCTACGCTTTGAAAGAATTATTGAAAAGAGAATCATGATTTCTCCTTATTTTTTTAAGAAGAATAGTATGTCTTTGGGTACAAGTTATTCGAAAGAGAATTTTGCCTTGAGGCTGCTTTAAAAGGTAAAACGGGCTTATGTTTTTCTCTATTAAACATAAAGAGTGTCCATTGGAAGAGTTTTCATGATTTTAAAAGGAATTGGATTTCGATTGACGAACCTCATTATTTTGACGTTTGAATAAGATTCAGAGCACCCTTTGAACTCTAGTTTAACATAACAAAAATGATTCTCTTATCAGTTTGAAACGCTTCAGATTTAATTATGGAATTGAATCCGGTTTTGTTTAAGTAAAGGAAATGGCTTTGAAAGAAGTAAATGATTATGTGACTCGGTTTGGCTTAGATCTTATTTTATTACTCAAATCGGAAAGCCAATGTTTTAATGATTTTAAATGAATTTGGCGAAATGAGTTATGTTATTCTCCCCTAAAGACTTGGGACTCTGCCGAGAAACTTTTGTTATAAAATCCCATTGTTGGATGGGTGATTTTGAATATCTCAAAGAGGCTTTTAACTTGCCATGATTATGGAAGTTTTGGAAAGAGGATGTCGAAAGTGGCATTGTTTTAAAAAGGGAATTTACCTTGAGTAAAAGTGGCTTATGAGCCTGAGATGATTTGGGAAATGAGATCTTTAAAGCCAAGGCTGAAAAGAGTTGAAACTTGATTTCAAAGTGAAATGAATTGAGAAAATGATTTATGGCTTAAATGCTGATTTCATAAATCTGATGATTTTGAATGGTGGAAGTGCTGTTTTATTATGAGCCGGAATGGCTATGTATGATTATGAATATTGACTGGTTCTGGATTGAACCGTGAGCCAAAATGGTTGTGTGTGATTATCAATATTGGCTGGTTCTGGACTGAACCGTAAGCCGGAAGGCTGAGATGGATGTTGATCCATGGATGAGAATGAATGCATGTATATGCTGAATTATTGATAATTGTGATTTTTGCACTTCCACTATTGGAGATGAGGGTTTCCCTGGGTAGTAGCAATGGCTAGCCACCATGTGCTTCAGGTTGAGACTCGAAGCTCTGTTAACCCAATATCGTAAGTGTGGCCGGGCACTGTGAAAGGCCCGGATGAGCTCGCCCCCATAAATATTCACCAGTGATGGTGATGGATAAATATTCACCAGTGAGGGTGATGGATATGGATCATGATTATGATCAAGTTTATGATGAGTATAACTCGAGTTGGGGATGCACGACAGAGGGACAGTCCAATGGTTAGCTACCAGGACTTGTCGGGTTGGCTCTATAACCGACAGATGATATCATCAGCCACTAGGGACAGGCATGCATCATATGCATTTGTGTGACATTGGTTGGGTGTGCATATTATACTTGGTTTGCCTATGTGATTAATTGCTAACTGTTCTACTTGTAATAACTGTTTGTTTGTGCTTGAACTTCCTATCTGTGTTTGCATCTGGGACTCTGTTGGATTGTGGTGATTGGTTGTTGGTTGGATTGTTTGGGCCTAGGGCCGTGGTTGGAAAGAGATGAACTGATGGTTGATTTCGGTTTTGTGTTTCTGGTTTGGAATAAAATTATGAAAGGCTATTTTGGTTCCGCATAGATAAACCATTTTGAAAGGGTTTTGAGTTTTGAGAATTGAACGGTTCTTCTTTCCGAAAATGTTTCCGACTTTACTTTCATTGTAAACCATTGTTTTTGAAAGGGGCATAAGACGGTTATGAATCACTGGTACGGTTTATCTTCATGTATCCTATTACAGTAATTCCCAAAAACCCTCTACTGAGAACCCTTTCGAGGATGATGTTCTCACCCCCCTACATTTTTCCCCCTTTCAGGATATGGGCGCAGAAGTCACGAAGAGTTTATTTTGTTTTTGAGATGCTCTATGTTGCTTTAGATTATTATTTTTGTACCCTCGACTTTATCTTGATTTATTCTGTAAGAGGGATAGGAATCGTATTGGTTAATGTTTGTAATATTATTTATGTATATGTATGTATATATATGGATGTACTCTTTATGAGTTTTTGTAAGTTGTATGGTATCTATGGATGTACGTTATCGAACGAAAGTAATTTTCGAGAGCGGTTTTGCGGTTTAAAGTTTCAAACAGGCTCATATTTTAGTATTAAATAGTATAAAAGTCGTCGTAATGTCCGAGCTATCAGAGTCGCGCAGCCGGAAGCGCGAGCTCTGGTAGTTAGGGTGTTACATTATGGTATCAGAGCAGTTCTTCCTGTAGAGCCTGAGGAATGGACTGACTATGCTTCAATTGCATACTCTGAGTGTTTGTCATGTATTAGGTCTTGTCGAATGACGAGGATTAGAGCTTTATGCACATGACGGTCTATTGATTTAACGCTGTTAGTCTTGTATTGCATAATTCCTGAGATTAAGTTTGGCCGGCTTAATACTAGTGAATTATGTATATGAAAGCACTGATGGGTTATCATAGATGAAATACGAGTTTTGAGTAAAGCGAATCGCGGGTTTTGGGAACGTTAGAAACTATTTCTCGAGGCTATTCAGTTGTGTGTCTTGAATTCTGTTTGAGTTGACCTGTTCTTTTGTATCCTAACTTGAAGTCCTTGTTTTCTAATCCTTTGGAAAGTAGTTTGATTTTTTCAACTCTATTCTTCTATCCATATGCATTCTTGTTTGACCTTAAGTGCACATGCTGGTTTAAGATCCTTGTTGCATCTATCTTCCTCTGTTTGAGTTCTTCTTGATTCATGTGTTCCTTGATGTAGCATTGAACTTGTCTTAATGTGCCGTGACTTTTAGCTCCGGGTTCCGAGTTCATTCTTAGAGAACTTGTTGATTCAGTTTTCCTCTTATTTGACAGTGATTACAGCTAATTTTGAGATTTTTATAAAAAATTGCTGTTGATTAGATACATACTTATCTATATATGGACTTTGAAGATTTCTTATATAGTTTAACAATTATTTACTCCTAATACCTCGACTGTACTTTTACTGGTTTATAGAACTGCACCTACTTAAAATACAAGTTGACTTTCTAGTAACTTTACTATAGTTCCAATGGACATCTTCATTTGATTACGTATTTGGATATTTTTCAAAATTTTGGGAAAGAAAGGGAATTTTTCACTTTTATCCCGGTTGAGTTTCATTTGATAAACTTTACTTAATTCATTTCGATTTGAGTTTGATTTAGCATACTACATGGCTTATGCCATTGTTGTTTTTTTTGAAAATGTTGGACTCATAACTTTCTTCTTATGAGCGGACTCGTTCCTTCTTAAGCTTTTCACCTCTATGAATGTCATACGTGATTCTGTTTTTAACTAATCTTTTACATCTTGTGAACATTACCATTGATCTTGGTTTGTCCTCTCTTGTGAATCTCATCCTTATATGAGTTAGTTTGATTCGTTTTAAATTAGTGCATTGTTTATTCTCTCATTTTCTCTACAAGAGTTTTTAGTAAAAAATTTATCATTGAGAAATTACAAATGATTGAGTTGTCTTTTTCTATGACTTTTGTATTCTTTTGGATCAATTGAAAGCTTGTTTGATGACTCATGCCTAGTGAATCTTGTTTGAACTACTTTGATTTAAGATCCTTTCTTGCAAGGCTTGACTCCTTTTTAGTACATCTTAAACTTCTTGAATGTTCTTCTAAGATGGTGATTTTAAGAACACTTTTGGAGTCTTGTTTTGAATTTTTTTAAAGAAGTTTTGAATTCTCTTGTAAAAAGTTTTAAACGGAATTTATTCTCTGTTGCTTGATTTAGATTGAAACCATTGTTCAATTTTGACGAAGTTAATTTAAAGTTGGGATGCGCTATTTTAAATGAAGTTTTGAAGAACTTCCTTGTTTAGTGGAAATCGGTTCGTTTGTAACGCACTACTTATTTCCTTTACCAAATTGTAAGTAAATTTTTACTTCGGAGTTTCTTTTCTAAAAAGAGTTTAGCTTCCTCTTTCGTACTTACTATAAATGTTATGCACGCTTGTTTGAATATGGACTTTGGGAGTTTCTGAACAAGCATTTGATTCTCTCTTGAGTTTTGTGAATTACTTTTGGTTAAGATTGTGCACTTAACTAATTTTCTAAAATATTGCCAAGCCGGTGTGCATCTTGTTTTTAAAATTCTACATGATCTATTTCAACATGAAATTGTATTGAAGTGAAGCCACGTTTATGCTATTGCTACCCTCTTGAAGAATGTTTGTTGCTCAACTTTTCTTCTAGACTGCAAAGTGATTTTTTCGCAAGTTTTCGACTCTTTCATGAACAATGTATTCGAAAGTATTTTTAATCATGCTCGAGTTCTGTGAGCTTTGTCTTGGGTTTGAAATATTCTCTTCTGTAAACCTCATGCTTCCTCGACTCAGCTTGAGTTTGTTTTAAACTAATGCGCTGATTTTCTGCTTATCGGTCCTATTGAATTTCTATGATCCAAGGGTTATTTTTGAAGTTGTCAATGAAATTGTGTCTAGCAAACTTCATTACTTGAGCATCCTTGTTTATCTGGAATTGGATATATTCTTTCAAATTTATGAGTATCGTCTTTGACAATTGTCTCCCCATTCTAAGATCTCGTATTCTTCTGAGTAGACTCGAGAATTGTTTTGATATCACGTGTGACTTGTAGACGTAGTAATGCGATGCGTTGGTTCTTTAAGACGTGATGTGTATACGGAAGTTGAAGCGGTAGGTGTGCAACGTATGAGTTGTGGGCGTTTTGTTTCTTGCGAACGGGTTTGGGGTTGTCAGGCTTGTGATCAAATTTGGGTTTGTAAAGTGCTTGATGGAGTTGGAAAGTTGAAACTTTGAGGTTGATATGAGATTAGTGTGCGGAGGTTGAGCACGTCGTTTTAACTCCATCTTGTTTGATAGCCTTTGATGCCTTGCCCCTTCTATCACATGATTGACCCATGTTATCTTTTGCATTGAGCCTACCTTGTAATGTTTACTTTGCACTCACACTTCTACCTTTACATCCTTATGCTTATGACAGTCAAAGTATTTGAAAATCGTATATAAGATTGTATTTTGAGATATTTTTGCTTCTTCCTTAAATGTGTTCAAGGGTGAACTGTTATGGAATTTCTTTCATTTTGTATCAATTTTCGAGGGCGAAAATTTTTATAAGGTGGGTAGAATGTAAGACCCAGAATCTTTGAAAAGTCTTATTATGATCAAGTCTCAAATCATACGGTTATTTATAGCCTTAATTTCGGAAATCACTTTATTAAATATAATTAAGGCAAGTTTTGATTTATGAGATTTGAGATAAGTTATGATTATTATCCAATTTCACAATTATTGGATTATTTTCTATATTCAGAGTATAAAGTTGGTAGTTGTGAAATAATAAGGATTTCTATATGATTTGAATTAAATAAGTAATATTTTCAATATTAATGCTGCTACTTTGGAAAATAAGGGATTTAATTATATTACTCCTAATTATTTGATTTGGATATTTTATTGAAAATAATTTGTGAAATTGGTGAGCAAATAGTATTTTCTATATATAATTAGTGTTGGATTTAAATTGGGTTTCAATTACTATATTACCCTATTTTAAGTGAAATTACTAATTTGTCCCTAACCCTAATTTACACACACCTCACCAAAAGCAACACTCAGCCACCGAAACCCTAATCCAGCTACCCTCTCCCCCCAAAACTCAGCAGCAGCTGCGCAGCCCCTATGCTAAACACACACACGCTGTTCCTTGAGAAAGAAAGAAGGAAACAAACAAAGAAAGAAAGAGCGATCTGAGGGAGAGAAGGAGGGGAGGGCGGGCCTTCACCGCTGTCCAACTCGCCGCGCCTCGCCGCCAGTGCCGTCATTGTCACCATCGATGGAGGAGAAAGGGGAGAGCGCTCGCGAGGAGCTGCTGCAGAAGCCACCGCCGATCATCCTTGCACCGCGTCAGAGACAGAACTGCGAACTGGAGGGAGTGCGACCCACAGCCACCAACAGAGAAGAAAGAGCGCGCAGGAATGGTGAAGCCGCCGCTGTCACCATCGCGTGTGGAGCTGCCGCCGCGTTTGACCTCTGTTGCTGTTGCACTTCGACCGCCGCCGTTCTTGCCGCTGTCGAGCCGCGTCGGAAGGAAAACGCCGCCGCCGTGTGCTGTTAGAACTTCTGGAGCCGCGTTGAAGCTCGCTGCGAGAAGAGGAAAAGACTAGGGCTAGCGCCATTATGCTTGGTAAGGACCTGCAGCAGCTGCTGCTCCTGCTCTGTTCTGCTTTATTCTGCCCTCTGTGTAATGGTTATACTTGGTGCCATTCTGTCCGCTAGAGCTGTTGCCATCGATTTGGAGTTGCTGCAGAATGGGGCCACTAGGAGAGTAGTGCTGCTGCTAAACCACAGGCTCTGCGGCCGAGACTCTGCCGCCGAAGAACACTCTTCCGGTAAGGGTTTTAATTGAGGTTTTTGCCTTTTTGGAATTCGTGAAGGTTTTAATGCTGCGTGGTTTTTCTAGTTGATCCACTAGAGCTTCTGGCCGCCGTCGGAGCTGTTGTCGGGGTCGGTTCAAAATTGCAGCTGCCTCATTGTGTTATTCGGTAAGAAGTTATGTGTCGAGAAGCCTCGCGTTAGTATCCTGTTATGTTTAGTTAACGAATATGAGTTTTGGTAACGTGGGGTCGAGTCCTGATTATTATATGCTGCTATTAGTGTTGCTATGGTTGTTGCGAATGTGGCTTGAAGCTGAGGTTGCGGTTGTTGTTGATTTCGGGTTGAGGCGGAGAGGACTCTGTAACGCATTTGAGTTATGGATTTGCGTTCTGAGGTAGGGGCGCTTTCCAAAAAACTATGTTTTATGTATTGGAATTATTACATATGGATACTGATGTGAGACAATTGGTATTTGGTGATTGTATCTGCCTTGTGTGTTATTGGATTGTCTCGAATGGTTGTGGATGTTTGTTTGGCTGAATTATTGTGCGGCTTGTGAAATATAATGTTTTGAAGTTGATTCTTTAAAGATTTGAAATCTGAGTTTGATCTGTTGAGCATTGATTTGAATTGAGTCAATTATTTTGATAATGTGAAAGGTCAGACGCACTTTTGAATTCAGCCTGGTTTACTTTAATTGACTTGGTTTTGGACAAATGATTTGTTATTGAGCCGTTTCTTTAAAGCTTTGGAAATGAGTTAAATTGGTGGATATTGATTTGATTTTGAAATGGTTTCCTTGAGATATGCCACTGAGGCGACTGTTGGATTTAGCGTGATTTTGAATTGATTTTTGGGTTCTGGACTGTTGAAAAGGATTGAGGAACGGTTTAGTTGGGACCCGAATTGGGTGGCAAAGTCCAAGTTTTAGGGGAGATGCTGCCGAAATTTCTATAAAAACCGAGGCTTTATTTGAAATGTTATTTGGGAAATTTTGAGTTTAATGCCTTTCCTATTTACTTGGATGATTGTGAATTTAGGGCTTCTTTTATTACCTTTACTTAGAACAATTATGAAAACGATGAAGCTACGCTTTGAAAGAATTATTGAAAAGAGAATCATGATTTCTCCTTATTTTTTTAAGAAGAATAGTATGTCTTTGGGTACAAGTTATTCGAAAGAGAATTTTGCCTTGAGGCTGTTTTAAAAGGTAAAATGGGCTTATGTTTTTCTCTATTAAACATAAAGAGTGTCCATTGGAAGAGTTTTCGTGATTTTAAAAGGAATTGGATTTCGATTGACGAACCTCATTATTTTGACGTTTGAATAAGATTCAGAGCACCCTTTGAACTCTAGTTTAACATAACAAAAATGATTCTCTTATCAGTTTGAAATGCTTCAGATTTAATTATGGAATTGAATCCGGTTTTGTTTAAGTAAAGGAAATGGCTTTGAAAGAAGTAAATGATTATGTGACTCGGTTTGGCTTAGATCCTATTTTATTACTCAAATCGGAAAGCCAATGTTTTAATGATTTTAAATGAATTTGGCGAAATGAGTTATGTTATTCTCCCCTAAAGACTTGGGACTCTGCCGAGAAACTTTTGTTATAAAATCCCATTGTTGGATGGGTGATTTTGAATATCTCAAAGAGGCTTTTAACTTGCCATGATTTTGGAAGTTTTGGAAAGAGGATGTCGAAAGTGGCATTGTTTTAAAAAGGGAATTTACCTTGAGTAAAAGTGGCTTATGAGCATGAGATGATTTGGGAAATGAGATCTTTAAACCCAAGGCTGAAAAGAGTTGTAACTTGATTTCAAAGTGAAATGAATTGAGAAAATGATTTATGGCTTAAATGCCGATTTCATAAATCTGATGATTTTGAATGGTGGAAGTGCTGTTTTGTTATGAGCCGGAATGGCTATGTATGATTATGAATATTGACTGGTTCTGGATTGAACCGTGAGCCAAAATGGTTGTGTGTGATTATCAATATTGGCTGGTTCTGGACTGAACCGTAAGCCAGATGGCTGAGATGGATGTTGATCCATGGATGAGAATGAATGCATGTATATGCTGAATTATTGATAATTGTGATTTTTGCATATCCACTATTGGAGATGAGGGTTTCCCTGGGTAGTAGCAATGGCTAGCCACCATGTGCTCCAGGTTGAGACTCGAAGCTCTGTTAACCTAATGTCGTAAGTGTGGCCGGGCACTGTGAAAGGCCCGGATGAGCTCGCCCCCATAAATATTCACCAGTGATGGTGATGGATAAATATTCACCAGTGAGGGTGATGGATATGGATCATGATTATGATCAAGTTTATGATGAGTATAACTCGAGTTGGGGATGCACGACAGAGGGACAGTCCAATGGTTAGCTACCAGGACTTGTCGGGTTGGCTCTATAACCGACAGATGATATCATCAGCCACTAGGGACAGGCATGCATCATATGCATTTGTGTGACATTGGTTGGGTGTGCATATTATACTTGGTTTGCCTATGTGATTAATTGCTAACTGTTCTACTTGTAATAACTGTTTGTTTGTGCTTGAACTTCCTATCTGTGTTTGCATCTGGGACTCTGTTGGATTGTGGTGATTGGTTGTTGGTTGGATTGTTTGGGCCTAGGGCCGTGGTTGGAAAGAGATGAACTGATGGTTGATTTCGGTTTTGTGTTTCTGGTTTGGAATAAAATTATGAAAGGCTATTTTGGTTCCGCATAGATAAACCATTTTGAAAGGGTTTTGAGTTTTGAGAATTGAACGGTTCTTCTTTCCGAAAATGTTTCCGACTTTACTTTCATTGTAAACCGTTATTTTTGAAAGGGGCATAAGACGGTTATGAATCACTGGTACGGTTTATCTTCATGTATCCTATTACAGTAATTCCCAAAAACCCTCTACTGAGAACCCTTTCGAGGATGATGTTCTCACCCCCCTACATTTTTCCCCCTTTCAGGATATGGGCGCAGAAGTCACGAAGAGTTTATTTTGTTTTTGAGATGCTCTATGTTGCTTTAGATTATTATTTTTGTACCCTCGACTTTATCTTGATTTATTCTGTAAGAGGGATAGGAATCGTATTGGTTAATGTTTGTAATATTATTTATGTATATGTATGTATATATATGGATGTACTCTTTATGAGTTTTTGTAAGTTGTATGGTATCTATGGATGTACGTTATCGAACGAAAGTAATTTTCGGGAGCGGTTTTGCGGTTTAAAGTTTCAAACAGTCTCATATTTTAGTATTAAATAGTATAAAAGTCGTCGTAATGTCTGAGCTATCAGAGTCGCACAGCCGGAAGCGCGAGCTCTGGTAGTTAGGGTGTTACAATTGGCAACTTCGTTTAGACGAAGAAACAAAGAAATTAACTGCTTTTACTTGCCCAACAAAAGAATCAACAAGTATGTTGCTCTATGAATGGAATGTATTACCATTCGGATTAAAACAAGCCCTAGGTATTTATCAAAGGTTTCTGGATGAAAATCTAAAAGAGTTAAATGAATTTGTTCTAGTATACATTGATGATATACTAATTTTTACAAAACAGGATAAAGAAGATCATCTTCAAAACTTATTAATAGTTTTAGAAAGATGTAAAGAAAAAGGATTAGTTCTTAGCAAAAAGAAAGCAAGAATAGCAAAACAAGAAATAGAGTTTCTTGGATTAATTCTATCCACTCAAGGAAAGCTAAAACTTCAACCAAATGTTCTAGAAAAGATAAATTTATTTCCTAATAAAATAGAAGATAGAAAACAATTACAAAGATTTTTAGGATGTATAAATTATATTTTTGATCAAGAATTTTTAAAGAATATAACAGAATACGCTAAAAGCTTATTTCCAAAAATAAGTACTAAAAAAGAATGGAAATGGGATGAAAAAGATAGTATGCAAATTCAAAGAGTTAAAGAATTATGTGAAAAACTTCCAGAAGTTTATATTCCAGAAGAAAACGACTACTTAATAGTAGAAACAGATGCTTCAGACATAACCTGGTCAGGATGTCTAAAAGCTAAGAAAGCTATAAAAAGTTTGGAACAAGAAAAAGAATCACTAGATTCTAAATATTCTCCAAAGGAATTACTTTGCAGGTATATTTCAGGGACTTTTACTCCAACAGAACAGAGATATACCACTCATGAAAAGGAAACTCTAGCAGCAATTAAATCTCTTAAGAAATGGAAAATTGATTTACTACCCAGAGAATTTACATTAAGGACAGATTCAAGTTACCTAACAGGTTTCATACGATATAATTTAAAAGTTGATTATAATCATGGACGATTGGTAAGATGGCAATTATTTTTGTTACAATATCCAATAAAAAATTGAATATATTAAGGGTGACAAAAATGTTATTGCAGATACATTAACAAGAGAATAGAGTTCGTCTACAACGCATTAGATCAAGAAATTCAAAAATATGAGCAAGAACTCGAAAAATGCAAGCATTGTCAGCAAATAAGGACACAGATCCAATCCCTCAAGAAGGCCATTGAAGCAATGAAATCAACACAACAAGCAAAACCATCAGAGTTCAGCCAGCTAAGCATGGTGGACAAATCAAGTGAAGAAAAAATTTCAGAAAATAAAACAATTGCTGAAATTATTAAAAAATCCACCCAAGATAAAAAATATTATGTAATTTATAATGGCCCTATGAAAGGAGTATATGATGCCTGGGAAAAAGCGGCACCATTCACACATCAATCAAGGATAATTCATAAAGGAGGGTTTTTAACACTGGAAGAGGCAAAGGAATCCTTTAGGGAATATGAAGCTCTCCATCCAGAGCAAACCCTAAAAAGAGAAGATAAAGCTCCAATTCAAACCCAGAGAACAGGGATAATTAGAAACATTCCTACAAGGGCTGAAATCAAGGAAAAGAAAAGGGTCTGTAGATCAAATCTCAGAGAAACCCTTAACATAGTCCTGAATTGGACTGAAGAAAAAAGGGCAATTTTGGGATATTATTCTATTGCCAAAGAACAGCTAACAAAGCTGGTTATATTTCCAGATGCTTCCCCATCTGACACCTATCAGTTTTTCCAGTATGGATTAATTGATACAATTTTAATTTTTAATGATCTAAAAATTATTAGTGAGTTTCCTGCAGGATTCGTTGATGCAGTAAAGAGATTTAAAAATATGATTGACAATGTAAATCCAAGGGATATATCCCTAAAATTTACAAACAGTCAACCTATTTTTAATGAAGAAGAAGAATGCTTGGTTCCAGCACACCAAGTAATATTCATGTCCGTCTTCCCAGGAAATTTTCAACCAATTGATCATATTCAAGATTTAAAAATTTACAGTCATGAAGGAAGGCTAGCCAGCACATTAGCAAGGGTCTTTGAAAGAACTAAAAAAATAACGAAAGAATCTCACACAATGATTAATTATAAAAGTAGAAATACTCTACTTGTGTCCAGTAAAAGAAATAAAATTGAAGAAAGAGAGATGAGACTCTTGGTGGAATTTGAATCAGCATTCTACAACTTATCTGGACTTTTAGAAAAGCTCCCTGAAGGGATAAAGAGGAATCTCTGTTATTTGATAAAAGACAAAGAAGACCACAAGTGCCAGCTATGTGCCTCAGAAATATCTGAAGAAAGTAATAATAAAATGGAATCAACCCACATGATAAAGGAAGAAGACAATGCATCTGAAGGTCACATGATAAAAGAGGAGGACAGTGCATCTGAAGCATCTCTCAACATTATTGCATAGTGACGTAAGCACTTAGGTCATAAAGCACTAACAATGTAGCTGGTGCAAGATAACAAACAATGACGTAAGCAATGACGTCATAAGAAGGGTAAGGATGGGAATTGTCCATCAAACCCAACTATTATAAATAGGTTTCTTAGGCAATTGTAGAAGGCATCAGACAATAGAAAGCAGGAGGTTAAGAGTACTCATATGCTAGGAGAGCAAGGAGGAAGCTACCGAGGCGATTCTATAGTCTGAGGAAGAATTTCCTTAGGGAAAAATAGTTCTAAACTCCCCTCTGGAGTTAGTATCTACAATCTCCCCTCTGGAGATAAAAACACCTTATGTAAAATATACTAAATAAAGGAAGTTTTCCTCCAGAAAGGTACATCTTCATCCTAGTCTTTCAATTATGAATTATTTAGAAAGTTTAGAATTAACAGAAGAATCTGATTATTATAGATTAACTGCTTTATTAGATAATGAAAAATAGGCTGTTCTAAAAACAGAATTAAATCTCAAATCGAATGAAAATTTTAATAAACAAAATCCTTTAAAAGAAGTTTTTAATAGAAAAAATATAATATACTATGGAAAAATTCAACTTGAAGCCCCTATAAAGATAAAATCCGCCAATGGAGAACTTGAAATAGCTTTGATAAATGATGAAGAATTGAGTAAACAGATTGAGAAAATTAAGGATCAACAAAAAAGATCTAAAATTGGATGGATTCATATTAGTACTATACAAGTCTTAATCAAATCTACATATATGAAAGGAATTAATTCACCAATAAGCTTAGCAATCTGTGACAAAAGAATTACTGATGACCCAATAGATCAAATAATCGGAATTGTTCATGGAAACTTGGCAAACGTAAATGTTAAATTCAATGCCCATCTTGGATATGCTATACCTTTATCAACTGAAAATCTTGGAAGATCTATAAGTTTGGCTTATAAATTTCACAGAAAGAATCTAATGGAACAAGATGATGAACCATTTTCAATTACATATGCAATAAATTATGCTTTAACAAATAGTCATCATAGTATAATATTTAAAAACAGAGAAAGAATTTATGTCGACGAATTATTTTAGAAAATTGTAAAAACAGAAATACCAAAATATAAAGCTATTGAAAACCCGGTTCTATTATTAAAAGAACCATCAGGAAAATTAGTTTCATCAAATTTTCAAATAAGAGAATCTAAAATTAATATCCCTTTAAGTTTATCTAAGTTAAAGATTAAAGAAGAAAATTTTGAAATAAAAGAATTAACAAAAAAGGTCGAAAAATTAAATAAAACCCTAAACACTAAATTATGACAATAAATAAAGAAGAAATATATGTAACTTACCAAGACAAGAAACAAGAGCTCTTTGAAAGAGAAAATCGTTTAAATTATTTACAGTTCTCTGAAATAAATCAAAGAGCATTTGAAGCTCTAAAGATAATCTATGACAAGTTGAAAAGAGAAGTTGAAGAGTTAGAAAAATTAATAGAATCTCTAGAAAATAGTGATGAATCAATGATAGAGTTCGCAGAAATTCTAAAATAAATAATGAAGCATAAAAAGATTGAAAAACCAGAAAATAAAATAAAAAGAAAAAGGGCGGAAAAATTAAAAAGTAAAATAAAGGAGTATAAAAGGGAATTAAATAATCTTCAGATCGAAATTGATGACCTTTTAATAAAAAGGATAGAAATAAGAATAAATATAAATAAGTTAGAATTAAACTTAAAAAATTTATAAATGCCTGGAAAACCATATTATGACTTAAAAGAATTAAAGCTGTTGAAAGAAAAAATGGAAAATGAAGTCGAAAAATTAAAAAGATATTTAGAAACAACAGAAAGTGTAGAAATAAAAGAAGTTTTTGAGGATTTGAGAAATTATCTTAAAGAAAAAGACAAACAGATAAAAGATTTTATATACAATAATCCATGCAAAAAAGAATATTATAAACTAAAACAAGATTGAAAAATTATAAAAATGAAATCAGAATTATAAATATACATCAAGGACTAGTAATAAATGATCATATAACAAATATAAGAGAAATAGTAGAAATGGTCAATACTTTAGATTATGAATTTGCAAATTATTTTTATCAAAATCCTTTAAATAAAGCACCACCAATTGAATCTATACAAATTATAAATTTATTCGAAGTAAAATATGAAGAGTTAATAGAAATTTTGAAAAAGAAATTAAAAGAAAAGTCGACTTTAAAAAATTGGTATCAGAGCCAAGTTAACGATTAAGGGTAACACTTTCTCTTTAAAGTAACACTTTTATTGACACGCTTTTAAATCAATAACAACCACAAAATGAAAAACATCTTTATAAAAAGTTGAAATTGCCAACTTTATCAGAGTCTCCCCCTAATTATATATATAGAGATAGAGATATGTTATATAGGGGGGTATGATAATGTGTGTGTGTGTGTGTGTATATATATATATATAGGGGAGGCGGTTCAGGAGTGTATGGGTTGGAAATGGGACCATGGGTCGATAATGGGATAAAAAGAAAGGGAATCTGGTTAGGGGGGGGATCAAGTGAATTGGAAAAAGGGGGGAATCAATCAGAGATAGCATGTGATTTGGATGAGATTTGATGAGGAGATATGATTCCACGTTGAACTTGAAGGTGGGCAAGTTCAGCGCCATGATGTACGCCATGAAACTCCTCTTTCCACGCTGAACTTGGCGCAGTCTAAGTTCAGCATGGACTCTTACCAAATTTTCCAAGTTCAATGTGGACCTGGTAGAGAGTAATGCTCAATTTATACGTGCACTCCACGTTGAATTTGGAAAATCCTAAGTTCAACGTGGACCTGGCAGAACCAACCTTCTTCAAAGTGGCCAAAAATTTTTTTTAGTGTTCGGTTCCTGTTCTAAATATTCTGCATGATCAAAACACATGTAAAATGAAGGAAAAACAGTAAAAACTCAATAAAAATCAAATAAATAATAAAACTACTACAACAAAAAATATATTAAGGATACGAAATCATCGGGCTACCTCCCGACAAGCGCTTCTTTAACGTCACTAGCTTGACACTTGATTATTGAAGTTTCTTCCTCTTCTTCCAGTTGGTTAAAAGAAATGTCTCCAAGGGGGGAGAGGTGAAGATTAGTGCCCCCTGATATAAATTCCTCCTAACAAGCTTTCTTTTATTGTGATTAGCTTGATTCACCTTGCTTGTTGGGGGTAGAGGTTGGATTGTTTTTTGCTGACCTTTACTTTTTCATGGATATTTTCTTCTGTTTCTTGGTCACAATCCCCTTTTCAGTGCTTTCCTTGGTTTCCTTCACTTCTTTGATTTCAAAATTATCTATGCTAGTCTCTACTTCATTGGAGTGTAGATTCCCATAATTGTCTTCATCCCTTACAACCTCCTTTGTTTCTGCATCTTCCTTCTTTGTTGGCACATCTTCTTCCTTTGTTTTTGCATCTTCCTCTTCTTCCATGTGTGAGGGTGGAAAGTACTCTAATTTATTGGAGTGTAAACTCTTTTGATTGATTTCCTCACTTACTTCTATAGGATCTTGTATTATATCTCTTGGGAAGGAGTTTGCTTGCTCCTCTTCCTGTGACTTGATAATCGACTGCACATATTTTTCTATATTTTTGACATTCGTCTTTATATCATGTAAGAATTCTTTCATGAGAAGCTCAAGATCTGATGGTATTTGAGATGAATAAGGAGATGGTGGCTCTTGATATGAATAAGAAGGAGATGATGGTTCTTGATATGGATAGAAAGGTGGTGGTTCTTGGTATGAATATGGAGTTGGTGGTTCTTGATATGAATATGGAGATGCTGGTTCTTGATAGTTGGAATATGGAGCATTGAAGTTTCTTTGATTTTGACTTTGCCAACCAAAATTTGGGTAGTTCCCCCATTCACAATAATAAGAATCACTCCCTGGGTGTGAGTAGTAACCCATGTGATCTCTCTCCATTATTTTTCCTTAGCACAAAACACCAAAAAGAATTAAACGCACCATGTGGTAAATAGGAAAGCAGAGAAGAAAGAACAGAATTCTAAAAATTAAAATAAGAAAAATTAAAATAAAACTAACTAGGAAACACCAAACTTAATTTCAGAAATTAAGAAAAATATTAGTACTATTTATTTAAATTTTTTTTCGAAAATAAATAAACAAAATTTTAATAAAATTAAAATTAAAACGCCTAATCTAAGTAATCAAACAACTAATAGTTGTTAATCATAGTCAATCCCCGGCAACAGCGCCAAAAACTTGGTGCGAAATTTATAACCACAAACTAACCGGCAAGTGCACCGGGTCGTACCAAGTAATACCTCAGGTGAGTGAGGGTCGATCCCACGAGGATTGATGGATCAAGCAACAATGGTTAAGTGTTTGGCTTAGTCAGACGAATAGAAAAGAGTGTTTTGGTATTCAAAAGCATTAACAATAATTCAGAAATTAAAACAGCAAGCAGTAAATTGATGAGAATAATATATGGAGAAACAGTTAAGGCTTCAAAGATATCTATTTTCCGGATTGACTTTTCTTACTAACTATTTTAATCATGCAAGATTCAATTCATGGCAAACTATATATGACTAAGCCCTAATTCCTTAGACCTTCTTAGTCTACTCTAACTTTCATCAACCGCCAATTCCTTGGTCACTTAATTCCAATTAGAGGGTGAAGTTCAATTCTAGTTTATATGCCACAGAAATCCTAATTACCCAAATATAAGAGGATTATATGTCACGTATTCCATTAAGTCCAGAAAATTAGAAATTTAGAAGAATATGTTTTCAAGCTGTTGTTCAAGTAAAGAGTTTTTCCAAGTTATACAAGAACTCAATTAGAAAGAGGATCATACTTCCGTTTCACCCAAATTCATAAGATAAAGAACGAAAAAAATTCTTGAATTATAAATCAGTACATGAATTAAAATAGAAAAATAATAGTATCAATCCATACAATAGACAGAGCTCCTAACCTTAACAGTGGAGGTTTAGTTGCTCATGGTTCAGAGAGAAAACTAGGATTCTGAAAAACTGTAAATTACGGAATGAGGTAGAAGAGAAGAGAGCCCCGAAGGGCTGATTCTTTTTCCTTTTATATCTAATCCTAATTAATGTAAAATATATTTTCTAAAACTAAAATAATATCTTTTCCTAATTGTAAATAAAATAAAAGTTGAATCAAAAGTAATTTAATTGATCCATGCGGGGCTTGAAGAGTGTGGGGACCATTGGATTCATTAAGCTCCACGCTGAATTTGGCTTTTTCCAAGTTCAACGTGGAGAAGGCAGCAAGTGCTCAGCGTGTTCCTTTGAATCCACGCTGAATTTGTCTTTTCCCAAGTTCAGCGTGGAGAAGGCAGCAAGTTCTTCCCTGGAAGTTCTCCAATCCACGCTGAACTTGGTAGGAACCAAGTTCAACGTGGAAGATGCAGAGGTTGCTGGAGAAGAAATGTGCACTATTATATATCGTTGGAAAGCCCTAGAAGTTAACTTTCTAATGCCAGTGAAATCACGTCAATTAGACCTCTGTAGCTTAAGTTATTCCAGTTTTAATGCAAGGAGGTCAGGATTGACAGCATCATTCGCTTTCTCCCTTTTCTGCTACAAAACTCCATCAAATCCATCCGAATGCTACTGAAATAAATAGAATTGTGCAAAACTCAAAGTGGCATCCATAGTGGCCAAAAGATATTTAAATTTTGATTAAACTTAGCAATTCAAGTGCAAATTCACAAGGAAAAGATAGATAAGATGCTCAGGCATCAGTGTCACCAAATCTTCAATGCAAACACAATCGCCGCTAATTCCAAGTTGATGGTTTTCAGTGGCTAAGAGAAGGGGGGTTGAATCTTAGCCCCTTTTTCGCTTGATAACACTTGCTGGTCTTTGAAACAACTTTTGGAAACTTTTTGCCTTTTTGTCTCGTAACCAGTCGCGAGACTTTTTCTTTTGTCTCGTACTCAGCCAGGAGACTTTTCTTTTTGTCTCATCGATCAGCACGAGATATTTTCAATTTTATCTCCTGGGCAGTAGAAATAGAAATGGAGTAGAAGAGAGAGAGAATTACACCAAGATATATCCTGGTTCAGCTGCTAAGTGCAAGGCAGCCTACATCCAGTCTCCATCACAATAATGATGGAATTTCACTATAATCATTCTTGATTACAAACACCAATTCTCCATAGGAACTACCCTTCCTATCCGGGACAAGTCCAGAATCTAAACCCAATCCTGAACTTGACTTGGTTACTGCCAAGCTTTCACTGCAAAGTGCTAACCCAACTTGCAAGGGGATTCCCACAGAATCATGAAACACAACACATATGTACAAAGGACCTCTAAGGACATCTATGGCTTTTTCTTTTAATTTTGAATTCTCTGCCTTTTTCCACTCTATGGCTTTTTCTTTACAAACCTCAATGTTTGCCTTTTTTCTATGAGACTCAAGATAGACAAAATTAAACAGAAAAATACAAAATAAAAAACATTAAAGGAAAAGAATTTCTGTAAGCTTGGGGAGCTATAGGAACTCTGTGCTCACTCTTTTCCTTTCCTTGAATCAAACCCTGACTGTTCACCCTTACTTATAAGGAGAAGCCTTCAAGGTTGAAACTAAACAAACCAAGCCAATATTCTTTTTCTTCAACTTGAACTGGTTCGGCCAGAGAGAGAGAAGAGATAATTCATGCAAAATCCAACATGCAATTACCTCTAGTCCTTCCTTGGTCACCACTCTTCATCAATCCGAGCCCTTCATCCTTGCCTTGCTCTCTAAGATGAACTTCTGGCCCTTGATGCTTCATGATAATGGTAGCTTCATCTGCTCTAATCTCTGCCTCCTTCATCACGTAGCCATTGTAGCTACCTCCTGTGATGGTTGAGCTGAACCAGGGACAAGCCATCCCTCCAAGGATCTTCTTCTCTGACCGAGATCTTCTCTTCCATTTTTGGTATGGAGAAGCCAAGATCTCTTCACAAAATCTTACCACAAGTGAATGAGAATCTTAGCCACAGCATACTTTTAGTTTGCTTTTTCTTGCCATCATTGTGATGGTCTTGTGGCGTGCTTCTTCTCTTCGGTGTCTAGCCATAGCCTCCATGCTTTCTCTGTAACGATATGACCGAAGGTAGAAGAAAGATGAGAGAGAAGATAGAGCTAGAAGAAAAGCAATTAGATGTAATTGAACAAATTAAATGAAATGGGATTGCTTTTACTTCCCTGAGTAGCGTGTAGTAATAAAGCCATCCATCAAATCAATGACAATTTCTCTCTCATAGTTCCCATGCATGTATTAACTTTATTTTAATGAAATTTGAATTCCACCACATGGTAAAAATTGGGATCCGTTGGAGGCAAAATATTTGCTTTCCCTCAATAGGTTTCGGACCAAGCATTGGATCTTTGGTTTAATATGGGCTTAATGATGATGTTAATAGAAACTGGCCCAATTAAACAATTCAGCCAACATTTATTTCATATAAGGCTGAGTTTTGATTTCATACTGGGCTTTGCTTTTTTTTTTCGGCCCAAGAACAAAAATTTATTTTAGCCATGGTCTCATCAATTTAATACTAAGGCTGAATTTTGGCCCAATATACACCTGCATTGCAAAATTATTTTAATCAACATATGAACATTAAAATCAAAATAATAATCTTGCAATCAATCATATTTATAATGTTTGATCATCACTTAAATTAAAAATGGAGTTTTCCAAACTCATCACAAGTCATTAGTTGGGTAATTTACCTCATGCAGTCTCAGCTGACGCGATGCGTAAGCCACCACATTTCGGTGTTGCATCAACACGCAACCCAAACCCTTTAGTGACGCATCACAATACACTTCAAATGGTTCATGCAGTTCCGAAAAAATCAAAACAAGCACTGAAGTTAACTTTTGTTTCAAGGTCTGCAAACTTTTCTCACACTCCGACATCCACACAAACGGCACCTCCTTCCTTGTCAACTTAGTCATCGGTAGTGCAATCCGGGAAAATCTTTCAATGAATCTCCGGTAATATCTGGCTAAGCCCAAGAATCTTCTGACTTCCGTCACCATCGTTGGTCTTTCCCATTCCATCACCGCCTCAACTTTCGAAGGATCCACGATTATTCCTTCTTTGCTTACCACATGACCTAGGAACTTTACTTCCTCCTTCCAGAATTCACACTTGAACAACTTAGCATACAATTTCTGCTCCTTTAAGATTTGCAACACAATTCTCAAGTGTTCCTCTTGCTCCTTCATCGTCTTAGAATAAACTAAGATGTCATCTATGAAAACCACCACGAATTTATCCAAAAAGCGATGAAATACTCTGTTCATGTAATCCATGAACACAGCAGGTGCATTCGTTAACCCAAAGGACATCACCGCAAACTCGTAGTGTCCGTAGCGCGTCCTAAATGCATTCTTAGGAATATCATCCTCTTTCACCCTTATCTGATGGTAACCGGATCTCAAATCGATCTTTGAAAACACTCCAGCTCCTTGCAGTTGATCCATCAAGTCATCTATCCTTGGCAGCGGGTACTTATTCTTCACAGTTACCTTGTTCAACTATCGGTAATCCACACACAGTCAAATTCCTCCATTCTTCTTCTTCACCAATAAAATTGGCGCTCCCCATGGTGATACACTTGGTCGAATGAACCTTTTGTTCAGAAGCTCTTCCAACTGAGTCTTTAGTTCAACCAGTTCTATCGGAGCCATTCTATACGGCGTAATCGATACTGGTCCGGCTCCCGGCACTAATTCAATGGCAAATTTAATCCCCCTTTGAGGAGGGAACTCAGGGATATATTCCGGGAACACCTCTGAAAAGTCTCTAACTACCGAAATTTGATCTATCTTCTGATTGTCACCTAACGCATTAGCCGCCAACAAGATATAACCCTGACACTCTTCCCCACTACAGTGCACCATCACAGAGTTTAGGTAATAACCCTCATCTACCACTGTTCCATTTTCTCCTTCCGGCATAAACTGAATCGATCGCTCAAAGCAATCCAACAAAACTCGATTCTTGGACAACCAATCAAACCCAAAATCATCTCCAACCCAACAAATAAAATCATGCACAAAGACTCTACCCTCAAGCTTAAAACCTAATTGCCTACAAACTGACCTAGTCATAACCGTCTGATACAGAGTATGTACATGCAATTTAAATGCCAATTCTGACACTTTCAAGCCTAGTTCCTCAACTTTGTCAAATGAAATAAATGAATACGAAGCTCTAGTGTCATACAATGCAATCAAGATTTTATCATCAATTAAACATATACCTCTCATCAACGGATCCGTCTTAGCAGCATCCTTGGCGTTCACAGCAAAAACCCGCCCTTGATGTTGACTCTGACCCGCATTTGGGTTCCTCATACGAGTGCAATCTCTCGCAATATGACCAGGCAGACCACAGTTGAAGCAACCACCTAAACCAATCTTGCAAGAGTCATATGGATGAAAATGCCCACAACGCACACAAGTCAAATCCGGAGAAATCTTACTCTGGTTCCCTCTTCCTTTGGCATACTGAAATTGATTATAAGTGTTCTTTTTGAAGCCTCCTTGACCTTGAGGCGCATGTCCTCCTCTCTTGAAATGCTACCCCCTCGGCTGAAAGTACTTGCCACGTCCTCTACTAGTGTTCCCTCTATGAGTGTCCTTTGACGAGGCTACCGTCTTTGCATATTCTTCAACAACCCTCGTCTTGTTCACCAGATCAGAGAAAATCCGAATCTCCAAAGGAGCCACAGCAGTCATGATGTTATCCTTCAAGCCTCTTTGATACTTAATACATTTGTAGCTTTTGTAGGTCTCTGGGGCACCCTGACACACCCTAGAGAACCTACAAACCTCCTCAAAGCGGCTAGTATAGTCTGCCACAAACAAAGAACCTTGCTTCAGCTCAATAAGTTCCATCTTCTTCGCTTCCCTTACAGACTCAGGAAAATACTTCTTGTAGAAAGCCATTTGAAATACATCCCAAGGGATATCGGCATTCTGAAGCTGTAGCAAGCGGCATTCGCCTTGCCACCAGTGCTGGGCCTCTCCCAAAAGCTGATAAGCAGCAAACTCTACATATTGGTTATTCAGAACATGCTGCGCTTGTAACGCATGCTCCATGGCCTGAAACCAATTGTCCGCTTCTGTGGAGTTGGTTGAACCTCTGAAACTTGGAGGATGAACCTTGAGAAAAGTAGCCAAGGTCATCGGAGCACCTCCCATATTATCGCCATTTCTTTCTGCATTGTCATTTCCATTTCCCTCGCCATTCCCGTTTCCAGCAGGTTGACCTAACCTCTGCACAGCTTGCAGAGTCGCAGCAGCATTAGCCTCCATGGTGTTCGCAAGATTCACCATTGCCGCCATGAATTCGGTATGGTTATCGGCCAGTTGCTCATTCCTACTCTCGGCTCGTGAACGTGTACGACCTTGTCTGCGAGTGGCCATTAGGGTTTCTGTCTACAGCAAACAATCGATATCAAGGTGATCAGTCTCAATATCAAAAGCCTAGTGCTTCAATTATCACAAAAAAGCACTCACAAACAAGCATGCTATGCATATATCAAGTAGATAACCTAATAGAATCAAATAAAAAGACACACAGAGTATGCAATAAATCACAATCGGTCCATCCCTCAGGCTCACGAGCACGAACCGGTCTGATACCACTAAATGTAACACCCTATTACCCTAAGCCTTACCTCGCATCGTAAAGAAAAGGTTAATCAAAGGTTACGACAGTTCTAAGCTCATACATATAATATATAGAAAGAATTAATATAGTCTAGAAGCCCGATGAAGGATATAGCTCAAAACAGGATTTAAAAAGCGCAAAACGTACTCATGAAGCTTCTAACTTAATGCACAAGATATATATATATATATATATATATATATATATAATAACAAAAGATAAGAGTATAATAACATAAGGATATAGCCATGGCTCGCAGAGTTTAAGCTGACTAGATATATATATATATATATATATATATATATATATAGATAATATAGAATCTGAAAGTTAAAACAGCTTATACAAGTTTTTCTCTCAAAGTAAGCCTCTAGGCTAAAAGTAAAATACAAAAGTGAGAGAAACTAAACAAAATAAACAAAAAGACATCCAAAATGTATCTAGGATCCTCCGCTCTATCACCATCAGATCAACTCATCGTGGTGGATTGCGACCTGCATCTGAAAAATAACAACAGAATATGGTATGAGAACTGGATGTTCTCAATATGGTAACAGTACCCAGTGATGTAAGATATAAGACCCTGGAACGCCAGAGGCAATCCTAGAACTTCATATCCATCACAAGATTCATCTTAAAGCATAACTAAAACATCAAAGGATAAATTAAACCTTAACATAATAAAGGGTAATCTAACTTAAAGGATTTTCTAATCTAACAACCTATCCTCCATGCGATCCCATCGCCACTGCCTTCCGAACCTCCTCAATCCCAGTAGAAAACACAATTAATATCAATGCAAGTAAAACACAAGAATAGGCATTTAGGGCAAGTAATTCAAGTAGGCAATTAGGCATGTTATACAATTAGACAAGCAATTACAAGTTGGCAAAGCAAACAAGCAGATAGAAGATGCATATGATGAATGCCTGTCCTATTGGCTGTGATATCACATTGTCGATTCAACTGCCAACCCGACACATCTCTATGGAGATGTCGCCCTTCGAAAGCATAATTGGGAAACCCCGAGATATTGGTGCTCGGAACACCGTCTAGGATTTTGTGCCTGCAGTGATCCGAAGGGATGTGAGCGGGATACTCTTGCCATAGACCTCACAACATAAGCGGGATTAATCATCGTCTTTACGCCGCCACCGCTACCTCGACAGGAGAGATTAACCACCATCCCTGCCAGGCGCATAGTGTCTCAACAATCTCAATATAAAACAGTAATTCAGTGGTTTTCAGAATTTCAGATATCTTTCTCCCTTTCATTTCACCAAACTCATCCTCAGTACACCAGAAACCTAAGCCTCCGTTCTCTAACTTTTCAAAATAATACCAAATTCAATCCCCTAGGGTCTTTCCCATGTTTTAATACCCAAAAATAAGCCAAAGAATCTTAAATAGGTGAAACACAAGTTTACAAACTTGTTGGGAAGGTGAAATAGTTGAAAACAAAGTTTACGTTGAAAAACAGGGTGTGTGCGTACACACAGGAGTGTGTGTGCGCATGCCCAGGAGATTTTTTAAAAAAGGGTGCATATGCACAAGTACCAAATTTCATAATTCTGTTCACTCGCACAAGACATGCGAACACCCTCAACAGAATGCACCTTCCAACGTGTGCGTGCGCACAGGTTATAAAACTTCGTTGGTTATGTGCGCGCACAGGTTGTGCTAGCACTCTCAACAGAAAGTCTTCCCCTGTGTGTGTGTACGCACTAGTCTGTGCATGTGCACATGTTCGAAAAATCACAGGGGTGTGCGTGCGCACAAGGCTGTGCTTGCACACACAAACCAGAAATCACAAAATTCTGCAAAATTGCATAATTTCAGATTTTGACACCAAACTTTCCACAATCATATCTTTTTTTCCACAAAATTTATACCATTTTAAAGCTTGTTCAATTTCCTTTCATTTGATATAAAATACATTGAATTTCAAGCACGGTAGATCAAGATATGATTCATAGAAGTTCACCAAAATTTCAGTTTTACCAAAAGTTCACAAGTTTCAGTTTTACCACAATCATCAACCAAAATCAAACCAAAACCCTTACAAACTCCAATTTACATTAAAATCTACCCTTTGTATCATATTACACCATTCTTACCAAATTTTTCCTTCATATTTCATTATTCTCAACCTCAATTATCAAATATATCACATTATAAACAATTCTCCACCAACACATTCATGAATCATAAATCTTTCAATACCAAGCATCATATTCAATCTCATGTCATCTCAATCTAAATATTTTACACCATCTTTATCAAAATTCAACATCCTAATTCACTAACATGCTCAAAATCATCAATCCATCATAAATTCATCATAAATAATCATTCAATAATCCAACAACCAATTTAATTCAACCCTATCCTATGGGTTACTAGCCTAAGTGTCCATAAATAATATTATATTTTATATAGAGGAAACTGAAACTATACCTTGGCTAATTTTCAATATGTACCAAAATCCCAATTGAGCACAAGCTAAGCTTTCAACCATAATCCAAGTCACCAATCACTCCAACAAGCATCAACAATCACCAACAAGCTCCAATATTCAAGCTAATATCACATATTTCACATAAATCAAAACCTAATACTCACCATAAATTAATTTACAAGGGTTCTTGAGAAATCTTACCTCATTCACTGAAATTTAGGATAGAACCCAACATTTTCTCACTAATGAGTGGCACCAAAACAACCAAAATACAAATTTTTCTCAAGATCAACACTCACCAAACTCGAAATTCTTAGGGCAGTAGGAAGGAAGAGAAAATTCAAGTTCTTATCTAGGAAATTTAGATGAAAGTAACGGGCTCGAAGAGAGCTTCACGTAGCCGCCGACGGCACGTGAATCGGAGCACTGTAGCTCAAGATATCGCGGTTTGAAGTGAAATGTGAATAGTGCTTCTTCTCTCTTCTCCTTCTCTCAATTTCTGGTGTATGTTGTGTTTATGAGAGTGGTACGCTGAATGGGTTCACTTATTGAACCTATATATATGTTGGGCTTGGGCCCAACTTGGGCCCGGTCCAACTCGTTAGTATTTTTAGCCCGTTTGGCCCAACTTTGGACCAAACCTTTAAAATTAATGCCCGGTTTTCGACTTTAAATATTTTCCTAAGGTTTTTGACTGTTTTAATTTTTCTTGCACAGTACTGGACAAACTTAAATCGGTTCGACCGGTTTGACTGCCGATTCACGGTTTTATTCGATTTTTCGCAGAAAATACATTTTCTGACTCAGAAAAATCTACTGAGTCTAAAAATTATACTTAAATCCTCTAATTCTCATTCTAGATTTTCGGATCCTATTTTGAACAATATTAATTATTTACTTAAATAATTAATTAATCGCGGTTCTTACACCTAACACTTTCACATTTTATTTTTTTTCTTCTTCTTCTATTACTAGGTCTTTTAAAACTTTTAGTTGCATTTTCTAGATTGCATATATATATATATATATATATATATATATATATATAAGCTTAGTCAAAATAATGATATGTTCCAAAGAATTTATCTATAGGGAATCCCAATTGATTTGAATAAAAAAAATTTTCATTGCAATTTGATTGAATTATATTTTGTGGAACATGTTTTTGAGCTAAGAAAACATAAGCTTGTGAGTTTTTAAGCCCAATTGTGTGGTTACATCATATAACCACTATTTTCATTCTTGTGTGTATTATTCTCTTTCTATGATTGTAATCTTTAATTTGTTTAATTCTTTATGTCCATTATTTTGTGTAAGAATGCATTTATATGATTGAGGCCTTTATTTCTTTAGCTCACTTGCCCAAATAGCCTTACCTTTTATCTACCATTGTTAGCTAATTTGAGTCTATTTTAATCCCTTTTTGTTCTTAATTTTAGTACATCACTACCCCTAAGTGAAAAATAATAAATGTCCCTCGTTTGAATATTTGATTAGCTTAGCCTAGTAAGAGTGTGTATCATCAAGTGTGGGAAAGTTTGGGAACATTGGTTAAGATAAAAGTGTAGTTTTGTAGTTTTGTTGAAAATCTTGGAAATTGGGTACATACTCATCCATTAAATGTTTAAACCATATGCATTCATCTTTTTTACATATTATGTTATTGAAAAAAAATTGAAAAAAATATAAAAAAAAAGAAAGAAAGAAAAGGGAAAAAAAAGAATAAAAAGGGGACGAAATGCCCCAAAGAAAAGTAATAATAACAATGCATATGGGATGTGAATTGAAAAGAATGCATGAGTGTGTGAAAATGAGATTATGGGTAGCTAGGTATTGTGTTAGAATTGTATAG
Source organism: Arachis ipaensis (assembly GCF_059453495.1). Classification (NCBI taxonomy): domain Eukaryota; kingdom Viridiplantae; phylum Streptophyta; class Magnoliopsida; order Fabales; family Fabaceae; genus Arachis; species Arachis ipaensis. Next base: position 33,432,989 of record NC_142442.1, read on the forward strand.
GTTGTTATATGTGTTTAGTGAGAGCTTAGGTTAATCAAAGATGCAAATTTCAAGTTCACTTGACCATATGCATCATTACCTTGACCCTATCCCCATTACAACCTTGTGGAAAGCCCTCATGATATTTGTATGCATGCATTGAATAATTGTTGATTGTTAGATGAAAAACAAATCTTGGAAAGCATGATTAGAGGAGAATTGAGTGAATCAACCCTAAACACGTGAGCAATTAGAGCGCATACACACATTTGGTGAGGGGTTCGATTGCTCAATTCCATGTTTTCACCCATGATCATCTCTTATCTTGCAAGTTTATAATTCATTTCAATAACTCAATTCAATTGTGGATTTGATTTGATCGCTTTATCCCTTATGTTCATATATGTATTCTTGGGAAACGACTTATTTTGACCAAGTAGTTGCATGCATTGCATATAGATAGTTTGCATTTAGACATTTTGCATCGAATAAGTAATACCCCTTTCTTGTCATTCTTGAGTTTAGCATGAAGACATGCTTGGTTTAAATGTGGGGAGGTTGATAAACCTCAATTTTGTGGTTTATCTTGTGTTGAATTTAGTAGATTTTATCAACTTTTCTCATATTTATTCAATGAAATAGTATGGTTTTGTGAATTTCTCCTAAATTGTGCTTAAGAGTGAAAACATGCTTTTCAGGCCTTTAATTTGCTAAATTTAACTCTCTTTAATTCCATTTGATGCCTTGATGTGTTTGTTTAGTGATTTTAGGCTTAGAAGGCAAATATTGGATTGAAGAAGTAAAGAAAAAATATGCAAAGTGGAGAATTCATGAAGAAATGAGGATTTGGAGAATTCATGGTTACACGCATGCATGCCTCACGCGTACGCGTGAGGAAGGAGTTCGCCAGGCCACGCGTACACGTGACACTCGTCATGTGACTTCATTAAAGAAAATGTGACTGGCAATTTCTGAGCTGCATCATGATGCACCACTATTTCGTGGTGCATTTTATGCTGAATTGAGGGGATTTTATCACCTTTTCTCACACTTATTCAATGAAATAGCATGGTTTTGTAATTCTATCTTAATTTGTGCTTAAGTGTGAAAACATGCTTTTTAGGCCCTTAATTGGTTAATTTTAATTCACCTTTGATTCCACTAGATGTCTTGATGTGTTTGTTAGTGAATTTAGGTTGAAAAGGCTAGGAATGAATCAAAGGAGTGAAGAGAAAAGCATGCAAAGTGGAGAGATCATGGAAAATCAAGGATTGGGAGTGCATTCATCGACGCGCACGCTGGAATATGCAGTCGCATGGCGACACGTACGCGTGACATGACGCGTACGCGTGGGAAGTAAAAATGCCAATCGACACGTACGCGTGACCCATGCGTACGCGTCACAGCTCGCACGTGACCTCATTAAAGTGAAAACGCTGAGGGCGATTTCTGAGCTTCCCAGGCCCAGATCCAACTCATTTTTTGAGCTTATTACATGCAGAATTCAAGAGGAGTCAAGGGGGGAGCACATAGTTTAGTTTTTGATCATGCTTTAGTTAGTTTCTAGAGAGAGAAGCTCTCTCTTCTCTTTAGAATTAGGTTAGATGTAGATTAGAATTTCTTAGATCTAGGTTTAATTCATTCTTTGATTTACTTTTCCTTTCTAATTTCTTGTTCCTTTACCTTTGCTTTCCTAGTTTAGTATTTTAATCTTTGTATTTGTTTACCTTGTTGTTGATGCACTCTTGTTTCTTCTATTTTTCTTTAATACAATTTATGTTTAATGTTCCTTTATTGTTGATTTGAGTTGTTGTTGTTAATTTCCTTGCAATTGGTAGTTGTAGATTTATATTTCTTGCAATCTTATTTTGCTTTCCTTTTATGCCTTCCAAGTGTTTGATTAAATGCTTGGAAGGATGTTAGAGTAGATTTTTTTGTTCTTGGCTTGGGATGGTGACTTAGGTGAAATTGAGTTGCTAATGTCCAAGTCTTGATAATTGGTGTCCATTGACTCAAGCTTCCACTAAGTTAATTAGTGAGGTGGCTAGGACTTATGGATTAGGATTGGTGTAGCTCATTTGACTTTCCTTCACTTGTTAGAGGATGACTTAATGAGATTGATCCTTGCAATTATCATGTTGTGGTTAGTAACAAGGATAAAGATCCTTAACCATCAACCCTTTCCAAGACCTTTTATCATTCGAGTTTCTTTTACTTTCTTGTTATTCATATTTCTTGTCCCTTATTCAAACCCCAAAAATACTTGTCCCATAACCAATAACAAGAACACTTTCCTGTAATTCCTTGAGAGACGACCCGAGGTTTGAATACTTCGGTTATTATTTTTATTGGGGCTTGTACTTGTGACAAACAAATTTTTTATTGAGGAATTGTTTGTTGGTTTAGAACTATACTTGTAACGAGATTTCAATTGAGAGATTCTTTACCGATAGACAATTTTCGTTCATCACATCAGGCCCAAATCCAACTCATTTCTGAAGCTATTAGAGGCAAAATTCAAGATGGAACAAGGGGGAGCAATTAGATTAGTGTAGAAACATGTCTTAGGGTAGTTTTCTAGAGAGAGAAGCTCCCTCTTCTCTCTAGAATTAGGGTTCTTAGTTTACTTTTCTCTTTAATTTCATATTTCAGTTCTTATTTTAGTGTAGTTTCATTTATATTTTCATGCTTTATTGTCTTAATTCTCTTCGTTTCTCTTGTTAATTTCTCATTTATGTCATCTTTAGTTTTATGAACACTCTTGTTGATTTTTATTTCCTTTAATGCAATTGATGACTTTTTATGTTTCTTATTGTTTATTTGAGTTATTGTTGTTATTTTCTTGCATTTGGTAGTAGTAGATTTTGGTATTCATTCAATTTTATATGTTTTCCCTTTTATGCATACCAAGTGTTCGATAAAATGCTTGGCTTAGTTTTAGAGTAGATTTTGTGCATTCTTGGCTTGGAAAGAGAAATTAGGCAATCTTCAGTCATTAATACCGAATTTATATTGGTGATCAAGGGTTGTTAGTTAATCTTGTTTCTATTGATAATGTAATAGGCTTAACTCTTGTTAATTATTGCATTATTATTAATGACTAGAATGGAAAACCTTGATTCTCAATCCTTGTCATGAATGCTTCTTTATTGTTTGTTATCTTTAGTTGTTTGATTTATTTTCTTGTCATTTAAATTCTTGCATTTTAATTTCTTGCCCTTTTATCAACCCACCCCGTGAAACTCATAACCAATAATTAAGCACTCAATTGCAATTCCTTGAGAGATGACCTGAGGTTTAAATACTCTCGATTTTTATTGAGTTTGTACTTGTGACAAACAAATTAAACTTTGATTGAGGGTTGTTTGTCAGTTTGGATCTATACTTTGACGAGATTATTTTTGTGAAAATTCTTAACCGGCATTTATCCTCTATCACGAAGACTACGCGATTGAAGGAGAAGAGGACTGGATTTATGCGTATGAAGTGTGAACTGGTTCACCGAATCAGAGTTAGGGTTTTCTAAATTTGGATATTAATTTGGATCTAGATCTGGATCCGGATTTAAAATTGTTTAAATGGTTTGGATTAAAAACCAACCTATAAAATAAATTCAATTTGGTTTGGATTGGATTTTTTATTTAAAATAGGTTTTTTTTAATAGTTTGCTTTGGTTTTAGTTTAAAATCCAAATCTGGATTTTTTGCACACCCCCTAATCATAGCTTATTCTATGATTACGGTTTAAAAGGGTGACCATAAAAATTTTTATGGTTATGGTTTTGAACAAGCATGACTATAGATTAAGCTATGGTCATGGGTTAAAAGTGTGACCATAGAGTGATTTATGGTCACGGTTTTAAAATAGCATAACCATAGAATAATTTATGGTCATAGTTTAGAACTGTGATTATAAAATAAACTATGGTTACTATTTTAAACTGTAACGTAAAGTGTTTAATAAAAACAATGATAACCGTGACCATAGAGAACTGTGACTACGAAAGAATAGGTCACGGATAGAAAACCATGATTAAAAAATAAAAAATAGTGACCATAGATCTATAGTCATTATTTTTACTGGTCATGGCCATGTTTTTAGAATGTAACCATAGACTGAAAATATGTTCTAGTGTTTCAAAATCTAAATTTGTTTTGAACGACATGAAGTTGCTTTTTGAATGACATGGTATGAAAGAAATATATACACACACTAATGCCAAATGAACAAAACTTTTTTTAATACTATTATACAATAAAAATTTAGAAGGTTTTATTTTGCATTAGTGACCTAAATATACCTTTAATGTAAATATGAGAATTTTTCAAGACATATAATAATTGTATAAAAGATTGTTCGTCTCGCTAGTAATGTTGGACATTAAAGGAATATAAGCGTGAGCAGAGAGAGCAGAGAGAAGAGAGAAAAATGAAAACTGATATGAGTGTATTGAATGATTATTTGAAAATGAGTATTATTATTTCTTTACACTAAAATTATCAAATATATATCATATGCTTGTAATACAAGACTTTACATAACAGATTCTTGATAATTAACTTTTACATGTGACACTCTGATATCCCCCCACAAACTCTGGGAGGCTTAGTGGACAACTTGAGTTTGCTCTGAAACTTCTCAAATAAGTAATTGGAGAGAGGTTTAGTGAATATATCTGCTATTTGCTCACTGGAAGGAATGTGAGTGACTGCTACTTGATCCTTGATGACTCTGTCTCTAACAAAGTAAAGATTGAGTTCAAAGTGCTTAGTGCGATCATGGAGGATTGGAATATACGTCAACAGCACAATGGATATGTTATCACAGAACACAGTAGGTGATGTACGACACGATTGCTGAATTTTGATTAGTAGATTCTGAATCCAGATCAATTCTGCAAACACAGTTGCTAGCATGCGAAATTTCACCTCTGTAGAGCTACGGTTGACAGTAGGTTGTTTACTGCACTTCCAAGAGATAAGATTTAAACCATAATAAACACAATAACCATAAATAGATTTGTGATCATCCATATCCGCAGCTCAATCAGAATCTACAAAAGCAGTTAATCTTAAGTCAGTTGAAGGATAAAATTCTAAGCATGTGTGAAGCATACCTGCCAAGTAACGAAGTACTCGCTTGAAATGAAGGGCCTCAATTCCTAGAAAAAATTGATATCACCAAGATCTTTAAGAAGAAATGTAGAATGTAATTGTTGTAGTACTTTCATTATTTCAGAATTATCATTTCCTATTACAAACATATCATCTACATAAAGTAAAACATAAATAATAGATTTGTTAGAAAATTAGTGAAGAGAGAGGGATCAGACTTTGTGCACTGAAAATCAAAGTTTCTTAATGCAACAGTAATGGTCATATACCATGCACAAGGTGCTTGGTGTAGGCCATAGATTACTTTATTAAGTTTACATTCTAAATAAGGATTTGAGTGGGAAAAATCTGGGGGTTGACTCATATAAACAGTTTCATATAGCATTCCATTAAGGAGCGCATTATGAAACTCGTATTGTTTGATTGTCCAACCTTTAGAAAGGGCTAAGGTTAAAATCAAACGAATAGTCATAAATTTAACCACGGGTGAGAATACCTAATCAAAATCCACTCCAACAATTTGGTTAAAGCCTCTTGCCACTAATCTGGCTTTATGGCGAATAATATCACGCTTTGAATTTTGTTTGACAGCAAATATCCATTTGCAAGAGATGATTTTCTCATTTGGTGGGGCTTCCACTAATGTCCAAGTTTGATGATGGACCAAAGCTCGATATTCTGTCAACATGGCTTCTTTCCAGTGTGGAGATTGAAGAGCAGCTTTCACACTCTTAGGAAGTATATGCGATGCAGACAATGTCTGAGCTTGAAGTGTTTTTGGTTTAAGGTGTCTAGTTTTGGATCTGGTAAGCATATTATGTGTATTTGTTGGGTTTGTATGAGAAATAGAGAAAGGGGGTATGGGTGCATGGATCTTTGATGCTGTTTCATTTGTAGAATTGTTATCGTTGGAAGGTGAAGGTTGCATGTTAGCTGCTGAAGACAATGGTTGAGATGAAGGATGATTTGGAGGTAGAGAAGGAATCAGTTGAGCGGGTGTGAGAATAGTAGGGAGTAATGTAGAAATTTGTGGCAACAATTCTAAGATTTGTGGAGTGGTAGAGTTTTGTGTTAATTTAGAGAAGTGGAAAGTGTAAGAAAATTGTGTTTCATCAAAGACAACATCCCAAAAAACAAAGATACGGCCATTTTGGTTCATGCATTTGTAACCTTTTTGAGTTGTGCTGTAATCAAGAAAGATGTAGGGCTGTGATCTGGGTTCAAGCTTGTTGTGATTGTAAGGGCTAAGATAAAGAAATCAAAGGCACCCAAAAACACAAAAAAGAAGGCATAGTCAGGTTCTTGATGATACAAAATTAAGGAGAGTTGTTACCTGTAACCTGGGAAGGCATTTGATTTATTACGTATATAGCTGTAGAAAAAGCTTTATCCCAAAAATGGAGAGGGAGAGAAGTTGTTGCTAGGAGAGCAAGCCCAGTCTCTACAACGTGGCGATACTTTCTTTCAGCAATCCCATTCTGTTGTGGAGTATGTGGGCAGGTAGTTCTTTGAACAATCCCTTCATGAGCTAATAAAATATTTTTGAAAGACTCGTGACATATACTTAGTACCATTGTGAGTTTGAAAAGCCTTGATGGTATAACCTAATTGATTTTCCATGCAGGATTTATATTGCTTAAACACTAAAAAAACTTGTGACTTATTTGTGAGAAGAAAAATACTAGTATGGCGTGAAAAGACATTAATAAATGATACATAATACCAAAAGCCATGCAAGGAAGTGATGGGAGCGGGTCCCATACATCTGACACAAATAGAGATAGAGGAGTATAATAAGCATGCATAGATGGAGTATATGGAAGTTTATGCGATTTGGCCATGCAACATGAGGAGCATACAAAATCTGAATTAGAAATTGTATTCACTGGCAAATTGCACTTATTTACAATTCTTTGTATAATAGGAATGGTAGGATGTCCAAAACGTTTATGATAAACATCCAATGAAACATACTTTGCAAACAAGACTGAAGGTGACTTATAAGATGATTACACAGCTTTAGGTATGGAAACTTTCTCAAATTTATATATTCTTGTCTCACCCTTGTCTTTGAGAAATTTGTTTTACACAATTTCTCAGCTAGTGGATTGTTGAATGGTTTATCCTTGGAATTTGATGAAGTAGAAACTACTGGTATTGATTCAGCATCATCATCATTGGTTTGAATACTTTCAAGTTGAGTCATGGATCTTGGGCGTTCTGATACTATAAAAGAATATAAGCGTGAGCAGAGAGAAAAAAAGAAAATGAAAACTGATATGAGCGTATTGAATGATTATTTAAAAATGAGTATTGTTATTTTTTACACTGAGATTGTTAAATATATATCCTACTCTTGTATACAAGACTTTACATAACATATTTTTGATAACAAACTTTTACATGTGACACTCTAATAGATATATGGTGAATTCTATGGTGCCTATAACTTGGTGTCTAACTTTTGCCTAACTTATTTTTTATGGCAACTTTTGAATATTTAATAATTATTTATTTTTATACTTTTAAAACTAAATATTAATTTTTAACCCTTTTTGATAAGTTAGGCAAACACTTTTAGGCACCATAGCAATCACCTAGATATATATATCGATTGGGGATAGTTGATATGAAGTATAAGTCATATACATAAAAAGTTTCTGAGTACAGGAAATAAAAAAGAAAAAGAAGACAACATTGAGTGTGAAAATGAGAAAATAATAATTTGATTAATTTATAGAATACAACTGAAGTTTATATAGATCAGAAGCTATAACAGATTTAACAAGAAGGAATAACACATAACTGATCACACAATAATAACAATTTTATTCTAGTAGATGGAATTGACTACATAAATCAAACAACTTCTATTATAATTAAGTAACTTATTATTATTATTATTATTATTATTATTATTATTATTATTATTATGTGATCACACATACTAGAAAATTGAAAAGAGAACGTCATTATGTTACTCTTATCAATTAGCAAAAACATAAAATTGAATTAACATATCAAATATTCTTTTATTTCATAATTTTCAATTACAAAGGCAAGTCATAATAACGAACTTACAATATGATCAAACTAGAGAACGAAGTAATATATTATATAACTTAACAAGAAAATAAGACTTAGCACATGGACACAAATTATATCCATAAAACCATCATGGCAGATGGTGTTATTTAATTTAGGACATATAACATATAGTCGTAATTTGAAGCACACCATCATATAGCAGTGTTTTTAGTTTGCATTATTAGTTCTTTATTGTCTCCTTATCAACCTTCTCATTCATATTGAGCACACCATAACCTACTTTGCTATCTCTTGGATCTTCATCAGGTAGAGAATCTGCTCGGGAAGTAGAATAGGCATAAGTCACTTCTCCCTCATCATCATCATCGCCACGTGAATAAACAACAGATTTGCCTTTTACTCTTCTTTCTTTAGCATCACGTGGATCCTCATCAGGAGGTTCTGCTCCAATGAGATTACCAAAATAACCTTCTTTGGCACCGCGTGGATCAACAAGAGGTTCAGCTGAAGAGCCATGGACATGATCTAGCTTCAAGTCTTCTTCTCCGCCGTCATCTTCATCAGGAGGTTCTGCTCGTAAGAGATGGCCGTAATAACCACCGGCTTTGGAACTATATACTCCTTCGCCATCACCTTCAGGAGGTTCTGCTCGAAGGACATGGCCATAATATGAACCTTCTTTGGCACCGCGTGGATCAATGATAGGAGGTTCGGCACTGGAAACTTTGAAAGAGTTGGTTTCTGTTTTTGAAGGCTTCATCATTTTGCGATGCCAGAGTACTCCACCTGCATCCTCATCATTGTTCTCCATTTCTGTATATTTTGAAGGCTTATTAGTTACTACCATATAGTTAGCTTTCAACCATGCTAAGCTTATAACAAAATAGCCACTAATTTAAAATACAAAAATGTTATTTATACTTAAAATCAACCACAAAAATTAGTTATTAATGTATTTATGTGTAAATCTATGTGTGGTTTAATTTATTTTCAATGTATATTTATATTCCAACATATATTTTATACTGTGACCAATTTTAGTGATTAATTTTAATGTATACGTAATATAGTCGTTTAAAATATGTATTAAAATATAAAGTAAAATGACAAATAAACTCTTAAAAATTTATATTTTAAACAAATTAATTCCTAAAAAAGATCAATGAAGTCTTTCACGATAGCAAACATAGATAGGTTAGTTCAAATTAAAATTTTATACCCTAATTATAGGAGCTAATTTGGAGGTAGTGTATTCACATCTCTTATGTTAGAAAATTTTATTGGTACTTTTTTAGAAACTCACATATTGAAATAAAAATCTTCAAGAATTTTTTTTTATAGTAATTCTCAAGGATTTCTTTGTCACTTTATATTAAAATATAAAATACATATAAAAAATGAGTTAAACAATACATGTATTTATATACAAATAAATAATAACTAAGTTTAGTGACTAATTTTAATATGTAAATAATATTTTTTAATAGCTTTATAAGAATAATTTTGTAATGATAACTTTCTTTCATTAATAACAAACAAAAATCTTAGAAGGACAATAAAAAAATTAATTAAAAATAATTTTAATTTGTAATTTTTAATGACCATTTATATGTTATTTTATATTTTTTAATTATTGTTAGAATAATTAATCATAATTTTACATGTAATATTTATTAATTATAAATGTTAAGTTAAATAAAATAATTTTAAGTTTCTTTTATATTACCCAATAACATATTTCTTTGGGAAGAAGAGAAAGGGGGATGAACTCTATAAATATATAGTTCTTTAAAAATGTTACATATTTGCACATCAAAAAATACTTATTAAATTATTTATTATATATTTGTGTATAAATATATTTGTAATTTAAATTATTTTTAATATATATTTTATATATTAATATATTTTATACTAATGTTAATTCTAGATATATAATTCTTGTTAAGTTATACGTTAATAAATAGACAAAAAGAAAATATAATCTCTGTTTGTTTATGTAATCCTTCATTTCAATAATATTGAATTGGAGTTGGATTCTTAATAGAGAGCTTGAACAATAATTATAGTGATTATTGTATGAAATATATAACGCAGTAGATAATTTAATTTGTTCATATAAACATTAATTACGAAACCATTAAATTATTTTTGTGAAAATACTTACACTTTAGCATTTCATATGCATGATTATCTGACTAATCAGGAAAAAAAAAAAAAGTAGAAAGGTGCTTTACCGATATATTTAGACCAGCCATCAATGGCGGCTTCTGGGGGTGGGGTTGTTGTCGTTGTAGTAGGATTGTAACCAATAGAAGGATAAACCCAGTCATTTATTGAATCTTTTCTCTTTTGAACTTTCAAATTATACTCTGTTTTTCTCTCTTTTAATGAATCAAGAAAATATAATGCAAAATCATGTTATAATCAAATGGTGAAATATATAATATATACAAACGTACTTTTATAACATATGCCATGATAAGAGCAACTTTTTATTATATAATATCAAAATTAAAGATCATGAAGAATAAAACTTAAAAATCCAATTTTGATTTACAACACCGCCATGAACTAAAGACTTTATTCATAAGCAGGGGTATTAGTTGTATTGTTAAATTGTTCGGATAACTAGTTACGTGCATAATCATATTTTTATGAGTAGACTCACCTTGGGGCAATTCATGATAAGCTAGAACATGAGAAGACAAGAAGAAAACCCAAAGAAAAACAAAGGAAAGATATGCCTTTAAATTATCCATATCACCGATCTTTGGTAGAGAGACACAAAAAAGGGATATGGAAGTGTAGTGCAGGTATAATGGAATTAGGCAAATATATATATAGACTGAGATATAATGATGATGATCACAGATCAAACTTGCATGGCCTCTTGGCCAATATAGAAAGTCAAGAGTCAATTATGTTAGTTAAATATGAATTTATTTACTTAGGTAATAACCAATATTGTTAAGTGAAGAGTCAAGTATTGATGAAATATGAATATAATTAAGGTGATTAGGGAGAACCACACTGATATCTACCCTTGAAAGATCAACATATTGTTGATGTGATCCCTTTTTTTTTTTTCTTTTAAGGTGCGTAGTACCCGATGAAAGATATTTAGAATTAGAAATTAGTTTATAAGTGTTTGTCTTTCAAATGTGAGTTTTTCAGTAGTAAAAATCTTTAAATTTTGATTAGTTTTCTTGTGCCGTTAGTTTGAAATTATTGATTTGAAAATAAAAAAAAAATGTGTTAGTACTTAAAATTATTATTGTCAAACTCGTGAGTTAACCCATATATATTTATATGAATTTACGAATTTAGGTAGTGAAATCGAATTAATTCAGACACAGATTTAATTTTGAGTAAACTTAGTTTAGGTAGTCAAATTTGCGAATCTAGAAATGAATTTGCAAGTTTATTTTTTGCCTTTAATAATCCAAAACGGAGTCGTTTTGCCAAAAAACAAAGAAAAATTATTTTCAGATGTAGGATTTCACGTAGATAGAACACGCACTCCTTTCTGACTCTCAACGGTGCCGTTTCTTACTCTCTCAAGTCCCAACTCTTATTCTCTCACTATTCCCTATTGCCGACCACTGTGTTGGTGCTGTTTGCCACCGTTATTAGCGTTGTTGTCGACATCTCCTGCCTCTATTGTACTTAACGCTTTCGTCTACTCTAATCGTCTTTGGATCCGATTCTCTTGCTCATTAGTTTGCCTTGCTTCGCATCTCAACCATCCGCCTTACTGCCACCATTTGTTGCCATTTACCTGTTTCTCCTACCTTTTTTTTCCTATTTCGTCGTCGCTTGTCGTTTCTCACTCTCTGGCTCTTTGCTCTACTATTTTGCTTCATGACTTTATACTGCATGACTTTGCTGTGTCTTTTTTGATCGATTTTGTGATGGTTTTCTGTCGCAGCTAACCATCGTGGGTTCACTTTATTAATGCATATTTGCTGTATTTATTTGAGGTTCAATGTTTATGGGTGTTTGTTGTTATAGAATGTTCAATGTTCAATTTATATCATTCAAAATTTATAAATTGCATTGCTTTTAGTATTGAAGATTTAGTAAATTACAGGGTTAGTATATGTAATACTCTAATATTTTTTAAACTAGGTTTAAGCCTTATTTAGATTATATTGGTTGTTGAATTTTATGAAATTTTTGAAATAAAATCTTTATATAAAATAATTTATAAAAAAAATAGTGGATAATTAGTTTTTATTTTTAAAAGTCATTTAAAAATAGTGAGAGTCTTGATCATTATAATCATTACTAGTTAGGGAATATAAGTGGACCTAGTGATACTAACACGGAAAATCGGCGTACTATGCTATAAAGGCAAAAACAATGACAAAATTTACTCATATCAAATAATCATATAAATAAAGAAAAGAGTAATACCCCAAATAGGTCCCCAAGAAATTTACCATCTGACAGTTTTGTCCCCCACAAAATTTAACTAAGATTTCGACCCTGAGGTTCTCAGATATCCACCAGATACGTCCCCCAAAACCGTTTGATCCGGTTAACGTGGTGACGTGTCAGGTTAATTGCGACATGTCACCTCCAGGACATTTTGGTCCCCATCCATGCTAGACAAAACGACGTCGTATTGGAACCAGGGGCAAAATCATTCTGAACAACATAAAGTCTTCTTCCTCCAACATAACAAAAGGTGGTAACATAACTAAGACAACAACTTTCACACTAATTCTTAGAAGCATCATTTCTTGAAAGACTGGTTCAACCCTGGTGTTGGAATGAATTTGAACAACTTAGATATTGTGCCACTGGTTGCAGCTGCCATTGTCTCAGCACTAACACTCCTCGAATTCTTGGCCCTAATTACTGTCTCCTTTGGACATCTAAAAGAAAGCTAAGCTTGGAATAAACAGTATTGTTATCACCATGTTTCACACAGAGTTCAACTGCTTACATTAAGCCACTTACAAGGGGGCATACCTTTGGATTGCTTGAGACATTTCTTGTCACATCTGAGGGAAAATTGTCAACTTGAGTATATTGAGAGGGAGGATTAGGCTCTTGCATGCTACCAGTTCAAATACATCAGCCTGTGTTTCCAATATTAACAAACAGGGACAATGAAAGTATTTGAGTGTAACATCACGAATTATAAGTCAAATAGGTCCCCTAAGATACTATTATAAGGCAAATAGGTCCCGCACATGAAAATGGCGCCGTTTGCATTATCTGTCCAAGTGGGGACGAATTTGTCCTCTCCGAAACGACGTCGTTTTTTCCCTGGTTCCAATACAACGTCATTTTGTCCAGCGTGGATGGGGACCAAAATATCCTGGAAGTGACATGTCGCAGTTAACCTGACACGTCACCACGTTAACAGGATCAAACAGTTTTGGGGACGTATCTGGTGGATATCTGAGAACCTCAGGGTCGAAATCTTAGTTAAATTTTGTGGGGGGCAAAACTATCGGATGGTAAATTTCTTGGGGACCTATTTGGGATATTACTCTAAAGAAAAACAAACATCAAAACCACAATTGAGTCACTCAATAAAGATAAAACAAGACACGCAGAAAATTTTAATTCTCGTACTTTGTACAACTATAACTAAAACAATCGCCTATTCTCTATCTTTAATATGAATTTGAGCAAGTGCTTAACGTTCTGTATCTATGTCCTTGATATCCGTTCCTAATCATCTTATAGTGTACACGTCTTTTCAACTCAATCAAGTAGTATATTGCTTCGCACTGTGTCATTTCTGATGATGGTACGGGAAGAGGGGTGAGAATAAACAAAAATTTCTCAATAATTTATTTATGTGGTGTCATTGTATCCATCTCCATCTACTCTGAATTTTAAAATAAAAATAATGATGATGCAATGATGAGGTTCAATTAGTATTTTTAAAAGTCTTTGTTAATTGGAGTGGTGTGGCTTTTAAATTTTTCTTTCTTATGTTATGACATATGTGACTCAAGACTGAATGCCTATAATGTTAAAACATACAAAATGCAAACACATAAATCTTGACTTAATTTCTCTTGACATTCTCCTAATTTCTCTGTACATAAAAGAAAACGATCTTTTGGTGATATAAACTCTTATGCAATGTATCAAATTGACCTTAATTTTTCTTAAGCATTCTTTTAACATTATTTTGACTTGGAGTGTTTTGAACTCAAACTATGTATAAAATTGATGGGAGACCCCTTCTCTTACTGAAGGTTCTTATTCCAAAATTTTGTCGATCACATTCTCTTACCGAAGATTACTTCGATTATCTTGTCTTTGGGGGTCACCTTTCCTTACCAAAGGATCATTCTTTCTATTCTTTAATGCATATAATGTAAACCCCAAAAAGTTTACAAACAATTAGCTAATAAAATAAATATTATTCAAAAAATTAAAAAATTAAATGTTATAATTTAAAAAAGTAGAAGTATTTAAAACACAAATTTTAACACTAATTTTAAAGGTTTTGGTTTGAAATTGGGCCAACAGATTAAATAGATTGAACTGGGCCCAAAGCCCAACCCAAATAAGCCTTTTCCCCACTTGCAGACACAATATTTCAAATTTCATTATGAAAGGGGGAGTCCACGGTGAGAAGGGAGAAGACCAATAGAACCCTAACCCCTTATTCCACTTCCAACTTCAAATCCTTATAACTTTTAATTCGGAGCTCTGATTGACGAGCCGTTTATGGTCACGCAGTCATCTCATCGAGCTCTTCAATTCTATCTGAACAAAGTGGTATGTACCTCTATATTTCATGTCCAATTCTCTTTTTCCCTCTTTTCCACGAATTCGGTTTAGATTTTGAGTGATTTAGATGATTTTGGAGTTTTAGGTGCAATCTACTATTGGATAACTGTTGGATTTTACTCCAATCATCAATGGGTAAGGTAAGAATACTCTAAACCCTTGTGGTTTGTCCAATTTTGTGTACCCTAGTGCTAATTTAATGAATTGTATAAACTAGCTTGAGTTTATGTTGAATTGGAGTTGAATTGTCAAATTGGAGCTCTTGGAACAAACCTTGGGTGGTTGGAATAATTGGATTTGACTTGGAGTCTTAGAAGCTTTGATTTTGGCATTTTGAGCTTAAGAAGGAATCGACCAAGGTATGGTTTTGGTTTCTCATAGATAATGTACAATATTACGTGAAAACTTAGGTTAGTTGACCATAGGATAGGTTGAATTATGTGAACTTGTTAAGATTTAGTAGTTTTGTTGAAAATGTTGGGTTTATTATGACCATGAGATGATGATTGATGTGGATGATGCTTGTGAGAATTGATAATGATTATGAAAGTTGTGGGAGATATGGAAAGGATATGGGTATGGTTTGAATATTGTTGGAGTTGTTTTAGGGTATGAAACTTTAGTTTAAAATTGAGAATTTTGGAAATTGGAGGTTTGGTATTTCTTTGGTATAAGCTGATTTTTCACCAACTTCGGCGGGCTATAACTTGGCCTTTGAAATCCCAAATTTTGTGAAACTTGTTTTGAACGAAAATTGGATCCGTGAAGTTTATACCATTCGAAGAACAGACCAAAAACGAGTTTTAACAAAAAAGTTATGCGCGTTCAAAGTTGGAAATATTAAACTGGTTTTTCGGAACATTGCAGCTTTTGCAAATTCTGACAGGCATATGTACGCGAACATGCACATGACATGGACCCTGGGCTCTGGCCAGACGTCTTGTGTACACGGGCATGTGCATGCGTATACGGAATGGGCCAAATGATAGGCTCGCGTACGTGAGCAACGCTATGCGACGTGAGGATGTTTCCCTGCCCAAGGGCTCACATACGCAGACAAGGGGCGCATACGTGAGATGGTCAAATTTCATACTTCCGCGTATGTGGACATGGTATGCGTACGCAGAACTCCTTTTTCTGAAAATGTTATTTTTTTAGTTTCAAACTATTCCTCTAATTTTCTAAACCTCTGTAATTATCAATTGAGATTTTCTAGCTAGTGTTTAAATTTTTTAGGGTGAGCAAGAGAGTACTAATAAAATAAATGAAGGTAGTTCTGTTTTGCATTTAGATCTATAGATTTAGGGTTACAGAGTGCTGTGGGTAGGTCAACTGAAGTAGTTTCATGAAGTGTTTTGAATTGATTAAAGAGAAGATTTCGGAGTATTAGTGGAGATAAGTTTGAAGAACTATATGTGAATTATAAATATAATATTGGGCGTGATTTGATTGTGAATATGACTATTTGATCTTGAGCACACTTTCTCAAAAGTGCGACTCTAGTGAGATGGTGGAAGGTGAGGATTCCCTTCCTTATTTCTCATGAAATTGTAAAATCACCTCCAATGAGATGGTGGGAGGTTAGGATCCCCTCCTTTGTTCCTCCTGGACATATGAGAACATACCTCCAGGGTAGACGCAAGGATTGTGGTTCGCCCCACTTGCTCCAGGTTGGTTAGTTAAGGCCCCCCGGGTATATGCAAGGGTGTGGTTTTCTTCACTTGCTCCGGGATGAGATGGTTTGAACTCAGTGGGTAAATGAAAGGGTGTGGTGTGCCCCCACTTACTCCAGGTTGAGATGATTGTGAGCTTCCTGGGTAGATACAACAATCACCCGACTTGCTCTAGGATGGTATTTATGATCAATCTTAGTCTCCCTGGGCAAATGCAGTGACTTGCCCCGACGGGTTCCAGGTTGAGATTTGAGGTACATTTGACCCAGCCACATGATGGATTATTGATTATATATATATATATATATATATATATATATATGCATATGCTTGTGCTTTGCATCACTGGGACTGTCCAAGGTTTGCTAACGGACATGTCGAATTTGGTTGGATAACTGACAGATGATATCATCGGTCATAGAGCAGACATGCATCATGTACATTTGTATGTTTTGTTTGAGTATGCATATGTTGGTTTGTCTAATTGCTTATATATGTCTATATGCTACATGACTTAAATATTGTATCTGTTTCTTTAATTGTGTATTACTTATATGCTTTATATGTCTTTACGACTGAGAGATCCCTCATACTAGCAGAGGTGACGCTGAGGGTAGTTCTACCAGTGATGAGGAAGTTTGAGTTGGTAGAAGATAAGGAGTTAGATTAGAAATAGAATCCCTTAGATAGAGTACCAAATTTCTAGTTTAGTATAATCTTTAAGTAAAAATCTGAGTGTTAAAGTTCTAAGAATGCCTCTGGCTTTCTCAGGACCTTATATATTATCTATGTGAGCACCTCTACCATGCTGAGAATTCTCGGTTCTCATTCCATACGTATTTGTTATTTTTCAGATGCAGGACGTGATGTGCCTCGCTGAGCATACTGGATTTGTTTTCTTGGGAGCGAAGACTTGTCTTTTGGTCTTTTTAAATTATGTACTTAGTTATATATGTACTTTCTTCGATTTTGTATAAAAACATGTTTTGTCCCTCTTAAAGGTTGACCATGGAGAACTAGGACTTGTATTTGTCTTTTGGTTCACTGTTGAGTTGTATATTGTAACACCCTATCACCCTAAGCCTTACATCTAGCCATAAAGCAAAGGATAACAAAGTGCCACGACAGTTCTAAAGCTCATACCATACTATATATATAGAAAGAATTACTAATACTAGAAGCCCGATGAAGGAATAAAAGCTCAAAGTCGCATAAAGCGGAATTTCAAAATGCGAAGCGTTCACACATGATAACTAAATGCGTTGGCATAAAAAGAACAAGACATAATATATATGAAACCTTGTAGATAGCTCCAAGATACACAAGGTAATAATTAAAATAAATAAGATATATATAAGTATGATTTACAAAAAGAGGACTAGTCACAACCTGCGGAGTTTAGGCCGGCTAGTCAAACTGAATACAATAGAGTTTTGAAGTTTAAAATAGCAACAGCATGTCTCTCAAAGTTTTTCAGAAATAAAGCCTCTAAGGCAACAACGTTAAAGATACAAAAGGTGAGAGAATACTACAACAAAAATAAAGTGAAATAAAACATAAGGAAGATCATCCTCCGCTCTATCACCATATCTGCAAACTCACCGTGGTGGATTGCGACCTGCATCTAAAAAGCAACAACAATATATGGTATAAGAACCGGAGGTTCTCAGTATGGTAACACTGCCCAAAATATAAGATGTAAGGTTCCGGGATGCCAAAGGCAATCCTAGAACTTCACATCGATACTGATATTCAAACTTAACAAAATAAATAACTTAAACCATAAACCATACACGGGGTTATCTAAACTTAGGAAATTTCTAACTAATACCAATCACACTGCTGTATTCCACAGCTTTCACCAACCTACCCTCCACGCGATCCCATCGGCACTGCCTACCAAGTCTCCTTAGCACCAGACAATCACAAATAATGCAAGCAAGTAAAACACAAGTAGTATACATATATAGCAGGTAAATCAACTAGTATTTAGGCATATTATTCAAATAGGTATAACTCAAGTAATCAAAGCAAGCAAGCACGTAGAAGATGCATATGATGAATTTCTATCCTATTTGGCTCGTGATATCACTTGTCGGTTCAAAATGCCAACCCGACACATCTCCGGGAATGTCGCCTCTCTACCACGCCGGGGATATAGTGCCCTGCACACTCTTATAGTAGAGAATCTACCACGCCCAGGATATAGTGCCCTGCACACTATTGACCCGTGGATATAGTGCCCGACACACTCTTTCAGGTTATAGTGCTCGAGTTCACTCTTGTGGCAGAAATGTTATGCGAGCGGGAGACTATCTCAGTCATCACATTTCAACTTAGGCGGGAGACTGCCTCGACCCCTACACCAGCACCGCTACCTCAACAAGCGGGAGACTGTCACATCCCTTGCCCGAGGAACATAGCGACTTACCAAAATAATGCATGACACATGAGCGGGAGTCTGTCACAACCCTCACATCCGAACGTAGGCGGGAGACTGTCACAACCCCTACGACGAAGAACAATGCATATCACAATCATATAATCAAATCTCATCGTCCAACCTCAATATCACAAGTTCATCATCAACCCAGCTCCCCATCAGTTCACAAGACAATACCATCCAACTGACATACCAGGTCTAAGTCACCGTCTTCTAAACTCATGCATAAATTTACCAATTTATTTCACCATCCCATCTCTATTAGTCTTAGGGACTAATTACTAGTTAACACTCTTAAATAGAAGATAAAGAAGTTTGGAAGGCTAGAGAACCCTTGAAAAGTGAAGAAAAACTAATTTTTAGCAAAACAGGAGTTGTGCGTACGCACACCCCTGCCATGCGTATGCACACGGTTAAAAATGGGTGGTCGCGTACGCGGCAACCTGCTCGCGTACGCGAGTGTTCCAACCCGAATGGAATGCTCGCGTTGCGTGTTAAATTCTCGCGTACATATGGGTCAAAATCCTGAACTTTCATGTGCACATGTAGTGTCTGCATACGCGAGACCCCCAGGTAGTGGAGAATGCCCGCGTCGTGCACACTGTGTCACATACGTATGCTGTATCAGACTCAAAAAAATTTTAAAGCTGCAGAAATCAAATTTTTGCTCCAAACTTTCGACGTTTATAACTTCCTAAAAAAAACTCCATTTTTCTCAAACTTTATATCATTTTAAATCTTTTGAATTAATCTTCAATTTAAAACAAAATCCAATCAATTTTAAATACCGAGGCCCAAGTTATGATCTACCAAAGTTCATTAAAAACAAGTTTTTCAAAACCATGTAACATTCTCTAGTTTCCAAAACTTCCAAAACCAAACCAATTCATATTTATTCTAAACCATGTCAAAATAGTCCCATTGTACTTAAATTATGTTTACATACTTTTCAATAATTCCATAACCTACTAATATACAATTTCATCTAAAAATTCCCATTTACACATATCTAATTCTCAATAAATAACAACCTAAAACATCATTTCACCATCCCCAACATTTACCAACATCAACAAGCATCATCATTCATTATCAATACTTATAATCATTGGTGCACGAATTGTGAATCACACTTTTCACAACTCGTACCACTAACCAGCAAGTGCACTGGGTCGTCCAAGTAATACCTTACGTGAGTAAGGGTTGAATCCCACGGAGATTGTTGGTTTGAAGCAATCTTTGGTTATCTTGAAATTCTTAGTCAGGAAGTCAATTGTATTTATCAGTTGAATTGCGAATAAACAAGGGAGCATGGGTTAAAGGTTACTTGTTATGCAGTAATGGAGAATATGTTGGAGTTTTGGAGATGCTTTGTCTTCTGAATCTCTGCTTTCCTTTGTCCTCTGATTCACGCACGCACGTCCTTCTATGGCAAGCTGTGTGTTGGGGCATCACCGTTGTCAATGGTTACATCCCCTCCTCTTGTGAAAATGGTCCAAATGCTCTGTCACAGCACGGCTAATCATCTGAGGTTCCCGATCATGCTGGAATAGGATTCACCCTCCTTTTTGCGTCTGTCACTACGCCCAGCACTCACGAGTTTGAAGCTCGTCACAATCATTCAATCCCTGAATCCTACTCGGAATACCACAGACAAGGTTTAGACTTTCTGAATTCTCATGAATGCTGCCATCAATCTAGCTTATACCACGGAGATTCTGATTAAGGAATCTAAGAGATATTCATTCAATCTGATGTAGAACGGAGGTGATTGTCAGACACACGTTCATGAATTGAGGAAGGTGATGAGTGTCACTGATCATCACCTTCTCCATAGTTAGGCGCGAATGGATATCTTAGATAGGAACACGCATGTTTGAATGGAAAACAGAAATACTTGCATTAATTCATCGAGACACAGCAGAGCTCCTCACCCCCAACAATGGAGTTTAGAGAGTCATGCCGTCAAAGAGTACAAAGTTCAGATCTACAAATGTCATGAGATGCAAATTAAGTCTCTAAAAGTTGTTTAAATACTAAACTAGTAGCCTAGGTTTACAAAAAATGAGTAAACTATGATGGTTGGTGCAGAGATCCACTTCTGGGGCCCACTTGGTGTGTGCTGGGGCTGAGACTTAAACAATTCACGTGCATAAGGCTGTCTTGGGCGTTCAACGCCAGGTTTGGATCCATTTCTGGCGTTAAACTCCAACTTTTAATCCTTTTCTGGCGCTGGACGCCGGAATTGGGCAGAGAACTGGCATTGAACGCCAGTTTACGTCGTCTATCCTTGAGCAAAGTATAGACTATTATATATTGCTGGAAAGCCCTGGATGTCTACTTTCCAACGCACTTAGAAGCACGCCATTTTGAGTTCTGTAGCTCCAGAAAATCCACTTTGAGTGCAGGGAGGTCAGAATCCAACATCATCAGCAGTCCTTTTTCAGCCTGAATCAGATTTTTGCTCAGCTCCCACAATTTCAGCCAGAAAAATACCTGAAATTACAGAAAAACACACAACTCATAGTAAAGTCCAGAAATATGAATTTTTCCTAAAAACTAATGGAAATAAACTAAAAACTAACTAGAATATACTAAAAACTATATGAAATTAACCCCAAAAAGCGTATAAAATATCCGCTCATCACAACACCAAACTTAAACTGTTGCTTGTCCTCAAGCAACTAGACAAATAAAATAGAAGACTAATAGGTTGAAAAGCAATAATATCTCAGAGTTTTTGAGTGAAGCTCAGATTCTAATTAGATGAGTGGGACTAGTAGCTTTTTGCTTCCGAACAGTTTTGGCATCTCACTTTATCCATTGATGCTCAGAGTGATTGGCATCTATAGGAACTTAGAATTCAGATAGTGTTATTGATTCTCCTATTTCAGTATGATGATTCTTGAACACAGCTATTTTATGAGTCTTGGCCGTGGCCCTAAGCACTTTGTTTTCCAGTATTACCACCGGATACATAAATGCCACAGACACATAATTGAGTGAACCTTTTAGATTGTGACTCAGCTTTGCTAAAGTCCCCAATTAGAGGTGTCCAGAGTTCTTAAGCACACTCTTCTTTCTGCTTTGGACCTTGACTTTAACCACTCAGTCTCAAGTTTTCACTTGACACCTTCACACCACAAGCACATAGTTAGGGACAGCTTGGTTTAGCCGCTTAGGCCAGGATTTTATTCCCTTAGGCCCTCCTATCCACTGATGCTCAAAGCCTTGGGATCCCTTTTTTAATACCCTTGCCTTTTGGTTTTAAGGGTTATTAGCTTTTTTTTTTTGCTACTTTTTCTTGCTTCAAGAATCATTTTTATGATTTTTCAGATTATCAATAACATGTCTCATGTTCATCATTCTTTCAAGAACCAACATATTTAACAGTCTTAAACAACAAATTCAAAAGACATATGCACTGTTCAAGCATTCATTCAGAAGACAGAAAGTATTGCCACCACATGTAACTAATTAGAATTTCTCTTATTAAAACTCGAAATTTTATTGCCTCTTATTCAAAAGATCTACTATTTTATTCATGTTTGCTGATGATGAGAAAAATAAACTATGGCTTAATTGGAGATAAAATCAAAATAGATACTAATTACTACTATATGACTCCTAAGGTGAACTTCTCTAATGACACTATCACAGAGTTAAAGCAGAAATTGGAATTTAATAACCTTTGTTCTGGAAAATGGGTGTTCCTCTGATCCGTGGGGTGCTTGATTCTTCAAGAGATAACTTCTGGCGCTTCAGTTCCCTTAAGTCACGCCCTTGCTCCTCTTGTTCTTTAAACATATAGGTCAGCATTTGACTGTGTTCCTTCTGTTCTTTTATTATTTGCTCCATAGCTTCTCGTATCTTGGTGACAGACGTCTCAAGATACTCCCAGTATTCAGATTGAGGGATTTCTGGGGGAAATTCCTGTGTTTTCTTCTTGGTGGGATCATCCTGTGCTTGTTGTTTTTCCATTGATGCTTTGGTGATTGGTTTCTCAACTGAGATATACTCAGTTATTCCCATCCTTACCCCGGCGTCCTTGCAGAGCAGAGAAATCACGCTTGGATAAGCCAACCTGGCCTCTTTAGAATTTTTGTTAGCAATTTTGTAGAGTTCAGCTGAGATCAGCTGATGAACTTCCACTTCTTTTCCCATCATGATGCAATGGATCATCACTGCTCTTTTAACTGTGACTTCAGAACGGTTGCTAGTAGGCAGCAGAGAATGCCCAATGAAGTCCAGCCATCCTCTGGCGACTGGTTTGAGATCCTCTCTCTTGAGTTGATTTGGGACACCCTTTGTGTTGGTAGTCCACCTGGCTCCAGGGATACATATGTCCTTTAGAATCTTATCCAGGCCCTTGTCTGTTATCATCATTCTTCTGTTGAAGGAGTCTGGATCATCTTTTAGCTGAGGTAGCTTTAAGATCTCTCTGATCTTGTCAGAGATGGTATGAACAATCTTTCCTCTGACCATGGTCCGATATTCATAGAAAGCAGTTCCAGATAGTTTCTGCTTGTCAGTCTGCCACATATTAGCATAGAACTCCTGGGCCATATTCCTCCCTACTTTCGTTTCAGGATTAGCTAGGACTTCCCAGTTCCTGATTCGAATTTGCTCCTGGATCTCCGGATATTCATCTTCTTTCAGATCAAATCTAACTTCCGGGATCACTGATCTCAGACCCATTATTTTGTTATAATGGTCTGAATGTTCTTTAGATAAGAACTTCCCTTGTTTCCAAATTGGTTTTGGAACGCTCTCTTTCTTACCTCTTGGAGTGGGTTGTTTTCCTTTAGGAGCCATGATCTTAGTGATCGCGGATAAACACACCAAACTTAGAGGTTTGCTTGTCCTCAAGCAAAAGAAAAGAAAGGAGAGGGATAGAAGGAGAGCTAGGTGCAATTGTTGATGGAAGGGGAGGGAGGCCGAACCCAAATTTAAAGGGAGGGAGGGTGGGTTTTCGAAAAAAGAGATAAAGATATGATAAAAAAGATTGATTTGGAAAAGATAAGATAGAAGATATGATAAGAGAAGATTTTTGAAAAAGATAGATCTAGATTTTATTTATTTTTTTTTTGAAAAAGATAAATTGGAGATTTTGAAAAAGATATTGATGAGTTGAAAAGATAGATTTGTTTTTAAAAGGATTTGAAAAGAGTTGGATTGAATTTGCAAAGAGGGTTTGTGCTTATGGATTAAGATATATTTGATATTTTTAAGGTAGGGTTTTTAGAAATTAGGGATTTTAGAAATCAGGGTTCTTAACATGTTTATGCAAGAAATCATGAATTGAAGTATGAAAATCAAGATTTAGAATGAAAAAATATGAAGAAAAATGAATTTTGCCTCCTCCCCATCATCCTGGCGTTTGAACGCCCAAACACTGCCTGTTTTGGGCGTTCAATGCCCAAATGCTGTTCTCCTGGGCGTTCAACGCCCAGTTGTTGCCCTTTTCTGGCGTTGAACGCCAGATTGCTATCCTTACTGGCGTTCAGCGCCCACTGGCTGCCCCTTTTGGGCGCTGAACGCCCAAAATAGGCTCTTACTGGCGTTTTCTTGCCAGTGAGCTCTTTTTCTCTATTTTGTATGCAGATTCCTTCTGTAACCCTGTGAACTTATGCAATTGATTCTTTACCTTATTATCAATGAACTCTATATAAACAAATAAAAATAAAAATAGAAATAGGGCAAAATTCTTGGAGGATTGATGCCCCATGGCTGGGTTGCCTCCCAGCAAGCGCTTCTTTATTGTCTTTAGCTGGACCTTGCTGAGCTTTTAGTCTAGCTTCAGCCTTGAGCACTCTTGCTCAACGTTGCCTTCAAGATAATGCTTGATTCTCTGTCCATTGACAATGAACCTCTTATCAGAATCAATATCTTGAAGCTCCACATAACCATATGGTGATACACTTGTAATCACGTATGGTCCCCTCCACCGGGATTTCAATTTCCCAGGGAATAGCCTGAGTCTAGAGTTGAACAGCAAAACCTTCTGTCCTGGCTCAAAGATTCTAGATGACAGCTTTCTGTCATGCCATTTTTTTTATTTCTCTTTATAAAGCTTGGCATTTTCGAAAGCTGTGAATCTGAATTCCTCTAGCTCATTTAGCTGGAGCAATCTTTTTTCTCCTGCTAATTTGGCATCAAAGTTTAGGAATCTGGTTGCCCAGTAGGCTTTATGTTCCAGTTCCACGGGCAGGTGACATGCCTTACCATACACAAGTTGGTATGGAGAGGTCCCTATAGGGGTCTTGAATGCTGTTCTGTAAGCCCACAGAGCATCATCCAAGCTCCGTGCCCAATCCTTTCTACGGGTACTTACTGTCCGTTCTAGGATTCTCTTTAATTCTCTGTTAGAGACTTCAGCTTGCCCGTTAGTTTGTGGATGATATGGAGTAGCCACCTTATGGCGAATTCCATACCGAACCATGGCAGAGTAAAGCTGTTTATTGCAGAAGTGAGTGCCCCCATCACTGATTAGTACTCTAGGGACACCAAACCTGCTAAAGATATGTTTCTGGAGGAACTTCAGCACTGTTTTAGTATCATTGGTGGGTGTGGCAATGGCCTCAACCCATTTTGATACATAGTCAACTGCCACCAGAATATAAGTGTTTGAGTATGATGGTGGGAAAGGTCCCATGAAGTCAATTCCCCATACGTCAAACAACTCAATTTCCAAGATTCCTTGTTGAGGCATGGCGTAACCATGAGGCAGATTACCAGCTCTTTGGCAACTGTCATAGTTACGTACAAACTCTCGGGAATCTTTATAGAGTGTGGGCCAATAGAAGCCACATTGGAGGACCTTGGTGGTTGTTCGCTCACCTCCGAAATGGCCTCCATATTGAGATCCATGGCAATGCCACAGGATCCTCTGTGCTTCTTCTCTAGGCACACACCTACGGATTATTCCGTCTGCACATCTCTTAAAGAGATAAGGTTCATCCCACAAATAGTACTTTGCATCAGTAATTAATTTCTTCTTTTGTATCCTGTTGTACTCCTTGGGTATGAACCTTGCAGCTTTATAGTTTGCAATATCGGCAAACCATGGTGTTTCCTGAATGGCAAATAAATGTTCATCCGGAAAAGTCTCAGAGATCTCAAGAGAAGGGAGGGGCATCCCTTCTACTGGCTCTATCCGGGATAGATGATCAGCCACTTGGTTTTCTGTCCCTTTTCTGTCTCTTATTTCTATATCAAACTCTTGCAAAAGCAACACCCATCTGATGAGCCTAGGTTTTGAATCCTGCTTTTTGAGTAGATATTTAAGAGCAGCATGATCAGTATACACAATCACTTTTGATCCTACTAAGTATGATCTGAACTTGTCAATGGCGTAAACCACTGCAAGTAATTCTTTTTCTGTGGTTGTGTAATTTTTCTGGGCATCATTTAGAACGTGACTAGCGTAATAAATGACGTGCAGAAGCTTGTCATGCCTCTGTCCCAACACTGCACCAATGGCGTGATCACTGGCATCACACATTAGCTCAAATGGTAATGTCCAGTCTGGTGCAGAAATAACTGGTGCTGTGACCAGCTTAGCTTTCAGCGTTTCAAACGCCTGCAGGCACTCTGTGTCAAATACAAATGGCGTGTCAGCAGCTAGCAGATTGCTTAGAGGTTTTGTGATTTTTGAAAAATCCTTTATAAACCTCCTATAGAATCCTGCATGCCCCAGAAAGCTTCTGATTGCCTTAACATTGGCAGGTGGTGGTAATTTTTCAATTACCTCTATTTTTGCTTGATCCACCTCTATTCCCTTGTTTGAGATTTTATGCCCAAGAACAATCCCTTCAGTCACCATGAAGTGATATTTTTCCCATTTTAAAACTAGGTTGGTCTCTTGGCATCTTTTCAGAACAAGTTTCAGGTGGTCAAGACAGGAGCTGAATGAGTCTCCATATACTGAGAAGTCATCCATGAAGACTTCCAGAAATTTTTCCACCATATCAGAGAAAATAGAGAGCATGCATCTCTGGAAGGTTGCAGGCGCATTACACAGCCCAAATGGCATCCTTCTATAAGCAAACACTCCAGATGGACATGTGAATGCTGTTTTCTCTTGATCCTGAGGATCTACTGCAATCTGGTTATAGCTTGAGTAGCCGTCCAAGAAGCAGTAATAATCATGACCTGCTAGTCTTTCTAGCATCTGGTCTATGAATGGTAAAGGAAAATGATCCTTTCTGGTGGTTGTATTGAGTCTTCTGTAGTCAATACACATGCGCCACCCTGTAACTGTTCTTGTAGGAACCAGTTCATTTTTTTCATTATGAATCACTGTCATGCCTCCCTTTTTTGGGACGACTTGGACAGGGCTCACCCAGGGGCTATCAGAAATAGGATAAATAATCCCAGTTTCTAGTAGTTTGGTGACCTCTTTCTGCACCACTTCTTTCATGGCTGGATTTAGCCGCCTCTGTAGTTGAACCACTGGTTTAGCATTATCCTCCAATAAGATTTTGTGCATGCATCTAGCTGGGCTTATGCCCTTAAGGTCACCTATGGACCACCCAAGAGCTGTCTTGTGTGTCCTTAGCACTTGAATAAGTGCTTCCTCTTTCTGTGAATTTAAGGCAGAGCTTATGATCACTGAAAAAGTGTCACCTTCTCCCAGAAATGCATATTTCAAGGATGGTGGTAATGGCTTGAGCTCGGGTTTAGGAGGTTTTTCTTCTTCCAGAAGAATTTTCAGAGGCTCTTTCATGTCCTCTGAATCCTCTAAATCAGGCTGAACATCTTTAAAGATGTCTTCCAACTCTGATTCGAGACTCTCAGCCATGTTGATCTCTTCTACCAAAGAGTCAATAAGATCAAATTTTATGCAGTCTTTTGATGTGTCAGGATGCTGCATGGCTTTGACAGCGTTCAACTTAAACTCATCATCATTGACTCTCAGGGTTATTTCCCTCTGTTGGACGTCAATGAGGGAACGTCCAGTTGCTAGGAAGGGTCTTCCTAGAATGAGAGTAGCACTCTTGTGCTCCTCCATTTCCAGCACAACAAAGTCAGTGGGAAAGGCGAATGACCCAACTCTGACAATCATGTCTTCAATCATGCCTGATGGGTATTTAGTGGAGCCATCAGCAAGTTGGAGACATATCCGGCTTGGTTTAACTTCTTCAGTTAAGCCAAGCTTTCTGATAGTGGATGAAGGTATTAGGTTGATGCTTGCCCCAAGATTGCACAAAGCTGTCTTGGTGCATTGACCTTCTAATATGCATGGTATCAGAAAACTCCCAGGGTCTTTAAGCTTCTTAGGAAAGCTTTTCAGAATGACTGCACTGCATTCTTCAGTGAGGAGAACTCTTTCTGTTTATCTCTAATCCTTTTTATGACTCAAGATCTCTTTCATGAACTTGGCATAAGAAGGTATTTGCTCAAGTGCTTCTGCAAATGGAATCTTTATTTCAAGAGTCCTGAGATAATCTGCAAAGCGAGCAAATTGCTTATCCTGCTCCTCTTTCCGGAATTTTTGAGGATAAGGTATCTTGGCTTTATATTCTTCAACCTTAGTTGCTGTAGGTTTATTGCCTACAGAAGTGGTTGAAGAAGCCTTTTTAGAGGGGTTGCTTTCAGCATTTATGTGTGTCTGATCCCTCACTGGCAATTGAGTGCCAGAGTTAGAGACTGGAGTGACGTTAGATGCCAACTCCTTGTCTGTTCCTGGCGTTTGAACGCCAGAACTGTGCCCATTTTGGGCGTTCAACGCCAGATCTTGCCCATTTTGGGCGTTCAATGCCAGATTCTTGCCTATTTCTGGCGTTGAACGCCAGTCCTGCCTTGTTTCTGGTGTTGAACGCCAGTCCTGAGCATGGTCTGGGCGTTCAGCGCCAGCCTTCCACCAAATTTCTGGCGTTTTAGTTCCAGAATTACTTTTCCCTGGGCTCTTACTGTCCTCAGGTAAATTTTGGGTGGTTTGCTCATTTCTTAGCTTTTTGCTGCCTTGAGGTGGGGTATTTAATGTTTTCCCACTTCTTAGTTGAACTGCTTGACATTCTTCTGTTATTTTCCTTGACAGCTGCTGCGTTGTTTGCTTAAACTGTTCGTCCATATGTATATTAGCCATCCTTGTCTCTTGTAGTCTATCTTTGAATTCGGCTAACTGCTTTGTTAGAAAGTCCAATTGCTGATTGAATTCAGCAGCTTGTTTTACAGGACTGAGTTCAGCAGTTGCTGTTTTAACCTCTTCTTTCATGGAAGGGTCATTGCTTAGGTATATATGTTGATTCCTGGCAACTGTATCAATGAGCTCTTGAGCTTCTTCAATTGTCTTTCTCATGTGGATAGATCCACCAGCTGAGTAATCCAAAGACATCTGAGCTCCTTCTGCTAGCCCATAATAGAAGATGTCTAACTGAACCTACTCTGAAAATATTTCAGAGGGGCATTTTCGTAGCATCTCTCTGTATCTCTCCCAGGCATCATAAAGAGATTCATTATCTCCTTGTTTGAAGCCTTGGATGTCCAGCCTTAGCTGTGTCATCCGTTTTGGGGCAAAGTATTGATTCAGGAATTTTTCTGTCAGCTGTTTCCATGTCCTTATGCTGGCCTTAGGTTGGTTGTTTAACCACCTCTTAGCTTGATCTTTTACAGCAAATGGAAATAGTAATAGTCTGTAGACATCCTGATCTATTTCTTTATCATGTACTGTGTCAGCAATCTGTAGAAACTGTGCCAGAAACTCTGTAGGTTCTTCCTATGGAAGACCAGAATACTGGCAACTTTGCTGCACCATGATAATGAGCTGAGGATTCAACTCAAAGCTACTGACTCCAATGGAGGGTATGCAGATGCTACTCCCATATGAAGCAGTAGAGGGGTTAGAATATGACCCTAGAGTCCTCCTGGACTGTTCATTTCCACTTAGATCCATGATGGAGAAAGGGAGATGATGTCAAGTAAAAATTTTATTTTTATTTATTTATTTATTTCAAAAATAAATTAAAATAAAATAAATAAAAATAGGTGAAGATTCTCGAAAAAAAATGAGGAGAGAGAAAGTGGTAAGGAAGTTTTGAAAAAGATATGATTTGGAAAAGATTTTAAATTTTGAAAAAAAATCTGAATTTTTAAAAATAATTTTCGAAAATTGTTTTAAAATTAGAGAGAAAAGATATTTTTGAATTTAGTGAGAAAAGAGAAAAACAATAAAATAGCACAAGATTTAAAATTTTTAGATCTAATGCTCCTTGTTTTCGAAAATTTTGGAGGGTAAAACACCAAGGAACACCAAACTTAAAATTTTAAGATCAAGACACAAGGAAAACTCAAGAACACTTTGAAGACTCACAAGAACACAAGAACATGAAGAAGGAACACCAAACTTAAAATTTTCGAAAATCAAAGGGAAATCAACTAGAAAACACCAAACTTAAAGTTTGGCACAAAATTTAATAGAGAAAATATTATATTTGAAAAAGATTTTTAAATAGAGTGTACCAAACTGCCACGGACTTAGACTAACACTCTAGCCAATTGGGCAGTAAATGTAACACTTGTTTTGAAGAAGGATATTTTTGACTAAGAACAATAATAAGAGACTCTAAACCAAAAAGAAAAATTTTCCTAATCTAAGCAACAAAATAAACCGTCAGTTGTTCAAACACGAACAATCCCCGGCAACGGCGCCAAAAACTTGGTGCATGAATTGTGAATCACACTTTTTACAACTCGTACCACTAACCAGCAAGTGCACTGGGTCGTCCAAGTAATACCTTACGTGAGTAAGGGTCGAATCCCACGGAGATTGTTGGTTTGAAGCAATCTTTGGTTATCTTGAAATTCTTAGTCAGGAAGTCAATTGTATTTATCAGTTGAATTGCGAATAAACAAGGGAGAATGGGTTAAAGGTTACTTGTTATGCAGTAATGGAGAATATGTTGGAGTTTTGGAGATGCTTTGTCTTCTGAATCTCTGCTTTCCTTTGTCCTCTGATTCACGCACGCACGTCCTTCTATGGCAAGCTGTGTGTTGGGGCATCACCGTTGTCAATGGTTACATCCCCTCCTCTTGTGAAAATGGTCCAAATGCTCTGTCACAGCACGGCTAATCATCTGAGGTTCCCGATCATGCTGGAATAGGATTCACCCTCCTTTTTGCGTCTGTCACTACGCCCAGCACTCGCGAGTTTGAAGCTCGTCACAATCATTCAATCCCTGAATCCTACTCAGAATACCACAGACAAGGTTTAGACTTTCCGGATTCTCATGAATGCTGCCATCAATCTAGCTTATACTACGGAGATTCTGATTAAGGAATCTAAGAGATATTCATTCAATCTGATGTAGAACGGAGGTGATTGTCAGACACACGTTCATGAATTGAGGAAGGTGATGAGTGTCACTGATCATCACCTTCTCCATAGTTAGGCGCGAATGGATATCTTAGATAGGAACACGCATGTTTGAATGGAAAACAGAAATACTTGCATTAATTCATCGAGACACAGCAGAGCTCCTCACCCCCAACAATGGAGTTTAGAGACTCATGCCGTCAAAGAGTACAAAGTTCAGATCTAAAAATGTCATGAGATGCAAATTAAGTCTCTAAAAGTTGTTTAAATACTAAACTAGTAGCCTAGGTTTACAAAAAATGAGTAAACTATGATGGTTGGTGCAGAGATCCACTTCTGGGGCCCACTTGGTGTGTGCTGGGGCTGAGACTTAAACAATTCACATGCATAAGGCTGTCTTGGGCATTCAACGCCAGGTTTGGATCCATTTCTGGCGTTAAACTCCAACTTTTAATCCTTTTCTGGCGTTGGACGCCGGAATTGGGCAGAGAACTGGCATTGAACGCCAGTTTACGTCGTCTATCCTTGAGCAAAGTATAGACTATTATATATTGCTAGAAAGCCCTGGATGTCTACTTTCCAACGCACTTAGAAGCACGCCATTTTGAGTTCTGTAGCTCCAGAAAATCCACTTTGAGTGCAGGGAGGTCAGAATCCAACAGCATCAGCAGTCCTTTTTCAGCCTGAATCAGATTTTTGCTCAGCTCCCTTAATTTCAGCCAGAAAAATACCTGAAATTACAAAAAAACACACAACTCATAGTAAAGTCCAGAAATATGAATTTTTCCTAAAAACTAATGGAAATAAACTAAAAACTAACTAGAATATACTAAAAACTATATGAAATTAACCCCAAAAAGCGTATAAAATATCCGCTCATCAATCATCACTCACCACCATTCAATATCAACACCAATCACAAGATTCAAAACCCAATATCATCATTGACATTTATCATCACACATCATAATCATCTATATCCTTCATCAATAATCTTAATCATAAACAACACCAATACTCATCATATTATCAACATAACTCATATATTACACATTCCAACACTCCATATCATCCTCTTCATTATCAAACATAAATTCACATATAATTAATCATACACCAATATCATTCAATCCTATCTTAGGGTCCACTAGTCTAAGTATACAGAAACATTACATATTACATAGAGAAAATCAAAATCATACCTTGGCCGATTCTCCAAAAATAACAAACACCCAAAGCTTGATTCCAACAAGATCAACAAGCTTCAAGCACCAACACCACTTCTAAAACTCACCAACTATCAAGATATACACATATAACATACCAAAAATCAATACTATGGCTAACCAAAATATTAAACCGCAAGAGTTTGAAGAGAATTACCTTATCTAAAGATATTAGAGATAAAATCCAATAATATTCCAATGTTAGATCACCCATAAACAACCAAAACACAAAAGTCTACTAAAAAACAAAACTAAAAAATGTGAAAATGTTAGGGTAAGAAATTGGAGCATGAGTTTTAAGTTCCTACCTATGAATCTTAGTTAAAATGATGGACTCTGCAAGAATTTTGCGTGACCCCAAACGGCTTGTCAATCGGAGCACCGTAGCTCAAGTTATGAGCGATTAAAGACAGAAGTGAATATTAATCTTTTCTCTCTTCTCTTCTCTTCAATCTCACTGTGCTCCCTCTCTCCCTTTTATGGAAAATGAGCTGAAAGCTCATTAAACATGCATATATATATGTTGGGCCTTGGGTCCATTTTGGGCCCAATCCAACTCGTTAGCGTTTTAGGTTCGTTTGGCCTAACTTTGGCCAAAACCTTTAAGATTAGTACCCGGTTTTCAATTCTAAATTATTTTTGTCTTTCCAAAATAAAATAGTCAATTTTCAAAAACCTTATTTTTCTCAATACGTGGTACCGAACAGACTAGAGCGGGTACTGCCAGCTTAAGTGCCGGTACACGTTTTCACAAAAAGTTTTCACAAAAGATACATTTTCCCACTTAGAAAAATTTATTGAATTCAAATCTCACTGTTAAATTTTCAAATTAAGATGTCTAATTTTTTGAACCAATTTCGGGTAATTAAATTATTATTTTATATTATCTAAACGGGCGATTTTAATTACGGTTCTTACATATATTTATATATTCTAGCTGGCCTTGGCTTCGCAGGTCGAGTCTAGAACTTGTTTATACCTGTCCATTAGAACTATTTATATACATGTCTTTTGGCACTGCATTCCTTTGTGAGAACCACTGTTTCACTCTTCTTCCAATTTCTCTTGTTAGTCAACAACTCCTTCATAAACTTAGCATAAAGAGGCATTTGCTCAAGAGCCTCTGCAAAGGGAATGTTGATTTGAAACTTTTTGAAGACCTCCAAAAATCTTGAAAATTACTTGTCTTTGGATGCCTTCTGAAGCCTCTGAGGATATGGCATTTTTTATTTGTACTCAGGTGTTAGAGACTTCACTGGATATTGTTCAAGATCAACTGGAAAGGGGTTATCTGGATGCCTTGGAGGGACGTGTTCTTCTTGGCTCTTAACCTCTTTCGGAGCTTCTTTTTCAACCGGTTCCTCACTAACTTTTGCTTCTAAACCTGCTATCTTACCACTTCTCAGATGTATGGCCTTGCACTCTTTCCTTAGATTAAGCACTGTATCACTGGGGAAGGTATTAGGAGGCCTGTCAGGTATTTGCTTGCTCAACTGACCCACTTGAATCTCCAAGTCTCTGAGTGAAGTTTTGGTTTCCTGCATAAAACTGTGAGTACTCATGGAGAGCTATGCAACTATAGATTCCAAGTTAGATGATTTCTGAGAATGAAAAGATGCTTGATATTATTGAGATGGTTGAAATTGACGCTTGTTATTAAAGTTATTCTGATTAAAGTTGTCCTGAAGAGAAGCATTGTGGTTAAAATTTTGTTGCCTTTATGGTTGATTTTTCCACCCAAAATTTGGGTGATTCTTCTACACCGGATTATAAATTTTAGAAAAAAGATCATTATGAGGGGTCTAGAAGAATTGCCCATGTAATTGGCCTGTTCAGGGAGAAATTGACCATAATCATAGCTCTCACCTTGAGGAAAGCCACCACTCATGTCATAAGAATTATCTTGGGTATTAATGGCTGAGACTTGCAATTCACCCAAGTGTTAAGTAATAACATTTATCTGTTGACATATGGCTTTATTCTGAACAAAAAGTGTATCTAAAGCATCCAATTTCATGACTCCTTTCCTCCTGGCAGTCCTCTCAGAAGAATACAAATATTGGTTGTTAGCAACCATCTCAATTAAGTCTAGAGCCTCTTTAGTGGTCTTCTTCATGTGAAGAGAACCTCCTGCAAAATTATCCAAAGACATCCTGGCGGCCTCAGTATAACACTCCGAATTTTTTAAAAATTAAATAATTAGTTATTTATGAGTTATTATATTATATTAAGATTTTATTTTTTAAAAAAAAACTATTTTAACAAAAATAATTAAATAAAATTTTATAATTATTAAAATTTAATTTAATTATGACTTATTCTATTAATTTAAATTATTTATCAAAAATTATTTTGATAAACAAAAATTAAATTAATTATTATCTTCTTCTATATATCTAACATAACCTTCAAAGAAACCAAAGAAAAGGAAATGGAACTTGACTTACTATATATATATATATATATATAATCATGACATATGTTTCATTTCTTTATTAAACCATGACACCTAATATTTCTCAAGCTCAAACACTTCCCTAATCACATATAATCATCCTAAAAAATTCATTGGCTTCTTTTCCTTTCATACGGAGAGAGACATTTCCCTAATCACATATAATCATCCTAAAAAATTCATTGGCTTCTTTTCCTTTCATACGGAGAGAGAGACCGAATGCTTGCATGAGGAAATCGTGACCCACACCAAAAAACTCCGGATACGATTTCTTGTGATTCGTAACTCCAATCAAAAGTCTAATCTGGTAAAAGTGTTTGTATTCTCCTCCTCTACATGTTAGTATCACTTTTGTTCGGTAAAAGTTGACGGTGACGTAGCTCCTCTTCCCCTTGAGTTCGGCCAATTGGAGTTCTAGGAAGTACAAATGATTCTTGACATTTTCTTCTTCAGCAACTCGGTCAGAAAACTTCTCCAAAG
Source organism: Arachis ipaensis (assembly GCF_059453495.1). Classification (NCBI taxonomy): domain Eukaryota; kingdom Viridiplantae; phylum Streptophyta; class Magnoliopsida; order Fabales; family Fabaceae; genus Arachis; species Arachis ipaensis. Next base: position 33,468,491 of record NC_142442.1, read on the forward strand.
GTCCCGTTGGTTTGATTTCTTACGGAGGTAGGATTTTGATAATTTTATAATAATTAAATGTGAATTTAATAAGTGAATGTTGGTTTGATTGATTATTGTTTGAGGTTGATTAAGTTTATGTTGAATTATTGTTATTTGCTTGAGATTTTGGGTTGGCTATGTATGAACGGGCAGCTGGGGTATTTTAGTAATTTTTGTGCTGGAATATCAATTAGAATAAAGTATAAATTAATGAGGTTTGATGGCTGAGAGATTAAATAAAAATCGGGGAAAAATCGATAGTAGTAAAGCTTAAAAACGAACTTAAAACTCAAGCTGAAAACTTGAAGAATTTTGGAAATGAGGTTCAGTCCTTTGATAAAGTTATAAGCAGGGAATTAAGATTTATATTTGAGGATGAAATAGTAATTTAATAAAAATTGAAGTTAGTTTTGTAATTATATACGTTTTTTGAGTATTTTGGTTAATAATTAACAAGTTTAGGGGTGTTCATACCCTGGGTCGAGCTGCCCGACCTGGGGTGATCCAGGACAAAGCAACCGACCTCTTCAAGTCAGTATAACCGACCTCTTCTTTAAAGGGTTCGGCCAAATCGCTACAAAGGCCCAAGAAAGGCCCAAACGAAGGAACATAGCCCAATCTAAAGGCAGCCAAAGCCTAGAAAGATAAGGGCGGTTCCCCTTAAAGATAAGATGACTTCACTCAAAGATAAGATAAGATAAGATAACTAACTTATCTTATCAAGAAGGTCACTCCACACTACTATAAATACGCTGGAGCACCCAGGTATAACTCACACTCTGATTCTACACAAATACCTGCTCAAAGCCCATGCTAACTTAAGCATCAGAGTCTCTTGCAGGTACCACCATCCTTCGGTGACCAAGGATCAGTAGCACCAATAGGTTCAACAAGTCGGATACGACAGCTCCGGCCACCATGTCCAACAAGTCAGACACGATAGCTCCGGCCACCACCACAGATCTCTTCTGAGATCGACCTACAGTTTCAGGTAACCCTAGGAATATTGGCGCCGTTGCCGGGGATCGAACCCGGGTCACCCGCGTGATAGGCGAGAATACTCACCACTATACTACAACGACTGATGCCGTTGCCGGGGAACTTGGAAGTCATCCCATCATCATGGCGGACAACCTTGACAACGATCTCAACTCCAGTTTGGAAGAAAGAACTCTGCTTAAAAACACGGATGCCACATCAAAAGATGTGCCTCAAAACAAGGGGGATAAACAACCCTCCAACACAAACACAAAAATCTTGGAAGCCATCTGAGAACAACAAGATTGCCTCAAACAGCTCGAACAAGAGGCCGAACATCAGCGAGAAGCTGAAAGAGACCTCCGCAGAGAAACTAGGCGACGACGAGATCTAGAGGATAAGCTGCTGAAGCTCGAAGCCGACCTCAAGACCAGAAATACTCATTCCAACCATGAGGATAACTCCCACAAGAACCAAGATCCCGTCAGCAAAGAGACCATGAAAGCTAAAGTTCCAAAAGATTTCAAATCCCCCGACATGACGTCATATGATGGTACCTCGGATCCCAGCCATCATCTCAGCAATTTCAGGAGCAGAATGTATCTCACCAATTTCAGGAGCAGAATGTATCTCACCGACGCCTCAGATGCCGTTCGATACAAAGCCTTCCCGACAACCCTGACAAAAACAGCAATAAAGTAGTTCGACAGTTTGCCTCCCAGGTCCATCACAAGTTTTGACGACCTAGCCAAAAAATTCCTTGCTAGATTCTCCATTCAAAAGGACAAAGCCAAACACGCCCCGAGCCTGTTAGGGATCAAGCAAGGAGAACAGGAAAGTCTCCGCAACTACATGGAAAGATTCAACAAAGCGTGTCTGGATATACAAAGTCTGCCAACAGAAGCAGCTATTATGGGTCTCATCAATGGCCTAAGAGAAGGACCCTTTAGCCATTCCATATCAAAAAAGCATCCAACGTCCTTGAACGAGGTACAAGAGCGAGCAGAAAAGTACATTAACATGGAGGAAAACTCGCGACTAGGAGAGGCCTCAAAATCTGGATTCTCCTACCCATCTAGGGACAAGGAAAAAGAGTCTAAGAAGAAAGAAAATCAACCCAGTGGTAAGCCAAGAAAATACCACAACTACACCCCACTTCGGGTATCCCTTGTAGATGTTTACCGAGAAATATGCAACAGTGAGAAGATCCCTCCACCTCGACCAATCAAAAGCAAAAAAGAAGAGGGAAATTGGACAGAGTACTGTGAGTACCACCGAATTTACGGACATCCCACCAATGAATACTTCGACCTGAAGAATGTCATAGAGAAATTGGCAAGAGAAGGTCGACTAGATCGGTACTTAGCTAACAAGACGGAGGAACCAAGAAAAAGAATAAGGGATGAAGAGGTCAGGCGAACTGAACGACCACCTCATACTCCTAAGAGACATGTCCACATGATAAATGGAGGGTTTGCAAGAGGAGGAATCTCTAAATCATCTCGCAAAAGACACCTTAAAGAAGTATATCATGTCGGGGAAGGAGAGAGGTCAACCGAACTCCCCACAATTACTTTTACTAAAGAAGATGCAATAGGTGTCATCCCGAGACATGATGATCCTATGGTTATTACTATCATATTGGCCAACGCTAATCTTCACAGGACACTAGTTGACCAAGGAAGCTCCGCGGACATCTTGTTCAAATCCGCCTTCGACAAACTCGGCCTACAAGAAAAAGAGCTCAGAGCATATCCGAATAGCTTATTCGGGCTGGGAGATACTCCAATCCAACCACTTGGATATATCTCGATACATACAACCTTCGGAAAGGGAACCCGGTCAAGGACACTCAACATAGACTACATAGTAGTCGACGTGAGCTCAGCCTACAATGCCCTAATAGGTCGGACAACATTGAACTAGCTCGCAGCAGTAGTTTCAACTCCACATCTATGTATGAAGTTCCCAACTCTGGAAGGGATCGCCACGATAAAAGGAGACCAAAAAATTGCGTGACACTGTTACAATAAAAGTCTGAACCTCAAAGGCAACCCCAAAGGAGAGGAAGTCAACACTATTAAACTCGGGGGAGTTCGAGCTCGCGAAGAATCCTGCCCACAACCCGACGGCAAAACTGAAGAGGTCCAAATCGGTGATGCTCCAGATAAAACGACAAATGTTGGGGGAACCTTGAAAAGAGACCTGAAGGAGTCTCTGATACAGTTCCTAAAGGAGAACACCGATTTTTTTGCATGGAAGGCTGCAGACATGCCAGGCATAAATCCCAAACTAATGTGCCACAAACTGGCGGTATACCTAGGATCTCGGCCAGTGCAGCAGAAGCGTAGGAAACTCAGACCAGAAAAGTCCCAAGCTGTGGAAGAGCAGGTGGAAGCCTTACTGGAGGCAAGATTCATAAGAGAAGTCAAATACCCACTATGGTTAGCCAACGTCATCTTGGTGAAAAAGTCAAATGGGAAGTGGCGGATGTGCACTGACTACACCGACCTCAATAAAGCTTGCCCAAAAGATCCCTACCCACTACCAAGTATAGACGCTCTAGTGGATGCATCTTCAGGATACAAGTACCTCTCCTTCATGGATGCTTATTCAGGATACAACCAAATCCCGATGTATCCACCTGACCAAGAAAAAACCTCGTTCCTAACTTCCAAAGCAAATTACTGCTACATCGTCATGCCGTTCGGACTCAAGAACATAGGAGCTACCTACCAAAGATTAACGAATAAAGTCTTCGCAGAACACATCGAAAAACTGATGGAGGTCTACATCGACGATATGCTGGTAAAAACACAAAGTGAGGAATCCTTGTTGATCAACCTTGCAAAAGTATTCGACACCATCAGAAAGCATGGTATGCGGCTTAATCCTGTAAAATGTACCTTCGCGGTAGAAGCTGGCAAATTCCTGGGTTTCATGCTCACACAGAGAGGAATTGAGGCGAACCCAGATAAATGCTGGGCAATACTCAACATGAAAAGTCCGACCTGTGTTAAAGAAGTACAACAGCTGAACGGAAGACTGACAGCTCTATCCAGGTTCTTAGCCGGTTCGGCCATAAGATCCCTCCCCTTTTACGACACATTAAGGAAGGGAAAAAGGTTTGAATGGACTGAAGAGTGCAAAAAAGCCTTCCAAGATTTCAAAAGTTTCTTGGGGCAACCACCCATTCTTACCCGGCCACGGGAGGGAGAAGCACTCGTACTATACCTGGCAGTAGAAAATTGGACAATAGCTTCAGCACTAGTTAGAGAGAACGAAAATGGGCAACAACCCATCTACTTTATCAGCAAAGCCCTACAAGGGGCCGAGCTAAACTATCAAAAGATAGAGAAGTTCGCCTACGCCCTCATACTCACCTCCCGACGACTTTGCCCATACTTTCAAGCACACACTATCAAGGTTCGGACTAGCCAGCCCATAAAAGGCATTCTACAGAAGACAGACTTAGCTGGAAGAATACTGCAATGGGCAGTCGAGTTGTCCGAATTTGATTTGCAGTATGAAGCTCGGACAGCAATCAAATCACAGTATCTGGCCGACTTCATTGCCGAGTACACTGATACCCCGAGAACTCCCATAAAGTGGAATCTTTATGTGGACGGATCCTCAAACAAAACCGAGAGTGGGGTAGGTGTAATAATAGAAAGCGATCAGGGAACCCAAATCGAACTCTCACTAAAGTTCGAATTCCCTGCTTCAAATAATCAAGCCGAATACGAAGCATTACTGGCTGGTTTGAGGCTGGCTAAGGAGATATGAGTTCAAAAGCTCACCATCTTCAGTGATTCTCAAATAGTTACCTCACAAATAGAAGGGAAGTACCAAGCGAAAGATCCCACCATGAAAAAATATCTGGACTAGACCAGAGAACAGCTCGGACAACTCAGAGAATATGAGATCCAACATATACCTCGGGAGCAGAATGCTCGAGCTGATGCACTCTCAAAACTAGCCAGCACCAAACCAGGGGAAATAATAGAAGCCTCATCCAAGAAACATTGCAAAGCCCATCAATCTTAGAGGAAAAAAAGGTCCTAACCATATCAGGTCAGGATCAGGGGTGGATGATCCCCATAATCAAATACCTCAAAACAAAAACACTCCCCACAGACAAGAAAGAGGCAAAGCGTCTAATACGAGAAGCACAATACTACACCATGGTGGGCGACATCTTATACAGGAGAGGGTTCTCAACACCCCTCCTAAAATGTGTACCGACCTCCAATACAAAAGAGGTCCTGGAAGAAGTACACAGTGGCATGCGTGGTAACCACTTGGGGGCACGAGCTCTTTCCAAAAAGGTACTCCGAGTTGGATTCTTCTGGCTGACCTTGCAAAAGGAAGCAACAGAGTTCATCAAGACATGTTCACTATGTCAAAAGCATGCTAACTTCCATGTCGCCCCACCAGAAGAGCTCATCAGTGTAACGTCACCCTGGCCGTTCGCAAAATGGGGACTAGACCTCCTCGGACTCTTTTCCCAAGGATCGGGACAAGTAAAATTCCTCATTGTACGGGTGGACTATTTTACAAAATGGATTGAGGCAGAGCCCCTAGCCAATGCCACTGCTCAAAGAAGTCGGAAATTTCTATATAGGAATATTATTACAAGGTTTGGAGTCCCTTACTCCATCACCATAGACAATGGCACTCAATTTACTGATACAGGTTTCAGAAACTTGGTGGCCGACTTAAAAATAAAACACCAATTCACATCCGTAGAACACCCACAAGCTAATGGACAGGCAGAAGCTGCCAACAAAGTCATACTAGTAGGGTTAAAGCGAAGACTATAAAGTGCAAAGGGAGCTTGGGCCGAAGAGCTCCCACAAGTCCTATGGGCATATCGAACAACTCCACACTCCACCATAGGAGAATCACCCTTCTGACTTGCTTACGGAATGGAGGCAATGATCCCAGTAGAGATAGAGGAAGGATCCCCATGATAATCCTCTACAATGAAGATACAATTCCCAAAATCAAAGGGAAGAGCTCGACCTACTTTCAGAAATTCAAGAAAGAGTTTGGATTAGAGAGGAAGCGCTAAAGCGTCGAATGGCTTCAAGGTATAATCAGAGAGTAGTCCAGCGAAGCTTCGCCAACAATGATCTCATCTTAATCCGAAATGACATCGGAGCAGGTCGATCAGGAGAAGGGAAGCTAGCAGCTTACTGGAAAGGACCTTACCGAGTTATAGAGGTACTGGGAAAAGGTTACTACAAGGTGTCCGATCTGAAAGGGCGAGAGCTACCAAGGTCATGGCATGCATGTAACCTGAGAAGATACTATAGTTAGAAAGTGATAAAGATCTTAGGTCAAGGTGTACTCTTTTTCCTGAAAAGGTTTTTTAATGAGGCACCAAGCCAAGGTCTACAGAATTGCCCGAGTTAGAAGGGTAAGAACTTATATGTATATACTCTTGTATATTTTGTATTTCCTACTTGAATAAAGTTTTTCAGATTCCATTAAAAGGTTATCTACCAAGACGTATTAATCTGAGTGCAAGAATTCACCGCCCGAATATGACAAGGTCGGCAAGATGAGAACCAAACTCGTCACCCGATTACAAAGAAGTCGGCAAGGTGAAAGCAACAAAAACAGATTAATGCAAGAAGTTATAAAAAGTAATCCATAAAAAGCTGCCTGACGAGGCCTGGCTAAAAATGGACTGCTAAAAATAACTTAAGAAGCACTGACACAGAAGTCGGGCAAGGCGATCAACAAAAGTAATAAAAAAAATCCATAAAAAGTGGCCTGACGAGGTCTTACTAAAAATGGATTACTAAAAATAACTTAAGAAGTACCGATACAGAAGTCGAACAAGGCAATCAACAAAAGTTATAAAAAGTAATCCATAAAAAGTGGCCTGACGAGGTCTTACTAAAAATGGATTACTAAAAATAACTTAAGGGGATTCGATAAGAAGAAGTCAAAGCAAACCCATCAACGCAAAAAGTTATAAAAAGTAAATCCATAGAAAGAGGCTTGGCAAGGTCTGAGTAAAAATGGATTACTGAAAATAACTTAAAAGGGTTCAACAAGAGAAGTCGACCAATGAAAGTGGTATCTCAAACCAACAAAGTCGACCATCTAAGGCATGCGCTAAAAGAAACGCAGCCCTGTCCAAAAAGCCACAATACAACAACAAGGCTATCAAAATTGTTCAAAGACTAACTAAAAAGGTTATGCCAGAACACTAAAAATTTGTCGAGTAAGTTAGCCCCAAGGGTCATCTCACCCAACCAGAAGACAGATAAAAGATCTAATCAAAAAGAGGTCAGACAAGCAGAGTACCAACACTCTATAAAGATCTACAAAAGTCACAAAGTTTGCAAAAGAACAATCAGCAATCACTAAAAAGACTCAAAAGACGACCTGAAAGAGGGCCTCAAGAGTTCAAAAGCATTTTGTTTATCTACTAAGTTGCATAGAAGCAACTAACAGTCAAAGGAACCAAGTTATAATCAAAGTTACAAAAACTAGAGTTCAAAAGCCCACAAGTCGGGCTGTGGAGATAAAAACACATAAATCATAAGGGGTGCAAGGTTTCCCCAGTAGCAGCATCAGTGGCAGAAGGAAGAGGAATGATGTTCACAGGGACGGCATCCACGGTTCCATCCTCACGGTTAAAAATTTCACAATCCGGATCAGGCTGGGAAGGGTCGACCTCAGCTGAAGGATTTGAAGAAGACGTGGCAGCAGAAGCTTTGGCTGACGGGGCAGGAAGAGGCTCATCATCTTCATCATCAGGAGCAGGCACTATCTTCCCATCTTCCACCACATTGTCTAGGCTAAAAAGAGTCAGGTCGAGTTCAGGAGCAAGAACTCGGACCTGCGCCTTCAAGTTTTCATAAGCAGCTGTAACAGTGTCCACCAAATGGCCCTGAAGATCGGCGTAGTCCACGTGGGCAGTTTCAAGCCTCCCCCTCACCTCCAACACTTTGGCATAAGTGCGGGTATAACTCTCTTTGTGCTTTTTCACCATCTCCTCCGCCAAATTCACAGCTGCCTCAGCCCTAACAGCTCGCGACTTCTCCTTCTCCAAGTCTAACTCCAGCTTAATCACTCTAGCATCAAGTTCATCCTTCAATCCTTTGATTCTATCAAACTCTGACTTTCCATCCTCCAAGAATTCCTTAGTTGCATGAATAGGGGAACCCTGGACAGTTCGAAATAAAGCTGCACCCATATGGGCCATCCGAATGCTGCTACTAGTAATAAAATTCAAGTGATGTAGGATGGACACATCATCCATGGGAAGTTGACCAAAGAGGGCAATCTGATTATCAACAAAACCCATCGCATCGAAATCTGGGGCATCCAAGTTAAAATGCTCAATAGTTTTTTGTTTTTTAGGAGGAGGGCCGGCAGTAGGAGAAGAGGCAGCACCAGTAGAAGGTCGAGCTGGGTCTGAAGGAATAATTCAGACCTGAGGGGTTGGAATAGCCTTCCTCGGCCCAGAAGCACTCGACACCGGTTTCTTGGGAAGAACCTGAGAAGACTCTCCCTCCGCAGTTTTGGCCGAGATGTTGGAGGCAGCTGTTGCCTTCTTAGCTCGACGATAGGCCTTCATGGAATCTACAGATTTCACCATCTTTGAAATAGGAAAACAAAATCATAATTAAGAAGGGGATAGATTGGCAAACAAACAAACAAACAAGGAAAAGCTACAAATAAAGTTAACAACTACCCAATTCAGTCCGAAGAAGAGAAGGGTCTCCTAAAAACTTCTTTGTGTCAAGATGGGGAGGCTCTCCCCAAATTTTCTCCAACACATTCACAAAGGCCTGCTCAACCTCATCAAGACTCTCCCAGGAATATCTAGCTACTATTACATTCTTCTGCCAACACAAAGGGAAAGTAGGCTCATCATTTTCATCCAAAAAGAAGGGCCGAGCTCCCTCAACAGCTCGGACCTTGAAATAACAGTTTTTAAAGTCCCTAAAGGACTCGTCATACATAGAGAAAACCTTTTTTCCTTGAGCAGATCGGAAAGTAACCCAGGAGGCTTTCTTCTTAGCTACCCCAGGCTTCGTCAACACAAAAAGATAAAGAAAAAGAGTTTGGGTAGGTCGGATATCCAGTTCCTGACACAATAATTGAAATATTTTTATAAAACCCCAAGAGTTCAGGTGGAGTTGAGAAGGAGCCACATTACAAGACCATAACAACTCGGTCTCAAAAGGGGTAAAAGGAATGGTAATATTCAACTGACTAAAGAAATAGTCGTAAGCATAGAAGAAGGGACACTCCCCTTGAACCAAAGAAGGAAAACTAACTCTCTCCTCAGGATCAGGCAACACTAGCTCATAATTCTTCTCTTGATCCCTATCATTACAAATCCCATGATGCCTCCTAAGTCACACACAATACTCAGAATCAGCAATTGTGACACACATCAACACAACAGAGTCCAGCCAGTCAGACATGCCTTCCGGGATCTTGGTAGACATTTCAACAATGTTCTTGCAAAGAGACATGGGTCAACTATTCCTACAAAAAGAAAAAAGAAAATGGGGTTACTACCAAACATCCCGGACAGATAAGGAAACAACTCGGATGATAATATATTATCACCAAGAATCAGAAGCAGCAGTAAAAGGGAAACCCCAGGATTCACACTAGAGTCCAGGGGCACCCTTTGGAGGCAATAACAAGGCAAGAACCAGGAAAAAGGAAATCGACAACCTACGCCCTAAACATCTCGCAAACAAAAATCGACACTCCACAAAGCAAAAATCATCATCACCAACAAAAAGCATCAAAAGTCACAACTTCTCCTAATGACAGTTCATCATCAAGAGATTGTTAAGCTAGAAACAAAAGCCAGACAACAATACAAGAACGGCAACGAAAATCCTAAACAAAATCACCAGAAGGCGCACATTCTTCACGAAAAAGCGAGCAACAAGGAAAAATCACAAGCCGTGGATCAAGACACAAAAAGAGACAATCTTTTTCACAGAAGAATCAAAGTTTTTCAAAGAGCAAAAGAGAGATACAAAGTCAAAGCCTTACATCAAAAGCATGCACAATTGTCGAAAGCGAAAAGAGAAAAGATAGAAAATACTAACCTGCAGGGAAGAAAATAGTAACACCAAATAGTCGTTTCAAGGCAGGGAAAGATAGAAGGCTTGAAAACCTGAAAATACAAAGCACAACAGCAAGCAAAGAGTTAGGGGCAAGTCAAGGAAAGCACATCACTAATTGAAAAAAGGCAACCTTTAGCAAAAAGGATCTAGCCTTTCAAAACGGATTCTTCGCAGACATAAAGTACCAAGACAAGTCATCAAAATGAAAAAATGGAGAAAGAAAATACCAACCTAAGGAAGAAGAAGAAGAAAGTAACAACCGTATCAAAGATTGTCGAGAAGATCAGGAAGAGACGACAACAGACCCATGCCAAACAAACTTCTTCAAAGAGAGATGTGAAAACAGAAGGGTGCAAAAGGAGTGAAACGTCGTGAGCAAGAGAAGAGCGAAAAGAAAGGGGAAGAGAAACTGAAAAAGGGCTTAAAAATTCAAAATGAAATGAAAAGAAGGAAACGGCAAAAGGGGTTAATGAGCATTTAATCCTCGCACGTTCCCAAGAAAAGCGCAATGTGCGCTACAATTAAAAAGAGGAGGAAAACGCTTCGCATTCAAGAGAACCAAGCAGAAGTTATATAATGCTCGAGCTCGACTTCTTCAATATGGGTGAAATCTGGAAATACGACCCTAAAAAGTAAAGATCGAACTCAAGCAGGGGCACTGTTCATACCCTGGGTCGAGCTGCCCAACCTGGGGTGATCCAGGACAAAGCAACCGACCTCTTCAAGTCAGTACAACTGACCTCTTCTTTAAAGGGTTCGACCAAATCGCTACAAAGGCCCAAGAAAGGCCCAAACGAAGGAACATAGCCTAATCTAAAGGCAGCCAAAGCCTAGAAAGATAAGGGCGGTTCACCTTAAAGATAAGATGACTTCACTCAAAGATAAGATAAGATAACTAACTTATCTTATCAAGAAAGTCACTCCAGACTACTATAAATACGCTGGAGCACCCAGGTATAACTCACACTCTGATTCTACACAAATACCTGCTCAAAGCCCATGCTAACTTAAGCATCGGAGTATCTTGCAGGTACCACCACCCTTCGGTGACCAAGGATCAGTAGCACCACCAGGTCCAACAAGTCGGACACAACAGCTCCGGCCACCACCGCAGATCTCGTCCGAGATCGACCTACAGTTTCAGGTAACCCTCGAAACAAGGGGTAAAATGAAAATTTTATAAAAGATGCAAGATTATTTTGGTAATTATATTATATGTAAGAACATTTTAATAAACTATAAAATATGTTAGGGTAAAAATATAAATAATTTAGAAAGGTCAAAGATACAGAATAATTTATAAGAGCTTAATAATAAAGTTTAAGTTAATAAGTTTTGAGTAATGAGAATATTTAAAATTCAACTTAATAAAGTTTGGGCAATAAAGAAAATCACTATTACTGTTGTTAATTCATTAAGATTATTAGCAATGTATTTTTGAAATATATTATTGATGAGTGAATTGTTGTGATGGTATAGAATTTCCTCAAATGAATGAATTCTCGTTGCAAGTATAGTTCTACACCAACAAACAATCCTCCCAATCAAAAATTTTGGTTGTCACAAGTAACAAACCCCAAATAAGAATTAACCGAAGTATTTGAACTCTGGGTCATCTCACAAGGAATTGCAATGAAGTGCTCAATTATTGGCTATGAAGATGCAAGGGAGGTTGATTTGATATTTGACAAGAAAATATAAATGACAAGAAAGTAAAATAACAAGAACTAATAAAAGAAATAGAAAGAACTCTTGGCTAGACATAGGTAATTTGAGATCACCATCCTTGTCTACAAACCATACATTGATAATTATGAGGGACCAACCTATCAAGTCTACCTCCAAAAGCTTTAAGTACGTAATATCTACTCCTAAGCTTGAAGTACGTCAAATAGGCTTGATCACATCAATCCATAAGTCCCAACCTATCTACTAATTAGATTAGTAGTGGTTTAGTGTCAATGGATATCAAATTGATCACCAAGGGTTCTCAAATCACCAATTCAATGAGACCCAATGACTCAAAGTCACTCAATTCCCTTAGCCTAGGCCAAGAGTAAAAAAAACTACTCAAAAACTAGAGAAAATATTTTATCAAACACCTAATGTGAAAATAAAATAAGCATCACAAATTGCAAGAATTAACAAAACCCATAACTATCATAAGCAAGAAATCAACAATGAAGATAAACATAGAAGAGCATGGAAACATAAAATTGCATTAAGGAAAATTAAGATCCAACAATGGTTCATCAACATAAAAGAGAGAAAAACAAGAAATTAACAAGGGAAACTAAGAAGATTAAGACCATAGAACACTAAAATATAATGAGAATTAAAATCAAAACAAGAATTGAAAGAGAAATCTGAGAGTGATTAACCTAACTTTACCCTAATTTCTATCCTAAGTCTAGAGAGAGGAGAGAGCCTCTCTCTCTAGAATTCTACTCTAAAACATGATAGAAACTAAACTATGACTACTTGGTTCATTCTCCTTTCAATCCTTGGGTTCAATAGCATTAGAAATGAGTTAGATTGGGCCCAAAATGAGCTACAAATCGCTGGCCACGATTTCACTTTAGTGAATCACGCTGCTCCATCGGTGTGCACGCGTATAATGCGTGTGCGCATCCCTAAAGACGAAGCAACTATGGCAAATTTTATATCATTTTGAAGCTGAGGATGTTAGATTTCCAACTCAACTGAAACCGCCTCATTTGGACCTTTGTAGCTCAAGTTATGGTCGATTGAGTGCGAAGAGGTCAGGCTTGACAGCTTTGCGGTTCCTTCATTTCTTCATGAGTTCTCCCACTTTGCATGCTTCTCTCCTCACTTCTTCCATCCAATACTTGCCTTATGAACCTGAAATCACTCAACAAACACATCAAGGCATCGAATAGAATTAAAGTGAATTAAATTTAGCTATTTTAAGGCCTAAAAAGCATGTTTTCACATTTAAGAACAAATCAAGGGAGAATTACAAAACCATGCTATTTCATTGAATAAATGTGCGAAAAGTTGATAAAATCCCCCAAATTAAGTACAAGATAAACCACAAAATCGGAGTTTATCAATTATATATTAGTATTTTATTTAAAAGATATTATTTTATTTATGATATACTAAAAGGGTAAGCAGAGAATTGTTCTAAAAGCTTTAGAAAGACAAATCTAAATTAAGAATCTTTGATTCTCTTTCCATAAGACACTTAGGAAAAGGCGATGGAATAATGCAAAGATAATTTATATTGTGGAATGATAAGAAAGAGAAGAAAGAAAAAAAGAACGAAAAGAAAATGAGATAAGTAGAGATATGGTGGTGAGTCTACTGAGATTTGTTTTTCAGAGATACATCGGCCAATCTAGGGGATAGTCACACCTGTAAGATAGAGGTTGCTTACAGAGGTTATCAATACATACATTGACTAGAGAGAGCCTCACCTGTAAGACCGAGGTTGCTTACAGAGGTTATGTTTGCATACATCGGCTCAAGAGAGTCGCACCTGTAAGACAACGGTTGCTTACAGAGGTTATGGCACTGGAAGCCAAACTCAGACCAAGGTTGCTGAGTTATGTTGGAACATAACTCAATACATAACAGAGAATAAACGAATTAAAAGAATAAAAGAAACTAACGAATCTCTGCCACAAGAGAGCAGAGCACAGAAAAGAAAAGAATGTATTAACTAAAGGGATTTCTGCCACAGGAGAGCAGAGGGCAAAGATAAAGAAAAAGCTTTAAAAGACTGTCTGCCACAGGACAGCAGATGTGACCTTGTTTGGGATTTAGTGCCAAATGTATAGTGGGACGCTCACACACTGAAAACTGTTTTCCAGATGTAAGCTTATTGAAATACACTGAAAAGTCACACTGTATGCATCTGAAAAGCCATATCTGGTACTTGTACCCGGGTAATGTCGGGAGCGGGTAGGCACCCGACACATGAGCTCATGGCCTGTGATAGGAATAGACATGCATCATGCCTGTTTGCGCATATTTGTTTGTGAGTGTGTTTCCTATGATTGTGGATGTGCTAAATGGCTGTTCGAATTCTGTGTTCTATAATTGTTAAATTGGATTGTCGCTTGTTAACTATTATTGTTGACCAAGTATATATAAAATGAACTAAACTTCTAACCCCAATCCTACTAAGAATTCCCCAATTCTTACCCCTTATTTCCACCCTTTTCAGCTACAGGTGCGAATGTTTAGTGCGGAGTTACAGGAGCATAGAAGATTATATTCATGACTTGAGTTGTTAGAATTTATTTTTCCCTCATCGTTTATTGTTTTTAATTTTTTAGAGGGGTATGATTTATTTTTGAGAATCTTGAAATAAGTCTATGTATATAAAGCTATGTGAATATATACTTTTGTGGTTAAGTGATTTAAAATGAAGACTCCTTTTGATTTCTTTATTAAAGTATCGGTCGTATTAGGGTGCTACACTCAGTAACTCTATCATAGAATATCTACAACTATATCTAGTCCGAAAATATGTCAAGAGGACACTTTCTGAGCATCACCTTGTACTTTTTCCAAGCTTCATAGAGAGACTCATCCTCTCTCTACCTGAAAGTTTGAACATTATTCCTCAGCTTGGTCAGCCTCTGAGGTGGAAAGAATTTACTCAGAAACTTGCTAATCATATTATCCCATGTATTCAGGCTCTCCTTAGACTATGTGTCAAGCCATTACTTGGCTTTGTTCCGTACAACAAACAGAAATAACAACAACCTATAGACATCTGGATGAACTCTATTGGTCTTCACTGTATCACAGATTTGCAGAAAATTAGAAATGAATAAGTTTGGATCTTCCTGCAGGAGTCCATGAAACTAACAGTTTTGTTGCACCAAAGTAATGAACTGAAGCTTCAACTCAAAATTGTTGGCATTCACAAATGGCAAAACAATGCTACTGCCATAGAAGGTGGAATTAGGAGCAGTGTAAAAACCAAGTGTTCTCCTAGGTTGCATAGGAGCATTGGGAGCATTAGGGATAGCAACATTATTATTATTGTTTGGCTCTATAGTGATTTCTTCAGCTTTTTTCTCAAAGTTATCCTTGAGATTCTCAGCATCTCTGTAAGCCCTAGCCTATTGTAAGCATCTTCTTAGAGTCTTTTCAATCTCAGGATCAAATTCAAGAAGAAGTTTTTTGTCTCTGTTCCTACCCATAAACAATCAAAAAATAAGAAAAAGTAGAAATCTCTATGTCAGAGTGAAAAGAATTCCCAGTGAGATAACCTAAGTAAAGGAAATAAAATAAAATAGAATAGACTAAAAAGGGAAATTTTTATGAAAAATGAAAGAAATTTAAGCCATAAATTTTGAAAATTAAAAGAAGGAAAATAAGAAAATAAAATAAAGAAAACAAAGTTTTGGTTGTCACTAAAGTAAACCCAATAAAATTGATAACCGAAGTATTTAAACCTTGGGTCGTCTCTCAAGGAATTGCAGGGAGATGTGTTTATTATTGGTTATGAAAAAAGTATATTTATAGGATTTTGAAAGGTTTAACAGGAAAATTAAATAACAGGAAGGTAAATTAATAACTAGAAAAACTCTTGGCAAGATATAAGAACTGGAAATTCCATCCTAGTTATCCTTATTAGGTGTGATGAGAATTATTTATTGCTCCCACTTAGTTAACCCTTACTAAATAAAGGAAAGTCAAGTGGACTAATTAACTTGATTCCTCAAGTCCTAATCAACTTCTGTGGAAAGACTAGCTTTAGAGGGATCCAAATCAATAAGCAATTCCCAATTTTCAATCAACGGCTGAGTTTGACAACTCAAGTGTCACCAATTACTCAACTAAAGCCAAAAGGGAGAAAAATCTAAATTATTTATATCATAAATGGAAGAAAGCATCATAAATCTGAAATACCTCAATTTATATTAAATAGAGAATCAAATTAAACATAGAAATCCATGAACCAAATTGGGAAAATAAACAAACTAAAGTAATAGAGTAATTAAAAGTAGAAGAGAAATTAAATTAAAGGAACATTAAACCTGGAATTGAGAAGAAGTAATCCTAAAACTAAGAGAAATCCTAATCCTAAAACCTAAGAGAGAGGAGAGAGCCTCTCTCTCTCTAAACTATATCTAAAACCTAAAAATTGAGAATTATGAATGTTGTCTTAATGAATGGATGGATTCTCCCACTTTATAGGCTCTAATCTGTGTTTTCTAGGCCGAAAACTGGGTCAAAAATAGCCCAGAAATCGCCCCCAGTGATTTCTGATACGTTCATCAAGCTGCAAAGTCACGTGTACGCGTCGTCCACGCGCATGCGTGGATTGAGTTTTCTCCAGGTCACGTATCCGCGTGATCCACGCATGCGCGTTGCCTATCTTCGAGGCAACTATGGCAAATTATATTTCTTGCGAATCCCCAGATGTTAGCTTTGCAACGCAACTAGAACGGCCTCATTTGGACCTCTGTAGCTCAAGTTATGGTCGATTTAGTACCAAGAGGTCAGGCTGGATAGCTTTAGCAATTCCTTCAATATCTTGTATTCCTTCCACTTTTTTGCATGCTTCCTTTCCATCCTCTAAGCCATTCCTGCCCTATAACCCTGAAATCACTTAACACACATATCAAGGCATCAAATGGTAATAAGAGAGGATTAAACATAGAAAAATTAAGGCCAAAGAAGCATGTTTTCAATCATAGCACAAAATCAGGAAGGAAAATGTAAAACATGCAATTTACATGAACAAGTGTGAGAATAGTGGATAAAATCCACTCAATTAAGCACAAGATGTACCACAGAATAGTGGTGCATCAAATCTCCCCACACTTAAATATTTGCATGTCCTCATGCTAAGCTCGAGAGAAACTATAAAGGAGTGAAGGGGAATGGTAAAACTTATGAAATGCAACCTATCTATATGAATGCAACTACATGAAAAAATGATTCTACCTACTTGGTTAAAAGTGAATCAAATTCTCCAAGAACAAATATGAACTGGATTTAACTAATTCAAATCGCAAAAATGAAGTACAAATAGACTTGTAAGAAGAAAATAGCTCATGAAAGCCGGGAACAAAGAATCGAGCATCGAACCCTCACTGGAAGTGTATGCACTCTAATCACTCAGGTGTTTAAGGTTCGATCTCTCGGTTCTCTACTAATCTTGCTTTCTA
Organism: Arachis ipaensis; assembly: GCF_059453495.1. Taxonomy (NCBI): domain Eukaryota; kingdom Viridiplantae; phylum Streptophyta; class Magnoliopsida; order Fabales; family Fabaceae; genus Arachis; species Arachis ipaensis. The sequence goes on from NC_142442.1 coordinate 33,485,766, forward strand.
AGACTTGCTCTTCATCTAACAATCAACAAAGAATTAATGCAAGATACACATATCAAGAGGTCTTTTAAGGGTTGTAATAGGGTTAGAGTCAAGATAGGATTGTATTTGGTCAAGTGGACTAAAATCTGATTCCTTAATTAACCTAAACTTCTCACCTAACTTAAGACAATCCATGTAATTACAATGCAAAATCTAACTACCCATTAACTATGTTTACCACATATTCATGCATCCCAACTTTAGTACAACTCATATGCATTGCTACCAACATTTACTTTGGGGCATTTTGTCCCCTTTTTGTTATTTGCTCTTTTTCTTTTCTTTTCTTTTTTATTTTTATTTTTTTAATTTTTCTTTCTTTTTCTTTTCTCAAGGCATATGATTAAGGTATTGAATGCATGAACATATTCTCAACATTCTTTCACATTTTCAAAAAATTCTAACATACTCAATTTTCAAACCAAATGTTTCCAAACCCAATTTCCCCACACTTAAATCATAAGTACTCTCACTAGTCTAAGCTAACCAAGGATTCAAATTAAGGACATTATTGTTTTTCGCTTAGAGTTAATGATGTGCTAAAGTAAAGAATAAAAGGGGTAAAATAGGCTCAAATTGGTTTGCAAAGGATAATGAAAGGTTAAGGCCATATAGGTATGTAAGCTTAGTGAAACAAGGCCTCAATCACATAAGTGCATGTATACATCAAACCATGAAAATATAGAATTAAGCAAGACAAAGATCACAATTTTAGAGAGAACAACACACACCAAAAATAAAATATTGGTTGGTAAAATGCAACAAATCAAATAAGCTCAAAATCTCACAGGTTTTGTGTGTTCGGGCTCTAAACCATGTTCCAAAATAAATTTCTTCAAGAAAGTTTATCAAAAGTTTTAATTTAAATTAGTGAAATGCTATAAAAATTTTCTTGAAAAAGAAATTATTACTTCAACCAAGTGGTAAAATATGCACAAAATCAAACAAACATGCAATCAAACATGCAAATGCAACAACGAACTACAAAGAAAGTTAAACAATGGTGTTGAAAAGAAGAAAATAACTCACCCCTGGAGATCGGTATCAACCCCCCCACACTTAAAGATTGCACCGTCCTCAGTGCATGCAAGGAAATGCAAGTGGACGGGCTGCTACAACTGATGCTTTTCTCCAAAAATTGTGCAGATGGACTTGTCTGTCGCCCAATGTAAATGTTTTCTGTTTCCCTTCCTCGGTGGCCATCCTGAAAGAAGAGGAAAAAGAAGAAAGGTAATCCAAAAACAAAGATAGGAAACAATTTAAAATATGGTTGGGTTAATGCCAAATGATGAGAGTCTCAATTACATGGTAGCTACAACATGCAAGTGAGAAAACAGTAGAAGCACATGGCAAATCAAGAGTGAAAAAATTTGCAACAATGGGGAAGAGAGTGTGGGTAATGCAAGAAAATATAAATTCATGTCAATGCAAAAGGGATACAGGTAACATAAAAGATTGGCAGTGACAGATAAATAATATCATCCAACAGTGTAAAACAAGTCACTAAGCACCAAAATAATACCAGAAAATATATAATTATTGAAAAAAGAAAATTTAACACCAATGAAATAATAAATTTAGAAAAGAAAATAAAAATATGCACAAAATTAAAATGCAATGAATGAAAGTATGCAAATAAATTAAGTAAAATAGAACGAAAGTGAAGAAGGATGAGAAGTTAAAGAGATGAAGAAGAAGAAAGTAAGAAAGGAAGAAGAAAGAATAAGAAAAGATAGAAGAAAGAAGAAAGAATGATAATAGAAAGATAAGTAGGATTGGAGAAGGAAAGATAGGAATTCTGGCACTGATCTGGATAAACTGTGCGTCGCATGCGACGCGGACGCGTGGGGCACGCGTTCGCGCGGGTTGGGCTTTTTATTTTTCAAGTGACGCGGACGCGTCAGGGACGCGTTCGCATGACCTGAATTGTGCTATTGGCGCGAGAGCAGCCTTGCACATGCACAACTGTCTGTTTTAATGCGCACATTACCAAAATTTGAACCGACGCGTGCGCGTGAGGGACACGCACGCGTGGATGGCCTGGAGGGGAAAATGACGCATTCGCGTCAAGGATGCGCACGCATGATGTTGCTTGTGCTCCTAGCACCATTCCAGCACCACACCATCACAACTTTCTGTCTAAACACATTTTTACGCCGATTTGTAGGGTCACGCATACGCGTGGGTGATGCGTACGCGTGGAGGGCTGATTTTGCAAGTGACACGTACGCGTCAGGGACGCGTACGCTTGGGCGTGTTTGTGCCTAAGGCAAGCCTCCAGTCACGCTCCCGCATAACTCTCTGTTTCTTTCTTCTTTGCTTCGCATGCACACATGACGCGTACGCGTCAGCGATGCTCGCGTGTCGCGTGCAATTTTTTTTATGCATTATGCAGAATGCAAAATATAAATGCAGATGACTATGCAAAAATTATGAATGAACACAAATGAAAATAAAATAAAATAAAACTAAGAACAAAAAGGAAAGAATATACCATGGTGGGTTGTCTCCCACCTAGCACTTTTAGTTAAAGTCCTTAAGTTGGACATTTGGTGAGTCCCTTGTTATGGTGGCTTGTGCTTGAACTCATCCAGGAATCCCCACCAATGTTTGTAATTCCAATTGCCTCCGGGATCCCAAACTATGCGCAAAGAGCCTTCAAGCATGATTAAGCAAGTGACAAGGCCCCAAGAGTATTGATTGCTAGACTGAATTCCGGGGTCCCAGACCTTGCTTTTGCACCCGTCTTTGTGCTGATCATCATTGTTCCAACCGGGTGGTAAGCAATCTGAATTCTCACTGAGGCATACAAACAGCTTCCTAGACCCATACAATTCAGTATTCTTCCAACCATGATAATTCAGCCGTGAGCTTCCTACCACAATGAACCTAGGATTGTGTTGCCAACCACTAACCATCTCCCTTTTACTCTTGTAGCCACAAAGAGCTCTAAGTTGCCCATCTGTCTCAAGTAAAGCATATTCAAGTGAGCTAATTAAGCTTAGAGATGAGAGATTTACCCACTTGAATGAAGGGATGGATGGTGATGGCTTTGGGGGAGAGGTCTCCAACAACCTTGGCAAGGTGATCTCCAGCTCCATTCCCTTGGGCTCTTCTTTGACAACTTCCTCCTCTTTGCAAGCTTCTTCAATATCAACTTCTTCCTCTTGGTAGCTTTCTTCTAATTCGATTTCTTCTTCATTGTTCACCAAGGGCATGGGAGGTTGTGCTTCTTCTTCTTTAATCTCCATGTCAAGTCTAATAGGAGAGGATTCAAATGTAGATAAGAATTCATTAATGATTGAATCCATCTCTTGATCATCCCCTTCAAAGTCTTCAACCATGATATGCCTTGGAGGTTGTACACCCTCCTCAACACCAAATTCAAACTCCTTATAAGGGGGTTCTGTGACTTGAGGTTCCCATGGACGTTCCGCATCTCTTAAGTCTTCGACCACTTCTTCCTCTTTAACGATTACAGCTTCCTCCAATTGTTCCAATACAAAGTCATGATGCTCACTGTCCACTGGAGTTTCTAGTGTCTCCTTCATGCTACGTTCTTTATTAGATTCTCCACATGAAGCCATGGGGGTTCCTTGAGTGTCCGAACGTCAGAAAGATAATTGATTTATCGTTTGTTCCAGTTGATGAAGGGTTTCATGAAATTGATCTACTGTTTCCTTGAGGTGAGCCTGTGATTCTTGGGTCGATGGATATGGAAGTGGTGGTTCTTGGGGGTGATTGGATTGGAACTGGGGTGGATAAGAGTTAGGGTCATATGGAGGTGAATGGTTGTAGGTGGCTTGTGAGTATGGTGGTTCAAAGCTATGTTGAGGAGGTAGTTCATAGGCATATGATGGGGCTTGTTGGTAACTACAAGAGGGTCCACCATATATATCATCTTGGTATGCACCTCGGAATGGTTCTTGACCATAGTAATTTGGTGGAGGTGGTTTGTCACGAAAGGGTCCACCATAACTATTGTCTTGGTATGCATCACAGAATGGTTGTTGGTTATAGCGCATTGGAGGGGGTTGTTGCCAAGAGGGTTGATCAAATCCTTGTGGCTCCTCCCATCTTTGATTCTTCCAACCTTGATGCCTATTTTCATTATAGCTTCCATTCCTTACAACAACATTGGAATCAAACTTAAAGCCAGAGGGGTGAGAATTCATAGTAGCAAAAGAAATAAAAACTAATAAAAATTAATGAAAATAAACTCCTAAAACTAGAAACACTAACAAAGAAACAAAAAAACAAAATTATTTACAATAACCAATAATAAGACACACGTTTGCAATTTCCCGACAATGGCACCATTTTTGACGATCGGGACTTTCTGCTAGTAAAGAATTTCACAAATAAGTTATCGTTGAAAGTATAGTTTCTAAACCAACAGAGAATCCTTTCGTACCAAAGTTTTGGTTGTCACTAAAGAAAACCCAATAAAATTGATAACCGAAGTATTTAAACCTCGAATCGTCTCTCAAAGAATTGCAAGGAGGTGTGTTTATTATTGGTTATGGAAAAAGTATATTTATGGGTTTTTGAAAGGTTGAACAGGGAAATTAAATAGCAGGAAGGCAAATTAAAAACTAGAAAAACTCTTGGCAAGATATAAGAACTGGAAATTCCATCCTAGTTATCCTTATCAGGTGTGATGAGAATTGTTTATTGCTCCCACTTAGTTAACCCTTACTAAATAAAGGAAAGTCAAGTGGACTAATTAACTTGATTCCTCAAGTCCTAATCAACTTCTGTGGAAAGACTAGCTTTAGAGGGATCCAAATCAATAAGCAATTCCCAATTTTCAATCAACGACTGAGTTTGACAACTCAAGTGTCACCAATTACTCAACAAAAGCCAAAAAGGAGAAAAATCTAAATTATTTATATCATAAATGGAAGAAAGCAATCATAAATCTGAAATACCTCAATTTATATTAAATAGAGAATCAAATTAAACATAGGAATCCATGAACCAAATTGGGAAAATAAACAAACTAAAGTAATAGAGTAATTAAAAGTAGAAGAGAAATTAAATTAAAGGAACATTGAACCTGGAATTGAGAAGAAGTAATCCTAAAACTAAGAGAAATCCTAATCCTAAAACCTAAGAGAATGGAGAGAGCCTCTCTCTCTCTCTCTAAACTACATCTAAAACCTAAAAATTGTGAATTATGAATGTTGTCTTAATGAATGGATGGATTCTCCCACTTTATAGCCTCTAATATGTGTTTTCTAGGCCGAAAACTGGGTCAAAAATAGCCCAGAAATCGCCCATAGCAATTTCTGATACGTTCAGCATGCTGCAAAGTCACGCGTACGCGTCGTCAACGCGCACGCGTGGATTGAGTTTTCTCCAGGTCACGCGTCCGCGTGATCCACGCGTGCGTGTCACCTATCTTCGGGGAAGCTATGAAAAATTATATATCGTTGCAAAGCCCCAGATGTTAGCTTTCTAACGCAACTAGAACAGCCTCATTTAGACCTCTTTAGCTCAAGTTATGGTCGATTTAGTACCGAGAGGTCAGGCTGGACAGCTTTAGCAATCCCTTCAATATCTTGTATTCCTTCCACTTTTGCATGCTTCCTTTCCATCCTCTAAGCCATTCCTACCCTATAAACCCTGAAATCACTTAACACACATATCAAGGAATCGAGTGGTAATAAGAGAGGATTAAACATAGCAAAATTAAGGCCAAAGAAGCATGTTTTCAATCATAGCACAAAATCAGGAAGGAAAATGTAAAACATGCAATTTACATGAACAAGTGTGAGAATAGTGGATAAAATCCACTCAATTAAGCACAAGATATACCACGGAATAGTGGTGCATCAAGGAGGTTTAGTTGCTCATACCTCAGAGAAAACTAGGGTTCTAAAATTGTGTAAAGTGCAGAATGAGGGTCGAGAAGAGAAGAGAGCCCGAAGGGCTGAATCTTTTCTTCTTTTATATCTAACCTAATTGATTTGAAAATAAAATAAAATAATAATTACTAAAACCTAAAAGATCGTGTTTTATTTTAATAGTAATGAAAAAGAAAATAAAAAAATAAAAAAAACTAAAACCAACGAGCCCTTCTTTGGATCCCAAAAACGCATTACTGGCGCTAAACGCCAGGATCGGCGTTTAGCGCCGCTGAGGCAGAGAGAATTGTGTGAGTTGTTGTCTTCCTGGCGCTAAACGCCAGGGTTGGCATTTAGCGCTACTAGCGTGTGGTTCTGGGCATTATTCACGAGGCAGCTAGCACCAAACACCGAGTCGTGGCGTTTAGCGCCAGCTCAACAGAAGGGTTGCATGAAGTACGAGGTGTTTGGCGCTAAATGTAGGTAGCGGCGTTTAGCGCTAGCTTGACAGCTTCCAATTTTCTCCTTTTTTTTCTGGATGAATTCTGTCAAACTCTCTCCAATCTTGGTGAATCCATCCAATCTTTTGACGGAATATGGTTAAACCTAAGAATGTAAATATCTGAACTTACTAAACATGATCTAATAGGTCAATTATAGTGACAATCAAGCTACCATATATCCGCTTACTACCTAAGTAAATGGAAGATTGATGAATGGAAAATTGTCGTTGGTAAAGAATTTCTTAAAAAAATCTCGTTGTAAGCATAGTTCTAAACCAACAAACAATTTCTCACATCAAACATTTAGTTGTCACAAGTAACAAACCCCTAAAATTAATAACCGAAGTATTCAAACCTTGGGTCATTCTCCCTAGGAATTGCAATGAAGTGTTCAATTATTGGCTATGAAGTATCTTTTGGGGTTTTTGAGCTAAGAAATAAGAAATGTAAATGGCAAAAGATATAAACTAACAATTAAGGAAGCTCTTGGCAAGGTATGAGAATTAGAAGTCCTATCCTAATTATCATCATCAATTGTGACATGAAAATTGTTCATTGCTCCCACTTAGTTAACCTCTAACTATGAAGGAAAGTCAAGTGGATACAATCAACTTGAGACCACAAGTCCTAGTCTAATCAAAGTGAAAGACTAGCTTTAGTGACATTCAAGTTAATTAGCAACTTCTAATCATCAATCAACAAGAGAGTTTGATAATTCAAGAGTCACCAATTACTCAACCTAAGCCAAGAGGAATAAAAATCTAACTCATAACTAGAGAAAGCATTTCAACAAACACCTAGTGGGAAATACAAACAAACAACACATAAATTGCAAGAATTAAAAGAATCTACAACTACAAAAGTAAGAGATCAACAATAGAGAACCAAAGTAATTATGAAACAACAAAGAAATCATGAATTGCATTAAAAGAAAATGTAGATCTACAAGAGAATCCATAAACTACAACTAACAATACAAAAGAACTACAAGAGAACTACAAGAGAAGAAGAATTCTATAACTACAAGAGAACAATTAAATATGGAAAAGGAAAATTAGAAGAGAAGAAGTAGATCTAGATCTAAGAACTAGGAACCCTAATCTAGAGAGAGGAGAGAGCTTCTCTCTTTAGAAACTAACTAAAGCATGATCAAAACTAAACTAAAACTCACTAACCAACTCCCCCTTGAATTCTGCCTTAAATAGCCTTAGAAATGAGTTGGATCTGGGCCTGGGAAGCCCAGAAATCGCCGATTCACTTTAAGTGGATCACGTGCGAACACCGACGCGTGCGTGTGGGTCACGCGTATGCGTTGCTTGACAAATTGCTATCCACACGTATGCGTCATGTACGCGTACGCGTCACCTTGCGACGTCACTTTCCACGCGTGCGCGTTTGCTGCGCGTGCGCGTCGATCTCAGCATCCCAAATCCTTGTTTCTTCATGAGTTCTCCACTTGCATGCTTTTCCTCTCCACCCCTTTGGTCCATTTCTAGCCTTTCCAATCTGAATTCACTAACAAAAACATATCAAGGCATCTAGTGGAATCAAAGGTGAATCAAAATTAGCAATTAAGGGCCTAAAAAGCATGTTTTCACACTTAAGCACAAAATAGGAGACAATCATGAAACCATACTATTTCGTTGAATAAATGTGAGTAAAAGGTCATAGAATCTCCTAAATTAAGCACAAGATAAACCTTAAAAATAGGGTTTATCAAAGATCAAATTATTTTATATGACAAGTATGATATAAACTTACTGCTTAGTTCCTTCATTTTGAGATGCCATATGAAGTTGTTATAAATGGTACCACAGTAACTAGTCAACTCTTTTTGTCTTTACCAATACAAAAAAATTATCCTATATACAAAATGAAACAAAACAAAATTCAAGAGAAGATAAAGAACATTTAAGAGTAGGAAAAAAAATCAATCAACAAATATTAATCCTAAATTAATAATAAACATCAACATAATTTCTATTTCAAACTTCCATTAAAATAACAGCAACAAGATAATTTTAACAAGAAGATTGGCTAAATAAGCAACATCAACATTGAAATACATCAACAAAATACTACCTCAATTTGCAACACTAAATCAACAAATTTACTAGCTTCAAATTGTTAAACTAAATTCAATATACAATTTCAAATAATAAAATTCAATCTTTTCTAAACTAATAAAATTCAAAATTTTAAAAATTTCATATAATAATTTTTTCATTTTTATATTATTAAAAATTCACAAAGTAAAAAATTTCTAATTAACTTCTAAGTTCTAATCTAGTAATCAGCAACAATACTCATCTCATTGGCAACAAAAATTTAGAAGAAAAAACTTTTCCACAATTAAGATAAATTGTGATTAAGTAACATACTAACATATCAATATACTTGAGTGAATACATCTGTCTTGATCTCAATTCTAAATAGTGATATATATACTAAAACTAAGTAGACACTATTAACAGAATTATTTCACAGGCGTGAGAGCAATACAATTCATACTCTGCCAGAAAATATTATTTTTGGTATTGCCATTCTTTCTTCTTTGCTCTTGATAACTTTTGTTTCATCTACTTTGCCATATGAAATCTCAGTACCTGCTTCATTAATATGCAAAGCAGAGTCACATTAGACATAAATTAGTATAACTAGGCTAAAACCTACATTTATTCTTCTTTAACTTAGGAAAAAAAAACATATCATCAAAACATATTTTATAATTGGTGTGTAATAATTATTTATATCAGATTAAAACTAATTATACATATTTTCATTTGTGGGAGATTGCGCAGGAGTTTGTTGTTGAGTATGCGAAGGGCCGAAGATAGAAGGCGTAATTGCTCGAAGTGGCACTCTAATGAAGGCAAACAATAAAAATTTAGGAGAGATGCTTAACAAATTTCAGTACAAATCATTAACTCAATGATTAGAAAACTCACATATTCAGTGGTTCAGATTGTGACTGAGTTTGTTTTCGTAGCATAAGCATTTTATCTTCGGAACAGTCCTAAGTTTAATAGTTGGGCTGTAAGAATTGCGATTAATTAACTGCTTAAGTAAATAATTTAATTATCCAAAATAGGATCCAAAAATTTAGAATGTTAATTAGAAAATTTAAATATGATTTTTGGCCTTAGTAGATTTTTTTGAGTTGGAAAATGTAATTTTCTGCAGAAAATTGCGTAAAAATTTGTACCGGTAAATTAGCCGGCATTACCGGCTTAAATCTATCCGATACTGTGTGGAAGCAGTAAAAATTGTAGAAAAACTTAGAAAAATAATTAAAGTTAAAAATCGGGCGCTAATTTTAAAGATTTAGCCCAAAATTGGGCCAAACGGGACAAAAAAGCTAACGGATTGGACCGGGTCCAAATTGACCCCAAACCCAACATATATAACACACATTAATGAACCATACTCAGCCACAAACACAACACATGCAGCTGAGTTGGGAAGAAGGAGAGAAACCCTCCATTGTTACTATTCACCTCTAACTTCCCAAGCTCATAACTTGAGCTACGGAACTCCGATCGTCGCACCATTTGCGGCCACGCGATCACCACGAAGAGCTCTACAAAATCTACCCAAGAAGCTAGTGAGAAAATCTTGATTTTTCTCTCATCCTTTCCTTCCAAAAATTCAAAAATTTACTGCTTGGGGTTTTGAGATTTTGATATTTTGATGTGTTTAGGATCAATCTAACTTGAGGAGATTATTGATTTGTGATCCTATGATATTCAGAAAAGGTAAGAACCCTAACCGTCTTGTGGATTTTTGAGATTTTGAGTTTAGGAGTTAATTGTAGTGATATATGTGGTTTAGATTAAATATTGTTGGTGTAAAATCAAATTGGAGGTTGAACTACTTCTGAAATTGGAACCTTAGGAGCTAACTCTTGTGATTGGAGGCTTGGTTTGGACACAAATTTGGTGTATAAAGCATATTGGAAATCGGCCAAAGTATGATTTCGATTTTCTCTATGTAATATGTAATATTTCTGGACACTTAGACTAGTGGACCATAGGATAGGTTTGAATTGTTGATAGTTGATAGATTATGATTATTGATGCTTGTGATGATTTTGGTGAATTGTGATGTTGGATTTGATGTTGTTGTTGATTATTGAGATTTAAGTTGAATAATGACAATTTTGAGTAGTGATAATGGGTTATAATACTTGTTGATGTTGATTTTATTGAGGATTGTGAATTGAGGTTGAGTTGTAATTTATTAAAAATGTGGAGGTGTGAAATTAAGAATTTTTGGATGAAAATATCAAAAATGCATATTGGTAGGTTGTGGAATGAATTGGAAGTTATATGAATATAATTTAGGTATATTGGAAACTATTTTGGTTGTAGGATAATTGGTCTTGATTGTGAATTTTGGAACTTTGAGAGCCTAACTAATTTTTTATAAAAACCAGTTTTTGGTGAATTTTGGTGGATCATAACATGAGCCTCTGTTTTTTAAATTGGCTGAAAATTACTTTGAATTAAAGATGATTCAAAGAGCTTTAAATTGATATAAAGTTTGATAAAAATAGATTTTTGTGGAGGAAGTTATGAATGTTTAAAGTTTGGTGTTTAAAACTGATTTTTGCAACTATACAGAATTTTGCAAATCAGGAGGGGTATTCTGCAACCATATGCGGGCTTGTGTCTTTGCTAGGCCCTCATACATACGCGGTCTACGCATACGTACACGGGATGGGCCAAAACACAAGGATGCGTACGTGACCCCATGACTTGGTACGCGGGCGATCGTTTCTGCCTTGCCTCCTCATGTACGCAGCACACGCGTGTGTACGCGACATGAGGAATTTCAAAAACCATGCGTATGAGGCACCATGCATGCGTACGCGGATGCCCTATTTTGCTGAAAAATCATTTTTTCTTGTTTTCAAGGTTCTCTAGCTTTCCAAACATTCTTTAAGTAATGTTTAGGAATACTATCTAGTACTTAGGTCCTAATACTCCTAAGGATGAGTTAGTAACTTAATTTGGTGAATTTCTGGATGAATCTAAAAGACAAAGACTTAGGTTTTTGGAGTATTGAGGATGGATTAATTGGGTGAGATGCCGGAGTACTGTAATAATGATTGTGTGATGGATTGTGGAATTACGTACTGCTAATGGTTGAGACGAGTCTAGGACTCGAGGTTAAAATGATGACTTTACTGAGTACTAAAAATAATTTTTGAAAACCACTGATATGTTATTTTATAATGAGATTGTTGAGACGCTATGCGCCTGGCAAACACAGTGATTAATCCCACTTGTCGAGGTTGTGGCGGCGTAAGGATGGTGGTTAATCCCGCTTACATTAAGATGTGAGGTCTGTGGCAGGGTATCCCGCTCGAATCCTTTCGGAATCACAAGAGTGTGCAGGCACTATATCCTGGACCGTGTGCCGGGCACGATATCCCAAGGGGTTCCCATTTTATTCGTGACCGAAAGGCGACATCTCCATGGGGATTTGTTGGGTTGGCAGTTGAACCGACGATGTGATATCACAGCCAAATAGGACAAGCATTCATCATGTGCATATTCTATATGTTTGCTTGCTTTGCCGACTTGCATTGTTTACCTAATTGTATAACATGCTTAGTTTTTTCTTGAATTACTTGATATACGTGATTATACTTGTGTTTTACTTGCATTGCTATTACTTGTGTTTTCTACTGGGATTGAGGAGGATTGGAAGGCGATGGCAATGGGATTGCATGGCGGTTAGGCTGGTGAAGGCTATGGGACAGCGATGTATCTGTTAGTTAGAAATCCCTTAAGATAGAATACCCCATTTTATTATGGTTTTAAGTGATGGTTTTGAAATTCTTATGTTTTGAGCTTGAATATTATGATTGATATGAAGTTCTAGGATTGCCTCTGGCATCCCAGAATGTTATATCTTACATTATTGGGCACTGTTACCATACTGAGAACCTCCGGTTCTCATACCATATTCTGTTATTATTTTTCAGATGCAGGTCGTAACCCACCTCGGTGAGTTACGAGATGGTGACAGAGCGGAGGATCTCAATTATCTTTTGGAGTCTTTTGATTACTTTTGTTCAGTACTCTCACTTTTGTATTTTATTTGCCTTAAAGGTCAACTTTGAGAGAGATTTTGTATATGATGTTTTAGCTCTTAGAACTCTATCTATATATAACTAGTCGGCCTAAACTCCGCGGGCTGAGGCTAGTTCCTTATGACTATTTTACTAATACATCTATATATGTTTTGATATCTTGTATCTATACCTTGAGCCTTAAGTTTGTAGCTTTGTGTGAACACTTTTGTAACTCTATTTTTGAGCTTATTCTTTCATCGGGCTTCTAGAATTACAATTTCTTTCTATATATAATATTGTATAAGCCTTAGAATTATCATAACCTTTGATTAACCTTTTGCTTTATGGCATGAGGTAAGGCTTAGGATAATTAGGGTGTTACATGGGCTACTTATAGTAAATAAAATTCAGTGTCAAAGATGTCAATAAAAATAAATGAAATATAAAAACTTATTATTATGAACTAAACTGAATACTTTACTCACTTGTCAGATGTTGGTGAATCTTCTATTTTTTCTGCACTTGGAGTTCTTTTTCTATTCTTACTTGTTTAACTGGTACAACCTTCTCAACAAGGTTGGCTTCATCCAGTTTTTCTTCTTGTACTTTGAATTTGAAATGCACTGAAATGATATCAATATAACACTTCAAGCATTGAATAATAACAACACTTTTATTTTATGAAAACTTACGTAGTTGCAGGCTACAACTCTTTTTTTCTTTTTTTTTCATGCCTTTTTTTATTGAAAAAAAAATCTTAGTGACTTTTTTTTCTGAAAAAAAAATATCAAATTAAAAAGCACATTATCGTATGACAAAAAATAAAGAAATAGTAAGAGAAATTATGTGAGATCAAATGGTTATAGACCCTTGAAAGCTTGACTGTGTTTAAAACACAGGATCATTTTCATTTGGCAAATTTACAGGTGACATTCAAAGGACAAAATAAATATTATTATCCAGTAAAACTAGACTAATTACATTAGCTTTTACTAAATTTTTGAAAAGAAACCATATAAGATATTGAATCTTACGTTTCTGAAAAATAGTGAGCTTCTGTTGAATTGTGACCACTTTTTTGTTATTCAGACTAAACAAGCTTTCTTTTTTTTTTTTGTGGCATCGCCTTTTTGGCTTGCATCCTAGAAAAGCAAAGAATCATCAGGCAAATAAACACATTAAATATTTACAAATAACACCGAAATTAACAAATACTCTTCTACAGGCTTATCACTTTTTTTTTTCATTCTTCTTTCTATTTTTTTTTTTTTTGGATTTCTTTGCTTCTAACAATAGATGAAAAAATTTTTGTTTATGCAAAAAAATTTGATGAGAAAACAAATCATAGTTTTAAAATAGTATAGTTTCTGAATCTTACTCATCTTTAGTGTTAGTCTCTATTTTGTGAAGATGAATTCACAATAACATGTTTCCTCTCTTTGGATTCCATCCTAAAAAAGTGTAAACATACAATGTAAATAAACACAATAAATACTTAGAAATGACACCAAAAAGTAACATTTACTTCTTCGCCATTCTCTGTGGTTATTTTTCTTCTTTTTGGTGTCTCCTTAAAGTCAGATTCAGAATCAAATTGATACTCAAAGTCAGTTTCACTTTCCGAAGAAGAATCCAATATAATTGGTTTCTTCTTTTGTTGCTTCTTTCTTTTTTCCTTCTTCTTTTCCGTCTTTTATTGTTTTTCTTCCTCTTTCAACTGTCTTTTATTGTTTTTCTTCCTCTTTCAACTGTGCTCTTCTTATGAGGCCTTAAAATAGAAAATGATTTAATTAGAACAATATATTTTAAATAATTGCACCGAAATTAAAAGATATGATATTTTTAAGTTACCATTTCATCCTTCGCCTCACATTTTATCCTTTTAATGAGCTTTTTCCTTGTCCAATGTTATACTCATGGTGGTCGGAGAGTTCTATCCGCTGGCTTATTCATGTATGTGAAGCGCAAATAGATAACCAACTACATATTTATTTTCCAATATGTGCCTTCTGATTCGTTTGATGAGGAAGTTGAGCACATGAGCAGCCCAATTTTATTCTTGTATGGTGTCCACAAGAAGAATGGATGGCATGTGAACTGTAATAACTCTAATTTTTGCACTAACGCGAGTTTTTTTTTTAAATAATATTTTAAAGCAATTAGTTTTATTTTTGACGAGTCGAATTCAAACTCCGAAGTAAAATAAATGGTAACATAATTTTATTATTATGCTATTTATTTATTTTACTTGCTCTAATTATAATGGAGTCTAGATAATAATATTATTATTATCAAATCTAATTTTTGCTAATATAAGTAATTATCGGTATTTCTTGATGAGTCTAGAGTTGTTAATGTTTCATCAAATATCTTTTATATTCAAGTTATTAATGTCATTTATGTTAATAACTCATATATATTGAACCCTATATATATATATATATATATATTCAGTTCCATAATTATTTGTTTAAGATATTTATAACTTGAACCGCTGAATCAGTATCTCGGAAACACGACACCCAACCCATGATTAACCAAGCCATGACACCTAATCTATTCATTAAGCAAATATCTTTCTATAATTATAAACCATCCACAGCCGAACTATATGGAGCAATGAAAGAAAGATTTGTTATATATATATATATATATCATGACATTTAACCCTTGTTTTGACAAATGATCCTTCCACCAAATAAATATCTTCTCTAATTACTCATCATCATAACCGAACCTGCACTTAGGTAGAAAAGAAAGATTTGTGACACCAAATCATCCATTTATCACACATGGCCCTTAAATCATAACACACGCCTCCTTTCATTAATTTCATCATCTTAATCACATATTCATTCTTTATTCACCGAACCAATGATAAAGAAAATAAAAGAAAGAAAAGCCGAGAGAGAGTGAGACATGAGGCCATGGAATTGTGAAGCTTCTTTCCATGATTTCTTGCGATCCGTAACTCTAATAAAAAATCTAATCCGGTAAAAGTGTTCATATCTTCTTTCTCTATGTATTGGCATTATTTTTGTTCGATAAAAGTTGATGGTGACATATCTCTCCTTCCCCTTAAAGTTCGGCCCTTTGATATTCTATGGAGAGGAATCAATTTCTGATGTTTTCTTTTTAAGTTGTTCGGTCAAAAAGCTTCTCCAGAGTTTCGAGTATTTTTATTTCATACGAAAGGTAGAGTTTCGGTAAATTCTCAATGATTAAATCTGTATTGAATAAGTGATTTGGTGCTGTGATTAATTATTGATTGAGTTTATATCAAATTTTTGCAATATATTAATGTATTTGTGAAGTTTAGGGCTTGGTTGTGATGAAACCAGCAGGGATTAAACCGTTTTGGAGATTTTTGGGGCTGAAATATCATTGAGGCTTAAGTAAGAAATTGGATGAGATTTGATGGCCGAGAGATTAAATTAAAAGTTACGAAGAATCGGTAATCGAAAAACTCGAAAATAGAAAAAATAGAAGAAATATTTCAAAAGAAATAGGATAAGGGTTTCGGTTTTGGTATGAGAGGAAGATTAGTAATTAAATTTTATTTTTGAAAGATAACATTGTATTTCTATATAAAAATCAAGGTAAATTTTGTACTTATGTAAGATTTTGGGTTTATTGGGTAATAAATAAGGTACAGGGATAAAATAGATATTTTATAAAAATTCAAGGTTACTTTTATAAATATTGATATAAGTGAGGTTTCAAATATAATTTTCTAAAACTGTTGGGTTAAAAATAAAATATTTAAAAGTGTGAAGTTTACAACGTAGATAATAAGAGTTTAAGAACAAAAGCTCTACGAAGCTAAGTTTTTTTTTTTAAGAAAAGATATAAATATTATTTTTTTTACCATTGAAAATTATCTTATTTATATTATTGTTATCATTTTATTAAGAATATTTAAGACAGAGAAAAGCAAACAGAAGAACTCTTAAAAGCTTTAGAGAACGTAGTTAATTTAAGAATTTTATGACTCTTTTTCATAAGACATTAAGAAAAGGAAAGGGAAGAATGTGAAGTTCAGTTACGATAAATAATTAAAAGATTGAAGAAAAGAAGAGAGAAAGGAAAGAAATAAGAAAAATAAAAGAGAAAGATGAGAAAGAAAAAAAAAAGAAAAAGAACAGAAAGAGAAAGATATATTAAGTAAAAGGATCTCTACCACAGAAGAGTAGAGGGCATTGACTGAAAAAATTTTAATGAATGTCTGCCACAGTAGAGCAGATAGAAAAGAAGATATTAACTAAAGGGATCTCTTCTGCAGTAGAGTAGAGAGCAAAGATTGAAAAGAAATTCAGTTTTGTTTAGGCCTTAGTGCCAAGTGTCTAGTGGGGACGGTGATGCGCAACGCTCACTGGAAACCGAAAGGAAGGTTCCCCCATGAGGACGGCGATGTGTAACACTCATGGAAGGGACGTTGGCTGAGATAGAGACGGCGATACGAAACGCTTATCTCAGGACCAGTGTCAGGAATCAGGCAACAAACTAACACAGGAGCTCATGGCCTGAATAAGACTAAGCATGCATCATACTTGTTTGTGCATATCTCTATGTTATGAAATTCTATGAACGTGTTTGTGTGCCTTTGGTTAATTGACTTCTGAGTGAATTACTTGTCATGCTTCGTTGAAGTTTGTTTGTGTTCTGTGGTGTGTGGCTGCTGGCTAAGGATTAAAATAAAATGAACCTAATTATCCACCTTGACCCTACTAAGAACTCCCCAGTTCTTACCCCTTCAGATGGAAACAAGACCCACAGTAGGATATGAAGGTGAAAGAAATCGTCTTTTGGCTACAATGATTGATCAGGGACAGTAAGAGTTGGTAGCGTATTTTGGGTGGCGCCTTTAGCTTAGCGTATAAATTTTGGTTTAGTTTCTCACTTTTGGATAGATCCACAGAGAGATTAGGAGTTGTACAGACAGGCTAGGTTAGTTCGGGTTCCAGATTAGGGGCTTCCTTTATGGGCCAGGGCCCGGAGCGTTATATATATATATATAGTAATAAGCGGTATAAGTTGGTACACTGACTTGACTTTTGTATGACTCTTGTTTATAATGTTTGTGATGTACATTATTATATTTAGGTTTAATTACTCTATTGGTCCCTATAGTTTCACGAAATTTTTAATTAGGTCCCTATACTTTTTTTTCCTTTTAATTGAGTCCTTGCACCAAATTTTTTTTGTAATTGGGTCCTTATATTTTTTTTCTTTTATTTGGATCCTTGCACCATTTTTTTTAATTGGGTCCCTATATAATTAAACCAATTACTATCAAGAGGGACTTAATTAAAAAAATTGATATAGGGACCAAATTAAAAGGAAAAAAAGTATACGGACCTAATTGAAAATTTCGCAGAACTATAGGGACCAACAGAATAATTAAATCTTATATTTATCTTACTTGCTGCTTTATTCATTGGTTTCCTATAATTCTATATGTGAATGTTTAAGTTTTTCGAAACCCACCGTTCGTACAAAGATTTTCACGTATAAGAGAAAAAATTTTCCAAAAAAAAATTGATCTCATGCTAACACAACTACAGGCTTAATAATCAGTAATAGTTAAGTTTAGGAAGGCAAGTTAGTAACATTCGGTTTTCAGTGTGATCATGACATATTGGAAATTGGGTCATTACATGAACTAAAAAAATTTTTCTTATTGTTGTTGGCAACAAGAAGCAATTTTGGATGAAGAGGATGAATGTCCTCTTGAATTTCAGTTAATTTTTCGGTCCATCGACACTCATGTCAATCAAAGACTTTGTCAAAAGTGACAAAGAACAGCTTTTGAAGCCTTCAATAACTTCTTTCTGCTCCTCATTCGTTCTTTATAGATTATTTTATCTGAAAAGCAATCCCCTACAACACCAGCAAAATATTTTAATAATATAGAAATAATGTAAAAAAACACCAAAATTTGATTGATAGAATAGGTTACAAAAGGAATTTTTACTGGATGCATTAAGCTAAGCCAAGAGCATTCCTTATCTTGTCATGAGTGATCTTGATTTTCTCATACTGTGTGTCCAGGGAACTATTATACAGATCTAAGGAATTAGCCAATTTTTTCAGTAGTTTATGCATCACATTCAAACTCAATATATGTCTCATCGCAGCAAATCCCAATTCATCCACAAGAATTTTCTTTTTATCACTCATTTTGTTGAATATATCTAATATCGATCTTGTGGAGTACTGCAAATCATGATTTTTCTGAAAATAAATGAAAATTATGTTATATAACTATATTTATACGACAAAAATGAAGTTGTTTTAACATATATATGCTTACATTATATACTAATGGTTTCTTCTTTGAGATGCACTTCTCAACAACTTTTTTCATTATCATTTTTGCCGTAAGGAATAAAGAATTAGGTTAATAGATAACAACACTACATTTAACTCATGAAAATCACTTAACCATGCACAAAATGAAACTAGAAGCACTACAGCAACATTATATTATATGGCTTAATTACACCAAATCTAGGACAAAAACACCAATTGCACCTCAATTTAGTACAACAGAATGACTACAGCAATATTTTATGGCCTAATTATACCAAATCTAGGACAAAAATACCAGTTACACCTCAAGTTAGTCAAAATTCACCGAAAGTACTGAAACATAGATAAAATGACATGAAAAACACTGAAACATAGATAAAATGACATGAAAATCACTTAAACATGCACAAAATGACAACAGAATCACTACAACAATATTCTATGGCCTAATTATACCAAATCCACGACAAAAAAAAAACTAACTACACCTTAATTCAGCCAAAATGCGGCAAAAATACTTACTGATTACTTGCCACAAACTCAGTTCAAAATATGCAAATCTTTCAAACATGCACAAAAAGACATGAAAATTACTTAAACATGCACAAAATGATAGCAGTATCATTACAACAATATTATATTCTATGACATAATCACACTAAATTCAGGACAAAAAAAATTGATTGCACCTTAATTCAGTCAAAATGCACCAAAAGTACTTATTGATTACTTGCCAAACTCAGTTCAAAACATGCAAATCACTCAAATATACACAAAAAGGTATCAAAATCACTCAGATGCACAAAATGACAACCAAATCACTAAAGCAATATTCTATGGCCTAATTACACCAAATTCAAGACAAAAACACCAATTGCACCTTAATTTAGTCCAAATGCACCGAAAATACTTACTTATTACTCGCCACAAACTCAGTTCAAAACATTCAAATCACTCAAACATGAAAAAAACATATGCAAATCAAATTTGAATGAGAAAATGTTATTAATATAGGTTAAATCATACTAGAAGCATTACGACAACATTCTTACACCGACCTAACACAGTTATTACACACGAACAGTATAAAGAGAACATTCATATCTACGTTATCAGGATAACACAAACTGAATCTACTAAATATACAGAAATATGACTATCTAGTGTTTCGCGATCAAAAATATAAGAGTGAAAAGTGAAAAAAAATGGATGATCTACCTTCAATGATCTTTCGTCTTCTCTTTCGGTGTTTCTCGTTGAAGATTTCAAACGTAGCTTTAAGATTTTCTTGAGTTTTTACGGAGATTTCTTAGAGATTTTAATCGTCGTTTGAAGTTTGTGTGTTGCAGTTATGAACGAGAAAGACGAAGCATTTTTCATATTAAGGTTCGCGCTTACGCTTGTGTTAGTGAACAGTGGGACTAGCGCGTGTTTTATACGCTGTGTTATGAAGTTAATTTTTATTAAACTTGGACCAACTTAATTAAATTTAAATGTCAAAAAAACATATATGTGTAGCATAACTTATTTCAAATTTCTCTCCTCTCAATAAACATTTATATGTTTTAATTAACATTTTAAATTAATAAATAAGTTAACTATATGTTTTATGAATAAATGTAATATGATGACTATCTGTTTCAAATAAAATATATTAAAAATATAATTAATATAATTATCTTAATCAGATAAAGTATTTAAAATAAAGAAAATTTAATTACAATATTAAAATTTCTCAAATTTAAAATATACTCAAATATACACCCTTAATTTTTCTGATCCTAGCTAACTAGTTTGGCCATCAATCACCTCTCAACATAATGTGCCTGTTTATAAACCTTTTTCCTTTTTTAGGTCAAACCAAAACATAATAAGAGGCATGTAATTGGTCAACTCATCTGATGCGTGAGTTTAAATCGGTCGCAATGGTTAAGTCAAACATAGTATTGATGAATGATGAAACTTCTTAATGAAATGCTAATTGCTAAGTCATTCCTGCTGTCCCAGCCTTTAGAAAAAGTTATGAGAAATAAAGTACAACCATCGAAGTAGTACAAATGCATGTTGATAAGAATGGTCCCACAAAAATGTTGATTTGTGAAAAATAAAGTTACCTATATTCCGTGCTCAAAACTAAGATAACATTACTGTAAATATATAGTGAAATTTTGATAAAAGTAAAAATTAATTTTTTTAATAAAAAAATTATCAGAAAAATAATCATATGTAATAAACACGTTTTTTTATAGTCACCAAAAAAAAAACACGTTTTTTTATAAATTTAATAAAAAAAAAATATTTTTATCTGATTCTACTCTTCACAAAAGAATTCTACAAAACTAATATGACTGCTAAATTGATTTAAGTGTTAAATCATATGGTATGTCTTAAATATTGCAAATGAGCTATTTTTGTTGGGAGATTTATTCACTGTAACAAAATGTGTGATTCTTCCACGTTATAATTTTATTAAAGTCAATAATTTTTTAATGTTAAAATCCCAGTAAAAGCTCGTTAATATCTGATTATTTTATATCTAAGATTAGAATATGAGATCACAGATTAAGAACCTTTTGTGTTGTTATCGCGTGTAGACGTGTAGTATTTATGGTCATAGTTACGTGTTAACAAAAGCAAATAATGTAGGATATAGGAGAAAAAGATCAATATAACAGTAGCTTTTTTATGGTAATTCTTGTATACGAACTTTAAGAAGTAATTTAAAAAAAGGAAACAAAAGTTTTTCAGAAAAAAGGAAGATCACGTGAACTACTTATAATTAGCCAAGTTTTTCTTTTTTTAAAAATAAATATCTTTTTCCTAATTTCTACTCAACCAATATTTTATATATTAACAACTTATTAATTAAAAAAGTTGGCCAATTTCCTAACAAAATCGTACCATTTGAAGACTCAATATTTTTGCAGACCACAACTCTCATTGTAGTTTCTTCAATCCTTTCTGAAACTATGGGAGGACTACAGCTTTAAAAATAATGTTACTGAATGAACGTATTTCACACTGGAGTAGGTGCATTATTTGTGTGGTCCCCAATTGAAGTTAGTTTTGCTTCAAAGTCAAGGCACATTGTGATTCAGTCATTCTCGTGTAAGTAACATGCGATTTTTACTTGGTCCATTCTCAACTTATACCTAATGTCAACCTTATGGTTTCTTTTTTTTTTTTTTTTTTTTCCTTTTTCTGAAATAGTGCTGTTTTAAGCTCTTATATATCTATTAATTTTTTTCACAATCTTTAGAATAAATTTTAATTTTATTCATAACATTTTAAAGAAATTTTTATATTTAAATTAAATAAATATAATATTTACGAAAATATGTAAACAGTAGAATATTTAATTATTTATCGATATGCACAACATATTATATCTCAGATACAGTGTCAAAAATCACATTAAAGGCACATCCCGTTTATACAGTATCCAAATTATGATACAGAAATTTAAATAACATGGCGATTGCATCCGAGATAAAAGCAAAAGCAAGAAATAGGTACAGAGTACCCAAGATATACTCTTAGATAATTTTCAGGCTCAGTATCCAAGAAAAATTTCTGAAATAAATAAAAAAAGGGTAAAGTATATTTTTTGTCCTTGAAATTTGACAAAAGTTTCAAAAATACCCCTAAATTTTATTTTATTTCAATTTTGTCCCAAAAGTTTTCAATTTGCATCAAATATAACCTCGACGGCTAAATTTTCAAAAATTTTAAAACCAATCTAACAATAATGCATGAAAATTTTGTTTGATTTGTTTGTGTTGAGGGGTTGTTTTTATGAAATTGTTGTTGAATCGGTCTTAAATTTCTTGAAAAATTAGCCGTCAGGGATATATTTGATGCAAATAGAAAACTTTTGGGACAAAATTGAAACAAAATAAAATTTAGGGGTATTTTTAAAAATTTTGTCAAACTTCAGAGACAAAAGGTATAATTTACCCATAAAAAATTATTTATTTCCGAAAACAAATTATTTTATCTTTAATTTTCAGGATACTTTTTTTTTTTTTGGAGTTTGAAGGAAGTTCACCCACTTCAACGGCGAACTTCAATATTTTTATGAAGTTCGTCACCCACTAGAGTGGTGAACTTCAAGTGAACTTTCCCCCACACGCAGTATATATCCATATACACCGATTTCTCTTCATTCACATCTATATTCACCTTTTTCTCTTTTACACTTCTCTTTACTATACTCCTTATAATGTCTAGAATACCATTATTATCAATTCATTAAGATGGTGAAATTGTGTTTGACAAAGATGGATCTGTTATATTTATTTCTACACAACCAATCTTTGTATACTTATCGAATGAAGTGAGAGACGTGATAACGCTAAAAAATTTTATAGTACATGTAATTGGTCAATAAAACATGAAAAGAGTAAGAAAAATTTAATATAGATACCTGATGGAAGTGTACGGCACTTTAATTTATAAAAGGTTTTCTTTTAATTTTCTTATGTTTTGCTCAAAGTTTCATTTATATTATATTTGTATATAAACATGACTTTTAACAATGTTTCATTTAACCAAGGTATCGAATACGTGATGACGAAGACATACGACTAATCAGGGGTTGGCATAACCATTTTCCAAATAAATGTTCATTTGCTGAAGTTATTTGTGTTTCTCGTTGATATGTGTGCAGCGACTTCGTCAGAAGTTGGTGATGAGAATGCATCATTTGCAACAGTCAGAACAAACATCAGAAGGTTGATGGTTGATTTGAACATGCCACCAGGGAGTCAAGACGAATCAAATCCTGATGATTATAATGATGGTGTGTTCGAAGTAGATCATAAAAGTCACGATGGTTCTGTGGTTGGGGACCCAATACAGGATCATTATCAAGCTTACCATGTGTCTGATGATGAAGATGTAAATGCCGAACCAGTGGACATACCCGAGAAGGAAGATGAAGAGTTAAACAATTTCACAGTGTCACAAGTTGCGCTAACCCAACCTGCTATTTCTAGACCATACGATCACCCTGCTCACTATTCGACGTTAAACCTTGATGCAATGAATGTAGATTGCTCATGGAGAGCCGGAGGATAATCCAACACATGAGTTTGAGATTAGGCAATAGTTTGACAACAAAGAAGAAGCTGTGATGGTGGTAAAGATGTATAGCATCAGGCGGGCTATGGAGTATAAGATAGTAGACAGTGACCAGTTGAAGTATGATGTACACTGCACTCAGGTTGGGTTGGAATGTCAATGAAACATACGCATTGTGTATCATCGAAAATAAGAGAAATGGTTGGTTAGGTGATGCGTGAGTGATGAATCCATATTTGACGATAAATTTTGGATTGATTTGAGTGGATTTCATCATATAAACCCACTTTTATTCATCCAAATAGCATACTTTTGTGTTCTCTCCCTAAGTTGAGCTTAATTGTGAAAACATGCTATTTTGTGCTTATTTTAATCAACTTTATTCTACTTTCATTCCATTCGATACCTTGATGGTTTTGATGAGTGATTTCAGGTGTAATAGGTTAGAATACCTTGATAAGAGTGGAAGAAAAGCATGCAATTAGGAGAAAACATGAAGAAAATAAAGGACAAACACACACTGGAGTATGTGCATGCACAACCTACTATGCGTCCGCATAAGAAGCACAACAGCATGTGTGCGCACGCACGACAATCTGTGCGCACGCACAAGTGAAAGATCAGCAAGTGTGCGTACACACACATCCCTGTGCGTACGCACAGGTCCAGGCACGTGACTCATTTACTGCAAAATGCTGGGGGCGATTTCCGGGCCTCCAGAGCCTAGTTTTGGACTTTCTGAAACTGGTTGAGTGCTATATCTAAGGGGCATCATTCCATATCAAAGGGGGAGCAATTAGGGTAGATTAAAACATGCTTTAGGTCATATTCTATCTTGAGAAATTCCAAACCTACATTTGGCTCACTATCAGTGAGCATTATTGGTATCTTTTCTATGTGATTTATATAGTTTTTTTTGTTGATTTGTTGACGGATTTTAATAGATTAGCCCCATTGGACACTACTTTGAGTTGTGTAGCATTTGACTGATTTCAAGTAATTTTCCGGTGAAGAATTGGTGAAAGAGGGCATAAAGAAGTAATTGAGGACCATGCGTATACATCACTGGAGCAAAAGGGAGATCGTGCATACGCATGCATCGCACGAACGCACGACCAGAAGAGCCCAATTGGACTATTCATCTCGAGAAGGCTGGCGCTAAACGCCACGACTCGATGTTTAGTGCCCAAGGCTACGTAACCTATTGTTGAACTCAGAAGACTTAGAGCTAAAAGCCCAACCTCCGGCATTTAGCGCACAAGCTTGTTTTGCACAAGCAACACTTATTGCCTGGGTGGCGCCAAACTCCCAGAACCTGGCGTTTGGCGCTGAGCACGAAGATTTGAGAGGGGACCACGTGTGTAACAAATCAACAAGGCTTTAGGAGATTGGATTTTGTAAATCACAAGACCATTAGAAAAGATCTTTTAGGGTTTTATTTAAATTTTAAATCTATTTTTAATTAGGACTATAAATAAAATATAGATGAGCCCATGCGGGGACTTCTTTTCTCCTAATTTTCATTCTAGATGTTCACACTTTTTCTCTGCTAGGATTTTTTATACCATGAGCAACTAAACCTCCATAGTTAAAGTTAGGAGCTCTATTTACTTGAATGGATGAATAATTAATTACTTTTCTACTCTTGATGTAGACATTGATTACTGTTTAAGGATTGGTTTCGTTCTTTATCCTAGGAATTAGTGATTATTGGGAAATAATGCTAATTCTACTTGAATTCTATTTGAGTCTTGAAAAAGTTATATCATTAGAATTACATCTTGAAACCAACTCTTCACAATTTCTAATTATCTAGACTTAGTGTGGTATGTGACATCTAACTGCACTCTGATTTGGGATTCTTAGGGTAGTGTGGCGTGTAAACCGAAAATTGAACTTAAACCTCTAATACAATTGAGTAATTAAGGAATTGACGGTTAGTTGGATTAGAAGAGATTGGATTGCCTAGGAATAGGAATTTAATCAACTGGGGTTTGCTATGAACATAATCATTGTATGATCAAGGGGGTTAACAATTGTTATTAATCTGGATATTTAAATATCTCCAAAACCTTAACTCCATTCTGATACCATTTTCTCACCCGTTTGTTATTAGTTTTCTTAATTTATTGCTTTTTATGCCATTCGAGCATCACCCATTTTACTTCAACTTGTCAAACTAGATTAGCTAATCAATCATTGCTTGCTTAGTCCGTTATTCCTCGTGGGTTCGACACTCACTCACCGTGAGTTATTACTTGGTACGACCCGGTGCACTTACCAGTAAGTTGTGGTATTAAAAAATTTGCACCATTAGGAGATACAGTGGTCTCCATTCTTGCATGCAAACAACATTAGGGAGGAACCTTGCATAGAAGCTTTCAAGAATTACAAGACACTAATCTCGATTGATGGCATCCATTTGTATGGCAAATACACAGGGACTCTACGGATGGTGATTTCCCAAGACAGTAATTCAAACATTTTTCCCATTGCATTTTTTATGGTTAAGGGAGATACAAAGGAAGCCTGGTCATTCTTTTTGTCCAATCTCATGGAATAAGTGATGCCTTATCCAGGCCTTTTATTCAATCTCATGGAACAAGTGATGCCTTAGCCAGGCCTTTTAGTCATCTCAAACAAGAACAAGTCCATGATGCTATGGTACATGTCGATGGCAGTGGTTGAAAACCTCCGCATGCTTATCAAGCATTTTGTACAAGACATATTGTGACTAATTTTATGTCGCATTTTAAGAACAAGGATTTGAAAAAGGTCTTGGTGAACGCAGCATATTCGAAGTCACGTCGAGAATTCACTCATTACTTCGGAAGATGAGGGTAGAGAATGTGGCAATCACGAATTAGCTCGAAGAAATGCCACGTGAGCAATGGGCATAATATGCTGACGAGGGTCGTAGATTCGGAAACATATGTAACACCCTACCACACAGAGCCTTATACTTAAGTCATAAACCAGAGGTGGCGAGGTATTACGACCTCTAAAAATAAAATTTAGTACATATAGTAGTGTGAAAAATGTTTATAACTAGGAGCTTTTGAAGAAAAAGGGGTAAAACAAAATCGTAAAATCGAAAAGCGCAACACTCCAATTGATAACGTAACGAAACAGATAAGGGATTAACTAACGCGAGTATATAAACAAGAGAGTGCCAAAGATACGAATATCAAAACTCAGGACCCGGTTTGCGAAGATAACTGGTCCGAGCATAAAAGTATACATACATATATAGAGTAGGATAACCCAAAAGAAACCCAAAAGACAAGTTACAGAACCTATTCTCCAAAACAACCTCTAAGAGGATTCAAAATAGTACATATGTATATCGTGGAGATAATAAGTATCTAAGTAAGTACATAAAACCAAAATAAAGTACCGAGAGCTAAGGATCTTTGCTAATCCAGAAGTCTCCAGCATGCCTCAGCGAGGAGCCTCACGACCTGCATCTGAAAACCACAAAATCCACATGGGTGAGAACCGAAGGTTCTCAGTATGGTAACAGTGCCCACATATCTAACATGTAATGTCCTGGAAAAGCCGAAGGCAATCCTAGAACTTCCAATAAATAATCAAAGCTTATAAATAGACTAAACCATAGCTGGAACAGGCAACTAGATAAAGATCTTCAATCTAACTAACACTCCCCTTTCCAAGTCCTTCGAACCTCCCAACCGCCATCAGTAATTTGATATCACAGACACAATTATATCAACAAGGAAATGCACAAATAGGAAGCAAATACGGCAATTAGACAATTAGCAAGTATTATGCAGTCAATTAGGCATTCCAATCAATTCACATATAATGCATATGATGTATGCCTGTCCTAATGGCTGATGAGTCTCATCTGTCGGTTATAAAGCCAACCCGACAAGTCCTGGTAGCTAACCATTGGACTGTTCCTCTGTCGTTTATCCCCAACTCGAGTTGTACTCAATCATAATCATCAATACATATTCACAACATCCACACTGGTGTTTATCCACAGGGGCGAGCTCATCCGGAACTTTCAGTGTCCAGCCACACTTACGACATAGGGACAGCAGAGTATCGAGTCTCCACCTGAAACACGTGGTGGCTAGCCAATGCTTTCACCTAGGGAAACTCGTATCTCAGATAGTGGAAGTGCAACATTCACATCTCATTCAATAAGCATATATGCAATCATACTCAGCCATAATTCAATAATAGCTCAGCCATAATTCGGCAATCAATCAGCCATTCGGCTCATAATACAATCCATAACCAGCTAATTTATTAAAAATTACAGCCCTTCGCCTCATGGCATATAAAGCACTTCCACCATCATCCTCCGTATCTCATACAATTATCTTTGATCATCACTCATCATTAATTTTCCCCTTACTTCATCCACAAGTTACCACATTTCCTAGCTCCTTCCCATTGCTAGGCATACTATAAGGATTTAGGACATAAGGGGTGAGAAAGGAGGCTTAGAAGTTTGAAATTTGGCTTTGAAAACTCAAAAATTAGTTTTTGATGAAAATGGTGTCACGCATGCGCGTCGCCCATGCACACGTGTGGGAGGCTGAAAACGCAGAGTGACGTGTGAGCGTCGCCCATGCGCACGCATGGGAAGCAGAGAGATCAAGTGACGCATGCGCGTCGGCCACGCATGCGCGTGGGTAGGTTTTGTGCTCATCGCACAAAACCAGCACAATACCAGCGCAACTCTCTAAATTTTCTACTGGGCATTTGTATCCACACATTAACGCGTACGCATCGGCTAGGCGCACGCATAGGGAAGTAAAAATCTGAATTTGAGGCGTGCACGTGGGAGCACGACTTGCCAAAAATTTTACTAAGTTAAAAAGCTGCAGAATTCCAATTTCAAACCCCAAACTTCCAATGGGCATAACTTTTTTGTTTCAAATCATTTTCCATCCATTGTTTGAATGACATAAACATCTCGGATCCAATTTTATTTTTAAACAAGTTTGACACAAATCAGGGATCCGGAGACCAAGTTATGCTCTGTCAAAGTAAGCCCAAAAACCACATTTTCATACAAAACCACAAAGTTCCATTTTCAAAACAAACCAATTTCAACCCTTTTCAAAACCAACCAAAACATATCAAAAATCAACCTCAAGTCTCCTCCACTCATATGTTAACATTTTTATCAAAATAATAATCCACCATTCCACCATTTTAACCAATCTCAATCAAATAACTCAATTTCAAATACAATATCATGTCATATATCCTTCCTCATCCCAATTTTCAACAATACCATTTCCAATCAACCATCAATACATACAATCAATATCATCCTCACCATCAACATGGTTTCACCCACAATTCAACATCAACCAATCATTAAGCATATGTCAAAACATGCATATCTCTCATGCATCATACCATCAAAACATCAATATTCATTAATTACATACATGACCACACAATTCATCTTAACCATTCAATAATGTCAATAATTCAAATCCTATCTTAGGGCCTCTAGCCTAAGTTTTCACACCACATTACATTTTAGATACAGGAAACCGAGACCATACCTTAGCCAATTCCCCGCTCAACCCAGAACACCTCCAAATCACTTTTTCACAAGCTCTCAAAGCTTCAACACCTCCAAGAACAGATTTTTAGCACACCAAAGCCCTTTTCCAAGCTTTCTAAAACTTCAATCAAGTTTCAATATTCACATACACACTACCTAAACCACAATTATCACATCCAAACACAACAACTCAATACCTAAACATCATAAACCAACAAATTTTACTAGGGTTGAGAATCATACTACATCCAAGGATCAAGGAGACAAGAATAAGCCTCTTCTTCAAGCTAGTTGGATCCTATAACATCAAAGTGCCCAAAATGTCAACACTTTTTACCCAAAAATTCGAATTTAAGGGCTGAAGAAACTGAACTAAAATCGTGGCTTACTTCAAGAACAAAGTTGTGGGTTTTTTAGAGCTCATTGCGATGAACGCGTGGCCGTAAACGGTGCAGCAATCGGAGCTCCGGATCAAAAGTTATGTTGGTTTGAAGATCAAGTGAGGATTAGAACTTTGGAAGAGTGTTCTTCCCCCTTTTCTCACACATTTCAGGGTTTTGGAGGTTTAAGAGAGGAGAGAGAGTGCTGTTTTAGGGTTTTAGGTTGAGCTTAGTTGGGCCAAGGTGCCCAATATAGGTTCGGTTGGCCCAGTTTGGCCCGTTCGGTCCAATCTTGGGCCGATTTCCTTATAATTGGTATCAAAATTCTCGTTTTTATTTCCTCTATCATATTAAGCCATAAAAATCACATTTTTAATTTTCTAAAATAAATTCTAATTTATGGATTAATTAGTCATTAATTAACCGGATTTTACAACATAACTACTAATATTTCTGAGTGCATGAAGGCCACACGTAACCTGCTGATAACCGCTCTTGTGAAGTCAACCTACTTTCGATTGGGTGAGTTTTTTGCAAGGCAGGGAATAGAAGCTCAAGCACAAGTTCAAGTGGGGGCTGATTTTTTCGAAACACTTATGAAGGATATAGAGTTCAACTCCAAGCATATGAACATGATGAACGTTTATCAGTTTGATCATTCGAGAACATCATTTACAGTGGAGGAGTTAGCAACAGTACCTGGCTCTAGGCAGTGAAATTACCAAGTGTTGCTCGACGATGATAAGTGCGACTGTGGATACTTTCAAGCCCTTCACCTTCCATGTTGCCATGTTCTGGTAGTGTGCTCACGCGCTAGACTTGATTGGAGGGCTTACGTGCATCACGTATATCGGATGGAAACCATATTTAACGTGTACGGTATGGAGTTCAGACTGATTGATCACGAGGATGATTGGCCATCATATGACGGTTCCCATATTTGACCCAATCTACGGCTGATGAGAATTAAGAGAGGGCGTCCCGTCCTGTCTCCACTAGGATTCGCAACAACATGGATGAGGTAGAGGGGATAATGGAGAAAAGGTGTGGACTATGTGATCAAGTGGGCCATACGGGAGCGATGCACCACATTTGATGGAGGAGCATCCACTTCAGGTGGCCGTTAGATGCTAACTTTAGTTTATGTTTGCATTACTAAATATGTAAGGTATTTGTTTTAATATCATCTGTTATTCGATTGCAAATTGTATGATCATGATATTGCTAGTTGTGTTATAATTACAGTACGCTTTTAGTTAAATTTACTATTTAAGATGTGAAATAACAATAACAACAATCATAGGCATAATAAAAATGACCATAGTCCATTATAGTGCTAAACATTATAATAAAAATATTCTCCATATAAACATTCTCCATCATAGAAGCAACCATGCGCATCCACCCAAATTCTGCTACCTATACTCAGTAGTGCGATACATCTAGCAGTACAACCACGTAAGAATGGCTGAACCCCAAGACAATCAGCCATAACGATCCAAGTCCTCCAACAGCGATAACCACCACATGTGCACACAGGAGTTATATGCATCTGGAAATATCATGTCCCTATGATCTGCATAATAAACCCACAGGAGTACTGCAGTAGCCGCTCATCTGTCGCATCCTTAGCCAACTTCCTACAAATCGTGTCTCTAAACCACGACAAGTTGATGGTTCATTTATTCTGGCTCTGTCTGTGGTTTGAACCTGTTACATGTCCTAGTAGCTTCCTCCATAGAACGTCCCTCATAGTACTACTCCCAACCACTAATGCAGCCACTAAATGAGTCTCCATCAACATTTAGACCCATCTGACATGCCATATCCTAAAGGGTGGTTGTCATCTTACCACATGGCATGTGAAATATGTGGGACTCTAGCCATCATCTCTCTACCAATGCGGATACCAAAGGCCAGTCATGATCCCACTCAATCAAGTATGCCACATGCTCGAAACTAGCCTGTCAGAAGTATGTCCCTGATACGCTTATCGGGTCTGTCCACTAAATTTTGACATGTCCATAACATGCTAATAGACTAAAAACAATTAACATTTATGTCAAATATGTGTATAAAATAATATACATTTATTTAACTTATTAAACACTAAAAGTTAAACATTATACCAGTTGGCCAAGTCTACTAACAATGTGTTCTACCTGATCTAATGTATATAATGTATGTTCATACCCTACTAACTCTTGGTCCATCAAAATATCTAAGAACAAATAATGAGTGCAAAATTAATAACAATAATTTCTACACCTACTTAACTCAAAAACCCCTAATATTCTACACAATAACTATCAACAAGTAACTAAATCTAATTAACTTTTATAATAATGTCTAAATCACTTGTCCTTATATTTTTTGAATAATTAGTTCTAAATAATTATCTTTATATGTTTTACTAAATTATTCTAAATAATAAATTCCGAATTTTTAATTAATTAAGTCTATATAATTATAAATTTAATATTTTCTAACATGTGCTATGTGCTATCACTAATTTTATTTTAAACTAAAATTATAAAAATAAAATAAATTTAAAACAAATAAGTAGTTTAGATAACTTACTTGAAATTTAACTTCATGTAAGCTAATGAGAGGAGAAAACTTGAGAGAAGAGGATAAAAGTGAAAAGGAGAGAAGAGTAAAAAAGTGAGGGGTTCGTGATGCGTGGCAGAAGTTAACCAATTAAGAGATTTTATTTAAGAGAACAGCGTTGCACGTATAGCTCTTAACCGGCTAAGACCTGCCTCACCAATTTAAAAAGGGTTGTCACAAATTTTAGAAATAAAATACTAGGAGTATGAGTCCCAGGTCTTCTCCCAACGAGTTGCAGGAAAGAGTGCTATTTTATTAATCAGAAAATTTTCAGAAAGTTGAGTTTGATAATGATTAATTAAAATTCTTGAAAATTAAAACAATAAAATTAAACTAAGAATGATTATTGGTACTCTAAATAAAAGGTCTTGACTGGGGGAATAATTAAGTGGAACTTCTATCCTTGTTTGGATCTTCTCAAGTGTGGTGGAAAAAGGTTGTTGTTCTCACTCGATTACCCCTTACTAAATAAGGGAAAGTATGGTGATTGAACTAACTCTTACCCTCAAGTCCTAGTTCTCTCCCTTGGAGAGGTCTAGTGTCAGTAGGAATGGAATTAGCTAACAACGTCCAATTCAACCAAACACTTGAGCATTCCAACTCAAGTATCTCCTCTTAATCAACCCCCATGTCAAGTGAAAATTTTACTCCATTGACATGAAATTAATAATCATAAAAATATGAGAAGGCATAATTGAATAAAATAAAATGGAGGATTAAAATTAATTAAAATAAAAATAACTCTATATATTAATAAATTCAAAACGCAACATAATTATCTGAACAGAGTCAATGAGTAACTAATTAAAAATAAGGGAATAAGGAAACAAACTAAAGTAATGTCTTCAACGGAGGTAATGACTCTCAGCATCCAAAAATCCAAGCAAAAGCATAAACTATCAATGTAACACTAATCTAAAAACTCAGATCTAAAACTGAAGTAATCCTAATGTGATGAATCTGAATGTCTGTGGATGCGTGTTGAGTTTTTGCATGTTTCCTAGGTTTAGTCTATGTTTTTGGGCCGAAAACTGGGTCAAAAAGCGGCTCGAAATCGCCCCCAGTGTATTTTGTTATTTTTGCAGATCGCGCAGGTCACGCGTATGCGTCGCCCATGCATTCGCGTCAGTCAGTGATTTTCCTTGTCACGCGTTCGCGTGGTTCTCGCGTTCGCGTCATTCGTGCAGACTCCAATCCACGCGTTTACGTCAGGCACGCGTCCGCGTCATTGCGAATTCTCCATTTCACGCGTTTGCGTGGGCCATGCGCTCGCGTCATTGCTCGCTGGTCATCTCCTTATTTTCTTGTGTTCCTTCTATTTTTGCAAGCCTCCTCTCCAATTTCCAAGCCATTCGTGCCCTATGAAGCCTGAAACACTTAACACACGGATCACACGATCGAATGGGATAAAGGAGAATTAAAATACATAATTAAAGGTCTCTAGGAAGCAAGTTTTCAACCATGGAGTGATTTTGGGAAGGAATTGTAAATACATGTTAATCATATGAATAAGTGGGTAAAGATTTGATAAAACCACACAATTAAACACAATATAAATCATAAAATAATGGTTTATCAACCTCCCCACACTTAAATATTAGCTTGTCCTCATGCTTAGTTGAAGGAGATAAAGTAAATGAGTAGGGACATGTAGAACTCATGCAATGCAATGCAACCTATATATATATATGATCCTTGTCTACTTGGTTAAAAGTAAATAAGCTCTTCAAGACAAACATAAATCAAATTCCATTAATTCAGTTTATACAGTAAGAATAGATAAAAAATGCAAGAAGATAGCTCATGAAAGCAGGGAACATAGAATCAAGCATTGAACCCTCACTAATGGTGTATGTGCACTCTAGTCTCTCAAGTGTATAGGGTAATCACTCAACTCTTCTCTAATCATGCTTTCTAAACTTTTGTTCTTCACCTAATCAATCAACAATATTTAACATACCAATGCAAACATCATGAGGTCTTTTCAAGGTTGTAATGGGGCTAAGGTAAGGGTAAGGGTACATATATATGGCTAAGTAAGTTACAAATTGAATCTTTAATTAACCTAAGCTTTCACCCAACATACATATACTCTATGTAACTTTAGAATCATACCTAGCTACCCACAGTCTTCACTTTTGCATTACATACTCATGCATTAACTTTATTTCAATTTTTTTTATTACACATGCATTGATCTTTGGACTTAACTTAACTTAGAATCGTGGTAATTTTGTCCTCTTATATTTATTTAAATTTTTTTTTGAACATGAAAATAAATATAGCTTATCAATGCACATGAATTTTTTTAATTTTTATAGTTTCACATGAGTAGGCACCCAAATTCCCATTATTTTATCATGACACATCCCCTTATTAACCCTTATTCCCACAATCTTCCCATACTCAATTAACACACAATTTCTATCTTAATCTAACCAAAGATTCAATTGGAATATTTAATTGTTTTTCCACTTAAGGCTAGTAATGTGGTAAAATATAGAACAAATGGGATTAAAACGCTCAAAGTGGCTGACAAAGGTAATTTAAAGGGTAGGCTTATTTGGGATAAGTGAGCTAAACAAATAATGGCTTCAATCATACGCATGCATATAACATATTAAACATTGGACATATAGGATGAAACAAAATAAGATTACAATCATAGAGAAGCAAACACACAAGAATAATCGTATTTCTGCTAGTAAAGAAATTCACAAACATAATCGCATTGTACGTATAGTTTCTAAACTAACAAGAATCCTTTCATACAAAAGTTTTGTTTGTCACTAAAGCAAACCCAATAAAAATAAATAACCGAAGTATTCAAACCTTGGGTCGTCTCTCAAGGAATTGTAGGGAGGTGTGTTATTATTGGTTATGGGTTTTTCGAGAATTTTTAGAGTTGGGTAATAGAAAAAAAAATAATTATAAATTAAGGCAGTGAAAATTAACAAAGAGGTTTTATGTAATTAAATTAAATTAAAAAGCCTTGATCCGGAGAAAATTAATTGGAAGTTCTATCGTTGTTGGATTTTCCAAGTGTAATGGTAATTGGTTGTTGTTCTACATAGTTATCCTTTACTAAATAAAGGAAAATCAAGTTAGGAGCTAACTTCTATTCACAAGTCCTAATCCTCACCCTTGTGTTTGGATTAGCGTTAGTGGCCAGAGAGCCAATCACAATTAACTCTTGAGTTTTCCAACTCAAGGGTCTCCAAATATTAATCAACTCTAAAATCAAGTTGGGAACCTACTCCATTGACATGGATGCCAATTTCATATAATAAATGACTAAATAAATACTTGAAGATAATCAAAAAAATAATGAGGTAAATAGAAAAATACTCTTTGCATTAATAATGTCATAAAAGCTTTCCAATTGTAACTCTGAATAAGGATTAAAGATATAAAAGAGTAGAGATGATAATTGAAATAAAATTGGAAGCAATTAAATAAACAATAAAATTTAAATGGAAAAATACTATGGAATAAATGAAAATATAAGAATCCTAATTTAAAGGAACATTGAACCTGGAATCTGAGAAGAAGTTGAAATCCTAATCCTAAAACCTAAGAGAGAGGAGAGAGCCTCTCTCTCTAAAAACTACATATAAAACATAAAATTATGTATATTGAATATTCCCTAAATGAATGAATGTAATCTCCCAATTTATATCCTCTAATCTATGTTTTTTGGGCCAAAAACTGGGCCAGAAACAGTCCAGAAATCGCTGATTGCGAATTCTATCACGCTGATTTTCGTCAGTGCGACGCGTCCGCGTGGAGCACGCGTTCGCGTTGTCTATCTGTATGGCCACTATAGCAAATTATATATCATTTCGAAGCCCCGGATGTTAGCTTTCCAACACAACTAAAACTGCATCATTTGGACCTCTGTAGCTTAAGTTATAACCGTTTGAGTGCGAAGAGGTCAGGTTGGACAGCTTTAGCAGTTCCTTCAGTTTCTTGTATTCCTTCCATTTTTGCATGCTTCCTTTCCATTCTCTAAGCCATTCCTGCCCTGTAATCTCTGAAATCACTTAACGCACACATCAAGGCATCGAATGGTAATAAGAGAGGATTAAACATAGGAAATTTAAGACCGAAGAAGCATGTTTTCAATCAAAGCACAGAATTAGGAAGGAAAATGTATAACCATGCAAATCATATGAATAAGTGAGTAAAGAGTTGATAAAAACCACTCAATTAAATACAAGATAAACCATAAAATAGTGGTTTATCAACCTCCCCACACTTAAACATTAGCATGTCCTCATGCTAAGCTCAAGAGAAGCTATAAGAGTGAAGAGGGATGGTAAAACTTATGAAATGCAACCTATCTATATGAATGCAACTAAATGCAAAATGTTTCTACCTACTTGGTTAAAAGTAAATAAACCTTTCAAGAACAAATATGAACTGGATTTCACTAATTCAAATCACAAAATAAAGTACAAGTAAACTTGTAAGAAGACAGCTCATGAAAGCAGGGAACATAGAATCAAGCATTGAACCCTCACTGGTAGTGTATATGCACTCTAATCTCTCAAGTGTCTAGGTTAATTCACTCTACTCTTCTCTAATCATGCTTTCTAAACTTTGTTCTTCATCTATCCAATCAACAAAAATTTAATGTACCAATGCAAACATCATGAGGTCTTTTCAAGGTTGTAATGGGGCTAAGGTAAGGGTGAGGATATATGTATGGTCAAGTGAGCTATAATATGAATCTTTGACTAGCTTAAGTTCTCACCTAACATACACACACTCTATGTAATTCTAAATTCATGCCTAGCTACCCATAATTCCCATTTTTGCATCACATACTCATGCATCAACCTTTCTTTTAATTTTTATCATATATACATTGATCTTTTATTGACTTAACTTTGCATTGGGATAATTTTTTCCCTTATTTATTTACTTATTTATTAAATATTTTTAGATTTTTTTCTTTTTTTTTCTCTTCTCTTTTTTTTTGATTAAAAATATAAAAGTAAACATAACATATCAATGCACATGGTATTTTAATTATTTTGGTTTCACATGAGTAGGTACCCAAATTTCTAATATTTTATGATTTAAACACTGTACACTTTCATTAACCCAAGTACCCACAATTTCCCCACACTTAGTTAACACACTATCTTAAGCTAACCAAAGATTCAATTAGGGTATTTAATTTATTTTTCTGCTTAAGGCTAGTGATGTGGTAAAATATAGAACAAGGGGGATAAAAAGGCTCAAGGGGGCTAACAAGGGTGACATAAAAGGGTAGGCTTATTTGGGATAAGTGAGCTAAACAAATAATGGCTTCAATCATACGCATGCATATAACATATTAAACATTGGACGTATAGGATGAAACAAAATAAGATTACAATTATAAAGGAGCAAACACACAAGAATAAAATATTTATGGTTAAATAATGTAACCATGTAGCTAAGCTCAAATCTCACAGGTTGTGTGTTCTTAGCTTTTTAAACTATGTTCCAAATACAAATTCAAATAAATTTAACACAAAAGTTTTGATTTAAATTAGTGAAATTTTTCAAAAAATAGGGTCTTAGAAGAAACTTATTATTTTCAATCAAGTAGAACATGCATGCAACTAACCTATTACCATGCAATCTATCCTATTCTACAAAAGAAAAATTAACTAAATATCCTATTTTACTGGTGTTTAAGGAAAAGAAATTACCTCCGGAAGTCAGGTACTGACCGACCTCCCCATACTTAAGGCTTTGCACCGTCCTCGGTGCCATCTGTCAGGAACAAAGGGGGGCTGGTAGCAGCATCTCCACCATCGGGATCGTCATGGCTCCATGTGCTAGTAAATGAAGTGGACTCTGAGGTGTCTGGGTCTTTGTAGTTTCCCAAAAGTAGCTCCTTGAGGTATGTGAATCAGCGCTTGTTACGGCGCTCTCTTACCTTTGCTTTGTGTTCCTGCCGATCCAACCTTTCAAGTATCTGATGGAGCAATTGGTTTGTTGTAGGTGCTTGTGGTGTTGAAGGAGGAATGTCTTCAGTCGGTTCTGTAGGCTGGCTTGTAGTGGCTATTGGTGGTCTGATATATTTCCCGTTAGGGACATACTGATCATCCTGTGGGAGTATGGCTTTGGTGTCCCCAGCTCTGTAGGAAACTCCGGCTGCTGAGACGAGATCTGAAACCAAGGCGGGAAAAGGTAAGTTGCCCGTTATCTGTACGTGTCCCATTGCATTCCGGATGTGTCTTGGTAAGTTTAGGTGCTGGTCTGTAAGAATACACCAAAGTAAAACAGCCATGTCTGCAGTGAAGGAGGACTCGTGAGTGCTCGGAAATACATAATGGAACATAATCTGTGCCCATACTCGAGCCTCCAAGGTAAGTGCTGAAGCCGATATCCCTTTTGGTCGGGATAGATGGTATCCGTAGATCCATCTGCTGCCAAGTTGTGCGATAACTCTGAGAACGGCGTCCCAGTCAAATTGGTATGTCTGGCGCTTGAGTGAGGCTTCTTGGAATCCGTCCAATCCTTCTAGAGTAGAGGGGAGATCTAAAGCTTGTTGAATGGCCTCTTCAATTATGGGGACTTGCTTCTGATGGACATAGACAGACTACATGGTTGGCATGTGAAATTTGAAGTAGAATTCTACTACCCATTAGAGATTAACCTGCCATGGCTGTCTTCGTAGGAATCCCATTGTCTTTGTTCAATTTGCGGCTCAATAAATTCAGCAATGCGGGTCGGGAGGATGAGAAGGTATTCATTGTTAAATTCCTCTCTGCCAGGATGGTAAACATCTGCTCACAGTAGCGGTTAGGAAATCACGCAGTGTCCTTTGCTGGGAAGGCTTTTTCTTTTTCGTCGACCTTGATGATCCTCTTGATTCTTTTTGTTGAGGGCTTTACTGCTGTTGAAGATGGCTCTGCCACTAATCCTCTTGTTGTTTCTCTCCTTGCTGGTGGTTTGGGAGTAGCTTTTTCTTTTCCTTTCTTGGTGGCCATCCTGAGAAAGGAAAGAGGTAAGTACATGTAAAGCGAAGGATTCGAGCAAGGGAGCAAATATTGTGGGTGGTAATCAATGCACGGTAAGGAAGGATGTCGTTAACACATAGTCTAGACTACATGTGAAAAGTTCATCAAAGGTAATATAGTAGGTGC
Source organism: Arachis ipaensis (assembly GCF_059453495.1). Classification (NCBI taxonomy): domain Eukaryota; kingdom Viridiplantae; phylum Streptophyta; class Magnoliopsida; order Fabales; family Fabaceae; genus Arachis; species Arachis ipaensis. Next base: position 33,525,328 of record NC_142442.1, read on the forward strand.
ATGTGATGGCAATTAAATGCAAGATGTTTATTGGCATGAGTAGCATAGATCAAGCATTCAATGTCCAAGTTATATTACCAAGTCTTTCAAACTAATAACCTGTTTGTATTGACAATTAAATTAAATTAATAAAATATAAAAGGGGTTTTGTGAAAAGCGGGCATTAAGGTAGTATGATAACATGAAAGTAATGCATGATGCCATACGCGCTTTTTCACAAACACATAGCATGCATGGTAAATATATTTTTGAAAATATAAAATAAAACATGCAAGTAACCCTTTAAAAGGTAATATTAATTGTCAAACAAATCCTATGATAATCCACGAGCAAAATATAGAAAATAAAGACCGAAATAAATTTCCAACACCAATTAAAAGGAATAAAAAGAAAGAAGAAGAAAAAGAAAATATAGATAAAGAAAGTAAAAAGAAAAAGAAGAATAAAACATAATAAAAAAATAAGAATAATAATGGAAAAGTAAAGAAAGAAGAAGAAAATAAAAACCTTGATAATGGTGGTGAAAAAGAAAGAAAAGGGGGAGAGTAAAAAGTGAGAAAGAGTAAGAAGGAAGAAGGGAGAAGAAAAATTAGGATTTGGGAAAGAAAAGATAAGATATTTTGGCTGATCTGGATATTCTGTGCGCCGCACGTGACGCGGACACGTGGGTCACGCGGTCGCGTGATGTGCGATAAATACAGGTGGCGCGGACGCGTGGGTCACGCGGTCGCGTGACCTAAAATGTGTGATTGGCGCGAGGGTAGTGACGCATTCGCGCAACTCTCTGTGTTAAACTCATTTTGCCAAAACTTAGGGTAATGCGATCGCGTGGTTGATGCGGTCGCGTGAATAGCCATGTTTGGAGGACGACGCGGTCGCGTGACAGGGCTGGTGCTTCTAGCATCACTCCAGCCCCACTCCATCGCAACTTGCTACCATACACCCCTTTTACGTCGATTGTTAGGGTCACGCGTTCGCGCGGGTGACGCGGATGCGTGGGAGGCTTATTTTCCAAATGACACGCCCGCGTGGGTGACACGGACGTGTGGGCATATTTGTGCCTAAGGCACGCCTCTAGCCACGCTTTTGCGTGACTCTCTGTCCAATTCTCTTTTCTTCAATACGCCCTGGTGACGCGGACGCGTCAGCGACGCTGCCGCGTCACGTGCGTATTTTTTTTTTATTATTATTAATATGCAGAATGCTCATGCAAACTATATGCAACTATATGCAGGGATGATGAGAAGTGTCATTAATATCATAAAAATAAAGTAAAAACAAAACTAAGACTGAAACGGAACGATCATACCATGGTGCGTTGTCTCCCACCTAGCACTTTGCTTTTATGTCCTTAAGTTGGACGCTCTTTAGGCTCATTCTGCTTCTCTTGGTGGGTCTTCCAAGAGGAAGATCTCTAGTTCCTTTTTATTCTTCATCTTGAGGCGATGTCCATTGACCTTTAGAAATTTGGAGCTAGTAAGATGATGCAAGTGGAAAACTCCGTATGGCTCTACCTTTTCTACTCTGTATGGACCTTCTCATCTTGATCTCAGTTTACCTGGCATGAGTCTCAGTCTGGAGTTATATAGTAGGACTAACTCTCCTAGTCTAAATTCTTTCCTTTTAATGTGCTTGTCATGGACAGCCTTCATTTTCTCCTTGTAATGCCTAGAGTTGTCATATGCTTCTAGGCGGAGGTTCTCTAGTTCTGCTAGTTGTAGCTTTCTTTTAGCACCAGCTTCCGTAAGATTCATGTTGCACTCTCGTACAGCCCAGAAAGCCTTGTGTTCCACCTCTACGGGGAGGTGGCAAGCCTTTCCATATACCAAGCGGAAGGGGCTCATCCCAATGGGTGTCTTGTACGCTGTTCTATATGCCCAGAGTGCATCTTGTAGCCTGGCACTCCAATCCTTCCTATGAGGTTTTACTATCTTCTCCAGAATACGTTTAATCTCTCTGTTAGAGACTTTGGCTTGTCCATTGGTCTGGGATGATAAGCTGTTGCTACTTTGTGAATTATCCCATGCTTTTTCAGTAATCCTGTTAGTTTTCTGTTACAAAAATGGGTGCCTTGATTGCTCACGATTGCTCGCGGTGATCCAAAGCGACAGATAATATGGTTTCTAACAAAGGAAACAACAATGTTAGCATTATCAGTGCGGGTAGGAATTGCTTCCACCCACTTAGAAACATAATCTATGGCTAACAGTATATAAAAGTAACCATTAGAATTTGGAAACGGACCCATGAAGTCAATGCCCCAAACATAAAAAATTTCACAGAAAAGCATAAGCTGTTGAGGCATCTCATCCCTCTTGGATATATTACCAAACCTTTGGCATGGGGAACAAGATTTACAAAATTTAGCAGCATCTTTAAAAAGAATAGGCCACCAGAATCCACAGTCTAGAATTTTTCTAGCTGTTCTTTGAGGGCCAAAATGTCCTCCACTCTAAGATGAGTGGCAGGCCTCTAAAATGGACTAGAATTCTGATTGAGGCACACACCGTCTAATTACCTGGTCAGCGCCGCACCTCCATAAATATGGATCATCCCATATATAATATTTGGACTCGCTTTTCAGCTTGTCTCTCTGGTGCTTAGTAAAATTTGGAGGAAAAGTGTGGCTAACTAGATAATTAGCTACAGGTGCATACCAAGGAACTACTTTAGATACTGCTTGTAAGCTATCAAATGGGAAATTATCATTTATAGGAGTGGAGTCACCCTTAATGTGCTCAAGGCGACTCAAGTGGTCTGCCACTAGATTCTGGTTACCACTCCTGTCCTTAATTTCTAAATCAAATTCTTGTAGCAGTAGTATCCAACATATTAGCCTTGGTTTGGACTCCTTTTTAGCTAATAAATATTTTAGAGCTACATGGTCTGAGTACACTACTACCTTAGTACCAAGTAAATAGGCTCAGAATTTATGCAGAACAAAAACAATAGCAAGAAGCTCTTTTTCAGTAGTAGTATAATTAGACTGAGCAGCATCTAGAGTCTTAGATGCATAAGCAATTACAAAAGGGTCCTTACCTTCGCACTGAGCCAACGCTGATCCTACTGCATGGTTGGAAGCATCACACATGATTTCAAATGGCTGGCTCCAGTCTGGTCCTCTCACAATTGGAGCTTGAGTCAGGGCGGTCTTCAGCTTATCAAACGCTTGCATACAGCTTTCACTGAACTCGAACTCAATTTCCTTCTGCAGCAATCTGGATAAAGGTAATGCTACCTTACTGAAGTCCTTAATGAATCTCCTGTAAAAACCTGCATAGCCAAAGAACGAACGGACTTCCCTCACGGAGGAGGGGTAAGGTAAACTAGAAAATACAAGGTTTGTACTAACACATCTGTCTAACACTCTAGATAAACTATCCAAGAAAAGGCTAAATGAATCACCATATATGCTAAAATCATCCATAAAAACTTCCATACAGTTCTCAATCAGATCAGAGAAAAGACTCATCATGCATCTTTGGAAAGTAGCAGGTGCATTGCATAAGCCAAAGGGCATTCTCTTATAAGCATAAGTCCCAAAAGGACATGTAAAAGTAGTCTTTTCTTGATCTTCAAGAGCTATATGAATTTAAAAATAGCTTGTATAACCATTTAAAAAACAATAATGAGATTTATCTGACAAGCGATCAAGCATCTGATCAATGAATGGCAAGGGGTAATGATCCTTGCGAGTGGCTTGGTTGAGACGCCTATAGTCAATGCAAACTCTCCATGAATTTCACACTCTAGTTGTCAAGAGCTCTCCATGCTCATTTCTTATTGTTGTGACTCCAGACTTCTTGGGCACCACTTGTACTGGACTGACCCATTCACTATCTGAGATGGGGTAAATGATATCTACTTCAAGTAGTCTGGTTACTTCTTTCTTAACAACTTCTAAGATGGTGGGATTCAATCTTCTTTGAGGCTGACGGACAGGCTTTGCTCCCTCTTCTAAGAATATTCTGTGTTCACAAACTTGAGGGCTAATGCCCACTATATCCGCTAAGCTCCATCCAATTGCTTTCTTATGTTTTCTCAGCACACTGAGTAGTTGTTCTTCTTGTTGAGAAGTGAGTTCCTTTGCAATGATGACTGGAAACTTCTGCTTGTCCTCAAGGTAAGCATACTTGAGGTGTGGAGGAAGGGGCTTTAATTCTAATTTCTGCTCATAGCTAGGCTCTGGATCATCCGGGACTGGTGATAATGGTAAGGTCTTCTCATTGTTTTCAGAAAGTGTCCCCACACTTGGACCTTGCTCCATATACTTCTCTTCTAATTCTTCCTGGTGAACTTCAGCTACAGTTTCATCAATAATGTCGCATTGGAAGATAGAATGATCTTCTGGAGGATGCTTCATAGCTTCGTTTAAACTGAAACTCACTGTTCTGCCATGTATATCAAAGGAGTAAGTTCCTGAGAATGCATCCAGCTTGAACTTTGAAGTCTTCAGGAATGGTCTTCCAAGCAGGATTGATGATGGTCTTCCTGAGTCATTAGGGGGCATTTCCAGGATGTAGAAATCAATAGGAAATGTAAGCCCCTTAATGATCACTAGTACATCTTCAGCAATTCTAACTACTGTAATAATGTTTTTATCTGCTAACACAAAACGAGCTGCCGACCTTTTTTAGGGAGGGAGCCTCAAAGTATCATATATGGACAAAGGCATTATACTAACACATGCTCCTAAATCACACATACAATCAGAAAATATCACACCTCCAATGGTACAGTTAACCATACATGGACCTGGATCACTACATTTTTCAGGTATATTTCCCATCAAAGCAGATATAGAACTACCTAAAGGAATAGTTTCTAATTCATTAATTTTATCTTTATGTATGCACAAATCCTTTAGAAACTTTGCGTATTTAGGTACCTGTTGAATAACATCAAAAAGGGAAACAGTTACCTCGACCTTTTTGAATATTTCTACCATTTTGGGGTCAAGTTCCATCTGTTTTATGGGCTTCCTTGCAAGTTGTGGAAATGGAATAGGAGGGGCGCGATTCGTAGCTTCAGCATCCCTTGGTGCTTCATTATGTGGCTGAGCTTCTTCTTCAACTATGTCTTGTATGTCCTCTTCTTCTTCAGCATCTTCCACTTCCACCACATCCTCTGCTGGAACATTTTCTGGTGGGTTTGGCTCCTCATGGTTCCTCTCCTGCAGCGTGGTTCCAGACCTTAGAGTGATGACATTGATGCCACCCTTGGGATTAGGCAGTGGTTGAGAAGGAATTCCATTAGAGCTTGTAGGTTGATGTGTGGAATTAAGTGAGGAATCCATCCGGGAGATGAGAGCTTGTAAAGTGGCAGTCAAGCCATTCAGACTAGAGTTCAGCTGCGCCTACATGTCTTGTTGTCCTTACGCAAGAGAACGGAGCATCTCGTTATTTGATGAGAATTAGAGTAAGCAGTCTGAGAAACTTGTTATTGGGTTTGCTGGGGTCCTTGTGATTGTCTTAGGTGAGGTGCTCTGTAAGGTTGGTTCTGATTCTGCTATCTGTTGTTATTATTATTATTCCACCTCTGGTTTTCATTGTTGTCTCTACCTCCTCTGTTAAAGTTATCCCTCCAGCCATGGTTAGAATTATCTCTCTAGCCTTGGTTGGAGTTGTCCTGCCATCCATGGTTATTGTTGCCACTTTGGTTGTAGTTGCCACCTTGTTGATTGTATCCTTGATTCGGGCGGTCATAGAAGTTGTCAGTGGCTGCCACGGTGTTGTCTTCCTGGAGTTGCGGACATTCATCAGTATAATGACTATAATCAGCACAGATCCCGCATACTCTTTGTGGAACTAACTGTTGGCTTTGTTGTGGTGAAGACTGAGCTTGTTGTGCCTGTTGTTGATTTAACTGCATCTATTTCAGTAGGTTGGTCATTTCACATATGTTCTGGGTGAGAGCAGTAGTTTCTTTGCTAGAGGAAATCTCTGCAACAGCTTTGGGATGGTTGCACCTCTGTCTGTGATTCCTAGTGGACTCAGCTAAGTCGCTAATCAGCTGCCATGCTTCATCTGCGGTTGTGTACTTTTTCAGAGAACCATTACTGGCACCTTCCAGTGTAGTCTTATCATGGGAGTTCATGCCTTGAGTGAAGTAGCTGATCAATACTAGTTTACCAATTATGTGATGGGGACATGCGTCTAGGAAATTGTTGAAGCGCTCCCAATATTCATAGAGAGTCTCTAATTCACCTTGAACAATGCAGGAGATCTCTTTTCTCAGTCTATCTGTGACTTTAGCTGGGAAGTATTTTTCCAAAAATTTTCTCTTGAGTGTATCCCAGTTGGTAACAGTTGTTTCAGGTTGGGAGTAGTACCACTCCCTCACTTTTCCCTCAAGAGAAAATGGGAAAGCGGTTAACAGAATAGAAGTTTCATCTGCACCATGACGCCTAACAGTAGAACAGGCTGTCTGGAAATCCCTAAGGTGCTTGATAGGCTCTTGAGCAGGTAAGCCATGAAACTTGGGCATCAAGTTGATCAGTGCGGTTTTTAGTTCAAAATCTGCAGCTGCAGTCGGGTGATGCACTTGATACAGCTGCAGTGTAAAATCTGGGGCTCCTGCCTCCTGGAGAGTAATCCTCCTAGGTGCTGCCATGTTATCTGCACGTGAATCAACTGAATCAGTAGTAAAGGAGCTTGTCTCGCTCTCAGATGGCGGTTCAGATTTGCCCTCAGATGAGACTAGTGAATTGATAATAATCACTTCACCACCCTCAGAGGCTAACCAACGTCGAGTTTGTCTAATATGTTAAAGAGTTCTTTCAATTTCAGGATCAAATGGGACTAAACTCGGATCAGGCAATGAATGCGTCATTCAATGAAAAAGACATGTAGCTCATGGTAATAGAAGTAAAAATAAAATATGCAAATAAAAAATAAAATATATACACTAATTAATAATTTAGCACACTATTGCAACTCCCCGACAACGGCGCCAAAAATTGATGCATGACAAAAGTTAACCAATTAAGAGATTTTATTTAAGAGAACAGCGTTGCACGTATAGCTCTTAACCGGCTAAGATCTGCCTCACCAATTTAAAAAGGGTTGTCACAAATTTTAGAAATAAAATACTGGGAGTATGAGTCCCAGGTCGTCTCCCAACGAGTTGCAGGAAAGAGTGCTATTTTATTAATTAGAAAATTTCCAGAAAGTTGAGTTTGATAATGAGTAATTAAAATACTTGAAAATTAAAACAATAAAATTAAACTGAGAATGATTATTGGTACTCTAAATAAAAGGCCTTGACTGGGGGAATAATTAAGTGGAACTTCTATCCTTGTTGGGATCTTCTCAAGTGTGGTGTAAAAAGGTTGTTGTTCTCACTCGATTACCCCTTACTAAATAAGGAAAAGTTTGGTGATTGAACTAATTCTTACCCTCAAGTCCTAGTTCTCTCCCTTGGGGAGGTCTAGTGTCAGTAGGAATGGAATTAGCTAACAACGTCCAATTCAACCAAATACTTGAGCATTCCAACTCAAGTATCTCCTCTTAATCAACCCCCATGTCAAGTGAAAATTCTACTCCATTGACATGAAATTAATAATCATAAAAATATGAGCATAATTGAATAAAATAAAATAGAGGATTAAAATTAATTAAAATAAAAATAACTCTATATATTAATAAATTCAAAATGCAACATAATTATCTGAACAGAGTCAATGAGTAACTAATTAAAAATAAGAGAATAAGGAAACAAACTAAAGCAATGTCTTCAACGGAGGTAATGACTCTCAGCATCCAAAAATCCAAGCAAAAGCATAAACTATCAATGTAACACTAATCTAAAAACTCAAATCTAAAACTGAAGTAATCCTAATGTGATGAATCTGAATGTCTGTGGATGCGTGTTGAGTTTCTGCATGTTCCCTAGGTTTAGTCTGTGTTTCTGGGCCGAAAACTGGGTCAAAAAGCGGCCCGAAATCGCCCCCATCGTATTCTGTTATTTTTGCAGATCGCGCAGGTCACGTGTACGCGTCGTCCATGCGTTCACGTCAGTCAGCGGTTTTTCTTGTCACGCGTTCGCGTAGTTCACGCGTTCGCGTCATTCGTGCAAACTCCAATCTACGCGTTTACGTCAAGCACGCGTCCGCGTCATTGCGAATTCTCCATTTCGCACGTTCGCGTGGGCCATGCGCTCGCGTCATTGCTCGCTGGTCATCTCCTTAGTTTCTTGTGTTCCTTCCATTTTTGCAAGCCTCCTCTCCAATTTCCAAGTCATTCGTGCCCTATGAAGCCTGAAACACTTAACACACGGATCACGGCATCGAATGAGATAAAGGAGAATTAAAATACATAATTAAAGGTCTCTAGGAAGCAAGTTTTCAACCATGGAGTGATTTTGGGAAGGAATTGTAAATATATGCTAATCATATGAATAAGTAGGTAAAGATTTGATAAAACCACACAATTAAACACAATATAAATTATAAAATAATGGTTTATCAGTTCGCCACGAGTGAAAAGTGAAAAATGAGGGGACCATTGTCATTTTTATAGGCCACTCAAAGTTTGCCAGTGGGCAAACTTCATAAAAATATTGAATTTCACTGTTGTAGTGGACAAACTTGTTTCAAACTCCCAAAAAAAACATATTCTAAAAATTAAAGATGGAATAATTTGTTTCTGAAAATAAATAATTTTTTATTTATTACAAAAAATTTGCCCGGTACCTGGGATATCATGTATTATTATCAAGGTTCAGAAAATCGGACCGGTCATTAAACCGCTCTAATTACTGGTTCACTGGTTCATTGGTCTAACCGGTATAACCAGTGGTTCAACCGGAAAAACCGTTTTATAATAAAATAATAAATAAATTATAAATAAACATTCTAAAATATAATTATAGTATAATATAAATATTAAAATAGTTTTCAAATTTAAAAAACTACACTAAATGTCATCAATCAAATTCATATAATCTTATTAATATACAAACTCAAGTTAAATAGTATAAAGAAATATCAAATATTAAATGTCAACATAAAAATTTATCAATCATCAAAACCTCAAGATGTTCTAAACCCTATGATTGTGATTTCAACTATTGTGCTAAAAAAAACTTCAAGTAACAAGGATATATTGATGGTGGTGGTGTCTTTTGAGGCATCAATGTCTCCTCATCCAGCCCCTCCAATTTCTTCAGCTAAAGCCATAACAAAAGAAATGGTACCAGAAAATGTAGTTAATGGATAATCAAATGAGAAGCTTTTTGTTATTGCAAGTGAAGATGAACAGGCCAATGCACAAGTTTGAATGTAGCAACTTAACAGAGCCAGAAAGAAAAAAGAAGCAGCAACAAAAGTTAAATACTAGCAACAAATAATCACTCTAAACCCTAAAATCAATAACTATTTCAACAAAAATTCAGAAACATCATACTTAAAAATTAAAAAACGACAACAGCATAACAAATCAATTTTAATCAACAATTTCAACAACACAAAATTAATGATTTAATTGATTTCAGATTCAGAAATCACAAATCAGAGTATCAGACATTCAAAACACTGAAACAGACTCAACAGTGATGACACTAAATTAAACAGAGCATTAGCAAGGAAGAAGAAGAACATTAGCAACATTATTTGAACAAAAAATTCAGAAATTAAAAGTAAGAAGAAGAACCGAACATTCAGAAACTAAACAGAGCCATCAGTAACCAGAGAAAAATTAAAAGAACCATCAGAGTAACAAACTTCAAACATTCATAGCAAACTTCAAACCATCAGAATAACAGATCCAGAACCAAACTTTCAGAGTAACAAAATTTCAAACATTCACAGCGATTAGAAAACAAAGTAACAAAACATTCAAAACCAAACTTCAAAGACCATCAGCAACAGCAACAGATCCAGAACCAACCTTCAAACATTCAGAACAAAACTTCAAACCATCGGCAAATACAAGACAGATTTGAACAAAACTTCAAAAATTGAAGAAGACTTGAACCAAGACCGAAGCAGACTTGAACAAAAATTGAAGCAGAGTTGAACAAAAATTGAAGCAGACATGATCCAAGACCGAATCAGACTTGAAGAAAAATCAGAAATGGAACAAAAATTGAAGAAAAAGACCAAAGTCAGGATGAAGAAGAGAAGCTACTAACCTGGGTCCGTGCCGAGAAGGCAGCGAAGATGAAGAGCCGAAGAGGAGCTGGGTTAGGCGGCGACGATCAGGCAGTTACCCAACAGATCAGGCGGCAGCTCTGGCAACCCATAAGTGTTTGAAACTCCAACTTTCTCTCAACCGATCAGGTGGCAGTTCTGGCAGTTACCTCCAGTGATGCCGGCTACCCGAAGCTCTGTTGGTGGATTTCTGACACGGCTGTAACAGAAATCAATGAATAATATTCCCAGAAATTAAAGGAAATCAAAATCAGAGGGGAGAACGCCCTTACCGGCAGTGGACTCCAGTGACGCAACCCCTAACAACGGCGACGACGGTGACTCCACGAACGGCGAATGGGCACAGCAACGCGAATAGCGCCTCCTCCTTCTTCCTCAGTCTTCTTCCCTCCACGCGTTTGTCTCTCCTGCGCATCCTCAGCGTCGTCCGTGATGGAAGATGCGACGGCGGTGGAAGCTGGCAACGACTCGCTCACAATGAAGGCGACGACGGCAGCGGCTTCCTCGGCGACAGCAAAATGCGAACTGATGGCGGCGATGGAGACACAGCAGCGCTCCTTCCTCGCACAGCTCTTCCTCTCGCTCAACGTCTCCCCCTTCCTGACGGCGACACGAGGGCGCAGCGGCAGTGATGGAGGGCTAGGCGGAGGGCAATGCGGCTAGGGTTTCTTTCATTCAGAGTTCTCCAGGATGAATGAATGATTGGGGAAGAGGGGTGGTTGGGTCACGGGGATCACTGGATCGGTGGATCCGTTTGTTTTTTTTTTTTTTAAAACGGCGCCGTTTCATCCGAACCGGCCGGTTACCGGTCCGATCCAACCGACTGGTTCTCGGCCGGTTCGCCGGTTTTTCACCGATTTTTGTTCGAACGGTTATAAAGAGAGAACCGGACCGCTTGCACTGCCGGTTTCCAGTTCGACCGGCCGGTCCGATCCGGTTTTCAGAACCTTGATTATTATAACAATTTAATTAAAAAAATTACATATTTATATTATTATACTCGTATAGTTAATTAAAAATATTTGATTTTTAAAAAAATAACTATTTAAATTTATTAATTAAAAATTTAACAATTTAAAATTTTAAAATTATCTAGAATATGTGCAAGGCCTTTTTATACATCAATATATAATGTTTTGAACAGTATTGTATTAGTTTGATTTTTATTTTTTTATTTTATCTAATTTTATTTAAATAATTTTAAATTTTAAAATTTCACAATATTTAATTTAAAATTTAGATTATTATAATTTAAATTAATTTAATCCAATAAAAATAAAAAATGTTATACAAACCGTTATTTAAATTATAATCATCTAAATTTTAAATTAAATATTTTATAATTTTAAAATTTAATATTATTTGAATAAAATTAGATGAAATAGAAAAATAAAAATCAAACCAATATAACACTGTCCAAAACTTTATATCGACGAATGAAGATATTTTGCACATATCTTAGATAATTTTATAATTTAAAATTGTTAATTTTTTAATTAAAAAATTTAAATCATTGTTTCTTTTTCAAATCGGATATTTTTAATTAACTATTAAAATACAATAATATGAGTATGTAATATTACAGTTAAATCGTTATAATAATCCATGATATCCCGGGTACTGATACTATATACATATCTCGGGTACTAACTCCGAAAATTTTTTAAAAGTGTATCTCAGGTACTCAGTACCCGTTTCTTACTTTTTCTTTTAACCTGGGTACAACCAGGATGTTATTTAAACTTCTGCGTCATAGCTTGGGTACTCGGGTACTGTGTAATTAGAATGTGCCTATAATGTGATTTTTAGCACTGTACCCAGGATATAATTGTGAATTTGGATCATTTAAATTTTAAATTTCACTTTAGAGAATAAAGTATGATCTATCACCATCTATTTCATAGGTAGGACCAAGAGAAATTATAAGAGAAAAAATATTCAATGGTGGAAGATCTCATTTTATCCTCTAAAGTGAAAATCTAAAATTTAGAGGATCCAAATTCAACATGATGTACATATCGATAAATACTCTATCATTTACATATTTTTGTAAATATTATATTTATTTAATTTAAATATAAAAAATCCCATTTTAAAGAGCTTACTTTTATCATAAATATTTTATAATTAACTCAATGTTATCTCATTATTAAAGGTAAACTATTAAAATGATACTCATTTACATTCCTAACAAAAATAACTTCAAAATATTCGAACAACAAATAAACTCTTAAAATATTTAAAAATGTGATAAAAATAACTAGATATTAAATATATTCTAAAAAAAATTAATTTTTGCAATCATTATTAAAAAAATAAGACCTTTTAATAAAATTTGATAATTTTATACCAAATGAATTTTAAAAAATTTATTATGAATGACCATATTTTTTTGAAAAATAAAAAATTTTATAGATCAAATTTTACTTTACTTTTTTGTATACTTTTTAAATAATTACTCAAATGTTACAAAAATTCATATCAGAGGCACAAATCGTTTGTTAAATACAAAGTTTGTTTTCCACTTATAAAAAATATAACATTTATTGATTTTTTTTATCAAATCTTTAAGGATTATTTTAGTTAGTGATATGAATTTTTAGATAGCATTTTAATATTTTTTTTTTTGTAAAAATATTTTGGTAGTTTACCTCGTTATTTTTCCTTTCTTTTTGGAATAATCGGGTCAAGGACCCAAAACACAAGCAAACAAACTAAGAACTTCTTATACTAAGCACACTAAAACTATCCATAAAAAGCGCATGACAAGTATGGGGAGGGGCGTAAAAAACATGTAAAGCAAGTGAGCTATAGTATTGGCTTCCCTTAAGATGTGAAGGATCTTGATATTTGAGATACGACAACAGAGGATGCTGATTTCTGACACTAAGGAGTAGCAAGGATGATGAGTAGGCTAGCTATCTTTGACAAACTTGACTACCATTTCGGAGTCTGATTCATTATTGAACAACTTTCAAGATGACATGAGAAACTAGGGATAAATCTTTTTAAATGGTCTCCGAAAACTCCTCCACGAGCTGCATTATTCGATTGAGAGAAGAAAGAACTGCTAACATTCATTTTAATTGTTCGTTCTAGGATAGTGATCTATCTAACCAGGTCTTTATAAGTCAATCTATTATTTAGGGGTGGCAACGGGGTGGGTAGGGTGGGTTTTTGCTCTACCCGACCCCGTTCCGCCGTACAACAACTCGCATAGAATTCGCCCCGCTTCTACCACGGGTAGTAACACGTTGAACCCTAACCTGTCCCTGCGGGTACCTGCCCCGCCCCTATAATTATTAAAATCTAATAAATAAAATTAAATTTCAAAATTTATATAACTATCATCACATACATAATATAAATTAAAGTAAAAATTTAAATATGATACAACATTATTAATCATTTACTAATTATTTTACATATATTATACATATTATATATTAAAATTATATATATTATATATATACCAAGGCGGGTAGGGGCGAATATTACCTAAACCCGACCCGACCCGCCCCTCCCCTCCCAAGAACCCGCCTTGCTAAAAATCCGCCCCAGTGTGGGGCAGGGTGGGTGATGAGCGGATAATTTATACGCTTTTAGGCATTGTTTTTACATAGTTTTCAGTATGATTTAGTTAGTTTTTAGTATATTTTTATTAGTTTTTAATTAAAATTCACATTCTGGACTTTACTATGAGTTTGTGTATTTTTCTGTGATTTCAGGTAATTTCTGGCTGAAATTGAGGGACTTGAGCAAAAATCAGATTCAGAGGTTGAAGAAGGACTGCAGATACTGTTGGATTCTGACCTCCCTGTACTCAAAGTGGATTTTCTGGAGCTACAGAACTCCAAATGGCGTGCTCTCAATTGCGTTGGAAAGTAGACATCCAGGGCTTTCCAGTAATATACAATAGTCTATACTTTGATTAAGGATAGACGACATAAACTGGCGTTGAACGCCAGTTCCATGATGCATTGTGGAGTCAAACGCCAGAAACAGGTTACAAACTGGCGTTCAACTCCAAGAAAGACCTCTACACGTGTAAAGCTCAATGCTCAGCCCAAGCACACACCAAGTGGGCCCCGGAAGTGGATTTCTGCATCATTTACTCATTTCTGTAAACCCTAGTAACTAGTTTAGTATAAATAGGACTTTTTACTATCTTTGTAGGGATCTTTGATCAGTTTTATGCTATCTTAGACTTTCATGGGGGCTGGCCATTCGGCCATGCCTGGACCATTATCACTTATGTATTTTCAAACGGTAGAGTTTCTACACACCATAGATTAAGGTGTGGGGCTCTGCTGTTCCTCATGAATTAATACAAAGTACTACTGTTTTTCTATTCAATTCAAGCTTATTCCGCTTCTAAGATATTCATTCTCACTTATGAACGCGTGCCTGACAAACACTTCTGTTCTACATGCAAATAAGCTAGAATGAACATCTCTTAGATATCTAATACAGAGGACCGAGTCCGAGATATTAGAATTTTCGTGGTATAAGTTAGAACCCATGGATGGCCATTCTTGAGATCCGGAAAGTCTAAACCTTGTCTGTGGTATTCCGAGTAGGATCTGGGAAGGGATGGCTGTGACGAGCTTCAAACTCGCGAGTGCTAGGCGTAGTGACAAACGCAAAAGGATAGTAAATCCTATTCCAGTATGATCGAGAACCGACAGATGATTAGCCATGCAGTGACAGCGCATTGGACCATTTTCACAGAGAGGATGGGATATAGCCATTGACAACGGTGATGCCCTACATAAAGCTTGCCATGGAAAGGAATAGGAATGGTTGGATGAAGACAGCAGGAAAGCAGAGGTTCAGAGGAACGAAAGCATCTCTATACGCTTATCTGAAACTCTCACCAATGAATTACATAAGTATCTCTATCATATTTTAATTATCTTTTAGTACACTATAATCTCTTAATACATTTGAATCTGCCTGACTGAGATTTACAAGGTGACCATAGCTTGCTTCAAGCCGACAATCTCCGTGGGATCGACCCTTACTCACGTAAGGTTTATTACTTGGACGACCCAGTGCACTTGCTGGTCATTTGTGCAAAGTTGTGACAAAAAATTAAGATTATGAACGTGCGTATAAAGTTTTCAGCGCCGTTACCAAGGAATGGAACCGTCACGATTTCTGCGCACCAAGTTTTTGGCGCCGTTGCCGGGGATTGTTCGAGTTTGGACAACTGACAGTTCATCTTGTTGCTCAGATTAGGTAATTTTATTTTAATTTTAAGCTTTTTATTTCCTATTTTAAAAAAAATACAAAAAAATTCTTCTTTTTCGTTTTTCCCAATTAATTTTCAAAAAATCAAAAAAATTAATAAAATCATAAAATCAAAAATATTTGTGTGTTTCTTGTTTGAGTCTAGAGTCAAGTTTTAAGTTTGGTGTCAATTGCATCTTTTTAATTTTCTAAAAAAAATTATTTTCGAAAATTTCATGCATTGCATTCTTCATGATCTTCAAGTTGTTCTTGGCCAGTCTTCTTGTTTGATCTTCACATTTTCTTGTTTTGTGTCTTTTCTTGTTTTTCATATGCATTTTCAATTTGTTAATGTCTAAAGAATAAAAATTTTTAAGTTCGGTGTCTTGCATGTTTTCTTCTCTTGAAAATTTTTCAAAAATAAGTTCTTGGTGTTCATCTTGACATTCAAAGTGTTCTTGGTGTTCATCTTGACATTCATAGTGTTCTTGCATGCATCACATGTTTTGATCCAAAATTTTCATGCATTGAGTCTTTTTGATGTTTTTCTCTTTCTTTATTAAAATTCAAAAATCAAAAAAATATCTTTCCCTTTTTCACTCATAAATTTTCGAAAATTTGAGTTGACTTTTTCAAAACTTTTTAAAATTTAGTTGTTTCTTATGAGTCAAATCAAATTTTCAATTTAAAAAACTTATTTTTTTCAAATCTTTTTCCAAAATCAAATCTTTTTCATTTTTCTTTTATGATTTTCGAAAATTTCAAAATTGATTTTCAAAAATCTTTTTCTTATTTTTATTTCATATTTTCGAAATTAATACTAACAATTAATGTGATTGATTCAAAAATGTTAAGTTTGTTACTTGCCTAGTAAGAAAGGTTCAATCTTTAAAATTTTAAATCATATCTTTTACTTTCTTGTTAGTCAAGTAATCAACTTTGATTTCAAAATTAAATCTTTTTAAATTTCTTTTTCAAATCTTTTTCAAAATAAGTTTCAATCACATCTTTTCAAAATCAATTTCAAAATCTTTTCTAATTTCCTTTTTAACTTCTTACCTTTTTAAAATTGATTTTCAAATTTTTTTTAATCAATCCTATCTTTTTGTTTCAATCATATCTTTTTCAAAACTACCTAACTAATTCTCTCTCTCTAATTTTCGAAAATCACCTTCCTCTTTTTCAAAATTCCTTTTTAATTAATTAATTATTTTAATTTTTAATTTTAATTTTATTTCTTTTCTAATTTTCTAATTTTATTTTAATTTCAAATAAAAAACAAAAATATTTTTATTTTAATTTGTTTAATTTTCGAAAATTCTTTTCTCTCACCTCCTTCTAATTATTTATTTATTTACTAACACTCCTCTTCATCTAAGAATTCGAACCTACTCCTCACCATTGTGTTTGGATTCTCCATCTTCTATTCCTATCTTCTTCTACTCATATAAAGGAATCTCTATACTGTGACATAGAGGATTCCATATTTTCTTTTGTGTTCTCTTCTTTTTCATATGAGCAGGAACAAGGATAAGAACATTCTTGTTGAAGCTGATCCTGAACCTGAAAGGACTCTGAAGAGGAAGCTAAGGGAAGCCAAAGCACAACTCTCTGGAGAAAATCTGACAGAAATTTTCGAAAAAGAAGGGAACATGGCCGACAATAATAACAATGCAAGGAAGATGCTTGGTGACTTTACTGCACCAAATTCCAATTTACATGGAAGAAGCATCTCAATTTCTGCCATTGGAGCAAACAATTTTGAGCTTAAACCTCAATTAGTTTCTCTGATGCAACAGAACTGCAAGTTTCATGGACTTCCATCCGAAGATCCTTTTCAGTTCTTAACTGAATTCTTGCAGATCTGTGTTACTATTAAGACCAATGGGGTTGATCTTGAGGTCTACAGGCTTATGCTCTTCCCGTTTGCTGTAAGAGACAGAGCTAGAGTATGGTTGGACTCTTAACCTAAAGATAGCCTGAACTCTTGGGATAGGCTGGTCACGGCTTTCTTAGCCAAGTTCTTTCCTCCTCAAAAGCTTAGTAAGCTTAGAGTGGATGTCCAAACCTTCAGACAGAAGGAAGGTGAATCCCTCTATGAAGCTTGGGAGAGATACAAGGAACTGACCAAAAAGTGTTCTTCTGACATGCTTTCAGAATGGACCATCCTGGATATATTCTATGATGGTCTGTCTGAGCTATCAAAGATGTCATTGGACCATTCTGCAGGTGGATCCATTCACCTAAAGAAAACGCCTGCAGAAGCTCAAGAACTCATTGACATGGTTGCAAATAACCAGTTCATGTACACTTCTGAAAGGAATCCTGTGAATAATGGGACGCCTATGAGGAAGGGAGTTCTTGAAATTGATACTCTGAATGCCATATTGGCTCAGAATAAAATATTGACTCAGCAAGTCAATATGATCTCTCAGAGTCTGAATGGATTGAAGGAATCATCCAACAGTACTAAAGAGGCATCTTCTGAAGAAGAAGCTTATGATCCTGAGAACCCTGCAATAATTACATGGGTGAACCCTATGGAAACACCTATAATTCCTCATGGAGAAATTATCCAAATTTCTCATGGAAGGTTCAACAAAAGCCTTAACAAGGCTTTAACAATGGTGGAAGAAACAGGTTTAGCAATAGCAAGCCTTTTCCATCATCCACTTAGCAAAAGACAGAGAGTCCTGAGCAGGATCCATCTAGCTTAGCAAATATAGTCTCTGATCTATCTAAGGCCACTTTAAGTTTCATGAATGAAACAAGGTCCTCCATTAGAAATCTGGAGGCACAAGTGGGCCAGCTGAGTAAAAGGGTCACTGAAACCCCTCCTAGTACTCTCCCAAGCAATACAGAAGAGAATCCAAAAAGAGAGTGCAAGGTCATTGAATTAACCATCATGGCCGAACCTACAAGGGAGGGAGAGGCCGTGAATCCCAGTGTGGAAGACCTCCTGGGACGTCCAGTGATCAATAAGGAGTTTCCCTCTGAGGAACCAAAGGAGTTTGAGGCTCATCTAGAGACCATAGAGATTCCATTGAACCTCCTTATGCCCTTCATGAGCTCTGATGAGTATTCTTCTTCTGAAGAGAATGAGGATGTTACTGAAGAGCAAGTTGCCAAGTACCTTGGTGCAATCATGAAGCTGAATGCCAAATTATTTGGTAATGAGACTTGGGAAGATGAACCTCCCTTGCTCATCAATGAACTGAGTGATCTGGATCAACTGACATTGCCTCAGAAGAAACAGGATCCTCGAAAGTTCTTAATACCTTGTACCATAGGCAACATAACCTTTAAGAAGGCTCTATGTGACCTTGGGTCAGGGATAAACCTCATGCCACTCTCTGTAATGGAGAAACTGGGAATCTTTGAGGTGCAAGCTGCAAGAATCTCATTAGAGATGGCAGACAACTCAAGAAAACAGGCTTATGGACAAGTAGAGGACGTGCTAGTAAAGGTTGAAGGCCTTCACATCCCTGCTGATTTCATAATCCTAGACACTGGAAAGGATGAGGATGAATCCATCATCCTTGGAAGACCCTTCCTAGCCACAGCAAGAGCTGTGATTGATGTGGACAGAGGAGAATTGATCCTTCAACTGAATGAGGACAACCTTGTGTTTAAAACTCAAGGATCTCCTTCTGTAACCATAGAGAGGAAGCATGAAAAGCTTCTCTCACTGCAGAGTCAACCAAGGCCCCCACAGTCAAACTCTAAGTTTGTTGTTGGGAGGCCACAACCAAACTCTAAGTTTGGTATTGGGAGGTTCCAACCTTGCTCTGATTATCTATGAGGATCCATGAGAGCTCACTATCAAGCTATTGACATTAAAGAAGCGCTTGTTGGGAGGCAACCCAATATTATCTAATTATATTTATTTATTTTTCATTGCTATTTTATGTTTTCTTTAGGTTGATGATCATGTGGAGTCACAAAAACTACTGAAAAAACCAAAAACAGAATGAAAAATAGAATGAAAAACAGCACACCCTGGAGGAGAACAGTCTGGCGTTTAAACGCCAGAAATAAGCATCTGTCTGGTGTTTAACGCCAAAAACAGGCACCAAGCTGGCGTTTAAGGCCAGAAACAAGCATCTACCTGGCGTTAAACGCCAGAACAGAGCATGAAAGTGGCATTTAACGCCAGAAATAGGCAGCAGTCTGGCGTTAAACGCCAAGATTGCACAGCAAGGGCGTTTTAAACGTCTAAAGGGTGCAGGGATGAAAAATCCTTGACACCTCAGGATCTGTGGACCCCACAGGATCCCCACCTAACCTTATTCTCTCCTCTTCACACCTTTTCATAACTCTCTTCCCCAAATGACCTTCACCAATCACTTCAATCACTCTTTCCCATCACCCCCTCACCACTCACATCCATTTTCACTTCCCCATAAACCCCACCTACCTTCAAATTCAAAATCTTTTCCCTCCCAAACCCAACCCTAAATGGCCGAACCCTAAACCCCTCCCCACTTCTATATAAACCCCTCATTCCTTCTTCTATTTCACACAACACAACCCTCTCTTCTTCCACTTGGCCGAAACCTACTCTCTCTCCCTCTCTTCCATTTCTCTTCTTCTTCTACTTCTTTCTTTCTTCTTTTGCTCAGGAACGAGCAAACATTTTAAGTTTGGTGTGGTAAAAGCATAGCTTTTGTTTTTCCATAACCATTAATGGCACCTAAGGCCAGAGAAACCTCTAGAAAGAGGAAAGGGAAGGCAATTGCTTCCACCTCTGAGTCATGGAAGATGGAGAGATTCATCTCAAAGGTCCATCAAGACCACTTCTATGAAGTTGTAGCCAAGAAGAATGTGATCCCTGGGGTTCCTTTCAAGCTCAAAAGGAATGAGTATCCGGAGATCCGACTTGAGATTCAAAGAAGAGGTTGGAAAGTTCTCACCAACCCCATTCAACAAGTCGGGATCCTAATGGTTCAAGAGTTCTATGCAAACGCATGGATCACTAGGAACCATGATCAAAGTATGAACCCGAATCCAAAGCATTGGCTTACCATGGTTCGGGGGAAATACTTAGATTTCAGTCCGGAAAATGTAAGGCTGGCGTTCAACTTGCCAATGATGAAAGAGAACGCACGCCCCTACACAAGAAGGGTCAACTTTGATCAAAGGTTGGACCAAGTCCTCATAGACATATGTGAGGAAGGAGCTCAATGGAAAATTGACTCAAGAGGCAAGCCGGTTCAACTAAGAAGGCATGACCTCAAACCAGTGGCTAGGGGATGGCTAGAGTTCATTCAACGCTTAATCATTCCTACTAGTAATCGATTTGAAGTTACTATAGACTGGGCCATCATGATCCATAGTATCATGATTGGACAGGAGGTGGAAGTTCATGAGATTATACCTCAAGAACTTTACAAGGTGGCTGACAAGTCCTCCACTTGGGCAAGGTTAGCCTTTCCTCACCTCATATGCTACCTTTGCAATTCAGCTGGAATTGACATAGAGGGAGATATCCTCATTGAAGAGGATAAGCCCATCACTAGGAAAAGGATGGAGCAAACAAGAGATCATGGACCTCAACATGAGCATGAGGAAATTCCTCACCATGAAATCCCTGAGATGCCTTAGGGGATGCACTTCCCTCCACAAAACTATTGGAAACAAATCAACACTTTCCTAGGAGAATTAAGTTCCAATATGGGACAATTAAGGGTGGAGCACCAAGAGCATTCCATCATCCTCCATGAAATTAGAGAAGATCCAAGAGCTATGAGGGAGGAGCAAGAAAGACAAGGAAGAGACACAGAGGAGCTCAAGAGCACCATTGGTTCTTCAAGAAGAGGAAGACGCCACCCTCACTAAGGTGGACTCATTCCTTAATCTCCTTGTTTATTTATTTTCTTGTTTTTCGATTTTTAAGCTTTATGATTATTTATATTTGTGTCTTTACTATATGATCATTAGTGTCTAAGTGTCTATGCCTTAAAGTTATGAATATGAATTGGTGCACGAAATTGTGATCATCAATGGCGCCATCAACATGGTACGCTCAATTGTAATCTCAACTTCTTATCACAACTTCGCACAACTAACCAGCAAGTGTACTGGGTCGTCCAAGTAATAAACCTTACGCGAGTAAGGGTCATTCCCACAGAGATTGTTGGTATGAAGCAAGCTATGGTCATCTTGTAAATCTCAGTCAGGCGGATATAGAATGGTTATGGAGATTTCGAATATTAATAATAAAATAGGGATAGAAATACTTATGTAAATTCTTGGTGAGAATTTCAGATAAATGCATGGAGATGCTTTCGTCCCTCTAAACCTCTGCTTTCCTGCTGTCTTCATCCAATCAGTCTTACTCCTTTCTATGGCTGGCTATATGTAAGGACATCACCGTTGTCAATGGCTACTTTTGATCCTCTCTGGAAAATGGTCCGATGCGCTGTCACTGCATGGCTAATCGTCTGGAGGCATCACCCTTGCCAATGGCTGCATCCTATCCTCTTGTGAAAATGGTCCAAATGCTCTGTCACAGCACGGCTAATCATCTGAGGTTCTCGATCATACTGGAATAGGATTCACCCTCCTTTTGCGTCTGTCACTACGCCCAGCACTCGCGAGTTTGAAGTTCATCACAGTCATTCAATCCCAGAGTCCTACTCGGAATACCACAGACAAGGTTTAGACATTTCGGACTCTCATGAATGCCGCCATCAATCTAGCTTACACCATGAAGATTCTAATTAAGAGATCCAAGAGATACTCATTCAATCTAAGGTAGAACGGAAGTGGTTGTTAGGCACGTGTTCATAAGGAATAATGATGATTGTCACATTCATCACATTCAGGTTGAAGTGCGAATGAATATCTTAGAAGCGGAATAAGTTGAATTGAATAGAAAAATAGTAGTACTTTGCATTAATCTTTGAGGAACAGCAGAGCTCCACACCTTAATCTATGGAGTGTAGAAACTCTACCGTTGAAAAATACATAAGTGAACATAGGGTAAGCATGGCCGAATAGCCAGCCTCCCATGGAGGTCTAGAGATCTAAAAATGATCAAAAGATGATCCAAAGATGTCTAATACAATAGTAAAAAGTCCTATTTATAATAAACTAGCTACTAGGGTTTACAAAAGTAAGTAATTGATGCATAAATCCACTTCTGGGGCCCACTTGGTGTGTGCTTGGGCTGAGCTTGAATGTTACACGTGCAGAGGCTCTTTCTGAAGTTGAACGCCAGGTTGTAACGTATTTCTGGCGTTCAACTCTGGTTTGTGACTTGTTTCTGGCGTTTAACTCCAGACAGTAGCATAGAACTGGAGTTCAACACCCTTTTACGTCATCTAAAATCGTTCAAAGTATGGACTATTATACATTTCTGGAAAGCCCTGGATGTCTACTTTCCAACGCAATTGAAAGCGCGCCATTTTGAGTTATGTAGCTCCAGAAAATCTACTTTGAGTGCAGGGAGGTCAGAATCCAACAGCATCAGCAGTCCTTCTTCAACCTCTGAATCTGATTTTTGCTCAAGTCCCTCAATTTCAGCCAGAAAATACCTGAAATCACAGAAAAATACACAAACTCATAGTAAAGTTCAAAAATGTGAATTTAACATAAAAACTAATAAAAAATCCCTAAAAGTAACTAGATTCTACTAAAAACATACTAAAAACAATGCCAAAAAGCGTATAAATTATCCGCTCATCATGAATCCATTACCTCTCTTAAATGAAAACTGTTCTAAAAACAAAAGAACAAGAAGTACATGGTTTCGAATTCATCCTTGAAACTAGTTTAATTATTTTGATGTGGTGGCAATACTTTTTGTTTTCTGAATGTATGATTGAACAGTGCATATGCCTTTTGAAGTTGTTGTTTATGAATGTTAAATATGTTGACTCTTGAAAGAATGATGAAAAGGAGAAATGTTATTTGATAATCTGAAAAATCATAAAAATGATTCTTGAAGCAAGAAAAAGCAGTGAATACAAAAGCTTGCAGAAAAAAAAAGAGAGAAAAGAAAAAAATGCGAAAAAAAAAGAAAAAAGAAAAAGAAAAAGCAAGCAGAAAAAGCCAAAAGCTCTTTAAACCAAAAGGCAAGAGCAAAAAGCCAATAACCCTTAAAACCAAAAGGCAAGGGTAATAAAAAGGATCCAAAGCTTTGAGCATCAGTGGATAGGAGGGCCTAAAGGAATAAAATCCTGGCCTAAGCAGCTAAACTAAGCTGTCCCTAACCATGTGCTTGTGGCGTGAAGGTGTCAGGTGAAAACTTGAGACTGAGCGGTTAAAGTCGAGGTCCAAAGCAAAAACAGAGTGTGCTTAAGAACCATGGACACCTCTAATTGGGGACTTTAGCAAAGCTGAGTCACAATCTGAAAAGGTTCACCCAGTTATGTGTCTGTGGCATTTATGTATCCGGTGGTAATATTGGAAAACAAAGTGCTTAGGGCCACGGCCAAGACTCATAAAGTAGCTGTGTTCAAGAATCAACATACTGAACTAGGAGAATCAATAACACTATCTGTATTCTAAGTTCCTATAGATGCCAATCATTCTGAACCTCAATGGATAAAGTGAGATGCCAAAACTATTCAAGAGGCAAAAAGCTACAAGTCCCGCTCATCTAATTGGAGCTAAGTTTCATTGATATTTTGGAATTTATAGTATATTCTCTTCTTTTTATCCTATTTGATTTTTAGTTGCTTGGAGACAAGCAACAATTTAAGTTTGGTGTTGTAATGAGCGGATAATTTATACGCTTTTTGGCATTGTTTTTACATAGTTTTCAGTATGATTTAGTTAGTTTTTAGTATATTTTTATTAGTTTTTAATTAAAATTCATATTTCTGGACTTTACTATGAGTTTTTGTGTTTTTCTGTGATTTCAGGTAATTTCTGGCTGAAATTGAGGGACTTGAGCAAAAATCAGATTCAGAGGTTGAAGAAGGACTGCAGATGCTGTTGGATTCTGACCTCCCTGCACTCAAAGTGGATTTTCTGGAGCTACAGAACTCCATATGGTGCGCTCTCAATTGCGTTGGAAAGTAGACATCCAAGGCTTTCTAGCAATATATATTAGTCCATACTTTGATTAAGGATAGATGACGTAAATTGATGTTGAACGCCAGTTCCATGCTGCATTCTGGAGTCAAACGCCAGAAACAGGTTGCAAAGTGGAGTTAAACGCCAGAAACAGGTTAAAAACTGGCGTTCAACTCCAAGAAAGACCTCTACACGTGTAAAGCTCAATGCTCAGCCCAAGCACACACCAAGTGGGCCCCGGAAGTGGATTTCTGCATCATTTACTCATTTCTGTAAACCCTAGTAACTAGTTTAGCATAAATAGGACTTTTTACTATCTTTGTAGGGATCTTTGATCAGTTTTATGCTATCTTAGACTTTCATGGGGGCTGGCCATTCGGCCATACCTGGACCATTATCACTTATGTATTTTCAAACGGTAGAGTTTCTACACACCATAGATTAAGGTGTGGGGCTCTGCTGTTCCTCATGAATTAATACAAAGTACTACTATTTTTCTATTCAATTCAAGCTTATTCCGCTTCTAAGATATTCATTCGCACCCAAGAACATGATGAATGTGATGATTATGTGATGCTCATCATCATTCTCACTTATGAATGCGTGCCTGACAAACACTTCCGTTCTACATGCAAACAAGCTAGAATGAACATCTCTTAGATATCTAATACAGAGGACCGAGTCCGAGATATTAGAATCTTCGTGGTATAAGTTAGAACCCATGGATGGCCATTCTTGAGATCCGGAAAGTCTAAACCTTGTCTGTGGTATTCCGAGTAAGATCTGGGAAGGGATGGCTGTGACGAGCTTCAAACTCGCGAGTGCTGGGCGTAGTGACAGACGCAAAAGGATAGTAAATCCTATTCCAGTATGATCGAGAACCGACAGATGATTAGCCATGCAGTGACAGCGCATTGGACCATTTTCACAGAGAGGATGGGATGTAGCCATTGACAACGGTGATGCCCTACATAAAGCTTGCCATGGAAAGGAGTAGGAATGGTTGGATGAACACAACAGGAAAGCAGAGGTTCAGAGGAACGAAAGCATCTCTATACGCTTATCTGAAACTCTCACCAATGAATTACATAAGTATCTCTATCCTATTTTAATTATCTTTTAGTACACTATAATCTCTTAATACATTTGAATCCGCCGGACTGAGATTTACAAGGTGACCATAGCTTGCTTCAAGCCGACAATCTCCGTGAGATCGACCCTTACTCACGTAAGGTTTATTACTTAGACGACCCAGTGCACTTGATGGTCAGTTGTGCGAAGTTGTGACAAAGAATTGAGATTATGAACGTGCGTATAAAGTTTTCAGCGCCGTTACCAAGGAATGGAACCGTCACGATTTCTGCGCACCTAGTTTTTGGCGCCGTTGTCGGGGATTGTTCGAGTTTGGACAACTGACGGTTCATCTTGTTGCTCAGATTAGGTAATTTTATTTTAATTTTAAGCTTTTTATTTCCTATTTTCAAAAAAACACCACCGCCCCAAGTCAAACTGGTGCTTGTTGTTGCACCAGGAGCCGTTGTGTTCGGTGCTAAAGCGTGGGTATTTTGTATCCATTGAGCAAAGACGGGTTGTAACCTTTCAAAAGACTTAAAAAAAAAAGAAAGAGTTGCCCTTTAGCTATTATATTATAATTTTATTATATACACCCCGGCTTGACTCCTCTTTCAAATCTTAGTCTTAGGTTTTTGCTAGCCCTTTTCTTCTTTTTGATTATATCCTCGTTTATATCCAATTAATTTTCGAAAAATCAAAAAAAAATTAATAAAATCATAAAATCAAAAATATTTTTGTGTTTTTTGTTTGAGTCTAGAGTCAAATTTTAAGTTTGGTGTCAATTTCATCTTTTTAATTTTCTAAAAAACAAATATTTTCGAAAATTTCATGCATTGCATTCTTCATGATCTTCAAGTTGTTCTTGGTCAGTCTTCTTGTTTGATCTTCACATTTTCTTGTTTTGTGTCTTTTCTTATTTTTCATATGCATTTTCAATTTGTTAATGTCTAAAGAATAAAAATTTTTAAGTTTGGTGTCTTGCATGTTTTCTTTTCTTGAAAATTTTTCAAAAATAAGTTCTTGGTGCTCATCTTGACATTCAAAGTGTCCTTGGTGTTCATCTTGACATTCATAGTGTTCTTGCATGCACCACGTGTTTTGATCCAAAATTTTCATGCATTGAGTCTTTTTGATGTTTTTCTCTTTCTTTATTAAAATTCAAAAATAAAAAAAATATCTTTCCCTTTTTCAGTCATAAATTTTCGAAAATTTGAGTTGACTTTTTCAAAACTTTTTAAAATTTAGTTGTTTCTTATGAGTCAAATCAAATTTTTAATTTAAAAATCTTATCTTTTTCAAATCTTTTTCAAAAATCAAATCTTTTTCATTTTTCTTTTATGATTTTCAAAAATTTCAAAATTGATTTTCAAAAATCTTTTTCTTATTTTTATTTCATATTTTCGAAATTAATACTAACAATTAATGTGATTGATTCAAAAATGTTAAGTTTGTTACTTGCCTAGTAAGAAAGGTTCAATCTTTAAAATTTTAAATCATATCTTTTAGTTTCTTGTTAGTCAAGTAATCAACTTTGATTTCAAAATTAAATCTTTTTAAATTTTTTTTTCAAATCTTTTTCAAAATAAGTTTCAATCACATCTTTTCAAAATCAATTTTAAAATCTTTTCTAACTTCCTTTTTAACTTCTTACCTTTTTAAAATTGATTTTCAAATTTTTTTAATCAATCCTATCTTTTTGTTTCAATCATATCTTTTTCAAAACTACCTAACTAATTCTCTCTCTCTAATTTTCGAAAATCACCTTCCTCTTTTTCAAAATTCCTTTTTAATTAATTAATTATTTTAATTTTTAATTTTAATTTTATTTCTTTTCTAATTTTCGAAAAATTATTTTCTCTCACTTCCTTCTAATTATTTATTTATTTACTAACACTCCTCATCATCTAAGAATTCGAACCTACTCCTCACCCTTGTGTTTGGATTCTCCATCTTCTATTCCTATCTTCTTCTACTCATATAAAGGAATCTCTATACTGTGACATAGAGGATTCCATATTTTCTTTTGTGTTCTCTTCTTTTTCATATGAGCAGGAACAAGGATAAGAACATTCTTGTTGAAGCTGATCCTGAACCTGAAAGGACTCTGAAGAGGAAGCTAAGGGAAGCCAAAGCACAACTCTCTGGAGAAAATCTGACAGAAATTTTCGAAAAAGAAGAAAACATGGCCGAAAATAATAACAATGCAAGGAAAATGCTTGGTGACTTTACTGCACCAAATTCCAATTTACATGGAAGAAGCATCTCAATCCCTGCCATTCGAGCAAACAATTTTGAGCTTAAACCTCAATCAGTTTCTCTGATGCAACAGAACTGCAAGTTTCATGGACTTCCATCCGAAGATCCTTTTCAGTTCTTAACTAAATTCTTGCAGATTTGTGATACTGTTAAGACCAATGGGGTTGATCTCGAGGTCTACAGGCTTATGCTCTTCCCGTTTGCTGTAAGAGACAGAGCTAGAGTATGGTTGGACTCTCAACCTAAAGATAGCCTGAACTCTTGGGATAAGCTAGTCACGGCTTTCTTAGCCAAGTTCTTTCCTCCTCAAAAGCTTAGTAAGCTTAGAGTGGATGTCCAAACCTTCAGACAGAAGGAAGGTGAATCCCTCTATGAAGCTTGGGAGAGATACAAGGAACTGACCAAAAAGTGTCCTTCTGACATGCTTTCAG
Source organism: Arachis ipaensis (assembly GCF_059453495.1). Taxonomy (NCBI): domain Eukaryota; kingdom Viridiplantae; phylum Streptophyta; class Magnoliopsida; order Fabales; family Fabaceae; genus Arachis; species Arachis ipaensis. Next base: position 33,553,495 of record NC_142442.1, read on the forward strand.
AATGGACCATCCTGGATATATTCTACGATGGTCTGTCTGAGCTATCAAAGATGTCACTGGACCATTCTGCAGGTGGATCCATTCACCTAAAGAAAACACCTGTAGAAGCTCAAGAACTCATTGACATGGTTGCAAATAACCAGTTCATGTACACTTCTGAAAGAAATCCTATGAATAATGGGACGCCTATGAGGAAGGGAGTTCTTGAAATTGATACTCTGAATGCCATATTGGCTCAGAATAAAATATTGACTCAGCAAGTCAATATGATCTCTCAGAGTCTGAATGGATTGAAGGAATCATCCAACAGTACTAAAGAGGCATCTTCTGAAGAAGAAGCTTATGATCCTGAGAACCCTGCAATAGCAGAGGTGAATTACATGGGTGAACCCTATGGAAACACCTATAATCCCTCATGGAGAAATCATCCAAATTTCTCATGGAAGGTTCAACAAAAGCCTTAACAAGGCTTTAACAATGGTGGAAGAAACAGGTTTAGCAATAGCAAGCCTTTTCCATCATCCACTCAGCAAAAGACAGAGAGTCCTGAGCAGGATCCATCTAGCTTAGCAAATATAGTCTCTGATCTATCTAAGGCCACTTTAAGTTTCATGAATGAAACAAGGTCCTCCATTAGAAATCTGGAGGCACAAGTGGGCCAGCTGAGTAAAAGGGTCACTGAAACCCCTCCTAGTACTCTCCCAAGCAATAAAGAAGAGAATCCAAAAAGAGAGTGCAAGGTCATTGAATTAACCATCATGGCCAAACCTACAAGGGAGGGAGAGGCCGTGAATCCCAGTAAGAAAGACCTCCTGGGACGTCCAGTGATCAACAAGGAGTTTCCCTCTGAGGAACCAAAGGAATTTGAGGCTCATCTAGAGACCATAGAGATTCCATTGAACCTCCTTATGCCCTTCATGAGCTCTGATGAGTATTCTTCTTCTGAAGAGAATGAGGATGTTACTGAAGAGCAAGTTGCCAAGTACCTTGGTACAATCATGAAGCTGAATGCCAAATTATTTGGTAATGAGACTTGGGAAGATGAACCTCCCTTGCTCATCAATGAACTGAGTGATTTGGATCAACTGACATTGCCTTAGAAAAAACAGGATCCTGGAAAGTTCTTAATACCTTGTACCATAGGCACCATGACCTTTGAGAAGGCTCTATGTGACCTTGGGTTAGGGATAAACCTCATGCCACTCTCTGTAATGGAGAAACTGGGAATCTTTGAGGTGCAAGCTGCTAGAATCTCATTAGAGATGGCAGACAACTCAAGAAAACAGGCTTATGGACAAGTAGAGGACGTGCTAGTAAAGGTTGAAGGCCTTTACATCCCTGCTGATTTCATAATCCTAGACACTGGGAAGGATGAGGATGAATCCATCATCCTTGGAAGACCCTTCCTAGCCACAGCAAGAGCTGTGATTGATGTGGACAGAGGAGAATTGATCCTTCAACTGAATGAGGATAACATTGTGTTTAAAACTCAAGAATCACCTTCTGTAACCATAGAGAGGAAGCATGAAAATCTTCTCTCACTGCAGAGTCAACCAAGGCCACCACAATCAAACTCTAAGTTTGGTGTTAGGAGGCCACAACCAAACTCTAAGTTTGGTGTTGAACCCCCACATTCAAACTCTAAGTTTGGTGTTTGGAGGTTCCAACCTTGCTCTGATTATCTGTGAGGCTCCATGAGAGCTCACTGTCAAGCTATTGACATTAAAGAAGCGCTTGTTAGGAGGCAACCCAATGTTATCTAATTATATTTATTTATTTTCCATTGCTATTTTATGTTTTCTTTAGGTTGATGATCATGTGGAGTCACAAAAACTACTGAAAAAACCAAAAACAGAATGAAAAATAGAATGAAAAATAGCACACCCTGGAGGAGAACAGTCTGGCGTTTAAACGCCAGAAACAAGCACCTGTCTGGCGTTTAACGCCAGAAACAGGCACCAAGCTGGCGTTTAACGCCAGAAACAAGCATCTACCTGGCGTTAAACGCCAGAATAGAGTATGGAAGTGGCGTTTAACGCCAGAAACAGGCAGCAGTCTGGCGTTAAACACCAGGATTGCACAGCAAGGGCATTTTAAACGTCTAAAGGGTGCAGGGATGAAAAATCCTTGACACCTCAGGATCTGTGGACCCCACAGGATCCCCACCTAACCCTATTCTCTCCTCTTCACACATTTTCATAACTCTCTTCCCCAAATGCCCTTCACCAATCACTTCAATCACTCTTTCCCATCACCCCCTCACCACTCACATCCATCTTCTCTACCCCATAAACCCAACCTACCTTCAAATTCAAAATCTTTTCCCTCCCAAACCCAACCCTAAATGGCCGAACCCTAAACCCCTCCCCACTTCTATATAAACCCCTCATTCCTTCTTCTATTTCACACAACACAACCCTCTCTTCTTCCATTTGGCCGAAACCTACTCTCTCTCCCTCTCCTCCATTTCTCTTCTTCTTCTACTTCTTTCTTTCTTCTTTTTCTCAGGGACGAGCAAACATTTTAAGTTTGGTGTGGTTAAAGCATAGCTTTTTGTTTCCCCATAACCATTAATGGCACCTAAGGCCAGAGAAACCTCTAGAAAGAAGAAAGGGAAGGCAATTGCTTCCACCTCTGAGTCATGGGAGATGGAGAGATTCATCTCAAAGGTCCATCAAGACCACTTCTATGAAGTTGTGGCCAAGAAAAAAGTGATCCCTGAGGTTCCTTTCAAGCTCAAAAGGAATGAGTATCCAGAGATCCGACTTGAGATCCAAAGAAGAGGTTGGGAAGTTCTCACCAACCCCATTCAACAAGTCGGGATCCTAATGGTTCAAGAGTTCTATGCAAACGCATGGATCACTAGGAACCATGATCAAAGTGTGAACCCGAATCCAAAGCATTGGCTTACCATGGTTCGGGGAAAATACTTAGATTTCAGTCCGGAAAATGTAAGGCTGGCGTTCAACTTGCCAATGATGAAAGAGAACGCACGCTCCTACACAAGAAGGGTCAACTTTGATCAAAGGTTGGACCAAGTCCTCATAAACATATGTGAGGAAGGAGCTCAATGAAAAATTGACTCAAGAGGCAAGCCGGTTCAACTTAGAAGGCATGACCTCAAACCAGTGGCTAGGGGATGGCTAGAGTTCATTCAACGCTCAATCATTCCTACTAGTAACTGGTCTGAAGTTACTATAGACCGGGCCATCATGATCCATAGTATCATGATTGGAGAGGAGGTGGAAGTTCATGAGATTATACCTCAAGAACTTTACAAGGTGGTTGACAAGTCCTCCACTTGGGCAAGGTTAGCCTTTCCTCACCTCATATGCCACCTCTGCAATTCAGCTGGAATTGACATAGAGGGAGATATCCTCATTGAAGAGGATAAGCCCATCACTAGGAAAAAGATGGAGCAAACAAGAGATCATGGACCTCAATATGAGCATGAGGAAATTCCTCACCATGAAATCCCTGAGATGCCTCAGGGGATGCACTTTCCTCCACAAAACTATTGGGAACAAATCAACACTTCCCTAGGAGAATTAAGTTCCAATATGGGACAATTAAGGGTGGAGCACCAAGAGCATTCCATCATCCTCCATGAAATTAGAGAAGATCAAAGAGCTATGAAGGAGGAGCAAGAAAGACAAGGAAGAGACATAGAGGAGCTCAAGAGCACCATTGGTTCTTCAAGAAGAGGAAGACATCACCCTCACTAAGGTGGACTCATTCCTTAATCTCCTTGTTTATTTATTTTCCTGTTTTTTGATTTTTAAGCTTTATGATTATTTATATTTGTGTCTTTACTATATGATCATTAGTGTCTAAGTGTCTATGCCTTAAAATCATGAATATGAATCCATCACCTCTATTAAATGAAAACTATTCTAAAAACAAAAGAACAAGAAGTACATGGTTTCGAATTCATCCTTGAAACTAGTTTAATTATTTTGATGTGGTAGAAATACTTTTTGTTTTCTGAATGTATGATTGAACAGTGCATATGTCTTTTGAAGTTGTTGTTTATGAATGTTAAATATGTTGGCTCTTGAAAGAATGATAAAAAGGAGAAATGTTATTTGATAATCTGAAAAATCATAAAAATGATTCTTGAAGCAAGAAAAAGCAGTGAATACAAAAGCTTGCAGAAAAAAAAAAGAGAGAGAAAAAATGCCAAAAAAAAAGAGAAAAAGAAAAAGAAAAAGCAAGTAGAAAAAGCCAAAAGCTCTTTAATCCAAAAGGCAAGAGCAAAAAGCCAATAACCCTTAAAACCAAAAGGCAAGGGTAATAAAAAGGATCCAAGGCTTTGAGCATCAATGGATAGGAGGGCCTAAAGGAATAAAATCCTAGCCTAAGCGGCTAAACCAAGCTGTCCCTAACCATGTGCTTGTGGCGTGAAGGTGTCAGGTGAAAACTTGAGGCTGAGCGGTTAAAGTCGAGGTCCAAAGCAAAAACAGAGTGTGCTTAAGAACTCTGGACACCTCTAATTGGGGACTTTAGCAAAGCTGAGTCACAATCTGAAAAGGTTCACCCAGTTATGTGTCTGTGGCATTTATGTATCCGGTGGTAATACTAGAAAACAAAGTGCTTAGGGCCACGGCCAAGACTCATAAAGTAGCTATGTTCAAGAATCAACATACTGAACTAGGAGAATCAATAACACTATCTGTATTCTAAGTTCCTATAGATGCCAATCATTCTGAACCTCAATGGATAAAGTGAGATGCCAAAACTATTCAAGAGGCAAAAAGCTACAAGTCCCGCTCATCTGATTGGAGCTAAGTTTCATTGATATTTTGGAATTTATAGTATATTCTCTTCTTTTTATCCTATTTAATTTTCAGTTGCTTGGGGACAAGCAACAATTTAAGTTTGGTGTTTTGATGAGCGGATAATTTATACGCTTTTTGGCATTGTTTTTACATAGTTTTCAGTATGATTTAGTTAGTTTTTAGTATATTTTTATTAGTTTTTAATTAAAATTCACATTTCTGGACTTTACTATGAGTTTGTGTATTTTTCTGTGATTTCAGATAATTTCTGGCTGAAATTGAGGGACTTGAGCAAAAATCAGATTCAGAGGTTGAAGAAGGACTGCAGATGCTGTTGGATTCCGACCTCCCTGCACTCAAAGTGGATTTTCTGGAGCTACAGAACTCCAAATGGCGCACTCTCAATTGAGTTGGAAAGTATACATCCAGGGCTTTCTAGCAATATATAATAGTTTATACTTTGATTAAGGATAGACGACGTAAACTGGCTTTGAAAGCCAGTTCCATGCTGCATTCTGGAGTCAAACGCCAGAAACAGGTTGCAAAGTGGAGTTAAAGGCCAGAAACAGGTTACAAACTGGCGTTCAACTCCAAGAAAGACCTCTACATGTGTAAAGCTCAATGCTCAGTCCAAGCACACACCAAGTGGGCCCCGGAAGTGGATTTCTGCATCATTTACTCATTTCTGTAAACCCTAGTAACTAGTTTAGTATAAATAGGACTTTTTACTATCTTTGTAGGGATCTTTGATCAGTTTTATGCTATCTTAAACTTTCATGGGGGCTGGTCATTCGGCCATGCTTGGACCATTATCACTTATGTATTTTCAAACGGTAGAGTTTCTACACACCATAGATTAAGGTGTGGGGCTCTGCTGTTCCTCATGAATTAATACAAAGTACTACTGTTTTTCTATTCAATTCAAGCTTATTCTGCTTCTAAGATATTCATTCGCACCCAAGAACATGATGAATGTGATGATTATGTGACGCTCATCATCATTCTCACTTATGAACGCGTGCCTGACAAACACTTCCGTTCTACATGCAAACAAGCTAGAATGAACATCTCTTAGATATCTAATACAGAGGACCAAGTCCGAGATATTAGAATCTTCATGGTATAAGTTAGAACCCATGGATGGCCATTCTTGAGATCCAGAAAGTCTAAACCTTGTCTGTGGTATTCCGAGTAGGATCTGGAAAGGGATGGCTGTGACGAGCTTCAAACTCGCTAGTGCTGGGCGTAGTGACAGACGCAAAAGGATAGTAAATCCTATTCCAGTATGATCGAGAACCGACAGATGATTAGCCATGCAGTGACAGCGCATTGGACCATTTTCACAGAGAGGATGGGATGTAGCCATTGACAACGGTGATGCCCTACATAAAGCTTGCCATGGAAAGGAGTAGGAATGGTTGGATGAAGACAGCAGGAAAGCAGAGGTTCAGAGAAACGAAAGCATCTCTATACGCTTATTTGAAACTCTCACCAATGAATTACATAAGTATCTCTATCCTATTTTAATTATCTTTTAGTACACTATAATCTCTTAATACATTTGAATCCGCCTGACTGAGATTTACAAGGTGACCATAGCTTGCTTCAAGCCGACAATCTCCGTGGGATCGACCCTTACTCACGTAAGGTTTATTACTTGGACGACCCAGTGCACTTGCTGGTCAGTTGTGCGAAGTTGTGACAAAGAATTAAGATTATGAACGTGCGTATAAAGTTTTCAGCGCCGTTACCAAGGAATGGAACCGTCACGATTTCTGCGCACCAGTGGGTACCCGCAGGTTCGGATGGTGTTGCCATCCCTACTATTATTCTTGTATGAGAGCTTGAAAATTAGCACCTTAACTATCTTAGAGCCATGAACATGGATAGACTTCAAAATAATTGAAGGAAAAGTGTCATTTTCATCAAAAACAAATTTGTTTCTATAACACCAAAGGAAGGAAATGACAATTGCAAAAATGCAAACCCAACCCTTGGATTGAGATAGTTTAAGATGAGCCATTCACAGTGGCTCATGTTGAAGAAACCATGTGTTGTATTGTGAGGAAAAAGATCTTTCCAAACCATCTTTGCATAATAACAATCACGTAGAACATGAAAAGTATTTTTTTTAGCACCACTTCATCTAGGACAGCTATCAAAGGTAGTTAAATATCTTTTTGATCTTTTTCTGTTGGTTAGAATAACATTTTTGGAAACTAACCATGAATTCTTTCTGATCCCGCTACTTCCAAATCAAATTGAAAACTCTATCTGAGGAGGAATTGTTGCCAGTCATAGCATGGTAAGATGACTTCAAGGTGAAAGATCCATTAGAGGAGCAAGCCCATGCTAAATGGTTCGAATTCTTCCATGGAGATGGAGGCGACATAGCTACAATCTTGTTGATCATTATTTTCGGAAACCATTCCTTGAGTTTGCTTTCGTCCTATGCCCCTGGAATAGAAAGAAAATCATTAAGGGAAGGTCTATAATCGTTAAGAGTTATTACTTGATTAGAGTACTGTTCTAATTTCCCTAGATTAGGTACTCAATTATCTTTTTGAACTTTAATGAATAAATATAGGGAGCATGTAATGAAAATATTTTTTCTTACTTTTGGGCTTCATATATATTACAACTATCAAAATCTAACAATCAATATTCTCGTTTGATAATTGAAGGAAAAAGGCTACAAATTTATAATAAATGGTTGTTCGATTTTACTTAGGTACCTAAGTAGAAGAAGATAACACTATTGAGGTCTTGGAAGGAATATAGCTTGAGTCCAATCAAGACACTGTAAATCAATTTAAATATTTGGGGGAAAAAACAAGTTTAAAATATTAAAGCTTAATTGAGACTCGTTCTAAATACTGGGGATGCAAACAATTTTTTTATCCTGCCTTTTTTTATAATATTTTAGGACGGTTTTAGTAGTTTTTTTTTAATTGTCGATATGACAATTTTATTACATGTTGCATTTAGGTAAAAAAAATTTCAAATTCTATAAGAATTTAATTTTTGATACATAGTTAACGTAAAAAAGATAACATATAAGTCCAATAATATACTGTTTTATTAGAAAAAAATTTATGTTTCACCCACATTGCATGTATAATTATTTAAAAAATCATATTTAATTGAATGATTATGTAAAGTTTTTTATAAAGAAAATGTTTAATTATTCTGTTGGTCTGTATAATTTTACCAATTTTCAATTAGGTTTTTATACTTTTTTTTTTCAATTGGGTTATACTGTGTTCAATTTTGTAATTAGGCCATTTTCTTGTAAAAAAAAGTTAAAATTAACAGAATATTTCTCTCAAAATTCATGCGATCTAAGATCTAATTAAATTTTTAATTATGAATACCTTCAATTTACAAAAAAAAATCAGTTAATTTTAATATTTTTTAATTAAGAAGGACCTAATTATAAAATTAAAAGTAATGTAAGAACCCAAATAAAAAAAAGTATAAGAATCTAATTGCAAAATTGATAAAACTATGGAGACCAACATAATAATCAAGCCTAAAAAAAATTAAACTCAATCGAACGACTAAGTATAAATACGAACCTCTGAAACCATTGATATGACACTCCCTACAAACTCGTGTTTGACCCCGTTAAAACCTCAAAAGGAGAAATAAATGGTAAAGCTCAAAATAGAAAAAAGAGTACCCAATATATGATCTAATTAAGGTACTTAATGAAAATTTTAAAAAAATATAATGGTCATACAAATACTACAAATTAAATATGTATATGCTTTTGTACTCCTTGAGTTATCTCTTTGTCATTTTCATCAAAGATCAACGAAACTAATACGTAAAATACAAATTGTGCACACCAAAACTTTCACCTATTTTATATCTAGCTTATTGTACAGACTCATCAAAATTAACTCATTTATTGTAAAAATTAACATTATTCTTAATTTTCAAAGAGACCAAATAATAACATAAAATCCATTGTCTCTTTCTTTTCTTGTCCACCTTAATGTGTGTCCAAGATAAAAAGTTTGTTAATGAATCTTTCATCATAACTCATAACTCAGTGACTACCCATTATTTGTAAAATATAGCATAAACTCTCTATGAGAACTTACAAATAAAAAATAAACAATTAATGTTCTCATCATGATTGCATGAAACAAGCATATGTTCACTTGGATTATTTGTAACAAAAAATATTAAGCTTTCTGAAATAATCTCTTGTGTTTAGTTATTTCTCTATCACAAACCATATAAGGAGCTCTACTTTTGGTGGTACCTTACTCCTCCAAACTTGATAAACTATATCCTCATCCTTTATGGGCTCATTATATACCCTATACAGCTGTACTAGTAATAAGAATAGATATCATCTATTGAAAGCATTCAAGCTACCAAGTCATCTTCCTCCATGAATATTTGATCAGCTTCAAGTATAATTATTGATTGTTGTACAAGCTCATACTCCCATGCAAATGGATTTCTCCTCCATTTCAATTCTCACTTCTATCTTCAATTAATCTAACTATCATATCTTCTTGTTGTTTTATACTTTTGCAAAGTAATACTACATAAATGAGTGAACAATTATATTAGGCATCCAAACTGTAACCATGCTTTCTCTTGTGATAAAGTATTTTTACTATTACCCATATTTTTTTATTCTACTGAGTTTTTCTTGCTAAGATACCAATTACTAATACTTTGTATTTTACCACACAAAAAAAAAACCCAAATTTGCATTAAGTTTGAGTAAATTAGTAATTTTCTATCTAATTTATACACTACAAGAAAATAGAATATTTGTAACAAAAATTAGTGATTGTTACATAATAATAATGTTTTATAACAACAATATAATTTGTTACAAAACGTTTTGATATTTTGTAATGACTTGATTTTTTATTACAAATTATAGCTGGAGCAAATGATCTGCTTCCAAAGAAAGTCACCTTTATTGGAGAAATGCCACCACCATCAAAATAAAGAGTTACATTCTTAAGAACTACATATCTAACATGTAGATTTTCTAATTTCTTAGGCTTCTACAACACATCCCGTTTACTTAGTGAAAAATTAATCTATTTTGCTTTTTTTTCAAAAAAATTTTGATTGTATAAACGTGAGCTTCTATGTAACTCCTTTGACATCCTAAAAAAATTTAACTAATATATAGAAAGGTTATTAATAAAAGATTTAATAAGTGTTAATCTTCTTGTCCTAGATAATAGTGTATGTTTTCACTTACATAATGTTCCTTTCTACCTTCTCAATAATTGGACTTCAAGTCTTTTAACCTTCTAGAATTAGTCCTTAATTGGGGATGGCAGCTTCATGGAAGTTGATCCCCATTTATCAATTCCTATAAGAGAGAGAAATATCTATGGTTATTTATGAGTGTCAATAATTTGTTTTATAAAAATTTGTAAAAGGATCACACAAAAATAATAAATATAACACAATATAATTTAATATAATCTAAGATAAAGATACATACTTTATTCATTCAAAAAATACAATATGAACATTCACCCATGTCATTCCAAGGTCAAAAACATTGTAAACATATAAAATTCTTCATGTATTATCAATAGATTATCTTGCCTTAGTCATCTTTTCATCTCAAAAAAGTTTTGTTAAACAACCATTCACAATAATAGACATATTTGTAGATACCAAATATTTCTTAATCATTTTTTGACATTGATATGTGAAACTCATTCTTGAGAGTACTTGATCAATAAAGATCTACTTAATTGAGTCATATGCTTTTCTAAAATCCAACTTCATAATCAATGCTTTCTAGCTTTTTTTTTTTCTTATTTAACTAGTGAACATATGCATTTGTAAAAAAAACTCTAACATGAAAATATCAATCTTTTATAAATGTAGTATGCACTCTAACGGAGAATTATTGTCAGTCTAAAATTTTTCAATAGAATTTCGTTATAAGCATATTCTAAACCTACAATTAACTCTCAATCAAAGTTTAATTTATTTGTCATGAATGCAAGCCAATAAAAATAGAGAGTATTAAATCTCGGGTTGTCTCTCAAAAGAATTGCAGTGAGGTGTACATATTATTAGTCATGAGATGTTTTGGGATTTTGGATGATAACAAATAAGAAATCAAATTGCAAGAAAGCAAAACTAACAAATGCTAAAAATGCTTCTTGGCTAGGATTGAGAATAAAAAAAATTATATCCTTCTCATTAATATAAACACAATAGTTATCAAGAGTAATCCTATTACGTTATATCCAACATTGGGAGAAGGTCAAGTAGACATAATTGATTTCAATTTACAAATTATAACCACTTTACTAATTGAGCTTAGTAAGAGGTTACCGTTAGTGAATATAAGATCAACTAACAACTCTAGATTATCAATCCAAATTAGACATTAATGACTCAAGATCACCTAATTCTTCTATCACAAGCCAAGAATACAAAAATCTACTCTAAAACTAATTCAAGCAGTTTATCAAACACCTAGAGTGCATAAACATAAAGTATCATAAATTGCAAGAATTAGTAAAATCGATAACTACTAAATGTAAGAAATTAATAACAATAACTCAAACAAGCATCAAGAAAACATAAAATATCAAATTTTATTAAATAAAATCAAAATCAACAAGAGTGTATAAACATGAAAGTGACAAAATAAAGAGAATAACAAGTAAAACTACAAGAATTAAGATGCTAGAACAAGAAACTATAAAGAAAGTTAAACTAAAACAAGGATTAAAAACCTAAATCTAAGGAGAAATAAACCTAAAAACCCTAAATTCTAGCTTCTCTCTATATAAAACTACCCTAAAGCATGTTTCTAAGTTACTCTAATTGCTCCCCCTTCAATCCTCCTTGAGAATTGCATCAAATACTTCATAAATGAGTTGTATTGAGCCCAAGAAAAGCCTGAAATCGCAATCCACGTGTTCACTTAAGTGAAAGCACATGCTGGCAGTCATGTGTACGCATGAGGCATGCGTACACGCGAATTAGCGAAATTCCAGGTCATGCGTACGCATGAGGCATGCGTACGCATAAATGCTCAGATTTTCTAAATTTTATTTCTTCATGAATTCTCTCTTTTTACATCCTTTTTCTTCACTTCTTCATGTAATTCTTGCCTTCTAAGCCTGAAATCACTCAACAAATACATCAAGGCATCAAATGGAATTAAAGTGAATTAAATTTAGCAATTTAAGAGTCTAAAAAGGCACATTTTTAATCATTAAGTATAGTTAGAAAAAAATTCATAAAACTATGTTATTTCAATAAATAAATGCAAGATAAGTTGATAAAATCCACTCATTTTAATATAAGATAAACCATAAAATTATGGTTTATCACACTCCACCTACCAGGTTTATCATGACATACCACATTCTCTTTACTAAAATCTTTGCAATGACCTTGTACACCTAACTAGTCATATTTTATCTTCTGTAATCCTTCATTTTTTTACATCCTTTTGGCTATTTAGTTAATGCAATCAAGTGATGGTTTCAATGGGTAATAACTTGAATTGCATAGGTTTAAATGAGATGATTTCAACGGCATTGAAAAACTAACATTTAGAGCTTTAAAATAATATGCATATTGTAACATCCTTACTACCAGAATATCACACTTCTAGTTGTGCCATTCTGATAGCGTGAATATTACGACGACTACCATATACATATATAATAATAAAGTATGAGCCATTAACTTGAAACCACACACCCTGTTTTCTATAGAAAAACTCTGTTTTTGACTGTTTAGCCTTCCTAGCAAACTTGTAAACACCTGTAACCCCTAAATAAAGTCTGATAACTCATTTTTAAGCTCTGGATAGAGTGTGACTAAGTCCAATAAATTGAATTGATTAATTTCTGATTAAACGCTTAGTTAACGAAATGATATTGTTGCAGAGACGGTGGCCTTATCCCGCCCGCAATGAGAACGGTGGTGTTATCCCACTCATGAGGTAGTAAAATTAAAGAATTGATAACGAATTAGGGTTAACAAGTTTTAATAACTTATTAATTGCTAAAATACATTGATATCGATTGATGGTGGCCTAAACGGATGGATCGACAAAGACAGAGGTCCCACTTGTGTGTTTATGATTAATAAAGTGATTATAATTGAAAAGTGTACCAAGCACTATATTCCAAGCGTGTGCCGAGCACTATATTCCAAGAGTGTACCGAGCACTATATTCCAAGAGTATATTGGGCACTATATCCCTGATAGATGGTGATTATGAATATGATGAGGTTTGATTGAGAAATGATTATATTAAGTTGCGATTTTGCTTGTGATCTTGGTTGTGTATGATTTGTTTCCCTTTTGTTGCATCATACTCTCTCTGTTTGTGAAGCGTGGCGGGCACTATATCCCAAGAGTGTGACGGACACTATAACCCAAGAGTGTGGGAGCACTATATACTGGAAAGTGTGGCGGACACTATATCCCAAGAGTGTGACGGACACTATATCCCAAGAGTGTGGCGGACACTATATCCCAAAAATGTGGCAGGCACTATATCCTAAGAGTGTGTGAGCACTATGTCCCAGAAAAGATATCGGGTACTATATCCCAAGAGTGTGGCGAAAACTTTATCCCAAGAGTGTGGAAGTGTAACAAAGAGACAATGTATATGTTAGCTATCGAATGTGTCGGGTTCTGGCAATAAAATCAACACGTGAGCTCATGGCCAGTAGGACAGGCATGCATCATACTGCATTTGTTTGCATTTATTTGGGTCTGCATAATTACTTGGCTTGCCTAATTGACATCTTGTTAATTGATAATTGTACTACTTATCGTACTTGCTTTCTATGTGTGATTGTCTGCTTGTCTGTTTGATTGTTTGAGATTGTGACTTGTTGGTTTGGAGTATGGTGGTGTGTAAGTGATTATATGTGGGGCCAGAGGCTGAGATTTGATATTGTTTTAGGCCAGAGGCCGATAATTGATATTGATGTGAGCCAGAAGCCGATATTTGATATTGTTATGGGCCGGAGGCCGTAACTGGTTGAGTCAAAGGCCGTAATTTGGTAAGTTGGTAAAGATTGGTACGCGCATTAACTTGTGGTGATTTGTGTGTTGATTGATTTTGCTTGGACCAGAGGCCATGATTTATTATGTGATGGGCCGGAGGCCATGATTGATTTATGTTTAAGATTTAGTAAAGTATGAAAGATCAAACTGGTTTAGCATAGACTTAATGAACCTATGCTTTGAATAGGTTGGTCATTCATACAGTTTAAGTAACTTTTAAGATGTTATAATGGAAGTATGAATTTGGGGTTTGAATAAGTAATTGTTGATTTTTGAAAAGATTCATAAGACGAGCGATAATCACTGCTGTTGAAATCCATTCTTTTTCCTTATATGTATCCTCTTATGACAATTCTAAACTTTCTGGTGAGACCATGTGGTTAGGTTCTCACCCCCTACAAACTTCTCTTTTCAGGAAATAGATGTGGAAGCTTATGACCAGATTTTCTGTGCTTTTGTTTGTGCTTATGGTTGTATTATCATAGATGTCTTTTCCCCCGTCTTGTTATTGAGATTTATATTTTTACAAAGAGAAATAGAAGTTGTGATTGTAATGATGACTAACTTTTGTAAGTTACTTGTATTAAAGGATCTTTGTATGTATATATGTATGTAATTGAGAAGGGTTATGATTGGTATTGTATGTTTGCATGTTTGTAAAATGAAGGGAAAAGTATTTTCTGATTTTTCAAAAGAAAATAGTAATATGGTTTCGAGTTAAAGGCTCCTACTTTATTATTATATATGTATATAGTAGTCATCATAATATCCACGCTATTAAAGTAGCACAACTAGAAACATGACATTCAGGTAGTAAGGATGTTACACATATATCCATAAGAAACAATTATGATGCGGGGAATGATAGGGGAAAAATGAAAATTTTGAACATCATGAACAACCACCAATCAAATGAAAATATACTACATCTTAATTTAATGCTACTAATTAAATTTATTCTTTTAACCCTATTAATTCACATTGTTTACACATTGTTCAAAAATCTTATTGGTTACCTATACTTTTCCATTGCAATAAGGTGGTTGAATTGGCCTAATTTACATTACTCCAATCCACTTTTCACGTTATTGATATAGTCGATTGGTTAGGATCTTGTTAATTAGATTGAGAAACTCTATTAAACTTGTTTTGTTATTGAAGGCTAACCAACTAAGACAGCTTCATTTTAATTGCATGTATGATTCATCGGATTAATTTGAATAGAATTGACTAGGTTCTTATAATTCTAACCAACTTTCCATGTTATTGTTAGTTAAATGGTCGTGACCTTGTTAATTTAGTTGAGAAACTTTAATAGTTGCTATCATAATATTATGCTTAATTTATTGGGACAATTCACTTTCTTTTACCAACATAATAAAAGTAGTAAGAATAGATCATTCTAGAAAATATGCCTAAACCAAGTGTTGATTTAATATCATTTGGCATAGTTAGTTTGATTTTAGCTTATTTTTATTACATTGCTAGTTCTATTTTTAAATTGCACTTTTGCATTCATAATCTCTTTTCAAGCATAGTCAATCTATATAGTCCTTTTTTTAGATATGCCTCGGACTTAAACTCTCAGTTTTACCTTTGAAAAGTTTAGAGAACTTTTTTTCTAATTTTAAATTTGATTAGAAAATTGATTTTGGAGTTTGCTATAACACATAACTACTTAATTTTTAACACCACAAACTCTGCTTGTACCATCTTTTTTATAGCTCCTTCCTCAAAAGTCACTAATAAATCAATTGCTCCATAAGTTTTTATGAAGACATCACCCAAGCCGACTACCTAAATAACTATCCTTCAATCCTAATGCATCAAACATATTTCGGAATAATAAGTTTGAAACTGCTCCTGAATCAACCAAAATTCTTCAAACAACCTTATTATCCAACTTAATTGTGATTACTAACGGTTCATCGTCTCTCGATATACTATGTTTGTAATCATCAATTGTAAACGTGACCTCAGGAAGTAGAGCTTTTATATGGGATTTTGATGTTAGAACTCTCAAGTCTTTCTTTTTCATTGTTCCAACCTTAGGAAGACCGTTCTTACCAACCACTACATTAACAATAACAAGTGCTATATCATTATATGGTGGTGGCAGTCTGTTGATTTTGAGATTATGACCTTCTCGCTCTCCATCATCACCTTGTTGTTGCCTTCTAGGAGGCCTAACATGCTGAACAAACTCGTCCAGCTCACCATCCCAAACAACTTGTTCATCAAGAGCATCTTTCAAATAAAAACAATCTTCAATACGATGACCATATGTCTTATGGTAATCACAAAAGAGGTTTTGATTAAGAGTTGGCCTTGGCTTGATTGCGCGGGCCTTTGGTATAATTCTCCTCTGTGAAATATGTGTGCTGATAAACTTTCGCCATTGATACATTCAAAGGAGTATAATTATTAAATTTTCCAACCCTATGAACTTAAGTTCATGAAGTAGAATATGAAGGCCCCCTTTCCTTAGTGGCTGAGTAGCGTTCTTTCTTTTAGAAGATGAATGACGTTGTTTCTGCCGCTCTCTACACCGTTTCTTCTTCTCAGCTCTGGTACTTTTCTTTAGGTAATTCTTCTTAACTTAGGGTTTTTTTGAAATTCTGATTTGTTGATATAATTTATAAGGTTTATTTGCTATTTTGATACTTCCAATTATTATTGATTATTTAGTTCTGAACTTAGGGTACTGAACTTGTTTTGAACTTAGGATTTTTTTAAATTTTGAAATTAGGGTACTGAACTTGTTTAGTTTCATTTTTAATTAGAACATGCTTTGATTATTGTTGACATTTTAATTAAAATATTTTTAATTGGTATGCTCTTTGCAGACATGACGACAAGTAGAGGTGTTGCGAATCAGCCTAGTGGTCATAGTTATGGTCATGGTAGAGGGAGGGTTTTTGCCGGTACCTTGGGAATTCTGGATCCTCTCCTCTAATCTGACTGCCCCAGTAACGTTACAAGTTGCGGGTGTATGGGAACAGCCGTTCATCATAGTGCCTAATCCCAACTATGTCCATGTGTCTTCGGCGATGACGCCGCCTCCATCCGTTCAACAGCCCACTGTCTCAGCTATGCCGTCTCCAACGACGAACACCGCAACACTAGAATCCTCTCACAGAAGCCAGCCAACTGATGCCGCTCCACCACCTCCCAACGTATAGATGACGATTTGGCTTGATGGTGGAACAGCGTAAGTACTACTTTAAGTGTTTTATATGCTGAAAGTGTTTGATAATTTGTGATTAGTGATTCTTGATTATTGATTCTAGTTTTAGTGGATTTAGGGTTGTAAGTTTGAACTACTGAAAGTGTTTGATATATCATTATTAGTGATTCTTGATTATTGATTCTAGTTTTAGTGGATTTAGGGTTGTAGGTTTGAACTGCTGAAAGTATTTGATATATTCTGATTATTGATTCTTGATTATTGATTCTAGTTTAGTAGATATATGGATGTTACTTCTAGCTTGATTATTGATTGTTGTTCATTGATTGTTGACAATTAGTGTTGTTTAAGATTATTGTTGATGGATAGAGTTTGTGGAGGATTCCAGTTATAAATGAAACTCTGCCAAAATTTCTAAAAAGAATCTCTATGTATTATAGATATTTGCTTCTAAAGTTTTAATTTATATTGCTATATTGGTTTGTTTGTGAATTGTTGATAGGTTTGTGCCAAACAATGCATGTACTCATTAGATGACTAACGTCATCAAGCTGATGTACGACCATCCATGGCTGAGCTACAAGAAGATCCCCTCTGAGACTAGAGAGGGATAGTTTTAGAAGTGGGTGGTAAAAACTTAATATAGGCAAACCTTATTAGCTAGTTTATATCTTCTATTTTGTTTAATACGATATATTTTTATTAACTAATTTTAAAGTTTCTTTGTGCAGGTGAACTTTATATGGGACAAGGAGCACGATGCTCTCATTAGGAAGATATACAACCATCGAATAGGTAGGCGGCTGCAACAGATGTTGGAGGATGTACGTGAGAGGTGCAACCACCTCACTTCCTAGCTCTGCTCGGAAATCAAGAAGGCTCTGTATGTTCACCAGGAGACCGATGAGGGGTTCAGGCATCAGCGTCTCACAAACAGAGCTAACAAGGCATCGGCTAGGTCGTCTAAATATACTAGCAGCTCAACGACCTTCATGAAGACTAAGGTCAAGCTGGTATGTAGCTTCTCTAATTTTGTTTTAACTTAGTTATATTCTTTGACATATCATTAGTAGGCATCCTAACATATTGTTTCAATGCAACATGTGTAGTCAAAATCCTTCGATCATGATGCGTATTGGCAAAGACCTTCAAATACACCCACACTTTGAAGGAGAACAAAGAGAGATTTGCTGATCAACAGTCTGTAGATCATTATGTGAGTAAACATCTGATCTTGTGATATAAAAATTTTAATTAACTGTAATGTTGTCGTCCTAATCATAATGACATGTGTTGCACAGGAGTCCTACACGCAGAGACTAGAGGCCACAACTCAGCAATCTCAGCAAAGTGGGGAGGATGCCAGTGGCTCTGCTGCTTCAGTCATCGATCCCGATGTGATTTGGTGCAAGACCGCCTCAGACCCGTACAAGAACTGCATATACAGGTTGGGGTCGTTCTTCGCTGGTAGCTTTCGCACCTCCATGTTGAGACCATTGTTCGCCTCTGCCACCAGTCGTGCCGTTGATCCCGAGGAAGGCATTGATTTGAGGCTGTAGGTGCAGAAACTCAACTGATGCTTTTACGGACAAGCTCAGAAGCTAAACGAGAGTTGGGAGAGGTATCAGAATATCTTCACATGCGTGACGGACACGGATGAGCTCAGGCTGGAGTGGAGAGAGCAGCTGGAGCGACTTCAGCGGATGGAGTAGCAGATGGCGATGTACCAGGCTCAGATGCGTGCCAATGGCAGCGGTGCTGCTTGTGGCAGTAGTGCTGCTGGTGGAACACAAACACCGCCTTCTCCGCCGCCTCAACAGGACCACGGGAATGATGACGAAGACGACTACCAGGATTTTGGTGATTGGGGCTTTGTTTTACTATTTCATTATATTTGATTTATTTGACTTTGAGTAAACTATCATTTCTACCCACAAAACTTGAACTCGTTGACACATCTACTCATATAATAAGGAAATTACCATTTGTGCCCATAAAATATGGGTTTCGCATAACAAAATTATTGAAACAATAAAAAATCACCTAAAAACTCCAAATTACCCTTATCGTCATCTGTATCAACATCACATTACTCTCTCTCTCTCTCTCTCTCTCTCTCTCTCTCTCTCTCTCTCTCTCTCTCTGAAACATGCATGTTATTACAACAGAGACACCGACAACAGTAATAGAACACATCAAATGGAGAAGAACCAGTAACTAATTGAGTCAGCGTAACTACATCATCACAGAAGAAACAGATCCAAGGCCACAAATTCAATCCACAAGGTACAAGTCCACCATTCGTCTCTTCTCCTTTCCACATTCTCCAACAACAACAATAGCCGCACCAACAACAATGATGAAGGGGTAATAGAAAATGAGAGACGAGATGAAGGGTTTGAAGGGTACCTTTGCAGAACTAGGCGTTGAAATCATCAGTAATGGTCCTTAGCAAACTCCCCGCCCTCTGGTTCTCCGGCGACAAAAACCACCAGTAGATGAAATTCTCTTCCAATCTTCTTGTGAAGCCACGGAGTCCAGTCCTCGTCGGAGACCGTGTCCTCGCGCTCTGCAACATCGGTTCGTCATGGCTAATGGAGGTCGCGCAACAATGTTTCTGGGAGTCTATCAAGTTCAAGATTTTTGGAGGTATAGATAGGGTTTGCATCTCGGTGAAGCAGATCAGGAGTGGAAGGGCGTCGGAGGCCTTGGGAGGTGGAGAGAAAGGTGTAGTGGTGGTGATTAGGGGCGTTATCAGTTCGGTTTGGTTCGGTTTTGGACCAAAAACCAACCGAACCGATATGTTCGGTTCCTACAGACACACAACCGTTCGGTTTGCTGCTTTACAACAACCGAACCGAACAGAACCGAACCAACAGCGGTTTGATTTGGTCGATTTTTTCGATTTTTAATTCCTAATGAGAAGAATATGAATCACAATAATTAGAGGTTCAAAATAGTTAATAAACTGAAATAATAAGAGTAAAACATTGAAATGGTTAGGGGTTAGGAATTTTTGTTGTTAGGTTAAAGGTTAAAATGGTTAAAACATTGAAATGTATGTATATCTTCGGTTTGGTTTGGTTTGGTTCGGTTTCTATCGAGCCAACCGAAAACCGAACCGAACCGATCGGTTTTGTCAGAAAAAAAAATCGATTTTTTTGGTTTTTAAATCGGTTGTTGTAATTTTTGGTTTGGTTTTGTGGTAATTTTCGGTCCGGTTCGGTAACTTACACCCCTAGTGGTGATTGTGGGTCTCTTTGCCGCCGCGGTAGCGTTGGGGGAGGTCGACGACGGAAGTCCATTGTGAAGAGGGGTGAGAATAAGAAAAATGGGAAATAAAAGAAGAGAATGCAAAAAAAAAGGGGGGATGATGGTAGTAGTGGTGAAGAGAAGGGTAATTTGGGATTTTAGGTGATTTTTTAGTGTTTGGATAATTTTGTTATACATAACCCATGTTTCATACTTTCATGGGTATAAATAATAATTTCCTTCTTCTATGGGTAGATGTGTCAGCGTTTTCAACTTTTGTAGGTAGAAATAGTAATTTACTCTTTGACTTTTAATTTATTTGAGATTTTTCCAAAGAAATATCCAACTTCAAAATAGACAGTAGCATGGACAACTGAAGGAGTGCTTAATTAAACACATATGGCAATTTCATAATACTTGTCGTCAACTATAAAGTTTAATTATATTTTTTTATATTAAGTAATGTTGTAAATTAATTTAAACTCGAATTATATACTACAAATTATTATTATTTATGAAGTTATTAATTTTTTTAAATATTAATATTTTTTAATAATAAATTATTTTTTAATTTATAAATTTTAATAATATTAGGACAAAAAACTCAAATAAGCTAAGGTGAGGAAAATTTTACACAAATCCGCCAAACCAAAATCTGGTTCATAAATCAACCAATGCACATTTATATGTAGTTCGAACCAGCTCAATTCGAACTCCATTTACATATAATTCGAATCACCTTGATTCGAATTATATACACACGCACCCCCGCACACTAATTCGAATCAAATTGATTCGAATTACACACACAGTAATTCGAATCAGGGTGATTCGAACTACACTCACGCACGCATTTCCAACTAATTCGAATTTGACTGATTCGAATTATTCATGGTATAATTCGAATTATGCTATTAAAAAATTATTAATTTATTAAAAAATTATTAAAAAATTAATAATTTAAAAATTAAAAAATATATATTTTATTTCATACATTAAAAAAAACTAACAAAATATTTAATTACGAGACTGCTTTAAAATATTAATGAGTTATCAATTCGAATTCCATACAATACTCTTTTGTCCATTTTTAATAGCTCATGAATATTTTTTAATAAATTTTTTTAATAAATTTATTTAGATTATACTACAAAAAATATTTTATTCTATGCAAAACAATTTTAAAAAAATAGCTTAAAAAATGTTAGGAGTACTATAAAATTTGTAATGTTCTAATGATTTAGGTAAATATATGCATGTACTCAAATTTTAAATAAAATACTCTACATAGTCAATAATAATTTAGAAATAAAAGAAAATATTTTATTCCATACAAAATAATTAAAAAATATATTTTATTCTATACAAAATAATTTAAAAAAAAGGATTAAAAGATGTTATAAGTACTATAAAAGTTTGTAATATTCTAGTAATTTAGGTAAATACATGATAAAAATATTTTTTCTTTAATTTCTAAATTATTAGTGACTATGTAGAGTATTTCTTTAATGTCCTAAGTCATTAGGACATTACAAATTTTTATAGTACTTCTAACATTTTTTAAGCCATTTTTTAAATTATTTTGTAAAGAATAAAATATTTTTTGTAGTATAATTTTAATAAATTTATTAAAAAAAATATTCATGAGCTATCAAGAATGGGTATAAGAGTATTGTATAGAATTCGAATTGCTCACCATATAATTTGAATCAGAGTGATTCGAAACTTCTCCATGCGTAATTCAAATCATATAATATCTCACCATATAATTTAAATAATTTTATTAAAAAATTATCATGAATATTTTTTTAAAAATTTATTTAAATTATACCACAAAAAAAATTTTTATTCTACGCAAAATAATTTAAAAAATGGCTTAAAAGATGTTAAGAGTACTATAAAAATTTGTAATGTCCTAATGACTTAGGACATTAAAGAAATACTCTATACAGTCACTAATTACAAATTTTTACAGTACTCCTAACATTTTTGTAGCCATTTTTTTAAATTATTTTGCATAGGATAAAATATTTTTTGTTGTATAATTTAAATAATTTATTAAAAAAATTTATTAAAAAATATTCATGAGCTATTAAAAATGGACAAAAGAATATTGTATGGAATTCGAATTGATAACTCATTAATATTTTAAAGAAGTCTCGTAATTAAATATTTTATTAGTTTTTTTTAATGTATGAAATAAAATATATATTTTTTAATTTTTAAATTATTAATTTTTTAATAAATTTTTTTAATAAATTATTAATTTTTTAACAAAATATTTTTAATAAATTATTAATTTTTTAACAGCAAAATTCGAATTACCATGAATAATTTGAATCAATCAAATTCGAATTATTTGAAAATGCGTGCGTGAGTGTAGTTCGAAGTGTGTAATTCGAATAAGGGTGATTCGAATTAGTGTGTGGGTGCGTGTGTGTATAATTCGAATCAACTTGATTCGAATTATTTGTAAATGGAGTTCGAATTGAGCTGATTGGAACTACATATAAACGTGCATTGGTGAATTCATGAACCAGATTTTAGTTTGGCAAATTTGTGTAAAATTTTCCTCACCATAGCTTAATTAAGTGATTTGTCCATAATATTATTATAAAAAATTAATAAATACATTAATTTTAAATATTTTAATTAATTAAATAGAATCACAATAACAATTAAATTTAATTTTTTTAATGAAAAAGAAAAAAATATTTTAAATTTTTATTTATTATTTATAACGTAAAAATTAATATTGAATTATTTTTTATAACAAATAAACTATAAATAAAAATCAGGATAAGTTCTATACAGGAAATGGCTTAATTCACCAAAATAAATTCTGCTAAGTGCTGACATATGCCACGTCATTGGTTTGTTGAGGGGGACCCGCAACCTTGTGTTACGCTTTAAAGTTTAAATAGGAGCAGCGCCGACTTTGAAAGAACGAAACCCGTTACACACTGCAAACACCTTGGCGCTGTCCCCACTCCCCATTACCCGTTTTTTCTCTCTCTCCCTTTCATTTCTCTCTTTCCAATCGAAGAAGAAACCATTAGACAGTAGACACCAGAAAACACTGCACGAAAAAACACTAAAATAGAGAGAGAAAAGTAAAAGAGAAGAGACACACACTGACAAACGCAAAGAGGTTACACCCAAACAGTTATAGTTTCAGTTAACACAGAGAAGAAGTGACGAACTACGAAAGTCCCTATTTTTCCTCCTTGTTTCTTGGTCGTAGTAGTTGACTCAAAATAAGAAAAGAAAAAAAAAGAAAAAGAAAAAAGCCTTCCCAATTGCCTTCCCAACACGACAGATAATAACAACAGTAACCTCTCTCTCTCTCTGTCTCTCTCTCTCTTTTGAACGTTCATTCTCTCCTGTTATTTACTGTTACTTACTGTTGCTATTCCATTCTTCAGTCATAACCGCATATAGTAACCTAAGCTCCGCCCAAAACGACACAGTTTCGTCACCGTTTCTTCGTGTTCTTTCTCTCCCACGCAACCTCCTCAACAGGTTCGTTATTCCTCTTCATTCCTTCAATCTTTCTCTATATCTGCAAAACACCTTCGATTTTTCGAGAATATCATCCGATCTAATTAACCTGCATCAAGATTCAACTAAGGTGGGGATGTAGCTATAGAAACTAGTTAATTCTTATATCTGATTCTTCATGTGAATGTCTTCTTTTTCTTCGCTTTGTTTTCTCACCTGTTCTTAAAATTTCCCCCTTTATCGTTGTTTGAGCATTGCTTTTTTCGGTTATTTAATATATTTGACTAATTTGAGATGAATGCATAAACAAGTTATATAATTAATGATGATTCGCTCTCTGTGTGCGTGAATTCAAACTTTGTCTTGTACTCTCTGAATTTCTGAGATTTTAACTTCTTGTTCTCTGTTCTTTTCCTCTGTCTGTTTTTGTCACTTCAAGTCAAAATTTTCCTTACATCATAACCGTGTGGCATTTTTGGAAAATATTAATTAAAATAGTAGAAAAAATTGGAAAAAAAAAAAGTTTCTTTGGTGGCTTTCTCCTTTTTATTGATTTTATATATGAAATTGCGATAGAAAATACCATGTGGTGGATAAATTATGAGAATCTTACCTTTATTTTCAAAATTTAAGGGATGTTCCTTTTCAAAGAGCATTTCCATATTCAGGAAAAGCAATTGTTCCAGTAGCAGCTGTATCTTTTGATAGTTAGTGGTGGTGTCCACTTATTTACTAAATTGGAGTTGGTAGAATTAGCTGGTTTAAGGGCCCATGATGATAATCCACTTTGTCAAAACTTACTAAAGGTATAGAGAGGTTGTTTCTTAATGACATATAAGTAACTATGTTGGTTTTGCTTCATCTTGCAGATTCATTTTCTTGAAATATCATAATGCTTTTCCGTCCCATAATTTGCTGTCACTGTTCAGAAGAATCCTTGTTAATCTGTTGCTTCTTTTAATCCTTTTTTATAATTTTTTGCCAGCTGGATTGTTGAGTGAATATGATATTTATTTCCAAGAGTCAATCTTTGGACAATTGAATCATTGACAATTTTGGAGTAAGATGTCTGGTGAATCAGCTCCGAAAATTCGACTTGTTTTATGTCCTAAATGTCGGCAGCTTCTTCAAGAGCATCCAGATTTTGATGTGTACAAGTGTGGTGGATGTGGAACAACACTTCAAGGTAAATAAAAGAAAACATCTACAGTTTTTACTATTTTCAATTTTTCATTCAAAATCTTAAAATTAGAAAACACTGAATATAAATGAAAATAAAAAATGAAGCAAAAGCAGCTAGACCAAACCCTAAAATTTTTCTTTTTTTCTGTGCACTCATGCAAACCAAATTAAGTATTCTGATGTGCCAAACAAATGTTACTGCTTCAGTATATTGAATGGTTTTATGTATTTAAGGAATTTGTATAAAACCCTACATTATAAATGAGGATACTGATTCTACACATATAAGTCTTATGTCTGTTAAATTAGAACTGAAATAATTTCGTTGCTCTCTATTCAGCTAAGAAACGAAGAAGTGGAACTTTGAACTCAGAATCCAGTGCATGTAAAACTGATGCACATCCTGTTTCTGATGATAAGCGTTACAGCCATGGTGAGCAGCTAGCTATTCCTCAGGAGAGTGGTTTGAAGGTGAAAGCAACTAGCTCTTTCTCAGAAGAAAGTTCTTCTGATGGAAAGGAACAAATTCAAAATGGTGAATACAGTGGAGAGGATGTAGTTCGTTCCAAGAAGAATGATATGAAGGAAAAGGCAACTAAATCTTCCTCGGGAGAATGTTCTTTGGATGGAAATGATTTTAAGAATCAAATTCAAAATGGTGAATGCAATGGAAAGGAGGTAGTTCTCTCCCAGAAGAATGATATAAGGGAAAAAGCAATTAGATCTTCCTCAGGAGGATGTTCCCTTGATGAAAATGATCAAAGGGGTCATATTGAAAATGGTGAATGCAATAGAGAGCAGGGAGTTCTTCCCCAGGAAAATGATTTGAGTGAAAAAGCAACTAATATTTCCCCAGGAGAACATTCTTTGGGTGGAAATAATGGAAGGGAGAAAATTGAAAATGGTGAATGTGGTAGAGAGCAGGGTGTTCTTACTGATGAGAAAAATTTGAGAGAAAAAGAAGCTATTTCTTCCTCAAGAGATTGTTCTTTGGATGGAAATGATTCAAGGGAGCAAATTGAAAATGGTGAATGCAATGGCGGGCAGCTCATTTCTTCTAAGAAGGATGGTGTGAGGGAAGAAGCACCTAGATCTTCCATAGGAGAGTGTTCTTTGGATGGAAATGGTGGAAGAGGTCAAGTTGAAAATATTGATTGCAATGGAGAGCAGGTATTTCCTCATTGGGAGAATGGTTCAAGAGAAAAGATAAGATGTTATTTAGATAAAGATGATGGAAGGCATCAAATTCAAAATGTTGAATGCAATGGAGAGCAGCTAGTTCTTCCACGGGAGAATGGGTTGTTGAAACAAGCAACTAGTTCTCCTGGCAGGAATCAAAGTGGAAATGTTGAATGCATGGGGGAGCAGCTTGGATCACTTAATCTATCAGATGAAGTTGCAGAAGAGATGGATAGCTATAAATTGTCAGATATCAGGAGGAATAAAAGAGTGTCAAACAAAGGTTTTTCAAAGGAGCTAGCTAACAGTGAAATTAAGGGCTCATCAAAATCAGTGGCAGAAAATTTAGTAGAAAATGCAAATTATTCAAAGCTGGAACTAGCAAGAGAAGAGCCAAGTGATGAAAATATGCCCGAAAAAGGAGCAGAAGAAGAGTTATTTTGTGCAGTGGGCAAAGATGTCAATAATGATAAATCAGCTGTGGTAGGGGTAAAGTATGAAGTGGACATCAGAGGAGGTAGTTTGGAAGGAGCAGCAGGAGAGTTAAACAATGAAAACTTGTCAGTAAAAGGGGAAGGACATGAGTTAATTTCTGAATTGGGTGGAAAAGATGCTAATGATGCCCAACCGGCTCTAGCAGAAGATCCCAGAAGTGGCCAATCAACAGGTGCGAAATCTGAAGCTGACATTACCATAAAGACTTCTACTGCCAAAGGATCAAGTACTGAGAACTTTGTCTCTGAAAAGGGAAACATTGCTCAATGTAAACTTGAAGAAGGTACACAAGATCGGAAAAAAGTTCACCAGAGTTTTGACTACGTAAGATCCGTGGATGTAGATGCCACAGAAATAGCTAATACCAGCACAGAGTTTAGTGGTACTCTTGGAGAATTGCCTAAATCTCCAGCTACCAGAAGCCTTCATGCCTATGATGGCAGCATCTCTTCTAATGATGGAGTGTACGAGCAGTTCCCTAGTCTAGATTCTTTTGAGAACTCTTATACCGTTGTCAATGATGTTCTTGAGGGAAACTCGAGAAAGGGAAAAGGCCTTGTTGATTGCTATGGAGATCTTGAAACCCAAAACCAATCACATTTTCTAGGAGCAAAGAGGCATCATGTTGTGAGAGACAGAAGATGGAATCCAAACCAAGTTCTGGAGTACACCAGACATGGTCGTTCACATGGTATGAGGACAAGAGATGATTTTTCATCCAACATGCCCTTCCACCGAAGCAGTTCCCAATCCGGCTACGAAAGTGGCAGCCCTTTAAGTCAAACGCTTGATGAGCTCTATGCCAGCTCAAGCTTTGTTTCACCGGACTCCTGTGAGGACCCTGACCAAGAAAAGATGAAACTGATGAGAATTGTTTATAAATTGCAAGATCAACTTAACAGAACCAGATACATGAGTGGGGAAACAAATGGAAGATCATCCATGGATGTCTCTTATAAGGGAAATCATCTTTCAACATACCATAGCCACGACCTTCTTGAAAGAAGATTTCATCACGGTCTTGATTACCCTAGGTGTGAGGGAAGATGTAGCCACGGAAGCAATTGGCGTCGAAGGCATAACTATTCACAACCATATTTATCTGAGGCAACATGCAGTACACACCTTGTTGATCATCCTTGTTATCATTGTTGTCCCCAAGAGTGGCAATGCTCGGCAGAGTTGCCGCCGCGTGTTCTTTACACACATGAAGATCTATGCAGGTACCACCCAGGTCCCAGTTGTTCATCTCACCACTCTCTTCCTTCAAGTCCACAATGGTTCATGAGCCCCAAAATCCCAGGATATGACCTTGAAACAAAATCCTGTGATCAAATACATAGAGTGGCTGAGATGAAGAATTATTTAAGGGAGAAACAGAACTTGAACAAGCGACATTACCGGCCAGTAGCAGGTGGAGCACCTTTCGTGACCTGTCACAAATGCTTCAAGCTGCTGCAGATGCCTGCAGATTTTCTCCTTTTCAAAAGGGTATGTCATCAGCTAAAATGTGGCGCATGTTCAGAGGTACTTAAGTTTTCACTGCAGAACCAAAGCCATATAGTTTCATATGGTGCACCAAGTACTCCGGGTCTCCAATCAAGTCAACTTGATGAACAAAATGAGATGATCATTGACAACAATCTAAATTCTGCATCTCATGCCAACAATGATCATTCTTCTCATGCCGACCCTGTTTCATATTCCGATGATTTTGGCCATTCCATCAGCAAGAGCTATTCCTCAGAAGGTGATCCTGTTTCTCTGACACTGTTACATCCCTCACATGGCAATGAAGATCATAAACAAAGTGTTTTTTCAAATGGTAACTTTGAGCCTATCACAGAGGAGAATAATATTGCTTCAAGAGGTCCTAGTGAAATAGCTATGCATTCCTCCAATGTGTCAGGATCTGAAAAATTGCCACCGGAAATTGAGGGCATAAGGTCTCAACAAAAAAGCTCGCCACTTCATCAATTGATGGGTTATTCTTCACCAAGTCAAGTGATAAGAGGGGTTAATTCCCCTCTTGAATATAAAGAGACCATTTTCAAAGTGGAAAATGATCTATGATCCTAGTCATAGATCTCAAAAAAAAAAAATTTCATGCGTTGGCTCAGATGGAAATCATGTTTAATCTATTCAGAAGAAATCTAAAGTGAAGTTTATCGGAATCTGAGGTTGAGTGATGAGTAATGAGAAGCATACATGCAATGAATTATCTTGTTTTAGATTTCTTGTAGCTGTTTGGTGTATAGACTATAGAACAAGGACAATGAGATTGACTTGTTTCCCTAGAAGTAAATTAGCAAATTTTATGTGCAACACGGCTCAGCAACATATGCTGAATAATATGTAATTGTAAAAGTTTGATTTTAGTGTACATACCAGTAATTGTTGTGTGTATATCTCAAGTTCAAAAAGATATCCCTCGTTCATATTTTCAGGGAAGGAAAATGAGTCCATTCACACGTAATTGGTATCTCTAAGCCGGCAAAGGATTCGATGGTCCCAAAACGTTTGGACTATTAAATGGTCCCATAACAAAACATGTTTTTTTAAGTTTTTTAATAACTGTTAAATAGTCTTTATTTAATTTTAATTATAAATTAGTCTTTTATATATTATTTAATTATAAAATTTATTTTTTATTTTATAAATTATTTTTTTTTATCATTCATCTATCATGTTTATTGAGAATCAAAAACTAAAACAATAATAAATTAGATCTTCCATTAATAGTAATAAAAATTTTACAATCTTAATCGATTATAATTTTATCATTGATCCAATTACGTACGTATTGGGTTAGAAAAATCGTTTTTGTTAAAAATTCAATCGAACTTCAATCGATTGGAATTGATAAACAATCGATTGAATTTTGCAAGGCATGTGAGATTTTTCTTATTCAATCGATTGGTCATATTACCCAATCGATTGAAATCATCAAAGCAATCTGGGTTTAGTTAATTCAAGCGATTGGTTCTGTTACCCCCTTGGTAAATTATTATTTTCGAAAACTCCATTTTTAACTTTAATTTTTCAAATACGAGTTTTTTTTATGCAAAGCAAGTTCGCCGCACTATAATTTTTATAGAGTTTGCCTAACCCCGACAACTTCACTTCAAGTTCTAAAAAAAATGGCTAACTCAAGTTCTTAAATTTCACAATAGACAATGACAACCATTATCATCGTCTCCAGAATACATAGGAGTACACAAGAATATTGGAAAAATAATAGGTTTTTTTTTGGGATAAGCATTGTTTTGGTCCCTCACGTTGAGGGTCAGAATCGAACCCGTCCCCGATGTATATTTTGATTTAAAATCGTCCTTAAAGTCATATTTAAATTTAAAATCGTCCTTTCTAATAAAATTTTTTAATTTATTCCTAAACTACCCTTATAAAAAAAATTATAAAATTAAAAAAAAAAACAAAAGAAAACGCGTGGAGAGTGGGGGGAGGGTATTCGAAGGGGAGGGAAAGGGGGGATCAGAGGAAAGGGGAAGGGGAAAGGACGTGGGGGTGGGGGTGGGGGTGGGGGTGGGGGTGGGGGAAGGGGAAAGGACGTTGGGGTGGGGGTGGGGTGGTGGGAAGGGGAGATCAGAGGGGGAGGGGGAAGGGGAAAGTGGGGAGGGGGACGGCGGCGGTGAAGGGGGAAGGGGGAAAGGACCCGGGGTGGGGGTGGGGGGAAGGGGAGAGGGGGAAGGAGAAAGGGGGAGGGGGACGGCGGTGGCGAAGCTTGGAGCCGCCGTCGCTGTGGTGGTCCCGTCGCCGTTGGAGATCGCCGCCTCTGCCTCGCCGCCTCTGCCTCGCCGTCTCTGCTCGCCGCCTCTGCTTTGTCGCCTCGCCGCCTCTGCCTCTGCCTCTGCCTCATCGCCTCTGCCTCGCCATCTCTGCTCGCCGCCTCTGCTTCGCCGCCTCTGCCTCTGCTCGCCGTCTCTGCTCTCCGCCTCTGCTCGCCGCCTCGCCGCCTCTGTCTCGCTTCTGCTTCCTTGCTTCTGTTTGGTGTTCTTTCTATTTCTGTTTGGTGTTGTTTCTGTTTCTGTTTGGTGGTGGTGGTGGTTGGTGGTTGTGGTTGTGGTGTTGTTTCCTGCTTTCTTGGTGGTGGTCTTGGTGGTGGTGGTGGTGGTTGGTGGTTGATGGTTGGTGGTGGTTGTGGTTGTGATTGTGAGGGTGGGGGTGGATGGTGGTGGGAAGGGGAGACTGGGGGGATGGGGGAGACGGGGGAGGGGTGGGGTGGGGGTGGCAGGAAGGGGAGACGGGGAGGGGGAGACCGGGGGTGGGATGGGGGTGGCTGGAAGGGGAGACGGGGGTGGATGGTGGTGGGAAGGGGAGACCGGCGAGGGGGAGGGGGAGGGGGAGGGGGAGGGGAAAGGGAGGGTATTTTTGTCCAAAAAAATAAAAAGGACGATTTTAATACGAAAAAAACACGTTAAGGACGATTTTAAATCAAAATATACATCGGGGACGGGTTCGATTCTGACCCTCAACGTGAGGGACCAAAACAATGCTTATCCCTTTTTTTTTATTTATAATGAGAAAAAATCCTGGTTAAATATGTCTTATTCCCGTGTATCTGTGTATTTCTGGAAACGATGATAATTGTTGCCATTAATGTTGAAAAAGCCATGCTTATTATCGGTATATTTTTTGTGTACTCCTATGTACTTTTGTAGACGATGATAATGGCTTAAATATTTGAGTTTTGTTGGTTTTGAAAAAAATTCGAGTGAAATTCGTCGGGGTTAGACAAACTTTATAAAAATTATAGAGTTCGGGAGGTCAAACGAACTCTATAAAAAGATATAGAGTGCGGCTAACTCACCCTAAATAAAAAAAATTATATTTGAAAAATTAAAAGTTAAAAAATAAAATTTTGGAAAATGATATTTTTTTAAATGATAAGTAAAAATGATTTTAGTGTTATAGAAAGTGTACTGAAATTTTTTCATTGGTAAATTTTGAAGATGTCAGGGACATTGAGATGGATGAATAATACTACGAGGATGATGACATTAACCAACAAGAAGAGTTAATATGTGACCAAGATATGATGGATAAATAATATGAATCTGAACAAGATTTTGGAGATGAATTTATTGAGGGAATAAGAGAACCAATCAATTGAATTAACTAAAAGCTTTGATGATTTCAATCTATTGGTAATATGACCAATCGATTGAATAAGAAAAACCCCGCATACCTTGTAAAATTCAATCGATTAAAGTTTGGGAAAACTGAATTTCAATCGATTGGGTAGTATAAGCAATCGATTGGGTAGTATAAGCAATCGATTGAATTTTAAAAAACCAACATTTTAGTCATCGTTCAATCGATTGGGTAATATGACCAATCGATTGATTTTTGCGAAAACTATGTTGCCTTGCAATTTTCAATCGATTGTTTTGTGATAACTTATAGTCTAATCGATTGAGTTATGGGAAACGTGAAATTCAATCGATTGTTTTGATAATCCAATCGATTGATTTTCAAAGAAACACGATTTCACAGCCCTAGACGAACGTCACGGATCAAATATAAGCTTTTAATAGATTGGAATGGCCAAAAAATTTATTACGATCAATGGAAGATCTAATTCGTTATTGTTTTTTATTTTGATTGTTAATAAACATAATAGATGAATGATAAAATAATAATTTATAAAATAAAAAATATTTTTATAATTAAATAAAATATATGGGATTAATTTGTAATTAAAATTAGAAAAAGACTATTTAATAGTTATTAAAAAAACTTAAAAAACATGTTTTGTCATGGACCAAACATTCTGGGACCATCGAATCCAGTACCCTCTAAGCCTGTAATTGACCCAAAACTGGTTAAGACTTAAAGATTAGCATTTTCACACATTTTGTTTCAAATTAATTTCTAAGTAGATAATTTTAAACTTTTATTGTAATACCATATCTTTGTTTTAAATATTTCTAAATTCAAGAATACAAGATTTTATTGATTTATATAAATGACAAATACTACCTTATTTTTTTCTTTCTTATTTTCGGATTTTTTATTTATATAAATTAAATAATTCTATTAATTACCGATTTACAACATTTCTAGCGTTTTTATCAAAATGCATTGTATCTCATATTTTGTTTATAGTGTAAACGAAATAATTTTGAACGTATTTCGTTTACACCGTAAACGAAATATGGGAAAATTTTTAAATTTCACGTTGTTTACAGTGTAAATGAAATACGAGTACCTCTGTAATTATAAAAAAATTTAATTTTTATGGGTACAAAAATAACATTTTTAAAATAATAAAATAATATTAAAAAAATAAATTTGACTGATTTAAAAAATAAAATTTGATATATATTTATTACTGGTTAGATGTACCTTAATTAATTTATATCTCATCTATATTTTAAAATTTAAACTAATAACTTTCTCACATTGTTACTCTACAAATGGAACGTTTCAATTAACGAGTGGTTTTAACTCAAGTCACGTAATTTAAAACGGTCAATTTAATATAACAAATTTTATAAAATTTTTCATGTACTCTATTATTTAAAATATTCAAATTATATCGTTCAAATTATATTAAAATTTTTAAATTTAAATTATACATCGTTTAAATTTTGTTTATCAAAATTTTTAAATTTTTTATGTTTTTATTTTTTTGAGTACTAATTAAATGAGATGATTTTTAGAAAATAATGTGATGACAGTTTTAAATTACGTATTTTTTGGTGACTGAAATAAATTAAACAAAGAAAAACAAAACAAAGGATCTGCTTAAATAGAGGGACAGTCCTTTTTAAGACAACTCTTAAACTCCTCCCAAGGTGAATGAAGCTCTACATGAAAAAGTTGTAACTTCATCGCCATCTTTGCCATAGTATCTGCCACCGTGTTTGCATCTCTCATAATCAAACGAAAGTTAAGTTAACACGCCAATTCCAATGCATGATATCTCTTATTTTGAGCACCAATGGATCAATAAACCCAAAACCATCTTGGTGATTAGTAACAAGATTAAATGCTTCCACACAATCCGTCTCACAAATAACATCTCGTTGACCCACATCCCAAGTTAAGAGATATCCTCTCCAAATAGCAAACAATTCCCCTTGAAGAATACTATTACTCTCAATCATTCTCAAACACCCCCTTTTCTAACTCCCATTACAATCTCTAATAACACAAGCAAAACTAACACTATCACCCGAACTAAGATAACTAGCATCACAATTAATCTTGAAAGTACCAATGGATGGGGGATTCCAAAAACTATTTAGAGTAGAAGAAAGGGACATACGTTGTAATTCAAAAATATTCCTAAGCCCTTTTTTCGAAGTTAATGCCAGACAAATCACTTTTTCCGGAGGCCAAGTTTCATGAGGATTAAAGATGTCATTATTCCTTACTCGCCATATCCACCAAAGTCCCGAAAAGAACTTGAACGGATGCTCTCTGCTATGATACAAGAACTAGTTCTTCAAATCCAAAGGATAACAAGAAATATCCAACCTATGCCATACAAGCTGAGCTTCTGGGCAATCCCGAATACAATGTAAAACTGATTCCTGGTTAGAAAGACATCTTGGGTACCTATCCGATGACGACATCCCTCGTCTAAAGCGAAAACTTGCAGTAGAAAGAGCCTCCTTAAGACACAACCAAGCCAAAAACTTGTGCTTTTCTGGAACAAGCTGACGCCAAAGCCAAAGCCAATTCTCCCGCTCCTCCCAACCGAAAAGCTTCTTACACAACCACAAGTAACCATTGCATGAGTAATAGACTTTGGCAGCAGACCCAAACCAATACCAACCCACTTCCGGACCTGCTTGCACATCTGGATTGTAAGAGAGAATATTACTTTTCAGATTTTGAGATAAAGGAGAATAAAGAGTATCCAAATGCCACCTACCAACCGTTAGATAACCGTCCTTCTCTCCTCCAGTTAGAAAACCAAAAATTCTGGTTCAAATCCCCAATACACCAAGCAAACCTATCCTTCAACACTTCCTAAGCCTGGCAAAGACTCCTCCAAATGGGAGAGCCCTTGTTCTTAGGACAACGAAAACAGTTATATAGAGATGATTGGTATTTGGCATCCAACAATTGGACCCATAACTTGTTTGGCTGTTGGAAAAAAGTCCAAATTAGCTTTCCAAGAAGAGCAATATTCACACAATAAGGATCTCTAATCCCCAAACCTTCATATTTTTTTGGAGTAACCAGTACCTTCCAACTAACAAGATTCAATCCTCTTCTATCAACTTGTCCTTTCCAAAGAAAATTCCTCATCATAGACTCCAATTTACTAATGATTCCTTTGGGAAAAATAGAGACCTGTATCTGGTACATGGGAATAGCGGCTACAACAGAATTAACCAAGCAGAGTCTACCAGCCCGATTGAGTAAACTCCCTTTCCAACTTGCTAGTCTACTTCGAATCTTATCCAGGACACCATTGAAAGCTGAACGGGTCACCCTAGAATGGCTAAGGGTAACCCCAAAATACTTGCGCAAGTTCTGGACAAATCTGATAGAGGATACCCCAGTGAAAACCTATTTCCTTGTTGCAGAGACATTCTTGGAGCAAAGCGTTTTAGACTTCTCCACATTAATCTTCATCCCAGATGCTTTACAAAAAGTCTCTAAAACCAACATCACATTTTGCACTTGTCTTTTTGTAGCTTTACAGAATAGAAGCAAGTCATCCGCAAACATTAAGTGGGATATTCTTGGTCCCCCTCTAGAAATAGCAACCGACTCCCACAAGCCCAAATCAACTTGATGACTAATAAAGCATGCCAATCACTCCATACACAATACAAAAAGATAGGGTGATGTAGGGTCTCCTTATCTAAGACCCCGGCTAGGAGTAAAGTCATTCAGACAATTTCCATTCCAAAGAATAGATAAGGAGAAAGCAGTGACACAATTTATAATCAAATTAATTGTAGGAATAGGAAAACCAAAGCTCCTAAGGGTATTAGCTAAAAACCTCCAGTCAACTCTGTTATAAGCTTTCTCTAGATCAATCTTAAAGGCTAGTGTGCCTTTCTTTGATTTAGTCTTCTTCATAAAGTAGAGGACTTCTTGAGCAATAATGATGTTGTCAGGAGTTTCTTGTCCCGGAATAAATCCTCCTTGAAGCGGGCCAACAATCTCCGCAAGATGAGGACGGAGCCTATTAACAAGGATCTTCGTGATGATCTTGTAAACTACATTACAGAGACTAATTGGCCTGAAATCTTTCATAGATACCGGTGATTCAATCTTTGGAATAAGAACCAGTAAAGTCTCCATCATTCTCGGATCAAGAGTAACACCAGAGAATGCCTGCTTAACCATCTTCCAAACATCAAGACCAATGATTTCCCAATATTCTTTGAAGAAAAAAGCTTGAAACCCATCAAGACCCGGAGCTTTAAAGGAGTTTATGTGAAAAACAGCTGTTCTGACTTCCTCCATAGTAACCAGTGCCGTAAGATTATTGCAAGCTTCCTCATTCAGAGAAGGAAGAGGCACATCACCAAGGCAACCCAAATCAACATCATCCAAATGACAGAATAAGCTTTTATAGAAAGACTCTGCTTCTTGACTCAGAACCTCTGGATCAGTTTTTCACACTCCATCCTTGAGAAAAAGGCCATGAATTTTATTATGTTTCCTTCACACAAGAGTTTGAATATGAAAGAATCTTGTATTCCTATCCCCGAAGCTTACCTACTGCTCTCTGGACTTTTGGAACCATAGGAGCTCTTCTTGCACTAGAGTATTATTATAATCACTAAGCAACTGTTGCTTTTTCTGACGCAAATAAATGCTATCCACCACTTCCAAACGCTTTTGTAAATAATTAATCTGCTGCTCTAATTCACATTTCTTAACAAAAATGTTACCAAATACCTTCGAGTTAAACTCTAGTGAATTCTTCTGTACTTCCGAAAGCTTGCCATGAATCCTCTATTACCAGACCACCATGACTAATTCACAATATCCCTATACCCCGGATGAGTAGCCCAAGCAGCAACAAAACGGAAAGGTCGATTTCCTTTAGGCTGAGGACGACCTTTACAACGCACCAGAATAGGATAATAATAAGACTGAAACCTATTTAAAACTTCTGCATAAGCCTCTGGAAAGATAGATAACCAACTACTATTTATATAGACTCGGTCAAGCTTTTTTGCCACGTCAACATAATTTTTTACCCTCCTGTACCAAGAAAACCGTCTCCCAATAGTCTTCAGATCAAACAAACCACTATCTCCTAATGAAGTAGCAAACATGTCTGCTCTTTGATGAGAAAATTGACAGCCCTTAGATTTATGAGAAAATTTGACTTCATTAAAATCACTAAGAACAATCCAAGGTCCTTAAAATACCATGAATTGTGCAACAAGATAATCTCAAAGGAGAACCCTTTTATTAAATTGAGGACTACCATAAATACCACTACACCTCCAAACTAAATTATCATATTGAACCTCAACAGTAACACCCTAATCAAAAGCATCAATGAACTTACAACAAACACCCTTCATAGAGGATAGAAACCAAATACCCCCTTATGCCCCTCTGCTTCCACTATAACAACAGAGTGATACCCCAACCTTTCCATTTTAAATGCTGAAAAGGGGAGTGAGTTTCAACCACAATAAAAAAAACAGGTCTAAATTTTCTAACAAGTTCCTTACAATGAACCCGGGCTAACTTATTAGAAGCACCCCTAATATTCCAAACAATCATATTTAAACTATCCATAAATAATAGGGACAGAATAAATAAGAACATAAACTCTAAATAGAATCACCAACCTCAATAGGTGGTTTGTCCTGCGGTACTGGCACACTCTGATCCTCAATAATTGCAACCTTCAGACCCCCTAATGCTGCACCTGCCATGCTTCCATCTACTAAGGTTTCCTCCGTTGCGCCACCATTTTTATCAATGGTGAGTTCTGCAGGGAGGAAGGCCGCGGACGCTTCCATAGAGAAATTCCACGACGTGCAGAAGTTCTACGCGATGGAGATGGTGCAATTTCATGTTTTTCTCGCTTCCCCATCCTAATGCCAATTGATTTTCCTCCATCACCATGCAAATTGGGCCTTGGAACCCTTCTCGAACTATACTTGTGCTGCTTTCCATCTTCGTCCTTCAAACCTTATGGCTGACCCATTGTGAATTTTTTCTTACGCAACACTTGTTGCCACCCCTCTTCAATCTTCATCATTCATGCATGCCTCATTAACATGACCATCAGGTACGTGAGGAGCCAATGATTCCGTAACCACATCCTTCCCTTTAACAACTCCTAATTTCTCACCCGAATTACAAGAATTCTCACCCAAATCGCGAGCTTCCAATTCAACCTCTTTTTGAATCTCATGATTGTTGTGTGGCACTAGTGTCGGGGCTTCATTATTTTTTCCATCATCACCACAAGAATCACCGTTTCCTTCCAAGGACTCCTTCTCCCTGCACAATGATTTATCATGCCCATACCGTGCACAAGTAGAACAAATCAGCTGTAAACTCTCGTACTCCACTTCATGAGTCATACCCTCCACTATAATATGTTTGATTACAGGCAACCCAAGATTAATTTGAATACAAGTTCGGGCATATTTTCCTCTTTCTGCAAGCTTAGTGGCCAAGTCTACTTTTACCAGAACCCTATTGCAGAAGCAATTTGCAACATTGCTTGTTCCTGGTAACACCAGATTGGAAGTCCCGAGACTCGAATTCATACTAGCGTTGATCCGAAAGATTTTTCGCATGGCCTAAAATCCACGTCCCATAGCTTTACGTGTTTAAATGGATTTTTAAATTATGTGACTTGGAGTTAAAACCGCTCATTAAAATCGTCAATCTCCCATATTGCACTTGAAACATTTCCATTTGTAGAATAACAACGTGAGAAAGTTGTTAGTTTAAATTTTAAAATATAGATGAGATATAAATTAATTAAGGTAGATCTAAACAGTAATAAACATATATCGAATTTTATTTTTTAAATTGGTCAAATTTATTTTTTTAATATTATTTTATTATTTTAAAAATGATAATTTTATACTTACAAAAATTAAATTTTTTATAATTACAGGTACTCGTGTTTCGTTTACACTGTAAACGAAATACGTGGAGTATATCAATTTTCACGTATTACGTATTACGAAATATGTTCAAAATTATTTTTTTTACACTGTAAACAAAATATAAGATGCAATACATTTTGGTAAAAACACTAGAAATGATGTAAATCGGTAATTAATAAAATTATTTAATTTATATAAATAAAAAATCTCTTATTTTCTTTGTCAAAATCAATTTATATACTCTTCATAGGTCAACTATTTAGCATCATTTTTGAAATATGATTTGTTTGAACCGCTAAGTTTATTGTAATTTCAACTAATTTCATATTCATAGCCGTAACTGGTTTCTAACAATTTCAATAAAGAAATGTTACTTGAACAACCTGGCGTGCCAGCTCTTCCACCTGTTTGTCTCAATGCAATTTTGTCAATGAATCAAGTTAATTAGTCTCTCCGCCAGTGACTTTAATGCGTTACTGAAAAACTGATATAGAGCTTCAACAATTATTGTAGTATGTTATTAGACAAGTTGACATAATTAAAAATGTGTTTGAAAAACCAATTTGATCATCACATGAAAACTAGAAGACTAATTTAATTATAAGATGAAAATTAGAGGACTAACAATTTATTAAAACTCCTTGTTACTATTGTATATTATAAAATTAGAAAGTGTATATAGTTATAATTATTAAAACATAGTAGATATAATATTGGTTTCTCTTTTTTTGGGTTTTTTTGGTATCTTTCAGTCCACCAGATCAAAGACTACACCGTCACAAATTGGAATTGCATTTGAAGATTTGCCATTAGCTACATGCATATAAAAGAAACCATCCTCCCCCCCCCCCCCCCCTCTCTTATTTTTTTTCCTTTTCCGGGTCCGGTACACCGTACACAAGTCCAAATGACTGAACATCTGATTAACATTTCCTTGTAGTCACAAATTTCTAACTTGTAACTGAAGTTGGTATGATAGTGGTGACAAGTGAATCTCCAATGGAATCATCAGAAAATTAAGTCCCAACTATGGAATACTTATTTACAAAAATAACCTTGTCGAGATACAACTTCTTTGAACTAAAATTAGGTACATCTAGACTTTTAATAATGACAGATTAATA
This sequence comes from Arachis ipaensis, assembly GCF_059453495.1. Lineage (NCBI taxonomy): Eukaryota > Viridiplantae > Streptophyta > Magnoliopsida > Fabales > Fabaceae > Arachis > Arachis ipaensis. The sequence goes on from NC_142442.1 coordinate 33,593,330, forward strand.
ACTGTCTCTATACCTGTTTCTTCTGTTGGAGGCAATGGAAATCCTCTGATCTCGAAGCATGTTCAAATTGGGAGCCAGCAACCGAGTGTAGCGATCAAAATACAAGAGCTGCTTCAAGAGAAGCGCAAATTCTCGAGGAAACTTCAATCCGTATGATTCACTAACTCGAACCTGTTGCACGCACATGAAAATGAAGTATATTAATAATCAGATTCAAGAAAACCAACATCCAGTTTAAGAAATTTCACAGAAAAGGAGTATCACTGTCATAAATGGATCTCCCAAGTTTATGACCATGGAATGTTGAAAAGTGGCAATGCTTCAAATAGCAGTAGCCACTTCTCATTGATTTGCAACCTTAGTTCAACTATAGCTTACCACATCAAGGAAGAGTGCATTCATTTGCCTCTCATCGAAAACTATATTAGCAGAAACAGCGGTTGCATTAGTCCCGCTTGCGGTTGCTACAACTAGTTCACTGTCCAGCTCCTGCATTTGAATTAAGCATATGCACAAAAACAAAATGCAATAAAAATCAACTCATGTGGGGAGTACTCTTAGAAAGTCAGTCACTCTTTGATAGAAGTATTTCTCTACAACAATGAAAATAAATTTTCTCAAGGTCAAGGGTCCAAACTGTAGAAACAGCCACTGGAATAATTATTAGGTTAGGATGCGTACATTACACCCTTTGGGTGCGGCCTTATCCCAGACCTAACGAAGGATGCTTGTGCACCGGACTGCTCTTTATTCTTTGCCAATTAAATAACTAAACTCACTAAATCACTAGCTACTCACACGAAACCAACCTAACTACAGTATAGACTACCACCTAATAAGATAGGATTTTAATTTGTTTTTAAGCCAAACATTTACCATATTTGCAATTTACAAACAATTCTCCGCCAAAATGATACTAGGGTGCACACATGACACATCAGTATACATATACATAGATATGCGGTGTTTCTACAGAAATGCACAAACATAAGGGAGTCACATGCCATTTTTTCACATGACCACCTTGTGTGTATCACTATTAATCTTTCCTTTATAAAATGTCATGTGAAGGTCCCACCTCTTAAATTAATGGTGAGACATCACACATAACTAAAATATGTGAAGAAAAGAGCTACTCCCCATACTATGTAATCGATCTCATGACCATGTTGTGTGGAGAGAGAGAGAGAGAGAGAGAGAGAGAACCGGCACGCAGCTTTATAACTTCTATACTTAATATGTCTCAAGATGGACTATGGCTCTATAACAAGTATCAGGGAGTTACAGTGCTCACCTTTATCGATGAGAATACTTTTTCCAAATCTCCTGCGAAGGCCTTAACATCAACATCCTTATTCGTAGCACCCATTTCAATTAAGGAAGATGCCATAGAGTCATAATCGTCAATGGCAATTGAACCCAAGAAGACTTCCATAGCAGCCCATGTTTTGGGGGATATACGCCCAACAATTCCTGTTTATTAAAATTTGAAACTTCTTATAGATTGTACATGCTACAGAAAAATATGAAACTTTTAACTGATGATGACAAACACCACAACAAATGTTATAACTTACGTAGAATTATTTGTAAATCATGAACAAGGAAGATAAAGCATACCAAAGTCAAGAAACCCAATACGGCCATCCCGTAGAAGCCATAGATTTCCTGCATGTACATCTGCATGAAAAGACTCACATGCAAGTAAACTTCCAAACCTGCACTTTCATACCAAGATCCACAAATTCATATTTAAGAGTCACTATACATGTCTTCAGATAAATAAAAACGGGGAACACACAGAAACATTAATTGCAAAAGGAAACTCAGAGCAATACCACACATTGAGAGCAGTTATAAGGCTGGTTTCTGGATTCGGAACAAGAGAACTTATGGAATCTAGATCAGTTAGAGGAACACCATAAAGTCTCTGCATAGTTAAAACCTTCTGTGTACTGCAGTATTTATACACTTTCGGAGCTGTTGCCTCTCTTGTGAGTCCCATGTTTTCCAAATATCTCCTGAAAGCCTCAATATTTGCAGCCTCCTTGTAAAAGTCAACTTCTTCAAGCATAGACTCCCTTATGTCTTTAACAATACCAACCTACTCGACAGATGTGCATTACAAGCAAGTTCTAGCCACTGGCGTTTACAATGATGAAAACCATAATAATGAACAAATGAAAATAGCAGTTCTAAGATTGTTTTTACATGTAGAAAAGTAGAAAGAACAAGAAATTTGGTGAATGGAACAAGAACACTTTACTCTTCCTGAATAGATACTTAAAAAGGTATCATTCTTCATATTGTAAACAAAATATGCAAGGAAAGTGGTCAATTGTTTATACCAGCGATGTTCGGCTTATTTCAGGATTCAAGAACTCCAATATCCGAGCAACAACATAAACAAAATTAAGATCTGCCACTAATACATCCTCTATTCCTGGTTTTAAGACCTTTATCACCACATCCTCCTGGCTGCCTTTTAGCCTTGCACCATGAACCTAGATGTAATATATACCAATTGCATTAGCAGCAGCGAAAGCAACACACAAAAAAACGTTGTTCTTAAAGAGATTTTAAAATACCTGTGCTATGGAGGCAGAAGCAATAGGAGTTGGATCAACGTACTCATATACACTTTCTATTGGTCTTCCTAATTCCTTACGCAATATTGATTGGATTTCCTCAAAAGGAACAGGAGGAGCTTTATCGAAACAGTTCTGAAATTCTTGTACATACTCAGGTGGAAAGAGTGTAGGAGCTGATGCTATGAACTGCCAACCAGAAATATAATCAACAGACATCAATTATCAGAGGTGGAAAGAATTTTTGTAAAAGATCATATCAAGTGGTTATAAAATTTTATCTTCTGTACTAAGTACTAACATTTTCCAACTCCAAATAAATGAATATTGAACACAACAGTTAAAACACCTAAGCCTTATTCCATTAAGTGGGATTAACTATGTAGATCAAATGATACCATAATGCCCTAACATGAACATGTTTGATGTTTCCATGAACCAATATGGAGTTATCCTATACTGTAATAATCAAGCATAATAAGTTTTTACTTATCAAATAAGAGTATCAAATAGAAACAGGAAAGAGCGAGTTGGGGAATCAACTCATACCTGACCTAATTTGATGTATGTTGCACCCATGCGTTCAAATAGCCTCCTCAAATAAAAGGGGGAAAGTAAACCAAGCTGCAGTTCAGGTGGCAACCCAGCAGATGAATTTGACAACTACAAATTGTTGCAAAAGAGTTAATACTCCTAATTTTTCACTAAAAAAATTATCAAGAAAGATATTGACACATTAACTTATGTTCCAAAAGAAGCATGCATATAAGTGTCTTAGTTATACCTTTGATAAATCAGTCAACCACTCTTGACCGACCCCAACAAGGGCTTGAACGCCTTGAGCCAGCCTAAAGACTCCCCTAGGGCCTGTGTTGATGGATGTCTGCACAATGTCTTCCACCAGCTTGGGCAAGTTTTCAATGTTATCTGATGCGATTTAAAGCAAATCCTAGTTTGTTAAATTTGACACTCCAACATATAATTAAAAGAAGAACAAAATCACAATTTTAAATGAAAACGTGAGAAATTATTGTTCCTTAGTGAAACAAGATTCACACCATGTAATCCCTTTAAATGATTTGCAGAACTCTATTGATTTTAACATCCGATCCTTTAGCAGAAAGAGTTAATCAGATTCAGATTCTAAAACAAATGAAGCGTGACAAACGAATCCAATAATCTTACTTCAGAAACTAAAAAATAGAAATTGGAGGAAATTTTGATTTGTTTTGCAAAATTAAGTCCTGAACCGTAAAATCCAATTAACAGCCAACAAAAGCTAACAGCAACAAACCAAAAAGCATCGCAGAAGTTTCTAATTTTATTGAAAATGGACCTTGGATACGGCGAGAGGAGAAAAGGTCCTGAGCTTGAGCATAGCGAGCGAAGAGAGTGAAACCCTTTGACTTGGAATTGGAATGAGCTCTGGTGTTAGAAATTGAAGGAAGAGAAAAACGAAGAGAATGGTGGTGGTGGTGGTGGTGGTGGAAGGGGAGTGGCAAACGAAGAGTACCACCTCTGAGGCCCGAAACCGCCATTGGTGAATTGAAATTGAAGAGCTGAGAGCTGAGAGTGAAGTGTGTGTGGAACTGAAAAGGCCGCGTGGAGTGTTGGATTCAGTTCAGTGTTCACGCGGAGGAGGTTGTGTTATGAATTTGGAGTTTTTCTATTTTTCCATGGTTTGATTGTTACGTTGATTTTTATGGTGGTTGCAGTGACCAATTTGAACAAACCACCCAACACCCATGCAAAAGACACAAACCAGGGGTGTAATAATCAGTACTACTACTTTGTCCCTTAGGTTTGGGATGCCTCCTATTTTGGCGTCTAATATTTTAATTATGTTATTTTTATTCTAAAATATTTAAAATAGTATCAATATTATTTTATCTTAAATTTTTTACTAACACTTAATCGAGATGATGTCATATACTATTATCCTATTTAGTTTTTGATAATTTTTTTTATGAGACATAGCACTTTAATTATTCTTAAACCTCAACCAGGTCCCATCTATTAAAAAAAAAAATAGACAAATTGACTCCTATTATCGAATGACAAACGATTATCTGCTGATGTGTCAGATAATAGTATCAAATGTCACCTCCAAAAAATTACAAAGACTAAAAACCTTCTCTATCTCTTCTTATTTTTCCTTCTTCTTTCCTTCATCAATGACGGATTTCAATGTCATCCCTTACACAACCACTAAACTTCATTCTCCATTCTCCATTCATCTCAATGATCTACCATCTAAAACCCTTTCAACTCTGTACACAACCTTCTCTCTACCTCTTCTTCTTTTTCAATATACTTTCTTTCAACACACACATAAACAATTTCAAACTACGATTTTTTCTCTTTTTTCTCTTATTCTGTGAGGTGCTTTACCACTGTCTGATGTCACCGCTCTCTGCTGCATTTGCCACCTTTTTTTCTTCCTCTATCGTCGATAGCTCTCTGCTTTCTATCACCTACAGAGCTCTGTCTCCACCTAAAATTTTTCGCATTCTACCGTCTGCACCCTCTTGCCTGCGACCACTTTCTCTTTGTTCTCCGCTACCAACAGAACCCTAACACTATTAAGGTCAGGTGCGTTATCATCCTAATTGATTTAATCTTCCACAAATTTCTCTTATTTTTTCTTTAGTTTCATTCAATTGGTTGATGCTATGGTTTGGCTCACAAAGTCAAAGATTTGTGAAGGGAAGAGTAGGAGAGCAATGTAAAACAGTGGTTGTGCAAAGGGTTGGAAGGATTTTGGATGGTGAATCCTTGATGTGAATGGGGAATAAGGTTTAGTAGTTATGTAAGGGATGACAATGAAATTCACCTTTGACAAAGGAAGGAAGGAAGGAAAGAAGAAAGGGATTTTTTAGTCCCTACAACCTTTTGAATGTGACACTTAACATTGTTACCTGACATGTTAGCGGGTAACTGTTTGCATCTGGTAACAAGGGTCAATTTGTCCATTTTTCTTAATAGGTTGGGACCTGGTTGAGGTTTAAAAATAATTAAGGTGCGCTATAACTCACGGAGAAAAGGTCAGGGGCCAAATAGGATATTTACTCCTAATTTTTTAGTTAAAGCCACATTTGCTCATTTCTGCATGTGAAATACATACTAAGTCATTTCACACTAAGTCACTAACACTTTAAATATGAAATGCTTCTTCTTCTCTCTCACATACGAAATTCAATCCTAACGATCATTCATCATTACTCATCAATCGAAAGGAAACCTTGTAGCCCGACACTTTTTGGTCGATAAAGTGTGATTTTGAGGTGGAATCAAGAGTTACAGGTCGAGAATGGCAACAATAGAAGGTACGTAGTCTTCGTAACTTGCTTCGTCCAGTTAGTTTGGTGTTGAAGTTTTGTTTCTGTGTGTGTCTTTATTTGATGTGTGTTGGTGTTTTGTTAGTATCTAGGATTTCAAATGTTGTAGTGAAAGATTTTTTTTCTTTTCTTGCCTTAATATTGTGAGCTGGTTTGTGTTGATGCATGTGGTTTATTGTTGATTTTTTTCATTGTTTAATATTTGTTTTATTTTGTTTTGATATATTTTACAGGTTAATTTTGGAATGAATTATTGTAATGTAAAGATATACTACCGTGACAGGTTTAGGTTTGATGGAGAATCCTTGCATTATGTGGGTGGGAAAATGACGATTGTTGATTATTATAATGAAGATAGGTGGAGTTTGATTGAGGTTGTTGATATAGTAGTTAGAACATATATATAACATAATATGTTTGTAATGTTATTGATAAATATTAACTATAAAGAAATATCATAATAAAAACTTACATAACATTAAAATGATAGAATAAATCATTTAAATAATAAAATATTTTTATTGTTCATCTCATAGTTAGCTAGTAGTAAATAACTAAGTATGACAGTTGAGGGAATTAAAATGGGATATTAGGCTTTTGAATTTCATTAAAACTAAATGTCATAGTGTTACAAAATTAAAATTTATACACCTCAACAACATTTTTTTTCATAAGCTAATCCCTACAAACAAGAATCACCTACTCCAAATCCACTTTCCTAACTTGAGAAGAGAAACACTTTTCTTCGTCACTGTTGATGTCCAATGAGACCGTCTCTAAAACATCAATAACCTATTTCTTTTAATGCTTGATAAGACGCCTTTTTTGCCTAATTGTAGTACACCTAAATTGGAACCCTTCATTTTGTGGGTGCCAGACTATTAAACTTGTTGAAGAAGGGGAGAAAGAAGACTTGTGGTGAGAAACCAAGAAGGAAAAAAACAGAGGCAGAACAGTAAAAGAGTAAAAATGAAATGAATTTTTTTCTTATTCAGAGAATCTCTTCTCTTTTTTTTTTTCATACACTTGAACCTTGATATTTTATAGTCAAGGATATCTAGCTCTATCTAATATATCTCACATCCCCCCACAAACTTAGGGAGGCTTTTGTGCCAACCAAAGTTTGCTCTTGAACTTGCTAAATAGCAATGCACACAGGGGCTTAGTCATAATGTCTGCTACTTGTTATAAGCCTGGAATATGAGTAACAGCAAGCTGTCCTTGAATCACCTTATCCCGTACAAAATACAGATTCAATTCAAAATGTTTTGTTCGCTCATGCAAGATGGTATTATAAGCTAATAATATAGTGGACATGTTATCACAAAAGACTGTGGGAGATGAAGTACAAGGCTGCTTTAGCTCACTAAGTAGGATTTGAATCCATATTAACTCAGAGAAAGTAGCTGCCAACACCCTGAATTCAGCCTCGGTGGAGCTTCTGCTGACAGTGGGTTGCTTTGAACATTTTCAGGAAATCAAGTTTGCTCCAAAGTACACACAGTATCCAGACACAGATCTTCTATCATCAACATCAGCAGCCCAATCCAAATCTGAAAAGGCAGTTAAACGAAGATCATTAGTCTTATGAAATTGAAGAGCAAGATCAACTGTACCTGCTAAATATCGAAGGACACGCTTTGCCGCCATCCAATGATCTTGGCTCGGCTTTGACATGAATTGGCTGAGCTTGTTTACTGCAAATGCGATGTCTGATATTGTGACAATGGCATATTGAAGTCCCCCCACAATTGATCTAAACAATGTGGGATCTTCAAAAGGAGTACCTGTATTTGCTGATAATTTTGAAGAGCTAATCATAGGAGTGCTAACCGGTTTAGCATCTTGCATACCAGCCCTGCACAATAATTCTTTTATGTATTTACTTTGATTGAGAGAAATTAAATTAGGTGAGTGAGTGACAGCCTCGATGCCAAGAAAGAAGTTTAAGTCCCCCAAATCTTTTAGAAGAAAAGTTGAATGAAGCTACTTTAAGACATAAGTGATTTCAGTGTCATTGTTCCCTGTCACTAATATATCATCAACATATATGAGTATATAGATAATAGAATTAGAAGAAAATTTCGCAAAAAGTGAAGGATCAGACTTAGTACAGGTGAACCCAAATTGTTTAAGTGCAGCAGTAATGGTGACGTACCAAGTCCTAGGGGCTTGTTTTAAGCCATAGATGGCTTTGTGCAATTTACATACAAGATGGGAATTTGAGTGTGTAAAAACTGGAGGCTGAGACATATAAATGGTTTCATTGAGGATACCATTTAAAAAGGCATTGTGGAAGTCATATTGTTTAACTCTCCAGCCCTTTGATAACGCAAGAGTGAGTATGATTCTTATAGTGACAGGCTTGATTACAGGTGAGAATACTTGATCAAAATTAACCCCAGCAGTTTGAGTATAACCTCTTGCCACAAGACGGGCTTTATGTCTCACAACCTGCCCCTGAGCATTTTTCTTCAAGGCAAATATCCATTTGCAACTAACTACCTTTTCATTTGGTGGAAGTTCTACTAAACACCAAGTCTTGTGATGAATTAATGCTCTATATTCTGCTAGCATAGCTTTCTTCCAGTGAGTGGATTGAAGAGCAGCTATGACCGATTTTGGAAGATGTGGTATAGCAGAATGGTCATGAGTATCAATGCTGGCATGTAACACTCTTGGTTTTGTACTTGCTGTCTTGGATCTAGTCTGCATTGGATGAATATTATTAGGGACAATGTGATTGAGGGGTAAGGTAGTGTTATCAAAGGACAAAACATCCTCAATTGTTGAGATAGGGATTGGGTTAGTGGAAAGTGAAGAAGGAATAAGAGAATTTTTATCGGGTACTGTATTAATATCTTGATGACTCATTGAAGCACTTGGAGAAATAGAAGTAGAAGTAGATGGGCCTACTATGAGCTCTGATTGGGTTGTTATAGAGATAGGAAAAGGATTCAATTGAGAGAGAGGAAGAGTGGCAATAACTGGAAGCATCTCAGGAGTAGTGCTTGCAGCAGTAGTACTATCACAACTAAAATTGTTAGCAATAAAGAAACTATGGGAAGGAAATTTTTCCTCATGAAACACAACATCCCTGGATATAATAATTTTTCCAGTGGAGGTCATGCATTTGTATCCTTTTTGAGTACTAGAATATCCAACAAAAATACACGGTTGTGATCGTAGTTCCAATTTATGTTGATTATAAGGTCTCAAGTTAGGAAAACACAAGCAACCAAATACTCGAAGAAGACTATAGTCTGGAACATGATGAAAAAGAATTTCAAATGGAGATTTATATGAGGTGACATAAGAAGGCATTCTGTTTATTAAGTACACAGCAGTAGAGAAAGCTTCACTCCAAAGATGCAACAGTAAAGAAGCAGTAGCTAAGAGAGTTAGGCCAGTTTCCACAATGTGTCTATGCTTTCGCTCAGCAAGACCATTTTGTTGTGGGGTATATGGACATGATAATCTGTGTTCGATACCCTCCTTTCTTAGATACTGTGAAAAAGCATTGAATAAATATTCCTTATCATTGTCAGTTTGAAGAGATTTTAAGGAATAACCAAGTTGCTTTTCCATGAAAGACTTATATTATTTAAAAACTGAAAACACTTGGGCTTTATTTGTTAAGAGATAAATGCTGGTATGTCTAGAAAAAACATCTACAAATGAAACATAGTATCTAAAATCATGCAAAGATGAAATGGGAGCTGGACCCCAAACATCTGAAACAATTAGAGATAGTGGTGAATTATAAATGCGATTAGATAAAAGATAAGGTAAAGAATGAGCCTGATGAGCGGATAATTTATACGCTTTTTGACACTGTTTTTAGTATGTTTTTAGTATATTTTAGTTAGTTTTTATTATATTTTTATTAGTTTCTATTTAAAATTTACTTTTCTGGACTTTACTATGAGTTTGTGTGTTTTTCTGTGATTTCAGGTATTTTCTGGCTGAAATTGAGGGACCTGAGCAAAAATCTAATTCAGAGGTTGAAAAAGGACTGCAGATGCTGTTGGATTCTGACCTCCCTGTACTCGAAGTGGATTTTCTGGAGCTACAGAAGCCCAATTGGCACACTCTCAATTGCGTTGGAAAGTAGACATCCTGGGCTTTCCAGCAATATATAATAGTCCATACTTTACCCGAGATTTGATGGCCCAAACAGGTGTTCCAAGTCAGCTCAAGAATTATGGCGTTTAACTCCAGAACTGGCACAAAAGCTGGAGTTAAACGCCCAAACTGGCACAAAAGCTGGCGTTTAACTCCAAGAAAAATCTCTACACATGAAAGCTTCAATGATCAGCCCAAGCACACACCAAGTGGGCCCCGGAAGTGAATTTTTATACTAAACACCCTAGCTTACTCATTTTCTGTAACCCTAGGTCACCAGTTTACTATAAAAACTACTTTTAGTGATTCATCTTGTACCTCATGACACTTTACACGTTTCATATTGTATCTTCTACGGTATGAGTCTCTAAATCCCATTGTTGGGGGGTGAGGAGCTCTGCTGTTCTTCATGAATTAATGCAATTACTACTGTTTTCCATTCTATCACGCTTGCTTCTATTCTAAGATATTCATTCGCACTTCAACCTGATGAATGTGATGATCCGTGACACTCATCATCATTCTCACCTATGAACGCATGCTTGACAACCACCTCCGTTCTACCTTAGATTGAATGCATATCTCTTAGCCTCATGATTTAGATCAGAGTCTTCGTGGTATAAGCTAGAATTGTTGGCGGCCATTCCTGAGATCCGGAATGTCTAAACCTTGTCTGTGGTATTCTGAGTAGGATCTGGGAAGGAATGACTGTGACGAGCTTCAAACTCGCAAGTTTTGGGCGTAATGACAGACGCAAAAGGATCAATGGATCCTATTCCGACATGATCGAGAACTGACAGATGATTAGCCGTGCGGTGACAGCGCATTTGGAACATTTTCACTGAGAGGACGGGAAGTAGCCATTGACAACGGTGATGCCCAACATAAAGCTTGCCATGGAAGGAGCCTTGCGTGCATGAAGAAGAAGATAGTAGGAAAGCAGAGATTCAGAAGACAAAGCATCTCCAAAGCCTCAACCTGTTCTTCATTACTGCATAACAAGTATTTATTTCATGTTCTTTTACTTTTTACAATTAAATCTGAGAATTATTGATATCCTGACTAAGAGTTACAAGATAACCATAGCTTGCTTCAAGCCGACAATCTCCGTGGGATCGACCCTTACTCACGTAAGGTATTACTTGGACGACCCAGTGCACTTGCTGGTTAGTTGTGCGGAGTTGCAAAAGTGTGATTGTAATTTCATGCACCAAGTTTTTGGCGCCGTTGTCGGGGATTGTTTGAGTTTGGACAACTGACGGCTTATCTTGTTGCTTAGATTAGGAATAATTTATTTTTGTTGGTTTAGAGTCTTTTATTTAAGTTTAGTTTCATATTTTAAGTTTGGTGTCAATTGCATGCTTTTATTTTCTTTTAATTTTTTTTCGAATTTGCATGTTCCTAGTTCTTTCTTGATCTTTAAAAATTTTAAGTTTGGTGTTTTGTGCTTTTATTTACTTAAAAATTTTTCAAAAATTTGTTCTTGGTGTTCATCTTGATCTTCAAAGTGTTTTTGGTGTTCATCTTGACATTCAAAGTTTTCTTGTTTGTTCTCTGTGTTTTGATCTAAAATTTTTAAGTTTAGTGTCATTTTGTTATTTTTCTCTTTCCGCATTAAAATTCAAAAATCAAAAAAATATCCTTTCCTTATTTTACTCATAAATTTCAAAATTTTGCATTAATTTAGTCAAAGATTTTCAAAATCATCTTTTTTTAGTCAAGTCAAAATTCTAATTTCAAGAATTGATCTTTTCAAATCTTTTTCAAAAATCAAATCTTTTTAATTTCTTCAATCATATCTTTTCAATCATATCTTTTTTTTTATAAATTGCAATCATATCTTCTCAATAATATCTTTTTCAAAATAATTTTCAATCATATCTTTTTGATTATTTTTTCCAAAATTTTTTTAATTAATTAATTAATTTAGTTTTCAATTTGCTTTTATTTCATTTTCTTCTAATTTTCGAAAGTATTATTTTATCTCCCATTTATTTTGTTTTATTTTCGGTTACTTTTTATTAAATAAAAAAAATAAAATATATTTAAAAATATAATTTATTTGCAATTCATATCAATTCCCTTTTCTCCATCATGGACATAAGTGGAGATGAACAGTCTAGAAGGACTCTGGGGTCATATGCTAAGCCCATTACAGCTGCATATGGGAGTAGCATCTATATACCTCCCATCAAAGCAAGCAGTTTTGAGCTAAATCCTCAGCTCATTATCATGGTGCAGCAAAATTGCCAGTATTCTGGTCTTCCACAGGAAGAACCTACTGAGTTTCTGGCACAGTTCTTACAACTTGCTGACACAGTACGTGATAAAGAAGTGGATCAGGATGTCTACAGATTATTATTGTTTTCATTTGCTGTAAAAGATCAAGCTAAGAGGTGGTTAAATAACCAACCCGCAGCAAGCATAAAAACATGGAGACAATTAACAGACAAATTCCTGAATCAATTTTACCCTCTAACAAGGATGACACAGCTAAGGCTGGACATCCAAGGCTTTAAACAAGAGGATCATGAATCTCTTTATAATGCCTGGGAGAGGTACAGACGGATGCTAAGAAAATGCCCCTCTGAAATGTTTTCAGAGTGGGTACAGTTAGACATCTTCTACTATGGACTTATAGAAAAAGCTCAGATGTCTCTAGACCACTCAGCTAGTGGATCTATACACATGAGAAAAACGATTGAAGAGGCTCAAGAACTCATAGATACGGTTGCTAGAAACCAACATTTGTACTCTAGCAGTGAGTCCTACATAAAAGAAGAGGCCAGGGCAGTAACTACTGATCCTAATCCTCAAGAACAGATTATTGAGCTTAATCAGCAATTACTCCTTATGACAAAACAATTAGCAGAATTTAAAGAGATGCTCTAAGACACTAAAAATGTAACAAGAATATGGAACCACAATTGAATCAGACAAGACAGCAGCTATCTAAACAGATAACAGAAGAATGCCAAGCTGTTCAACTAAGGAGCGGAAAGACATTGAATAAAATAGCTCAAAGTAGCAGAAAGCCAAGAAAGGAACAACTAACAGAGGATAACCAAACCACTGCCCATAATCCCTCTGAGGACAACAAGAGCCCAGAGAGGAATAACTCTGGCGTTCAAACGCCAGAAAAGGGATCAGACACCTGCAAGTGTTGATAGTAACCCCTCTAAGAAGGCTTCTCCAACTACCTCTATAAGGAATAAACCTACAGCAACTAAGGTTGAAGAATATAAAGCCAAGATGCCTTATCCTCAGAAACTCCGCCAAGCGGAACAGGATAAACAATTTGCCCACTTTACAGACTATCTCAGGACTCTTGAGATAAAGATCCCATTTGCAGAGGCACTTGAGCGAATACCCTCTTATGCTAAGTTCATGAAAGAGATCTTAAGTCATAAGAAGGATTGGAGAGAAACTAAAAAAGTATTTTTCACTGAAGAATGCAGTGCAGTCATTCTGAAAAGCTTACCAGAGAAGCTTCAAGATCCAGGGAGCTTTATGATACCATGCACAATAGAGGGTGCTTGTACTAAGACAGCTCTATGTGACCTTGGAGCAAGTATCAATCTAATACCTGCATCCACCATCAGAAAGCTTGGCTTGACTGAAGAGGTCAAACCAACCCGGATATGTCTTCAACTTGCTGATGGCTCCATTAAATACCCATCAGGCATAATTGAGGACATGATTGTCAAGGTTGGGCCATTTGCCTTTCCCACTGACTTTGTAGTGCTGGAAATGGAGGAGCACAAGAGTGCAACTCTGATTCTAGGAAGACCTTTCCTAGCAATTGGACGAACTCTCATTAATGTCCAAAAAGGGAAAGTGACCCTGAGAGTCAATGAGGATGAGTTCAAGTTAAATGTTGTCAAAGCTATGCAGCATCCAGACACGTCAAATGACTGCATGAGCATTGATATTATTGACTCCCTGGTGGAAGAGGTCAATATGACTGAAAGTCTTGAATCAGAGCTAGAGGACATCTTTAAAGATGTTCAGCCTGATCTGGAGGAATCAGAGGAAATAAAAGAACCTCTGAAAATCCCTCAGGAAGAGGAGAAACCTCCTAAATTTGAGCTCAAACCACTACCACCATCCCTGAAATATGCATTTCTGGGAGAGGGTGACACTTTTCCAGTGATCATAAGCTCTACTTTAAATCCACAGGAAGAGAAAGCACTAATTCAAGTGCTAAGGACACACAAGACAACTCTTGGGTGGTCCATAAGTGACCTTAAGGGCATTAGCCCAGCAAGATGCATGCACAAGATCCTATTGGAGGATGATGCTAAGCCAGTGGTTCAACCACAGAGGCGGCTAAATCCAGCCATGAAGGAAGTGGTGCAGAAAGAGGTCACTAAGTTACTAGAGGCTGGGATTATTTATCCTATTTCTGATAGCCCCTGGGTGAGCCCTGTCCATGTTGTCCCCAATAAGGGAGGCATGACAGTGGTTTATAATGAAAAGAATGAACTGGTTCCTACAAGAACAGTTACAGGGTGGCGTATGTGTATTGACAATAGAAGGCTCAATACAGCCACCCAAAAGGATCACTTTCCTTTACCATTCATAGACCAGATGCTAGAGAGATTAGCAGGTCATGAATATTACTACTTTTTGGATGACTATTCAGGTTACAACCAAATTGCAGTGGATCCTCAGGACCAAGAGAAAACAGCATTCACATGTCCTTCTGGAGTATTTGCCTACAGAAGGATGCCTTTTGGTCTGTGCAATGCACCTGCAACCTTTCAGAAATGCATGCTCTCTATTTTCTCTGATATGGTGAAAAAATTTCTGGAAGTCTTCATGGATGACTTTTCAATATTTGGAGACTCATTCAGCTCCTGTCTTGACCATTTAGCACTTGTTCTGAAAAGATGCCAAGAGACCAACCTAGTTTTAAACTGGGAAAAATGTCACTTCATGGAGACTGAAGGAATTGTCCTTGGGCATAACATTTCAAACAAGGGAATAGAGGTGGATCAAGCTAAAGTGGAAGTAATTGAAAAATTACCACCACCTACCAATGTAAAGGCAATTAGAAGCTTTCTGGGATATGCAGGATTCTACAGGAGGTTTATAAAGGATTTTTCAAAAATTGCAAAACCTCTGAGCAATCTGCTAGCTGCTGACACGCCATTTGTATTTGACACAGAGTGTCTGCAAGCGTTTGAAACCCTGAAAGCTAAGCTGGTCACAGCACCAGTCATCTCTGCACCAGACTGGACATTACCATTCGAACTAATGTGTGATGCCAGTGACCATGCCATTGGTGCAGTGTTGGGACAGAGGCATAACAAGCTTCTGCACGTCATTTACTATGCTAGCCGTGTTTTAAATGATGCACAGAAGAATTACACAACCACAGAAAAAGAGTTACTTGCAATGGTTTATGCCATTGACAAGTTTAGATCCTATTTAGTAGGTTCAAAAGTAATTGTGTATACAGACCATGCTACTCTTAAATACCTACTTACAAAGCAGGATTCAAAACCCAGGCTCATAAGATGGGTGTTGCTTCTGCAAGAGTTTGATATAGAAATAAGAGACAGAAAAGGGACAGAGAACCAGGTAGCTGATCACCTGTCTCGGATAGAACCAGTAGCAGGGGCGTCCCTCCCTCCTATTGAGATCTCTGAAACCTTTCTGGATGAGCAACTCTTTGCTATTCAGGAAGCACCATGGTTTGCAGACAGGAAAGGAAAGAAGCATGAAAGGCTTCTCTCAATACAGAGTCAAATAAAATCCCCACATTCAAACTCTAAGTTTGGTGTTGGGAGGCCACAACCAAACTCTAAGTTTCGTGTTAAGAGTCCATCATCATGCTCTGAGTATCTGTGAGGCTCCATGAGAGCCCACTGTCAAGCTACTGACATTAAAGAAGCGCTTGTTGGGAGGCAACCCAATTTTACTTATCTATGTTAAATATCTATTTATTTTCTATTGTTATTTTATGTTTTCTGTAGGTTGATGATCATGTGAAGTCACAAAAATAATTAAAAAAGCAAAAACAAACTGAAAAATAGAATGAAAAACAGCACACCCTGGAGGAGAAGCCTACTGGCATTTAAACGCCAGTAAGGGTAGCAACTTGGCGTTTAACGCCAGGATTGGCAGCAAAGGGCATTTTGCAAGCCTAATTGGTGCAGGGATGAGAAATCCTTGACACTTCAGGATCTGTGGACCCCACAGGATCCCCACCAACCTCAACTCACACTTTCTCTTCTTCACACCTTGTCATAATACTCTTCCCCAAATACCCTTCATCACTCCACATCCATCCATCATAAACCCCACCTACCTCACCATTCAAATTGAAACCATTTTCCCTCCCAAACACTACTTCTCCCCCTTCGCCAAAACACTAACCCCCTCCATTTCCTCTATTTTTTTTCCTCTACTCTCTTCCTTCTTCTTTTGCTCGAGGACGAGCAAACCTTCTAAGTTTGGTGTGGTAAAAGCGTTACTTTTTGTTTCTCGATAACCATTTATGGCACCTAAGGCCGGAGAAACCTCTAGAAAGAGGAAAGGGAAGGCAAAAGCTTCCACCTCCAAGTCATGGGAGATGGAGAGATTCATCACAAGGGATGCATTTTCTCCCACAAAATTATTGGGAGCAAATTAACACCTCCCTAGGAGAATTAAGTTCCAATATGGGACAACTAAGGGTGGAGCACCAAGAGCATTCTACCCTCCTCCATGAAATTAGAGAAGACCAAAGAATCATGAGGGAGGAGCAACAAAGGCAAGGAAGAGACATTGAGGAGCTCAAGCACTCCATAAGATCTTCAAGAGGAAGAACAAGCCGCCATCACTAAGGTGGACCCGTTCTTTAATTTCCTTGTTCTTTATTTTTCTGTTTTTCGAAAAATTATGCTTTATGTTTATCTATGTTTGTGTCTTTATTACTTGATCATTAGTGTCTAAGTGTCTATGCCTTAAAGCTATGAAAATGAATCCATCACCTTTCTTAAATGAAAAATGTTTTTAATTGAAAAAGAAAAAGAAGTACATGAATTTCGAATTTTAAAACAGTTTAATTATTTTGATGTGGTGGCAATACTTTTGTCTTTCTGAATGAATGCTTGAACAGTGTATATTTTCGGATTTGTTGATTCATGAATGTTAAAATTGTTGGCTCTTAAAAGAATGATGGAAAAGGAAAAATGTTATTTGATAATCTGAAAAATCATAAAATTGATTCTTGAAGCAAGAAAAAGCAGTGAAAAGCTTGCAAAAAAAAAAAGGAAAGAAAAAGAAAAAGCAAGCAGAAAAAGCCAATAGCCCTTTAAACTAAAAGGCAAGGGTGAAATAAAAAGGATCCAAGGCTTTGAGCATCAGTGGATAGGAGGGCCCACAGGAATAAAATCCTGGCCTAAGCGGCTAAACCAAGCTGTCCCTAACCATGTGCTTGTGGCGTGAAGGTGTCAAGTGAAAACTTGAGACTGAGCAGTTAAAGTCGTGGTCCAAAAGCAAAAAGAGTGTGCTTAAGAGCTCTGGACACCTTTAATTGGGGACTCTAGCAAAGCTGAGTCACAATCTGAAAAGGTTCACCCAGTTATGTTTCTGTGGCATTTATGTATCCGGTGGTAATACTGGAAAACAAAATGCTTAGGGTCACGGCCAAGACTCATAAAGTAGCTGTGTTCAAGAATCAACATACTTAACTAGGAGAATCAATAACACTATCTGGATTCTGAGTTCCTATAGATGCCAATCGTTCTAAACTTCAAAGGATAAAGTGAGATGCCAAAACTGTTCAGAGGCAAAAAGCTAAAAGCCCCGCTCATCTAATTAATACTGATCTTCATAGATGTTTTTGGAATTCATTGTATATTCTCTTTTTTTTATCCTATTTGATTTTTAGTTGCTTGGGGACAAGCAACAATTTAAGTTTGGTGTTGTGATGAGCGGATAATTTATACGCTTTTTGGCACTATTTTTAGTATGTTTTTAAGTATATTTTAGTTAGTTTTTATTATATTTTTATTAGTTTCTATTTAAAATTCACTTTTCTGGACTTTACTATGAGTTTGTGTATTTTTCTGTGATTTCAGGTATTTTCTGGCTGAAATTGAGGGACCTGAGCAAAAATCTGATTTAGAGGCTGAAAAAGGACTGCAGATGCTGTTGGATTCTGACCTCCCTGCACTCGAAGTGAATTTTCTGGAGTTACAGAAGCCCAATTGGTGCGCTCTCAATTGCGTTGGAAAGTAGACATCCTGGGCTTTCCAGCAATATATAATAGTGTATACTTTGCCCGAGATTTGATGGCCCAAACTGGTGTTTCATGTCACATCAAGAATTCTGGCGTTTAACTCCAGAACTGGCACAAAAGCTGGAGTTAAATGCCCAAACTGGCACAAAAGCTGGCGTTTAACTCCAAGAAAAGTCTCTACACATGAAAGCTTCAATGCTCAGCCCAAGCACACACCAAGTGGGCCCCGGAAGTGGATTTTTACACTAAACACCCTAGCTTACTCATTTTCTGTAACCCTAGGTTACCAGTTTACTATAAAAACTACTTTTAGTGATTTATCTTGTACCTCATGACACTTTACACGTTTCATATTGTATCTTCTATGGCATGAGTCTCTAAACCCCATTGTTGGGGGTGAGGAGCTCTGCTGTTCTTCATGAATTAATGCAATTACTAATGTTTTCCATTCTATCACGCTTGCTTCTATTCTAAGATATTCATTCGCACTTCAACCTGATGAATGTGATGATCCGTGATACTCATCATCATTCTCACCTATGAACGTGTGCTTGACAACCACCTCCGTTCTACCTTAGATTGAATGCATATCTCTTAGCCTCATGATTTAGATCAGAGTCTTCGTGGTATAAGCTAGAATTATTGGCAGCCATTCCTGAGATCCGGAATGTCTAAACCTTGTCTGTGGTATTCTAAGTAGGATCTGGGAAGGGATGACTGTGACGAGCTTCAAACTCGCGAGTGTTGGGCGTAGTGACAGACGCAAAAGGATCAATGGATCCTATTCCGACATGATCGAGAACCGACAGATGATTAGCTATGCGGTGACAGTGCATTCGGAATATTTTCACTGAGAGGATGGAAAGTAGCCATTGACAACGGTGATGCCCAACATAAAGCTTGCCATGGAAGGAGCCTTGCGTGCATGAAGAAGAAGATAGTAGGAAAGCAGAGATTCAGAAGACAAAGCATCTCCAAAGCCTCAACCTGTTCTTCATTACTGCATAACAAGTATTTATTTCATGTTCTTTTACTTTTTACAATTAAATATGAGAATTATTGATATCCTGACTAAGAGTTACAAGATAACCATAGCTTGCTTCAAGTCGACAATCTCCGTGGGATCGACCCTTACTCACGTAAGGTATTACTTGGACGACCCAGTGCACTTGCTGGTTAGTTGTGCGGAGTTGTAAAAGTGTGATTGTAATTCGTGCACCAGAGCTTTAGCCATACAACAGAATTCACAATTAAGCTTGCAATCTGAATTTTTATTCTCATGTGCAACAGGTAAATCACATTTAGTAACTATATTTTTTACAATTTGAAGAGTAGGATGGCCAAATCTCCTATGATAGGTATCTAAAGAAGCATGTTTAGCTAAAAAAAACAGAAGGTGATGTCATAGTCTTTGGAATTTCAACTTTCTTAAACTTATACATTCCATTTTCAGCCTTGCCTCGAAAAAGAACCTCCTTGGTAGCCTGTGATTTTACCAAACAAAATTCAGGCCAAAAAGAGAAGTATACATGATTATCCTTAGAAAATCTAGAGACACTAATCAGATTCTGAGTTATGGATGGAACTAGCAATAAATCATATTATTTTGTAACGTTTTCTTGTTGCACAACATTGGAAAAAGGATTGTCCAACTTTAGAGATATGCATACCGGATCCGTTGCCAACATATACCTGCTCTTGACCTTGATAGTCTTGAGAATATTGCAGATTTTGTGGTTCATATGTGCAGTGATGTGTTGCTCCTGTGTCAGCATACCATGAAGAATCTGCTACAGATGCAGGAGTTGCAATCAGCGCGCGTGGATTATGAAATGATGGAGCGGGTGGTAGTGCATTGTGCATGGAGATGGAGGGGTTATTTTGTTGAGCATGATTAAAATTTTGATCAAAGCGGAAGAAGCAATAGCTGGCTACATGACCCAGCTTGCCACAAATTTGGCACTGTGGTTGATTTTGATTAGTGAAGGAGCCTCTTCCACCTCTACCAAATCTTCCTCCACGTCCATGCCTTCCTCCAGGTCCACGTCCCAAAATTCCATTGTTGTTGCCTCTGCCAGTTCCATAAGAGGGAGTTGTCTCTGGTGGTTTATAGGGTGAAGGTGCTGTTTGAGAAACATGAACCTGCACCATTGTTGAATCAGGCTTCTTGAACCTTTCTACGATTTCTTCTTCTGCCATAAGTTATGCTTCAAGATCCGGAATTGCATAAGCTGGATCTTTTGCTGAAATCAGTGTAATGAAGGAGTGATAATCTTCATTAAGACCATCTAAAATAACATTTGTGTATTCTGAATCTGAAATTGGGGATCCGACAGCAGCTAAAGTGTCAGCCAGTTTCTTGATCTTGAGTAAGTAATCGGATGCAGAACCATCTTTCTTTACAGATCTCAATTGTAGCTGCAATTGTCAAACCCTAGCGTTGGTTTTTGATGCAAAGTATGTATGAATTCGTGCCCAGACTTCATGAACAGATTTATATCCTATCATCTGGTATTTGAAAGATGCATCCATTGATGCAAAAGGCCAAGATGTAACATTATAATCATCAATACGCCATTCTTTGTGTTGTTTTGATTCAATTCCTTTTTGCGCATCTTCAGTGGAAGCATACCTGTGTGGGACCTTTTCTTTGTCAAGATGATCTTCCATTTCTTGTCCACAGATGGTGAGCATGACCAAGTGACGCCATGTCAAGAAGTTGTCTTCTGAGAGCGGGACTGCAAATGGTTTATTTTGATTTTGTGGTGTTGCATTCATGATTGGAGGTGTAGGATCTGATGATGGTATAAGTTCTTCTTTCATAGATTCAATGTCGTAAGCCATGAACCGATTGTGCTCTTGATACCATATTAAACTTGTTGAAAAAGGGGAGAAAGAAGACTTGTGGTGAGAAACCAAGAAGGAAGAAAACAGAGGCAGAACAGTAAAAGAGTAAAAATGAAATGAATTTTTTTGTTATTCAGAGAATCTCTTCTCTTTTTTTTCATACACTTGAACCTTACTATTTTATAGCCAAGGATATCTAGCTCTATCTAATATATCTCACACAGACCAAACATGCCTAATTCACATGCATCGTCATTGACATAGCCTGTCATCGCAACTTTTTTATTTCATCTAGACTAGGGTAGAAATGGCTTCCATTTCGTGGCTACTATCCAAGAAATGGCTATGCCAGGCCTGACTCTCGTTTTGCAGTTGGTTCTTGTGAGTTGGAGGCCAAATCCATTTTGCAGGGGTTTTATGTGAATGGCACCGCGTATTTTCATCAATCTTTCTCACAGTACGTATTTAACGAATTCAAATATTTTTTATATTTATTTAAATAAAAAACTGCTTTTTTCTAGAGAGAATTAATATTATTTTTTATAGACATTGATTTATTTAACTACTTACTTTAATTATTCATATAAAATGATAGACATTTTGCCTTATTTTACATTTAAAATAAGATTGGCATCAAATTTAAAGTATTTTAGTATAACCTTAAAAATATTTTCTATCAATAATAATAATAGAAAAACAGTTGAAAATATAACTATAATGGCTATATAACTTTTTTTTTATTTTGTGCGAAAAAACCCTCCTTTTTTGCTACACAAAACAAAGTAAAACATGACTATTCAAGGAATTCAGATTCACAGAAAGTGTTCGACTGTTAATTACTTTTTTTGCGGATGACTCAATTCTTTTCTATAAGGCTATTGAAGAAGTGTGCTCCAATGCTTTGGGAGTAGTCAATAACTATGAGAGTTTCAGCAGTCAAAAAGTAAATCTTAACAAATCTTTAGTTTTCTTCAACCAAAATAACCCCTTCTTTCAGACACGAACTAGCAGAAAGTCTCAACATTATTGATACTAGGGCTTAGGACAAATATTTAGACCTACAATCTGTTGTGCATAAATTGAAAAAGACTAATTTTGGGGCAATTAAGGATAAAGTTTAGAAGAAGGTATAAGCTTGGAAACAGAACCTCTTCTCAACTACTGGGAGATATGTGTTAATTAAAGCGGTGGATGAGGCGATACCGGTGTATACTTTATCATGTTTTAAGCTATCAGACTCATTAGTGGATGATATTCACAGAATCCTAATGTAGTTCTGGTGGGACAATAAGGTAAAGAACGAAGGATGGCATGGATCAACTGGGATAATATGACGAGGCTTAAGAAGGAGGGTGGACTTGGTTTCAACGATATGAAAGCCTAGAATCTGGTGCTACTGGGCAAGCAATTTTGGAGGCTAACAATTAAATCGAATTCACTGCTCTCGCATCTTTTTAAGGGAAAATACTTTCGATATAACTCTCCTATCTCAGCAAAAAGGATTTTCAATCATCTTGGGGTTGGTAAATTTTATTGGAAGGGAGAAAAGTAGTGGAAAAAGATGGGTGACAGTGTCCAAATTTGGCAAGATTCTTGGCTCTCACCCCCAAACCCATTCTACCTCAATCCAGACAGTAACATATTTATAGGTTTCAATTGAGTTAAAGAGTTACTGAAAGAAAATCGTATCCAGAAATAGGAGTTTAATTGAAACTTCCTTCCCCCCAGGCATGGTAGCCTGTATCCTGAGTGTCCCCCTGAACGAACAAAGATGGAGTAGATAAGCTAATTTGGACCTAGAACAAGAGCAAATAATATGATGTCATTTTTTGGTACAGAATAGCATACACCTTCTATCATCCTCTAATAGAACAATATCCCCAAGTGATGCAAAACACACTAATTTGAAAATTGGAGCTTAAAAATTCCAACAAAAGTCAAATTCTTTCTCTGGCACCTTACACGACAAATGACCTATGTTGGTCAACATCCACCAACGATCTCCTTCTCTGTGTTCAAGATGTGGCTCTGAAGACGAAACCACCAACCATTGCCTCCAGAAATGGGATTGATAGGGATTAGAAGATGAGCTTGTTCGCAGCTATTTGTTGGGGTTTACGAAGGGCCTAAAATGCAAAAATCTTTGAAAGGAGAAAAGATCAAGCTTGGAATGTTTTTGATCTAGCAAGGAAGCTTACCATGGAGATTTGTGGCGGATTAGGATAAATGGGTCTGTGTTCTACTCTTCCCTAAGATATTTTCTTTGTTTATCTTGGAGCAATAGCTCTGTTTGTGGAAGACAAATGGCGTCTAGTGATACGTGCACTGTATGCGGTTCTTTCTGAGTCTTTATTTTACATTCTTTGCAATTGTAAGGTTGCTCAAAAGATATGGAAGAGCATTTATAATAGTTTGAGCTCAGATGATTTTTTCATAATTTCCCTCATCCCTTGGTTATTCGTGAATTTATCTTCTTAGTCTCTCATTAAAGGCATTCCTTAGCCCCCACTATTTGCAAGTATTTTGAATTACTTATGGTTTCGACTCAACAAAGCTATTGATGAATACAAGATTCATGATTTTGCTATGCATTTGACAAAAGATTACTACATGGCCAAGGAGGAGTGTCAATAATTTTATGGTGAAATAGGTTCGTTGGATTCCTCCTAAGCATCCATTTGTTAAAAAAAATTCAGATGGTTCAGTTTTTAAAGACAATAAAACAGCCTGTGATGGCATACTTAGAGACTATGATGGTAGATTCTTAGCATGCTTCAGTGCAAACCAAGGCAGCTGCACTATTACTAGGGAATTTCTATGGTGCTGAAGGAAGATACCTTCCTCACTTGTTGAACATGCGTATCAAAGCTAAGAAGTCATACACGTATATCCTGCAATGTAAAGGTCACCTGAACCTTGGTCAATGACACTCAATAGTTACAGAAGTCGGACCTACAATACATAGTTTTTGTCTAATAATTAACAGTGGAGGAAATATAATCATCCCATTAAGACGTTTGAAAAAGTACTTATATTAAATAATTTTTTAATATTGATATGACATTTTTGTTGTATTTAGCCCATGGTTTAGGATACACGATTTTTGGAAATGTAGTTATTTTGTACTATATACAATGTTAAAAAAAATGATAGAATGGGTTGAGAAATAAAATTTTCAAAAAGTATGTAAAACGGTCTAAAGTAAAAAAAAAGAAAAGGCTTACATTCACTTAGGTCCATTATGGTAGATATCCACCATACAGATAAGGTCCATTCCAACCAATGTGCGTGGCACCCATTTATTATTTTTAGTGTGCTATACGTATATAGTGAATGGAATAATCAATGATATTTATGTCTCCCGATTATGTTGGTGAAGTTGACCCAATTATTTATAATGATTTTTATTTTAAATTGGAGAGTGCATATGAAATGTTTGTTATCATGTGGTAAATTTAATTTGTTATGGATAGTAGGGTTGTTGAATTTATGAAACAAACTTATGTAGAAGATTAAATTTTTATAATTATATAGTTTAGGATAGTATAAATTTGGATTTAGGTTGTATGATTACCTAAAATTCTATTTTATTATTTAGGATGTCAGCTTTAGTTATGAGGGGGTAATTTTTTAAGTTTATGGTAAAAGATTTAATGAGTAGTTATTTAGGTTTAGGGCTTTGATTTTATGACTGAAAGTTTAGGATTTTGGTTGTTTAGTTCATGGTTTAAGAGTTATTATGTAGGGTTTAAAGTGATAGCATTTATTTTTTTGTTGAATATGTAGGGTTTTTTAGCTCTAGGGTTTAGGTAGGGTTGGAAGTGAGTCGAGTTGAGTTAAACTAGACCAAGTTCAAGTTCGTCTTACGAAAATTGAGCTTGGCTCATGGCTCGAATCACTTACAATCAAGCGTATTTCTTAACCTTAAGTTCGACTCACCAAAAGCTCACAAGTTGACTCGAATTCATGAGCTGATTCAAATGACAAGAACATAATCTATAATTCTATATCAATAAATTATAACTTCTATATATTAAAATATATTAGTTTTATATATTTTCTATTTATCAATTATAAATTCTTTATTTATATTCTACATCAAAAATATAGATTAAATGCATATAAGATATGTATATTAATAATTTAATATATAGATGTGGCAAAACGGGTTGAACTCCACCAGGTCAAATTGCCAAAAAAGGCGGGTCGGAGTGAGATTTTGGACCCGCCAAGCCCGCACCATCAAACTCGCAGGCTTTGGCAGAGCAAGGCGGGCTAGCCCGGCAGGCCTATAACTCTTTTTTGAGGTTATTTTAGTAATTTTTTAGCATGATATAAATTCAAAAATTTGGGATTGGGTTTTCAGTTTCACGATCTCTCTCGTAGCCCCCTCACTCTCGAATTCCCTCTCTCGAAGCAGACAAGCGGTGCACAGAACCTCTGGCTTCTAGATCAGACACCGACGGTTGCCCTCCCTCCCTCTTCACTCTTGTATCTCACTCTATCTCATTCCATCTCTCTCTCGCATAGTGGCAGCAGTGTAGAGCACCAGCGACGGGAACGGCTTAGAGCATCGGCATCCCTGGCTCAGAGCTCTCCCTCTCACTAGCTCAGCGTCCCTCGCACTGGTAGCAGCTCAGAGCACCGATTTTCACTGGCAAAGGCATCTCCTTCTCGTTCCTGACGCTATCTCCCTCATAGCTGCGAAGGCGCTCATCTCTCCTCTCTTAGGTCTGCGCTTGTCTCTTCTCTTCAACGAGAGGCTCCAGTAGCAGCGGCGGTGTGAAGCATCAACAGCGGCGAGCCTCCCGCACCTTCTCATAATGTTACTAAAATTTTCGAAAATAATGTTCCTTGTTCTTTCTTGATTTTCAAGTTGTTTTTCGTGTTCATCTTGACCTTCAAGTTGTTCTTGGTTATTTTCTTCGTTTTGATCTAAAAATTTTAAGTTTGGTGTCATTTTATTGTTTTTCTCTTTCCTCATTAAATTTAAAAATATCTTCTCTCTTTATTTTAATTGATTTTTTCGAAAATTACAAAAAAAATTCATATTTTTATTTTAAAATTTTTATCTTATCTTATCTTAGTTTTAAATTTCAAAAATTCAAATCTTTTTCAAAAATCATATCTTTTTCAAAATCTTATCTTATTATCTTATTTCAAAATCAAATTTCAAATTTCAATATTTAAATTCCAAAATTCCAAATTCAAAATTCAAATTTCAAAATTTAAATTTAAAAATCAAATATTTTCAAAATTTAAACCTTTTTCAAATTTTTATCTTATATTGTTGTCAGTGTTTCTAGTTTTAGGAGTTTATTTTCATTAATTTTTTTTAGTTTTTGTTTTTATTTTCTTTAGCTACTATGAATTCTCACCCCTCTGGTTTCAAGTTTGGTTCCAATGTTGTTGTAAGGAATAGAAACTATAATGAAAATAGGCATCAATGTTGGAAGAATCAAAGATAGGAGGAGCCACAAGGATTTGATCAACCCTCTTGGCAACAACCCCCTCCAGTGCGCTATAACCAACAACCATTCTGTGATGCATACCAAGACAATAGTTATGGTGGACCCTTTCGTGACAACCAACCTCCACCAAATTACTATGGTCAAGAGCCATTTCAGGGAGCGTACCAAGATGATGAATATGGTGGACCCCCTCGTAGTTACCAACAAGGCCCACCATATGCTTATGAACCACCTCCCCAACATACCTTTGAACCACAAACTCACAAGCCCCTTTACACCATTCACCTCCATATGACCATAATCCTTATCCACCACACCAACCACCATATGAACCACACCTAGAACCACCACCTCAATATTCACCATCTCTATATCCTTATCAGGAAGAACCACCTCCGTATTATGAGCCCTTTCCCCCAACAAATGAACCCTCCTATCCACCCCAACCTCTATTGGATAACAATATACTCATCTCTAACATCATTGGTCTCACCTCTACACTCCAAAATCTTATATCTCACATGAACCAATCCTCTATCTCCAATATTCAATCCTCAAACTCTAGTGCACTTCCTTCTCAACCACATAATGATCTTCCCATCCCATCACCACCCTCCATGGAAGAGCATCCACATCCATCAATCCAAGAGGAAGATGATCCCAGCTATGCTATTGACAAGGAACAAGAGAAAATGGATCGTCTTCGCGAATTCATACTTCATAAGAAGCTAGAGGAAGCCCTACAGGTGAAGGTAGTAGAGACCCTTGAAGTCGAAGGAGTGGTTGAAGAATTAGTGAAGGAAGACATCAAGGAAGAGTCTGATTTTGTCTCAGAGCAAGAGAAGGCCCAAAATGTGGAGATAGGAGAGACCCTTGAAGATGAAGGAATAGTTGAAAGGAGTTATCATGGAAAGAAAATCATCAAGGATGAGTATGATTTTATACTAAAACAACTGGACAAAGCAGTAATTATTGAAGAAGAAGAAGTGGTTGAAGACTTGGGAGATGCAGAACCTCCATGGGAAAGTCTAGTCATAGAACCTCCTTCCAAGACGTTTGAATTTGATGTTGAAGAGGGTGTACAACCTCCAAGGCATATCATGGCTAAAGACTTTGAAGAGATCAATCAAGAGATGGAGATTAAAGAAGAAGAAGCACAACCTCACATGCCCTTGGTGAGTAATGAAGAAGAGATTGAATTGGAAGAGAGCTACCAAGAGAAAGAGGTTGAACTTGAAGAAGCTTGCAAAGAGGTGGAAGTTACCAAGGGAGAGCACAAGGGAATGGAGCTTGAAATCACCTTCCCAAAAATGTTGGAGACCTCTCCCCCAAAGCCATTACCATCCAATACAACATTCAAGTGGGTAAAATTCTTATCCTTATCCTTTACTTTTCCACTTGAATATGGTTTACTTGAGACAGATGGTCAGCTTAGAGCTCTTTGTAGCTTTAAGAGTAAGAGGGAGATGGTTAGTGGTTGGCAACACAATCCTAGGTTCGTTGTGGTTGGGAGCTCAAAGTTTAAATGCAAAGGTTGGTGTAAAGCTCAAATGAATGGGTCTAGGAAGCTGTTTGGATACCTTAGTGAGAATTCAGATTGCTTACCACCCGGATGAAATCATGATGATCAACTTGAAGATGGGTGTAGAATCAAGATTTGGGATCCATAAATATCTGAGGATCAATTTTGGGAGCTGAAAGCTTGTGAAGAACTCCATCAAAGCTTGAGAAATTTACCTGGTATTGATAGAGCTTATTGGAAGTCCAAGCATTGGTGGAAGTTTCAAGACGAGTTCAAACACAAGCCTCCATAACAAGGAGCTCACCAAATATCCAACTTAAGGACAATAAAGCAAAGTGCTAGGTGGGAGACAACCCACCATGGTAT
This sequence comes from Arachis ipaensis, assembly GCF_059453495.1. Lineage (NCBI taxonomy): Eukaryota > Viridiplantae > Streptophyta > Magnoliopsida > Fabales > Fabaceae > Arachis > Arachis ipaensis. Next base: position 33,621,820 of record NC_142442.1, read on the forward strand.
TATCTTCTATTTTTATCCTTAGTTTTATTTTATTATATTTTTATTCTTAGTTTTATTTTATTTTGTTTTATTCTTAATTTTATTTTATTCTATTTTTCTTAGTGTTCATTCATAATGTCTGCATCAGCATCTGCATTTTGCATTTTGCATTTTGCATACTGCATAAAAAAAACTGAACAGAAAGTTACGTGGGAACTGTGCAGAAAGTGTGCCAATCGCACAAGTATCACCATGCTTACGCGTCCCTCACGCGTATGCATCATTTAAGATTTTGGCACCTCACGCGTACGCGTCAATGACGTGCACGCGTGACCTTGAAAAATCAACGTAAAAGGTGTATTGGCCGAAAGTTGGGCTGGCTTGGTGCTGGCACTGTGCCCGAGGCACAATTGCATCACGCGTACGCATCCACGACGCATGCGCGTCACTTTCACAATAAGCACTACCACGCATGCGTGCACCTCACGCGCACGTGTCATATGACATTTTGGCACACATCCCAAAACAAACAGAGGGTTGTGCGAGCGCCACGATGCCCTCGCGCGAGTAGCACAAATGCGGTCACGCGTATGCGTGACCGACGCTGACGCGTCACCTCCCTCTCTGTGCAACCCACGCGTACGCATGGAGCACGCGTGCGCGTCACTCACGCAACACCACCAGATCCCTGCGCCGCCACTTATCTTATCTTTTCTTTTCTAATCCTAATTTCTTCTATCTTTTCTTCTTTCTTCTTTCTTTCTTTCTTACTTCTTCTTCATCTCTTTAACTTCTCATCCTTCTTCACTTCCATCCTATTTTACTTAATTTATTTACATACTTTCATTCATTACATTTTAATTTTGTGCATATTTTTATTTTCTTTTCTAAATTTATTATTTTTCCATTGGTGTTAAATTTTCTTCTTCAATTGTTGCATCTTTTCTTGAATTATTCTGGTGCTTCATGACTTGTTTTACTCTGACTGGGTATTATTATTCATAAGTCAATGCTACTCCTTCATGATACTTATACTATCTTGCATTGACATGAACTTACACTATCTTGCATTACCCACACTCTCTCCCCCATTGTTGCAACTTTTGTACCACTGGTATGCCATGTGCTTCTATTGTTTTCTCACTTGCATGTTGTAGCTACCATGTAATTGAGACCCTCATTATTTGGCATTAACCCACCCAGACTTTATTTATTTTCTTATCTTTATTTTTGGGTTACTTTTTCTTCTTTTTTCTCTTCTTTCAGGCTGGCCACCGAAGAAGGAAAAAGGGAGAAAACTTCTATATGGAGCAACAGACAAGTCCATATGCATAATCTACTAAAGAAAGAGCATCAGTTGTAGCAACCCGTCCACTTGTACATCTCTGCATGCACCGAAAACGGTGCAATCTTTAAGTGTGGGGAGGTCGATACCGATCTCCATGGGTTAGTTACCTTCTTCTCAACACCAATGTTTTATTTTCTTTGTTTGTTCATTGTTGCATTTGCATGTTTGATTACATATTTGTTTGATTTTGTTCATATTTTACCACCACTTGGTTAAAGTAATATTTTCTTTTTCAAGAAAATTTTTATAACATTTCACTAATTTGAATTAAACTTTTTGAAAAACTTGTTTGAAGATATTTTAATTGCAAACATGGTTTTGAGCTTGAACACACAAAACCAGTGAGATTTTTGAGCTTATTTAAATTGGTTGTATTTTATCAACCAATATTTTATTTTTGGTGTGTTGTTCTCTCTAAAATTGTGATCTTTGTCTTGCTTAATTCTATATTTCTATTGTTTAATGTATGCATGCACTTATATGATTGAGGCCTTTGTTTCACTAAGCTTACATACCCATATGGCCTTACCCCTTCATTATCCCTTGCAAACCAATTTTGAGCCTATTATACCCCTTTGTTCTTTACTTTAGCTCATCACTAACTCTAAGCGAAAAACAATAATGTCCTTAATTTGAATCCTTGGTTAGCTTAGACTAGTGAGAGTGCTCATGAATTAAGTGTGGAAAAGTTGGATTTGGAAACATTTGGTTTAAGAATTGGGTGTTATATATCTTTATGAAAATGTGAAAGAAATATTTAGGACATGTTCATGCATTCAATAATTTAATCATATGCATTGAGAAAAAATAAAAGGAATATATATATATATATATATAAATAAAAAAAAGAAGAAGAAAAAGAGAAAAAGAAAAAAAAAGAGCAAAAAAGTAACAGGGGACAAAATGCCCCAAAGTAAATAGTGAAAGCAATGCATATGTATTGTACTTGAAATTAGAATGCATGAATATGTGGAAAACATAGTTAATGGATAGTCAGGTTTTGTATTGTGATTACATGGATTGTCTTAAGTTAGGTGAAAAGTTTAAGTTAATTAAGGATTCAGATTTTAGTCCACTTGGCCAAATACAATCCTACCTTGACCCTAACCCCATTACAACCCTTAAAAGACCTCTTGATATGTGTATCTGTGCATTAATTCTTTGTTGATTGGTAGAAGAAAAGCAAGCCTTAGAAAGCAAGATTAGTAGAGAATTGAGAGAATCGAACCTCAAACACCTGAGTGATTAGAGTGTATACACTTCCAGTGAGGGTTCGATACTCGATTCTTTGTTCCTGGCTTTCATGAGCTATTTTCTTCTGCAAGTTTACTTGTACTTCATTTTTATGATTTGAATTAGTGAAATCCAGTTTATATTTGTTCTTAAAAGGTTTATTTACTTTTAACCAAGTAGGTAGAAGCATTTCACATGTAGTTGCATTCATATAGATAGGTTGCATTTTATAAGTTATATCATTCCTCTTCATTCTTTATAGTTTCTCTTGAGCTTAGCATGAGGACATGCTAATGTTTAAGTGTGGGGAGGTTGATAAACCACTATTTTATGGTTTATCTTGTGCTCAATTGAGTGGTTTATATCAATTCTTTACTCACTTATTCATACTAATTGCATGGTTTTACATTTTCCTTCCTAATCTTGTGCTATGATTGAAAACATGTTTCTTTGGTATTAATTTAGCTAATTTTAATCCCTTATTATTACCATTTGATGCCTTCATATGTGTGTTAAGTGATTTCAGAAATTACAGGGCAGGAATGGCTTAGAGGATGGAAAGGAAGCATGCAAAAGTGGAAGAAAGACAATAAACTGAAGGAACTGCTAAAGCTGTCCAGCCTGACCTCTTGGTACTAAATCGATCATAACTTGAGCTACAGAGATCCAAATGACGCGGTTCTAGTTGCGTTGGAAAGCTAACGTCCGGGGCTTCGCAACAATATATAATTTGCCATATCTATCTCAAAGCCAAGCAACGCGAACGCGTGGATCACGCGAACGTGTGACCTGGCAAAAATCCAATCTTCCGCGTGACTTTGCAGCGACCTGTACGTACCAGAAATCGCCCTCTGGGCTGTTTTTGACCTAGTTTTCGGCCCATAAAACACAGATTAGAGGCTATAAAGTGGGAGAATTGATCCATTCATTCATACAACAATTCATACAACTTTCATATTTACAATTTTAGGTTTAGATGTAGTTTTTAGAGAGAGAGAGGCTCTCTCCTCTCTCTTAGGATTAGGATTTAGGATTTCTATTATGATTAGGCCACTTCTCTTCAATCACAGGTTCAATGTTCTTTTAATTTATTTTCTCTTTTACTTTTATTTATTCTAATGCTTTGATTTGTCTATCTCTCTGTTTAATTATTTATGTTACCAAATTGGCTTATGAACTTTTCATGTTAAGATTTGAATATTGTACTTAATATAATTTGAGGTATTTCAAGTTTATGATTGTTTTATTCTATTTATACTATTTTCAATTTAATTTAGGATTTATTCCCTTTTGTTTTCGTTAAGTAATTGGTAATACTTGAGTTATCAGACTCAGCAGTTGATTGAAAATTGGAAATTGCTGATTGATTTGGATCGCTCTAAAGCTAGTCTTTCCACATAAGTTGACTAGGACTTGAGAATCAAATTGATTGGTCCACTTGACTTTCCTTTATTTAGTAAGGGTTAACTAAGTGAGAGCAATAACAATTCTCATCACACCTGATAAGTATAACTAAGATGGGATTTCCAGTTCTTATACCTTGCAAGAGATTTTTATAATTATTAATTTATTTTTCTTATCATTTAAATTACTTGTTTCCTATTTCAAAAACCCAAAAATATATCTTTTTCCATAACCAATAATAAACACACCTCTTTGCAATTCCTTGAGAGATGACCCGAGGTTTAAATACTTCGGTTATAAATTTTATTGGGTTTTGTTACTTGTGACAACCAAATTTTTGTATGAAAGGATTCTTTGCTGGTTTAGAAACTATACTTGCAACGTGATTATAATTTTATAAAAATTTCTTTACTAGCAGGAGTCAGTTCGTCACAGCCCTACTATTTTCTTATCTATTTCAATTCTTAATTTTTAGGTCATAAATATATTTCAAAGTTTGAGTGTGATTTTGATTTTGAAAGTTTATTATTTATTTTAATTTTTTTATTTTGTTGATCTATTATGATATGTTGCTGACTTGTTGCTAGATCTGTTGTTAACTTGCTTTTTTTTTTCTCATTTTCTAATCTATTTTATCTGAATTCTGATTATTAATTTATTATTAGTTTATCTAATTGATGAAATGAGAAACTCCAAATATGCTATGAATCGGCTTCATGATTTGTGATTTGGAGGGATTTTTTTGTCATAATTTTGTGTTTGAGTTAAGAAAAAAAAAAAAAAAAGAAGAAGGTGGGATGGCCTGCCAACCTGCTAGTCCGCCCTTTGACATGGCAGAATAACAAGTTTAGCCCATATCACTTTGGCGGGACGGGCTGATCCGTCCCGTTTTATGGTGGATTTTGGCAGGACGGGACAGACTGGCCCACTTTGCCACCTCTATAGAGAGATGGAGTATAAAGTTCCCTAGAATTTCTACTATTTAGTTTTCTTTTGTTTTTGGGCCTTTGACTCCGGTACCATCAAAATATATATATAATCGAGCTAACTCACGAGTTAATGAACTGAACTTATCCAAACTCAAGTTCGACTTATTTAATTTATGAGTTCAATTTTAGATTCAAGTTTGACTCACGAACTCACAAATTCAGCTTATCGAATTATTAACGAGTCAAGCTTGAACTGATTCATGAATTAACTTGACTTATTTCCAGCCCTAGATTTAGGATTGATGGTTTACAGAATTGTGTATTTATGATTTGTTGCTTTTTAGTATTTAGATGTTTGTTTGGTGGGATTTATATATACATCCCAAACAACAAAACTATATATGCTAGAAACTAAATCCTTGATCAATTAACCTTAAACCGGTATGGCTTTTCCCTTAAGCTTAATTACCCTAAACCTTTAACACTCACCCTTATATGCGGAAACCTTTAACCCTTTAATTCGTATCTTGAAAGCATATTCGTTTAAAAAAATAAACCATACTAGTTAACCAAAATTATTGTTTCATAATTTATGTTTAGGTGTTTATTGAATATTTTTTATATAAATTTTAGAAACTATTATGTTGGATATTATAATTAAGTTGTGAATTAATTGTAGAGAAAATAAGACTTTTTTTCCTTTGTGAGATATCTAAATGAGATTTTTTCTCTTTATTTTTAAAATATATATTTTTCTATCCCACGATAATTAAATAATATACATTTTAGTTCATTTGACTAAAATACTCCTTAACAATTATTATTATTATAATTATGTATATATTAGTAATAATAATATTAAATATGTATTTATTATTAATAATATAAATTTAATTATTTTAATATTTTAACTTGTTACAAAATATTTAATTTAAAATTTTTTATATATTTCATGATTAATGATAAATATTAAAAATAAATAAAACTTATTAGTTTAATAATAAATATATTATTATTACTATTACATAATATAAAATACTTTAACTTATTTCATGATTAATGAAAAAAATAAAAATAAATCAAATTTATTAAAATAAATGTATTTTATATTACTATGTTTATAACTATAATAATATTAATAATAATATATAATATATATTACTATTAATGCAATAAAATTTCATTATTTTTAATATTTTTTCATTAATCATGAAATATATAAAAAAAATTTGAATTAAATATTTTTATAACAAGTTAAAATATTATAAATAAATAAAACTATTACAATATAATAATAAGTATTATTTTATATTATTATTTCTTTTTTTGAAATAATAAAATAATTATCACTAATTTACATATAAAAGTGATTATTGAAGAGTATTTTAATCAAATAGACTAAAGTATATGTTATTTAACTCTTATAGAAGAGGAAAGTGTATATTTTAGAAATAGATGGATGGAAAGTATCATTTAGACATCTCGCATGAGAGAAACATGTCATTTTCTCTTAATTGTAGTCAATTTGTGTTATTTAAAAATATAAGATGTACAATTTTAAATTTTATATTTGGTATTGTTTGTAAAAACGTTTTTTGCTAACTTGAATTGAGCTTATTATTTTTTTTTCCATAGTTGGTCATTGGCACATAATCGAAACAAGTGTGATGGGATTTGTTGTTACATGGGATATTCTAAAGCTGCCAATATTTACGTGTGGTTACTTCGAAAATTTCTAAAATGTTTAGGAATTTCTACCTAATTTTTTGTTGGGAGTTGTGTGTGAAAAATAATAATTAAATATAGTAAAAAAATATTAAATGACAATACAAATTATAGATGAAAAATTAAATTTTAAATATTATTTTTTTGCAATTGTATTTTGTTCCTGTATAAAGCTTTTGCATGGAAGACATTTTGAAGAGTCAGAATGATAAAGAGTTGCATGCATGAAAAATGGGAGGAAATGTTTTTATGCTGTGAGGAGGGGCCGTCGGCCAGATATCTACACTAACTAGGATAACGGGAAGCGTCAAGTGCATGGGTTCAATGACAACGAATATAAAAATTTCCGTTACAACAGTGATGCGAAGGCTTGGCTGGGTCAGATCTAAGAAGATTCGAACAATGAAGAACAGAGGCCAGGCAGTTCAGATTTGGGGCCAAATGATTTGGTTGTTCCACGTCAAAGTCTGAAAATGAGCAAGGTGTTGTCACTCAGGACAGCAATGAGTGAGCTGTAACCCAACACAATGCGAAAGGTGTTGGCTTTGTATATATTAATGATTTTTGTTTGTTGTTATTAAAACTAATAAAATAATTTATTTGTTAATAACTTAAATTACCTCAGCCGAGTATTGAATATGATAATCACTTTATAGACAAAGTAAGTCTATACATGGATGTCATATGGGTTTAATGGTGGGCCTACTGTTGAAACAACCCTTATAAATAGAAAAGCATACCTCGTATCGTTTCATCAAAGCATGAGAGTCACTACATCTCATATTCCTACCCTAGAGCAATACTGAAAACTCACACTGCAATACCAATGGACCACCACCCACAAGGTGTAAAAAAGGTGATGAAAAAGTTGAAGGCAAAAACTGCTAAAGCTACTAACGTCAATGCCTTTATAGCCGAGTATAATACCTGTTTATTTTCACACTCCACTTATCTTGCTTCATTTGAGATAGTTCAAATGAAACTAACAGTTTCATTTTATTTTGTCTTTTTCGATTGCAGTGAGGTTGCGAAAGGGATTGATGGGGGCGAACGTAGCATCGTGGAGGACCATGTGCTCAGCGTGCTAAGTAAAATTCAGGAGGTAAGTCTGGAAGTGTTTATGTAACACTAAAAAAATATAGGAAATGTGTGTGTGTATTTTTTTTAAAAAGAGAATATTAACCTTTTTTTATTTTTTGAGACAGTACTTTTTTAGGGATAATGAGACCACTAAGGCAATCTTGAAAAGTTAGTGTGAGCAGATAAGGATGATGATTAAGATGATGGCAGATCATGGGATGGCGATTCAGGATCTTATCAAAATAGTTACCACTTCTACTGAGATAACAGCCTTGGCGACTAAACCAATGCCAACTAGTGTAACTGTGGCCAAGGGTGAGACCTCAAAGCCAAAAAGAGAAAAGAAGGATGCCAAGGAGTCGAGAACACGCAAGTGCAACCGAGACATAACGTTGTCGAAGGGAAAGGCAAAAACCACTTTGTCACGTTAAAGGTAAAGCTAGAAAATGCTTTCCATAGAGGGTTCAACATCCTCGACCTTAAAGGTATTCCAACAACCACTTTGTCACGTTAAAGGCAGAGCTAGAAAAAGCTTTCTGTAGAGGGTTCAACATCCCCAGGCTTAGAGGTATTTCAACAACCTTCTGTATGAATGTTTTTTTGTGGATTACGAAGGTGTGAAAGTATTTTGACGAGTTCTTATCATATTTCTTCTTTTTTGTGGCAAGCACAAGCTTACATTTGATGTGCATGAGCCCTTTTCTCAAGTTGGCCTAACATCAGACATACTGAACATGGGTTGCCATTCATGTACCACACCCACGATCCCAGTTATGTAGTTAAAAATATGCCTCAAGTGACTTTTGTAACTCATTCAAAATTTGCAATGCAACAATTGACTTTCTAATGGATTTTTTTAGTTGACTTTTTCAAAATTTTTTTGGTTGACTAGTGCTTGGACCTCGTCTTCCAACCACCAGAAGGGATGAATTTCAAAAGCTTGGAGTTCGCTGTTGTGATGTACATCTTTGCCATAGGCCTCAATGAAAGGCAAGAGATCAAACCCATTTGCTTCTGTGTTTCTGTACTGATGCTTGTCTGGTTTAGGGTTAACGATTTTATACTTTTTGTCAAGCCTATTTTCAGTGAGATTCTTGTTAGCAATGACCATTCAAGGAGGGATCGGTAAGCCTTTGGAGCTTATGTCTTAGAGTTGAGGTTTATGATGATGTACGATATATATGTGTTTTTTTTATTTCCTAACATTGTGTATATTTGGTTTATGTTGGAAGATGCATTCATAGAAAATATGTTTCCTAACGTGTGATTCCATGTTAGGTGATAAATCTGGTTGCCCCAATACTTACTCGTGAAAATAACTCTTAGAGGTGGTTTCTATCCACAACCTTCGCAGTACCCAGTTTTAGTATCTAAAGTATGAAATTTCTAACATGTTGAAAATGTTGGCTCTCAACTCAACTAATTTTTTCTTTTCACTATCACAACAAATTGCTCTCAGTCCTGTGAACCACAACATCGATATATTTGAATTCATTTAAACTCGATTCATGGGATTCACTGATGAGTTAACGCGGGTATGTCTATCAACCGTTGTCATTCATACCATATGCCTACCAATAATATGGATAGAGATACCATCGCTATTACTTGGCTTCATTCACTCTACTTTTTTGATTGGCAAATATTAATGAGTAAAAATTGAAGCTCATAGATACAAGCAAGTACACCGGATTGCACAAGTAATATCACAGTAATTGGATCTCGTTCCCACAAGGATTAAAGGATTGGATAATCAAAGAATAGATTAAATACCTAATTAGATTAATAATACCTGATTGATGATCGGAAAGGGTAGGAGAGTATCTTGCTGGGAGCCTTGAGACTCTTGAATGCTGAATGCGTGGATGCCATGGATAGGGAGCTTGAATGATGAATCGAGAGAAGATAGTGATGATGAGAGTCAAGGGCTTTGGAGATGCTTACGCTCTTAGGAAAACAATCTTATTTATTTATTTTGAAGTTTGCAAAAATCCTTCATGACAAAACATTTAGTAACTGATTTTCAATTCATTGGCTCCTCAGTTTCTCAGGCATTAATTAGGCGTCAATTAATTAATCAACAGATAAAGTACGGAAACTGATTTTAAATTCAAATAAGATTTAAAAGTAGTCCTTAGGTCGAATTATATGTCACGTATTCAAGCTAGTCTTGTCTAGTTAAATCTTAAAAGAAAACATAATTTTCAAAAGTTGTTCTAATCTGAATTATGTTATTTATTCAAAATTAGAGTGATTGAAAATTATGTATGTGTCACACACTAATTGAACAACTATTCCTAGCCAAATTCAAATAGCCATGTGAAAGAGTTATCAAGCTTTAATTCAAATATCCAATTTTCCAATTATAATAAAAGAACCCAAGAAGAATTAGCTTACCTTTCGATCCATTAATTCGAATGAAGAATGAATAACTCAATCATGAAATTGATTAATGCAAGACCTCAAAATAAAATAAACGTAGATTAATTATCCATAGAAAACATAAACAGAGCTCCTAACCTTTTGATAGAAAATTACTTACCCATGAAGAAGTAAGAAAAATAAGAAGAAGAGAAGTAGTCTGAGGACTTGATGCCCTTCTCTGTGAGCTATGCTCACTTATTTATAGCCTAAATTCTAGAATTCAAATTCAAAACTTAAATTAATCTTATCCGTTAGAGAGGAAGATAAGATAACTACCCTAATCTTATCTTTTGGAAAAAAAGATAAGCTACAGACTTCTATTTTAAATTCAAAATGAAAACTCAATCAAATCTGAAATGACCGAATCTCTTATGCTTCTAGAAAGAATCAAAAACTAATCTTCTAGATCTTCAAGTCTTCTAAGAGCCCGTTTGGGAAGGAGCAAAAGCTTCTTTTTTTTTTGTTTTACTTTTGGATTATGAAAAGTTATATTACGCGTGTTTGGCACCATTTTTTAGAAACGCTTTTAACTTCCCGAGAAGTTAATTGAGAGCTTTTGAAGAAGTAGAAAAATATGACTTCTTCCTTCTCATAAGTTATTTTATCACTCCCATTCACAAAAGATACCAATATTGTGCTACTTTCATTCTTGGCTCTGTGAAGAAATATTGGCCCTCCACCACCATTTTCACGCAATAGTCCATCTGCTAGAAGTACTAACCTTCCACCATTTTCATGCAATATTTCATCTGTTGAATGGACTGGGCTTCTACCACCATTTAACACAATGTTCCATCTGAGCCACCTGCTACATATGTCCCTTCCAGGTATTTTTTTTATTATTCTACCACTCTATTTTTATTATTAAATTTATATTTAACATTGTGTGTGATAGGAAATCTCAATTTCAATTCTATTTTTTTCACATGTGGTTTTATTTTTATATAATTTGTTATTTTTTCTCAATAGAGTTATTTTCTTGTTTTGCAATATCTCTATTTTTTTATGTATCCCTTTATGTACAAAATATTTGTTTGATTTTTTTTATGTTCTTCCTCAACAAGTTCATGAAAGTGGCAAGTTAGGAAGAAAATTTAAAGCTGATTGGAATGAACGAAATAGTATTATATTCATGAAAATATGTAAAGAAGATATGGTAGCTGGAAATAGACCTAGAACACATTTTAACAAAGCTGGTTGGGCAAATTTGAAAACAAAGTTCTTAAAACAGACTGGTTTGAGTTATGAGTATAAACAATTTAAAAATAAGTGGAAAGCTATAAAAAGACAGTGGGGACTATGGGCTAAACTAAAAGGAAAGGAGACCAGTCTTGGTTGGTATCCTACCAAGAAGACCATACAAGCAAGTGATGATTGGTGGAAGGCTAATATTCAGGTATGTTACATTTTTTTAAACTATTTCAGAAATATCAATTCTAATGAGAGAGATCTTTAATTGCTATTTTATCGTCTCATAGAAAAATTCTGATGTGGCAAAATTTAGAAAGTAAGGTCCACAACATCTTGATGAAATGGAGTTTCTTTTTGAAGATGTTGTAGCTACTGGTATAGGTGCATGGGCACCCTCTCAAGATATAAATGATAGTTATAAGATAGAGATAACAAGGAAGATAATGATGATGAGGAAGAAAGTTTAAAGAATGAGTTAAATGATGAATCAACACTTCCTAGTCCTTTGAGACAAAAGAGAAGAAAGGTTGGGAGGAGCGATAAAAGATTGGGAGCCTCTCAACTTTCAACTCAACTAGAACGTATAATTAATGTGTTTGAAGAAGAAAAGGCTAACGAAATAGTTCATAGAAATAATGTAACAAGTATATCAACTTGAATATATCTATATTTCTGATTTATGGGTGTAATGTTTGTTGTTTAATGTAGCGGCATAGTAGTCTGATGCATTATTAGGTGCAACAATATATTTTGGTGATGCCTTAGTGGGTTTAGGGCGGTTAAATATGTATAACAAAGAGAACCTGCTACTACCAACGCTTTCTAACGACTATGTATTTTGGTTCTAAACCCAAATATAAGACACAAATGCCTCGTTTAATTTAAGTCCCTCTTTTGCTAGCCGAATTTTATCTTCAATCATGAAATGAAATTCATTTTATGGTTATTGACTATAGTATAATCCTTCACGTAAATTCTTCATGAGGAAAAAATAACAGTTGCCAAAGATTTTCACAATATAAGCCCAGTATAGAGGACATGATCTAGGCAACATAATGTTCCTATTATCCATATCTAACCAATCACAATTAACCAAATATTTAACTCTTAAGCAAGTGTATTGACAAAAAAGACCATACAGTTAGAACAACGAAGAAAAAAAAAGTAAAATTAATGTTCTCAAGCAAAATGCTATCTTAGATGCACATAAAGATCAAGCACGTACACCATCATGCACAGCAAGGTCATTGTGTTTGAATGACTATCCAATATATCTGAAATCTGTGCCATTTATGTTGGAACCTTACTAAACTTGACATAGCAACTCCATACGTTGCATGAGTAGCAATAAGAATCAGCGTCAACTTAGATGCAGCAATATAGGAAACACAATTCAAACTCAATCAATCAGGCACAACTTAGATGCAGCAATATGGAAAACACAATTCAAATTTAACAGCAATACATGACAATTGATTCAACTCACCTCTTGCTCCCAATCCGTTTTGGGAGATGTCTCCGCTTTCTTCTCACTTAAATGTAGGTCATCGTTGGTTGAGGTCACAGTTTGAAGGTTGACAACGTCTATGGTTCGTTGCCTCTTACATATTTTTGTGACGCATATGCCTCCTCAGGCCTATATATCAAAACCTAACAATAGTTGCACAAAAAAATCACAATGACAGATATGTCACCCATGATTGAATTGAAATATGATCAAGTAAATAAGTTAGTGAACATTGTGTAATTATATTTCTGAATAATAAATGCACTAACATTCAACTCAACCTGTGTTACAACTCCATCTACCTCTATTTGCGAAGGACCCACACATTTGTTCTAAGCTTGAGGGTTCTTTTTGACCCTTCTTTCGGGATATTTTCTTTTTGTGTGTTCAGTGCGTTTATAATAGGTGCAATCCTTACCCTTCCAATGCATATGCTTTGGTATCTTAGATGCTCTCTTTGATTTATCCCATTTCCTGATGTGCAACCCTTACAATCTACTTCTAGCATTCCACACAGGCTAAGTATTCCATCCATTACCTTGCGAAACATCACTAAATTATGAGCCCCAAGAAAAAACAGCCATTATGATGTAGAATATAGGACATCATGACGTAGTAAATAACCCCTCTTGCTTGACTTATCCCAATTCTCAACATATTTGTCAAGAGACTTTGCATCCAATCTCCATCACTTTAGAACTAAGCAATCTGGAATCTCTGCAAGATGCTCAACTATCATCATGAAGAATATATGCCTACAAGGATAACCATTTTTATGCCAAAAGTTACACTGGCATTCGAGTTTCCTCGAATCGCTACCAAAGATGCCATTATGTGCATATCTGGCTTCTTGTATTCCTCTAAAGTATACATCATTGTATTGAGACACCTCCTTCACATCCGAAAACACCTCCCTCGTACACACCTTTGTTGCAGCCGACTCAATTGATCTAAGACAAGTGGTCATCATAGCCACCATTTATATCGAGTTGAACTGGAAGATCATTTCATTATTTTTATATTCCCACACAACTAGTTCTAAGTTCTAGATCATCTTAGGTATACTGTAGGTTGACTTGTAGAACTTGTTGACGAATGCATTAATCCCCTCATAATGTGATGTTGTTCGAAATCCAGCACAAAACTTGTTGCACAGGTACTCTGCCCATATTTTTCTTTTCTCATGCATTTGGTTAGCCAACAAACTATGCTTCAACCCAAACTCCTTAATCGCCTCCTCTCAATCTGCCTCAAATTTCTCAATCTCCATGTCTGAGTATAGCCATCTCTTGAACAATGTCTTCAAATTTTCGTCCTTCACATTGTACGTCACATTCTTCTCCACATACCATACACACAACCGATGTGACACTTCAAGTAATACTTCCTTGACAGCTTAATTACCACTTTATCTCCATTAGTAACAATTACCAATGGCTTCTTCTGGCACATTACCTCTAAAAGATTCTCTAACATCAAACGATACGATGAAACACTTTCGTCGATCAACAAGCCAAACCCGAAAATTATCGTCTGGTTGTGGTTATTTGCACTTGAAAAAAAATGAGCCTGTTGTACTTGTTTTTCCTATAAGTAGTCAAAGGCTAACACATTGCTAAAGTATTGGTAGTTTGATTGGCCTGATTTGTCAGCTAATATCAAATTTTCCAGCCTTTTGTCGGCAGTCATGTTGTATCTAGCAACTAACATTGGGTCAGAACCAGCCTTTCCTTCAAGATATACTAGGGTTGTATTTGCATCACCATCTGCTATTTTCGCCCGCCTCGCGTTGTCAATACAGTCGTATGTATCTGGTGCACGAAATTGTGTTCCATGTTCTTTGTACTTGTGTGAGAGTAACAATATATAATTGTATTGAATCCTCATTGTGGCTCTATGTATGTGTGGACACAACTCCGTTCAACTAACCAGCAAGTGTACTGGGTCGTCCAAGTAATAAACCTTACGTGAGTAAGGGTCGATCCCACAGAGATTGTTGGCTTGAAGCAAGCTATGGTCACCTTGCAAATCTCAGTCAGGCGGATTTAAACATGATATTTTATTAGATTAAAATAAACAATAAAAGGGATAGAGATACTTATGTAGATTCATTGGCAGGGATTTCAGATAAGCGAATGGATATGCTTTTCGTTCCTCTGAACCTCTGCTTTCCTGCTATCTTCATCCAATCAGTCTTACTCCTTTCCATGGCTGGCTGTATGCAAGGGCATCACCGTTGTCAGTGGCTACATCCCCTCCTCTCAGTGAATCTTATGCTCACGTACCCTGTCACGGCACGGCTATTCATCTGTCGGTTCCCGATCATGCTGGAATAGGATTCACCCTCCTTTTGCGTCTGTCACTAACGCCCAGCACTCGCGAGTTTGAAGCTCGTCACAGTCATTCAATCATTGAATCCTACTCAGAATACCATAGACAAGGTTTAGACCTTCCGGATTCTCTTGAATGCCACCATCATTCTAGCTTACGCCACGAAGATTCTGGTTAGGAGATCTAAGAGATACTCATTCTAGCTTAATTCATGTAGAACAGAAGTGTTTGTCAGACACGCGTTCATAAGGGAGAAGGATGATGAGCGTCACACATAATCATCACCTTCATTACGTTCTTGGGTGCGAATGGATATCTTAGAAGCAAAATAAGAAGAATTGAATAGAAAACAGTAGTACTTTGCATTAATCTTTGAGGAACAGCAGAGCTCCACACCTTAATCTATGGAGTGTAGAAACTCTACCGTATGAAAATACATAAGTGAAGGTCCAGGCATGGCCGAGATGGCCAGCCCCCTAAACGAGATCAATAGTCTCCTAAGACGAATAATGAAATAAAACTGAGACCAAAGATGCCTAATACAATAGTAAGAGGTCCTATTTATAATAAACTAGTCACTAGGGTTTACATGAGTAAGTAATTGATGCATAAATCCACTTCCGGGGCCCACTTGGTGTGTGTTTGGGCTGAGCTTAAGTGTTCCACGTGCAGAGGCCATTTGTGGAGTTGAACGCCAGTTTCTGTGCCAGTTTGGGCGTTCAACTCTGGTTTTGGATCCTTTTCTGGCGCTGGACGCCAGATTTGGGCAGAAGGCTGGCGTTGAACGCCAGTTTACGTCATCAATTCTTAGCCAAAGTATGGACTATTATATATTTCTGGAAAGCCCTGGATGTCTACTTTCCAACGCAATTGGAAGCGCGCCATTTCGAGTTCTGTAGCTCCAGAAAATCCACTTTGAGTGCAGGGAGGTCAGAATCCAACAGCATCAGCAGTCCTTTTTCAACCCCTGAATCTGATTTCTGCTCAAGTCCCTCAATTTTAGCCAGAAAATACCTGAAATCACAGAAAAACACACAAACTCACAGTAAAGTCCAGAAATGTGAATTTAACATAAAAACTAATGAAAACATCCCTAAAAGTAACTAGATCCTACTAAAAACATACTAAAAACAATGTCAAAAAGCGTATAAATTATCCGCTCATCAGTATCCTTCTTCAAGAACCCAAACAAAGAGTATCCTCCAGCCACACTAGCCATATACCTCAGTATCTTTGACGTTGTGATTCCATGCACATTCATCCCATCTATTTGAGCCTTTGTTGTCTCATTTAATTCACGATGATTCGCTATCAAGTGTACCATTCCAACAGGTGCTAATTCATGATTGTGCTCTATCACTACTTTCGTTAACTTCTAGTTATTCTCATTCTTGTATACTAACAACTTTGCTTGGCAGCCAGTTTGAGTCTTTATTTTGTTCAATTAAACATATGTATATACAGTATATTTTTTTATTGGTATTAGTTAAATCCATTTTTGTAATTATTTTATTCGCGAGGAGCCATATGGGGATGGACTGTAAATTCGTTGGCAATATGTCTACACTGGTTCAAATCTAGCTCGGTCCAATGATCAGCCACACTAGATTGAGACACGGCCTAGAACCTAAGGACTTAGCCAATTATTTCTTTCCTCCTTTTACCTATTCTATTGTAGTGGTTATTCTCTCTCAGTCCATCCCTGGTGCAAAAAAAAAACACTGATATCTCACCAACTTTCCATTGTAATCTTTGCCAAAATCACCCTTTCGCACCTCCAAATCCATGACATCTTCCAGATCTACAGTAAAATTTATAGGCATCATTAACACTATCCCAAACCTGCTTTAGTAAATCAGCCACGCTTAAACTGGCAACTTCTCCATATTGAATCATTTCATCCTCATTAACATCCTTAAAGCTATTATTATCGTCAGTAAATTTCACTTTCGAATCGCCATATGTTCCACTAGCATCGCCCCCACCTTCCCCAACTCCTTCGCCACGACTATCATCCATATGGATATCTGTAAACACACAAATAAGATAACAACATAAAACAATTTTTCCAACCAAACTCAACACTAAACTGCAGTTCTAATATAACATACAATTATATTAAATTACCACAATTCATATAACATAAAGTTTTAGCCCTTCTTGTTGTTACGTATCCTTAGAATAAAAAACACGCAACTCTAATGCTTTTCATGCACAATTCAAAGCTACTCAACTCTACCTATTTCACTTTCACACAAAACAATTCTAAATCCTAAAACCAAACTCCCCTCCCCCCTTAGCAGAGCAAGCCCCAACCACCCCCACAATTAGTACCACTACTTCGTCCTTTACTTATTCTTTACTAACTTTTTTCTAACGGCTTCAACTATTGGGAGGCTCCAACATATTCGACAACACTATAATAGAAAGGGAACAAAAGGTTACACAACAATATATACTGAACAATTACCTCAGAATTGGTGTCCTTCACAATCCCCAAACATAGAGAATCAAGTCTAGGAGTAGTATTTACATCCATCAATATCACACCACTTTGGTTGATGACAGCTAAAGCCTCTAACGATGAACCCCAATGCCCCTCCACTCACACCTACCACCAAGGTTGCGAGAATCGAACTAATCAGTGAACCTTTCAAGTGGCTAGTTCAATGGTTCAACTGGGATCAAACAGTAGTTGAACCGGTTTAGTTAAATATAAAATAAAATTATTAAAATACAATATATAATTTCAAATATTTAAATTCAATGGTTTTTAGACTAATAAAATTCAAAATTTTACAATTTTATCTAATAATTTGTCTAAAGTTTAAAATTAAAAGTTCACAAACAAGTTCAAACATAATGACAAACACACTAATTAACTTTGAAAATAGTAAACACACTAAACTTTCCCATGAATCATGATGCATATAATCCTTTTATGTTTGGAAAACAAACATTAAAAAGTCATTCTGATCTTCATTGTGTTTGAAAATTCGATTCCTATAACTTCACATAAACTTAAATCCAATGTCAAATTTCAAATTTTGAAACAAAATAAATAAATCTAAAGAGATATATAATATAAACAAAGACTTGGTGAAGCATCACTTCCCATGAATCATGATATGTATAATTCTAAGCCAGCCCTAAGAACAATTTCAAGGAAGGATTTAAACTCCTGTTAACTCAAAAAATACACTAAACTTAGAAAAATTTACAATAATCAACACTAATTAATTTTAAAATCTATAATAATTTAGAGCAAAATCAACAATTAACATTAAATCAGAAAATTAACATTAACTCAGGAGTCAGAATAAAATTAACATTAACTAAGAAGCAACGAAAGCCTACGAATGATGAGAGAGAGAGTGAGCTCAGAGAGAGAGAGAGAGAAGGTGACAACGACGGCAAGACGACTGAGCGCAAGTAGAGACGTTTGTGGTGAGAGAGTGTGAGATCAGAGAGAGAGAGAAAGAGAGATTTCGAGGAGAGAACAAACCATCACTATGTTGAGAAGAAGATTCTGATAGAGAAACGAAGAGCGCTAGTGAAAAAGCGGATGATGGGATGATGGGAGCGATGTGAGAGGTGGGAGAAAATGAAAGACAGGAGAAGTGGGAGGTTCGGTTGAGGCTAGGCCGACGGCGATGACACCTTCCAGCTGACAGAGAGTATCTTGTGATGAAGAAGTTGGGGGCATGGGGTTGAGTGGCTACTAGGGTTTAGATCTCTCTTCTTTGATGTGGTGTTGAAAATGGGTGATAGACTCAGAAGTGAGAATGTGTGAGAGACTTTGGAAGAATGACTCTCCCTTCTTTTTTTTTGGTCAGGTTCCAGGCTAACAGAAAGCCCAGACCATAGAAAACCGGAACCCCCAAACCTATGCACGACCCGGTTTTGGACCCGGTACTGGATGCATCCTCCTTCCCCAAACTGCAGCCGCTACTCCTATCCTGGTGCCTCATCTCGTTTTGAATCCTATCTTCATATCGTTCGTTCCCTGTATCTACTCGCCGGAGCTTTCACTTGGGTATTCAACATCGTCACTACTATTGGGTCTTCACCATCGTCACTACTACTTTGTCCAACGCTCCCCCCCCCTCAAACTTACACTGTTGAAATGCCAAGCCAAAGACGGGAAGCGCGCTAATGAGCGGATAATTTATACGCTTTTTGGCATTATTTTTAGTATGTTTTCAGTATATTTTAGTTAGTTTTTATTATGTTTTTATTAGTTTTTAAATAAAAATCACATTTCTTGACTTTACTATGAGTTTGTATGTTTTTCTATAATTTCAGGTATTTTCTAGCTGAAATTGAGGGACCTGAGCAAAAATCTGATCCAGAGGCTGAAAAAGGACTGTAGATGCTGTTGGATTCTGACCTCCATATACTTGAAGCAGATTTTCTAGAGCTACAGAATCCCAATTGGTGCACTCTCAATTGCGTTGGAAAGTAGACATTCTGGGCTTTCCAGCAATATATAATAGTCTATACTTTTCCTGAGATTTGATAGCCCAAACTGGCGTTCCAAGTCAGCATAAAAATTCTAGCGTCAAAACGCCAGAACTAGCATAAAAGCTGGAGTTAAACGCCCAAACTGGCACAAAAGCTGGCGTTTAACTCCAAGAAAAGTCTCTACATGTGAAAGCTTCAATGCTCAGCCCAAGCACACACCAAGTGGGCCCGGAAGTGGATTTCTACATTAATTACTGATTTTTGTAACCCTAGGCTACTAATCTCTATAAATAGGACCTTTTACTGTTGTATTTTCATCTTTCAATTCATCTTTTGATCATCTTTGAATCATGTTTTGATGATTGAACCCTCTTTGGGAGGCTAGCCATTCGGCCATGCCTAGACCTTTTGTTCTTATGTATTTTCAACGGTGGAGTTTCTACACACCATAGATTAAGGTGTGGAGCTTTGCTGTTCCTCATGAATTAATGCAAAGTACTATTGTTTTTCTATTCAACTCAAGACTATTTCTTCTCTAAGATATACACTCGTTCTTCAACCTAACGAATGTGATGATCCGTGACACTCATCATCATTCTCACCTATGAACGAGTGCCTGACAACCACTTTCGTTCTACTTGCAATAGCTTGAGTGCGTATTTCTTAGCCTTCTAGTTCATGACACATAGTTGCCTCGCCTGACAACCGAGCCTTCCATTCCATGAGATCAGAGTCTTCGTGGTATAGGCTAGAATCAATTGGCAGCATTCCTGAGATCCGAAAAGTCTAAACCTTGTCTGTAGTATTCCGAGTAGGATCTGGGAAGGGATGACTGTGACGAGCTTCAAACTCGCGAGTGTTGGACGTAGTGACAGACGCAAAAGGATCAATGGATCCTATTCCAACATGATTGAGAACCAACAGCTGATTAGCCGTGCGGTGACAGCGCATTTGGACCATTTTCACTGAGAGGACGGGAGGTAGCCATTGACAACGGTGAAACCCAACATAAGCTTGCCATGGAAAGGAGTATGAATGATTGGAAGAAGACAATAGGAAAGCAGA
This sequence comes from Arachis ipaensis, assembly GCF_059453495.1. Lineage (NCBI taxonomy): Eukaryota > Viridiplantae > Streptophyta > Magnoliopsida > Fabales > Fabaceae > Arachis > Arachis ipaensis. Next base: position 33,642,500 of record NC_142442.1, read on the forward strand.
GGTTCAGAAGGAACAAAGCATCTTCATACGCTTATCTGAAATTCTCACCAATGAATTACATAAGTATCTCTATCTTTATTTTATATTTTATTCATCTTTTAATTATCAATTCTCCATAACCATTTGAATCTGCCTGACTGAGATTTACAAGATGACCATAGCTTGCTTCAAGCCGACAATCTCCGTGGGATCGACCCTTACTCACGTAAGGTTTATTACTTGGATGACCCAGTGCACTTGCTAGTTAGTTGTGCGGAGTTGTGACAAAGAGTTGAGATTACAATTGTGCGTACCAAGTTGTTGGCACCATTGATGATCACAATTTCATGCACCAAGTTTTTGGCGCCGTTGCCGGGGATTGTTCGAGTTTGGACAACTGACGGTTCATCTTGTTGCTCAGATTAGGTAATTTTATTTTATGTTTAAGCTTTTTACTTTTTATTTTTCGAAAAATTTCAAAAAAAAATTTCTATTCTGTTCTTCAGAGTTTTTAAAAATGAATTCTAGAGTTTCATGATGATTTGTTGAAGTCTGGCTGGTTGTGAAACCATGTCTAAACTTTTGGACCGAGGTTTCAACTTATCATCACAAGAGCTTATTGATTTCCATCAACTTTGCTATTGAACGTAATGATCTGCTAAAGCTTGGCTGGCCATTGGCCATGTCTAGTGTTTTGGACCGAAGCTTTCACTGAAAGCTTAGCTGGCTAGTAAGCCATGTCTAATTCCTGGACCGGAGTTTTAGACTAACATTGCATGATTCCTGGAATTCTTATTAAAAATTTTGAATCTCTTTATTTTCTTTTCCATATAATTTTCGAAAAATCACAAAAAAGTTTTTATAAAATCTTAAAATAAAAAATATTTTATGTTTTTTGTTTGAGTCTAGTGTCTAATTTTAAGTTTGGTGTCAATTGCATTCTTCTAATTTTCGAAAATTACATGCATTATGTTCTTCATTGATCTTCAAGTTATTATTGATGATTTTCTTGCTCTGATCTTTAAATTCTCTTGTCTTGTGTGTTTTTTTGTTTTTCATATGCATTCTCAATTTGTTAGTGTCTCTAATATGAAAATTTTTAAGTTTGGTGTCTTGCATACATTGTTTGTTTAATCTTAGTTTTCCATGATTAGTTGCAGTTTGATTGTTTCTCATCATTAAAAATTCAAAAAAAATTTCAAAATTATGTTTTTTCAAGTCAATCATACAGAGAACTGAAGATTCAGAACAGACAACAAAGGAATTACACAGAAAAAGCTGGGCGTTCAAAACGCCCAGTAAGGAAGGAAAACTGGCGTTTAAACGCCAGCCCGGGTATCTGGCTGGGCGTTAAACGCCCAAAAGGGTAGTATTTTGGGCGCTAATCACCAGAATGGATACCATTCTGGGCGTTTAACGCCAGGATGGCACAAGAGGTAAGATTTTGTTTTTAATTCAAATCTTTTGCAAATTTTCATAATTTTTCAAAATCAAATCTTTTTCAAATCATATCTTTTCAATCATATCTTTTCAAAATCAATTTCTTTCCATTTTATATTTTTTTTCTATTTTCGAAAATTCTTGCTATAATTAATGATTTAATTCAAAATTTTCAAGTTGTTACTTGCCTATTAAGAAAGGATCAAATTTTAAATTCTAGAATCATATCTTCTAATTTCTTGTTAGTCAAGTAATCAACTTTAATTTTAAAACTTTCTTTTTTTTCATTTGATTTTCAATCATATCTTCTCCATCACATCTTTTTCAAAATAATTTTCAAGCATATCTTTTTTATTTCTAATTTCAAAATCTTTTTCAAAATCACTTAACTACTTTCTCAACTTTAATTTTCGAAAATCATCAATCAATTTTTCAAAATTTCTTTTAATTATTTCAAAATCTTTTTAATTTGTTTTCAAAAATTCTTCCCCCATTCTCACATTTTTCTATTTAAGGGACTAGCACTCTTCCTCAATGTGCAATTCGGACTACCTCTCTCTATAAGTTTGAATTCTCTCATCTCTACCTCCTCCTTCTATTCTTCTTTTCCTCTGACATCTCAAAGAATCTCTATACTATAACGTAGAGGATTCCATACTTTCTTCTCCTCTCTCTTTCATATGAGCAGGAGTAAGGACAAAGACATTATTGTTGAGGCTGATCCTGAACCTGAAAGGACCTTGAAGAGAAATCTAAGAGAAGCTAAAGTACAACTCTCTGTAGAGGACCTAACAGAGCTTTTTAAACAAGAAGAAGCCATGGCAGCCAAAAACAACAACAATGCCAACAATGCAAGGAAGGTGCTTGGTGACTTTACTGCACTTACTCCCGACTTCTATGGGAGAAGCATCTCAATCCCTGCCATTGGAGAAAACAACTTTGAGCTTAAGCCTCAATTAGTTTCTCTAATGCAACAGAATTGCAAGTTTCATGGACTTCCATTAGAAGATCCTCATCAGTTGTTAGCTGAATTCTTGTAAATCTGTAACACTGTTAAGACCAATGGGGTTGACCCTGAGGTCTACAGACTTATGCTCTTCCCTTTTGCTGTAAGAGACAGAGCTAGAATATGGTTGGATTCACAACCTAAGGAAAGCCTGAACTCTTAGGAAAAGCTAGTCAATGCCTTCTTGGCAAAGTTCTTTCCACCTCAAAAATTGAGTAAGCTTAGAGTGGAATTCCAAACCTTCAGACAGAAGTAAGGTGAATCACTCTATGAAGCTTGGGAAAGATACAAGCAATTGATCAGAAGGTGTCCTTCTGACATGCTTTCAGAGTGGAGCATCATAGGTATCTTCTATGATGGTCTGTCTGAACTGTCCAAGATGTCATTGGACAGCTCTACTGGAGGATCTCTTCATCTGAAGAAGACGCCTGCAGAAGCTCAGGAACTCATTGAAATGGTTGCAAATAACCAATTCATGTACACTTCTGAAAGGAATCCTGTGAATAATGGGACGAATCAGAAGAAAGGAGTTCTTGAGATTGACACTCTGAATGCCATATTGGCTCAAAACAAAATATTGACTCAGCAAGTCAATATGATTTCTCAGAGTCTGTTTGGAATGCAAGCAGCAACAGGCAGTACCAAAGAAGCTTCATCCGAAGAAGAAGCTTATGATCCTAAGAACCCAGCAATGGAAGAGGTGAATTACATGGGAGAACCCTATGGAAACACCTATAATCCTTCATGGAGAAATCACCCAAATTTCTCATGGAAGGACCAACAGAGGCCTCAACAAGGCTTCAACAATAGTAATAGTGGAAGAAATAGGTTTAACAATAGCAAGCCTTTTCCATCATCTTCTCAGCAACAGACAGAGAATTCTAAGCAGAGCCATTCTGACTTAGCAACCATAGTCTCTGATCTAATTAAAACCACTCAAAGTTTCATGACTGTTCATACCTTGGGTCGAGTTATCCGACCTGGGATGATTGGCGACAAAGCAACCGACCTCTTCAGGTCAGGCTACCCGACCTCTTCTCAAAGAGGTCGGCTAAATCGATAGGAAAGCCCAATAAAGGGCCCAAATAGAGGAACACGACCCAAATCCAAAGGCAATCCAAGCCTATAGAGATAAAGGCGGTTTCCTTGAAGATAAGCTGACTTCACCCAAAATAAGATAAGATAAGATAAGATAACTAACTTATCTTATCAGAAAGGTCAGTTCACACTACTATAAATACACTGGAGCACCCAGGTATAACTCATACTCTGATTCTACAATAAACCTGCTTAATACCCGTGCTAACTTAAGCATCAGAGTCTCTTGCAGGTACCCCCCACCTTCTGGTGATGAAGGATCAGAAGTGCAGCCAATCCAACAAGTCGGACACAACAGCTCTGGCCGCCACCAGCCAGTCGGACACGTCATCTCAGACCAGCACAGAAGATCTCATTCGAGATCAACCTACAGTTTCAGGTAACCCTCGGAACATTGGCGCCGTTACCGGGGAACCTGGAAGTCATCCCATCACCATGGCGGACGAATAGGATAACGACCACAACTCAGATTTAGAGGACAGAACGCCGCACAAAAACACGGGTGCCACACCAAAGGACACTCCAAAATCTAACAGAGACAAAAAATCATCACATCCGGGAGTAATAGAAGCACTTCAAGATCGCCTAAAGCAACTCGAAAAAGAAAGCCAGTACCAGCAAGAAGTCGGCAAGGATCTACAAAAAGAGGTAAGGCGACGTCGAGAGTTAGAAGATAAACTTCTACAACTTGAAGCCGATCTCAAGGCAAAGACTACCCGGACCTCCCCTGAAGACAACTCTCGCAAAGATCAAGATCCATTCACTAGGAAAATCATGAAGACTAAAATCCCTGAAGACTTCAAACTTCCGGATATGACTTTGTATGATGGTACTACAGATCCCAACCATCACCTCAGCAACTTCAGAAGCAGAATGTACCTCACCGACGCCTCAGACGCCGTTCGCTTCAAAGCTTTTCCAACGACTCTCACGAAGACAGCAATCAGATGGTTCGACAACCTACCTCCAAAGTCTATCTCCAACTTTGACGACCTGGCCAAAAAATTCCTGGCCAGATTCTCCATCCAGAAAGACAAGGCTAAGCACGCCCCCAGTCTACTAGGTATCAAGCAAGGAGATCGGGAAAGTCTTCGCAACTACATGGAAAGATTCAACAAAACGTGCCTATACATACAAAGCTTACCAACAGAGACAGTCGTCATGGGCCTCATCAACGGCCTACGAGAAGGACCTTTCAGCCAATCTATATCAAAGAAATATCCCACATCCCTAGATGAGGTACAAGAGCGGATAGAGAAGTACATCAACATGGAAGAAAATTCCCGACTGGGAGAAGCCTTGAAATCCGGTTTCACCTACCGAGATAAAGATCAAGAATCCAAGAAGAAGGAAGATCGAACGGTCAAAAAAATAAAAAAGTATCATAATTACACCCCTCTTCGGGTGTCCTTTGTGGATATTTACAAAGAAGTCTGTAACACAGAAAAGATACCCCCAGCTCGACCACTCAAAGGCAAAAGAGGAGGAGGAAATCGGAACAAATACTGCGAATATCATCGGGTCCGAGGACATTCCACCAACGAGTGCTTCGACTTAAAAAACATCATAGAAAAGTTAGTAAGGGAGGGAAAACTAAATCGGTATCTAGCCACCCGAGATGATGAACAAAGAAAAAGACGAAGAGATGAAGATGTTGGACGAGCTGAGCGATCACCTCGTACGCCAGAAAGACATGTCCATATGATACACGGAGGATTTGCAGGAGGTGGAATCTCCAAATCATCCCGCAAAAGATACCTCAAAGAAGTATATCATGTCGAAGGGAAGGAGGAAGCACCCGACATCCCTGCAATCACGTTCACCAAAGAGGACGCATCCGGTATCATCTCAAGACACGACAATCCCATGGTCATTACCATCATACTGGCAAATGCCAATATCCACCGCACATTAATAGACCAAGGGAGTTCTGCCGACATCTTATTCAAAACTGCCTTCGACAAACTCGGCTTAGAAGAAAAGGAGCTTAGAGCATACCCGAACAGCCTGTTCGAACTGGGAGATACCCCAGTACAACCACTAGGATACGTGTCGCTACATACAACCTTCGGAAAAGGGAACCAATCCAGAACACTCAAGATAGACTACATTGTGGTCGACGTGAGTTCAGCTTACAATGCCCTAATAGGTCGGACAACACTAAATCAACTCGGCGCAATAGTCTCGACTCCACATCTATGCATGAAATTCCCAACTACAGAAGGGATAGCTACGATAAAAGCAAATCAAAAGATGGCACGCCGCTGTTATAACGAAAGTCTAAACCTCAGAGGTAGAGGAGAAGAGTTCCATACAATTGAGCTTGGAGGAGCTCAGAGACATGAAGAACTCCGTCCACAACCTGAAGGAGAAATAGAGAAAGTTCAGATCGGGCATACCTCGGACAAAACAACTAATATTGGCACGATCCTGAAAGGAGACGCAAAAGAATTACTAGTACAGTTCTTATGAGATAATGTCGATCTCTTCGCATGGAAAGCTGCAGACATGCCAGGCATAGACCCAAAGCTAATGAGTCACAAGTTGGCAGTCCATCCAGGATCTCAGCCGGTACAGCAGAGACGAAGAAAACTTAGGCCAGAATGATCCCAAGCTATGGAAGAACAGATACAAGAACTACTGGAGGCAGGATTCATAAGAGAAGTCAAGTACCCACTATGGCTAGCTAAGGTCGTCTTGGTGAAAAAATCAAATGGGAAGTGGCGAATGTGCACCAACTATACCGACCTCAACAAAGCCTGCCCAAAAGATCCTTACCCACTCCCAAGTATCGACGCTCTGGTAGATGCTTCATCCGGATATAGATACCTCTCGTTTATGGATGCATATTCCGGATACAACCAAATTCCCATGTATCCACCAGATCAAGAAAAGACCTCGTTTTTTATGCCAAAAGCAAATTACTGCTACATTGTAATGCCTTTCGGTCTCAAAAATGCGGGAGCTATGTATCAAAGGCTAATGAATAAAGTCTTTTCAGATCATATCGGAAAGATCATGGAAGTCTACGTGGACGACATGTTAATAAAGACACAAAGTGAAGAGACATTATTGTCCGACCTGGCCCAAGTGTTCGACACTATAAGGAAGTATGACATGCGCCTCAATCCCACAAAATGCACTTTTGCAGTAGAAGCAGGCAAATTCTTAGGTTTCATGCTCACACAAAGAGGAATTGAAGCAAATCCAGACAAATGCCAGGCTATACTCAACATGAAGAGCCCGACTTGTGTCAGAGAGGTACAACAACTCAACGGGAGATTGGCAGCCTTATCCAGGTTCTTAGCAGGATCAGCGATAAGATCCCTCCCCTTCTATGCCACTTTAAGGAAAGGAAAGAAGTTCGAATGGACAACGGAATGCGAGCAAGCCTTCCAGGATTTCAAAAACTTCCTGGGACAACCACCTATCCTAACTCGACCACGAGAGGAAGAACCACTCGTATTATACCTTGCAGTAGGAAGTCAGGCAGTAGCCTCAGCACTGGTTCGAGAGGACAACAAAGGGCAATAACCTGTAAATTTCATCAGTAAAGCGCTATAGGGATCCGAGCTGAACTACCAAAAAATAGAAAAGTTTGCCTATGCTCTCATACTGACATCTCGACGACTACGCCCGTACTTCCAGGCTCACACCATTAAGGTCCAGACCGACAAGCCCATAAAAGGGATACTGCAAAAAACAGATCTAGCAGGCAGAATTTTACAATGGACAGTCGAGTTATCCGAGTTCGATCTCCAATATGAAGCTCAGACAGCCATCAAATCACAATACTTGGCCGACTTCATTGTAGAATTCACAAATACCCTGGAAACCCCCACAGAATGGAATCTCTATGTGGACGGGTCTTCAAATAAAATTGGAAGCGGCGCATGTGTGATAATAGAAAGCAACCAAGGAACCCAAGTTGAGCTTTCCCTCAAATTTGGGTTTCCAGCCTCAAACAATCAGGCAGAATATGAAGCATTACTAGCTGGTTTGAAGCTGGCTAAGGAGGTTGGAGCTCAAAAACTCAACATCTTCAGCGACTCACAAGTAGTCACCTCACAGATAACAGGGAGTTACCAAGCCAAAGATCCTACCATGAAAAAATATTTGGAAATAACCAAGGAACAGCTCGGACAACTCGGAGAATATAATATTTGCCACATACCCCGCGAACAAAATGCCCGAGCTGATGCACTCTCAAAGCTAGCCGGCACCAAACCAGGGGGCAACAATAGAAGCCTCATCCAGGAAATGCTACAGAACCCGTCAATCTCGGAAGCAGAAAAAGTCCTAGCTATAACAAGTTAGGATCAAGGATGGATGACCCCCATAATTAATTACCTCAAAAAAGAAACACTCCCCATAAACGAGAAGGAAGCAAAGAGGTTAAAACGGGAGGCTCAGTACTACACCATCATAAACAACACCCTATACAAAAGAGGGATTTCAATACCATTGTTGAAATGTGTGCCGACCTCTAACACAAGGGAAGTTTTAGAGGAAGTACACAGTGGTATTTGTGGCAATCATCTCGGGGCACAAGCTCTCACCAAAAAGGTACTTTGGGCGAGATTTTACTGGCCAACTATACAAAAGGAAGCTACAGAATTTGTAAAGACATGTCCCCCATGCCAGAAACATGCCAACTTTCACATCGCCCCACCAGAAGAGCTCATCAGCGTAACTTCGCCTTGGCCATTTGCAAAATGGGGACTCGATCTTCTCGGACCCTTTCCCCAGAGATCAGGACAAGTCAAATTCCTCATAGTCGGAGTAGACTATTTCACAAAGTGGATTGAGGCAGAGCCCCTAGCCAACGCCACTGCTCAAAGAAGCCGAAAATTCCTATATAGGAACATTGTCACGAGATTCGGGGTTCCATACTCCATCACCACAGACAATGGCACTCAATTCACAGATGCAGGCTTCAGAAAATTAGTAGCCGACTTGAACATAAAGCACCAGTTCACCTCCTTCGAACACCCTCAAGCCAATGGGCAAGCCGAAGTTGCCAACAAAGTCATATTGGCTGGGCTGAAACGGAGATTGCAAGATGCGAAGGGAGCTTGGGCTGAAGAACTTCCACAGGTCCTATGGGCATATCGAACTACGCCACATTCCACCACAAACGAATCACCGTTCCGATTAGCGTACGGAGTGGAGGCAATAATCCCAGTAGAGGTCGAGGAAGGGTCGCCTAGAGTAGTCCACTACAATGAAGAAGCCAACTCTTAACTCCAAAGAGAAGAACTCGACCTACTTCCGGAAATCCAAGAAAGAGCTCGGATCAGGGAATAAGTGCTAAAGCGCCGAATGGCCTCAAGATATAATCAAAAGGTAGTGCCAAGAGGTTTCATGGAGAATGATCTCATCCTAATCCGAAATGATATTGGAACAACTCGACCCGGAGAAGAAAAGTTGGCAGCAAACTGGAAAGGACCCTACCAAGTCATAAAGTACTTGGGAATAGTTACTACAGACTGTCCAAACTCGAGGGACGAGAGCTTCCCAGATCGTGGCACGCCTACAACCTAAGAAGGTACTATAGCTAGAGAAGGTAAAAAATCTCATCATAGGATGCACTCTTTTTCCTGAAAAGGTTTTTTAATGAGGCACCTAGTTGAGATCTAGATATTATCCGACTTAAAAAAAAAAAACTCCAACATGTATATATTTGCACTTTCTTTTGAATAAAATATATTTTAGAGATTCTACAAATTCTCAAGACGCATTAATCTGTAGCATTCATCATCCGATTATAAAGCAACAGATGGGCAGAAAGTGAAAAACAAATTCACTGCACGATCATGATAAAAGACCAATAAAGATGAAAACGCGATTCATCTAAAGGTCAACCAAAGAAAGACAGAAACCACCTTCTACAAATCGGCAAAGATGAACACAGAATAATGCAAGAAGTTATCGAAAGTGATCCGAAAAAAGAACCTGACGAGGTCTTATGGATTGCTAAATAATAACTTAAAGACTGGCCGACGTTGAGAAGTCGGACCAAGTCTACCTAAGTTATCAGCAAATCCTTGGAAAGAGGTCTGGCCAACCCTATAAAAGAGGAATTGCTATAACTTAGAAGAGATCGACATAAAGAAGTCGGTCTCCTACGAAAAACAAGTTATAAAAGTAATCCCTGAAAGAGATCTGACAAAGGTCCAAGAAAGAGGATTACAAAAATAACTTAGAAGGGCTCGACATGACAAAGTCAGCCCAAAACAAAACAAGTTATAAAGGTAATCCCTGAAAGAGACCTGACAAGGGTCCAAGAAAGAGGATTACAAAAATAACTTAGAAGAGGACGATGTAAAGAAGTCGACCTCCTGCGAAAAGTTATAAAAATAATTCCTGAAAGAGACCTAACAAGGGTCCAAGAAAGAGGATTACAAAAATAACTTAGAAGGGGACGACGTAAAGAAGTCGACCTCCTACGAAAAGTTATAAAAATAATCCCTGAAAGAGACCTGACAAGGGTCCAAGAAAGAGGATTACAAAAATAACTTAGAAGAGGACGACGTAAAGAAGTCGACCTCCTATGAAAAGTTATAAAAATAATCCCTGAAAGAGACCTGACAAGGGTCCAAGAAAGAGGATTATAAAAATAACTTAGAAAAAGGACGACGTAAAGAAATCGACCTCTTACGAAAAGTTATAAAAGTAGTCCCTGAAAGAGACCTAACAAAGGTCCAAGAAAGAGGATTACGAAATAGCTTAGACGAAATCGACATGACGAAGCCGGTCCACTACAAAAATAACTTGGAAAAGGACGACGTAAGGAAATTGGTTATGGATAAATACAAGTAAGAGCAAGCAAATTAAAATACGAATTGAATCCACGCATCTACGACCTCCAAGTATAAAGCAGTTTAAAGAGGCCAAGCAGCAAGGCTCCAGTATTCTAAAACCCAGAAAGGTGCCAAGACAAGTGTAAACAAGCATGCTATAGAATATTATAAAGCTTTAGGGTCAAGCCCAAAAGCTTAAAAGCTACTTGTTTTTTAAAAACAAAGTTGCTAAACAAGCAACCAAAAGGAGTACCAGCAGTCAGCAAAATATTCAACTATACAAAATAAAGAGTTTCAAAGCCCATAAGCCGGGCTAACTACAAAGAAAACTCAGCTAAAGATTAGAAGACTTTTTAGCAGCATCAGTCTGGGGTGAAGGAGGGCGAGCCTGGAGAGGCATAGCATCCACGGTACCATCATCCCGATTCAAGATCTGACAGTCCGGATCAGGAACAAAATGACCAACCTCAACCGGAGGAATCGTAGAAGCGGGCACCTTGGCAGAAAGCGCAGGGGGAGGATCAACATCATCATCATCTTGGTCGTCGGGGACAATCTTACCATCCCTCACAACATTGTCCAAGCTAAAGAGAGTAAGGTCAACCTCAGGAGCAAGAACTTGAACTTGCTCTTTTAGATTATCATAGGCAGCGTTCACGCTGCCGACGAGGTGACCTTGAAGCTCGGAATAGTCTACTCGGGCAGACTCCAGCTCCTCCCTCAGACGCACCACCTCCCGATAAGATGTAACATAACTCTCCTTATGCCTCAATGCCGTGTCCTCGGCCAACCGCACAGAAGGCGCCAGAGCAAGGGAACTCGCCTTTTCGTTCTCCAGATCCTTCTCCAACTTGGTTATCTTTACCTCAAGCTCTTCCTTCAGGCCCTTCATCCGGTCGAACTCCTGTTTAGCCTCCTCCATAAATTCTTTGGTGGCATGGAGAGGAAGATTCTGGGTAGTTCGGTACAGGGCAGCCCCTATATATGCCATTTTAACACTATTTCGGGTCATAAAATCCAGATGGCGAAGGATTGATACATCATCCATGGGGAGGGCACCGTAGGGACCGATTTGCTGATCTACGAACTCGATTGCATTAAAATAAGGGGCGTCAAGGTTAAAGGCCTCAATTGTTTTCTGTTTCTTGTTGGGATGAGCACCAGAAGTAGCGGCAAAAGTCTGTGGAGGATCAGTCAGACGAACTCGAGGAGTGGGGATCACCTTCCTTGGCCCAAGAGAACTCGGCACGGGCGGCTTCACTGAAACTTGAGAAGATCCCTCTCCGGTTGCCTTGGCTGAGATGTTTTGAGCAGCGGCAGCCTTCTTCGCCTTCTTGTAGGCCTTTATGGAATCATTATTTTTCGACATTTCTGAAAATTACAGAATCAACAATAGTGATGAGTCACTATCTAGAAAAAGCAAAACTAAGAAACAAGTACAGAAATAAGTCAGACAGTACCCAAAACAGTTCGAACCAAAGATGGATCACTCAAAAATCTTTTTGTATCCAGATGGGGTGGTTCGTCCCCCCCCCCCCCCCCCCAAATCTTCAAGAACAACTATAAAAGCCCGCTCAACCTCATTAAGCATCTCCCATGTATAACGAGGCACTCTCACATTCTTTTGCCACTCTAGAGGAAAAGCAGGCTCGTCATTCTCATCAAGAAAAAAGGGGCGGACCCCCTCAACAGCACGGACTCGGAAGAAATAATTCTTAAAGTCTTTAAAAGACTCATCATACATGGCAAAAACTTTATGCCCCTGGGCCGATCTGAAAGAAACCCAAGAAGCTTTCTTTTTGGAGGAAACTCTGGGCTTGGCCAAGACAAAAAGATAGAGGAAAAGATTTTGAGAAGGTATTATGCCTAACTCTTGGCAAAGCAGTTGAAATATCTTGATAAAACCCCAGGAATTCGGATGAAGCTGGGATGGAGCAATGTTACATGACCACAACAAGTCGGTCTCGAAAGCAGTAAAAGGAAAAGTGACGTCCAACTGGCTGAAGAAATATTCATAAGCATAGAAGAAGGGACGCTCCCCCTCGACGAAAGTAGGAAAACAAGCCCTCTCATCAGAGTCAGGAGCTACAAGCTCATAATTCCTCTCCCGAGCACTGTTACCACAAATCCTATGACGTTTTCTCAGCTCTACACAAAATTCAGCATCCACGACAGAGACACACATTAGGACAAGGGAGTCCAGCCAATCGGACATCCCCTCGGGAACTTTGGAAGACATCTCTACAACGTTATTGCGAGAAGACATGAGGCCAACTAATCCTACAAAAAGAGAAGGAGATTGGATTACTAAAAAACATCTCGGAGGAGGGGCAAAGTAACTCGACTAATATGATACAGACGAACAAACAGAAAAGAAAAACCCCAAGACTCAAACCAAAGTCCTAGGGCATCCTTTGGAGGCAGTGGCAAAGCAAGGTCTTAGAAAAAATCTACAGCTTACGTCTCGGAATTTCCCAAACAAGAAAAGAAGATTTCAGGTAGACAAACGTTTTGAAAGAGAGAAGTAAAAACACAAAAGTCATCTAAGCCACTATCTTTCTACAGTCTATCAGCAAAAAGCATCGTCGACATCAAAAATGCCAAGCAGAAAATCATCAAAGACACAACCTTTTTCAGAATCAAACAAAAAACATCATCGAACGCACAAGCAGAAACGGTGATAACATGCAAAATCCCTAAAAGCATCAAGCAACAGGAAAGGCGAAAAAATTCATACAAAATATGAAGAAACTCCAGAACACACAACAATCAGGCGCAGTAAAAGCAGAAAGATCCAAACTTTCTCCAAGCAAAATCAAACTCAGACGTAAAAAATGACAGAGGAGGAAAAATTGAACCTGGAAAATAGAAGAAAACCTCGAAAGAAAGCTGAAGAGCAAGAAGCGACAGAGCCACCCCTCGAACGGAAAAAATTTGCCGGAAGAAGACGGAGGGTGAAATCCAGAATCACTCCTTTTTCACAGAAAGTGGTAGTAGAGCAGGCGTCGCAGGAAAAAACTGTGAAACTCTAGGGAAAAATGGAAAATAAGAGGTAAAGGAAGAAGTTATGAAGAGGAACGAAGAAGAGAAACCATTTCTGATGGCAAAGTTCAAAATAAAAACCATGGGAAACAGGGCATTTAAAGTCAATTAATGAGGGTATTAAACCCTCGCACGTTCCCAAAGCGCCGATATAAAAGCGCGTGCTTTTAAAGAAAAACGTTCCACATTCAAAAAGGCTCTACAAAGAAAGGAATCGACAAAATGCTTGAGTTCGGCTTTACTAGAGAAGGACCGAAGTCAAGGATTCGACCTCAGCAAAAAAGACCGAGCTCAAGCAGGGGCACTGTTCATACCTTGGGTCGAGTTATCCGACCTGGGATGATTGGCGACAAAGCAACCGACCTCTTCAGGTCAGGCTACCCGATCTCTTCTCAAAGAGGTCAGCCAAATCGACAGGAAAGCCCAATAAAGGGCCCAAATAGAGGAACACGACCCAAATCCAAAGGCAATCCAAGCCTATAGAGATAAAGGTGGTTCTCTTGAAGATAAGATGACTTCACCCAAAATAAGATAAGATAAGATAAGATAACTAACTTATCTTATCAGAAAGGTCAGTTCACACTACTATAAATACACTGGAGCACCCAGGTATAACTCATACTCTGATTCTACAATAAACTTGCTTAATACCCGTGCTAACTTAAGCATCGGAGTCTCTTACAGGTACCCCCCACCTTCCAGTGACGAAGGATCAGAAGTGCAGCCAGTCCAACAAGTCAGACACAACAGCTCTGGCCGCCACCAGCCAGCCGGACACGTCATCTCTGACCAGCACAGAAGATCTCATTCGAGATCAACCTACAGTTTCAGGTAACCCTCGGAACAATGACTGAAACAAGATCCTCCATTAGAAATTTGGAGGCACAAGTGGGTCAGCTGAGTAAGAAAATTACTGAACTCCCTCCTAGTACTCTCTCAAGCAATACAGAAGAGAATCCAAAAAGAGAGTGCAAGGCCATCAACATTACCCACTCGGCCGAACTTGGAGAGGAGGAAGAGGCAGTGATTTCCACTGAGGAAGACCTCAATGGATGTCCACTGGCCTCCAGGAGTTCCCTAATGAGGAACCATGGGAATCTGAGGCTCACACTGAGACCATAGAGATTCCATTGAATTTACTTCTTCCATTCATGAGCTCTGATGAGTATTCTTCCTCTGAAGAGGATGAAGATATTACTGAAGAGCAAGTTGCTAAGTACCTTGGAGCAATCATGAAGCTAAATGCCAAGTTATTTGGTAATGAGACTTGGGAGGATGAACCCCCCTTGCTCACCAAAGAACTGGATGACTTGACTAGGCAGAGATTACCTCAGAAGAGACAGGATCCTGGAAAATTCTCAATACCTTGTACCATAGGCACCATGACCTTTGAGAAGGCTCTGTGTGACCTGGGGTCAAGTATAAACCTCATGCCTCTCTCTGTAATAGAGAAGCTATGGATCCTTGAGGTACAAGCTGCAATAATCTCACTAGAGATGGCAGACAATTCAAGGAAACAGGCTTATGAACTTGTAGAGGATGTCTTGGTAAAGGTTGAAGGCCACTACATCCCTGCTAATTTCATAACCCTAGACACTTGAAAGTGTATGGATGAATCCATCATCCTTAGCAGACCCTTCCTAGCCACAGCAAAAGCTGTGATTGATGTTGACAGAGGAGAATTGGTCCTTCAAGTGAATGAGGACTCCCTTGTGTTTAAAGCTCAAGGATCTCCCTCTGTAACCATAGAGAGGAAGCATCAAAAGCTTCTCTCAATTCAGAGTCAAATAGAGCCCCCACATTCAAACTCTAAGTTTGGTGTTGGGAGGCCATCATCATGCTCTGAGTATCTGTGAGGCTCCATGAGAGCCCACTGTCAAGCTATTGACATTAAAGAAGCGCTTGTTGGGAGGCAACCCAATTTTATTTAATCATATCCATTTATTTTCCATTGTTATTTTATATTTTCTGTAGGTTGATGATCATGTGAAGTCACAGAAACAACTGAAAAAGCAAAAACAGAATGAAAAATAGTATTAAAAATAGCACACCCTGGAGGAGAAACTTGTTGGCATTTAAACGCCAGTAAGGGTAGTAGAATGGGCGTTAAACGTCCAGTCTGGCACCATTCTGGGTGTTTAACGCCAGAAATGGGCACCAGACTGGCGTTTAATGCCAGAAATGGGCACAGAGCTGGCGTTAAACGCCAGAAAGGGGAGAAAAGCTGGCGTTAAACGCCAGGATTGGCAAGCAAGGAGCGTTTACACGCCAACATGGTGCAGGGATGAGAAATCCTTGACACCTCAGGATCTGTGGACCCCACAGGATCCCCACCTACCTCATCTCTCTCTCTCTCTCTCTCTCTCTCTCTTCTTCACACCTTCCCATAACACCCTTCCCCAAATATCCTTCACCAATCACCTCAATACCTCTTCCCCAAATACCCCTCACCTATCAAAGCCTACCCTCTTCTCTATAATCTCTTCACCAATCCACATCCATCCATCATAAAACCCCACCTACCTCACCATTCAAATTCAAACCACTTTTCCTCCCAAACCCACCCATACATGGCCGAACCCTACTCCTCTCTCCACTCCTATATAAACCCATATTAACTCCTTCATTTTCACACACCATACACCCTACTTACCTCCCTTGGCCGAAACACTATACCCCCATCCATCTCCTCTAATTTCTTCTTCTTCTACTCTTTTCTTTCTTCTTTTGCTTGAGGACGAGCAAACCTTCTAAGTTTGGTGTGGTAAAAGTGTTGCATTTTGTTTTTCCATAACCATTTATGTCACCAAAGGCCGGAGAAACCTCTAGAAAGAGGAAAGGGAAGGCAAAAACTTCCACCTCCGAGTCATGGGAGATGGAAAGATTCATCTCAAAGAGTGCATCAAGACCACTTCTATGAAGTTGTGGCCAAGAAAAAGGTGATCCCCGAGGTTTATTTCAAGCTCAAAAAGGGTGAATATCCAGAGATGCGACATGAGATTCAAAGAAGAGGTTGGGAAATTCTCACCAACCCCATTCAACAAGTCGGGATCTTAATGGTTCAAGAGTTCTATGCCAATGCATGGATCACCAAGAACCATGATCAAAGTGTGAACCCGGACCCAAAGAATTGGCTTACAATGGTCCGGGGGAAATGCTTAGATTTTAGTCCAGAAAATGTAAGGTTGGCATTCAACTTGCCCATGATGCAAGGAGATGCACGCCCCTACACTAGAAGGGTCAACTTTGATCAAAGGTTGGACTAAGTCCTCATAGACATTTGTGAAGAGGGCGCTCAATGGAAGAGAGATTCAAGAGGGAAGCCGGTTCAACTAAGAAGGCATGACCTCAAGCCCATGGCTAGGCGATGGTTGGAGTTCATCCAACGCTCAATCATTCCTACTAGCAACCGGTCTGAAGTTACTATAGACCGGGCTATCATGATCCATAGCATCATGATTGGAGAGGAAGTAGAAGTTCATGAGGTTATATCCCTAGAACTCTACAAGGTGGCGGACAAGTCCTCTACTTTGGCAAGGTTAGCCTTCCCTCATCTCATTTGCCACCTCTGCAATTCAGCTGGAATTGACATAGAGGAAGACATCCTCATTGATGAGGACAAGCCCATCACTAAGAAAAGGATGGAGCAAACAAGAGATCCCACTCATGGGAAAGATCATGAGGAAATTCCTCATCATGAAATCCCTGAGATGCCTCAAGGGATGCATTTTCCTCCACAAAACTATTGGGAGCAAATCAACACCTCCCTAGGAGAATTAAGTTCCAACATGGGACAACTAAAGGTGGAGCACCAAGAGCATTCTATCCTCCTCTATGAAATTAGAGAAGACAAAAGAGTCATGAGGGAGGAGCAACAAAGGCAAGAAAGAGACATTGAGGAGCTCAAGCACTCCATAAGATCTTCAAGAGGAAGAACAAGCCGCCATCACCAAGGTGGACCCGTTCTTTAATTTCCTTGTTCTTATTTTTCTGTTTTTCGAAAATTATGCTTTATGTTCTATCTATGTTTGTGTCTTTACTACATGATCATTAGTGTCCTAGTGTTTATGTCTTAAATCTATGAATGTCCTATGAATCCATCACCTTTCTTGAATGAAAAATATTTTTAAAAGAATAAGAAGTACATGAATTTCGAATTTTAAAACAGATTAATTATTTTGATGTGGTGGCAATACTTTTTGTTTTTCTGAATGAAATGCTTGAACAGTGCATATTTTTGAATTTGTTGTTCATGAATGTTAAAATTGTTGGCTCCTAAAAGAATGATGGAAAAGGAGAAATGTTATTTGATAATATGAAAAATCATAAAAATGATTCTTGAAGCAAGAAAAAGCAGTGAAAAGCTTGCAAAAAAAATATGAAAAAAAAAGAAGAAAGAAAAAGAAAGAAAAGGAAAAAGCAAGCAGAAAAAGCCAATAGCCCTTTAAACCAAAAGGCAAGGGTGAAATAAAAATGATCCAAGGCTTTGAGCATCAGTGGATAGAAGGGCCCACAGGAACAAAATCCTGGCCTAAGCGGCTGAACCAAGCTGTCCCTAACCATGTGCTTGTGGCGTGAAGGTGTCAAGTGAAAGCTTGAGACTGAGCAGTTAAAGTCATGGTCCAGAGTAAAAAGAGTGTGCTTAAGATCTCTGGACACCTCTAATTGGGGACTCTAGCAAAGCTAAGTCACAATTTGAAAAGGTTCACCCAGTTATGTGTTTGTGGCATTTATGTATCCGGTGATAATACTGGAAAACAAAATGCTTAGGGTCACGGCCAAGACTCATAAAGTAACTGTGTTCAAGAATCAACATACTTAACTAGGAGAATCAATAACACTATCTGAATTCTGAGTTCCTATAGATGCCAATCATTCTGAACTTCAAGGGATAAAGTGAGATGCCAAAACTGTTCGGAAGCAAAAAGCTAATAGCCCCACTCATCTAATTAAGACTGATCTTCATAGATATTTTTGGAATTCATTGTATATTCTCTTCTTTTTATCCTACTTTGTTTTTAGTTGCTTGGGGACAAGCAACAATTTAAGTTTGGTGTTGTGATGAGCGGATAATTTATACGCTTTTTGGCATTATTTTTAGTATGTTTTTAGTATATTTTAGTTAGTTTTTATTATGTTTTTATTAGTTTTTAAATAAAAATTATATTTCTGGACTTTACTATGAGTTTGTGTATTTTTCTGTGATTTCAGGTATTTTCTGGCTGAAATTGAGGGAACTGAGCAAAAATCTGATTCAGACGCTGAAAAAGGACTGCAGATGCTGTTGGATTCTGACCTTCGTGCACTCAAAGCGGATTTTCTGGAGCTACAGATGCCCAATTGGCGCGCTCTTAATTGCGTTGGAAAGTAGACATCCTGGGATTTCCAGAAATATATAATAGTCTATACTTTGCCCGAGATTTGATGGCCCAAACTGGCGTTCCAAGTCAGCATAAAAATTCTGGCGTCAAAACGCCAAAACTGGCATAAAAGCTGGAGTTAAACGCCCAAACTGGCACAAAAGCTGGCGTTTAACTCCAAGAAAAGTCTCTACATGTGAAAGCTTCAATGCTCAGCCCAAGCACACACCAAGTGGGCCCGGAAGTGGATTTCTGCATTAATTACTGATTTCTGTAACCCTAGGCTACTAATCTCTATAAATAGGATATTTTACTATTGTATTTTCATCTTTCAATTCATCTTTTGATCATATTTGAATCATGTTTTGATGATTGAACCCTCTTTGGGAGGCTGGCCATTCGGCCATGCCTAGACCTTTTGTTCTTATGTATTTTCAACGGTGGAGTTTCTACACACCATAGATTAAGGTGTAGAGCTCTGCTGTTCCTCATGAATTAATGCAAAGTACTATTGTTTTTCTATTCAACTCAAGCCTATTTCTTCTCTAAGATATACACTCGTTCTTCAACCTGACGAATGTGATGATCCGTGACACTCATCGTCATTCTCACCTATGAACGCGTGCCTGACAACCACTTCCGTTCTACTTGCAATAGCTTGAGTGCGTATCTCTTAGCCTTCTACTTCATGACGCATGGTTGCCTCGCCTGACAACCGAGCCTTCCATTCCATGAGATCATAGTCTTCGTGGTATAGGCTAGAATCAATTGGCAGCATTCCTAAGATCCGGAAAGTCTAAACCTTGTTTGTGGTATTCCGAGTAGGATCTGGGAAGGGATGACTATGACGAGCTTCAAACTCGCAAGTGTTGGGCGTAGTGACAGACGCAAAAGGATCAATGGATCCTATTCCAACATGATCGAGAACCAACAGCTGATTAGCCGTGCGGTGACAGCGCATTTGGACCATTTTCACTGAGAGGACGGGAGGTAGCCATTGACAACGGTGAAACCCAACATAAGCTTGCCATGGAAAGGAGTATGAATGATTGGAAGAAGGCAATAGGAAAGCGGAGGTTCAGAAGGAACAAAGCATCTTCATACGCTTATCTGAAATTCTCACCAATGAATTACATAAGTATCTCTATCTTTATTTTATATTTTATTCATCTTTTAATTATCAATTCTCCATAACCATTTGAATCTGCCTGACTGAGATTTACAAGATGACCATAGCTTGCTTCAAGCTGATAATCTCCGTGGGATCGACCCTTACTCACGTAAGGTTTATTACTTGGACGACCTAGTGCACTTGCTAGTTAGTTGTGCGGAGTTATGACAAAGAGTTGAGATTACAATTGTGCGTACCAAGTTGTTGGCGCCATTGATGATCACAATTTCATGCACCACGCGCCTTCACTTGGACTTCGGCAGATGTCATCCTCTCCGGGTAAGTTGCCGCTGGCTCAGTAAGAGTTGGTTTCCTGGTTGTGTTGTCCTGATAGCTGGTATGTTGTAATTCATATGTGGCAGTCACTCTTCTTCCTCTCTGATTAGTGACACTAGGGGAGGTGTAGCTGGATCTCCATCTTCTTCAGCCGTTTAAAGCACCTCCAGCCAGCAGAGGAATCGTGTCCTCAATAATGACGCCTTCATCGGACCAAGACAGCAAACCAAAAAATTCTACAGCTAATTTCTTTTCTTTTCTTTTCTGGAGAATCCCACAGCTCTAATCCATCTTCTCCCGCAAGTCTGATTCTTGCTACTTCCAAGGATGCCATGATGCAAGATTGGTTCAAAGTCTTTAGATATTTAGCGCCGACACTTCAGGTGTCATTTTACTGTCTTCTCATTATCTGCAGTGCTTGAAAATTGTGTTGAAAATGTTGCTGCTCGGTCATGGCTTGTTTGAAAGTATTATGTGCTTCTCTTCTTGCAATCCCTCTTATTTCCAATGGTTGGTCCCAGGTCCAATTTTGATTCAGTCTGCCATTTATCGCAAGGCTTGCCACTTGGTGTGCTAGTTGATTGCCCTCCCTATGTGTCCACGTAAAACCGCTATTTGATATACCCTCCATCAAGACATAGATATCCCTCAGAATTGGATCTATCTCACCGATAGTTTCTTTCGCTTTCACTACTTGGATGAAAGGTAAACTATCCGATTCAAATAGGATATTTTCTAATTGTAAATTTTTTGCTAGAATAAGAGCACTCCTTAATGTCATTGATTCCACTGATAGACTTGATGTTGCTCTGACTATTTCAGCTGATCCTGCTACCACCTTTCCTTCATTATCTCTAATTACAACAGCTATTGCACCCTTTCTGGATTCCTTCCTGAAAGCTCCATCAACATTTGCTTTGAGCCTGTCTCCTATTGGCGGCCTCCAAGTAACCCTTCTTCTATACATATTTCTATTTTCAATTCTATTTCTTTTGTCTGTGAATGGCTGCTTCTGTTCATCTATTTTATTTGCCTCTACAAATTCCATTTCCGAAATTCTCGCCCTTGTAATCGTTGCCATTGGTTCTATGTTGCTATTCCGAAAAATTGAACAGTTTTTAGATTTCCAAATTTTCCAGCTTAGGTATCCCAATTTGCTTATCATAGTTTCTTTCGATTCTTTACCTTCCTTGTTAATTTGCCTCATGTTCTCTAGTAACCATTCTCCATATGAAGTAACATTTTCTGGTGTTGGGATGCATTGACTTTGAGCTCCAAACCACACAGCCCTCGTCCAGGGACATAGTAATAGTGCATGCTCTGTTGTTTCTACTTCAGTTCCACAAATTTGACATATAGGGCTTCTTATGATTCTCTTCTTATAAAGGTTGTAGTTTACTGGAATTATATCATGTGCAACCCTCCAAGCAAATATTTTGATTTTTTTTTGGGACTTGCATTCCCCAGATTCCTCTCCAAAGTTTCTTCAAATATGTACTTGATGATGCTGAACCTGTTTCATGTTCTCTTTTCTCCATCTTAGCCGCATAATAGCCTGTCTTCACTGTGTATATTCCATCATATCTGTAGGGCCATATTATTCGATCTTCTTTATTGATCAAGCTTATAGGTGTATTCATAATCATATCTCCTATGTTTTGTGGAAAAACTTGTCTGATCTTGTTTTCATTCCATCCTCCACCTTCCTCCATTAAATCATTCACTCTTTCCACCGTTGTGTTTATGGTTGCTTGAATTCTGGTCATTCCCATAATCCAGTTATCCTCCCTTACTTTAATTGATTTGCCTTGTCCGATACTCCATCTTCCTTTCCTTCTTAGAAAGTCTCTTCCTTGTATTATGCTTTTCTAAGTCCAAGATGCTCCTTTCCCCTCCTTCGCTTCCCAAAAATCTGTTTCTGGAAAGTATATACTCTTAAGTATTTTAACCCAAGTGGCATCAAGATTCCTCGTTACTTTCCAAGCTTGTTTCGCTAGGTACGCCAGGTTCTGACTTTGCATGTCCCTGAAACCCAAGCCTCCCTCCTCTTTGCTCATGCTGATTTTTGTCCAACTCCTCCAATGCACCCCTTTTTCTTTCTGGAGCTTGCTGATGAGCGGATATTTTATACGCTTTTTGGGGATAATTTCATATAGTTTTGAGTATGTTTTAGTTAGTTTTTAGTTTATTTCCAGTAGTTTTTAGGAAAAACTCATGTTTCTGGACTTTACTATGAGTTGTGTGTTTTTCTGTAATTTCAGGTATTTTTCTGGCTGAAATTGAAGGAGCTGAGCAAAAATCTGATTCAGGCTGAAAAAGGACTGCTGATGCTGTTGGATTCTGACCTCCCTGCACTCAAAGTGGATTTTCTGGAGCTACATAACTCAAAATGGCGTGCTTCCAATTGCGTTGGAAAGTAGACATCCAGGGCTTTCCAGCAATAGATAATAGTCCATACTTTGCACAAGAATTGACGACGTAAACTAGCGTTCAACGCCAGCCTTCTGCCCAAATCTGGCGTCCAACGCCAGAAAAGGATCAAAAACTGGAGTTGAACGCCCAAACTGGCACAAAAACTGGCGTTCAACTCCACAAATGGCCTCTGCACGTGAATTGCTTAATGTCTCAGCCCCAGCACACACCAAGTGGGCCCCAGCACACCAAGTGGGCCCCAGAAGTGGATCTCTGCATCATCCATCATAGTCCACTCATATTTTGTAACCCTAGGCTACTGGTTTAGTATTTAAACAACTTTTAGAGACTTATTTTGTATCTCATGACATTTCAGATCTAAACTTTGTATTCTCTGACGGCATGAGTCTCTAAACCCCATTGTTGGGGGTGAGGAGCTCTGCTGTGTCTCAATGAATTAATGCAAGTATTCCTGTTTTTCATTCAAACACGCTTGTTCCTATCTAAGATGTTCAGTCGCGCTTAACTGTGATGAAGGTGATGATCTGTGACATTCATCACCTTCCTCAAACCATGAACGTGTGCCTGACAACCACCTCCGTTCTATATCCGATTGAATGAGTATCTCTTAGATTCTTTAATCAGAATCTCCGTGGTATAAGCTAGAACTGATGGCGGCATTCATGAGAATCCGGAAAGTCTAAACCTTGTCTGTGGTATTCCAAGTAGGATTCAAGGATTGAATGACTGTGACAAGCTTCAAACTCCTGAAGGCTGGGCGTTAGTGACAGATGCAAAAGGATAGTAAATCCTATTCCAACCGGATCGAGAACCAACCGGTGATTAGCCGTGCTGTGACAGAGCGCGTGAGCGTAGTTTTCACTGGAAGGATGGAAGGTAGCCATTGACAACGGTGATCTACCAACACACAGTTTGCCATAGGAGGACGTGCGTGCGTGAATCAGAAGACAGAGGAAAGCAGAGATTCAGAAGACAAAGCATCTCCAAAACTCCAACATATTCTCCATTACTACACAACAAGTAACTTTTAATTTATGCTCTACTGGTTATTCATAATTCAACTGATAAACATAATTGATTTCCTGACTAAGATTTACAAGATAACCATAGATTGCTTCAAACCAACAATCTCTGTGGGATTCGACCCTTACTCACGTAAGGTATTACTTGGACGACCCAGTGCACTTGCTGGTTAGTTGTGCGAAGTTGTAAGAGAGTAATGTGAACAGTAACATTACAATTTCGTGCACCACTTGCCCACCAGAATTTTGCTATTCTTGCACAAATCCTCTGACAGAAATTCTTCGACAACATCACAACATTCATAACATATGCTGGAATGGCTTGTATCACAAACTTAATCAAGATTTCTTTACCCACCTGATTTAGTAATTTTTCTTTCCATCCTTCTAACTTGTTCATCACCTTCTCCTCTATCCAAGTCAGTGCCTTGTTTTTGGATCTTCCCCACTGTACCGGTAGCCTAAGATATTTTCCTGGTTCATCCCAAGTAGGCATTCCTAATATCTCTTCAATATTTATCCTTGTTTGTTGGTGCACGAAATTGTGATCTCTAAAACGATGCCAACAACTTGGTACGCACGAATGTAATCTCAACTCTTTGTCACAACTCTGCACAACTAACCAGCAAGTGCACTGGGTCGTCCAAGTAATAAACCTTACATGAATAAGGGTCGATCCCACGGAGATTATTGGCTTGAAGTAAGCTATGGTCATCTTGTAAATCTCAGTCAGGCAGATTCAATTGGTTATAAAGTTTTGATAATTAAAATATAATTAGAACATAAAGTAAGATAGAGATACTTATGTAATTCATTGGTGAAAATTTTAGATAAGCATATGGAGATGCTTGTTGCTTCTGAATCTCTACTTCCCTACTGTCTTCATTCAATCCTTCATACTCCTTTCCATGGCAAGATGTATGTTGGGGGATCACCGTTGCCAATGGCTACCGTCCGTCCTCTCAGTGAAAATGGTCCAAATGTGCTGTCACTGCACAGCTAATCATCTGTTGGTTCTCGATCATGATAGAATATGATCCATTGATCCTTTTGCGTTTGTCACTACGCCCAACACTCGCGAGTTTGAAGCTCGTCACAGTCATCCCATCCCAGATCCTACTCAGAATACCACAGATAAGGTTTAGACTTTTCGGATCTCAAGAATGCTGCCAATTGATTTTAGCTTATACCAGGAAGACTCCGATCTTTCGGAATGGAGGCTAAGAGATACACACTCAAGCTATTGCAGATAGAACGGAAGTGGTTGTCAGGCACGCGTTCATAGGTGAGAATGATGATGAGTGTCACGGATCATCACATTCATCAGGTTGAAGTGCGAGTGAATATCTTAGAATAAGAATAAGCTTGAATTGAATAGAAAAACAATAGTACTTTGCATTAATTCATGAAGAACAGTAGAGCTCCACACCTTAATCTATGGGGTGTAGAAACTCCACTGTTGAAAATACATAAGTGATGAAGGTCCAGACATGGCCGTGAGGCCAGCCTCTCAAACGTGATCAAGAGATCAAAAGTGATACAAAGATAGTCTCAAAAATGATCAAAAGATTATTAAATGTGAAATAAATCACTAAAAGTAGTTTTTATACTAAACTAGTCACTAGGGTTTACAGAAAATGAGTAACTAAGTGCAGATAGTCCATAAATCCACTTCTGGGGCCCACTTGGTGTGTGCTTGGGCTGAGCATTGAAGCTTTCATGTGTAGAGACTCTTCTTGGAGTTAAACGCCAGCTTTGGTGCCAGTTTGGGCGTTTAACTCCAGCTTTTATGCCAATTCTGGCGTTTAACGCCAGAATAGGGTAGAAAGTGGGCGTTCAAACGCCAGTTTGCGTTATTAAAACTCGGGCAAAGTATGAACTATTATATATTGCTGGAAAGCCCAAGATGTCTACTTTCCAACTCAATGGAGAGCGTGCCAATTGGGTTTCTATAGCTCCAGAAAATCCATTTCGAGTGCAGGAAGGTCAAAATCCAACAGCATCTGCAGTCCTTTTTCAGCCTCTGAATCAGATTTTTGCTCAGGTCCCTCAATTTCAGCCAGAAAATACCTGAAATCACAGAAAAACACACAAACTCATAGTAAAGTCCAAAAATGTGAATTTTTCTTTAAAACTAATAAAAATATACTAGAAAGTAGTCCTACTAAAAACTACCTAAAAATAATGCCAAAAAGCGTATAAATTATCCGCTCATCACAACACCAAACTTGAATTGTTGCTTGTCCCCAAGAAACTGAAAATCAAATAGGATAAAAAGAAGAGAATATACTATAAATTCAAAAATATCAATGAAACTTAGCTCCAATTAGATGAGCGGGACTAGTAGCTTTTTGCCTCTGAACAGTTTTGGCATCTCACTTTATCCTTTGAAGTTCAGAATGATTGGCATTTATAGGAACTCAGAATTTAGATAGTGTTATTGATTCTCCTAGTTCAGTATGTTGATTCTTGAACACAGCTACTTTATGAGTCTTGGCCGTGGCCCTAAGCACTTTGTTTTCTAGTATTACCACCGGATACATAAATGCCACAGACACATAATGGGGTGAACCTTTTTAGATTGTGACTCAGCTTTGCTAGAGTCCCTAATTAGAGGTGTCCAGGGTTCTTAAGCACACTCTTTTTGCTTTGGATCACGACTTTAACCGCTCAGTCTCAAGCTTTTCACTTGACACCTTCACGCCACAAGCACATGGTTAGGGACAGCTTGGTTTAGCCGCTTAGGCCAGGATTTTATTCCTTTGGGCCCTCCTATCCGTTAATGCTCAAAGCCTTGGATCCTTTTTACCCTTGCCTTTTAGTTTAAAGGGTTACTGGCTTTTTGCTCTTGCCTTTTGGTTTAAAGAGCTCTTGGCTTTTTCTGCTTGCTTTTTCTTTTTCTTTCTTTTTTTCTTTTATTTTTGCCAATTTTTTTATATAATTTTTTTTTCGCAAGCCTTGCTTTTTCACTGCTTTTTCTTGCTTCAAGAATCAATTTTATGATTTTTCAGATTATCAATAACATTTCTTCTTTTCCATCATTCTTTCAAGAGCCAACAGTTTTAACATTCATAAACAACAAATTCAAAAGACATATGCACTGTTCAATCATTCATTCAAAAAATAAAAAGTATTGTCACCACATCAAAATAATTAAACTAATTTTAAGGATTAATTCGAAATTATGTACTTCTTGTTCTTTTGTGGTTAAAACATTTTTCATTCAAGAAAGGTGATGGATTCATAGGACATTCATAGCTTTAAGGCATAGACACTTAAACACTAATGATCATGTAATAAAGATACAAACATAAATAATCATAAAGCATAGAGAATGAAAACAGAAAAAATAAATAGACAAGGAGATTAAGGAACGGGTCCACCTTAATAAGGGTGGCGTCTCCTTCCTCTTGAAGAACCACTGGTGCTCTTGAGCTCCTCTATGTTTCTTCTTTGCCTTTGTTGCTCCTCCCTTATAGCTCTTTGATCTTCTCTAATTTCATGGAGGAGGATGGAATGCTCTTGGTACTCCACCCTTAGTTGTCCCATATTGGAACTTAATTCTCTTATGGAGGTGTTAATTTGCTCCCAATAGTTTTGTGGAGGAAAGTGCATCCCTTGAGGCATCTCAGGGATTTCATGATGAGGAGCTTCCTCATGCTCTTGTTGAGGTCCATGAGTGGGCTCTCTTCCTTTTGAGCTTGAAGGGACCTCAGGGATCACCTTCTTCTTGGCCACAATCTTCATAGAAGTGGTCTTGATGGACCTTTGAGATGAATCTCTCCATCTCCCATGACTTAGAGGTGGAAGCTTTTGCCTTTCTTTTCCTCTTTCTAGAGGTTTCTCTGGCCTTAGGTGTCATAAATGGTTATGGAAAAATAAAAAGCAACGCTTTTACCACACCAAACTTAGAAGGTTTGCCCGTCCTCGAACAAAGAAAAAAGAAAGTAGTAGAAGAAGAAGAAAATGGAAGAGATAAAGGGAGATATGTGGTTCGGCCAAGGGGTAGAAGTAGTGGTTGTAATGTGTGAAAATGAAGGAGTTGTGAGGGGTTTATATAGGGGTGGGGGAGGGTTAGGTTTCGTGTATTAGGGTTGGATTTGGGAGGGAAAGGATTTTGAATTTGGAGGTAGGTGGGTTTTTGGGAAAGAGTGGATGGAGTGATTGGTGAAGAGGTGATGGGTAAGGGTGATGGAGGTGATTGGTGAAGGGTAATTGGGAAAGAGTGTTATGAAA
This sequence comes from Arachis ipaensis, assembly GCF_059453495.1. NCBI lineage: Eukaryota > Viridiplantae > Streptophyta > Magnoliopsida > Fabales > Fabaceae > Arachis > Arachis ipaensis. Next base: position 33,670,366 of record NC_142442.1, read on the forward strand.
AGGTGTGAAGAAGAGAGAACTGGGGTAGGTGGGGATCTTGTGGGTCCACAGATCCTAAGGGGTCAAGGACTTATCATCCCTGCTCCATTTAGGCGTGTAAACGCCCTTAGAGTGCAATCCTGGCATTTAACGCCAAACTGCTACTTGTTTCTGGCGTTTAACGCTAGCTTGTAGCCTGTTTCTGGCGTTTAACGCCAGCTTGATGCTTCTTTCTGGCGTTAAATGCCAGTCTGATGCTTCTTACTGGCGTTTAAACGCCAGTAAGCTTATCCTCCAGGGTGTGCTATTTTTTATGCTATTTTTCATTCTATTTTTGATTTTTCAGTTGTTTTTGTGGCTTCACATGATCATCAACCTACAGAAAACATAAAATAACAATGGAAAATAAATAGATATAATTAAATAACATTGGGTTGCCTCCCAATAAGCGCTTATTTAATGTCAATAGCTTGACAGTGAGCTCTCATGGAGTCTCACAGATAATCAGAGCAGGGTTGGGGCCTCTTAACACCAAACTTATAGTTTGGTTGTGGCTTCCCAACACCAAACTTAGAGTTTGGTTGTGGCCTCCTAACACTAAACTTAGAGTTTTAATGTGGGGGTTTTGTTTGACTCTGTATTGAGAGAAGCTTTTCATGCTTCCTCTCTATGGTTACAGAAGGAGAACCTTGAGTCTTGAATACAAGGTAGTCCTCGTTCAACTTAAAGACCAACTCTCCTCTGTCAACATCAATCACAGTTTTTGCTGTGGCTAGGAAGGGTCTGCCAAGGAGGATGGATTCATCCTCATCCTTTCCAGTGTCTAGAATTATGAAATCAGCAGGGATGTAAAGGCTTTCAACATTCACTAGCACGTCCTCTACTAGTCCATAAGCCTGTTTCATTGATTTGTCTGCCATCTCTAGTGAGATTCTTGCAGCTTATACCTAAAAGATTCCCAGTTTCTCCATTACAGAGAGTGGCATGAGGTTTATCCCTGACACCAGGTCACCTCTATGGTATAAGGTATGAAGAATTTTCTGGGATCCGGTTTCTTCTGAGGTAATTTCAGTTGAACCAGATCATTCAGTTCATTGATGAGCAATAGAGGTTCATCTTCCCAAGTCTCATTACCAAATAACTTGGCATTCAGCTTCATGATTGCTCCTAGATATTGAGCAACTTGCTTTTCAACAATATCTTCATCCTCTTCAGAAGAAGAATACTCATCAGAGCTCATGAATGACAGAAGGAAGTTCAATGGAATCTCTATGGTCTCTGTATGAGCCTAGATTCCTTTGGTTCCTCAAAGGGAAACCCCTTTCTATCCAGAGGACGTCCCATGAGGCTTTTCTCACTGGGACTCACGTCCTCCTCACTCTCTCTAGGTTCGGCCATGTTGGTCATGGTTATGGCCTTGCACTCTCTCTTAGGATTTTCTTCTGTATTGCTTGGGAGAGTACTGGGAGGAGTTTCAGTAATCTTCTTACTCAGCTGACCCACCTGTGCCTCCAAATTTCTAATGGAGGACCTTGTTTCATTCATGAAACTTAGTGTGGTCTTAGATAGATCAGAGACTATGGTTGCCAGGCCAGAATGGCTCTGTTCAGCATTCTCTGTCTGTTGCTAAGAAGATGATGGAAAAGGCTTGCTATTGCTAAACCTATTTTTTCCATCATTATTATTGAAGCCTTGTTGAGGCTTCTGTTGGTCCTTCCATGAGAAATTTGGATGATTTCTCCATGAAGGATTATAGGTGTTTCCATAAGGTTCTCCCATGTAATTCACCTCTGCCATTGCAGGGTTCTTAGGATCATAAGCTTCTTCTTCAGAAGATGCTTCTTTAGTACTGTTGGATGCAGCTTGCAATCCATTCACACTCTGAGAAATTAGATTGACTTGCTGAGTCAATATTTTGTTCTAAGCCAATATGGCATTCAGAGTATCAATTTCAAGAACTCCCTTTTTTGAGGCGTCCCATTGTTCACAAGACTCCTTTCAAAAGTGTACATGAACTGGTTATTTGCAACCATTTCAATGAGTTCCTGAGCTTCTGCAGGGGTTTTCAGATGAAGAGATCCTCCTGCAGAATGGTCCAATGACATTTTTGACAACTCAGACAGACCATCATAGAATATTGATAAACCACTATTTTATGGTTTATATTGTGCTTAATTGTGCGGTTTTATCAAATCTTTACCCACTCATTCATATGATTAGTATGCATTTATAATTCTTTCCTTAAAATACTTCATGGTTGAAAACTTACTTCCTAGAAACTTTTAATTTTGTATTTTAATTCTCTCTTATTCCATTCGATGCCATGATCTGTGTGTTAAGTGTTTCAGGCTTTATAGGGCATGAATGACTTGGAGATTAGAAAGGAAGCTTGCAAAAATGGAAGGAACACAAGAAATTGAGGAGATGACCAGTGAGAAGTGATGCGGACGCATGGCTCACACGACCGCGCGACATAAAGGAAATTGCAGTGACGCGGGCGCATGGCTCACGCGACCGCGCGGATTGGAAACTGCACAAGTGACGCGAAGGCGTAGACGACGCGCACGCATGGCAAGGCAAAACACTGGATGACGCGATCGCGTGACATGTGCAATCTGCAGAATCTGCAGAATTCACTGGGGGCAATTTTGGGCCCTGTTTTGACCCAATTTTCGGCCCAGAAAAACAGATTAAAGCCAGGGAACATGCAGAGACCAGAGAACAACATTCATTCCGCATAATTTTAGTTTTAGATCTGATTTTACTCCTCCTCTAGGTTTTCTCTCTACATATTCATAGTTCTTAGGATTTTGTTTTTATTGCTTTTTTGGATTGGGATATTGAGAAGAGTTATTACCTCCGCCAAGACTTCATTATTCTAGTTTGTTTCCTTACTTGTCTCTTACTCTTTCATGTCCTCAATTTTTTTAGAATTACTATTGGATTATTTTTAGAATTTATTAATACAAGAACTATTTTTATTTTTAATTGATCTTTTTGATTATTTTTTATCATGTCTTTCTTTATTTCCCTTTTCTTATGTTGTGAAGTTTACATTCATAATGATCGAGTAGTTCCATAACTTGATTGGGAGTTGATTGAAAGAAGAACCTTGAGTTGGAACGCTCAAGAGAAAAATTGTAATTGGGTTTATTGTTGGATTGCCCTCTAGTCATTGACACTAATCCTTCCCAAGGAAGAAGATTAGGACCTATGAATAGGAATTGCCTTCCAACTTGCTTGACATTCCTTCACATAGTAAAGGCTAACTAAGCAGACAACCTTCAATTATCAATTAATCTTGAGAGTGCTCCAACAAGAATAGGGCTTCCAACTAATCTACTCCCGGTCAAGGTTTTTATTTAAAATTACATAAATTCTCTAATTTAATTTCCTGTTTATCAACTCAAACCATTTTTTTTGAAAACATCTGATTAATAAAATAGGACATCTTTCTGCAACTTGTTGGGAGATGACCTGGGACTCATACTCCCAGTATTTTAATTCTAATTTTGTGACAACCCTTCTAAATTGATAAACGGATTTTCGGTTGGTTCAAAACTGTTCTTACAACGTATCTCTTATAATAATTTCTTAACTCGCCAATTTCCGCCACGTCAATTTTTGGCGCCGTTGCCGAGGACTTGCAATAGAGTGCTAAGTTATTGATTGGAATTTATTTATTTGCATTTTATTTTATTTTGTTACTATGAGCTGCATATTTCTTTCGTTAAATGACGCGTTCACTTCCTGATCCAAGCTTGCCAGTATTTGATCCTGAGATTGAAGGAACTATTTCACGTATAAGGCAAGCTCGACGTCGGTTAGTCCTCTCCGAGGGCGAATCTGAAATGTCACTTGAGGAAGAAATAAGCCCCCGTTCTACTGATTCGGTTGATTTACGTGCAGGTGACATAGCAGCACCTAGAAGAATTACTATCCAGGAGGCTAGAGCCCCTGATTTCACAATGCAACTGTTTCAAGCGCATCACCCAGCAGTGGCTACAGACTTTGAAATAAAGACTGCACTACTCAACTTGATGCCTAAGTTTCATGGCTTACCTGCTCAAGAGCCTATCAAGCACCTGAGGGATTTCCAAGCAGCCTGTTCTACTGTCAGGCGTGACGGTGCAGATGAAACTTCTATTTTGTTAAAAGCTTTCCCATTCTCTCTTGAGGAAAAGGCGAGAGAGTGATACTACACTCAACCCGCAGCAACTGTTTCTGACTGGGATACGCTTAGAAGAGAATTTTTGGAAAAATTCTTCCCAGCTGAAATTACTGATAAACTGAGGAAAGACATTTCCATGATTGTTCAAGACGAATCCGAGACTCTCTATGAATACTGGGAGCGCTTCAAAAACCTTCTGGAAGCATGTTCCCACCATATGATTGACAAGATAGTGTTGCTCGGCTACGTCACACAGGGCATGAAGCCCCAAGATAAGACCACATTGGAAAGGGCTAGCAATGGGTATATGAAAAAGTACAAGACCACTGATGAGGCATGGCAATTGATCAGTGACTTGGCTGAGTCTACAAGGAATCACAGGCAGAAACAAGGCCGGTCAAAGGCTGTTGCAGAGGTATCTTCTAGCAAAGAAACTACTGCTCTGACTCAGAGTATATGTGAAATGACCAACTTACTGAAGCAGATGCAGTCGAGTCAACAACAAGCACAGCAAAGCCAATAGTTAGTCCCACAGAGAGTGTGTGGGATTTGTGCTGATTACAGCCATTATACTGATGAATGTTCGCAGCTCCAGCAGGAAGACAACACTGTGGCAGCCACTCATAACTTCTATGACCACCTCAACCAAGGGTACAATCAAGGTGGCAATTACAACCATGGATGGCAGGACAATTCTAATCAAGGTTGGAGAGATAATTCTAACCAGAATTGGAGAGACAACAATAACAGAGGAGGCAGAGACAAAAAAGGATATCAGAGGTGGAATAATAACAACAACAGGCAGCAGAACCAGAACCAGCCTTACAGAGTACCTCACCTGAGGCAGTCCCAAAGACCACAGTACAACCAACAACAAGTTCCGCAGATCACTCAATCTAACCCCTCCACGAGTGATGAGGCACTTCAATCCATTGTGCAAGGCCAAAGGAACGTGGAGAGTTCAGTTAATGGCCTAGCATCCGCTATACACGCTCTCATCTCTCAGCTGGCACCACCCAACACTTCAAACACTCAACAGGTAAGCTCCAGTGGAATTCCCTCTCAACCCTTACCCAATCCAAAGGGTGGCATCAATGCCATCACCCTAAGGTCCGGAACCACACTGCAAGAGAGGAATCAGGAGGAGCCAATCCCATCAGAACACGCCTCAGCTAAAGAGGTGGTAGAAGTAGAGGATGTTGAAGACGAAGAGGACATACAAGACATGGTTGAAGAAGAAGAAGTTCAACTACAGAAAGAAGCACCAAAGGATGCAGGCGCTGCAGAAAACATCCTTCCTATTCCATTTCCACAAATTGCAAGGAAGCCTAGGAAGCAGATGGAACTTGACCCCAAAATGGTAGAGATATTCAAAAAGGTTAAGGTAACTGTTCCCCTTTTTGATGTTATTCAACAGGTACCTAAATACGCAAGGTTTCTAAAAGATTTATGTATACATAAAGACAAAATTAATGAATTAGAAACTATTCCTTTAGGTAGTTCTATATCTGCTTTAATGGGAGGTATACCTGAAAAGTGTAGTGATTTAGGTCCATGTATGGTTAATTGTACTATTAGTGGTGTGATATTTTCTGACTGCATGTGTGATTTAGGAGCATGTGTTAGTATAATGCCTTTTTTATATATGATTCTTTGAGGCTCCCTCCCTTAAAAAGGTCGGCAGCTCGTTTTGTGTTAGCAGATAAAAGCATTATTACAGTGGTTGGAGTTGCTGAAGATGTATTAATGAGCATTAAGGGACTCACATTTTCTATTGACTTCTACATTCTGGAAATGCCCCCTAATGACTCAGGAAGGCCATCATCAATCCTGCTTGGAAGACCATTCCTGAAGACTTCAAAGTTCAAGCTGGACACATTTTTTGGAACTTATTCTTTTGAAATAGATGGCAGAATAGTGAAATTCAGTTTAAATAGAGCTACGAAGCACCCTCCGGATGACCTTTCTATCTCCCAGTATGACATCATAGATGAAACTGTGGCTGAAGTTCATCAGGAGGAATTAGAAGAGAATTACACAGGGCAAGGTCCAAGTGTGGGGACACTCTTGGAGGACAATGAGGGCACTTTGCCATTATCACCAGCCCCAGATAATCCAGAGCCTGACCATGAGCAGAAATTGGAATTAAAGCCCCTCCCTCCACACCTCAAGTATGCTTACCTTGAGGACAAGTAGAGATTTCCAGTAATTATTGCAAGGGAACTCACTTCCCAACAAGAAGAACAGCTACTCAATGTGCTGAGGAAGCACAAGAAAGCAATTGGATGGAGCCTGGCAGACATAGTAAGCATCAGCCCTCAAATTTGTGAGCACAGAATATTCTTAGAAAAGAGAGAAAAGCCTGTCCGTCAACCTCAGAGAAGACTGAATCCCACCATCTTAGAAGTTGTCAAGAAGGAAGTGACCATGCTACTTGAAGCAGATATTATTTACCCCATCTCAGATAGCGAATGGGTCAGTCCAGTACAAGTGGTGCCCAAGAAGTCTGGAATCACAACAGTAAGAAATGAGCATGGAGAGCTTCTGACAACTAGAGTGCAGAATTCATGGAGAGTTTTCATTGACTATAGGCGTCTTAACCAAGCCACTCGCAAGGATCATTATCCCTTGCCATCCATTGATCAGATGCTTGATCGCCTGTCAGGTAAATCCCATTATTGCTTTTTAGATGGTTATACAGGCTATTTTCAAATCCATATAGCTCCTGAAGATCAGGAAAAGACTACTTTCACCTGTCCTTTTGGCACTTATGCTTATAAGAGAATGCCCTTTGGCTTGTGCAATGCACCAGCTACTTTCCAAATATGCATGATGAGTCTTTTCTCTGACCTTATTGAGGACTGTATGGAGGTTTTTATGGATGATTTTAGCGTTTATGGTGATTCTTTTAGCCTTTTCTTAGATAGTTTATCTAGAATATTAGATAGATGTGTCAGTACAAACCTTGTATTGAATTTTGAAAAATGTCACTTTATGGTCAAACAAGGATTTGTACTAGGACATGTTGTGTCTAATACTGGCATTTCTGTAGATCCAGCAAAGGTGGATGTTATTTCTAGTTTGCCTTACCCCTCCTCTGTAAGGGAAGTCTGTTCGTTCCTTGGCCATGCAGGTTTCTACCGGAGATTCATTAAGGACTTTAGTAAGGTAGCACTTCCCTTATCCAAATTACTGCAGAAAGATATTGAGTTCGAGTTCAGTGAGGATTGCAAACAAGCGTTTGATAAGCTGAAGACCGCCCTGACTCAAGCTCCAATTTTGAGAGGACTAGACTGGAGCCAGCCATTTGAAATAATGTACGATGCCTCCAACCATGCAGTAGGAGCAGCACTGGCTCAGCGTGAAGGTAAGGACCCCTTTGTAATTGCTTATGCGTCTAAGACTTTAGACGCCGCTCAGTCTAATTACACTACTACTGAGAAAGAACTTCTTGCTATTGTTTTTGCTCTGGATAAATTCCGAGCCTATTTACTTGGTACGAAAGTAGTAGTGTACTCAGACCACGCAGCTCTAAAGTATTTATTAGCTAAAAAGAAATCCAAACCACGGCTTATACATTGGATACTGCTACTACAAGAATTTGATTTAAAATTAGGGATAGGAGTGGTAACCAGAATTTAGTGGCGGACCACTTGAGTCGCCTTGAGCACATCAAGGATGACTCCACTCCTATAGCTGATAATTTCCCATTTGATAACCTGCAAGCAGTATCTGAGGTAGTCCCTTGGTATGCACCTGTAGCTAACTATCTAGTTAGCCGCACTTTTCCTCCAAACTTTACTAAGCATCAAAGAGACAAGCTGAAAAGCGAGTCTAAATATTATATATGGGATGACCCGTATTTATGAAGATGTGGCGCTGACCAGGTAATTAGACGGTGTGTGCCTCAATCAGAATTCCAGTCCATTTTAGAGGTCTGCCACTCATCTGAGAGTGGAGGACATTTTGGCCCTCAAAGAACAGCTAGAAAAATTTTAGACTGTGGATTCTGGTGGCCTACCCTTTTTAAAGACGCTGCTGAATTTTGTAAATCTTGTTTCCCATGCCAAAAATTTAGTAATATATCCAAGAGGGATGAGATGCCTCAGCAAATTATGCTTTTCTGTGAAATTTTTTATGTTTGGGGCATTGACTTCATGGGTCCATTTTCAAATTCTAATGGTTATTTTTATATATTGTTAGTTGTAGATTACGTTTCTAAATGGGTGGAAGCAATTCCTACCCGCACTAATGATGCTAACACTATTGTTTCCTTTGTGAGAAACCACATTATTTGTCGCTTTGGATCACCACGAGCAATCGTGAGCGATCAAGGCACCTATTTCTGTAACAGGAGACTAACAGGATTACTGAAGAAGCATGGGATAGTTCATAAAGTGGCAACAACCTACCATCCCTAGACTAATGGGCAAGTTGAGGTGTCTAATAGAGAGATAAAGAGTATATTACAGAAGATAGTCAAACCTAATAGAAGAGACTGGAGCACCAGGCTACAAGATGCACTCTGGGCATACAGAACAGCATACAAGACACCCATTGGGATGAGTCCCTTCTGCTTAGTTTATGGAAAGCCTGTCATCTCCCAGTTGAAATAGACCACAAAGCCTTTTGGGCAGTAAAGGAGTGCAACATGGGATTTGAGAAAGCCGGAGCTGAAAGGAAGTTGCAATTGCAAGAATTGGAAAGCCTTTGCCTAGAAGCTTATGAGAACTCAAGGCTGTACAAGGAAAAGATGAAGGCTGTACATGATAAGTACATCAAGAGAAGAGAGTTCCAACCTGGGGACTTAGTCCTCCTTTACAAATCTAGACTGAGGCTCATGCCAGGCAAGTTGAGATCAAGATGGGAAGGTCCATATAGAGTAGAGAAGGCTGAGCTGTACGGAGTTTTTCACCTAAGCCACCCTTCAAGCTCTGAATTCATCAAAGTTAATGGACATCGTTTAAAGCTATATCATGGCAAGAAGATGAAGAAAAACAAGGAGATCGAGATCTTCCTCTTGGAGGATCCACCCACAGCAGAAGACTGAGCTAGTGGAGCATCCAACTTAAGGACGTTAAAGCAAAGTGCTGGGTGGGAGACAACCCACCATGGTATGATCGTTCCTTTCTTTATTCTTAGTTTTCTTTTTCAATAACTCTTCTCTTTATTAGCACATTTAGCTTGCATCTGCATTTGCATATTTTTATTTTCAAAAAAAAGAAGAAGAGGGAGAGCACGCGACGCGACAGCGTCGCCGACGCGTCCGCGTCGCAGGTGGCTCAGAAAGAATAAGAAATCGAACAGAAAGTCACGTGAGAGTGTGGCTGGAGGCGTGCCTATGGTACAAATCGCCCCACACGACCACGTCGCTAACGCGTCCGCGTCATGTGGGAGAATTGCCTTCCACGCGTTCGCGTCATCCACGCGGACGCGTGACTGATAAAAATTTACCTCCTCACACTTTATTTTCACACCCGTCTTGAAGTTGATCATCATTATTAATCCGTCCGGGTGGTGAACAAGATGAATTCTCTATGAAATTCCCAACAATCCTCCTAGACCCATCTATTTGAGCACTATTCCCACCTTTGTATTCAACTCTTGAAGTATCAACCAAAATGAGCCTTGATTTGCAATGCCAACCACGAAACATCTTTCGCTTACGCTTCATCCCACAAAGCATCCTAAGTTGACCATCCGTTTCAAGCAAGCCATACTCAAGTGGGCCAATAAAACTAATAAAAATGAATTTTACCCACTCAAGTGAAGGAGTAGATGACAACCTAGGCAAAGATGCTTCCAAAGATCTTGACAAAGCATAACCAACCCTCGTTCTTCTATTTCTAGGGACTTTCACCTCTTCAAAAGATCTCTTAATCTCAATCCTTTGTTCAACAATTTTATCTAAACATTTTCCTTTACTCAAATCATAATAGGGAGGTTGATAAAAATTTACCTCCTCAACGCTTTCAAATCCAACCGGAGAAGGTTCTTCATGCTTAAAGGATTCTTCACCACTAAGACTTGATGCTTGATCTTCATCACCAAGGGAACTCAATTCTTTCTCTATCCCATCCAAGTCTTCATATGGGATATGCCTTGGAAGGTGTGCACTTTCCTCCCTAGCATCAATTTCAATCATCTTGGAGGGGTTTTGTTCCCATGGAGGCTCCGCATCTCCTAAGTCTTCTACCACTTCTTCCTTGTCTTCAACAATTAAAGCTTCCTCCAATTGTTCCAATACAAAGCAACTTCCGTCATTTTCCACCAGAGTTTCCGATCTCTCCTTCATGCTGTGTCCTTCATTCGATTCTCCACATGTAGCCATGGGAGTTCCTTGAGTGTTCAAGCATTGGGAGGCTAATTGATTTGTTACCACATCCAAGCGGCCATGAAATTTTGCACGTCCCTTTTCATCGCTTCTTGCCCTTGAACAAGAACACCAAGAGTCTCATCCATTAGAGATTAGGGTGGGTGGAAGGGTTCATCAAATTGGGGGGAGGGTTCATAGTAGGAAGGTGGTTCTTCTTGGTAGAATTGTGGTGGTTCTAGTTTTCCACTCTTTCCACTTGTTGCACAACACACTCCATGGTTGCTTGAAATTGATCCAATGCTTCCTTGAGATGATCCCTTGACTCTTGTTCCTCTTGGATAATATGATTAGGATCATGTGGCTCTTGGTTCAATGGATATGAGTATTCTTCCATGGGAGGTTGTGGTGGAAAGTAGTATTCATCTTGTGGTTGAAAATTTTCGTATATTGGAGGTGGTTCATCTTGGTAATAATGTGGAGGAGGTGGCTCTTGAAAATGTTGATGTTGGCGTGGTGGTGGCTCTATGTGTGGTTCATATTGCTCATATGGTTGTTGGTAGGATGGATATGGATTAGGGTCATATGAAGATGGTTGGTAAGAAGGGGCTTGTGAGTATGGTTGGGAGTTATGTTGAGGGTATGGATCATAGGCATATGATGGTGGTTCTTGAAAATCACAAGGTGATTCACCATAACCATTGGATTGATATGCATCATAGAATGACTCTTCTTCATAGTGCATTGGTGGGGGTTGTTGCCATGAGGATTAATCATAAGCATATGGCTCCTCCCACCTTTGGTCATCCCATTCTTGATACACATCTTCATTATAGTCCTCATTTCCTACAACATGTTGATAACCAAACTCATAGCCAAGGTGAGAATTCATGATAGCAAGAAGAAAATGAAAACAAAATCAAATAAGAAGCAAGAAAATTAAATCCTAAAACTAGCAAGAGCTAACAAAAGCAAACATATTCATACTATTCACATATATACAATAACCAATAACATAACACCATTGCAATTCTCCGGCAACGGTGCCATTTTGATGAACGGATTTTTTTTTATGGTATAGAATTTCACAAATGAATTCTCGTTGCAAGTATAGTTTCTAAACCAATCACTAATCCTTTCATACAAAAAGTTGTTTGTCACTAAAACAAACCCCTAAAATTAATAACTGAAGTATTCAAACCTCGGGTCGTTCTCCCTAGGAATTACAATAAAGTGTCTTGTTATTGGTTATGAGTTATTTTGGGGTTTTGGATAAGAAGCATGAAAAGTAAATGGCAATGAAAATAAACTAACAACTATAAAAGGCTCTTGGCAAGGTATGAAAATTAGAAGTCCTATCCTAGTTATCCTTCTCAATTGTGATGAGAATTATTCATTGCTACCACTTAGTTAACCCTTACTAATTAAAGGAAAGTCAAGTGGATGAATTGACTTGAGCCACAAGTCCTAGCCAACTCCCAAGGAAAAACTAGCTTTAGTGCACTCTAAACCAATTAGCAATCTCTCTAATTATCAATCAACAAAGGGATTAGATAACTCAAGTGTCACTAATTACTCTACCTAGGCCAAGAGGAACAAAATCTACACTATATCTAGAAGAGGCATTTCAACAAACACATAGAGTGCAATAGAAGTAAACATTATTAATTGCAAGAATTAAAGGAATCTACAACTACAAAGGCAAGAGATCAACAATAGAAAAGCAAAGAAGAACAATTATTATGAATTACCTCTTATTGAATTGGAAGAATGTAGAAGGAACAATACTAGATCTACAACAAATATAAGAACAACATAAAGGAAATTATAACAAAAGAATAGAAGAAGATGAATGTAGCAACAAAGAATTGAGAGATAGAAGTGGAAGAAAGCAAAGATTAAAACCTAGATCTAAGAACTAAACCTAATCCTAATCCTAATTCTAGAGAGAAGAGAGAGCTTCTCTCTCTAGAAACTAACTCTAAACTAATCCTAATGAGTGTGTATGAATGGAATCCCCCTTGCTCTTCAATCCTTGGCTTTAAATAGCATCTTTGGCGCCAAAGTTGGTTGGGATTAGGCCCCACAACCCTTGAGAATTCGTTGGTCACGTTTACATTAAAAAAATCATAAACCAGCACCGACGTGTACGCGCACAGCACGCGTACGCGTCCATGGGGTGATTCGCAGGTGCGCGCAAGCGCCAGGTGCGTGCGCGCGTCCATGGGCGAGTTCAACTTCTTTGACTTTTCATGATTTCTCCACTTTGCATGCTTTCCTCTTCACTCCTTTGATCCATTCCTAGCCCTTTTCAATCTGAAATCACTAACAAACATATCAAGGCATCTAGTGGAATCAAAGGGAGATTAAAACCATCAAATTAAGAGTCTAAAAGCATGTTTTCACATCTAAGCACAAATAAGGAGACAATCACAAAACTATGCTATTTTATTGAATAAATGTGGGTAAAAGGTGATAAAATCTCTTAAAATCAATACAGGATAAACCGTCAAAACGGGGTTTATCAGTGACCTGAAAATCGACGTAAAAGAGGGTGCATGGTAGAAAGTTGTGCTAGAGTGGTGCTGGACTGGCGCTGGACGCACAGTCCCTACCACGCAAACGCGTACCCCACGCGTCCGCGTCATCTCCCAAAATTGGCCACCCACGCGACCGCGTCAACCACGCGATCGCGTCACCCAAAAATTTGGCAAAACAAGGTTTCAAACAGAGAGTTGTGCGAGCGCGAGGCTGCCCTCGCGCCAGTAGCACAAAACGAGTCACGCGTCCACGTGACCGACGCGACCGCGTCGATTCATATGAGCGCAATTTGCGCGAACGCATACCCCACGCGTCCGCGTCGCTTGCGCCGCACAGCTTAACCTAATCTGCCAAAATATCTTATCTTTCTCTTCCCCAAATCCTACTTTTTCTTTTCCCTCCTTATTTCTTCCTTCTTCCTTCTTCCTTCTTTCTCACTCTCTAATTTCTCTCTCTCTCACCACCATTATCAAGGTTTTTCTTTTCTTCCTCCCTCCTTACTTTTCTATTCTTCTTCTTTTATGTTATCTTTTCTTTTCTTTTTCCTTGCATTATCCATGTTTTCTTTTTCTTTATTTTTCTTTTAATCGGTGTTAGAAATTTATTTGGGTCACTATTCTTTCCTGTGATTTGCTTGTGAATTATTCAGAAATTGTTTGACAATTATATTTTACTTTTTAAAAGGATTGCTTGCATGTTCAATTTAATACTTTCAATAGCTTATTTACCATGCATACTATGTGTTTATGAAAATGCCCGTATGGCATTGTGCACTATTTTTAGATTTCTTTTATTCTACTACTCTAAATGCTTGCTTTTCACAAAACCCCTTTTTATATTTTATTAATTTAATATAATTGTTGTTACAAACACGTTATTAGTTTGAAAGGCTTGGTAATCTCACTGGGACATTAAATGCTTGATCTATGCTACTCGTGCCTTTGCCTGCATGCCAATAAACACCTTGCATTTAATTGTCATCATATGCACTTGCTATATTTCTATTTATGCTTTTTCACATGTAGTCATAACCATGTGTTATCTTCATTCATCTTTTAATGTGCATTGATTACCACCTTACCCACCCTCTTCCTTGCTCTATCCCTTGACATTTTGACATACTTTCTCTTTTCTCCCTTTTAGGATGGCCACCAAGAAAGGCAAGGAGAAAGCTACTCCCAAACCACCAGCAAGAAGAGGAACAAAGAGAGCATTAGTGGAAGAGCCATCTTCAACTACAGTAAAGCCCTCAACAAAAAAAATTAAGAGGATTATAAAGGTTGATGAAAAAGAGAAAGCTTTCCCAGCAAAGGACACTGCGCGATTTCCTAATCGCTTCTGTGAACAGATGTTCCCCATCCTGGCAGAAAGGAGTTACAACAACGAATACCTTCTTATCCTCCTGACCCATATTACTGAATTTGTTGAGCCACAAATTGAACGAAGACAATGGGGTTTCCTATAGAGACAGCCACGGCCGGTTAATCTTTCTTGGGTAGTAGAGTTCTACTCCAATTTCCACCTGCCAACCCTGCAGACTGTCTATGTCCGTCAGAAGCAAGTCCCCATTACAGAAGAGGCCATTCAACGAGCTTTAGATCTTCCCCCTACTCCAGAAGGACTGGACGCATTTCAAAAAGCTGTACTCAAGTGCCAGATGTACCAATTCGACTGGGACGCTGTTCTCAGAGTTATCGCACTACCTGACAGCAGATGGATCTACGGATACCATCGTTCCCGTCCTAAGGGAATATTGGCTTCCGCACTTACCTTGGAGGCTCGCATATGGGCATAGATTATGTCCCATTACGTCTTTCTGAGCATTCACGAGTCCTCCTTCACTGCAGACATGGCCGTTCTACTATGGTGCATCCTTACAGATCAGCCTCTGAACCTCCCAAGACACATCCGGAATGCCATGGGACACGTACAAATTGCGGGCAACTTACCTTTTCCCGCCTTGGTTTCAGATCTTGTCTCAGCAGCCGGAGTCTCCTACAGAGCTGGGGACACCAAAGCCATGCTCCCACGGGATGATCAGTACGTCCCTAACGGGAAATATATCAGACCTCCAGCAGCCACTACAAGCCAGCCTACTAAACCGGTTGAAGATATTCCTCCTTTAACACCACAAGTACCTACAATCAATCAACTACTCCATCAGATACTTGAAAGGTTGGATCGGCAGGAACACATAGCAAAGCTAAGAGAACGCCGTAACAAGCGCCGATTCACATACCTCAAGGAGCTACTTAAGGGAAAATACAGAGACTCAGACACCCTGGACTCCACTTCCTTTACCAGCACAGGGAGCCATGCCGGTCCCGACTGTGGAGATACTGATACCAGCCCACCTTTGTTCTTAACAGATGGCACCGAGGACAGTGCAAAGCCTTAAGTGTGGGGAGGTCGATCAGTACCTGACTTCCGGAGGTAAATTCTCTTCCCTAACACCAATAAAATAGGATATTTAGTTAGTTTTTCTTTTGTAGAATAGGATAAATTACATAGTAATAGGTTAGTTGCATGCATGTTCTACTTGATTGAAAAGATAATAAGTTTCTTCTAAGACCCTATTTTTAGAACAAAATTTCACTAAATTTAATCAAAACTTTTATGTTAAATTTGCTTGAAGCTGTATTTGGAACATGATTTTTGAGCTAAAGAACACACAACCTGTGAGATTTGAACTTTTATACATGGTTACATTATTTAACCATAATTATTTTATTCTTGTGTGTTTACTTCTCTATGATTTTAATCTACATTTTGTTTCATCCTATATGTCCAATGTTTAATATATTTATATGCCTGCATATGATTGAGGCCATTATTTGTTTAGCTCACTTATCCAAATTAAGCCTACCCTTTCAATTACCTTTGTTAGCCACTTTGAGATTTTAAATCCCATTTGTTCTTTATCTTACCACATTACTAGCCTTAAGCAGAAAAACAATTATATATCCCAATTGAATCTTTGGTTAGCTTAAGATAGAATTATGTGTTAATTAAGTATGGGAAAATTGTGGGAACAAGAGATAATAAGGGAATGTGTCATGATAATATAATAGAAATTTGGGTGCCTACTCATGTAAAATTATAAAAATTAAAAATCTATGCGCATTGATAAGCTACGTTTATATATATATATATTCAACAATCAAATAAGGGGACAAAATTACCCCAATGTTAAGTTAAGAATTCAAATATCAATGCATGTATGATAAAATTAAAATAAAAGTTGATACATGAGTAAGGAATGTGAAAAGAAATTTTTGGGTAGCTAAGTGTGAAATTTAAGCTATATATATACATATATATATATATATATATATATATATATAGCTTAAATTTGGGTAGCTAAGTGTGAAATTTAAGCTATATATACAGTGTGTGTGTGTGTGTGTGTGTGTGTGTGTGTGTGTGTGTGTGTTAGGTGAAAGCTTGGGTTAATTAAAGATTCAATTTATAAGCTTACTCAGTCATATATGTACCCTTACCCATACCTTGGCCCCATTACAACCTTGAAAAGACCTCATGATGTTTGCATTGGTATATTAATTGTTGTTGATTGGTTAGGTGAAGAACAAAAATTAGAAAGCATGATTAGAGAAGGATAGAGTGATTTCCCTATACACTAGAGAGATTAGAGTGTACAGACATCATCAGTGAGGGTTCAATGCTTAAATGGATAGAGTGATTTCCCTATACACTAGAGAGATTAGAGTGTACAGACATCATCAGTGAGGGTTCAATGCTTAAATTCTATGTTTCCTGCTTTCATGAGCTACCTTCTTACATTTTTATCTGTTCTTACTGTATAAGAATTGAATTAGTGGAATTTGATTTGTGATTGTCTTGAAGAGCTTATTTACTTTTGACCAAGTGGACAAGAATCATATAGTTGCATTGCATTGCATGAGTTTTACATGTTCCTACTCATTTATTTTATCTCCTTCAACTAAGCATGAGGACATGCTAATGACTAAGTGTGGGGAGGTTGATAAACCACCATTTTATGGTTTATATTGTGCTTAATTGTGCGGTTTTATCAAATCTTTACCCACTTATTCATATGATTAGCATGCATTTATAATTCCTTCCTAAAAATACTTCATGGTTGAAAACTTGCTTCTTAGAAACTTTTAATTTTGTATTTTAATTCTCCCTTATTCCATTCGATGCCGTGATCTGTGTGTTAAGTGTTTCAGGCTTTATAGGGCATGAATGACTTGGAGATTAGAAAGGAAGCTTGCAAAAATGGAAGAAACACAATAAATTGAGGAGATGATCAGCGAGAAGTGACGCGAACGCATGGCTCACGCGACCGCGTGACATAGAGGAAATTGCAGTGACGCGGGTGCATGGCTCACGCGACCGCGCGGATTGGAAACTGCACAAGTGACGCGAAGGCGTGGACGACGCGTACGCATGGCAAGGCAAAACGCTGGATGACGCGAACGCCTGGATGACGCGATCGCGTGACATGCGCAATCTGCAGAATTCGCTGGGGGCGATTTTGGGCCCTGTTTTGACCCGGTTTTCAGCCCAGAAAAACAGATTAGAGCCAGGAAACATGCAGAGACCAGAGAACAACATTCATTCCGCATAATTTTAGTTTTAGATCTGATTTTACTCTTTCTCTAGGTTTTCTCTCTACATATTCATAGTTCTTAGGATTTCATTTTTATTGCTTTTTTGGATTGGGATATTGAGAAGAGTTATTACCTCCGCCAAGACTTCATTATTCTAGTTTGTTTCCTTACTTGTCTCTTACTCTTCCATGTCCTCAATTTATTTAGAATTACTATTGGATTATTTTTAGAATTTATTAATACAAGAACTATTTTTATTTTTAATTGATCTTTTTTATTATTATTTATCATGTCTTTCTTTATTTTCCTTTCTTATGTTGTGAAGTTTACATTCATAATGAGTGAGTAGTTCCATAACTTGATTGGGAGTTGATTGAAAGGAGAACCTTGAGTTGGAACGCTCAAGAGAAAAATTGTAATTGGTTTATTGTTGGATTGCCCTCTAGTCATTGACACTAATCCTTCCCAAGGAAGAAGATTAGGACTTATGAATAGGAATTGCCTTCCAACTTGCTTGACATTTCTTTACATAGTAAAGGCTAACTAAGCAGACAACCTTCAATTATCAATTAATCTTGAGAGTGCTCCAACAAGAATAGGGCTTCCGACTAATCTACTCCCGGTCAAGATTTTTATTTAAAATTACATAAATTCTCTAATTTAATTTCCTGTTTATCAACTCAAACCATTTTTTTTAAAACATCTAATTAATAAAATAGCACATCTTTCTGCAACTCGTTGGGAGACGACCTGAGACTCATACTCCCAGTATTTTAATTCTAATTTTGTGACAACCCTTCTAAATTGATAAACGAATTTTCGGTTGGTTAAGAACTGTACTTGCAACGTATCTCTTATAATAATTTCTTAACTCGCCAATTTCCGTCACGTCAAATATACATATGATGCTCCATTCTGGAAGCATGTCAGTAGGACACCTTTTGATCAATTGCTTATATCTTTCCCAAACTTCATAGAGGGACTCACCTTTTTTCTGTCTGAAGGTTTAGATTTCCACTCTAAACTTGCTCATCTTTTGAGGTGGAAAGAATTTGGCCAGAAAAATATTGACCGGCTTTTCCCAAGAGTTCAGGCTTTTCTTAGGTTGTGAATCCAACCATGTTCTAGCTCTGTCTCTTACAGCAAAAGGAAAAAGCATAAGTCTGTAGACCTCAGGATTAACCCCATTGGTTTTAACAGTGTCACAGATTTACAAGAATTCAGTTAAGAACTGATGAGGATCTTCCAATGGAAGTCCATGAAACTTACAATTCCGCTGCATTAGAGAAACTAATTGAGGCTTAAGATCAAAGTTATTTGCTCCAATGGCAGGAATTGAGATGCTTCTTCCATAGAAGTTAGAAGAGGGTGCAATAAAGTCACCAAGCATATTCCTTGATTCTCCACCATTGTTATTAGGTTCGGCCATGTCTCCTTCTTTTTCGAAAATTTCTGTCAGGTCCTCTCCAGAGGGTTGTGCTTTAGCTTCTCTTAGTTTCCTCTTAAGAGTCCTTTCAGGCTCAGGATCAGCTTCAATAAGAATGTCTTTATCCCTGTTCCTGCTCATATGAAAAAGAAGAGAACAGAAAAGAAGAGGAATCCTCTATGGCACAGTATAGAGATTCCTTTATGTGAGTAGAAGAAGAGAAGAATAGAAGAAGGAGAAGAGAAAAATTCGAACACAGTGAAGAAGAAGGGGTTCGAATTTTGAGTGGAAGAGGAGTGTTAGTAGATAAATAAATAAATAGAAAGAGATGAGAGATAGAGAATTTTGAATTTAAAAAGAATAAAAGGAAAATATTTTTATTTTTATTTTAATTATTAGTTAGAATTCAAAAATTAAAAAGAGAAATAAAATTAAATTAAAATTTAAAATAATTAGTTAATTAAAAGGTATTTTGAAAAAGTGGGGAGGAGTTTTCGAAAATTAGAGAGAGAAAATTGGTTAGGTGGTTTTGAAAAAGATATGAGTGAAATAGAAAACTTTTAAAATCAAACAAAAAGTCAAGTAGTTAATTGAAAAAGATTTGAAAATCAATTTTGAAAATAAGAAGTTAGAAAAGATTTTGAAATTGATTTTGAAAAAAATATGATTGAAATTTAATTTGAAAATTAAAGTTGATTACTTGACTAACAAGAAACCAAAAGATATGATTCTAGAATTTAAAGTTTGAACCTTTCTTAATAGGCAAGTAACAACTTGAAAATTTTTTTGAATCAAAATATTAAATGTTAGTGAGATTTTCGAAAATATGAAGTAAGAATAAGAAAAAGATTTTAAAAATCAATAAAAAAATTCGAAAATATGTTAAAATAAATGAAAAAGATTTGATTTTTGAAAAAGATTTGAAAAGATAGAATTTTAAAATTGAAATTTATGAGTAAAACAAGGAAAGATATATTTTTTACTTTTGGATTTTTAATGAGGGAAGAGAAAAATATAAAAATAATGCAAAACATGAGAATTCAAGATCAAAACATATGATGCATGCAAGAACACTTTGAATGTCAAGATGAATACCAAGAACACTTTCAATGTTAAGATAAACACCAAGAACTTATTTTTGAAAATTTTTAAGAAAAGAAAAACATGCAAGACACCAAACTTAGAAATTTTCAAACTTTAGACACTAACAAATTGAAAATGCATATGAAAAACAAGAAAAGACACAAAACATGAAAAATTAAAGATCAAACAAAGAAGATCATCAAGAACAACTTGAAGATTATGAAGAATACCATGCATGAATTTTCGAAAAAATTTTTAAGAAAAATTAAAACATGCAATTGACACCAAACTTAAAAATTGACACTAGACTCAAACAAGAAACATCAAATTATTTTTGGTTTTATGATTTTATTAATTTTTTTGGTATTTTTTGAAAATTAATTGGAAAAAGAAAAATAAGGATTTCAAAATTTCTAATGAAAATTCCAGGAATCATGCAATGTTAGCCTAAAACTCCGGTCCAAGAATTAGAATGGCTTACTAGCCAGCCAAGCTTTCAGTGAAAGCTCCAGTCTAAAACACTAGACATGGCCAATGGCCAGCCAAGCTTTAGCAGATCATTACGTTCAACAGCAAGATTGATAAAAATCAACAAGCTCTTGTGATGATAAGTTGAAACCTCGGTCCAAAAGATTAGCCATGGCTTCACAGCCAGCCAGACTTCAACAGATCATCATGAAACTCTAGAATTCATTCTTAAAAATTTTGAAGTCATAGAATAATTTATTTTTTTTGAAAATTTTCAAAAATAAAAATAATAAAAACAAAAAGCTTAAAATTAAAATAAAATTACCTAATCTGAGCAACAAGATGAACCGTCAGTTGTCCAAACTCGAACAATCCCCGGCAACGGCGCCAAAAACTTGGTGCACGAAATTGTGATCTCTAAAACGGCGCTAACAACTTGGTACGCATGAATGTAATCTCAACTCTTTGTCACAACTCCGCACAACTAACCAGCAAGTGCACTGGGTCGTCCAAGTAATAAACCTTACGTGAGTAAGGGTCGATCCCACGGAGATTGTCGGCTTGAAGCAAGCTATGGTCATCTTGTAAATCTCAGTCAGGCAGATTCAATTGGTTATGAAGTTTTGATAATTAAAATATAATTAGAACATAAAGTAAGATAAAGATACTTATGTAATTCATTGGTGAGAATTTCAGATAAGCATATAGAGATGCTTGTTGCTTCTGAATCTCTACTTTCCTACTGTCTTCATTCAATCCTTCATACTCCTTTCCATGGCAAGCTGTATGTTGGGGGATCACCGTTGTCAATGGCTACCGTCCGTCCTCTCAGTGAAAATAGTCCAAGTGCGCTGTCACCGCATGGCTAATCATCTGTCGGTTCTCGATCATGTTGGAATAGGATCCATTGATCCTTTTGCATTTATCACTACGCCCAACACTCGCGAGTTTGAAGCTCGTCATAATCATCCCATCCCAGATCCTACTCGGAATACCACAGACAAGGTTTAGACTTTCCGGATCTCAAGAATGCTGCCAATTGATTCTAGCTTATACCACGAAGACTCCGATCTTTCGGAATGGAGGCTAAGAGATACACACTCAAGCTATTACAGATAGAACGGAAGTGGTTGTCAGGCACGCGTTCATAGGTGAGAATGATGATGAGTGTCATGGATCATCACATTCATCAGGTTGAAGTGCGAGTGAATATCTTAGAATAAGAATAATCTTGAATTGAATAGAAAAACAATAGTACTTTGTATTAATTCATGAAGAACAGCAGAGCTCCACACCGTAATCTATGGGGTGTAGAAACTCCACTGTTGAAAATACATAAGTGATGAAGGTCTAGGCATGGCCGTGAGGCCAGCCTCTCAAACGTGATCAAGAGATCAAAAGTGATACAAAGATAGTCTCAAAAATGATCAAAAGATTATTAGATGTGAAATAAATTACTAAAAGTAGTTTTTATACTAAACTAGTCAATAGGGTTTACAGAAAATGAGTAACTAAGTGTAGATAGTGCAGAAATCCACTTCCGGGGCCCACTTGGTGTGTGCTTGGACTGAGCATTGAAGCTTTCACGTGTAGAGATTCTTCTTGGAGTTAAACGTCAACTTTGGTGCCAGTTTGGGCGTTTAACTCCAGCTTTTATGCCAGTTCTGGCGTTTAACGCCAGAATAGGGTAGAAAGTGGGCGTTCAAACGCAAGTTTGCATTATCAAAACTCAGGCAAAGTATGGACTATTATATATTTCTGGAAAGCCCAGGATGTCTACTTTCCAACGCAATTAAGAGCACGCCAATTGGGTTTCTATAGCTCTAGAAAATCTATTTTGAGTGCAGGGAGGTCAGAATCCAACAGCATCTGCAGTCCTTTTTCAGCCTCTGAATCAGATTTTTGCTTAGGTCCCTCAATTTCAGCCACAAAATACCTGAAATCACAGAAAAACACACAAACTCATAGTAAATTCTAGAAATGTGAATTTTCTTGAAAACTAATAAAAATATACTAGAAAATAGCTAGATCCTACTAAAAACTACCTAAAAACAATGCCAAAAAGCGTATAAATTATCCGCTCATCATTTGTATAGGAACTTGGCTTCCGAATATAATCCCCGATTTCTCCAAGTTTATCATCTGTCTCGATGCCTTCGTGTACTGATTCAAAATTTGTATGATTTGATAAAGTTCATCTTCCCTTGCTTCAGCCAAAACTATACAATCATCTGCGAACAAAAGGTGTGTAATGGCAGGTGCATTAGGTGCTGCCTTGAAACCTGTAATTTCTCCTTTGCTGTATGCCTCTGCCATGAGAATGGTAAAAATTTCAGCTGCTAATATGAAAAGATAGGGAGATAGTGGGTCACCTGCCTAAGGCCCCTCTGTGGATTAATGACCTTGCTGAGGTTTCCATTTACTTTAATCCTGTAGGAGGCACTTTTGACACATTTATAGCAATATTGACCCATCTCTGATCAAAGCCCAAAGCTTGCAACACCATTTCTAAAAAATCCCACTCTGGTCTATCATATGCCTTATTCATATCTAACTTGACAGCTAGACTTTGTGATCCTCCTTTCCCCTTTTTTCCAAGGCTGTGAATACTTCTTGCACGATCAAAATATTATCTTGAATGTATCTTCCATCGACAAATGCACTTTGTATTGGAGAGATTATCTTGTCTAGTATCTTTCTCATCCTAATTACAATTACCTTTGTTATAATCTTGTAGACAAAGTTGCAGCAACTTATTAGTCTCAGCTGACCCAAATTCTCAAGCTGTTTGATTTTCGGTATAAGCACAACTGTAGTTTCTCCCATTTCCTTTGGCATTGTTCCAGATGTAAAAACCTCTTTCATCACCGCGATAACTTCCTTATGGATTACATCCCAATGCTTTTGAAAAAAGAGTCCATTTAAACCATCTGGGCCTGGAGCCTTTAGGCTCCCCATCGAAAATGCCGCTTCTTTAATTTCTGCATCAGTGATGTCCCATAGTAGCTTCTCGTTCATTTGTTGAGTTACTCTCCTCGGAATCTTCCTTATGATTTCCTCGAAATTCCTTCCACCTGTTGTTGTGAAGAGATTTGTGAAATGTTCTTCAATTAAAGACATTATCTCCTTATTTCCACAGATCCACTGTCCCTCTTGGTTTTTTAATCTTTCAATTCTGTTACGATCCCTTCTTTGTATTGTTGAAGCATGAAAGAATGAAGTATTTTTATCACCCCACCTCAACCATTTGATTTTGGATCGTTGGCCCCAGTACTTCTCCTCCCTCTTCCATAAGTCTTCAATTTTTTTCTTCAGAGTTATAATACATTGCTGAACTTCCTCAGTTATGTCTCTTTCCTGAAGCTGCTTTAGCTCTTCCTTCAGCCCATTGATCTCCATTTTCTCAATTCAATTTTGCAATTCTTTATTTTGCCTGAAAGATCTTTCGATTTTCCTTGTTGATTTTCATTATTATTCCATCCTTTTTTGATAATTTCCTTGCATTCTTCATTGTCTTCCCAATAAGCCTCATACTTGAACTGCTTGGAGCTTCTTCCCTTTGGCTTTAGCTGTAGAAGGATCGGACAGTGGTCTGAGCTAATTGTTAATGTCGGTAGAGCAGTTAACGTAGCATTCTGATATATCATACGCCAAGCCCAGTTTGCCAAGACTCTATCTAACCTCTCTCTGGTGACAAATTCATTTCTTGGGTTGCCGAACCAAGTGAATCTATCACCCTTTAAGTCTACATCCATCAGTTCATTATAATTGATAAACTTTCTAAATTCCTCTATTTGACTTCGAGGCTTTGGGTGCAATCCTATTTTCTCTTTTTGTTCTAAAATATCATTAAAATCTCCTATAAATATTTGTGGATCATCTGTTGACCTATTCTATGCTGACAACTCCTTCTATTGAGCCTTTCTATGTTGAAATTTTGGGTTCCCATACAGAAAACAGCAGCTCCAGTCATAGTTATTATCTTTTTTTATTTTAGCTTTTATATAATAATTAGACCATGCATAAACATCAACATCAATATTTTTATTCCACAAAAGGCATAGACCACCGGACAAGCCCTGGGGTTCGATGCAAAAGTGTTTCTCAAAATGTAACTTCCTTTTAAGTTTCATAATTCTACCTTCCTTGGTCCTTGTTTCTATCAAGAACAAAATATCTGGTTTAAATTTCCTACAGAGGTCCTGAGCCTCTGAGGTTGTCGCAGGGGCTGCAACCCCGCGACAATTCCAACTTATAACACTCATGGCTCTAGGTGGGGCATGTGTCGGACTGCCTCCTCAGCTATATAAAAAAAAGTTGTTGTTATCACCTCTGATAGTCAGTTCTCTAGTGCTTCTCCCTTCGGTCTTGTACTCAACTTTGCCCCTTTTACTTCTCGTTATCATGGTCTGCTGTTCCATCTCTGTCTCATCTGAATCCAGAATTGTGAGCCTCTCTATCGAATCCTTTTTCCTTTTAATGTTTAATTTGTATTGCATCTTGTTTGCCAATTCAATTTTCCAGTTTTCTGTACTCTCCCTACCGTGTTGCTGCTCTTGCTCTTCATCATCTTCACTAGTCAACTCCACCAAGTAGAAGCTTCCCTTACCATCTCTATGGACTTGTGTTTTCCTGGCTTTCTTCTTTCCCACTTCCTCCATATTCTGTTTTCTATAATTCCATATGCTTTCACTTTGTGTTTCCTCCTTAGTTCCCGCTACTGTGACTTCCATATGCTCAATCATCCTCTATTCTGTATTGGCTTCATTTCTCTTCCCAAATTTCTCCCTTAATAACTCCCTGATTGTCTTGGCCCCTTCTATTTCGGTAGCTTTTTCCTGTTGCATCATTTCTTTACTCCCATACCCAGTATACGTTGGTAACCTTGTATTACCCTTGCTTGGGCCTTTAGTGCATGAGCAGCTTTTTTCTTCATAATCTGCATTGCTTGGACACTTTTTAGTGGGCTCTCCTTCTTGAAATAATCTTATGCCTCCTAAGTCTTGTCGTGCTTTCTTTGGGCCAGGCCCATTTTTGTCTATACTCCACTTGGCCTCTTTGCCTCTTTGTTGCTGTGTAGCTTTACCTAATATCCCCATCCGTCTCTGATCTTCTTTCCCTTGATTTCCTCCATTAGTTAGCTTATTTTTTTTGGGATTTCTCCCACCTGCTCCGCTCCTTCCATTCCTACTTTTTCTCTACTTCCCTGACTTCTAGAATTTTTCTCTCCATTCTTCTCAGTATTTTTTGCCTGGTCAATACCTACTCCACTGGCTGCAGACTCCTGTATCTCTGCCACATGCATGTTGTATTCTGTTCTTCCACGTGCCTCCCCTCCTTTCTCTGTTTCTCCTGCATTCCACTGTTCCTCCTCCTTCTCCGTTACAACATGTATTGCATTTGCTTGACTAACCCCCATTCTTGCGGTGTATTTAGGCATATCTGAGTTCCATGAGGCCATCACCCTTTCCTTGTTGCACTCTTTTCTTCCATGCCCTAAGACTCCACAGTTCAAGCAGTATGAATTTTGCAATCTTTCTTATTTGAAGTGAATCCTAGCATCAGGAAGATTATCCCTCTCATCCAAAATCCAGTAGGTAATGCCTTTGTCACTTCCATAGTCACTCTCACTTTGAGAAAAGACCTTCTCAAAATATTATTTTTGACCGGATCCTCCACCTCCTTCACTATCCCCATTCTCTCACCTATAAATTTGCCTGTTTCAACATTCATGTATTCCAAAGGCAAGCCATGAATCTGTACCCAGAATTCTAGAAAGCTATGATCCACTTCATGTATTGACTCATTTTGTGTCCACAATTTTAGATTGATCAGATAGCCCCTTACACTTCATAGCCCCCTTTTAAGATCTGTTGCCCTCTTCTTTTGTCTTCAATGCTTATTAACACCTTGTTTCGCGCCACTTCAGAGATGGATAATCCTTTCAGGTTTTCTCATATTCCCATTAAAGTATTCTTGATTGAAATTAATCTCTTTATCTGCTATGACTTTTCCAACTATGTTGATGCATTTCGGCTTGAAACCTTTTTACTCTTCCTATCTGATTGTTATTATTTTTCCATCTATAGGGTCACTGATGAACAATGCCATGCTAGCTGAATTTAACTCTGCTGATACTCTTGTCTTCGAAGCCGTGCTAAACTAATGGTCTTGTGTGTGGATGTTGCAGAATGTAGATGTATTGTTATGTATGTGGGTTCTGTATGTGTTGTTTTGTGTTGATGAAACAGGTTCTAGTTCATAATGGTTGTTTTGTGTTTTGTGATACGTAATCTCTCTTACAGAGAACTCCTGCTTGTACCAACTCTCTCCAGTTGAGAGAAATTTGCTCTCCAGTTGAGAGAAAAACTAATAAGCGACTCTCCCTTCTTTACAATGTTCATACCATATGATCTTATGTGAAAAGTTTTTTTTTTTCGTTATACAAAATATTTTGGTCACTTCACCCCATACAAATCAAGGCCACTTGTAAAACTGCTCCAACATAAAGCCAAACCCACGCACTTAAAAATCCACAACTATTCTAAACATATTAAATAATATTTGTGATTACAAGGTCTTAACACCAAGATTAGCTTCGGTTCACCATAAATTGTTAGACAAAATTTGTTATGACTAGGACTGGCCTGTGGCCTCTGTGCCTACTCTCTCACACCAAGAGTTGAGGTCTTGAGGATGCATCATTGCTCTAACTCTTGGTCTCGATGATTAGAAACTGTTACAACAAATTTATTATTTGGACTTCCATCATGAATTTAAAGAAGTTAATGCTTGTACTGATAGATTAGCCTTATATAATAATTATAGTTGTCATATTTTTCTCTTGTTACCTTATTTTTTTTCTTGGATCAAGATTTTTTTTCCTAAATTAAGATAGCAGATAAAGTGAATAAAAAAATTAATCATTATTAAATTAAAATAATAAAATTTACATATAATAAAATTATAAATTCAATATTAATTAATCTTTTAATTTATTATTTTACTAATTTTTTTTATTTTAAAATATCTAAATTATTTTTTTTTGTTTTTTTGACAAATGTTGCTGGTATTTGTTTTCCTAGAGTATTGATTGGGTAGTGTGGACAGTTAGCCCATATACTTATAAAAAAATAAAGAAAATACTAAACAACTTAAAAATATAGAATAATCAATTTGAATTGATTTAATAATTTATTTACTAACCCATTTAAATAAATATTTGAAATCTCACTTTGTGAGCTATCCACAAGCAACAGACTGTTAAATAAAATTCGGCGATGGATTAATCCCTGCCAACTTAGAAACGTAGAACCGATGAGGACCGTTGGATTTGTTCCCTTCGACGAAGAAATCACTTGGTGGAATTATCGTACGGGTGTAGTAGCCATCGATCTTTAACCTTAACTCCTCGTGCCGTAAACAGCTTCTTAGAGACTTGTTAAGTGCATTGCTCCGCCCTATCTATTCTCATCTACTACGAAGATCCCAAACCCCGTTTCGGGCAGTCGCAAAAGTCGCGCGTACAACTCACTCCCCAGCTTCACACTCCCTCTTCTTCTCGAATTCATTCAGGTTCCAATTCAAATTCACGAATTCAGGTGCCACATTCATACCTGTTTTTATTCCTTAACGAAACTGAGAAAATGTTTGGAGGTTTTTATTTTGTTCATTCTCCAATTTCTTTAATTTTGTTTGTTTCCATTCTATGTCTTTTTTGTCCTACTTTTTGGTTCAATTTTGTTAATTTTCATGTTGAATTCGTAAACCATTTGAACGTTTATTCATTAAGTCTTTACCTTTTTTTAGTTCATGTTATTCATTACTTATTAGTGTTAGTTTTGTCTTAAATTGTAGTGTTATGTGGTTTTATGGTGTTTCATTTGGTTTGGTGCTTGTGCTGTTTGAGAATTGAACTTAAATGCTGCGTCTTTGAATTATGTTGAGCTTCTGTATCAGTTTTGTTAATTTTTAAGGAGTCTTAATGTCTAGTATATGTAGTTTAGTGTATTAACTTGTTTATCTTATTTGTTCATTTGCTAGTGGTAACAATTCGCAAGTGATGGGGAGGAAAAAAAGTAAACCTCATCGATCAGGGGGGTTAATAGTTGAAACAAATTCTACTGCTGAAGCAGAATTGGATAAGCAGAATGTTGAAGGGACAAGTAAAGGAGGAAATGATGATTTTGTTGAAGTTGATATACCCTATTTTGTTGAAGTTGATCGGTCTGGTTGGTTGTCAGGTGAGCACCTTGATGTTTCTGAGGTTGTCTTGAGGGATTTAAATTTGAGAGAAGGGTTTTCTGGTTTTGAACTGTGTGAGGATTTTTACCAGGATCCACGGTACTTGTTGAGATTTCGAGTGTCTA
Organism: Arachis ipaensis; assembly: GCF_059453495.1. Classification (NCBI taxonomy): domain Eukaryota; kingdom Viridiplantae; phylum Streptophyta; class Magnoliopsida; order Fabales; family Fabaceae; genus Arachis; species Arachis ipaensis. The sequence continues at coordinate 33,699,311 of NC_142442.1, forward strand.
ATGTCAATAATGTTCTTAGTCGAATCAAGTTAGGTCATTGGCCTGTGTTACCCTATACTGATATTCATCTAGAGTTTGTGAAAAGGGATGCAATAGACAATTTGGAACAATGTACCGTGCTGTTGTCTGGGATTTTTGATGGACCTGATGAAGGTGTTTCTGCCCTTGTTCACTTGGCAAGTTTGAAATTTTTCACATTGAGGCCAGTTCTTGGGATTAGGATTTCAGAAGATATTTCTTCTCTCAGGGTAAGAGTTGAAATACTAAAGTGTGCCTTTGATGCTTGTGAGTCACTTCTTGATGTGTCTAGACAACTATGGAAAAGGAGTATGATGAATGTCACGTCTTGGCTACGTCCAGAAATAGTAACTTCAGAAGTTAGGTATGGATTTGGTAGCTGTATGAAAATGGAAGTTGATCCACAGGCAGAGACCGGAAATAACACATCCAGCACCAGAAAACACACAAGATTTGATCCTGCTGGTTTTTATGAAGCCATTAAGCCTTCAAAGTAAGTTAAGCATTTTCTTTGATCTGGTTCTCATAGCAATGCCGATTACAATGATCCAATAGCACTTGACTTGATATGACAATCAATTTATAGGCAATTTCTATGCCTGACTTTTAATTTGAGCTTATTATTTGTATATTGTATGTATGTGTATAAGATCTGAGCCAATGCTTGAAGATGACATACCTGAGTTACTTCCTGAACTGAGGCCTTATCAACGACGTGCAGCTTTCTGGATGATTGAACGGGAGAAACGAATGGAAGAAAGTCAGCGTGAAAGAGAAAGAATTCAGTTTCATTCTCCATTATGCATGCATTTGGATTTTCTGGATACAAGTACTAAAATGTTTTTCAATCCATTCAGGCAAGGTTTATTGACCCTTTTTTCTTAATATAATCATATTTATTGCATACTATTTCCTGGTAGTCTCACTATGGGTGTCTTCCCCCCTTTTCCAACCCTGTTATGATTTTATTCTTTCTTCCTTATGCTTATTTGAGTTACAATGGCTTCAGTGGGAATATTTCTTTGTGCCCGGAGACATCTTCGCCTTATGTATTTGGAGGCATTCTTGCTGGTAGGTCCCAAGCTATGTTGCATATATAATTAGTTTTTCATATAACCATATGGAGTTAATAGGTCCCAAAGTATGGTTATGGTAGGCTTGTATGATAGGTCAAATGAGTCCTACGCTGATGAAATTCTGTCCATGCTTCTTTATTTTTATGAATGATTCTTTGGCCTCTGTCTAAGGCTTTTAGAGAGTGGATGCATGACCAAGCAGTTAAGTGATAGTTCTCCACTTTGACTCAATTTTGTAATGCAACAGATGAGATGGGCTTGGGAAAAACTGTTGAATTACTTGCTTGCATCTTTGCTCACCGGAGATCAGCATCTGAAAGTGATATACTAGTTGAACCAGTGCCTCAAGTTAATGAAGACCAAAATGTCACTTTAAAAAGACTCAAAAGGGAGCGTGTGGAGTGTATATGTGGATCTGTGAGTGAAAGTCTGAAATATGAAGGACTATGGGTTCAATGTGATATTTGTGATGCTTGGCAGCATGCTGATTGTGTTGGTTATTCAGCTAGAGGAAAATCACTGAAATCAAGACATGGATGTGAAGGCAAGACATATAAAACCACAATAGCTGTAAGGGATGGTGAATATGTATGTCAGATGTGCTCTGAACTAATACAAGTGACTGAATCTCCCATTGCATCGGGTGCCACTCTTATTGTCTGCCCAGCTCCTATTTTGCCCCAGTGGCATGATGAAATTATACGGTACAGGCTCCCCGCTCCTCCCCCTGTTTTTAATGAATCTTTTGGTAGGGATCTTAAATAGTATGGGATGCCCAAAGTGAGTATTTGAGAGTATCAAAGAATATTCTTTAATGATCTCTTGGGATTGATTTTCTTATTTACTTCTTTTTCTTATTTCTTAATTTATTTTGTTAGTTGATTAGTATTAAGATTAGGAAATAGATTGTAGTATTATTGTTAGCATCAATCAAATTCTGAGTGTTTTATTTTGTGGTGCTTTTAGGGGGATTCCTAATCCCTTATCTCTGTTTGTGTGTTATATGTTATACCTCTGGGGGGTTTCTGGTCTCTCTCCATGCTTCAATAACTCTCTCTCTCTCTCTCTATATATATATATATATATATATAAAACTGTTTTTATCATTGTCAAATTGATGATAAGCTATCATTGTAGCCATACGCGCTCGGGATCCTTGAAAACTTGTATTTATGAAGGCGTGCGGGAGACTTCTTTATCCAACACATCTATAATGGATATCAGTGAACTCGCCACTGCTGACATTGTGTTAACTACCTATGATGTGCTTAAAGAGGATTTATCCCATGATTCTGATAGACATGAAGGTGATCGACACTTTTTGAGATTTCAAAAGAGGTTGGTTCCATAGAATGTCATATTTCCGTTGTTATTATCATGTTCATAGGCAGGATATTTTACCCATCCATATGAGAATGATGCGAGTTTATACTGAATGTCACCATGCTTTTTCTGCAACATATTCTGATTCTGTCTCGCTGAATAGTTAAGGTACTATATGGTGTGAGAAAATGTTTTCTGTTTCAGGATTAATTACAAGGATGCTTCCTTATTTTGTCCTAACTCCTGTTGATTTTGTAAAGAAAACATTGAAAACTACTAACGTTTCATAAAATCCTCAAATAGGAAACAAAATAAAATCAAGGTGGAATTTTATAATTAATTTTGAAAACAACAAATTGAATAACAAATGTTTTTTTTTTCAGAAATCAGACTCTCTTATGCTAAAAGAAAAGCCTGTCCAACATGAACTCTCTCTTTCATAAGCATAAGCTGTCAAGGGAAGACACATGAACGACATCATATCTAATATGTCCCCTTGCACATAAGCCCATTGGGCATGAACATGAAGTTTATAGAATGCAAAGAACATACTGAAATTTAACTCTAAGCTGTTCGGTCATAGAGGCTGTGGTTTTTTGTTGAATTCCACATCAAGTCATACAGCCAAAATAACATTTATAACACATGACATGAGCAAGCATATCCTTTCTGCTAACTTTTGGCTGGAGTTCAGCAAAGAATCTAGAGATGATAATATGATATCACATCTTGTATTAGGCTTTATGCTGGGCCACTTGCAGATGTTCAATCTTGCAAAGTTCACACTCTAAATCTACATGTCTACTATTAGACATATAGAGTGTTGAGTCCCACATAAGCTAATAGTGCAATCTAGATAGCTTCTATGAGCACTTATGGTACTCTCTCCCTCTAAGCTAGCTTTTGGAAAGGAGTTGGACACTTAAGACCAAAAATCTTAATAGATACCATGTCATGAACCAGTGCTCCTCCAAAGCTTAAGTCTTTAGGGAGAGGATGCATGGTCTAGCAATAACAGTTTCCTCATGATTAATCAAATTATTTGTCGGAGAAACTTTAGATTTCATATCTCCTTTATGATCCCAAGTGTTTTAGTAATATTTTTCCCTTGTAGGTACCCAGTTGTCCCAACTCTTCTCACCAGGATATATTGGTGGAGGGTTTGTTTGGACGAGGCTCAAATGGTGGAAAGTAATACTGCTGCTGCCACTGAAATGGCTCTAAGACTCCATTCTAAGCATCATTGGTGCATAACAGGAACCCCAATTCAGCGCAAGCTTGATGATTTATATGGGCTGCTAAGGTTTCTTAAAGCTAGCCCTTTCAATACATACAAGTGGTGGACTGAAGTTATTCAAGATCCTTATGAGGTATTTCTTTGATACTTTAATGTTTGACTTGGTTGTTGTTAATCAAACTTTGTTGCTGCTTTGTTTCTCTTTTATGAGAAAAAAAGGAATATCGTGAGATAAGTTTTAGGGTTGGTCTAGTAAAGTTTTTACTTTTCGAAAGTACCTTTATTGGCTTTTGAAAGATGGTTTTCTATGAGTTGTAGCACCAATGTTACGTAAATCAAACTAAAAATGACTCTCAATAAATACAAGTAACAATAATTGTATTTGGCAAAATAACTTTTAAAATTTAGAAGGACCATAATAGACATAAATAATTAAATACAAGGATAAATTTGGATATTCATTAATATATGAGGTTATATTAGATTTTTTATTTTTGATAAGCACAAGCTAACTTTGTAAAGCACCTCTTTAGGTGCTTTCAAAAGCACCCCTAACTTCTAAAAGTTGCAAGCACCAGCATATGATTTTTTTGATGCACCAAGCACAAGCACCTTTCCAAAAACTTTATCAAATCAAATCTTAGTTATATTAACTTTTGGCCACCAATAGTCAAAGACAACATAAGGAGTCTGAATATCTATTTTCTAATTACATTCTTTTACGACATTCTATAAGCCTTGTGCATTCAGAGGCACTTAGTAGCTTCTCTTTAGCATGATGTCAGTTTAGTTTTCTCTAATATGTTGTGCCCATGTTCTCAATCAATTATTCTTTTATGAGAATCATATAGTTTGCACCATGCATATTTCCTGTATTTTATATGTTTTTATATTCTTCTGCAGAAGGGAGATATGGGAGCTATGGAATTTACACACAGAGTTTTCAAACAAATCATGTGGCGTTCTTCTAAAGAACATGTTGCAGATGAATTGGACCTTCCGTCTCAGGAGGAGTGTCTCTCTTGGCTTACACTCTCACCAGTAGAAGAGCACTTTTATCAGAGGCAACATGAAACCTGTGTCATAGATGCCCATGAAGTTATTGAAAGTTTGAGAAATGATATCCTTAATAGAAAAGACCCAGGTTTCTGGCGTTTTAATTTCATTTTATAAGTTGTTTGAAACCAATGTTTATCTGGAATAATTTTTGACATGAATATTTCATGTGGATTCCAGGTTCTGCATCTTTAAATAGTTTGTCAGATTCTTTAATCACTCACTCAGAGGCAGGGAAGCTACTGAATGCTCTGCTGAAACTTCGTCAGGCTTGTTGTCACCCCCAAGTTGGGAGTTCTGGTCTGCGTTCCCTCCAGCAGTCACCTATGACCATGGAGGAAATACTAATGGTATGATCATTTAAGAATCTTCAGTGTGAGATTTTACATGCAGCGTACATTGGTCTATTGATTGACATGGATCTTAATCTGTAGGTTCTTATAAGCAAGACTAAGGTAGAAGGTGAGGAAGCTCTTAGAAGGTTAGTTGTTGCTCTGAACGGGCTTGCAGCAATAGCAACAATACAAAACGAATTATCTCAAGCTGCATTGCTGTACCACGAAGCTCTGACGTTGGCTGAAGAGCATTCTGAGGATTTCCGCTTGGATCCTTTGTTGAATATCCATGTTCATCATAATCTTGCCGAAATGCTCCCACAGGCTGCAGACCTTGCCCTGAGAGTGTCCTCTAAAGAAAAGCAGTTCTCTCGAACATCCAGAAAGCATTTTATTGACAAGGTTGATCATTGTCTTTTGAAGAGGCAAAAAGTAAGTGGCTGTGATGACACGAAATTTTCAGCGGCTTCGGTAGAACTATCCAATTCTGCATCCAGCCTTTCAGAAGATGACTTAAATGAGAATCAGGATGTTGATGATGTAGCTGTCTGCACTGTCAAATCTCTGACAGCAGAATGTGAAGATTTGAAGCAGAAATACTTATCCGTGTTCAGTACAAAGCTATGTGCAGCTGAACAGGAGTTTCAAAACTCATACATGCAGGTAAATATCCTTAGTGGATCTAAAGGAAATTTTGTTTTTATTTCTTTATTTGTTTCAAACCTTTGACACTTTATGATGAGTCAGTTTAAAAGCCTGTGAAGATAAGTTGATCTTTCCTGGTGAATGCCAAAGAACTATAAGAGGTCTGGGTGAGTAAGACTAGGATATTAACCCAAACTATTTCTTAATATGTTGTTCCTGGTACACAGTTGACATCATCATTAATCTAAGTCTGAGCAACGAATTTTATGATCATTTAGGTGATCTATTTGAAATTCAACAACCGTTGCTCTTCTCTTAAGATTCAGCGATGATTAATTTCAGGCTACTGAAGGATTTTGTAGGACCACCATACATAACGATTTAAGTCAGTTTAATTGCATTCGAAATGAGCTATTGTTTTCACCAATGTCTTCTTTTTGTTTGCAAAAGTCAAAAGGTAGGAAAAGCATCAATTATACAGGCGAAAAGAAGACGATAAGTCGCGTCTATGTTGTTTCATTTACCATGCTATCTTTAAATAGTTTATTTTATTTTATTAAGTTTTGGAGAGGTGAAAGTAATCAGGAACCTTATATTCTTTCATGACATTTATTTATTTTGATTGTTATTTTTTACTCCTTCACAATCTTGTATTTTCTGTAAATGACATTTGAACTTTTTTGAAGGTTAGTAATGGATTTAGTGACAGCAAAGCAGATCAAAATATGTTTTGGTGGCTAGAAGCACTTCATCATGCTGAACAGAACAAGGATTTCTCAGCCGAGTTGTCTAGAAAGATTGAAGAAGCGATCTCAGCAGCTGCAAATAGTTCAAAGTCATCAAAAATAGCTGCTCGGTTAGTGATGCTTTCAGTTTGCAAGATATATGTCACATAGTGAATGGAGTTTGGTGGTAAACAGTATCCCTAACAAGTTGTGTTTTTATTGAATTTATAGAATTTCAACAAGAAATTGCTGAGTGCTAATACCATTTGAATGACTATCTCTATATATGTTTCATTTGTCTATTTTCAAAATAATATTTTAAAATTCAGCAATTATTAAAGGACCAATTTTGTGGCGAAGTGTGTTGATGCATGTGGGTGAATGTGGGTTTGGACCTAGCAGTGAGAAATTTGAACTCTTTTTTCTTATATTCGGCATTTGAAAAAAAGAAATTGAGAAAGTGATACGGCCTAGTTCTTGAGAAGTCTGAGATGGGTCATGAACATTAAAGAAAACATATTTGCTGTCTTTGCCAACATGTCATTGCATTATGAACGAAAAGTGTTTATGGCAAATAATATATAGAACACCGGGATGATCTCAAGGCTGGATAAAATAGGATGGCTGTGTTGACAACGAACATCTGAATCTCTTTGAATGTGGATATACTTTTGTGAAAATGAAAAAAGATTTGAGAATCCAATGCCAAGTCTGAGAAATTCTGTGAAATTGACTCTTGGGTTTTTTTAAAAAAAAAAACACACATGTGAAAGGTCTAGTTCTTATATTTGTTATTCTAATTCAGTTTTCGGAGCATATCATCTCTGAAGTATCAAATTCAGACAGGCTTGGATCAGTTAGAGACCTCTCGGAAAGGTCTATTAGATCGACTGCTAGAAATTGACCAAACGATGGAACAACCAAATGAAGAAGATATTGACCGTATGGGTAAATGTCAAACTTGCCAACCTAATTGTGATGGTCCCCCATGCATTCTGTGTGAACTAGATGAACTCTTCCAGGTTTGCAGCTGAAATTCTCTCTCAAATTGATTCCTCTTGTACAACTAACTAATCTCAAGGTTTATCTTATCTGTTCAGGATTATGAAGCAAGACTATTTGTTCTTAAGAATGAACGTGGCGGAATAATTTCATCCGCTGAGGAGGCAGTAGATCTTCAGAAGAAGAATTTCGCATTGAATCATTTCCTCTCAAAGCTATCAAAATCTAATCACAGAGCAACAGCATCTCAAATTGATAATGAAGAATCAAAGAAAAGGAATGTTGGACAGAGAGTTGTGGTTAGTGACTGCCTGCTATCAACTTTTGCTTTGGGTCCATAGGCTGATTTAGATTCTTCTATTTGGATTTATTCTTTTGGATAAATGAACAACTTTGTTGAGATAAATATAGAATTTTACAAGAGCGACTAGAGATTATCAATAGAAGCACAAAAACAAGCTAGAGAAGAAACTATCAATTAGCATAGCTTGCCAATCTATCAACATTTGTAAGCAGAAAATTCCTCTAGAAAAAGGCTATGCACTTTACAAGGAACAAAGGCCAAACTCCATCCTATCTCACAAAACTCACCTGTCCAAAAAACCGTCACAGAATACACGAGGTATGCTCAAACCAAATACTCCAAATCTCAAAACCATAGAAACTTGTCAACAGGAACTGATTTAAGGTGAATATGTCAGATATGTGACGGAGCTTTCCATAAAACTTCAACCTTGGAGTACAAAAATATGTTTTCTAATTTTTTTCATGTCCAAGCACTCATTTACTATTGAAATAGAGTGCAAAATTGTTAAGAAAAATGACCCATGCAGAAATGAAAAGGAAAGAGTCCTGCAATGTATTTAAATTAAATCAATTTCATATTCTACTGCTTTTTAAAATTATCTAGTCTTATGAATTTAAGTGTTGTATATAATTTCACCATGGCCTATCTCTATCCCATATTGTCTTAAAAGTCTAGACACCTGGACTCCACATAAAATCAGATATGGATTTGACCATAAAAGATGCTAGCCTCATTTTTCATTTAAGTGATCAGTTGGATTCTTGAAATACATGGCATGTGATTTCTAGTATTTCATATTAGTTATGTTGTGGTATTTAGGTTTCAAGATCAGCATCTGAATTGGAGCTTATTCTCGGTGTTATAAAGAACTATTGCAAGGGTCGATTGGGAAGGGACATTGTCACAGCAGCAACCAAGCATTTACATGTTTTTGAGGTATGGGTTGATGAAATGTTTTCCATTTTATTAGCGTAACCTTTTAGGGAAATTAACCTAAACAACGTTTCTGTTTGGAAGTTATACTTCCCTTCTCTTAGAAAGCAAAAAATCATGTAATAGAAGCATTTGAGGTTAGGTTGATTTTGCTCGAGTCGTTTTCAGCAGCTGATGTTATCTACTGACACCCTGGATTCTCTGAATTCTGATCAGTTGTTCTTGACTTTGACAGGGAATGAGGAAGGAGTTTGGCTATGCGAGATCTTTAGCTCTAGCTCAAGCTCAGTACCTACGGGCCCATGATGAAATAAAGATGGCTGTTTCCCGTTTGCACTTAAGGGCAAATGAGGATGATAAATCTCTTGATGCTTTAGGTGAAGATGAGCTATTTGCAGCTAGCTCAAACTTTTCGCATGATAAGTTTATGTCGTTGAACATGTTGTCACAGATAAAAGGAAAGCTCCGCTACTTAAAGGTAGGGGAACAAGCCTTAGAAACTTGTTTATATCGAGATTCATTTAGTTTTTATATGTATTTTGTCACTATGCGCGCATTGGTATTTGCTTTGCTTTTTTGAATCTAACCTCAGATGAACCGTTTTTCAGGGTTTGGTAGAATCTAAGCAAAAGCTGCCATTGGGAAGTCCAGATAGTTCTTCATTAACTCAAGAGATAACTGCATTGCCAAACTCTACAGAAGAGAGGGGTGCAGTCATATTTAAAGCTGACGAAGAAACATGTCCAATTTGCCAAGAAAAGCTTGGCAGTCAGAAAATGGTATTTCAATGTGGGCATGTTACGTGCTGCAAATGTAAGTAATTATATGACAGCTTAATGTCCCATTCATTTGTTGTTCCATTCTACAATGATGGACCTAGATAATTCATTATTCATTGTTGGTGAACATATAGTTGGTGCTGCATAAAATAGTTGATCTCTTATTACACTTCCCCACCTAAAAGTGAATACTAAATTAGTCCTCTATAATGTTCAACAGCATCCAATTTGTTCTCTGGATTTTGAATATCAAAATAGACATCAATTTAGCTCTTCAATGTATATTTAGACATCTGTTTGGTGCTTAAATTGATAGTTATTCAATATTATAAGTTATAAAAGATAAAATGGTATAAGAAGCTTTTAAGGATTAATTAATGTCTCTTGTATTACTTTTTTTATTCAGTGCTCAGAAACAATGGTTCCCATTGATGTGTTTTTCACCATTTGAAACACCTAGCATAGGTACTCTACTTTCATCCATCTGTGCTCAACAGATGAATTGTTAGGCAACTTTTTACCTTGATAATATATGAAACATTACTGTCATCTGTTTCTTACAGGTTTATTTGCTATGACTGAGAATAGGCTTCAACATAGCAAGATTCACAATTGGGTTATGTGCCCAACATGTCGACAGCATACAGATTTTGGAAGCATTGCTTATGCTGTTGATGCACAGAAGGAATCTTCTAATTCTGTAACACCTAATACACTTGACAACTGTGAAAAAAGTGAAGCATCCATTACTGTCAAAGGCTCATATGGAACTAAGGTGTTTTTCTTTACAGCTTATATTCTTTTGACGTGCTCAGTATAAATAAAGATATCCTATATTTATGCATAAAACCCTGTGGAATCTGCACGTGATGTTCTTAGGTCTGAATTGTCATGGTTTATAATATACTGCATGGCAGTGCAACATTAAAATGGTTATTTTGCAGATTCTTTACATCAATTTGATCCCCCATTTATAAGATAACCATAATCTACTGAGAAATTCATATCTGCATGTACAACGAAGGACTACAAATAGAATTGCATTTCAAACAATAGGATAAAATTGATGCTTAGAATCTTTAGAAGATTAAATTTGTTCTGCAAAATCTCTGGGGGACTGATGTGAACTTAAAAAACTGTCATTTGAGTGCTGTGTGATTGAATATGAACTTCAAAATGTGTTGGCTGCATTTTTCAGTGTGTTATTGTGTAATTTGTACGTTTAGTTGTCCCAGTGATTTCTGAGAAACAACCCTTCACTACGTAAATTAGTAGTGTAGTATGATTCTATAAGAAAACAAATTCATAATGCATTTATTTCAAGAGCAAGTTTTGTATTGTTACTCTATTGATTAACTTGTTAAGGACATTGAATTTCATTTTGTGCAACTGTTTTCTCTTTGTGATTTGGGTGCTTTCAAGATTGAAGCTATCACTAGAAGAATCTTGTGGGTAAAGGCTACAGATCAAAAAGCAAAAGTTCTTGTGTTTTCTAGTTGGAATGACGTACTTGATGTATTGGAGCATGCCTTTGCTGCAAATGACATTACATTCATCCGTATGAAAGGAGGCAGGTAAGAAGATAATGTACCCAATAACTTTATTTATTTGTAAACTGAAGCTGGACTAGGAGAAGAGATTTGGATAAAAATAAAAGGAAATAGGATAGACTGGAAAAAAAAATAGTTTTGATTACATTGGTAGATATAAAGCTGCTTATGGGCCTCTACTTGATAGCTTATATTTTTAGGAGATATGGTTTATAATGCGAGAGCCTCTGTGACGAAATGATTTAAATTTGATGTTTGTTTGCTCTTTTCTTCTGAAATAAAATAAATTTGGTTTCAACACAGCAGCTAAAAGAGTGATGGTCCATGACCCATAAAATAGGATTCCAATGACCTTGAGTAGGTCAGGACAGGAAGTTGCTATATCAAATATGCATAGATGACCATAATGTGAAGGAATACTTGCAATCAAATGAAATTCTTTAGCTGGAAATGCTAGTAAAATATCTTATCTGTTCATAGAGTTAAAAACTTAAGGAAAAAAGTAAAAAAACATTATTAGATATTATATGAGACAGGGTTTCTTCTTTCTTTCTTTTTCTTTTTCTTTTTTCCTTCTTTATTTTTAACTTAAGGTTCTTGCTGTAGTGGTTTGGTTCTGAATGAAATAAATACAGGTTTAGGTAGGTTATTCCAGTTTCCAATGACAGTCTATAATGTCTTTCTCCAACACAATTGTGAGGGTTATTGTATCAACTATGTGTGACTATTGGTGATCCCATGTTTCACAATAGTGTACATCAGGCACTCCATTATGCTCAATTTACTTTGGTTATGAATTTGTGGGTTCAGGAAAGCACAAGTTGCTATCAGTCAATTTCGAGGACACGAGAGTGGCAAGAAAGGTGAGAGGCCAGTGTCAAAATCTATTCAGGTGTTATTGCTTTTAATCCAACATGGAGCCAATGGCCTCAATCTCTTGGAAGCACAGCATGTGGTCCTTGTAGAGCCATTACTCAATCCGGCTGCTGAAGCACAAGCGATCAGTCGTGTACATCGTATCGGCCAAAAGAACAAGACCCTCATTCATCGTTTCATTGTAAGTTACCAGAAGGCATTGATGTATGCTGTTACATTGTTCTGTTTCTCCCCATCTCACGCACCAACAAACTTGTCATTTATTTTTCCATATTCAACAAGTTATCGAACTCAATAGTGCACCTAAACTTTTGGAGTTTAGATGAATTCAACAGAGAAAAGGACAAATAAGTCCCTGGTCTTTTATCAGGAAGACAAATAAATTCCTCACTAAATTTAAATTGCAAATAAGTCATTGACCTTTGTAAATGAGGGACACATAAATCCCTCTCGCAATGGTTTGAATCCGGTAAGGAGGGACCAATATGTCTCCCGTTTACAAAGGTCAAGGACCTATTTATAATTAAATTTGGTGACTTGAGTATTTGATAACCTTGGTTTGCAATGGTCTGAGGATTTCCAAAATGGACTTGTTCCCGGTGAACAAGAATTGTTTCTTGCTTTTGGACGAAGGTTTGTGTTGCATATGAGTTCTTATGCTTGTTCCTGAACGTGTTTAGGTCAAAGACACTGTAGAAGAGAGCATATACAAGCTAAACAGAGGCAGGAGCAATCATTCATTCATTAGTGGGAACACAAAAAATCAAGATCAACCTGTTTTGACTCTGAAGGATGTGGAATCCTTACTATCAAGAGCCCCACTAATAATGCCAGAAGCTGATGAAAATGGCAACACAAATTCAAATCTAAGGCATTTGTCACCATCAATGGCTGCGGCTATTGCTGCCGAGAGAAGAGTCAATGAGCAAACATGATTTTTGCTTCTCTTCACTCAAAATGATGACGTGTTGGTGACTTGGTGTTGCGTTACATTCCAAAGATGCAACTTTACATAGCAGAATAAATTCATGGCAGTGTCAAGTGGCAAGAGGTGTTGCAATTCAATAGACTTCCAACCGTAGATTCCTTCTAACCAATATTTCATTTTCTATATCTGTTAGTTAATTTGTTCTTGTAAATATTAGATATCTATGACTTGCCCTTTCCAATTTAAGTCATTCTCTGTAATTATGTATTAATATTAATATATTAGTCATCGTAATGAGGTCTAATAATTGTCTCCACCCTCCTTCCAGTTTGAGAAGGGCATGATACTCAACCATAAAAGACTGGATATGTATTATTGGATTTTCTCCCCCTAATTATTTATTTGATTTTATTGCTACACTAAGATTCTAGTTTGGCTTTATGCTGCTTGTTTAAGTAAATGAACCAGCCGGGTTGGTTTGCTTTCCAAAATTATGTTTGGAACACAATAGTCTATGCTCCTAATACATTAAAAGATTCCTTGGCTATGTTTCGATTGGTGATTTGTGATGGAATGTGTAATTTAAGGGAGTGCAATAGGGCCTAAAGAAGTGATATCACTCCATCCAGGCATCCATGACGCGGATTAGGGATATTTTAATGGAATTGGATTAAATCCATTCCATGTAAGACATTTTCCAACGCAATTGCACACACACAAAATTTAACCAAAAAATTAAATATATTTAAATATATATTATTTAATTTATTTTTAATATATATTTTATATTTAATATATATTATATAAATAACTGATTTGATGAGATCTTCTAAAATAAAAAAACTTTGATAAAAATAAAAAATTAATCGCTCTTAAATTGGGATAATAGAACACACAAAGTTAATGATGATTGATTCATTACTTTACTACTTTATTAACTTCTTTATTTTAAAAGATCTAAATTCTAAAGGATTTTTGTAAAATTATTATGTTAAGTGGTTGAAAAATTGTGATTAACTAAAACGGCTATAAGTCCTAAAAAATTGTAATACCATCCGTAAATTTTTAATGAACAAAAAGGCCGAGGAAAAAAAAAAGTGCAACTTTTTTTTAGACTCAATTCAATCTTGAACGGAATTTGATTTCAGACGACTATAAATCTATTACAATCTTTTTAGAAATTTGTTTTGATTTTAATTTTTCGGGATATCCACGAGTACAATGTAAAATGTTTCTAGAACCATAATCTCACAGAAATAGTGTGGATCTAAGCACAAAGATTACATTATTCAACTGTTTCAATTACCTAAACCATACTCTACCTTCTCTACAGATCGATCGCATATCAACTCATTTCTGCTCAGATTCTTGTTCTGGTTTCTCCAAGAAGGTCCTCCTCAACCAGTCCCATGGCTGCAAATCATTGACGTAATAATAATTACTAAAACATCATTAGACAATATTCACTAATCACCAAGAAAAACATCACTATGGACATGAATATATATACTTGTTCGTTGTTCCTCAACAATATGATCGTATTATTTATAAATTTGGTTAAATTATTTTCAATTTTTATAATTTTATTAAAATTTTAATTAAATCTTTATAATTTAATAAATTTTAATTAAATCTATACATTATTTTAATTTAGAGAGTAATATTTTACTATTTCTAACATTTTTTATACGCCAAAATTACAAAATTTAAAATGATATAGATATTAATTGAAAATTTAATAAAATTATAAAAATAGAATAATTTAATCTATAAATTGTCATTATAAATAATTTTTCGGTTTTTACTGTATCTTTCATCTCAAAAAAAAGACTAATTTACTGTGGTATTGAATTCTATATAAAAATTTATTATTGACTAATAAATTAGTACATGTACAAAATAAAATTCAAATCCGATACTTTACTTAAACAAACTAATGACTCATCCAACTTGATTATTGAATTATTGTTATTATAAATACGAGTATGCATTAGCAATACCATGCTTTAATCATGCAGTTAACCAACGTGACATACATAGATCCCGTTTAGGAAGTAGCAGAAGCTATTTTTTTTTAGATTATAAGAAGTTATAATCTGCGTGTTTGGCACCATTTTAAAAAAAATTTTTAGTTTCTCAAAAAGTTAATTTACAACTTTTCAAAGAAGTAGAAATATATGACTTCTCTACTTCCCGATAAGTCTATCACTTCATTAAAAAAATTTAATTTCAAAACAAAAAAATCTACTTTTCTTCTTGACTTTGACTTTGACTTTGTGAAAAATACTGACCCTTCATCACCACAATTTTCACGCAAAGTCTGATAGAAGCACTGGCCTTCTACCATCATTTCACCATCATTCTCGGGCAATGTTCCAAACCTCCCCTTTTTTACGTAATGATTCATGGAAGTATTGACCTCCACCACCATTTTCAGACAATATTGCATCTGAACAATTTATTGTATATATTCCTTCTAAATATTTTTTTATCATTTTATCATTCTATTTTTTATTATTAAATTTGTATTTAACTGTGGTATGAAATTTTAATTTTAATTTTATTTTTTTTACATGTGATTTTATAGCTTACTATTATTTTTATAGTTAATTATAACAAGTTCTTGACCTCAATAAAAGAGAAGGGAGTTCTAATAGGAGTAAAAAAATAAAAAATAAAAAATAGTAACAAAATATACATTGACACATATTTTATATTTATTTTTTATTTTCACCTACCATATCATACACAATATCAATGATTAGGTTATGTAAAATCAACATTTAATATTAAAAAATATTTATTATCATAGTTATTTTAATATTCATTCTCTTCTGTAAAGAAAATTTATTTTTGAGTTATTTATCTAAACGCTACAATTTTAAAATAAGTACTTTTATAACTAAAAAGCCAAACACAAAATAATTTATTTATAAACTACTATTAATAAAAATTTTTATACTTTTAAGTTTTTTTTTCAAAAGAACTTATTTAAGTTGTCATACTAACTGTGTATAATCTCATGATTCAGCATCGAGAAAAGAATACCTGAATAAGGTAGAGAGCGCCGGTGGTGGCGGCCACCCCCCACGTGGCGACGGCTTTTACGTCTTCCGGTTGGACACGACGCAGCAACGCTGGCAAACGCGCCATTTTTTTTCTTTGCAGCCTCCAATTTTCAATATTGTAGTGAATGGTGATGATAATCAGAGGACCTCTGCTCGCTTTATTTATATATTCAGCTTTTCCTTTTTCTTTTTCTTTTTCCTTTAAAATTCCCAAATCGAAGGCCAAGAATTTCATTTTTGGACTTTTAGAATGAGCTAGAAAGAGCTGGACCTCCCTCCACTCGGTGGAGACAAAAAGATTCTTTTAAAATCAGAGTAAGGACTTTTTTATATGTTCAAATTAGGCAAGGTCTACAGTGTGGATGGGAAAAGAAACATCCATATTTATGGACATCTGGTTAAGTCTCTCAGTGACATCTGGTGCTGCTACCCTGTTTTCTCCAAAATTTGAGCGTTCACTATTAATTTGATATTAAAAAATTTATCGATAAAAAAATTTTAAAAAAATTTTATCAATAAAATAATTTTAAAATTTGAATAATTTAAAAATATGATAAAAAATAATTAATAATTTTTATAAATAATAAAAAAATTTAACAAATATTTATTTATTTAATTTAAATTTTTATGATATTTTTTGAATAAATATTTAGAAATTACATAAAAAAATCAGAATAAAATTTAATTAATTTTTTTATTTTTCAAAAAATATGATAATTTATAATAAAAATTTTTTTAAAAAGTTTTACTTAACATAAAATTACTAAATTTTAAAAATAAAAAGATTTATTTTTTTAGTAATGATTAAAAAAATTTGTATTGAAATCTGATCTCTAAAATTTTTTTAGAATATATATTAATATGTAATTTTTTTTGTTGTGTTTTAAAATCTTTTAGAAACTTATTCATCGTTAATATTTTTGGAATTCTTTTTGTTAGGTTGTGTTTGTTTTTGAGAATAGGATAAGACAAGACACTGAAAACAAGACACAAAGGACGGAGATCCAAAATTTTGTGTTCTTGTATTCTATTTGGTGATAAATTAGAACAAACTATAAAAATCTAATTTATTCTCATTTTTTTTATCCAAAAAATTTGAGAAGAAAAATATAATTATAAAAAATTAACAAAAATAATAAAAGAAAAAATAAAAAATAAGTTGTGTTGTTAGTGTCTTTGTATCTTTTCTGTCAAAATAGATACAAAATACATTAATTCAGTATCTTTGAACACAATGTCTCATCTATCAAACACAATTTTATGTCTCTATGTCCCTGTCTCATTGTTCCGTCCCTATAAATAAACACAGCCTTAGTGATATAAACTTTCAAATACTATTTTAATAATTTACTCATTTTTAAACTTTGTTGAATGAGTTTTTTTTTTTTCAAAAAAAAAAATAAACAATATTTTAAAAATCTTTTTTAAGACATATTTATCAAATTTTTTGTTAAATAATTAAATCTCACTTTATGTATACAACAATTCATTAATTAATAACAAATTTTTATATAAAATTTAGATCTACAATAAATTAATTCTTATCCTAACTGATCAAAAATAGCGTAGACAACATAAAAACAAAATAATATATAAATCACACATCTTTTGACCAATATCAAAGCAATATGCTTAGCATGATTTGCCTAAATCCCACCAACTAGGCTAAAATTGTTATGACCCTCGACAATTTATATAGATTCTTTCAACCAAGCTAAATCGTGTTGGTTATCGATTATTTATTTAGAATCCTTGAACTAAGCTAAATTATTGAAATCTCAAACAATTTACTAAAATGATATTGACCTCTCATATTTTATCTATAAAAGTCTAATTCTTTCACACCAAAACAAGAGATCACACACAAGAGGCACACTCATACAAACATCTAAAATTTACATAGAGTCAGACCAAGTAAAACTTAAAGACACACCAATCATCCCTTCTTAGTCGATACTACTTACTACTTATCCTTCAATCAACTTTATTAAGAGGATAATAATCAAATTCTTCTCTAAAAGATCATTCATTCTTTAAATTTGTTTTTAAATAATTTTTTTAGTTATATTAGTCTTTAAAAGATAAAATGTAAGTCAAATTGATTTTTCCGTTAGTTAGATGATGACGTGTTACATTAAGTGCCACGTGACATGATGATATAATAGGTTAATGCAACGTGTCATAAGATGATTGGTTGACGTGTCAGATAGTGACATTTAGCACGTCACGTGTCACTTGACATATAAAAAAGTTATTTATAATCAAAATTGTCGTTGAGAGTTTAGACATAAGTAATTTTCATCCCTAATATTTAAAGAATTAATCAAATTAATCCTTGTATAAATTTCTTTTATTTTTTATAATATTAAATTTGAAATATTTTTTATAGTACTAATTTTAATATTATTTTTTAAACCTTAATAAACAAAATTTTCTTTACATGTCAATGAGTTATAGCTCAAATGGCATAATCTCTCCATATTCACTTAAGAGGTTATGAGTTCGAGTCTCCCTATCTTTGGTAAAAAAAAAAATCTTTACATAAAATAATAAAAATAATAAAATTATTATAAAATTAATATTTTATTTGTATTTTAAAATTTTACATTTTCAAATTATAATTTTTTTATAGTAAATTTTTTTTATTTAAATGAGTTTATCAAATTATTGTTGATTATATATTTAAAAAGAGCAATGCTAGGGGACCAGTAACTTTTGTGATTGGTAGCCATCAAATAGCCATCAATGATGATTTAATGGTGTGAGATTGATGTGAGATTTCATCTAATGACTCACCTTTCTCTGATGGTTACATGCTGGCCAAAATTCAATAAAATTGCTGCCCCCTAGACTTATGCATTTAAAAATTCAATAATTTAAATCTCACTAAATAATATAGTAGTGATTTTAAAATTTAAATATTTTAAATTTTTAAAATTATAATTTTTATTATTGTTTAATTTATATGGTAGAATGATGAGCGAAAATTTTATACGCTTTTTGGCATCATTTTCATATTGTTTTGGTTATGTTTTGTTTAAGTTTTATTATATTTTCATAGGTTTTAGTGCAAAATTCACATTTTTTGGATTCTACTTTGAGTTGTTATGTTTTCTAATGATTTCAGGTAATTTCTGGCTGAAATTGAGGAGTTTTGGCAAAGTCTAATTCAGAGGCAAAGAAAGCGTAGCAGATGCTGTCAGATTCTGACCTCCATGCACTCAAACGAGTATTTCTGGAGCTACAGAGATCCAAATGATGCGTTCTCAATGGCGTTGGAAAGATAACTTTCAGAGCTTTCCATCGATATATAATAGTCTATATTTTTCTTCGAAGCAGCCTTCCAATATTGGGCATTGAACGCCAATAAACTACCCCCTTTCTAGTGTTCAATACCCCAAAAGGAACCTAAGTCAGCGTTGAACGCCCAATTACTCCCTTTGGGGCGTTCAACGCCCATCAAGAAGCAAGGCAGTGTGGTTCACCATCTATCCCTCAAATTGGATGCCAAGCTCAGCCCAAGTACTTAACCAAAGTGGGCCCAAGGATGGGCTCTCGCACCTCTAGTCTAGTCTATCATACTTTTTGTACTTCTTAGCTATTAGGTTATTATATATAGAACAAGGATCACCCATGTTAGAGATCTTATCCATTCATACGTTTTTAGTATTACTTTCTGTAAGCTATGAGCAACTAAATCTCCTAAGTTAGGGTTAGGAGCTCTGCTGATTCTCATGGATTAATAATATTACTGTTTCTATCTCAATACACGTTTGATTCCATTCTCTTGTGCACTTTCGTTCTTTATCTCATGAATTGAGGATGACCCGTGACAATCATCCTTGTTCTACATGGGTTCCGTGTGAGTCCTGACCCGGATAGCATTGAACCACAGCTAGAGAGTGTACTATGGATTCCAAGAGCGTGCCTAGGCGACTTTGGATAAGTGACAAAAAATCCTGTTGACCCTGGGTTACTGAGGTCTCTGTGGCGCTAAGGCTAGAGTCTGAGAAGCAGCGTTCCTTGATCCGGAAGATCCAACCTTGTCTGTGACGTTTTTAGTAGGATCGCGAAGGAGAGTGGATTGCTTAGTGCTTCACCTTCGGCTACAGCGAAAAGCCATGAGTTAACCTGATGAGGATGCTACATAAGTTGCTCGGATATGGTGGACTGCTACGATTTAGAAGAGACTAACTTGATGAGGATGCTACATGAGTTAGTCAATTACGGCTGCCATTGAATGAATCATTCGTTATTGAAGTAGACAGTGAGAAAAGTTAATCCAGAAAGAATAGACATCTCCAAAGCCTTAACTGAATCTCTGTCATTGCTTACATTAATATGGTATTTCATTTTCTTTACTTTTTATTTATGCGTTCAACAAACAACCATCTTTTATAATCGCCTGACTAAGATCTACAAGATAGCCATTGCTTGCTTAATCCGACAAACTCTGTAGGATTTGACCCTCACTCGCCTGAGATATTACTTGGACGACCTGGTGCACTTGCCGCTTCAGTTGTGCGAAGTTCAATTTCGCGCACCAAGTTTTTGGCACCGTTGTTGGGGATTGTTCGATATTGACAAACTACCGGACTATCATGTTGCTTAGATTAGGTATTCTTTATGGTTTATTTGCTCTTTTGTTTGTGTCTTTTGTTATCTTTTTCAAAAAATTTTCAAAATCTTTTCTTTTCTTTAGTAATCTTTGTCTCTTGTTTGAGTCTTGCGTCAGTTTTTAAGTTTGGTGTCAGATAAACCACTATTTTATGGTTATCTTGTGCTCAATTGAGTGGATTTTATCAACTCTTTACCCACTTATTCATACTATTTGCATGGTTTTACAACTCCTTCCTGATTTTGTGCTATGATTGAAAACATGCTTCTTTGATCTTATATTTGCTTATTATTAATCCTCTCTTTATTACCATTAGATGTCTTGATATGTGTGTTAAGTGCTTTCAGAGATTATAGGGCAAGAATGGCTCAGAGGATGGAAAGGAAGCATGCAAAAGTGGAAGGAATACAAGAAGTTGAAGGAACTGCAAAGTTGTCAGCCTGACCCTCTCGCACTCAAACGGCTGTAACTTTAGCTACAGAGGTCCAAACGATGCGGTTCCAGTTGCGTTGGAAATCTAACGTCCGGGGCTTCGATTTGATAAGTAATATACCATAGTTTCCCTGACGCTAGGTGACGCAAACGCGTGATCCACGCAGACACGTTGCAGTGACGAAAAACCAGCGTGGCAGATTTCTCCTCCAGCGATTTCTGGGCTATTTCTGACCCAGTTTGCGGCCCAGAAAACACAGATTAGAGGCTATAAAGTGGGAGAATTCATCCATTCATAGAGAGAGGCTTTCACATTCACAATTTTAGCAGTAGATGTAGTTTTTAGAGAGAGAGGTTCTCTCCTCTCTCTTAGGATTAGGATTTAAGACTTCTCTTAGTTTTAGGAGTGACTCTCAATCTCAGGTTTTTTTTTTTATTTATGTTTCCAATTTAATTCATGAACTCTTCCATGTTACATATGATTTTCTTTGAATTAATATTATTTGAGGTATTTCAGTTATTATTGCTTTCTTTTATTTACATGATTATTGCTTCCCATCTGAAGGCATTTTTATTCCAGTAGATTTATTTTCCTTCTTTTGGTTTTGGTTAAGAAATCAGTAACTCAGGAGTTATCCAATTCAACAGCATAATTGATAATTGTTATCTTTGTTAATTTGAGCTTCAATAATCCCAATCTTTTCTTAGGAAATAAATAGGATTCGAAGATCAACTTAATTAATCCCTTGATATTCCTTTATTTTAGTAAAGGTTAACGAAGAGGAATTAAGATTCAATTGTCATCATCTTTGATAAGGATAGCTGGGATAGGATCTCTTATTTCTTATACCTTGCCAAGAGATTTTATTATTATTATTTTATTTTACTTGCCATTCAACATACTGCTCCCTAATTTCTAAAATCCCTAATTTACAAACTCATAACCAATAATAAGAACATACCTCCCTGCAATTCCTTGAGAAGACGACCCGAGGTTTGAATACTCGGTTATCAATTTCAAAGGGGTTTGTTACTTGTGATAACCAAAACGTTTGTATGAAAGGACTTTTGAAGGTTTAGAAACTATACTTGCAACGAGGATTTATCCGCAAATTTCTAGACCACGCAAAAATTCTCTCATCAAAATGGCGCCGTTGCCGGGGAATTGCAAACGTGTGCCTTATTATTGGTTATTGTAAATATTTTATTTTTGCTTGTTTATTTGTTTTTATTTTTTATTTTTGTTTTTATTTTTGCTTTTTTTCTTAAGTTAAGAGGTTATTGGTTTTTATTTTAAAATTTTTATTTTATCTTATCTTATTTCAAAAATCAAATTTAAAAATTCAAATTTAAAAATTTTCAAAATTCAAATTTAAAAATTTTCAAATTTTAAATTTCAAAAAAATTCAAAATTCAAAAATTTAAAATTCAAAATTTCAAAATTTAATTTTCAAATTCAAAATTTAAATAACCTTTTAATTTAAATTTGTTTTTATTTTTATTTTTAATTTTTATTTGCTACTATGAACTCTCACCCCTTTGGCTATGAGTCTGGTTACAATTATGTTGCAGAAAGAGAAAATTACAATGAGAACAGGCATCAAGGTTGGAACAATCAAAGATGAAAGGAGCCACAAGGATTTGATCAACCCTCATGGCAACAACCACCTCCAATGAACTATCAACAACCACTACCATATGCCTATAAACCCTCTCCTCAACACAACTTTGAACCACCACACTCACAAGCCAACTATCACCATTCACCTCCATATGACCTTAACCCGTATCCACCATACCAACCACCTTATGAGCCAAATGAACCATACACAGAACCACCACCTTTCCAACACAACTACTCTCATGAACTACCACCTCCATATTCACCATCTCCATATCATTATCAAGATGAACCACCTTCCTATTATGAACCCTCTCTCCCAACCAATGAATCCTCATATCCACCCCAACCTCCAATGGATAACAGACTTCGTGTTATTCTTCAAAGGCAAGAAGGGATGAATAAGAGTGTGCAAAATTTCGCGGCCGCCTTCGACGAGTTAGTAAATATAATAGCTTCCCAATATCTGAGCACTCAAGGAACTCCCATGGCTACATGTGGAGAATCAAAAGAAGAGCAAAGCATGAAGGAGACACTAGAAACTTCAGTGGACAATGAGGAACATGACTTTGTATTGGAACAAGTGGAGGAAGCCATAATAGTTGCAGAGGAAGAAGTGGTTGCAGACTTAGGAGATGCTGAACCTCCATGGGAAAGTCAAGTTATAGAACCTCCTTCCAAAGCGATTGAAATTGATGCTGAGGAGGGTGTACAACCTCCAAGGCATATCATGGTTAAGAACTTGGAAGAGTTCGATCAAGAGATGGAGATTAAAGAAGCAGAAGCACAACCTCCCATACCCTTGGAAAGCAGTGAAGAGGAGATTGAATTGGAGGAAAGCTACCAAGAGGAAGAGGTTGAAATTAAAGAAGTTTTCAAAGAGGTGGAAGTTGTCAAAGAGCACAAGGGAGTAGATCTTGAAATCACCTTGCCAAAGTTATTGGAGTCTCCTCCCCCTAAGTTGCCATCATCTTTCACAACATTCAAGTGGGTAAAATTCATATCCCTTAGCTTTCTAATTCCACTTGAATATGGGCTACTGGAGACGGATGGTCAACTTAGAACTCTTTGTGGCATTAAGAGTAAGAGGAAGATGGTCAGTGGTAAGAACTGTCCTGCAAGGTTCAACATGGTTGCATACTCAAAGTTTAAATGCAAAGGTTAGTGTAAAGCTCAACTGAATGGGTCTAGAAAGTTGGTTGGCCGCTTTAGTGAGAATTCAGATTACTTACCACCCGGATGGAATCATGATAATCAACTCGAAGACGGGTGCAAAAGCAAGGTTTGGGACCCCAGAATTTATTCCAACAATCAACACTCTTGGGGCCTTGTCACTTGCTTTAACTTACTTGAAGGCTTTCTGCGCCTAGTTTGGGATCCCGGAGGCTACCGGAATTACAAGCATTGGTGGAGATTCCTGGATGAATACAAGCATAAGCCACCATAACAGGGAGCTCACCAATTGTCCAACTTAAGGACTCTAACTAAAAGTGCTAGGAGGGAGACAACCCACCATGGTATGATCATTCCTTTTTCATTTTTAGTTAGTTTTATTTGTTTTCGAGTTTTATTTTATTTTATTATATTTAACCTGGAGTTTTGCATAACATTCATATTAACACTGCATTCTGCATTTTCTTTTCAAAAAAAAAAAAAGCACGCACGCGAAGCGGCAGCGTCGCTGACGCGTCCGCGTCACCAGTGCAATGGGAAGAAAAGAAAACGAACAGAAAGTCACGCAAGAGCGTGGCTAGAGGCGTGCCAATGGCACAAATCGTCCCACGCGACCGCGTCATATGGGAATAATGGCCTCCTATGCGACCGCGTGCCCCACGCGGCCGCGTGACCAGGATTTCGACGTAATAATGGTGCACAGCCGAAAGTTGTGCTAGAGTGGTGATGGACTGGTGCTGGACGCGCAGTCTATCTCACGCGACCGCGTGCCCCACGCGGCCGCGTCACATCCTACTAAGTGGCCACTCGCGCGATCGCATGCCCCATGTGATCGCGTCACCCAATATTTGGCAACTAATGATTTTGAACAGAGAGTTGTGCGAGCGCGAGGCTGCCCTCGCGCCAGTAGCATAAAACGGGTCACGCGACCGCGTGACCGACGCGACCGCGTGACCGACGCGACCGCGTGACTGACGCGACCGCGTCAATCAGTATAAGTGCAAGTCGCGCGACCGCGTGCCCCACGCAACCGCGTCGATTGCGCCGCACAGCTTATCCTAATTTGCCAAATATCTTATCTTTTCTTCCCCAATCCTAATTTTTCCACCCTCCTTTCTTACTTACTTCTTCTTTCTTTCTTTCCCTTCTCATTCTTCTTATCTTTCATTTTATTTTATTTAATTTATTTGCATACTTTCATTCATTACATATTTTTATTGGTGTTCAAATGTTCTTATTCAACTGTTATATCTTTTCTGGTATTATTTTGGTGCTTCATGACTTGTTTTATTCTGATTGGGTAATATTATTTAAATCAATGCTAATTTTTATATTACTGATATTCCTTTTGCATTGACATGAACTTACATTGTCTTTCATTACCCACTCTCTTTCCCATTGTTGCAAAATTTTGCACCACTAGTATGCCATGTGCTTCTATTATTTTCTCACTTGCATGTTGTAGCTACCATGTAATTGAGACCCTCATTTTTGGCATTAACCAACCCATGTTTTATTTGTTTTCTATCTTTGCTTTGGGTTACTTTCAGGATGGCCACCAAGAAGAGAACCGGAAGACGTTTACATGGGGAGACAGACAAGTCCATCTGCAAAATCTTTAGAGAAAAGCAAACAGTTGAAACAACCCGTCCACCTGCACATCTCAGCATGCACCGAGGACGGTGCAATCTTTAAGTGTGGGGAGGTCGATACCGATCTCCATGGGTAGTTATTTCTTGACTCAACACCAAATTTTTTATTTTATTTGTTTGTTCATTGTTGCATTTGCATGTTTAATTGCATATTTGTTTGATTTTTTGCATATTTTACCACTTGGTTGAAGTAATATTTTAAGAGCATTTCACTAATTTGAATAAAATTTAATGTTACACTTGTTTAAAGAAATATTATACTGGAACATAGTTTAGAGCTCGAACACACAAAACCCGTGAGATTTTTGAGCCTATTTGAATTGGTTGCATTTTATCAACTAAAATTTTGTTTTAGTGTGTATTTTTCTCTCTAAAATTGTAATCTTTGTCTTGCTTAATTCTATATTTCCATGGTTTGATGTATGCATACACTTACATGATTGAGGCCTTTGTTTCACTGAGCTTACATACCCATATGGCCTTACCTTTCATTATCCCTTGCAAACCAATTTTGAGCCTATTTTACCCCTTTGTTCTTTTTATTTAGCACATCATTAACTCTAAGCAAAAAATAATAATGTCCTTAATTTGAATCCTTGGTAAAGCTTAGACTAGTGAGATGCTTATGATTTAAGTGTGGGAAAATTGAATTTGGAAACAATTAGTTTGAAAATTGAGTATGTTAGAGTTTTCTGAAAATGTGAAAAAAAAATGTTTAGGACATGATTCATGCATCCAATAATTTAATCATATGCATTGAGAAAAAAAAAAAATATATATATATATATATATATATATATATATATATATATATATATATATATATATATATATATAAAAGAGAAGTGAGGAAAAGAAAAGAAAAAGAACAAATAAGAAAAATGGGACAAAATGCCCCAAAGTAAGCGGTGAAAGCAATG
The DNA here is from genome assembly GCF_059453495.1 of Arachis ipaensis. NCBI lineage: Eukaryota > Viridiplantae > Streptophyta > Magnoliopsida > Fabales > Fabaceae > Arachis > Arachis ipaensis. The sequence goes on from NC_142442.1 coordinate 33,725,585, forward strand.
CATATGTACTGTACTTAAAATTAGGATGCATGAATATGTGGAAACATGGTTAATGGATAGTTAAGGGTAGTATTATGATTACATGGATTGTCTAAAGTTAGGTGGAAAGTTTAAGTTAATTAAGGATTCAGATTTTAGTCCACTTGACCAAATACAATCCTACCTTGACCCTAACCCCATTACAACCCTTAAAAGACCTCTTGATATGTGTATTTGTGCATTAAATTTATGTTAATTGTTAGATAAAGAGAAAGCCTTAGAAAGCAAGGTTAGTGGAGAATTGAGATAATCGAACCTAAAACACTTGAGTGATTAGAGTGTATACACTACCAGTGAGGGATCGATGCTCAATTCCTTGTTCCCTACTTTTATGAGCTATTTTCTTCTTGCAAGTCTATTTGTACTTCATTTTCATGATTTGAATTAGTGAAATCCAGTTCATATTTCTTCTTGAAGGATTTGTTTACTTTTAACTAAGTAGGTAGAATCATTTTGCATGTAGTTGCATTCATATAGATAGGTTGCATTTCATACTTTCTTACATTCCTCTTCACCTTTATAGTTTCTCTTGAGCTTAGCATGAGGACATGCTAATGTTTAAGTGTGGGGAGGTTGATAAACCACTATTTTATGGTTTATCTTGTGCTCAATTGAGTGGATTTTATCAACTCTTTACCCACTTATTCATACTATTTGCATGGTTTTACAACTCCTTCCTGATATTGTGCTATAATTGAAAACATGCTTCTTTGATCTTATATTTGCTTATTATTAATCCTCTCTTATTATCATTAGATGCCTTGATATGTGTGTTAAGTGCTTTCAGAGATTATAGGGCAAGAATGGCTCAGAGGATGGAAAGGAAGCATGCAAAAGTGGAAGGAATACAAGAAGTTGAAGGAACTGCAAAGCTGTCAGCCTGACCCTCTCGCACTCAAACGGCTGTAACTTTAGCTACAGAGGTCCAAACGATGTGGTTCTAGTTGCGTTGGAAAGCTAACGTCCGGGGTTTCGATTTGATATATAATATGCCATAGTTTCCTTGACGCTAGGTGACGCGAACGCGTGATCCACGCAGACACGTCGCAGTGACAAAAAACCAGCGTGGCAGATTTCTCCTCCAGCGATTTCTGGGTTGTTTCCGACCCAGTTTGCAGCCCAGAAAATACAGATTAGAGGCTATATAGTGGGAGAATTCATCCATTCATAGAGAGAGGCTTTCACATTCACAATTTTAGCAATAGATGTAGTTTTTAGAGAGAGAGGGGTTCTCCTCTCTCTTAGGATTAGGATTTAAGACTTCTCTTAGTTTTAGGAGTGACTCTCAATCCCAGGTTTTTTATTTTTATTTATGTTTCCAATTTAATTCATGAACTCTTCCATGTTACATATGATTTTCTTTGAATTAATATTATTTGAGGTATTTCAGTTATTATTGCTTTCTTTTATTTACATGATTATTGCTTCCCATCTGAAGGCATTTTTATTCCAGTAGATTTATTTTCCTTCTTTTGGTTTTGGTTAAGAGATTAGTAACTCAGGAGTTATCCAATTCAACAGCATAATTGATAATTGTTATCTTTGTTAATTTGAGCTTCAATAATCCCAATCTTTTCTTAGGAAATAAATAGGATTCGAAGATCAACTTAATTAATCCCTTGATATTCCTTTATTTTAGTAAAGGTTAACGAAGAGGAATTAAGATTCAATTGTCATCATCTTTGATAAGGATAGCTGGGATAAGATTTCTTATTTCTTATACCTTGCCAAGAGATTTTATTATTATTATTTTATTTTACTTGCCATTCAACATACTGCTCCCTAATTTCTAAAACCCCTAATTTACAAACTCATAACCAATAATAAGAACATACCTCCCTGCAATTCCTTGAGAAGACGACCCGAGGTTTGAATACTCGGTTATCAATTTCAAAGGAGTTTGTTACTTGTGACAACCAAAACGTTTGTATGAAAGGACTTTTGAAGGTTTAGAAACTATACTTGCAACGAGGATTTATCCGCAAATTTCTAGACCACGCAAAAGTTCTCTCATCAGTGTCCCGTCTGTTTTCATCTTTTTCTTTAAATTTTTCGAAAGTGTTCTTATTTTCCCTTCTTAATATTCAAATTGTTCTTAGTAATTTTTGCTATTTGATTTTAAAAATTTTAAGTTTGGTGTCTTTTAGTTGTTTTTCTTTAATTTTCGAAATTTAGTGTATTTGATTTCAAAATTTTTAAGTTTAGTCACTACAAAAAAAAGAGTTTAAAATGGCATTTGTATTACGGCGGTTCTTAAGAACCGCCATAATATTTAGATATTGCGTCGTTTCTTGTTGTTGCCATAATTGGTTCGTATTTTGTGGCAATTTTTGGTAATTCTGGCGGGTTTGAACCGCCATTGTCATTAACTATATTTAAAATGCACAAATTGGCCAAACCCTTGTTTCGAAAACGCTACCCTGTGTCACCGTGTTCGAGCAAAAAGTTGAAACACTACGCGATCTCCTCTTGCGTTCTCCTTCGATGGCGATTTTCTCCGGTGATATCTCCTCCAGCGAAGATATCCTCCAACAGCGATCTCCTCCGGCGATATTTGCTCCAGCGACGATCTCCTCCTGCGACGTCTGCTCCAGCGACGATCTCCCTCCTCCAACGTCTCCTCCAGCGACGATCTCCTCCGGCTTCTTCCTTGTCGTCCTCTGTGTCCTTTCTGCCAAATCTTCAGTGTCTCCCTTTTGTTCTGGATCAGCAGGTCAACTCGCTACTTCTTCACATTCTAGGGTTCATAAGTACGAATTATTTCTCTGTTTTACTAGATTTTTTACCAATTCGATTGAAACATGAGAGTGTGTGAATACATGGATATAAATTCCTTGTGATTTTCGTTGTTATTCATTTGGTACTAGTTTTTAAGATTTTTTGAATTTGTTATTATTAGAGAAAAGTGAAACTGTGTATTTTGATTTTCTTATTTTTTCAACGTGCTGTGAGGTTTTGGTAGTGTGTTTGTGTTTTAGGCTGTAAATACTAAGTGGAGTATGTGAGAATGGCTTACGGAAGTGGAAAAGCTTTGTTGTCACTTATAAACCAGGTATTAGATCTGGCAAAGATTAAAGCTGGTAAGCTGGAGCTTGAAGCTTCGCTGTTTGTCGTGCATACTGTTTTGGATGATATAGTATCATTATTTTCAAAAAAGTCTCCAGGAAAAGGAATAGAGATGATAAATATATTATATGCTATGTTTTATCACGGTAGAAATTGTGTGTCATATATATATTAAAGAGATTGGGAATTGTGTAAATGCGAATGTTAAGTTCTCTATGAATGGATAATATGGGTGATATAACTGGTCAAGGCGCAAACTCAGCATACATCATAGCTCATATATCATGTTGTAACTGAGGCATTTCAGGTCAGTTTAGTGGTTATATATCATTAGCACTTGGAAGGATTCTTGGTCTCGGAGCTCGATTTGGGGTCTATGAAATCATCACTGCCTTTTATAAGGGTAATTCCTATATTTTTTCTGCAAATCAATTGTGTGGTAAATAGCATTTTATGATTCAGCTTTTTAGGAAATACTCACATAAGAAACTAGTATTGCTTTGTTCCAAATGACTATATGTTCCTCTTCATAAAACTGTACAATTTTAGTCCATGGATTTTCAAGGGTTGTCTTTGAAGTTCTAAAACTAGCAGCACAAAATAAAAAGCTATTTAGAGTCTTCTGCACAGGTATTTTACCCTCTTACTCTCTTTCTTTTTGTTTATATATTGATATATAGATTTACTTCTAACTCACAAGCCAGGGCATTCATAATTGAGCTATTAAATTTGAAATCTTTACCCGGAGCCAGTAGAAAAAGGCCTTTGTGTTCAAATGTATTGCCGATGCCTGATTGTTTGGTTTTTGATAGTCACTCCACTATCATTCATTGAACACATAAACATTGCCACTTAGTAGGATAAAGCTTGGTTTTTGAATGTTGACTTTTTGCAAAGTTTCGGTTTTAATTTTGTCCACCATTTCCCTTTGATTAATGCCTGTGAACCCTGCATCTCTAGTTTGGTCATTATAGAAATTTGTGATCTGAACTTCAAACTTTTTGTGCTTGATATTTTTTTATTTTTGACTCCCAATTTAATCTAGTTACCCTTTTTGTTCAAATGTGCTTCTCTTGACTCAGGTCAAATGAAGAAGTTGGTCCCTTGTCTCCTTTATTTGTTAGTATTACTGCTGGATTGTCAGCTTCAGTTGCTGCTGCGGCTTCTCATGCCTTTGATACTACAAGAACTAGATCACAGTGCACTGTGCTACCAAAGGTATGTTTTGCACTGTGCACTGGCCAATAGCTTTGTTTTGTTTGGTTATTACTATTATTCTGTAATTCACCTCAGATATATGTCTATTTGTTTTCCTTATCTGTTGGTACTTTTGATGGATTCCAGGGATATTCTACAACTTAAGGGGAGCTGAGAGCCTTGCCGCAAGGTATAATACATGTTAATTCAGATCTTGAGTTAACGCCATTGTGGTCAAGAAGTAGTTCGAGGTCAAAGGTTAGCATCTTTGCATTGTTTTTCCACAGTTTTTAGTTCTATTGTAAATCCTAATGGCCATTTTAAAAATTATTTTTCCAAAGTTGAATTGCTTCAGTAACTAATCTTGAATATTTAAAGGGAATCAATTGCTAGTAATTAGTCTATTTGTTCGAATTTGGAGGTGCTGGTGCATGTAATATATCTTGAGAAAATATTATTAATCTGAGATTGGAGGTGCTGGTGCTAGTAATTAGTTTATAGATGATGATTGAGCAATGTACCATTACCTTCTTTATTGTGGTGGTTTCCTGAGATGTAAACTTGCATTTGTTGCATGGTTTATTTTCTAAACATACAATATCAATTTGGTTTTTGTCAGGTGGTTTGCTAAAAGATTTCTGCATCCTGATATAGTGTCTATTTATGATTATGCCTTTCTTTGGGATGAGGATTTAGGAGTGGAGCATTTTTCTCCTTCAAGGTATGAGTAACGCATTTGTGATTTGTGGCTCTTTCTCTACTGGTGCTATTTGATATTTGAGTGCTGTCTGGCCAGCTTCTCACATGAAATATTTTGACCGTTTTATATAAATTAAGATCATGAATATAATTTTTTGTTGCAAAGGTGTTCAAGTATCTTTTCCTCTGTCCATATGGACTAGGCTTTATTCTTCAGAAAATGGTTTGCTTTCTGTTCACAACCGTTCATCATCTCCAAAGCGATTACGCAAGTGATCTTTGTAGTAACTGACTATACTTAGTGACACAAGGCTTAGCTGTTGCTGTTCTTATACCTATTTTATCTATGCTAATATCTAAGCTTTGAATAATTGTAAACTTTGGCTTTGTATCATGTGTTGCTTGTGTCTTTTAAAGAAGAATAAAGCTATGAACGTTGTGATGAATTAATGTTACTCTTTTATTTTGTGATTGTTATATTCTGTCTGAAATTTTTCTTTTTACTATCGTCAGAGGATTCCTTAAAGGCCTTGAAAGAAAAGGAAAAAGAGCTTTCTGCACCTGAGCCTGAACCAGAGCCAACTACTGAAGTACTTTTCCTATGCAGCTATGAAGGCTGTAGAAAGTCATTCATAGATGCTGGTGCTTTGAGGAAGCATTCTCACATCCATGGAGAGCGGCAATTTGTTTGCCACTATGAGGGATGTGTAAAGGTAGTAAGCTTGTTACTTAAGATACGTGCACACAATATCTAGGACCTAGTCTCGTCTAAAAGGCTTGAGTTGGGATGAAGGCCCAAATAATGCAATATAAGCATGTGAAGTTGATGTTTCATGGCAGTAATACACTAAGTTCAAAATAGATCCTTAACAGCTAATTTCTATCAGTTTCATAATAATGGCCTTTTATTTATATGTTATGTTTTAAGTTACAGCTACCATAGTTTTATTTATTTATTTTTAAATGTCAAATCCATATAAGGGTTCTAAGAATATTTTGTTTCTATTGCAGAAATTTCTATTGAACTTGTCCCAAGTTGTATGCTTGAGGGAACTTTAGCGCAAAAACTGATATAATGTACTAATTTCAAATATACTTTAAAAAAGAACTTTTCATAAAAGACATTGGGTTAAGTAAATTTGTCATTGCTTAAGGCATATCACTATTATGCGAGGGTTGAATCATGTTCTACTGTTCTAGGAGACTAGGACCTTGTGGCATGGGGTTCTCACATTATTATTATTATTATTATTATTATTATTATTATTATTATTATGTGTTTGCATTGTGTGAGGAAGAAGATAAGAGAGAGCAAAAGGTAACGAAAATTTATGTCCAATAAATTAAGAAAATTATAATATATATGGTTCAATATGTTAATGAACAATCATATAATAACATGGATATAGGTGCTTAGTTAATATATGTTTTAAGAATACAAAATGTAAATTAAATTTGGTTTCGGTAGTGAGAATAGTGGCACCCAGTAGTAGCGTAAATGACACATGATAATGATAGACATAATAATAAGGACAAAAGAGTGTTTCTTTTATTTTATATAGTTTGCTCCATAAAATGGAACTTATATGCAATAAACAGTGTTTGACTTTATTATAATGATGATGATGATTTGAAATTTTTACTGAGGCTACTATTTCTTGACCGAGTGTTTTTTTAATGCACTCCTTATTTTGAAATTATTAATTAGAGTTTAACTATAGAATATTTTTATTGTGCTCATAATTATATTTTTGTTGTAGGGATTGGATCAAAAGAGTGAGATTTCATCACTAAGAGTTAGGAAGTAGGTTTTTTGGAGCAAACAACAAGAAAGCATGATCTTGCATGATAAAAATTTTATGTATTAAGGATTATATATATGTATATATATGTTAAGACGAATTATTGAAAAATGTTATCTTTGATACTTTGTTTTTGGATTATGACTTTTGATTTTCGGAGACCATGTATGAATTAAAAATCTTATTATGATGTTTGATTTAAGGATATGCCTTTTGGTTATTATGAGATTTTAAAGTTTTAATTTAAAAAATGTCACTTCAAATAGGTAGTTTCAATCTTATTTCTAAAAACATAAAATTGCCATCATATTTAGGTAAAAATAACGGTTAGAAATCACCATTTTAAACAAAAACGATGACCTTGGAAAAAAACGGCAGTAGAAACTGCCATTTTAAATGAAAATTATGCCATTATATCTTGGTAAAAACGGCAGTTAGAAACCGCCCCTTTAAACGAAAACGATGCCATTAAACCCAGGTAAAAAATGGCGGTTAGAAACTGCCATTTTAAACGAAAAACAATGCCATTATGACCTGGAAAAAACGGCGGTTAAAAACTACCATTTTAAACGAAAATAATGCCATTAAATCCTGGTAAAAATGGCGGTTAAAAACCGCCATTTTAAACAGCAACAAAACCGTCATTTTATTCGGAAATAATGGCGGTTAAAACTGCCATTTTAACCGTAAAAAACCGCCGTAATAACCAGAATGGCGCCCAGAATTTCGGCGTTTCTTGGGGGCGCCATTTTTGGTAATAATGGCGGTTGTAACCGCCGTAATTTCCATAAAAAACCGCCATTTTAACCCATTTTTTTTGTAGTGAGTGTGTCTTGAGTGTTTTCTTTATCTTTTTAAATTTCAAAAATTTTAAAATTCCTTTCTTAAAATTTTGAATTTTTTTAATTTAATTTCTATAATCTTTATCTTATCTTTGTTTGAATTTAAATTTTAAAGTTTGGTATCTTTTGTTGGTAAATTTTAAATTTTAAAATCATATTTTATCTTTCTAGATTCTTGATCTTTATCTTTCTTATCTTTTGATTTTCAAATCTTATTTTAGTTATCTTGTTTTGATTCTCAAATTTTCAATTTTGAATTTCAAATTTTTTAAATTTTAAATTTTTAAAACTTATCTTATCTTGTTTAATTCTTTCCTTTTAAATTCAAATTTCAAATCCTTTTATTTGACTTTCTCTTTTTGAATTTTAAATTTTCAAAATCAAATCTTTTATTTTCAAATCTTATCTTTCCTTGTTTGACTTTTTCTTTCCAAATTTAAATTTCAAAATCTTCCTTTCACTTTCTCTTTTTATTTCAAAAATTTTTTCAAAATCAAATCCCTTGCTTTAAATTTTAGATCTTATTTGGGTTGACTTTTTCTTTTTAAAATTTAATTTTTCAAATCTTTGATTGACTCTTTCTTTTTAAATTTCAATTATTTTCAAAAGCAAATCTTCTATTTTATTTTCAAATCTTATTAATTAGTTACTTATTTGTTTCATTTTAACTTTAAAAGTTTGATTCTTTCTAAGTCTTCTTTCTCTCTCAGCATTTTCGAAAATCTCCCTTTAATTTTAGATCTTGCTAATTAATTGGTTGTCATATCTTTTCTTAATCTTTCCTTTTCTTATTTTTCAAAATTTCTAAATTATTTTAGTTTTCTATTTTATTTATTTTTGAATTTCCAAAAAAAAAATTGTTTCTTTTTGGGTATCTCACAGGGAGCTCTCTACACTCTGACATAGAGTCTTCCACTTTTCTTTGTCTCTTGTTTGTGTATACAGGAACTAGGGACGGATCCAAAAATGATATTATGGGGGGCCAATAACACATAATATTAAAAATTATGTAAAAAATTATATAATATAAGATGTATTATAAAAATATACGGATAGAGAATATATTTTAAAGTAAAAAAAATATGTGTATACTTTTTACTAACGAAGTGGTCGATTCTTCGTATAATAAAATTCACCGATAATAGAATTTGTGTCAAAATTTTTAACAATTTTCTTTTCAATATAATTAAAAGATAATTAGCAAGAAATTCATCTTTTATTTTGTTTCTAAGTTATTTTTCACAATATTCATAGTTGAAAAAGATCTCTTAATTGTAGCATTTGAAATAGAGAGAATTAATACCAAACGAATGAAAAAAATGGCAACAAGAAGAAAAAGAATTCACTTTATGAGATTTAAAAATTTTTATTTAATTAAAAAATATTAGTAATAATATCTTTTTCAGATTTTTTTAATATTGTTACTTATTTTTTTAGATATTAAAAATTATTAATATTTCAATTAGACTGAACTTTTATTTATATTAAACTAAATACTAAATATTTTTTAAAAAAAGTTTAAATTATACATAATAACTTATTACTATTAAAAAAAGTTGGGGGGGGGGGGGAGGCCGCCACTCGCCCCCCCTTATGTCCGTCCTTGACAGGAACAGGAAGAGTGCACTATGGATCTAGAAGAAAAGGCACAACCAAGAAGAACCTTGGGGTCTTATACATCCCCCACTCCTGACTTCTATGGAAGAAACATTGCCATTAGTATACCTCCTATTGGAGTAGCTCATTTTGAGCTCAATCCACAACTAATCACACTAGTGCAGTAAAACTGCCAGTTTCATGGACTTCCACAGGAAGAACTCATAGAATTCCTTGCTGATTTCATGCAATATGCTGACACAGTGTACACTAATGGAGTAGACCGGGATGTCTACAGATTGTTGCTCTTTTCATTTGCTGTGAAAGGCCAAGCAAAGAGGTGGTTGGATAATCAACCCAAATCAAGTTTGAAAACATGGAGTCAGTTGGTGGACAAGTTCTTGAATCAATACTTTCCTCCAAAGAAGCTAACCTAGTTAAGACTGGACATTCAAGGCTCCAAACAAGAAGTTAATGAGTCTCTTTACGATGCTTGGGGGAGGTACAGAATGATGCTACGGAAATGCTCCACTAAAATATTTTCAGAATGGGTAAAGCTAGACATCTTCTATTACAAACTCACAGACATGGCTAGGAGTCCCTAGATCATTCTGCTGGTGGTTCAATATACATGAAAAAGATAATTGAAGAAGATCAAGAACTCATTGAGACAGTTGCCAGCAACCAGCATTTATACTCGTCTAGTGAGACTTCACTGAAAGGAGAGGTGAAGACAGTGACCACTGAATCTAACCCTCCAGAACAAAGTAAATCATTAACCCAGCAGCTGCACTTTTTCACACAACAAGTGCTAAGCTTGCAAGAAGAAGTGCAGAAGACCCAAGCCTCCAGCAAGAATATAGAAGCACAGTTAAACCAAGCTAAATAACACTTGTCTGAACAGATAAGAGAAGAGTGCTAAGCTCTCCAATTAAGGAGTACCCTGAACGCCCAGCCTCAGAACAGTAAGAGGCAGGGAGAAAAGCTGGCAGAAGATGAATAAGCTGTAGTTCAAGGCACTCCTGAGAGTGCTGAACACCCAGAAGGGGGCAGCCCAGGCGTTGAATACCAGTCCAAGGGAGGCCAGACATGTGTAAGTGCTGAGACCACCTCTCCTAAGCAAGCTGGTAGCCCTTCTATAAGCACTATAGACACTCACCCTGCACCACTCATGGCCCTTGAGTATAAGGCCAAGTTACCATACCCTCAAAGACTCCAGAAAGTAGAAAAGGATAGGCAATTTGCCAAATTCTTAGAAGTTTTCAAGAAGCTGGAGATCAAAATCCCCTTTGCAGAGGCTCTTGAACAAATACCTTCATATGCTAAGTTCATGAAGGAAATACTGAATAACAAGAGGGATTGGAGGGAAGTAGAGACAGTGGTTCTTACTAAGGAGTGCAGTGCAATCATTCAGAGGAACCTTCCTCAGAAACTACAGAGACCCCCTAACACTCTTTCCAAAGACACAGAGTTGAATCCAAGAGAAGAGTGTCAGGCCCTTATCAGTACCAAAGAGGCTGAGCCTAAGTTGGTACACACTGTTGAGGAACTAAATAAAGAAGAGGCTGAAAGCACACTGTTACACGACCCTCTTATGGGAAGAAAGCCAGAAGTACCACACCCTCACAAGCCCCATATGGAGACCAAGGATGAGCATTTCTCATAATCCTTGGAAGGCTCTAAAAAGATGCAAATGAATATTTCTTTTGCTGAGGTTTTGGAACAATTGGTCTCTTTTTACTGGAAGAAACTTCTCTGATGCTGAGAGAAGCGAATTGGTGCTGAGGTTACATAAAGATTACATGGTTTTCAAAGTCCTTAAACCTCCACTACCCTTGACAAAGAAGGTACTTCCATGCAGAGTACCATACTGAAGCTTCCCCCCTTGGTGAAAACTTATATAGTTTTCCCAGACATCAAACCTAAGTTTGGTGTTGGGCAGTCACTACCTACCAAGGAGGAAGGTCCCAAAACGAAGACGCATAGGGGATGAAGAAAAAATACAACCCCTACCCTAACAAGCAAGGAAAAAATCAAGCTGATAACACTAAAAGAAAGCTTTTTAGGAGGAACTCAAATTTGAGGGAACTAATCTCCTCCTCTTCTCCCATGGAGTCATTTCTGTTAACCAACTGGAAGAAGAGGAAGAAAGTCAACAATCAAGTGTCAAGCTAATGACATTAAAGAAGAACTTGTTGGGAGGTAACCCAACCATGACTAGAGTATTTCTGTTTTTCTTTAAGTTTATTTCTATTTGAGTAATATTAGTTTATCTTCCTAGTTGTTCTCTTTAAGTTTGTGATCATGTGCAGTAGTCAAGACAGAAACAGAAACTTTCAAGGCAGAGACAGAACACCCTAGAGTGAGCCCCTTGTTGGCATTGAACGCCAGACAATGAGGCAAGAGAGGCGTTCAACGCCCAAGATGGACCAACAATGCTGGCATTGAACGCCAAGGAAGGAGTACCTTGGGCATTCAACACCCAAGAAGGAACAGAGACCTGGCGTTTAACGCCAAGAAGGGAGACCCTAATGGGCGTTTAACGCCCTAAAGGAAGCAGGAAGCTGGCGTTGAACGCCAGCCAGGGAGCAGAGGCTGGGCGTTCAACGCCCACAATGGGGTAAGAAATTCGAATTTCCTAGCCTCTCAGGATCAGTGGATCCCATAGAATCTCCACCTACCCCACCTTCCTCTCTCTCTTACTTTCTCTCTTTCCCACATACACTCTTCCCCATACACCCTCAACCAATCACATCCACATCACCTTTTTCTTTTCCCAAAATCCTTCATCACTCCCATCTATCAACTCCCACTAACCCATTTCAAATTTAAACCCTAACCCACCCCTATAAATACCCCATCATACAACCCTTCAAACCCACACCTCATCCACAATAACCCCCACTTGGCCGAATCCCTCTCCCCCTCCACAAAGTGAGATACATAATTATTTCGAGTTATATAATAAGAGTAGTCCAATTATTTGATGTGGTGGCCTTGCTTTTACTTTCTGAATGCATGAATTAATAGTGCATATTTGATATTAGAGTTGAGTGTATTGTCTCTTGAAAGAATGATGGAAAGGGAGAAGTATTATTGGTGATCTGAAAAATCTAAAAAAATTTGATTCTTGAAGCAAGAAAAAGTAGCAAAAAGAAAAAAAAAGGAAAAGAGAAAGAAACAGCAAAAAAAAAAAAAGAGAAAGAAAGAAAAGCAAGAAAAAGAAAGAGAAAAAGCCAATAGCTCTTTAAACCAAAAGGCAAGAGTAAGGGTCCAAGGCTTTGAGCATCAATGGTTAGGAGGGTCTAAAGACAAAATCTTGGCCTAAAAAGTTCAAATGAGCTGCTTCCCTTAACTAAATGCTTGTGGTGTGAAGGTGTCAAGTGAAAAGCTTGAGACTGAGCAGTTAAAGTCGTGATCCAAAGCAAAAGTGTGTGTCTAAGAACTCTGGACACCACTGTCTGGGAATTCTAGCAAAGCTGAATTACAATCCTAAGGGGTTCACCCAGATAAGTGTCTGTGGCGTTTATGTATCCAGTAGTAATATGGGAAAACAAAATGCTTAGGGTCACGGCCAAGACTAAAAAAGAAGCTGTGTTCAAGAATCAAGAAAGAATAAAACTAAGAGAGTCAATAATATTATCCAAATTCTGAGTTCCTAAAGATGTCAATACTTCTGAGCTAATTCAAAGGAAAGTGAGATGCCAAAACTATTCAGAAGTGAATAGCCACTAGCCCCGCTCATCAATTGGAACTGAGCTTCATTGAAAACTCTGAGATTTATTGTCTCTTTCTCTTCTTTTTAATCCTACTCTATTTTTGATTACTTGGGGACAAGCAATAGTTTAAGTTTGGTGTTCTGATGAGCGGATATTTTATATTGTTTTGGTTATATTTTGTTTAAGTTTTATTATATTTTCATAGCTTTTAGTGAAAAATTTACATTTTTGGATTCTACTTTGAGTTGTTGTGTTTTCTGATAATTTCAGATAATTTCTGGATGAAATTGAGGAGTTTTGGCAAAATTTGATTCAGAGGCAAAGAAAGCGTAGCAGATGCTGTCAGATTCTGACCTCCATGCACTCAAACGAGTATTTCTAGAGCTACAGAGGTCCAAATGACACATTCTCAATGGCGTTGGAAAGATAACTTTTATAGCTTTTTAGCAATATATAATAGTCTATATTTTTCTTCGGAGAAGCTTGCCCATATTGGGCGTTGAACGCCAATGAACTACCCCTTTTCTGGCTTTCAACGCCCCAAAAGGAACCCAAGTCAGCGTTGAACGTCCAATTACCCCCTTTGGGGCATTCAACACCCATCAAGAAGCAAGGCAGCGTGGTTCACCATCTATCCCTCAAATTAGATGCCAAGCTCAGCCCAAGTACTCAACCAAAGTGGGCCCAAGGATGGACTTTCGCACCTCTAGTCTAGTCTATCATACTTTGTGTACTTCTTAGCTATTAGGTTATTATATATAGAACAAGGATCACCCATGTTAGAGATCTTTTTCCATTCATACATTTTCACTATTACTTTCTGTAAGTTATGAGCAACTAAACCTCCTAAGTTAGGGTTAGGAGCTCTATTGATTCTCGTGGATTAATAATATTACTATTTCTATCTCAATACACATTTGATTCCATTCTCTTGTGTACTTTCGTTCTTCATCTCATGAATTGAGGATGACCCGTGACAATCATCCTTGTTCTACATGGGTTCCGTGTGAGTCCTAGCCTGGATAGAATTGAACCACAGCTAGAGAGTGTATTGTGGATTCCAGGAGCGTGCCTGGGCGACTTTGGATAAGTGACATAAAATTCCATTAACTGTGGGTTACTGAGATCTCTATGGCGCTAAGGCTAGAGTCTGAGAAGCAGCGTTCCCTGATCCGGAAGACATGACTTTGTTTGTGGCATTTTGAGTAGGATCGCGAAGAGGAGTGGATTGCTTAGTGCTTCACCTTCGGCTGCAGTGGAAAGCCATGAGTTAACTTGATGAGGATGCTACATGAGTTGCTCGAATATGGTGGACTACTACGGTTTAGAAAAGACTAACTTGATGAGGATGCTACATGAGTTAGTCAATTATGGCTACCATTGAATGAATCATTCGTTATTGAAGTAGACAGTGAGAAAAGTTAATCCAGAAAGAATATGCATCTCCGAAGCCTTACCTGAATCTCTATCATTGCTTACACTAATATGGTATTTCGTTTCCTTTACTTTTTATTTATGCGTTCAAGAAACAACCAACTTTTATAATCGCCTGACTAAGATCTACAAGATAGTCATTGCTTGCTCAATTCGACAATCTCTGTGGGATACGACCCTCACTTATCTGAGGTATTACTTGGACGACCCGTTGCACTTGTCGGTTCAGTTGTGTGAAGTTTAATTTCGCGCACCATAGAACTCAATAATTGAAAAATTGATTTGTGGGATCACTTGTTAAATCTTAATATTCTAATATAATTTTTTTAAAATAAGTACTATATTTATTTAGTGAGATCTAAAAGGTTAAAATATTTAAAATAACTACTATATTTATTTAGTGAAATCCAAAATATTAAAACTAGTTATATACAAAAGATTTGGATCAGGTTAAGTGCATAAAGGATAAAGACGGAGAGGTGTTGGCTCAAGAATAGAAGATTAAAAAAAGGTGGAAGAGCTATTTCTACGAGTTATTTAATGAAGGGCATATGACTCTTCCGAGCCTTGGTCGATTATGCACAAGGAAAGAAGATCAAAACTTTGACTACTACCGAAAGATTCGAGACTTTGAGGTAAAAGAGGCTCTAAAGCAGATGAAAAATAGCAGGGCGGTAGGACTTGATAATATTCCGATTGATGTTTTGAAGGGCCTTAGAGAAAAAAAGTATCAATTGGTTAACTAAGCTTTTTAATGAGATTTTAAGGTAAAAGAAGATGCCTGATGAGTGGAGAAAGAGCACTTTGGTACCTATCTACAAGAATAAGGGGATATACAAAGTTGTAAAAATTATAGAGGGTTCAAGCTCATGAGCCATACCATAAGGTTATGGGAAAGGGTGATAGAACGGAGGTTGAGAAAAGAGACACAAGTAATAGAGAACCAATTTGGTTTTATGCCAGGTAGATCCACCACCAAAGCAATATACTTGTTAAGAAGGATGATGGAGAGGTATTGTAGTAATAAAAGGGATCTATATATGGTGTTTATTGATTTGGAAAAATCATACGATAGGGTGCCAAGGAAGGTCTTATGGAAGATTTTAGAAAAGAAGAGAGTAAGGATCGCATATATTCATGCAATTAAAGACATGTATGATGGGCCACAACAAGTGTAAATACTCAAGATGGTGTGACAGAGGAATTTTCTATTGGTCTAAGATTACACCAAGGATCTTTCTTAAGTCCATACCTTTTCACATTAGTCTTGGAAGTACTCACAGAGTACATCCAAGAGCCTGTTCCATGGTACATGCTTTTTGCCAATGATATCATCCTTATGGGAGAGTCAATGGAAGACCTAAATAAGAAGTTGGACTTATGGAGAGAAGCTCTGGAAGTGTATGGTCTGCGCATAAGCTGCAGCAAGACGGAATATATGGAATGCAAGTTCAGTCTGCGAAGGGAAAACCCTAATATAGAGGTGAAGATTGGAGAAAACATCCTACGAAAAATTAAAAGTTTTAAGTATCTTGGGTACATCATACAGGATAATGGAGAGATTGAACAGGATGTAAATCATAGAATCCAAGCAGGTTGGTCCAAATGGCGGAGTGCATCTGGTTTTATATGCGACAAAAAGTGCCTTTAAAACTTAAAGGTAAATTATACCGCACTGCTATAAGACCGGCTATGCTTTATGATACAGAGTGCTGGGTGGCCAAAGGGAAGCATGAACATAAGCTAAGTGTGGCAGAGATGAAGATGTTGAGATAGATGAGCGGTCATATGCTATTGGATAAAATAAGAAACAAAGATATAAGGGAGAGAGTTGTAGTAGGACCAATTGTGAAAAAGATAGTAGAATTGCGTCTCAGGTGGTTTGAACATGTGAGAAGAAGACCGACAGAGCACCCAGTCAGGAGGGTGGATGAGATGGAGGATGGACAAGGGGTAAAAGGCAGAGGAAGACCTAAGAAGACTGATAAACCATTATTTTATGGTTTATCTTGTGCTCAATTGAGTTATTTTATCAAGTCTTTGCACATTTATTCATACAAATTACATGGTTTTACAATTCCTTCTTAGTTTTGTTCTATGGTTGAAAACTTGCTTCCTAAGCCTTTAATTTGTGTATTTTAATTCCTCTTTATACCATTCAATACCGTGATTTGTGTTCAGTGTTTTCAGGCTTTATAAGGCAGGAATGGCTTAGAGGATGGAGAGGAAGCTTGCAAAAATGGAAGGAACACAAGAAATAAAAGAGACAACCAGCGAGGATCAACGCGTGCGCGTACCTGACACGTACGCGTGGATTGGAGTTTTGCACGGCAACGCGCGCGCGTGCTTGACGCGTACGCGTGACACGCAAAGATGACCAGCGACGCGTACGCGTGACTGACGCGTACGTGACATGCACGACCTGCAGAAATGATAGAAAACGCTGGGGGCGATTTTGGGCCAAGTTTGGATCCAGTTTTCGGCTCAGAAACACAGACTAGAGCCAGAGGACAAGCAGAGACTCAACACACATTCTCATTAGCATAGTTTTTAGTTTTAGTTTTTGAATCTTAGAGAGAAATCACTCTTCCTCTAGGTTTTCTTCACATTTATAGATTTCTAGTTTTTATGCCTTTGCTTTGGATATTGAGAATAGTCATTACCTCCGTTGAAGCTTCCATCATTCTAGTTTGCTTTCTTATTCCTTTACTCCTTTGATTATTTATTAACTCTGTTCAGATACGTATGTTGCATTTTGGGATTTATAAATGCAAAGAACCATTTTTACTTTTAATTAGTTTTCAATTATTCTTTATCATGTCTTCCTTTTATTCTCTTTTTAATTCTGTGCAAGTAATTTTTATGTCAATGGAGTAGACTCCCAACTTGACCTGGGGGTTGATTTAAAAGGAGACCCTAGAATTGAAATGCTCAAGTGATTAGTTAAATTAGAAATTGTTGGCTAACTCTCTAGTCTCTGACTCTAATCCTTCCTAAGGAGAGGATTAGGACTTGGGATTTAGAGTTGGTTAGTTAGTTGCTTGACTTTCCTTACTTCAGCAAAGGATGACCAAGCAGAACAATAACCTCTTACTATTACACTTGGAAAAATCCAACAAGGATAGAACTTCTAATTAATCTACCCCCGGTCAAGGCTTTTAATTGATTATATAAATTCTCTCGTTGAATTTCATTACCTTAAATTACAATCATTTAATTTCCTGTTCTCCAACTCTTAAAAATTCTCGGAAAACTCCTGACTAATAAAATAACACTCTTTTGTCAAATCGTTGGGAGACGACCTGGGATTCTTATGAGCGGATAATTTATACGCTTTTTGGCATTGTTTTTAATATGTTTATAGTATATTTTAGTTAGTTTTTATTATGTTTTTATTAGTTTTTAAATAAAAATTATATTTCTGGACTTTACTATGAGTTTGTGTATTTTTCTGTGATTTCAGGTATTTTCTGGCTGAAATTGAGGGACCTGAGCAAAAATCAGATTCAGAGGCTGAAAAAGGACTGCAGATGCTGTTGGATTCTGATCTCCTTGCACTCAAAGTAGATTTTCTGGAGCTACAGAAGCCTAATTGGGGCGCTCTCAATTGCGTTGGAAAGTAGACATCCTGGGCTTTCCAGCAATATATAATAGTTTATACTTTGCCCAAGTTTTTATGGCCCAAACTGGCGTTCCAAGTCAGCTCAAGAATTTTGGCGTTTAACGCCAGAACTGGCACAAAAGCTGGAGTTAAACACCCAAACTGGCACAAAAGCTGGTGTTTAACTCCAAAAAAAGTCTCTACATGTGAAAGCTTCAATGCTCAGCCCAAGCACACACCAAGTGGGCCTGGAAGAAGATTTCTGCATTAATTACTTATTTCTGTAAACCCTAGGATACTAGTTCTCTATAAATAGGATCTTTTACTATTATATTTTCATCTTGGTTCTTCTGGTTCCCTCTCTGGGGCCGAAGCCAATAACCTCCATTATCACTTTTGTATTTTCAACGGTGGAGTTTCTACACACCATAGATTAAGGTGTGGAGCTCTGCTGTTCTTCATGAATTAATACAAGTACTATTGTTTTTCTATTCAACTCAAGTCTATTTCTTCTCCAAGATATTCATTCGCACCCAAGAACATGATTAATGTGATGATTATGTGACACTCATCACCATTCTCACCTATGAACGCGTGACTGACAACCACTTCCGTTCTACATGCAAACAAGCTTGAATGTGTATCTCTTGGGTTTTTAATCTAAGATTGGAACCTTCGTGGTATAGGCTAGAATTATTGGCGGTCATTCCTGAGATCCGGAACCTCTAAACCTTGTCTGTGGTATTCTGAGTAGGATCTGGGAAGGGATGACTGTGACGAGCTTCAAACTCGCAATTGTTGGGCGTGTGACAGACGCAAAAGGATCAATGGATCCTATTCCAACATGATCGAGAACCGACAGATGATTAGCCGTGCGGTGACAGCGTGCGTTGAACATTTTCACTGAGAGGACGGGAAGTAGCCATTGACAAGGTGATGCCCAACATAAAGCTTGCCATGGAAAGGAGTATGAATGATTGGAAGAAGGCAATAGGAAATCAGAGGTTCAGGAGGAACAAAGCATCTTCATACGCTTATCTGAAATTCCTACCAATGAATTACATAAGTATCTCTATCTCTATCTTTATTTTATGTTGTATTTATCTTTTAATTATCAACTCTCCATCACCATTTGAATCCGCCTGACTGAGATTTATAAGATGACCATAGCTTGCTTCAAGCCGACAGTCTCCGTGGGATCGACCCTTACTCACGTAAGGTTAATTACTTGGAGGACCCAGTGCACTTGCTGGTTAGTTGTACGGAATTGTGACAAAGTGTGATTCACGTTTGAGAGCACCAAGTCCTTTGGCGCTATTGTTGATGATCACAATTTTGTGCACCAAGTTTTTGGCGCCGTTGCCGGGGATTGTTCGAGTTTGGACAATTGACGGTTCATCTTATTGCTTAGATTAGGTACTTTTCTTTTTATTTTTAAGAATGAATTCTAGAGTTTCAAGGTGATGTTCTTATCGTCACAAAAGCTGATTGATTCTCATCAATTTAGCTGCTGAATGTAATGTCCTGCTGAAGCTTTAGACTAATATTGCATGATTCCTGGAATTCTTATTAAAAGTTTTGAATCTCTTTACTCTCTTTTCCATATGATTTTTGCAAAATCACAAAAAAAATTTATAAAATCATAAAAATAAAAAATATTTTATCTTGTCAATTTTTAAGTTTGGTGTCTTTGATGAGCGGATAATTTATATGCTTTTTGGCATTGTTTTTAGTATGTTTTCAGTATATTTTAATTAGTTTTTATTATATTTTTTATTAGTTTTTATTTAAAATTCACTTTTCTGGACTTTACTATGAGTTTGTATATTTTTCTGTAATTTCAGGTATTTTCTGGCTGAATTTGAGGGACCTGAGCAAAAATCTGATTCAGAGGCTGAAAAAGGACTGCAGATGCTGTTGGATTCTGACCTTCTTGCACTCAAAGTGGATTTTTTAGAGCTACAGAAACTCAATTGGTATGCTCTCAATTGCGTTGGAAAGTAGATATTCTGGGCTTTCCAGCAATATATAATAGTCTATACTTTGCCCAAGATTTGATGGCCCAAACAGGCGTTTCAAGTCAGCTCAAGAATTCTGGCGTTTAACTCCAAAACTGGCACAAAAGCTGGAGTTAAATGCCCAAACTGGCACAAAAGCTAGCGTTTAACTCCAAGAAAAGTCACTACACGAAAATGCTTCAACGCTCAGCCCAAGCACACACCAAGTGGGTCTGGAAGAAGATTTATGCATTAATTACCTATTTCTGTAACCCTAGGCTACTAGTTTTCTATAAATAGGACCCTTTGCTATTGTATTTTCATCTATCTTTTACTCAGACTTTGATAGACATTTTCACATTTGGGGCTGGCCTCACAGCCATGCCTAGACCTTGTTCTTATGTATTCTCAACGGTAGAGTTTCTACACACCATAGATTAAGGTGTGGAGCTCTGCTGTTCTTCATGAATTAATACAAAGTACTATTGTTTTTCTATTCAACTCAAGTCTATTTCTTCTCCAAGATATTCATTCGTTCTTTAACTTGATTAATGTGATGATCTGTGACACTCATCATCATTCTCACCTATGAACATGTGCCTGACAACCACCTCTGTTCTATTAGCAATGGCTTGAATGCGTATCTCTTGGGTTTCTAATCTAAGATTGGAACCTTCGTGGTATAGGCTAGAATTATTGGCGGCCATTCCTGAGATCCGGAGTGTCTAAACCTTGTCTGTGGTATTCCGAGTAGGATCTAGGAAGGGATGACTGTGACGAGCTTCAAACTCGCGATTGTGGGGTGTGTGACAGACGCAAAAGGATCAATGGATCCTATTCCGACATGATTGAGAACCGACAGCTGATTAGCCGATGTTGTGACAGAGCATCAGGACCATTTTCACTGATAGGATGGGATGTAGCCATTGACAACAGTGATGCCCAATATAAAGCTTGCCATGGAAAGGAGTATGAATGATTGGAAGAAGGCAATAGGAAAGCAGAGGTTCAAGGGGAACAAAGCATCTTCATACGCTTATCTGAAATCCACCAATGAATTACATAAGTATCTCTATCTTTATTTTATGTTTATTTTCATCACCTTAAACTCCATAACCATTTGAATCCACCTGACTGAAATTTACAAGATGATCATAGCTTGCTTCAAGCCGACAATCTCTGTGGGATCGATCCTTACTCACGTATGGTTTATTACTTGGACGACCCAGTGCACTTGCTGGTTAGTTGTGCGGAATTGTGACAAAGAGTTATGCATGTTTGAGAGCTCCAAGCCTTTGGCGCCATTGTTGATGATCACAATTTCGTGCACCAAGTTTTTGGCGCCGTTGCCGGGGATTGTTCGAGTTTGGACAACTGACGGTTCATCTTGTTGCTTAGATTAGGTATTTTTTTTTCAGAATTTTTAAGAATGAATTTCTAGAGTTTCAAGGTGATGTTCTTATCATCACAAAAGCTGATTGATTTTCATCAATTTAGCTATTGAATGTAATGTCCTACTGAAGCTTGGCCAAACATGTCTAATCTTTTTAGACTGAAGCTTTAGACTAACATTGCATGATTCCTGGAATTCTTATTAGAAGTTTTGATTCTCTTTATTTTATTTTCTATATAATTTTCGAAAAAAATACAAAAAAATTTTAAAATCATAAAACCAAAAATATTTTCTGTTTCTTGTTTCAGTCTATTGTCTAATTTTAAGTTTGGTGTCAATTGCATGTCTTTATCCTTCTAATTTTCAAAAATTTATACATATTGTTCTTCATTGATCTTCAAGTTGTTCTTGATGATTTCATTGCTTTGATCTTCAAATTCTCTTGTTTTGTATGTTTTGTTGTTTCTTACATGCATTTTTACATTGTTATAGTCCTTAGTATACAAACTTTTAAGTTTGGTATCTTGCTTGCATTGTTTATTTGATCTTAGTTGCATTTTTTATTGATTCCCATCATCAAAAATTCAAAAATATTTTTTAAAACTATGTCTTTTCAAGTCAATAATACAGAGAATTGAAGATTCAGAACATTCAGCAGAGGAATCAAACAGAAAAAGCTGGGCGTTCAAAACGCCCAGTGAAGAAGGAAAACTGGCGTTTAAACGCCAGCCAGGGTACCTGGCTGGGCGTTTAACGCCCAAAAAGGTAGAGATTTGGGCGTTAAATGCCAGAATGGGCACCATTCTGGGTGTTTAACACTAGGATGACACTAGAGGGAAGATTTTGTTTTTAATTCACATTTTTTCAAGTTTTCATAATTTTTCAAAATCAAATCTTTTTCAAATCATATCTTTTCAATCATATCTCTTTCAAAATCAATTTCTTTCTATTTTATATTTATTTTTACTATTTTCAAAAATCCTTGCTTCAATTCAAGATTTATGTCAAAAATTTTCAAGTTGTTACTTGCCTATAAAGAAAGGATCAAATTTTAAATTTTAGAATCATATCTTCTAATTTCTTGTTAGTCAAGTAATCAACTTTAGTTTCAAAACTTTCTCTTTTTAATTTGATTTTCAATCATATCTTCTCAATCATATCTTTTCAATCACACCCTTTCTCAAAATTAATTTTCAATCATATCTTTTTAAATTTCAGATTTCAAAATCTTTTTCAAAAAAAATCACTTGATTTCTTTCCCAATCTTAGTTTTCGAAAATCTCAATCAAATTTTCAAATTTCTTTTTAATTATTTCAAAATCTTTTTAATTTATTTTTGAAAATTCTTTCCCTCTTTTCACATCCTTCTATTTAAGGGACTAAGACTCCTCATCAAGGTGCAATTCGAACTCTGTCCCTCTTGATAAAGTTCGAATTCCCTCTTCTCCACCTCCTCTTTCTATTCTTCTTTTCTTCTGACACTTCAAGGAATCTCTATACTGTGACATAGAGGATTCCATACTTTCTTGTTCTCTTCTCTTTCATATGAGCAGGAGCAAAGATAAAAGCATTCTTGTTGAAGCTGATCCTGAACCTGAAAGGACCTTGAAGAGAAAGCTAAGAGAAACCAAAACACAACTCTCTCTAGAGGGCCTAACAGAGCTTTTCAAAGAAGAAGAAACCATGGCATTCGAAAGCAACAACAATGCCAACAATACACGGAAAGTGCTTGGTGACTTTACTGCACCTACTCCTGATTTCTATGGGAGAAGCATCTCAATCCCTGCCATTGGAGCAAACAACTTTGAGCTTAAGCCTCAATTAGTTTCTCTAATGCAACAAAATTGCAAGTTTCATGGACTTCCATTGGAAGATCCTCATTAGTTCTTAGCTGAGTTCTTGCAAATCTGTGACACTGTCAAGACCAATGGGGTTGAACCTGAAGTCTACAGACTTATGCTCTTTCCTTTTGCTGTAAGAGACAGAGCTAGAACATGGTTGGATTCACAACCTAAGGAAAGCCTGAACTCTTGGGAAAAGCTAGTCAATGCCTTCTTGGAAAAGTTCTTTCCACCTCAAAAATTGAGTAAGCTTAGAGTAGAAGTCCAAACCTTTAGACAGAAGGATGATGAGTCCCTCTATGAAGCTTGGGAGAGATATAAGCAATTGATCAGAAGGTGCCCTTCTGACATGCTTTCAGAATGGAGCATCATAGGAATCTTCTATGATGGTCTGTCTGAACTATCCAAGATGTCATTGGATAGCTCTGCTGGAGGATCTCTTCATATGAAGAAGACGCCTGCAGAAGCTCAAGAACTCAGTGAAATGGTTGCAAATAACCAATTCATGTACACTTCTGAAAGGAATCCTGTGAATAATGGGACAACTCAGAAGAAGGGAGTTATTGAGATTGATACTCTGAATGCCATATTGGCTCAGAATAAAATATTGACCCAACAAGTCAATATGATTTCCCAGAGTCTTTCTGAAATGCAAGCAGCAACAGGCAGTACTAAGGAAGCTTCCTCTGAAGAAGAAGCTTATGATCCTGAGAACCCAGCAATGGAAGAGGTGAATTACATGGGAGAATCCTATGGAAACACCTATAATCCTTCATGGAGAAATCATCCAAATCTCTCATGGAAGGATCAACAGAGACCTCAACAAGGTTTCAACAACAATAATGGTGGAAGAAACAGGTTTAGCAATAGTACGCCTTTTCCATCATCTTCTCAGCAACAGACAAAGAATTCTAAGCAAAACCCCTCTGACTTAACAACCATTGTCTCTGATCTAATCAAAACCACTCAAAGTTTCATGACTGAAAATTGGAGGCACAATTGGGTCAGCTAAGTAAGAAAATTACTGAACTCCCTCCTAGCACTCTCCCAAGCAATACAGAAGAGAATCCAAAAAGAGAGTGCAAGACCATAACCAGATCTCACATGGCCGAACATGGAGAGGAGGAAGAGGCAGTGATTCCCACTGAGGAAGACCTCAATGGACGCCCACTGACCTCCATGGAGTTCCCTAATGAGGAACCATGGGAATCTGAGGCTCATTCTAAGATCATAGAGATTCCATTAAATTTACTTTTGCCATTCATGAGCTCTGATGAGTATTCTTCCTCTGAAGAGGATGAAGATGTCACTGAAGAGCAAGTTGCTAAGTACCTTGGAGCAATCATGAAGCTAAATGACAAGTTATTTGGTAATGAGACTTGGGAGAATGAACCTCCATTGCTCATCAAAGAACTGGATGACTTGACTAGGCAGAGATTACCTCAAAAGAGACAGGACACTGGAAAGTTCTCAATCCCTTGTACCATAGGCACCATGACCTTTGAGAAGGCTCTGTGTGACCTAGGGTCAAGCATAAACCTTATGCCTCTCTCTGTAATGGAGAAGCTAGGGATCATTAAGGTACAAGCTGTAAGAATCTCACTAGAGATGGCAGACAATTCAAAGAAACAAGCTTATGGACTTGTAGAGGATGTCTTGGTAAAGGTTGAAGACCATTACATCCCTACTGATTTCATAATACTAGAAACTAGGAAGTGTATAGATGAATCCATCATCCTTGGCAGACCCTTCCTAGCCACAGCAAAGGCTGTGATTGATGTTGACAGAGGAGAATTGATCATTCAAGTGAATGAAGACTCCCTTGTGTTTAAAGCTCAAGGATATCCCTCTGTAACCATGGAGAGGAAGCATGAAGAGCTTCTCTCAATACAGAGTCAAACAGAGCCCCCACAGTCAGACTCTAAGTTT
Organism: Arachis ipaensis; assembly: GCF_059453495.1. Classification (NCBI taxonomy): domain Eukaryota; kingdom Viridiplantae; phylum Streptophyta; class Magnoliopsida; order Fabales; family Fabaceae; genus Arachis; species Arachis ipaensis. Next base: position 33,750,740 of record NC_142442.1, read on the forward strand.
GGTGTTGGGAGACCACAAACAAACTCTAAGTTTGGTGTTGAACCCCCACATTCAAACTCTAAGTTTGGTGTTGGAGGTTCCAACATTGCTCTAAATATCTGTGAGGCTCCATGAGAGCCCACTGTCAAGCTATTGACATTAAAGAAGCGCTTGTTGGGAGGCAACCCAATCATTACTATTCTATGATAATTTTCTATTTTCTATTGTTATTTTATGTTTTCTGTAGGTTGATGATCATGTGAAGTCACAAAAACAATCGAAAAAGCAAAAACAAATTGAAAAATAGAATGAAAAATAGAACACCCTGGAGGAGACAGTTACTGGCATTTAAACGCCAGTAAAGGTAGCAGAATGGGCGTTAAACGCCCAGTCTGGCACCATTCTGGGCGTTTAATGCCAGAAAAGGGCACCAGACTGGCGTTTAACGCCAGGAATGGGCAAGAAGCTGGCGTTAAACGCCAGAAATGGGCAGCAGCCTGGCATTTAACGCCAGGATTGGCAGAAAGGGGCGTTTTGCACGCCACTTAGTGCAGGGATGAGATATCCTTGACACCTCAGGATCTGTGGACCCCACAGGATCCCTACCTACCCCACCACTCTCTCTCTTCTTCACCCATTCACCAATCACCTCAATACCTCTTCCCCAAAAACCCCTCACTTATCAAATCCCACCATTCTCTTCACCACTCACATCCATCCTTCATAAAACCCCACCTACCTCACCATCCAAATTCAAACCACTTTCCCTCCCAAACCCACCCATAATGGCCGAACCATACACACCCCTCTCACTCCTATATAAACCCATCTTCACTCTCTCATTTTCACACAACCTAAACACCACTTCTCCCCCTTGGCTGAAACACAAAGCCCACTCCATCTCCTCTATTTCTTCTTCTTCTACTCTCTTCTTTCTTCTTTTGCTCGAGGACAAGCAACCTTCTAAGTTTGGTGTGGTAAAAGCTAAAGCTTTTTGTTTTTCCATAACCATTTATGGCACCAAAGGCGGGAGAAACCTCTAGAAAGAGGAAAGGGAAGGCAAAAGCCTCCACCTCCGAGTCATGGGAGATGGAGAGATTTCTCTCAAGGGTGCATCAAGACCACTTCTATGAATTTGTGGCCAAGAAGAATGTGATCCCCGAGGTTCCTTTTAAGCTCAAAAAGGGCAAATATCCGGAGATCCGACATGAGATCCGAAGAAGAGGTTGGGAAGTTCTCACCAACCCCATTCAACAAGTCGGAATTTTAATGGTTCAAGAGTTCTATGCCAATGCATGGATCACCAAGAACCATGATCAAAGTGTGAACCCGGACCCCAAGAATTGGCTTACAATGGTTCGGGGGAATTACTTAAATTTTAGTCCGGAAAATGTAAGGTTGGCATTCAACTTGCCTATGATGCAAGGAGATGCACACCCATACACAAGAAGGGTCAACTTTGATCAAAGGTTGGACCAAGTCCTCATGGACATATGTGAAAAGGGCGCTTAATGGAAGAGAGATTCAAGAGGCAAGCCGGTTCAACTAAGAAGGCATGACCTCAAGCCCATGGCTAGGGGATGGTTGGAGTTCATCCAACGCTCAATCATTCCCACTAGCAACCGGTCCGAAGCTACTATAGACCGGGCTATCATGATACATAGCATCATGATTGGAGAGGAAGTGGAAGTTCATGAGGTTATATCCCAAGAACTCTACAAGGTGGCGGACAAGTCCTCTCCTTTAGCAAGGTTAGCCTTCCCTCATCTCATTTGTCATCTTTGCAATTCGGTTGGAATTGACATAGAGGGAGACATTCTCATTGATGAGGACAAACCCATCACTAAGAAAAGGATGGAGAAAACAAGAGAACCTCATCAAGAGCATGAGGAAATTCCTCATCATGAAATTCATGAGATGCCTCAAGGGATGCATCTTCCTCCACAAAACTATTGGGAGCAAATCAACACCTCCCTAGGAGAATTAAGTTCCAACATGGGACAACTAAGGGTGGAGCACCAAGAGCATTCCATCCTCCTCCATGAAATTAGAGAAGATCAAAGAACCATGAGAGAGGAGCAACAAAGGTGAGGAAGAGACATTGAGGAGCTCAAGCACTCCATAAGATCTTCAAGAGGAAGAACAAGCCGCCATCACTAAGGTGGACCCGTTCTTTAACTTCCTTGTTCTTTATTTTCCTGTTTTTCGAAAATTACGCTTTATGTTTATTTATGTTTGTGTCTTTATTACATGATCATTAGTGTCTAAGTGTCTATGCCTTAAAGCTATGAAAATGAATCCATCACCTTTCTTAAATGAAAAATGTTTTTAATTGAAAAAGAAAAAGAAGTGCATGAATTTCAAATTTTAAAACAGTTTAATTATCTTGATGTGGTGGCAATACTATTGTTTTTCTGAATGAATGCTTGAACAATGCATATTTTTGGATTTGATTGTTTATGAATGTTAAAATTGTTGGCTCTTGAAAGAATGAAAGGAAAAAGAAAAATGTTATTTGATGATCTGAAAAATCATAAAATTGATTCTTGAAGCAAGAAAAAGCAGTGAAAAGCTTGCAAAAAAAAAAAAAAAAAGAAAAGCAAGCAGAAAAAGCCAATACCCCTTTAAACCAAAAGGCAACGGTGATAAAAAGGATCCAAGGCTTTGAGCATCAGTGGATAGGAGGGCCCACAGGAATAAAATCCTGGCCTAAGCGGCTAAACCAAGCTGTCCCTAACCATGTGCTTGTGGCGTGAAGGTGTCAAGTGAAAACTTGAGACTGAGCGGTTAAAGTCGAGGTCCAAAGCAAAAAGAAGAGTGTGCTTAAGAACCCTGGATACCTCTAATTGGGGACTCTAGCAAAGCTGAGTCACAATCTGAAAAGGTTCACCCAGTTATGTGTCTGTGGCATTTATGTATTCGGTGGTAATACTGGAAAACAAAGTGCTTAGGGCCACGGCCAAGACTCATAAATTAGCTGTGTTCAAAAATCAACATACTTAACTAGGAGAATCAATAACACTATCTGGATTCTGAGTTCTTATAGATGCCAATCATTCTGAACTTCAAAGGATAAAGTGAGATGCCAAAACTGTTCAGAAGCAAAAAGCTAAAAGCCCCGCTCATCTAATTAATACTGATCTTCATAGATGTTTTTGGAATTCATTGTATATTCTCTTATTTTTATCCTATTTGATTTTTAGTTGCTTGGGGACAAGCAACAATTTAAGTTTGGTGTTGTGATGAGCGGATAATTTATACGCTTTTTGGCATTGTTTTTAGTATGTTTTCAGTATATTTTAATTAGTTTTTATTATATTTTTTATTAGTTTTTATTTAAAATTTACTTTTTTGGACTTTACTATGAGTTTGTGTGTTTTTCTGTAATTTCAGGTATTTTCTGGCTGAAATTGAGGGATGATGTGCGGATAATTCATACGCTTTTTGCATTATTTTTAGTATGTTTTTAGTATATTTTAGTTAGTTTTTATTATATTTTTATTATTTTTTAAATAAAAATCACTTTTGTAGACTTTACTATGAGTTTGTGTGTTTTTCTGTGATTTCAGGTATTTTCTGGCTGAAATTGAGGGACCTGAGCAAAAAATCTGATTCAGAGGCTGAAAAAGGATTGTAGATGCTGTTGGATTCTGACCTCCGTGCACTCAAAGTAGATTTTCTGGAGCTACAGAGACCCAATTTCGTTGGAAAGTAGACATCCTGGGCTTTCCAGCAATATATAATAGTCCATACTTTGTCCGAGATTTGATGGCCCAAATAGGCGTTCCAAGTCAGCTCAAGAATTCTGGCGTTTAACTCCAGAACTGGCCCAAAAGCTGGAGTTAAACGCCCAAACTGGCATATAAACTGGCGTTTTACTCCAGGAAATGTCTCTACACATGAAAGCTTCAATGCTCAGCCCAAGCACACACCAAGTGGGCCCAGAAAGTGGATTTTTACATAAACACCCTAGCTTACTCATTTTCTGTAACCCTAGGTCACTAGTTTACTATAAATGCTACTTTCAGTGATTCATCTTTGACCTCATGACACTTTACACGTTTCTTGTTGTGTTCTCTACGACATGAGTCTCTAAACCCCATTGTTGGGGGTGAGGAGCTCTGCTGTTCTTCATGAATTAATGCAATTACTACTGTTTTCCATTCTATTACGCTTGCTTCCATTCTAAGATATCCATTCGCACTTTAACTTGATGAATGTGATGATCCGTGACACTCATCATCATTCTCACCTATGAACGCGTGCCTGATAACCACCTCCATTTTATCTTATATTGAATTCATATCTCTTAGCCTCATGATTCAAATCAGAGTCTTCGTGGTATAAGCTAGAATTATTGGCAGTCATTCCTGAGATCCGGAACGTCTAAACCTTGTCTGTGGTATTCTGAGTAGGATCTGGGAAGGGATGACTGTGACGAGCTTCAAACTCGTGAGTGTTGGGCGTAGTGACAGACGCAAAAGGATCAATGGATCCTATTCTGACATGATCAAGAACCGACAGATGATTAGCCGTGCGGTGACAGCGCATTTGGAACATTTTCACTGAGAGGACGGGATGTAGCCATTGACAACGGTGATGCCCAACATAAAGCTTGTCATGGAAGGAGCCTTGCGTGCATGAAGAAGAAGACAGTAGAAAAGCAGAGGTTCAGAAGACAAAGCATCTCCAAAGCCTCAACCTGTTCTTCATTACTGCATAACAAGTATTTATTTCATATTCTTTTACTTTTTACAATTAAATATGAGAATTACTGATATCCTGACTAAGAGTTACAAGATAACCATAGCTTGCTTCAAGCCGACAATCTCTGTGGGATCGACCCTTACTCACGTAAGGTATTACTTAGACGACCCAGTGCACTTGCTGGTTAGTTGTGCGGAGTTACAAAAGTGTGATTGTAATTTCGTGCACCAAGTTTTTGGCGCTGTTGCCGGGAATTGTTCGAGTTTGGACACCTGACTGTTTATCTTGTTGCTTAGATTAGGAATATTTTATTTTTGTTGGTTTAAAGTCTTTTATTTGGGTTTAGTTTCATATTTTAAGTTTGGTGTCAATTGCATGCTTTTACTCTCTTTTAATTTTTTCTAATTTGCATGTTCTTAGTCCTTCTTGATCTTTAAAAATTCTAAGTTTGGTGTCTTCTTTGTTTTTCCTTTAATTTTTCGAAAATATTGGGCTTGATTTTCTAAAAATTTTAAGTTTGGTGTCCTTTGTGCTTTTATTTACTTAAAAATTTTTCAAAAATTGTTTTCGGTGTTCATCTTAATCTTCAAAGTGTTCTTGGTGTTCATCTTGACATTCAAAGTTTTCTTGTTTGTTCTCTGTGTTTTAATCTAAAATTTCTAAGTTTAGTGTCATTTTGTTATTTTTCTCTTTCTGCATTAAAATTCAAAAATCAAAAAAATATCCTTTCCTTATTTTACTCATAAATTTTGAAATTTTGCATTAATTTAGTCAAAGATTTTCAAAATCATATCTTTTTTTAGTCAAGTCAATATTCTAATTTCAAAAATTGATCTTTTCAAATCTTTTTCAAAAATTAAATCTTTTTAATTTCTTCAATCATATCTTTTTTTTTTAAATTGCAATCATATCTTCTCAATCATATCTTTTTCAAAATAATTTTCAATCATATATTTTTGATTATTTTTTTTCAAAATCTTTTTAATTAATTAATTAATTTAGTTTTCAATTTGCTTTTATTTTATTTCCTTTTTGTTTTCGAAACTTTATTTTATTTTCCATTTATTTTACTTTATTTTATTCGGTTAATTTTAATTAAAATAAAATAAAAACAAAAATATATTTTATTTGCAATCCACATCATCTCCCTTTCTCCATCATAGACCTAAGTGAAAGTGAGCAGTCCAGAAGGACTCTGGGGTCATATGCTAACCCCATTACAGCTGCATATGGGAGTAGCATCTGTATACCTCCCATCAAAGCAAGCAGCTTTGAGCTAAATCCTCAGCTCATTATCATGGTGCAGCAAAATTGCTAGTATTCCGGTCTTCCACAGGAAGAACCTACTGAGTTTCTGGCACAGTTCTTACAAATTGCTGACACAGTACGTGATAAAGAAGTGGATTAGGATGTCTACAGATTACAACTATTTCCATTTGCTGTAAAAGATCAAGCTAAGAGGTGGTTAAATAACCAACCCACAGCAAGCATAAAAACATGGAGACAGTTAACAGAAAAATTCCTGAATCAATTCTACCTTCCAAAGAGGATGACACAGCTAAGGCTGGACATCCAAGGCTTTAAACAAGAGGATCAAGAATCCCTTTATAATTCCTGGGAGAGGTACAGAGGGGTGCTGAGAAAATGCCCTTCTGAAATGTTTTTAGAGTGGGTACAGTTAGATATCTTCTACTATGGGCTTACAGAAAAAGCTCAGATGTCCCTAGACCACTCAGCTGGTGGATCTATACACATGAGAAAAACAATTGAAGAAGCTCAAGAGCTCATAGATACAGTTGCTAGAAATCAACATCTGTACTCAAACACTGAGTCCTCCATAAAAGAAGAGGCTATGGCAGTAACTACTGATCCTAATCCTCAAGAACAGATTGTTGAACTTAATCAGCAATTACTTCTTATGACAAGACAATTAGCAGAATTTAAGGAGATGCTCCAAGACACTAAAAATGCTAACAAGAATATAGAAGCACAATTGAATCAGACAAGACAGCAGCTATTTAAACAGATAACAGAGGAATGCTAAGCTGTCCAACTAAGGAGCGGGAAGACATTGAATAACTCAGCTCAAAATAGCAAAAAGCCAAGAAAAGAACAAATGACAGAGGATGACCAAACCACTGCCCAAAATCCCTCTGAAGACATCAAGAGCCCATAGAGGAATAACTCTGGCGTTCAAACGCCAGAAAAGGGGGAAAAGTTGGCGTTAAACGCCCATTCCTTGTCCAGTTCTGGCATTCAAACGCCAGAAAAGGGTGAGAAGCTGGCGTTAAACGCCCATCCAGCACCCAATCCTGGCATTCAAACGCCAATGAGGGATCAGACACCTGCAAGTGCTGATAGTAACCCCTCTAAGAAGGCTTCTCCAACCACTCCTGTAGGAAATAAACCTGCAGCAACTAAGGTTGAAGAATATAAAGCCAAGATGTCTTATCCTCAGAAACTCCGCCAAGAGGAACAGGATAAACAATTTGCCCGCTTTGCAGACTATCTCAGGACTCTTGAAATAAAGATTCCATTTGCAAAGGCACTTGAGCAAATACCCTCTTATGCTAAGTTCATGAAAGAGATCTTAAGTCATAAGAAGGATTGGAGAGAATCTGAAAAAGTGTTTCTCACTGAAGAATGCAGTGCAGTCATTCTGAAAAGCTTACTAGAGAAGCTTCAAGATCCAGGAAGCTTTATGATACCATGCACATTAGAGGGTTCCTGTACCAAGACAGCCTTATGTGACCTTGGAGCAAGTATCAATCTAATACCTGCATCCACTATCAGAAAGCTTGGGTTGACTAAAGAAGTCAAACTAACCCGGATATGTCTTCAACTTGCTGATGGCTCCATTAAATATCCATCAGGCATCATTGAAGACATGATTGTCAAGGTTGGGCCATTTGCCTTTCCCACTGACTTTGTAGTGCTGGAAATGGAGGAGCACAAGAGTGCAACTCTCATTCTAGGAAGACCTTTCCTAGCAACTGGACGAACTCTTATTGATGTACAAAAAGGGGAAGTGACCCTGAGAGTCAATGAGGATGAGTTCAAGTTAAATGCTGTCAAAGCTATGCAGCATCCAGACACATCAAATGAATGCATGAGCACTGATATTATTGACTCTTTAGTGGAAGAGATCAATATGACTGAGAGTCTTGAATCAGAGCTAGAAGACATCTTTAAAGATGTTCAGCCTGATCTGGAGGAATCAGAGGAAATAAAAGTACCTCTGAAAATCTCTCAGGAAGAGGAGAAACCTCCTAAACCTGAGCTCAAACCACTACCACCATCCCTGAAATATGCATTTTTGGGAGAGGGTGACACTTTTCCAGTGATCATAAGCTCTGCTTTAAATCCACAGGAAGAGAAAGCACTAATTCAAGTGCTAAGGACACATAAGATAGCTCTTGGGTGGTCCATAAGCGACCTTAAGGGCATTAGCCCAACAAGATGTATGCACAATATCCTATTAGAGGATGATGCTAAGCCAGTGGTTCAACCACAGAGGCGGCTAAATCCAGCCATGAAGGAAGTGGTGCAGAAAGAGGTCACTAAGTTACTAGAGGCTGGGATTATTTATCCTATTTCTGATAGCCCCTGGGTGAGCCCTGTCCAAGTTGTCCCCAAGAAGGGAGGCATGACAGTGGTCTATAATGAAAAGAATGAACTGGTTCCTACAAGAACAGTCACAGGGTGGCGTATGTGTATTGATTACAGAAGGCTCAATACAGCCACCAGAAAGGATCATTTTCCTTTACCATTCATAGACCAAATGCTAGAAAGACTAGCAGGTCATGAATACTACTGCTTTTTGGATGGCTATTCAGGCTACAACCAAATTACAGTGGATCTTCAAGACCAAGAGAAAACATCATTCACATGTCCATCTGGAGTATTTGCTTACAGAAGAATGCCTTTTGGTCTCTGCAATGCACCTGCAACCTTTCAGAGGTGCATGCTCTCTATTTTCTCTGATATGGTAGAGAAATTCTTGGAAGTCTTTATGGATGACTTTTCAGTATTTGGAGACTCATTCAGCTCCTGTCTTGATCATCTAGCACTTGTCCTGAAAAGGTGCCAAGAAACTAACCTGGTCTTAAACTGGAGAAAATGTCACTTTATGGTGACTGAAGGAATTGTCCTTGGGCACAAAATTTCAAGCAAGGGAATAGAGGTAGATCAAGCCAAGGTAGAGGTAATTAAAAAATTACCACCACCTGCCAATGTAAAGGCAATCAGAAGCTTTTTGGGGCATGCAGGATTCTATAGGAGGTTCATAAAGGACTTTTCGAAAATTGCAAAACCTCTGAGCAACCTGCTAGCTGCTGACACGCCATTTATGTTTGACACAGAGTGTCTGCAGGCGTTTGAAACCCTGAAAGCCAAGCTGGTCACAGCACCAGTCATCTCTGTACCTGACTGGACATTACCATTCGAATTAATGTGTGATGCCAGTGACCATGCCATTGGTGCAGTGTTGGGACAAAGGCATAACAAGCTTCTGCACATCATTTACTATGCCAGTCGTGTTCTAAATTACGCACAGAAGAATTACACAACCACAGAAAAAGAGCTGCTTGCAGTGGTTTATGCCATTGACAAGTTTAGATCCTATTTAGTAGGATCAAAAGTGATTGTGTACACTGACCATGCTGCTCTTAAATATCTACTCACAAAGCAGGATTCAAAACCCAGGCTCATAAGATGAGTGTTGCTTCTGTAAGAGTTTGATATAGAAATAAGAGACAGAAAAGGGACAGAGAACCAAGTAGCTGATCACTTGTCCCAGTTAGAACCAGTGGCTGGGGCGTCCCTCCCTTCCACTGAGATCTTTGAGACATTTCTGGATGAGCAACTCTTTGCCATTCAGGAGGCACCATGGTTTGCAGACATTGCAAATTATAAAGCTGTGAGGTTCATACCCCAGGAGTACAGCAGGATGCAAAAGAAAAAACTAATTTCTGATGCAAAGTACTACTTATGGGATGAACCATATCTCTTTAAGAGATGCGCTAACGGAATGATCCGCAGATGCGTCCCTAGAGAGGAGGCACAGAAGATCCTGTGGCATTGTCATGGATCACAGTATGGAGGACATTTTGGAAGTGAGCGAACAGCCACTAAAGTCCTCCAATGTGGCTTATATTGGCCTACTCTCTATAGAGATGCCCGAGAGTTTGTGCGTAACTGTGACAGTTGCCAAAGAGCTGGTAACTTGCCTCATGGTTATGCCATGCCTCAACAAGGGATCTTAGAGATTGAGTTGTTTGATGTATGGGGTATAGACTTCATGGGTCCTTTCCCACAATCATACTCAAACACTTACATTCTGGTGGCAGTAGACTACGTATCTAAATGGGTGGAAGCAATTGCCATACCCACTAATGATACCAAGACTGTGCTGAAGTTCCTCCAGAAACATATTTTCAGTAGATTTGGTGTTCCCAGAGTACTAATCAGTGATGGAGGAACCCATTTCTGCAATAAACAGCTTTACTCTGCTATGGTTCGATATGGAATTAACCACAAAGTAGCAACTCCGTATCATCCACAGACAAATGGGCAGGCTGAAGTCTCTAATAGAGAACTAAAGAGAATCCTAGAACGGACTGTAATTGCCCGTAGAAAGGATTGGGCAAGGAGCTTGGATGATGCTCTGTGGGCATACAGAACAGCATTCAAGACTCCTATAGGAACCTCTCCATACCAGCTTGTGTATGGCAAGGCTTGTCGTCTGCCCGTGGAACTGGAACATAAAGCCTACTGGGCAACCAGATTCCTAAACATGGATGCTAAGTTAGCTGATGAGAAAAGATTGCTCCAGCTAAATGAGTTGGAAGAGTTCAGACTCAATGCTTTTGAAAATGCAAAAATTTATAAGGAAAAAGCAAAAAAGTGGCATGACAAGAAATTGTCATCCAGAGTCTTTGAGCCAGGACAAAAAGTTCTACTATTCAACTCTAGGCTCAGATTATTCCCTGGGAAATTAAAATTCCGGTGGAGGGGACCATATGTGATTACAAGAGTGTCACCATATGGATATGTTGAGCTTCAAGATATTGATTCTGACAAAAAGTTCATTGTCAATGGACAGAGAATCAAACATTATCTTGAAAGCAATTTTGAGCAAGAATGCTCAAAACTGAGGCTTGAATGAAGCTCAGTAAGAGTCCAACTAAAGACAATAAAGAAGCGCTTGCTGGGAGGCAACCCAGCCATTAGCAAGTTATTTATTTTAATTAATACTTGTAGAGGTTTGATATACATTTTCATCAAAGGCTAAGCATCATAATTGAAGGAATTCACAGAGTTACAGAAGGATTTAGTACAAAAAGCAGAGAAAATGAGCTTGCTGGCAAGAAAACACCAGTAAGGGGCATTTTGGGCGTTAAACGCCAGAATGGGTATCATTCTGGGCGTTTAACGCCAGTAAAGGTACCATTTTGGGCGTTAAATGCCAGAATGGGTACCATTCTGGGCGTTTAACGCCAGATTTGCAGTATCCTGGGTGTTCAGCAAAACGCCCATAATGGCCAACAACTGGGCGTTAAACGCCAGAAAGGCAGGGGGGAGGAGATTTTGTTTCCAACTTCAATTTTTTTCAAATTTTCATGTTTTGACTCATAATTTTCTGCATAAACATGTTTCAAACTTTCATCATCCACTCTCAATTCTCATCATTCAATAATTTTCTAAATTATTTCTCAAAATTCTTTCAAATCCTTTCCAAATCTTCTTCAAAAACTTAAATATCTTCTCAAATTCTTTCCATATCTTTTCATATCTCTCTCAAATTTTTCGAAAACCATCCCCTCCTCCTATAAATATAGTTTCGGCCATCTCCTCCTCTACACCATTCGAATTTACCTCTTCTCCTCTTTCTTCCCTTTCCTTTCTTTTGCTTGAGGGCAAGCAAACCTCTAAGTTTGGTGTGCTTTTCCGTGATCACTAAGCTAAGACTCATCAAGATCATGGCACCTAAGGGAAAACAAACCAAATCAAGAGGCAAGAAAGAGAATACTCCAAAGAGTCTTTGGAATCAAGAGAGGTTCCTAACCAAGGAACATGCAGACCATTACTACAAAATAATGGGTCTGAGGTCAGTGATCCCGGAAGTTAAATTCAATCTGAAAGAAGATGAATATCCGGAGATCCAAGAGCAAATTCGAAACAGAGGATGGGAAATTCTAACCAATCCTGAGACAAAGGTTGGAAGAAACATGGTTCAGGAATTCTACTCAAATCTGTGGCTGACAGATAAGCAGAGAATGACTGGAACCGCCTTTCACACCTATAGAACCATGGTCAGAGGAAGAATTATTTACTTCCATCTGGACAAAATAAGAGAGGTCTTCAAACTACCTCAACTACAAGATGATCCTGAATCCTTTAATAGGAGAATGGTGAGAGTAGATAAGGGGTTAGATCAAGTTCTAGAGGATATATGCCTCCCTGGAACTAAGTGGATAACCAATTCCAAAGGTGTCCCAAACCAACTCAAGAGAGGAGATCTCAAACCAGTTGCAAGAGGCTGGCTGGACTTCATTGGGCGTTCTATATTGCCTACTAATAACCGCTCTGAGGTCACTGTCAAAAGAGCAGTGATGATTCATTGTATTATGCTTGGAAAAGAAGTGAAGATTCATCATCTGATTTCTTGTGAGATTTACACAATTACAAACAAGAATTCCACTGAAGCCAAACTGGCCTACCCAAGCTTAATTTCTCTGCTATGTAAAGATGCTGGGGTGAGGATGGGAGTAGATGAATTCATCCCAATTGAACACCCAATCACCAAGAAGTCAATGGAAGGACAAGTGCAAGACAACTCCATCAAAAAGAGGGCGCAGGAGTTCCTCCCAGAAATTCCTGAAATTGACTACTGGACCCGCTTAGAAGCATCTGTTACCAAGCTGCAGGAAGCTATGGAACAACTTAAGGAAGAACAGCAGAATCAAAACTGTATGCTCTGCAAGCTGCTGAAGGAACAGGAGAAGCAGGGGCGTGAGCTACAGGAGCTGAAGCGCCAGAAGCTCTCCCTTGAAGGACCAAGCACCCCACAGAAAGAGGGAGCATCAACTTCTCAAAATCAAGGTTGTTGAGTCCTAACTCTGTGATAACCTTTATTATTAAGAGTCTATTTTAAGAGTCATTTATTTTTCTGCTTTTAATTTTCTGTCTTCTATTATTATGGGTCTGCTCTTATATTTATCTTTTGAGTCTTATTTTTATTCCATAATCAATAAAATTAGAGTATATGTCTTAAAGCTATGAATGTCCTATGAATCCATCACCTTTCTTAAATAAAAAGTGTTTTTAACTGAAAAAGAAAAAGAAGTACATGAATTTCGAATTTTAAAACAGTTTAATTATTTTGATGTGGTGGCAATACTCTTGTTCTCTGAATGAATGCTTGAACAGTGCATATTTTTGAATTTGATTATTTATGAATGTTAAAATTTTTTGCTCTTGAAAGAATGAAAGAAAAAGGAGAAATGTTATTTGATGATCTGAAAAATCATAAAATTGATTCTTGAAGCAAGAAAAAGCAGTGAATAGAAAGCTTGCATAAAAAAAAGAGAGAGAAAAGCAAGCAGAAAAAGCCAATACCCCTTTAAACCAAAAGGCAAGGGTGATAAAAAGGATCCAAGGCTTTGAGTATCAGTAGATAGGAGGGCCTAAAGGAATAAAATCCTGGCCTAAGCGGCTAAACCAAGCTGTCCCTAACCATGTGCTTGTGGCGTGAAGGTGTCAAGTGAAAACTTGAGACTGAGCGGTTAAAGTCATGGTCCAAAGAAAAAAAAGAGTGTGCTTAAGAGCTCTGGGCACCTCTAATTGGGGACTTTAGCAAAGCTGAGTCACAATCTGAAAAGGTTCACCCAGTTATGTGTCTGTGGCATTTATGTATCCGGTGGTAATACTGGAAAACAAAGTGCTTAGGGTCACAGCCAAGACTCATAAAGTAACTGTGTTCAAGAATCAACATACTTAACTAGGAGAATCAATAACACTATCTGGATTCTGAGTTCCTATAGAAGCCAATCATTCTGAACTTCAAAGGATAAAGTGAGATGCCAAAACTGTTCAGAGGCAAAAAGCTAAAAGCCCCGCTCATCTAATTAATACTGATCTTCATAGATGTTTTTGGAATTCATTGTATATTCTCTTCTTTTTATCCTATTTGATTTTTAGATGCTTGGGGACAAGCAACAATTTAAGTTTGGTGTTGTGACGAGCGGATAATTCATACGCTTTTTGGCATTGTTTTTAGTATGTTTTTAGTATATTTTAGTTAGTTTTTATTATTTTTTTATTAGTTTTTAAATAAAAATCACTTTTGTGAGCTTTACTATGAGTTTGTGTGTTTTTCTGTGATTTCAGGTATTTTCTGGCTGAAATTGAGGGACCTGAGCAAAAATCCGATTCAGAGGCTGAAAAAGGACTGTAGATAATGTTGGATTCTGACCTCCCTGCACTCAAAGTGAAATTTCTGGAGCTACAGAAGCCCAATTGGCGCACTCTCAATTGCGTTGGAAAGTAGACATCCTGGGCTTTCCAGCAATATATAATAGTTTATACTTTTCTTGAGATTTGATGGCCCAAACAGGCATTCCAAGTCAGCTCAAGAATTCTGGCGTTTAACTCCAGAACTGGCATAAAAGCTGGAGTTAAACGCCCAAACTGGCATATAAACTGGCGTTTAACTCCAGGAAATGTCTCTACACATGAAAGCTTCAATGCTCAGCCCAAGCATACACCAAATGGGCCCCGGAAGTGGATTTTTACAATAAACACCTTAACTTACTCATTTTCTGTAACCCTAGGTCACTAGTTTACTATAAATACTACTTTCAGTGATTCATCTTTGACCTCATGACACTTTACACGTTTCTTGTTGTGTTCTCTACGGCATGAGTCTCTAAACCTCATTGATGGGGGTGAGGAGCTCTGCTGTTCTTCATGAATTAATGCAATTACTACTGTTTTCCATTCTATTACGCTTGCTTCCATTCTAAGATATCCATTCGCACTTCAACTTGATGAATGTGATGATCTGTGACACTCATCATCATTCTCACCTATGAACGCGTGCCTGACAACCACCTCCGTTCTATCTTAGATTGAATGCATATCTCTTAGCCTCATGATTCAAATCAGAGTCTTCGTGGTATAAGCTAGATTCATTGGCGGTCATTCCTGAGATCCGAAACGTCTAAACCTTGTCTGTGGTATTCTGAGTAGGATCTGGGAAGGGATGACTGTGACGAGCTTCAAACTCGCGAGTGTTGGGCGTAGTGACAGACGCAAAAGGATCAATGGATCCTATTCCGACATGATCGAGAACCGACAGATGATTAGCCGTGCGATGACAGCGCATTTGGAACATTTTCACTGAGAGGACAGGATGTAGCCATTGACAACGGTGATGCCCAACATAAAGCTTGCCATGGAAGGAGCCTTGCGTGCATGAAGAAGAAGACAGTAGGAAAGCAGAGGTTTAGAAGACAAAGCATCTCCAAAGCCTCAACCTGTACTTCATTACTGCATAATAAGTATTTATTTCATGTTCTTTTACTTTTTATAATTAAATCTGAGAATTACTGATATCCTGACTAAGAGTTAAAAGATAACCATAGCTTGCTTCAAGCCGACAATCTCCGTGGGATCGACCCTTACTCACGTAAGGTATTACTTGGACGACCCAGTGCACTTGCTGGTTAGTTGTGCGGAGTTACAAAAGTGTGATTGTAATTTCGTGCACCAAGGGACCTGAGCAAAAATCTGATTCAGAGGCTGAAAAAGGACTGCAGATGCTGTTGGATTCTGACCTCCCTGCACTCAAAGTGGATTTGCTGGAGCTACAGAAGCTCAATTGGCGCGCTCTCAATTGCGTTGGAAAGTAGACATTCTGGGCTTTCCAGCAATATATAATAGTCTATACTTTGTCCAAGATTTGATGGCCCAAACAAGCGTTCTAAGTCAGCTCAAGAATTCTGGCGTTTAACTCCAAAACTGGCACAAAAGCTGGAGTTAAATGCCCAAACTGGCATAAAAGCTGGCGTTTAACTCCAAGAAAAGTCTCTACATGAAAGTGCTTTAACGCTCAGCCCAAGCACACACCAAGTGGGCCCGGAAGAAGATTTATGCATTAATTACCTATTTCTGTAACCCTAGGCTACTAGTTTTCTATAAATAGGACCCTTTGCTATTGTATTTTCATCTATCTTTTACTCAGACTTTGATAGACCTTTTCACGTTTGGGGCTGGCCTCACGGCCATGCCTAGACCTTGTTCTTATGTATTTTCAATGGTGGAGTTTCTACACACCATAGATTAAGGTGTGGAGCTCTGCTGTTCTTCATGAATTAATACAAAGTACTATTATTTTTCTGTTCAACTCAAGTCTATTTCTTCTCCAAGATATTCATTCGTTCTTCAACTTGATGAATGTGATGATCCGTGACACTCATCATCATTCTCACCTATGAACATGTGCCTGACAACCACCTCTGTTCTACTAGCAATGGCTTGAATGCGTATCTCTTGGGTTTCTAATCTAAGATTGGAACCTTCGTAGTACAGGCTAGAATTATTGGCGGCCATTTCTGAGATCCAGAAAGTCTAAACCTTGTCTGTGGTATTCCGAGTAGGATTTGGGAAGGGATGACTGTGACGAGCTTCAAACTCGCGATTGTGGGGCGTGTGACAGACGCAAAAGGATCAATGGATCCTATTCCGACATGATCGAGAACCGACAGCTGATTAGCCGATGTTGTGACATAGCATCAGGACCATTTTCACTGAGAGGACGGGATGTAGCCATTGACAATGGTGATGCCCAACATAAAGCTTGCCATGGAAAGGAGTATGAATGATTGGAAGAAGGCAATAGGAAAGCAGAGTTTCAAGGAGAACAAAGCATCTTCATACGCTTATCTGAAATCCACCAATGAATTACATAAGTATCTTTATCTTTATTTTATGTTTATTTTCATCACCTTAAACTCCATAACCATTTGAATCCGCCTGACTGAGATTTACAAGATGATCATAGCTTGCTTCAAGCCGACAATCTCCGTGGGATCGACCCTTACTCACGTAAGGTTTATTACTTGGATGACCCAGTGCACTTGTTGGTTAGTTGTGCGGAATTGTGACAAAGTGTGATTCACGTTTGAGAGCTCCAAGTCTTTGGCGCCATTGTTGATGATCACAATTTCGTGCACCAGTCTTGCATGCATTGTTTATTTGATCTTAGTTGCATTTTTTATTGTTTCTCATCATTAAAAATTCAAAAATATGTTCAAAATTGTGTCTTTTCAAGTCAATAATACAGAGAATTGAAGATTCAGAACATTCAGCAGAGGAATCAAACAGAAAAAGCTGGGCGTTCAAAACGTCCAGTGAAGAAGAAAAATTGGCGTTTAAACGCTAGCCAGGGTACCTGGCTGGGCGTTTAACGCCCAAAAGGGTAGCATTTTGGGCATTAAACGCCAGAATGGATGCCATTCTGGGCGTTTAACGCTAGAAGGACACTAGAGGGAAGATTTTGTTTTTAATTCAAATCTATTTCAACTTTTCATAATTTTTCAAAATTAAATCTTTTTCAAATCATATCTTTTTAAACATATCTCTTCAAAATCAATTTCTTTCCATTTTTTTATTATTATTTTCGAAAATCCTTGCTATAATTAATGATTTACTTCAAAAATTTTCAATTTGTTACTTGCCTATTAAGAAAGGATCAAATTTTAAATTTTAGAATCATATCTTTTAATTTCTTGTTAGTCAAGTAATCAACTTTAATTTTAAAAATTTCTTTTTTTAAAATTGATTTTCAATCATATCTTCTCAATCATATCTTTTCAATCACATCTTTTTCAAAATTAACTCTCAATCATATCTTTTTGATTTCTAATTTCAAATTTTTTTTCAAAAATCATTTAATTTCTTTCCCAATCTTAATTTTCGAAAATCTCAATCAAATTTTCAAATTTCTTTTTATTATTTCAAAATATTTTTAATTTATTTTCGAAAATTCTTCCCCTTTTCTCACATCCTTCTATTTAAGGGACTAACACTCCTCCTCAAGGTGCAATTCGAACTCTATCCCTCTTGATAAGTTCGAATTCTCTTCTATCTACCTCCTCCTTCTATTCTTCTTTTCCTCTGACACCTCAAGGAATCTCTATACTGTGACATAGAGGATTTCCTACTTTCTTGTTCTCTTCTCTTTCATATGAGTAGGAGCAAAGATAAAGGCATACTTGTTTAAGCTGATCCTGAACCTGAAAAGACCTTGAAGAGAAAGCTAAGAGAAGCTAAAGCACAATTCTCTCTAGAGGGCCTAACAGAGCTTTTCAAGGAAGAAGAATCCATGGCAGCCGAAAACAACAATGCCAACAATGCAAGGAAGGTGCTGGGTGACTTTACTGCACCTACTCCCGACTTTTATGGGAGAAGCATCTCAATCCCTACCATTGGAGCAAACAACTTTGAGCTTAAGCCTCAATTAGTTTCTCTAATGCAACAAAATTGCAAATTTCATGGACTTTCATTGGAAGATCCTCATCAGTTCTTAGCTGAATTTTTGCAAATCTGTAACATTGTCAAGACCAATGGGGTTGATCCTGAGGTCTACAGACTTATGCTCTTCCCTTTTGCTGTAAGAGACAGAGCTAGGACATGGTTAGACTCACAACCTAAAGAAAGCCTGAACTCTTGAGAAAAGCTAGTCAATGCCTTCTTGGCAAAGTTTTTTCTACCTCAAAAATTGAGCAAGTTTAGAGTGGAAGTCCAAACTTTCAGACAGAAGGAAGGTGAATCCCTCTATGAAGCTTGGGAAAGATACAAGCAATTGATCAGAAGGTATCCTTCTGACATGCTTTCAGAATGGAGTATCATAGGAATCTTCTATGATGGTCTATCTGAACTGTCCAAGATGTTATTGGACAGCTCTGCTAGAGAATCTCTTCATCTGAAGAAGACGCCTGCAGAAGCTCAGGAACTCATTGAGATGATTGTAAATAACCAATTCATGTACACTTCTGAAAGGAACCCTGTGAATAATGGGACAAATCAGAAGAAAGGAGTTCTTGAGATTGATACTCTGAATGCCATACTGGCTTAGAATAAAATATTGACCCAACAAGTCAATATAATTTCTCAGAGTCTATCTGGAATGCAAGCAGCAACAGGCAGTACTAAGGAAGCTTCCTCTGAAGAAGAAGCTTATGATCCTAAGAACCTAGCAATGGAAAAGGTGAATTACATGGGAGAACCCTATGGAAACACCTATAATCCTTCATGGAGAAACCATCCAAATCTCTCATGGAAGGATCAACAGAGACCTCAACAAGGTTTCAACAACAATAATGGTGGAAGAAACAGGTTTAGCAATAGCAAGCCTTTTCCATCATTTTCTCAGCAACAGACAGAAAATTCTAAGCAAAGCCACTCTGACTTAGCAACCATTGTCTCTGATCTAATCAAAACCACTCAAAGTTTTATGACTGAAACAAGGTCCTCCATTAGAAATTTAGAGGCACAAGTGGGTCAGCTGAGTAAGAAAATTACTGAACTCCCTCCTAGCACTCTCCCAAGCAATACAGAAGAGAATCCAAAAAGAGAGTGCAAGGCCATTACCACAACCCACATGGCCGAACTTGGAGAGGAGGAAGGGGCAGTGATCTCCACTGAGGAAGACCTCAATGGACGTCCACTGGCCTCCATGGAGTTCCCTGATGAGGAACCATGGGAATCTGAGGCTCACATAGAGACCATAGAGATTCCATTGAATTTACTTCTGCCATTCATGAGCTCTGATGAGTATTCTTCCTCTGAAGAGGATGAAGATGTTACTGAAGAGCAAGTTGCTAAGTATCTTGGAGCAATCATGAAGCTAAATGCCAAGTTATTTGGTAATGAGATTTGGGAGGATGAACCCCCCTTGCTAATCAAAGAACTGGATGACTTGACTAGGCAGAGATTACCTCTGAAGAGACAAGATCCTGGGAAGTTCTCAATACCTTGTGCCATAGGCACCATGACCTTTGAGAAGGATCTGTGTGACCTAGGGTCAAGTATAAACCTTATGCCTCTCTCTGTAATGGAGAAGCTAGGGATCATTGAGGTACAAGCTGCTAGAATCTCACTAGAGATGGTAGACAATTCAAGGAAACAAGCTTATGGACTTGTAGAGGATGTCTTGGTAAAGGTTGAAGACCATTACATCCCCGCTGACTTCATAATCCTAGAGACTGGGAAGTGTATGGATGAATCCATCATCCTTGGCAGACCCTTCCTAGCCACAGTAAAAGCTGTGATTGATGTTGCCAGAGGAGAATTGATCATTCAAGTGAATGAAGACTCCCTTGTGTTTAAAGCTCAAGGATATCCCTCTGTAACCATAGAGAGGAAGCATGAAGAGCTTCTCTCAATACAGAGTCAAACAGAGCCCCTACAGTCAAACTCTAAGTTTGGTGTTGGGAGGCCACAACCAAACTTTAAGTTTGGTATTGAACCCCCACATTCAAACTCTAAGTTTGGTGTTGGAAGGTTCCAATATTGCTCTAAACATCTGTAAGGCTCCATGAGAGCCCACTGTCAAGCTATTGACATTAAAGAAGCGCTTGTTGGGAGGCAACCCAATCTTTAATTATCTATGTTAAATTTCTCTTTTCTTTTGTTATTTTATGTTTTCTGTAGGTTAATGATCAGGTGAAGTCACAAAAACAATTGAAAAAGCAAAAACAGAAGGAAAAATAGTATTAAAAACAGAACATCCTGGAGGAAAAACTTACTGGCGTTTAAACGCCAGTAAGGGTAGCAGAATGGGCGTTAAACGCCCAGTCTGGCACCATTCTGGGCGTTTAACGCCAGAAATAGGCACCATTCTGGGCGTTTAACGCCAGAAATGGGCACCAAACTGGCGTTTAACACCAGGAATGGGCAAGAAGCTGGCGTTAAACGCGAGAAATGGGCAGCAGCCTGGCGTTTAACGTTAGGATTGGCAGAAAGGGGTATTTTTGCATGCCACTTGGTGCAGGGATGAGATATCCTTGACACCTCAGGATCTGTGGACCCCACAGGATCTCCACCTACCCCACCTCTCTCTCTCTTCTTCACCCATTCCCCAAATAACCTCCACCAATCACCTCCATTACTCCTCCAAAACCATCATACAACCCACTTACACCCAACCACTCAAATTCAAACCATCACTCCTTCCTTTTCCACATTATAACCACCTAAAACCTCCTTTGGCCGAACAATTCACACACCTCCATCTCTTCTTCTTCTCCTCCTTTCTTTATTCTTTTGCTCGAGGACGAGCAAACCTTTTAAGTTTGGTGTGGAAAAGCTCAGCTTTTTTGTTTTTTCATAACCATTTATGGCACCTAAGGCCGGAGAAACCTCTAGAAAGAGGAAAAGAAAGACAATTGTTTCCACCTTCGAGTCATAGGAGATGGAGAGATTCATCTCAAAGGTCCATCAAGACCACTTCTATGAAGTTGTGGCCAAGACTCCTCATTGAAGAGGACAAGCACATCACTAAAAAAAGGATGGAGCAAACAAGAGAGCCCACTCATGGACCTCAACAAGAGCATGAGGAAATTCCTCATCATGAAATCCTTGAGATTCCTCAAGGGATGAATTTTCCTCCACAAAACTATTGGGAGCAAATCAACACCTCCCTAGGAGAATTAAGTTCCAACATAGGACAATTAAGGGTGGAGCACCAAGAGCATTCCATCCTCCTCCATGAAATTAGAGAAGACCAAAGAGTCATGAGAGAGGAGCAACAAAGGCAAGGAAGAGACATTGAGGAGCTCAAGCACTCCATAAGATCTTCAAGAGGAAGAACAAGCCGCCATCACTAAGGTGGACCCGTTCTTTAATTTCCTTGTTCTTTATTTTCTATTTTTCGAATTTTTATGCTTTATGTTTATTTATGTTTGTGTCTTTATCACATGATCACTAGTGTCTAAGTGTCTATGCCTTAAAGCAATGAAAATGAATCCATCATCTTTCTTAAATGAAAAATATTTTTAATTGAAAAAGAAAAAGAAGTGCATGAATTTCGAATTTTATAACAGCTTAGTTACTTTGATGTGGTGGCAATACTTTTGTCTTTCTGAATGAATGCTTGAACAGTGCATATTTTTGATACTGTTGATTCATGAATGTTAAAATTGTTGGCTCTTGAAATAATGATGGAAAAGGAGAAATGTTATTTGATAATCTGAAAAATCATAAAAATGATTCTTGAAGCAAGAAAAAGCAGTGAATAAAAAAGCTTGCAGAAAAAAAATATATGCGAAAAAAATGCGAAAAAAAAGAGAGAGAAAGAAAAAGCAAGCAGAAAAAGCCAATACCCCTTTAAACCAAAAGGCAAGGGTGATAAAAAAGGATCCAAGGCTTTGAGCAACAGTGGATAGGAGGGCCCACAGTTATAAAATCCTAGCCTAAGCGGCTAAACCAAGCTATCCCTAACCATGTGCTTGTGGCGTGAAGGTGTCAAGTGAAAGCTTGAGACTGAACGGTTAAAGTCATGGTCCAAAAGCAAAAAGAGTGTGCTTAAGAGCTCTGGACACCTCTAATTGGGGACTCTAGCAAAGCTGAGTCACAATCTGAAAAGGTTCACCCAGTTATGTGTCTGTGGCATTTATGTATCCGGTGGTAATACTGGAAAAAAAATGCTTTGGGTCACAGCCAAGACTCATAAAGTAGCTGTGTTCAAGAATCAACATACTTAACTAGGAGAATCAATAACACTATCTGGATTCTGAGTTCCTATAGATGCCAATCATTCTGAACTTCAAGGGATAAAGTGAGATGCCAAAATTGTTCAGAAGCAAAAAGCTAAAAGCCCCGCTCATCTAATTAATACTGATCTTCATAGATGTTTTTAAATTCATTGTACATTCTATTCTTTTTATCCTATATGATTTTCAGTTGCTTGGGGACAAGCAACAATTTAAGTTTGGTGTTGTGATGAGCGGATAATTTATACGCTTTTTGGCATTGTTTTTAGTATGTTTTTAGTATATTTTAGTTAGTTTTTATTATGTTTTTATTAGTTTTTAAATAAAAATCACATTTCTAGACTTTACTATGAGTTTATGTGTTTTTCTGTGATTTCAGGTATTTTCTGGCTGAAAGTGAGGGACCTGAGCAAAAATCTGATTCAGAGGCTGAAAAAGGACTGCAGATGCTGTTGGATTCTGACCTTCCTGCACTCAAAGTGGATTTTCTGGAGCTACAGAAGCCCAATTGGCACGCTCTCAATTGTGTTGGAAAGTAGACATCCTGGGCTTTCCAGAAATGGATAATAGTCTACACTTTGCCCAATTTTTGATGGCCCAAACCGGCGTTCCATGTCAGCTCAAGAATTCTGGCGTTTAACGCCAGAACTGGCACAAAAGCTGGAGTTAAACGCCCAAACTGGCACAAAAGCTGTCGTTTAACTCCAAGAAAAGTCTCTACATGTGAAAGCTTCAATGCTCAGCCCATGCACACACCAAGTGGGCCCGGAAGAAGATTTCTGCATTAATTACTTATTTCTGTAAACCCTAGGATACTAGTTCTCTATAAATAGGACCTTTTACTATTGTATTTTCATCTTGGTTCTTCTGGTTCCCTCTCTGGGGCCGAAGCCAATGACCTCCATTATCACTTTTGTATTTTCAACGGTGGAGTTTCTACACACCATAGATTAAGGTGTGGAGCTCTACTGTTCTTCATGAATTAATACAAGTACTATTGTTTTTCTATTCAACTCAAGTCTATTTCTTCTCCAAGATATTCATTCGCACCCAAGAACATGATGAATGTGATGATTATGTGACACTCATCACCATTCTCACCTATGAACGCGTGACTGACAACCACTTTCGTTCTACATGCAAACACGCTTGAATGTGTATCTTTTGGGTTTCTAGTCTAAGATTGGAACCTTCGTGGTATAGGCTAGAATTATTGGCGGCCATTCCTGAGATCCGGAACGTCTAAACCTTGTCTGTGGTATTCTGAGTAGGATCTGGGAAGGGATGACTGTGACGAGCTTCAAACTCGCGATTGTTGGGTGTGTGACAGACGCAAAAGGATCAATGGATCCTATTCCAACATGATCGAGAACCGACAGATGATTAGCCGTGCGGTGACAGTGTGCGTTGAACATTTTCACTGAGAGGACGGGAAGTAGCCATTGACAACAGTGATACCCAATATAAAGCTTGCCATGGAAAGGAGTATGAATGATTGGAAGAAGGCAATAGGAAAGCAGAGGTTCAGGAGGAACAAAGCATCTTCATACGCTTATCTGAAATTCCTACCAATGAATTACATAAGCATCTCTATATCTATCTTTATTTTATGTTTTATTTATCTTTTAATTATCAACTCTCTATCACCATCTGAATCCGCCTGACTGAGATTTACAAGATGACCATAGCTTGCTTCAAGCCGACAATCTCTGTGGGATCGACCCTTACTCACGTAAGGTTTATTACTTGGACAACCTAGTGCACTTGCTGGTTAGTTGTGCGGAATTGTGACAAAGTGTGATTCACGTTTGAGAGCACCAAGTCCTTTGGCGCCATTATTAATGATCACAATTTCGTGCACCAGATTCCTACTCCCAGTATTTTTATTCTAAATTTGTGACAACCCTTCTAAATTGATAAGCGGATTTTTGCTGGTTAAGAACTGTACTTACAACGCCGTTTTATTTATAAATTCTTGATCGGCTAATTTTCGCCCCGTCAATTTTTGGCACCATTGTCGGGGAGTTGCGATTTTGTGCTAAATTATTAGTTGGTGTACATAATTTTAATTTTTGCATATTTTATTTTATTTTATTACCATGAGTTGTATGTTTCTTTCATTGAATGACACGTTCGCTGCCTGATCCGAGCTTAGCCGCGTTTGATCCTAAAATTGAAAGAACTATTTCGCATATTAGACGAGCTCGACGTAGGTTAGCCTCTGAGGGTGGTGAACTAGTTACTACCAATTCACCAGTCTCTTCTGAAGGTGAATCTGAAGCGCCATCTGAGGAAGAAACAAGCTCCTTTACTACTGATTCTGTTAATTTATGTGCAGGTAATATGGTGGAGCCCAGAAGGATTACTCTCCAGGAAGCAGGCGCTCCATACTTTACACTGCAACCGTATTAAGCGCGTCACCCAAATCTGGCTCCAGATTTTGAACTAAAGACTGCGCTAATCAACCTAAGACCCAAGTTTCATGGCTTACCTGCTCAAAAGCCTATCAAGCACCTCAGGGATTTTCAGACAACCTGTTCTACTGTTAGGCGTCATGGTGCAGATGAGACTTCTATTCTGCTAATCGCCTTCCCATTTTCTCTTGAGAAAAAGGTGAGGGAGTGGTACTACACCCAACCAGAAGCAGTTGTTACTAACTAGGATACGCTCAGGAGAGAATTCTTGGAAAAATACTTTCCAGCTGAAATTACAGATAGACTGAGGAAAGAGATCTCCTGCATTATCCAGGGTGACTCAGAGACTCTTTATGAATATTGGGAATGCTTTAAAAATCTCCTAGACTCATGCCTCCACCACAAGATTGACCAAATGGTGCTGATCAGCTACTTTACACAAGGCTTGAAGTCTTAGGATAAGACTATGTTGGATGCTGCAAGTAATGGCTCTATGAAAAAGTACAAGACCACGGATGAAGCATGGCAACTGATCACTGATCTAGCAGAGTCTACTCAGAATGTCAGGCACCGGAACAACCATCCCAAAGCTGTTGCAGAGGTTCCCTCTAGCAGTAAGACTATTGTTTTCACACAGGCTATATGTGAGATGACCAACCTACTGAAGCAGATACAGCTGAATCAACAATAGCCTCAGCCTCCCCCACCACAACAAAGTCAACAGTTGGTTCCTCAAAGAGTATGCAGAATATGTGATGATTATACCTATTACATTGATGAGTGTCCGCAACTCCTACAAGAAGACAATACCTTGGCAGCTACTTATAATTTCTATGACCGCCCAAATCAAGGACAATCAACAAGGCGGCAATTACAACCAAGGTGAAAACTACAATCAAGGTTGGTAGGACAACTCCAACCAGGGATCGAGAGATAATTCCAATCAAGGATGGAGGGACAACTACAATAGAGGAGGCAGCGACAACAATGGAAATCAGAGGTGGAATAACAACAATAGACAACAGAACCAAAACCAGCCTTACAGAGCACCTCACCAAAGGCAGTCCCAAGTGCCTCAGAACAACTAACAGCAGGTTGGTGCACGAAATCACAATCACACTTTTGCAATTCCGCACAACTAACCAGCAAGTGCACTGGGTCATCCAAGTAATACCTTACGTGAGTAAGGGTCGATCCCACGGACATTGTCGGCTTGAAGCAAGCTATGGTTATCTTGTAACTCTTAGTCAGGATATCAATAATTCTCATATTTAATTGTAAAAAGTAAAAGAACATGAAATAAATACTTGTTTTGCAGTAATTGAGAACAGGTTGAGGTTTTGGAGATGCTCTGTCCTCTGAATCTCTGCTTTCCTACTATCTTCTTCTTCACACACGCTAGGCTCCTTCCATGGCAAGCTGTATGTTTGTGGATCACCGTTGTCAATGGCTACTATCCGTCCTCTCAGTAAAAATAGTCCAAATGCGCTGTCACCGCACGGCTAATCATCTGTCGGTTCTCACTCATGTTGGAATAGGATCCATTGATCCTTTTGCGTCTGTCACTACGCCCAGCACTCGTGAGTTTGAAGCTCGTCACAGTCATCCCTTCCCAGATCCTACTCGGAATACCACAGACAAGGTTTAGACTTTTCGGATCTCATGAATGGCCGCCAATAATTCTAGCTTATACCACGAAGACTCTGATCTGAATAAGGAGGCTAAGAGATAAGCACTCAATCTAAGGTAGAACGGAGGTGGTTTTCAGATACGCGTTCATAGGTTGAGAATGGTGATGAGTGTCACAGATCATCACATTCATCAAGTTGAAGTACGAGTGAATATCTTAGAATAGAAACAAGCGTGATAGAATGGAAAACAGTAGTAATGGCATTAATTCATCGAAACACAGTAGAGCTCCTCACCCCCAACCATGGGGTTTAGAGACTCATGCCGTAGAAGATACAATATGAAATGTGTAAAATGTCATGAGGTACAAGATGAATCACTAAAAGTAGTTTTTATAGTAAACTAATGACCTAGGGTTACAGAAAATGAGTAAGCTAGAATAGTTAGTGTAGAAATCCACTTTCGGGGCCCACTTGGTGTGTGCTTGGGCTGAGCATTGAAGCTTTCACGTGTAGAGATCATTCTTGGAGTTAAACGCCAGCTTTTGTACCAGTTTGGGCGTTTAACTCCAGCTTTCATTCCAGTTCTGGCATTTTGACACCAGAATTTCTATGCTGATTTAGAATGCCAGTTTGGGCCATCAAATCTCGAGCAAAGTATAAACTATTATATATTTCTGGAAAGCCCAAGATGTCGACTTTCCAACGCAATTGAGAGCGTGCCAATTGGGCTTTTGTAGCTCCATAAAATCTACTTCAAATGCAAGGAGGTCAGAATCCAACAGCATCTGTAGTCCTTTTTCAGCCTCTGAATCAGATTTTTGCTCAGGTCCCTCAATTTTAGCCAGAAAATACTTGAAATCACAGAAAAATACACAAACTCATAGTAAAGTCCAGAAATGTGATTTTTGAATAAAAACTAATAAAAACATAATAAAAACTAACTAAAATATACTAAAAACATACTAAAAACAATGCCAAAAAGCGTATAAATTATCCGCTCATCACAACACCAAACTTGAATTGTTGCTTGTCTCCAAGCAACTGAAAATCAAATAGGATAAAAAGAAGAGAATATACAATGAATTCCAAAAACATCTATGAATATCAGTCTTAATTAGATGAGCGGGGCTGTTAGCTTTTTGCTTTTGAACAGTTTTGGCATCTCACTTTGTCCTTTGAAGTTCAGAATGATTGGCATCTATAGGAACTCAGAATTCAGATAGTGTTATTGATTCTCCTAGTTCAGTATGTTGATTTTTGAACACATTTACTTTATGAGTCTTGGCCGTGACCCTAAGCATTTTGTTTTCCAGAGACACATAACTGGGTAAACCTTTTTAGATTGTGACTCAGCTTTGCTAGAGTCCCCAATTAGAGGTGTCCAGAGCTCTTAAGCACACTCTTTTTGCTTTGGGCCACGACTTTAACCGCTCAGTCTCAAGCTTGTCACTTGACACCTTCACGCCACAAGCACATGGTTAGGGACAGCCTGGTTTAGCCGCTTAGGCCAGGATTTTATTCCTGTAGGCCCTCCTATCCACTGATGTTCAAAACCTTGGATCCTTTTTATTTTACCCTTGCCTTTTGGCTTAAAGGGCTATTGGCTTTTTCTGCTTGCTTTTTCTTTTTCTTTCTCTCTCTTTTTTTTTTCCGCAAGCTTTGTATTCACTACTTTTTCTTGTTTCAAGAATCATTTTTATGATTTTTCAAATTATCAATAACATTTCTCCTTTTCCATTATTCTTTCAAGAGCCAACAATTTTAACATTCATAAACAACAAATTCAAAAATATGCACTGTTCAAGCATTCATTCAGAAAGACAAAAAGCATTGCCACCACATCAAAATAATTAAACTGTTTTAAAATTCGAAATTCAGATACTTCTTTTTCTTTTTCAGAAAACATTTTTCATTTTAAGAAAGGTGATGGATTCATAGGACATTCATATCTTTAAGTCATAGACACTAAGACACTAATGATCATGTGATAAAGACACAAACATAGATAAAACATAAAGCATAATATTCGAAAAACAGAAAAATAGGAGCAAGGAGATTAAAGAACGGGTCCACCTTAGTGATGGCGGCTTGTTCTTCCTCTTGAAGATCTTATGAAGTGCTTTAACTCCTCTATGTCTCTTCCTTGCCTTTGTTGCTTCTCTCTCATGGCCTTTTGGTCCTCTCTAATTTCATGGAGGATAGTGGAATGCTCTTGTTGAGGTCCATGAGTGGGCTCTCTTGTTTGCTCCATCCTTTTGTTAGTGATGGGCTTTTGAGATGAATCTCTCCATTTTTCATGACTCGGAGGTGGAAGCTTTTGCCTTCCTTTTTCTCTTTCTAGAGGTTTCTCCGGCCTTAGGTGCCATAAATGGTTATGAAAACACAAAAAGCAAAAAGCAATGCTTTTCCCACACCAAACTTAGAAGGTTTGCTCGTCCTCGAGTAAAAGAAGAAAGAAGGGAGGAGAAGAAGAAGAGAATGGAAGAGATGGAGAGGTGTGAGTGGTTAAGAGGTGATGGGGAAGAGTATTTGGGGAAGGGTGTTATTGGAATGTGTGAAGAAGAGAGAGATTGAGTTGAGGTAGGTGGGGATCCTGTGGGGTCCACAGATCCTGAGGTGCCAAGGATTTCTCATCCCTGCACCATTCTGGCGTGTAAACGCCCCTTTGAGTGCCAATCCTGGCGTTAAATGCCAGGTTGCTTTATTTTCTGTTTATTTATTATTTATTTTCGAAAACTCCATAATCAATTATTATCCGCCTGACTGAGATTTACAAGATGACCATAGCTTGCTTCATACCAACAATCTCCGTGGGATCGACCCTTACTCACGTAAGGTTTTATTACTTGGACGACCGTGCACTTGCTGGTTAGTTGTATCAAAGTTGTGAATGAAAAATGATTTATTAAGACATGCATACAGAGTTTTTGGCGCTGTTGCCTGAGATCACAATTTCGTGCACTAAGTTTTTGGCGCCGTTGTCGGGGATTGTTCGAGTTTGGACAACTAACGGTTCATCGTGTTGCTCAGATTAGGTAATTTTATTCTTATTTTGTATTCAAAAAAAATATATTTTAAAAAATTTTTCAAAAATTTTTCCTTTATTTTCGAAAAAAAAAATTCTTTCCAAAAATTTTTATTATGTTCTTCAGAATTTTTAAGAATGAATTCTAGTGTTTCATGAAGCATGTTGAAGCCTGACTGGCTGTAAAGCCATGCCTAAATTCATTTGGACTGGGGCTTCCAACCCATCATTATCAAGAGCAAGCTAGTTGTTGCTAATCCACCTGCTGCTGTTCCAGATCCAAAAGATTTACATGCTAAAGCTTGACTGGCTATTAAGCCATGTCTAACCCTCAGATTGGAGCTTTAGACTAAGAGTACAAGATTCCTGGAATTCATATTAAAAATTTTGGAATCCTTATTTTCTTTTTTCAAATTAATTTTTGAAAAATACAAAAAAATTTAGAAAATCATAAAAATCAAAAAAATATTTTGTGTTTCTTGTTTGAGTCTTGAGTCAGATTTTAAGTTTGGTGTCAATTGCATGTTCATCTTGCATTTTTCGAAAAAAAAATCATGCATTCATAGTGTTCTTCATGATCTTCAAGTTGTTCTTGATAAAACCTTCTTGATTGATCTTCATATTATATTGTTTTGTGTTGTATGGTGTTTTTCATATGCATTCTTGAATTCTTAGTGTTTAAGCATTAAAGATTTCTATGTTTGGTGTCTTGCATGTTTTCTTTGCATAAAAAAATTTTTCAAAAATAAGTTATTGGTGTTCATCTTGATCTTCAAAGTGTTCTTGGTGTTCATCTTGACATTCATAGCATTCTTGCATGCATTCATTGTTTTGATCCAAAATTTTCATGCATTGAGTTTTTTTCATGTTTTTCTCTCTCATCATTAAAAATTCAAAAATCAAAAAAATATCTTTCCCTTTTTCACTCATAAATTTCGAAAATTTGAGTTGACTTTTTCAAAACTTTTTAAAACTTAGTTGTTTCTTATGAGTCAAATCAAATTTTTAAATTAAAAAAGAAAAAATCTTATCTTTTTCAAAATCTTTTTCAAAAATAAAATCTTTTTCATTTTTCTTAGTTATTTTCGAAAATTTTAAAAATATTTTTCAAAACTCTTTTTCTTATCTTTATCACACAATTTTCGAAAATAACATCATCAATTAATGTTTTGATTCAAAAATTTCAAGTTTGTTACTTACTTGTTAAGAAAGATTCAAACTTTAAGTTCTAGAATCATATTTTGTGATTTCTTGTGAATCAAGTCATTAATTGTGATTTTAAAAATCAAATCTTTTTCAAAACTAATTTCAATCATATCTTTTCAAAAGCATCTTTCTATCTTATCTTTTTCAAAATCATATCTTTTCCATCATATCTTTTTAAAAATCTTATCTTTTTCAAAAATTTGATTTTAAAATATCCCTTCTAACTTCTTATCTTCCTATCTTTTTAAAATTGATTTTCAAAATTTGTTTCAACTAACTAACTAACTTTTTGTTTGTTTCTTATCTTTTTCAAAACTACCTAACTAACTCTCTCTCTCTAATTTTCGAAAATATCTTCCCTCTTTTTTAAAAATTCTTTTTAATTAACTAATTGTCTCAAATTTTAATTTTAATTTTCGAAAATCACTAACCATTTTTCAAAAATAATTTTCGAAATTCCACTTTCTCTCTCATCTCCTTCTATTTATTTATTCATCTACTAACACTTCTCTCCCATCCAAAAATTTGAACACTACCTCCCTCTCTGTGTTCGAGTTTTTTCTTCCCTTCTTTACATTACATTCTTTTCTTCTTCTACTCACACAGGGGAACCTCTATACCTGGGTAAAAAGGATCCCTATTATTATTATTTTTCTGTTCCCTCTTTTTCATATGAGCAGGAGCAAGGACAAGAATATTCTTGTTGAAGCAGATCCAGAACCTGAAAGGACTCTGAAGAGTAAACTAAGAGAAGCTAAATTACAACAATCCAGCAAGCACCTTTCAGAAATTTTCGAACAAAAAGAGGAGATGGTAGCTGAAAATAATAATAATGCAAGGAGGATGCTTGGTGACTTTACTGCACCTAATTCTAATTTACATGGAAGAAGCATCTCCATCCCCACCATTGGAGCAAACAATTTTGAGCTGAAACCTCATTTAGTTTCTCTGATGCAGCAGAACTGCAAGTTCCATGGACTTCCATCTGAAGATCCTTTTCAGTTCTTAACTGAATTCTTGCAGATCTGTGATACTGTTAAGACTAATAGAGTAGATCCTGAAGTCTACAGGCTTATGCTTTTCCTGTTTGCTGTAAGAAACAGAGCTAGAGTGTGGTTGGACTCTCAGCCCAAAGATAGCCTGAACTCTTGGGATAAGTTGGTCACGGCTTTCTTAGCCAAGTTCTTTCCTCCTCAAAAGTTGAGCAAGCTTAGAGTGGATGTTCAAACCTTCAGACAGAAAGAAGGTGAATCCCTCTATGAAGCTTGGGAGAGATACAAGGAACTGACCAAAAAGTGTCCTTCTGACATGCTTTCAGAATGGACCATCCTGGATATATTCTATAATGGTCTGTCTGAATTAGCTAAGATGTCATTGGATACTTCTGCAGGTGGATCCATTCACCTAAAGAAAATGCCTACAGAAGCTCAAGAACTCATTGACATGGTTGCTAATAACCAGTTCATGTGCACTTCTGAGAGGAACCCTGTGAGTAATGGGACACCTCAGAAGAAGGGAGTTCTTGAAATTGATACTCTGAATGCCATATTGGCTCAGAATAAAATATTGACTCAGCAAGTCAATATGATTTCTCAGAGTCTGAATGGAATGCAAGCTGCATCCAACAGTACTCAAGAGGCATCTTCTGGAGAAGAAGCTTATGATCCTGAGAACCCTGCAATAGCAGAGGTGAATTATATGGGTGAACCATATGGAAACACCTATAATCCCTTATGGAGAAATCACCCAAATCTCTCATGGAAGGATCAACAAAAGCCTCAACAAGGCTTTAATAATGGTGGAAGAAATAGGTTTAACAATAGTAAACCTTTTCCATCATCCACTCAGCAACAGACAGAGAACTCTGAACAAAATACCTCTAATTTAGCAAACTTAGTCTCTAATCTATCTAAGGCCACTGTGAGTTTCATGAATGAAACAAGATCCTCCATTAGAAATTTAGAAGCACAAGTGGGCCAGCTGAGTAAAAGGATCACTGAAATCCCTCCTAGTACTCTCCCAAGTAATACAGAAGAAAATCCAAAAGGAGAATGCAAGGTCATTGATATAACCATCATGGCCGAATCCAAAGAGGAAGGGGAGGACGTGAATCCCAAGGAGGAAGACCTCCTGGGACGTCCAGTGATCAATAAGGAGCTTCCCTCTGAGGAACCAAAGGAATCTGAGACTCATCTAGAGACCATAGAGATTCCATTGAACTTCCTTATGCCATTCATGAGCTCTGATGAGTATTCCTCTTCTGAAGAGAATGAGGATGTTACTAAGGAGCAAATTACCAAGTACCTTGGTGCAATCATGAAGCTGAATGCCAAATTATTTGGTATTGAGACTTGGGAAGATGAACCTCCCTTGTTCACCAATGAACTAAGTGATCTGGATCAACTGACATTGTCCCAGAAGAAACAGGATCCTAGAAAGTTCCTAATACCTTGTACCATAGGCACCATGATCCTTGAAAAGGCTCTGTGTGACCTTGATTCAGGGATAAACCTCATGCCCCTCTTTGTAATAGAGAAACTGAGAATCTTTGGGGTGCAAGCTGCTAAAATCTCATTAGAGATGGCAGACAATTCAAGAAAACAGGCTTATGGACAAGTAGAGGACGTGTTAGTAAAGGTTGAAGGCCTTTACATCCCTGTTGATTTCATAGTCCTAGATACTGGGAAGGATGAGGATGAATCCATCATCCTTGGAAGACCCTTCCTAGCCACAGCAAGAGTTGTGATTGATGTTGACAGAGGTGAACTAGTCCTTCAATTGAATGAGGACTCCCTTGTGTTTAAAACTCAAGGTCATCCTTCTGTAAACATGGAAAAGAGCCACAGTAAGCTTCTCTCAAAACAGAGTCAACCAGAGCCCCCACATTCAAACTCTAAGTTTGGTGTTGAACTCCCATATCCAAACTCTAAGTTTGGTGTTGGGGAGTCTCAACAATGCTTTGAACATCTGTGAGGCTCCATGAGAGCCCACTATCAAGCTATTGATATTAAGGAAGCGCTTGTTGGAAGGCAACCCAATTTTTATTTATCTAATTTTATTTTTATTGTTATTTCATGTTTTATTAGGTTCATGATCATGTGGAGTCACAAAATAAATATAAAATTGAAAACGGAATCAAAAACAGCAGAAGAAAAATCACACCATGGAGGAGGATCTTACTGGCGTTTAAACGCCAGTAAGGAGCATCTGGCTGGCGTTCAACGCCAGAACAGAGCATGGATCTGGCGTTGAACGCCAGAAACAAGCAGCATCCTGGCGTCCAGATGCCAGAAATGCACAGTGAATAAGAGCTGGCGCTGAACGCCAGAAACAAGCATCTGGCTGGCGTTCAACGCCAGAAATATGCTGCATCTGGGCGTTGAACGCCCAAAACAAGCATCAATTCGGCGTTTAAACGCCAGAATTGCATGGAAAGGCATTTTACATGCCTAATGGGTGCAGGGATGCAAATCCTTGACACCTCAGGATCTGTGGACCCCACAAGATCAACTTAGCATCTGTGGACCCACAGGATCCCCACCTACCTCCACTCACTCTCTTCCCTCTTCTCAATGTTCATCCTCTCTTCCCAATAAACACTCTTCCCCAAAACTCTTCATCAATCACCTCAATCTCTCTTCCCTATCACCACTTCACCACTCACATCATCCACTCTTCCTCATAAACCTACCTCATAAACTCCACCTACCTTCAAAATTCAAAATCAATTTCCCACCCAAAACCCACCCTTATGGCCGAACCTTACCCCCCTCCCTTCCCTATATATAGCCTCCATTCTTCCTCATTTTCACACAACACAACCCTCTCTTCTCTTCTTGGCCGAATACACCTCTCCCTCCTCTCCTCCATATTTTTTTCTTCTTCTTCATCTATTCTTTCTTCTCTTACTCGAGGGCGAGCAATATTCTAAGTTTGGTGTGGTAAAAGCATAAGCTTTTTGTTTTTCCATTACCATTGATGGCACCCAAGACCGGAGAATCCTCTAGAAAAGGGAAAGGGAAGACAAAAGCTTCCACCTCCGAGTCATGGGAGATGGAAAGATTCATCTCCAAAGCTCATCAAGACCACTTCTATGATGTTGTGGCCAAGAAAAAGGTGATCCCCGAGGTCCCTTTCAAACTCAAGAGAAATGAGTATCCAGAGATCCAACATGAGATCCATAGAAGAGGTTGGGAAGTTCTAACAAACCCCATCCAACAAGTTGGAACTCTAATGGTTCAAGGGTTCTATGCTAATGCATGGATCACAAGGAACCATGATCAAAGTAAGAACCCGAACCCAAATAATTATCTCACCATGGTTCGAGGGAATTACTTAGATTTTAGTCCGAAAAATGTAAGGTTGGCGTTCAACTTGCCAATGATGGAAGAGAACGCACGCCCCTACACAAGGAGAGTCAACTTTGATCAAAGGTTGGACCAAGTCCTCATGGACATATGGTGGAAGGAGCTCAATGGAAGATTGACTCAAAAGGCAAACTGGTTCAACTGAGAAGACTGGACCTTAAGCCTGTAGCTAGAGGATGGTTGGAGTTCATTTAACGCTCAATCATTCCCACTAGCAACCGGTCTGAAGTTACTATAGACCGGGCCATCATGATCCATAGCATCATGATTGGAGAAGAGGTGGAGGTTCATGAGATTATACCTCAAGAACTCTACAAGGTGGCTGATAAATCCTCCACTATGGCAAGGTTAGCTTTTCCTCACCTCATTTGCCATCTATGCAATTCGGCTGGGATTGACATAGAAGGAGACATTCCCATTGAGGAAGAGAAGCCCATCACTAAGAAAAGGATGGAGCAAACAAGAGAGCCCATTCATGGAGCTCAAGAGACGCATGAAGCTCATCACCATGAGATTCCGGAGATGCCTCAAATGCATTTTCCTCCACAAAACTATTGGGAGCAAATCAACACCTCCCTAGGAGAATTAAGTTCCAACATGGGACAATTAAGGGTGGAACATCAAGAGCACTCCATCATCCTTCATGAAATTAGAGAAGATCAAAAAGCAATGAGGGAGGAGCAACAAAGACAAGGAAGAGACATAGAAGAGATCAAGGACATCATTGGTTCCTCAAGAAGGAAACGCCACCATCACTAAGGTGGATTCATTCCTTGTTCTTAAATTCTCTGTTTTTCGTTTTCTTTATGTTAAGTGCTTATCCATGTTTGTGTCTTATTACATGATCATTAGTATTTAGTAACTTTGTCTTAAAGTTATGAATGTCCTATGAATCCATCACCTCTCTTAAATGAAAAATGTTTTAATTCAAAAGAACAAGAAGTACATGAGTTTCGAATTTATCCTTGAACTTAGTTTAATTATATTGATGTGGTGACAATACTTTTTGTTTTCTGAATGAATGCTTGAACAGTGCATATGTCTTTTGAAGTTGTTGTTTAAGAATGTTAAATATGTTGGCTCTTGAAAGAATGATGACAAAGAGACATGTTATTTGATAATCTGAAAAATCATAAAAATGATTCTTGAAGCAAGAAAAAGCAGCAAAGAACAAAGCTTGCAGAAAAAAAAATGGCGAAAAAAAAA
The DNA here is from genome assembly GCF_059453495.1 of Arachis ipaensis. Lineage (NCBI taxonomy): Eukaryota > Viridiplantae > Streptophyta > Magnoliopsida > Fabales > Fabaceae > Arachis > Arachis ipaensis. Next base: position 33,787,052 of record NC_142442.1, read on the forward strand.
AGAAGAGAAAAAGCAAGCAGAAAAAGCCAAAGCTCTTAAAACCAAAAGGCAAGAGCAAAAAGCCAATAACCCTTAAAACCAAAAGGCAAGGGTAAATAAAAAGGATCCCAAGGCTTTGAGCATCAGTGGATAGGAGGGCCTAAAGGAATAAAATCCTGGCCTAAGCGGCTAAACCAAGCTGTCCCTAACCATGTGCTTGTGGCGTGAAGGTGTCAAGTGAAAACTTGAGACTGAGCGGTTAAAGTCAAGGTCCAAAGCAAAAAAAAAAAGAGTGTGCTTAAGAACCCTGGACACCTCTAATTGGGGACTTTAGCAAAGCTGAGTCACAATCTGAAAAGGTTCACCCAATTATGTGTCTGTGGCATTTATGTATCCGGTGGTAATACTGGAAAACAAAGTGCTTAGGGCCACGGCAAGACTCAGAAAGTAGCTGTGTTCAAGAATCAACATACTGAACTAGGAGAATCAATAATACTATCTGAACTCTGAGTTCCTATAGATGCCAATCATTCTGAACCTCAATGGATAAAGTGAGATGCCAAAACTATTCAATAGGCAAAAAGCTACAAGTCCCGCTCATCTGATTGGAGCTATGTTTCATTGATAGTTTGGAATTTATAGTATATTCTCTTCTTTTTTTCCTATTTGATTTTCAGTTGCTTGGGGACAAGCAACAATTTAAGTTTGGTGTTGTGATGAGCGGATAATTTATACGCTTTTTGGCATTGTTTTTAGCATGTTTTTAGTAGAATCTAGTTACTTTTAGGGATGTTTTTATTAGTTTTTATGTTAAATTCACATTTCTGGACTTTACTATGAGTTTGTGTGTTTTTCTGTGATTTCAGGTATTTTCTAGCTGAAATTGAGGGATTTGAGCAAAAATCAGATTCAGAGGTTGAAGAAGGACTGCTGATGCTGTTGGATTCTGACCTCCTTGCACTCAAAGTAGATTTTCTGGAGCTACAGAACTCAAAATGGCGCACTTCCAATTGCGTTGGAAATTAGACATCCAGGGCTTTCCAGCAATATATAATAGTTCATACTTTGGCTGAGTTTAGACGACGTAAAAGGGCGTTGAACGCCAGTTCTACGCTGCAGTCCGGAGTTAAACGCCAGAAACACGTCACAAACCAGAGTTGAACGCCAAAAACACGTTACAACTTGGCGTTCAACTCCAGAAAGAGCCTCTACACGTGTAACATTCAAGCTCAGCCCAAGCACACACCAAGTGGGCCCCGGAAGTGGATTTATGCATCAATTACTTACTTCTGTAAACCCTAGTAACTAGTTTAGTATAAATAGGACTTTTTACTATTGTATTAGACATCTTATGATTTTTAGTTCATCTTAGGATCATATTGATCACGTTTGGGGCTGGCCATTCAGCCATGCCTGGACCTTCATCACTTATGTATTTTCAAACGGTAGAGTTTCTGCACTCCATAGATTAAGGTGTGGAGCTCTGCTGTTCCTCATGAATTAATGCAAAGTACTACTATTTTTCTATTCATTTCAACTTATTCCGCTTTTAAGATATTCATTCGTACTTCAATATGAATTTGATGAACGTGACAATCATCATCATTCCCCCACGAACGCGTGCCTGACAACCACATCCGTTCTACCTTAGATTGAATGAGTATCTCTTGGATCCTTAATCAGAATCTTCGTGGTATAAGCTAGATTGATGGCGGCATTCATGAGAGTCCAGAAAGTCTAAACCTTATCTGTGGTATTCCGAGTAGGACTCTGGGATTGAATGACTGTGACGAACTTCAAACTCGCGAGTGCTGGGCGTAGTGACAGACGCAAAAGGAGGGTGAATCCTATTCCAGTATGATTGAGAACCTCAGATGATTAGCCGTGCTGTGACAGAGCATTTGGACCATTTTCAGAAGAGGATAGGATGCAGCCATTGACCACGGTGATGCCTCCAGATGATTAGCCATGCAGTGACAATGCATCGGACCATTTTCACAGAGAGGATGAAAAGTAGCCATTGACAATGGTGATGTCCTTACATAAAGCCAGCCATGGAAAGGAGTAAGACTGATTGGATGAAGACAGCAGGAAAGCAGAAGTTCAGAGGAACGAACGCATCTCCATACACGTATCTGAAATTCTCACCAATGATATACATAAGTATTTCTATCTTTATTTTCTGTTTATTTATTATTTATTTTCGAAAACTCCATAATCAATTATTATCCGCCTGACTGAGATTTACAAGATGACCATAGCTTGCTTCATACCAACAATCTCCGTGGGATCGACCCTTACTCACGTAAGGTTTTATTACTTGGACGACCCAGTGCACTTGCTGGTTAGTTGTATCGGAGTTGTGAATGAAAAATGATTTATTAAGACGTGCGTACAGAGTTTTTGGCGCCGTTGCCTGAGATAACAATTTCGTGCACCAGTGATCTAAAATTCATAATAAATTTCCGTTGCAAGTATAGATTCTAAACCAACAAAAGTCCTTTCTTACAAACGTTTGGTTGTCACAAGTAACAAACCCCTTTAAAATTGATAACCGAAGTATTTAAACCTCGGGTCGTCTTCTCAAGGAACTGCAGGGAAGTATGTTCTTAGTATTGGTTATGAGTTTTGTAAATTGGGGTTTTGAAGGTAAGGAACGAATAATTTAAATGACAATAAAATAAATAAATAACTGTAAAATAAACTTCTGGCAAGGTATGAAAATTCGGAAGTCCTATCCCAGTTACTCCTATGAGAATTGAAGTTAATCCCACTTAATTAACCTTTACTAAAGTAAGGAAAATCAAGTGAACTAATTTGTAAGATTTCCCAAGTCCTAGCCAATTCCTAAGGAAAGACTAGAGTTAGTGGAATTCAAGTCAATTAGCAGACATAACCATCAATCACGATAAGGTTGATAACTCAAGGGTTTCTAGTTAATCAATTAAAGCCAAGAATATGGAAAGCTAAATAAGAATTATAAACTGAAATACCTCAACTGCATTAATAAGAGAAAATCAATCTAAACATAAAGAGTCCATAAATCAATCTGGCAACATAAGTAATTAAAGGAAAGCATTAAAATATCTGAAAGCAAAAGAGAAATAGAAGGTAAAAGAAATATTGAACCTGATAGGGAATTGAAATACTTAATTGAAATAACAAGAAATCCTAATCCTAAAACCTAAGAGAGAGGAGAGAACCTCTCCCTCTAAAAACTACATCTAAACTATGAAAAGTGAATAATTGAGGGCCTCCTCTAAATGGATGCATTCCCCCACTTTATATCCTCTAATCTGTGCTTTCTGAACTTGGATCTGGGCCAAAAAGGGCTTCAGAAATCGCTGGGGGTGTTTTCTGTAATTTCTGGTACGTGGCATCTGTCACGCGTCCGCGTGGGTCACGCGGTCGCGTCATCTGGAGTTTTCCTTATCACGCGTTCGCTTCGGTCATGCGTCCGCGTCATCTATGTTCTACTTAAGGCACGCGTCCGCGTCAGTCACGCGTTCGCATCGCTGCCTTTTCGCGCTAGGCATGCGGCCGTGTCATCCATGCGTTCGCGTCGTTGCCAGTTTCTTCAAAAACTCCATTTTGTGCTTTCCTTCCATTTTTGTATGTTTCCTTTTCATCCTTTAAATCATTCCTGCCTTAGGAGATCCGAAAATACTCAACACACAAATCACGGCATCGAATGGTAATAAAAGATAATTAAAATAATTATTTTTGAAACATAGGAAACATGTTTTTCACATATATCACATAATAAGGAAGGAAAAGTAAAACCATACAATTTACATGAATAAGTGGGTGAAGGATTGAATAAATCACTTAAATTAAGCACAACATATATCATAAAATATGGGTTTATCAACCTCCCCACACTTAAACAATAGCATGTTCTCATGCTAAATCCAAGATAAAGAGTAAGGTAAAGTGGTGGAATCTCATGCAATGCAATCTATCCTAAATGTAACTACCTAAATGAATCATGCAATTCTAATTGTTATTCACTTGTATATAAAACTTACATGTAGTTAGATTAATTCACATCCTCAAGGAATCATATATATACATAGCCAAACCCTAGATATTGTTTAAAGCACTTTTACAATTGAGATGGGTAAAATATTTTTCAAACTTGCAAGACAATTAACAATTTAAGCAGAGATATATGGTGATGAGCTATTGAACCCTCACTGAATTTTGTGTTTACTCTCTAGTCACTCAGTGTTTATTGGGTTAATCACTCTATTCTTCTTTTTATCCTTACTTTCTATAACTTTGTTCTTCATCTAACCAATCAACAATTATAGAATACAGACATACAAGAATCATGAGGTCTTATTTAAGGTTGTAATGGGGCCAAGGTAAAGGTAAGGGCATATGTATAAGGCTAAGTGAGCTAATAAGTGAATACTTGATTAGTCTAAGATCTCACCTAACATACATATTTTGTAATTCAAAAGTTTCTTAACCTATTTGCCCAAATTTTCTCACTTTGTATTGCAAGCTCATGCATTAACTTTAATTTTATCCCATGTGCATTGATTCTTTTTATTTTTTTGCAATTGGGGAATTTTTGTATCCCTTTTATTTAAATAAAAAATAAATTTTTTTTAATGCACATGGTAATTCAATTGTTTTGATTTCACATGAGCATGCTTCCCAATTTTTTTTTATTTGAAACATCTTTATTCTTTTTTTAGCTTTCTACCCTTGTTTCTATCATCCATGTTCCCATAAAGTTCCCCACACTTAAACGATACACAATTTCTATCTTAAGCTAACCAAGGATTCAACTTGGGATTTTATCTTCTTTTTCTGCTTAAGGCTAGTAATGTGGTTTATAGAAAAAGAGGGGATTAAAAAGCTCAAGGGGGCTAACAAGGGTGATGTAAAAGGTAGGCTAATTTGGGATAAGTGAGCTAAACAAGTAATGGCCTCAATCATCTCTTAGTATGTATCTATATTCTATAATCGGACATATAGATTAAAACAAAGTAAAGAGCATCGGAATAAAAAAAAAAAAGGCAAAACACACAGAAATAAAAATTATGGTTTGAATATAACCATACAATTAAGCTCAAAACTCACAGGCTGTGTGTTCTCTACCTTAAACAGCATATATCAGCTATATATGTCATGCAAGTAAAAATTAGGAGTTCCCATTATTCTCAATGTAAATCTTAGGGTGTCTTTAAAGTTTTAGTGTTGTTCCTTGATGAAATGTTGTTAACTAACTAACATGTAATGCTATATATACAAGGGGTGTGGATTGTTTTTATTCTGTTAAGTTTCTAGTTTACTTCCTTTATATTTTCAATTTAAACCAAACTATCATATGCTAAAAGGGTAAACTATACTAATTAATCTACATATTCTATAACTAATAAGTTATAATTGTAATTAAACTAACTGGCTAAAATATGAACTAAGGTGCAAAATGCAGAAATAACATAAAAATACATAAAAAGGACAATGTATAAGTACTGGAAGATAAAAATAAAGATAAAAAATACAGAAAAATAACCAAAATAAGATAAAAGAGTCTATAGTGGTTCACCAAAAAAAATATGCCAGAGATGGCGACCTCCCCACACTTAAAATAAAGCATCGTCCTCGATGCTCACTCAAGTTGGGTGTGAAGGGGTGTCATCTCCGGAAGGATGGGCTGCGGGGGTCTCAGTGGTGGCCTGAGGATCTGCAGACTGGATGAGGGTAGGAGGATCTGTCTGCTGCAGTGGAAGCTCTGACTGGATAGGAATCTCTGGATCTACGGCCTGGATCTGGTGTGGCACCTCCTGCTGTGGCGCAGCCTGCTCTGGTCCTGCCTGTGCAACCTGGGTAGGTGTCTCCTCCTCGTGATCGTCCTCCTCCACCTCAGATGTATCAGAAGGGGTGTCAGGCTCGGAGGGGATGTCCCCGGCAACGGCGCCATTTTGAAGAGAGAACTTTTGCGTGATCTAAAATTCAGAATAAATTTCCGTTGCAAGTATAGATTCTAAACCAACAAAAGTCATTTCTTACAAACGTTTGGTTGTCACAAGTAACAAACCCCTTTAAAATTGATAACCGAAGTATTTAAACCTCGGGTCGTCTTCTCAAGGAACTGCAGGGAAGTATGTTCTTAGTATTGGTTATGAGTTTTATAAATTGTGGTTTTGAAGGTAAGGAACGAATACTTTAAATGACAATAAAATAAATAAATAACTGTAAAATAAACTTCTGGCAAGGTATGAAAATTCGGAAGTCCTATCCCAGTTACTCCTATGAGAATTGAAGTTAATTCCACTTAATTAACCTTTACTAAAGTAAGGAAAGTCAAGTGAACTAATTTGTTAGATTTCCCAAGTCCTATCCAATTCCTAAGGAAAGACTAAAGTTAGTAGAATTCAAGTCAATTAGCAGACATAACCATCAATCACAATAAGGTTGATAACTCAAGGGTTTCCAGTTAATCAATTAAAGCCAAGGATATGGAAAGCTAAATAAGAATTATAAACTGAAATACCTCAATTGCATTAATAAGAGAAAATCAATCTAAACATAAAGAGTCCATAAATCAATCTGGCAACATAAGTAATTAAAGGAAAGCATTAAAATATCTGAAAGCAAAAGAGAAATAGAAGGTAAAAGAAATATTGAACCTGATAGGGAATTGAAATACTTAATTGAAATAATAAGAAATCCTAATCCTAAAACCTAAGAGAGAGGAGAGAACCTCTCCCTCTAAAAACTACATTTAAACTATGAAAAGTGAATAATTGAGGGCCTCCTCTAAATGGATGCATTCCCCCACTTTATATCCTCTAATCTGTGCTTTCTGAACTTGGTTCTGGGCCAAAAAGGGCTTCAGAAATCGTTGGGGGTGTTTTCTATAATTTCTGGTGCGTGGCATCTGTCCCGCGTCCGCGTGGGTCACGCGGTCGCGTCATCTGGAGTTTTCCTTATCACGCGTTCGCTTCGGTCATGCGTCCGCGTCATCTGTGTTCTGCTTAAGGCGCGCATCCGCATCAGTCACGCGTTCGCGTCGCTTCCTTTTCGCGCTAGGCATGTGGCCGCGTCATCCATGCGTTCGCGTCGCTGCCAGTTTCTTCAAAAACTCCATTTTGTGCTTTCCTTCCATTTTTGTATGTTTCCTTTTCATCCTTTAATTCATTCCTGCCTTAGGAGATCTGAAAATACTCAACACACAAATCACGGCATCGAATGGTAATAAAAGATAATTAAAATAATTATTTTTGAAACATAGGAAACATGTTTTTCACATATATCACATAATAAGGAAGGGAAAGTAAAACCATGCAATTTACATGAATAAGTGGGTGAAGGATTGAATAAATCACTTAAATTAAGCACAAAATATATCATAAAATATGGGTTTATCACCTTGCCATACACAAGCTGGTATGGAGAGGATCCTATAGGAGTCTTGAATGCTGTTTTGTATGCCCACAGAGCATCATCCAAGCTTTTTTCCCAATCCTTTCTACAGGCAATTATAGTCCGTTCCAGGATTCTTTTTAGTTCTCTATTAGAGACTTCAGCCTGCCCATTTGTCTGTGGATAATACGGAGTTGCTACTTTGTGGCTAATTCCATATCAGACCATAGCAGAGTAAAGCTGTTTATTGCAGAAATGAGTGCCCCCGTCACTGATTAGTACTCTGGGAACACCAAATCTGCTGAAGATATGTTTCTGGAGGAACTTCAACACTGTCTTAGTATCATTAGTGGGTGTGGCAATTGTTTCTACCCATTTAGATACGTAGTCTACTGCCACCAGAATGTACGTGTTTGAGTATGATGGTGGAAAAGGACCCATGAAGTCAATACCCCATACATCAAATAACTCAATCTCTAAGATTCCTTGTTGAGGCATGGCATAACCATGAGGTAAGTTACCAGCTCTCTGGCAACTGTTATAGTTACGCACAAACTCTCGAGCATCTCTATGGAGAGTAGGCCAGTAGAACCCACATTGGAGGACCTTAGTGGCTGTTCGCTCACCTCCGAAATGTCCTCCATACTGTGATCCATGGCAATACCATAGGATATTCTGTGCCTCTTCTCTGGGCATGCATCTACGGATCATTCCGTCTGCACATCTCTTAAAGAGATATGGTTCATCCCATAAGTAGTACTTTGCATCAGAAATTAGTTTTTTTGTTTGCTGCCTACTGTACTCCTTGGGTATGAACCTCACAGCTTTATAATTTGCAATGTCTGCAAACCATGGTGCTTCCTGAATGGTGAAGAGTTGCTCATCCGGAAAGGTCTTAGATATCTCAGTAGGAGGGAGGGACGCCCCTGCTACTGGTTCTATCCGGGACAGGTGATCAGCTACCTGGTTCTCTGTCCCTTTTCTGTCTCTTATTTCTATATCAAACTCTTGCAGAAGCAACACCCATCTTATGAGCCTGGGTTTTGAATCCTACTTTGTGAGTAGGTATTTAAGAGCAGCATGGTCAGTATACACAATCACTTTTGAACCTACTAAATAGGATCTAAACTTGTCAATGGCATAAACCACTGCAAGTAACTCTTTTTCTGTGGTTGTGTAATTCTCCTGTGCATCATTTAAAACACGACTAGCATAGTAAATGACGTGCAGAAGCTTGTTATGCCTCTGTCCCAACACTGCAACAATGGCATGGTCACTGGCATCACACATTAGTTCGAATGGTAATGTCCAGTCTAGTGCAGAGATGACTGGTATTGTGACCAGCTTAGCTTTCAGGGTTTCAAACGCCTACAGACACTCTGTGTCAAAGACAAATGGTGTATCAGCAGCTAGCAAATTACTCAGAGGTTTTGCAATTTTTGAAAAATCCTTTATAAACCTCCTATAGAATCCTGCATGCCCCAAAAAGCTTCTGATTGCCTTAACATTGGCAGGTGGTGGTAATTTTTTAATTACTTCCACTTTAGCTTGATCCACCTCTATTCCCTTGTTTGAAATTTTATGCCTAGGACAATTCCTTCAGTTACCATAAAGTGACATTTTCCCAGTTTAAAACTAGGTTGGTCTCTTAGCATCTTTTCAGAACAAGTGCTAAATGGTCAAGACAGGAATTGAATGAGTCTCTAAATACTGAAAAGTCATCCATGAAGACTTCCAGAAATTTCTCTACCATATAAGAGAAGATAGAGAGCATGCACTTCTGAAAGGTTGCAGGTGCATTGCATAGACCAAAGGCCATCCTTCTGTAGGCAAATACTCCAGAAGAACATGTGAATGCTGTTTTCTCTTGGTCCTGAGGATCTACTACAATTTGGTTGTAACCTGAATAGCCATCCAAAAAGTAGTAGTATTCATGACCTGCTAGTCTCTCTAGCATCTGGTCTATGAATGGTAAAGGAAAATGATCCTTTCTAGTGGCTGTATTGAGCCTTCTGTAGTCAATACACATACGCCACCCTGTAACTGTTCTTGTAGGAATCAGTTCATTCTTTTCATTATGAACCACTGTCATTCCTCCCTTCTTAGGGACAACATGGACAGGGCTCACCCAGGGGCTATCAGAAATAGGATAAATAATCCCAGCCTCTAGTAACTTAGTGACCTCTTTCTGCACCACCTCCTTCATGGCTGGATTTAGCCGCCTCTGTGGTTGAACCACTGGCTTAGCATCATCCTCCAATAGGATCTTGTGCATGCATCTTGCTGGGCTAATGCCCTTAAGATCACTTTTGGACCATCCAAGAGCTGTCTTGTGTGTCCTCAGCACCTGAATTAGTGCTTTCTCTTCCTGTGGATTTAAAGCAGAGCTTATGATCACCGGAAAAGTGTCACCTTCTCCCAGAAATGCATATTTCAGGGATGGTGGTAGTGGTTTGAGCTCGGGTTTAGGAGGTTTATCCTCTTCCTGAGGAATTTTTAGAGGTTCTTTTATTTCCTCTGGTTCCTCCAGATCAGGCTGAACATCTTTAAAGATGTCCTCTAGCTCTGATTTAAGACTCTCAGTCATATTGATCTCTTCCACCAATGAGTCAATAATATCAACGCTCATGCAGTCATTTGATGTGTCTGGATGCTGCATAGCTTTGACAACATTTAACTTGAACTCATCTTCATTGACTCTCAGGGTCACTTCTCCTTTTTAGACATCAATGAGAGTTGCACTCTTGTGCTCCTCCATTTCCAGCACTACAAAGTCAGTGGGAAAGGCAAATGACCCAACCTTGACAATCATGTCTTCAATTATGCCTAATGGGTATTTAATGGAGCCATCAGCAAGTTGAAGACATATCCGGGTTGGTTTGACCTCTTCAGTCAAGCCAAGCTTTCTGATAGTAGATACAGGGATTAGATTGGTACTTGCCCCAACGTCACATAGAGCTATCTTGGTACAAGTACCCTCTAATGTGCACGGTATCATAAAGCTTCCTGGATTCTTAAGCTTCTCTGGTAAGCTTTTCAGAATGACTGCACTGCATTCTTCAGTGAGAAAAACTTTTTCAGTTTCTCTCCAATCCTTCTTATGACTTAAGATCTCTTTCATGAACTTAGCATAAGAGGGTATTTGCTCAAGTGCTTCTGCAAACAGGATCTTTATTTCAAGAGTCCTGAGATAGTCTGCAAAGCGGGCAAATTGTTTATCCTGTTCCGCTTGGTGGAGTTTCTGAGGATAAGGCATCTTGGCTTTATATTCTTCAACCTTAGTTGTTGCAGGTTTATTCCCCACAGTGGTGGTTGGAGAAGCCTTCTTAGAGGGGTTATTATCAGCACTTGCAGGTGTCTGACCCCTCATTGGTATTTGAATGCCAGAACTGGGCAAAGAATGGGCGTTTAACGCCAACTTTTCTCCCTTTTCTGGCGTTTGAATGCCAGAAGTGGGCACCAACTGGGCATTTAACACCAATTTTTCACCCTTTTCTGGCGTTTGAACGCCAGAATTATTTCTCTCTGGGCTCTTGCTGTCCTCAAAGGGATTTTGGGCAGTGGTTTGGTCATCCTCTGTCAGTTGTTCCTTTCTTGGCTTTTTGCTACTTTGAGCTGAATTATTCAATGTCTTCCCGCTCCTTAGTTGGACAGCTTGGCATTCTTCTGTTATCTGTTTAGATAGCTGCTGTCTTGTCTGATTCAATTGTGCTTCCATATTCTTGTTAGCATTTTTAGTGTCTTGGAGCATCTCTTTAAATTCTGCTAATTGTTTTGTCATAAGGAGTAATTGCTGATTAAGTTCGACAATCTGTTCTTGAGGATTATGATCAGTAGTTACTGTCCTAGCCTCTTCTTTTATAGAGGACTCACTGCTTGAGTATAGATGTTGATTTCTAGCAACCGTATCTATGAGTTCTTGAGCTTCTTCAATCGTCTTTCTCATGTGTATAGATCCACCAGCTGAGTAGTCTAGAGACATTTGACCTCTTTTTGTAAGCCCATAGTAAAAGATATCCAACTGTACTCACTCTGAAAACATTTTAGAGGGGCATTTCCTTAGCATCCTACTGTACCTTTCTCAGGCATTATAAAGGGATTCATGATCCTCTTGTTTAAAGCCTTGGATGTCCAGCCTCAGCTGTGTCATCCTTTTTGGAGGGTAAAATTGGTTCAGAAATTTGTCTATTAACTGTCTCCATATTTTTATGCTTGCTGTGGGTTGGTTATTTAACCACCTCTTAGCTTGATCTTTTACAGTAAATAGAAATAATAATAATCTATAGACATCCTGATCCACTTCTTTATCATGTACTATGTCAGCAATTTGTAAGAACTATGCCAGAAACTCAGTAGGTTCTTCCTGTGGAAGACCAGAATACTGGTAATTTTGCTGCACTATGATAATGAGCTGAGGATTTAGCTCAAAACTGCTTGCTTTGATGGGAGGTATACAGATGCTACTCCCATATGCAGTTGTAATGGGGTTAGCATATGACCCCAGAGTCTTTCTGGACTGCTCATTTCCACTTAGGTCCATGATGGAGAAAGGGAGATGATGTAGATTGCAAATAAAATATATTTTTGTTTTTTTTTTAATTAAAAGTAACTGAATAAAATAAAACAAAATAAATGGAAGATCAAATAAAATTTTCGAAAATTAGAAGAGAATGAAATAAAAGCAAATTGAAAACTAAATTAATTAATTAATTAAAAAGATTTTGGAATTAGCAATCAGAAAGATATGATTGAAAATTATTTTGAAAAAAGATATGATTGAGAAGATATGATTGCAATTTATTAAAAAAAAAGATATGATTGAAAAGATATGATTGAAGAAATTAAAAAGATTTGATTTTTGAAAAAGATTTGAAAAGATCAATTTTTGAAATTAAAATTTTTACTTGACTAAAAAAAGATATAATTTTGAAAATCTTTGACTAATTTAATGCAAAATTTCGAAATTTATGAGTAAAATAAGGAAAATATATATTTTTTTAATTTTTGAACTTAGAAATTTTATATCAAAACAAAGAGAACAAACAAGAAAACTTTGAATGTCAAGATGAACACCAAGAACACTTTGAAGATCAAGATGAACACCAAGAACAAATATTTGAAATTTTTTTTTTAAGTAAATAAAAGCACAAATGACACCAAACTTAAAATTTTTAGAAAATCAAACACAAATTTTTGAAAATTTAAAGGAAAACACAAAGAAGACACCAAACTTAGAATTTTTAAATATCAAGAAAGAACTAAGAACATGCAAATTTGAAAAATTGAAAGAAAATAAAAGCGTGCAATTGACACCAAACTTAAAATATGAAACCAAACTCAAATAAAAGACTCAAATTTAGTGACTCTAAACCAACGAAAATAAATTATTCCTAATCTGAGCAACAAGATAAACCGTCAGTTGTCCAAACTCGAACAATTCCCGGCAACGGCGCCAAAAACTTGGTGCACGAAATCACAATCACACTTTTGCAATTCCACACAACTAACCAGCAAGTGCACTGGGTCGTCCAAGTAATACCTTACGTGAGTAAGGGTCGATCCCACGGAGATTGTCGGCTTGAAGCAAGCTATGGTTATCTTGTAACTCTTAGTCAGGATATCAATAATTCTCAGATTTAATTATAAAAAGTAAAAGAACATGAAATAAATACTTGTTTTGCAGTAATGGAAAACATGTTGAGATTTTGGAGATGCTCTGTCCTTTAAATCTCTGCTTTCCTACTATCTTCTTCTTCACACACGCTAGGCTCCTTCCATGGCAAGCTGTATGTTGGTGGATCACCGTTGTCAATGGCTACCATCCGTCCTCTCAGTGAAAATGGTCCAAATGCGCTGTCACCGCACGCCTAATCATCTGTCGGTTCTCACTCATGTTGGAATAGGATCCATTGATCCTTTTGCGTCTATCACTACGCCCAGCACTTGTGAGTTTGAAGCTCGTCATAGTCATCCCTTCCCAAATCCTACTCGGAATACCACAGACAAGGTTTAGACTTTCCGGATCTCAGGAATGGCCGCCAATAATTCTAGCTTATACCACGAAGACTCTGATCTGAATCAGAAGGCTAAGAGATAAGCACTCAATCTAAGGTAGAACGGAGGTGGTTGTCAGACACGCGTTCATAGGTTGAGAATGGTGATGAGTGTCACAGATCATCACATTCATCAAGTTAAAGTATGAGTGAATATCTTAGAATAGAAACAAGCGTGATAGAATGGAAAATAGTAGTAATTGCATTAATTCATCGAAACACAGCAGAGCTCCTCACCCCCAACCATGGGGTTTAGAGACTCATGCCGTAGAAGATACAATATGAAACGTGTAGAATGTCATGAGGTACAAGATGAATCACTAAAAGTAGTTTTATAGTAGACTAATGACCTAGGGTTATAGAAAATGAGTAAGCTAGAATAGTTAGTGTAGAAATCCACTTTCGAGACCCACTTGGTGTGTGCTTGGGCTGAGCATTGAATCTTTCACGTGTAGAGACTTTTCTTGGAGTTAAACGCCAGCTTTTGTGCCAGTTTGGGCGTTTAACTCCAGCTTTCATGCCAGTTCTGGCGTTTTGACGCCAGAATTTCTATGCTGACTTGGAACGCCAGTTTGGGCCATCAAATCTCGGGCAAAATATGGACTATTATATATTGCTGGAAAGCCCAGGATGTCTACTTTTCAACGCAATTGAGAGCGCGTCAATTGGGCTTCTGTAGCTCCAGAAAATCTATTTCGAATGCAGGGAGGTCAGAATCCAACAGCATCTGTAGTCCTTTTTCAGCCTCTGAATCAGATTTTTGCTCAGGTCCCTCAATTTCAGCCAGAAAATACCTGAAATCACTGAAAAATACACAAACTCATAGTAAAGTCTAGAAATGTGATTTTTGAATAAAAACTAATAAAAACATAATAAAAACTAAGTAAAATATACTAAAAACATACTAAAAACAATGCCAAAAAGCGTATAAATTATCCGCTCATCATAGGTCCCTCAAGTCACTTACCCATCTTCATCCCCCAATGACGAGTTGCTTCACTTTGTTAAGACCATGGAAAGCACACTTACCGGTCTGACCTCTGCTATATAAGCTCTCGTCTCCCAGATGGGATTGTCGAGTACCTCCAACACTCAACCTTCAAGCTCCAGTGGAATTCCCTCTCAACCTATACCCAACCCCAAGGGTGGAATTAATGCCATCACCTTGAGGTCCGGAACCACACTGCAAGAAAAGAATCATGAGGAGCCAAGCTCAAAGGGAAACGCCTCAGTTAAGGACATGGATGAAGTGGAGGACGTTGAAGAGGAAGATGAAGTACCAGACATAGTTGAAGAAGAAGCAGCTCAACCAAGGAATGGAGAACCAAAGGAAGCTGAGGCTACAAGAGATGCCATTCCCATCCCATTTCCACACCTTGTAAGGAAGCCCAGGAAGCAGATGGAGCTCGACCCAAAATGGTAGAAATCTTCAAAAAGGTTGAGGTAAATATTCTCCTTTTTTATGCTATTCAGCAAGTACCTAAATATGCGAAATTTCTAAAAGATTTGTGCATGCATAAGGATAAGATTAATGAATTAGAACTATTCCTTTAGGTAGTTCTATATCTGCTTTAATGGGGGATATACCTGAAAAATGTAGTGATCCAGGTCCATGCATGGTTAACTGTATCATTGGGGGTGTAATATTTTCTGACTGCATGTGTGATTTAGGAGCGTGCGTGAGTATTATACCATTATCTGTATATGATGCCTTAAGGCTCCCTCCCTTAAAAAGGTCGGCAGCTCATTTTGTTTTAGCAGATAAAAGCATCATCACAGTGGTTGGAATTGCTGAGGACATGCTGGTGAGCATTAAGGGGCTCACATTTCCTATTGACTTCTATATTTTGGAGATGTCCCCTAATGACTCAGGAAAACCATCATCCATCTTGCTTGGAAGGCCCTTCCTGAAGACTTCAAAGTTCAAATTAGATGCCTTCTCAGGAACTTACTCCTTTGAGATAGATGGCAGAGCAGCGAGCTTCAACTTGGATGAAGCTATGAAGCACCCTCCAGAAGATCATTCCATCTTCCAGTGCGACATAATTCATGAGACTGTAGCTACAGTTTACCAAGAATAAATAGAAGAGATGCACATGGAGCATGGTCCAAGTGTGGGGAAACCCTCTGAACATAATGAGGACACTTTGCCATTATCACTAGCTCCAGATGATCAAGTGCCTAGCCATGAGCAGAAAATGGAGTTAAAGCCCCTTCCACCCTACCTCAAGTATGCTTACCTTGAGGATAATCAGAAGCTCCCAGTTATCATTGCAAGGGAACTCACATCCCAACAGGAGGAGCAGCTGCTTAGTATGCTGAGAAGACACAAGAAAGAAATTGGGTGGAGCTTGGCGGATATAGTAGGCATCAGCCCTCAAGTTTGTGAGCACAGAATATTTTTAGAAGAGGGATCAAGGCCTGTCCATCAACCTCAGAGGCGGTTGAACCCCACCATCTTAGAAGTTGTCAAGAAAGAAGTGACCAGGCTGCTTGAAGCTGATATTATCTACCCCATCTCAGATAGTGAATGGGTCAGTCTAGTACAAGTGGTGCCCAAGAAGTCTGGAGTCACAACAGTGAAGAATGAGTATGGAGAGCTCATAGCAACTAGAGTACAGAATTCATGGAGAGTTTACATTGATTATAGGCGCCTCAACCAAGCTACTCGGAAGGATCATTACCCCTTGCCATTTATTGATCAGATGCTTGATCGCCTGTTAGGTAAATCACATTACTGCTTTTTAGATGGTTATACAGGCTATTTTCAAATTCATATAGCTCCTGAAGATCAGGAAAAGACTACTTTTACATGTCCCTTTGGAACGTATGCATACAAAAGGATGCCTTTCGGCTTGTGTAATGCACCCGCTACTTTCCAAAGGTGCATGATGAGCATTTTTTCTGATCTTATTGAGAGTTGTATGGAAGTTTTCATGGATGATTTTAGCGTATATGATGATTCATTTAACCTTTGCTTGGATAGTTTAGCTAGAGTATTAGACAGTTGTGTTAGTTCAAACCTTGTATTAAATTTTGCAAAATGTCACTTTATGGTACAACAAGGTATTGTTCTAGGACATGTTGTTTCTAATACTAGTATTTCCGTAGATCCAGCAAAGGTAGATGTGATTTCTAGTTTATCTTACCCCTCCTCCGTGAGGGAAGTCTGTTCGTTCCTTGGTCATGCAGGTTTCTACCAGAGATTTATCAAAGACTTCAGTAAGGTAGCATTGCCTTTATCCAGACTGCTGTAGAAGGATGTTGAGTTCGAGCTGAGTGAGGATTGCATGAATGCGTTTGATAAGCTGAAGATCGCCTTAACTCAAACTCCAATTGTGAGAGGACCAGACTGGAGCTAGCCTTTTGAGATTATGTGTGATGCCTCCAACCATGCAGTAGGAGCGGCGCTGGCTCAGCGCGAAGGTAAGGATCCTTTCGTAATAGCTTATGCTTCCAAGACCTTAGACGTTGCTCAGTCAAATTACACTACCACTGAAAAAGAGCTTCTGGCTATTATTTTTGCTCTGGATAAATTCCAAGCCTATTTACTTGGTACTAAGGTGGTAGTGTACTCAGACCATGCAGTTCTAAAATATTTACTAGCTAAAAAAGAGTCAAAACCAAGGTTAATACATTGGATACTGTTGCTGCAAGAATTTGATTTAAAAATTAAGGATAGGAGTGGTTCCCAAAATTTAGTGGCAGACCACGTGAGTCACCTTGAGCACATCAAGGATGACTCCATTCCTATCAATGATGCTTTTCCATTTGATAGCTTGTATGCAGTATCTAAAGTAGTTCCTTGGTATGCACCTGTAGCTAATTATCTAGTTAGCCATACTTTCCTTCCTAATTTTACTAAGCATCAGAGGGACAAGCTGAAAAGTGAGTCCAAATATTATATATGGGATGACCCATATTTGTGGAGGTATGGTGCTGACCAGATAATTAGAAGGTGTGTGCCTCAATCAGAATTCCAGTCCATGTTAGAGGCCTGCCACTCCTTTGAGAGTGGTGGACATTTTGGACCTCAAAGAACAGCTAGAAAAATTTTAGACTGTGGATTCTGCTGGCCTACTATTTTTAAAGATGCTACTACCTTCTGTAAATCTTATTCCCCATGACAGAGGTTTGGTAATATATCCAAGAGGGATGAGATGCCCCAGCAGATTATGCTATTCTGTGAGATTTTTGACGTTTGGGGCATTGACTTCATGGGTCCATTTCCAAACTCTAGTGGTTACTTATATATACTGTTAGCTGTAGATTATGTTTCTAAATGGGTGGAAGCAATTCCTGCCCGTACTGATGATGCTAACACTGTTGTCTCTTTTGTTAGAAATCATATTATCTGTCGCTTTGGATCACCACGAGCAATCATGAGTGATCAAGGCACTCATTTTTGTAACAGGAGATTAACAGGGCTACTAAAGAAACATGGCATCATCCACAAGGTAGCCACAACTTATCATCCCCAGACCAATGGGTAAGCAGAGGTATCTAACAGAGAGATCAAGCGCATTCTGCAGAAGATAGTCAAGCCTCATAGGAAGGACTGGATCACCAGACTTGTAGATGCGCTCTGGGCTTATCGGACAGCGTACAAGACACCCATTGGGATGAGTCCCTTCCGCTTAGTATACGGAAAGGCTTGTCACCTCCCAGTGGAAGTGGAACACAAGGCTTTCTGGGCTGTGAGGGAATGCAACATGGGATTTGAGAAGGCTGGTGCTGAAAAGAAGCTGCAACTGGCAGAACTGGAGACCCTTCGACTCGAGGCATATGACAACTCCAGACTATACAAAGAAAAGGTGAAGGCTGTGCATGACAAGCATATCAAGAGAAGAGAGTTCAGACCTGGGGACCTAGTTCTCCTTTACAACTCCAGGCTGAGGCTCATGCCAGGCAAGATGAGATCAAGATGGGAAGGTCCCTACAGAGTAGAGAAGGCAGAGCCATATAGAGTCTTTCACCTGAGTCATCCTTCAAGCTCCAAATTCATCAAGGTCAATGGACATCACTTAAAGCTGTATCATGGTGAGAAGATGAAGAAAAACAAGGAGATGGAGATCTTCCTCTTGGAGGATCCACCAACAGCAGAAGACTGAGCTAGTGAATCGTCCAACTTAAGGACGTAAAAGCAAAGTGCTAGGTGGGAGACAACCCACCATGGTATGATCGTTCCTTTTCATTCTTAGTTTTATTTTCTTTTACTTTCCACAGTAGTCATTCATAATTTCTGAACATTCATCTGCATTCTGCATAAAAAAAAGTACTCAACGCGCAAGCGTCGCTGATGCGTATGCGTCACATGTGAGTGCGTGAACATAAGGAATGGAACAGAGAGTTACGCGGGAGCAGGGCTGGAAGCGTGCCTTAGGCACAAGCAAGAGCATGCGTACGCATCTATCATGCGTACGCGTCGCTTGCGATTTTGTCCCCTCACGCGTACGCGTGACCATGCAAATCGGCGTAAAGGGGGTGTGTGGCCAGAAATTTGTGCTGGTGTGGGGATGGAATTGTGCTGGGAGTACAACCCCCATCACGCGTACGCGTCCCTGACGCGTACGTGTCATTTTCCCAATTCAGGCCATCCACGCGTGCGCGTCCCTGACGCGCACGCGTCATACCCAATTTTGTTACATGTGCGTACAAGACAGAGAGTTGTGCGCGTGCGGGGCTGCCTTTGCGCCAATTGCACAACCCATCTCACGCGTACGCGTCCCTGACGCATACGCGTCACCTGAAAATAGCGCAATCCACGTGTACGCGTGATACACGCGTACGCGTCGCATGCGACGCACAACTAACACACCTCAGCGCCTGATTTCAAATCATCCACCCCTCCAATCCTAATTCTTTTCAATCTTCATTATTTCTTCTTCCTTCTTTCTTTCTTCTTCCTTATTCTTTCTTACTTTCTATTAATTTCTTCTTTCCTTCTTCATTTTCTTCATCCAGGTTCTTTTCTTCTTCCGCTTTTACCCTTTCCTTATTACTTTAATTTATGTTCCCTTCCTCTTTATTTTTCTTTTAATTTCATTATCTATGGTTTCTTTTTCTTTCTTCTTCCATGCATTTTTTATGTTGGTGTTAAAAATTTAAATGGGTGATTGTTTTCTTCTATATTTTACTTGTGGATATATTAGGGTGTGATTTGACAATTAATACTAATTTTTGGGTTGCATGCATGTTGGATTTCATACTTTTCCTAACATATTTTACATGCATACCAAGTGTTTGTGAAAATTCCGTATGGCATTGTGAATTATTAATTATTCTATTCTTCTACTCTACTGCCTGTTTTTTACAAAACCCTTGTAATCTTTTATTGATTCAATATAATTGTCAATACAAATGTGATTGTTAGTTTGTTACATTGGATAATCAAATTAAGCTATTAACGCTTGATCTATGCTACTCATGCCTTTTCCGGCATGCTGATAAACATCTTGCATCTAATTGTCTTAATTTATCATGCTATATTTCCATTGATGTCTTAATTACATGGAATCGCAACCATGTGTTTACGACATTCTTCTTTACCTTGGCCAACTTATCTTGGGTAGTTGAATTCTACTCAAACTTCTACTCGCGTACTGTACAGACTGTCTTCGTCCGTCAGCAGCAAGTCCTTGTCTCCGAAAGAGCCATTCAAAGAGCACTGGACCTTCCACCTAGTCTAGAGGGCTGGGATGCATATCAAGAGGCATCTCGTAAATGCCAGATGTATCAATTCGACTGGGATAGCGTACTTAGTGTTATAGCCCAACCTGGCAGCAAGTGGATCTACGGGCAGCATCGTTCAAAACCCAAGAGCATCTCAGCCCAGTCACTCACCCTGGAGGCTCGCGTGTGGGCACAGATTATGTCCCACTATGTCTTTCCGAGCACTCACGAGTCAACCTTCGCAGCCGACATGGCTGTTCTCATCTGGTGCATCCTGACAGAGCAACCCCTCAACCTGCCCCGACACATCCAAGATGCCATGGGACACGTACAGATCGCGGGTAACTTGCCTTTCCCTGCCTTGGTTTCAGACTTAGTCTCTGCAGCAGGAGTGTCCCATCGGGCAGGAGACACGAAGGTCATCATCCCTAGAGCCGACCAGTATGTCCCGAACGGGAAGTACATCAGGCCGCCAGTTCCATCTGCGAGCCGGCCTGCAGGCTCATCTTCAGATACTCCCCCTTCTTCCACTCCACCATCATCCACACCACAAGCACCATCCATCCTTCAGATGTTCCTACAGATCCGTGAGCGGTTCGACCGGCAAGACTGGCGAATGGAGCAAATGGAGCGCCGTAACAAGCGCAGATACAACTATCTGAAGGAACTCATAGCTGGCGCCCACCCACCTCCCGAACAGAAGGACACCCCAGACTCTCCTTCATCCAGTAGCACAGGCAGCCAAGGCAAACCAAACACTGGAGGCGTTGCTTCCAGCCCTCCCTTGCTCCTTACTAATGGCACGGAGGACCGTGCTAAGTTTTAAGTGTGGAGAGGTCAATCTTTGACTTTCGGAGGTAACTTTTCTCTCTTAAACACCAATATTTTAGTTTTTCTTTTGTTAGATAGAATAGATTGGATGATAATAATTGTTTGCATGTATGTTTGCTTGGTTAAAGTAATAAACTTCTTTTCAAGACTCTATTTTATAATATTTCACTAATTTAAATTAAAAAAAAATTTGTGTTAGACTTGTTTGAAAACTATAAATTGGAACATGAATTGTAGCTAAGAACACACAACCCATGAGATTTGAGATTAATTACATGGTTATACTATTTAACCATAACATTTTATTCTTGTGTGTTTTCTTCTCTATAATTGCAATCTATATTTTGTTCCATTCTATATGTCCATTGTTTAGTATATTTACATGCATACGTATGATTGAGGCCATCATTTTTTATTAGCTCACTTATCCCAAATAGCCTACCCGTTCAATCAACTTTGTTAGCCACTTTGAGCTTTTTAATCCCCATTTGTTCTATACTTTACCACATCACTAGCCTTAAGCAGAAAAATAATTAATTATCCCAATTGAATCTTTGGTTAGCTTAAGATAGAGATTGTGTATCAATTAAGTGTGGAAAAACTGTAGAAGCATGGGTTAATAGGGAATGTGTTATGTTTCTACTATATTTAAAAATTGGGAATTTGAGTACCTACTCATGGGAAACCATAAAAATCATATGCATTGAAATGTTATGTTTGCTTTCATAATTCAAAAAAAAAACAAAAAATATTCAATTAATTAAGTAAATAAATAAATAAGGGGACAAAATTACCCCAATATTAAGTTTAATAAAAGATCAATGCATATGTGATAAAATTGAAGAAAAGTTGATACATGAGTATGTAATGCAAAAGTGGGAATTATGGGTAGCCAGGCATGAATTTAGAGTTACATAGAATGTGTGTGTATAGGTGAGAGCTTAGGTTAGTCAAGGATTCAATTTATAGCTCAGTTAGCCATACATATATCCTCACCTTTACCTTAGCCCCATTACAACCTTGAAAAGACCTCATGATGTTTGCATTGGTACATTAAATATTTGTTGATTGGTTAGGTGAAGAACAAAGTTTAGAAAGCATGACTAGAAAAGACTAGAGTAGATTACCCTATACACTTGAGTGATTAGAGTGCATATACACCACCAGTGAGGGTTCAATGCTTGACTCTATGTTCTTTGCTTTCATGAGCTGTCTTTTTACAAGTCTACTTGTCTTTACTGTATGATTTGAATTAGTGATATCTAATTTATGTTTGTCTTGAAGAACTTATTTACTTTTAACTAAGTATACAGAACCATCTTAGCATATATTTGCATTCATAGGTTGCATTTCATGAGTCTTACTTTTCCCCATTTATTCTTTTGATCTCCTTGAGCTTAGCATGAGGATATGCTAATGTTTAAGTGTGGGGAGATTGATAAACTTTTATTTTATGGTTTATCTTGTGCTCAATTGAGTGATTTTATCAAGTCTTTGCATAATTATTCATACAAATTGCATGGTTTTACAATTCCTTCCTAGTTTTGTTCTATGGTTGAAAACTTGCTTCCTAAGCCTTTAATTTGTATATTTTAATTCTTCTTTATACCATTCGATACTGTGATCTGTGTGTTCAGTGTTTTCAGGCTTTATAGGGCAGGAATGGCTTAGAGGATGGAGAGGAAGCTTGCAAAAATGGAAGGAACACAAGAAATAAAGAATACAACCAGCGAAGATCGATGCGTGCGCGTACCTGACGCGTACACGTGGATTGGAGTTTTGCACGGCGACGCACGCACGTGCCTGACGCGTACGCGTGACACGCAAAGATGACCAGCGACGTGTACGCATGACTGACGCGTACGCGTGACATGCGTGACCTGCAGAAATCACAAAAAATGCTGGGGGCGATTTTGGGCCAAGTTTGGATCTAATTTTTGACCCAGAAACACAGACTAGAGCCAGAGGATAAGAAGAGACTCAACACACATTCTCATTAGCATAGTTTTTAGTTTTAGTTTTTGAATTTTAGAGAGAAATCACTCTTCCTCTAGGTTTTCTTCACATTCATAGATTTCTAGTTTTTATGCTTTTGCTTTGGATATTGAGAAGAGTCATTACCTCTGTTGAAGTTTCTATTATTCTAGTTTGCTTTCTGATTCCTTTACTTTTTTTATTATTTATTAACTCTGTTCAGATACGTATGTTCCATTTTGGGATTTATTAATGCAAAGAACCATTTTTACTTTTAATTAGTTTTCAGTTATTGTTTATCATGTCTTCCTTTTATTCCTTTTTTAATTCTGTGCAAGTAATTTTCATGTCAATGGAGTAGACTTCCAACTTGACCTGGGGGTTGATTAAAAGGAGACCCTAGAATTGAAATGCTCAAGTGATTAGTTAAATTGGAAATTATTGGCTAACTCTCTAGTCTCTGACTCTAATCCTTCCTAAGGAAAGGATTAGGACTTAAGATTCAGAGTTGGTTAGTTAGTTACTTGACTTTCCTTTCTTCAGCAAAGAATGACCAAGCAAAACAATAACCTCTTACTATTACACTTGGAAAAATCTAACAAGGATAGAACTTCCAATTAATCTACCTCCGGTCAAGGCTTTTAATTGATTATGTAAATTCTCTCGTTGAATTTCATTACCTTAAATTACAATCATTTAATTTCCTGTTCTTCAACTCTTAAAAATTCTCGGAAAACTCCTGACTAATAAAATAGCACTCTTTTGTCAACTTGTTGGGAGACGACCTGGGATTCCTACTCCCAGTATTTTTATTCTAAATTTGTGACAATCCTTCTAAATTGATAAGCGGATTTTTGCTGGTTAAGAACTGTACTTACAACGCCGTTCTATTTATAAATTCTTGATCGGCTAATTTCCGCCCCGTCAAAGACCATCCATGAGGTAGTCAAACGAGATCTACATGTAAACCGTCTCGTTGTAGACATGATATATGACAGAGCTCAATGATGTCATTTGATTCATGTAGCCAACCCCACCTAGTGGGACAAGGCTTTGTTGTTGTTGTTGTTGTTGTTGTTGTTGTTGTTGTTGTTGTTGTTGTATACTAGTTATATAGTAAGGCCCAGTTTAGGTAAACAACTTAAATAAGTTCTTTTAGAAAAAGAGTTTAAAGTATAAGGACTTTTATTAATAGCAGCTTATAAATAAATTATTTTGTGTTTGGATTTTTAGTTATAGAAGTACTTATTTTAAAGTTATAGCGTTTGGATAAATAACTCAAAAAATACAATATTTTTTACACAAGAGAATGGATATTAAAATAACAATGATAACAAATACTTTTCAATATTGAATGTTGATTTTACATAACCTAATTACTAAGATTACAATCAATTAGGCAATTAATTTTTTATTTGCTCTTTTATTAGTTCCATTTTTCTAGCGTTTTCAAACAAACATTTCGTACATGAAGAGATACATAAAAAGTGGAGAGATATTACAAAATAAGGGAATGACTCTATAATTATTACAAGTGAATAACAGTGTTCTTGTATGTGGTGAATAGTAATAAAATTTTAATTCACAATAATCTTAATGATAATGGCAAAGAAATTACTGTGTAGTTAGTGTTTGCTGTTTTATTATGTATGATATAGTAGATAAAAATAAAAAACAAATATAAAATGTGTCTCAATGTATATTTTGTTGCTATTTTTTTTACTTCTATTTGAACTTCCTCCTCCTTTATTGGGGTCAAGAACTTGCTATAAACTATAAAAATAATAGCAAGCTATATAAAAATAAAATCACATGTGAAAAAAATAAAACTAAAACTGGGATTTCATACCACACAATGTTAAATACAAATTTAATAATAAAAATAGAGTGGTAAAATGATAAAAAAATATCTAGAAGGAATATATGCAATAGGTGGTTCAGATGGAACATTGTCTAAAAATAGTGGTGGAGGGTCAATATTTCCGGCTGATGAATTATTACGTAAAAATGGTGGTGGAGGGCTAGTATTTCCAGTAAATGAAACATTGCGTGAAAATGATGGTGAAAGGTCAGTACTTCTAGCAGATGGAACCTTGCGTAAAAATAGTGGTGAAGCCTCAATATTTCTAACAAAAATAGGAAACATTTTTCACCGAACCAAGAATGAAAGTAGATCTATTTTGTTTTGAAGTCAATTTTTTTTATAGAAGTGATAGAATGACTTATCGAGAAGGAGAGAAGTCATATATTTCTACTTCTTCAAAAAGCTGTGAATTAACTTTTTCGGAAAGTTAAAAGCTTTTTTTAAATGGTGTCAAACACGCCGTATTGTGACTTTTCATAATTCAATAGTGAAAAAAGTAGCTTCTGCTACTTCCCAAAAGGGCTCTAAAAGTTATATGATTTTGGATTTCACTAAATAAATATAGTAGCCATTTTAAAAAAATTATATTAAAATATTAAGATTAACAAGTGATCCCACAAATCGATTTTTTAATTATTGAGTTCTACCATATAAATTAAATAATAATAAAAATTATAATTTTAAAAAATTTAAAAGATTTAAATTTTTAATAACTACTATATTATTTAGTGAGATTTAAAATATTAAATTTTTAAATATATAATCAACAATAATTTGATAAACTCGTTTAAATAAAAAAAATTTAATATAAAAAATTACAATTTGAAAACATAAAATTTTAAAATACAAATAAAAAAATAATTTTATAATAATTTAATTATTTTTATTATTTTATGTAAAGAAATTTTTTTTATTAAGATCTAAAAAATAATATTAAAATTAGTATTATAAAAGATATTTTAAATTGAATATTATGAAAAAAATAAAAAAAAATTATATAAAGACTAATTTGATTAATTTTTAAAATTTTAGGAATGAAAATGACTTACATTTGGACTTTCAAAGACTATTTTTGTTATAAATAATTTTTTTACATGTTAAGTGACACGTGGTGTGCTAGGTGTCACTAACCTGACACATTAACCAATCATCTTGTGACATGTGGTATTAACCTACCACGTCATCAAGCCACGTGGTACTTAACGTGACACGTCATTATCTAACTAATGGAATGACCAATTTGACTTACATTTTATTTTTCAAAGACTAATATGACCAAAAAAATTATTTAAGGACTAATTTGACTATTAACCCATAGTTTTACTCCTCATTTCCTTCTCCCATTTCATACCGTCAACATTAATCTCCTTGCTTTGAAAAATCTTTTTATTTCTTGAATTTTATATGTACCACATGATAGCAAAAAATATCATTTAGGACAAAAATGTAATAATTTCTCCTTTAGAACATTTGTAAAATATCAGTGTTATCAAATCCGATTCGACCGAAAATTCAGTTATCTAACCGGGCCAAATCACTTGTTGAACTGGACAAGCATTGGACCCAATAAAACTGGTGATCCGGATGGTTAATTTAGCCTGATCTGGATCATTTTTTTTAATACCTGAAAAAGTGAAAACAGCGTCGTTTAGGCCTTCAGGGTGTTCCCCCCTCTTTTGTTAAATGAAAGTTTAAAACCCCAATCCTAATCTGAATGAAAACCCCACCCAACCCCATCTTCGTCTCTCTTCTCTCTCGACGGTCCCTCACTTACGGCCTCACCTTCACCTCGTCACTCTCTCGTCTCTCCCCTCACCTTGTCAGTCGTCATTCTCAGTCTCTCACGACCTTACCTCGGCACTCTCTCGGCCAGTCGGTGTCTCATCTCGTCCCTTCACCTCGGTCGTTGTCGCGGTCTCGTGCCCCTGCGTTCGCGTCGGCGGCGGCAGAAGCAGACGAAACCAATCAAGCAGCATCTGCTCCCTCGGGTGGTGGTCGTCTTCTTATGTCGCAGTCTTGGAACCAGTTAGCCAAGTGAGCTCCCTTTGAATTTTGTTGATCCTATCCTTTCACTAGTTCAGTGTCAATTTCGATAAAATTAGAATTGTTGTTAAAACTGAGCAAATTTTAATTAGAATTGTTGTTGAATTTGATGGTTATTGCTATTGTAATTGATTTTTTAGAGTTGTTGTTGAACCTGAGCAAATTTTAATTAGAATTGTTGTTGAATCTGGTCGTTGTTGTGTTGTATTTGGTTTTTAGAGTTGTTGTTGAACTTGAGTAAATTTTAATTAGAATTGTTGAATCTAGTGGTTATTGCTATTGTATTTGGTTTTTAAGAATTGTTGCTGAACCTGAGTAAATTCTTTTGTTGTTGGATAACGTCATTGAGTTGAATTTTATTGCTGGATAACAGATTTAAATACTTAAATAGTTAAATTTGTTGTTGATTATCATCAATGAACTTTGGTGGTTGTTGCTGTATTCCTCAAAGATTCACTTAGCTAAATCTTTCTTGTTGAAAATCTTGTTTTTTTTTTTGCTAGAATTTTAAAAATGTCTTCATCTCTCAAACACCATCAGAAATGCCACCATATAAAGAATAAGCATCATCAACAACTCTTGATCTTAGATTATAAAGTTTAGATGTTTAAAAATTGATATTAAATTATTAATATTTGTAAATGCTTGTATTTTAAATTTTAAGATATTATTTTAATTTTATTTATATAA
The DNA here is from genome assembly GCF_059453495.1 of Arachis ipaensis. NCBI lineage: Eukaryota > Viridiplantae > Streptophyta > Magnoliopsida > Fabales > Fabaceae > Arachis > Arachis ipaensis. Next base: position 33,814,541 of record NC_142442.1, read on the forward strand.
TTTTATATTTTTTAATTATGACCGGACTAACCAGGTGAATCAATAATCCACCGGTTGAATCAGTGATCTAGTGACCCAATCATATGATCGGGTTGATTATCAGTTCAATTCTGATAACTATGTAAAATATTATGAAACAGACTTGTGAAGTTGTGATCTCTGTTTTGCCTCTCTTTTTTAACTACTTTGCTAGCTGCAAATACATCCCCAGCCTAGCTATATCCCTCCTATAGGCTATAACCACCCCACTCATGTTTACTTAATAACCCAAATAATTAAGGTAGGTAACTGTCTTCAGATCGTTTTTTGGTCTCTTTTCAATTTGATCCGAAAAATGTACAAAGCAATTCTTTAAGACTTCTAAAAATTTTAAAACGATCCTAAAATTTTTTTAAAATTTTAAAGTAGTCATTTTGATAAAAGGAATCAAATTATAAGAAACTGTATTGTCTATCAAAGACAAATGTTAGAGTCTCTTGTATATTTTAAAAGTGAGGATTAAAATATTCGATTTAAAAAATCTCAGAGACGGATTTAGATAATTACTCTTATTCTTTTAATCAGTCTTTTATTACATAAATTTAAAATAAAAAATTAAAATAAATATATCTAATAGATATAATGTTTCACATATTTCATTTGGATGATTTTAGATGTATTCTGTAACACCCTACCACACAGAGCTTTACGCTTAAGCCGTAAAACAGAGGTGGTGTAGTATTACGACCTCTAAAATAAAATATACTTACATAATATAATTGAAAGAATATAATATTCAAGGACCCTTAAAGGTTGGTTTAAGCAAAATCATGAAAAAATAAAAGCGCAACGCTCAAGATAACGATTACTTGCGTACGAAGAAAGGAAAGGGCATATACATATATAATAAGACCAGAGTGTCAAAGGTATAGAATATCGAGCTCTAGGCTCAACCTACAAAGCCAAGACTGGCCGGAGTATATATATATATATACCCAAGTTCCAAAATATTCCAATAAACACTAGTTCTCCATCAGAAGCCTCTATGAGGTAGAAGAGTGAAACATACACAAAAGAAGAAATCTAAATACATACATACATACATAGCCCAAACATCAAAATACAGCAACCTGACTTCGCCTGTAAGAAAAATCCCAGACGCCTAGCGAGGTACCTCTTGATCGGCATCTGAAAATCACAAATATATGTATAGAATGAGAATCAGGAGTTCTCAGCATGGTAATGGTGCCAACATACATAATATATAAGGTCTTCGAAAAGCCAAAGGTGATCCTAGAACTTCGACACTCAGATTTAAAACTTAAAGACTAAAATTGAAAACCATAAGCAAGGTAGTTGTCTAAGGCTCTTAATCTTAACTCAATTCTAAACTAATTCTAACTTATTCCCTCAGTTTCTCACCTTCCTCCAATCCTCCAAAACTCCGGTAGAACTGCCCTCATCACTCCTTCGTCAGACAAGGGGCATCTCAGTTGCACAGACAAAGAAAGCACAAGTAGGATATAGTTACAACAGTAGCAATTATAGCAAATAAGCATATCACAAAGGCAAACCCAAATAATGCACAAGCAAATAAAACAAACATACGCATATGATGTATGCCTGTCCTATGGCTGATGAGTCTCATCTGTTGGTTATCAAGCCAAACCCGACATGTCCAGTAGCCAACCCTGGACAGTCCCTCGTGCGCGCATCCCCAAGAGTCTATGCATATTTTTTTTCTCAATCATTTATTAAATTTAGCTCATTGGGAGAATTTTTGGGAGTTAAAGTGCCCCGACTACATCTTGCGACCTAGGGTCAACAAAGTATCGAGTCTCAACTTGGAGCAAGTGGTGGCAAGCCATTGCATCTACTTAGGGAAACTCGTATCTCATAGAGAAAGAAGTGCACAAGCCAACTTATCATTCAGATTCATTCATTTCTATCTCATTATGGCCAATGTTCATCACATAATTAACATTTCCGTACTTCTCAATCATAATTCACCACTTCACAAACTATCTTCACTTCCAAGTTACCACACCTTCAAGGTTCAACCCCTTCACTATGATTACAACTAAGTTTTCGGGTCTTAGAGAGTAAAAATAGAGATTTAAAAGTTTGAAATTATGTTTAAAAAAAATGTAATGTTGTTGAAAACAGGGTCCCGCGTATGCCTGCCATGTTGCGCGTACGCGGGGGTGTTATTTACACCACTTGCGTATGCGACCCTTGTCTGCGTACGCAAGACCCCTTGGATAGAACAGATAGCAAGCGTCGCGTGCCCGCGTACGTGAGCACATAAATTCCCCTTTTGCATATGCAGGCACACTCCCGCATATACGAGAACATCTGGACAGAACCAAACGGCCGCGTCGCGTGTGCGCTTGCATACGCATGCCCCTCAAAAATGGCAAAAAGCTGTTAAGTACTGCATAATCTTTTTTTTACACACCAAAATTTTGATGTGCATAAATATTTTGTTAGAAATTATTTTTAGTCCGTTCTTTAAACGGCGTAAATTTCACGGGCTCAGTTTTCATTTAAGATAAGTTTGGAAACGTTTGAGGGTCCAGAAGCCGAGTTATGCCTCGACAAAGTTTGGTCAAAAATCTAGTTTTCATAAAAAATCATAAACCTCTAGTTTCACAACTTCTTAACTTAATACCAATAATCCAAGTTTAAAATACATCACCAAAATAAATCAAGCCATATATCAACACTCCTCCTTCACTGCATCATACACCAATTACACAATTTCATAAGATTCAACCCCATAATCTACATTCATAACAATTCTATACATAATTATCAATACAACATTATTAATCATCAAAATCAACATGTCATCCATATCAACCATATCAACTCAATACCTATCAACTCAATATTCAACTCAATACATATTGCATTAATCAAAACCACTATGTTTGCACCAACACATAATTTATCTTATCTTATGGTTGTCTAACCTATGTTTTCACGAAACATTATATGTTATTTATGAGAAACCAAAACCATACGTTGGTCGATTCCTCCCTAAGCCAAAGACACTTCAAAATGGCAAAAATATCAAGCCTCCAAAGTTTCCAACCTCTAATATTCCAGCTCCCAAAGCTCAATCAAGCTTTCAACCTACTCAATTGTTTTTCAAATTCACATATACACTAGATAATATATATTATTAATCCATATACAAAATTTTTGATACCCAAACTCACATAGTCTGAGAATTCACAAGGTTTTGAGAGTCCTTACCTTACTCGTACCTTAATTGAACAAAAACTCGCTAATTCTTCAAGTTAATTTGATCATAAATATCAAGACATGACAATTTCAATACTCATTGGCCCAAAATTTCAAAAATTGGAGAAAGGAGAGACTGAGAGTGAGATCAAGATTCCTTACCAAATTGGCTGACTTTGTAGAGCTCGATGCGGTGGATGTGTGGCCGCAAACGGTGCGGCAATCGGAGCTCGGAATTGGAAGTTATATGAGATTGAAGTTTATGAGTGAGGGTTTGAGGTTTCCTCCTTGTTCTTCCCCCTTTCCCAACGCGATTCTTGTGTTTGAGGAGGAAATGAGCTGAAGCTCATGAGTATTAGTGAATTGGGTTGGGCGTTGGGTCTGGTTTACTTGGGTTGGGCGTTGGGTCTGGTTTACTTGGTTTGGTCCGTTTGGCCTAATTTTGAACCAAAACCTTTAAAGTTAGTTTCATAATTTATATTTAATTATTTCTACTTTATTAAACTATAAAATTTAATTTTCTAATCGTTTGGATTAATAATTAATTATTGGCTAATTATTTACTAATTTTTTGGGATTTACATCCTATCCATCTAAATAAGAATTTTGTCCTCAAAATTCAGATTCAGTTATCTGAAAAGAGATGTGGATAGTCCTTCCACATTTTGGATTCGAGTTCTCAAGTATGTTCTTTGATTTCAGCCCGACACCAAGCGACTTTAACCAATGACACCTTTTTTCTGCGCAGTCTCTTCACACTGATGTCATCGATTCTAACTAGAGTTATTTGAACTGTCAAATCTTTCTTTACTTGAACCGATTTAGGTTCCAGAACATGGCTGACATCGGGAGTATAATTCCAAAGCTGCGACACGTGAAACACGTCGTGTAGGTTCGAAAGATTCGCGCGTAGGGGTGTAAGAACCCGAGTTTTCACGCAAAACCATTTTAATAAAATAATTTTAGTGTCCAGAATAGATTCAAAATTTAGAAGTTTTAATTTGAAAATATAAAGGTAAAATTTGCTTTCAATGAATTTTTTGGAGTCAGAAAATGTATTTTCTGCGAAAGGCTGAGAACCGGCAGCCGAACCGGTCGAATCGGTTTAAGCCTACCCGGTACTGTGTTTTGAGAAAAATAAGATTTAGAAAATTTGTTTATTGTTTTGAAAGGATAAAAATAATTTAGAATAAAAAACCGGACACTAATCTTAAAGGTTTTAGCCCAAAGTGGGCCAAACAGACCAAAAATGCTAACGGGTTGGACCGGACCTAAATCGAGCCCAAGGTCCAACATATATAAGCTCACTTAATGATCTTTTCAGCCCATTTCCTCCCCAAAAGAAAGAGGGGCGCGGTTATGAAAGAAGAGAGGAAGAAGAGAGTGGTTACTATTTACCTCCATCTTCTGGGAGCCATAACTTTTGATCCAGAGGTCCGATTGACAAGCCATTTATGGCCACGCGAAGCTCTCAACAAGCTCTTCCTTTCTATCCAAAGAAATCTGGTAACATCTCACATCTCCATTCCCAGTTTCCAGCCCTAGATTCTGCGCAATTTTATGTTTGGTTTTTTAGTAGATTTTGTGGTTTTGGTTGTTTAGGTGATCTCTAGTAGCGGGTAATTGATAGATTTTACTCCTAATCTCGTTGGGTAAGGTAAGGTTTCACTAAACCCTTGTGTTTAGTTGTTTTATGTATATTAGGTTTTGATTTTGGTGATATATGTGTTGTTAGTTTGAGCTTTGGTATTTGTTAGAGTTGGTTAAGTCTTTGGATCAAGTTTGGTGGTTTTGTTTTGGTATTTGGAGTGTTTGGAAATCGGCCAAGGTATGGTTTCAGTTTTCTTTATGTAATATGTAATGTTTATGGACACTTAGGCTAGTGACCCATAGGATAGGATTGAATTAAATTAGTTGTTGAAATTGTTGCATGATGAGAATGTATAATGATTTGAGGATTTGAGATGTTGAATGATGATTTGTGATGAAATATGATGTTGTAATGATAAATATGGTGTGAAATAATTAGATTGAGATGAAATGAAATTGGGTGTGATGCTTGGTATTGATAGATGATGAATATTGATGAATTGTGTTGGTGGGTGTTGAGATTTGAAGATGGACGTTGATAATGATTTTATGGTTGGTTGTTGTAGTTGATGATGATTGTTGAGTGTTATTGGTGGTGAAGAGTTTTATGATGGACTTGGTTAATGTTAGATTTTTTCTGGTAATGATTATTGGAATTGATGAGGATTTGTTTTGGTTGTTGAGGTTGTTGTTGGATAATGATGATTATGAGTGTAGAATTATGATTGAATGGGAAATTATGGATTTGGTAGTGAGATATGGCATAATGGTTGAGTAATTTAGGTGTGAAATTGAGGAGAATGATATGAAGAGGTAATATGTTGTGTGTAGTAGTGGTTTAAGATGATTGGGTAGGTTTTGATTTGGTTTTGGTTGGAAATGTTGGTAATGTTGAGGTTTTGAGAGTTTTGGTAAAAGTTAGTTTTTAGTGAACTTTGTCTGATCAAAACTTATGTCTCGGTTTTCGAAACTTGTTGAAATGTGATTTAAATTAAAGTTCATTGAAAACTCTTCAAATTGATATAAAGTTTGTAAAATTTGGAATTTTGTAGAGGAAGTTATGATCATTCAAAGTTTGGTGTCAAAATCTAAAATTCTGTAGAGTTGCAGAATTTTGTGATTTTTGGTATGTGCGTACGCACAGCCTTGTGTGCACACACACACCAAGGAAGTTTTATAACCTGTGCATACACACAGCTCTATGCGCACGCATACGTTGGGAAGGCCAGTCTGTTGGGGGCACTGGCACAGGTTGTGCGAGTGAACAGACTTTGTAAATTTTGACACCTGTGAGTACGCACACATTTTAAAACTCTCCGGAGCGTGTACGCGCACACCCCTGTGCGGACGCACACGCCCTGTTTCTCAAATTTTACTTTGTTTTCAACTATTCTACCTTTCCAACAAGGCTGTAAGCTTCTATAACACTATTTTAAGACTCTTGGGCTTATTCTTGAGCATTGAAATATGGGAAAAGATCTTAGGAGAATTTAATTGGGTTTTACGTTAGAAAGTTAGAAAACGGAGGCTTAGGTTTCTGGTGTATTGAGGATGGATTTGGTTGAGAGAGAATAAAGAGTAGTGAACTGGGTGATGGCCAACAATGAATTGAGAAAACTGATGAACTGATGAGTTCATAATAGAAATTATGAATTTGATGATGGTTGTGATGAGCTGAGGACTCGAAAAGGAATGAATGACCTTGATGGATATTGAGAGTGTGCCAGACACTATATCCTTGGGTTAAATATGAGAGTGTGTAGGGCATTATATCCCTGAGATTGACTATGATTGAGAATCTTTTCTGCTGCAAAAGTGTGCCAGGCACTATATCCTTGGGTTACACAGGCGAGTGTGCTCGGCACTATATCCGTGGGTGAACAGAGTGTGCCCGGCACTACATCCATGGGTCAATAGAGTGTGCCGGCACTATACCCGTGGGAGTGGCAGAAAAGCTACATCCAAAAGAATGTGTCGGATTGGCATTTATAGACTGACAAGTGATATCACGAGCCAATAGGATAGACATTCATCATATGCATCTTCTATATGTTTGTTTGCTTTGATTACTTGAGTTTGTCTAATTATATAACATGCCTACTTTCTTCCTGAATTACTTGTATATATATGAATACTACTTGTGTTTTCCTTACTTGCATTATCTGTGTTTGTCTGGTGCTAAGGAGGTTAGGTAGGCAGTGGCGATGGGATCGCACGGAGGTTAGGTTGGCGAAGGCTGTGGGATATAGTGGTGAGATTAGTATTAGTTAGAATTCTCCTAAGTTTAGATAACCCAGTTTATGATTTAAGTTCTTTATATATATTTATTTATTTTGTTCTAAGCTTGAATACCTGTATGCGATGTGAAGTTCTAGAATTATCTTCGGCGTCCCGGAGCCTTACATCTTACATCATTGGGCACTGTTACCATACTGAGAACCTCCGGTTCTCATTCCATACTTTGTTGTTGTTTTTCAGATGCAGGTCGTAATCTACTTCGGTGAGATTGCGGATATGGTGACAGAGCAGAGTATGGTTCGTTCCTTGTTTATTTCTGTTTTACTTTCTTCATAGTATTCTCTCACCTTTTGTATATTTATCTTATTGGCCTTAGAGGCTTATTTGAGATATAGGTGGTATAAGTTGTTTTAATTTCTAAAACTCTGTATCTTTCTATTTGTAACTAGTCGGTTTAAACTCCGCAAGCTGCGGCTAATTCTCTATGATTTTTATATTATTATATTTATATATATTTTATTCTCTTATACTTATACCTTGTATCTGATGCGTTAGCTTCGTGTGAACGTTTCACGCTTTTGTAATTCTATTTTTGAGCTTAATCCTTCATCGAGCTTCTAGAATATATTATTCCCTTCTACATTTAAATATGCATAAGCCTTAGGATTGTCGTAACCTCTGATTAACCTTTGCTTTACGGCTAGAGGTAAGGCTTAGGGTAATTAGGGTGTTACACGCCGGGGGGGTGGTTAGGTTATTCGGTAGGCTACCAGCCAAATTCTCTTCAGAATTTGAAACGGACCGATATAATGAGGGTTCAGCTTCTTTATCTTGATCACTCTACCCACTCCGGTTGTCGGAGTAACCTTTAAGAACACATGATCTCCTTTCTCGAACTCTAAAGGCTTCTATCTTTGATCGGCGTAGCTTTTTTGGTGACTCTGAGCGGTAAGCTTCCTATTCCGAATTCTCCTTAATCTATTCGATCAATTTGCCACTAACTTAAGCCTCAATATACTTCGGCTTCAACCCCTTAGTTTTAATTTCTCATCAATTCTAGCTTGTTGAAGTAATCTCCAAGAATGCACATCCTCTTTCCTCAAACTATCTAGGTTTTCTCTTCTTTCATTCACATAACTCTTCTGTTGGCTTTGCGCAGTGAGAATCTTAATTCAAATTTGGTTAATCTTCTCTCCGTTGTTCCAGCTGACAAATTTGGGACTTAGGATGCTTGGTTCTCCGGGTTAATTTCAACACATAAACGATTCACGCATCATGCAACCCTACTATCTTCTGATGTATAGTCTCGCCAATTTCTTCAATGAATAGTTCGCTTTGATAGGCGAAAGGTAGGTGGATTTAGTCACTCAATAAACGATTTCTTGACAGCATCAAATCATGTTCTAAACCTAGGCAAGTCCATTATGAAATCCGTAGCATTATCTTCCCACTTTCATTGTGGAACCCCTCAGGGATTACAGCATTCCGAATAGCTTCTGGTGCTCAACCTTCATCTTTTAAGTCGCATATGTTGCCATATCATCCTTCATTTCTAAATACCTTCTTTGAATTTGTGATACGTCTTAGTAATTCTAGGATGAATGAAAAATTTGCTCTGAGAACTTTAGACAATAGTGTAGGACTCAACTTTCAACATTCGGTGCATAACCCTCTCTTGTCGATCTTCTGGTTCAACAAACTTCAACATCTTTGGTAGCTCCTTATCATCCTACTACGCTCTCCGGAATTCGACCTTGTAATTTATTCAAAATTTGCAATCGATTTAGCCCGACTCTCTTAGCTACTTCCGTAACAACCAACTTAAGACTACATTCTTACTTACAATTCTTCCTGCTGAATCATCATCCAAACAACACTTAGAGACCTCTTGATCAGGGCGTCCGTCACCTTATCACCATGTTGCATCCGCGCGCATCCTAAGCCCTTTGATAATGCATCACAATTATTCTGAATAGTTTATTGGTTTTTGATATCACAAATACTGACACTAAGGCTATTTGTTCTCTCAAGATTCAAAAGCTTTCCTCGCATTTAGGCATCCATACAAACGGTGCACCCTAATGTGTTAACTTAATCATAGACAATACGGTTGATAAGAATTAAGGCTCCATGCATACCTACATGCTTCATATTCTGCGTTCAAAAGTTTTTCTTTAAGAGACTATTGTCTTGATGGTTATATCTAAGAATCGTATGAGATGCTAGCTAAGCTCGAGTTGATTTCCAAAAGGATATTAAGGCCAAAGGCAATCAAACAACACAAACGGTATTCACTAGAAAATAGAAGGATGTCTTGTATGATGATTAATCCAAATTTTAGAAAGTAACGAATTGCACAAGGAAAAGAATTAAGGTGCATACCAAGAAAAGAACCAAGATCAAAAACTTCAATGGAAAGGGCAAGGCATAATGAATCAAGTAAGTCTCAGCTCATTTTTAAAAAGATACAAGGTTGCGAAAGAGGACACTCAACTTTTAGCAAGTCTCCAAGACTCAAGAATTGTTTGATTTTATCGAAACTAGCTCAAGTACATTTTGAGAGGGACAATCCCATATACAGATACATGCGTGTAAGGAACATAATTGGGAAAATGATCGATTCATTAAGAAATCCGGGAAATTCTAACGCAAGTTATAAAAAAAAGACTAGGTCGAGTCACAAAGATTTGTTAGCACACACTCTCTCTCACACACATAAAGCCTCATATTGCCTCCTTTCCTTGACATAGCCAGTGCTTCCCATTGGAAAACACTTGGTCGAACATATTTCTCTTCCAATACTCCCTCCAACTAAATCTTAAGTTATGTCGATTCTAGCAATGTCTTCTTATACGACACAATCTAGACTAGTTTAGCTCCCGGCATAAGTTTATCACAGATGCAATCTCTTTCGAGGGTAGAAGCTATGGTACATCCTCAAGAAATACCTCGAGAAAACTACTTCATAGTAGGGATTCAGTCAAACTTCGCTCACCACCTAACCAATTAGCAATTAGAAGATAAATCCTTGTCATTTCTCTCCACTACATTTCACCGTCAATGAATTCGAATAGCAACTCTACGCAGTTGTCAGCACTTCTAATCCCTTAGATACAATTCAAATTAAATGCTCGAATTAGTTCAACCTGCTCCCTGTCACTCTGATCTACTAGCCTCCAAGAACCTAACCACTTCCCTATGTTAACCAAAAATCGCTTTATCTCAATAATTGAAGATCATCGGCTGCTAATACATTTGAAAAAATTATGGTTCTCACATTACAATCGCGTGTGAAGAGATACTACATTCCCTTGTTATGTAAGGCAGTTAAATCAATGCAGGTACTAGTTCACAATTACCTTGAATTTAAGAATCATACTCGGGTGTATCTCGGCTTCTCCTGTGTAGACAATTCCAAGACATATGCCCAGGTAACCCACAACTGTAACATAAACCTGTTCAGAAACAGCATGGCTTGTTCGGATGATATCTTCCGCATTTTGGACACCTCAAATCCTCTGAATACCTTTTTGTTTGTGTTTCCTTACCATTTCGCTGGCGATTACCATTTCTGTTGAAAGTCTGGCTCCCTAAGGTAGTCTCCTTCCTTTTCTCCTTTCTGCACAACTATCGGCAGTCACTACTTGTTTTCACAATCCTTCCTGAGCATTCTCCCATTACTCGACCCATGTCGATAAATTCCAAAAAACTTGTCATCCCAGTTAGTACCCCTTCATTCTGATTAGTACCTCCACTATCATGCCCATTACCGCCTCTTATGCTGCGTCCAACTTATGTTCCATTCCATTCAAAGCTCGGTTGATCAGGGTAGCAGCAACAGCACTAATGGCAGCAGCCACACTCGTCATTGCAGTTACAAATTTGATCAGACTACCCACTGGTATGTTTACCTCATTGCCCCTCCGTCATCGACCTCTACCGCATCCACAAGATATCATTTGGTCCCTGTTCGCAAAAAACAAGTGATATCAAGGTGATCAGTCTCAACATCTCAAGTCTAGTACTTTAAAGTCCCAAATACATGCTCATGAACATTTATGCCACATATATCAGTTAGATATCTTAATTAGTATGTACAGACACTCAGAGTATGCCCAGAAGCATAGTTAGTCTGTCTCTCAGGCTCTACAGGAATGAACTGCTCTGAATATAACACCCTACCACACAGAGCTTTACACTTAAGCCGTAAAACAGAGGTGGTGTGGTATTACGACCTCTAAAATAAAATATACATACATAATATAATTGAAAGAATATAATATTCAAGGAGCCTTGAAGGTTGGTTTAAGCAAAATCGTAAAAAAATAAAAGCGCAATGCTCAAGATAACGATTACTTGCGTACAAAGAAAGGAAAGGACATATACATATAATAAGATCAAAGTATCAAAGGTACAGAATATCGAGCTCCGGGCTCAACCTGTGAAGCCAAGGCTGGCTGGAGAATATCATATACATATATATACAACCCAAGTTCCAAGATACTCTAATAAAACATCACAAATATATATATATATATATATATATATATATATATATATATATATATATATATATATATATATATATATATATATATATATATATATATATGGAATGAGAACTAAGGATTTTTAGCATGGTAATGGTGCCAACATACATAATATATAAGGTCCGGAAAAGCCAGAGGCGATCCTAGAACTTTGACACTCAGCAAGGTAGTTGTCTAAGGCTCTTAATCTTAACTCAATTCTAACTAATTCCCTCATTTTCTCGCCTTCCTCCAATCCTCCAAAATTTCGGTGGAACTGTCCTCGTCACTCTTCTGCCAGACAAGGGCATCTCAGTTGCACATATAAACAAAACAGACAAAGAAAGCACAAGTAGGATATAGTTACAACAGGTAGCAATTATAGCAAATAAGCATAGTAATCACAAAGACAAACCCAAATAATGCACAAGCAAACAAAACAAACATTTGCATATGATGTATGCCTGTCCTATGGTTGATGAGTCTAATTTGTTGGTTATCAAGCCAAACCCGACATGACCGGTAGCTAACCCTGGATAGTCCCTCGTGTGCGCATCCCCAAGAGTCTATGCATAGCTTTTTCTCAATCATTTATTAAATTCAACTCATTGGAGAAATTTCCGGGGAGTTAAAGTGCCCGACCACATCTTGCACGTAGGGTCAACAGAGTATCGAGTCTCAACCTGGAGCAAGTGTTGGCAAGCCACTGCATCTACACAGGGAAACTCGTATCTCAGATAGAAAGAAGAGCACAAGCCAACTTATCATTCAGATTCATTTATTTCTATCTCATTATGGTCAATATTCATCACATAATTAACATTTTCGTACTTCTCAATCATAATTCACCACTTCACAAACTTTTTTCACTTCCAAGTTACCACACCTTCAAGGTTCAACCCCTTCACTATCATTACAACTAAGTTTTAGGGTCTTATAGAGTAAAAATAGAGGTTTAGAAGTTTGAAAACATGTTTAAATCATAAAGATGTAATGTTGTTGAAAACATGGTCTCGCATATGCGACCCCTGTCCGCGTACGCGAGACCCGTTGGACAGAACAGATAGCTCGTGTCGCGTGGCACTTGCCTGCGTAAGCGAGCACATAATTTCCTCTTTTGCATACGCAGGCACACTCCTGCATATGCGAGAACGTCTAGACAGAACCAAACGACCGCGTCGCATGTGTGCTCACATACGCATGCCCCTCAAAAATGGCAAAAAGCTGTTAAATGCTGCAGAATTTTCTTTTACACACCAAACTTTCGACGTGCATAAATTTTTTGTTAGAAATTATTTTTAGTCTATTTTTCAAATGACATAAACTTCACGGACCCAATTTTCATTTAAGACAAGTTTAAAAACGTTTGAAGATCTGGAAGCCGAGTTATGACCCGACGAAATTTGATAAAAAATCTAGTTTTCATCAAAAATCATAAAACCTCTATTTTCACAACTTCTTAACTCAATACCAATGATCCAAGTTTCAAAACATCACCAAAACAAAATCAAGCCATATATCAACATTCCTCCTTCACTTCATACGCCAATTACACAATTTCATTAGATTCAACCCCATAATCCACATTTATAACAATTCTATACATAATTATCAATACAACATTATTAATCATCAAAATCAGCATGTCACCCACATCAACCATATCAACTCAATACCTATCAACTCAATATTCAACTCAATACATATTACATTAATCAAAACCACTAAGTTTGCACCAACACATAATTCATCTTATCTTATGGTCATCTAACCTATGTTTTTACGAAACATTATATATTATCTATGATAAACCAAAACCATACCTTATCCGATTCCTCCCTAAGCTAAAGACACTTCAAAATGGAAAATCTCAAGCCTCCAAAGTTTCCAACCTCCAAGATTCCAGCACCCAAAGCTCAACCAAACTTCCAACCTCCTCAATTATGTTCCAAATTTTCATATGCACTACTTAATATATATTATTACATCCATATACAAAATTTTAATACCCAAACTCACATAGTTCGAGAATTCACAAGGGTTTGAGAGTCTTTACTCTACTCGTGCCTTAATTGAACAAAAACCCGCTAATTCCTCAAGTTAATTTGATCCTAAACATCAAGACATGACAATTTCAATATTCATTGGCTCAAAATTTCGAAAATTAGGAAAAGGAGAGACTGAGAATGAGATCGAGATTCCTTACCAAATTGGCTAAGGGGCTTTGTAGAGCTCCACGCAGTGGATGTGTGGTCGTAAATGGTGCGGCGATCGAAGCTCGAAATTGAAAGTTATATTATATGAGATTGAAGTTTATGAGTGAGATTTGATGTTTCCTCCTTGTTCTTCCCCTTTTCCAGTGCGATTCTTGTATTTGAGGAGCAAATGAGCTGAAGCTCGTGAGCATTAGTGAATTGGGTTGGGCCTTGGATTTGGTTCGGGCTCGATTCACTCAGTTTATTCCGTTCGACCTATTTTTAAGCCAAAACATTTAAAGTTAGTGTCAAAATTCATATTTTAATTATTTCTATTTCATTAAACTATAAAATTTAATTTTTTAATAAATTTAATTTTCTAATTTTTTAAATTAATAATTAATTTATTAACTAATTATTTATTAATTACGCAAAATTTACATGTTGTGAGAGTATTTTGTGCATTATAATATTATTTTAGATGTGTTACGAACTTCCACAGTTAATTAATTTTCAAATTCAGTTATCTAAAAGTCTTATAAATGCATGAATTTAATAAAATGGCTATGTACAAATCTCCATCTATAGTGTATTAAAATTAAGTTATATATGTATAAAAATCACAAAATAAAATATGAATATTATAAATATTAACAAATATTTGATTTGACAAATATAGTATTAAATCAACGACACATGAAAAATTCAAAACAAAACATGAATATAAAAACATTTTAAAGTAAAATAACGAGAGAAGAAAATTGAAATTCTTTATCTATTTAAGAGAATTAAAATCATCAATGGAGATTCACTAGGTAGCGGTTTGATTAATGTTTGATTAACGTAACGTTGAATTATCAACCTTGATGAGCAATTAGGTGGTTTACTTGGTATTTTTTTTCTTACTTCTTGTTTGTACATGTCCTTTTGGTTTGTTTAGTCTCGTTTAGTCTAATGCATTTTATGATTTGTATAAGACAGAAACTTTGATAAATATCGTGCATAAACAGAGATTGATAATGCCCCACTTTCTCTTTCTCCGATTGGTGTGGAGAGAGTTTAACTAATAAAAAAAAATTCTACTTAAAAATATTTTATAACCACTCGCATTTTTTAAAAATTTAAATATAAATAAGTTATAATTTATTTTATTAATAAAATTTTTTTATTTTTAAAATTTATTTTATTAAAATAATTAAATTAATTAAAATTTTTATATAATTTTTATTATAATTAAATATTTCAAAAAAAATAAAATTTTTTTTTACTTGCTTAAATAAAATTTAGTTAATATTATTATTAAGTTTAAAATTTACTAATATTCGATGAATTTAGTTTTATTAGTTAATGCTTTATTATATATTTTTTATTTTTATAATAATTATATTATTAATGTCATTTATATTAGTAACTCATATATATATATATATATATATATATATATATATATATATATATATATATATATATATATTATTGTTTATGTTTTAATATATTCAACTTTCATATTATTTATCTGTTTAAAATATTTATAACTTAAAATACTGACACAGCAGCTTAACCAATTGACACATGCCCTATATAACACCACATCACCATCATTTCCTTCTTTTTTCTCATTCAACCGTGAGTCATGAGAGAAGAATGTGAGTGAACCGTGAGAGAGAAAGAAAGAATTCCATGGCACCGCAAATTTTCTAAGCTTGATTTTTTGAGTTTTGTAACTCTAATAAAAAATCTAATGTGATTAAAGTGTTCATATCTTCCTCCTCTTTACATTGACATCACTTTTTTTAGGAGAAATCAACGATGAAGTTGCTGTCCTCTCATGCATGATTCGGTCGAAGGTGATGTTGGTAGAATAACCGATTTTTGACGTTTTCTTCTTCAATTATTCGGTTAGAAATATTTTTTGGACTTTCGGTTATTGTGATTGCCATACAGAAGTAAGGTTTGGTAATTTTGTAATAATTAAATGTGTTCTTGATGTGTGATTGTTGATTGGATGATTGTGCCTTGAAATTGAATGATTTTGTGTTTAAATTTTGATAAAATATTGTTGATTTAGTATTTTATGTTTCGATTTTGACGAGGCTGCCAAAACGGATCTGTTGTGGGTGTTTTTGGGTTATTTTTAAAGTTTGAAATATTTATAAAATTTGATGTGGTTTAGTGTTTGAAAGATTAAATTAAAAGTTGTGAAAAATTGGTAATTATAAAGTTCAAAAATGGATTAAAAAATCAAGTAGATATTTTAAAAGATCACAAGTAAAGGTTTCGATTTTTGAAAAGAAGTTGTGTCACCAACACTAATTTTATTATGAGGATAAAATTTTATTTTTAATAAAGATTTGAGATTAAATTAGTAATTGAACAAATTTTAAGAGTATTTTGGGTGTTAAGTAAAAAATATAGAAATAAAACGGGTATTTTATGAAAGTATAAAGATATTTTGGTAATTGGAATATATACAAGATTATTTTAGTAATTTATGAAAGTGTTCGGATAAATGTAGAAATATTTAAAAGTTTGAAGTTAAATATAATTTCTAAAAGCTCAAGAATAAGATTTTAATTAACAAGTCTTGAATAATAAAATAAAAATACTATTGCTTCTTTATTATTAATACTAGTTTACCTATATCAATATACTATATTAGTATTTTATTTAAAAGATATTATTTTATTTATGATATAATAGAAGGATAAACAACAATTTTTTTAAAAAGTTTTAGAAAGACAAATCTAGGTTAAGGATCTTTTAATTCCTTCTTTCATAAAACATCTAGCAAAAAGGCGAGAGAATAATATGAAAATAATTTATATTGTTAAAATATAAGAAAGTAAAAGAGAATGATAAGATAGAAAAGAAAAGAAAAGAAAAAAAAAGAATTAGAGAGATCTGTGCCACAGGAGAGCAGAGAGCAAAGGCTAAAAGAATCTAACAAATCTCTTTCACAGGAGAGCGAAGAACAGAAAAAAAAAGAATGTATTAATTAAAATGATCTCTGCCACAGGAGAGCAGAAGACAAAGATAAAAAGACTTTAAAAGACTGTCTGTTATACAAGAGCATATGCAACTTTGTTTGGGCCTTAGGGCTAAATGTATAGTGGGATGCCTACACATTGCGAATTATTTTTCAGATGTAGGCATATTACAACACATATAAAAGTCACATTGTATGTGGCCTGACCGTAAGACATATATACAACTGTATACATCTGAAAAGCCATAACTAGGACTTGTGCTCGGATAATGTCGAGAGTGGGTAGGCAACCGACATATGAGCTCATGGCTTGCGTAGGGCTACACATGCATCATGCTTGTTTGTACATATCTCTGTGCTGTATGATTCTGTGATTGTGAATGTGCTATATGATTGATTGACATCTGCGCTCTTTTATTTAATATGTTTGTATGTCTCCTGTTGTTAGGTGCTATTGGCTATCTATTAAAGATTATATGTATTCTGTTGTGGGATTGCTACGTAAAAAAGAATAAAATGAATCTAATTATCCATTCCGACCCTACTAAAGACTCTCCAGTTCTTACTCTCTCTTTCTACCCCTTTCAGCTATAGGTGTAAACTCATTACTAGAAATAGAATTTTTTCAGACAAAAATTTTAGACGAAATTTTAATCCATCTGAATGCCTTTTTAATTTTGGACAAATTTGAGACAAATTTTGAACAACTTTTAGTGGAGGTTTTGAAAGAATAT
Organism: Arachis ipaensis; assembly: GCF_059453495.1. Lineage (NCBI taxonomy): Eukaryota > Viridiplantae > Streptophyta > Magnoliopsida > Fabales > Fabaceae > Arachis > Arachis ipaensis. The sequence continues at coordinate 33,832,041 of NC_142442.1, forward strand.
ATTCTGTCATAAATTTGTCTAAATTTTATCCCAAATTTTGGCGCCAAATTTTTTTTGGATGGCATCAAAATTTTCATACAGTTTAGCAACACATTTTGGACAAAAACTAAAATTTGTCTGTATTCCATCTAAATGTGTGCAATAACTTCAAACGAATTTGGGACGCATCTTAAAAAATGTAAATTTTATCCCAAATTTATCTATAATTAATTAGTCTTAAATATTTTTACTATAGCTTACCCTTTAAAGTAGTCAAAATTTTTTTTCTATAAATTTAGGACAAAAATAACATCATTTATAAATTCTGTATGAAAGTGCATTAGTTTTCAAACGAATTTCAAAAGTTTATTGAAAAATTTTAATATTTAGTATAAAAATATTATTTATATTTTAAATTTGTTTATAATTTGTCCCAAATATTTTTACTATTCTAAAATAAAATTTTTTTCCCTAAAATAACCTTAATTATATATAATTTATAAAAGAGTACTATTTTGTTTTCTAAGACTCAATTTCAAAATCTTTTGATTAAAATATGAAATAATCATCATATTGATTAACTTCTCATTTATTATAATACATATTTTAAAAAATTAGATTAATCAATATGTTAATGCTTATTTATACACCCATCTTTTATATCAACTAAATTTTTTCACCTTTACAATATATATATATTTCATGCTTATTTAAACAATTATAAATATCTTTTTTTGAAATATATTTTAAATATTTTTTAGCTAACATTACCATTAAATTTAATTTTACTAAATATTTATCTTTTAATATTACTATATAATGAAGATTTAAAAATACAACTTAATTTAAATAATTCAAAATTAAATTTAGATTTGATTTTACTAAATATTTATCTTTTAAGTATCATCGTTCTAAAACTTGTCTTTTAGATACCATTACTATAATCTTTTTTTTTTTAATTTGTTGATAAAAGTTAGATATAATTTAATTTTAAAATTTTAATATATGTAGTTATTTCAAAGCAAACCACCTCTTTACTCTTAAAGAGAATTTAAAGAGAATTATTTGCATTTTAAAGAAACAATTGGTCCGAAATAAGACTTTTTCAGTCTATTATTGATTAGAGATATTCTCCACATCCAAGCAATTTTGGCATCCAAACTCATCCAAATAATTTTAGATCACGCACTTTTTTCATTTTTCTTCTTTTCTCATGCTTCTTCTCTTCTTCTTCTTTTTACGCTCGTTTATGCACGGAATGTCTTCTTCTTCGCCTTCTTCTTCGCGTTCCTCTTCCTCCTCATTCTCCTCCTTCTTTTTCGTGTTCATTCTTCTTCACGTGTTTTCTCCTTATCGTCATTCTTTTATTGTTGTTGCTGTTGTATTTTTTTGTCTTTTTCTCCTTCTCTCCCTGGTGAAGAAGTAGTAGAAGGTGAGGAGGAAGAGTTTTGAATTGTGCAGAACAGAAATGAACCGAACATGTTATTATGGTGAAATAATTATATAGTACTAAATAAATGGAATATTATCCATTATATAAATTCAAATTCGAACACCTTTCTACATAATGAATTGAACACGTACTCATGGTGAAATAATTGTATAGTATTGATTGAACGAAACATAATCCATTATATAAAATTAAATTCGAATAGCTTTCTGCATAATGAACCGAACACGTACTCATGGTGAAACAATTGTATAGTACTGAGTGAACGAAACATAATCCATTATATAAAATCAAATTCAAACAGCTTTCTTCATAATGAACCGAACATGTATTCATGGTGAAACAATTGTATAGTACTGACTGAACGAAATATAATCCATTATATAAAATAAAATTTGAAACACCTCTGTCTACAATTTAGAGATTATGAATTCAATTCAATTCAATTCAGATTCAGAACACCTGCGTCCATTCAATTCAGTTCAATTCAATTTAGCAATTGCATTCCATTCAATTCAATTGAAAAAATAATGTTTGTGTTGTTGGTGATGACGATAACGAAAGAGGAGAAAAAAAAGAAGAAAAAGAGAAGGAAGAGGAGAAGGAGGAGATATACGTGAATTTGAAAGAAGAAAAAGATGACGTATGCATATATTTGAAAGAAGAAGAAGAAGCAGCGCAGGGGAGAAGAAGAAGAAGAAGAAACGCGGGGGAGGAGAAGAAGATAAAGCGCGTGTAATGACGCTCTTTTAATGAGAGTGGTTTTTGTTTGTGTTGGATCTACTTGAATAAAACTCGGTTGAAAAAATGCTTGGATGTCTAGCATAACCCCATTTATTATTTTTTTTAAACAACATGCCTATGGAGAATGAAAATAAAAGTCTTGCATGGTCTTTAATATTTTCACACCTTTTCTTAATCATTTACAATTTATATTTTAAAAAATATTAAAAATGAAGGAACTCAGACGTCACTTAAGTTCATCCAATAGGACCAGAACGTGAATTGAAGGACCTATCCAACACAAAATTTGGAATACATCACTTCCCCAACAAACTTTGCACCAGCCAGGAGCGCCAAAAATCCAAATTTTATTCAAAACGGCCTTTTTGGTTTTAGTTTTTTATCTCATTCTCAAAAACTGCTCTGCCATCACGGAGAGCCTTTTTGGTTTTAGTTTACAGAGAGTCCTCACCCGATCACTCACACTGTTCTGCCTCCTATCTGTGACCGCCGCTGACTTCCAGGTCGCACTCCTGCCAGCTTCTGACCTCGCAACTCAAGCGACCACCACCCTCTCTCGTGCTTCGCGCTCATAGGTTACAGAGCCCTAACTCAATCACACTGCTCTGTCTCTGCCTATGGCTGCCTCTGACCCTACGGTCTCAGACCTCGCACCCTTGCTAGCCTCCAACCTTGCACCTCAGGCAATTTCTATCCTTGTGGTTCGCACTCACAGGTCATAGCTCTCACCCACTCACACTGTTCTGCCTCTGCATGTGGCCGCCTCCTCCGGTCTCGGACCTCGCACCCCCGCTAGCCTTCGACCCTTGCCACTCTACATCTTTGTGCGTCCTCTGCCAAGTCTCAATTTTTTGTGAGTAGTGATATGATTTTTGTTTGTTTCTTTGTCAATTTTCTTGTTAATGATGGTTCTCTTTGTCAAATTATGGCTTGGAGGTTTATCAATGGTCCTTTGATCTTTCTAAGGATAAGATTAGAGGCTTGTTAAGAAGTTAGGGTTTCTTCTTACTTGGTATGTGATAGGAAATATTGTGAATGATTCGTGAATTTGAAAATTTTTTTACGCATTAGTTACTTTCCGCATTGTTAACCAAAAATGCATTTGTTACAATTGCATTACAGTAATTCTCCTTTTTTTTGTTGCCCTTTTGATTGTATCCTTTGCATGGTGTTTTGAACAGAGTTGTTTTCTTGTTTCTTCACCTTGATAAACCACTATTTTATAGTTTATCTTGTACTCAATTGAGTGGATTTTATCAATCTTTCATACACTTATCCATACAAAATGCATGGTTTTACAATTTCCTTCTTGATTTTGTGCTATGATTGAAAACATGCTTCGTGCTCTTAAATTTCCTATGTTTAATCCTCTCTTATTACCATTCGAAGCCGTGATATGTGTGTTAAGTGATTTCAGGTTTATAGGGCAGGAATGGCTTAGAGGATGGAAAGGAAGCATGCAAAAGTGGAAGGAATACAAGAAGTTGAAGAAATTGCTAAGTTGTCCAGCCTGACCTCTTTGCACTCAAACGGTCATAACTTGAGCTACAGAGGTCCAAATGAGGCGGTTTCAGTTGCGTTGGAAAGCTAACGTCTGGGGCTTCAAAATGATATATAATATGCCATAGTTTCCCTGATAATAAGTGACGCGAACGTGTGATTTATGCAGATGCGTTGCATCTGCGAAAATCAGCGTGTTTGAATTCGCAACCAGCGAATTCTGGGCTGTTTCCGACCCAGTTCTCGGCCCAGAAAATACAGATTAGAGGCTATAAAGTGGGGGAATGCATTCATAATTTAGGATGTAGCTTTTAGAGAGAGGCTCTCTCCTCTCTCTTAGGATTTAGGATTAGGATTAGAATTTAGGATTTCTATTATAATTAGGCTACTTCTCTTCATTCCAGGTTCAATGTTCCTTTAATTTATTTTTTACTATTATTTATTCTATTACTTTAATTGTTATTTATCTTTTCAATTTGGCTTATGAACTCCATGTTAGAATTGATTTTTTTATTTAATGCAATTTGAGGTATTTCAGATTTATGATTGCTTTCTTCTATTTATGATATAAATAATTTAGACTTTTCTTCCTTTACTTTGGTTAAGTAATTGGTGACACTTGAGTTGTCAAACTCGGCTGTTGATTAAAAATTAAAATTATTGCTGGTTGATTTGGATCCCTCTAAAGCTAGTCTTTCCATAGGAGTTGACTAGAATTTGAGGAATCAAATTAATTAGTCCACTTGACTTTCCTTTGTTTAGTAAGGGTTAACTAAGTGGGATTAAAATCCAATTCTCATCACACCTGATAAGGATAACTAGGATAGGAATTCCAATTCTTATACCTTGCCAAGAGTTTTCTTTATAATTACTAATTTATTTTTCTTGTCATTTAAATTATTTGTTCCCTATTTCAAAAACCCAAAAAGATACAATTTTCCATAACCAATAATAAATCATACTTTCCTGCAATTTCTTGAGAAGATGATTCGAGGTTTGAATACTTCGGTTATAAATTTTATTGGGTTTGCTTAAGTGACAACCAAAACTTTTGTACGAAAGGATTCTCTGTTGGTTTAGAAACTATACTTGCAACGCGATTATATTTTTATAAAATTCTTTACCGATAGAAATTCCGATCGTCACACCCGCTGCAAATACTGAATCCGTCCCCACCTCAAAGCTAAGAGCTTAGCCTTTGCAAATTTCCAAGTTTTCTAACTCTTCATATAGTTATTAAGTTTTCAATCTTCTAAAACATTTATTGAAGTTATTTTCTTGCTTGCTTCTATTTTGCAGGTGCTACTTGGTGATTCATTCTTCCGTGAGAGGGAGTATCGTAGAGCTATTATAAGAGACGCTTTCCAATATATATCATTTTCCATTTTTTGTGTGGTTAAATGTTGGAAGTTGAAACCATTGCTTGTTGATTATTTTTATCCAAAGCATTTTATAAATGGAGAAAAGTTATGAACTGATAATTTATTATGTTGATGAACAGCATAGCTATAAGCAAGCTTTGCAGTACAACAAGATGGTCCCCAAACAGAATGTGCAACTGTCCTGTAGTTCAATACCATCAAACAGGTCACCGTCTCCAAATTCTTGCAATGCATCAGGAATCAACGAGAATGAGGTGAGGCAGAGTGCAATGCATCATATATGAATCGTCATATTATTTTCTAATTTATTTTCTAAACCTTATATACCTTATTAGTGTCCAAAAATTGGTTTAAACTGGACCTTGTATACTTTATTAGATTATTCCTCTAGTGACATAATATGTATATGGTAAAAGAATTTTTTCTATGTGATATTTTGTTCGTGGATCTAGATAGGTAGTTTTGAAAGGGCGTTGATTGGTCATATACTCATGTATAAGCATCAGTGGCATTTGGAACGAACGGAGAGAAGGGTAATTTGCAAGAGTAAGGAGACTATAAAGAAAAGTTAGGTGTTTTTTAGTATTTCATATATGGTAGTTCAGTAGGTGCTGCATTATTTGTTTTATGATTGTAGTTTTTGCATCTTGTTTTGATCTTTTTATTGATGATTGTCTGAAAATTTTGTTTTTATGTTTTTGGTACTTTGTTTTGTGGCTCACTTCCTTGTTGGGATTGTTGTGAGTTTGTAATGATCGAAAAAAAACTTGTTATTCCTAATAAACTACAAATTTCAGATATTCATGGAACATGTTAAGCGAAGCGTCTTTTTTTAAATTAGTTTTTTGTAGCATATATATGCATATAGTTTTACTCATTAATGCTCATATATATTATTACTAAAGCACAGACATCCTAATTGATTATTTTGGCAGCTAAGTACTATTTTACATTGTTATTATTTCAATGATGTATATGTCACTGAAAATTAAATTCAATATATGTTACTAGGGGCGTTTGCGGTGTGGTTTGGTTCGGTTTTTGAGGAAAAAGTTATCCGATCCGATCGTCTAATTAAACTGCGGTTCGATTTGGTTCGGTTTTTTATCAAGGCCATCCGAACAAACCAAACCAATTAAAATCAGTTTGGTTTAGTTCGGTTTGTTCGGTTTCTTCAATCAATTCAAAAAAAATATTACCATACTATTTTACAAAGTCATAACATTGAAATCGACAAACACAAATACACAATAGCTAACAAAGTCTTGATCTAATAAAACTTAACGACAAAAGGAATTCAAATACGATAATTAAAGAAGTTTAATAGTTCAACAGTCAACACAACTGAAAATAAAAATAAATTGTCATTAAAAGATAGCAAAGTTATGGTGTCTTCTCCGATAAAACAGCTAAACTTCTTAATGCAAACCAACTTGAAATAAAAAAATAGTTACAACAACAGCAACAACAACAACAACAACAACAACAACAACAACAACAACAAAAATAATAATATAAAGAAAACAATTCATACCATAACAAGATGTACTCAATCAGACTCAACACCAGAATCTTCTTCATCGGGATCAGGAGTAGGTGCAACTTCTACAAAATATATAAAACAAGAAACAATCATAACAAATAATATATATTAATAAAAACTAGATTAAAATAAAGAAAATTATAAGTAGAAACTTAACCATACCTAATTCCAACTTCTCCAATTCCTTGATGAGTTCCTCAAGGACAAGTTTTGGAGAGTTTCGGAGCCAATTTTGTGTACAAATTAACGCTTCAGTTGTCATCAGAGTTAGAGAACTCCTATAATTATTCAAAACCCTTCTTCCAGTACTAAATGACGATTCTGAAGCAACTGTGGAAACTGGCATGGCTAAGACGTCTCTTGCAATCTGCCCAAGAATTGGATATTTAGTAGAATTCACTTTCCACCAATTTAGAATGTCAAATTGCACGTCACTCTTCTCTAATGCCTCCATAAGATATAACTCCACCTCATTCTTGTTAACACTCTCATTGAATTGCATTTTCTTCTCAAATTCCATAGCAAAAGAAGTTTCATGTGCCTCAAGCTCTTGTGTGCCAATTTCAGGAGGATCTTGCCGAGTAGATCTTTGATAGTTACCACCAAACAGCCTATAGCTATCAAACACCTTGAAAAGCATCTTCTTCACCTTTGAAGTCAAGAATTCAGCATCTTCTTTTTCATACAACTTTTCAAAACTCCACTTAATCAATTGAAGCTTATACCTAGGATCAAGAACCACTGCAATAAAAATCATGTTTGTGTTTTTTATATTTTCCCAATACTTATCATACTTGGACTTCATTTTCTCAGCCATGCCTGAAAGCACCGTATCTAAGCTTCCCATCCAATGCTTAAGTGTAGACAATATTTTACAAAAGTCATTAAAGTGTTGAGAAGATGTCATAAATGTTGAACCAGAAACTTTGTTAGTTACATCATAAAATATTTTTAAAAACTTAACAAAATGCCTTGCATTCTCCCAATCCTCAGACTTAGGAATCCCACCAGCCATCATAGCATATTCAGAATCTCGCTCCCCCAATCATTTAAATGCCTTTTGAAACTTCAAAGCATTTTCAAGTATTAAAAAGGTAGAATTTCACTTGGTAGGAACATCTAAATGGACAGTGCCTTTTTCCAGAATTCTAGCTTCCTTAATCATAGTTTAAACCTCTTAGTATGACCCGGTGATGCACGCACATACCGAACTGCATTTCTAATCTTTAAAATTGACTCATGCATTTCTCTCAACCCATCATTCACAACGAGATTTAAAATATGAGCACAACATCTAACATGTAAAAACTCTCCTCTTAATGGATGTGAGTTCCAATCCTCCATTCTATTTTTCAAGTAAGAAAGTGCAACATCATTTGAACTAGCATTATCAATAGTAATAGAAAAAACCTGGGATATCCCCCAGCTCAAGAAACATCTTTCAATCTTCCTACCAATTGTTTCCCCCTTGTGATTCTTGATAGCACAAAAATTCAAGATTTTTTTTTTTTTGCAGTTTCCAATTAGCATCAATGTAATGAGCAGTAAGGCAAAGATAGTTCAAGTTTTGCACAAATGACCAACAATCAGTTGTCAAACAAACATTTTGATTTGGTTGAGAGAAAACAGACTTCAACTTAATTTTTTCATTTAAATAAAGCTTCCAACAATCCTTAGCAACTGTGAGCCTTCCAGGAATTGGAAACTTACGAAAACCCTCCCCCTCAACATGCGAAAAAGGCAATTCATCCACAATAATCATTCTAGCAAGCGCTTGTTTGTGCACGAAATTGTAATGTCAATGTTCACATTACTCTCTTACAACTTCGCACAACTAACCAGCAAGTGCACTGGGTCGTCCAAGTAATACCTTACGTGAGTAAGGGTCGATCCCACGGAGATTGTTGGCTTGAAGCAAGCTATGGTTATCTCGTAACTCTTAGTCAGGATATAATATCAATAATAATTCTTAATTTGAATTGTAAAAAGTAAGAAGGGCAGAACACAAATTATACTTGTATGCAGTAATGGAGAGTATGTTGGAGTTTTGGAGATGCTTTGTCTTCTGAAATTCTACCTTCCTCTGTTTCCTGATTCACGCATGCACGTCCTCCTATGGCAAGCTGTGTGTTGGTGGATCACCGTTGTCAATGGCTACCATCCATCCAGTGAAAAGGGTCCAGGTGCGCTATCACCGCACGGCTAATCATCTGCAGGTTCTCAATCGTACCGGAATGGAATTTACTATCCTTTTGCGTCTGTCACTACGCCCAGCACTCGCAAGTTTGAAGCTCGTCACAGTCATTCAATCCTTGAATCCTACTCGGAATACCACAGACAAGGTTTAGACTTTCCGGATTCTCTTGAATGCTGCCATCAATCTAGCTTATACCACGAAGATTCTGATTAAGAGATCCAAGAGATATTCATTCATTCTACGGTGAACGGAAGTGGTTGTCAGGCATGCGTTCGTGGGGGAATGATGATGATTGTCACGTTCATCACATTCATGTTGAAATGCGAATGGATATCTTAGATAGGAACACGCATGTTTGAATGGAAAACAGAAATACTTGCATTAATTCATCGAGACACAGCAGAGCTCCTCACCCCCAACAATGGAGTTTAGAGACTCATGCTGTCAAAGAGTACAAAATTCAGATCTAAAATGTCATGAGATACAAAATAAGTCTCTAAAAGTTGTTTAAATACTAAACTAGTAACCTAGGTTTACAGAAAATGAGTAAACTATGATAGATAGTGCAGAAATCCACTTCTGGGGCCCACTTGGTGTGTGCTGGGGCTGAGACTAAAGCTTCTCACGTGCCTGGGCTGTTTTGGGCGTTCAACGCCAGGCTGTAACCTGTTTCTGGCGTTGAACTCCAACTTGTAACGTGTTTCTGGCGCTGGACGCCAGACTGCAACATGGAACTAGCATTGAACGCCAGTTTACTTCATTTATTCTTGAGCAAAGTATGGACTATTATATATTACTGGAAAGCCCTGGATGTCTACTTTCCAACGCAATTAGAAACGCGTCAATTGGACTCTTGTAGCTCCAGAAATTCCATTCGGAGTGTAGAGAGGTTAGGATCCATCAGCATCAGCAGTCCTTTTTCAGCCTGAATCAGATTTTTGCTCAGCTCCCTCAATTTCAGCCAGAAAATACCTGAAATTACAGAAAAACACATAAACTCATAGTAAAGTCCAGAAATATGAATTTTTCCTGGAAACTAATGAAAATAAACTAAAAACTAACTAAAACATACTAAAAACTATATGAAACCAAAAAGCGTATAAAATATCCGCTCATCACAACACCAAACTTAAACTGTTGCTTGTCCTCAAGCAACTAGATAAATAAAATAGAATACAAATGAGTCAAGAAACAATAATATCTCAGAGTTTTTGAGTGAAGCTCAGATTCTAATTAAATGAGCGGGGCTAGTAGCTTTTTGCTTCCGAACAGTTTTGGCATCTCACTTTATCCATTGAAGCTCAGAATGATTAGCATCTATAGGAACTTAAAATTCAGATAGTGTTATTGATTATCCTAGTTCAGTATGTTGATTCTTGAACACAGCTACTTTTAAGAGTCTTGGTCGTGGCCCTAAGCACTTTGTTTTCCAGTATTACCACCGGATACATAAATGCCACAGACACATAATTGGGTGAACCTTTTCAGATTGTGACTCAGCTTTGATAAAGCCCCCAATTAGAGGTGTCCAGGGTTCTTAAGCACACTCTTCTCTTTGCTTTGGACCTTGACTTTAACCGCTCAGTCTCAAGTTTTCACTTGACACCTTCACGCCACAAGCACATGGTTAGGGACAGCTTGGTTTAGGCGCTTAGACTAGGATTTGATTCCCTTAGGCCCTCCTATCCACTGATGCTCAAAGCCTTGGATCCTTTTTGTTACCCTTGCCTTTTGGTTTTAAGGGTTATTGGCTTTTTCTGCTTGCTTTCTCTCTTTTTTTTTTTTTTGCAAGCTTTGTATTCACTGCTTTTTCTTGCTTCAAGAATCATTTTTTATGATTTTTCAGATTACCAATAACATGTCTCATGTTTATCATTCTTTCAAGAGCCAACATATTTAACATTCAAGAACATCAAATTCCAAAGACATATGCACTGTTCAAGCATTCATTCAGAAGGTAGAAAGCATTGCCACCACATGTAAACAATTAGAATTTGTTTTATTAAAAACTCGAAAATTATTGCCTCCTTGTTCTAAAGAAAATCTTCTATTTTATTCATGTTTAATGATGATGAGAAAAATAAATTATAGCTTAATTGGGGATAAAATCAAAATATAAATACTAATTACCATTATATGACTCCTAAGGTGAAACTCAAATAATAGAAAAAAAAGTTATCACAGGGTTAAGGTTAAGATCAGAACTCAATAACCTTGACTTTGGGAAGCGGATGCCTCTTTAGTCTGTGGGGTGCTTGGCCCTTCAAGAGATAGTTTCTGACGCTTTAGTTCTCTTAATTCATGCCCTTGCACCTCTTGTTCTCTGAGCAGTTTGCAAAGCATGCTGTTTTGATTTTGCTGTTCTTCCTTCAATTGGTCCATGGTTTCTTGCAACTTAGTGACAGATGCCTCAAGATGCTCCCAGTATTCAAATTGAGGGAGTTCTGATAGGAATTCTTGCGCCCTCCTCTTGATGGGGTCATCCTGCATTTGTTATTTTTCCATTGTGATTTTAGTGATTGGTTGCTCCACTGAGATATACTCTGTTATTCCCATCTTTACTCCAGCATCTTTGCAGAGTATAGAGATTAGGCTTGGATAAGCCAACCTGGCATCCTTGGAGTTCTTGTTGGCAAGTATGTATAATTCATATGGGATCAGTTGATGAACTTCTACTTCTTTTCCCAACATAATGCAATGGATCATCACTGCTCTTCTAATATTGACTTCAGAACGGTTGCTGGTGGGCAATATAGAACGCCCAATGAAGTTCAGCCATCCTCTGGCGACTGGTTTGAGATCTTCTTTCTTGAGTTGATTTGGGGCACCCTTCGTGCTGGTGGTCCACCTGGCTCCAGGGATGCATATATTCTCTAGAATCTTATCCAGGCCCTTGTTTGTTCTCATCATTCTCCTATTGAAGGAGTCTGGGTCATCTTTCAGCTGAGGTAGCTTAAAGATCTCCCTGATTTTGTCAGGGTGGATGTGAACAATCTTTCCTCTGACCACAGTCCTATAGTCATAGAGGGCAGCTCCAGATATTCTCTGCCTGTCTGTTTGCCACAGATTAGCGTAGAATTCTTGGACCATATTCCTTCCCACTTTCGTTTCAGGATTAGCTAGGAGTTCCCAGTTCCTGTTTCGAATCTGCTCTTGGATTTCCGGATATTCATCTTCTTTCAGATCGAACTTGACTTCTGGGATCACAGATCTTAGACCCATTATTTTGTAGTACTGGTCTGAATGTTCTTTGGTTAAGAACCTCCCTTGATTCCAAAGTGGTTTTGGAACACTCTCTTTCTTGCCTCTTGGAGTGGGTTGTTTTCCTTTAGGAGCCATGATCTTAGTGGGTATGGTTTAGTGATCACGGATAAACACACCAAACTTAGAGTATTGCTTGTCCTCAAGCAAAAGCAAAGAAAGGAGAGGGATAGAAGGAGAGCTAGTGTTGAATGGTGGATGAGAGGAAGGAGGCCGAATGTGTTTTTAAAAGGGAGGGGGGTGGGTTTTCGAAAATAGGGAGAAAGATAAGATAGAAGATATGATTTAAAAAGAGATAAGTATGATAAGAAAAGATATAATTTAAAATTGAAAAGATATGAAAGATATTTGAAAAAGATAAATTTGGATTTTTGAAAAAGATAATATGGAGATTTGAAAAAGATATTGATTAGTTGAAAAGATTTTTGAATGAAAAGAGATAGATTTGTTTTGAAAATTTGAAAAAGAGTTGGATTGGATTGAAAAAAGGATTTGTGCTTATGGATTAAGATACATTTGATATATTTTTTTTTAAAGTAGGATTTTTAGAAATTAGGGATTTTAGAAATCAGGGTTTGTAACATGTTTATGCAAGAAATCATGAATTAAAACATGAAAATTAAGATTAAAATGAAAAATATGAAGAAAAAACGAATTTACCTCCTCCCCACCATCCTGGCGTTTGAACGCCCAAACGCTGCATGTTTTGGGCATTCAACGCCCAACTGCTGCTTCTCCTGGGCGTTCAACGCCCAGCTGTTGCTTCTTTCTGGCGTTGAACGCTAGGAACTCCTTTGTCACTGGGCGTTTTTCTGAACGCCCAGGACGCTGTAAATCTGGCGTTAAACGCCCAGATGGCTATCCTTACTGGCATTTTCTTGCCAGTGAGCTCTTTTTCTCTGTTTTGTGTGCAGAATCCTTATGTAACCCTGTAAACTTATACAATTTACTCTTTACCTTAGTATCAATGAACTTTATATAAACAAATAAAATCAAGAATAGGGCAAAATGCTTAGAGGAAGTGATGCCCCATGGCTGGGTTGCCTCCTAGCAAGCACTTCTTTATTGTCTTTAGTTGGACCTTGCTGAGTTTTTAATCTAGCCTCAGCCTTGAGCACTCTTGCTCAACATTGCCTTCAAGATAGTGCTTGATTCTCTGTCCATTAACAATGAACTTCTTATCAGAATCAATATCTTGAAGCTCCACATAACCATATGGTGATACACTTGTAATCACATATGGTCCTCTCCACCGGGACTTCAGTTTCCCGGGAAATAGCCTGAGCCTAGAGTTAAACAACAGAACCTTTTGTCCTGGTTCAAAGATTCTAGATGACAACTTTCTGTCATACCACCTTTTTTATTTCTCTTTGTAAAGCTTGGCATTTTCGAAAGCAGTGAATCTGAATTCCTCTAGCTCATTCAGCTGGAGCAATCTTTTCTCTCCAGCTAATTTCGCATCAAAGTTAAGGAATCTGGTTGCCCAGTAGGCCTTATGTTTCAGTTCCACGGGCAGGTGACAAGCCTTACCATACACAAGTTGGTAAGGAGAGGTCCCTATGGGAGTCTTGAATGCTGTTTTGTAAGCCCACATAGCATCATCCAAGCTTCGTGCCCAATCCTTTCTACGGGTACTTACAGTCTGTTCTAGGATTCTTTTTAGTTCTCTGTTAGAAACTTCAGCTTGTCCATTTGTCTGCGGATGATATGGAGTTGCCACCTTATGGCGAATCCCATACCGGACCATGGCAGAGTAAAGCTGTTTGTTGCAGAAGTGAGTGCCCCCATCACTGATTAGTACCCTAGGGACACCAAATCTACTGAATATATGTTTCTGGAGGAACTTTAGTACTGTTTTAGTATCATTGGTGGGTGTGGCAATGGCCTCTACCCATTTTGATACATAGTCAACTGCCACCAGAATATAAGTGTTTGAGTATGATGGTGGGAAAGGCCCCGTGAAATCAATTCCCCATACATCAAACAACTCAATCTCCAAGATTCCTTGTTGAGGCATGGCGTAACTGAGAGGTAAATTACCAGCTCTTTGGCAACTGTCACAGTTACGTACAAACTCTTGGGAATCTCTATAGAGTGTAGGCCAGTAGAAACCACATTGGAGGACCTTGGTGGCTGTTCGCTCACCTCCGAAATGACCTCCATATTTTGATCCATGGCAATGCCATAGGATCCTTTGTGCTTCTTCCTTAGGCACACACCTACGGATTATTCCGTCTGCACATCTCTTAAAGAGATAGGGTTCATCCCACAAGTAGTATTTTGCATTAGTAATTAATTTTTTCTTTTGTTGCCTGCTGTACTCCTTGGGAATGAACCTTGCAGCTTTGTAGTTTGCAATGTCTGCAAACCATGGTAATTCCTGAATGGCGAACAAATGCTCATCTGGAAAGGTTTCAGAGATCTCAATAGAGGGGGAGGACGCCCCTTCCACTGGTTCTATCCGGGACAGATGGTCAGCCACTTGGTTCTCTGTCCCTTTTCTGTCTCTTATTTCTATATCAAACTCTTGCAGAAGCAACACCCATCTTATGAGTCTGGGTTTTGAATCCTGCTTTGTGAGTAGATATTTAAGAGCAGCATGATCTGTGTACACAATCACTTTTGATCCTAATAAGTATGATATAAACTTGTCAATGGCATAAACCACTGCAAGCAATTCTTTTTCTGTGGTTGTGTAATTTTTCTGGGCATCATTCAAAACACGGCTAGCATAATAAATGACATGCAGAAGCTTGTCATGCCTCTGCCCCAGCACTGCACCAATGGTGTGATCACTGGCATCACACATTAATTCGAATGGTAATGTCCAGTCTGGTGCAGAGATAACTGGTGCTGTGACCAGTTTAGCTTTTAGAATTTCAAACGCCTGCAGGCACTCTGTGTCAAACACAAATGGTGTGTCGGCAGCTAGCAGGTTGCTTAGAGGTTTTGCAATTTTTGAAAAATCCTTTATAAACCTCCTATAGAATCCTGCATGCCCCAGAAAACTTCTGATTGCCTTAACATTGGCAGGTGGTGGTAATTTTTCAATTACCTCTATTTTAGCTTGATCCACGTCTATTCCCTTGTTTGAAATTTTATGCCCAAGGACAATCCCTTCAGTCACCATAAAGTGACATTTTTCCCAGTTTAAAACCAGGTTGGTCTCTTGGCATCTTTTCAAAACCAGTGTCAGGTGATCAAGACAGGAGCTGAATGAGTCTCCATATACTGAGAAGTCATCCATGAAGACTTTCAGAAATTTTTCCACCATATCAGAGAAAATAGATAGCATGCATCTCAGAAAGGTTGCAGGCGCATTATACTACCCAAAAGGCATCCTTCTGTAAGCAAATACTCCAGATGGACATGTGAATGCTGTTTTCTCTTGATCTTGGGGATCTACTGCAATTTGGTTGTAGCCTGAATAGCCATCCAAAAAGCAGTAGTAATTATGACCTGCTAGTCTTTCTAGCATCTGGTCTATGAATGGTAAAGGAAAATGATCCTTTCTGGTGGCTATATTGAGCCTTCTGTAATCAATACACATGCGCCACCCTGTAACTGTTCTTGTAGGAACCAGTTCATTTTTTTCATTATGAATCACTGTCATGCCTCCCTTTTTAGGGACAACTTGAACAGGACTCACCCAGGGGCTATCAGAAATAGGATAAATAATCCCAGCCTCCAGTAATTTAGTGACATCTTTCTGCACCACTTCCTTCAAGGTTGGATTTAACCGCCTCTGTGGTTGAACCACTGGCTTAGCATCATCCTCCAATAGGATTTTATGCATGCATCTAGCTGGGCTTATGCCCCTAAGGTCACTTATGGACCACCCAAGAGCTGCCTTGTGTGTCCTTAGCACTTGGATTAGTGCTTCCTCTTCCTGTGGATTTAAAGCAGAGCTTATGATCACTGGAAAAGTATCACCTTCTCCCAGAAATGCATATTTCAGGGATGGTGGTAATGGTTTGAGCTCGGGTTTAGGAGGTTTTTCCTCTCCCTGAGGAAATTTCAGAGGCTCTTTCAATTCCTTTGAATCCTCTAGATCAGGCGGAACATCTTTAAAGATGTCTTCCAGCTCTGATTCGAGACTCTCAGCCATGTTGATCTCCTCCACCAGAGAGTCAATAAGATCAACTTTCATGCAATCTTTTGGTGTGTCTGGATGCTGCATGGCATTGACAGCATTCAATTTAAACTCATCCTCATTGACTCTCAGGGTGACTTCCCCCTTTTGGACATCAATGAGAGTTCGTCCAGTTGCTAGGAAAGGTCTTCCTAGAATGAGAGTAGCACTCTTGTGCTCCTCCATTTCCAGCACAACAAAGTCGGTGGGAAAGGCGAATGGCCCAACCCTGACAATCATGTCCTCAATCACGCCTGATGGGTATTTAATGGAGCCATCAGCAAGCTGGAGACATATCCGGGTTGGTTTAACTTCTTCAGTTAAACCAAGCGTTCTGATGGTGGATGCAGGTATCAGGTTGATGCTTGCCCCAAGATCGCATAAAGCTGTCCTGATACAATTTCCCTCTAATGTGCATGGTATCAGAAAGCTTCCGAGATCTTTAAGCTTTTTAGGAAAGCTTTTCAGAATGACTGTATTGTATTCTTCAGTGAGGAGAACTCTTTCAGTTTCTCTCCAATCCTTCTTATGACTCAAGATCTCTTTCATGAACTTGGCGTAAGAAGGTATTTTCTCAAGTGCTTCTGCAAACGGAATCTTTATTTCAAGAGTCCTGAGATAATCTGCAAAGCGAGCAAATTGCTTATCCTGCTCCTCTTGGCGGAATTTTTGAGGATAAGGTATCTTGGCTTTATATTCCTCAACCTTGGTTACTGTAGATTTATTTCCTACAGAAGTGGTTGAAGAAGCCTTTTTAGATGGGTTGTCATCAGCACTTGTGTGTGTCTGATCCCTCTCTGGCAATTGAGTGCCAGAGTTAGAAGCTGGAGTGACGTTAGACGCCAACTCCTCATCTGCTCTTGGTGTCTGAACGCCAGAACTGTGCTTCTTTTGGGCGTTCAACGCCAGTTCCTTGCTTGTTTCTGGCGTTGAACGCCAGTCCTGAGCATGGTCTGGGCGTTCAGCGCCAGCCTTCCACCCAATTTCTGGCGTTTTAACGCCAGAATTATTTTGTCCTGGGCTCTTACTGTCCTCAGATGGATTTTGGGTGGTTTGCTCATTTCTTGGCTTCCTGCTGCCTTGAGGTGGGGTATTTAATATTTTTCCACTTCTTAATTGAACTGATTGGCATTCTTCTGTTATTTGTTTTGACAGCTGCTGTTTTGTTTGCTTCAATTGTTCTTCCATATTTATATTAGCCATCATTGTCTCTTGTAGTCTATCTTTGAATTCGGCTAACTGTTGTGTTAGAAAGTCCAATTGCTTATTGAATTCAGCAGCTTGTTCTACAGGACTAAGTTCAGCAGTTACTGTTTTAGCCTCTTCTTTCATGGAAGGGTCACTGCTTAGGTACAGATGCTGATTTCTGGCAACTGTATCAATGAGCTCTTGAGCTTCTTCAATTGTCTTTCTCATGTGGATAGATCCACCAGCTGAGTAATCTAGAGAGATCTGAGCTCTTTCTGTAAGCCCATAATAGAAGATGTCTAACTGAACCCACTCTGAAAATATTTCAGAGGGGCATTTTCTTAGCATCTCTCTGTATCTCTCCCAGGCATCATAAATATATTCATTATCTCCTTGTTTAAAGCCTTGGATGTCCAGCCTTAGCTGTGTCATCCGTTTTGGAGGAAAGTATTGATTCAGGAATTTCTCTGTCAGCTGTTTCCATGTCTTTATGCTAGCCTTAGGTTGGTTATTTAACCATCTCTTGGCTTGGTCTTTTACAGCAAATGGAAACAGTAATAGTCTGTAGACATCCTGATCTACTTTCTTATCATGTACTGTGTCAGCAATTTGTAAAAATTGTGCCAGAAACTCTGTAGATTCTTCCTGTGGAAGATCGAAATACTGGCAGCTTTGCTGCACCATGATAATGAGCTGAGGATTCAACTCAAAGCTACTGACTCCAATGGAGGGTATGCAGATACTACTCCCATATGAAGCAATAGAGGGGTTATATGACCCCAGAGTCCTTCTGGACTGTTCATTTCCACTTAGATCCATGATGGAGAAAGGGAGATGATGTAAAATAAAAAAATATTTTATTTTATTATTTATTTATTTATTTATTTATTTATTTATTTCGAAAATAAAATAAATTAAAATAAAATAAATAAAAATGGGTGAAGATTTTCGAAAAAAAATGAGGAGAGAGAAAGCGGTTAGGAAGTTTTGAAAAGGATATGATGATTTTTGAAAAAGGTTTTAAATTTTGAAATAAAAAATCTGAATTTTAAAGGTAAATTTCGAAAATTTGCTTTAAAATAGAGAGAAAAGATATTTTTTGAATTTAAAGAGGAGAGAGAAAAACAATAAGATAGCACAAGATTTAAAATTTTTAGATCTAATGCTCCTTGTTTTCAAAAATTTTGGAGGGAAAACATCAAAGAACACCAAACTTAAAAATTTTAAGATCAAGACACAAGGAAGACTCAAGAACACTTTGAAGACTCACAAGAACACAAGAACATGAAGAAAGAACACCAAACTTAAAATTTTTAGAAAACCAAAATAAGATTTTCGAAAACCAAGAAAAATTAACAAGAAAACACCAAAGTTAAAGTTTGGCACAAGATTTAATGTAAAAATTATTTTTTTGAAAAAGAATTTTAAAAAGAAGGTACCCAATTACCAAGAACACAGACCAACACTCTAGCCAATTGGGCAGTAAATGTAACACTTGTTTTGAAAAAGTATTTTTAATAACTAAGAAAAAATATTATAATTTTTTTTTGAAAACAATATAAAAGACTCTAACCCAAAAGACAAAATTTTCCTAATCTAAGCAACAAGATTCACCGTCAGTTGTTCAAACTCAAACAATCCCCGACAACGGCACCAAAAACTTGGTGCACGAAATTGTAATGTCGATGTTCACATTACTCTCTTACAACTTCGCACAACTAACTAGCAAGTGCACTAGGTCGTCCAAGTAATACCTTACGTGAGTAAGGGTCGATCCCACGGAGATTGTTGGTTTGAAGCAAGCTATGGTTATCTCGTAACTCTTAGTCAGGATATAATATCAATAATAATTCTTAATTTGAATTGTAAAAAGTAAGAAGGGCAGAACACAAATTATACTTGTATGCAGTAATGGAGAGTATGTTGGAGTTTTGGAGATGCTTTGTCTTCTGAAATTCTACTTTCCTCTGTTTCCTGATTCACGCATGCACGTCCTCCTATGGCAAGCTGTGTGTTGGTGGATCACCGTTGTCAATGGCTACCATCCATCCAGTGAAAAGGGTCCAGGTGCACTGTCACCGCACGGCTAATCATCTGCAGGTTCTCAATCGTATCGGAATAGAATTTACTATCCTTTTGCGTCTGTCACTACGCCCAGCACTCGCGAGTTTGAAGCTCGTCACAGTCATTCAATCCTTGAATCCTACTCGGAATACCACAGACAAGGTTTAGACTTTCCGGATTCTCTTGAATGCTGCCATCAATCTAGCTTATACCACGAAGATTCTGATTAAGAGATCCAAGAGATATTCATTCATTCTACGGTGAACGGAAGTGGTTGTCAGGCACGCGTTTGTGGGGGAATGATGATGATTGTCACGTTCATCACATTCATATTGAAATGCGAATGGATATCTTAGATAGGAACACGCATGTTTGAATGGAAAACAGAAATACTTGCATTAATTCATCGAGACACAGCAGAGCTCCTCACCCCCAACAATGGAGTTTAGAGACTCATGCTGTCAAAGAGTACAAAATTCAGATCTAAAATGTCATGAGATACAAAATAAGTCTCTAAAAGTTGTTTAAATACTAAACTAGTAACCTAGGTTTACAGAAAATGAGTAAACTATGATAGATAGTGCAGAAATTCACTTCTGGGGCCCACTTGGTGTGTGCTGGGGCTGAGACTAAAGCTTCTCATGTGCCTGGGCTGTTTTGGGCGTTCAACGCCAGGCTGTAACCTGTTTCTGGCGTTGAACTCCAACTTGTAACGTGTTTCTGGCGCTGGACGCCAGACTGCAACATGGAACTGGCGTTGAACGCCAGTTTACGTCGTCTATCCTTGAGAAAAGTATGGACTATTATATATTGCTGGAAAGCCCTGGATTCTACTTTCCAACGTAATTGGAAGCGCGTCAATTGGACTCCTGTAGCTCCAGAAATTCCATTCCGAGTGCAGAGAGGTCAGGATCCAACAGCATCAGCAGTCCTTTTTCAGCCTGAATCAGGTTTTTGCTCAGCTCCCTCAATTTCAGCCAGAAAATACCTGAAATTACAGAAAAACACACAAACTCATAGTAAAGTCCAGAAATATGAATTTTGCCTGGAAACTAATGAAAATAAACTAAAAACTAACTAAAACATACTAAAAACTATATGAAATTAACCCCAAAAAGCGTATAAAATATCCGCTCATCACTTGTCTACAACGATCAACATCAAATGACACGGCAGAAAGTGAACTACCTATCCCTTTCCTATCATCTTTTATCACATCTTGAAAATAAAGAATCTTTTGGGTAGGATCTAATGCCTCCTTCAGAAATTTTTCGCATTGCGACAACAAGTAATTTTTCATGTTACTAGTGCCATTGTTATGTGTATTACAAGCATAACTAGCCCCACACTAATTACATTTAGCTCTAGGATATTGTGGATTACTAGTTTCATCTTTAGTAAAGTGATCCCATGTCCAAGATCTAGGTCTACAAGGTTTTCTCTTACCTTCGTCGGCCTCAGTTTCAGGGGAGTCATCAACGGAAGCTTCTTCAACAGCCCGCCTTTTCCTTCGGCCTTTACTAGCAAGCATCCTTATGTTTCGATGAGGAGCTGGCACAGTAGGCAATGCAGTCGGAGATCTGGTACTTGTTGATTCATTCAGAAGAGGAACTGACGGCAATCCGGTGTCGCCCATATTCTCACTTGAACTGACCTTAAACTACATAAACAAATACAATAAATCAAGGATAGAAACAAAACAATAAATAAATTAAAAACCAGCAATAAGATGAACAATAAATCAATAACCAGCAATACCAAATTACCAAGAATAAACTGAACAATAAACTGATCTCAATAAACTGAACAATAAATCAATAACTAGCAATACCAAATTATCAACAATAAACTAAACAATAAACTGAACAATAAATCAATAACCAGCAATACCAAATTACCAAGAATAAACTGAACATAAACTGAACAATAAACTGATCAGTGCGCAGAGGGCGAGATTTGGAGGAGAGACCTAGGTTAGGTTTCGATTAGGGGACGGGTTAGGGCCAGGGACGCGTAGTCACGCAGTAGTAGCACTCGTTTGGGGGGTGGGGTTGGTATTTTTTAGGGTTTTTGCCAAACCAGTTCGGTTCGGTTCAGTTGGAGTTTTCATGGCCAGAACCAAAAACCGAACCGAACCGCAAAAAATAGCAAAACAAGTTTTTTTTCGATTTTTTTAGTTTTCGGTTTGTTTGGTTTTCGATTATTTCAGTTCGGTTCGTCGGTTTAGTTCGCTCCGGATCGGTTTTGAACACCCTTATGTGTTACTAATCTAATAAACCTTTATATTGTTTTAGATATCAGGTTCTAAAAAAAATAAAAAACACTTGTCAATAAAAGGAGCAAGAAATTGCCAATAAAGAACAAAAGGTTAAGTTGGATGATGTTGAGTAGAAGTTAAAAGATCAAGGACATCAACAAAAAGTTCAACAGAAAAGAATTAGTTCTAATAAAAAGACACTTCATGCTTTATATAAAAAGTTGAATCTCTCACTTCCTTCAACCTTGTCTATTCCTGCGGAAGATGAGCTTGAGACAAGCTTTAATAATAGCATGAGTGATTGATGTCTAGAGTATATATTTTTTCTTAGTTAGATTAAGGAATTTTTATGTGAATTAATTAGTACATTTTAATTTATTCATGATTTGTGGCTTTTCTAAAGGCTTTTTTTTTTGTTTTAGTTTAATTATTTTTTCTTATTTTAGTTTGATTATATTTATGGATAAAAATATTTAATAATAATATTTTTTTAATTCTTTTATTGTAATTGACTTTTTATGACTTTATTATGTGTTTATAATTTCAATAATAATGTAATATGAAAATTTTGTTTATTATAATGGTCTTAATATAGAAAGCAGATTGTATATAATTTTTTTTCTAAAATATTTATATATTAAATAGCAAATTATTTTGTATAAAAATTATTTAAAATATTATATTAAATTTGTAAAAAATTTGTGTGAACATAATTTTTTGTTTTGTATGAGATCGGTTTCAAATACGTAAATTATATTAAATTAAATTTGTTTGAAATTTAATTGAAAAGAAATATTTGATTTGTCTAAAATTTGTTCGAAAAAAAATTGTTATATTTGACTAAATTCATTAGAAATTTGTCTGAAATGAATGTATTTTTTGTTTGAAATTTGTCTAAAATAAAATATTTTTACGTTTAAAATTTGTCCAAAATACATTGTCTTTATTTGGCTAATCTGTCTAAAATTCGTCTAAAATACATCATAATAGTTAGAAATCTAGCATATAAATGCCTATTCGAAATCCGTCACAAAATCGTATGAAAAAAATTTCGAACGAAATTTCAGACGAAATATAAATTAGCAACAAGACTTTTTGGGACAAAAAAAGTCGTCTCAATTTTGTTCGAAACAAAAATTTTGTCTCTAATTTGTGCAAAATTTGTCTCAATTTCGTCTCAAAATTCGTCCGAAAAATACTAATTTCTAGTAGTCGCGCTGCAGTAGTATAGAAGAATATGTTTACAAGTTAGATTATTATTAGAATTTATTTTTTATCTCGCCTTGTTAGTTGAAGTTTTATTCAAAGCAGTAGGTTTGTAATTGGTTTTATTTGTAATACTATCATATATTATTAATATTAAGTATGTAAATATGTGTTATTTATTTATTTGTTTTTGACGAAAAAGTTTTAGTTTTTTAATAAAACTATCGATAGATTAACGCGTAGAAGCTCAATTTTAAATAAATAATAAAAAAATTATGTTAATAACATTTTATTTTTTGTACAATCATAACGTACTAAAAATTAGGTCATTACATATTTCAACATATATTTCAAAATACTTCTCTGAAAACATGAAATAGTAGGAAACATAGTGGGGAGGTGGTTACAAGTACTAATAAGTATTATAATTAAATAAAATTGATAGTGGTTTCTCCAAAATGGCAAAATTAAACACGTAAATAATTAAAAAAAATAATATAATAAAATGGTTAAATTTAAAGGTTGTGTATGTAGAGGCTGAATTATCATGGGATGAGTAGCATTTTTTGATTTTTTTAACAAGCATAATTTAAAATCTTTTTAAAAAGTATTTATTATAAAAAAAAACCTCTACTGATGTTTATATATATATATATATATATATATATTTTAAAATTTCCTTAGAGCTTCAAGCACCTTAATATTCACCAAAGAGCATCACATCATTGTGATTTTTTTATACATATGATATTTATCTGATCTATAAATCTAATATCTTTTTTCATTAAATTTCTTTCAACATAATAATCACACGTATAATTGTTAATGAAGTAAAAGTCTCGTCAAAGTCACAAATAAAAAAATTGATAAAATACTAATGATAATCAGAAAAATCATCAAAATTTTTTTAGATAGAATTGAGTTATTTAACAAGTTGTAACTACTAACTAGTCGCTAATGATATATTATTTTATTATTATTTTTTAGATAAAATTTTGTTACAATTAACTATGGTGAGTCAGCACGTTATTAGTATGCTAAATTAGTTAGAATAGATTATCAGTTAATTAGGCAGTGATATAAATAGTTAGTTGCCACTATACAGTAATAGCTTCCTTCATTTTTCTGTTTTTTGAATCTTAATAAGAAATGAAACTTACTCCCTAATTTCTCTGAACCTCATTTTCTCCTTTTCTGTTTTTATTATCGATCAAATCACGATCACAATTTTCTCATGATGCGGTGAGTGTGTGATGCGTGAGCATTTTTTTTATCTTTTTTAATGAATTTACATTCAATTTGTTGAGTTTAATTAAGAATTAATTATCTTTTAGCCACTTTGGATACTACTTTGATTCGTGTGCAATTTTATTTATTTTAGGTAGCATTCGGCTGAATTTGATGGAGTTTCCACAGAAAAAGAGAAGAAGGCGAATGATGCTGTCGACCCTGACCTCTCTGCACTCAAATCTGAATAACTCGAGCTACAGAGGTCCAATAGACGTGATTTCAGTGGTGTTGGAATGCTAACTTCCAGAGCTTTCCAACAATGTATAATAGTCAATACTTATTCTCCACCAAGTCTGCCAAGGCTGCGCCTAACTTGAGAAATCTCAAGTTAGGCGCAAGACACAACAACAACACGCAAGATTAGTTGATTCCTTCAAGTTAGGCGCAGGTGCACTCAAGTTAGGCACAGGCCTTACTCACACACACCAAGTTAGGCACAGACATGCTCAAGTTAGGCGCAATGCCATCGAAGTTGGGCACAAGGCTTAGCAATTCTTCAAGTTAGGCGCATGGATCCACAAGTAAGGCGCCAACACCCTCCACCAAGTGAAGTTGAGCGCCACCTCCATCAAGTTAGGCGCCAGGAACAAACACTGCGCCTCTAATCCTTGCTACCTCCTTCAAGTTAGGCGCCACCGCCATCAAGTTAGGCGCCAGCTATATGAATCAAGGTGGTTCTAACGCTTAATCAAACGAATGTTGCAAAGATCTTAATTTATTTTTGATTAAATTTAATTTATTTATAAATAGAAAAAGATATTATTTAGTCTTAGAAAATATATTTTACATTAATTAGGATTAAATATAAAAGGAAAAAGAATCAGCCCTTCAGGCTCTTCTCTTCTCTTACCTCATTCCGCAATTTACAGTTACCAGAATCCTAGTTTTTCTCTGAACCATGAGCAACTAAACATCCACTGTTAAGGTTAGGAGCTCTGTCTATTGTATGGATTGATACTATTACTTTTCTATTTTAATTCATGTACTGATTTCTATTTCAAGAATTGTTTTCGTTCTTTATCTTATGAATTTGGGTGGAACGGAAGTATGACACTTGTTCTAATTGAGTTCTTGTATAACTTGGAAAAACTCTTTACTTGAATAACAGCTTGAAAACAATTTCTCCTAAACTTCTAATTATCTGGACTTAATGGGATACGTGACATATAATCCTCTTATATTTGGGTAATTAGGGTTTCTATGGCATATAAACTAGAATTGAACTTCACCCTCTAATTGGAATTAAGTGACCAAGGAATTGGCGGTTGGTGAATTTTAGAGGAGACTAAATAGGTCTAAGGAATTAGGGTTTAGTCACATATAGTTTGCCATGAATTGAATCTTGCATGATTAAAGTAGTTAGTAAGAAAAGTCAATCCGGAAGATAGATATCTCTGAAGTCTTAACTGTTTCTCCATATATATTTCACAACTTGTTTACTGTTTGCTTTCTGATATTCTAAATTTACTGTTAATGCGTTTGAACTCTCAAAGTACCATTTTCTGCTTGTCTAACTAAGAAAATTATTCAACCATTTTTGCTTAGTCCATCAATCCTCGTGGGATCGACCCTCATTCACCTGAGGTACTACTTGGTACGACCCGGTGCACTTGCCGATTAGTTTGTGGACTTTAAATTTCTCACCAAGTTTTTGGCGCCGTTGTCGGGGATTGACTGTGATTAACAACTATTAGTTGTTTGATTGCTTAGATTAGGCGTTTTAGCTTTAAATTAATTTAATTTTGCACTTTGAATTTTTGAAATTTTCTTGCTTTATTTTTTCTTAATTTCTGAGATTAAGTTTGGTGTCCCCTAGTTATTTTATTTTAATTTTTCTTAATTATTTGGGTTAAAAATTTTGATTTTTTTGTTTTATTTTAATAAGTAATTTTCGGATTTTAGTGTTTATTTCATTTAGTATTTTTATTTAATTCTTTACACAGGTTACCTCATTGGGAATTCTCTACACTTTGACGTAGAGAGTCCCATCTTATCTTGTCTTCTGTCTGTTTATGAGTAGG
This sequence comes from Arachis ipaensis, assembly GCF_059453495.1. Lineage (NCBI taxonomy): Eukaryota > Viridiplantae > Streptophyta > Magnoliopsida > Fabales > Fabaceae > Arachis > Arachis ipaensis. The sequence goes on from NC_142442.1 coordinate 33,858,255, forward strand.
AACAAGGACAAGGTCTGTTAGACTTTGATCCTGAACCTGAAAGAACTTTGTGGCGGTGTTTGCAACAAGAAAGATTTTACAAGGCTGCAGAGTCCACTATGGATCATAATCATGCTGCTAATGCCAATGTGGCAAATCCAATTGAGAATGAGCAACCTAGAAGAGTGCTTGGCTCTTACACTACTCCCAATGCAGATCTTTATGGAAAAAATATTGTGGTGGCTCCTATAGCTGCAAACAATTTTAAACTGAAGCCTCAGCTTGTTACTCTTGTGCAACAAAATTGCCAGTATCATGGACTCCCTCAGGAAGACCCAAATCAATTTATTTCTGATTTTCTACAGATTTGTGATACAGTGAAGACCAATGGAGTGAATCTTGAGGTATACAAACTCATGCTCTTCCCATTTGCTGTAAAGGACAGAGCAAAGCTGTGGTTAAATTCTCAACCCAAGGAGAGTCTGGATACTTGGGACAAGGTTGTCACTGGATTTCTGACTAAATTTTTCCCAACTCAAAAGCTGACTAAGTTAAGGGTGGAGGTTCAGACTTTCAGACAGAAAGATAGTGAGACACTTTATGAAGCTTGGGAGAGATTCAAGCTACTGACTAGGCAATGCCCCTCCAGACATGTTCTCTAGATGGACTCAGCTGGATATCTTTTATGAGGACTTATGTAAAATATCCAAGATGCGCTTAGATAATTCTGCAGGTAGTTCTTTGCACATGAAGAAGACACCAGAGGAGACTATTGAGCTTATTGAAGAGAGGCATTTTGGAAGTGGAAGCTGTTGATGCTCTTCTTGCTCAGAACAAACTTTTGTCTAAGCAAATAAATCTAATTACTCAACAGTTGAGTGGGATGCAAGTTTCAGCTGTCAACATCCAGAATACACCTCAAGAGATCCCTTGTGATATGACAGGTAATTTTATGCAAAATGAGAATTATGTTTATGCTCAATCTTCCACTGAACAGGTCAATTACATAGGGAATGCTCCTAGAAACCCAAATAATGATCCGTATGCCAAGACATTTAATCAGGAATGGAGAAATCATTCAAATTTTGGGGGGAGAGAGCAACCTCAGAAGCTACAGAATTTTAATAATAATTCTCAGGACGATTTTCAACAGAATAATTTTAATAACCACCAGTTTCAGTCATCTCAGCAAACAACTCCTCAGTCTCAGAATACTAGTGATTTGGAAGCACTAATGGCGAGTTTTATACATGAAACCAGAGTATCAATCAAGAACTTGGAGATTCAAATGGGTCAATTAGCCACAAAAGTTAATGAAATTGATCAGAGGACGGCTAATAGCCTTCTTGGTAACACAATTCCAAATCCAACAGAGGAGTGCAAGGCTATCACCTTGATAAGTGGACAAGTGGCAAGTATGGAAGTACAAGTTAATGAGGAGCCAGTTGAAAAAGAAGCTTCAGAGGAGAAGAAAGAGGTGGTGGAGCACGTCCCTCCAAAGCATACAGATAACCCATTTCCAAACTCTCTTGACACTTATCCTACATTGTCCAAGGTGCCTGAGTACAAGCCTAAAATGCCATATCCTGAGAGACTTCAAAAGGAGACCAAGGACAAGCAGTTTTCAAAGTTCTTGGAAGTCTTCAGAAAGTTACAAATCAATATTTCTTTTGCTGAAGTTTTAGAGCAAATGCCTCTCTATGCCAAGTTCATGAAGGAGCTATTGTCAAAGAAGAGGCCTTTAAAGGGAGATGAGACAGTGGTCCTGACTAAGGAATGTAGTGCCATCATTCAGAATAACTTGCCAAGTAAGATGCCAGATCCAGGGAGCTTTCAAATCCCATGTACCATTGGGAGCACCACCCTTTGAGAAAGCGTTATGTGATTTAGGAGCAAGTATCAATTTAATGCCCTTGTCTGTGATGAAGAAGTTGCAAATCCAAGAGGCACAACCCACACAAATAGCATTACAGATGACAGACAAATCTATAGAGCTTGCATACAGATTAGTGGAGAATATCTTGGTCAAAGTGGGTAAGTTCTTCCTCCCAGCAGATTTTGTGATTCTTGACACCGGGGGGATGAGAACGTCTCTATAATTCTAGGAACACCATTCCTAACCACTGGGAGAGCTCTGATTGATGTGGAAGAAGGTGAATTGGTGCTTAGAGTGCATAATGAACAACTGGTCTTTCATGTCTTCAAAGATATGCATTCAGCAGGTGAAGAGAAGAAGTGCATGCAGACTGAGCTTATTACTCCAAACCTTTAAGAACCCCCTGATGATGCACAGCAGAATCTGCAACTCAAACCTCCTTTGGTGACAATTAATAAAATTTCTCCTGACATCAAACCTAAGTTTGGTGTCGGGAATGCATCATCCACCAAGGAAGAGGTTTCCAAAAAGAAGAAAGTACCCAGGGGATGGAGAAACAAAAAGATTCCCACTGAAGACTTCTCCCCAAGAATGAAGGTGGTGTTGACTAGCAATCCAGTGTTGACTTATACAGTAAACCGAATCTTCTCTCTAGAGAATATTGAGCTACTTTATGGAGACACAGGAAAAAAGTTCAAAGTGAGGGGTGAAGAGCTGAGCCCCTATGATCCTCCTCCTTAGAAGAACTAACCGTCAAGCTAGTGACGTTAAAGAAGCGCTTGTCGGGAGGCAACCCGATGTTTTCATATCCTTCAATTTGATTTCTATTAGTTTAATTTTGTTATTTATTTAGTTTTCATTGAGTTTTTACTGTTTTTCCTTTGTTTTACGTGTGTTTAGATCATGCAGAGTATTGAAACAGAAACAGACTCCTGATTGTAGAGCTATGGACGTCAGGAGAGGAGTATATTGATTCAGGAGAGTAAACACCTAACTTGAGAATTTCAAATTAGGCGCCACATATTACGCGTAGAGGAGAATTCTGTTCTGGAAGGTCTGCGCCTAACTTGAGACTTTTCAAGTTAGGCACCGCATACTACGCATCAAGGACCATTTCATTTGGGAGGGTCTGCGCCTAACTTGAGGATTTTCAAGGTAGGCGCAAGGTGTGAAGACTCAAAGCAAGTTAGGCGCATCAGAGGCCAAGTTGGGCACAGAAGCAGCTAGCCCATTTAGGAGGGTCCAAGTAAGGCGCAGCAAAAAAGGGCGTGACATCGAGTTAGGCACAAGGCCCTAATTATTGATTCAAGTTAGGCACACCATAGCTGAAGTTAGGCGCTATCTCCTTCCACAATTATTCAAGTTAGGCGCCATAAGGAATTGCAACACATGAAATTAGGCGCGGGGGTTATAAGGAAGCATGAAGTTAGGCGCCAAAATTATTCAAGTTAGGCGCCATCATTGGATTGCTTTCTATAAATCCAAACAATATCCAACAATCCTTGAACCAAATCAATCCCCTATTAAATTGATCTTATATCCCTTCAAGCATCAAACCTGTGGTCCCCCCTTATATTTATACTTATATAATCCGCCCCCTTTATATATACAGATGTACTCCCCCCCACCCCCCCGTGCATATATTTATACATATATACTTCCCCCCTATCTATATATATCTTTATATATAAATACATAAATCAATAAATAAATAAATAAATAATTATATATCAATATATAAAAAAAATTAAGTTTTAATTTTTATCTATCTTGCCCTTTTATCATTGTATTCTTCTTTTGCAATAATATTTGCTTTTACTCCTTCGTACGTCTTTTTATGTCTCTCCCTGTTTTTAGTTTTTCTTTGCTTGAAGACAAGCAATCTTTTTAAGTTTGGTGTTGTCGCTTCGCTTGTGGCTTTTCTGTTTATTTTAATGACACCAAAGGGAGGCGAATCATCTTCACGGAGCAGCACAGCCTGAAGAATGAGACGGCCACTAGGATAACTAAGGTGGTTGAGTTCTTTTTATTCTATATTTCCTCCCGTTCTTATTATGTTATATTCCTGTTTTTTGCTATTTTACTTGGTCTCTGCATGATCCTTTGTTATTTCAATTTCTAGGTTCTAGTTTAATTTTTTTTTATTTTGCTATTTGATTTTAAATCTGAAAGTTGTCTTATGTATTGCTCACTAAGCTTGAAATCAAAAGAAAAGAAAGAAGAAAAATATGCAATGCATGAGTAAAAGAGTTTATAACAAAAAGTAGTCTCATTTAATCAATTGTGGTGGTGTTCTTTATGATTCTGAATGCATGACATGAACTGTGCATATTTGAGTTTGAGTCAAGGGGTGTTGATGTAGAAGGAACAGGAATTTAGAGAAATATTAAGAATTCTCTAAAGTTAGTGAAAGCTTAGTCCTTGAAGTAAAAGAAACAGCAAAAGAAAAGAAAAAATATAAAAGCAAGGTCCAAGACTCTGAGCATCAATGACTAGGGAGGTCAGACAAGATTAAAAGCTCAAAGAGTTGTTTCCCTAGTCATATGCTTGTGGTGTTCTTGTGTCAAGTAATCCTTGAGACAGAACATTTAGAGTCGAGATCAAATGCATTTAGCAGAGTATGCCAAAGGCTTTGAGCACCACTGTCTGGGAGTAGCTGAAAGAAAAATCAGAAGTTCAAGAGAGTTCCCCAGTTAAGTGCTTGTGGTGTTCTTGTGTCAATTAACCCTTGAGACAAAACATTTAAAGTCACGGCAAAGCTCAAGGTGCAAAACATCAATTAAAAGAGAATTAAAGGATATCTTCTGTGTTCAAGGATTAAACTGAAGTATAAAGATTAGAAAATTCATAATATGATTCGGATTCTAATTCCGAATGACATTGACATTCCTCTGATTCAAAAGAAAGTGAGATGCCAAAACTGTTCAGAATTGCAATAGATAAATCCCACTTTAAGCAGAGACATGAGAATAATTGAACTCTCACTCTCATGAAAATTCACATCTTAAGCCTATATTAGTTTTGGGTGCTTGAGGACAAGCAACTATTCAAGTTTGGTGTTGTGATGCGTGAGCATCCTTTCTATCTTTTCCTAGTGAATTTGTATTCAATTTGTTGAGTTTAATCAAGAATTAATTATCTTTTAGCAACTATGGATGCTACTTTGAGTCGTGTGTAATTCTATTTATTTTAGGTAGCATTCGACTGGATTTGATGGAGTTTCCACAGAAAAAGAGAAGATGGCGAATGATGTTATCAACCCTGACCTCTCTGCACTCAAACCTGAATAACTCGAGCTACAAAAGTCCAATGGACGTGATTCCAGTGGCGTTAGAAAGCTAACTTCTAGATCTTTCCAACCATATATAATAGTTTATACTTCTTCTCCACCAAGTCATCCAAGGCTGCGCCTAACTTGAGAAATCTCAAGTTAGGCGCATGACACAACAACAACACGCAAAATTGGTTGATTCCTTCAAGTTAGGTGCAGGTGCACTCAAGTTAGGCACATGCCTTACTCACACACACCAAGTTAGGCACAGACATGCTCAAGTTAGGCACAGTGCCATCGAAGTTGGGTGCAAGGCTTAGCAATTCTTAAAGTTAGGCGCATGGATCCACAAGTAAGGCGCCAACACCCTCCACCAAGTGAAGTTAGGCGCCACCTCCATCAAGTTAGGCGCCAGCTATATGAATCAAGGTGGTCCCAATGCTCAATCAAAGGAATGCTGTGAAGATCTTTATTTATTTTTGATTAAATTTAATTTATTTATAAATAGGAAAAGATATTATTTAGTCTTAGAAAATATATTTTACATTAATTAGGATTAGATATAAAAGGAAAAAGAATCAGCCCTTCGGGCTCTTCTCTTCTCTTACCTCATTCCACAATTTATGGTTTATCAGAATCCTAGTTTTTCTCTGATCCATGAGCAACTAAACCTCCACTGTTAAGGTTAGGAGCTCTGTCTATTGTATGGATTGATACTATTACTTTTCTATTTTAATTCATGTATTGATTTCTATTTCAAGAATTGTTTTCGTTCTTTATCTTATGAATTTGGGTGGAACGGAAGTATGACCCTTGTTCTAATTGAGTTCTTGTATAACTTGGAAAAGCTCCTTACTTGAACAACAGCTTGAAAATAATTTCTCCTAAACTTCTAATTATCTGGACTTAATAGGATACGTGACATATAATCCTCTTATATTTGGGTAATTAGGGTTTCTGTGGCATATAAACTAGAATTGAACTTCACCCTCTAATTGGAATTAAGTGACCAAGAAATTGGCGGTTGGTGAATTTTAGAGGAGACTAAAATGGTCTACGGAATTAGGGTTTAGTCACATATAGTTTGCCATGAATTGAATCTTGTATGATTAAAATAGTTAGTAAGAAAAGTCAATCCGGAAGATAGATATCTCTGAAGCCTTAACTGTTTTTCCATATATATTTCACAACTTGTTTACTGTTTGCTTTCTGATATTCTGGATTTATTGTTAATGCGTTTGAACTCTCAAAACACCATTTTTACTTGTCTAACTAAGTAAATTATTCAACCATTGTTGCTTAGTCCATCAATTCTCATGGGATCGACCCTCATTCACCTGATGTACTACTTGGTACGACCCGGTGTACTTGGACTTTAAATTCCTCACCCGTGTAGAGATCGAGATCGGAAAAAAGTGTAGAGTTTTTTATGCAAACGGAAGTGTGACCTAGCTACAATGGCAGACTCCTCCATTACAGATATTTAAGCAAGTCTGGAGCAAAATTTGGACCTAGCCGCTGCAAAGTTAAGAACCATGGCTCGTATTGTGAAGAGGCTCAAAGATCTGCAATCTAGTGAAGCAAGATAGAGCTCGACATATTTGACAGATCTAGCCAGCATCTACTACTTATCCCCTGATGAGAATTTTAGAATCTCCATCATTTCTATTGTTTTGGATACTCAGAATTATGACTCTTGGTCTAGATCTATGCTGCGAGCTTTGAAATTGAAAAACAAGTTAAGATTCATTGATGAAACTGCACGAAAACCGAATAGAGAGGATCCAGAATTTGTTGCGTGGGAGAAGTGTAATACATTTGATGTATCGTTGCTTAATTTGTCCTTAAGTAGCGATATCGTATAGAGTGTGGCTTGGAACGCACTAGCGGTGAATCTGTGGGAGGATTTGAAATACAGGTACTACTGTGGAGATGAATTCTGCATCGCTGAGTTAGAAGAATATATGCCATGAAACAAGGTGACTTGAGCATTACCAGCTATTTCACTAAGTTGAAAGCTGTGTGAAAAGAGATAAAAGGCTTCCAACCGGTCCCAGCATGTGTGATGAGTGAAGAAAAGTGTGAATGTGGTCTTGGCATGGTTAGGGACTATCAAAGAAGGACCTATGCAATGCAATTTCTGAAGGGACTAAATGAGCAATATGGCACAGTTCGTTCGCAGATAATGCTCATGAAGCCCATCCCGAATATTAATGAATTTTTTCCATTACTCACTCAACAAAAGAGGCAACTTACCGTTTCCGATATGGAGGTGCAGAATTTTTAGTTCGCAATTTCAGGGAATACAAAGGTCGAGGAAGAGGTGGAAGAGGCTACCACAAGCATGGCTATCCACCTCACTTGCAAAATTCAAATATGCCACGCGAATTGAGCAATGGAGCTATAGCTAACAATATCGCTAGTGATGGTGATGAGAATGGCGGCAGCTCCCTGGAATTGGACAAAGAGACTGGTGTTCAAGCAGTGACCAATCAGAGCTTGAGATATTAAATCCATCTACTACTTTAGATCAAAATAGAAGCAACAAGATTTTCAATCAGTCCACACAAGATTATCCAATCCAACAATAAGATGAAGATGCTGTCTTACAGATTGTTATTCACTCTTTCTAGAAACAAATTCAATTATGATGAGTCACTATTTATTAGAGTTGTTAGTAGATGGATTTAGGTTGGTAGTGGTTAGATAGTAATTATATAGTGGTGTAGTATTTTTATATATAGCTAGCTAGATTATACACAGAAAAGAAAGTTAACATTAAAGTTCAATATATATATATATATATATATATATATATATATATATATATTGAACTTTAATGTTATCTCCTCTCTTGAATTTTATATGGTATCAGAGCTCCTTTGAGTTCTACTGGTATCCATGGTGAAGACTGCTGATCCAAATCGTCATTCATCCTCTTCTCCATCTTTTTCCACTATGATAGAGGATCAGTCTCTTAACTTAGCACAAGACCCCACCAATCCCTGCTATAGTCATCCCAATGAGAATGCCACTTCTGTTTTGGCAACCCCTATTCTTACAGGCAATAATTATCATTCTTGGTGTCGATCTTTTTCTATGGCCATCGTCTTTAAAAATAAACATGAATTCCTTACTGATACCATCCATCCTCCTTTACCGGATGGACCTCTTTATCCAATCTGGGAACACTGTAACAATCTGGTTCTATCCTGGCTCTTTTATTCGGATTTGGATTCTCTAAAGTTTGAATTTCACTTTAGAGAGTAAAGTGTAATCTCTCACCATTTATTTTATAGGTGGGACAAAGAATAAATATGAGAGAGAAACCATTCAATGGTAGAAGATTACACTTTACCCTCTAAAGTACAAATTTAAAATTTAGAGGATCCAAATTCCTTTTATTCACTATCACCTTCAATTATGCAAAGCGTTATCTACTTCAACACAGTCTCTGCTGTTTGGACTGATCTCAAAGAATGCTTTTTCCATAGTGACTTGCTTAGAGTTGCAAAGTGACAGAAAAAGGTGTATCAACTCAAACAAGAAAATCTCACAATTACAGACTTTTACACTTTATTAAAAACACTCTGGGAAGAGCTTGACAATTCGCGGTCGCTTCCAATATGTGCTTGCCCGGCAAAAAGTCATCCCAGGACTTCGTTATCCGATTTCTCAAATGTCTTGAGAAAAGATTCTCTGTTGTTCAATCACAAGTTCAACTTATGGATCCTCTGCTGCCAGTGACTCACGTGTTTGCATTCTTTATTCAACACGAATGCTAACTACAAGCTCTGTCTGGAATCTTGGATGAACCGCGTGCAGTGGCTGCTGCTATTGAATTGCGCCATCCTCCATCTGGTCACGGCGGTGGTCGTCTGTCATTTTTCTCCAGTGCAGGTCATGATAGTGCTGCTTCTTCCTCCAAACAATGTTTCTATTGTGGCCAGAATGGCCACACAGTGGATGTTTGCTACAGTAAATATGGATACCCACCAAGTCACCCATGTTTCCCAGGGAAGCCGCGCTTCAATAGTCGCTCCTCATCCTTTATGAACGTCACAGCCACTTTTTTGCTTCCTAATCTAATTTAAACGCCGCTACCTTCACAGAATGCCCTAGTTCTAGGAGATAGGGCAACCCAGCAACAACATTCAGATGCAGATCAGGTTATGGGTCTCTCTCTCCAGCCCAAAATCATTCCCTCATGAATATCTTAAAAAGGGCCAAAGCTTCAACTTCAGAATGCAAGGGCAGTGTTGGATCATCTCAAAGCCCAAATTTAGGTATTCTTTATTTATGCTCTTCATACACTTTTTCTATTCTAAATAATTTTTCAAATCAACATGTTTTTCTTGACACTTGGATCATTGATTCAGGTGCCACCGATCACATTATCTCAAATTTATCTTGGTTTTATTCTTATTCTAAAATTAGTCTCATACTTGTTCATATGCCAAGTGGTTTACAAGTTATTGCTTCATTAAAGGAATTGTGAAATTTTCAAATTCGTAAATTCTTCGTGGTGTTCTTTACCTTCCAAACTTTAGTTTCAATATTATTTCCATTTTGAAAATAACTTCTATGTTAAAATGTGAACTCACTTTTTTATGTTCATCATGCAAATTACAGAACAACAATTCGAAGATGATTGGTTTGGATAGCCTGAGAAAGGAGTTATATATCCTTAACAAATTCTTCACCACCAATAATGCATCCACTACACACTCCATCAACACCATACAAGCCACTCCCATCACACCTTCAAATCTATGACATTTTTGTTTAGGACATCTTTCTAGAGAAAGACTTAATTTTTTACATAGAAAATTTTCTTTTATTTCCACACATTGTGATCAATTTTGTGATATTGTCATCTTTTCAAGCAAAAGAAAATTTTTTTTACAAAGTTTAAACAAAGCTAATCATGCCTTTGATTTATTACATCTTAATATATGGGGTCTTTTTCGCCAAAATTCTATTCACAATCATAAATATTTTCTAATTATTGTTGATGATTTTACTCGTTTTACATGGATAATTCTTCCAAAATCAAAAGGAGAAGTTCAAAATCATGTCAAAAATTTTATTGCATTAGTTGAAACGCAATTTAATTCCAAAGTCAAATTTATTCGTTCTGGTAATAGTTCTTAATTTCTTCTAAATGATTTTTATGCTTTTAAAGGAACTATCCATCAATGGAGCTGTGTAGAAATTCCTCAACAAAATGGATGGGTGGAATGTAAACATCAACAAATTTTAAATGTGGCTCGTGCCCTCATGTTTCAATCAAAATTACCTGCTTCTTTTTAGTGTTATAATCATGCGTTCTATTTAATTAATAGGTACTTTTTCCTTCATAAAATTTAAAACACCTTTTAAAATTTTATTTCAACATTTACCAAATTATCATGACATTAAAGTTTTGGGTGTTTATGTTATGTTTTCACTCTCATGACAAATAGATCAGAATTTGATCTAAGGGATAAAAATGCCATTTTTATTGGTTTCAAAAATGGTTTTGAAGAGTATATTATTTATAGCTTAGATTTCAAAAGGATTGAAATTTCTAGAAATGTTGTCTTTCATGAAATGATAATGCGATTAGCCCAAACACATTCCATTCTTACTCTATCCAATCCAATAACCACTAATATTCCATATAACAATAACTCAAACACTATACAATCTACCAGCCTACCTATTAGGCCTCACCCAATTCCTATTGACCCAAACCCTCTTTCCACACTCCACGATACTTTTGTGCCTCCTTCAGCATCAAGAACGCATCCTTCTTCACCCGCAACCTTTAGTTCTTTTTCATCTTTATCCTCTCATCCTACCACTTCTGACACCATGCCTTAGATAACACCACATAGTACTACCCTCACTACACTACCTTCTCTTTTATCACCTTTGTCTTTTCACCTATTACCTACAATAGTATCCATACCCCTTCGCCGTAGTCACCAAGACTGACAACCACCCTCACATTTTTCTGATTACATCTGTGGCTCCTTTCTTATCTACGCAAAATCTTTATCCTCAATGTGCCGATATCCCTTATCCTATGTTATGTCTTTGTCACCTCTTTCTCATTCTCACAAAAATTTTACTCTATCATTGCATTCTAAAATTAAACCAAGGTCCTTTCAAGATGCTAATACATGTCCGCATTGGCGAAATGCCATGAAGGACGAACTTGGTGCTCTTGAGTTGAACAAAACTTGGTCTATTGTTGATTGTCCTACTGGGATCAACCCAATCGATTGTAAATGGGTATACTATGTTAAGCGTCGACCTGATGGTATTGTCGAAAGGTACAAAGCCCATGTTGTGGTAAAAGGATTTACACAAATTGAAAAGGTTGATTTTCTGAAAATGTTCTCTCCAGTAGTGAAGCCTACAACTATTAGATTAGTTCTGGCATTAGCATCTATGAAGAATTGGCCTCTCCGTCAGCTTGACGTCAATAATGCCTTTTTAGAGAATGTTTATACGGCCCTCCCTCTTAGTATTGCATCCAATCGCCCAAATCAGTACTGCAAATGATTGAAATCGTTATATGGTTTGCGTCAATCATATGTGGTATGAGAAGTTATCCAAACTCTTACCTTCTTATGGATACCAGCTGACTATCTCTGATTATAGCTTATTTATTAAAATTTGTGGTACTGACATATCTATTCTCTTGGTTTATGTTGATGATATTATTTTAATTGAAAATTCTTTATCTAAAATGACTACAATTAAATCTATTTTACATCAACATTTTAAAATAAAAAATTTGGGCACTTTAAAATATTTCTTAGGCATTAAGGTTGCTCAATCTGCCCAAGAAATTTCTTTATCTCAACGAAAATATTGTGTTGATCTATTAGAGAATTTTGGTTATTTCGGAGCCAAACCTACCTCTATTCCTATAGATAGTGCCACACAGTTACACCAAGATAATAGTCTCCTGCTTGATGATCTTTTTCTTTATAGATGCCTTGTTGGTCGCTTCATTTATCTTACCACCACACGGCAAGATATTATGTATGCTACACAATAATTAACTCAATTCGTGGCTTCTCCTACTCAAGCACATTTTCAGGCTGCCACTCGTGTATTACGCTATTTGAAAGCCACTCCAGGAAAGGGTCTTTTCTTTCCAAGATACTCCACCATTCAACTTTTGTGCTTTAGCGATTCAGACTGGGCAGGCTGCCCTGACACCCGTCACTCCTTGGTCGGTTATTGTTTCTTCTTAAGGAGGTCTTTGATTCTTAGAAGACTAAGAAACAGAATACTACTGTTCATTCATCTACAGAAGTTGAGTAGTGTGCTCTTGTCAACACAACTTGTGAGCTTTAAGGGTTAATTAACATGTTGCAATTCCTTCATCTTGCACCCGAGAAACCTCTAGTTCTTTACTATGACAATCAGAGTGCTCTTCACATTGCAGCCAATCCCGTTTTCATGAAAGGACAAAACATTTGAAAGTTGACTGTTTTTTGGTTCGACAAAAGGCTCAAGTTGGAGTGATAAAACTTCTCCCTATTTTTTCTTCAGGACAATTGGCTGACATCTTTACAAAGCCACTGTCCCCTCATCCCTTTCATCTCAACCTTTCTAAACTTGGTATTTTTGATATCTTTCATCCTCTAACTTGGAGGGGCATATTAAATTCATCTACTACTTCAGCTCAAAATAGAAGTAACAATGTTTCCAATTAGTCCACACAAGATGATCCAATCCAACAATAATATGAAGCTACTGTCTCACAGATTGTTATTCACTCTTCCAAAAACAAATTCAATTATGATGAATCACTATTTATTAGAGTTGTTAGTAAATGGATTTAGGTTGGTAGTGGTTAGATAATAATTATAATAGTGGTGTAGTATTTCTATATATAGCTAGCACCATATGCCTTTCTTCGATAGGAGTGTGCACAGGCTTTTCAAGACGACAGTGTGAGAGATTCCTGCCTGCCAACCAACTGCAGGAAAGAGAGGTATAATCTTAAAGGTTTACACACTTTGCATGAGCTCTCATATTGCATATCTTTTGTAAGTGAAATTTTTTTTTCAAATTCATGGGTGTGAGACACAGGGGCTACTAACCATATGTGTCACTCGTTGCATTTATTTTTCAAATTTTTGGGCATATTAGGCCCATCTTGGTCCAGTTACCAAATGGATCACATACAATAGCAAGTGTGAGTGGAAGAGTGGTATTCTCCAATACACTCTATCTTATTGATGTGCTTTATTTATCCAATTTCAATTTTAATTTACTCTCTGTATCTAAACTCACTAAAGGCTTGCCTTGCAAATGTATTTTCACCAATGAATTTTTTGAAATACAAAATCAGAGTTCCTTAAAGACAACTGGAATAGCTAGAGCCAAAAATGGATTATACATTATGAGCTCCATGATAAGTGGATATCTTATATGCTTTTTCATAGCATTTTCATAGTATTTTTGTTAGATTTTAGTAATTTTCATTAAGTTTAGTATATTTTATTGCAAAAATTCTTATTTTGATACTACTTTGAGTTTTTGTATTTTTTCTATGATTTTAGAAGATTTTTGGGCAAAATTGACAAATTTGGCAAAGCCTTGTTCAGAGACGAAGAAAGCATAGCAGATGCTATCAAATCCTGGCCTCCGTGCATTCCAACGGACATAATTTGAGCTATAGAGATCCAATTGATGCGTTATCAATGGCGTTGGAAAGCTAACTTCGAGAGCTTTCTAGCAATATATAATAGTCTATACTTCTTTTCCAGAATCATGCCCAAAAGTGGCGTTGAACGTCTACATCTGGCGTTCAACGCCAGCCAGGGACCAGAAGAAAGCACGTTCACCCCCCTAACTGGCGTTTAATGCCCATCCTCCAAGTTGAACGCCAGGCTTGGACGAGCACAAGACTAAAGTGGGCCCAAAGTGGATTTTAGCACTCCTTAGCTTTTCTAGTCTTATCTTTGTACTTTTTAATTTTAAATTAACATCTTTTACGGTTAGCATCTCCTATATATAGTGGATATCACTTAGGATCATGAAGAAACTTGTATCATACTTTCAAATCTAAATTTTCTTTGTAAACTATGAACAACTAAACCTCCTAGGTTAAGATTAGAAACTCTGCTGATTCCTATAGATTAATAATATTACTTTTTCTATTTCAATATATGCTTGATTCCTTTCTATGATGTAGTATCGTTCTTCATCCAAATGAGACTGTGTATGTCCCTTCTCTACATGAGTTCTTGTGATACCGGAAAAAGTTCACTTGAGCTAAAGCTTGAGAATACATCACCTGAACCAATAATTTATCTGGCCTAATTGAGGATATGTGACATATAATCCATTTAGTTATGGGTGATGAGGTTCTTGTGGAGCTAAGGCTAGAATCATTGAGCTTCATTCTCCGATCTGAAAGATCTGACTTTGTCTGTGGCGTTTTGAGTAGGATCAACAAAGGAGAGTGAATTGCGCGGGCTTCATCCTCGTTCATATTGAATGACCATTGACAACGGCGTTTGATATGAATTAGAGGAGATTAACTTGATGAGAGGACATGAGTTAATCACTTACAGCTTTGTCATAGAACGAATCATTCATTGTTGAAGTAGTTTGTGAGAAGTATTAATCCAGAAAGATAAAGCATCTCAAAGGCTTAACTATTTTATCATTATTGTTTCTACATCAATTCTTTACTGTTTTCTTTATTTTCTTATTTATGCGCACTCAACAACAACAACTACCTTTCTATTCACTTGACTAAGATCTGCAGGATAACCATTGCTTGTTCAATCCAACAATTCTCGTGGGATCGACCCTCACTTACCTGAAGTATTACTTGGACGACCCGGTATACTTGCCGATGAAGTTGTGCGAGTTCAATTTCGCGCACCACTCCACTTCAAATTTGTGTACATCATTATTAGAGCTAACACATTTTAAGCATTCAATACCCATGACACTTCCCAGAAATAAAGAGAATTCCAAGAGAAATTTCAGTTTTAGTTCAAATATTCAAACAGCCGATTTGCATTTACATCATCAAGAGCTTTCTCTTAGTGACTTGTGGCATTATAGGTTAGGACATATACCGCAATATAGATTTAACATAGTTAAACAAATTTATCCATATGTAAGTTTTTTAGTGCTGATTGTAATAGATCATGTGATCCTTATCATTTTGCAAAGCAAAGGAGATTGCCATTTCCTCTTAGTTAGTCCAACAGCAAAAATAGTTTTGATTTGATTCATGTAGACATTTGGAGACCGTTTTGTCTATACAAGGTTTTAAGTATTTTTTAATAATCGTGGATGATAAAAATATATTTGCGTGGGTTTATTTCATGAAATTAAAATCAGAGGCAAACACTACCTAAATCTTTTGTTACTGTTAGACAAAATATAATTTTTACGAGAAAATTATAAAAAGAAATAATTAGTTATATGGTGATGTCTCCATATATAATATTTATATCTATTTTAAAATTAATTTAGATCATTTGATAGTTGGTTATTTATTTAAATTTTGAAATTAACATCAAGCAACAAGTGCGGGAACAGTTACGAGTGCAATTCAAAATTTCCGCAAGTAGTGTACAAAGAGTAACTGTCAGCTGACATTAGGCTAGTCTATAAATAGAGCTTTAGAAAAACATTGTAATCAGTTCAGTTCTTCTTGGAAAACACTTAGAAACCCAAAAAACGCTCTCAGCCCCTTGGCATGACAGAGTAAAATTGGGAATCTTAAGTAATTCCTCTGAACTCAAACACTTGTACTTTGTTTTTTCCCAGTTTTTATTAATAAATTCCTCTACTTTTACGTCTTCTTCTCTTTTACGTTCATGTTTCTTCCTTCATCTTCTTTTTAATTTCCTGTTTGTTTCAATTTCTGCAGTTTACTTTGCCACCGGCACCTTGCATTTATATGTTTATTTGTTACTTTTATTCCTTTTTAATTTTATTTGATGTTACAATTGCGACATTGAGATACCCACATTTTTATTTTAAATATTAACAAAAATTTGAGTAAAACAAATTAGCACGCCCGGTGGGACATTGTCAATAGATTGGAATTGTCAAAAGGAAAACCAAGAGTTTTGAATTTGCATGTGGTTGCGCAGTGGTAAGTTCGTACGTCCAGAGCCAAAGAAATCAGCGTCAGTTGACATGTCAAATACTTCTGTAGCATCTTCTTCTACTTCTAATGATGAGATTAGAGGAAATGAATCCGGAAATTCTCCTGTGATTCCAAACACAGAGCCTACCTTGCTGCCAGTGAGGCATGATGGCGTTGGCCATGCCTATACAGGGTTAAATGCAACTCACATAAATACCGTGGGGTGGCCGCCATATGGCTTGCCACCGGGGTATGTCCCCCCCCCCCATGGTGACACAAGGATTACCTGTGCCTCTCTACTCAACTTTTTAAAATCCTATTTATCAAAATTCATTGGCATGTCAAATGTACCTGTTTCTGGGGTGTCAGGTTCACACATATCACAACAAAATTTTTCACATGCTGTTAATGTAGGAAATAACAGTGCATCTAATTCTACTACATCTACTGTCACTAGGGTAGAAAATTCTAGACCTGTATTTTCTGACATGTCAAGAGCAATGCCTGTTAACCAACCTAGTCAAACTGTGGGATCTTTAGCAAATATTAGGCAACAGATGGATGAAAGTCACCATGATCTAGTAAACATATTAACTCATCAAATGGTGACAGTTTTAAATCCTCTTTTAGAAAACACAAACACTAGAATTGAACAATTAAATAGGCAAGTTAATAGAATTGCTACTGTGGTAAATTTAGAAGAAAATGATAACCAGGGTTTAAGATTTGATAATGTCAATCAAAATGGTGGAGCAATTCCTAATTATGATGTCCATATGCCTAGACATGGTCAAAATGCTGATGATATGTTAGAAAGACTTAGGCAAAACAACTTAGGGGGGCATTATAATCTAGCTAGAAATGTTGAACAAGTGTTAAACCATTTGGAATTTAATGTTGGTTGCTTAAATAGGCCGTATTTCGTGTCCACTTTTCCTGAATTTGTCCAACAAGCAGAGCTTCCAAGAGGTTGGAAAATTCCAAAATCCCTTACAAAATTTTCTGGAGAAGAAAATGAGTCTACAGTAGAGCATATTGCTCGATATACTGTTGAGATTGGGGAAGCAGCTTCTAATGAATATCTCAAGATGAGATATTTTCCTTCTTCTTTAACAAAAAATGCATTTACATGGTTCTCCAACTTGAGACCAAATTCTATTCATTCTTGGGCACAGTTAGAAAGAAATTTTCATGATCAATTTTTCCGAAGTGAATTAAAAGTTAGTCTTACAGATTTATTCTCTGTTAAACGTGCAGAGGGAGAATCCATTGATACCTATTTGGCACAGTTTAGAAATATGAGAAATAAATATTTTACTCCGATTCCAGAATCTGAAGTTGTCAAAATGGCTACTAATGAGTTAGAATTTGGAGTTAGGAAGAAACTTGTCAATCAACATACTTTAGATCTTTCCTAGTTAGCTGAAAGAGTAAGACAAATAGAAAAAATTAAAAAAGAAAAAGAAAATTTCAAAAAAGGTTCTAAAAAGGTTGCATATGTTGATTGTTTTTCCGATAGTAGTAATTCAGATGAGAAAGAGGTTTATATTGCTGAATTGCGAGGAGGTCCTCCTTATGTATGCAAATCCTTGAAGCCTGTTAAAGGAAAACAAAAAGTTTTTCCATATTCTAAAACTGAAAATAAGACTTATTCTTTTGATATTTCTAGAGCAGATCAAATATTTGAAGTTTTATTAAAGGATAAGTAGCTTATTTTACCAGAAGGAAAAAAGATGCCTTCAGCTGATGAAATAAAGAATAAAAAGTTTTGTAAGTTTCATCAGGTATTCTCACACACCACTAATAATTGCGTCTGTTTCAGGGACTTGATACAAAAAGCAATTGAGGAGGGAAGATTGAAGTTTGAGGATGAAACTACTATGAAGGTGAACACTGAACCATTTGCTGCTGACTCAAATTATGTTGAGCCATTCAATTTGTCAGTCAACATGGTAGAAGTTGATGCCACAAGGGTTAGTGCTAAAGATGAAAATAAAGGCTTGAGAGTCTTTGATCAAGATAAGAAGCCAGTTTATCCTCATCCGGGTGAGGATCTGTTAGATTTTTTGTTGAGAATTAAAGAATCTGACAGCACCATCGCCATGTGCCCAAAGTGCAATGCTATTTTTGACAAGGAAGCTGCAAAAGAGTTTGAAAAGTACAAAGTTGAAGAGAAAGAAAAGGCTGAGTTGAGAAAGAAGATTGCTTAAAAAGAAAATAAAACTAACGAACTAAAGCGGAAGATAGCCGAGGGAAAACAAAAGTTGGGCAGTCAGGCTCCTTTAAACAAGTGTGTCAACAATACTGGGATACAACCCGTCAACCAGAAGATGAAGACTGTAGTCATGATTGATGAAAAACCTGATGGATTTTCTCAAAAGACAAGAGTTCCTCCCACCAAAATTTCAAACAATAAATGGGTCCAAATTGTGAGAATGTGCAGAATCAACCTACTGCCTTTGCAAGAGAAAAAAACAAATGGGTGAAGCCTAGACCTTTTAAGCCCAGGTACTACGAGTCTCAGTTATGGAACATGAATCATGCACAAGACGGAGGTAGTATATATATTCCAAAAAATGTGCCTATTCCCTCAAAGCCAATTTATTCTTGTTATAATCCTAACATGCAGCAGGTTCCTAATTATTCTCCTTGGCCCAATTGTCAAAATGTTCTAAAGTATTCAGCTTTTACAACTTTTGAGCAAAAAGATAATATACCTGAGTATGTTCCTTTAGATCCATACAAGGGACACAGAAATACAAAGAAGAATCTTGCTGGAAAGAAGGTAATGGTTGAACACAAGGGAGAAAAAGATGAAGATTTAATTACTGATAATTTTGACACTGGTTTTGATGATAGCTTAGAAATAATATTTGGTGTTAAGCAACCTATAACTGTGGTGTCAATACTGCCTGAGGAGTATAGTCAAGTCCAGGAAGTAGAGTCATTAGAAGATGATTGTTATGATGTCTTTTCTGGAAGTGAATGCTTGTTACTAGATGACAATATGTGTGGTGGAGGATTGTTTGAGAAACCTACTGAAAATGACAAGGAGCATTTGCGTCCATTGCATATTAAGGCTCGTGTTGATGGGAGGATAGTTAATAAGATTTTAGTTGACGGGGAGCTGCTGTCAATCTCATGCCTGAAAGAATGATGGGGAGGCTTGGAAAGACTGAAAAAGATCTGATCAAAAGTAGCATTGGGGTAACAGATTTTAATGGAAGGACTTCTTCTGTTAGAGGTGTGGTTCTGCTGTCAATTGAGGTTGGTTCTGTCAATAGGCTAACTCTATTTGTGGTTGTCCCCTCTAAGGCTGGTTTTAATTTGCTTTTGGGACATGATTGGATTCATGGAATAGGTGCTATTCCATCCACTCTACATCAAAAGTTTATTTTCTAGAACGAAGATGGAGGAGTGGAAGAAGTTTCTGCTGATAATAGTACATGTTACTATGATGAGATGCATGTGGAGTTCAGGATGTATAATCCTGGAGTCAAGCCACTGACAGTTGACACCAAGGTATTTAATCCTGAAAGTATTGAGATGTACAAAATAGATATGAATGGTTTTATTTTTGTCCCTAAGGCCGGGGCAGATACGGCCTCAGGAGAAACTTAGATGATGAGTTCGACGAGCCAACTGGCTCGGCTGTCAACCTATATGGCAGACAGAGAAGGGTGCATTGACAGTGTACCTTATGATTGTATATATGATGATGGTCCTTTAGGTTTTGAAAAGAATAATACTGACATTGTAAAAAAGGTTGAGGTGCAGGATCCTTTGGAGGAAGTAGATATTGGTAACGGAGATTATCCTAGACCAACATATGTGAGCAAGATGCTGCCTGATGATTTCAAAAAAGAAATAGTGGAGATTTTGAAGGAATATTGCGACTGTTTTGCATGGGATTATGCAGAGATGCCAGGCTTGAGTCGTGAATTAGTAGAGCATCAATTGCCATTGAAAGCTAATGTTAAACCTGTCAAGCATCCACCAAGGAGATTTGCTCCTGAAGTCGTGCAAAAGATTAAAGAAGAAATTGAAAGACTTCTTAAGGCTAAGTTTATAAGAACAGCAAGGTATGTCAACTGGATTTCTATTATTGTTCCTGTCATGAAAAAGAATGGAAAATTAAGGGTCTGCATTGATTTTAGAGATTTAAATTCTGCAACACCAAAAGATGAATATCCAATGCCTATAGCTGATATGTTGATAGATTCTACTGTTGGTCATGAAATGTTAAGTTTTATGGATGGATATTCATGTTATAATCAAATATACATAGCTGAGGAAGATGTGTCAAAAACTGCATTTAGGTGTCCAGGTGCTTTAGGAACTTTTGAATGGGTTGTTATGCCATTTGGGCTCAAAAATACTGGTGCAACTTATCAAAGGGCGATGAATAAGATTTTTCATGATTTTATTGGAAATTTTATGGAAATTTATGTTGACGATGTGGTTGTTAAATCAAATGCTAAAAAAGAGCATCTAGAAAATTTTAAAAAAGCATTTGAAAGAATGAGAAAGCATAAATTGAAAATGAATCCCTTAAAATGTACTTTTGGTGTGAGTGTAGGGAATTTTCTTGGTTTCTTGGTGCAGAAAAAATGGATTGAAATTGACAAAAATAAGGCAAAGGCTATCTTAGAGGCTCCTCCTCCAGCTAACAAAAAGTAACTGCAAGCATTTTTAGGGAAGGTCAATTACCTCAGAAGGTTCATTTCCAATCTATCAGGAAAAACCAAGGTTTTTGCGCCTCTGATCAAGTTGAAAAAAGAGGAAGAGTTCCAATGAAAAACAGAGCATCAAGAAGCTTTTGACAACATCAAGCAGTATTTAGCTAATCCTCCTATTATGACACCTCCAAGGCACGGAGCACCTCTAAAACTTTACGTGTCAGCTTCTGAAGTAACAATTGGTGGAATTCTGGCTCAAGAAGATGAGAATGGCAACGAAAGAGTGATTTATTATCTCAGTCGTGTGCTAAATGATGTTGAGAGCCGTTATTCTCCAATTGAGAAACCTTGTTTAGCTTTATATTTTTCTTGTTTAAAACTTAAGTACTATTTAATTCCTAGGAATGTTTATGTAATTTCTAAGTTTGATGTTCTTAAATATATGTTGTCTTCTCCAATATTGCATGGCAGACTAGGAAAATGGATGTTGGCCTTAACGGAATTTTTTTACATTTTGTTCTTGCAAGAGCCGTTAAGGGTTAGGTTCTAGCTGATTTCCTGGTTGACCATCCTTGTATTGACATTGATGAGAGTATACTGGGTTTCATTAGTTTGGTGCCTTGGAAATTATATTTTGACGGTTCATGCCATAAGGGTGGTGTTGGTATAGGAATTTTAATTATTTCTCCAAGTGGCGAGCCAAGTAAATTCCTCTTTGAATTGAATTATTCATGTTCCAACAATGAGGCAGAGTATAAAGCGTTAATAATGGGATTGGAATTATTATTAGAAAGAGGAGTTAAAAATGTGGAAATTTACGGGGATTCACAACTTGTAGTCCGTCAAGTATCACTTGAATATAGGTGTATTAGTGAAAATTTAAGAAAGTATTTCAATGTGGCTACAGAGTTGTTGAGTAAATTTGATAATGTCATTGTAAGGCATGCTCCAAGGGAGTTAAATCAAGAAGCAAATGAATTAGCTCAAATTACTTCAAGATATAAGATCAAGCCCTCAACACTAGAAAAATTGGTAAGAATAAAGGACATATTTATGCCTTTGAGAGAAAGAGAAGTGTTGTCATTAGAAAAACTAGACCCAGAAGATTGGAGAGTACCAATTGTAGAATATTTAAAAAATCCAAGTCTTAGTGTCGATAGAAAACTTAAATATAGGGCTCAAAGTTATGTTCTAATAAGTAATATCTTGTTTAAGAAATCTGTTGATGGAAACCTCTTGACATGTTTGGGAGAAAAAAAAAGCGTATTTGGCTCTTGCCGAAGTGCACGAGGGAATTTGTGGCGCCTATCAGTCAGGAAAAAAAATGAAATGGGTGATAAATAGGAGAAGATTGTATTGGCCAGCCATTCAAAGAGATTGTATAAATTATGCTAGATCTTGTGAGAAATGCCAAAAACATGGGAGCCTTCAACATATTCCAGCGTCAGAATTGCATGTTATAATTAAACCACGGCCGTTTAGAGGTTGGGCTTTAGATCTGATCGGGCAGATTCACCCACCTTCTTCTAAAGGTCATAAGTTCATTTTAGTTGGTGTTGATTATTTTTCCAAATGGGTAGAGGCTATCCCTTTAAGGGAGGTGACTCACAATGAAATAATTGATTTCATTGAGGAGCATATTGTGCATAGGTTTGGAATTTCTCAATCTATTACCACTGATCAAGGAATATTGTTTATCGGGAAAAAGGTTATGGAATATGCCAAGTCTAGGGATATAAAAATGCTTTCTTCTACGCCGTATTATGCCCAAGCCAATGGACAAGTAGAGGCAGCGAATAAAATTTTGATTGCATTAATTAAAAAATACATTGGAAGGCAGCCAAGAAATTGGCACCAAACTCTTAGTCAAGTTCTTTGGGCTTACCAAAATTCTCCAAGAGGTTCTACTGGAACCACCCCGTATAAGTTAGTTTACGGTCATGATGCAGTGTTGCCAATTGATATTAATCTGCAAAGTATAAGGGAGACTAGACAAGATGAGATACCAGTAGTAGATTATTGGAATTCTTTGCATGATGAGCTCAATGAACTAGATGATGAAAGGTTGAGAGCTTTAGAGCGGGTGATTCGACAAAAAAATATTATGTCAAAATCATACAACCGCCGTGTTAAAGCAAAGACATTTGCAGTTGGAGATTTAGTGTGAAAAACAATTTTGCCTATAGAAAAAAAGTCAAAAACTTATGGTAAGTGGTCTCCAACTTGGAAAGGACCTTATGTAGTTGACAAGGTTTATTCTGTAAATGCCTATAAGATTATTGAAATCGGATCAGGAAGAAGAATTCCTTCAATAAATGACAAATATTTAAAAGTATATAGGACAGACATACATGAGATAAACATTCCACATGTTTAAGGACATGAAAATATCTAGTTGAAGTGTCAAAGGAAAAAATAAAGAGCTAATTAATATTTGCAATTCAGTTTGTAAAAGCTAACATGTCCTTGTGATTTCTTTGAATTGCAAGTTCTACTGACAGTGTAAAGCATTAAGATTATGAGACAAATATGTGTCCAAAGCATCAATTTAAAATAAAAGTCAATACAAAAAATTTATCATTTTGTGAGTGCAGTATAGTACATACCAACATATAGAACTAAAAATTTAGTAAATAAACATGTATGAAGCTAGAGGCATGTCAATAAATGCACATTTGATTTAATTTGACAGCACTTGAGGCGAATGCACACAAGATGGCATGCACCAGTGCAACCTGACATGGACAGATATAGAGGTCATCCCAGATGAAATACAAAAGAGGTCACTGTGATATTAATAATTGATTTAGTGTGAAGTAATGTAATAACTTCCCAAAAAAGTAGCAAGTGTTTAATCTCCAAAATAAGGATAGAGTGCATACAAAAGCAAGTAATAAACAAAATTCTAAAAGTTCCAAAAGTGAAGATTGCAGACACATATTAAAATCACAAAGGTTCATATAAGAAATGCAAGACTAAGTTTCAAAGATCTCCTTCAAGCGAGTAACTTCAGCCTGGAGAGCAGTTTGGAAGTTCCTGGCTTCTTTGGCAGCTTCTTGTGAGGAGGGCATCTTCTCTTCAAGTGACTGTAAGGCTGCATTGCTACTGTCAAGCATGCTACTTGCTTTGGCAAATTGAGCCTCATTCTTTATCAAAGCAGCATCCAGCCTATTTTTTACTCCTCTCTTGACAGTCAGCTGTTGTTCTAAGTCTCGGATCTCCTCAGATAGCTCATGAGCCCGATCTTTAGCTTTTATAATATGGGCATCCAGGGTAGCTTTGGCAGTCTCAAAAGAGGAGGTATCTTGTTTCAACTTAGAAAGAGATTCAGTTAATTGTTGATATGATGAGATAGCTGCTTGATAATCCGGAAATTTGGCATAAAGGTCCTCATAAACTTTTTGCATGTGAGCCAACAAAGGATCAATAGTCTCAGGATGTGGTGTAGTTGAAAAAGTTTGCAGAATATCAGAAAGTTGAGCCTTAAACTGTGGATCGGTAGCAAGTGTCAAAACAGGTTTGGATAGAATGACACTGAGTTGTTGGCCCAATGGAAGCAGGATGGAATTGTCTCAATCTTGGTTGTGGGAGGTGTAGTATGGGGCTGCTCTGTTGAGAGGTGACTTTGAATGGTGGAACAAGATTCAACTATGGCCTTCCGTGTATCCATGCTACATGCATATGCTTCATTTAGGCTTTCTAAATCAGCCAATAAATCCTTCGCCACATTAGGGGTCTGATCAGGAATGGAAGTGATTAGGGGTGAGCACGGGTAGCGGGTACCCGATTACCCACCCGAACCCGAACTAAACCAATCAAATTGGGTCTGGAACCGACGGGTAATCGGGTCCAACCCGAACCAAACCAATGACATTTGCTGATGATTGGTTCGGGTATCGGTTTTGGGGGCGCGGAACCTGAACCAACCCGTATACCCGATCATATATATATATATATATATATATATATATATATATATTATATATATATATATATATATATATATATATGACTTTTTATGTGTTTTCTAACTCATAACCCTAATCCTATCTCACTAATGTTTAGATTTTAATGTGTTTTGGTTTTAGCTTCTTTCAAAGATTATTCACTAGACTTTTGTATTTAACTTCTAATATTTCTATTGCACTTTTATATTTTCATTAGACAGGATTATTTACTATTAATATGTTTGGATTTTGATGAGTTTAGTTTTTAATATATTTGGTATTTAATATGTTTGCATTATTTCTGTTAATGTTACATGTTTATTGTATTTCTTGAATTTTTAAGATAAAAATTTTTCAATTTGGCTTTTTTTTATGAGTTTCAAAGTCATCGGGTACCCGCTACCCGAACCGAACCAATCCGCTCTTAATCGGTTTGGTTTGGTTCGGGTACAAGCACAAAAAAACGCAAATCCGAACCAAACCAAACCAATTACTTTTTGATCGATTCGGTTCTAATTTTACCTTGAACCCGAACCAAACCGACCCGTGCTCACCCCTAGAAGTGATTGGAATTTGTTTTTCTGACCGCTCACTTGGGGGGATTTTAGAATTTTGAAGCTAGACAAAGAATGCAAAAGCAAGTGTTAACATAAAAAAAAATAAATAATAAAGAAGATACAAGGAAGAGATACTAATAATCAGGCTAAATGACATGTCATACCTTATTGGCATTGGCTTTAGGTGTAGGCTTATCAGATGTGACAGCCATCATATTTTCAGTACTAGGCACAATCAAAGAAATGGTAAGAGCCACAGTAACCTAAAACAAGAAGTAAAATGAGGACAAAGGTAATTAACGAGATTTAAAAAAAATCAGCATGAGCGATATCATCATCATGTAAGTTCTTCAAGATAATGCTATTTTAATATAGAGGATGTAAAAATATATAAAAATACCTGAGAAGCAAGTTGATCACTGGGGCTAAGAGCATCAACATCATCTCCCGAAGAGAACTTACTCACTGATTTATCACTTGACGAGGTGTTCTCGTTTTCCACTTCATTGTGCTGAGAGATTACCGACCCATCAAGATTGTCATCGGATATATTTGATGTGTCATTCTCATCATCACTATTTGAAAATATTGACACTTCAATTAGTTCAAGTCTTCTTTTTACCCGGCGGCTTGAATAATTAAAATTGAATTTCTTTTTTCCTACAAGCCTACTAGAAGACTTTCTCAAAGGAGGATTTGCAACAAGTGGGGTAGTTGTTTTCTCTGTAATAATAATAAGAATAATAAAATAATTAAAACAGGTGCCATTGTGATATTCTTAGAAGGCATTATGCATGAAGAAAATAACATTAATAGCAACAACACAGAGAGGACCATAATTTTTGAAATTAAAATGAGCAAATGATTTAGTTGTAATTATCCTTTTTGACGATTGGTGCTCTTCTCACTTGTTGCATTACAAGAACAGTGGTCATCCTTTGACAACAGGTACTGAAAGCAACTTTAATAGAAGAGTAATAGGTTTTCCACCAAGAGAAGAAGGAATATGTGGTCAACTGGCAAGATTTAAAAGGGAATAGGTGAAATTTATGTCTCCGCGAAGTATTATCCTTCTGAATGTGCAACAGATCTTCTAATGAAGTAGCTTTGACATGCAAAGATTGTGAATCTTGAAGATGGTAAGGAGACGGAATGGCTTGAGCTAACCCAAATTGTCTAGAAACGGCGTTTGGCATGTAAACCGTTGTTCTTAAGTCATCTTCACCTGGGAACCCAGCAAAAAGTAATTGGGGAGTCAAAAACTGCGACCAAATAGTGATACTTTCCTTCTGTGTAATCCTAGTTGGGGTAAGAGATTGCGTCAACCATTCTGGACCAGTTTGACAATTAGCAAAAGGAATCAGATTAATGTTGTGGTCTTTCTCTGGCAAGTAGTAGAAAGCACGGAAGAAGTGTTTCATCTTATCATGTGAGGCCATTAACTTGTCAGAAAAAATTAAGTTGAGCAGACGATGTCCTGCAATAAGAGAGTCTGTAGGACCTTTTTTGGTCAAACGTAGTTGTAGCTCAGATTCAAAAATAGCAGACAGCCACAATTGAAAAAACTAAACAGGACCGTCAACATTAGTGATCCTCTTCTTTTTTCTCATAAGGTCTGTGATCCAATCTAGAGTAAGATATAATCGAGCTAGGAACAATTTGGCTAAACACAGCCTCTTACCTTCGGCTAACATAATGGCCAATGGGAGATAAGTAATTTCAACTTGAATACTCCGGGCACAGAAAATAACGCCGCTCAACCAATAGAGAAGGAAGGCTATGTGCTCATTATTAGAAACAGGTTCTCCATCTTGACCTTTGTTATTAAGAATGAAGCTCTGATAGGTGGTGAAAGAGATATCAATGGCATACTCAACTCCTGTGGTTGACCGGGTAGTAGTTAAAATTTTCTCTCCCAAGGGAGGTAGGCCAGTTATTGCAGCTACATCCAGAAGAGTAGGAGTAATCATACCATATGGGGTGTGAAACGTATGAGAAGTCTCATCCCAGAAATACAATGCGCCTCCCATTAGTCATGAGTTAACAGTGTAGGAGTTTTTACTAAACTGAATTAGGTCATATATCCCAATCTCTTTCCACAAGGTCATCTTCTCAGTCTCAACCCTACCTAACCAAGCATGGTAACCTTCAATGTTGGTCTTTGGGGGATTTCTGAATAGCCTATTGTTGGAGTCGAAGTATCCAATGGGAATGGAGTCTTGAAAAATAACAGGTTTTCTTTGTGGGTGACCAGGAAAAATATTTTTTTATCTTGTTTGCTACTTTAAAAGAGATAATAGGGCCAACAAAAGCTGAATCTACACCGTCAACGGTTAAAGGGAGTAGCACCTGAGATTCCCATATCTTTGATTTTGAGGCTTCTGGTTCAGGAGCAAAATCC
This sequence comes from Arachis ipaensis, assembly GCF_059453495.1. Taxonomy (NCBI): domain Eukaryota; kingdom Viridiplantae; phylum Streptophyta; class Magnoliopsida; order Fabales; family Fabaceae; genus Arachis; species Arachis ipaensis. The sequence continues at coordinate 33,886,093 of NC_142442.1, forward strand.
TTGCCATTTTTGACAATAGGCTTATCACAAATGGCTACTCTAGATGAAGAATGAGGACTTGTTGACAGATGGTGGCTTGAGGTTGCCATAACAATGCAGATTGAAAAAATTCAAGTATTGGGTGCTGAGGTTATCAATGATCAACAAACAAGCTGTAAAAAAAATTGAACTTATATGGGTTTAATTTGGTTTAAGCAGTAAGCAAGGATTTAACATAAAACAAGACTTAATACTGCTTGCTAACACTCATGAATATAGAAAAAAAAATCATAAATGAAACATGAAAAAATTCATTATCTACTAGATTGATCATTGCTGAAAGTAAGGAGAATGTGTATATAATCTAAGCAAATTCTTTTGCATTTGTGTAACGTTATTTCAGAGCATTAGTAGAGATCCTAAAATTGCATTCTTCATTAAAAATCCCAATAACAAAAAATGATGCAAAAGCTAAATTATTCATAATTAATATGGTCACAAGACAGCAATTGTTTCTACTTACATTGGAAAAGTCTAGTTAAATTAAAATAGATCATATTAATGAAGGGGCAAAAACAAGCTCACTTACTGTTAGAAAGAAGTTGGCAAATATGTACACAAAGAAGTCTGGTAAAGCATCTCCTTCAGCAAGACCTCAGGAATTAGAAGACCGTTGAACCAGGGAAAAGCAAACTAAAGAAATTAAAGTTTTTGATCTTCAATGCATCGGAAACAAGTTTTGGGACATCACATATTCAATTAGGGAACATCAGGTTATATTTGTAGATATAATAATATACTACCAAAAAAAATAAAAAATAAAAAATAATAATAATAAAAAAGAATGAACTTTCGACAGGTTTATGCCAAGAAAATGAATTATCCCTTTTATCCTGTTTTTGGGAGCAAAATGGACAAAAATATATTTTTGTTTGAAAATAGAAAAAAGATAGCAAAATAGTAGAATTGAAGAATAGGATTCAACATTCAAATCATAATTTGAATCAAAGAATATGAAAGAAAAAAAGGAAAATGCTCTTTAAAGTAAGATCCTGGTACTCATAGTCATGAATAATATAAGGGATATTTTTGCATGCCATTTTTGGGGTTAGAGTTCTTCTCAATCAGCAATGGAAAAAAGAAAGATAAAAATGAGGCTAGTAGTGAAACCTTACCTGAAATATTAGAAGAATTAGGAATAATCAAACCCTTGTGAACAGAAAAAGCCCACCATAGTAGATGAAATTTGGGAGAATGGGAGGCATAGAGTTGAAGAAGAAGTCTCCTGATGTTCAAACACTAACGTATTCTCTCTCTCACAAGTATCACAAGAAGATAGGAGTACTGAACTATTTTGCTTGTGCTTTTTAAATGATGTCTCAAAATTTCATTCTTATTAACATGTATATATATATATATATATATATATAATAAAAAATAAAAAAAAAGACATATACATATAAATAAATAAATAAAATAAATAAATAAATAAATAAATAAATAAACATTCGTTTGTATATACTTCTTTTATTATTATAAAAAAGAAAATTCTTTTCATTTTCAATCACTGTACGACTTCAAGTGAAAAATTTTGGGGGCATTATATTAGACAAAATATAATTTTTACGAGAAAATTATAAAAAGAAATAATTAGTTACATGGTGATGTCTTCATATATAATATTTATATCTATTTTAAAATTAATTTAGATCATTTGACAGTTGGTTATTTATTTAAATTTTGAAATTAACATCAAGCAACAAGTGCGGGAACAGTTACGAGTGCAATTCAAATTTTCCGCAAGTAGTGTATAAAGAGTAACTGTCAGCTGACATTAGGCTAGTATAAATAGAGTTTTAGGAAAACATTGTAATCAGTTCAGTTCTTCTTGGAAAACACTTAGGACCCCAAAAAACACTCTCAGCCCCTTAGCATCACAGAGTAAAATTGGGAATCTTAAGTAATTCCTTTGAACTCAAACACTTGTACTTTGTTTTTTCCCAGTTTTTATTAATAAGTGCAATTCAAATTTTCCGCAAGTAGTGTATAAAGAGTAACTGTCAGCTGACATTAGGCTAGTATAAATAGAGTTTTAGGAAAACATTGTAATCAGTTCAGTTCTTCTTGGAAAACACTTAGAACCCCAAAAAACGCTCTCAGCCCCTTGGCATCACAGAGTAAAATTGGGAATCTTAAGTAATTCCTTTGAACTCAAACACTTGTACTTTGTTTTTTCCCAGTTTTTATTAATAAATTCCTCTACTTTTACGTCTTCTTCTCTTTTACGTTCATGTTTCTTCTTTCATCTTCTTTTTAATTTCCTGTTTGTTTCAATTTCTGCAGTTTACTTTGCCACCGGCATCTTGCATTTATATGTTTATTTATTACTTTTATTCCTTTTAATTTTATTTGATGTTACAATTACGACATTGAGATACCCACATTTTTATTTTAAACATTAACAAAAATTTGAGTAAAACAGTTACTTTTGTTCACACACATTTTAATACACAAATCAAAACTATACCATGGGCCTGAATTAATATTTCTTCCTTTTATTGTTTACATGGGATATTGCATCAAACTTCTTGTGTTAAAATCCCTCAACAAAATGGTTTTATTGAGATAAAATCTTAGCACATTCTCAATGTTGCAAGAGCACTGATTTTTCAAACTAATTTTCCAAAAATTTTTGGGATCTTTGCAGTGGGGCAAGCCGTTCATTTAATAAACCGACTGCCTACTCCCATTTTGAAAAATCAAAACCCTTATGATGTTTTATTTGGAAAGAATGTAAATATTAAGTACCTTAGAACTTTTGGTTGTCTTGCTTGTGTCCACTTTAACTCAATGAAGGAAGAAATTTGGCAAGAGAGCCCGAAAGTCACTTTAACTCCCTTATGACGTTCTTTATGATTTATATTCTAGAGAAATATTTTTATCAAACAATGCGATGTTTTTTGAGTCTTGCTTTCCTTACATTTGCCCAAGTCCACACTTGATGCAAATCCATCACGGGTTGTTTCTCCTCAAGCCTTTGTTGACCCCTTTTATGGTAGTTCTTTCCCTGTTCCTAATGCATCTCATGCATTTCATGCTTCTCATGATTCTCATGCATCACCATCACATGAGGAGGCCTATAATTCATGCACCTGCATCTGCTGATTTAGGGGTCAGCCAACCTACTGTCCAGAATTTCACTTCACTAGTACAGCTAGTCAGCTACTATACACTGGCTGCAGTATTTCAGTTCAGCATTGATCTTCTAGAAGGAATCAAAACTGAGTTTATAATCAAGTTAAAACAAAACCATAAACCAAAAAACAGTCCTCTCAAATTTAATCATACTTCAAAAATTAAAACATACATCTATAGTTTGGTTTCATGCACTTTGAACACATTCAAGGAAGGAAGCAAAAGGAAGACAATTAGACAGAAGGCCTAAACATTCGTCCCAAAAACAATATCAAAGATCTTAAACAGAACGTGAAAGCTGGTTTGGTTTTGCACAGCCACTGTCCGGTTTACTTGATGGTCGGCGACCCTTATCCGGACCACCTATGATTCCCCACCTCTCAAATTGTCGTTGTCGCGCACGAGCCCTCTCCTTCTCTTCTTCTGATTTCGACGAAAAGCAGTAAGGACAAGAAACTCCATATTCATACTCAGGGGATTCCATGTCAGCATCACTCACAGGCTGCTTGCAACCATAGCAGAGCTTGAAGTTTCCTGGCACCAATCCATGCTCAACGGAGACTCGCTTGTCGAAGACAAAGCACTCACCGTCCCAGAGGCTCTGTTTCTCTGGAACTTCCTCGAGATATTTCAGGATTCCACCTTCAAGGTGATAGACCTGGGATTTTTTACATATAAATATAACAAAATTCATATTGGATACCAATTGAAAAATATAACGAGCAAAAGCTTATGCTCATGTGAAACCAACAGATACTTACCATGCGTTTGTTTTAGTTTATTTTACAATATCACTTTTAAAAAATAAGTTTCCACATATTTGGATAATTTTATTAAAATAATCTGAATATTTAAATAAATAAAAAAGGTTTTCCAGCTTTTTGTAGATGCTGAAAATAGTGTGCTTCAACCATTCCATTTCAGAAAACCTGTTTATCAGCTTTCCAGCTATATAGAAGATTTCAGTCATAAAATTACTTCTTTTTTTTTTTAAAAAAAAAAATAGAAACTGAAACAAACTGTTATTATGTTTTTTTTATTTTTTTTTTTAAATAATCAGTCTATGTGTTACTCTAAAATATGTGAGGTGGTTTAACTTGAGACTAGGCAAAAGAAAATAATTGGTGTGGGATACATGGAAACAATGGGAAGCATGTGCCTCGTGATTTTAGCCATGTTTCTTGTGTTTCAATATATCGATGATAAATGCCTCTATATGGATGAGGCATAAAGGATTTGAAGTTTATATTCTGAAAACAGAATTTACAAGTACACTTGCAAGACCTGCCAAATTCCTCCCATCCTAGTATTTGAAACTATAGAGACCTAAACAATAATTAAGCGGATAAAAAATTAAAGGACATCTCTTTATTTGATAGACTCTTGGCAGTGCTATCAAGTTCCAAACTAGAAAATGCAAAGTCCTTAGAGACACTAATATGATATCATGCTAAAAAATAATTGAAGAAAAAATAAACTATACCTTTTTTCCCTTTTCACAAGAAGAATAACGCAACAAATGATTTTCTCAAAGAATCAGCTGCACAAATCAGAATAGAATATAAGCAGAGAATTACCTCTTTGAAACCTTTTCTGAGAAGTAGACTTGTTGCTTTCTCGCATCGGATACCTCCAGTGCAATACATTGCGACACGTTTTGGCATATTTTGTTTTGGATTCTCCATTTCACTTTCATCACTTTTGATTGAATTGTCTACCTCAACTTCCGGAAGCCCACATCCAGTAAGCTGGAAATGCTCCTCCACCCAAGAGGGGAATTCTCGGAATGATGAAGTACATGGATCAACTGCTCCTTTAAACTTTCCTATTCTGGTTTCGTAGTTATTCCTCACATCAATCACAACCTAAACATGAGATGTTAATCTTGATCAATACAGCAGCAATACTATGCGACATTGTCTTGCATACTTCTCAAAAACATATTTTGACTACACTGGAGAGTTGGAGATGTGCAGTTTGCAATCCATACAAGTAGAACTGATGGTCAGATTTGCATAACCCAACACCAAATGAAAAGAAAACAAAGAGCAACCCCCATAAAAGTGATACCTCTGACATCAATACATGACGAAGAGCCAGTAAAATACAATGCTTCAAATGTTCATTTACAAATTTTCAGAAATACAATATTTTTTTTCCATTCTTTAAGCTGGAAAATCCTAGTTCTAACAAGCCAGAATGCAAAGACTTGGCACAACTTAAACATTTAATGCCATCAAGAACCCCAATCATTTAGAAAAAACTAAACATATTTAATATGGTCCTTCCACCTATAGGATCAAATAAAGAGACAATCTAATACTGACAGATAATGATAACGGGAAGTTTGTTACATACCGTATCTGGATCACTAATCAAAGCATTCCACTCTTTCGGGCCAACATATTTCCCAACCTTTTCAATAGGTGATATGCTAGGCATCCCAAGAGTGACAATCTGCCAAAATGTAAATAAACAAAAAATCATAAGAACCACAGCAGGTTGGTAAAATGCCTCAAATACATTGATATTTAATGAAGGAGTTCATTCTTTCGGCATTGCGAATTCAACGGCCAGCGCTACCTCTTTCTTCAATTTGACCCTCACATGATCCCACCGGAAAGGTGCATCTTCCCCTGCAGCAAGAGGAGAACTGGCACTGTGTCCATGGTGAATGGCTTCCTCCTCGGGACTAACAGGCGATTCAACCCGTCTTAGCCCTTTCAATCGGTCATCACTTTGTATGAATGCAAGAACTTTCTCCACCGACTCCCGAATGCCACATATGCTGCCATTGATCCCTTCAGGCGCAAGAATAATACCGCCTGAAACACGCTGAGTAGCATCAGATCAGTGAGACACGAGCATTACCACAGCTTCAAGTCAACGAAAATACTAAATTAGTTCTTTTATTCTTAATATTACCATATTTCACTGTTAGAAATCAGGTAGCTTGCTTAGCTAGAAATTGGTTCTTTAAGTTGCACTTTTGATATTCTCCCTTGTTAAAGCTACTTGATTAGCTTGTAGTATGCAAATTCAACAATTTATTAATCATTACAATTTACATCAATGCACTCTACAAACTATGATGAAAAGAAAATATTTCAGTTACTAATATCAACAATAGAAACTTTTATACTTATGGTATGCATCAAAAGATCATCTTTGTTATAACGAACAATCTGAACAAGAATTAATTTCGTAACATCAAGAATGATTTCTCACTTTCCCTTAGGTTGCATTTGGATACTCTCTCTAAGAGAGAAATGTAGATACAGTAGACACAAAAGCTCTATTTTTTGCATCTGTCTTTGTACCTATCTCACTGTCTATGTTTTTCGCTAAATCATAAACCCTAGACAGAATACAAACCCAACCTTAGCTAATTCCAACTTCCAATTACAATTTCTAGAACCAGATTAGTCAAATTTCTAATAATGAAGTAATAGGCCCCTATACATATAACAATCACAAAAATAATGGATTAAGAAAAAGTGCTAAAAGTTGTGAGTATTACAAGTTGTTGGCAAAGCTCCTTCAAGGGTTTCCTCATAGCTGCATGGTCAGAGAAATCCGCGAACTTGTAGAACGAAACCACCACCAGAGATTCATCCACGTCGGATTCGGGTTCCGGATTTTCGGTTCGGGTCATTTCCGATATGGCAATCGGTGTTGTGGTGTTCCCGGAGGAGAAGAAACACTTGGAATTGGAACGGGTCATTATGCTGTGAAGTGTGTGAGAGTTCGAAGATGTGGAAGAGATAGGGAAGTGGTGGAATGAGGGCTTGGAAGGTGCGGTGGAGAGGGAGGATGGAAGCGTTGTTTTGGTGGGAGACGCGGCGGAAGGCGGCGGCGACGGCGAGAGCATTGTTGGCGGAGGTAGCGACAGTGTTGTTCTGCTCCTTAGTGTGGAGGCCACGTTTGGATGTCGCAGCATTGCATTTTTGTTTTCTTTTTTTCTTAGAAGAACTAACTTCTTTTTCGTATACGCTCATATGTCATAAGGTTTCTTCAGGCCCAATACTTCTTGAAGCTCATTAAAAACCATAATAGAGTTCGAATCTCACGATATCTATCAGTGATTTATTGAATCCTATCATGTATATGGAGTGATTCATTGGTGACAAATTTTTAAGGGAAAAAGACAGATAGATTTTTAACTTTTTTAATTTTTGATAAATATATCTGACAAAATTTAAATACAAAAAAGTTTTTGACTTTAATAAACGGAGGACAATTTAGTCCTTTCATCTATTTGCCTCTCATATACCAAATAAAATTGGCTGAAACGGTATTCAGGTGTCTGTTACGGTGCCACGCTGGAAGGGGAATAAAGTTCGAAGGACAAATAAGTCCTTGACGTCATTTTACAAATAAAGTTCGAAGGACAAATAGGTTCTTGATAATTTTTTTTCAAAATTAATAAACTCATTTCCTAAATTCTCTCATCTACCTCTCTCCATTTTATATTTCTCTCTACTATTTTTATTCTATGTATAATTATATTTTCTATTAGTAATTTAACAAATCAAAATATGTCATTTGATATTTTTTTTACAATTAAAATATTTTAAATGTAAAAATATACACATTAAATTATTTTAAATTTTAGATAACGAATGTTAAAATTAATTATTAATGAAAAATTAGACTTTTTCATATAAAAATAATAACTAAAAATCTTATTATTTAATTTGTTATCTGCAGATATCTTGGTCTTCTTAGTCAGAAACTTTTGTCAACTTACGACTTTTTTGTAAAAAGAGTTTGATTTTATAAATCTTTTGTGTCATGCATAATTTATACTGTTAGAACAAAGTGAACTATAATTTAAAAAAAAAAAATTATTCTCGTAATGTTATTATGGATAAAAATACTTGTTCTAATATAATACACAAATGCACTAATGCTAACCTAATACATGAATGATGCACAAATAAACTAATGCTAACTTGATGCATAAATGAACTGATGCTAACTAATGCCACTGGTATGATGAAAACTGAACTAATACAATTTAACAAATTCTAATATAATACACAAATACACTAAAACTGAACTAATGCATTTTAAGAAAAAAAAGTAGAAACAGAACAAGCCCAATTTCTGCAATTTTAATACAAATAATTTAAATTGCAGAATACAACAAGTTAACTAGATTTCAAAATACAAGCATAATTATATAAACTAAATTCTCATAATAGAAGTATAATAGAAGCATAATGAAAAAAAAATTATCAACGACCTATTTGTCCTTTAAACTTTATTTGTAAAATGACGTCAAGGACTTATTTGTCCTTCGAACTTTATTCCCCTTCCAACGTGACACCGTAATGGACACTTGGACACCGTTTCAGCCACGTCAGCCAGTTCCGTTTGGTGTATGAGAGGCAAATAGACGGAAGGACTAAATTGTCCTCCGTTTGTTAAAGTCAGGGACTTTTTTGTATTTAAATTTTGTCAGGGATGTATTTGTCAAAAATTTAAAAAGTCGGGGATCTATCTGTCTTTTTCCCAATTTTTAAAATGGAGTTCAGATTCATAACAGATTAGTCTTTGTTTTGTCGGACTAGGAGATTCTGTAGACAACTAAAAAAAAAACTAAAATGGTGTTAACCAACTTAAGGTAGTCAAGTGGTCAACTCACTTATTCCTTTAAGTAAGTGTTAGAGATTCAAATTCCGCCTTGTGTATGCAGTAGCAATCCATTAGCCAATGGTAAATCAGTTATAATTTGCAAAAAATAGAATTAATAAAAAGAAAAATCATTACACTAAACTATACAAGAAACCAAGAGTTCAAGATCGATTGCGTCATCTTATAGGCAAAAATTAGAGAAAAAGATGACAAATCCTAAATGGGACTTGATTAACCTGAAAATGTGGACATATGGCAAATTTGTCTATGATGTCAAGTACGAGGATATGAAATTTTAGATCTAAATACACGAAGTCTCACTAAATTTTATGAATGAAGAAATAGCAAAAATTTTTAGCAATATGATGGGGATACTGGTTGAAGTGGAGAATCTCAAAAGATATGACACATTAATGAGAATCAGAGTGAAAATGGCATTTGATATATTCAAGTCGTAGCTTAGTCGAAATTTCTATGGCAAGAAAGGAAGTGCCAAAAACTTGGGTGAATTTAAAGTATGAAAGACTACTAGATAGTTACTACCTGAACTATGGAATTATAATTCACGACATAAAGGAGTGCTAGAGTCCCATTGCTTTGGTATTATAAGAAAATTGATGAGTACTGTCGAAAAAACGAATAAAATCTTACGATAATTTAAATACCGTCAAAAATAATCAGATGGTATGAACCTCATCGGTAAATGTTTACCGTCAGATTTTTTCGTCCGACGGTGATTACTGTCAGAAGTTGTGATGGGTCATCGGTTCGACAAACCAATTGGTTACCGGCGGATTCTTCTAACAGTATTGTTGGCACCCAAAAATGTTATTTCGCGCACTGTTATTGTCGGATTATTCCTATGGTAATTCCGACGGTAATCTAAATTTTTATTTTTTTAAATTTAAAATACATGGTCAATTTTAATTTTAAATTTAATTTTTTTCACACAATTAGTATTCCATTCATAAATAATTAAAAATTATTATTTAATTAAAATAAATAATACACTGTTCAAATATATTAAAAATCAACTACATCAAATATGTACAATGAAGTAATAAAACAAAACACAAATAACTACAGATCTAGGTAGTCGTCATCGTCGGTTCCATGGCCCTGAGTCAGTGGCGCAGAAGGTAGTGATGTCCGTATGCCATCAGCAAGACCACTGCCACCAGCAAGGTCGATGCCAGCGGCGCGCATCTAGGCCTAGTACACCTCCATCTGAGCTACCATACAATACAACCGCTCTATCGACTCCCTGAACTCCAGTTTGAGCTTATCAGTAGACGTCACTCGGTTGAGGATCTCCTGATACCTCTCTCGATAATTGTTAAGCTCCTAAGCCTACTGCTGAAGATTGCATTGGAGCTCATGCACCTGTAGCCTCAAATCCAAGCCCTCCTCAGGCTCCACTAAACAGGAATCATAATAATTGTAACTTAAAATAATAACCAAACCAACATAAATCCACTAAATAGGAATTATAATCATTGAAACTTAAAACAATAACCAGGCAACCATAAACATGAAATACATGATACTGAACGCGATACTTACCCCGTGCCGCCATCAAGCCAAATGGTCAACCGCACGATAGAAGGTGGTGGATGGGCATCAGCTGCTGCCTCACTTCCGTGGTTGGACTCCGGGACTGCGGCACCCATCGCTGGAGGCGGTGTCGCCGTGGATGCGGGTTGCTGACCGATAACAGGCGATATCGTCCCCATAGATGAAGGCACGTAGTTCGGGTTAGGGACCATGATGAACGGCTGGTCCGCTAAACCCGCAACCTGTAGCATCACTGGCGTGGTCGGAGTAGACGGAGAGGACCCAGAAGTCCCGGGGGGTACCGAAAGAAATGTTCCCTCTATCCTGACCACGGCTACATCCACGATCAACATCCTGATCCACAACACCTCTGCCTGTTGACATGTCTGCAAATATCAAATTATCAACAAGTAACACAATTAAATGATTCCAAACACTACAAAAATTTAAAAACCTAATGTATTGAATCTAACTTAACTTAATCAACCTAAATTCACTCTGTTTAAAAAACTAAACTGAACTAACTTCGAAACTGATTGAAAATTAAAATTGAAATTCTAATCAAACCTAAACTAAATTCAACTAAAATTAAACAAATCAAATTCCATAGGGTAAAGTGTATCAAACTTGCAATATTAGATAAGAAACCTCAAACATTCAAAATTCCAAAACGTCGGTCAATCGAAAAACAAATCAAATACCATCAATGCAAATAATCAAAACAAGAGAAGAATAAGCAATGATTTCAAGGGATTGACCAAAATTTTCAATAAAAGGATTTTTAGGCATATTTACAAATATTTGGCAACCAAAGTTATAAACAACATAACTTAGCATTAACAAGTAATCTGTGCAACACCAATTCATAAAATTCAACATTAATAACACAAAAAAATATAGCAAGTCAGCATTGTTGATCATAAATTCATTAGACATCAGTCTAATTAATTCAAAGTAGCAAAACAACAAAACAGCAATTAACACAGTGAATGAGCACAATCAAATAATTAACCAAATAAACTCAGCAGCAATTTCTTCATTAATTCAATCAACAAACTCAGAATAGTTCTAGACACTTTCAACAATAATTCAGAACCCATAAATATAAATTAAACTATCCTAACCACCTAAATCTACTAAAACAGAAAATTAAACTAACTCAACTAATTAAACCAATGAACTAAAACTAACTGGAGGCTATGGGCTGAGAAAGGTGAAAAGCGAAGGAGGAAAGGACCGTGGTGGTGCTGAGAGGAAGGGGAAGAAGGAGAAGAAGGAGGCGTCAGTGATGGGGGTTGACAGCGACGGAGAGGGGGTGGTGATAGCGGTGGTCTCGGATGGCAGGCGGCTAGTACGAGAGAGAGAGAGAGAGAGAGAGAGAGAGAGAGAGAGAGAGAGTTGTGGTTATGGTGGTGAGGGTTCGAATGAGGGAAAGGGTTCGTGATTTGAATTTACGCCACCTTTACCGTCGAAAAATTTTAACGGTACACCATTGCGGGTCACTAAAGCGCATTATTTCACTAAACTGAGTTACCGTCAGATTACTCCGACATTAAAAGGATGCTCCAATTTAATTTATTTTTCTTTCAAAAATTACTAGCAGATGTACTGTCGAAAAATAGAATCCACCGGTAATTGAAAAACCTTACGAATTCAACGTAGTTATCGCTGGTAAATCCAACATAAATCCGTTGCTACTCTGCGATGCTAAATCCGAGGTACTCAACATTTTTCTTATAATAGGGACTGCAAAATTAAGATATGTTAAAGGAACTAAATGTTGTTGTTACATACCAAGTTTATTTGAAATTAGAGATCTACTTGTAATTGAGTGAATATGGGTTTAAGATGAATTTTATAACTAACTTGCCTAGCTGAAAAGTGAGTGAGAGAGAGGGAGCATTCTGTTATAAGAGAGAGGTAGAAACTATAAAGGCATGTGAGAAGTAGTAAGAAGGCGTGAAAAAAGAGAGAAAAGATAGGATTAAGCAATAAGAGAGAATCATATATCTCGAATACCTAATGCTTTTGTCACTCAGTCCTTTTACTGCATAATACAAACAAATACTAAAAAATTGGATAATATCTCACTGATGTCACTGCATCTCCCTTGCCCGATGCGCTTTTACTACTGTTTCATTCTTCTACTTAATCTAGATGCCAGCTTCTTACAGCTTCTACTTAATGGGTTGTTAGTAGTCTAGGGATGTACATGGACCGGATGAAACCGAGTTTGTCCTAACTCAGATCTGGCCCTAAATTCAGTCATAGACCTGATCAAACCTATACACATTTGGACCACAATTATACCAGGTAAAAATCGGATAAAAACCGGGCTGTTAATAATAATTTGTAAAAAGAGATAAAAATTTACTTATTAGTTGTTACGAAGAAGTTGGTAGTCAATGTTGAATTTGAATCTCTCCATGAATATTCCATGCACCTTTGTATCTCTTTCCTAGTTTCACAATTTTTATTAAAAATACATGGATCAATTTATAATTAATATTACACAATATTAGTTTAAAAACACAAGTTCAAGATAAAACATATTAACTTCTTGAATGCTAGCATGTGATAATCTCCAAATTTTAACAATTATTTCATACGATAAAATTCACTTAGAAAAATATAACAAGTATTAACCAAACTCTAAAGTTAAAGCATAATCAATAATCAATACTAATAACATCGAGGTTTAATTATTCTGTTGGTCCCTATAGTTTTGCAAAATTTTTAATTAGGTCTCTATACTTTTTTTTTCTTTTTAATTGAGTCCTTGCACCAAAATTTTTTTTTAATTGGGTTTCTATACTTTTTTTCCTTTTATTTGGGTCCCTGCACCAATTTTTTTTAGTTGGGTTCCTGTACAATTAAACCAATTATCGTTAAGAGGGACCTAATTGAAAAAAATTTTGGTGCAGGGACCAAATTAAAAGAAAAAAAGTATAGGGACCTAATTGAAAATTTTGCGAAACTATAGGGACCAATAGAGTAATTAAACCTAACATCAAATATTTAAGTTACATACAAATATATTTCAAATTTGAAGTTTAACCTACTCACTCGGCCGGGCTGGGTAACCGGAGCCATGGCCCAAACCCGATCTTGGTTTCCCTTTAGATGGTTTGATTTTTTTGGGATCATACCCAGGTCCTTTTGGGTTCGGGTCAAGACATGCAAAAATTGACCTTCCAAAACTTTCTAATGAAAATATAAGTGGATGGATAGTAGGAGCAGAGTACTACTTCCAAGTGGCTCGAGTACCGAACAGAGATCGCGCATACTTGGAGATGGAGGCTATGGATGGGGAAGCTGGGGCATGGTCTCAATGGTGGGAGGATTGGACTCCATTTCTGACTTGGACAAGATTCTAATCAGATTTCTTTTGTCGCTTTCTACCTAACAAAGTCCAGAAAACGTCAAGTCGACTACATTAAGAGACGACACAAGTGGTAGCTCACCATTCTCCAAGCTCAGCTCCAAAGAAGGTCAAAATGAAGGTGAAGATTACAAGAAAAAGGGGTGAAAGAGAAGAAACGATGAAGGAAATTATCATCTTGCCTCCGCCGTTGGTACCACTTGAATTTTCAAACGACACATTCCGCCGGCCACGATGGGATCGCTACACATTACAAAGTTGATGACAGGGTCGTTGTGAGGAAGAGCCATACTATAAAATAGGTCCTCAGCGGTCGTATTGAAGAAGGAAAACCAAAAGCAACGATTGAGGTAGCCATTTGCAACAACCTCTATGATGTTGGAGGAGAACGATGGAGGTTGAAGAAGAAATATTCCAGAGGTGGACGATTGTATCATAGACAACGTGAGGCGGAACGGATTCGACCTACATTTGCCACCAGACCTGTCAGACCTTGGGGATGCGATAACGGTGGCAGCAATGCAACCGCTGCCTCTGAAAATATCAGAATCAAATTCAGTGGTAGAGAGAGAGGAGACACAACCTGTTGTTGAGCATGGGGGTCTTTGGGTGATTGAACCAATTCCTATCACTACTTGACTTGCTGCTAATGGCACTGGAACCTTGGACAAAAGATGCTAAAGGCTCCATGGTAAGGCAACTAGTTGCTAAGCCATTTGTTTCAAGTGGTTGTTGATGAGCGGATAATTTATACGCTTTTTGGCATTATTTTTACATAGTTTTTAGTATATTTTTATTATTTTTTAAATAAAATTCACATTTCTGAACTTTACTATGAGTTTGTGTGTTTTTCTGTGATTTCGGGTATTTTCTGGCTGAAATTGAGGGACTTGAGTAGACATCCAGAGCTTTCCAGAAATATATAATAGTCCATACTTTACCCGAGTTTAGATGACGCAAACTGGCGTTCAACGCCAGTTCCATGCTGCATTATGGAGTTAAACGCCAGAAACAAGTTACAAACTGGCGTTCAACTCCAAGAAAAGCCTCTACACGTGTAAAGCTCAATGCTCAGCCCAAGCACACACCAAGTGGGCCCCAGAAGTGGATTTTTGCATCATTTACTCATTTCTGTAAACCCTAGTAACTAGTTTAGCATAAATAGGACTTTTTACTATTGTATTTACATCGTGAGTTTTATCTTCGGATCATTTTAAGGTTGGTTCTTCTAGTTCCCCCTCTGGGGCCGAGACCAATGAACTCCATTATCACTTATGTATTTTCAACGATAGAGTTTCTACACACCATAGATTAAGGTGTGGAGCTCTGCTGTTCCTCATGAATTAATACAAAGTACTATTGTTTTTCTATTCAATTCAAGCTTATTCCGATTCTAAGATATTCATTCGCACCTCAATATGAATGTGATGATCGTGACAGTCATCATCATTCCCAACCTATGAACGCGTGCCTGACAACCACTTCTATTCTACCTTAGATTGAATGAGTATCTCTGGGATTCCTTAATCAGAATCTTTGTGGTATAAGTTAGAATCCATGGATGGCCATTCCTGAGATCCGAAAAGTCTAAACCTTGTCTGTGGTATTCCGAGTAGGATCTAGGAAGGGATGGCTGTGACGAGCTTCAAACTCGCGAGTGCTGGGCGTAGTGACAGACGCAAAAGGATAGTAAATCCTATTCCAGTATGATCGAGAACCGACAGATGATTAGCCATGCAGTGACAGCGCATTGGACCATTTTCACAGAGAGGATGGGATGTAGCCATTGACAACGGTGATGTCCTACATAAAGCTTGCCATAGAAGGGAGTATGAATGATTGGATGAAGACAATAGGAAAGCAGAGGTTCAGGAGGAACGAATGCATCTCTATACGCTTATCTGAAATTCTCACCAATGAATTACATAAGTATCTCTATCTTTAATTTATGTTTTATTTATCTTTTAATTATTAAATCTCCATAATCAGTTGAATCTGCCTGACTGAGATTTACAAGGTGACCATAGCTTGCTTCAAGCCGATAATCTCCGTGGGATCGACCCTTACTCACGTAAGGTTTATTACTTGGACGACCTAGTGCACTTGCTGGTTAGTTGTGCGAAGTTGTGACAAAGAACTAAAATTATGAACGTGCATATTAAGTTTTTGATGCCGTTACCAAGGAATGAACGATCACGATTTCTGCGCACCAAGTTTGTTGGCGCCGTTGCCGGGGATTGTTCGAGTTTGGACAACTGACGGTTCATCTTGTTGCTCAGATTAGGTAATTTTATTTTAATCTTAAGCTTTTTGTTTTGATTATTTTTATTTTCGAAAAAAAATTTTCAAAAAAAAAAAACAAAACAAAAAAATTTTATTCTGTGTTCTTCAGAATTTTTAAGAATGAATTCTAGAGTTTCATGAAGCACGTTGAAGCCTGGGTGGCTGTAAAGCCATGTCTAATTCATTTGGACCGAGGCTTCCACTTATCAGCATATGAAGTTGGATGAAGTATCAGCTGTTGTATGTCTGATTTGTATCTGCTGAAGCTTGGCTGGCTGATGAGCGGATAATTTATACGCTTTTTGGCATTGTTTTTAGTATGTTTTTAGTAGAATCTAGTTACTTTTAGGGATGTTTTCATTAGTTTTTATGTTAAATTCACATTTCTGGACTTTACTATGAGTTTGTGTATTTTTCTGTGATTTTAGGTATTTTCTGGCTGAAATTGAGGGACTTGAGCAAAAATCAGATTCAGAGGTTGAAGAAGGACTGCTGATGCTGTTGGATTCTGACCTCCCTGCACTCAAAATGGAGTTTCCGGAGCTACAGAACTCAAAATGGCGCGTTTCCAATTGCGTTGGAAAGTAGACATCCAGGGCTTTCCAGCAATATATAATAGTCCATACTTTGCCCAAGTTTACACGACGCAAACTGGCGTTCAATGCCAGCTCTCTGCCCAATTCTGGCGTCCAGCGCCAGAAACAAGTTGCAAAGTGGAGTTCAACGCCCAAACTGGCACAAAAGCTAGCGTTCAACTCCAAGAATGACCTCTCCACGTGTAGACTTCAAGCTCAGCCCAAGCACACACCAAGTGGGCCCCGGAAGTGGATTTATGCATCAATTACTTACTTCTGTAAACCCTAGTAGCTAGTTTATTATAAATAGGGCCTTTTATTATTGTATTAGACATCTTTGGATTATCTTTTGATCTATTGATCACGTTTGGGGGCTGGCCATTCGGCCATGCCTGGACCTTCATTACTTATGTATTTTCAACGGTAGAGTTTCTGCACTCCATAGATTAAGGTGTGGAGCTCTGCTGTTCCTCAAAGATTAATGCAAAGTACTACTGTTTTCTATTCAATTCATCTTATTTTGCTTCTAAGATATTCATTCGCACTTCAACTTGAATGTGATGAACGTGACAATCATCATCATTCCCTATGAACGCGTGCCTGACAACCACTTCCGTTCTACATTAGATTGAATGAGTATCTCTTAGATCTCCTAATCAGAATCTTCGTGGTATAAGCTAGATTGATGGCGGCATTCATGAGAGTCCGGAAAGTCTAAACCTTGTCCGTGGTATTCCGAGTAGGACTCTGGGATTGAATGACTGTGACGAACTCCAAACTCGCGAGTGCTGGGCGTAGTGACAGACGCAAAAGGATAGTAAATTCTATTCCAGTATGATCGAGAACCTCCAAGATGATTAGCCATGCAGTGACAGGGCATCGGACCATTTTTACAAAGAGGAATAGGATGCAACCAACGACAAGGGTGATGCCTCCAGACGATTAGCCGTGCTGTGACAGAGCATTTGGACCATTTTCCCGAGAGGATTGAAAGTAGCCATTGGCACCGGTGACATCCTTACACAAAGCCAGCCATAGAAAGGAGTAAGATTGATTGGATGAAGACAGCAGGAAAGCAGAGGTTCAGAGGAATGAATGCATCTCCATACGCTTATCTGAAATTCTCACCAATGATTTACATAAGTATTTCTATCCTTATTTTAGTATTAATTTCGAAAACTCCATAACTATTTTATATCCGCCTGACTGAGATTTACAAGGTGACCATAGCTTGCTTCATACCAACAATCTCCATGGGATCGACCCTTACTCACGTAAGGTTTATTACTTGGACGACCCAGTGCACTTGCTGGTTAGTTATGCGAAGTTGTGAAGATATGTTTAGACCATGGTTCTGTGCATCCATTTTTGGTGCCATCGCCAGGGAATCAATTTTGAACAATAATTCACAACCTGAGTAACAATTTCGCATACCACTGGCCATTGGCCATGTCTAGTGTTTTGGACCGTAGCTTTCACTGAAAGCTTGGCTGGCTAGTGAGCCATGTCTAATTCCTGGACCGAAGCTTTAGACTAACATTGCAGATTCCTGGAATTCTCATAAAAAAATTTTGAAATCCTTATTTTTCTTTTTCAAATTAATTTTCGAAAAATTCAAAAAAATTAATAAAATCATAAAAACCAAAAATTTTATGTTTCTTGTTTGAGTCTAGTGTCAATTTTTAAGTTTGGTGTCAACTTGCATATTGTTATTTTTCTTGCATTTTCGAAAATTCATGCATTGCATTCTTCATGATCTTCAAGTTGTTCTTGGTAAGTCTTCTTGTTTGATCTTTAAAATTTCTTGTTTTGTGTATTTTCTTGTTTTTCATATGCATTTTTAATTTGTTAGTGTCTAAAAATTAAAAATCTTTAAGTTTGGTGTCTTGCATGTTTTTCTCTTCTTCAAAATTTTCAAAAATAAGTTCTTGGTGTTTATCTTGACATTCAATGTGTTTTTGGTGTTCATCTTGACATTCATAGTGTTCTTGCATGCATCATGTGTTTTGATCCAAAATTTTCATGCATTGAGTCTTTTTGATGTTTTTCTCTTTCTTTATTAAAATTCAAAAATCAAAAAAATATCTTTTCCTTTTTCACTCATAAATTTTCAAAAATTTGAGTTGACTTTTTCAAAACTTTTTAAAATTTAGTTGTTTCTTATGAGTCAAATCAAATTTTTAATTTAAAAATTCTATCTTTTTCAAATCTTTTTCAAAAATCAAATCTTTTTCATTTTTTCTTTCATATTTTCGAAAACTTTATGATTGATTTTCAAAATCTTTTTCTTATTTCTAATTCATATTTTCGAAATTAATGCTAACAATTAATGTGATTGATTCAAAATTTTTAAGTTTGTTACTTGCCTAGTAAGAAAGATTCAATCTTTAAACTCTAGGATCATATCTTTTTTGTTTCTTGTTAGTCAAATAATCAACTTTAATTTTCAAAATCAAATCTTTTTAAATTTCTTTTTCAAATCTTTTTCAAAATAAATTTCAATCACATCTTTTTCAAAATCAATTTCAAAATCTTTTCTAACTTTTTATCTTTTCAAAATTAAATTTCAAATCCTTTCCAACTAATCCTATCCTTTTGTTTCAATCATATCTTTTTCAAAACTACCTAACTAACTCTCTCTCTAATTTTCGAAAATCACCTTCCCTCTTTTTCAAAATTTCTTTTTAATTTTAATTTGATTTAATTTTATTTTTAAATTTTTGAATTTTTATTTTTAAATTAAAAACAAAAATACTTTTATTTTAATTTATCTAATTTTCGAAAATTCTTCTCCCTCATCTCCTTCTAATTATTTATTTATTTACTAACACTCCTCTTCATCCAAGAATTCGAACCTATTCCTCACCCTTGTGTTTGGATTCTCCTTTTTCTATTCATATCTTCTTCTACTCACATAAAGGAATCTCTATAATGTGACATAGAGGATTCCATATTTTCTGTTCTCTTCTTTTTCATATGAGCAGGAACAAGGACAAGAACATTCTTGTTGAAGCTGATTCTGAACCTGAAAGAACTCTAAAGAGGAAGCTAAGGGAAGCTAAAGCACAACTCTCTGGAGAAAATCTGACAGAAATTTTCGAAAAAGAAGGAGACATGGCTGAAAATAATAACAATGCAAGGAAGATGCTTGGTGACTTTACTGCACCAAATTTCAATTTACATGGAAGAAGCATCTCAATCCCTGCCATTGGAGCAAACAATTTTGAGCTGAAATCTAAATTAGTTTCTCTTATGCAACAGAATTACAAGTTTTATGGACTTCCATCTGAAGATCCTTTTCAATTCTTAACTGAATTCTTGCAGATCTGTGATACTGTTAAGACCAATGGGGTTGATCCCGAGATCTACAGGCTTATGCTTTTCCTATTTGTTGTAAGAGACAGAGCTAGAATATGGTTGGACCCTCAACCTAAAGATAGCCTGAACTCTTGGGATAAGCTGGTCACGGCTTTCTTAGCCAAGTTCTTTCCTCCTCAAAAGCTTAGCAAGCTTAGAGTGTATGTTCAAACCTTCAAACAAAAAGAAGGTGAATCCCTCTATGAAGCCTGGGAGAGATACAAGGAACTGACCAACAAGTGTCCTTTTGACATGCTTTCAGAATGGACCATCCTGGATATATTCTATGATAATCTGTCTGAATTATCTAAAATGTCATTGGACCATTCTGCAGGTGGATCAATTCACCTAAAGAAAACGCTTGCAGAAGCTCAGGAACTCATTGACATGATTGCAAATAACCAGTTCATGTATACTTCTGAAAGGAATCCTATGAATAATGGGACGCCTCAAAAGAAGGGAGTTCTTGAAATTGATACTCTGAATGCCATATTGGCTCAGAATAAAATATTGACTCAGTAAGTCAATATGATCTCTCAGAGTCTAAATAGATTGAAGGAATCATCCAACGGTACTAAAGAGGCCTCTTCTGAAGAAGAAGCTTATGATCCTGAGAACCCTGCAATAGCAGAGGTGAATTACATGGGTGAACCCTATGGAAACACCTATAATCCCTCATGGAGAAATCATCCAAATTTCTCATGGAAGGATCAACAAAAGCCTCAACAAGGCTTTAATAATGGTGAAAGAAACAGGTTTAGCAATAGCAAGCCTTTTCCATCATCCACTCAGCAACAGACAGAGAATTCTGAGCAGAATCCATCTAGCTTAGCAAATATAGTCTCTGATCTATCTAAGGCCACTTTAAGTTTCATGAATGAAACAAGGTCCTCCATTAGAAATTTAGAGGCACAAGTGGGCCAGCTGAGTAAAAGAGTCACTGAAACTCCTCCTAGTACTCTCCCAAGCAATACAGAAGAAAATCCAAAGAGAGAGTGCAAGGCCATTGATTTAACCATCATGGACGAACCTACAAGGGAGGGGGAGGACGTGAATCCTAGTGAGGAAGACCTCCTGGGACGTCCAGTGACCAATAAGGAGTATCCCTTTAAGGAACCAAAGGAATCTGAGGCTCATCTAGAGACCATAGAGATTCCATTAAACCTCCTTCTGCCCTTCATGAGCTCTGATGAGTATTCTTCCTCTGAAGAGGATGAAGACATTACTGAAGACCAAGTTGCTAAATACCTTGGTGCAATCATGAAGCTGAATGCCAAATTATTTGATAATGAGACTTGGGAAGATGAACCTCCCTTGCTCACCAATGAACTAAATGCATTGGATAGGCAGAAATTACCTCAAAAGAAACAGGATCCTGGCAAATTCTTAATACCATGTACCATAGGCACCATGACCTATGAGAAGGCTCTGTGTGACCTGGGGTCAGGAATAAACTTAATGCCACTCTCTGTAATGGAGAAACTTGGGATCTTTGAGGTGCAAGCTGCCAGAATCTCATTAGAGATGGCAGACAACTCAAGAAAACAGGCTTATGGACAAGTAGAGGACGTGTTAGTAAAGGTTGAAGGCCTTTACATCCCTGCTGATTTCATAATCCTAGACACTGGGAAGGATGAGGATAAATCCATCATCCTTAGAAGACCCTTCCTAGCCACAGCAAGAGCTGTGATTGATGTGGACAGAGGAGAGTTGGTCCTTCAACTGAATGAGGACAACCTTGTGTTTAAGACTCAAGGATCTCCTTCTGTAACCATGGAGAGGAAGCATGAAAAGCTTCTCTCACTGCAGAGTCAACCAAAGCCCCCACAGTCAAACTCTAAGTTTGGTGTTGGGAGGCCATAACCAAATTCTAAGTTTGGTGTTGAACCCCCACATTCAAACTCTAAGTTTGGTGTTTAGAGGTTCCAACAATGCTCTGATTATCTATGAGGCTCCATGAGAGCTCACTGTCAAGCTATTGACATTGAAGAAGCGCTTGTTGGGAAGCAACCCAATGTTATTTAATCATATCTATTTTATTTTCTTTTTGTTATTTCGTGTTTTATTAGGTTGATGATCATGTGAAGTCACAAAAACTACTGAAAAATAAAAAACAGAATGAAAAATAGCATTGAAAATAGTACACCCTGGAGGAGAGCAGTCTGGCATTTAAACACCAGAAACAAGCATCTGTCTGGCGTTTAACGCCAGAAACAGGCACCAAGCTGGCGTTTAACGCTAGAAACAAGCATCTGCCTGGCGTTAAACACCAGAAACAGGCTACATTTGGGTGTTTAATGCCAGAAACAAGCAGCAGTCTGGCGTTAAACGCCAGGATTGCACAGCAAGGGCGTTTTACACGCCTAATTGGAGCAGGGATGTTAAGTCCTTGGCCCCTCAGGATCTGTGGACCCCACAGGATCCCCACCTTTTCTTCTCTCCTCTTCACACCTTTTTATAACTCTCTTCCACAAATACCCTTCACCAATCACCTCCATTACTCCTCCAAAACCATCATACAACCCACCTACACCCACCCACTCAAATTCAAACCATCACTCTTTCCTTTTCACACATCATTACCAAGTAAACCCCCCTGGCCGAACCATTTACACACCTCCATCTTCTCCATCTCTTCTTCTTCTCATCCTTTTTTTCTTCTTTTGCTCGAGGACGAGTAAACATTTTAAGTTTGGTGTGGAAAAAGCATTACTTTTTTGTTTTTGTTTTTCCATAACCACTAATGCATCAAGGGATGCACTTCCCTCCACAAAACTATTGGGAGCAAATCAACACCTCCCTAGGAGAATTAAGTTCTAACATGGGATAACTAAGGGTGGAATACCAAGAGCACTCCATCATTCTCTATGAGATTAGAGAAGATCAAAGAGCTATGAGGGAGGAGCAACAAAGGCAAGGAAGAGACATAGAGGAGCTCAAAAGTACCATTGGTTCTTCAAGAAGAGGAAGACTCCATCCTCACTAAGGTGGACTCATTTCTTAATCTCCTTGTCTATTTATTTTACTATTTTTCGGTTTCCATGCTTCATGTTTAATTATGTTTGTGTCTTTACTATATGATCATTAGTGTTTAAGTGTCTATGTCTTAAAGATATGAATGTCCTATGACTCCATCACCTCTCTTAAATGAAAACTGTTTTAAAAACAAAAGAACAAGAAGTACAGGGTTTCGAATTCATCTTTGAAATTAGTTTAATTATTTTGCTGTGGTGACAATACTTTTTGTTTTCTGAATAAATGCTTGAACAGTGCATATGTCTTTTGAAGTTGTTGTTTATGAATGTTAAATATGTTGACTCTTGAAAGAATGATGAAAAGGAGACATGTTATTTGATAATCTGAAAAATCATAAAAATGATTCTTGAAGCAAGAAAAAGCAGTGAATACAAAAGCTTGCAAAAAAAAAATAGCGAAAAAAAAGGAAAGAAAAAGAAAAAGCAAGCAGAAAAAGCCAAAAGCTCTTTAAACCAAAAGGCAAGAGCAAAAAGTCAATAGCCCTTAAAATCAAAAGGCAAGGGTAAATAAAAAGGATCCAAGGCTTTGAGCATCAGTGGATAGGAGGGCCTAAAGGAATAAAATCCTGGCCTAAGCGGCTGGACCAAGCTGTCCCTAACCATGTGCTTGTGGCGTGAAGGTGTCAAGTGAAAACTTGAGACTAAGGGGTTAAAGTCAAGGTCCAAAGCAAAAAAAAAAGAGTGTGCTTAAGAACCCTGGACACCTCTAATTGGGGACTTTAGCAAAGCTGAGTCACAATCTGAAAAGGTTCACCCAGTTTTGTGTCTGTGGCATTTATGTATCCGGTGGTAATACTGGAAAACAAAGTGCTTAGGGCCACGGCCAAGACTCATAAAGTAGCTGTGTTCAAGAATCAACATACTGAACTAGGAGAATCAATAACACTATCTGAACTCTGAGTTCCTATAGATGCCAATCATTCTGAACTTCAATGGATAAAGTGAGATGCCAAAACTATTCAAGAGGCAAAAAACTACAAGTCCCGCTCATCTGATTGGAGCTAAGTTTCATTGATATTTTGGAATTTATAGTATATTATCTTCTTTTTATCCTATTTGATTTTCATTTGCTTGGGGACAGGCAACAATTTAAGTTTGGTGTTGTGATGAGTGGATAATTTATACGCTTTTTGGCATTATTTTTACATAGTTTTTAGTATAATTTAGTTAGTTTTTAGTATATTTTTATTAGTTTTTAAATAAAATTAACATTTCTGGACTTTACTATGAGTTTGTGTGTTTTTCTGTGATTTCAGGTATTTTCTGGCTGAAATTGAGGGACTTGAGCAAAAATCAGATTCAGAGGTTGAAGAAGGACTGCAGATGCTGTTGGAATCTGACCTCCCTGCACTCAAAGTGGATTTTCTGGAGCTACAGAACTCCAACTGGCGCGCTTTCAATTGCGTTGGAAAGTAGACATCCAGGGCTTTCCAGAAATATATAATAGTCTATACTTTATTCGAGTTTTGATGACGCAAACTGGCGTTCAACGTCAGTTCCATGCTGCATTCTGGAGTTAAACGCCAGAAACAGGTTGCAAAGTGGAGTTAAACGCCAGAAATAGGTTATAAACTGGCGTTCAACTCCAAGAAAAGCCTCTACATGTGTAAAACTCAATGCTCAGCCCAAGCACACACCAAGTGGGCCCTAGAAGTGGATTTTTGCATCATTTACTCATTTCTGTAAATCCTAGTAACTAGTTTAGCATAAATAGGACTTTTTACTATTGTATTTACATTCTGAGTTTTATCTTCGGATCATTTTAAGGTTGGTTCTTCTGGTTCCCCCTCTGGGGCCGAGACCAATGAACTCCATTATCACTTATGTATTTTCAACGGTAGAGTTTCTACACACCATAGATTAAGGTGTGGAGCTCTGCTGTTCCTCATGAATTAATACAAAGTACTATTGTTTTTCTATTCAATTCAAGCTTATTCCGATTCTAAGATATTCATTCGCACCTCAATATGAATGTGATGATCGTGACAGTCATCATCATTCCCAACCTATGAACGCGTGCCTGGCAACCACTTCCGTTCTACCTTAGATTGAATAAGTATCTCTGGGATTCCTTAATCAGAATCTTTGTGGTATAAGTTAGAATCCATGGATGGCCATTCCTGAGATCCGGAAAGTCTAAACCTTGTCTGTGGTATTCCGAGTAGGATCTGGAAAGGGATGGCTGTGACGAGCTTCAAACTCGCGAGTGCTGGGCATAGTGACAGACGCAAAAGGATAGTAAATCCTATTCCAGTATGATCGAGAACCGACAGATGATTAGCCATGCAGTGACAGCGCATTGGACCATTTTCACAGAGAGGATGGGATGTAGCCATTGACAACGGTGATGCCCTACATAAAGCTTGCCATAGAAGGGAGTATGAATGATTGGATGAAGACAATAGGAAAGCAGAGGTTCAGGAGGAACGAACGCATCTCTATACGCTTATCTGAAATTCTCACCAATGAATTACATAAGTATCTCTATATTTAATTTATGTTTTATTTATCTTTTAATTATTAAATCTCCATAATCAATTGAATCCGCCTGACTGAGATTTACAAGGTGACCATAGCTTGCTTCAAGCCGACAATCTCCGTGGGATCGACCCTTACTCACGTAAGGTTTATTACTTGGACGACCCAGTGCACTTGCTGGTTAGTTGTGCGAAGTTGTGACAAAGAACTAAAATTATGAACGTGTGTATTAAGTTTTTGACGCCGTTACCAAGGAATGAACGATCACGATTTCTGCGCATCAGTTGTGCAAAAGAGGAAGCGAGTTTTGAAGCAGAACAGAAAATTGATAGGATTTGGCATGTACTGAATTATTTTTGTAACCTAATAGGCCAGACCCAAAGTTGTAAGAGACTACTCACACACTTTGTTGAAGAAACTACATTAATTATGGGTCAACACATTGGGTTAATTGCAATAAGAAGATGCAACCCAACTCTTGAAAATGTCCTTAAACAATTTAAAGATGCAGATTTTAAGAGAACTCAACTGTTACAATTACTGGGAGAAGTCCAAATTAGTTTGCCTTTGCCAAACATCAACATTGCTACCTTCTAGCAAGAGAAAGGTTGTCTATTTTCAATTGATTATATTATAACTGGTATTTACAATTTACTTAAGAGACACACTCACCCATTCAATTTTCATATCTTCTATATGAGAGCCAACCTAGATATTTGTTGATATCAGACTTACTTGAAAAAATGTCACATCTATTTGATAAATTTCCTTACTCCTGTTATGAAAAAAAGGATATTCTTGATTCTTTTGGGGATGCCATTAATGTTCAAGATTTATTTTCTAAACTTCCTTAGCTAATTAGGTTGTATGCAATAGAAATATTGAGAATTAAGGAACATATGGCAGTAATAGTGCATCATAGAGATGGACCGAAATTCAGAGGGACACCTTCTTATTTCACACCTAAGGGAATCCGAATAATAAATGCCACCATCTCCAATTTATGGTTAACTAAAAAGGTTAGTGCGAAAGTAAATAGTGAAGTTAAAAGTAAGGAACACCTTGTGGAAGTAGTTTAGAATGAACCAAATAAGTACCTAATTAGCAGCCAGTCAAGTTTCAAAGCTTATTTAGGAAAATAATGATGAATACCTCTAAAAACTTTTATCAGAGAGGGCTACATCCACTGTAAGTTTCAATCTATATTCCTAAAGTGGGTAAAAAGGATGTTTTTGGCAATTCTAACATTAGAAATACACCTTTTGATTATGGTATTATAGAGGTTGGGATTGAGGGTAACACCAATTTCTTTAATGAGTGGTTTAGTGATTATTAAGAATGTGCAGCTGATAAGGCTTTTACGCACAACAAGCAAAATAGTTATAGGCAGCAACTTTTCAAGGATCAAAACTAGCCAATTACTAATTTGGGATTAATAACTCGGGATTTGGGAAGATATAGTAGGAGTGGAAAGCTATATCATTTAGCTAAAGAGTATGGCTTAATATTGAAAACTTCCCCACTTGCTATAAAGATGGTAACAAGCATTGGGTTCCTGACATTGAGGAGCTCCATGCTTATGATAAATTCTCATAACGAGTGTTTGTTCTTCAAGAAATGGAACTCAGGTGATGGACACGATTCTGATGCAAGCATATTTCTTTGCGAGGACTTGGAGGTAGCTTATTATATTTTAGGAATGTTTAGTTTCTTTTTCATCACCTTAAGGACAAGGTGATTCTTTAGGGGGGAGTGTTGTTATGTATCAAGTTTATTAAAAATTAGGGACCTAATTGTAATTGAGTAAATATGGACTAAGGTAAATTTTCTAATTAACTTACTAATAAATCTATATTTTATAGTATTTATTTGCTTTAATTGGGTGAATTTTATTGAGTTCTCTTGCATTTATTCATTGAAATATCATCGTTTTGTGAATTCTCCCTAAATTGTACTTAAGAGTGAAAGCATGCTTTTCAGGCACTTAAATTGCTAAATTTAATTCACTTATATTCCATTCGATGACTTGATGTGTTTGTTGAAGTGATTTCAAATTTACAAGGCAAGTATGGATTGAAGAAGTAAGGAAAAAGCATGCAAAAGTAGAGAATTCATGAATAATCGAAGGATTTGCAAAGCTGTCAATCCTAACCTCTTCGTACTAAAGTGATCATGACTTGAGGTACAGAACTTTGAATGAGGCGGTTCTAGTGGCATTAAAAATCTAATAATATCCGGGACTTCAAAATGATATATAATTATCTATAGTGGACGGGTGTTAAGACATCCACATATGCAGCCAAAGTGCCATATACACAGACACAAATAACGTGACTCACTTAAGGCAACATGTGATCAGCAATTTCTAAAGCATTTTGGGCCCAATCCAACCTATTTATGATGCTATTGAACCAGGAATTGAAGGGAGAATGAACCAAGTAGTTATAATTTAGTTTTAGCCATGTTTTAGGTTAGAATTCTAGAGAGAGAAACTCTAACTTTTCTTTAGAATTTAGGATAGTTTAGGTCAAATTTTTTTAAATCTACGTTTTAATTCTTGCTTTAGTTCAATTTTCTTTATATTTTCTTGTTCTATTATCTTAATCTTCTTAGTTTCTCTTGTTAATTTCTCTATGCTGCCATTTTTATTTTTATGAACCCTTCTTGGATTTTGATTTTCTTCAACGCAATTTACTGTTTTATGTTTTCTTGTAGTTTAATTTAGTTGTTATTATTGTTTTCTTGCATTGGGTAGTTGTAGATTTTACTAATTCATGCAATTTACCATGCTTTATGTTTATACACATTAGGTGTTTGATGAAATGCTTGAATTGGTTCTAGAGTAGATTTTCGCACTCTTGACTTGAGGGTTGAGTAATTGGAGACTCTTGAATTGTCAAAATCTAATGTTGATTGGTAATTAAAAGTTGCTAGTTAGCTTGAATTCCACTAAATCTAATCTTTCATTAGAATTTGATTAGGACTTGTGGACTATAGTCAATTGTGCTCACTACTTGACTTTCTTTCATTGTTAGAGGATGACTAAGTGAGAGCAATATACACTTACGATCACAATTGAGGATGACAATGAGGATAGGACACCCCTAGCCAAGGCTTTTTAAATTGATTGATTGTCATTCCTTTTTGTTAGCTTTGATTTCTTAGCTCTTTTAGCATTTATAGTTCCTTAGTTGTAGTTTTACTTTTTTGTCATTTACATTTCTTGTCAATTGTCATCACAACCCCCATTTTTTTTCATAACCAATAATATGCACACTTTCCTATAATTCCTTTGAGAGACAACCCAAGATTTAAATACTCTCGGATTTTATTAGTTTGACTTAAGTGACAAATAAATTAAACTTTGATTGAGGGTTATCTGTTGGTTTGGATCTATACTACGACGAGATTATTTTTGTGAAAATTCTAAACCGACGATTTTCTTCCGTCAAGTTTTTGGTGCCGTTGCTGGGGAATTGCAAATGTGCGCTTGTTATTAGTTATTGTACATATGTTAATATTGTGAATAGTTGCTTTAGTTTCTTTGTTAGTGTTTGCTAGTTGTAGGATTTTGTTCTCTTTGTTCTTATTAGCTTTTTCTTTTATTTTCTCTTGTCACTATGAATTTTCACCCTTTTGGCTATGAGTTTGGTTCTAACTATATTGTAGAAAATGGGAATTTCAATGAAGATTTGCATCAAGGATGGAAAAATTAAAGGTGGGAGGAGCCTCAAGTATATGAACAATATTCATGGCAACTACCTCCTCTGGCATACTTTGAGCATGATCCATCCCATGGTGCACACTAATCCAATGGTTATGGTGAGTCTTCTTATGGTTGTCAACCACAACCACCATATGCTTATGAACCCCCTCCTCAACATTGTTCTCAACCTTATTCGCAAGCCCTATACCACCAAACACTTCTATATGATCCTAACTCATATCCATCATACCAACAACCATATGAACCATACTTAGAGCCACCATAATTCCAACATCAATACTTCCAAGAACTACCACCTCTATATACACCACCTCCATACCCTCACTAAGATGAACCACCTCCCATATATAAGAACTTTCAACCACATGATGAATTCTCCTTTCCACCACAACCCTCTATGGAAGAGTACCCATATCCATCGATCCAAGAGCAACATGATCCTAATTATGTTAGGCAAGTGAAACAAGAGTCAATGGATCATCTCATGGAAAGGATGGATCGGCTTAAAGAAATCATGTTTCTCAAGGAGCAAGATGAAGCCCAAAAGAGGCACGAAGTTATCATGGCTAACTTTGCCAAAATTAAAGCTAACTTAGACTCATGGGATTCATGCCACAAACAAAGCATTTCCATGGATGAATATGGAAAATCAACCGAAGAGCGAAGCACGAAGGAGATTTTAGAATCTCAACATGAGAACAAGGAGATGGCTTATGTATTGGAACAAGTGGAAGAAGTAGAAATAATTGAAGAGGAAGAAGTGGTTGAAGATCTAGGAGAAGTTGAGTGTGAGGTGGATTCCAAAGTTGTAGAATCTTCTTCCATTAAGTTTGAAATTGATGTTGGGGAAGATAATGCACAACCTCCAAGGCATATTGTGAACGATGAAAGATTGGAAGAAGTTGAGCAAGCGGCAAGCCCCACCATTGAAGATGATTCCGCACCAACCAATGTGCTATTTGAGATTGTTGAACCTTCCTCAGTGTGTTATGAAATTGATAATAAGGAGGACCATTCACAACCTCCAACACATGACTTGAGCAATGAGGAATGTATAGAAGAAGTTAGTGAACAAGAAATTGAAATTGAGGAAGCTTGTCAAGAGGTGGAGGTAATTCAAGAAAAGGAAAAGGGATTTGCAATTACCTTGCCAATGTCAGTTGGAGTCTCTTTCACTAAGCAACCGTCCATCATATCATTTGAGTAGGTAAATTCATATCTCTTAGCTATATTGTCCCACTTGAATATGGTTTGCTTGAAACGGATGGTCAACTTAGAACTCTTTGTGGATTGAAGAGTAAGGGAGAGTTGTGTAGTAGTTGGCAAAATAATGCTAAGCTCATTAAGGTTGAACCCTCAAGGCTTAAGCGCCATGGTTGGAGGAATGCTAAACTGAATGGGTCTAAGAGGATAATTTGGTGCCTAAATGAGAATTCTGTGTGCTTCTCACCCGAATGGAATTATGATGGTCAATTAGAAGACGGGTGTAAGAACAAGATTTGGGATCCTGACATAGAAGAGGATCAATTTTGGGAGCTCTTAGCTTGTTTGCAACTTCATCATAGCTTGGTGGATATCAATTGGAATCATGGAGATCATTGGAAGTCCAAGCATTGGTGGAAGTTCAAGGATGAATACCATGACAAGGAGCTTCCCAAATGTCCAACTTAAGGACAATAAATAAAAGTGTTAGGTGGGAGACACCCCACCATGGTAAACTCTTTCCATTCTCTCTTTTGTATATAGTTGATGAATAAATTGAGCTTCCATTATTAGGTGCTTTCCTTCTTTATATCACTATTGTATATACTGCTCTTAGATGTTATTTGCTTGGTAGAATTTTTATTTTAAGTTGCATGTTTTAATAATTAACAATCTTGTTGAAAATCTTGTTTTGAATGGTATTTTTGTTTGAAATGCATAGTTAAATGTTTGGATAGTTTTTAGAAGTTAAACATTTTGTTAACTTTGGAGTTTGGTTTGTTTTAAAATGTAAATAGTTGGTTGGAAAGTCTTATTTAAAAAAAAGGGGTCCCACGTACGCGGCCATATTGCCGCGTACACATCTCTGCTTTTTTGGACCATCCTGCGTGCGCGGTCACTTGCCGCGTACGCAACCTATGCAGACAGAGAGTATCGTTCGCATATCCACTACTTGCGTACGCATCTTTCTTCTCCACGTTCAAGCCTTCACGTATGCGACTCTCTGAATGCGTACACGAGCTCAAAAAAAAAAGGATGTCACGCATACGCATACATGATTCCGTATATGCATGACTCCCCTTTCTACATATTTTTCTTTTCTTTTCTTCTCTCCGCTTCTTTTCTTTTCTTTTCCCTTCTCTTCTTTTCTTTCCCTCATTCAACCACCATCCATCAATATCATTCACCATTTACCACCATCTCTATTTGTTAGTTAATTAGTTTAATTTTCTATTTTAGTAGATTAATTGGTTAGAATAGGTATCTTTTGGTGATAAGTGTTGGATTATTGATTTGATTTGCTTATTGTGCTGAGACATTACTGCTTATTAATGACTTGATGCTATTTTAGCATCCTTGTTGTGAATATTCATTGTTATATTTCTTTATTGAGATTATAATTTGTTGCTTGGTATTGAATTCTTTACGCTTAATTTTGTGCATACTAAGTACTTATGAAATTACCTTCAAAGCATTCTAAATCTTTTGAATTGCATGTTTTGGCCACCATATGAGTTGATTTCATTATCTATTATTAGGAAATTTGCTTCTATTTGATGCATTTGTTGTTAGGTGATGCTTGCTTATGTTGATTTTTATTTACATCACCAAGTTTGTGCATCGATATTTTAAAATTGTGAAATTGGATTGTAAGCTCACCTAGGGACATCTTTTTGAAATTCTCAAGCTATATAAACCATGCTTGCTATGTGATTGATTTTACCTTATATCTCACTTTTCTTAAGTTGCATAGCACCTGTGTTCCCCACTTTATGTCAATTAGGTGATACGAAACAAAAATTCAAAGTGTGTCATTGATTGATGTGTGATTTTCATAGTTTCTTTTGTTTATTAAGTTTCCTTGTACATCAACTAATTTCTATTCATTATCCATTTCACAATCACTTGATTCTTGATTGAATGCTTTCATGCTTCTTTATTACTTATTCGTTTGTCTTAACCTACAAGTTTTCTTCAAAGTATCTGACGAGCGAGATTCAATGTCGGTAAAGAATGAAAATAATTGCGTTGTAAGTATAGTTTCTAAACCAACAGAAAATCCCTTCGTACAAACGTTTTAGTTGTCACAAGTAACAAACCCCTTTAAAATTGATAACCGAAGTGTTTAAACCTCGGGTTGTCTTCTCAAGGAACTGCAGGGAAGTATGTTCTTATTATTGGTTATGAAGATTGTAAATTGGGGTCTTTGAAAATAAGGAATGAGTAATTTAAATGGCAAATAAAATAAATAAATAACTGTAAAATAAACTCTTGGCAAGGTATAAGAAATTGGAAGTCCTATCCTAGTTATCCTTATCAATGGTGATGAGAATTGAGTCTTAATCCCACTTAGTTAGCCTTTACTAAAGTAAAGGAAGATCAAGTGGATTAATTAGTCTGAACTTCAGGTTCTGGTCAATCCCTAAGAAGAGACTGGAATTATTGAAGTTCAATTCAATTAGCAAAGATAACAATTATCGATCACGTTGAGTTTGATAACTCCTGAGTTACTGATTTCTTAACCAAGACCAAAAGGGGAAAAGTAAATCTATTCGAATAAAAATATCTTTAGATTGGAAATAACAATAACATAAACAAAAGAGAGCAATCATAAACTGAAATACCTCAAATAACATTAATTAAGAGAATTATCTATGACATAGAAAAATTCATAAATTAAATTGAGAAGATAATAAAACGAAAAATTGAACCTGATGAAAAGAGATAACCCTGAAAGCAAAAGAAATCCTAATTCTAAATCCTAAAAGAGAGAGGAGAGAACCTCTCTCTAAAAACTACATCTAAATCATCAAAAGTAACTAATTGGAGACTCTCCTTTGAATGGATGCATTTCCCCACTTTATAACCTCTGATCTGTGCCTTCTGGACTTGGATTTGGGCCAAAAAGGGGTTCAGAAATCGCTGGGAGCATTTTCTGCAATTTCTGGTGCGTGGCCTCTGTCACGCGTCCGCGTGGGTCACGCGGTCGCGTCATTTGGAGTTTTCCTTGTCACGCGTTCGCTTCGGTCAAGCGCCCGCGTCATCTGTGTTTTGCTCGTGGCGCGTGATCGCGTCATTCATGCGTTCGCGTCGCTGCCTTTTCGCGCTAGGCATGTGGCCGCGTCGTCCATGCGTTCGCGTCGCTGTCAGCTTCTTCAAAAACTCCATTTTGTGCTTTCCTTCCATTTTTGTATGTTTCCTTTCCATCCTTTAAGTCATTCCTGCCTTAGAAGATCTGAAACTACTCAACACACAAATCACGGCATCGAATGGTAATAAAAGGGTAATTAAAATAATTATTTTTAAAGCATAGGAAACATGCTTTTCACATACATCACATAATAAGGAAGGGAAAGTAAAACCATGCAATTAACATGAATAAGTGAGTGAAGGATTGAATAAATCACTTAAATTGAGCATAAAATATATCATAAAATATGGGTTTATCAACCTCTCCACACTTAAACAATAGCATGTCCTCATGCTAAATCCAAGATAAAGAGTAAAGTAAGGTTGAAGTGGTGGAATCTCATGTAATGCAATCTATTCTAAATGTAACTACCTAAATGAATCATGCAATTCTAATTGTTATTCACTTGTATATAAAACTTACATGTAGTTAAATTAATTCACATTCTCAAGGAATCATATATGCATAGCCAAACCTTAGATAATGATAAATAACCTTTACAATTGAGATGGGAAAGAGAAATATTTTATAAACTTGCAAGACAATTAACAATTTAAGCAGAGATATATGTTGATGAGCTATTGAACCCTCACTGGATTTTGTGTTTACTCTCTAGTCACTCAGTGTTTATTGGGTTAATCACTCTATTCTTCTTTTTATCCTTACTTTCTATAACTTTGTTCTTCATCTAACCAATCAACAATTATAGAATATAGGCATACAAAAATCATAAGGTCTTTTCCAAGGTTGTAATGGGGCCAAGGTAAAGGTAAGGGTATATGTATAAGGCTAAGTGAGCTAATAAGTGAATCCTTGATTAGTCTAAGATCTCACCTAACATACATATTTTGTAATTCAAAGGTTTCTTTACCTATTTACCCAATTTTTCCCACTTTTAATGTTACATGCTCATGCCTTAATTTTAATTTTAATTTTTTTTATCCCATGTGCATTGCTTTATTTTGCATTTGGGGAATTCTTTTGTATTCCCTTTATTCAAATACTGAAAAATAATTTTTTTTTAATGCACATGGTAATTTAATTGCTTTGATTTCACATGAGCATGCTTTCCACATTCTTTTATTTTGAAATATTTTTATTCTTTTTAACTTTCTACCTTTGTTTCTATCATCCATGTTCCCATAAGGTTCCCCACACTTAAACAATTACACAATTTCTATCTTAAGCTAACCAAGGATTCGACTTGGAATTTTTATTTTGTTTTTCTGCTTAAGGCTAGTAATGTGGTTATAAAACAAGAGGAGATTTAAAGGCTCAAGGGGGCTAACAAGGGTGATGTAAAAGGTAGCAAATTTGGGATAAGTGAGCTAGAATCAAACAATGGCCTCAATCACTTTCCTGGTATGTATCTATACTCTATAATCGGACATATAGAATAAAACAAAGTAAAGAACATCAGAAAAAAAGAAGGACGAAATACACAGGAATAAAATATTATGGTTTGAATGTAACCATACAATTAAGCTCAAAACTCACAGGCTGTGTGTTCTCTAGCTCAAAAATCATATATCAGTTATGTATGTCATGCAGGTAAAAATTAAGAGTTCCCATTATTCTCAATGTAAATCTTAGGGTGGCTTTAAAGTTTTAGTGTTTCTCCTTGATGAAATGTTGTTAACTAACTAACATGTAATGCTATATATACAAGGTGTGTGGATTGTTTCTATTCTATGCAAGTCTCTAGTTTACTTCCTTTTTGTATTTTGAATCCGAACTAAGCTATCTTATGCTAAAAAGGGTAAACTATACTAATTAATCCATATTTTCTATAACTAATAAGTTAGAATTGCAACTAAACTAAATGGATAAAATATAAACTAAAGTGCAAAATGCAAAAATAGAGTAAAAATACATGAAAAGAGTAATGTATAAGTACTGAGAAATAAAAATAAAGATCAAAATACAGAAAAATAACAAAATAAAATAGAAAGAGTCTGTAGTGGTCCACCAAGAAAAATACGCCAGAGATGGCGACCTCCCCACACTTAAAATAAAGCATCTTCCTCGATGCTCACTCAAGCAGGGTGTTAAGGAGTGTCATCACTGGAAGGATGTGTGGCTGGAGTCTCTGTAGTGGTGGTCTGAGGATCTGTCTGCTGCAGAGGTGGTGCTGACTGAATAGGAACCTTTGGGTCTACAGCCTGAATCTGATGCGGGACCTCCTGCTGTGATGCAGCCTGCTCCGGGCTTGCATGTTCAGCTTCTCTCTGTGGATGGGTCTCCGCCTCGTGATCATCCGCCTCCTCCTCAGATGGCTCTGATGGTGTGTCAGGCTCGGAGGGGATGTTGCTGTCAGATCGGATCAGCAGCTTTAGGTGCTCATAGCGTCGCTTGCTGCGACGCTCAGATTTCTCATATCGGCGCCGGTTGCGGCGCTCCATCTGGTCTAGCTACTGAAACAGGCAGTGTACGAGGTGATAAACGGGCTCTGAGGCAGGTGGAAGTGCAGTGGTGGTAGCTGTAGATGAAGAAGGTCCGACGAAAGGTGCGGTTGTCTCATCAGTAGCAGTGAGGAATGGAGGTCTGTAGCCCAAAGCCAGAAAGTTCCTACTGTGAGGGATAATCTTCTTGCATTCTGCAGCAGGTGGCTTCTCATCAGCATCCTCCCAAGGCACGTCAGCTCGACGGCTGAGCTGGGTAATCAGATATGGGAAGGGGAGAGTGCCTCGGACGTAGACCCTGGCCATGTAGTACCGGATGAATCGTGGCAGGTACAGGTCCTTACCCTCCATCACACACCATAGGAGGGTGATCATAGCGGCAGGTAGCTCAGTCTCGTGAGTACTCGGCATAACAAAGTTGCTCAGGATCTGGTGCCAGAGCCGAGCCTCATCGTTCAAGTATATCTGCTTGATTCCCTTAGGCATGGTGGTGTTCTGACCCATGACCCAAGGGACAGTCGGGTCAAGGGCTATCCTTTCCTTGACCGCATCCCAGTCAAACTTCATAAAGTGCATGTCCTCCTCAGTCTTTTGGTAACCATCAAGCTGGTCGGATTTAGGTTCAAGCTACAGAATATCCTCAATGGCCTCTTCAGTGACCAGTATCTACTTCCCTTTTAGGTTCACAGCATCTAGGGAAGTTTTGAAGTAATTGCAGTAGAACTCTCTTACCCAAGAAGCATTGACCTCTGTCAGGTTTCTCTCCGGGAAGAACCAGCCTCTATGTTTGATCTGATCAGAGGTGTATTGCTGGAGTTCTTCCGGAATTTTCAGAGTCCGCTCCAGGTACAGGTTCCTGGAGGTTGCAAACACCGGATACTTCAACTCACAATATCTGTTGGCAAACTTGATGGGGTCATTAGCAGGGAGTAGCTGGTCAGCCTTCTCTTGCAGGGTAAAGTGTTTCTCCCGCCAGGAGTCATCGTGCATGATGTCCAGGATGGACATAGAAGATTCTCCTCTTTTCCATTAGCCAGTTATTGCCTTTCCTTTTCCTTTTCTTTGAGTGTCAGATATCCTGAAAAATAGAAATCCAGGATATAATAAAAAACAGGAAAATAAGTAGGCAAATAACAAAATAAGCACATAGTGGCAAAGGAGTAATAGAATAATGAAATAAGTTGAGTAAATGTGCATTATGGATTGTATAGGAGTTAGAAATCTGAGAAAACTTTCACAATCCAAAATGTGATATAAATAGAATTCTTGTTAATTAGGAAAAATTATCATCATGCCTTGGTTAGAAGGTTAAAGAGAATAGTGAAAAGCCAAGAAGAGATGTTGTGAAAGTTAGGTTGGTTAGGAATGAAAAAGAGGTTAGGAAGTTGAAATCAGTGAGTTAGTAAAAAGAAGGTTAGAGTAAGTGGTCTGATGATCATTTTCTAAGTAACAAAAATTTACAATTAGAAGCTACAGTCAACTCACATTCAAACAAGGAAGTTGATGATGATTCATATAGATATGTAAATAGCAAAAAATGGAATTGAATCATCCAAAAGGCAATTTATTAACCAGGAAATCGAAAAGAATAAGAAAGCTTGCCCGTGCATACATGAATTGGTTTGGTAAAAGCTGAGTAAAGCAGAATTCAAATTGCCAAAACCAAAATATGAATGAAAATCAGAATAGTTTACAGAAATTTGGGCAGCATTCCGGCTAAAAGTGGATGGTCCCGGAAAATAAACAGCAAGCAGAATAGTTCATATGAATTAAAAGAAACTGCAAAAAGATATAAATAATGTAAACAAGAAAGAGCAGTTGCAATAGCAGCATGAACAGTAAGAACATCATATGAACAATACTTAGATCACAGCAACAGTAGAATTGCAAAAATTATAAAACAAGTAGCACGAACATCACAATTAATCAGGCCTAAATCCACTAACCACATCCTAGGCTACCTAACAACCTAGAATCCACTACAAACATGCATATCTAACTAGCCTAATTTTGAACATAAACAGAAAGAATTCAAATAACTGCGAAAGGAAAGAAGAGTGGCATTCGGTGGAACCTGGTAGGCGAATGAATGAAAGTAGGGCAGAGAGATGGCTGGGGGGTGGTTGCGGTGGTGGCTGACGTGGCGATTGAGGCAGTTGGCGCGGCGGTGAACGGTTGTCCGGTGGCAGGGGGTTTCGGGTAGGGTAATGGGGGTAGGGGTTAAGGAGGAAGGATGGGAGGGGGTGAGGGTGGTGGTGGCTGGCGTGGAGGCGCGGCGGTGACGGTGCGGTGGTCGGTGGTTGGGCGCGGCGATGGAAGAAAGGGAAGGGGGTGTAAGAAGAAGAAGGAAGAATGAGGGTGAGGTGGCGTTGCGGTGGGGTCTGGGGGGGTTTGGCGGTGCGGCGGTCGGAGGTGGTGACTGGGAGTGATGATGGTGGTTGGGTGGTGGACGGTTGCAGAGAAGAGAGAAAGGAGAATGGGGTTGGGGGGGCGCGAACGGGTAGGGTTTCGTGTGGCTGAGGGGGTTAATGAATTTGAATCCACGCGATCGCGTGGGGCACGCGGTCGCGTGGCTGGGGTGGAATGGGGGTTGACGCGATCGCGTGGGTGGCGCGATCGCATGGAATGGAAAAAATGGTGAATGACGCGGTCGCATGAGACATGCGACCGCGTCGCTGGAAATTGGGCGAAACGCACAATTCCAGCGTCGTTTCAGCACAACTCTCTGTCTCCTTTGGGGTGTTGTGCAATCCACGCGACGCGATCGCGTCGCTCACGCTTTCGCGTGAGAAAGGTGTTGTGCAAGTGATGCGATCGCGTCATAGACGCGACCGCGTGGGTTGTTTTGTGCTAAACGCACAACGGCCGCATGATTCCAGCCCAACTTTCTGGACGTTGGATCTTTACGCCGATCTCCAGGTGGCCGCGTGAATGACGCGGACGCGTGGGGAGTGTTTTACGCAACTGACGCGATCACATGAGTGATGCGGTCGCGTCACACGCCCTCTTTTTTTTTAAACTAAAATGCAATCATGCAATTATGCAGTATGCAATGCTAATGAATAATATTCAGGTTCAATTTGAAAAAGAATAAAAATAAATAA
The DNA here is from genome assembly GCF_059453495.1 of Arachis ipaensis. Classification (NCBI taxonomy): domain Eukaryota; kingdom Viridiplantae; phylum Streptophyta; class Magnoliopsida; order Fabales; family Fabaceae; genus Arachis; species Arachis ipaensis. Next base: position 33,925,197 of record NC_142442.1, read on the forward strand.
CACGAAATAAAACTGAAAACGAAACGACCATACCATGGTGGGTTGTCTCCCACCTAGCACTTTTAGTTAAAGTCCTTAAGTTGGACATTGGATGAGCTTCCTGTTATGGTGGCTTATGCTTAAATTCATCCAGAAATTTCCACCAATGCTTGGAATGCCAATAGCCTCCGGGGTCCCAAACTAGGCATGTAAAGCTTCTGAGCAACTTCAAACAGATTCTCAGGCTCCCGGGGTGACGAATGTCAGAATAGATTTCAGGATCTCAAATTTTTCTTTTAAATCCGCCTTCATCTTGATCTATATTTTTCCATCCGGGCGGTTTAGAAATTGTATTCTCACCAAGATGACCAAATATCTTCCGTGATCCATTCGATTGAACAAGATGCCAATCCGCGCACTTCGAGTTGAAGCGTGGAACCTTATTGAACCTTGTGTACCAGCTCTGAGTGCGAGCCATTTCCCTCTTACTCTTAAAGCCGTAGAGAGCTCTAAGCTGGCCATCTGTTTCAAGCAACCCATATTCGAGTGGAAAGATAAAGTTAAAGGTTAAGGATTGTACCCACTTGAAGCCTGTATTGGGTGGTAATGGCCTTGGGATAGGTGTTTCCAGTGGTTCTATGAGTTCTACTCCCTTGTGCTCTTCTGTGAATTTCTCCACTTCTTTGAAAAATTCTTCAAATGCATCCATGTCCTGATCAAAGCCTTCTATGTCTTCCTCGTCACTTAAGTCATAAACTGAAGGTTGAGAGAAATCTACCTCCGCATCATCTTTGTATTCACTTGGGGAAGATTCTTCAATCTCAAAGAATTCACTCACAGATGCAAGTTCATTACTAGGAGAACTTGACTTGATATTATCATCATCAAGGAAACTTGCTTCTTGGATTATTCCGTCTAGTTCTTCATAAAAGATTTGCCTTGGGGGTTGTGCACTATCCTCCTTAGCATCAATTGTAACGTCCTTGACAGAATTCTCCACAACTCTGGATTCCCATGGAAGTTCAGCATCTCCTAAGTCTTCAACTAACTCTTCTTCTTCTATAATGACAGCTTCCTCTACTTGCTCCAATACGAAGTCATGCTCTGTCTTGTCCACTGGAGTTTCTAGTATCTCCTTCATGCTACGCTCTTCATTAGATTGTCCACATGGGGCTGTGGGAGGTCCTTGAATGTTCGAACGTCTAGAAGATAATTGACTTATTTCTTGCTCCAGTTGATGAAGGGTTGTTTGAAGTTGATCTACTATTTCCTTGAGGCGAACCTGTGATTCTGGAGGTGAGAGATTTGGACGTGGTACATAGGGAAGTGGTGGTATTTGGGAGTAATTGGATTTGAATCGGGGTAAATAAGGATCATATGGTGGTGAATGGTGAAAAGCAGCTTGTGAGTGTTGTGGTTCGAAGTTATGTTGAGAGGATGGTCTATAAGCATAGGGTGGGGCTTGTTGGTAACTACAAGGTTGTCCACCACATCTATTAGCTTGGTATGCATTGTAAAATGGTCTTTGCCCATGATATCTTGGAGGGTGTTGTTGCCTAAATAGTTGATCAGATCCTCTTGGCTCCATCCATCTTTGATTGCTCAGACCTTGATGCACGTTCTTGTTATTACTTTCACTCCTTTCAACAATATTAGAACCAAACTCAAAGCAAGAGGGGTGAGAATTCATAGTAGCTAATAAAAATAAAAGAAGAAAATAAGAACAAATAAACAAGTAAAAGAGAAATATTTACAATAACCAATAATAAGGCACACGATTGCAGTTCCCCGGCAACGGCGCCATTTTGACGAGCGAGATTCAATGTCGGTAAAGAATGAAAATAATCGTGTTGTAAATATAGTTTCTAAACCAACAGAAAATCCCTTCGTACAAAAGTTTTGGTTTTCACAAGTAACAAACCCCTTTAAAATTGATAACCGAAGTGTTTAAACCTCGGGTTGTCTTCTCAAGGAACTGTAGGGAAGTATGTTCTTATTATTGGTTATGAAGATTGTAAATTGGGGTCTTTGAAAATAAGGAATGAGTAATTTAAATGGCAAATAAAATAAATAAATAACTGTAAAATAAACTCTTGGCAAGGTATAAGAAATTGGAAGTCCTATCCTAGTTATCCTTATCAATGGTGATGAGAATTGAGTCTTAATCCCACTTAGTTAGCCTTTACTAAAGTAAAGGAAGATCAAGTGGATTAATTAGTCTGAACTTCAGGTTCTGGTCAATCCCTAAGAAGAGACTGAAATTATTGAAGTTCAATTCAATTAGCAAAGATAACCATTATCGATCACGTTGAGTTTGATAACTCCTGAGTTACTGATTTCTTAACCAAGACCAAAAGGGAAAAAGTAAATCTATTCGAATAAAAATATCTTCAGATTGGAAATAATAATAACATAAACAAAAGAGAGCAATCATAAACTGAAATACCTCAAATAACATTAATTAAGAGAATTATCTGTGACATAGAAAAATTCATAAATTAAATTGAGAAGATAATAAAAAGGAAAATTGAACCTGATGAAAAGAGATAACCCTGAAAGCAAAAGAAATCCTAATTCTAAATCCTAAAAGAGAGAGGAGAGAACCTCTCTCTAAAAACTACATCTAAATCATCAAAAGTAACTAATTGGAGACTCTCCTTTGAATGGATGCATTCTCCCACTTCATAACCTCTGATCTGTGCCTTCTGGACTTGGATTTGGGCCAAAAAGGGGTTCAGAAATTGCTGGGAGCATTTTTTGCAATTTCTGGTGCGTGGCCTCTGTCACGCGTCCGCGTGGGTCACGCGGTCGCGTCATTTGGAGTTTTCCTTGTCACGCGTTCGCTTCGGTCAAGCGCCCGCGTCATCTGCGTTTTGCTCATGGCGCGCGATCGCGTCATTCACGCGTTCGCGTCACTGCCTTTTCGCGCTAGGCATGCGGCCGCGTCGTCCATGCGTTCACGTCGCTGTCAGCTTCTTCAAAAACTCCATTTTGTGCTTTCCTTCCATTTTTGTATGTTTCCTTTCCATCTTTTAAGTCATTCCTGCCTTAGAAGATCTGAAACTACTCAACACACAAATCACGGCATCGAATGGTAATAAAAGGGTAATTAAAATAATTATTTTTAAAGCATAGAAAACATGTTTTTCACATACATCACATAATAAGGAAGGGAAAGTAAAACCAAGCAATTAACATGAATAAGTGAGTGAAAGATTGAATAAATCACTTAAATTGAGCACAAAATATATCATAAAATATGGGTTTATCAGTATCTCAAGCACACTAGAATGACTGAAGTACATGCGTCTTTTGTGTAGTTGTAACATAGCTTTTAAAGGCTAGTGTGAGTTCTAAACTATACGCAACTTAGAATTCACGCACTATTTTCATCAATGCCACAACCTTATTAACTCATGGTGCGCGGAATTAAACTTCGCACAACTGAACCAGTAAGTGCACTAGGTCATCCAAGTAATACCTGAGTGAGTTAGGGTCGATCCCACGAGGATTGTAATTTGAAGCAAGCTATGGTTATCTTGTAGATCTTAGTCAGGTGGATAGAAAAGTTGTTGGATTATTTAGAACACATAAAAGTAAAATAAAGATAACGTTACTCAGTTGATGGTGAATGCAATGATAAGAAGATGGTTAAGGCTTGGAGATGCTTTGTTCTTCTGGATCAATTCAGTTTCACTGCCTCCTCCAATTGTGAATGTTTTCTTTTATGGCAGGTTGTATGTGATCAACGCCTTTCTTGAGAGGTCGCCAATGCTCCTCCAGATCTGAACCCCAAGGTTAGTGCGGATCGATCCCCCTTGATGATCCTACTCAAAACACCACAGCAAGGTCGAATCTTCCAGATCAGAGAATGCTGTGCCTTTAGTTCTAGCCTTTACCACAAAGACTCTAATCTCCCCATACCTCGGCTGAACTGGTGTCTCGAGAAGTCTCCAACAAAGTCGTGGATTAGCCGTCTAAGAGATGTATAATCAAGCTAGTGGTTTGTCATTGTCCGATGAAAGACTCACTCTGAACCCATGTAGAATGAGATGACCTTATGCCAGTTCAACGCATTCATAAGGATGAAGAACAAAGATACATCTTAGAATAGAGAATCAGACACGAATTGAAGTAGAACAGTAATACTTTATTAATCCATAAAACTCAGCAGAGCTCCTGCCCTCAACCTAGGAGGTTTAGAAACTCATAATGATAGAAAATACAATGTGGAATTCGAAAATATGCTGGAAGTCTCTGTCAAAAGTGTAAAAGTTCTCAAATAAATACTAGACTAATGATTAAGGATTGCATAAGAAGGGTAAAATAGTCTTTTAGTACTAAAATCCACTTCCAGGGCCCACTTGGTGAGTGTTTGGGCTGAACTTGATTGAGATCCATGTGCTAGGAGGCCTCTAGGGCATTGAACACTGGCTAGGGGGTCCTTTTTGGGCGTTGGACGCTGGTCTCTTCTCCCTTGGGAGTTGGACGCCAGAATAGGGCTGGAAGTTGGTGTTGAATGCCAGTTTTGGGCTTTCAATTCTGAAGCAAGGTATAAACTATTATACATTACTGGAAAGCTCTGAATGTTAGCTTTTTATAGCCGTTGAGAACGCTCCATTTTGACTTCTGTAGCTCTAGAAAATCTCTTTTGAGTGCAAGGAGGTCAGATCATAATAGCATCTGCAGTGCTTTCTCTACCTCTAAATCAGACTTTTGCTCCAGCTCCTCAATTTCAGCCAGAAAATACCTAAAATTGCATAAAAACACACAAACTCAAAGTAGAATCCAAAAATGTGAATTTTGCACTAAAACCTATGAAAACTTAATAAAACTTAAATAAAACATGTTAAAAACTATATAAAAATGATGGCAAAAAGTGTATAAAATATCCGCTCATCAGAACACCAAACTTAAACTGTTGCTTGTTCCCAAGCAACCAAAAACAAAGTAGGATAAAAATTAGAGTTAAACACAATAAATCTCAGAGTTTTCAATGAAGCTCAGTTTCAATTAGATGAGCGGGACATAGCAGCTTTTTGCTTTTGAATAGTTTTGGCATCTCACTATCCATTGAAACTCATAAGTGTTGGCATCCTTAGAAACTTAGAATCCAGATGATATTATTGACTCTCCTAGTTCAGTTCTTTTGATTCTTGAACATAGCTTTTTAGAGTCTTGGTCGTGACCCTAAGCACTTTGTTTTTCAGTATTACCACCGGATACATAAATACCACAAACACTTAACTGGGTGAACCCTTTTGGATTGTGATTCAGCTTTGCTAGAATCCCCAGATAGAGGTGTCCAAAGTTCTTAAGCACACTCTTTTTGCTTTGGATCACGACTTTAACTGCTTAGTCTCAAGCTTTTTACTTGACACCTTCACACCATATGCATATAGTTAAGGACACTGTCCATTTGGAGTGTTTAGGCTAAGATTTTACTCCTTTTAGGCCCTCCTAACCATTGATGCTCAAAGCCTTGGATCCTTTTATCCTTGCCTTTTGGTTTAAAGGGTCATTGGATTTTTTCTCTTGCCTTTTGGTTTAAAGAGCTATTGGCTTTTTCTGCTTTTTATTTCTTCTCCGTTTTTTTCGCAAGCATATATATATATATATATATATATATTTTTTTTTTCTTTTATTGCTTTTTTGCTATTTTTCTTGCTTCAAGAATCAATTTTTTTTATTTTTTAGATTACCAATAATACTTCACTTTTATCATCATTCTTTCAAGAGCCAACATTCTTAATTTTAATTTCAAATATACATTATTCATTCATACATTCAGAAAACAAAAGCATTGCCACAACATCAAGATAATTGAACTATTCTTAAGATAAAGTCGAAATTCATGTATCTCTCAATTCTTTTCAAATAAAATTTTCTTTTAAGTGAGGTGAGAGATATATAGAACATTTTATAACTTTAAGACATAGATAGAAATGATCATGCAATAAGAATAAGAGAATAGACAATAAAACATAACAGAAAACAGAAAAATAACATAAGAAAAGGGGATTAAGAGAACGAATCCACCTTAGTGATGGCGGCTACTACTCCTCCTTGAGGATCCAATGTAGTGCTTGATCTCTTCAATGTCACGCCCTTGTCTCTGTTGTTCTTCCTTCATAGCCCTTTGATCTTCTCTAATTTCATTGAGGATGGTGGAATGCTCTTGATACTCCAACCTCAATTGCTCCATATTAGTGTTCAATTCTCCAAGAGAATTATGCAATTGGTCCCAATAGCCTTAAGAAGGAAATTGCATCCCTTGAGGTATCCCAGGAATTTCTTGCTGAGGCAGTTGCACAGGCTCATGTGCATGCTCTCTAGTTTGCTCCATCCTCTTCTTAGTGATGGGCTTGTCTCCCTCAATGAAGATGTATTCTTCTTTGACAATTCCAGCTGAATTGTATAGGTGACAAATGAGGTGAGGGAATGCCAACCTTGCTTTGGTGGAAGGCTTTTCAGCTATCTTGTACAATTCTTGAGGTATCACCTCATGTACTTCTACCTCACTCCCAATCATGATGCAATGGATCATGATAGCTCAGTCTATGGTCACTTTTGACCAATTGCTAGTAGGGGTGATAGAGCGTTGGATGAATTCCAACCATCCTCTAGCTATAGGCTTGAGATCAAGGCTTCTTAGTTGAATGGGCTTGCCTTGCATTGGGAATCCCTTTTCTACTGTGCTCCTTCCACACAGATGTCTGAGAGCACTTGATTTAGTCTTTGATCAAGGTTGACTCTTCTAGTGTAAGGATGTTGGTCTTCTTGCATCAAAGGCAAGTTGAATGCCAACCTCACACTTTCCGAACTAAAGTCCAAGATTCTCCCTCAGACCATGGTGCTCTAATTCTTAGGATTTGGGTTCAAACTAATGTCATGATTTTTCGTGACCCATCCATTAGCATAGAACTCTTGCACCATTAAGATCCCAACCTCTTGGATGGGATTGGTTAGGACTTCCCAACCTCTTCTCCAGATCTCTCTTCGAATTTCCGGACATTCATTCTTCTTAAGCCAAAAAGGGACCTCAAGGATCACCTTCTTCTCTGCTACTATTTCATAGAAGTGGTCTTGGTGGGCTTTGGTGATGAATCTCTCCATCTCCCAAGATTCAGAGGTGGTGGCTATTGTCTTTCCTTTCCTCTTTCTAGAGGATTCTCCAACCTTGGGTGCCATAAGTGGTAATAGAAAGTAAAAAGCAACGCTTTTTCCACACCAAACTTAAAAGCTTTGCTCGTTCTCAAGCAAAAAATAAATAAAAGAAAAGAATGGAGTAGAAGAAGAAGAAGAAAATAAGTGGAGATAGAGGGAGAGAAGGAATTTGGCCAAGGGGGCTTTAGAGTGTATGAAGTGTGTGTACGAAGGGTTAGTAAGAGGGGGTATTTATAGGAGGGGGCTAGGTTAGCGTTCGGTCATGGGTAGGATAAATGGGAGGGATATTTGATTTTGAAGTGGGTGGGGGTTGGTGGGAGTTATGATGGTTTTGGGGAAGTGATATGGATTTGAATGGGTTAGGGTTTATAGGGAAGAGTGTATGGGGAAGAGTGAAAGTAAGAAGGAAGAAGTGGGGTAGGTAAAGATGTTTTGGGACCCACTGGTCCTGAGAGGCTAGGGTATTCAAAATCCCTACTTTTTTCATGGGCGTTGAATGCTCAGCACTATGCTCTTGGTTGGCATTCAACACTAGCTATGCTGCTAATTGGGGTGTTGAACGCCCAGGCTATGCCCCTGGCTAGTGTTCAACGCTAGCAAGTCTGCCAATTTGGGCATTGAATGCCCAGCCAGTGCTCCCTGGTTAGCGTTCAACGCTAGCAAGACACTCCATCTAGAGTGTTCTATTTTTATTGTTGAACCTTTCTGTCTCTGTTCTGACTGCTACATATGATCATGAACCTAAAGAAATAACTAAAGAAAAACAAACCTAAGAAATTAGAGGAAATAGAAATAACTAAATAAGGTTGGATTGCCTCCCAACAAGTGCTTCTATAACGTTACTAGCTTGACGGTTAGCTCCTTACGGAGATTGATATGGGCTCAGAATTTCGCCCTTTACAGTGAATTTTCTTTTTGTCTTCTCATGGATAAGCTCCACATGCTCGAGAGACAGGACACAACTCACTGTATGTGGTATGCCTGGCTTCTTGGTGAAGACAACTCTCATGTCAGGTGAGAGGCCTTCAGTAGGGACTTTCTTGTCCCTTTAGCCTTTAGGTACTTTCTTCTTAGTACCTTTGTTCTCAGTGCTTGTTGATGGCTGCTCAACACCAAACTTAGGATTAGTGTTTGGGGGCTTAGTAAAGCTCTGCACTGAAAGAGATAGTTGGAACACTGAGTGTTGCACAGTTATCTCTCTTTTTTTAGAGGGAGAGTTGGGGTGAGGCATATTGAACAAGATGTGATCCTCCCCTAATTGAAAAATCAGTTCTCCTTTAGCTACATCAATGATAGCATTGATAATGGCTAGGAAAGGTCTTTCAAGGATGATGGATTCATCCTCATCTTCCCCAGTATCTAGGATTATGAAGTTTGTAGGGATGTAAAGGTCTTCAACCTGTACCAAGACATCCTTTACTAAGCTATATGCTTTCTTCATTGATTTGTCTGCCATCTCTAGTAAGATATTTGTAGCTTGTACCTCAAATATTTCCAGCTTCTCCATTACAGAGAGTGGCATGAGGTTTATACTTGACCCTAGGTCACACAGAGCCTTCTCAAAGGTCATGGTGCCTATGGTGCAAGAAATTAGAAAGCATTCGGAATCTAGAAGCTTCTGAGGCAGCTTCTGCTGAATTAAAGCATTGAGTTCTTTGGTAAGCACTGGAGGTTCATCCTTCAAAGATTTTGTACCAAACAGCTGGGCATTCAGCTTAATAAGAGCTCCTAGGTACTGAGCGACTTGATCTTTGACAAACCCCAATTTGAGGATTTATCTTGTGATGATTTCAGGGGTTTTATCAATGATTCCACACACTTTCTATATGAAAATACAAGATTTTGCATTCCTTTCCTAGTTTCGCCTCATGAATGAAAACATGCTTATTTCGCACTAAAATGGATACATTTCTAATCTTCTCTTGATGCCATTCGATGCCGTGACTTGTGTGTTAAGTGGTTTCAGGATATAGAGTAGGAATGGACCGAAAGAGAGAAGGAAGACGGGTACAAAGGAAGAAAACATGAGGATTAAGCTTTGGAAATCTCCGCATGGGAGCGTGCGCGCACCTTGCGCGCCCGCGCGGATAAGGCATTGTGGAGCCAAAGCCAAGAGCCGGCTTGAGAAGCAGCTAAGCCAGGATCTTCATGGGCGCGCACGCGTACATCACGCCTCCGCGCACATTACAAGACGTCTCAACGGCGTGTGCGCGTGCCTTGCGCGTGCGCGCCGATTTGCGAATATGATTTTTTAAGAAGTCACGTGACTTAGGCATGGAGGCAGTTAAGGATCCCACTCTTGGAGAAACACCTTGGCGGGAAAAGCTTAAGAAGACCAAAGGAACAAGGGTTAAGGACACTTTTAGTTCATTTTTTTCTAGATCTAGATATTTTCCTTTTTTTGGGAGAAGAGAGAGTTAGTTACACTTTTGGGGAGAAGAAGAGGGAGATTCCAAGCTTCACTAGGGTTCATCCTCATCTAATTTCTGAATTTTCAATGACTTTTTGGTGAGATCCATTACAATTCTCACTCCACTTTGTTCATGTCATAGATTTTCTTCTCCAATTTCAAGTAGTAGATGTAATTGATCCACTCTCATAGATCTAAGATTCAACTTTGTAATTTTGGATTCCTATTTTGAGAATTTGATTTCCATTGCTACTCTTTGAGACTTGTTGTTAGATCTTTGTGTTGCAATACTTTCAATTTGACTTTTCTTCTCATTTTACTATGACTTTCCTTCTTGCTCATCACATGTTTGATAAAATGACAACACTAGCTATGGAGTAGAATTCTCACACTTGGCATAGGGTTTGGTCTTTGGAAGAAGTTGAATAGTTGCATCAATAGTTGATTTGGAATTAGGGATTGCTAGTTGGCTTGGAGTGCACTAAAGCTAGATTCCCATAAGGTGAAGCTAGGACTTGTGACTCAAGTTGATTACTTTCATTTGACCTCCCTCTATATCTAGGGGATAACTAAATGAAGCAAGGCCTAATTGTTATCAACATTGAATGGACTATAAGGATAGAATTTCTAATGCCAACCCTAAGCCAAGTCTTTTGATAATTGATTGTTTGTCTCTCATTACCTTGCTAAAAAACCCTCAAAGAATTCCAACAAGGCTTACTAAATCAATAAGATGCACACTTTGGCAATTCCAAGGGAGAACGACTCGGGAGAATAGTACTCTCGGATATAGATTGTAGATTTGTTTGATGAAGGATTTTGCGTCGGTTTAGACTATACTACGATTGATCATTTGATAATTTCTATACCGGCAAAAATTCATTTGTCAAAATGGCGCCGTTGCCGGGGAATTTTGCTTAGTGTGCCATGTTATTGTTTTGGATTAAGCATGTATATATGTACATAGTTGCACTTCATTGTAAATTGCTCAATTGACTAACTCCTCATCGTTACAATGAATCCCATTTCCCCTTCATTGCATGACGCGTTCACAACCAAATCCGAGCTTAGCCCCTTTTGATCCGGAAATAGAACGAACTTTGTTTCATATTAGACAAGCTCGGAGGCGGCTAAGATTTGGAAAAGGTGAAGAGGTTTTCACCACCTCAACCACCTTACTAGAAGTGAACATTGAACCGTCACTCAAAGAAGGCATTAATCATACTCCCATCAATCTCACTAACAATTCTTCTTTTGTTTTAGGTACTAATACCATGGACACTCCAAGGAGAGTTACCATCAAGGAAGCGGGTGCACTGGATTATGTCCTTCAACCCCTTCATGTAACTCACCCCAATTTGAATGCGAACTTTGAATTGAAGACCGCTTTGATCAACCTCCTACCCAAGTTTCATGGGCTTCCCGCACAAGACCCTATTCGACATCTCAAGGACTTCCACCGCATATGCTCGACTACTAGACGGGAAGGGTCCGATGAAGTTGCTATATGGTTGTTTGCTTTCCCTTTCTCTCTTGAGGACAAGGCCAAATAATGGTTCTACACTCTCTCTAGAGAAGTTACCTCCGATTGGGACCTACTTAGAAGGGGGTTCTTGGATAAATTCTTACCCCCGGAAAAGATGGATAGGCTAAGGAAAGAAATGTCTTGTATTGTGCAAGGTGAGACGGAACCACTCTATGAGTATTGGGAACGGTTTCGCAAACTACTAGATGCATGCCCTAATCACATGCTCGACACTCAAGTATTGCTTGGATACATATGTCAAGGGATGCGAGAGCAAGATAGAACCCTCTTGGACACCTCTAGCAATGGTTCTTTGTCCAAATATAAAACCGCGGAGGAGGCATGGCAACTTATTATTGACTTAGCTGAATCCAATCAACATATGAGGCGAAGAGTCAACCGTCCAAGGACCGTGAACGAGGTATCAACTAGTAGTGAAGCTACCGCCCTAACTCAATCCTTGAATGAGATGACATCCGTCTTGAGGCAACTCCAATTGAATCAACAACAACCACAACAACCTCAAACATATCAACAACAACCTCCACCACCTCAACAACACAACCAACAATTGGTCCCTCAAAGAGTATGTGGCATTTGCTCTTGCTACTCTCACTACACGGATGAGTGCCCAAACCTTCAAGAAGATAACACTTTGGCGGCTACCCATAATTTCTATGACCGCCCTAATCAAGGGTACTACCAAGGAGGTAATCCTAACCAAGGACACCCTTATCAAGGAGGAAGCTACAACCAAGGAAGTGGACACAATAATCAAAATTGGAAAGACAATCATCAACAAGGGAATAGGGATAACAACAACAATGGAGGAGGTCAAAGATGGAATAACAACTCGCAAAATTTCTCACAAAACCGACCATACAACTTCCAAAATCAACCATACAATCAACAAAACCCACAAAGAAACTACCAAACATATCAACCACCACATCAAAGACCACCACCCAACCAATCACAAGCTCCTCAACTCACATATGCAACCACCCCTTCCAACCAAGATGAAACACTCCAGACCATCATCCAAGGCCAAAAGGAATTACAAAACACACTTGCTTCCGGCCTCACCGGCCTCACCTCTACACTACAAGCTCTTCTTGCACGTATGGACACACCATCGACCCCTACTCCTCAACCCCCAATCCAAAGTGTCATTCCCTCTCAACCTCAACCAAATCCAAAAGGGGGCATCAATGCCATCACCCTTAGATCCGGTACACAACTAAAAGAAAAGGAAGCAAAGGATCCAAGTCCTATCACAACCACCCAAGAGGAAGAGAGAATAGATATAGAAGAGGTAGTAGAAGAGGAGACACCACAAGCCATAGTTGAGGATGAAGCCCAACCAACAAGGGAGACAACCAAGGCCAAAAGAACCTTGGAAGAAGAAATCGCTCAACCAATTCCATTTCCAACACTTGCAAAGAAAGCTAAAAAGCGCATAGAACTCGACCCCAAAATGGTAGAAATGTTCAAGAAAGTTGAGGTAACCATCCCCCTCTTTGATGCCATCCATCAAGTTCCTAGATATGCCAAATTCCTCAAAGATTTATGCATAAACAAGGATAGAATTCTTGAATTGGAAACCATCCCATTAGGGAGTTCTATTTCCGCTTTGATGGGAACACTACCAGAGAAGTGTGATGACCCGGGCCCTTGTATGGTCACTTGCACCGTCAATGGAGTTCAATTTAGAGATTGTATGTGTGATCTCGGAGCATGTGTTAGCATCATGCCGCTCTCCGTTTATCGGGTATTGAACTTGCCCCCACTAAAAAGGTCGACGGCAAGATTTGTCCTAGCGGATAAAAGCATAATAACCGTAGCGGGTGTTGCGGAAGATGTATTGGTGAATATAAAAGGGTTGGTGTTTCCGATTGAATTCTATGTCCTTGAAATGCCGTCAAGCGAAACCGAGAGAGCATCATCTATCCTACTTGGAAGGCCCTTCTTGAGAACTTCTAGATTTAAGCTTGATGCTTACTCGGGGAACTACTCATTTGAAATAGATGGGAGAATTGTAAGCTTTAGCCTAGAGGAAGCAATGAAGCATCCACCGGAGAACCACTCTCTATTTCGGTGTGACCCAATCGATAACATAGTAGCCGAAGTGCATCTTGCAAGATTAGATGAGAAGTGCATGGTCAAAGAAGCAAATGAAGAGTCGAGCGAACTAAATACCACACACCATACAAACCATCCGGAAACTCAAACTTCAAGGAATGACAAGAAGATGGAATTGAAGCCACTACCACCTCACTTAAGGTATTCATACCTTGATGAAGCCCAAAAGCTACCCGTGATAATTGCACAAGAGTTAACTCCTCAACAAGAAGAAAAATTGCTGAATGTATTGAGGAAAAACAAAAGGGCAATTGGGTGGAGTTTGGCGGATCTAGTGGGAATAAGCCCCCAAGTATGCGAGCACTGCATATTTCTTGAAGAAGGAGCAAGACCGGTCCGACAACCTCAAAGGAGACTTAACCCAACCATTCTTGAGGTGGTGAAGAAAGAAGTCACTAAGCTACTTGAAGCGGACATCATCTATCCTATCTCGGATAGCGAATGGGTAAGCCCGGTCCAAGTAGTGCCAAAGAAGTCCGGAGTGACAACAATCAAAAACGAAAGTGGTGAACTAATAGCAACAAGAGTGCAGAATTCTTGGAGAGTATGCATAGACTACCGAAGATTGAATGCGGCCACAAGAAAAGATCACTTTCCACTACCATTTATCGATCAAATGCTTGATCGGTTAGCCGGTAAATCATATTATTGTTTTCTTGATAGCTACTCCGGATACTTCCAAATTCATATTGCTCTAGAAGACCAAGAAAAAACCACATTTACTTGCCCCTTTGGAACGTATGCTTACAAGCGTATGCCATTTGGCCTATGCAATGCACCGGCAACGTTTCAAAGATGCATGATGAGCCTATTTGCGGACTTTCTAGAGCAATCGATGGAAGTTTTCATGGATGATTTTAGTGTGTATGGTGAGTCATTTGAGCATTGCTTAGGTAACCTTGAAAAAGTCTTAGAAAGATGCACCAAAACAAACCTTGTCTTAAATTTTGAAAAATGTCATTTCATGGTCAAACAAGGCATTGTTTTGGGACACATAGTATCAAAGGAAGGCATCTCCGTAGATCCGGCAAAGATAAATGTCATATCCAGTTTACCTTACCCCTCCTCCGAGAGGGAAGTCCGTTCTTTTCTTGGACATGCAGGATTCTACCGGAGATTCATCAAGGACTTTAGCAAGGTGGCCTTACCTCTCTCTCGATTACTACAAAAAGACACCGAATTTGAGATGAGCAAGGAATGTATGGAAGCATATGACAAACTCAAGGTAGCATTGACACAAGCCCCTATTGTACGAGGACCCAATTGGACTCAACCCTTTGAAATCATGTGTGATGCTTCGAATTATGCCATAGGAGCCGCGTTAGCACAACGCGAGGGTAAGATTCCCTATGTCATAGCTTATGCTTCCAAAACATTAGACGGAGCCCAATCCAACTACACTACTACCGAAAAGGAACTTCTAGCTATTCTTTTTGCTTTAGACAAGTTCCGAGCCTATCTTCTTGGTTCCAAGGTAGTAGTGTACTCGGATCACGCGGCACTAAAGTACTTGTTGGCAAAAAAGAAATCAAAACCGAGATTAATTCGTTGGGTGCTCTTATTACAAGAATTTGACTTGGAAATCAAAGATAGGAGCGGTTCCCAAAACCTAGTGGCGGACCATTTAAGTCGCCTCGAGCACACAAAAGGCGACACCACTCCTATCAATGATTCCTTTCCTTTAGATGCTTTGCATGCAATCTCGGAAGTGGTTCCTTGGTATGCACCAATAGCAAACTATTTGGTTTCACGCACTTTCCCTCCCAATCTCAACAAACACAAAAAGGATAAGCTGAAAAGCGAATCCAAATACTATATTTGGGATGATCCCTATTTGTGGAGGTGTGGAGCGGACCAAATAGTGCGACGGTGCATACCTCAAACCGAATTCCAAGCAATCTTGGACGCTTGCCATGCTTCCGAAGGAGGTGGTCACTACGGGCCCCAAAGAACGGCAAGAAAAATCCTTGATTGCGGATTTTGGTGGCCAACTCTTCTCAAAGATGCTTCTCTCTATTGCAAATCTTGTCCCCAATGTATTAGGTTTGGAGATATTTCCAAGAAGGACGAAATTCCCCAACAAAATATGCTTTTTTGCGAAATCTTTGACGTATGGGGAATCGACTTCATGGGACCATTTCCAAATTCCAATGGCTTTCTCTACATCTTGCTAGCCGTCGATTATGTGTCAAAATGGGTGGAGGCAATCCCCATCCGAACGGATGACGCTAATGTTGTGTATTCTTTTGTGAGGAACAATATCATTTGTCGCTTTGGCGCCCCGAGAGCAATCATAAGTGACCAAGGATCCCACTTTTGCAACAAAAGAATAGACGGCCTCATGAGAAAATATGGCATCATCCACAAAGTCGCCACGGCTTACCACCCTCAGACAAACGGCCAAGCCAAAGTCTCTAACCGGGAAATCAAGCACGTGTTGGAAAGGATTGTAAAGCCGAATAGGAAAGATTGGAGCATTAAACTCTCCGATGCACTGTGGGCCTATCGAACGGCTTACAAGACACCCATTGGCATGAGCCCCTTCCGGCTTGTATATGGTAAAGCATGTCATTTACCGGTGGAAATTGAACACAAAGCTTATTGGGCCGTCAAGGAGTGTAATATGAGCTTGGGTGGGGCCGGAGTAGAGAGAAAGCTTCAATTGGCAGAACTAGAATGTTTGAGATTGGAAGCTTACGACAACTCTAGACTTTATAAGGAAAAGTTGAAAGCCATCCATGACAAGAACATTAGGAGAAGAGAATTCCAACCCGGTGACCTAGTCCTTCTCTACAATTCAAGGTTGAGATTACTACCCGGAAAGCTTAGATCAAGGTGGGATGGGCCCTACCAAGTGGAGAAAGTAGAACCTTATGGAGTCTACCACTTGCGCCACCCATCAAACCCGGACATCTTCAAGGTAAACGGACACCGTCTCAAATTGTATCATGGTGAGCAAAGAAAGAATGCCAAGGAATTTGAAGTGTTCCTCTTGAGGGATGCAACTCTTGAACAAACACCATAAGCCACTGAAAGTCCAACTTAAGGACGTTAAACAAAAGTGCTAGGTGGGAGACACCCCACCATGGTAAGATCTTCCTTTGAGACTTGTACATAGACACTTGACTTCATATTTGTTAGCTAGATTTTAATGACAACTCCCCTTCATTTGTTGACTTCATTTGCTATAGTGCTTAAGTGGCTGTATGGAGAGGGGGGGTTTGAAATGTCGAAAATGGTGTAACCACTTGCAAATTTAGAAAAACCCACCCCTCTGCGCGTGCGCGCACATGGCGCGTCCGCGCACATGAGCGAAATCCGCCAATCAACGCGCAAGCGCATGGTGCGCGTCCGCGCCGATTGCCTTGTTTCCCCCTAGTACATTTTACAGAGAGTTAAGCCATTCTCAAGCCTACACTAAGCCACCAGCCCAGCACCTTTGCCGCGTGCGCGCACCTGGCGCGCACGCGTCCATACAAAGTGAGCACGGAATGCGCGCGCGCGCCACAGCCGCGCACGCGCCCTTTCATTCTGTACTCCTCTCTGGGCCATTTCATAGAGAGTTGAGCCCCCTCCAGGCCCCTCTCATGCCTGGGGCACAACCACGTGGACGCGTACGCGCACTGTGCGCGCGCGCGCCAACACACGCTAAAGCAATCTCTGCTACTTCGTCCAGAGAGTTATGCCACCCATGTGCCTCTCCTGTGCCCCCAATCCAAGCGCATGGACGCGCACGCGACATGTGCGCGCGCGCGCGCCCCGAGTCACCTTACTCCCTGCGCGAGCGCGCACCGCGCGCGCACGCGCCGGTGATCGACGCCACCTTTAAGAAGGGCACACTTACCCCTTCATTCTCCTTCCACTTCTCTTCTTCTTCCATATCCTTCTCCATCTCACAAGGTATTATACTAGGCCCCCTCTTAGTCCATTAATCTCTCATTTACTTGCACCACCTTTTAGGTAGCTTCTTTCTTCTTTTTTCTTCTCTCTTCCCTCCTTCTCTAGTTGCTCCCTTGGGATGTCTTTGCTCTCTCCTCTCTCTCAATCCAATTCTTCATAAGTATTTGGGTCTCAAACTAACTTACATGCATAGATGAATGGTGTTGCAACTAATATGCACTATAATCATTAATAATGGATTGTGGAATGTTACATTGCTCCCACTTTCACATAATCAAATACTACTTCATGGATGCACGCCAAGTGTTCAATGAAAGGCACACTTGAATTTTGAACTTATTGTGACTACCTTGCCTCTCAACCAATCACTTTTGAGTGCATCCCCACTTTCCACAAACCATTCATCCCCATTTTCTTAGCTTGCCTTCCATTTATGGTCCCTAAGGGTGTGTGCTTCTCATGCCTCTTCCTTGCATGCTTAAACTACCCTTGCACCACATGAAAATCATTTGCCTTGCTCTTCACACATTATCCTAGTTACATGTTGCAGCTGTCATGTAACAAAGATACCCATATTTTATGGCATTACTTTTCATCACATAGAGCTCATGTACCTCCACTTCTTTGAGTTTGATATTTTCCCTTTCTTGCTTCCACAGGATGGTCATCAAAAAGGACAACGGGAAAGGCCCTAAGAAGCCAGCTTCTAATAAAGCGCGCCAAGAACTAACGGCCAGGCCCCTCCTGAAGAAGACCAAGGGCCCCGTTGACATTCTAGAGAAGGACAACCTCCTAAGGATTCAAACAAGTTTCCCAACCGTTACTGCGAACTTGTTTACTCCAGAATGATTGAAAGGAATTACCATCCGGAACCTCTCCTAGTCTTACCGGCTCACCTCAGTCCGATTGTGATGCCACACATTGACCGGAGGCATTGGAGATTCCTCTTGAGGCAACCAACGGAGGCCAATCTCTCATGGGTGGTGGAATTCTACTCCAACTTCCACTCACCTCATCTCACATCAATATTTGTGCACCGGAAACAAGTGTCGGTCACCGTGGAAACCATCCGAGAAGTCCTTGGGATTGAGCCGTCAACGGATGCATATGACGCCTACCAAGAAGTCTTGGCTACAGGCGTTGACCGCGCATTCGATTGGAGTGCGATCCTCCACGTCATTGCTTTACCCGACGCATATTGGGTTCGGGGGACCATAAAGCGAAGACCCAAGGGTTTAGATGTCCGCCACCTCACTCAAGAAGCCACGACATGGGCCTAAATTCTAGCTCACTACGTGCTCCCAAGCACACATGGGTCATCAATCACCGCCGAGCTTGCCTTATTGATATGGTGCATCTTGACCGAGAAACCGGTCGACGTTCCGCATGCCATCCGCCAATCCATGGGGCGCATTCATGCCAAGGGAAATCTACCATTCCCCGCTTTAGTGACGGCATTAGTTGCGAGAGCCGGCGTCAACCGGGAAACTAAAGATAGGCGAACCTCAATACCGGTCGATGGTGATATCATTCCGACCAAGAGATGCCTCAAGCCTCCGGAAGTCACCAAGGACATTGAACTGCCCACACCAACTGACCACGCTACCACTTCATCTACATCACAAAAATCGGCCGCCCAACGCCTTGAAGACCTTCACAACAAATTAGACCGCTATGAGAGGCGTAACCAACGCCGCTATGCTCATGTGAAGAGGCTTCTCAGTGTAATCACCCCACCTATGGAAGAACCCGATATCTCCACCTCCACCGCAACTTCAGGCGGAGATAGCAATGGCATTGGGGATGTGGCACACTCGGCCGAGTGCACCTAACCTCTAGCACGGAGGACCGTGCTAAGTTTTAAGTGTGGGGAGGTCGGCCGACCGATCTCCGTAGGTAACATCTGAATAAATCCGAATAAATTAGAATAGGTTGCATGATTAGGTTTTAGTTGACACCATTCGCATGATAAATCTGCTTGGTTGGAACAATGAAATTCTCTCTTAGGAAACCAACACTTTGGGACGACCATGGCATTGCAAATTTTAAATGCTTTGATGCCAAAGTTGCATGAAGAATTATATTTTGGAACATGGGTTTGAAGTTAAGAACACAAGCTTGTGAGACTTGAGCCTAATGGTGTGGTTACATCTTATAACCACTTATTTTCCTTCTTGTGTGCATTATTCTCTTTCTATGATTGTGATCATTGATTTATTTGACTCTTTATGTCCATTATTTGGTGTACTCATGCATTTATATGATTGAGGCCATCATTCCATTAGCTCACTCACCCAAACGGCCTTACCTTCTATCTTCCTTTGTTAGCCAAATTTGAGCCTACGATTAACCCACTTTGTTCTTAATATAGCACATTACAAGACTTAAAGCGGAAAACAATAAAAGTCCTTATTTGGATCTTTGATTAGCTTAGGCTAGTGTGTGTGAGTATCATTCAAGTGTGGGAACCTTGGGACATTGGGTGAATAAGAGGGTATTTTGTATTATTATTGAAAATATTGGGAATTGGGTACATACTCATGTATTGATCAAGTGAAAAACCTTATGCATTGACGCTCTTGTATATAGAAAAAAAATAATAAGAAAAACAAAAGAAAAAAAAAAGAGAAAAAGAAAAAAAAATATAGAAAAAGAAAGAAAAGAAAAAAAAAGAGAGAAGAAAAATAATAAAAAGGGGACAAAATGCCCCAAAGTGAAGCTGAAGAGGAATTAATGCATAGGTATATTGAAAAGAAAAGAAAATGCATGAGTATGTGGAAAAGTGAGGAATGGGTAGTTAGGTTAGCACTTAATTGTATAGGTCATTATATAGGTTAGGTGGGAAAAGTTCAAGTTAATCAAAGATTCAAATCCTAAGTCCACTAGCCATATACAACCCTACCTTGACCCTAACCCCATTACAATCTAGGAAAAGACCTCATGATAATTGTATGCATGCACTGAATAATTGTTGATTGTTAGATGAAAAACAAATCTTGGAAAGCATGATTAGGGGAGAATTGAGAGAATAAACCCCAAACACCGAGTGATTAGAGTGCAAACACTTCCGACGAGGGTTCGATGCTCAATCCTTTGATTCCCGGCTCTCGCGAGCATTCCTCATGCAAGGTTGCATATATGCATTTGATGCTTAGAAAGTGGCAAGTCCTATGCTTTGACCATCATTGTACCCCATGTGCTCGCATATGTCCTAAGAAGGCTAATTTGCTCACAACCAAGCGGATAGTGGCACTAGTCATAGTTGCATGCATATAAGTAGGTTGCACTTCATGAGTCTTATGCTTTTGCAATCCCTCGGTCTTCTGTGTTTCTTTGCATCTCTCTAAGCATGAGGACATGCTAGAATCTAAGTGTGGGGAGGTTGACAAACCCCAATTTGAGGATTTATCTTGTGATGATTTCAGGGGTTTTATCAATGATTCCACACACTTTCTATATGAAAATACAAGATTTTGCATTCCTTTCCTAGTTTCGCCTCATGAATGAAAACATGCTTATTTCGCACTAAAATGGATACATTTCTAATCTTCTCTTGATGCCATTCGATGCCGTGACTTGTGTGTTAAGTGGTTTCAGGATATAGAGTAGGAATGGACCGAAAGAGAGAAGGAAGACGGGTACAAAGGAAGAAAGCATGAGGATTAAGCTTTGGAAATCTCCGCATGGGCGCGTGCGCGCACCTTGCGCGCCCGCGCGGATAGGGCAACGTGGAGCCAAAGCCAAGAGCCGGCTTGAGAAGCGGCTAAGCCAGGATCTTCATGGGCGCGCACGCGTACATCACGCCTCCGTGCACATTACAAGACGTCTCAACGGCGCGTGCGCGTGCCTTGCGCGTGCGCGCCGATTTGCGAATATGATTTTTTAAGAAGTCACGTGACTTAGGCATGGAGGCAGTTAAGGATCCCACTCTTGGAGAAACACCTTGGCGGGAAAAGCTTAAGAAGACCAAAGGAACAAGGGTTAAGGACACTTTTAGTTCATTTTTTTCTAGATCTAGATATTTTCCTTTTTTTGGGAGAAGAGAGAGTTAGTTACACTTTTGGGGAGAAGAAGAGGGAGATTCCAAGCTTCACTAGGGTTCATCCTCATCTAATTTCTGAATTTTCAATGACTTTTTGGTGAGATCCATTACAATTCTCACTCCACTTTGTTCATGTCATAGATTTTCTTCTCCAATTTCAAGTAGTAGATGTAATTGATCCACTCTCATAGATCTAAGATTCAACTTTGTAATTTTGGATTCCTATTTTGAGAATTTGATTTCCATTGCTACTCTTTGAGACTTGTTGTTAGATCTTTGTGTTGCAATACTTTCAATTTGACTTTTCTTCTCATTTTACTATGACTTTCCTTCTTGCTCATCACATGTTTGATAAAATGACAACACTAGCTATGGAGTAGAATTCTCACACTTGGCATAGGGTTTGGTCTTTGAAAGAAGTTGAATAGTTGCATCAATAGTTGATTTGGAATTAGGGATTGCTAGTTGGCTTGGAGTGCACTAAAGCTAGATTCCCATAAGGTGAAGCTAGGACTTGTGACTCAAGTTGATTACTTTCATTTGACCTCCCTCTATACCTAGGGGATAACTAAATGAAGCAAGGCCTAATTGTTATCAACATTGAATGGACTATAAGGATAGAATTTCTAATGCCAACCCTAAGCCAAGTCTTTTGATAATTGATTGTTTGTCTCTCATTACCTTGCTAAAAAACCCTCAAAGAATTCCAACAAGGCTTACTAAATCAATAAGATGCACACTTTGGCAATTCCAAGGGAGAACGACTCGGGAGAATAGTACTCTCGGATATAGATTGTAGATTTGTTTGATGAAGGATTTTGCATCGGTTTAGACTATACTACGATTGATCATTTGATAATTTCTATACCGGCAAAAATTCATTTGTCAATCTTCCCTAGTGTCCTCATCCTCATCAGAGGATGAGTATTCATCAGAACTTATGCACTACAGGAGTGCATGCAAGGGAACCTCTATGTTCTCTACATGAGCCTTGACTTCCTTTAATTCTTGGATAGGAATTTCTTCAGTGGGTGCTGAACACTCAGTACGTATGCCATTGCTGGCATTCAATGCCAGTTCTGGTGGTTCTTTGGGCGTTGAATGCCCATCATGCATCCCTTCACTGGCGTTCAACGCCAGTTCCTTTGCCAAGTTGGGTGTTGAACGCCTAGGAGGGACCTCCTTCCTGGCGTTCAATGCCAGTTCTAGTGCCATTTTGGGCATTGAACGCCCAGTGAGGGCTTCCTCACTGGCGTTCAATGCCATTTGAGCTTTTCCAGATTCGGCCTCAGCCTCTGTGGTGATGGCCTTGCACTCTTCTCTTGGGTTCACTTCAGTGTTACTAGGAAGAGTGTCAGGAGGAGTCTCAGGGATTCTCTTGCTTAGTTGACCAACTTGTACCTCCAAATTTTTTATGGAGGACCTTGTTTCAGTTATGAAACTATGAGTGGTCTTCGAGAGGTTGGAGACTATAGTTACTAAGTCAGAAAGGCTCTGCTTAAGAGTCTCCATATTCCCTTGAGAAGATGGGAATGGTGGCCTATTGTTGAACCTGTTCTGGGTTCTTCTACCTTGATTATGATTGAAGCCTTGCTGAGGCTTCTGTTGATCCTTCCATGAAAGGTTAGGATGGTTCCTCCAAGAGGGGTTGTAGGTGTTTCCATAGGGTTCTCCCATGTAATTCACCTCCTCCATGGTGGGTTGGTCAGGATCATAAGCTTCTCCTTCAGAGGAAGCTTCTTGAGTGCTGCCAGCTGCAGCTTGCATTCCAGTCAAATGCTGAGAGATCATATTGACCTGCTGGGTCAAGATCTTATTCTGAGCCAATATGGCATTTAGAGTGTCAACTTCAAGAACTCCTTTCTTCTGAGGGACCCCATTGTTCATAGGATTTCTCTCAAAGGTGTGCATGAATTGGTTGTTTGCAACCATCTCAATGAGTTCTCTTGCTTCTGTAGGCGTTTTCCTCAAGTGGAGTGATCCACCTGTAGAGCTGTCCAATGATATTTTGGACATCTCAGATAAGCCATCATAGAAGATGCCTAGGATAGACCATTCTGAGAGCATGTCAAAAGGACATCTCCTTATCAGTTGCTTGTATCTTTCCCAAGCTTCATAGAAGGATTCACCTTCTCTTTGTCTAAAGGTTTGAACTTCCACTCTGATTTTGCTTATCCTCTGAGGAGGAAAGAATATGGCCAAGAAAGCATTGACCAACTTTTTCCAAGAATCTAAGCTTTCTTTAGGTTAAGAATCCAACCATATTTTAGCTCTGTCTCTAACAGCAAAGGGAAAGAGCATAAGTCTGTAGACCTCAGGATCCACTCCATTGGTCTTAACAGTGTCACAGATTTGCAAAAATTCCGACAGGAATTGGTGTGGATCTTCCAATGAAAGTCCATAGAACTTGCAATTCTGTTGTAGAAGAGAGACTAACTGAGGCTTAAGCTCAAAGTTGTTAACCCTAATGGAAGGTATGGAGATACTTCTTCCATAGAAATCAGAGGTTGCTATGGTGTAGTCACCAAGAACCTTTCTTGCATCTCCTCCATTCTTAGCATTGTCTGCCATGTCTTCAACTTCTTGTTCAAAATTTTCTGAGAGGTTTCTTCCGGAGTGTTGTGCTTTAACTTGTTGTAAATGCCTCCTTAGATTTTTCTCAAGTTATGGATCAGGTTTAAAGAGAGGTTCTTTATCTCTGTTCCTGGTCATAAATAAGAAAAAGAAGACAAGAGAGAAGAAGAATGGGAGCTCTATATTCAAGAACAGAGGTCTCCCTATGAGATGTGAAGAAGAAAGAAAAGAAGAATGAAGATAGAGAAGAGAGAAGAAGAATTCGAAAAGAGAGAGGGATAGAAATTCGAAAATTAGAAGTAAAAAGAGAAAATATTTTTGTTTTTATTTTATTTATTAATTAAATTCAAAAATTAAAGCGAATTAACTAAAAATATTTGAAAATTAAATGATGAATTTTCAAAAAAAGAGAGAGAAATAGAGAAGATATTTTCGAAAATTAGAAGAGAGAAGAATTAGTTAGGAAGTTTTGAAAAAGAAGAAAGAGAAAACAAGTAACTAATTAAGAAAGATTTGAAAACAAGATAAGATATAAGATTAGAAAAGATCTGAATTTAAAATTTAAAATTAGAAAAGATAAAATAGAAATTGAAAAGAATTGAAAAATTTTGAATTTAAAATTTGAAATTAGAAAAGGTAAGATAAGAATTTGAAAAGATTTGAAAAAGATAAGATTTGAAATTTGATTTTTGAAAAAGATTTGATTTTGAAATTTAAAACTAAGATAAGATAAGATAATGATTTTGAAATTAAAATTTGAAAAACTTGTTGTAATTTTTGAAAATTAAGATAAAGATAAGAAAAGATATTTTATTTTTTTATTTTTGAATATAATGAAGAAAGAGAGAAACAAACAAAAAGATACCAAACTTAAAAATTTTTAGATCTAAGACACCTAGATTTCAAAAATTGCAAAGAAAAACACAAAGAAATACCAAACTTAAAAATTTTAAGATCAAAACAAAAAGAAAAACAAGAACACTTTGAAGACCAAGAAGAACATCAAGAACAAAACTCAAAGAATTCAAAGAAAATAAGAATATGCAAATGACACCAAACTTAAAAATTTTGACAACCAATGACACCAATTTCAAAAATTTCAAAAGAAAAAACACAAGAAGACACCAAACTTAAAGATTGACACAAGACTCAAACAAAAGACACTATTTTTGAAATTTTTTTTGAAAAAGACTCAAGAAATTCGAAAAAGACCCAAACAAAAGATCAAGATTAACCAAGAAAAGAAAAGGTTTTGATTTTTTTCAAAGAAAAGAAAATTAAGAGACTCAAACAAAATTAAAGACAATACCTAATCTAAGCAACAAGATAATCCGTTAGTTATTCAAACTCAAACAATCCCCGGCAACGGCACCAAAAACTTGGTGCACGAATTTAAACTTCGCACAACTGAACCAAAAAGTGCATTGGGTCGTCCAAGTAATACCTGAGTGAGTCAGGGCCGATCCCACGAGGATTGTGATTTAAAGTAAGCTATGGTTATCTTGTAGATCTTAGTCAGGTGGATAGAAAAGTTATTGGATTGTTTAGAACTGAATCGATCAATTTAATTCAAAAAAACAAAAAAAAATGATTTTTTAGGTTTTTTATTCGATTGTTGTAAATTTTGGTTCGGTTTTGCAGTAAATTTCGGTTCGGTTCAGTAACTTACACCCCTAGTCAAGGCTCTAAAGAATAGCGAGGGTGAATGGACAGATAATGTGGAGGAACTAAAGAACCTAGGAGTATCCTTTTTTAAATCCCTTTATGCCCCTTTATAATTATAATTCAGTGCTGACAAATTTTTCTATTGAGGGTAGATTTCCTAGATTATCTGAGGCATAGCTAGGCCTCCTCAACAGTAATATTACTCATGAAGAGATTAAACATGCAGTTTTTAGCATGGGCAGTTGGAAGGCGCCAGGAAGGGATGGTATCCCAACGAAATTCTTCCAATACTCTTGGCATATTGTGGCTGATTCCATTATTAATTGAGTGCAAATAATTTTTTGGAACCCAGAAGAGATTGCCAAAGTGAACCAGACCCTAATTTCTATCATCCCTAAAGTTTCTTCACCAGAGACTTATGCTCACTTTGGGCCTATTAGCCTTTATAATGTCTGTTATAAGATTGTTACAAAGGTTATTGTTGAGAGGTTGAAACCTAATCTAAACTATATTATCTCTAACACTCAAGCAAGTTTTGTACCAGTTAGGGTTAGTGCTGACAACATTTTAGTAGCTCAAGAAGTGTTCCACACTATGAGGACTAGAAGAAGTGGCAAAGGTCTCATGGCTATTAAGATCAACCTGGAGATGGCTTATGATCGTCTAAGTTGGAGGTTCATTATGGATACCCTATATGACATACGCATACCAGAGAACTTAATCAATGTTATTCATCAATGCATCTCTTCTCCCTCTATGAACCTTCTTTGGAATGGTTCCCCCTCTGAGGATTTCAACCCGACAAGAGGCATAAGACATGAAAATCCCCTATCCACTAATCTCTTTATTTTGTGCATTAAAAAGCTTTCACATTTGATAACATCTCTTATTAATAACAAAAAATGGAAACCGGTTAAGATATCTAGGAGTGGACCTCACTTGTCTCATTTATGTTTTGCAGATGACCTTGTCTTCTTTGCACAAGCAGGTAAAGATCAAGTAAGAGTTATTAAAGAAGCACTCAACACATTTTGTAAAGTAGCCGGTCAGAAAGTCAGTTTAAACAAGTCGTGCGTGTTTTTTTCTAAAAATGTCAACCACATTATTAGAGAGGAATTCAACAGAGAACTTGGCATCCCTCGGACAAGCAACCTTGGAAAGTACTTCGGCATCTCACTCAGCCATGAGAAGTGTGGAAAGATCCATTTTCAACCTATCCTAAACAAGATGCAAGCTAAGCTTTCGAGTTGGAATCTGTGTACTCTCTCTTTGGCAGGTAGATGCACTGACAGGCAAAAAATTGCCGATTAAGAAATTTATAATAAGAACAGCATTGCAAGTATAGTTCTTAACCGACGAAAATTCCGCTTATCAATTTAAAAAGATTTGTCACAAATTGAGAATAAATTACTAGGAGTAGAATTCCCAGATCATCTCCCAACGAGTTGACAAAATAGTGCAATTTATTGGTCAGGAATTTTCTGAGAAATTTTAGAATTGAGAATGGAAGAATAAAATGGTTATTAATTAAAGTAATGAAAATTAACAAGAGGTTTTATATATTTGAAGTAAAAAGCCTTGACTGGGAGAAGGTTAATTGGAAGTTCTATCCTTGTTGAACTTTCCCAAGTGTAATGGTAATAGGTTGTTGTTCTACTTAGTTATCCCTTACCGAATAAAGGAAAGTCAAGTAACTAACCAACTCTGATTCTCAAGTCCTAATCTTCTCCTAAGGAAGGATTAGAGTTAGAGACTAAAGAGCCAGCCAACAACTTCCAATTACAATTAACACTTGAGTATTCCAACTCAAAGGTCTCCTATTAATCAACTCCCAGATCAAATTGGGAGTCTACTCCATTGACATGGATACTATTTTCATAAACATATGAAGGGGATAAAAGAAAGACATGGTAATTCAAATAAAGTAATAACAGAAAATTAATTAAAGGTAAAAACAACTCTTTGCATTAATAAGTTCCAAAATCAAAGATATCCATATGTAACTCTGAACAGGGTTAATGGGTGATAAAAGAGTAGGGAAATAAGAAAACAAACTATAATGAAAGAGACTTCAACGGAGGTAGTAACTATTCTCAATATTCAAATCAAAAGCGTAAAACTCTAAATCAAAAGCATAAAACTCTCAAACTGTGAGTGTGAAGAACCCTAGAGAAAGTAGTGGTTTTCTCTCTAAGATCCCAAACTAAAAACTAAAAATGTGTAAATGTGAATGTGTGTTGAGTCTCGGCTTGTCCCCTGGCTCTAGTCTGTATTTCTGGGCTGAAAACTGGGTTAAAAGCCGGCCCAAAATCTCCCCCAGCGTCTTCTGCAATTTCTACACGCGGCGCACGTCATGCATACGCGTCAGTTACGTGTACGCGTCGATGGTCCTCTTTGCGTATCATGCGTACGTGTCAGGTATGCGCACGCGTCGCTGTGAAACTTCGCTTGTCACGCGTACATATCAGGTATGCGTACGCGTCGCTGTGGATTGTGCCAAGTCACGCGCACGCGTGAGCCATGC
This sequence comes from Arachis ipaensis, assembly GCF_059453495.1. Classification (NCBI taxonomy): domain Eukaryota; kingdom Viridiplantae; phylum Streptophyta; class Magnoliopsida; order Fabales; family Fabaceae; genus Arachis; species Arachis ipaensis. Next base: position 33,953,125 of record NC_142442.1, read on the forward strand.
GTGCGCATCGATCCTCGCTGGTCAGCTCCTTAGTTTCTTGTGTTTCTTCCATTTTTGCAAGCTTCCTTTATATCCTCCAAGCCATTCCTACCCTATAAAACCTGAAAACACTTAACACATGGATCACGGCATCGAATGGTATAAAGAGGGATTAAAAATACACAATTTAAAGACTTAGGAAGCAAGTTTTCAATCATATAACAAAATTGGGAAGGATTTGTAAAACCATGCAAATTGTATGAATAAGTGTGTAGAGGGTTGATAAAAACTACTCAATTTAGCACAAGATAAACCATAAAATAGTGGTTTATCATGCACGCTTGTTCAATCAGTGCTTTCTACAATTTCAAATTACACTATGCAAACCATGAAGATGCCTAAAAAATTCTGCAATCAAATTGATAAAATTTGTAGAGATTTTCTATGGGAGTCGAATGAGGAGGAGAAGAAAATTCACTGAATTAATTGGGACATTGTTTGCAAGTCGAAAGAGCTAGGAGGTTTAGGTTTACTTAAAGCTCAAGAATCGAATAATCTTTTTCTTATGAAGCTGGCTTGGGGTTTAATTCATGATGGCCAAGCTTTATGGGGGAAGGTAATGAAGTCCAAATATGGGTGTGGAGACAGCCTTATTCCTAAGGTAATGGACAAGACCAATTGCTCTAATTCTTGAAAAAGAATTGTGAAAGTTTGAAATTAATTTCAAAGCAATCTAATATGGCGTATAAGAGATGGGAAAAGCATTAAGTTTTGGACAGCTCATTGGATTCCGAGAATTGTTAATCTGAGTGAACTATCCCTTATTCAAATTGATGAGCACATAAAAGATGATATGCTGGATAACTATGCTACAATTGATGGATGTTGGGATTGGGATTGGGCGAAGATCTCCCGATCTGTCCCAGAAGAGGTTACGACTTGATTCGCGCTATGAAAGCGCCTCATCCCTCTCTTAGCCCAAACTCTATTTGTTGGCTACCAGACCCGCAAGATAAATTTTCTATCAAATCAACCAACAATGCTATATATGTAGAAGATGATGAACCTAGTCAGATTTATAAAACTTGCTAGAAAATTAGAGTTCTTCAAAGATGGAGAATATTCTCTTGGTTATTATGTCATAATGCCCTGCTAACTAATGTTAAGAGAAGAAATAGAGGACTTACATACAACGAGAACTGTTTGAGATGCATTGATTACAAAGAAAGTTTGCTCCATGTGCTTAGGGAGTTCCCTTTTGCCCAAAGCATTTGGAAGAGCAACTTGAATAGAGACTATCAAGACCATTTCTTTAGCCAAATTCTCCAAGACTGGTTATATGAAAATCTGAACAGAGTCTCTTCATCTAACAGTGGGACTTCATGGTCTACTTTTTTTCTTACCACCTACAACATAATTTCAAAAAGAAAGAATGACTTGATTTTTAAACAAGAGAACACTCCATACCAGTAAGTTATTCAAAAAATTAAGATAATAGCTAACAATTACCATGATATGCTTGCTCTTACTGAAAAGAGCAGTGACATCCTCTAAGCTTCACGCTCTGTTCTAATCGGATGGAAACCGCCAAACGAAGAATGGTACAAGATCAATGTTGACGGCTCAATTCTTCAAGCAAGGAATCCAGGTGCGTTGGTGAGCTAATTAGAGATTCTAACGGCATGGTTGTGGCAGGATTCATGATGAATGTTGGAAAAGTCACTATTACAGCTGTAGAGTTATGGACCATATACTTAGGTTTTAAGATTAACATTGAAATGGGTTTCAAGAAGGTAAGGATGGAGACGGATTCTACCTGTACAGTGAAGTTGCTGCATAATAGCTCAACCCCCTCCATGGTTACACCTCCCTTATTCGGGACATTAAAGATCTCCAAGCCAACTTCGGAGATTTCAGTATCAGTCACATTTTCAGAGAGACTAACTTTAGTGCAGATGCTCTGACGAAACTCGCCCACAATTTTTTGGTAGGTGTTTATCGTTTCATCACTTTGCCCTCTTTTTTTGTCCCTGCTGGATGGTGATAAAAAAAAAGTCATGTTTGTTAAAATTTTAAGAATTTAGTTTATATTTGTTTTGGGTCTTTGAAACCTGTTTTATCCCAAAAAAAAAATATATTAATCTTAAGTTAATAATATATACTTATGTATCATTAGTGTGAAAATATTAAAATAAATATATTTTAATATATAAAATACTTTAATATAAACATATAATAACGTTAATATTCAGTAATAACTTAATGTAATCAGAAACATGTAAATCTGTAGAAGAATGTTCGGCATTCATTAGTTTAATACTAATGCCATAATTTTTAAAACTTATAGTCAGACATAATGTTTAGAGTATTACACGTACAATATTAACATACTTAACAAATATTAACAAAAGGAAATAAATTTAAAGAAGTCACCAAGTGGCAAGTAACCAGAAATTAGATCCTAACTTATGTACTAACATTTTAAAAAAAAATATATATATATATATATACCTAATAATGTTAATATTTAGGATATGTACTAACTATCATTCCAGTAATATTAATATTATTATTAATAATCAAAGTATCTTAATATTATAGTAATATTTACAATTTAAAAATAATAATAAAATCAAACACATTAATATGTAGATGCGTAATATTTACAATGATAACAATAAAATCAAACACATTAATATAAATAATTTAACAAAATAATAACTTACATATTGAGAATTATGTAGATGCGTAATAATATGTTTTTTTAGTAGAATTAAATTTCGTACTATTTTGTATTTAAAACTCACTTCAAATACTAATCACACACTTTTAATATTATTAAAAAAATATTAAATCTTTTTTTTTAATCTTTCTTTTTTCCAAAAGCAAAAACTACTATTTTTTTATTTATTACCATCACTACTATCCCTCTTCTCACTACTATTCTTTATTATCAAAAAAAAAAAAAAATAAGCTCATGCTCTTCTATCTTCTACTCGACTAATGCGAGAAAGAAGAAGTTGCTTATATAGAGATTTAGTGGGTGGAGGTAGAGGTGTTCAAAACCGATCCAGACCGAACTAAACCGACTAACCGAACCAAAAAAATTAAAAACCGAATAAATCGATAACCGAAAAAATCGAAAAAAAAAATAAGTTTTGCTGTTTTTTTGTTCGATTCGATTTTCGGTTCTGACCATGAAAATCCCAACCGAACCGAACCGAACCGAACCGGTAAAGTAAAAACCCTAAAAAACCAACCCCACCCCTCCCCACTCCCAATCCCCCACGCGACTTAACCCCCACCCCCAATTCCCCAAATGAGCGCTGCGCGACCTAACCCCCACTGCCAATCGAAACCTAGCGCTCTCTTCTACAATCTCGCTCTCTGCACCGGTGCACCTAGTCACTCACGTTCTTGAGTCTGGAGGCCGTTCCTCCCAAGCTCCCACCACCTCAAAGCCTTCCTCCCAACACCGAAGCCCTTTCACACACTGCTCCCAGGACCTTTTCGCCCACCAGTGCACCACGAAGCCCCAGCCACAGTCAGCACCACCCTCACAGGCTCGCACCCAGCAGTTGCACACCACCACCCAGCGGACAGAGCACCGTTTCTGGCCACCCACGCAGCAGTAGCACAGCACGACATCACCACCCACTGACCCAGCAGCCCAGTATAGCACCACGCTAATGACGCCACCACCCAGCAGCGTTTCTAGCTACCACCCAGCAGCGTTTTCCAGTCCCCACCCAACCACCGATTCAAGTCATTTAAAGTCAATATGGAGCCCGAGCCACCGAGTCAGGTATGTAATTTAACTAATTTTTGTTCAATAATCATTAATTCATTGTTGCAGTTTCTTGGTATTATTTACTTTATTGTTTGTATTGTTGTTTGTTGATTCATTGTTGCTGACTTGCTGTTTGTTGATTCATTGTTTACTAATTGCTGTTTTGTTGATTCATTGTTGGTTGCTATTTGTCAGGTAATGTTGGTCTTGTTGAATTATTTTATTGTTGGTATTATTGATGGTTATTGAAATTAGTATGGCAAAAGATAAATTTGAATAATGAGATAATGAAAGCATGTTTGAAGTAGATTAACTCAGTCAGTGTATCTAATGATTTAGTATATGTCATGAGAAATTGGATATGGTTAAATTACTTTTGTTGAATTACTTTATTGTTGGTATTGTTGCTGGTTGTTGGTATTGTTCTATTTTTAATTTATTTATTGTTGTGTTTCTGCACTTGATTTTGTTTCTCAGTCTTCATTGAAACTCTCCAACGACTCTTGTGTACACTCTCTCTCCATTCTTCAGTCTCATTCGTCATTGGTACCCCTAATCATCTCTCTCGGTGTTCTTCCTTGTAATTTATTTTATTTGGTGAAAAGTCTTTGATTTTTATCTGGTTATGAGTTCTAACTTGAAAACCCTTTTGTTTTTTTGGCTCAAATTTGACAACCCTTTTGGTATGATTCTCTGTTAGTGATAATTGGCGGTTAAAGTTTGAAGCTTGTGATGCTGATAATTTATTGTGGATTATGATGTTCATTCATTGATAATTTAGTTGTAAGCTATGGTTCTGTCTTCATGCATAATCCACGTAACAGCTTTTAGATTGATCAGGAAATAAGATTAAATAGCATGAGTTTAATTTGTGGATTGCTTTATATTTCATGGTTTAGGATTCAGGGTGTATAAACTTGGAGCCTTGTAACAACTTTTATCTTTTCAAACTACTGTTTAAAATTTATATAGTTAGTGACATTGATGTACCATGAATTGTTTATTGTTGAATTAAGCTCATAGTTATACCTATTTAAACTTTTGATTTTAAGGGCACGCTTGTAGTTACTAGATCTAATATAAAAAAGTTTAGCTATTTTGTTGGAGAAAACACCATAACTTTGCTATCTTTTGATGGAAATTTATTTTTATTTTCAGTTGTGTTAACTATTGAACTTTGAAACTTCTTTAATTGTCATAATTGAATTCCTTTTTTCGTTAAATTTCATTGGATCAAGACTTTGTTAGCTATTGTGTATTTGTGTTTGACAATTTCAATGTTATGACTTTGTGAAATAGTATGGTAGTATTTTTTTGAATTGATTGAAAAAACCGAACAAACCGAACCAAACCAAACCGATTTTAATTGGTTTGGTTTGGTTCGGATGGTCTCAATAAAAAACTGAACCAAACCAAACCGCAGTTTAATTAGACGATCAGATCGGATGACATTTCTCTCAAAAACCGAACCAAACCGCACCGCGAACACCCCTAGGTGGAGGACAGCCACATAACCTGCATGGAGGATGGGTGTCGCAGCCCAGCCCCACTGGCTCGCACTTTGCGTGATTGTTGTAGCAGGTATTGCAGACTTTTCTGGCTGTCGTTCTGTCCAGAAAGCTATTGACACTATAGCCCGATTCAACACCTGTGCGCACCACTAACCTGCATAACACCAAAACTCAACCAATATATAAAATAATTTTCGAAAAGAAGGCAAACTTTTTTTTAGGGTAATTTACTGAAATAAATATTCTGGCCTCCAAATTTACCAGAATACACATTTTGCAAAATGGATACTGAAATACATTTTTTCCATAAACTATGTAAACCGCGACAGGGGATCCCGCGGTTTACAAATACACGTAATCCGCTATAGGGGTGTCGTGGTTTACGTTCGAAGCAAAGCTTCACATAATCCGCGGTAGGGGTGTCGCGGTTTATGTGTGATTTGCAAATGTGCATAAACCGCTACAGGGATCTAGCGGTTTATGCTTTAGTGTGGACATAGTTCATTTTCCATGGAGTATGAGTTATTGGATGAAAATTTGGTATGCCTTTTCTATGTATGGTGCAACATAGGTTGGTGCTTTGATTTAATTGAAATTAGTCTCTTGAACTCATAGAATTAACAACAAAATTAGAACACCTTTACTCAAGAGAATCACAACTACATAGAGAATCGCTAACAATAACCACATCACCGTAAAACGAATAGTAAGTACAACTTTACTTAACATTCATACATGGAAAAGCATAGACTAAAATTGGATAACAACACAAATCATGACGACCTAATGACACCTATGCCTCGGCTTTGCGTGCGGATCCTTGTTGAGGGCAAGTCCTGCGAGTGTGTCCTGTCTGTCTGCATACCCCACATCGCTTCGGCCGACTAGTATCGGCCTCATCCATGGTGTTACGGATTCTTGTCACCCTTCTCTAGCACGTCTCATGTTAGGATTAGGAACGAAAGTAGGACCGTCATACGGTGGCCACAGACCCTCTGGAACAGGGGGCAAAAACCCCATCCGATATACACTGAACAGCTTACTCATGGTATATATCTCATGGACGTACATAGTCCAGTCTAACTGGGACTGAGCACAGCATGCAATCGCATGGCAGCATGGGTAATGGAGAGCTTGAAAGTACCCGCATTCACAAATGTGATCTCTGAGGGAAACCCGATACATCCCAAGCGAAAAGCTACCAGTAGAAATCGTCTCAGCCACGGTATACTCAGACTGATGTCTGTCAAACAGAGTAACTGTGAAGCACCTCGAATCTTTCAAGTTGCACTCTATCGCCTTGACCAGCGCCTGGCAAAACCATTGGCCTGATCCCAACTGCGCCTCTGCTGTCTGCCCTCGGACGACAAAAAGCTCTGCTAACCTCCCATATGCGGATTTCACAAGTGTAGTAACCGGCAGATTCCGTGTCCCCTTCAATACAGAGTTAACACACTCGGATATGTTCGTCGTCATGTGGCCAAACCGTCTGCCTCCATCCTGGTGTTGGGTCCACTTATCGTACTCCGGTCAGTTGGCCCAATCACACATGGCTGGATTCTCAATCCTCATAATATCAACCCAGTAGTCAAACTCTGCCTCAGTTTTGGCATACGCCGCATTCACGAGCAGCCGCCTTGCATCCTGGCCCTTGAAACTAAGAGCAAAATTAGCTGTAACATGTTGAATGCAATACGCTCGATATGCATGAGGCGGTAGCCAACCACTGTCTGGTGCCTCCAGTGCAGCCTTAATGCCATTGTGTCTATCAGAGATCACCAAAATGCCTTCTTGTGGGGTCACATGTTGACACAAGTGGGATAAGAAAAAAGCCCACGACTCAGCATTCTCCCCCTCAACAAGTGCAAACGCAACCGGCAATATATTCGAGTTTCCATCTTGCGCAATAGCCAGAAGCAAAGTCCTGCCATACTTCCCTTACAGATGTGTACCGTTAATGCTGATTAGTGGCTTGCAATGTTTAAAAGCCTCAACGCATGGAGGAAATGTCCAGAAAAGACGATGAAAGTACTTTGTAGACTCATCAACCTCATCACCTACACGCACTGGAGAAGTCTTCAACAAAGCAACGGTTCTATCCATCGTTGCTTGCATCCCAAGGATCCACCGGGGCAACTCAGCATACGACTCTTCCCAATTTTCGTAGATCTGTGCGATTGCCTTCTGCTTTGCCTTCCACACTTTCCTATAACTAGGCCTGAATCCATAGGTTGACTCAGTAGCTTCTTGCAACACCTTTATCATAACCGCTGCATCCGCCATAACCAATGGATAGATCCTCGCACAAATTATGTGGTAATTGAGCTGTCGGTGGTCGCTCAAAATCGAAGTGGCCAGGCAAGTGTGAGCTCCGTTGTACCATCTAACCTCCTAGTTACCCTTGCGCTGCCGAAGTGCCACGCGGATCATCTACGTGCAGCCGTTTCCAAACTCCTTGCATCTCCTAACATACTTCAGATGATCTGATTCCATAACCTGATACTGAACTCCACGACGAATGCTATAATCTTTAATACTCATCATAGCTTCCTCCTTAGTCTAGAAAAATTGGCAATCTGAAATTCCCGAGAAGTATTGCCCTCGTGTAATCCTTGGCCTCCGAAGGTGTGTGCCTCATCCGGTTGTTGACTTACTGCTTCCAAGTTCAGCGTCGAGAATTATGGCGGTTGTTGGTGGAACCCAGAACTGGATGGCCCCTGAGGTGTAGGTGGGGTGACAAACCCCAATTTGAGGGTTTATCTTGTGCTGATTTCAGGGGTTTTATCAATGATTCCACACACTTTCTATATGAAAATACAAGATTTTGCATTCCTTTCCTAGTTTCGCCTCATGAATGAAAACATGCTTATTTCGCACTAAAATAGATACATTTCTAATCTTCTCTTGATGCCATTCGATGCCGTGACTTGTGTGTTAAGTGGTTTCAGGATATAGAGTAGGAATGGACCGAAAGAGAGAAGGAAGACGGGTACAAAGGAAGGAAGCATGAGGATTAAGCTTTGGAAATTTCCGCATGGGCGCGTGCGCGCACTTGGCGCGCCCGCGCGTATAGGGCAACGTGAAGCCAAAGCCAAGAGCCGGCTTGAGAAACGGCTAAGCCAGGATCTTCATGGGTGCGCACGCGTACATCACGCCTCCGCGCACATTACAAGACGTCTCGACGGCGCGTGCGCGTACCTTGCGCGTGCGCGCCGATTTGCGAATATGATTTTTTTAAGAAGTCACGTGACTTAGGCGTGGAGGCAGTTAAGGATCCCACTTTTGGGGAAACACCTTGGCGGGAAAAGCTTAAGAAGACCAAAGGAGCAAGGGTTAAGGACAATTGTTAGTTCATTTTCTAGATCTAGATATTTTTTTGGGAGAAGAGAGTTAGTTACACTTTTGGGAGAAGAAGAGGGAGATTCCAAGCTTTTCACTAGGGTTCATCCTTATCTAATTTCTGAATTTTCAATGACTTTTTGGTGAGATCCATTACAATTCTCACTCCACTTTGTTCATGTCATAGATTTTCTTCTCCAATTTCAAGTAGTAGATGCAATTGATCAATTCTCATAGATCTAGAATTCAACTTTGTAATTTTGGATTTCGTCCCTATTTTGAGAATTCGATTTTCATTGCTACTCGTTGAGACTTGTTGTTAAGATCTTTGTGTTGCAATACTTTCAATTCGACTTTTCTTCTCATTTTACTATGACTTTCCTTCTTGCTCATCACATGTTTGATAAAATGACAACACTAGCTATGGAGTAGAATTTTCACACTTGGCATAGGGTTTGGTCCTTGGAAGAAGTTGAATAGTTGTATCAATAGTTGATTTGGAATTAGGGATTGCTAGTTGGCTTGGAGTGCACTAAAGCTAGATTCCCATAAGGTGAAGCTAGGACTTGTGACTCAAGTTGATTGCTTTCATTTGACCTCCCTCTATACCTAGGGGATAACTAAATGAAGCAAGGCCTAATTGTTGTCAACATTGAATGGACTATAAGGATAGAATTTCTAATGCCAACCCTAAGCCAAGTCTTTTGATAATTGATTGTTTGTTCCTCATTACTTTGCTAAAACCTTCAAAGAATCCCAACAAGGCTTACTAAATCAATAAGATGCACACTTTGGCAATTCCAAGGGAGAACGACTCGGGAGACTAGTACTCTCGGATATAGATTGTAGATTTGTTTGATGAAGGATTTTGCGTCGGTTTAGACTATACTACGATTGATCATTTGATAATTTCTATACCGGCAAAAATTCATTTGTCAAAATGGCGCCGTTGCCGGGGAATTTTGCTTAGTGTGCCATGTTATTGTTTTGGATTAAGCGTGTATATATATACATAGTTGTACTTCATTGTAAACTGCTCAATTGACTAACTCCTCATCATTACAATGAATTCCATTTCCCCTTCATTGCATGACGCGTTCACAACCGAATCCGAGCTTAGCCCCTTTTGATCCGGAAATAGAACGAACTTTGTTTCATATTAGACAAGCTCGGAGGCGGCTAAGATTTGGAAAAGGTGAAGAGGTTTTCACCACCTCAACCACCTTACTAGAAGTGAACATTGAACCGTCACTCAAAGAAGGCATTAATCATACTCCCATCAATCTCACTAACAATTCTTCTTTTGTTTTAGGTACTAATACCATGGACGCTCCAAGGAGAGTTACCATCAAGGAAGCGGGTGCACCGGATTATGTCCTTCAACCCCTTCATGTAACTCACCCCAATTTGAATGCGAACTTTGAATTGAAGACCGCTTTGATCAACCTCCTACCCAAGTTTCACGGGCTTCCCGCACAAGACCCTATTCGACATCTCAAGGACTTCCATCGCATATGCTCGACTACTAGACGGGAAGGGTCCGATGAAGTTGCTATATGGTTGTTTGCTTTCCCTTTCTCTCTTGAGGACAAGGCCAAAGAATGGTTCTACACTCTCTCTAGTGAAGTTACCCCCGATTGGGACCTACTTAGAAGGGGGTTCTTGGATAAATTCTTGCCCCCGGAAAAAATGGATAGGCTAAGGAAGGAAATGTCTTGTATTGTGCAAGGTGAGACAGAACCACTCTATGAGTATTGGGAACGGTTTCGCAAACTACTAGATGCTTGCCCTAATCACATGATCGACACTCAAGTATTGCTTGGATACATATGTCAAGGGATGCGAGAGCAAGATAGAACCCTCTTGGACACTTCTAGCAATGGTTCTTTGTCCAAATACAAAACCGCGGAGGAGGCATGGCAACTTATTATTGACTTAGCCGAATCCAATCAACATATGAGGCGAAGAGTCAACCGTCCAAGGACCGTGAATGAGGTATCAACTAGTAGTGAAGCCACCGCTCTAACTCAATCCTTGAATGAGATGACATCCGTCTTGAGGCAACTCCAATTGAACCAACAACAACCACAACAACCTCAATCATATCAACAACACCCTCCACCACCTCAACAACACAACCAACAATTGGTCCCTCAAAGAGTGTGTGGCATTTGCTCTTGCTACTCTCACCACACGGATGAGTGCCCAAGCCTTCAAGAAGACAACACTTTGGCGGCTACCCATAATTTCTATGACCGCCCTAATCAAGGGTACTACCAAGGAGGTAATCCTAATCAAGGGCACCCTTATCAAGGAGGAGGCTACAACCAAGGAAGTGGACACAATAATCAAAATTGGAAAGACAATCATCAACAAGGGAATAGGGACAACAACAACAATGGAGGAGGTCAAAGATGGAATAACAACTCGCAAAATTTCTCACAACACCGACCATACAACTTACAAAATCAACCATACAATCAACAAAACCCACAAAGAAACTACCAAACATATCAACCACCACATCAAAGACCACCACCCAACCAATCACAAACTCCTCAACTCACATATGCAACCACCCCCTCCAACCAAGACGAAACACTCCGGACCATTATCCAAGGCCAAAAGGAATTACAAAACACACTTGCTTCCGGCCTCACCTCTACACTACAAGCTCTTCTTGCACGCATGGACACACCATCGACCCCCACTCCTCAACCCCCAATCCAAAGTGTCATTCCCTCTCAACCTCAACCAAACCCAAAAGGGGGCATCAATGTCATCACCCTTAGATCCGGTACACAACTAAAAGAAAAGGAAGCAAAGGACCCAAGTCCTATCACAACCGCCCAAGAGGAAGAGAGAATAGATATAGAAGAGGTAGTGGAAGAGGAGACACCACAAGCCATAGTTGAGGATGAAGCCCAACCAACAAGGGAGACAACCAAGGCCAAAAGAACCTTGGAAGAAGAAATTGCTCAACCACTTCCATTTTCAACACTTGCAAAGGAAGCTAAAAAGCGCATAGAACTCGACCCCAAAATGGTAGAAATGTTCAAGAAAGTTGAGGTAACCATCCCCCTCTTTGATGCCATCCATCAAGTTCCTAGATATGCCAAATTCCTCAAAGATTTATGCATAAACAAGGATAGAATTCTTGAATTGGAAACCATCCCATTGGGGAGTTCTATTTTCGCTTTAATGGGAACATTGCCGGAGAAGTGTGATGACCCGGGCCCTTGTATGGTCACTTGCACCGTCAATGGAGTTCAATTTAGAGATTGTATGTGTGACCTCGGAGCATGTGTTAGCATCATGCCGCTCTCCGTTTACCGGGTATTGAAGTTGCCACCACTAAAAAGGTCGACGGCAAGATTTGTCCTAGCGGATAAAAGCATAATAACCGTAGCAGGTGTTGCGGAAGATGTATTGGTGAATATAAAGGGGTTGGTGTTTCCGATTGACTTCTATGTCCTTGAAATGCCGTCAAGCGAAACCGAGAGAGCATCATCTATCCTACTTGGAAGGCCATTCTTGAGAACTTCTAGATTTAAGCTTGATGCTTACTCGGGGAACTACTCATTTGAAATAGATGGGAGAATTGTAAGCTTTAGCCTAGAGGAAGCAATGAAGCATCCACCGGAGAACCACTCTCTATTTCGGTGTGACCCAATCGATAACATAGTAGCCGAAGTGCATCTTGCAAGATTAGATGAGAAGTGCATGGTCGAAGAAGCAAATGAAAAGTCAAGCGAACTAAATACCACACATCATACAAACCATCCGGAAACTCAAACTTCAAGGAATGACAAGAAGATGGAATTGAAGCCACTACCACCTCACTTAAGGTATTCATACCTTGATGAAGCCCAAAAGCTACCCGTGATAATTGCACAAGAGTTAACTCCTCAACAAGAAGAAAAATTGCTGAATGTATTGAGGAAAAACAAAAGGGCAATTGGGTGGAGTTTGGCGGATCTAGTGGGAATAAGCCCCCAAGTATGCGAGCACCGCATATTTCTTGAAGAAGGAGCAAGACCGGTCCGACAACCTCAAAGGAGACTTAACCCAACCATTCTTGAGGTGGTGAAGAAAGAAGTCACTAAGCTACTTGAAGCGGACATCATCTATCCTATCTCGGATAGCGAATGGGTAAGCCCGGTCCAAGTAGTGCCAAAGAAGTCCGGAGTGACAACAATCAAAAACGAAAGTGGTGAACTTATAGCAACAAGAGTGCAGAATTCTTGGAGAGTATGCATAGACTACCGAAGATTGAATGCGGCCACAAGAAAAGATCACTTTCCACTACCATTTATCGATCAAATGCTTGATCGGTTAGCCGGTAAATCATACTATTGTTTTCTTGATGGCTACTCCGGATACTTCCAAATTCATATTGCTCTAGAAGACCAAGAAAAAACAATATTTACTTGCCCCTTTGGAACGTATACTTACAAGCGTATGCCATTTGGCCTATGCAATGCACCGGCAACGTTTCAAAGATGCATGATGAGCCTATTTGCGGACTTTCTAGAGCAATCGATGGAAGTTTTCATGGATGATTTTAGCGTGTATGGTGAGTCATTTCAGCATTGCTTAGGTAACCTTGAAAAAGTCTTAGAAAGATGCACCAAAACAAACCTTGTCTTAAATTTTGAAAAATGTCATTTCATGGTCAAACAAGGCATTGTTTTGGGACACATAGTATCAAAGGAAGGCATCTCCGTAGATCCGGCAAAGATAAATGTCATATCCAGTTTACCTTACCCCTCCTCCGAGAGGGAAGTCCGTTCTTTTCTTGGACATGCAGGATTCTACCGGAGATTCATCAAGGACTTTAGCAAGGTGGCCTTACCTCTCTCTCGATTACTACAAAAAGACACCGAATTTGAGATGAGCAAGGAATGTATGGAAGCATATGACAAACTCAAGGTAGCATTGACACAAGCCCCTATTGTACGAGGACCCAATTGGATTCAACCCTTTGAAATCATGTGTGATGCTTCGAATTATGCGATAGGAGCCGCGTTAGCACAACGCGAGGGTAAGATTCCCTATGTCATAGCTTATGCTTCCAAAACATTAGACGGAGCCCAATCCAACTACACTACTACCGAAAAGGAACTCCTAGCTATTGTTTTTGCTTTGGACAAGTTCCGAGCCTATCTTCTTGGTTCCAAGGTAGTAGTGTACTCGGATCACGCGGTACTAAAGTACTTGTTGGCAAAAAAGGAATCAAAACCAAGATTAATTCGTTGGGTGCTCTTATTACAAGAATTTGACTTGGAAATCAAAGATAGGAGCGGTTCCCAAAACCTAGTGGCGGACCATTTAAGTCGCCTCGAACACACAAAAGGCGACACCACTCCTATCAATGATTCCTTTCCTTTAGATGCTTTGCATGCAATCTCGGAAGTGGTTCCTTGGTATGCCCCAATAGCAAACTATTTGGTTTCACGCACTTTCCCTCCCAATCTCGACAAAAACAAAAAGGATAAGCTGAAAAGCGAATCCAAATACTATATTTGGGATGATCCCTATTTATGGAGGTGTGGAGCGGACCAAATAATGCGACGGTGCATACCTCAAACCGAATTCCAAGCAATCTTGGACGCTTGCCATGCTTCCGAAGGAGGTGGTCACTACGGGCCCCAAAGAACGGCAAGAAAAATCCTTGATTGCGGATTTTGGTGGCCAACTCTTCTCAAAGATGCTTCTCTCTATTGCAAATCTTGTCCCCAATGTATTAGGTTTGGAGATATTTCCAAGAAGGACGAAATTCCCCAACAAAATATGCTTTTTTGCGAAATCTTTGACGTATGGGGAATCGACTTCATGGGACCATTTCCAAATTCCAATGGCTTTCTCTACATCTTGCTAGCCGTCGATTATGTGTCAAAATGGGTGGAGGCAATCCCCACCCGAACGGATGACGCTAATGTTGTGTATTCTTTTGTGAGGAACAATATCATTTGTCGCTTTGGCGCCCCAAGAGCAATCATAAGTGACCAAGGATCCCACTTTTGCAACAAAAGAATAGACGGCCTCATGAGAAAATATGGCATCATCCACAAAGTCGCCACGGCTTACCACCCTCAGACAAACGGCCAAGCCGAAGTCTCTAACCGGGAAATCAAGCATGTGTTAGAAAGGATTATAAAGCCGAATAGGAAAGATTGGAGCATTAAACTCTCCGATGCACTGTGGGCCTATCGAACGGCTTACAAGACACCCATTGGCATGAGCCCCTTCCGGCTTGTATATGGTAAAGCATGTCACTTACCGGTGGAGATTGAACACAAAGCTTATTGGGCCGTAAAGGAGTGTAATATGAGCTTGGGTGGGGCCGGAGTAGATAGAAAGCTTCAATTGGCAGAATTAGAATGTTTGAGATTGGAAGCTTACGACAACTCTAGACTTTATAAGGAAAAGTTGAAAGCCATCCATGACAAGAACATTAGGAGAAGAGAATTCCGACCCGGTGACCTAGTTCTTCTCTACAATTCAAGGTTGAGATTACTACCCGGAAAGCTTAGATCAAGGTGGGATGGGCCCTACCAAGTGGAGAAAGTAGAACCTTATGGAGTCTACCACTTGCGCCACCCATCAAGCCCGAACATCTTCAAGGTAAACGGGCACCGTCTCAAATTGTATCATGGTGAGCAAAGAAAGAACGCCAAGGAATTTGAAGTGTTCCTCTTGAGGGATGCAACTCTTGAATAAACACTATAAGCTACTGAAAGTCCAACATAAGGACGTTAAACAAAAGTGCTAGGTGGGAGACACCCCACCATGGTAAGATCTTCCTTTGAGATTTGTACATAGACACTTGACTTCATGTTTGTTAGCTAGATTTTAATGACAACTCCCCTTCATTTGTTGACTTCATTGATAGTTTACCAAGTAAAATGCCCTGCTATAGTGCTTAAGTGGCTGTATGGGGGGGGTTTTGAAATGTCAAAAGTGGTGTAAACACTTGCAAATTTAGAAAAAAACCACCCCTCTGCGCATGCGCGCACATGGCGCGTCCGCGCACATGGGCGAAATCTGCCAATCGACGCACAAGCGCACTGTGCGCATCCGCGCCGATTGCCTTGCTGCCCTCCTAGTACATCCTACAAAGAGTTAAGCCACTCTCAAGCCTACACTAAGCCACCGGCCCAGCACCTTTGCCGCGTGCGCGCACCTGGCGCGTACGCGTCCATACCAAGCAAGCACGAAATGCGCGCGCGCGCCGCAGCCGCGCACGCGCCCCTTTATTCTGCACTCCTCTCTGAGCCACTTCACAGAGAGTTGAGCCCCCTCCAGGCCCTTCTCATGCCTGGGGCACAACCACGAGGACGCGTGCGCGCACTGTGCGCGCGCGCGCCAAAAAGCGCTGAAGCAATCTCTGGTACTTCGTCCAGAGAGTTATGCCACCCCTGTGCCTCTCCTGTGCCGCCAGCCCAAGCGCATGGACGCGCACGCGAAATGTGCGCGCGCGCGCCCCTAGTCCACCTCACTCCCTGCGCGAGCGCGCACCGCGCGCGCACGCGCCGGTGATCGACGCCTTCTTTAAAAAAAAAAAGGGCACACTCATCCCTTCATTCTCATTCCACTTTTCTTCTTCTTCCATATCCTTCTCCATCTCACAAGGTATTATACTAGGCTCCCTCTTAGTCCATTGATCTCTTGTAGTTCTTATTCATTTAGTTGCACCATCTTTTAGGTAGCTTCTTTCTTCTTTTTCTTCTCTCTTCCTTCTTTCTCTAGTTACTTCCTTGGGATGTCTTTGCTCTCTCCTCTCTTTCAATCCAATTCTTCATGGGCATTTAGGTCTCAAACTCACTTACATGAATAGATGAATGGTGTTGCTTAATTTTCTTGCAATCAATATGCACTATAATCCTTAATAATGGATTGTGGAATGTTACATTGCTCTCATTTTCACATAATCACATACTACTTCAAGGATGCACGCCAAGTGTTCGATGAAAGGCACACTTGAATTTTGAACTTATTGTGACTACCTTGCCTCTCAACCAATCACTTTTGAGTGCATCCCCACTTTCCACAAACCATTCATTCCCATTTTCTTAGCTTGCCTTCCATTTATGGTCCCTAAGGGTGTGTGCTTCTCATGCCTCTTCCTTGCATGCTTAAACTACCCTTGCACCACATGAAAATAATTTGCCTTGCTCTTCACACATTATCCTAGTTACATGTTGCAGCTGTCATGTAACAAAGATACCCATATTCTATGGCATAACTTTTCATTACATAGCGCTCATGTACCTCCACTTCTTTGGGTTTGATATTTTCCCTTTCTTGCTTCCACAGGATGGTCATCAAAAAGAACAAAGGGAAAGGCCCCAAGAAGCCAGCTTCCAATAAAGTGCGCCAAGAACTAACGGCCAGGCCCCTCCTGAAGAAGACCAAGGGCCCCGTTGACGTTCTTGAGAAGGACAACCCTCCAAAGGATTCAAACAAGTTTCCCAACCGTTACTGCGAACTTGTTTACTCCAGAATGATTGAAAGGAATTACCATCCGGAACCCCTCCTAGTCTTACCGGCTCACCTCAGTCCGATTGTGATGCCACACATTGACCGGAGGCAATGGAGGTTCCTCTTGAGGCAACCAACGGAGGCCAATCTCTCATGGGTGGTGGAATTCTACTCCAACTTCCACTCACCTCATCTCACATCAATATTTGTACGCCGAAAACAAGTGTCGGTCACAGTGGAAACCATCCGAGAAGTCCTTGGGATTGCACCGTCAACGGATGCATATGACGCCTACCAAGAAGTCTTGGCTACATGCGTTGACCGCGCATTCGATTGGAGCACGATCCTCCGCGTCATTGCTTTACCCGACGCATATTGGATTCGGGGGACCATAAAGCGAAGACCCAAGGGTTTAGATGTCCGCCACCTCACTCAAGAAGCCACGGCATGGGTCATCCATCACCGCCGAGCTTGCCTTATTGATATGGTGCATCTTGACTGAGAAACCGGTCGACGTTCCGCATGCCATCCGCCAATCCATGGGGCGCATTCATGCCAAGGGAAATCTACCATTCCCCGCTTTAGTGATGGCATTAGTTGCGAAAGCCGGCGTCAATCGGGAGGCTAAAGATAGGCGAACCTCAATACCGGTCGATGGTGATATCATTCCGACCAAGAGATGCCTCAAGCCTCCGGAAGTCACCAAGGACATTGAACTGCCCACACCAACTGGCCACGCTACCACTTCATCTACATCACAAAAATCGGCCGCCCAACGCCTTGAGGACCTTCACAACAAATTAGACCGCTATGAGAGGCGTAACCAACGCCGCTATGCTCATGTGAAGAGGCTTCTAAGCGTAATCACCCCACCTATGGAAGAACCCGATATCTCCACCTCCACCGCAACTTCAAGCGGAGATAGCAATGGCATTGGAGATGTGGCACACTCGGCCGAGTGCGCCTAACCTCTAGCACGGAGGACCGTGCTAAGTTTTAAGTGTGGGGAGGTCGACCGACCGATCTCCGTAGGTAACATCTGAATAAATCCGAATAAATTAGGATAGGTTGCATGATTAGGTTTTAGTTGGCACCATTCGCATGATAAGTCTGCTTGGTTGGAACAATGAAATTCTCTCTTAGGAAACCAACACTTTGGGACAACCATGGCATTGCAAATTTTAAATGCTTTGATGCCAAAGTTGCATGAAGAATTATATTTTGGAACATGGGTTTGAAGTTAAGAACACAAGCTTGTGAGATTTGAGCCTAATGGTGTGGTTACATCTTATAACCACTTATTTTTCCTTCTTGTGTGCATTATTCTCTTTCTATGATTGTGATCTTTGATTTGTTTGATTCTTTATGTCCATTATTTGGTGTATTCATGCATTTATATGATTGAGGCCATCATTTCATTAGCTCACTCACCCAAATGGCCTTACCCTCTATCTTCCTTTGTTAGCCAAATTTGAGCCTACGATTAACCCACTTTGTTCTTAATTTAGCACATTACAAGCCTTAAAGCGGAAAACAATAAAGTCCTTATTTGGATCTTTGATTAGCTTAGGCTAGTGTGTGTGAGTATCATTCAAGTGTGGGAACCTTGGGACATTGGGTGAATAAAAGGGTATTTTGTATTATTATTGAAAATATTGGGAATTGGGTACATACTCATGTATTGATCAAATGTAAAACCTTATGCATTGACGCTCTTGTATATAGAAAAAAAAATGAGAAAAACAAAAGAACAAAAGAAAAAGAAAAACAATATGGAAAAGAAAAGAAAAAAATAGAAAAAGAAAGAAAAGAAAAAAAAAGAGAAGAAAAATAATAAAAAGGGGACAAAATGCCCCAAAGTGAAGCTCAAGAGGAATCAATGCATAAGTATTGTGAAACGAAAAGAAAATGCATGAGTATGTGGAAAAGTGAGGAATGGGTAGTTAGGTTAGTACTTAATTGTATAGGTCATTATATAGGTTAGGTGGGAAAGTTTAAGTTAATCAAAGGTTCAAATCCTAAGTCCACTAGCCATATATGACCCTACTTTGACCCTAACCCCATTACAACCTAAGGAAAAGACCTCATGATAATTGTATGCATGCATTGAATAATTGTTGATTGTTAGATGAAAAACAAATCTTGGAAAGCATGATTAGGGGAGAATTGAGAGAATAAACCCCAAACACCGAGTGATTAGAGTGCAAACACTTCCGATGAGGGTTCGATGCTCAATCCTTTGATTCCCGGCTCTCGCGAGCATTCCTCATGCAAGGTTGCACATATTGCATTTGATGCTTAGAAAGTGGCAAGTCCTATGCTTTGACCACCATCGTATCCCATGTGTTCGCATATGTCCTAAGAAGGCTAATTTGCTCCCAACCAAGTGGATAGTGGCACTAGTCATAGTTGCATGCATATAAGTAGGTTTCACTTCATGAGTCTTATACTTTTGCAATCCCTCGGTCTTCTGTGTTTCTTTGCATTTCTCTAAGCATGAGGACATTCTAGAATCTAAGTGTGGGGAGGTTGACAAACCCCAATTTGAGGGTTTATCTTGTGCTGATTTCAGGGGTTTTATCAATGATTCCACACACTTTCTATATGAAAATACAAGATTTTGCATTCCTTTCCTAGTTTCGCCTCATGAATGAAAACATGCTTATTTCGCACTAAAATAGATACATTTCTAATCTTCTCTTGATGCCATTCGATGCCGTGACTTGTGTGTTAAGTGGTTTCAGGATATAGAGTAGGAATGGACCGAAAGAGAGAAGGAAGACGGGTACAAAGGAAGGAAGCATGAGGATTAAGCTTTGGAAATTTCCGCATGGGCGCGTGCGCGCACTTGGCGCGCCCGCGCGTATAGGGCAACGTGAAGCCAAAGCCAAGAGCCGGCTTGAGAAGCGGCTAAGCCAGGATCTTCATGGGTGCGCACGCGTACATCACGCCTCCGCGCACATTACAAGACGTCTCGACGGCGCGTGCGCGTACCTTGCGCGTGCGCGCCGATTTGCGAATATGATTTTTTTAAGAAGTCACGTGACTTAGGCGTGGAGGCAGTTAAGGATCCCACTTTTGGGGAAACACCTTGGCGGGAAAAGCTTAAGAAGACCAAAGGAGCAAGGGTTAAGGACAATTGTTAGTTCATTTTCTAGATCTAGATATTTTTTTGGGAGAAGAGAGTTAGTTACACTTTTGGGAGAAGAAGAAGGAGATTCCAAGCTTTTCACTAGGGTTCATCCTCATCTAATTTCTGAATTTTCAATGACTTTTTGGTGAGATCCATTACAATTCTCACTCCACTTTGTTCATGTCATAGATTTTCTTCTCCAATTTCAAGTAGTAGATGCAATTGATCAATTCTCATAGATCTAGAATTCAACTTTGTAATTTTGGATTTCGTCCCTATTTTGAGAATTCGATTTTCATTGCTACTCGTTGAGACTTGTTGTTAAGATCTTTGTGTTGCAATACTTTCAATTCGACTTTTCTTCTCATTTTACTATGACTTTCCTTCTTGCTCATCACATGTTTGATAAAATGACAACACTAGCTATGGAGTAGAATTTTCACACTTGGCATAGGGTTTGGTCCTTGGAAGAAGTTGAATAGTTGTATCAATAGTTGATTCGGAATTAGGGATTGCTAGTTGGCTTGGAGTGCACTAAAGCTAGATTCCCATAAGGTGAAGCTAGGACTTGTGACTCAAGTTGATTGCTTTCATTTGACCTCCCTCTATACCTAGGGGATAACTAAATGAAGCAAGGCCTAATTGTTGTCAACATTGAATGGACTATAAGGATAGAATTTCTAATGCCAACCCTAAGCCAAGTCTTTTGATAATTGATTGTTTGTTCCTCATTACTTTGCTAAAACCTTCAAAGAATCCCAACAAGGCTTACTAAATCAATAAGATGCACACTTTGGCAATTCCAAGGGAGAACGACTCGGGAGACTAGTACTCTCGGATATAGATTGTAGATTTGTTTGATGAAGGATTTTGCGTCGGTTTAGACTATACTACGATTGATCATTTGATAATTTCTATACCGGCAAAAATTCATTTGTCATGGGGCCACCGGAGTCTCCTCCTCACTATCCCTCGATATGTGATCAGGCTCATCATCCAAATCATTTTCCCGCATCGCGTCCTCAACGTGATCTGGCTCACCACCACCAACAAGACCAATAATCAAACCAGATGTCCTAGCTGTCGGTGCTGGAACAAGTGGAGGTGCAGCTAAGATATAACCAGGTGCAACAACAGGCATCGAAGTAGAAGCACCCCTCCCCACCGTCGTCGATTGAGGATTTGGCGCTGAAGCCCCAGAACTGTCGACACCGTCTTCCAACTTGGCAAACAACTCGTGTATTCTCACCTCCGGAATACTCCGCCGACAATGAAACAAGACCTCCATGTCTTCATCCGACCCTATCACAAATCTTTCATACTGCACACCACTTGACACAACAGCCATCAGAATCTTGTAGAACACCTTTTTCACCAACTCGGCCCCACACAACCCTACCTTTTACAATATGTTCCTCTTTATATCCGACAAAGTATCGGTCGAACGGATAAAAACGCTCAGTGGTTCTTTATCAGTGAACTTAACACCATGCGTATTACTTTTTTTTTATTTACCAGAGCAGTGGACTAGAACCAACAAGCTCTCCTCACTATCCATTTGTGAAAATGTGAAAATACTCTCTACAAATGCTGTATCTTGAGTGGTACATATAGGCGAATTTGACAAAGTATAAACCGCTAGACCCTTGTAGCGGTTTATGCACGTTTGCAAATCACATATAAACTGCGACACCCCTACCGTGGATTATGTGAAGCTTTGCTTCGAACGTAAACCGCGACACCCCTGTAGCGGATTACGTGCATTCGTAAACCACGAGACCCCTGTCGCGGTTTACATAGTTTATGAAAAAATGTATTTCGGTATCCATTTTGTAAAATGTGTATTCTGGTAAATTTGGAGGCCAGAATATTTATTTTAGTAAATTGCCCTTTTTATGTTCAATTAATATATATTCTAAAAGAACATATTAAAAATATTATTAATAAATTTTTATTAAATATATAAAAATTTAACAGTTATATAATTTGAATAAAATATTTTAAGTTAAAATTTACACTATAAGATTCATGGCAAATGGCAGCCGCGAATTACCAGCCATTTCTGGAACCGTTGCCAATTAACGGAATAGCAGCGGTGATGGTACTGTGCACCTGAAGCGTTGTCGATTGATGAGATCAGTGGCGTTTTTGTCTCCCAACAGTCTCAAAGAACATATTTGGACTGTTTAATAAAATGTTTGGCAAGGCGCCATTCTTTCCCTTTTCGCTCGAACCCTAGCGGAGGAAAGGCGCCAATCACATTCTCTAAGATACACTGCCGCCGTGACTCATTCCCTCCATCAGTTACAGCAACTTTGTCCGTGTCTTCATTCTTCTCCGTCACTGGTGTGCTCCCTACGCCGTCTAGCTCGCTCGCGCGAAAGAAAAGTGAAAACGGTCGTCCAAGTCTCCTCAATCCGCGGTGCTCATCCATGTTGTCGTCGGCGTCCTTCCCATACGTCCATCCTGGTGTCATCGTCAGCATCCTCCCCACTCCCCTGTTGTGTGCTGCTTGATCACTCCCTCTCCCCTCTCTCTAGTTCGTTCTTCCCCTTTCTCCTTTTCGCCCAATTTAATTCTGCCCCCTCCAACTCCAAGTCCACCACCAACTCCACCACTCATTTCAAGGCCCGCATCCCCGTATGCAAGAAGGCCAAGTCCTACACGTTCTGGCACTGGTGGATTCTCTAAAAGTCTTATTGATAGTTTGAGGAAAACAAATGAGCTTCTGAATCAAGAAGTGTCAAAATTGCAGAAACAAGTAAGTTTCCTATTGATTCACTTTCCATATTCTCTGAAAAACCTCAAGGGTCACCAATATTAAGTTAATGAATATTATTTTTATGTAGATTCAAAGTTTGAAACAGAAAGTGACATGAAAGATGTGAAAAATCAAAAGCTTCGCAAAAATATTAAGGAAGCTACAACATTGGCAGCAGATGAGTCTTCTAAGCATAAAGCAATGCTAGAAATTTTTGAGTCCACTATTATTCAGGTATTTTCATTCTATTTACCAAGGATATAGTTGAAATCATTGACTTATATATGTAAATGTCTCAATTGCTCAACTTTCAATTCCACACTTCTTACTACAAACTGCTTTAGTATTTGAGCATCATGTTTCTTTATAAAAAAAAAATGCTTAGTCACCCAAATTAATGGCGTAAAATACTTCAATAAGAATATATGAGAAATAGAACAAATCCCTTTATCAGAATTTCAAGTACATCATGATGATTAAGTAGGCTTGCCTTTTGTTCAATCTAGTTGAAGCAAATGGCTGAGAAGTTGCCACCAGAGATTTGTATTGAACATATGAGTCATAAGTCATCTTCACAAAATTATATTAGTATTCTCCTCCTATCTCAGGTGAAGGTGTGTATACCCCTTTTTTTAAATATGTACATGAATGTGTGATCAAAATAGCTACTACATTATTTAAACTATTTCTTTGATTTTGATCTGCATGCACAACACCTTTTTTTAAAAAGAAGTTGCAGAAATTTGCATGGACGCATTCCTTAATTTTGCTATTACTAAATAATATATGTTGTTTGAATTATTGTATGACACTAGCATGTGTGCAACATGATTTTTTGATAAATCACTTGGAAAGCTTTTCATGGCACTCAAGTTACACAAGCTTTTTACTGGATAACAATGTTAAACTCTTTTGTATACCTCTAGTGCAGAAAAATTAAACTCTTCCTATACCTCTCAAACCTTTTATATGATTTTGTAACTTTGGACAATGTTACCAGGTGTGAATAGTGTAAGAAGTAAAGCATATAGAATGCTAATTGTTACCAAATTTGAATGAAATTGAAATTATGTGTGTGCTTTGTAATGTAGAGGGTTTATAGAGGGGTTATCCTCTAAGTCTCTAACTCCATATTTACTTGGTTTGTGTTTTTGAGGTGGGATTATAGAGGGGTAAGGTAGTATGCACTCATTTTTTCTGCATTGATATAGATAGTATATCTCTTTCTTGAGTCTGGAGTTGATATCAATCTTAGGAACTATCACAGTCAGGTTTATGAAAAATCACAATTCAATCTAGTGCATACTTTATGTTATGAGTAGTATTATATTTCTTCTATTGAAAGATCAATTTCTTTTGCTCACATTATATGGTTAACAGACTGTATTGATGCAAGCTTGTCAACATGGTCACTGGAGGTAGTTCAGACCTTGATTCTTTTTAAAGCCAATGTATGATCCTTGCTACCATCCATTTGTCAGAATCTACGAAAACAAAATGCGGAATTGGCCCTGACAAATAGTCAAATGCTGGCAGTACTGATTGATAAACCACTATTTTATGGTTTATCTTGTGCTCAATTGAGTGGATTTTATCAATCTTTCATACACTTATTCATATGATTTGCATGAGTTTACGTTTTCCTTCCTGATTTTGTGCTATGATTGAAAACATGCTTCTTTGGTCTTAATTTTGATATGTTTAATCTTCTCTTATTACCATTTGATGCCTTGATATGTGTGTTAAGTGTTTTTAGAGATTATAGGGTAGGAATGGCTTGGAGGATGGAAAGGAAGCATACAAAAGTGGAAGGAATACAAGAAGTTGAAGGAACTACAAAGCTGTCAGTCTGACCCTCTCGCACTAAAACTGTCATAACTTGAGCTACAGAGGTCCAAACAATGCGGTTCTAGTTGCGTTGGAAAGCTAACGTTTGGGGCTTCGATTTGATATATAATATGCCATAGATGCCCTGATGCTAGGTGACACGAATATGTGCTCCACGCGGACACGTCGTAGTGACGGAAATCAGCGTGGCAGATTTCTTCTCCAGCGATTCCTGGGCTATTTTTGACCCAGTTTTTTGCCCAGAAAACTCATATTAGAGGCTATAAAGTGGGGGAATGCATCCATTCATAAATAGATCTTCGATTATTCACTTTTCATAATTTAGATGTAGTTTTTAGAAAGAGAGGTTCTCTCCTCTCTCTTAGGTTTTAGTATTAGGATTCTTCTTAAAGGATTTAGGATTTTAACTTCCTCTCAGATTTAATATTCCTTTTATATTTTTATTTATTCTAATGCTTTTATTCGTATCTGACTCATGTTACCAATTTGGCTTATGAATTCTTCGTATTTAGATTTGAATGTTTTATTTAATATAATTTGAGGTATTTCAGATTTGACTTTGCTTTGCTTTATTTATATGAATGCTTTTAATTTAATTTAGATTTTTCCCTTTTAGCTTTGGTTGATTAATTGGTAACTTTTGAGTTATCAAACTCATCGTGATTGATAATTGTTATTGTTGCTAATTGAATTTAATTCTACTAACTCTAGTCCTTTCTTAGGAATTGACTAGGACTTGAGGATCTAACTAATTAGTCCACTTGACTTTCCTCTACTTTAGTAAAGGTTAACTAAGTGGGATTAAAACTCAATTCTCATCACCATCGATAAGGATAACTAGGATAGGACTTCCAAATTTTCATACCTTGCCAAGAGTTTTATAAGTTATTAATTTATTAATTCTTGCAATTAATTTTCCTTGCTCAAACCTTTCAAAACCCAAAATTCTACCTTTTCCATAGCTAATAATAAGTCATACTTCCCTGCAATTTCTTGAGAAGACAACCTGAGGTTTAAATACTCGGTTATCAATTTTATTGGGTTTGCTTAACTGACAACCAAAACTTTTGTAAGAAAGGAATTCTTGTGGGTCTAGAAGCTATACTTACAACGCGAATTTATTTGTGAAAATTCTAGATCGCGCGAGAGTTTAGTTCTTCAAAATGGCGCCGTTGCCGGGGAATTGCAAACGTGTGCATTATTATTGGTTATTGTAAATATTTGCTTTTAAATTGATTTATTTTTGAAAAAAAAATATTTTTCTGATTTTTAATTTTAAATTTTTTTTATCTTATCTTATCTTAGTTTAAATTTCAAAATTCAATTTTTTCAAAAAAATCATATCTTTTTCAAAAATCTTATCTTATCTTATTTCAAATTCAAATTTCAAATCTTTTCTCTTATTTTATTTTATTTTATTTTATTTTATTTTCCTTTGCTTGTTTATTTGTTTTTATTTTTAATTTTTATTAGCTACTATGAATTCTCACCCCTTTGGCTATGATTTTAGTTACAATCATGTTACAGGAAGAGGAGATTACAATGAAAGCTTAGGTCATGGATGGGACAATCAAAGATGGGAGGAGCCACAAGGATTTGATCAACCCTCTTGGCGACAACCACCTCCAAGGCACTATTAACAACCATTCTATGATGCGCACCAAGATAATGGTTATGGTGGACCTCTTCGTGACAATCAACACCCACCACAAAATACCTATGAACCTCCTCCTCCACGTAATTTTGAACCACCATACTCACAAGCCCCTTACCACCAAACACCACCATATGACCCTAACCTATATTCACCACACCAACCACCATATGAACCACACCCAGAACCACAACCTCAATATTCACCATCTCCATATCCTTATCAAGAAGAACCACCTTCCTATTATGAACCCTTTCTCCAAAATAATGAACCCTCCTATCCACCCCAACCTCCATTGGATAACAACGCCCTTAGTGTTATTCTTCAAGGGCAAGAAGAGATGAATAAGAGTGTGCTAAATTTCACGGCCGCCTTAGGCGAGTTAATAAATCGATTAGCTTCCCAACGTTCGGACACTCAAGAAACTCCCATGGCTTCATGTGGAGAATCTACTGAAGAACACAGCATGAAGGAGAAGCTAGAAACTCCGGTGGACAGTGAGCAGCATGAATTTGTATTGGAACAATTGGAGGAAGCTGTAATCATTGAAGAGGAAGAAGTGGTTGAAGACTTAGGAGATGCAGAACCTCCATGGGAAACTCAAGTCATAGGGCCTCCTTCTAAGACGTTTGCAATTGATGTTGAAGAGGGTGTACAACCTCCAAAGCATATCATGGTTGAAGACTTTGAAGGGGATGATCAAGAGATGGATTCAATCATTAATGAATTCTTATCTACATTTGAATCCTCTCCCATTGGACTTGACATGGAGATTAAAGAAGAAGAAGTACAACCTCCCATGCTCTTGGTGAACAATAAAGAAGAGATCAAATTAGAAGAAAGCTACCAAGAGGAAGAGGTTGATATTGAAGAAGCTTGCAAAGAGGTGGAAATTGTCAAAGAAGAGCCCAAGGGAATGGAGCTGGAAATCACCTTACCACAGTTGTTGGAAACCTCTCCCCCAAAGCCATCACCATCCATCCCTTCATTCAAGTGGGTAAATCTCTCATCTCTAAGCTTAATTAGCTCACTTGAATATGCTTTGCTTGAAACAGATGGTCAGCTTAGAGCTCTTTGTGGCATTAAGCGTAAGAGGAAGATGGTTAGTGGTAGGAGTCGTCATGCAAGATTCATTATGGTGGAAAGCTCAAAGTTTAAATGCAAAGGTTGGAGTAAAGCTCAACTGAATGGGTCTAGGAAGTTGGTTGGCCGCTTTAGTGAGAATTCAGATTGCTTGCCACCCGGTTGGAACAATAATGATCAACAAGAAAACGGGTGTAAAAGCAAAGTTTGGGACCCCGGAATTCATTCTGGCAATCAACACTCTTGGGGCCTTGTCACTTGCTTTAACTTACTTGAAGGCTTTCTGCGCCTAGTTTGGGATCCCGGAGGCTGTTGGCATTCCAAACATTGGTGGAGATTTCTGGATGAATTCAAGCACAAGCCACCATAACAGGAAGCTCATCAAATGTCCAACTAAAGGACTTTAACTAAAAGTGCTAGGTGGGAGACAACCCACCATGGTATGATCGTTCCTTTTTCATTTCTTCAATTTTGATTTTATTTCGTTTTGTTTGTTTTTGAGTTTTATTTTATTCTATTTTCATTGAACTTGGAATTATTTATAGCATCCACACTATCATTGCATTTTGCATCCTGCATAAAAAAAATCGCACGCGACGCGACAGCGTCGCCGACACGTCCGCGTTACCAGTGCATTTTGAAGAAAAGAGAATTGAACAGAGAGTCACGCGAGAGCGTGGCTGGAGGCGTGCCTTTGGCATAAATTGATCCACGCGACCGCGTCGCTGACGCATCCGTGTCATGTGGGAAAAATGCCTCCCACGCGTCCGCGTCACCCACGCGAACGCGTGGCCCTGTAAAATTGACGTAAACGGGTGTTTGGCAGCAAGTTAGGCTGGAATGGTGCTGGAACCATGCTAGAAGCACAAGCCCTACCACGCGAACACGTGCCCCACGCGTTCGCGTCATTTTTAAAAGAAAGGTCATTCACGCGATCGCGTCACCCAGATTTTTGGCAATATGCATTTACAACAGAGAGTTGCGCAAATGCGAGGCTGCACTCGCGCCAATCGCACAAATCAGGCCACGCGATTGCGTGACCCACGCGTCCGCGTCACCTGACCTTATCGCGCACCACGCGTCCGCGTCGCCTGTGCCGCACAGCTTATCCAAATCAGCGCCAAAAATCTTATCTTTTCTCCCCCAATCCTAATTTTTCCTCCCTCCTTTCTTACTTACTTCTTCTTCCTTTCTTTCCCTTCTCATTCTTCTTATCTTTCATTTTATTTTACTTAATTTAATTGCATATTTCATTCATTGCATCTTAATTTTGTGCATATTTTTATTTTCTTTTCTAAATTAATTATTTTTCCTTTGGTGTTAAAATTTTCTTATTTAACTGTTGCATCTTCTCTTGAATTATTTTGGGTGCTTAGTGACTTGTGTTATTCTGGTTAGGTAATATTTTCAATGCCAATCTTTTATACCTGTATTACTTTTGCATTGACATGAATTTATATTATCTTTCCTTACCAACTCTCTTCCCCATTGTTGCAAATTTTTGCACTCTTGATTTGCCATGTACTTCTACTGTTTTTTCACTTTCATGTTGTAGCTACCATGTAATTGAGACCCTTATTATCTGGCATTAACACCCATATTTTATTTATTTTCTATCTTTATTTTTGGGTTACTTTTCTTCTTTTTCCTCTTCTTTCAGGATGGCCACCACGAAAGGAGAGGAAAAGCCTATTAATGGGGAGACAAGCCAGTCCGTCTGCACAATCTTTAGAGAAATAACAACAGTTATAGCTCGCAACCCATCCACCTGCACATCTTAGCATGCACTGAGGACGGTGCAATCTTTAAGTGTGGGGAGGTCGATACCGATCTCCATGGGTTAGCTATTTTCTTCTTTCCAACACCATTGTTTTATTTTCTTTGTTTGTTCATTATTGCATTTGCATGTTTAATTGCATGTTTGTTTGATTTTATGCATTTAGCTACTGCTTGGTTAAAGTAATGAGTTTCTTCTAAGACCCTATTTTTGAAAAAAATTTCACTAATTTAAATCAAAATTTTTGTGTTAAATTTGTTTGAAGTTGTATTTGGAACATAGTTTAAAAAAGCCAAAGAACACACAACCCGTGAGATTTTGAGCCTAATTACATGGTTACACTATTTAACCATAAATATTTTATTCTTGTCTGTTTACTTCTCTATGATTGTAATCTATACTTTGTTCCATTCTATATGTCCACTATTTAGTGTATTTACATGCTTGCATATGATTGAGGCCATTATTTGTTATTAGCTCACTTATCCCAAATAAGCCTACTTTTTACATCACCCTTGTTAGCCACCTTAAGCCTTTTTATCCCCATTTATTCTGTTCTATAACCACATCACTAGCTTTAAGCAGAAAAATAATTAAATATCCCGATTGAATCTTTGGTTAGCTTAAGATAGAGATTGTGTATCAATTAAGTGTGGAAAAACTGTGGGAACATGGGTTAATAAGGGAATGTGTTATGTTTTTACTTTGATAAAATATTGGGAATTTGGGTACCTACTCATGTGAGACTAGAAAAAATAAAAATCCATGTGCATTGATAAGTTATGTTTATTTTTCTATTAAAAAAATCCAAAAAAAAAATTAATAAATAAGTAAATAAATAAGGGGACAAAATTACCCCAATGTTAAGTTAATGAAAAATCAATGCATATGTGATAAAGTTAAGAGAAAAGTTGATACATGAGTATGTGAAATATGCAAAAGTGGGAAAATTATGGGTAGCTAGGCGTGATTCTATAGTTATATAGAGTATATGTATGTTAGGTGAGAGCTTAGGTTAATTAAAGATTTATATTATAGCTCACTTGGCCATACATATATCCTCACCTTTACCTCAGCCCCATTACAACCCTGAAAAGACCTCATGATGTTTGCATTGGTATACTAAATATTTGTTGATTGGTTAGATGAAGAACAAGGTTGAGAAAGCATGACTAGGGAAGAGTAGAGTGATTGACCCTAGACACTTGAGAGTTAGAGTGATATACACTACCAGTAAGGGTTCAATGCTTGATTCTATGTTCCCTGCTTTTATGAGCTATCTTCTCACAAGTTTACTTGTCTTTTATTATATGATTTGAATTAGTGGAATTTGAATTATTTTTGTTCTTGAAAGATTTATTTACTTTTAACCAAGTAGGTAGAAACATCTTAGCATGTAGTTGCATTCATATAGATAGGTTGCATTTCATACATTCTATCATTCCTCTTCAGTCTTTATAGCTTCTCTTGAGCTTAGCATGAGGACATGCTAATGTTTAAGTGTGGTGAGGTTGATAAACCACTATTTTATGGTTTATCTTGTGCTTAATTGAGTGGATTTTATCAATCTTTCATACACTTATTCATATGATTTGCATGAGTTTACATTTTTCTTCCTGATTTTGTGCTATGATTGAAAACATGCTTCTTTGGTCTTAATTTTGATATGTTTAATCTTCTCTTATTACCATTCGATG
This sequence comes from Arachis ipaensis, assembly GCF_059453495.1. Classification (NCBI taxonomy): domain Eukaryota; kingdom Viridiplantae; phylum Streptophyta; class Magnoliopsida; order Fabales; family Fabaceae; genus Arachis; species Arachis ipaensis. Next base: position 33,984,181 of record NC_142442.1, read on the forward strand.
CCTTGATATGTGTGTTAAGTGTTTTCGGAGATTATAGGGCAGGAATGGCTTGGAGGATGGAAAGGAAGCATACAAAAGTGGAAGGAATACAAGAAGTTGAAGGAACTGCAAAGCTGTCAGCCTGACCCTCTCGCACTAAAACTGTCATAACTTGAGCTACAGAAGTCCAAACGACGCGGTTCCAGTTGCGTTGAAAAGCTAACGTCCGGGGCTTCGATTTGATATATAATATATCATAGATGCCCTGACGCTAGGCAATGCAAACGCGTGCTTCACGTGGACGCGTCGCAGTGACGGAAATCAGCGTGGCAGATTTCTTCTCCAGCGATTTCTGGGCTATTTTTGACCCAGTTTTCGGCCCAGAAAACTTAGATTAGAGGCTATAAAGTGGGGAATGCATCCATTCATAAATAGATCTTCGATTATTCACTTTTCATAATTTAGATGTAGCTTTTAGAGAGAGAGGTTCTCTCCTCTCTCTTAGGTTTTAGGATTAGGATTCCTCTTAAAGGATTTAGGATTTCAACTTCCTCTCAGGTTCAATATTCCTTTTATATTTTTATTTATTCTAATGCTTTTATTCGTATCTGACTCATGTTACCAATTTGGCTTATGAATTCTTCGTATTTAGATTTGAATGTTTTATTTAATATAATTTTAGGTATTTCAGATTTGACTTTGCTTTGCTTTATTTATATGAATGCTTTTAATTTAATTTAGATTTTTCCCTTTTGGCTTTGGTTGATTAATTGGTAACTCTTGAGTTATCAAACTCATCGTGATTAATAATTGTTATTGTTGCTAATTGAATTGAATTCTACTAACTCTAGTCCTTTCTTGGGAATTGACTAGGACTTGAGGATCTAACTAATTAATCCACTTGACTTTCCTCTACTTTAGTAAAGTTTAACTAAGTGGGATTAAAACTCAATTCTCATCACCATCGATAAGGATAACTAGGATAGGACTTCCAAATTTTCATACCTTGCCAAGAGTTTTATTAGTTATTAATTTATTAATTCCTGCAATTTATTTTCCTTGCTCAAACCTTTCAAAACCCAAAATTCTACCTTTTCCATAGCTAATAATAAGTCATACTTCCTTTCAATTCCTTGAGAAGACGACCCGAGGTTTAAATACTTGGTTATCAATTTTATTGGGTTTGCTTAAGTGACAACCAAAACTTTGTAAGAAAGGAATTCTTGTGGGTCTAGAAGCTATACTTACAACGCGAATTTATTTGTGAAAATTCTAGATCGCGCGAGAGTTTTATTCTTCACTGATCAAATTGTTTAACAGTCACTTTTTATTCTTGTGTTGTTGATATATGCCTTTAAATTTACCATTGTTAATATATTTTCTGTAATCTATGAAATGCAAGAACTTAACTCTAGTAGACAGAGGGTGAGTCTTGAAAACCATTGGTACACATAACAGCTATTATTTTCATTTTATCTGTTATGTTTTATTGATTGAGAGTTGAATTTATTTTCATCTAGCTAAGGGAACTTCAGCTTGAACTAGGAGGCAAAAATGGCATTCTAAAAGCTATGAAATTAGAATTGACGGTTAGTTTAGCTCATAGTCATTGTCCTAGTTGATGAATTGGCAAGTGAGCAAGTACAAAAGGCTTAATTATGTTTTTAACTGTAAATATTTCTATGCTAGGCAAAAGAGAAAACATAAAAGTTGCATGAAAGTATTGGAAATGAGGTAAAGTAAAAAATCTCCCGTTGGCTTCCTCTACTAATTTATCTGTTCTCCTAGCTCACTGTGACTTTTTTCCTTTTTATAACTACTTTTAGGTTGCAGCAGCTTAGAGTAAGCAGTCAAATCAGTCATTTCAAGAAGAGAGCAAGGAGGATAATCTTTGCCATGCAAAAAGAAAGAGAGTTTCCAAATCTCAATGTAACTACTATGACCATACTTTATGCATGTATATGTACAAAAATTAGCCTAGAACAAGTTATCTGAGTTGGACAGGAGGTATGAGTTTAACTTTGCCTTTTACAGGAGTATTGTCTAAGTTGGACTATCAATTGCTGCAGAACAAGTTATCTTATATGGTCTCTTGAATATGCAAATATAGGTATTCTTTGAGAAAGGAGTCTGTGAAGTTTAATGCTGAGAAACTCGAACCAACTGAAGACAATTTCTCTGAAGAAATCAAACATGATGACTTGCATCTTCAAGAAACTATGGCAAATGAAAATGAACGTACATCACTTGGATCCAATGTTAACCATGAACAAACTGGAGAAGATACTTCATGTAATGCTGCTCAACTTAACTTGGCTATGTTCTCATTTGATTTAATCAATCCCTTATTTATATTATTTCATGCAGCTTCAGGACCAACTAACTCTGAACAAGTTAATGCCAAAAAGAATATCGAAAAGAAAAGGTATATACTACTTTATGAAGTTAGATCACCTTGCTTTTGACCAGAAATTTATTTTTAACTTATTATAATATTACTGAATCCAGAGGATTAGAGTTTCTGAGTGTTCAGATGGTCTTTTTTGTAAACTTATACTTCAAGTAATATGAATTAGTCTTGTCTAGCTCTACTGTGTTGTATGGTAGTACTTGAAATATGTCCATTGCTTATATATAGTTTAAATGCAGCCATAATCAATTCATCATCATGGTATTATCTATATAATTTAGATTTTCTAGTGCCTACTCTTTTTTCAATTAGTATTACACTTCGTGTATTGTATTATCAAGAATCCTTTTATCTCTTCTGATAATTGTAATAAAAATCAGTTGAACATGTCTCTAATTTCTTCTTCCAATTATTTGATAGATGGACCCCCTTCATGGTTGCTCGTTCATGGAATAGAAACTGGCTTGAAGACATCTTAAAAGAACCTCCATCAGAGAACTTAGAAGTTTTTCCTTCACCATATCTCTCTCTTCCACTTATGAGCATTGTCAAAATTGCTAAGTATGTGTTCATAGAACTATCCTAACTAAACTTGGGAGATTTAACAAATGTAAACATTTTTATTTTACATGTACATTTCTCGGAGCAAACATTAGTCTTGAGAATATTGCAGAAGTTTAACATTGAATTTTATTCACTTGATTGTGTTAAGCTACTTATCTATGCCTCAAACTTTGTACATTCTCTATGCATAATAGAGAATGTGGATGGAAGACAAATGAATTAGCACCATGTCTAGATCCATGTGCGGTTTGTCTAGAAAAGAAGTGTATAGTTGCTGTAGAAGGTATTCTCCTCTTATATTGAAATGACAAATAAAATATTTGATTCTTTAATAAAAACATTTTGTAAACAGAATAGGTTATAGTAAAGAAAAATAATCTAAACTATTGTAATCAGTCAGTTTTTTTATAAGCCCATGTATGAAATTGCGACGGTTCAAAACCGTCGCATTTTTTTTAAAAATCCTACATAGATTTGCAGCGGTTTTAAAACCGCCGCAAATTTTTGTTAAATCCACTGACCAAATAGCGGTGGTATTGCAACCGCCGCAAAATCAATTATCTAATTTGCGGCAGTTATGCCAGCGGTTCGTTGGAACTGCCGCAAAATCAAATCTCCACCGTCTAATAGGCGACCCTTGTGGAACCGCTGAAATTAGGGATGGCAAAATTTCTCGAGACGCGGGGATCCCTGCGGGGACTGCCCCGAATGGGGATCCGATTGTGGGGAATTTTCCCCGCGAGGATGGGGATGGGGGACAAAATTCCCCCGAAGCAGGCGCGGGGACCCGAGCGGGGATCCCCGCCCCGTCCCCGCTATTCCCCGAAATTTATGAATTCCTTGAATTATTCTTAATAGTTTATTTCTCATATATGTTTTTTAGTCATTTCTTACACACACATATATATAGAAACCCAAAACTCCTAATCTTTATTTGCATAACCTCTCTTCAATCAGAGATCCCTAAGGTTGTCCATACTCCATCCAACCTCTCTGCAGCCACCCCCTCGTTACCCTTCTCACCGCATCGTCACACCTCACCGTGCCATTACCCTTACCACGTTGTAATTTCTATTTGCGGCGTTCCTTTTTGTAACTCTGCCGTCGTGTCCATTCTCCTCTTTATTGTCGCGTCTTCCACCTCGTCCACTGCTTTTTTCTTTGGCTCGTCATTGCGTCTCCCTATTGCGTTATTTCGAAAGAAGTCACCATCGTGTTATTTAGACTTTTTGTATAAAATCTTGCAGTTTTTGTATAAGATAGATACTTGTAGCTCTATTAATATGAAAATTAATAATTAGTTAGAACTATTATATAGATGGGGAATGAGGTCCCCGCGGGGAATGGGACTCCGTGGGGAATGGGGATGGGGAGCAATTTTCCCCCACGGCGGGGAATGGGGTGGGGATGGGGAGTAAATCTGAGGGCGGGGATGGGGAGCAGGGAGGCATCCCCCGCCCCCGCCCTGCCCCATTGACATCCCTAGCTGAAATTTTGTTTTGCGGTGGTCAAATCCCTAAATAAACCGCCGCTATTCGGTGTGTCTCTTGTAGTAGCTATCATATGTTTTAAAAATATATATTAAAATTATTAATTTAATTTGTTATAAAATATATAAATTTAAATTTTAGTATGTTTATTAAAATAAAAAATTATTTTTTATTAATAATATTAATATTTACCCTTTAAAATATGTATTAGATAAATCTTTTAAATTAATAATTTTAAATCCAAATGAATTTGCCTTTCAAGAGAGTAAAATGGAAGGAGTAATCGTTAGGGTTACGTGATTACATCAGCAATGAAACGTCATCTACCGTTCATTTCGGGGAATGGGTCTGTTTTCGCGCATAAATAAATTTTGGACAGGTGAAGCACTCCCCTCTACAGCACTACTACTATTTATTAGCTAGTAGCACCTACCTATATTATATTCCGTATCTGCCTATCCATTATTGGATGTTGAGATTTTTATTTTTCTATTAAACCTTTTTTCACAAGCCGACAAACCGAATGAGAAAAGTAAATTTCAAATGTTTTTTTTTAATTTTTTATTCTAATAATTTATAAAATCTGATTTTATTTTATATAAAACTTTTTATAATTTTTTATAGTCTCACTTAAATTGGCCAAATTTTTTAATCAAAGAAAGAATTGAGAGATTTCATTTCTTACAAACCTAAATGCATGAGATCAGGTTAAAAGTTAAATTTTTATTTTAAATATTATTAGGACTTTTTTAGCTAAATTCGTATTAAAAATATAATTAATAGTGAGAGTTGAGGGATTACTAACGGTTCATATAATATGGTAAAAATAATAAAGTAATTTATAATAATTTATTTTTTTAAGATTTTATCTTAACAGTATAATAAATCAGATACAAATGTTTGAAAGAGTTCTAATTGTTAGTAAAAAAATTTCTCCTCTAATTATATAAAGATATTATGTATTTTCGTACTTCGATTAATTCTTGTTGTGATTATTTGACTAATGAAGTTTGATCTAAATTGAGAAACATATTTTACAACACCTTATATTAAAATTTTTCTCTAAAAATTAGACTTACTTATATATATATATATGATGTCTATCGTAGTTTTAAATTTAGCATTTTCAATTATTATATTATTATATTTTTGGTATTAAAAAAGAATATAATATTCTATTTAGATAAAATAATTATTTATTTAATCAAATTAAAATAATTATTAAATAATATTTTAGAAAATATTAGAATATTCGTTAATTAGTTTGTGATCGCAAATATTCAATACCGCGGGTAATAAATTAAATAAATATAAATAAAGAATAATTTCTTTTATTTTTTTAACTTTTTATTAATTTTTGAAGTTTAGTATAATTATCAAAGTCTAGTTTTTTACCGTTATTATAATAACCTTGTGAATGATATAAGAATGCTCATTTCAAGACTGTATTTAATCTAAAATCATAAATTTCAAACTCATTATTAAAAATTGTTTTATTTATTATATATTAATAATCATTAATTGTAGATGTATTTAAATCATATTCAGGGTCTATTTAATTAGCACCTGATATATGAGATATCCATAATTAAAATTTAATAAATATTTTATTAATTATCAATTTATCATAATAATCACAGGTAAAAAACAAAACCTACTACCATATTTTTCAACGAAAATACATATATATATATATATATATATATATATGAGATGTTTTAATTTTTATCAAACCGTTATATATATTGATATATGTGGATTACTAATGTCTTTTTTAGTATATTATGACTAAATAATTTAGATTAAATTATAGAAAATTTATATCTCAATATCATAATTTTTATCATAATGTAAATAGTTAAATTTAATCAAAATTCTTATTGTATTAATTCTTTAATTATATATATATATATATATATATATATATATATATAATAACAACAAATTATTTAATATATTGAAGTTTGATCATAATAATTTGTCATGATGATATATATATTATTTCTTCAAAAAATTTAAATTAATAAAAAAATTATATCAATAATTATATTTCTAACACATCTCCTTTTATAAGAATTTTTTTCCAAAACATTTTCAAGCATTCACAAAAAGAAACATCACAAAAAAAATTATTTTATATAAAATTATTAAATTAAAAAAAAAGAGTTTATTTTCTAATCATCTTATTGTAAAAAAACTTATCAAAATCTAATATATATATATATATATATATATATATATATAATATTTAATTTTTTTATTACCTTTTTAAATTTATGAGGGTTTTATCATTTTAATTTTTTAAGGATACTTTTTATAAATATCTAAATTTTTTGGATATTTTTTTGGTAATTTACTTTTTTGTAACAGAAAACTTTTGGAAACTAATTTATTTTGTTCTTAATTACGTGCGTGGAAAGGCTAAAATTTTTAGATATGGATAATTTTAATGTGAAATACGACAATATTTGTTCATTTTGGTATTTTACAATGCTATGATGGTAGTACAAAACGTCACTAACATTTTGTAAAACAAATATTTTTTTAAATATAAAAAAACAAAACGTCACCAACGTTTTGTAAAAAAATATTTTTTAATTATAAAATGAGAAAACGTCATTGACGTTTTGTAAAAAAAATATTATTTTAATTATATAAAGTGAAAACGTCACTGACGTTTTGTAAACACCCACAATAACGTTTAACACCTAATTTAGATCACTTTTAAAGATTTCACCACTCATAATCCAATATACAAAAATAAAAGTTCTGGAAAAAAGCTTTGTTACTTGTCCTATAGTGGAAAAACGGAAATGTTTAGGAATTAAAAAGAATAGTAATATTAGAAAAATAAAAAAAATAGTCAAAATTTATTTTATTTAATATTTATTAATTAATATAATAATTAATAAATATTAAATAAAATAAATTTTGATTAATTTTGGTTAAATTTTTTTTATCAAATATTTTTATAAAAAAATTAGTTAAAAAATAATATTATACATCTAAATTTTTTTGTTAATTAAATTTAATCAATTTAGTCTAATATAATAAAAATTAGTTATAATTAATATTATTTTAAGTTTTATTTTTTTAATTTAGTTAGAGTTAATTTATAAAAAGATATAAATTTATAATATTATTTTTAATTAAAAATAATAAAAAATTTATCTTATTTAATATTTATTAATTATTATAAAAAATATATTTTTTAATCATTAAATTTTATAGTATTTTTTAAAATTGTAGGAGTAAAACAATAAATTCTCTTATATAAATTAAAATATACCATACAAGAGGAGTTTATTGTCAACATAAAGAACATATTTTCTTACTCTCACAATTTTAAAAAATACTATAGTTACACCAAAATTTTTTCATTATACAAAGAAATGAGCCTCCCGCTGCCTTTCCCAACATTTTCCCATCCTTTAATTAATTAATTTGTTTTATTTGTCTGTCTGTATTTATTTATTGTTATTGCCAAAACTAACCCCAAAAAGCATATCTCTTCTTCCTTCTCTTCTCATTATGCTTTTTTAGCCTCTCCTCTTATCGTTCTTCTCGTCTTTCTTCCAATAATAACAAAACCCTTACAAGATCGAAACCAAAAAAGGCAAACAATTATGAAGAAGAATACCCTTTGTTCTGAAAATAACGATGTCTCATGGAAGAAGAAAAGAAGAATAATCAAAGAACTTGTTCAAGGTCAAGAAGCTGCGACTCAGCTGAAGCTTCTTCTTCAGAACCCCATTGGAGACACTTCTCTCTCAGCTGAAGAGCTTCTTGGCAATGTCCTTACTTCCTTCGCTGAAACCCTTTCTCTTCTTGCTTCTAATCATTCCCAGGAACAACCTTGTCGCCATGATCCGTCGCCGTCGTCGGCAGATCCCAGCGATGATTATTCCGGAGAATCTCATAATATGAAGAGATCTAATTTGACTCCGGCCAAAAAAGTTGGTAGAGGCTGCTACAAAAGAAGGTAAATAAAAATAGCTACTTTTTTAACGGATGCATATATTTGGTATGTAGTACCTCATATTTGACACAAACTTCCGTGAACATACACTTATTATTTTGGAAAATTTCAAATCTTTTTTAATAATTTTAATAGTCAATATTAATATATATTGTATATATTTTTAATAATTAAAATTATTAATAGAATATAATTATTTTAAAAATATCTGAAATTATTTTTTATTATATAATATTTAAAAATTTAAAAATTTTAAATATTATTATTTTAATAATTTTAACTGTTTATATCAATAATAAAATTGATGATATATAATAAAAATTAACTGTTAAAAATATTAATATAGTTATTTCTGAAAATACCTAAAACTATTCCTAATTATATATTAGTTTTCTTTTCCGAAGGGGTGGGGGCCGGGGGTTGATTAAATTGTTGGCTAAACATGAAGTGTCAGATATGAATCTAACTAAAAGGGTTTCTGTTTTGTGCATTAGCTCATCACTTCAATGCTGATGTTGTTGTTTTGTGGGTAATTTGAGTTCCCAGCGTTGGGTTTCACTTCACATGTTTTGGGGATTTGTACGGAAGCACACGTACGGCAGGACACAGAAAAATTCAAATTAACAATTACTAATATTTATTTATGAAAACTTTTTTAGCAAAATAAGTTTTTAATAATTCATATATTTTATGTGAATATTGTATTGTTTATTGTGCTTGATATTGGGTTGATAGAGAATGAAAAAGGAAAATAAGAGTAAGTTGTTCAATAAATAGTATATTAAAGGTAAAAACAACAGATATATTGAATTAAAATAAACTAAAAACATAGATGAACTAAAATGTTCCATTAACATGACAAATTCTGTGAATTAAAAATGAACAATATAGAGGAAAAGGCCTTGGCACATGTTTTCTGGGCGAATGAAAAATTTAAATACTAGAATTTGATAGAACAAGTATAGGGAGTAAACTTATAATTAGTTAATTTTAAATCTTATTTTTTGGAGGTTTTAAATTAAGAATTCAGAATTGATAAGTTTAAAATTTAGAATATAAAATTAATTCAAAAAATATTTACTGACATAATTGTTTGCAAAATGTTAACGTTTTATATCAAAAGATATTTATACCATAATGAATTATTGGACAATGGAGGAAGTTATGAGATTATATATAGGACTTTTTACAATAGATATTTATACCATAATTAATAATCTTAGTTTTTCTTGGATTTGCTTTTCGCTATGAGATATAATAGTTTACAATAGATTGTGGCTGCTAGCTAGTTAGTTGTTGTTGTGTACCGCATGCTATTTTGCTCGAAAGCGACATGCATATATGCTAGCTTTAATTTGAAAGGATTTTGTTAAGTACATAATGATTTTTTTAAATAATATGAATAATAAATTTTAAAATTAATTTAATAAAATAAAATAAAATTTTATTTTTAAATTATCTTTTAAATTTTAATATTAGAATAATTATCTGTATATACTTAATAAATTAAACATCTAACATATTTATTATTTATATTATTTAATATTTTTATTATCTACCTATATTTTTTCCATCTGAAATTTTTTATATTGGTTAATGGTAATTATTATTAGGAGGACTGAACACACATGGACCACAATCTCTCCCACTGCAGATGATAATAATGCATGGAGGAAATATGGAGAGAAAGAAATTCAGAATTCTAAATTTCCTAGGTAACTGTCATCATTATATTATTTATTTTCTTTTTTTATTTTCTCTCTAAATAGTCTGATCTGCTTGGTGTTATTATGCGGTTTATGGTTGCCATCAATTTGACCCTAATATATCTTTGATATTATATTTAAAGAAAGTTTAGATAATAAGCAGAATTTTAATCAACATATAGTCGATAACTTCATTTTTTTTATATTTTGAGAGTCATTTAGATAAAAACATCTAAAATATTTTTTTTTAAATATTTTTTAATAATTAAAATTTAATACATATAATTGATTAAATTGTGTTATTTTTATCAAAATTAAACTAGATAATTTAATTTGACCGAAAAAATAGTGAATTAAATCTTAAATTTATTTAAATTAATATTATTTTTTATAAAAAATGACTACAATACTTTTATTATAGAAGATGACTAAAATACTCTTATTATACATATTAATTTTAAAAATTCTAAATTCTAATCCTTTACTTCTCTGTCATCATAGGGTTAGAATTTAGAGTTTTTAATATATATATATATATATAATAGGAGTATTTTAGTCATGTTCTATAATAAGAATATTTTAGACATTTTCTTTAATAAAAGTATTGTAGTCATTTTTTATAAAAATTCATATTAATTTAGATCAATTTAAAATTTAATTCACTATTTTTTCGATTAAATTAATTTGTTTGGCCTCATTTTGATAAAAATAATACAGTTTAATTGATTATATGTATTAAATTTTAATTATTAAAAGATATCTTTAAAAAAAGATATTTTAGATGTTTTTTTAATGTTAAACTACGTATTAACTACAAAACTAGTAATCATGTAACATGATTCTTATATTTTATCTATGACTTTGACTTTTGACATCATTCATATTCTTCTGCAAATAATTGGTGGTAGTTTTGTTTGATAATTTTAATAAAATATCTTTAAGATCACTAATTGTCAAAAGAATTTAAGGTCATCTAATTAATCAATAATTGTAAAATAAAAAATTATGTTCAGGATACTTTCCTTAATACTTGATAATTATTAACAATAAAGTTTTTTACGTAAGTGTCAAGAAAAGGTATATTATAGAAAATTTAAGTTTTGTCATTTAAAATATTTGAATTATAACTTATTATCATATTAAAATGAATTAAATTTTTAATGTACCAATTTTTAAAATAATAAATATTTTAAGAATTTAATTATTATGTATCATATTTTAAAATAATGAATATATTATTCTTTTTAATATTGGACTTTGAAGGGTATAAAAAATATCTCAAAGGAGCTCTTAAGAGCACCTTTACAAGTTTGGAGGGAAAAAAAAAAACACAATTTTTTTTTTATTTATCTTATGAAAAAAATTAAGCTTGTGTTTTTCTTGAAGCTTGAGCAACCACCTCAAAATGAAATATTACTAAACTCACGAGAAGAGAATATAATCTAAAGGCATGAAGTGATAAACATAAATAGCCTAAATTCTAATAATATACTAATCTATATATTCCTCATTATTTTTTTCAATGTAAACTTGATCATTAGTGCGTGGGGCATATTCCACTTGAATCGTATAACTTAATGTTATACTTTCGATGCTTCACCTTAAATACTCCGATTAAATCACCGGGGAGCTCTTGACCATTGGGGAGAATTCGGAGAAGAATCAAATGAGATAACATAAGATGAGAAGACATCACATCCAACCCAAAACCTTAAGGTGTCAAGTTAATGGATCTCTCATCTTATAAACTCCTCACTCTTCTTTACTTTCTTTAATGTGGGACTAATTTCAACACTCCTCATACTTGCAACACTAACAGTGGCATACTCTGATGCAGAAAGACTTGAAGCATAGCTCTTTTAATATCTTTCTTTGTTCTATCGGATCATGCACCAACCTCTTTATGCAAATAGTAGAGTTTAATTTGGGTTCAACAAGGTTTATGGAATCAACAATTTGCTCTTTTAATTGCTTCTTTTGCCTTGTCCATTGAGAGTATAGAACAATCCTTGTTGCTTCTCTCCCCTTAATTAGCCTCCTTAATGCTTTCAAATCTTTCTTTGTTGACCATGATATCTCTCATAAATGATCTTGTCCTTATACACATTAAAAGCATAGATATATCACTGAGGTTGGATTCAGAATCTACTCCATATACTAAAAATGCCAATTACCATCCCAACGATTTATTATGTTTACTTGGGTGGCTGGGGATGACAAGTAAATTTGTCGTGTTGGTGAGATGAATAGGTAAAAGTATAATCTCAAAAGAATTAATTAATGTGTTACTTGTGTTGGAATTTAAGTTGATGTGAAATGTGAGCTTCTTTTACACCGAACTACATTTCTTGTGTTTCATTTCTATTTTAAGCTCGCTTCTATATTATAACAATAATTTCACGTTTTATGCATGTGTGGTTGGATTCAAAGTTGATTGAGACTATTGGTTTATTGTGCAACGTAACTTAATAATTGTGATTTAAAAGGTAGTTTATTAATGATCTACAATTTGCACGCAGGAGCTACTTTAGATGCAGTAGAAAGTATGATCAAAATTGCCGGGCAATCAAACATGTGCAGAGGACACAAGAGAATCCTTGTATGTACCAAATCACATACATTGGCATGCACTCGTGCAAAGCCACCCCCAATGATGCTCCAACTATAAACCAAGACACTACTCCTCCTCCTCCTCCTCCTCCTCCTCCTCCTCCTCCTAGTGATGTTGTAGATCCTTCTATGTTGTCAGATTTGAAGGATATTATTGAACCATACAAGCCTTCCATTATTATGCCACCAAATATGGTATCAAATGATAATGCAAACAATATATATCCATGTCCAAGCTCTCTATGTTCGGATATGGATTTTGGGGTGGATTTAGTTCATTTTAGGGAATCATGACTTTTTGTCTTGATTTTATAATTTTAGTTGTTTGAGATGGTTGAAAATCAATAGCAATGTTGGTGAACTAGTGATCAATAGCGGTATAGTGATTATGGTATGTATAAGAATAAAATTAATATTTTAATAGAAAAATAATTTTTCTGTTGTTTATTTTGTGCATTCTCCAGTGTTTATATCTGTCTCTATTTCAGTATTTGAAAGCATACACTAACCAACTGGAGCTTGAGCTCAAGTGTGGGGCATATATATATATGAACGTCTTGCATGCTTAGGATACAGATCATATATATGAAGGTAAGGTAAATTGGTTAGTAGTGAATTATGTGAGATTTTTATCATTCTACTTAATCTATATATTCTTTTAACAGAAGTTCCATATAAAACTTTTAATTGCCACCGTTCTTAAGACTTATTACTAAATTAATATATTTTTTAAATTATTTATTATTATGCCATTGTATTGTAGAGACACTAAAAAAAAATCTGTCTCCATAAAAAAATTTATTAATGCTATATATACTATATTAATACAGTAACGTATTTGTTAAATATATAATCATTTATATGCATATACATAATATATAACACATTTTCTTAGGTAAGAATTCTTTTAGATGTACAGTGTGAATTTTGTATAATGTTATTTTTTATTTCAAAAGTAATAAGAATTAAATTGTATATCTTTTGATCTTAAATTTTGATATCGATCAATCTCTTATTCCAAAATTTAAATCTATTAAGTACGTATACATAAATTGTTATATATTTAAAAATATGTCACTGTTTTAATATGGTATAGCATTAATAATTTTTTGAACTCTGCTAGGGAGACAATAAAAAATCTTGACAATGTATACAATGAATTTTAAATTTGGCCCAATACAAGAAAAAAAAAAAGAAATTCAAACAGTTATTTCAAAAAATTAATCATTTCAATCCTAATTTACCAATAGAATTTATCCAAACACTCTCTTCCCAACTGCTACCACATCTTCATTAATCATCCCACCTCTCCGGCATTAGAAGCTCCCTCACCGGCCATCAAACAACCATCCACATAGTTATTAAAATAGTCGAACTAGTGAAATGACCATCCAACATTTGTTAATTGTATATACTTAAACTAAATTAAACAAAATAATCATCCAATTAAAAATTAAAATAACCAACTACATACCTAGTGAATTGAACATCCAGCATCTAAATTTGTTTGTTGATGTATATACCTGAAAGACATAAGGAAAACGAAATCCAAAAAAGCCAAGTTGGCCGCGTAAGACATGGTATTTTTTTGAAGTGTGCTACGTTTGCATGTACAAAAACTAGGGGTGTGCATAGTTCAGTTTTTCTATAAACTGAATTGAAACTGCACTAAACCATTTTAAATGGTTTAGAAACTGAACCAAACTGCTTTGTCACATATGAAACTGGTTCTAAACCAGTTTATAATACAGTGCATCAGTTTAAACCAGTTCATAAAAGTAAAACTGGTTTTAATTAAAAAAACCAGTTTAAACTGGTTTATAGGCTAAAACTAGTTTTCACACTCTCCATCTTTCTTTCTCTCTCTCTCCCCTCTCTCTCCCCACTCTCTCTCTCTCCTCTCCCTCTCTCTCTCTCTCTCCCTCCCTCTCTCTCTCCCTCCCTCCTCCCTCTCTCTCTCTCTCCCTCTCTCTCCCTCCCTCCCCCTCTCTCTCTCCCTCTCTCTCTTTTCCTCTCTCTTTCTCTCTCTCTCTCTCTCTCTCTCTCTCTCCTTTCCCTCTTCCGCTCTCTCTCTCTTCTTCCATCCCTCTCTCCTTCTCTCCCTCTCTCTCCTTTCTCTCTCTTCTTCTCTTCCTCTCTCCCCTCCTTTCTCTCTCTCCCTCCTCTCTATTTTCCTTTTCCCTCTCTCTCCTCCTTTCCCTCTTTCTCCCCTCCCATCTCTTTGTCTTCCTCTCTCTCTCTCTCTCCATCTCTCCCTCTTCTCTCTCCCTCTCTCTTTCTCTCTCCCTTTTCTCCCTCTCTCCTTCTCTCCCTCCTCTCTCTCTCTCTCTCTCTCTCTCTCTCTCTCCTTCTCTCTCTCTCTCTCCCTCCACTCTCTTCCTCTTCTCTCTAACTCCCCTTCTTTCTCCCCCTCCCTTTCATTGTCTTCCCCTCTCTCTCTCCACCTTTTCTTTTCTCTCTCTTCCCCTCTCTCTCCCTATCTCCATCTCTCTCTCCCTCCTCTCTCTCTCTCTCTCCCCTGCCCCTCTTTCTTCCCCTTCCCTTTCTTTCTCTCTCCTTTTCTCCCTCTCTATCCCTTTCTCTCATTTCTCTCTCTCCCCTATCCCTCTCTCTCTGTCTCTCACTCCTTCTCTCTCCCAAATTCTCTCTCTCTCCCTCTCTCTTTCTCTCTGTCTCTCTCAATTTTTCTCCCTCTCTCTCTTCCTCTTTCTCTCTTTCCTTGCGCTCTTTTTTCCCTTCTCTTCTCTCTCTTCCTCTCTCTCCTCCTCCTCCTCTCTCTCCTCTTCTCTCTCTTTCTCCTCCTTCTCTCTCTTATTTTGGAGAAAAGAGGGAGAGAAAGAGAAGAGGGATATAGAGTGAAAAAAGGATGAGAGAGAAATAGAAAAGAGAAAAAGGAAGGAGAGAAAGAGAATAAAGAGAGAGATGAAGGAGAGAAAAGAGAGAGAAAAGGAGAGAGAAATAAGGGAAGGAGAGAGAGGAATAGGAGAGAGAAAGAAAAAAGAGAAAAAATGAGAGAGAGAGAGAGAGAGAGAAAGAGGAAGAGAGAGGGGAGGTGAAGAGAGGGCGGAGAGGAGAGAAACAAAAGTGAAAGAGGGAAAAGAGAAAGAGAGAGAGAGAAGGGGAAGGGAGAGAGAGAGAGAGAGAGAAGGGGATGGGAGGGGGAGAGGGGAGAAAAGGAAAGAGAGGGAGAGAGGGGAGAAAAGGAAAGAGAGGGAGAGAGAGAGAGAGAGAGAGAGAGAGAGAGAGAGAGAGAGAGGAGGGGGAGAAAGAGGAGAAGGAGAGAGAAAGAGAGGAAGAAAGAGGGGAGGAGGAGAGAGAGAGGAGGGAGAGGAGAGAGAAAAAAGGGAGAGAGAGAGAGAGGAAGAGAGAGAAGAAGGAAGGGGAAGGGAGAGGGGGAGAGAGAGAAAGAGAAAGAGATAAGAGGGGGAGAGAGAGGGGGAATGAAGGGAGAGGGAGAAAGAGGAGGAGGAAAGAGAGAGAGAGAGAGAGAAGAAAGAGGGGATGGGAGAGAGAGGAGGGAGAGAAGAGAGAGAGGAAGAGAGAGGGAAAGGAAGGGAGAGGGAGAGGGGAAAAAGGAGAGAGAGAGAGAGAGAGAGAGAGAGAGAGAGAGAGAAGGGAGAGAGAAAAAAGAGAGAGAGGGGGGAGAGAGAGAGAAGGAGAGGAGGAGAGAGAAAAAGAGGGAGACAAAGAGGAGGGGGAGAGAGAGAAAGAGAGAGATAGAGAAGGGAGAGAAGGAAGAAAGGGAAAGAGAGAGAGAGAAGGGAGAGAGGAGGGGGAGAAAGAGGAGAAGAAGAGAGAGAGGAAGAAAGAGGGGAGGGAGAGAGAGAAAAAAGGGGGGAGAGAGAGGGGAGGAGAGAGAAGAAGGAAGGGGGAAGGAGAGGTAGAGGGGGAGAGAGAGAGGAAAAAGAGGGAAAGGGAGAAAAAGGAAGGGGGTGAGAGAGAGAGGGAGAAGAGAGAGTGAGAGATGGGAAGGGAGATGGAGAGAGAGAGAGAGAGAGAGAGAGAGAGAGAGAGAGAGAGGGGAGAGAGAGAGAGAGAAGGGAGAAAGAGAAAGAAAGAGTATGTAAAATTAATTTTGGAGTTTAAATAAAACCAGTTTTAATTTGGTTTAAAACTAAACTGAACCATAAAAACTATGGTTTCAGTTTAGTTTTTTATTTAAAAAAACTGGTTTATTTAAAACAGTTTCAGTTCAGTTTCAATTCAGTTCAGTGAAACCAGTTTTTTTGCACACCCCTAACAAAAACGGGAGCATCATGGACTAAACTAATTGCTTGCACAATTATTGTTGTGCTATCCTACGTTGATCTTGGACCTATACCTATGTAGGGGGAGGTGACGTCGTTGAAGGCGGCGGCGGCCAAGGCGGTCTTGGGTTGCACGACGAACGCTACGTGTGTGAAGGGAGTGTCTCCATTTACGATCTTGCGAGTCGTGATGGACATATGAAAACAACACACTTGTGTATCCCCTATACGACGCGAATGCGATGTTGAGAGGGAGAAACCGCTGGCGTTGGGGAGGGGCTGCACGACTGGTGCGATGCGGGACTGCGGGAATGACACAAACTGCACGACGGTGCTGCTGGGCGTTCGTGGTGCGCACGTCGGCGTGAGTTATGGGCGACGACAGCTAGTGTTTGTAGCGGCACAGCACCAGTAAAAGAGGAAGAGATTAGACGAGAAGGCAGTCACATTAGATAAAGGAAAAGGAGGCTTTTTTGGGATTTACGTAACTGTTACAAATTTTTATTTATTTCAAATTTTAAATTGGTAATTATTAAAAATTAATTATTTATTTATTATTTGATGTTAATTTTAATTTTACTTTTATTGTACACATTGTACATTAAATTTATTGCCTCTTTGTCTCTTAATACGTTTCTCTAAT
This sequence comes from Arachis ipaensis, assembly GCF_059453495.1. Lineage (NCBI taxonomy): Eukaryota > Viridiplantae > Streptophyta > Magnoliopsida > Fabales > Fabaceae > Arachis > Arachis ipaensis. The sequence goes on from NC_142442.1 coordinate 34,001,809, forward strand.
TTTTTTGATGGAGGCACGCATTCTTTTCTAGTACCTCTATAATAGATGGCATATTAATAAATAATTTGAAAAATATAAATTTGAACAAATAAAAAGAGAGGTTATAGTCATGTAGAAGTTAGTTAGAGAGTTACTTATATGGATAGTGTGAAGTTGAGTTAGCATTATAAATAGTAAATTTCTATGAAGAATTCTTAATCACATACTCAATAGATAACAATTTAGAATTTTATCACTATGCATTCATGGTTGATGAGGTTGAAGCAGTGGAGTATGTTGCCTTTGTAGAAGATAACTTTCATAATCTGACGCCACCTTGCTATATTTTCAATCTATGGTCAAGAATTATAAGATCACTTGGAGAAGGACACGATTTTCCTAATATTTGCAAGTACGCAAACTGAATCCAAACAATATGAAGAGTGGCGTGTGATGATTACAATGTTACTTTCTGACTCTTTGCATATGCATCCTTCAAGCATCTGTTATTAGTTGTCATTTTGTACAACTGGTATTAATTCACATTCATACTTACTTTGCTTCTCAAACAGAAGTTTGAATCTACCAATTACAACTAGAATTGAAATCGGTAAAGAAACTTAGCTCTAGATATAATTATCAATTTCGCTAGGAAGACAATGGAATTTCTGAACAATATGAATAATTGGCTGGAAATTTGGCCCAATACAAATAAAAAATAAAAAACACTCCCCAAATTATCCAAATAAAAAAAACCATTCAGTTATTCAAAAAATTTAACCATGTCAAACCGTAACCAATTTATTCAAATAGCTTTTCCCCTCAAACCCTCTACCACCCCACCTTTATCAATCATTCCCTTTTACCGGCATCAATTGCACCCTCACCGGCAATCATTCTTGCCTCGTGGGGTCATCACGTCGTCACCTCTCAGCAAGTAGTCCCCTCCTCCGTGCGTCTCTCTCTCTCGCCGGCAGCCAACATCGCGGATGGGATCCTCCTCCCTGTCGCGCGTCCGTCGAGCCCCGCGCGTCTCTCTCTCCCTCATCGGAAGCCAACCTCGGCGTCAGTTTCAGCCACCGCGGGAAAGAAGATCGACTCTATGCTCCCCCTTGATGCGCTGCTTGGCTCACCATCCATTATCACCGCGTGACGCTCACCCACTCATCGGAGATACTTGTTGCCGGACTCCTTCTTGCATCCGTCACTGGTTGGCACGGCAGACACCATCGTCGGTGTCGCACTCCGCCCACTCGCTACTTCAATAGGTTAGTTGATGGCCAGGGTTTTAATTTTTAAAATGGTGTTCATAAAATGCATTTGGTTAAGTGAATGGATTTTGGCTCTTCTGTATATAGTTTTATATGTTTGAATAAAATAGACTCATTTGAAAAGTAAACATGTGGTTGCTGTTGATTTGCCCAAATTAAACTTTTTACTTTACTATATATTTCGTGTTTTTCGTTTACCAGGTTCAAGATTTAGGTAGCATGTACGGACGTTCGAATGAGATTTTACTAGCATGACGTATGATATTTTACCTTACTTATGGGAAATAAGAAGGATGTTTTGTTTACTCTATACATGGATGGTTAGGTTTCAAAACTTCGAATAAGATTTTACTGGCATGACGTATAATGTTCGTTTTGTTTACGACGGATGCTGTGTTACTGATTAAAACCTATTTTGCTTGATTTATTATCAAGAGTTTGGGATAATTAAATTACTGGATGAAACCTATTTCAGTAATGCTGCTGCAATCATTGTAATTCTATTTGTTACATGTTTTGGCTTGACTTTTATTGTTTAAAAAAATAAACGAAAAGAAAAAGCTCAGCTTGTCATTCGATGAATTGATGTTATTTGTGAATTTAGAACTAAGTGATTGTGCACGGATGAATTGATATGTTGATTTCATGTTCTTTCCATGTACTTAAATTTTGTTGAACTATTTGATGCTTAGGTAACCATGTATACGGATGGTTGATTTTGCTTGATCACTGGGAAAGTTGTGAACTAAGCACTATTAAAGAAGTTCGTTTTAGCATGTACACAGATGGTTGTTGCAGTCATAAAAAGGGATATTTGTTTAAGTAATAACATTGATTTTTAGCTTGATTGCCTATGCGGATAGGGAGTTAAGTAAACAAATATGTTACTATTAGTTTAACTCTTTTTCATTTTACCAAATTAGTTTAATCATCATCACTAGTATGGATCCATAATATTGTTTAAACTACAACATATGGTTGTTATTTTGCTCATTCGAAAATTGTTTACGAACCATATTCTAAAAGTTCGGATTGTAGAAAACTAACCCTTGTTTGGTTCTTCATAAGCTGAAGTACTCCCTGAGTTGAATAGCTAAGCCAGATGGAGAAAAAAGTAATATGCAATTAAATATTACTTCAAAGTGATTGTATCTAGTTCATAGAAACTAGTAGAGACGTGTTGTTCACCCTGCTACATGAACGGTGTGATCACCACTTGGAAACCCACCACGGCAAAGAAAAATGCATGAAATCGACGCCATGGGATTCAGGTTCCTAAGGCAGATCCTATATTGGGTTGTGAAGCAGAGTATAATGGTCCAACTGGCAAGGGCCTACAACATCGATACGAGCACTCTGAGATTAGACGTTGGCAACATTCCCATTAACACCGAGTTGATCGAAAGGCTTTTAGACATTCCTTCTAGTGGTAAGTTGATATTGCATATAAAGTTGCCCTTGTTGTGCCGATTATTTCGACAAAGAAAGTTTTTATATCCTGTTAGTAATTGTTTATACTTCAATCTTTGTATGATGTAGGCGACGACTACCCCGAGCTCGACAAAAATAATGCTTCCCATATGGTGATCAAAATACAGTTCCAAAAAAAAACAACAATCGAATTGCAAAATTTTGTCTACAGCTACTCTATGGATACAGAAGATGATAGGATGGAGTTCAGGTGACATTTCATTCTAGTAGTCTTAAAGATGTTCTTATGCCCAACAAGTCAACAAATAATATCACCGTGGCACATACCTCCAATATTGGATGTCTCGGACCCCAGTAGATTCAATTGAGCATTGAAGACATTCAAGTGGTTAGAAGCTGCCATCAAAAGATACAAAACTAAAAATCATGAAACATGTGGAGGTTGCATGTTCACCCTACTGGTAAGTTACATTCTTAAACTACGAATATAACCAGCATACCATTTATGTTGCAAACCATAAGTTGTGAACTTCGTATTTTCAGGTGTTGTACTTTCAACGATTGAAGCATGGTCCATTAGATCACTATCAAGAACCAGACCCATGGGTCTCCGCATGGACGACTACTAAGGCAACTAGTCCGAGCCATTAAACACTAAACCAAGTCTTCGGTATACTCAACTATGATACCTTTCTTACACGTGAATAGTATGATTTAACATGGCAATTTTTTCCCTTATCTAATCTACATGATTACTTTTTTGATAATTTATATATCTAAAAATCAGGGATGCATTAGAGACAAAACAGAAAAGGATGAAAACCTTAAGGGCGGAGCAAGTAAGAAATCAACAAAACCCCACTCTAAGGAAGTATACCAAAAGATGGCGCGCAAAATTTCAGCGCTTCCCATGGTAAGTATTTTGTGGAGTTTGGTGTATGTTTCTCTAAGTATAAAAGTGGTTCTGTGTTTCAATTACTAATTGAATATGCAGCATGGTTACAATTCTGGTGTTCTTATTCGAATATTTGCATGGTTATTCACTTATTTTCTAGATGTATCCGAACAAGGAAGCACCAGGGCCACAGAGATGGAGGAGGGACCCATAAAGAGGCAATCCTGTAAGAAAACTGAACCACCACCATCAAGGTTAGGCCACACAAAACCATCAGAAAAACACTCAACGACACATAATGTGAGTCCATTTTATTGTTTGTATGTGTTAGGTTCATAACATCGTGACTCGAGTTCATGATATGATTTGTTGGAACTGAAGTTATATTTGTAACAATTAAAATATTCTGAATGTTCATTTCACCGGGTATATGGATGGTCAAGTTAATTCTTACTTGTATGTTCATTTCGGCACTATATTGGTTGTTTTAGCTTCTTTAATTCCGATACAGCTTCTTTTGCCTTATTGTATATTTGTTCTTAAATACGTTTGTTGTTTCCATTTTGTGCCTCGTTCAAAATTAAAAACACAGATAAGCGGCAGAGGTACTAAGAGAAAGGTGCGCATTGTCAAAGGCAAATCATGCATAGACAGCACAAAATCACCTGCAAAGAGAGCTGCCTCAAGGCCGAAGGAGACACCTTTCGTGGCTTCCGACTCTGATGATGAGGATAATGAGCCAATTGCTAAGAGAATGCGCCGATTGTTTCAATACGTGAAAAACCCAGTGGATGAGAACCCAGGCAATGACGAGGTCAATGTCAATCAAGAAAAAATACCTGAAAAACCATCAGACCCAAAAGATCCCGATCTAGTTACACCATCAACAGCACTAGTGCAATTCACAGGATATGACTTTGATAGGCAAATTTTTTGTGACAAAATTTGTTGTTTGTGTCCATTTTGCTTATGTTATGATTCTAGTTCCTTTCACCTATCTCAATTAAGTCCATCTTCTCCGCAACTGTTCCAGTTCTCATCCACGAATAAAATCAAAAGGAGTTTGACAAGGGTCTCATGGGCCAAGAGAAACCCATCCTTGAAAATAGTTGCAGCTTTAGTGATAGCCTTTCAAATGGGAGACAAGTGATTTTCGATTTGAATATCAAAAAAATTTCTATTTAAAAGATATTTATGTTTTATAAATAAAGTGAATCCATAATTTATCTTAATTTTAAATAAGTTGCCAGACTAATTTGTCAAGCAGGGTTAAATTAGTAAGGTGGATGTCTCTGAAGGCAAGACTTCCAAATCTCTTTGGGATAATGAGAGTCTTCTAAAATGTTAGATGATGAAGCCCCTGAGAATTGGAGGAACCACTCGACACAAACTGCTAGACCATCTTATCAATATAATTACAAATTGAAGAAGGAAAGTAACTCAAATTAACTGCGACTTCCAAAAGCCTTGTCGCACCTTTTTTTTGAACCGAACATAGAAAGACTTAAATTCGCGACTTTTTAGGTGAATATGGAGACTATGTCATTTGAAATATAACTCATTCAGGCTTTGTTCCACCTGTTGGATATATAACAACTAAGACTTTCCGTACAAATCAGAAAAAGATAAGAATGATATGACACATTACATAATAAACTTAGGGTGTGTTTGTGAAACACATTGGAGAGGATAAAAGTGCGTTTCAATGCTTTGAACACTGTTCTTTGATGTTTGGCCATTTTTCTTCTTTGAACGCCAACATGATTCTGCATCCCAAAAGCTGGTTCACTGGAAGCAAGAAATTATAGCTTCTGCATTTACTCAACGTACGCTTTAAGTTTGTTGCTAGTTATTATTGGCTTTTCCATAATTTTTTTTAAATAAATACTGAGAATATTAAAATAATTATTCTAATTTTTGTGCACTGTTTACTATTTTAATTTTTTATAATATGTATTATTGTTCCAATTAAAAATGATAAATTAAATAAAAAATTAATTATAAATAATAATAAAAATATAACTTGTAAAAAATTAGAACCTAAAATAATAATAAAAATAAAATTATTAAGAGAAAATACTAAAATATGTTATTTTAAATATTTTTTTAATTTAATAAATAAACATTAATTTTACTATAAAAAATACTTGAAAAGTTGTCAATTTTTATGTTATTTTTAATTGGGTAAAGTATACTTTTTGTCCTTAAAGTTTGACAAAAGTTTTAAAAATACCCCTAAGTTTTATTTTGTTTCAATTTTGTCCCAAAAGTTTTCGATTTGCATCAAATATACCCCTAATGACTAATTTTTCAAAAAATTTAAGACCAATTTAACAACAATTTTATAAGAACAACCCTCAACACAAGCAAATCAAACATAATTTTCATGCATTATTGTTAGATTGGTCTTAATTTTTTTAAAAATTTAGCCGATTGGAGTATATTTGATGCAAATCGAAAACTTTTGGGACAAAATAGAAACAAAATAAAACTTAGGAGTATTTTTGAAATTTTTGTCAAACTTCAGGGATAAAAAGTATACTTTACCCTTTTTAATTTTATAAATAAATATTAATTTTTATTATAATAATAAAAAATTATAATATACTAAAATAGAGTACTATAAAAAAAATATTATATAAAAAATACTAAAAAATATAAAAAAAGATTAAATATACTTAAAAAAATAATATTATAATTTAATATTATATTTTTAATAATTAATTAATTATTTATTTAGAAGTGATTTTAACTAATATTATCCAAACAATATTTATTTTATTAAAATCAATTTTAGTAAAAATTACCAAACATAAATCATGTTAGTACAAACTCACTTCTACCTAAAATCAATTTTACAAAATTACTTCTATTCAAACTCCAGTTTACCCAACATAAATCCAAACACACACTTAGTGATCACCAGAAAAAAAATTGAATAAGGACAAAATTGTTCCGAAAAATTCCAATTCACTTAATATAATTTACTTTTCTTTTGAAAATCAAAGGTATTGATAAAGAAATTAATAAATTTTAAAAATATGACATTTTTAAAAAAAATTTAAAATAATATTAAATACTAAAATTTATTTTTTAAAAGAGAAATTTGGTTAAGTCTACTCTAATTTTAACCAAAATCAATTATGTTTTTTTCTTTTCATTTGTAATAGTATATATTATTTTTAAATTTAAAATTTTTATAGTTTAGAAAAAATAATTTTTTATAGTTTATTTTAATTTAATTATTTTTAAAATAATAAATTAAATTAATAATTAATTATTTAATATTATTTAAGATATATTAAATTATACTTAAGACTTAAATACTATTTAGTTTAAATTGATAGATACAACTCTAAATATAAATATTAAAATTTAAAACATAAAATCTAATGGTTTAAATTAGATTTCAATTAAATATCGAAGAAAGATATGCAATTATGAAAGCAGTAGTTAATCTTAAATCCCTTGGTGAATTAAAACTTTTAGTAGCTTTATTAATTTTTAAGCTTTTATTAATTAGCTGTATGTATTTAAGTGTCTAATTGTGTGGAAAACTTTCTTTCTTTTGGTAGAAAAGTTTTCTTGTCACATCACTATCTCACATCAATCACTACCCCGTTAACTTCCCAACAATTTCCATTCATTTGTTTATCCCTTTCTTCACTCCCGAACCTAAACTTCAAGCCCCTCTCTTTCTCTCTCTCATCCAAAAACCAATAGCAATTCTGATTCGACCCAGAAAAGGGAAAGATTCTCCAAACAAATAAAACCAAACACAGAGGACCCTTTATTTGTAGGCAAAAATTTCAGAAAGAAACAGTGAAAAAATGAACAATACTACAACCCTTTGCACCAAAATAAATGGTGATAGTGAGAAGAGAAAGATAACAAGAGAGCTTCTTAATGGCCATGAAGCTGCAACTCAGCTGAAGCTTCTTCTTCTTAAGAATCCCAATGGAGGGTCTTCTCTCTCAGCTGAAGAGCTTGTTGCCAATGTCCTCAGATCCTTCAATGAAATCCTTTCCATTCTCTCTTCCCAAAATGCTGGGATTCCGGCGGAAGATGATTCTGATCAGTGTAAGAACAAAAGAACCGCCACAAAGACAGCAAGAGGAAGAGGTTGCTACAAAAGAAGGTTTGGTATACTTCACTGTGGATTTTTTTTTATTTAATTTTTCTTTATATAAATTTGGTTTCTGATCTTTTATTTGCTGATATATACTGTTCAGGCAAAATATGAAATTTAAGATGCTAATTAAGATGTGAATCTGTACATAAATTATTATAAATATTTTTTTATTTTTAAATAAAATAGTAAGAGTGACATGCTATTAGCAAAGGTGGTTTTTTTTGGGTATGATTTGGGTTCACAGAAAGTAGAAGCAGGGTTTCCGTCTAAAAAATTGGGTATATAATTTGTACGGAAACACAGTACGGATAACGGTTGGACTGAGTGATTAACTGGCAATCTGCCATTATTGTTGTAACAAAGACATGGGAGAAACATCTTGGATTGTGTATATATATTTGAAGAATCTTAAATATTCAATTATAAAAAATATATATAATATATATTAATTAAAATTAATAATTAAAATGATTGAAATATCAATGTTTTAGAAATATTTAATTTTTTTTATATTTTTTATTTTTACATTGGTAACTCTAAATCAATAATTAATAGTTAGTCAACTAAATTTGGTTAAATTGGAAAGAATTTTAGTGTGATGTTTGGAGTTTTATATTGGTTAAATTTAAATTGAGTGAATAATATATATTTAGAAAAAAATATGAGAAGACATTTCTCATGTTAGACAGCCTATAAATAGATATATTTTTTTATGTGCACCATACTATATGCATGAAAATGACTTGCATAAACATGTTTTTTGGTGACTTTGCATAAACATATTTGCAATATGTATATGTTATTTTAAATAACTTTGTTGTTATTGCACGCATGCTTATATTAGGAGGAGTGCAGACACATGGACCATAGTTTCGCTCACTGCTGATGATAATTACACATGGAGGAAATATGGACAGAAACAAATCTTGAGTTCTATATTTCCAAGGTATATTCATTATTGTTATTTGTTTTCCTCTTCCTTTTTAATCTGTCATATTTTTAAATTTAAATCTTACTCTAAATAAATTCAGAATAAACATATAAATTCGATATAGATCATGTGTCTTACGCTCGCTTCAATATATATTTGGAATAGACTCTCAAATTCACTCCTCAAAAACAACAACTATGTTGGATTGTATCTATACAAATTTGATGCATGGTTTGCAGTAGTCTGAAATGATATATACATCATGAAACAAACAAAATCAATGTCCACGCATGTCTACTACAGTACACTACTCTATCTTTCGCACATGATCAAAGTATATGACTGTATCTACTTGTTGAATTCAAATCTTGGATTTTGTTTCAACGAAAATAATGATATATAGGTGCAGGTAGATGTGACAATGCAAGTTTAATTTGGATACAGTAAACACCTATGATTCATTGTAATTTCTTAAGTAAAGTCCAGAATGGCCTCTGATTCAATTTAGTATTTGAGGTTCTAATATCACGTAATAGTTATTAAACTCATTTCTAGTGATGACTCAATAATTTCCGTTCTAATGTGGCTAGATCCCACACCTTTGTCACCTTCATTCCTCTCCACCCCACTCTTCTCCTTTAGACTCTTCTTGTCATCACTCTTCCCTCTCCTCTCCTCTCCTCTCATCCTCATAAACTCTCTCCTTCTCCGCCACTTCTCCTTAGCTGCCATCACACTTCATTCCAGTTTCGATTCTCCAGTCTCTTTTAATTTGGTACTCTTATTCTCTCTCTTGTGCGAATACCCCCACCATGATTCATTGAGCTGAAGCTGAATCAAAATCCTTAATTTGAATTTGTAAAATGGCATCGAGTTTGTTGAAAGGCTTCATAAAATTGTCCAAGTGCTCTCATTGTCAACAACGAGCACTCAAATTAGTGAGCACATCGCCAAGTGGATTCCGTCTTAACGCCATTGTTCATAAGATCCAAATGTTACGTTTCCATTAATTGATTTTCAGGTTGTGTCTGGTTTTAGGGGATGAAGTGTGGTGGGGACGGAGGAAAGAGGGGAGAGATGATGAGAGGGTGTAGGAAAGAGTCTGAAGGAGAAGTATGCAGTGGAGAGGGAGGGGAAAGAGAGGAAGGTGGCCAAGCTAAGGCATAAGGTGTGGGGTTTAGGTACTACTATAATACCTACATTAACACAAACAATTCAGTCATTATCGAAAATAAGTTCAGGGACCATCAGAGCATAACTATAATAAAATTAAAATTTCAAAAATCAAATTAAATAATTTCGTAAATTTCAGAGATTATCGTAAACATTTACTCGTAATTTCTCCATTTACTTATCCCTCAGACAAGCTAATCCTTTGTTGTCACCACATCACCACCGAAAGTGTAGGTATTTTATTTGGGATTTTTATGAATAGATTTGTCCCTCTAAACTAGGCTTTCGAATATATCAAATACATTTTTTTTTTATATTGAGTCATTTTGTTTCCAAAGTAATTTTATTAATATATTTTGAAAAATATTAGGAACTAACATTTTTATTAATATTAGCCAATAATTTTAATCAACATTTTATCTTTATACTATTAAAAATTAAAATTAATATTTAAAATTTAACAAAAAATAATAATTTTTGTTAATCATAAAATATTGCTTATATATTATTTGTTGCTTTATACCAAGGTTATGAGAACCGGACCGGTTAATAAACCGATAGAATGATTGATTCAATAGTTCAAAGATTTTTTATCGGAATTCAACTGGAGTTTAACCGGTTTAATTAAATATTAAATAAAATTAATAAAAATTAAATATATAATGAAACATGTTGACCTTTTTTTGTTACATTAACAATATCTAATAAGAAAAATCTAATCTCTTTTTATTCTTTTCGAAATTAAAATAAGGAAAATTCAAGCCATGTTTAATTTCCTAAATTTAGTGTAAAAGGAGAAATTAAAGAAAGAAACCATTGTAGAATTAACAATGCTGAAATGGAAGGGAATAAATAAAGACAAGGACATGAGGGTGAAGATTTTATTCTGTTTCTGTGCATGTCAATTGCAACCTTTCTGCTGAGTCTAACAAATTGTATATAGAAGCTGTAATACATATGTACGTCCTCATATGCAGATCAATATAAAACAAGACAACAAAATTAATCATACCACCACCAATTCTAATTCAGAAGTCAGAACACAATAGAAAAAAATAAGTCCCCCAATTCAGAACACAACAGAAAAAAATAAGTCCTCCCAATTCAGAACACAACACGGAACAGCATCTCAAGAACCAAAATTCAGATTTTAGTAACTCAGTAAAATTAACAAAATACACAACCATAAATGGAAGCAAACATAAATTTGAATCATTAAAAAATAGAATCTCAAAATCATAGAAAATAACAAAAGAAAAAAAAAAACCAAAGCAGGGTTACCGACGATTGAGGAACCAAACTGACGTCGACGGAGAAACGAAACAGACAGCGAGAAAGGAACGGAACTCAAGTACCGGCAAGAGAGGAACGGTGAGACAGAGACGAGGATCGAGCAAACTGACCAGCGATGGAGGAATCCAACCGACGGCGCTTCGATCTGCAAGCCCACGACAACGAAGACGAAGACGATGTAGAGAAGAAGATGGCCACGAGCTTTGATCTGCAAGTCCAAATGCGACGACGTGGAAGAGAGGAGGATGGACGGTCAAGAGCTTCGAGCTAACCCTATGTATGATACTGCCAGCGGCGAGGCACCCTCTGGTTGACGAGATAAGTTCGGCGATGGCGGAGGCGGTGGCTGCTGGTTGAAAGAGAGGGGCAGCTGGCTGAGGGAGAGAGAGAGAGAGAGGGGGATAGTGCGCCGTAGTGGATTAGGGTTTTTTCTGGGTTGGGAGGACTTAGGGATGCTATTTATATCATCTATTTTTTTTTAAATTATAATTTAAAAAACCGTTAAAAAACTGACCGATTTTATCGGTTCATCAATCTATTGCCGGTTCGATAGGTTTTTTGTCGGTTTTTATTAGTCGATTTTTATGTTAACTGGACCGACTAGAAGACTGATTCTCGGTTAATTTGGTCGAACCGACCGATCCGATTCGATTTTTAGAACCATGCTTTATACTACTTTAGACAATATATATATAGGCTCCTATGATCTGAAACACACCTCACATACATAACATACCTATACTTTCCTAAACAAATATCTAATTAACACTTTGAAATTATTAGTATTTTTAATATTAATCAATATTTTAGATTAATATTTTATTTTTATATTATCACGACTTAGAATTTAGTATTTATGATTTAGAGTTAGCTAAATATGGAGAAAAACTGATGAATTTTATAGATGATGTAGCATTTCTGGTTGCAAATTGAAGAACATAAATATGCATGTGGGTGAATATATAAGACTTTTATTTGATTACAGGAGCTACTTTAGATGCAGTAGAAAGTATGAGGAAGGTTGCCGGGCAATCAAACAGGTGCAAAAGACACAAGAGAATCCTGTTATGTACGAAACTACCTACACTGGCATGCATACATGCAAATCCACCCCCAATAGTAATAATAATGTTCCACGTTTGCTTCTGAATTCTCAGAATCATCATCATGATTCTAAGGTATCCAATGAAAAGGATTATTACCCTATAATTAGTCCTCTAACTCCAACTGTAACACAAGAACATGCTAAAGAAGATTCACCTAGTGATGTTGGAGATCATAAACTGGATCCTGTTTGGTCGGATTTGAAGGATTTTGAACCATCCATCAAGCCTTCCATTAACTTGGTAAAGAATTTTGGGATGGATTCTGTTCATTTTGGCACTCATGATGATGATGATGATGATGAGTTCCAGCCACCACTTTGATGCTTTCTTAGCTTCCTAATAAGCTTAATTATTATTATTATTATTAATTGTTGATTCCATTATTTTGCTTGATATATAGTCTATATTGTGCTACTGGGGAGGAGAAAAGGTCAAATTGAAATGCACAAAAGCGCATTTACTTTTCCTCTCTTACAATGAAACTATGGCACTTTTTCCTGAATGTTATTATAAGACAAAATCCATTAAATTGTATATTATTTTACATGTTTCCTGTACTATGATCTGATAAGTTATTAGTGGACACTTTGATTTTCATGCTTATTGCATGATAGTAGTGTGTAATAATGAATTTCTATATAACTATGTCCTTGGATAATATTCTTTTGGTTATTCACTATTACAAATTAAATGTTGTTAATAAAATCAAATGCTAAGAGTCATATGCATGCCCTTTATTCTCCCCTCCAAGGCTATCTGAAGTATATATAGTCTCCAACAGTCATATTATCCATATTCATTCTTTTTGGTAGATTAAGTTAATTATTTTTTTATTAATTAATAAAAATGTAAAACTTATATCTATTAAGTATTTAAGTCACACATTTCCTTTAATAATAATTTTATTTTAGCTCCATAGAATTATGAACATTCAAGTCCTATTATTTATTGAAAATTATAGTGATTACAGAATAAAAAGAATTACGAATAAAATGTTGACTATTATAATTCGACTTGTAATAAAAATTTTATAAAAAAAGATAAAAGATCTCTTAGTATAGACATTTTTCTATTTTATAACTCATAATTTTGATATTTATAACTAAAAGACCTAGATATATACTAAACCGTGACTAATCCCATGCAGATATATTATATCTAATAATAGTATAATTAAAGAAATGAATAATAATAATAATTTCAGAATCTGTAGAGCAAATCATATCATGTATATCCTCCAAATTTGATGGGAAATTCTTGGAAAGAGTGTGGGGCGCTATGGGTCCTTTAAACCAAACGACATATACATATGGTGGGGTTTTGACAATTATATGAGTGCTTTTGTCATCAAACTTAGTCACATAGAAAGATAGGGTTTTGTGGTGTACAGCATGACGATAGCGTGTGATGACTTGATCAAGTGGACACATAATAACACATCCTACACAGAAGGTAATTAAATGGTACCTTTTAAATAAAATCTAGGTAGGTTCTACTCGCTATAGTTAATCCATCAAAATTAAAGCATGTCTTTAATTAATTAGGTTTTATCATGTAGGTCCAAAATTTAAAGATTATCTACTTAAAAAATTTCACATTTTTATGATTTTTCAAGATATTCTCAAGTTGACAAATTAAAAATTAATTTGATATAAATTTAAATTCTATTTAAAAATTTATCATTTACTAATGGATTGCTATATATATATATATGAGATAAAATTTAAATTTTTTATCTTTGCTTAAACTGACAAAGTGAATTATCTGTCTACTCGATTAATTCAAATTGGTTTAAATTTGTATTTTCGTAAGATACATTCTGAGACAAAATCATTAGTAACAATCTTAATTGGTAGAAGACATAATATTATTATTGAGTATGAACATGACGAGTTCAATTTTAAAGATCATGAAGAAGGGTCATTTTCAGAATCTACTAGCATTGATGTAAAGACTCAACATAATTCGGAGGCCTCTTCAACACGGAATAGCGATGGCACAAAGTTGTATGTATGTGAGTTGTGACCAGTGGGAACAGAAAATAAAGTAATTTATGTTAATTAATTGATTGATTTATGTTAATTAATTAATTGTGTTCCTAGATGCAGGATTTTTGTTTCCACTTTTGGAGCTATATATGCTTAGCAATTAGCATGGATACATAATGTCAATTTTTATAGCATGATGAAAGAAAAAAAATTGTTTAAATATCCTTCTTTGTATATATATTGATACAAAAATTTTCCTTGTACCAGAACCATGACTTTAAAGCTTGGAACACAAATACATAAACGAAAAGATGGAGAGGGAAATATTAGACACAGTGACGAACGGATTTCTGCCAGTAAAAAAATTCACAAATAAGTTTTCGTTGTTAGTATAGTTTCTAAATCAATAGAGAATCCTTTTGTACAAAAGTTTTGGTTGTCACTAAAGTAAACCCAATAAAATTAAATCGAAGTATTTAAATCTCAGGTCGTCTCTCAAGAAATTGCAGGGAGGTGTAATTTATTATTGGTTATAGAAAAGTATTTTTTTGGGGTTTTTGAATAAGGAATAAGAAAAGTAAATTGCAAGAAAGTAAATTAATAATTAAGAAAAACCCTTGGCAAGGTATGAAAACTGGACGTCCTATCCTAGTTATCCTTATCAATTGTGATGAGAATTGTCCACTACTCCCACTTAGTTAACCCTCACTAAATAAAGGAAAGTCAAGTGGACTAGTCAATTTGATTCCTCAAGTTCTAGTCAACTCCTATGGAAAGACTAGCTTTAGAGGTATCCAAATCAACCAGCAATTTTCAATTAACAAGCAACAAAGGAGTTTAATAACTCAAGTGTCTCCAATTACTCAACTCAAGCCAAGAATGTAAAAAGCTAAATTAAAATCATAAATCTGAAATACCTCAAATTGCATTAAATAAGAAAATCAATTCTAACATGGAGTTCATAAACCAAATTGGGAAAATAAGTAATTAACAAGAGAAATAGATGAACCAAAGCACTAGAATAAATAAAAGTAGAAGAGAAACTAAATTAAAGGAACATTGAACCTGGAATGGAGAAGAAGTAAACCTAACCTAATAAGAGAAATCCTAAATCCTAAAACCTAGAGAGAGGAGAGAGCCCCTCTCTCTAGAAACTACATCTAAGAACCTAAAATTGTGAATAATCAGAAGTTGTGTATGAATGTTCTCTCAATGATTCCCCATTTTGCAGCCTCTATTCTGTGTTCTCGGACTTAGAATTGGGCTGAAAAGGAGCCCAGAAATTGCCCCCAGTGCTTTCTGCAACTTTCTGCACGTGGCGCATGTCACGCGTACGCGACAGTCACGCGTGCGCGTCATTTGGCAAATTTCTTTGTCACGTGTACGCATCAGTCACGCGTACGTGTCGCTCGTCTTCTGTGCTAGGCACGCGTACGCGTCGTCCATGCGTGCGCGTCGCTGCTTGTTTCTCAAATACTTCATTTTTCTCGTTCCTTCCACTTTTGCATGTTTTCTTTCCATCTTCTAAGCCATTCCTGCCCTATAAAGTCTGAAAGCACTCAACATACAGATCACGGCATCGAATGGTAATAAAGGATAATTAAAATTAACAGTATGTACTTCTAAAGTTATGCCAGGCTATGTTTTCACCTAACATACACTATGTACTTCTAAAATTATGCTAGGCTACCCATAATTCCCATTTTTGCATCACACACTCATGTACCAATTATCTTTAAGTTTATCACATATGCATTGATATTTTATTAAACTTAACATTGGGGTAATTTTGTCTCCTTATTTATTTATTTAATTATAGGAATTTTTTTTTCATAAGAATAAACATAACATATCAATGCACATGATATTTTAATTATTTTGGTCTCACATGAGCATGCACCCAAATTCCAAATATCTTGTCAATTCAACACTTTTTTATCAACCCAAGTTTCCACGGTTCCCCACACTTGATTGATACACAATCTCTATCTTAAGCTAACCAAAGATTCAATTTGGGGTAATTAATTTGTTTTTCTGCTTAAGACTAGTGATGTGGTAAAATATAGAATAAATGGGGATTAAAAGGTTCAAAGTGGTTAACAAAGGTGATTGAAAGGGTAGGCTATTTGGGATAAGTGAGCAAAATCAAATAATGACCTCAATCATATGCAAACATGTAAATACACTAAACATTGGACATATAGAGTGGAACAAAGTAAAGTCTGCAATCATAGTGAAGAAACACACAGGAATAAAATATTATGGCTAAATAATATAACCATGTAATTAAGCTCAAATTCCACAGGTTGTGTGTTCTTTGGCTCAAAAATCATATATCAGTCATGTATATCATGCAAGTAAGAATAAAAGTTTCAACTCAAATCAATGTGAATCTTTAAATGAATTTTCTAAAAATAAATATATTCCTTGAAAATATCATCAATTGACCAACATTTATTACTATATATATATATATACTAAATGGATTATTATGATTACGAAAAACTTAAATATTTTCTAATTTACTCCCTATTTTCAATCAATACCAAATTCTCATATGCTAAAAAGGATAAACTAAACTTAATAATCCATATTTTTCTATATCACAACTAATAAACTAAGAGTGCAAATCAAGCTAAATATCTAAGATATATACAGCCCAAAGTGCAAAATGTAATAAAGTAGAAATAAACAGAAATATAGTAATAGAAAATGTGCAAGCACTGAAAGGAAAATAAGATAAAATAAAATAAAATAAAATAAAAATATAAAAATGAAGCAAAATAGGATGAAAAGGTTTAAAATAGTTCACCAAAATAAGATCCGCCAGAGATGGCGACCTCCCCACACTTATATAATAGCATCGTCCTTGATGCTCAGTCAAGTTGGGTGTGAAGGGTCGTCACCTCCTAAAGGGTGTGCTACTGCTGGCTCTGTGGGGGCCTGTGGCTCTGCCTGTGTAGGGGCCTGTGGTGCTACAGATTGCTCAAGCTGAGACTCCTCCTGCTGGGGCTCCTGGTGCTGATCCTCTGCCTGTGCATCCTCCTCCTGCTCATCCGCCTCCTCAGAGGGCTCCGATGGTGTGTCAGGCTCAGAGGGGATGTCAGTATGTCCCGACCTGATCATCAGCTTCAGATGCTCATAGCGTCGCTTACTGCGACGCTCAGACCGCTCATAACGCCGTTGGTTGCGGCGCTCCATCTGATCCAGGCACTCAAAGAGTCGGTGCACTAGGTGGTATATGGGCTGGGAAGCGGGTGATGGTGCTGTGGATGTGGGTGGTGCAGTAGGTGCTGCAGGGGCTGCAGAGGATGTGGCCGCGTCAGTGGAGGCAGTAAGAGATGGTGGTCTGTGGCCTAAAGCTTCAAACCGTTTGCCATGTGGGATAATCTTTTTGCATTCGGCAGCTGGTGGCTTCTCATCCTCAGGCTCGCAGGGTACCTCAGCCTGGCGGGCCATCTGGGTAATCAGATAGGGGAATGGCAGAGTGCCTTGAACATGGACTCTAGCCATGTAGTGCCTGATGAACCGTAGAAGGTACAGGTCCTTGCCTTCCATAACGCACCAGATGAGAAGGATCATAGTAGCTGGCACCTCTGTCTCATGAGTGCTCGACATAACATAATTGCTCAGGATTTGTTGCCATAGCCGAGCCTCATTATTAAGATAAATAATCTTGATGCCCTTTGGATTTATTGTCGACTTATCCATAACCAAGGGAACAGCAGGATCAATGGCTATAGTGTGCCTCACAGAATCCCAGTCAAAGCTCAAAAACCTCATGGACGCCTCAGCCTTCTGATAACCATCTGGCTCGTCTGATTTAGGCTGGAAATGGAGGATATCTTCTATGGCCTCCTCAGTAACCAGGATATGTTTTCCTCTTAGTTGTACTGCATCCAGGGTTGTCTTGTAATAGTTGCAGTAGAATTCTCGGACCCAGGATGCATTAACCTCAGTCAAATTCTTTTCTAGAAAGAACCAGCCTCTCTGTTTGATCTGCTATGTAGTGTACTGTTGTAATTCAGTTGGTATTCTGAGGGTCTTTTCCAAACATAGGTGCCTCTTATCTGCAAAGACCTGATATTTCAGTTCACAATAGCGATTTGCAAACTTGATTGGATCAGTCGCAGGCACTAGTTGATCTGCTTTTTCCTACGGAGTGAAGTTTTTCTCACGCCAGGAATCATCATGTAGAATATCTAACAGAGCGACAGATGACTGTCCTTTTTTCCTTTTACCCGTGCCGGCTTTAGCCTTGCCTTTCCCTTTTGGATCAGACATCCTAAAAAATAGAAATTCCAGGATATAATTTATCAAACTAAAGCAGAAGAACAGGAAGGCAAATAGTATGCAAGCAATATAAGCAGTAGATGGCCAAAAGAGGAATGAAAGCCAAAGCATGAAGTGAGTCAGAAAGATATAGAATGTTGGACTGAATGCAAGATAAAATTCAAAGAATTCAATCAAAAATCACAATCCAAAAACTATTAAATGAAATGCAGAATGCTTGTTTGCCAAGAAACAACAATAAACATGCCTTGAAAGGGGCGAAAGGAGTTATTGTAAAACGAAAAGAGAAGTTAGGAAGTCAAGGAATTCAAGAGTTAGAAAGGTAAGTTAAAATTAGTGGCATGGTATTGTGGTTCTCAGTTAACAGAAGTTCACAAGTTTGAAGAACAAGCAACTCACGTTCAAGCAAATAATGCAGATTATTGATGATAAATCAAGTAGTAAAGAAAGCACAAAGAGAAATAAAATCATCAATAATGCAATTCAATGAAGAAGGGAACCAATTGGAATGGAAATTCTAGCCCAGCACCTCATGAAATGGCCTTGGTGGAAACCAAGTAAATCTCAATTTTAAAAGCACTAAAGTCAAGTCATGAGTGGAAGTTAAGTAAAACAGTTTTCAGAAAAATTGGACAGCATTCCGGCAGTGAAAGGAACGTTCCCAGAAAATCGAACAGCAGAATAATGCAAGTAGTAGCAATGTCAAACAGAATTAGCAGCTTATATGATTTGCAAAACAAGTTGTACCAAATCAGCAAGTAATATGGCAGTGAGCAGAAATTTGAATAAATATAAACTCAAGGCAAATTAGCAACCAAAGCAGCAGCAGAACACTAAGGTAATCAACGATCAAGCATGGTTGAGTTTAAAGATACAAGTGCGGAATTAAAATGGAAAAATTGAAATGGAGCACTTGATGAAGTAAAGAAAATTTCAGAAAAACAGCAACGGGAATCATGCAATATGTCAGCAATTTCAGTCATCATATGAAGTAAAAAAGTATGACAGCAGCATGAAGAGCAGGGTAGTTCATGTGACTCAAACATTATAAAGCAGAAGAAAGTAGCAATTGAGCTAATCCAAAACAGCAATTGGCAGTTATATGCAATTAGCCGGCCTCATCAAATTCAGAGAGCAAGCAATAAGAAGGGGTATGGGTGCAATGAAGTGAATTCACTAAATCAACAATGAAGATCAACTTGCAACGAGAATTCAATAGCAATAATAACCCAGATTTGAATTTTACTAAAATCAGACATGAAGAATCCAATATAGAGGAATCAAATCGACTTAGATAGGAGCTCAGCAATTGCAGAGAATACTTAGAAACAACAAGAAACCAGTTTAGCACAAAAGCAAACAATGAAGGATGACATAGCATCAGTAATAATTTAGCACAGAGTGCAGCATTACCAGCACAGCCAATAGAATGGGCAACCAATTTAGACAGCAATGCAAGTGTAAAAATCAGATAATTCAAACAGCAGGAACGGAGCACTTATCAAACCTAGAATCCTCTAACCACAACCTAGCTACCTAACAACATGTATTTCTATCTAATCCTAA
Source organism: Arachis ipaensis (assembly GCF_059453495.1). NCBI lineage: Eukaryota > Viridiplantae > Streptophyta > Magnoliopsida > Fabales > Fabaceae > Arachis > Arachis ipaensis. The sequence continues at coordinate 34,021,867 of NC_142442.1, forward strand.
CAGACAGAGTAATTAATTAAACTAACTAGAATGAACAAAAATTAATTAAAGCAGTAAGTATACAGAGCCATGGAGGCAGGAGAACCTGGAGCAGGGTAGAAGAGAAGGGTGTTGGAAAATGGAAAGGGGAGAGGATAGTGGCGCCGCCTAGTAGCGTTAGTGGCTGGTGGTAATGGGGGTTGGAGAGGGTAGGAATAAGGAGAAGAAGAGGAGGAGAGGGGGGAAAAAGGTGAGGGGCGGTCGGCGGCGGTCTAGGGCTACCGGCGGTGGCTGCGGTGGGTGTTTGGTAGTGAGGGTTGGTTGATGCGATGGAGGTTTGGGGGAGGAGGAGGGGGAACGTTGAGAGAGGAGAGGGGAAAAAACACGCAAGGGGGGCTAGGGTTCTCGCGTCATGGGGTTATCAAAATTTAAATCCACGGGTATGCGTGGCTCACGCGTGAGACGGGATAAGTGGAGATGACGCGTACGCGTGAGGCACGCGTACGGGTCGCCCAGAATTGTACTAAACGCACGAGTCCAGCGTCGTTTTGGCACAACTCTCTGTTCCATTTTGAGGGGGAAAAAATTTGCATGCGACGCGTGCGCGTCGCTCACGCCCACGCGTGGTGTGCTAAAATGAAAGTGATGCGTGGGCCAATTTGTGCCTATCGCACACCAGCCACACGATTTCCGCCCAACTTTCTGGTCATTGGATGGAGATGCCGATTTAGGAACGACGCCCACGCGTGGCCTACGCGCATGCGTGGTGTGGTTTTTTTTTAATGCAATATGCAGATGCAAATGCAGACTATATGCAGACATTATGGATGACCACTAAGAAAATTAGAATAAAATAAAATTAAGAATAGAACAAAATGAAACTTAAAACTGATGAAGAACGATTATACCATGGTGGGTTGTCTCCCACCTATCACTTTTAGTTAAAGTCCTTAAGTTGGACATCTGATGAGCTCCCTGTCATGGTGGCTTATGCTTGAACTCATCCAGAAATCCCCACCAGTGTTTATAATTCCAATAGCCTCCGGGATCCCACACTAGTTGCATAAAGCCTTCGAGCAGGTTAAAGCAAGTGACAAAGCTCCAGGAGTGTTGATTGTCAGAATAAATTCCGGGGTCCCAAACCTTACTTTTGCACCCATCTTCGCTTTGATCTACATTCTTCCAACCGGGTGGTAAGAAATCTGAATTCTCACTGAGACATCCAAACAACTTCCTAAATCCATTCAATCGAGCTCCGCACCAATCCTTGCACTTCAACTTGGAGCGTGCAACCATATTGGACCTTGTCTGACAACTCCAACCACTAACCATCTCCCTCTTACTCTTAAAGCCACAAAGAGCTCTAAGCTGGCCATCTGTTTCAAGCAAACCATATTCGAGTGGGAAAGTAAAGATAAAGGCTAAGGATTTTACCCACGTGAAGTTTGTATTGGGTGGTAATGGCATTGGGAGAGGTGTTTCCAGTGGTCTTTTAAGCTCCACTCATTTGTACTCTTCTGTGAATTCTTCCATCTCCTTGCAAACCTCTTCAACTGCAACCACGTCTTGATCAAAGTCTTAGACTTCTTCCCCGTCACTCAAGTTATAAGTTGGAGGTCGAGAAAATTCTACCTCCACATCATCTTCATATTCACTTGGGGAAGGTTCTTCAAGCTCAAGGAGTTCAATTGCGGATGCAAGTTTATCACTAGGAGAGCTTGATTCATGATCATCATTGCCAAGGAAACTTACTTCTTGATTTGTTCCGTCCAATTCTTCATAAGGCATATGCCTCGGAGGTTATGCACTATCCTCTTGAGCATCAATCTCAAACTTCTTGGCGGAATTCTCTACAACTTTCGATTCCCATGGAGGTTCAGCATCTCCTAGGTCTTCAACCACTTCTTTTTCTTCGATGATTACGACTTCCTCCAATTGTCCCAATATAAAGTCACGTTCCTCATTATCCACTGGAGTTTCTAGTGTCTCCTTCATGCTACGTTTCTTCATTAGATTCTCCACATGTAGCTTTGGGAGTTTCTTGAGTGTCCAACCATTGGGAGGCTAATCGATTTACCACCTCGGTCAAGGCAGTCGTGAGTTCTAGTACCTTCTTAGTCATCCTTTCTTGCACATGAAGAAGTACACCAAGGGTTTCATTCCTTGGAGATTGGGGTAGTTGGAAGGGTTCATTGCATGGGAAGAATGGTTCATGATAGGAAGGTGGTTTTTCTTGATAAGGATAAGGAGATGGTGTATATTGAGGTGGTGGTTCTTGGGAGTAATTGTGTTGGAATGGAGGTGGGTCTATGTATGGTTCATACGGTTCATATGGTGGTTGGTTGGGTGGATAAGGGTTAGAATCATAAGGAGGTGAATGGTTGTAGGTGGCTTGTGAGTATGGTGGTTCAAAATTGTGTTGAGGAGGGGGTTCATAGGCATATGGTGGGGCTTGTTGGTAACTATAAGGGGGTCCACCATATCCATCATCATGGTACGCACCCTGGGATGGCTCTTGACCATAGTAATTTGGTGGATGTTGTTGATTGTCACGAATAGGTCCACCATAACTATTGCCTTGGTATGCATCATATAATGGTTGTTGGTTATAGCGCATTGGAGGGGTTGTTGCTGAAAGGGTTGATCAAATCCTCGTGGCTCCTCCCATCTTTGATTATTCCAACCTTGATGCATGTTCCCATTATCGCTTCCATTCCCTACAACAACATTGGAACCAAACTCATAGAGACAGGGGTGAGAATTCATAGTAGCTAATAAAATTTAAAAATAAAAACAAATAAACAAGCAAAAAGCAAATATTTACAATAACCAATAATAAGGCACACGTTTGCAATTCCCCGGCAACGACGCCATTTTTGACGAACAGATTTCTGCCAGTAAAGAATTTCACAAATAAGTTCTCGTTGCTAGTATAGTTTCTAAACCAACAGAGAATCCTTTCGTACAAAATTTTTGGTTGTCACCAAAGCAAACCCAATAAAATTAAACCGAAGTATTTAAACCTCAGGTCGTCTCTCAAGGAATTGCAGGGAGGTGTAATTTATTATTGATTATAGAAAAGTATCTTTTTGGGGGTTTTTGAATAAGGAATAAGAAAGTAAATTGCAAGAAAGTAAATTAATAATTAAGAAAAACTCTTGGCAAGGCATGAAAACTGGACGTCCTATCCTAGTTATCCTTATCAATTGTGATGAGAATTGTCTACTGCTCCCACTTAGTTAACCCTCACTAAATAAAGGAAAGTCAAGTGGACTAATCAATTTGATTCCTCAAGTCCTAGTCAACTCCTATCGAAAGGCTAGCTTTAGAGGTATCCAAATCAACCAGCAATTTTCAATTAACAAGCAACAAAGGAGTTTGATAACTCAAGTGTCTCCAATTACTCAACTCAAGCTAAGAATGTAAAAAGCTAAATTAAAATCATAAATTTGAAATATCTCAAATTGCATTAAATAAGAAAATCGATTCTAACATGGAGTTCATAAACCAAATTGGAAAAAAAAGTAATTAACAAGAGAAATAGATGAACCAAAGCACTAGAATAAATAAAAGTAGAAGAGAAACTAAATTAAAGGAACATTGAACCTGGAATGGAGAAGAAGTAAACCTAACCTAAGAGAAATCCTAAAACCTAGAGAGAGGAGAGAGCCACTCTCTCTAGAAACTATATCTAAAAATCTAAAATTGTGAATAATTAGAAGTTGTGTATAAATGTTCTCTCAATGAGTCTCCCATTCTGCAGCCTCTATTCTGTGTTCTCGGGCTTAGAATTGGGCCGAAAAGGAGCCCAGAAATCGCCCCCTAGCGCTTTCTGCAACTTTCTGCACGTGGCGCATGTCACGCGTACGCGTCAGTCACGCGTACGCGTCGCTCGTCTTATGTGCTAGGCACGCGTACGCATCGTCCCTGCGTGCGCGTCACTGCCCGTTTCTCAAATACTTCATTTTTCTCGTTCCTTCCACTTTTGCATGTTTCCTTTCCATCCTCTAAGCCATTCTTGTCCTATAAAGTCTGAAAGCACTCAACATACAGATCACAGCATCGAATGGTAATAAAGGATAATTAAAATTAACAGTTTAAAGGCCTAGGAAACATGTTTTCAATTATATCACAGAATAAGGAAGGGATTGTAAAATCATGCAAACTATATGAATAAGTAAGCAAAGAATTGATAAAATCCACTCAAATGAGCACAAGATAAACCATAAAATAGTGGTTTATCAGATAGACATAAATAAATTTGTCATTGTAACTTGTTTGGTAAAAATATAGAAATAAAAACAAAAATGTCACTTTTACTCTTATTTTTCGTATTTATCTCTTTTTAATTATACCGAATAAACCACTATCAATATTTTTCTTTTTGTTAGCACAAAATTCGACAGTACAGATGATTTAATTATGATCGTTTGATTTAAAAATTCGATAATATGTATACTAAAGTGACATATCTTGTGGGTTATTAGGTCGAAGTACCATAACATGAGTTGTTTCATAAGAACATTAGCACAAGGGTTCGACTTTCTCTGGAAGGAGTCAAGTCGATGACATCTAAAAGTTGAAATGAGGTGAAGGCTTTATCCAGAAGCACTTTATGGAACGTGGAACTTGAAGACCAAGGTAAGAAAAGATGTGAGGTGACAAACTTGGAGGTCAAGATTCTTCATGGTCAAGGCAGTGTCGTGGCCTGAAAAATAGGAGGAAGCTAGATCGAGGAAAGAGAAAAATACTCTGCAAGTCTATCTTTTTTATTTATAAATAGCAGAAAGACAAAAGTGAGAATGGACTTCAATCTGATACACTACATCATCGCACAAAACTCTACAAATTCCCAGTCTCAGTGACGCAATGGAAAATTCATAGAGTGCAAGTGCATGTGAGTGTTTGGAACCAATTTTTTTATTCATTTCCTTTATTTTTTTCTTTTTATTTCCAATTTACTTTGCTTTGTCATTTCCAATTAATTTTGATTTATTTTCCTTTTCAAGTACATTAAATTCCTTTCTATTTACTTTAAACTTTAATTTATTTGCTGTTTATGGATAATTCTTAGTTATTCATCTATTTTGTTATTCATTTTATCTTTATTTTTATTTTCTTTTCAATTCATGTATTTTCTTTCCTTTAATTTCGATTATCTTTTATTTGAGTTCTATCTATTCTCTTTTGATTTGACATTTTAATTGATTTGTATTTCATACGGTTCGGGACCTGGGTTTCGGACTTGATGTCCCAACGATGGACAGATCCCAGTCCCAACTCATCAGGGACCAGTGCGGTAACCCGACACATCCCGAGAAGTCCGCTCGTGTCATCTCCGGCATTTAGTATCACAGATACGTATTGTATCTTTCCGATTTGAGGAGCACCAGAGTCTTATAAATGAGAATTATGGTTCTCCCAAGTTACGCACATAAACCTTAACTTTCAACCTCATAGACACTTTTATAACTTTGGCATCTCCGTCGAGTCAGGTCCAACCTGAACAATGCCGTCTGTGGGGACTGCGTGACCAAAAGACTCCTACAGTGTCTGGGCCCATGGGTGACTAGAACTCGGAAGAGATTGTCGACGAATACAATTCCCGGGAGGACGTCGCATTGGCTAGGGTTCGAATCCCGAGTGTAGTCCACACGGCAGTGCCCAGCCACCAGCGACGGAATCGCCAACACTCGAACCCCGAAGTCGGCTCGCAACTCTTTGGGGGAATAGGGTCAGACAACTCTCGGATCATCCAAGAGTTTTTCTACTGATTACAGAACTTAGAGATGGAGGTAGCAGCCAGGGATTGTTTCCAGCCGTCTTGAGAGGGACATTCGGGGACCAGGCGCCGAGAACGATGCCCAGCAGATCCCTCGGAGCAACAAACCAAGAGGCGACGAGACAGGGCTGATCTAGCCCAGACACATGACAATAATTTGTGTTCTCTGAGCTAAGAATGACTCGGACAATGAGTCAGGGGACACGAACGATCTCCGATGGGGAAGATGAGGCGACACGACGAGCCCGTACATAGTCATGGGAGTAACCTCCTTTGCTGACAAGATCCTCCGGGTCTGCCTTCCAAGACACTTTGACATGCAATATGATGGAACAAAAGACCCACAAGAGTATCTAACGTCATTCGAGGCTCGAATAAATCTGGAAGGTGTATCTGATGTGGTACGTTGTAGGGCCTTCCTAGTAATACTCGCCGGACTAGCGATAAAATGGTTTAACTCCCTACCTCAAGGATCCATTAAGGGATTCGCAGATATATCCCGAAGATTCCTAGCCCAGTTTACGACTAGGAAGTATCTGGACCATTTCAATGATGAATATCTATAGATCGACGGCCTAACGGATTCTGTTATCAGCCTCTACCTAACCAATGGGCTCACTAACGAAGACATCTAAAAGCACATAACTGCTAAGCCCGTATGGACCACGCATGAGATCCAGAATGTGGCAAGAGAACGTATAAATGATGAAGAAGTCAGCTAGGTCGTGGCAGCCAACAAGTGCAATACCTTAACCACTATCTCCTCCTCATCACGCAGTCACCCATCCTCCCCCGAAGGAAGGGGAGAAAGAGCAGTTGGGAAAATTCCCAACCCCCAAGGATCGGGAAGGTCATCAACTACACCCCTCTAACTGCTCCCATCACTGAAATTTATGAGCAGATAGCCGACCGTGCCATAATCACAAAAGCATGGCAGCTCAAGGAGCGGACTAGAGGAAATAAGTCCCTATATTGTGAATACCTCAGTGATAGGAAACTTTCCAAATTTGCGAAAATAATATGCGAACCCTGAAAACCTGCAAGGGAGAGATCCCTCGAAATGGGAGAGGGCCGTAACCCCCGAGCTGCTGGATCACCTTCGAGGGAAGAAGCCAAAGTGGACCTCACCATCTTAGTCAACATAGTGGTTGGAAGTTCAAGTGAGAAGTCAAACTCCTCTCAAAAGAAAGAGCTCAAGATCCTTGCGGCAACTACCTCAGAACACCGCACGCCGCCAACCTTTCCTGATTTTACATTCCGATCATAGGATTACCGGATTCAAGACGTTACCTACGACCCGCCCATGGTTATCACGGCCAGGATAGGATCCGGAATCGTAAAGAGAATACTGGTAGACACAGGCATTGATTCCAATATCCTGTTTAAGAACACCTTCAACGCCCTCAGACTCCATGACTCCGACCTCTAAACACACTAGAACGGGGAGGTGGGCCTGTGAGACTTCTTCATCAAGCTAGATGGGGCAGTTAAGCTCTCAATCAGTGTTGGAAACTGGGCCAATAGGCAGACTATCATGGACGACTTCATCGTTCTCAAAGACTCTACCGCATACAATGTCATTTTAGGAAGAAAGACGCTCAATGTCTTCTACGCAGTGATGTTCACAAGATACCTAACCATGAAGTTTTGGGCAGATGTCGGCATAGTTGGAACCATCTATGGAGATTTGGAGGCGGCAGTAGCCTGCGATTACACCAGCCTGAGCCTTCGGAAAAAATCTCATGATGCCATGAGAATATTCGTGGTAGATCTAGACGTAAGGATAGAAGAACACCCCAGGCCAAAACTAGAAGGGGACCTCGAAAAGGTACAAATCGGGGAGACGGAGGACAAGTACACTTTGGTTAATCGAATCCTTCCGTACGAACTAAAAGCTCCCCTGCATCCCACTTGAGAGAAAATGGGGACCTTTTCACCCAGACCTTAGCAAACATGCCGGGCCTAGACCCCGGTTTCATGTCCTACCGGCTCGCCGTAAAGGCGGAGATGAAGCTAGCAGCGCAAAAGTGACAAAAGATGTTAGCCGATAGAGTGGCTGATGTAAAAAGGCAAACAACCAGCCTCCTACAGGCCGGCTTCATTCGAGAACTCACGTACTCAACTTGGTTATCAAATGTGGTGATGGTTTGGAAGCCCAATGGTAAATGCAGGATGTGCATTAACTATTCGGACCTGAACAAGGCATGTCCCAAGGACACTTTCCCACTGCCCAACATCAACAACCTTGTCGACTCATCATCTGGGTACAAGTATCTGAGCTTCATGGACGCGTATTTCGGATACAACCAAATACCGATGCATCCCCCTGATGAGGAAAAAACAACACTCATTTCCCCGAACGACATTTACTGTTATACGGTCGTGCTCGTTGGCCTGAAGAATGCCGGAGCCACGTACCAACGACTGACGATCAAAATATTCCAGAGACAAATTGGCAAGATGATAGAGGTGTACGTTGGCCTGAAGACCGCCGTGCCAGAATCTCTGCTAGATGATGTCCGCCAGATTTTCGGATCCCTCCATGAACACAAGATGTTCCTGAACCCAACAAAATGTGCCTTCGTAATGGAAGTTGGGAAATTCTCGATTTTATGCTAACCTAGCGAGTAGTCTAAGCTAACCCGAAGAAATACGATGCGATCATCCGAATGGCCAGCCCGAGGTTCGTCAAAATCATCCAAAGATTGTCCGAGAGACTCACAGCCCATTCACGCTTTCTTGGGGCCTCGACACAAAGGGACCTCCTCTTCTTTAACTTAATGAAAAAAAGGGATCACTTTCCAATAGACGGAAGAGTGCGAAACCACTTTCTAACACTTCAAGAAACTCTTGTCAGACCCTTCGGTGTTGGCAAAATTGCAAATCAGAGAGCCGTTATATCTATACCAGAGATCTCTGATGAAATAATGGCGCGACACTCATTCATCAGGAAGCAAGGAGCCGGCAATTTCTGGTATATTTCATTAGCATGGTATTCTAGAACGTGGAAAATTGATACTCACGATTGGAAAACTAGCTTTTGCCTTACTTGTCTCATCTTAGCGACTCAGGTAATACTTCTAAAGCCACTCAATCGTACTCCAAACCAATCAGCCTATCAGGCAGGTGCTGCAAAAACCCAACTTGGCGGGAAGGATGATGGCATGGTTAATAGAGCTATCCTAGTTCGACGTCACGTACCAACCAAGAGATGTTATCAACGCCCAGGTCGTGGAGGACTTCTTAGCCGAAATGGCCAGTTCTGATGCCGAACTCCTGACCCAACGATGGGAGCTCCACGTGGACGGAGCCTCCAATAATGTGTCAAGTGTGGTAGGGGTAATTTTGGAAAATTTAAACAGGCTCTTGTACGAGTAATCTATTGAATACGAGTTTTCGTTGTCGAACAATCAGGCCGAATATGAAGCTATCTTAGCTAGGCTCTTGTTAGCCAAGGAGCTCTAGGTTGAGAGTTTACTTGTCAAAAGTGATTCCTAAGTAGTCACATCACAGATCAATAGCACCTACCAAGCCCGAGATCGACTCCTCCAGAAATACTTAGAAAAAGCTAGAGAAATATGTGCCAATTTCAGAAATGTAGTAGTCCAGCATGTTTCCCAAGAAAGGGACACTAGGACAGACCTACTATTAAAACTGGCAAGCACCAAGAGCTCAGGAGGAAACCGTTCTCTCATCCATGCGATGGTCAAAGAATCATCGGTAACCTTGGTTGGATTCCATAGAGGTTGCCGATTGGCCCACGCCCATCCAACAATACCTAGAGGAGGGAAGACTCCTTGACAATACGTCAGAACAGAAGCAGTTGAAAATAAAAATGCCACCAAATACACTATAATCCAAGGGACTTTATACCGAAGGGGAGCTTTCCAGTCCCTCTTGAAATGCCTGCGTCTCGAACAGACAACTTATGTGCTGAAAGAAATCGACGAGGGATGCTGGGCCATCATATGGGGGGGGGGGGAGGGGGCGTTAGCTCAAAAAGTCGTGAGGGCCGGTTACTATTGGCCCACGATAATCCATGAGGCGATGAAGCTCATCAAGTCATGTATTAAGTGCCAAGAGAACGTCAATTTTCACAAAGCCCCCCAGAGGAGTTATCACCTATTATGGCCTCCCGGCCTTTTGCCACCTGGGGTGTTGACCTCATGAGCCCCTTTCCGATTGCACCAAGCCAGCTCAAATATCAAATAGTGGCCATTGATTACTTCACCAAGTAGATCGAGACGGAAGCCTTGGCTACAATAACGGCTGCGCAATGCAGAACGTTCTTTTGGAGGTAAGTAATTAACCACTTTGGGATCCCGGAAGTCGTCATCTTCGATAACGGCATTCAGTTCTCTGGCAAAAAATTCTGCAGTCTCCTTGAGGGGTTGGGGATCTAACAGCGCTTCTCCTTCGTCAAACACTTGTAAGCCAACGGCCAACTAGAAGCCGCCAACATGGTATTCCTAAAAGGCATCAAGAAGAGGTTGGAATAGAAGAAAGGAGATTGGGCGAAGGAACTCAGTTCAGTCCTCTAGTCCTACCGCACTACTCCATAGTCAGCAATGGGGGAAACTCCTTTTCGGTTAACTTATGGCATAGAGGTCATGATCCCAGTAGAGATTGTGGAGCCCAATCCTAGGTTCCTCATCGGAGCACTTGACCGAGGAACAAAGCTAAACCTGCTGCACAAAGTTTGGGAGCTAGCTCACCTAAGAGAAATAGCCATTAAGAAAATGGTTGGCCATCAGATATAACTGAGGCGTCAACAAAAGGGCCTTCGAGGTAGGATATTTGGTCCTCTGACGAAACGACGCATGAACTCGGAATCCCGGAAAAGACAAGTTAGCAGTAAAGTGAGAAGGACCCTATCGTGTTCGGGAAGCATACGCCAAGGGAGCATAGGAACGACTTGATGGTTCGGTCATCCCCTAATCTTGGAACGTCGTCAACCTCAAGAGATTCTACTCGTAAGGAGTCTAACTTGTAAATGGTTAAGCCCCTATGAAACTGTGTTCTTCCTTGATTAGTTATTTTGTAATGGGTACTCTTTTCTCACCTCCCGGCCCACCAGGAGCCTAAAGGAAGGTTTTAACAAGACCCAAGTAATAAAATAATTTTAATTAATCACTCTTTAGTTTTTCTTACAAGTACTTAAACCTACAAGGATAGTTTCTAACATTTTGCTCTTTAAGCACGTTTTGGAAATAGGTAATAAAAATGGTGCCCCGGGCCTGATCAACCTAGTAGTCAAAAAACCACACGTACAGATATCCAAAGATAAAATAGAATTTACAAAAAAGAGTGTCAATCAACATGGTCTCGCAAAAAGTCAACCCATCGGGCATAAGTACAGAATACAAAACAAAATCCAATACATGGAAAACATTAAAATAAAAGAGAAGGGAAGCCGGTGTGTAAATTCTGGAGAATTAATAAATAATTAATTAATAAATTAATTATTATTAAAAAATTAGAAAATTAGTTTTTTTTAGTTTAGAATGGAAGAAATAATTAAAATACAAATTTTGACACTAATTTTAAAATTTTTAGCCTAAAATTGGACTAACGAGCTAAACCGATTGGACTGGACTTGTATTAGGCCCAAAATCCATGTATATAAGCAACACATCAGCCCTTCTCCCTCAAAATCATAAGGGAATTCATGCTGGGAATGAAGAAGGGAGATTGAAGAACATAAAGGAACCCTAACCTTGTTCCAAAAATTCAATTCTCTATAACTTTCAATCCGGAGCTCCGATTGACGAGTCGTTAGCGGCCAAGCGCTCGTCTCGGAATTCTCTACAAAGTTCACTAACCAATTTGGTAAGAAATCTAATTTTTCTTATCCAACTCTCCCCTCTTCAGTTTCAAATTTATACGATTTTGGTATTGAGGATTATGTGATTTTGATGTTCTAGGACCAAATTAGCTTGCAGAAATTGTTAGGTTATATTCATCTGAGCTGTAGGTGAGGTAAGGAACCCCTAATTCTTGGTGAATTTCTAATTTAGTAAACTCTATGTTGATTATAGTAATAATATGTGATATTAGATTGAATTTGGATATTGGTTGGAGTTGATTGATGACGTGGAGCAAGTGATGCTGAGTTGAACTTATTTGATTGAGAATTTGGAGCTTGGAGCTTGTGGTGAGAAGGACTTTTGAAGGGTTTTGTGGCTTAGGAAGGAATCAACCAAGGTATGGTTTTTGTTTTACATATGTAATATGTAATTTCTTGTGAAAACATAGGCTATATGACCATAGGATATGTTGGAATGCATGATTATGTTAATGTTAGTGGTCTTGACGAAATATGTTGAATATTGATGATTTATTATGGATGATTGTGAATAAGGATGATGATAAATTGAGAATGTGATGAGTGATATGTATATATGTGCAATTGTTAGATAATGAGTATATTGGAGTTGGAGGATGTGGGGATGTGTTGTTGAGATGGTAAGTATTGATGATAGGAAGTGTAATGATAAATGATAATATTCAATTATGAGGATGATGCTTGTATAAATGATTATTATGTATGATTTAAATTGAAAATGGTTGAGAGTGTTGATGATGAGAAATATTGAGGGAATGAGGGTTGTTATAATTGTGAAAATAATTGAATGTGAAAAGAAAGTTTGTCAAAATAGAGGTTTGATGTTTTAATGGAAACTTAATTTTTGGACTGAACTTCGGCGAGTCATAACTCGGCTTCCAGACCCCAAACTTTTCCAAACTAGTTTTATATGAAAATTGGGTCCGTGAAGTTTACGCCATTCGAAGAATGGACTAAAAATAATTTTTAACGAAAAAGTTATGCGCGTCAGAAGCTTGGTGTGTAAAAATGAAATTCTGCAACATTGAACAACTTTTGGCTTTTTGGGGAGGTTCGCGTACGCAAGTGTACACGCGACGCGGCCGTTTGGTTTGGCCAGACGTGCTCGCATACGCAGGCACAACACGCGACGCGAGAAAACCATTCGGGCCAAGGAGACTGATAATTAGGATTTGCTGGTTGATTTGGATCCCTCTAAAGCTAGTATTTCCTTAGGAGTTGACTAGGACTTGAGGAATCTCATTGATTAGTCCACTTGACTTTCCTTTATTTAGTAAGGGTTAACTAAGTTGGAGCAATAAACAATTCTCATCACAATTGATAAGGATAACTAGGATGGGATTTCCAGTTCTCATACCTTGCAATGGTTTTCATAATTATTAATTTACTTTCTTGCCAATTTATTTCCTTGTTCCCTATTTCAAAAAAAAACCCCAAAAGATACTTTTCCATAACCAATAATAAATCATACTTCCCTGCAATTCCTTGAGAGACGACCCGAGGTTTAAATAGTTCGGTTATTAATTTTATTGGGTTTGCTTTAGTGACAAACAAGTTTTTGTACGAAAGGATTCTTTGTTAGTTTAGAAACTATACTTACAACGGGAATTTATTGTGAAATTCTTTACCGACAGAAACCCGTTTGTCAAAAATGGCACCGTTTTCGGGGAATTGCAAACATGTGCCTTATTATTGGTTATTGTAAATATTTGCTTTTGCTTGTTTATTTGTTTTTGTTTTTGTTTTTAATTTTTTTATTAGCTACTATGAATTCTCACCCCTATCACTTTGAGTTTGGTTCCAATGTTGTTGTAAGGAATGGAAGCTATAATGAGAACAGGCATCAAGGTTGGAAGAATCAAAGATGGGAGGAGCCACGAGGATTTGATCAACCCTCTCGGCAACAACACCTTCCAAGATACCATGGACAACGACCATCCTACGATGCATGCCAAAATAATAGTTATGGTGGACCCCTTCATGACAAACCACCTCCACCAAATTACTATGGTCAAGAGCCATTCCGAGGTGCGTACCAAGATGATAGATATGGTAGACCCCCTTGTAGTTACTGGCAAGCCCCATCATATGCCTATGAACCACCTCCTCAACACAACTTTGAACTGCCATACTCACAAGCCACCTACAACCATTCACCTCCATATGACTCTAACCCTTATTCACCCAACCAACCACCCTATGAGCCATATAAACCATATATAGAGCCACCCCAATTCCAATCCAATTACTCCCAAGAACCACCACTTTCATATGCACCATGTCCATATCCATCGACCCAAGAATCACAGGATCGTCTCAAGGAAACAGTGGATAAATTTCATGCAACCCTTCATCAACTGGAGCAAGCGATAAATCAATTAGCTTCCCGACGTTTGAATACTAAAGGAATTCCCATGGCTTCATGTGGAGAATCTGATAAAGAACGTAGCGCGAAGGAGACACTAGAAGCTCCGGTGGACAGTAAGGAGCATGACTTTGTACTAGAACAAGTGGAGGAAGCCGGAATTATCGAAGAAGAAGAATTGGTTGAAGACTTAGGAGACGCTGAACCTTCCATGGGAATCAATAGTTGTAGAGAATTCCACCAAGAAATTTGCAATTGATGCTAAGGAGGATAGTGCACAACCCCCAAGGCATGTACCTTATGAAGAACTGGACGGAACAGATCAAGAAGCAAGTTTCCTTGGTAATGATGATCATGAATCAAGCTCTCCTAGTTATGAACTTGCATCCGCAATTGAACTCTTTGCGCTTGAAGAACCTTCCCCAAGTGAATATGAAGACGATGTGGAGGTGGACTTTTCTTAACCTCTAACTTATGACTTGAGTGATGGAGAAGAAGTAGAAGACTTTGATCAAGATGCGGTTGCAGTTGAAGAGGTTTGTAAGGAAGTGGAAGAATTAACAAAAGAGTACAAGGGAGTGGAGCTTGAAGAACTACTAGAAACACCTCTCCTAAGGCCATTACCACCCAATACAAACTTCAAGTGGGTAAAATCCTTGGCCTTTATCTTTACTTTCCCACTTGAATACGGTTTGCTTGAAACAGATGGCCAGCTTAGAGCTCTTTGTGGCTTTAAGAGTAAGAGAGAGATGGTTGGTAATAGGAGTTGGCATACAAGGTTCAATATGGTTCCACAATCAAAATTGAAGCACAAGGATTGGTATCGAGATCAATTGAATGGGTCTAGGAAGATGTTTGGGCATTTCAGTAAGAATTCAGATTGCGTACCACCAGGTTGGAACAAAGTAGATTAGAGCAAAGATGGGTACAAAAGCAAGGTTTGGGATACTGAAATTCATTCTAATAATCAATACTCCTGGAGCTTTGGCACTCGCTTTAACTTGCTCAAAGGCTTTATGTGCCTAGTTTGGGACCCCGGAGGCCACTGGAATTGCAAACGTTAGTGAAGATTTTTGGATGAGTTCAAGCATAAGCCACCATGACAGGAAACTCACCAGATGTCTAACTTAAGGACTTTAACTAAAAGTGCTAGGTGGGAGACAACCCACCATGGTATGATCATTCTTTTTCAGTCTTAGTTTTATCTTGTTTTGTTTTATTCTTAGTTTTATTTTATTCTATTTTTCTTAGTGTTCGTTCATCATATCTGCATTAGCATCTGCATTTTGCACTCAGCATACTGAAAAAAAGGGCTATATTACGCATGCGCGTAGGCCACACATGGGCGTCGATCCTAAATCGGCGTCTCCATCCAACGACTAGAAAGTTGGGCTGGAATTGTGCGGCTGGTGTGCGATGGGCACAAATTGGCCCACGCGTATGCGTCAATGACACGTACGCGTCGCTTTCATTTTAGCACACCACGCGTGGGCATGCGCGACGCCCACGCGTCGCATGAAAATTTTTGCCCCCCTTAAATGATACAGAGAGTTGTGCCAAAACAACGCTGGATCCGTGCGTTTAGCACGATTCTGGTCAACGCGTACGCGTGCCTATCGCTATTCACGCGTTCGCGTCAATGACGCGTACGCGTCGATGGATTTTTGCCTCACCCACGCTCTCGCGTGACCCACGCAGACGCGTGGATTTAAATTCTAATAACCCTGACGCGAAAATCCTAGCCCTCCCTCGCATTACTTCCCCTCTCTCTCTCTTCCCCAACGTCTTCTCTTGTCCTCCCTTTCACCCTCCATAACGACCACCCATAAACCACCACAACCCACACCCCCGCCGCCAGCACCGCAACTCTGACCGTCACAGTTTAGCCCTCACTCTCCCCTCTACCCCCTTTTGTTCCTGACTGATGGTACCGAGGACGGTGCAAGCTTTAAGTGTGGGGAGGTCAGTCAGTACCTGACTTCTGGAGGTAATTGTTTTTCTCAACACCAATAGGTTATTTTTCTTTTGTTAGGATAGGATAGATTGCATAGTAATAAGTGTTTGCATGTATGTTCTACTTGGTTGAAAAATAATAAGTTTCTTTTTAAGACCCTATTTTTGAAAAGAAAAAAATTTCACTAATTCAAATTAAAATTTTGTGTTAAATTTTTTTGAAGACTGTAAATTGGAACATAAATTATAGCAAAGAACACACAACCTGTGAGATTTGAGCTTAATTATATGGTTACATTATTTAACCATAATATTTTATTCTTGTGTGTTTTCTTCTCTATGGCTGCAGTCTTTGCTTTGTTTCATTCTATATGTCCAATGTTTAGTGTATTTACATGCTTGCATATGATTGAGGCCATTAATTGTTATTAGCTCACTTATCCCAAATAGCCTACCCCTTTCAATTACCTTTGTTAGCCACTTTGAGCCTTTTTATCCCCATTGTTCTATATTTTACCACATCACTAACCTTAAGCAGAAAAATAAATTAAATACCCCAATTGAATCTTTGGTTAGCTTAAGATAGAGATTGTGTGTCAATTAAGTGTGGGGAACTGTGGGAACTTGGGTTGATGAAAATGTATAGTGTTTCATTGACAAAATATTAGGAATTTGGGTACCTACTCATGTGAGACCAGAAAAAAATTAAAAATCTATGTGGATTGATATGTTATGTTTACTTTTATATTTTTAATCAATAAAAAAAACAAATACAAAAAAAGAGAAAAAAAAGAAAAAAAAGGAAAAAAAGGAAAAAATATATATATACAATATAAATAAATAAATTAAATAAATAAATAAGGGGATAAAATTATCCCAATGCTAAGTTCAATAAAAGATCAATGCATATGTGATAAAACTAAAGAAAAGTTGATACATGAGTATGTGATGCAAAAGTGGGAATTTTGGGTAGCTAGGCATGAATTTAAAAGTATATAGAGTGTGTATAGGTAAGAGCTTGTGTTAATCAAGGATTCAATTTATAACTCACTTAGCCATATATATACCATCACCTTTACCTTAGCCCCATTACAACCTTGAAAAGACCTCATGATGTAAAGAACAAAGTTTAGAATGCATGACTAGAGAAGAGTAGAGTGATTACCCTATACACTTGAGTGATCAGAGTACACATACACTATCAGTGAGGGTTCAATGCTTGATTCTATGTTCCCTGCTTTCATGAGCTGTCTTCTTACAAGTCTACTTTTCTTTACTGTATGATTTTAAATTAGTGAAATCTGATTTATGTTTGTCTTGAAGAGCTTATTTACTTTTAACCAAGTAGGTAGAAACATCTTAGCATGTAGTTGCATTCATATAGATAGGTTGCATTTCATACATTCTACCATTCCTCTTCACTCCTTTATAGCTTCTCTTGAGCTTAGCATGAGGACATGCTAATGTTTAAGTGTGGGGAGATTGATAAACCACTATTTTATGGTTTATCTTGTGCTCAATTGAGTGGTTTTTTATCAAGTCTTTGCACACTTATTCATACTAATTGCATGATTTTACATTTTCCTTCCTAATCTTGTGCTATGATTGAAAACATGTTTCATGGGCCTTTAAATTACCAAATATTAATTTCCCTTTATACCATTCGATACTGTAATATGTGTGTTAAGTGATTTCAGACTTTATAGGATATGAATGACTTAGAGGATGGAAAGAAAACATGCAAAAATGGAAGGAACGAGAAAAATGAAGTATTTGAGAAACGGGCAGCGACGCGCACGCGTGGTCATATAGAGGTGAATGGTTGTAGGTGGCTTATGAGTATGGCGGTTCAAAGTTGTGTTGAGGAGGTGGTTCATAGGCATATGATGGGGCTTGCCGGTAACTACAAGGGGGTCCACCATATCTATCATCTTGGTACGCACCTCGGAATGGCTCTTGACCATAGTAATTTGGTGGAGGTGGTTTGTCACAAAAGGGTCCACCATAACTATTGTCTTGGCATGCATCGTAGGATGGTCGTTGTCCATGGTATCTTGGAAGGCGTTGTTGCCGAGAGGGTTGATCAAACCCTCATGGCTTCTCCCATCTTTGATTCTTCCAACCTTGATGCCTGTTCTCATTATAGCTTCCATTCCTTACAACAACATTGGAACCAAACTCAAATCGACAGGGGTGAGAATTCATAGTAGCTAATAAAAAAAATTAAAAATAAAAACAAAAACAAATAAACAAGCAAAAGCAAATATTTACAATAACCAATAATAAGGCACACGTTTGCAATTCCTCGGCAACAGCGCCATTTTTGACGAACGGGTTTCTGTCGGTAAAGAATTTCACAATAAATTCCTGTTGTAAGTATAGTTTCTAAACCAACAAAGAATCCTTTCGTACAAAAACTTGTTTGTCACTAAAGCAAACCTAATAAAATTAATAACCAAAGTATTTAAACCTCGGGTCATCTTTCAAGAAATTGCAGGGAAGTATGATTTATTATTGGTTATGGAGAAGTATCTTTTTGGGTTTTTTTTAAATAGGGAACAAGAAAATAAATTGGCAAGAAAGTAAATTAATAATCATAAAAACCATTGCAAGGTATGAGAACTGGAAATCCCATCCTAGTTATCCTTATCAATTATGATGAGAATTGTTTATTGCTCCCACTTAGTTAACCCTTACTAAATAAAGGAAAGTCAAGTGGACTATCAATGGGATTCCTCAAGTCCTAGTCAACTCCTAAGGAAAGACTAGCTTTAGAGGGATCCAAATCAACCAGCAAATCCTAATTATCAATCAACAAAGGAGTTTGATAACTCAAGTGTCACCAATTACTCAACCAAAGCTAAGAATGTAAAAAGCTAAATTAAAATCATAAATCTGATATACCTCAAATTGCATTAAATATAAAATCAAATCTAACATGAAGAATTCATAAATCAATTTGGCAACATAAGTAATTAACAAGGGAAATAGATAAACCAAAGTACTAGAATAAATAAAAGTAGAAGAGAAACTAAATTAAAGGAACATTGAACTTGGAATTCAGAAGAAGTAATCCTAAAACTGAGAGAAATCCTAAATCCTAAAACTTAGAGAGATGAGAGATCCTCTCTCTCTAGAAACTACATCTAAAACCTAAAATTGTGAATAATGAATGAATGATGATTCCTTCCTTCGATTCCCTCATTCTCCATCCTCTATTCTGTGTTTCTAGGCTTGAATTTGGGCCGAAAAGGAGCCCAGAAATCGCTGGGGGCGAATTCTGCAACTTTTTGCACGTGGCGTCTGTCACGCGTGCGCGTAGGTCACGTGTGCGCGTCATTTGGCTATTTTCCTTGTCACGCGTACGCGTAAGTCATGCGTACGCGTCGCTCGTGTTTTGCGCTAGGCACGCATCTGCGTTGTCCATGCGTGCGCGTCGCTGCCCGTTTCTCAAATACTTCATTTTTCTCGTTCTTTCCACTTTTGCATGTTTTCTTTCCATTCTCTAAGCCATTCCTACCTTATAAAGTCTAAAATCACTTAACACACATATTACGGTATCAAATGGTGTAAAGGGAAATTAATATTTGGTAATTTAAAGGCCCAGGAAACATGTTTTCAATCATAGCACAAGATTAGGAAGGAAAATGTAAAACCATGCAATTAGTATGAATAAGTGTGCAAAGACTTGATAAAAAACCACTCAATTGAGCACAAGATAAACTATAAAATAGTGGTTTATTAGGGCCAAGGAGACTCGCGTACGTGGGCAGGTGTCGCATACGCGAGTTGGAAAAATCACACTTTTGCGTAGGCGGGACATGGTTCGTGTATGCGGGGACCTATTTTTCAGCAACTTGAGTTTTGTGATCTAAACATGATTTTGAACCTCTAAACCTCTATTTTGGCCCTCTAAGACCCTAAAACTTAATCCTAAATCATAGTGAGGGGTTTGAGCCTTGAGAGGGTGGTAACTTGGGAGTAAGGAAAAGTCTGAAGTAATGAATTGTGGTTGAAAAAGTGCAGAATCAATGAAGATGTATGAAATTTGACTGAATTGAGATGTGAATATTGAGATTGGCGATGACTGAGTATGGCCGGAATGGCCGAGATGGCAAGGTCTGGGTCCGCTTGCGTGTTAAATTGAAATTTTATCGGATGGCATGTTGAGGATGGAGGATTCCCTTTCTTGTCATGACGTGGATGTGGGGAAGGTGGAAAGGCAATCTCCTTCGTATTATTTTCCCTACATTCTTCTCTAGTTTCAAGGTGGAAAGGCGCACTTTTTCGATGTGAAAAGGTTCTCTCCTTTGTGATACCTCCAGGAGAAGGTGGAAAGGCACTCTCATTCGTTAAAGTTCCTCTTGGGGATGCGCAACCTAGAGACAATATCCGGGTTAGCTACCGCATGTGTGGGGTTCTAGCGATTTAACCAACACGTGAACTCATGGTCAGTAGGATAGACATACATCATATGCATATGTGTGTTTTGTTTGATTGTGTATTAATTGGGCTTGCCTATGTGAAATAATATGCTGTTTGCCATACTTGCTACCTAACTGTACTCTACTTGTGTTTATCTTTATCTGTATTGTTTGTCTGTGTGGTTCTACCAGAGTTTTGGAGGATTGGAGGCAGGCGGTAATTAGGGCTTAAGTTAGAAAGGAAATTAGAAATAAGAACCCTAGATAACCTACCCTGCTTATGGTTTTTCGTTTTAAATCTGAGTGTCGGAGTTCTAGGATTGCCTTTGGTTTTTTCAGGACCTTAAATCTTATATATGTAGGCACCGTTACCATGCTGAGAACCTCCGGTTCTCATTCCATACATATCTTGTGGTTTTCAGATGCAGGACATGTGGCTAATCGCTGAAGCATTCTGGAAGCTTTTCGGAAGCGAAGGACTCTACTTTTGGGATTTTCATTTTGGTTTGTGATGCATATGTAAATACTTATATATCTCCACTGTATATATTTTATGTTTTGTCCTTCTTAGAGGTTGACTTGGAGAAACAGGTTTTGTAAACAGTGTTTTGGGTACCTTGGGACTTCTTATGTGTGTGTGTGTGTGTGTGTGTGTGTGTATATATATATATATTAATGCTCTGGCCGGTCTTGGCTTCGCAGGCCGAGTCAGAAGCTTTGCTATATGTATCTTTGGAACTCTTCTCTTAGGTATCTATACTACTTTGCTCTTATCTTATACGGTTTACTTTTATCAACGTCAAGAGATATGCACTTTTCTGTTTAACGCTTTTGTTTAACTTTTCTTTAAGGCTCTTAGATATAAACCTTTTTCAACAATATCGTATCAATATATTTTACTTTTTGCGATCGTAATACCTGGCCACCTCTTTTTTATGAGTTCAGCATAAGGCTCTGTGTGGTAGGGTGTTACACGGTACGGCGTCTTCTCAACGCTAAGGTCCACGATCTGGCCATCACAGATTGTCTTAAAAGCACCAATTCAGGAACGTCGAAGTCGGGAGCGAGAAGAGCTACCTATGATTTCTGGGATTCCTTGGTGGTGGTGGTGATAGCCTCCTTTGTATTCCGCATGACCTCCTTGTTTCTATTCCTCAAGATATCTGCCAAAGCCTCGGCAGGCTTCATTTTCTTCTCGGCCTCCGCCTTCACAGTCTCTGACATTAGCAGTGTCTCCAGATCCTTAAGACGTTGAACCTCGTTACCAGCCTCTTGAGCCAACTTCTCCGCCTTGACTTTGGTCTTTTCAGCCATCTCTTTCTCTTGATGAGCCATCACTAGGTCCACCTGAGCTTGGAAAAGTTTGCCGTTCAAGACACGAGATTGTCCCAAAACCGTCTCCATCTTGTGCACCACGGCCGTCGAGCAGAGCAGAGAGCGATAAACCCACTTCGCCTGTGCCGCCAAGTCGCAGTCAGCAAAAACCTCTTTAGTGCCTGGGAGCAACTGCTCGTCAATAAAGGCAGAGGCGTCAAAGGACTTCTCTATCATAGAAGGAGCCACGATCTCTTTTCCCCCCAGACGTCCCCTTCCTTTTCTTCCGAGGTGAGAGGGACACGTTCTCATGAATATCGTCTTTGGGCCGAGCACCAACCTCCTCGTTGGGCCCTCCAGCCTCGGTCCCCGAAGCAAACCTGAGTCAACGACTTCCTTAGCTTGGGGTTGCTCCTCATCCTTGTCTTCAATAAGGAAGACAACCATCTAATTCTCCATAATGGTGAGACCGCCTGCCATATCAACTACAAAAAAGAAAGCATGTGATCCCAACAAAAATAGAAATAAGAAAAGACAATGTAAAATACCAAGGCACCTACCCACATACTAACGACTGGCATCCCAATCACTCATCACATGACGAGGTTTCAGTGGCCTATTCCCAAATATGGCCGTTAACACCTCAACGATGTTCTTGCTTTCCTAGCTCAAACCCTCATAAGTCATTTTGACGGACGTTTGAGCTCCTATAAATTTGACGGATTCTCAACATCTTCACGAAGACGACAAATAAGTTCAATTTGGAAATTTTAGAACTCTAGAGCTTTTGAAAACTCTAATAGGTCTCAATCACATGAAACATGTGCGAAGAACCCAAATCACAACAAGTTAATGTCTTAAATCAACACATCGTTTACGAAAATCAGCTCAAGGGCTAATGCGAGTTACGATTACAAATTTTAGGGTCGAATTTGAGTTCATTAAAATTTTGAGGGTCAAATTGAGTCCGACTTCAAATTTCAAGGGCCAAATTGAATATTAACTCTAATTTCTTTATTTATGGGGTTCAATTTTCTGACTATCTCGAATCATTTATGGCCAGAGGCCAATACGGTTAACCTTTTGTTTTTGTTTTTCAAATATTGAAAAAAATTCCAATTTGGGGGTGATCAATTTTGAAAAAAATAATATTAGCCACAAAAAAATATTTTAATTTTATTGTGTTACTTTTTTAGGGGTTGCTTGGATTTCAAGTCGGATCCATAAAAAAATGTACTAGCTTATTTAAAGAAAAAAAGAGGCATCCATTTGGCCCGAGAGTCGGCCAACTTAATTTGCTATTTTATCTGTTTAATTGAGCTAAGTCGTTTAGACTTGTATTTTTACGAGTTTGATTAGAGTCAAATACTCATCTATTTAAGTCAAGTAAACAACCTAGTCTGACAAATTTGGCTCATTTTGACGATCCTAATTAATTCAAAAGCTACGTCAGATTAATTTTTATTTGAATTCCAAAATGATTCTAATTAATTAATAATAAAACTTGTATGATTATATGCAAATAAATTCTCATATATAACAATTTAATTATCTTATCTATTATATATTTTTTTTAATATATTTTGTGATTGAAAATGATCAACATTATGCTCCCATTTCGTAACAATATTGAATTTTTAAACTTGTCTTTAAATTATATTAATTTTAAACTTCAATTCAAATTAACAGCAGACTTCCTATTAAAAATAGCGACAAAATTGTGATCTAATTTGGGAAAAAACCTTTTTTTAAGGAAAAGCTTTTGACTTGAGTTGTTTGTGAAATTTTTGAGAATTGACATCTTGCTAGAATATTGTAAGTTATTAGTTATTAAAAATTAGCTAACTAATTATTAGTCACAACTTTGGGACTTTAATTATTCTTTCATTTAAAATAGCTTTAGATTAGTAACAAAATTGTGACAAATAGCTTGGCAAATTTGCTTCAAACTTTTTATGATTTTTTCATGGATTTATATAGAGGCTAGCGATTAGTAGCAACATGAAATAAGGACAGAATAAGGACTAACATTTTTTCTCACAAATTAGTAGCAACATGGAATAAGCAAGAAAAGCCTATCAGTTGTTAAGCGGTCGCTAATTTCTCACTAAATAAGCTTTTGATTACGACCAGTTACTTCTAAAATTTTTTCAGTTAGCTTTGAATTCGTTATAACTCTGCAGCGGATTTCCATGAGATTAGCGAGTAATTTGTTACAAAATAGGTATGATATAGCTTTTACTTTATGACAAGGTTGCAGTTGTAACAACCTAATTAGCCTAAGCTTTACCCCGCGTCATAAAGCAAAGATTAATTAGAGATTATGATAGTTCTAAGCTCTCACGTATAATATATAGAAAGAATTATTGTAATCTAGAAGCCCGATGAAGGATATAGCTCAAAAATAGGATTTGAAAAGCGCAAAATGTACTAACGAAGCTACTAACTTAAAGCATAGAAAACAGATAAGATATATCAAAACATAATAGTATAATATCATAAGAATCTAGCCACGGCTTGCGGAGTTTAAGCCGGCTAGCCATATACAAAAACCAGATAGTAAAAACAACTTATACAAGTTTTGTTCTCTCAAGACATGCCTCTAGGCAAAAGTAAAATACAAAAGTGAGAGATGTATAAACAAATTAAATAAAAAAAACTCCAAAAGATATCCGGATTCTCCGCTTCTGTCACCATCCAAAGCAACTCACCGAGGTGGGTTGCGACCTGCATCTGAAAAACACAACAGAAATATGGTATGAGAACCAGAGGTTCTCAGTATGGTAACAATGCCCAGTGATGTAAGATATAAGACCCCGGGATGCCAAAGGCAATCCTAGACTTCATATCCATCACAAGAATTCAATCTTAAGGCATACTAAAATAAATAAGCATAATTATATAAATCTTAGCATATGTAAACCGGGTAATTTATCTTAGGGGATTTCTATTCTAACTAAACACCGCTGTCCCACAGCCTTCACCAACCTATCCTCCATGCGATCCCATCGCCACCGCCTTCCGAACCTCCTCAATCCCAGTAAAAATCACAATTAATTACAATGCAAGTAAAACACAATTATTGGCATGTAAGGCAGATAATTCAAATAGCAAATAGGCATGTTATACAAATAGGCAAACCATTACAAGTAGTCAAAGCATACAAACAGATAGAAAATGCATATGATGAATGCCTGTCCTATTGGCTGTGATATCACATTGTCGGTTCAACTGCCAACCTGACACATCTCCATGGAGATGTCGTCCTTCGGAATCATCATTGGGAACCCCCGAGATATAGTGCTCGGATCACTGTCCAAGGTTTTGCGCCTGCACGCTCTATAGATCTGAAGGGATGCGAGCAGAACACTCTTGGCACAGACCTCACATCTCAACGTAAGCAGGATTTAATCACCGTCCTTATGCCGTCACCGCTACCTCGACAGGCAGAATCCAACCACCGTCCGTGCCGGATGCATAGCGTCTCATAATCTCAGTACAAATCAGTACTTCAGTGGTTTTCAGATAAACATTATCAGTATACATGGATCCATCATCTCATTCAAAGTTCTCGACTCATCTCAACCACTGAAATTCACATTTCAATTCCGAACTCAATAGTTCCTCATTTCTCATCTCATATATCAATCATCCTTCACATACCATCAAACCATCCTTAGTACACCCGAGATCTAGTCCTCTGTTTTCTAATTTTTCATAAAAATCATCAACTAAAACCCTTAGATTATTTCCCATGTTCTTATACTCAAAATCGAACCCAAAAGTCTTAAAATAGTGTTATAGAAGCTTACAATCTTGTTGGGAATGTGAAATAGTTGAAAACAAAGTTAAATTTGAGAAACAGGACGTGAGCATACGCACAGGGGTGTGTGCGCCCAGGAAAATTTTTAAAAGTGTGCGTAGGCATAAGGGTGTGCGTACGCACAGGTACCAAAATTTACAAGGCATGTTCACTCGCACAGGGTGTGCTAGCACCCTCAACAGACTCCCCTTCCTAACTTGTGCGCACGCACAGGTTGTAAATTCTCATTGGTGTGTGTCCACACAAGCTGTGCTAGCGCTGCAACCAGAAAGTACGCACAGGTCTGTGCATGCGCACGTGTTTAAAATTTTGCAGGGTTGTGCATGCGCACATGGCTGTGCGTGCGAACATACCAGAAATCATAAAATTTTGTAACTTTGCAGAATTTCAGACTTTTACACCAATCTTTGAATGATCATAACTTCCTCTACAAAATTCCAAATTTTACAAACTTTATATCGATTCGAATAATTTTCAATAAACTTTAATTCTAAACAACCTTCAATCAATTTTGAAAACCGAGGAAAAAGTTATGATCAGACAAAATTCACCAAAAATCTATTTTTACCAAAATTCACAATTTCCACAATTCCTTATCATAAACTGAATTTCACTATTCTGCCATCTATCTCAAAGGAATAAGTTCTGGAAAATGCGTCCAGCTTGAACTTTGACGTCTTCAGGAATGGTCTTCCAAGCAGAATTGATGATGGCCTTCCTGAGTCATTAGGGGACATTTTCAGAATATAGAAGTCAATGGGAAATGTGAGTCTCTTAATGCTCATTAATACATCTTCAGCAACTCCAACCACTGTAATAATGCTTTTATCTGCTAACACAAAACGAGCTGCCGACCTTTTTAAGGGAGGGAGCCTCAAGGTATCATATATAGATAAAGGCATTATACTAACACATGATCCTAGATCACACATGCAGTCAGAAAATATCACACCACCAATAGTACAATTAACCATACATGGACCTGGATCATTACACTTTTAAGGTATACCTCCCATTAAAGTAGATATAGAACTACCTAAAGGAATAGTTTCTAATTCATTAATTTTTGTCTTTATGTATACATAAATCTTTTAGAAACTTTGCGTATTTAGGTACCTGCTGAATAACATCAAAAAGGGGAACAATTACCTCAACTTTTTTGAATATTTCTACCATTTTGGGATCAACTTCCATCTGCTTCCTGGGCTTCCTTGCAATTTGTGGAAATGGAATAGGGAGGGCGTTTTCTCCAGGGTCTGCCTCCTTTGGTGCTTCTTTCTGTGGTTGAGCTTCTACTTCTTCACCCATGTCTTGTATCTCCTCTTCCTCTTCAGCATCCTCTACTTCTACCACCTCTTCAGCTGAGGCGTGTTCTGATGGAATTGGCTCCTCCTGATTCCTCTCTTGCAGTGTGGTTCCGGACCTTAGGGTGATGGCATTGATGCCACCCTTTGGATTGGGTAAGGGTTGAGAAGGAATTCCACTGGAGCTTGCATGTTGAGTAATTGAAGTATTGGGTGATGCCAGCTGAGAGATGAGAGCTTGTATAGAGAATTCTAGGCCATTAACTAAACTTTCCACGTTCTTTTGTCCTTGCACAATGGATTGAAGTGCCTCTTCACTCGGAGAGGAATTAGATTGAGTGATCTATGGAACTTGTTGTTGGTTGTGCTGTGGTCCTTGGGACTGCCTCAGGTGAGATGCTCTGTAAGGTTGGTTCTAGTTCTGCTGCCTGTTGTTATTATTATTCCACCTCTGATATCCTTGATTGTCTCTGCTTCCTCTATTATTGTTGTCCCTCCAATTTTGGTTATATTTGTCTCTCCAACCTTGGTTAGAATTGTCCTGCCATCCATGGTTGTAACTGCCACCTTGATTGTACCCTTGGTTGGGGAGGTCATAGAAGTTATGAGTGGCTGCCACAGTGTTGTCTTCCTGCTGGAGCTGCGAACATTCATCAGTATAATGGCTGTAATCCGCACAGATCCCACACACTCTCTGTGGGACTAGCTGTTGGCTCTGCTGTGCTTGTTGTTGACTCAACTGCATCTGCTTCAGTAAGTTGGTCATTTCACATATACTCTGAGTCAGAGCAGTAGTTTCCTTGCTAGAAGATACCTCCGCAACAGCTTTTGACTGGCCCTGTTTCTGCTTGTGATTCCTAGTAGACTCAGCCAAGTCGCTGATCAATTGCCATGCCTCCTCAGTGGTCTTGTACTTTTTCATAGACCCATTGCTAGCACTTTCCAATGTGATCTTATCTTGGGGCCTCATGTCCTGTGTGACGTAGCCGAGCAACACTCTCTTGTCAATGATATGGTGGGGACATGCTTCCAGAAGGTTGTTGAAGCGCTCCCAGTATTCGTAGAGAGTCTCGGATTCGTCCTGAACAATCATGGAAATGTCTTTCCTCAGTTTGTCAGTAACTTCAGCTGGAAAGAATTTTTCCAAAAATTCTCTTCTAAGCGTATCCCAGTCAGAAACAGTTGCTGCGGGTTGAGTGTAGTACCACTCTCTCGCCTTTCCCTCAAGAGAGAATGGGAAAGCTTTTAACAAAATAGAAGTTTCATCTGCACCATCGCGCCTGACAGTAGAACAGGCTGCTTAGAAATCCCTCAGGTGCTTGATAGGCTCTTGAGCAGGTAAGCCATGAAATTTAGGCATCAAGTTGAGCAGTGCAATCTTTATTTCAAAATCTGTAGCCACTGCTAGGTGATGCGCTTGAAACGGTTGCATTGTGAAATCAGGGGCTCCAGCCTCCTGGATAGTAACTCTCCTAGGTGCTGCCATGTCACATGCGCGTGAATCAACTGAATCAGTAGAACGGAGGCTTGTTTCTTCCTCAAGTGACGTTTCAGATCCGCCCTCAGAGAGGACTAACCGACGCCGAGCTTGCCTTATACGTGAAATAGTTCTTTCAATCTTAGGATCAAATACTGGCAAGTTTGGATCAGGAAGTGAACGCGTCATTTAATGAAAGAAACATGCAGCTCATAGTAGCAAAATAAAATAAGATGTAAAAAAATAAATTCCAATCAATAACTTAGCACTCTATTGCAACTCCCCGGCAACGGCGCCAAAAATTGACGTGGCGAAAATTGGCGAGTTAAGAAATTATTATAAGAGATATGTTGCAAGTACAGTTCTTAACCAACAAAAAAAATCCGCTTATCAATTTAGAAGGGGTTTTCACAAAATTAAAATTAAAATACTGGGAGTATGAATCCCAGGTCGTCTCCCAACGAGTTGCAGAAAGATGTGCTATTTTATTAATCAGATGTTTTCTAAAAATGGTTGAGTTGATAAACAGGAAATTAAATCAGAGAATTTATGTAATTTAAATAAAAACCTTGACCGGGAGTAGATTAGTTGGAAGCCCTATCCTTGATGGAGTTCTCCCAAGATAAAAGTGATAATTAAAGGTTGCCTGCTCAGTTATCCTTTACCAGATAAAGGAAAGTTAAGAAAATTGGAAGTCAGTTTCTATTCACCAGTTCTAATCCTCTCCCTTGGGAAGGACTAGTGTCAGTGATTAGAGGGCGACCCAACGCGAAACCCAACTATAATTTTACTCGTGAGCATCCAACTCAAGGTCCTCCTTTCAATCAACTCCCAATCAAGTTATGGAACTACTCGCTCATTATGATTGTAAAATCCATGAAATAAGAAAGGGAAATATTGAAAGACATGATAAATAATAATCAAAAGGATCAATTAAAAAATAAAAATAGTTCTTGTATTAATAAATTATAAAAATAATCCAATAATAATTCTGAGTAAATGAAGGATATGGAAGAGTAAGTGACAAGTAAGGAAACAAACTAGAATGACGAAGTCTTGACGGAAGTAATAACTCTTCTCAATATCCCAGTCCAAAAAGTAATAAAATCAAAATCCTAAGAACTATGAATGTGTAGAGAGAAAACCTAGAGGAGGAGTAAAATCAGATCTAAAACTAAAATTATGCGAAATGAATGTTGTTCTCCGTCTCTGCATGTTCCCTGGCTCTAATATGCTTTTCCGGGCCAAAAACTGGGTCAAAACAGGGCCCAAAATCGCCCCAGCGAATTTTGCAGATTTTACAGATCGCGTATGTCCCGCGATCGCGTCATTCACGCGTTCGCGTCATCTAGCGTTTTGCCTTGCCACGCGTGCGCGTCGTCCACGCATTCATGTCACTTGTGCAGTTTCCAATCCGCGCAGTCGCGTGAGCCATGCGTCCGCGTCACTTCTCGCTGGTCATCTCCTCAATTTCTTGTGTTCCTTCCATTTTTGCAAGCTTTCTTTCCAATCTCCAAGTCATTCATGCCCTATAAAACCCGAAACACTTGACACACAGATCACGGCATCGAATGGAATAAAGGAGAATTAAAATACAAAATTAAAAGTCTCTAGGAAGCAACTATTCAACCATGAAGTAATTTCGGGAAGGAATTATAAATGCATGCTAATCATATGAATAAGTGGGTAAAGATTTGTTAAAACCACACAATTAAGCACAATATAAACCATAAAATAATGGTTTAAAAATCACATATCCATCAATCCTCATTATATCACTATCAATTTTCATTATCAACTCAACCATGATTCATGTTAATAATAAAAAATATTCATTCATCCAAATCCATCATATCTCAACTTCATCATTTAACCACAACAACAACATCAATTCATTATACATCATCAACCCAAGCAATCATCAACATATAAATTTCCAAACCTATCTTATGGGTCGCTAGCCTAAGTGTCCATGAATATTATATACTACATAGAGGAAACCAAAACTATACCTTGGCCGATTCCCAATATGCACCAAAATCCTAAAATAGCACAAGTTGAGTTCTCCACCACAAGTAAGCCACCAATGCAACTCCAACAAGCACCAACAAGCTCCAAACTCACAATAATCAAGCTATATTTACATAAACCATCACAAATCAACCTAGGTCTCATAAAAATTGAAATTTCACAAGGGTTCCAAGAGACCTTACCTTACCCAACAATTTTGCATGCCAAAACCACAAGCAATCAAGTACTAGAGTGTACCTAAACACCCAAAACACAAGATTTCACTCAAAAACAAAATCCAAAATTCGAATTTCTCAAGGGGACGAAAAATGGGCAGGAAAACCCGAGAAACTTACCACAATGGTTAAATAGAAATGACGGGCTCGACGAGAGCTTTGCGTAGCCACTGACGGCACGTGAATCGGAGCACCGTAGCTCGAGATATCGCGAAAAGAAGAGATGTGTGAATAGTGTTTCTCTCTTCTCCTTCCCCTCTTCTTCTTTTCTGGTGGGTATGTGTTTAATGAAAGTGGAAATGCTAAATGGGTTCATTAATGAGCCCTTATATATGTTGGACTTGGGTCCGGTTCAACACGTTAGCATTTTTAGCCCGTTTGGCCCAACTTCGGGCCAAACCTTTAAAATTAATGCCCGGTTTTTTACTTCTAATATTTTTCTAAGATTTTTTACTGTTTTCACTTTTCTCGCGTAGTACAGGGCAGACTTGAACCGGTTCAACCGGTACGCGATTTTTCACGGTTTTTCGCAGAAAACACATTTTCTAACTCAGAAAAACCTACTGAGTCCAAAAATCACCTTTAAGTCCTCAAATTCTCACTCTAATATTTCAGAACCTACTTTGGGAAATTAATTACTTAATTAACCGGTTGATTAGTTTCGGTTCTTACATTAATCGGGGATCACGGTCCGACACTATGCTCGATGACACACCATTCAACCTTACTATCTCCTTGATATACAACCTCGCCAACTCTTCCATTGAGCAACTTATTCGGATAGGCAGAAAATGAGTGGATTTGGTTAAGCGATCCATGATCACCCACCCAAACTGCGTCAAATCCCGACCTAGTCGTTGGTAAATCAGTCACAAAATCCATTGCAATTCCTTCCCACTTCCACTGAGGAATCTCAAGAGGCTGTAGCATTCCCGACGGTTTCTGATGCTCTATCTTTACTTTCTGACACGTCAGGCACTTGGATACCACTGTTGCTACATCACCTTTCATCCCAGGCCACCAGAACATCTTCTTTAAATCATAATACATCTTTGTAATTCCAGGATGAATAGAAAACCCACTGTTGTGAGCCTCTAAGAACAAATTTTGTCTCAAACTCCCGACATCAGGTATACAAATCCTTCCCTTTGAATCTCCATCTAAAATGTGCTTGAGATCTGTAACTGGTTCAAACAAACTCTTCCAGCAACTTCACCAATATCCAGCTTAAGATCCACGAACTTATCCACTAGCTCTTCTTCCTTGATTCTCATCCAAGTAATTGTTAAAGATTTTTGACTCAATGTGTCTACTACCACATTCGCCTTTCCAGGATGATAACTCAGTTCAAAATCGTAGTCCTTAAGCAACTCCATCCATCTCCTCTGACGCATATTAAGCTCTTTCTAGTCAAAGATGTACTTGAGACTCTTATGATAAAAAAAGATGCTAAAACTTACTCCGTACAAGTGGTGTCTCCAAATCTTCAATGCAAATACAATCGCCGCTAATTTCAAATCATGAGTGGGGTAATTCACCTCATGCTGTCTCAGCTGACGCGATGCATAAGCCACCACATTCCGGTGTTACATCAACACGCAACCTAAACCCTTCAATGACGCATCACAATATACTTCAAATGGTACATGTGGTTCCGACAAGATTAAAACAGGTGCTGAAGTTAACTTTTGCTTCAAAGTCTGAAAACTCTCTTCACACTCCGACGTCCACACAAAAGGCACCTCCTTCCTTGTCAACTTAGTCATTGGTAGTGCAATCCGGGAGAATCCTTCAATGAATCTTCGGTAATATCCAATTAATCCTAAGAAACTCCTAACTTCCATCACCGTCGTTGGTCTTTACCACTCCATTACTGCTTCTACCTTTGAAGGATCTATGGCTATCCATCAAGTCGTCTATCCTTGGCAGCGGGTATTATTCTTCACCGTCACTTTGTTCAACTATCAGTAATCCACGCACAATCACATTCCTCCATCCTTCTTCTTTACCAATAAAACTGGTGCTCCCCACGGTGATACACTCGGTCGAATGAACTTCTTATTCAGAAGCTCTTCCAACTGAGTCTTTAACTCTGCCAGCTCTATCGGAGCCATCCTATACGGCGTAATCGACACTGATCCGGCTCCTGGCACCAATTCAATCGCAAATTTAACCTCCCTCTGAGGTGGAAACTCAGGGATATCTTCCGGGAATACCTTCGGAAAGTCTCTAACTACCGGTATCTGATCTAAGCTCTGGACATCATCCAACGCATTAGCAGCCAACAGGATATAACTCTGACACTCTTCCCCACTATAGTGCACGATTACAGAGTTCAGATAATACCCCACAGCTACCACCGCTCCACTCTCTCCTTCTGGCATAAATCGAATCGACTGTTTAAAACAATCCAACAAAACTCGATTCTTCGACAACCAATCAAATCCCAAAATGATCTCTAATCCAATCATTGGCAAACAGATCAAGTCATGCACAAAGTCTCTACCCTCCATTTTAAATCCTACTTGCCTACAACCTGACCTAGTCATAATCGTTTGATGCGGAGTATGTACATGTAGATCAAAAGCTAACTCGAACACTTTCAAGCCTAGTTCCTCAAATTTAGCAAACGAAATAAACAAATGCGATGCTCCAGTATCATATAATGCAATCAAAGTCTTATCACCAATTAAACAAATACCTCTCATCAACGGATCTGCCTTGGAAGCATTCTTGGCGTTCACAGCAAAGACTCGCCCCTGATGCTGACTCTGACCCGCATTCGGGTTCCTCCCACGAGTGCAATCCCTCACAATGTGGCCGGGCAATCCATAGTTGAAGCAACCACCTAAACCAATCCTGCAAGAGTCATATGGATGAAAACGTCCACAACGATCACAAGCTAAATCCGGAGAAATTTTACTCTGATTTTCTCTCCCTTTGCCACGCTGAAACTGATCATGGGTGTTCTTTCTGAAGCCTCCTTGCCCTTGAGGCACATATCCTCCTCTCTTGAAGCTTTGACCCCTCGGATGAAAATACTTGCCACGCCCCTTGTTAGTGTTCCCTCCATGAGTATCCTTGGACGCCGCTACAGTCTTGGCATACTCCTCAACCACCCTTGCTTTGTTCACTAAGTCGGAGAAGACACAGATCTCTATAGAAGCCACAGCAGTCATAATGCTTTCCTTCAAACCCCTCTGGTACTTGATGCACTTCCATCTCTCGTAGGTCTCCGGGGCACCCTGACAGAAAACCTACAAAGCTCCTCAAACTTGCTTGTGTAGTCCGCCACAGATAGGGAACTTTGTTTCAGCTGCATCAGTTCCATCTTCTTTGCTTCTCTTGTAGACTCCGAAAAATACTTCTTGTAAAAGGCCGTCTAGAATACATCCCATAGAACGTCGGTGTTCTGAAGCTGTAGCAAGCGGCACTCAACTTGCCACCAGTGCTGGGCCTGTCCTGCCAGCTGATAAGCAGTAAATTCAACATACTGATTATTCAAAATGTGCTGCGCTTGTAAAGCACGCTCCATGGCCTGGAACCAGTTGTTCGCTTCAGTAGGATTAGTTAATCCTCGGAAAATGGGTGGATGAACCTTGAGGAATGTCGCCAAGGTCATCGAAACATCTCCCGTATTATCGCCGTTTCCCTCAGCAATGTCATGAGCATTCCCTTCACCATTCCCATTTTCGTTTCCGGCCGGTTGGCCCAATCTTTGCACTGCTTGCAGAGTCGCAGTAGCATTAGCTTCTATGGTATTCGCTAAGTTTGCCATGGCCGCCAAGAATTCGGCGTGGTTGTTAGCCGGTTGCGCATTCCTACTTTCTCGTGAACGGGCTCGACCTCGTCCGCGAGTGGCCATTAGGGTTCTTGTCTGCACCAAACAATTGATATCAAGGTGATCAGTCTCAATATCAAAAGCCTAGTGCTTCAATTATCCCAAACAGGCACTCACAAACAAGCATGCTATGCAATATCAAACAGATAACCTAATAGCATCAAAGAAAAGACACACAGAGTATGCAATGAAGCACAATTAGTCCATCCCTCAGGCTCACGAGGACGAACCGTTCTGATACCACTAAATGTAACACCCTAATTAGCCTAAGTTTTACCTCACGTCGTAAAGCAAAGGTTAATCAGAGATTACGACAGTTTTAAGCTCACACGTATAATATATAGAAAGAATTATTGTAATTTAGAAGCCCAATGAAGGATATAGCTCAAAAACAGGATTTGAAAAGCGCAAAACGTACTAACGAAGCTACTAACTTAAAGCACAGAAAACAGATAAGATATATCAAAACATAATAGGATAATATCATAAGAATCTAGCCACGGCTCACGGAGTTTAAGCCGGCTAGCCATATACAGACTATACAAAAACCAGACAGTAAAAATAGCTTATACAAGTTTTGTTGTCTCAAGACATGCCTCTAGGAAAAAGCAGAATACAAAAGTGAGAAATGTATAAAAAAATTAAATAAAAAAGACTCCAAAAGATATCCGGATCCTCTGCTTCTGTCACCATCCAAAGCAACTCACCGAGGTGGCTTGCGACCTGCATCTGAAAAACACAACAGAAATACGGTGTGAGAACCGGAGGTTCTCAGTATGGTAACAATGCCCAGTGATGTAGAATATAAGACCCCGCAACGCCAAAGGCAATCCTAGACTTCATATCCATCACAAGAATTCAATCTTAAGGCATACTAAAACAAATAAGCATAATTATATAAATCTTAGCATAAATAAATTGGGTAATTTATTTTAGGGGATTTCTATTCTAACCAAACACCGCTGTCCCACAGCCTTCACCAACCTATCCTCCATGCGATCCCATCGCCACCGCCTTCCGAACCTCCTCAATCCCAGTAGAAATCACAATTAATTACAATGCAAGTAAAACACAATTATTGGCATGTAAGGTAGATAATTCAAATAACAAATAGGCATGTTATACAAATAGGCAAACCATTATAAGTAGTCAAAGCATACAAACAGATAGAAAATGCATATGATGAATGCCTGTCCTATTGGCTGTGATATCACATTGTCGGTTCAACTGCCAACCCGACACATCTCCATGGAGATACGCCCTTCGGAATCATCATTAGGAACCCCAAGATATAGTGCTCGGATCACTGTCCAGGGTTTTGCGCTTGCACGCTCTATAGATCCGAAGGGATGGAGCGGGATACTCTTGCCACAGACCTCACATATCAACATAAGCGGGATTTAACCACCGTCCTTACGCCGCCGCCGCTACCTCGACAGGCGGGATCCAACCACCGTCCCTGTCGGGCGTATAACGTCTCATAATCTCAGTACAAATCAGTACTTCAGTGGTTTTCAGAAAAACATTATCAGTATACATGGATCCATCATCTCATTCAGAGTCCTTGACTCATCTCAACCACTGAAAATTCACATTTCAATTCTGAACTCAATAGTTCCTCATTTCTCATCTCATATATCAATCATCCTTCACATACCATCAAACCATCCTCAGTACACCCGAGATCTAGTCCTACGTTTTCTAATTTTTCATAAAAATCATCAACTAAAACCCTTAGATTATTTTCCATGTTCTCATACTCAAAATCGAACCCAAAAGTCTTAAAATAGTGTTATAAAAG
The DNA here is from genome assembly GCF_059453495.1 of Arachis ipaensis. Taxonomy (NCBI): domain Eukaryota; kingdom Viridiplantae; phylum Streptophyta; class Magnoliopsida; order Fabales; family Fabaceae; genus Arachis; species Arachis ipaensis. The sequence continues at coordinate 34,058,021 of NC_142442.1, forward strand.
CTTACAATCTTGTTGGGAAGGTGAAATAGTTGAAAACAAAGTTAAATTTGAGAAACAGGGCGTGAGCGTACGCATAGGGGTGTGCGCACGCACGCCCAGGAAGATTTTTAAAAGTGTGCGTGTGCATAAGGGTGTGCGTACGCATAGGTACCAAAATTTACAAGGTCTGTTCACTCGTACAGGGTGTGCTAGCGCCCTCAACAGACTCCCCTTTCTAACTTGTGCATAATTCTCATTGGTGTGTGCGCGCATAAGCTGTGCTAGCGCTGCAACCAGAAAGCCCTTTCCTGCCTGTGCGTGCGCACAGGTCTGTGCGTGCGCACAGGTCTGTGCGTGCGCACAGGTCTGTGCGTGCCCACATACCAGAAATTATAAAATTCTGTAACTTTGCAGAATTTCAGATTTTTACACCAATTTTTGAATGATCATAACTTCCTCTACAAAATTTTAAATTTTACAAACTTTATATCGATTCGAATAATTTTCAATAAACTTTAATTCTAAATAACTTTCAATCAATTTTGAAAACCGAGGCAAAAGTTATGATCAGACAAAGTTCACCAAAAATTCCCTTTTACCAAAATTCACAATTTCCATAATTCCTTATCATACACAATAAAAACCATACTAACCCATTCAAAACTCCATTTTTTTCACCAAAATCAACCCTTTGTGTCATATTACACCAAATCTTACCACATTTTCCTTAACAATTCATCATCATCCATCTCAACATCAATATATCACATATCCATCAATCATCATTATATCACTATCAATTTTCATTATCAACTCAACCATGATTCATGTTAAAAATCAACAATATTCATTCATCCAAATCCATCATATCTCAACTTCATCATTTAACCACAACAACAACATCAATTCATTATACATCATCAACCCAAGCAATCATCAACAACATATAAATTTCCAAACCTATCATATGGGTCGCTAGCCTAAGTGTCCATGAATATTATATACTACATAGAGGAAACTGAAACCATATATTGGCCGATTTCCAATATGCACCAAAACCCTAAAATAGCACAAGTTGAGTTCTCCACCACAAGTAAGCCACCAATGCAACTCCAACAAGCACCAACAAGCTCCAAACTCACAATAATCAAGCTATATTTACATAAACCATCAGAAATCAACCTAGGGCTCATAAAAATTGAAATTTCACAAGGGTTCCAAGAGACCTTACCTTACCCAACAGTTTTAGATGCCAAAACTACAAGCAATCAAGTGCTAGAGTGTACATAAACACCCAAAACACAAGACTTCACTCAAAAACAAAATCCAAAATTCGAATTTTTCAAGGGCACGAAAACTGGGCAGAGAAACTCGAGAAACTTACCACAATGGTTAAATAGAAATGACGGGCTCGACGAGAGCTTCGCGTAGCCGCTGACGGCACGCGAATCGGAGCACTGTAGCTCGAGATATCGCGAAAAGAAGAGATGTGTGAATAGTGTTTCTCTCTTCTCCTTCCCCTCTTCTTCTTTTCTGGTGGGTGTTTGTTTAATGAAGGTGGAAATGCTGAATGGGTTCATTAATGAGCCCTTATATATGTTGGGCTTGGGCCCAACTTGGGTCCGGTTCAACCTGCTAGCGTTTTTAGCCCGTTTGGCCTAACTTCGGGCTAAACCTTTAAAATTAACGTCCGATTTTTGAATTCTAATATTTTTTTAAGGTTTTTGACTGTTTTCACTTTTCTCGCGTAGTATCGGGCAGACTTGAACCGGTTCAACCGGTTCAACTGCCGGTTCACGGTTTTTCACGGTTTTTCACAGAAAACACATTTTCTAACTCAGAAAAATCTACTGAGTCCAAAAATCACCTTTAAATCCTCAAATTCTCACTCTAATATTTCAGAACCTACTTTGGTCAATTAATTACTTAATTAACCGGTTAATTAGTTGCGGTTCTTACAGCAGTTGTCAAGTCGCTCGCTAAATAAAATTGCAACAACTTAGCGATAAATGTATTTCGCTTGCTAATTAGCGACTTAAAATCAGTGAACAAAGTGTGTCAGTTATTAAAGGGTCGCAAATTTCTCGCTACTGAGATCCTAGGCACTTAATATCCATATTTCCACTTTAGCGACTAACTAGCAAGGAACACTTCCCTAGATGAATGATTTATTCGTTGAGATGAGTTAGCGATGACTGTATTTCGTCACTAACCTAATTTAAATTTTATAATATTATGCAACAAATTGGCGAGAAACTAGTTGCTCGCTTAAAATAAAAACTTTGATGACAAATTAGCTAGGAAATTGTCCATTGCAAAATGCATTTCAAGTCTTTGCGACATATTAGCTAGGAACATTGTTTCTCACTAATTAGTCTTTTTGCACAAAGTTTATTTAGCGACGAACTAGTGTGTGAATTGTTTCTCGCTAATTGTATATCAAACACTTGCGACGGAATAGTAACAACAATATCCCTCGCTACTTTACTTTTATTCGATTGAACTCCTAAGTCACTGATTTGCTAGAACATTGTCACTCGCTAATTAATTTGTGACAAATTAGCGAGAAAAGTTTTCCAATTCTTTTTTTAGCTACAAAACTCAATTTGCAAGAAACAAACTTACTCGTGAATCTCTCGTTAATCAGTCGTTTGTCTCAAATTTGAATATTTTGTAACCGTTAATTAATTTTGTCGTTAGTGCGTCACTAATTCGTCACTAGTTAGTTTTGAATTAATAACAAAAAATATTTTTTACAAAAGTTCGTCGTTAATTTGTCAAATTCTTGCAGTGTCATGTTCATGAAGCACAAGATGTAATATAAAATATTAATAAAAAATAATTAATTTCTTGTTGTGTGTTTGGATTTTTGCGTGGAAACCTCTATTTTTTTTTAGGGCACAAAATAGAGTTAGGTAACAAGCAAGTTGAATTTTCATCATATATAAGTATCTGTACACGATCATGATGTGAATGCATAGTTGGATTATTTAACTCATCCTTCATAAAATTTATGTATATAGTATATACGCGTATGTTTCACACTGAAATTGAATATTCAAATTTGGTACAATTGTTTGATCTCGTGATGTAATGAGGAAAGTATACATTTATTGTGCAAAATTGAAAACATCATGAGGTAAGAATTGTAAATACCAACTTGGTTATCTGCTTTTTTTTTTTTTTTTGAACCTCCAATAATGTATCCACCACCAACAACAATAACAAAATAAAAATATTTAATAATAATTAAGTTTTCTAGTGTAATTCTCTCAATCTCTTAAACTCTTATAATTAATATTAGTGAATTAATAAGCATTAAAGTACTCTTTCATTCTGTTATTTATTCAATATGCATTGTTATAATAAAAAAATGTTAAATTAGTCTCGATAATAAGTAATATCTTAAACTGTAATCATGAAATGTTAGGTTCAAGTTTAGAAAGTAGTAAAAGATTATTTTTATTTTATGAGCATATATAATAAAAGATATTTAAAGAATAAAAATTGTCTATCACATTTCTTTTAAAAATTCCTTATATATATATAAGATTCCTAGTAATTGGATTTTACTTGAGTACTAAAACCAAGTTTTGTATAAACAAATAACACAACACTAATGAATTAGCCAACAATTAATTAACTTTTTGAAGTATCTACACCAAAGGATAATATAAATCAGATAAACTCTCACTATATCCTAGCAAATACTCATCGATTTCACTATATATAAACGCCTAAAAAAAAATAAGAAAAACAAAAAAGTATTTTGATAAACAATGTTATTCTCATAAAAGAATAAAATTTAACTATTCTTATTATTACAATTAATATTAGAAAAAATATAGAAAATTAACTTTTAGTTACATAATATTAGTCAAACTTTTTTATTCTAATTTTTTTAGTATTTAAAATTTACTGTTAAAGATTTATGATTTAGGATTTAAAATTTAAAATAAAAAAATATTTTTAAAAATATTATAAGATGTTGAATAAAAAAAGTTAAATCCCAAGCATTGTTTTAATCTTATGCCACTTCTCTATGAAGAACAAAAATAACATAAAAATTAATACCTAAATATTATTATAAATTAGACAAGTATTTTAAAACGTTTTAAAAATTGAAAATAAACAATTATATTATGAAAAGTTGTTAAAATAGTTGAGAAAAGAAATGGTTTGCTTGGAGAAGAATAAGAAAGAGAAAAAGAAATGCAAGAATGGAAGTGAAGCAGAGAAAGAGAGGAGAACTAATTATACAGTAAGAGAAAAGTTACATAGAGTAATGATGTTAGGTGAACATAAAAAAATTAACTATTAAATTAAGTATTAGTGTAAAATATATATTAAAATATAAAATATATACTAAAATTGAGTTAAATAATATATATATATATATATAAAATAACTAATTTAATTGTTAATTTTTGATGTGTATTTGATATTTTTATAGAAAGAGTGAATCAATTACAGAAGGGGGAGCTTATTGAGAGAAGATTGAGAAATGTCTTCCCTGGAAAGAATGATTACAAGCTCTAGCTAATTCTCTCTATTTCTCAGCTTATATACCTTGCGTAGTTAAGACAGACATAACTAACTCAAGTAGCAAGAAGTCTAACCAATTATGCTAACTGATCGATGCTTAATTTTACTCATAGTCGAATACTTCAACAATAATTATGAAAATAAAAATTAGGTTTAAGTATATTTGTTATTTCTAAAATTTGTTAAAAAAATTTAAAATATTTTTTAATTTTAATTTTGCTCAAAAAAATTTTTATTTACATAAAAAATATGATAATTAATTTTTTTTAAGTTTATGATTAATTCATCAATAATTTTATAAGAATAATTTTTAGGATAAACAAGTCAAACACAATCCGACTCTTAGTTATTAGACATTATTACTAAGTTGATCCTTACGTCTTGAAAATATATCTATCAAAAAATATATTTGATACAAATAAAAATTTTTTGAAATAAAATTAAAATAAAATAAATTTTAAGAATGTTTTTAAGATTTTTGACGAATTAAAAAAAAAGGGGTGTATTTTACCATAAACATTATTACACAGTGAAAATGGAAAATAACAAAGGCTATTAATATAATAACCATGGCATCTATCGAATGATAAATAAGAAACGAGCATCTACAGCCGAAGAAACATGTAAGAATTTCTAGAGAAATGTTAAATTCTTGAACAGAGAAGAGTGAAAGAGAGATTCCATTTAATCATGTTGATCAGGTTTTCTTTTCACTTGGATCCCATTTATCATCAGAAGTAGGGAAGAGAGATTCCATACTGCAATTCCCACTGCTACTCCCAGAATTAAACATAACATCAGCCATATCCGCCACCAGATAATCAGCACCGCCGACACCGTATTTCAAAGTAGACGGTCCAGCACCACCGCTGCTGCTGCCATCGCCGCCGCCGCCGCCGAGACTGAGGCTAACTGAGTGCATCCACATAGAAGAAGAAGGAGAGGAAGTGTTAGGTCCTCCTGCTCCTTGAAGAGGATTATTGGGAGGCATTATGTTAATGTTATCAAGTTGAAGTTGCTGTGGAAATGTTGATGGTGCTGTTGATGACATGTGGCATGTGTGATCGCCAACGTATGTTACTTCAAATATGTTTGGATTGTTATCAATTTTCTGCACTTGTTTCTTTGCTGGGCATCCATATTGTTTCTGATGGGTGCACCTGTAATAACTCCTGTGATTTAACCAAACATTATTATTCATCATCTTATTAATTAATATTCTCACTTTAATTTTAAACATCATTATTCATCAACTAATGACCGATGCAAATCAAATGGGTAATAGTTCAAATAACATAATTTCTTGATATTTATCTAAGAAGTCATACTAATGATAAAAGTAATTTTTTTTATCTGTCTGTAAATTATTCTTTTAATTGTATAGATAATCAAAATGATTAATTTATGTTGAGTCATCCTAAAAATAAAAAGTTTAAATAAATGAGATAACACATTATAAAAACACAATATCCAACTCATCAAAATATATTAAGACACTAAATTTATCGGTCTCTTATTCTATAAATTCTTCACTTTTTATTCTTTATTATGTAAGGCTGTCTTATATATTTATTATTTTATAATTTACTGTTTTATTTTAAGAATTTTTTTTATTCAAATTTTATGAATAATATATATATATATATATATATATATGGAAAAAAGTATTTTAGGATTAAAATTTATTCAGTACATATGTTTTTTTAAATTCACATGGTTATAGGAGATATATAATATAAATAATTATATTCCTAAACTAATATATAAGATTCTTAATTAATTTCTCATCAATCAACTTAGCTAAATGTGTTGCATTATTATTTGTTCTTTCTTTTAAATTAAATTATATATGTCAATATTATTGAAATTAAAAAGTATATGTATTGTGTTGAACTTTCAATGTTAGCTAGCTAGCCAAGTTGTCACTTTATGGTCTTTATTACATGGCATGCATCTAAGAGAGACATTATGTGCAAATAACAGGTCAACGTGTGAATGGGTCAACTACTTCTGGGCCCTTGAATTGTGCCAGTGAATTTTCAGACAGAAGAAACAAGTCTCACACAAAAGAGAGAAAGAGTAAAGAGGTCTTCTTAACAATGTATGTAGTATTCTATAAGCATTGAATTGATGGTGTCAAACTCTAATTAACATGCGCAATACCCGTCAACGTTATATATATATAAATAATTTTCAGTGGACTATTATTATTATTACAAGTATGTGTGTACGCTTTTAATTTAAGTTTTACTCATTCAATGGAAGCAAGTTATTAATATGGGTCCATTACTTTTATTAGGACTACTTTAATCCCTCAATTCATGCTAGCTAGCAAGCGACCTAGTTGACGGGTTAAATTGATTAAGTATATCCACTCAATTTAACTAAATTAATAATTAATTCATTAATTAATTAATTAATTAAGCATATATACCTTTGATACTTAGAACCAAGTATTTCTTTCTGACCATATTTTCTCCAAGTGAATCCATCTTCCATAGGCATTTCTGTGTTTCCAAGTTGTTGAGCTGGAAGATTCACTACTCTCTTCTCCGCATCATTCTTCCTGTTCAAAATGTTTTTAAGATATGATCTTTAATTAGACCGAATACATATAAAAATAAAAATCACTTAAGATAATTATTATAGTGTCATCAATCAATAAATTTTCATGATTATTATTAGAATAAATGTTCTTTTCGATTTTTAATTATTGTTTGAAAGATAAAATACTCTTCTACAATTTAAAAAATTTTAATTAATTTTTAACTATTTATATAATTAATCTAAGTGGCCTTTGACACATTAACAGATTATGGTTTATTACGACTGCTTAGACTAATTATTTGAATAAGTGAAAACTTATTAGAGATTTTTGAATTGTGGATAGATGTTTATCCTTCGAACAAGTGATCAAAAATAAAAATTGACATTTAGTGAAATAAAATTCATACATGCATCTTTAAAATAAAAAAAATAGAAAAATTTAATTTGTTCCCTAATGATTACTACCAAGACAGGTCTACTTGGAAAAGTCTGCTTTACTTCGTCCCCCATTATTCTTTTTCATGAAAAAGTATAAAGAGACAGTAAAAATAATAAATAATGTGAACAATAAATATATTGGATGTTCAATTCAATAGGTATGCAAATGATTATGTTGATTATTTTTAATTGGATTGTTATTTATTTTTTATTCGATTTACTCATGCACAGTTAACAATAGCTAGATGTTCAATTTACTAAGTGTGCGGATAATTATTCTAATATTAAGGTTTAAGAAATAATTTAAAAATAGAATGTTTTTTTACTTTATTGTGTCAATTTTAAAATTTATTATTCACATTATTTAAAAAAGTCATAGTGTACCTAACAAAATCGTTTTTTCATATTCCAATATTATAGAGTACGTTTGAGGTAGCTAAAGCTTCCAAAACTGAAAACAACATTCTTTTGATCAATTATTGCAGATGGAATGAATTGTATTTGTTGCACATGTCAAAACTAGACAAAAACCCTTACCCGACTACCAAGGCAACCATTTGTAACCATAAACCAACGGATTAAGTGATCAAAATGATAGAAACATATTAGATATTACAACTTAATCCAAAATACTAAGATATTAAAATATATATATATTTGAGAAACATTTCAATTTGACCTCTACGAATTTTTGTATCAAACAAAGTAGCCTGACCAGAAAAGTGACAAGCATTTAAGTACCAAATAATTTGGGTTAGGTAAAACAGATGATAGGAGTAAACAGAGGATGTTGATAGAATCGATTCGTGTGTATCTTTTAACTTTTTATCAAATACACTTTTCTTTTAAAAAGTTCAAAGCGGTTAATTTGTCACTTAGACAAAGTTCAATCATTCATCAATTTTTGGAGAGTTCGAAAAATTCATATATAACAGCATGCAAACTGAACTCAAAACTGGACAACTATATACATACACTTAACCTGTCTCTAAAACTGAAATAATTATTTTTGTAACTCTTATTACAAGTTTTATATTTTCCAAGGATATGACTTTTAGGTAATATCTAAGTACGAATATTCTCTCACTTTTTGAATTAGTTTTTGAGAGTAAAATAAGTTCAGTTAGATAGTTTATGAATTGGACTCATTCTCTACTCTTAAATTATGATAAGCTATATATAATCACAGTTGCAAGTTGGAGCTACAATTTTTGCATGAGTAATGTTAGGGTCAACTATTTTCAACCCAACGTCAACTAACTTCTTCAAAATTATTAAATTATACATCTTAAATCATAAATTTTTATTTTTAAATACTAAATTATAAACCTAAACCCTAAAATTAAGTAATACTAGATAAATAAAAATTGGTTTTTTATTTTTTTTCCCACATTGTTATTCTAGGACATTACAATCACAACTAAAACTAAAATATATAAAAACTATATATATACGTAACAAAAATATTATGTACATATTAAAAATTAGTTATTATATATTTATATATAAATATATATAATTTAATTTATTTTTTATGTGCAATAACTAATTTTAATATATATCTCACAAATTTTTTTTTTATCAAAAATAGGGAGACTTCTTAAATATAATTCATTGGTTTCTATCTCACATAATTGCATACATAATTTACTAATATATATATATAGATACCTTTTCCGTGGCCTTGAAGGTGATAGTTGAGTAGCATGAACTTGTACCTCAAGCCCTTTCATTGATTTCTCCATAGATGATGATCCTTCAACATTTCTTAACTGCTGAAGATCTCCGCCGCCACCAGCGCCACCTATCAAAGGGAATCCTTGTGGTTGACGTTGATGATGCTGCATTTGCAACAAAACCTGATCCATTGTGTGTGCATAGCTTGTAGAAGAAGAAGACTTCATCATCCATTCTTGCATCATACTTGAGAAAGAACTTGCGCATGCACCCATTTGTTGTTGAGTTTCATGCATATTGAACAATGGAGCAAATGAAGAAGAAGAAGAAGAAGAAGATGCTCCGATCAAATTGTTATTCACCATAGTCATCAACAGCTTCTCCTTTGCACCATTGAATGCCTTCACAACTTCATCAATAGAAGAAACCAATATATCAGGTTGGATATTGGCCATATTTGGTAGTTGCTCCGATTCTATTTTCTTCGCTAATTCGCAACCATGGCTAATTGAATTCAACACCTCTTCCATGGTTTCTTGATGTTAGTTCCTCTTTACCTTTGGTGACTTTCCATGTTATTATTTCAAGTTTGAAAAATAAATATGTAAAGGAGGGTTGTTAAGAACTAATAAACACATACAAATTTTCTTCTTTGTAAACTTCTACGTTGGTGCTTAAAAAAGAAGCACTTATGTTGTGTTTCCATTTAACATTATGGCACTACGTACATAAATAAGATAAAGAAAATTAAAGTGGAATAATGTGAAATTTGGGTGGGAAATGAAGACTTAGTCTTTGGTCTGAGATACTTAGAATGAATTATTTCAAACTATTTTATTGTTATTGTTATTTTGATTTTTCTTTTGGGTCTAGAGAGAAGACTAGTGACTAGTGACCCGACTTATTATGTGTGTGTGAAGAATTTTCAAGGTTTGAAGCAATGATCCAATTCAACAAGAAAGAACTTTTCTTCTTCCTTCTTTTGATCAAATTTTTCTTTGCAACACCAATTTTAACTTTGAACGTATAATAAGCGGTTAACATATACACCAAGTTCTAGGAACAATCCTTTAATATTACTGCGTTTATTAGGTTTTCTACTTTTCTTAGTCCCATGGAAAAAAAAACATTTAATTATTTGACAAGATATATGTATATGGTCATTGGTCAAGATTCTTCGGTCCTATGTATCTACTCATGCGTATCAACGGTGATATCAACATGAATATTCATCAAAACAGTACACTTTGGGGTGAATTTAATTTTGGAATAATAATAATAATAATAATAATAATAATAATAATAATAATAATAATAATAATAATAATAATAATAATAATAATTTTTCATATAAATGCTTATTCGGATAAATTAGTATACTTCCAAAAAGCAACATAATTGCAAGTAATTAATTCATATTTCAATATTGTTAGAAATCAAAGGGAAGATGCTTGAGAAATATGTATGTTATGCATATTTACTGTGTGAATATATAATATAATGTTCAATCTATTTATTATAAGTAAGAAATAAATCAGAAAATAATCAAAGTAATAAATATGGAATATTCTATTATTTATAAGACACCATAAAGTATCATTCAAACAAATATTCTAATTGTTCTAAAAAATAATAATATATCAATTTATCTAAAATGACATTTATTTTGAAATAGGTGATTAAAAAAGAGATGGTAAATTTTGAAATGATAGTATTGAAATTAAACTAAATTATTTTTATAGTACGTAATAACGAAAAATTCATTATATTTTAAAAGAAATGTTTCTTTGGATAAATTCGTACTTCCAAAAGTTAATATATTTATATTTCGCATTTTTATATTAACGTTCTATACATCAATTTAAGTAAAACGATATTTATTTTCAAAGGCGTCAAAAAAATAAAAATACCACATAACTAGTAAATATTATTATTTTGAATCATTACTTAATTAATAATAATTTACACTTATATTTATAAGAATTTACACACAAAACATATATAATTTATACTTATATTTATCAGAATTTATATACATAAATTAATATAATTTGTACACATATATTTCATATTTTATACACATAAATTATTAAAATTTATTTATTAAAAAATATTTAATATTTATATTAGTCAAATAATAATCAAAATTATAAAAAATCTAAGAATTTCCCAAAAAGAATATATGGTAGGTACCTCCTAATTAATATGGGCATTAAAATAAAATATTTTTATTGTCCACATAATAACTAAAAATTTTCACTGATTAAATATTACTATACTAGGGTATTGTTACTTTTTAAAAATCAGTATTTTTATTTTGAAGCAGAGACTGAAAAAACAGATCGCAACAGAAAAAAAAAAAACTCACAAAGAACCAACTAAGACGTGTGAACTATCTATCACTATTAGAAAAATCTTTTCAGCGGTTATTTATTTTACTTCTAATGGTAATAAAAAAAAATAAAATACCATCAATTCGATTCTTGTCTTTTTTTTTAAGTGATAAAGCGATTTCTAATAAAAAACGATCTACTTCGGTTCTTATTTTTTATTTATGTAAGATAAGGTGGCTTTTCTATTATTACTACTATCATCTGATAGCAGAAATCGTTGATATGTCATATTAACATGTTGAGTTAAAAGTTAAAGTGTTAATATAAAATAGATAAAAAATTATTTGTCTTTAAATCTAAATTGATGAGAAGTTTATTTGTCTATATTCATTCAAATAAAAAATGTCATTTTAATATTAAATTGAAGATCTATTTGTCAAAAATCTATTTATCTTAAAAATTTTGATACAATATTTTGTTAAATTAATTTTTATTGTTATACAATTAATAATTAAAAAATAGCTTTGTAATGTATTAATAGTATATGGAATTATAATTAGAATTTGTAGTCTCTTATACTCTTTTGTAATAGTTACATAATAATACTTAATACATTATAAGACATTAAACAAGTGCATTCTTAATATTTAAAATACAGTAATTTTTTTTTTATTATTTTTTATGTTAAAACACCCAAATTCTACTAAAAAGATTGCCAAAATTATAAGATAAGAGACTATTAAAAGTGTTAAGTTTAGTAAATAATAACAAATAGGTGATGATGATAAATATATTGAAGTTGAGTTAATAGTCCAATTGAATTTGATGTGTTTATTAGTGATACAGGCCCAAATTTGAATAAGAAGCCCATTAAACCTGCACCTTGGATAGCAAAACAAAGCTAAGTTCCTTGGGAAGCTCATGACCTTAATTAAAGGAAACAAAGCTTGCTGTTGGTGGAGTGTTGCTCATTAGGGCATAATTCAGAAAAGAAAAGAGAGTTCACTTCTCTTGCTATGTTGCTTTGGATAATATTTAGAGAAGAAAGAGGAATTACTTTCTCATTCTATCACCATACATCTAAAAAGAAAAAGTTGCTCTACTTCTCATTAGACACCAAATAAAAAAAAAGCAGTTGTCTAATCAAAACACAATCAGAAAAAAAAGGTAATTTGGTTTCATTTACATGCAAGAAAATCATTTGATGATATCTTCTTCCCTCTTTACTACTATTTTGGGAAATATGGAGAAAAATGGAGGTAACTTTTTTCTACTGTAAATCAATAGGTAATATTATTTCTTGGAGGCAAAGCACAAGATTAAGGGCTTGGATTTATCAAATCCATTGAGGATCTATTTTCAAAGAAGTTGTATTACTTGTCTCTGACTTCAAATTCCTGATTTTTGGGGCTTATGGAAGAAAAAAGAAGAAAGACCTCAGCTAGCTTTAGATTCAAAAAGCCGACTTGTGAAGAAAATCCTAGCTGAGGAACAGAGCTCATACAAATAAGAAAATCACTTCAGATTGCAAGGAAAGAGAGAGAACCCAAAAAGAAGAGAGAGTAAAACCTTACAAACAGAATTTAAAGTCTTGGAAGCATTACACCTAAACTAAAGAGAGCACTCCGCCAAGATGAAGAACAACGATTTGAGTTCAGAAGTTGGGTTCAGAACATAGAGTCAAGGCTGTGAATCATCATCTCCTTCATGATTTACTGTTTGTATTTTTGTTTCAATGTTATATCTTTCTTTGTATTCATTCAGTGGTAAAAGGGAAGAAAGATAGGCATTGAGAAAAAGCCATTGAGAGAAAAGGATGAGAGAAATACTTGGAGAGAAAAGTCAAGAGTGATTTTAGATTTTTTTTGAGTGTATTTCTGTTTTGTATCATATACTTGAGAGGTATCTCTTGCTAAGTTGGATAAGCACTTAGTGTATTGAGTCTAGGTAGTTACATAGCCAAGTCAAGTTTATGTTGAATTTTGATGTATTTCTGATAGGATTATGTTGAGTCCTTAAAATTTGTGTATGTAATACTTAGAAAGATGGTGAAAATTTCATCAACGTTGTGGTGGAGACTGGATGTAGGTTGTATTGCACTAAGCAACTGAACTAGGATACATAGCTATGTTATCTTATTCTTTCCTGCTCTGATTCTATTTTTCACGATTCATGAGACAAAATGAAATTGTCTCCTGTATAATCCTATATGCAGAACAAATAGAAGCCAAGTTATAAGTTCTGGTTTGAGACTTTGTTAATCAAGTTAAAAGAAGGCCATAGATTCAACCCCCCTTCTCTAGGCCATCAAGAACCTTCAATTAGTATTAAGAGCTCCGTCTCAAGAATCAAGCTTCACAGTTTGGAGGAAAGGTCCAATGGCGAACAACGTGGGTGCAAACCCTGTGGCTTACACTCTAACAGAGGGTCAATCAAACAATAGGCCTCCCTTCTTTAATAGGAAGAACTATGCTTACTAGAAAAAAAGGATGCGGATCTTCATTCAATCAATCGATTACAGCTATAGAAGATAGTTGGGAATGGTCCTAAAATTTCTACAAAGACTAGTGTTGATAGAGTGGTGACTCCAAAGGAATAAGCTGAATGGAATGATGATGACAAAAAGAAAGTGGAGTTGGATACAAAAGTCATTAACTTGATGCACTGTGCTATCGGCTTCGAGGAGTACCGAAAGGTGTCTAGATGCAAAACGGCAAAAAAAATCTGGGAGAAACTCCAAGTCACACACGAAGGCACCAAACAAGTTAAAGAAACAAGGATTGATATGCTGCGAAAAGAGTATGAAATATTTACCATGAAGGATGGAGAAAGTATTGATGAGATGTTTAAGAGATTCTCAATCATCATAAATAGCCTAGATGCTATGGGTATGACCTACATTGAACAAACTCTGGTGAGTAGGATCCTTCGAAGTCTTACAAAAGAGTGGGAAACAAAAGCTACTGTCCTTGCCGAGAACGACAACCTGAATCCGTTAATCTATGATGAGTTGAGAGAAAAACTTCTAGCATATGAAACCACACACACCAGTTAAGACACTAAGAAAAAAAGGAGTGGTCCTAAAATCAAAAGTTGAGTCTTTGGAGAGTCATTCAAGTGATAGTTTTTCGGATGTCGAACTTGTCTTTTTTGCTAGGAGACTAAACAGGCTAATGAGGAACAAAGGCAGGAACAAGGGCTCAATTTCAAAGGTGTACACGAAGGATTTGAATAAAGTAATATGTCACAATTGCAAGGAGACAGGACATTTCAAGTTTAACTGTCCAAAGCTTAAAAAAGAGGACAAGGCAAAGAAAGAAAAGAAGAAAGTGTTTGTGGCTTCTTGAGAGGATCTCAAGAATGATTCGGATGCGGAAAAAGACTCCGAAGATGAATCTCAAATCTGTTTCATGGCTGGTGATGATCAACTAGAAGAGGTAAATTACTATGACTTATCTCTTGAAGAATTACATGTTATTGTTGATGATCTCACTCACCATTTTGAAAAATTGCTGAATAAATACAACAAATGTAAATCTGAAAATGAAATTTGAAAGCTGAAAATAATTTTTTAAAATAAAAGTGAAGGAGACCAAATGTGCTTTTGATCTTGTTGAAGAAAAAAGTTTTTTAAAATCTGAAATTGAAAAGTACAAAGGAAAGCACATTCTTGATCCTTCTCAAGAACTTGTTGCTGAAAATGAATGAATGAAATGATTAAAAGTTTAAATAATGACTTAGCAAAATTTACACATAGTTCAAGCAACTTAGACAAATTACTTGATAATCAAAGACCATTATTTAAAAAATCTGGTTTGGGTTATATAATAAAAAATGATGCAGTTTTTGAGAAACCAGTTGCTAAAATCATGGCACCATCTTCAAATTAAAATCAAAACCACTATTTGATAAATTTAGTCTTGAATATTTATCTAACAATGATGTTGACTTTAAAAAAAATCATATTTTGATAAAAATGCATCATCATCAAGAACTGAACCTGTTTCAGAAAATTCTGGCCTGGGTTATTTCACAAACAATGAGGCTGTCTTTAAAAAATCACACTTCGACAAAAGAGCCTTATATTCAAGAAACCCATTTGCTTCAAAAAATTCTGGTTCAAGTTATGTTGCAAAAAGAGGTGCCAATGCTAGAAATAGTTTTGTCAAAAGAAATGCACCTTTCTACAAAATCAGAAAATTCCAAACTTTTAATCACCATCAGCACCATAACTTCAATCATTTTTAGCAACATGCACACAGAAATCACTGCTTTAATTGTAATAAACCTGCTCACTCTTTTTCTCAATACTTTATTGACAAAAGAAGAGTGGAAAACAAAACATACAAGGTTGTTGTGATTTTAATTAACTTGGGCAGCCAAGATGGATTAACTTCAAAAGATCTAAATTAGTTTGGATACCTACAGTTACTTAAGAGTGTGTCCAGATTTTCCTAGCATCCAAGAAGAAGAAAGACATGTGGTACTTGGATAGCAGATGCTTTAGGCACATGATGGAAAAGTAAACATTCTTTGTCAAACTCAACAAGTATGATGGAGAATTTGTGACTTTTGGTGATGACGGTAAAGGTAAAATCATTACAATAGGAAAAGTAGGTAAATATATCTCTACTTTTATTGACGATGTTTTCTTAGTTGATGGTTTGAAGCACAATCTTTTGAGCATTAGTCAATTATGTGATTTAGGTTACTTAGTAATTTTCAAAAGATTAGATTGCCTTGTTGTGAATAAAAAGATTGATGAAGGGTTGTTTGTTGTAAACCATTATGATAATGTATATGGTCTCACTCTTGATGAACTAAAGAATCAAAATGTAGCTTGTTTTCATTTTAAAGACTCTAAAAAATGACTATGGCATAAAAGATTGGGCCATGCTAGTATGTGTCAAATAAACAAGCTTGTTAAAAGAGATTTAGTGAAAGGTCTTCCTAAGATCAAGTTTGACAAAGACATCATTTGTGATACTTGTCAAATGGGAAAACAAACAAAGAGTTCTTTTAAACAAAAAGAAGACATTTCTACTAAAAGACCACTCGAAATGCTACATATTGATCTCTTCGGTCCAACTAGAACTCAAAGTTTGGATGGTAAACATTATGGTTTAGTAATTGTGGATGATTATACAAGATTTGGTTGGATTTTATTTCTTGCACATAAAAATGATGCATTTTCAGCCTTTGATATTTTTAGCAAAATAATTCAAAATGAAAAGGATTTAAAGATTGCTTCTATTAGAAGTGATCATGGTAAAGAATTTAAAAATCAATTTTTTGAATCCTTTTGTGATGAACTTGAAATTTCACATAACTTCTCTTGTCCAAGAACACCACAACAAAATGATATTGTGCAAAGAAGAAATAGAAGCATTCAAGAAATGGCTAGAGTCATGTTATGTGAAAATGAAGTTCCTAAATTTCTTTGGGCTGAAATCATGAACATGGCATGCTACATTTTGAATAGAACAATCATAAGAAAATTTTTGAAGAAAACTCCTTATGAGCTTTGGAAAGGAAACCCACCAAATTTGAATTACTTTCATATCTTTGGATGCAAATTCTTTATTTTAAACACAAAAGAAAATCTAGAAAAGTTTGATCGAAAAGCATATAAATGTATATTTGTAGGTTACTCCACAACTAGCAAAGCATATAGACTTTATCATCAAGATGTTAGAATCATTGAGGAGTCCATACATGTTTCATTTTATGATTCTAATATTGTTCCAAGTGTTTTGGAAGATACTGATGATGCAGGCAACCAAGTGAAAAATAACACGAGTGAAGCCCTGAATCAAGATAACTGAGTCTGTACTAAATGCCCCTGACTCAGCTGATGCAGATGATTCTGCAGGAGACAATTCTATTTTATCTCTTGTAACTACAAAAATCCCTAACAATACCAGCACAAATGAACCACCTTAAGTTGAATCTGTTCCTAAATCCTCAAGACCCCAGGAATGGAGATTTTTGAAGAACTATCCTCAAGAATTCATCATTGGGGATTTTTTCAAGGTGTCACAACCCGATCCTTCTCTAGAAAGGCTACTGAAGAAACAAATTTGACATTTCTATCACAAATTGAGTCTCAAAATATTAAAAAAGCACTTGAAGACCCCTCTTAGGTAAAGGCTATGGAGGAAGAACTTCAACAATCTGAGAAGAATCAAGTATAAACACTTGTTCCTAATCTTATTGGGAAGAAAATGACTAGCACTAAATGGATTTTTAGAAACAAATTGGATAAAGATGGAAGCATTGCTAGGAACAAAGCAAGATTGGTGGCACAAGGATATGATCAAGAAGAAGGGATAGACTTTGATGAATCCTTTGCTCCTATGGCTTGAATGGAAGCTATAAGGCTTCTTCTTGCATATGCTTCCCATTGTGGCTTTAAACATTTTCAAATTGATGTGAAATGTGCATTTTTAAATAGTGTGATTGATAGAGAAGTGTATGTGGCACAACCTCTTGGTTTTGAAAATAAAGAGTTTTCAAATCATGTTTTTAAACTTTCAAAAGTTCTTTATGGATTAAGGCAAGCTCCAAGAGCTTGATATGAAAGACTTAGTTCTTTTCTTTTGGAAAACAGTTTTCAAAAAAGCACCACAGACATTACTTTATTCATCAAGAACTCTAATAATTCTTTCATCTTAGTTTAAATTTATGTTGATGACATAATCTTTGGCTCAGCAAATGAATCATGCTGTGCAGATTTTGAAAAACTCATAACTAGTGAATTTGACATGAGTATGATGGGTGAACTTAACTTCTTTCTTGGTTTCAAATAAAACAAACTCCAAATGAAACTTTTATTCACCAAGAGAAGTATGCCAAGGAACTAGTTAATAAGTTTGGTATGAAAAATGCCAAACCCATGGATACTCCCATGCACCCTAACTCAAAGTTAGAAAAGGGTGAAACTGAGAAAGATGTTAATGAGACTAGGTATAGAGGCATGATAGGATCACTTATGTACTTAACATCTTCTAGACCTGATATTGTACAAAGTGTTGGAATTTGTTCAAGGTTCCAATCACAACCAAAAGAGTCACATCTTTCTACAGTTAAAAGAATCATTAGATATATTCATGGCACATCCAACTTTAGTTTATGGTATTCTAGGTATGATGAATTTTCTGTAATTGGTTATTGTGATGCAGATTTTGTCAGAGATAAAGTTGATAAAAGAAGTACTTCTAGTATATGTTATTTTTTGGACAGATCCTTGAATATTTGGTCAAGCAAGAAGCAGTCCACAGTGGCTCTTTCTATTGCTGAAGCCGAATACATTGCTGCTTCGTCTTGCTGTTTCACAATTGTTATGGTTAAAAACTTAGCTGGCTGATTATAAATTAAATGCTAATAATATTCTCTTATTTTGTGATAACATGAGTGTCATAAATATTTCTAAAAATCCAGTTTTTCACTCAAGAACAAAACATATTGAAGTGCGATTTCACTTAATAAGAGAACATGTTCAAAAGGGTAATATTAACATTCAGTTTGTTAAATTAGAAGAACAATTAGCTGATATATTCACTAAACCATTGGCTGAGGATAGGTTCTGCAAATTAAGAACAAGTTTAGGTATTCTTAGTTATGATTCTTTGTTCTAACTTTGCTAATGTCTTGTTTGAGAGTTTTGTGTCGCAGGTCGAAGAGGCATTTGTTGGAAAAGTAATGAGTGATCTAAATTTTTGAGTGTAGAAAAAAGACAAGGATCATACTTAAATCTTATTACATATGTGGTTCCTTGTGATTTTTTAAATCTTCTTTCTGGCCATATGAGTTTTTATCAAGGATATCTTTATTTTTTTATAGCTTTATTTCATATTGGTAGTACTATTTTACTACAGATATGATGTTGTTTTCTTTGAAACATTTCTTTCATTTGTTTTCAAGTTTATTTAATAATGTTTGAGAATCCAACCTTTGATTTTCACATGCCTCTAACATATTATTTTTCAGGTTCTGTTATTTGTTTTATTTTTATCCACCTTTATGATAAAAAGGGAGAAAAATATATTTATGAGGCTTGATAAAGCATAAGGCTTACTGAAATTATTGAATATTAGTTTTGATTAGTCTTTTGTTTGTGAATTCACTTGTCTTTGTGAACTGAACTTGTTTGACTTGTGTTTGTGAACTGAACTTGTTTGATTTTAAGACATTTGAACTTCATGGATACTTATGTGCTTTTTTTTTATGTTGTGGTTATACTTATGCTGGTGAATTTTTGCGTACATGCAACCATACAAGACTATTTTAAATAGTTTGCAATATTTGCTTGTATGGATTATTATGCTTTTATGTAACTATGGAATTGTAGATAAGTATGTATATATATCGGATTATTTTGTTGGCATTTTTGTTTATGTCTTCAGGTTAAGCGATAAGTATACATTAAGAGGGAGCAACCCTTATGCAAGAGAGGAGGAGCACATCACGTTAATTTGGTATCATCAAAGGGAAGTCTCTGAACATTTTCTATTTTAATTCCTTTGATTATTACCTCATATATTATGTTTGTCGTCAAGAGAGAGATTGTGGAGTTTAGTAAATAATAACAAATAGGTGATGATGATAAACATATTGAAGTTGAGTTAATAGTTCAATTGAGTTTGATGTGTTTATTAGTGATACAGGCCCAAATTTGAATAAGAAGCCCATTAAGCTTGCACCTTGGATAGCAAAACAAAGCCAAGTTCATTGTGAAGCTCATGGCCTTAATTGAAGGAAACAAAGCTTGCTATTGGTGGAGTATTGCTCATCAGGGCATAATTCAGAAAAGAAAAGAGGGTTCACTTCTCTTGCTATGTTGCTTCGGGTAATACCCATAGAAGAAAGAGGAACTCACTTTATCATTCTATCACCATACATCTAAGAAGAAAAAGTTGCTCTACTTCTCACTAGACACCAAATCAGAAAAAAAAAAACAGTTGTCTAATCAAACCACAATCAGAAGAAAAAGGTAATTTGGTTCCATTTACATGCAAGAAAATCATTTGATGATATCTTCTTTCCTCTTCACTACCATTTCAAAAAATATGAAGAAAAATGGAGGCAACTTTTTTCTACTGTAAATCAATAGGTAATATTATTTCTTGGAGTCAAAGCACAAGATTAAGAGTTTAGATTTATCAAATTCATTGAGGATCTATTTTCAAAGAAGTTGTATTACTTGTCTCTAATTTCAAATCCCGGCCCTAATTTTTTGGGCTGATGGAAGAAAGAAGAAGAAAGACCTCAGCTAGCTCTAGATTTAAGAAGTTGACATGTGAAGAAAACCCTAGCTAAGGAACAGAGCTCATACAAATAGAAAAATCACTTCAGATTGCAAGGAAGGAGAGAGAAACCAAAAAGAAGAGAGAGTAAAATCTCACAAATAGAGTTTGAAGTTTTGGAAGTATTGCACCTAAACTAAAGGGAGCACTCTACCAAGATGAAGAACAATATTTTGAGTTCAGAAGATGGATTCAGCGCATAGAGTCAAGGCTGTAAATCATCATCTCCTTCATGGTTTACTGTTTGTATTTCTATTTCAATGTTATATCTTTCTTTGTATTCATTCAGTGGTAAAAGGCAAGAAAGAGAGACATTGAGAAAAAGTCATCGAGAAAAAAGGCTGAGAGAAATACTTGGAGAGAAAAGCCAAGAGTGATTTCAGATTTTGGGTGTATTTCTGTTTTGTGTTATGTACCTGAGAGGTATCCCTTTGCTAGTTGGGTAAGCATTTAGTGTGTTGAGTCTAGGTAGTTACATAGTGAAGTCAAGTTTATGTTGAAGTTTGATGTGTCTCTGATAGGATTATGTTGAGTCCTTGAGATTGGTGTATGTAATACTTGGAAAGATATTAAAAATTCTACCAATGTTGTGGTGGAGACTGGATGTAGATTGTATTGCACTAAGCAATTGAACCACAATATATGATTGTGTTATCTTATTCTTTCCTGCTCTGATTCTATTTTTCACGATTCATAAGACAAAATGAAATTATCTCCTACATAATCTAATACGCAAAACAAACAGAAGCCAAATTATAAGTTCTGGCTTAAAATTTTGTTAATCAAATTAAAAGAAAGTCATAGATTCAACCCCCTTTCTCTAGGCTATCAAAAACCTTCAAAAAGTAATATCAACTAAACAATACTAACTAGCACGTTTTAAAAAATAGTTATTAACAATATTATAATATTTACCTATATAAACTTACATATATTTTAATCTAAATCATTATATATAATTATACATATAAATAACTCTTGAAGTTCATCTTAAACCATGAATCCTTAATTATTAATTATACTATACAAGCAATTGAATTTCAATGTATGAAAACTTTTTTTAAGAATATTACAATTATTATTATATATATCACGTAATATATTCACTAATTTTTACTTTATTATATAAATTATCTAAATCATAATACTAATAATATATCAAATGGTCATTATTTATTAGAAATTACTAATTTATTACTCGTATTTTAATTTTATTATTTATATATTTAAAAATTATACTAAAAACATTTTACTTATTATCCTAATAAATAATATTTTTAATTTTAAATAATTTATTAATTAATTTTTATTTATTTTACCATATATTCAAGTATTTACTGAAAAATATTAATATAATGAATATTATGGCAATAAAAAATTAATTTAAAAAAAAATATTA
Organism: Arachis ipaensis; assembly: GCF_059453495.1. Classification (NCBI taxonomy): domain Eukaryota; kingdom Viridiplantae; phylum Streptophyta; class Magnoliopsida; order Fabales; family Fabaceae; genus Arachis; species Arachis ipaensis. The sequence goes on from NC_142442.1 coordinate 34,080,244, forward strand.
TTCAATTTTTTTAGAATAAATAGATTCTTGACAAATAAATTTCTGATCAATTTAATGTAAAACGATATCATTTTATCTGAATGAATATAGATAAATTAAATAAGTCTTTGACAAATTTAAATTTAAAGAGAAATAGGTTCTTGACCATTCTATATGGATACTACTTGATGTCCAAGGTCCAACTCAACATATTAACGTGACATGTCTGCGACTTCCGTTAACAAGTAACGGTGATATTAACAAAAAGACTGTGTTGTCTCACAGATGATAGAAGTTGAAGTTGATCCTTTTTTTTGTCATGGATCGCGTTGTCATTTAAGACAGAGATCGAATTTGTACTTTACTTCAATATATTTATCAGCAATTATACAATAGTCATTTTATGCTTTAACAAGATTTTAGCGATAATTATACCATTGTTGATAAAAACCTTTTAATAGGCGCAAAAAAACATATAATTACTATTATAGTATATAATAATAACCATAAATATAAAATTAACGTAAAAATATAAATTAATAAGACATTTTATCAGCATTAAAAATGATTTTTGTTGCAATGCCACCAGATCTACTCTAATTAATTTCAATCACAAAATATAAGAAATAACTACAAAAAAAAAAAAAAAGTTCATACGACGTAAAAATCAAAGGAAAATAGTTCGTTTTCATGTAAAAGAGAGTACAAGTCTTCCTATGAGTGAGTGAGAAATTTACACGTGATTTGATCTTTTTGGCGTTACACTCCCTTTAGATATCTGACATGTTTGTGAAAAAATAATGTTTTTTAATTTTGACGCTAATTGATAAAAATATAGTAATAAATTAATTTGGCAACGAAACTACGACGAGATTACTCTAGTGACCTAAATAGTAAAGTGAGAAAATGTTTATAAATATTCCCTTAAAAACGTAATATTTAGAATTATAAGCTAAGAAGCCCATTAGAGAGAGGGGAGCAACGTTATTGTACCGAAAACCTACATTATCGATACTAGCAACAAAACAGTAGGCACGGTTAAACCTTTTATCTTATTATTGTTTTTAAGATAATTTTTTTAATTTTAATAAAGATTTTTGTCCGCATAAAAAAAAATTTAATACAATTATTCTTAAGGGTAATAAAAAATTATTTTTCTTTTCTATTCTTGTTCACATAAAACTTTAGTTTGATATTAATAATATGAGAAAAGAATTGTTAAAAAAAGATAACAATAGATGTTCAAATATATATATATATATATATATATATTTCATTGAAACTGCATTTCAAGATTAGTCAAAATATAAGCCCGTAGCTTCCAGCAAATTAATTAGTCAAAAGTATTGAGGTCAACTAGTCATGAGAAAAAAAAAAGGTTGAATTTGATTATATTGTTCTTGAATTAAATGAGACATTTTGATATCCAATTTATGAAAGCTACAGTAAACCTTTTTCTTTATGTAACTATTCCTCAATTCTCTTCTGTCGTTAATTATGTTTGATTATTTTTCTCCTCCTCGTTTAGAAAAAAAGAGTAGTATGTGTATTGGATGTCTCGGGTACGGGTTGAGAGATGGATCGGAAATTTATGGGTCAAAGTGGATGTCGGATTATTTGACTAGAGCAATGGGGGGTAGTACCTGCAAAGACATTCCGACATTCAAGTTAGAATGGATCTGAAAGGTATATGGTATGTACGGTGAATGACATACCTGAGGGAGCTAGGGGCTCCCCTTTATATAAGTCATGGTGATTATCTTTATCTTATCTTATAAGGTTAAGATAAGGGAGGTGTTTGAATTTGATTGTTGGTTAGAAGTTCTAGTGGGTCGGTTCCGAACCTTCTAGAAAGACTTGCGGGTCGGACCCGGGTAACCGGGTTCAAGGACCGTTCTGGGTGTAGGATTCGTGGGCCGGATCCGTAACAGTTGCCCCCGCAGCGAGAGAGCGAACGAGGTCGGTCTCTGTCGCTGGAGGATATGGTTTTGACCGTTGGTGGGCTTCTTCGGTTTGTCGGGGCAGAGTTCCTGGTTGGCAGATTTTGTTTATCGCGTGGGGTCGGCGGTTTTGCGTTTCAGCTGAGGTTCGTCTTCTTTGGAGTTCGTGTCGTTTGATTGACGCGAACCTTCCGCATTCTTGCGTCCGTTTCATTTCTCGAGGCGTGCTGTCAGCTTTATTTTTCCAAGGGAGCATTCATTGCGAGGGGACGTTTGGGCTGCTTCTCAATTTTACCTTCGCGCTTTGTTTATTCTTTGGGTCATTTTCGTCTTTTTGTTGGTTTGAAACTGTTTTGGTTTTTATTCTTCCTTCCTTCGTTCGTTTCTTAGTTTTTCTATGTGAAACTCCATTTTCTCTCCATTTCACTTTGGTGTTGTTCTGCCTCTCTGCTGTTGCACTTCTACTTTCCTGTTTTAGCACTTTTCAAGTTTACACTTCGCATTACCAGGTTGGTTTCCTTTTGCCTTTGTCATTCTGTGATATTTGCTTTCATGTGTTTGTCGTGTATTATTACCTGCTGTTTTCTGGTGCTGTGTTTTGGGTAGGGATAGTGGTTTTATTTTTTAGAGGGACTAAGCACCACTGCATGGATTAGTAGTGGATAATAGGTTTTCGGCTGTCCTTTCTATTTCTGCGTAGTTTTGGTAGGCTGACAGTGGTGCTCCTCCCTGTTTTAGGTATGCATCGGCGGAGGAATGAGGGTGTGGGTGCTCCAATAGCTCCGTTCAGGGGTGTTCCCTCCCACTATGCATGGGTGACCAGCGATGTTTGGGGGGTCCCGTCGCGGATGATGGAGGCAGATCTCCAAAGGCTCCGTGATCAGGGGGCGGTTTATGGGGTGGCGATGCAGAGCGGCAATACGAGCTCGTCCTCCCTGATGCTGATGAGAGATTTGCTACCTGAACCTCGATTCACCGACCGTTCCGAATTGGATGTGGGTCTATGAATCGATGTTCACTCGGCTTGGCGTGCGACTTCCTTTTTCGCCCTTCGTTCAGGCGTTGCTGAGTCGGTGTTCTGTGGCGCCGTCTCAGCTTCATCCGAATAGTTGGGCGGCAGTTTGTACTTTTGAGCTCGTGTGTGAATACCTCGAGCTTCCGATCTCCGGTTTTCGTTCCTGTTTTTCTTTTTCTTTTCTTATGCACTCTTCCGACCAAGGAGGGAAAGCATAAAAAAGGATATATGTCGTTTAGGGCTCAGCCTCATCGACGTATATTCGGGTTGTTTGAGGACTCCTTTCACGGATTTAAAAGGGAGCATTTTAAGGTGCGCCCTGTTCAAGGGCATCATCCTTTCTGGTTGACGATGGAAGGTGAACGTCAGTTTCTGACTTATTGGAACCTTGGTGCCGGGCCGTAGGTGTTAACGAGAGTTACCTATGATGGTTTGACTTCGAAAGATAAGGATATTGCCAGTGTCCTCTGGCACTTGTTTAGGGAACGACCATTGAATCCCCGGGACGTTATGGGGGACCCCGTGGCCTGCCGGTCATATATTGGTGTGTTTTTTTTCTTTTTTTTTTGGCGTGTCGCCGAGTTTGGGACTTATATTTTTCCTTCCCCTTTTCAGTTGAGATGGCTGGTAGTTTGACCTCGCTGGCGAAACTCAAGGCTGCTATGGATCGGGAGGAAGCGTCGTCGGCTTCTCCTTCCACCCCTGTGTCCCATCCAGCTGCGGACTCCTGGGTTATTTCGCAAGAGGTGATCTCGGCTGGGGTGAGGGTTGAAGCTCGGGTTTCCCCGGGTCCTGTGAACTAGCCTGAGGAGGAGATAATTGTGGTCTCAGCATCCAAGGCTTCTCGGAGGCGGAAGAGGCCCAAGAAGATTAGTAGTGAGAGCCTTGAGGAGGAGGGTTCTATGCCTTCCGTTATGGATCGGCGCTTCGATGCTTCAGCTTTTGTTGACCAGCATCTGATGCCCGGTACTGAGGGGTTTTTTTTATGACTGTGACGTGGCCTTCCAGGCCAAGTCTGTTTATCGCTCCCTCCTCCGATCTGCGGTTATTGTTCGGAAGGCTGAGCCCGTGATGGCTCAAGTTGGCCTTTTGGACAAGAAGCTGTGCCATTCCCAGGTCGAGGTGGTCAAGCTGAAGGAGCAGCTTGAGGTTGCGGAGTGGCTAAGGAGAAAGCCGTGAAGTCGTCCGAAGAGGCTGGGGCTGAAATCCTTTGTCTTTCCGAGGTCGAGACTTCGCTTTTGTCTCAGCTGGGTGAGGAGCGGAAGAGGGCTTCCGACGCTGAATCTCAGGCTACTGTGCTCCTTGCTGAAGTAAACTCCCTGAAAGCTGAGGTTGCGGGGTCAAAGGCTGAGGTGGAGGCACTGAAGAAGGAGAAAATGGAGCTTCTTGCGGATGTGAAGGAGGAGGTGACGGCGGCCGAGGAGATGATGAGGGCTTACGCTTAGGTGCTCACTCCAAGTGTTGATGTGTCCGTCATGGGGGCGTTCAGGGTTGTTCAGGATGGTTGTATTGTGGATCTTTAAGTAGGTTTTTTCTTTTGTTCTGCTGATTTTATGACTTGTAAATTTTTGGAGATTTGGCTGGCCGTGTGGTCGTGTTGTGTCGCTGGATTGTTGACTTTTTTGGATGACTGGGCCGGTCGGGCCGTTTTATTTTTGTTGAACCGTGTTTGTTTGGCTCTTAGATATTTGCGGATAGTTGATTTTCAGGTCGGTCGGGCCTTTTATTTTGCAAGCCATTTTGTATTGGCTTTTCGGTAGCCGTTCAAGTTTGTTAGCCATTTGTCTTGGCTTTTCGGTAGCCGTTCGATGTCGGTAGGCCGTTTAGTCATGTGTGGATATCCGTTTTTAGGCCTCGAGGGTGATCGGTCCTCGATGTTGGTCGTGCGTTCTTTTTCCGTTACGAAAGTGTAGGGAGAAGCGGGGCAGGTGTATTAAGGAAATTTTATTATGTTGGGCCTCGTTAAAACCCTCCGACGTGGGGGAAAAGAGTACCTGAAAATAACACTTATAAAAAATAATAAGTAAAATAGAAAAAGCAAAAGAATAAGTAGAAGAATAAGTAAAAGAGGAACTTGGAGGTAGGGGCTGAGCCTACCCGTAATAACGTCGTAAGTTGGCGGCGTTCCAGGTGCTCGGGATCTCGATGCCGTTGAGTCTTTCGAGCTTGTATGCTCCCTTTCCTACTGTTGCCTTGATTCTGTATGGGCCTTCCCAGTTGGGGGTGAGCTTCCCTTCTCCGGGGGTGGAGGCGCCGATATCGTTTCGTCGTAGGATGAGGTCATCGGGTGCGAACTCCCGTCGGATTACACTGCGGTTATATCTTAAGCCTATTCTTTGCTTTAAGGCTAATTCTCGCATGTGGGCTATGCTTCTTACTTCCTCTGTGAGGTCTCGTTCTGCCACTTCGTCGTTACTTCCGATTGTTTTTCGGGGGCTTGGGTCTCCGATCTCTACTAGGACAACGGCTTCTATGCCGTATGTCAGGCGGAACGGGGTTTCCCCTCTGGAGGTTTGGGGTGTGGTTCAGTATGCTAGAGGACTAATCCGAGTTCGTCGGCCCATAGTCCTTTGGCCCCGTCGAGTGGTTTCTTGAGTCCTTTAACTATTATCTTGTTTGTGGATTCCACCTGTCCGTTTGTCTGGGGGTGTTCTACTGAGCTGAAATGATGGGATATGCGAAGCCCTTCCAGGAATTCTCAGAATTTTTTGTCGGTGAATTGGGTTCTGTTGTCCGAGATTACGATCTCGGGGATCCCTGTAAAATCCCTACAATACCCTTACTCTCCTTTTTCCCAAACCAAACCCTAACCCTAATCTCAAAATAAATCTCACACCCTCCCTCTTACACACATACACACACACAATTCAGAGAAAGAGGGAGAAGTAACGGAAGCAAAGAAAAAAGAAAGGGGAGAGTGAGGGAACGAAGAAGAGAAGAGAGGGAGGCTGTCCACCGTCATTGCCATCGCCATGGAGCACACCGGCGTTGCGCCTCACCGCCGTGGAGCTGCCGTCCCACGTGTCGCAGCCGGCGCTGACAAAGAGGGGAGAGAGTGAGACGTTGAGGCAGAAAGCTGCCGCCGCGGGAAACGCGATGGAGGAGAGGACGTCACCAGCTCTGTCACGCCTGGTTGCTGCCTAGCATGCCGTCGGAGACCACCGTTCCCTCACCACTGCTGCGTCGCCGTTGATAAAGCTGTTATCACCGCCGTGAGCCGCGAACAGAGGAGGGAGAAGGAGGCGAGTTCGTGAGGGAGAAGAAGCAGCGCTGCCACCTTGCCGCCGTACCTCCTTGCTGCCGTCGAGCTGTCCGCTGCCATTGTTGCCGTTCTGGTTCGCTATTTTACCTTGAATCTATTTCACTTCCGTATCCTGCCATTCTGATTTTATTGAACCTTTGCTTTACCTTGGATTTTCCAGCACTATTTCTTGTTGTCTTCCATTCAATTTGAATCCAATAGTTTCTCTACGTGCTATGATCATTGACGTTGTAATAAGAAATGGATGCTGCTGTTGTTGCAGCCGCAACTTTCCACTGCTCGGTCCAAATCCTGTGACTCTTCATTTCATTCTACATCGATCCTCCTCACCCATTAATTTCGAACTTCGGTTTTGGTCTCTTCGGTCCCTTAGGACCACGTTGTGAGTAGGCTTTACATTTATAATTGTTTGGATTTACGTCTTTAATTATTTGGATATACGGTGCTTGAACTTAGTTATACTTACAAAGATTATTATCAAATGATTTTAAATTGGTTTTACTAATTGATTTATTAGAACTAAATGCTTATCCTTGTTAAACTCATTTTAATATGCACATGAGACTATATATTTTTATGAGACTATATGTATGTTTGAAGAAGTTTTATTTTATTTTAAAGCATTTGATTTTATTAGAATATGTATTTTTGAAGCATTGAAATTTTGTTGGTATTCACTTATTTTGGAATTGTGAAATATTTTGAAATGCCTTAAGATTGAGAAAATATGATTGAATCTGATTTGGATGAGAAAGTATTATCTGATTTGATTTGATTCGATACCTTATATATTTGAAAGATCAAAGATTGGTTGTATTTGAAATTATATGTTTTGAATTGGGTTGGGAGGCTTGTATTAAAAAACCGTAGATAACGGCGGTTATGACGTTAACCTAGATACATCTGGCTCAGACCTCAGCTAGCAGGGGCGTTGCTAGTCTAACGTGTAGGCTACACGTTGGATCTGTTATTCCATACGGACACACTAGAGGAAAGGGCTACCCTTAGAGGTGGAGCCGCCCAAGTGTGGACTATTTGATTTGATTTCTGTATGAGAACTCCCTTATTGATTCACTTATTCATATAAATTATTATTTTCTAACTAAAATTATTTTCATAATAATGTTTAGATGGTCTCATGTGAATTATAGATGTACTGTCTAGTCACTGAGTTGCAAAACTCACCTCTTTTTTTTAAAAAATATTTTTCAGGAATAAGTATTTGATTATGTGAGCTTTTCTATTCAAGAGTAATGATCTGCAATGGGTTCTATTCCTTGTTGAGTTCTTAGATGTCATCTGCTCCATATATTACAGGCAGGATCCATCTATATTTATTTATTTTATTTTTGTTCAATTATGTAATTATTCATTCTAGAAAGTGTAAATTTATCAAAAATTATTTGTAATTTTTTTATTTATCTTATATTCGAATCAGTTAGGCTTGCTAGGGAACTCTTTTTCCTGAGCGCCAGTCATGGCTCATTTTGGGCCGCGACAAAGTGGTATCAGAGCTTAGGTTTAATCTGTGTAATATGGAGCAAGTGTCCTATGGTAGGATCACAATTGTATAAATAGAAGCGCGTCTATTTGTACAAATTGTGGCACTATCAAAGGCCTATAGGAATGTCCTCTTTGTCTTCTATGTCATTGTTGTCTTCTGATTACTGTGATCATCTGTCCTCTGCCACTTCTTACTACTCTTGTTCTTTTGTACCCAATCTTGCCCTATCCTTTGCTAGATTTTCTCGAATGTGTTTTTGCAATAGTTTCAGTTTCGGTTCCAGTTCGCGATTCCTGCCTTGTAGCTAGTTCTAACCTTTTCCGATTTTGTGAATGCATGCTTTAATCTTTTTCGTCTTTGTGTTGTTCTCTATGATTCCTGATGTCAATATTTCATGAATTACTTAGAAGATCCGATCGGTGTTTGCCATGAATTACTATCTAATTCCTTTATAGAGCTGTATTTGAAATTTTGGATTGCATGAATTCATTGAGTTACTAAACGAGATGCTTTGTTTTGGACTTGATAAGTGTTCCGAGGGTTACCTGAAACTGTAGGTCGATCTCGGATAAGATATTCTGTACTGGTCGGAGATGACGTGTCCGGCTGGCTGGTGGCGGCCGGAGCTGTTGTGTCCGACTCGTTGGACTGGCTGCACTTCTGATCCTTGGTCACTGGAGGGTAGGGGGTACCTACAAGAGACTCCGATGCTTAAGTTAGCACGGGAATTAAGCAGATTTATTGTAGAATCAGAGTATGAGTTATATCTGGGTGCTCCAGTGTATTTATAGTAGTGTGGACTGACCTTTCTGATAAGATAAGTTAGTTATCTTATCTTATCTTATCTTATCTTATTTTGGGTGAAGTAAGCTTATCTTCAAGGGAACCGCCTTTATCTCTATAGGCTTGGATTGCCTTTGGATTTGGGTCGTGTTCCTCTATTTGGGCCCTTTATTGGGCTTTCCTGTCACTTTGGCCGACCTCTTTGAGAAGAGGTCGGGCAGCCTGACCTAAAGAGGTCAGTTGCTTTGTCGCCAATCATCCCAGGTCGGATAACTCGACCCAGGGTATGAACAGTGCCCCTGCTTGAGCTCGGTCTTTTTTTGCTGAGGTCGAATCCTTGACTTCGGTCCTTCTCTAGTGAAGCCGAAATCAAGCATTTTGTCGATTCCTTTCTTTGTAGTGCCTTTTTGAATGTGGAACGTTTTCCTTTAAAAGCGCGCACTTTTATATCAGCACTTTGGGAACGTGCGAGGGTTTAATACCCTCATTAATTGACTTCAAATGCCCCGTTTCCCATGGTTTTTATTTTGAACTTTGCCATCAGAAACAGTTTCTCTTCTTCGTTCCTCTTCGTAACTTCTTCCTTTACTCTCTCATTTTCTGTTTTTCCTAGAGTTTCACAGTTTTTTCCTGCGACGCCTGCTCTACTACCACTTTCTGTGGAAAAGGAGTGATTCTGGATTTCACCCTCCGTCTTCATCCGGAAAATTTTTTCCGTTCGAGGGGTGGCTTTGTCTCTTCTTGCTCTTCAGCTTTCTTTCGAGGTTTTCTTCTATTTTCCAGGTTTGATTTTTCCTCCTCTGTCATTTTTTATGTCTGAGTTTGATTTTGCTTGGAGAAAGTTTGGATGTTTCTGCTTTTACTGCGCCTGATTGTTGTGTGTTTTGGAGTTTCTTTGTCTTTTGTATGAATTTTTTCGCCTTTCCTATTGCTTGATGCTTTTAGGGCTTTTGCATGTTATCACCGTTTCTGCTTGTGCTTTCGATGATGGTTTTTGTTTGATTCTAAAAAAGGTTGTGTCTTTGATGATTTTCTGCTTGGCATTTTTGATGTCGACGATGCTTTTTGCTGATAGACTGTAGAAAGATAGTGACTTAGATGTCTTTTGTGTTTTTACTTCCCTTTTTCAAAACGTTTGTCTACTTGAAATCTTCCTTTCTTGTTTGGGAAATGCCGGGACGTAAGCTGTAGATTTTTCCTGAAACCTTGCTTTGCCACTGCCTCCAAAGGATGCCCTAGGACTTTGGTTTGAGTCTTGGGGTTTTCCTTTTCTGTTTGTTCATCTGTATCATTTTAGTCGAGTTGCTTTGCCCCTCCTCCGAGATGTTTTTTAGTAATCCAATCTCTTTTTGTTTTTGTAGGATTAGTTGGCCTCATGTCTTCTCGCAATAACATTGTAGAGATGTCTTCCAAAGTTCCCAAGGGAATGTCCGATTGGCTGGACTCCCTTGTCCTAATGTGTGTCTCTGTCGTGGATGCTGAATTTTGTGTAGAGCTGAGGAAATGTCATAGGACTTGTGATAACAGTGCTCGGGAGAGGGATTATGAGCTTGTAGCTCCTGACTCTGATGAGAGGGCTTGTTTTCCTACTTCCGTCGAGGGGGAGCGTCCCTTCTTCTATGCTTATGAATATTTCTTCAGCCAGTTGGACGTCACTTTTCCTTTTACTGCTTTCGAGACCGACTTGTTGTGGTCATGTAACATTGCTCCATCCCAACTTCATCCGAATACCTGGGGTTTTATCAAGATATTTCAACTGCTTTGCCAAGAGTTAGGCATAACACCTTCTCAAAATCTTTTCCTCTATCTTTTTGTCTCGGCCAAGCCCGGAGGTTCTTCCAAAAAGAAAGCTTCCTGGGTTTCTTTCAGATCGGCCCAGGGGCATAAAGTTTTTGCTATGTATGATGAGTCTTTTAAAGATTTTAAGAATTATTTCTTCCGAGTCTGTGCTGTTGAGGGGGTCTGCCTCTTTTTTCTTGATGAGAATGACGAGCCTACTTTTCCTCTAGAGTGGCAAAAGAATGTGAGAGTACCACGTTATACATGGGAGATGCTTAATGAGGTTGAGCGAGCTTTTGTAGTTGGTCTTGAAGATTTATGGGGGGAACCACCCCATCTGGATACAAAAAGATTTTTGAGTGATCCATCTTTGGTTCGAACTGCTTTGGGTACTGTCTGACTTGTTTCTGTACTTGTTTCTTAGTTTTGCTTCTTCTAGATAGTGACTCCTCACTATGGTTGATTCTGTAATTTTCAGAGATGTCGAAAAACAATGATTCCATGAAGGCCTACAAGAAGGCGAAGAAGGCTGCTGCTGCTCAAAACACCTCAGCCAAGGCGGCCGGAGAGGGATCTTCTCAAGTTTCAGTGAAGCCGCCCGCGCCGAGTTCTCCTGGGCCGAGGAAGGTGATCCCCACTCCTCGAGTTCGTCTGATTGATCCTCCACAGACTTCTGCTGCTACTTCTGGTGCTCCTCCCAACAAGAAACAGAAAACAATTGAGGCCTTTAACCTTGACGCCCCTGATTTTAATGCAATCGAGTTCGTAGATCAGCAAATCGGTCCCTACGGTGCCCTCCCCATGGATGATGTATATATCCTTCGCCATCTGGATTTTATGACCCAAAATAGTGTTAAAATGGCATATATGGGGGCTGCCCTGTACCAAACTGCTCAGAATCTTCCTCTCCATGCCACCAAAGAATTTATGGAGGAGGCTAAATAGGAGTTCGATCGGATGAAGGGCCTGAAGGAAGAGCTTGAGGTAAAGGTAACCAAGTTGGAGAAGGATCTGGAGAACGAAAAGGCGAGTTTCCTTGCTCTGGCGGCTTCTGTGCGGTTGGCCGAGGACACGGCATTGAGGCATAAGGACAGTTATGTGACATCTTATCGGGAGGTGGTGCGCCTGAGGGAGGAGTTGGAGAATGCCCGAGCTGATTACTCCGAGCTCCAAGGTCATCTTGTTGGCAACGTAACTGTTGCCTATGAGAACTTGAGGGAGCAGGCTCGGATTATTGCTCCCGAGGCCGACCTTACTCTTTTCAGCCTGGATAATGTTGTGAGGGATGGTAAGATTGTCCCTGATGACTGATGAGCGGATATTTTATACGCTTTTTGGGGATAATTTCATATAGTTTTGAGTATGTTTTAGTTAGTTTTTAGTCTATTTCCAGTAGTTTTTCGGAAAAATTCATATTTCTGGACTTTACTATGAGTTGTGTGTTTTTCTGTAATTTCAGGTATTTTTCTGGCTGAAATTGAAGGAGCTGAGCAAAAATCTGATTCAGGCTGAAAAAGGACTGCTGATGCTGTTGGATTCTGACCTCCCTGCACTAAAAGTGGATTTTCTGGAGCTACAGAACTCGAAATGGCGTGCTTTCAATTGCGTTGGAAAGTAGACATCCAGGGCTTTCCAGAAATATATAATAGTCCATACTTTGCACAAGAATTGACGACGTAAACTGGCGTTCAACGCCAGCCTTCTGCCCAAATCTGGCGTCCAGCGCCAGAAAAGGATCAAAAACTGGAGTTGAACGCCCAAACTGGCACAAAAACTGGCGTTCAACTCCACAAATGGCCTCTGCACGTGAATTGCTTAAAGTCTTAGTCCCAGCACACACCAAGTGGGCCCCAGCACACCAAGTGGGCCCCAGAAGTGGATCTCTGCATCATCCATCATAGTCCACTCATATTTTGTAACCCTAGGCTACTGGTTTAGTATTTAAACAACTTTTAGAGACTTATTTTGTATCTCATGACATTTTAGATCTAAACTTTGTATTCTCTGACGGCATGAGTCTCTAAACCCCATTGTTGGGGGTGAGGAGCTCTGCTGTGTCTCAATGAATTAATGCAAGTATTTCTGTTTTCATTCAAACACGCTTGTTCCTATCTAAGATGTTCATTCGCGCTTAACTGTGATGATGGTGATGAGCTATGACACTCATCACCTTCCTCAACCCATGAACGTGTGCCTGACAACCACCTCCGTTCTATATCCGATTGAATGAGTGTCTCTTAGATTCTTTAATCAGAATCTCCGTGGTATAAGCTAGAACTGATGGCGGCATTCATGAGAATCCGGAAAGTCTAAGCCTTGTCTGTGGCATTCCGAGTAGGATTCAAGGATTGAATGACTGTGACGAGCTTCAAACTCCTGAAGGCTGGGCGTTAGTGACAGACACAAAAGGATAGTAAATCCTATTCCAACCGGATCGAGAACCAACCGGTGATTAGCCGTGCTGTGACAGAGCGCGTGAGCGTAGTTTTCACTGGAAGGATGGAAGGTAGCCATTGACAATGGTGATCCACCAACACACAGCTTGCCATAGGAGGACGTGCGTGCGTGAATCAGAAGACAGAGGAAAGCAGAGATTCAGAGGACAGAGCATCTCCAAAACTCCAACATATTCTCCATTACTGCACAACAAGTAACTTTTAATTTATGCTCTACTAGTTATTCACAATTCAACTGATAAACATAATTGACTTCCTGACTAAGATTTACAAGATAACCATAGATTGCTTCAAACCAACAATCTCTGTGGGATTCGACCCTTACTCACGTAAGGTATTACTTGGACGACCCAGTGCACTTGCTGGTTAGTGGCACGCGTTGTGAAAAGTGTGATTCGTGATTCGTGCTACCAAGTTTTTGGCGCCATTGCCGGGGATTGTTCGTGTTTGAACAACTGACGGATTATTTTGTTGCTTAGATTAGGAAAAATCTTTCTTTTTTTTGGTTTAGAGTCTTTTATTAATTATCCCTTGTTAAAATACTTTAAATTTATAGCTCAGTTATTTAGAACGTGGTGTTTATGTTCATGATAATTGGCTATCATATTTTAAAAAAAAAAAACCTTTTTAGAAAATAATTTTTCTATTAAATCCTGTGCCAAACTTTAAGTTTGGTGTTTTCAAAAATAATATTTCTTAAAATTTTTGAAGGTCCCATAACTCATTTGGCTACAACATTAATTTGATTGGGTTAGAATCTTTTATACTCTTTTCAAAACCTTCTTTTTCAAAAATATTTTTTTTTATTAAATCTTGTGCCAAACTTTAAGTTTGGTGTTTTCTTGTTGATTCCCCTTTGATTTTCGAAAATTTTGGTTTGGTTTTCTAAAAATTTCAAGTTTGGTGTTCTTCCTTCATGTTCTTGTGTTCTTGTGAGTCTTCAAAGTGTTCTTGAGTTTCCTTGTGTCTTGATATTAGAATTTTTAAGTTTGGTGTTCCTTGGTGTTTTCCCTCCAAATTTTTCAAAAACAAGGAGCATTAGATCTAAAAATTTTAAATCTTGTACTATCTTATTGTTTTTCTCTTTCCTCACTACATTCAAAAATATCTTTTCAAAATATCTTTTCTAACTTCCTATCTTTTCAAAATTTGTTTCAACTAACTAACCAACTTTTTGTTTGTTTCTTAACTTTTTCAAAACTACCTAACTAACTCTCTCTCTCAAATTTTCGAAAATATCTTCCCTCTTTTTCAAAAATTTCGTTTTTTTTAACTAATTATTTTTAATTTTTTTACGAAAAAAAAACTTAAAAAAAAAAAAATTATTTCAAAATTCAAATTCTTTTTAGCTATTTTATTTTATTTAAGTATTTACTTCTTATAAAATAAAATAAATAAAAAGGTAAATCAGTCCAAGTTATATCCATAGATCCATCATGGACATAAGTGGAGATGGACAGTCCAGGAGGACTTTGGGGTCATATTCTAACCCCTCTACTGCTTCATATGGGAGTAGCATCTGCATACCCTCCATTGGAGTTAGTAGCTTTGAGTTGAATCCTCAGCTCATTATCATGGTGCAGCAAAGTTGCCAGTATTCCGGTCTTCCACAGGAAGAACCTACAGAGTTTCTGGCACAATTTTTACAAATTGCTGACACAGTACATGATAAGAAAATAGATCAGGATGTCTACAGACTATTACTGTTTCCATTTGCTGTAAAAGATCAAGCCAAGAGGTGGTTAAATAACCAACCTAAGGCCAGCATAAGAACATGGAAACAGCTGACAGAAAAATTCCTGAATCAATATTTCCCTCCAAAAAGGATGACACAGCTAAGGCTGGACATCCAAGGCTTTAAACAAGGAGATAATGAATCTCTTTATGATGCCTGGGAGAGATACAGAGAGATGCTACGAAAATGCCCCTCTGAAATGTTTTCAGAGTGGGTTCAGTTAGACATCTTCTACTATGGGATTGCAGAAGGAGCTCAGATGTCTTTAGATTACTCAGCTGGTGGATCTATCCATATGAGAAAGACAATTGAAGAAGCTCAAGAGCTCATTGATACAGTTGCCAGGAATCAGCATCTGTATCTAAGCAGCAACCCTTCCATGAATGAAGAGGTTAAAACAGTAACTGCTGAATTCAGTACTGTAAAACAAGCTGCTGAATTCAATCAGCAATTAGATTTTCTAACAAAGCAGCTAGCTGAATTCAAAGACAGGTTACAGGAGACAAGGATAGCTAATATACATATGGAAGAACAGTTTAAGCAAACAAAGCAGCAGCTATCAAAGCAAATAGCAGAAGAATGCCAAGCAGTTCAATTAAGAAGTGGGAAAACATTAAATACCCCACCTCAAGGCATCAAAAATTCAAGAAATGAGCAACCCACCAAAGATTCCCCTGAGGAAAGTAAGAGCCCAGGGAAAAATAATTCTGGCACTAAAACGCCAGAAAATGGGTGGAAGGCTGGCGCTGAACGCCCAAACCATGCCCAAAACTGGCGTTCAGCGCCAGAAACAAGGCAGGATTGGCGTTCAACGCCAGAAATGGGCAAGAATTTGGCGTTGAACGCCCAACAGGGGCACATTTCTGGCGTTCAGGCGCCAGGAACAGACAGTGAGTTGGCGTCTAACGTCACTCCAGCTTCTAACTCTGGTACGCAATTGCCAGTGAGGGATCAGACACACATAAGTGCTGATCACAACCCCTCTAAAAAGGCTTCTTTAACCACTAAGGTTGAGGAATATAAAGCCAAGATACCTTATCCTCAAAAACTCCGGAAAGAGGAGCAGGATAAGCAATTTGCTCGCTTTGCAGATTATCTAAGGACTCTTGAAATAAAGATTCCATTTGCAGAGGCACTTGAGCAAATACCTTCTTATGCCAAGTTCATGAAAGAGATCTTGAGTCATAAAAAGGAGTGGAGAGAAACAGAAAGAGTTCTCCTCACTGAAGAATGCAGTGCAGTCATTCTGAAAAGCTTTCCTGAAAAGCTTAAAGACCCTGGGAGTTTTCTGATACCATGCATATTAGAAGGTGATTGCACCAAGACAGCTTTATGCGATCTTGGGGCAAGCATCAACCTAATACCTGCATCCACTATCAGGAAGCTTGGCTTAACTGAAGAAGTTAAACCAACCCGGATATGTCTCCAACTTGCTGATGGTTCCACTAAATACCCATCAGGCGTGATTGAGGACATGATTGTCAGAGTTGGGCCATTCGCCTTTCCCACTGACTTTGTTGTGCTGGAAATGGAGGAGCACAAGAGTGCCACTCTCATTCTAGGAAGACTCTTCCTAGCAACTGGACGATCCCTCATTGACGTCCAACAGGGGGAAATAACCCTGAGAGTCAACGATGACGAGTTCAAGTTGAACGCTGTCAAAGCCATGCAGCATCCAGACACATCAACAGACTGCATGAAAGTTGACCTTATTGACTCTTTGGTAGAAGAGATCAACATGGCTGAGAGTCTCGAATCAGAGCTGGAAGACATCTTTAAAGATGTTCAGCCTGATTTGGAGGATTCAGGGGACATGAAAGAGCCTCTGAACTTTCTTCTGAAAGAGGAAAAACCTCCTAAACCAGAGCTCAAGCCACTGCCACCATCCTTGAAATATGCATTTCTAGGAGAAGGTGACACTTTTCCAGTGATCATAAGCTCTGCTTTAAATTCACAGGAAGAGGAAGCACTTATTCAAGTGCTAAGGACACACAAGACAGCTCTTGGGTGGTCCATAGGTGACCTTAAGGGCATAAGCCCAGCTAGATGCATGCACAAAATCCTATTGGAGGATAATGCCAAACCAGTGGTTCAACCACAGAGGCGGCTAAATCCAGCCATGAAGGAAGTGGTGCAGAAAGAGGTCACCAAATTACTAGAGGCTGGGATTATTTATCCCATTTCTGATAGCCCCTGGGTGAGCCCTGTTCAAGTCGTCCCAAAAAAGGGAGGCATGACAGTGATTCATAATGAAAAAAATGAACTGGTTCCTACAAGAACAGTTACAGGGTGGCGCATGTGTATTGACTACAGAAGGCTCAATACAGCCACCAGAAAGGATCAATTTCCTTTACCATTCATAGACCAGATGCTAGAGAGACTAGGAGGTCATGATTATTACTGCTTTTTGGATGGCTACTCAGGCTATAACCAGATTGCAGTAGATCCCCAGGATCAAGAGAAAACAGCATTCACATGTCCATCCGGAGTGTTTGCTTACAGAAGGATGCCCTTTGGGCTATGCAATGCACCTGCAACCTTTCAGAGATGCATGCTCTCTGTTTTCTCTGATATGGTGGAAAAATTTCTGGAAGTCTTCATGGATGACTTCTCAGTATATGGAGACTCATTCAGCTCCTGTCTTGATCACCTGAAACTTGTTCTGAAAAGATGCCAAGAAACCAACCTAGTTTTAAACTGGGAAAAGTGTCACTTCATGGTGACTGAAGGAATTGTTCTTGGGCATAAAATCTCAAACAAGGAAATAGAGGTGGATCAAGCAAAAATAGAGGTAATTGAAAAATTACCACCACCTGCCAATGTTAAGGCAATCAGAAGCTTTCTGGGGCATGCAGGATTCTATAGGAGGTTTATAAAGGATTTTTCAAAAATCGCAAAACCTCTAAGCAATCTGCTAGCTGCTGACACACCATTTGTGTTTGACACAGCATGCCTGCAGGCGTTTGAAACGCTGAAAGCTAAGCTGGTCACAGCACCAGTCATTTCTGCACCAGACTGGACATTGCCATTTGAGTTAATGTGTGATGCCAGTGATCATGCCATTGGTGCAGTATTGGGACAGAGGCATGACAAGCTTCTGCATGTCATTTATTATGCCAGTCGCGTTCTAAATGATGCCCAGAAAAATTACACAACCACAGAAAAAGAAATACTTGCAGTGGTTTACGCCATTGACAAGTTCAGATCATACTTAGTAGGATCAAAAGTGATTGTGTATACTGACCATGCTGCTCTTAAATATTTACTCACAAAGCAGGATTCAAAACCCAGGCTCATCAGATGGGTATTGCTTCTGCAAGAGTTTGATATAGAAATAAGAGACAGAAAAGGGACAGAGAACCAAGTGGCTGATCATCTGTCCCGGATAGAGCCAGTGAAAGGGACGTCCCTCCCCTTTCTTGAGATCTCTGAGACGTTCCCTGATGAGCATCTATTTGCCATTTAGGAAGCACCATGGTTTGCCGATATTGCAAACTATAAAGCTGCAAGGTTCATACCCAAGGAGTACAATAGAATACAAAAGAAGAAATTAGTTACTGATGCAAAGTACTACTTGTGGGATGAACCTTATCTCTTTAAGAGATGTGCAGACGGAATTATCCGTAGGTGTGTCCCCAGAGAGGAAGCACAGAGAATCCTATGGCATTGCCACGGATCTCAATATGGAGGCCATTTCGGAGGTGAGCGAACAGCCACCAAGGTCCTCCAATGTGGCTTCTATTGGCCCACACTCTATAAAGATTCCCGAGAGTTTGTACGTAATTGTGACAGTTGCCAAAGAGCTGGTAATCTGCCTCATGGTTACGCCATGCCTCAACAAGGAATCTTGGAAATAGAGTTGTTTGATGTATGGGGAATTGACTTCATGGGACCTTTCCCACCATCATACTCAAACACTTATATTCTGGTGGCAGTTGACTATGTATCAAAATGGGTTGAGGCTATTGCCACACCCACCAATGATACTAAAACAGTGCTGAAGTTCCTCCAGAAACATATCTTTAGCAGGTTTGGTGTCCCTAGAGTGTTAATCAGTGATGGGGGCACTCACTTCTGCAATAAACAGCTTTAATCTGCCATGGTTCGGTATGGAATTCGCCACAGAGTGGCCACACCATATCATCCACAAACCAATGGGCAAGCTGAAGTCTCTAATAGAGAATTAAAGAGAATCCTGGAACGGACAGTAAGTACCCGTAGAAAGGATTGGGCAAGGAGCTTGGATGATGCTCTGTGGGCTTACAGGACAGCATTCAAGACCCCTATAGGGACCTCTCCATACCAACTCGTGTATGGTAAGGCATGCCACTTGCCCGTGGAACTGGAACATAAGGCCTACTGGGCAACCAGATTCCTAAACTTAGATGCCAAATTAGCAGGAGAAAAACGATTGCTCCAGCTAAATGAGCTAGAGGAATTCAGATTCACAGCTTTCGAAAATGCCAAGCTTTATAAAGAAAAATAAAAAAAGTGGCATGACAGAAAGCTGTCATCTAGAATCTTTGAACCAGGACAGAAGGTTCTGTTGTTTAACTCTAGACTCAGGCTATTCCCCGGGAAACTGAAATCCCGGTGGAAGGGACCATACGTGATTACAAGTGTGTCACCATGTGGTTATGTGGAGCTTCAAGATATTGATTCTGATAAGAAGTTCATTGTCAATGGACAGAGAATCAAGCATTATCTTGAAGGCAACACTGAGCAAGAATGCTCAAGACTGCAGCTAGATTAAAAGCTCAGCAAGGTCTAGCTAAAGACAATAAAGAAGCGCTTGCTGGGAGGCAACCCAGCCATGGGGCAACAATCCTCTAAGCATTTTGCCCTATTTTTATTTTTATTTGTTTATATAAAGTTCATTGACACTAAGGTAAAGAATCATTTGCATAAGTTTACAGGGTTACAGAAGGAATCTACACACAAAACAGAGATAGGGAGCTTACTGGCAAGAAAACGCCAGTGAAGGCCATTTTGGGCGTTCAGCGCCCAAAATGGGCATCCAGTGGGCGCTGAACGCCAGTAAGGATAGCTATCTGGCGTTCAACGCCAGAAAAGGGCAACAACTGGGCGTTGAACGCCCAGGATAGCAGCATTTGGGCATTGAACGCCCAAAACAGGCAGTGTTTGGGCGTTCAAACGCCAGGATGGGGGGGAGGAGCTCTCCTTCTACCCATCTCCTTCTTTTTCTTTTGCTTGAGGACAAGCAAAGCTCTAAGTTTGGTGTGCTTATCCGTGATCACTAAGATCATGGCCCCTAAAGGAAAACAACCCACTCCAAGAGGAGCAAGGGCGTGATTTAAAGGAACTGAAGTGCCAGAAATTCTCTCTTGAAGGACCAAGCACCTCACAGACTAGAGGAACATCCACTTCCCAAACCTCAAGGTTGTTGAGTTCTAATCTTAGCCTTAACTCTGTGATAACTGTTCTTATTTTAATTTTACCTTAGGAGTCATATAGTAGTAATTAGTATCTATTTTGATTTTATTTCCAATTAAGCTATAGTTTATTTTTCTCATCATCATTAAACATGAATAAAGTAGTAGATCTTTTGAATAAGAAGCAATAAAATTTCGAGTTTAAATAAAACAAATTCTAATTGGTTAAATGTGGTGGCAATGCTTTCTGTCTTCTGAATGAATGCTTGAACAGTGCATATGTCTTTTGAATTTGTTGTTTAAGACTGTTAAATATGTTGGCTCTTGAAAGAACAATGAACATGAGACATGTTATTGATAATCTGAAAAATCATAAAAATGATTCTTGAAGCAAGAAAAAGCAGCAAAGAACAAAGCTTGCAGAAAAAAAAAAAAAGAAAGCAAGCAGAAAAAGCCAAAAGCTCTTAAAACCAAAAGGCAAGGGAAAATAAAAAGGATCCCAAGGCTTTGAGCATCAGTGGATAGGAGGGCCTAAAGGAATAAAATCCTGGTCTGAGCGGCTAAACCAAGCTGTCCCTAACCATGTGCTTGTGGCGTGTAGGTGTCAAGTGAAAACTTGAGACTGAGCGGTTAAAGTCAAGGTCCAAAGCAAAAAGAAGAGTGTGCTTAAGAACTCTGGACACCTCTAATTGGGGACTTTAGCAAAGCTGAGTCACAATCTGAAAAAGGTTCACCCAGTTATGTGTCTGTGGCATTTATGTATCCGGTGATAATACTGGAAAACAAAGTGCTTAGGGCCACGGCCAAGACTCATAAAGAAGCTGTGTTCAAGAATCATCACACTGAACTAAGAAAATCAATAACACTATCTGAATTCTGAGTTCCTATAGATGCCAATCACTCTGAGCTTCAATGGATAAAGTGAGATGCCAAAACTGTTCAGAAGCAAAAAGCTACTAGCCCCGCTCATCTAATTAGAATCTGAGCTTCATTCAAAAACTCTGAGATATTATTGCTTCTCAACCTATTAGTCTTCTATTTTATTTGTCTAGTTGCTTGAGGACAAGCAACAGTTTAAGTTTGGTGTTGTGATGAGCGGATATTTTATACGCTTTTTGGGGATAATTTCATATAGTTTTGAGTATGTTTTAGTTAGTTTTTAGTCTATTTCCAGTAGTTTTTAGGAAAAATTCATATTTCTGGACTTTACTATGAGTTGTGTGTTTTTCTGTAATTTCAGGTATTTTTCTGGCTGAAATTGAAGGAGCTGAGCAAAAATCTGATTCAGGCTGAAAAAGGACTGCTGATGCTGTTGGATTCTGACCTCCCTGCACTCAAAGTGGATTATGAGCTTGTAGCTCCTGACTCTGATGAGAGGGCTTGTTTTCCTACTTCCGTCGAGGGGGAGCGTCCCTTCTTCTATGCTTATGAATATTTCTTCAGCCAGTTGGACGTCACTTTTCCTTTTACTGCTTTCGAGACCGACTTGTTGTGGTCATGTAACATTGCTCCATCCCAGCTTCATCCGAATACCTGGGGTTTTATCAAGATATTTCAACTGCTTTGCCAAGAGTTAGGCATAACACCTTCTCAAAATCTTTTCCTCTATCTTTTTGTCTCGGCCAAGCCCGGAGGTTCTTCCAAAAAGAAAGCTTCATGGGTTTCTTTCAGATCGGCCCAGGGGCATAAAGTTTTTGCTATGTATGATGAGTCTTTTAAAGATTTTAAGAATTATTTCTTCCGAGTCTGTGCTGTTGAGGGGGTCTGCCTCTTTTTTCTTGATGAGAATGACGAGCCTACTTTTCCTCTAGAGTGGCAAAAGAATGTGAGAGTACCACGTTATACATGGGAGATGCTTAATGAGGTTGAGCGAGCTTTTGTAGTTGGTCTTGAAGATTTATGGGGGGAACCACCCCATCTGGATACAAAAAGATTTTTGAGTGATCCATCTTTGGTTCAAACTGCTTTGGGTACTGTCTGACTTGTTTCTGACTTGAAGGAGCTGAGCAAAAATCTGATTCAGGCTGAAAAAGGACTGCTGATGCTGTTGGATTCTGACCTCCCTGCACTCAAAGTGGATTTTCTGGAGCTACAGAACTCGAAATGGCGTGCTTCCAATTGCGTTGGAAAGTAGACATCCAGGGCTTTCCAGTAATATATAATAGTCCATACTTTGCACAAGAATTGACGACGTAAACTGGCGTTCAACGCCAGCCTTTTGCCCAAATCTGGCGTCCAGCGCCAGAAAAGGATCAAAAACTGGAGTTGAACGCCCAAACTGGCACAAAAACTGGCGTTCAACTCCACAAATGGCCTCTGCACGTGAATTGCTTAAAGTCTCAGTCCCAGCACACACCAAGTGGGCCCCAGCACACCAAGTGGGCCCCAGAAGTGGATCTCTGCATCATCCATCATAGTCCACTCATATTTTGTAACCCTAGGCTACTGGTTTAGTATTTAAACAACTTTTAGAGACTTATTTTGTATCTCATGACATTTCAGATCTAAACTTTGTATTCTCTGACGGCATGAGTCTCTAAACCCCATTGTTGGGGGTGAGGAGCTCTGCTGTGTCTCAATGAATTAATGCAAGTATTTCTGTTTTCATTCAAACACGCTTGTTCCTATCTAAGATGTTCATTCGCGCTTAACTGTGATGATGGTGATGAGCTATGACACTCATCACCTTCCTCAACCCATGAACGTGTGCCTGACAACCACCTCCGTTCTATATCCGATTGAATGAGTGTCTCTTAGATTCTTTAATCAGAATCTCCGTGGTATAAGCTAGAACTGATGGCGGCATTCATGAGAATCCGGAAAGTCTAAGCCTTGTCTGTGGCATTCCGAGTAGGATTCAAGGATTGAATGACTGTGACGAGCTTCAAACTCCTGAAGGCTGGGCGTTAGTGACAGACGCAAAAGGATAGTAAATCCTATTCCAACCGGATCGAGAACCAACCGGTGATCCACCAACACACAGCTTGCCATAGGAGGACGTGCGTGCGTGAATCAGAAGACAGAGGAAAGCAGAGATTCAGAGGACAGAGCATCTCCAAAACTCCAACATATTCTCCATTACTGCACAACAAGTAACTTTTAATTTATGCTCTACTAGTTATTCACAATTCAACTGATAAACATAATTGACTTCCTGACTAAGATTTACAAGATAACCATAGATTGCTTCAAACCAACAATCTCTGTGGGATTCGACCCTTACTCACGTAAGGTATTACTTGGACGACCCAGTGCACTTGCTGGTCAGTGGCACGCGTTGTGAAAAGTGTGATTCGTGATTCATGCTACCAATGACCAAGATGATGATGATGTTGAACCTCCCCCTGTGTCTTCTACCAAAGTGTCGACCTCTTCAGTTCCTCCAGTTGTGTCTGATCCGAATTGCCAGATTCTGAACCGGGATGATGGAACCATGGATGCTGTGCCTATTCAGACTCACCTTCCTTCTCCTTGTACTGATGCTGTCGAAAAGGCTCCCGATCTTTGTTGATTTCTCTTGGATATTTTGTGTAAATAGCCCGGCTTGTGGGTTTCTGAACTCTCTTTTTGTATTTTGAATATTTTGCTCGACTGTGGATACTCTTTTGGGTTGCTTGTTTAGCAACTTTGTTTTTGAAAAACAAGTAGTTTTCAAGCTTTTGGGGCTGACCCTGAAGTTCGTTATAATATTGTATTTTATATCCTGCTCGTTTGCGCTTGTCTTAGCACCTTTTGGAGATGTTGGAGCCTTGCTTCTCGGCCTCTTTGGATCGCTTTGCACCTGTTGCTTGCGGGTTAACTCCTTTGAGGTCGTGAATGGACGGGTCCAACTTGTTTCTTGGTTTTCTTGCTCTTGCTTGTATTTCTAGCAATCCATAGCCGATTTCTTTACGTTGGTCCTCGTCTTAGCTACCTTTGCAGTCCTCTTTCTTGGACCTTTGCTAGGTCTCTTTCAGGGACTTCTTTCTAACTTGTTTGTGGGAGGTCGACTTCTTTACGTCATCTTTTTCTATGTTATTTTTGTAATCCTCTTTCTTGGACCTTTGTCAGGTCTCTTTCGGGGATTACTTTTATAACTTTATTAGTTGTAGGAGATCGACTTCTTTGCGTCGTCTTTTTCTAAGTTATTTTGTAATCCTCTTTTTTGGACTTTTGTCAGGTCTCTTTCAGGGATTACTTATATAACTTTGAAAGTTGTAGGAGACTGACTTCGTTATGTTGATCTCTTCTAAGTTATTTTGTAATCCTCTTTTTTGGACCTTTGTCAGGTCTCTTTCAGGGATTACTTATATAACTTATTTTGTAGGAGACCGAATTTGTTAGATCGATCTCTTCCAAGTTATTTTGTAATCCTCTTTCTTAGACCTTTGTCAGGTCTCTTTCAAGGATTACTTATATAACTTATTTTGTAGGAGACCGACTTCGTTAGGTCGATCTCTTCTAAGTTATAGCAATTCCTCTTTTATAGGGTTGGCCAGACCTCTTTCCAGGGATTTGCTGATAACTTGGGTTGACTTGGTCCGACTTCTCAACGTCGGCCAGTCTTTAAGTTATTATTTAGCAATCCATAAGACCTCGTCAGGTTCTTTCTTTTCGGATCACTTTCGATAACTTCTTGCATTATTCTGTGTTCATCTTTGCTGATTTGTAGAAGGTGGTTTGATAAACCACTATTTTACGGTTTATATTGTGTTCAATTGTGTGGTTTTATCATGATTCTTACCCACTTATTCATTAATTTAGCATGCATTTATATTTCCTTCCTGAAATTATTACATAATTGAAAACTGCTTCTTAGAGACTTTTAATTATGCATTTTTATTCTCCTTTATTCCATTCGATGCCGTGATCTGTGTGTTAAGCGTTTCAGGCTTTATAGGGCATGAATGAGTTGGAGATTGGAAAGGAAGCTAGCAAAAATGGAAGGAACACAAGAAATTGAGGAGATAACCAGCGACAAGTGACGCGGCCGCATGGCTCATGCGACCGCGCAAAAGAGGAGAAATCGCAGTGACGCGGCCGCATGGCTCATACGACCGCGCGGACTGGAAAAGCACAAGAGATGCGGAGGCGTGGACGACGCGAACGCGTGGCGAGGAAAAGCGCGAATGACGCATCCGCATGGGTGACGCGATCGCGTGACATGCGCGATCTGCATAATCTGCAGGATTCACTGGGGGCGATTTTGGACCCTATTTTGACCCAGTTTTTGGCCCAGAACAGCAGACTAGAGCCAGAGAACATGCAGAAACCAGAGACAACATTCATTCTACACAGTTTTAGTTTTAGATCTAGTTTTACTCCTCCTCTAGGTTTTCTCTCTACACATTCATAGTTCTTAGGATTTAATTTTCACTTACCTTTTTGGCATTGGAACACTGAGAAGAGTTATTACCTCATCAAGACTTCGTCATTCTAGTTCGTTTTCTTTACTTGGCTTTACTCTTCCATGTTCTTTGCTTTGTTTAATTTTACCATTGGAATATTCTTTGGATTATTTAATACAAGGATCACTTTTATTTTTAATTGACTATTTTAATTTTTATTTACAATGTCTTTCTTTAATTCCTTTTCATATGCTATGAATTTTACCTTTACAATGAGTGAGTAGTTCTCTAACTTGATGGGGAATTGATTGTAAGGAACCCTTGAGTTGGAAGGCTTGAAAGAAAAATTGTAATTGGGTTTATGGTTGGATTGCCTCCTAATCACTAACACCAATCCCTTTTAATTAAGTGGATTGCAACTTGTGAGCGGACGTAGCATTCCAACTTGTTTGACTTTCCTTCACCTAGTGAAGGATAACTAAACAGGACAACCTTCAATTGTCAATTAATCCTGAGAGCATTCCAACAATAATAGAGATTCCAACTAATCAATTTCCAGTCAAGGCTTTTATTTACATTATTCAAATTCACCAATTTAATTTCTTGTTTGCTCAATTCAACCCTTTTTAAAAATCTCTGATTAATAAAATAGCACACTTTTCTGCAACTCGTTGGGAGACGACCTGGGATTCATACTCCCAGTATTTTAAACTTCAATTTTCTGTGACACCTTTCTAAATTGAGTGGTGGATTTCTGGCGAGTTAAGAACTATACTTGCAACGTATATATTTTAACAATTTTTAATTTGCCAATTTCTGCTCGCATCAATTTTTGGCGCCATTGCCGGGGAGTTGCAATAGAGTGCTAAAGTTATTAATTAGAATTTATTTATTTACATTTTATTTTATTTTGGTACTATGAGCTGCATGTTTCTTTCGCTAGATGACGCGTTCACTTCCTGATCCACGCTTGCCAGTATTCGATCCTGAGATTGAAAGAACCATCTCATGAATAAGGTGAGCTCGGCGTTGGTTAGTCCTCTCTGAGGGCGGATTTGAAATGCCATCTGAGGAAGAAACCAGCCCCCGTTCTACTGATTTGGTTGATTTACGTACAGGTAACATGGCGGCAGCCAGAAGAGTTACCATCCAGGAGGAAGGAGCCCCTAATTTTACAATGCAACCGTTTCAAGCGCATCACCCAGCGGTGGCTACAGATTTTGAAATAAAGACCGCACTGCTCAATTTGATGCCCAAGTTTCATGGCTTACCTGCTCAAGAACCTATCAAGCACCTGAGAGATTTTCAAGCAGCCTGTTCTACTGTCAGGCGTGATGGTGCTGATGAAACTTCAATTTTGCTGAAAGCTTTTCCGTTTTCTCTTGAGGGAAAAGTAAGAGAGTGGTACTACACTCAACCCCTAGCAAATGTATCCAACTGGGATACGCTCAGAAAAGAGTTTTTGGAGAAATTCTTTCCATCTGAAGTTACTGATAAACTGAGGAAAGACATTTCCACAATTGTTCAAGATGACAACGAGACTCTCTTTGAATACTGGGAGCGCTTCAATAGTCTTCTGGAAGCATGCCCCCACCACATGATCGACAAGATAGTGTTACTCAGCTACATCACACAGGGTATGAGGCCCCAAGATAAGACCACATTGGAAAGTGCTAGCAATGGGTCTATGAAGAAGTACAAAACCACTGATGAGGCATGGCAATTGATCAGCGACTTAGCTGAATCTACTAGGAACCACAGGCAGAAACAAGGCCGTTCAAAAGCCGTTGCAGAAGTATCCTCTAGCAGAGAGACTACTGCTCTAGCTCAGAGTATCTGTGAAATGACCAACTTACTGAAGCAGATGCAATTGAATCAACAACAAGTTCAGCAAGCTCAACCTTCTCCAGCACAGCAAAGCCAACAGTTAGTCCCGCAGAGAGTTTGTGGAATTTGTGCTGATTATAGCCATTATACTGACGAATGCCCGCAACTCTAACAGGAAGACAACATGGTGGCATCCACTCATAACTTCTATGATCGCCCCAACCAAGGGTACAATCCAGGTGGAAATAATAACCATGGATGGCAGGACAATTCTAACCAGAATTGGAGGGACAATAATAACAGAGGAGGCAGAGATAATCAGGAAAATCAGAGGTGGAATAATAACAACAACAGGCAGAAGAACCAACCTTACAGGGCACCTCACCTGAGGCAGTCCCAAGGACCATAGAATACCCAACAACAGACCTCTCAATTCACTCATCCTTCTTCATCTCCTAATGAAGAGCTACTAAAATTTTTTGAGCGAAGTCAACAGACCATGGAAAATAACATTAATGCCAGTCTGAATGGTCTGACCGCTACTTTGCAAGCTCTTGTCTCATAGATTGGATCAATGCAAAATTCCAATAACCAACCTTCAAGTTCCACTGGAATTCCCTCTCAACTATTACCCAATCCGAAAGGGGGTATTAATGCCATCATCCTAAGGTCCAGAAACACACTTCAGGAGAGGAATCAGGAGGAACCAAGCTTACCAGAACACGCCTCAGCTGAAGAGGTAGTAGATATAGAAGATGTTGAAGAGGATGAGGACATACAAGACATAACTGAAAAAGAAGAAACCCAACCACAGGAGGAAGCACCAAGAGGCGCAGACACTGCAGAAAACACCACTCCCATTCCATTTCCACAACTTGCAAGGAAACCCAGGAAGCAGCTGGAACCCGATCCCAAAATGGTAGAGATATTCAAAAAGGTTGAGGTAACCGTTCCTCTTTTTGATGTTATTCAATAGGTACCTAAATATGCAAAGTTTCTAAAAGATTTATGTATACATAAGGACAAAATTCATGAATTAGAAACTATTCCTTTAGGTGGTTCCATATCTGCTTTAATGGGAGGATTACCTGAGAAGTGTAGTGACCCAGGTCCTTGTATGGTTAGTTGTACTATTGGTGGAGTAGTAATTTATGATTGCATGTGTGATTTAGGAGCATGTGTTAGTATAATGCCTTTGTCTATATATGATATTTTGAGGCTCCCTCCCTTAAAAAGGTCGGCAGCTCATTTTGTGTT
This sequence comes from Arachis ipaensis, assembly GCF_059453495.1. NCBI lineage: Eukaryota > Viridiplantae > Streptophyta > Magnoliopsida > Fabales > Fabaceae > Arachis > Arachis ipaensis. The sequence continues at coordinate 34,108,501 of NC_142442.1, forward strand.
AGCAGATAAAAGCATCATTACAGTGGCTGGAGTTGCTGAAGATGTTTTGGTGAACATTAAAGGGCTTACATTCCCTACTGATTTTTATATCTTGGAGATGCCCCATAATGACTCAGATAAGCCATCATCAATCCTACTTGGAAGACCATTCCTGAAGACATCAAAATTCAAATTGGATGCTTTTTCAAGAACATACTCTTTTGAAATAGATGGCCGCATAGTAATCTTCAATCTGAATGGAGTCATAAACAACCCTTCAGAAGATCATTCCATCTTCCAGTGTGATCTCATAGATGAAACTGTAGCTGAAGTCCACAAGGAAGAGTTAGAAGAGAGGCACATTGGACAAGGTCCAAGTGTGGGGACCCTCTTGACTGACAATGAGGGCACCTCAGCATTTTCACAAGCTCCAGACAATCCAGAGCCTACCCATGATCAGAAGCTGTAACTGAAACCTCTTCCTCCACATCTCAAATATGCTTATCTTGAACATGAGCAGAAGTTCCCCGTTATCATTTCAAGGGAACTCACTTCTCAACAGGAAGAGCAGTTACTCGATGTACTGAGGAGGCACAAGAAGGCAATTGGGTGGAGTTTGGCAGACATAGTAGGCATCAACCCTCAAGTATGTGAGCACAGAATATTTTTAGAAGAGGGAGCAAGGCCTGTCCGTCAACCCTAAAGAAGATTGAATCCCACTATCTTGGAAGTTGTCAAAAAGGAAGTGACCAGACTATTGGAGGCAGGTATCATCTATCCCATTTCAGACAGTGAATGGGTTATCCCAGTACAAGTGGTGCCCAAGAAGTCTGGAGTCACTACAGTAAAGAATGAGCATGGAGAGCTCATAGCAACTAGAGTTCAGAATGCTTGGAGAGTCTGCATTGATTACAGGTGTCTCAACCAAGCTACCCGTAAGGATCACTACCCACTTCCATTCATTGATCAAATGCTGGATCGCCTGTCAGGTAAATCACATTATTGCTTTTTAGATGATTACACAGGTTATTTCCAGATTCATATAGCTCCTGAGGACCAGGAAAAGACCATTTTTACATGTCCTTTTGGGACTTATGCTTACAAGAGAATGCCCTTTGGCTTGTGCAATGCACCAGCTACTTTCCAAAGGTGTATGATGAGTCTTTTCTCTAATCTTATTGAGGACTGTATGGAGGTTTTTATGGATGATTTTAGTGTTTATGGTGATTCTTTTAGCCTTTGCTTAGATGGATTATCTAGAGTATTAGATAGATGTGTTAATACAAACCTTGTATTGAATTTTGAAAAATGCCATTTTATGGTAAAACAAGGGATTGTATTAGGACATGTGGTATCTAATAATGGAATTTCTGTAGACCCAGCAAAGGTAAGTGTTATTTCTAGTTTACCTTACCCCTCTTCTGTGAGGGAAGTCCGTTCGTTCCTTGGCCATGCAGGTTTTTACAGGAGATTTATTAAGGACTTTAGTAAGGTAGCACTTCCCTTATCCAGATTACTACAGAAGGATATTGAGTTCGAGTTCAGTGAAGATTGCAAGCAAGCGTTTGATAAGCTGAAGGCCGTCCTGACTCAAGCTCCAATTGTGAGAGGACCAGACTGGAGCCAGCCGTTTGAAATCATGTGCGATGCTTCCAACCATGCAGTAGGAGCAGCGCTGGCTCAGCGCGAAGGTAAGGATCCTTTTGTTATTGCTTATGCGTCTAAGACTTTAGACGCTGCCCAGTCCAATTATACTACTACTGAGAAAGAGCTTCTTGCTATTGTTTTTGCTCTGGATAAATTCCGAGCTTATTTACTTGGTACTAGAGTAGTAGTGTATTCGGACCATGCAGCTTTAAAGTATCTATTATCTAAAAAGGAGTCCAAACCAAGGCTTATACGTTGGATACTGCTATTACAAGAATTTGATTTAGAAATAAAGGATAGGAGTGGTAACCAGAATTTAGTGGCAGACCACTCAAGTCACCTTGAGCACATTAAGGATGATTCTGCTCCTATAGATGATAATTTTCCATTTGATAACCTGCAAGCAGTATCTGAGGTATCTCCCTGGTATGCACCTGTAGCTAATTATCTAGTTAGCCGCACATTTCCTCCTAACTTTTCTAAGCATCAAAGAGACAAGCTGAAAAGCGAGTCTAAATATTATACATGGGATGACCCATATTTATGGAGATATGGCGCTGATCACGTAATTAGACGGTGTGTGCCTCAATCAGAATTCCAGTCCATCTTAGAGGCCTGTCACTCATCTGAGAGTGGAGGACATTTTGGCCCTCAAAGAATTGCTAGAAAAATCTTGGACTGTAGATTCTGGTGGCCTACTCTTTTTAGAGACGCTGCTGAATTTTGTAAATCTTGCCCCCCATGCCAAAAATTTGGTAATATATCCAGGAGGGATGAGATGCCTCAACAAATTATGCTTTTCTGTGAAATTTTTGATGTTTGGGGCATTGACTTCATGGGTCCATTTCCAAATTCTAATGGTTATTTTTATATATTATTAGCTGTGGACTACGTTTCCAAATGGGTGGAAGCAATTCCTACCCGCACTGATGATGCTAACACTGTTGTTTTCTTTGTGAGAAACCACATTATTTGTCACTTTGGATCACCACGAGCAATCGTGAGCGATCAAGGCACCCATTTTTGTAACAGGAGACTAACAGGACTAATGAAGAAGCATGGGATAATTCATAAGGTTGCGACAGCATACCATCCTCAGACCAATGGGCAAGCCGAGGTGTCGAACAGAGAGATAAAGCGTATCTTGCAGAAGATAGTCAAACCTCATAGAAAGGACTGGAGTACCAGGCTACAAGATGCACTCTGGGCATACAGAACATCATACAAAACATCCATTGGGATGAGTTTGTTCCGCTTAGTTTATGGAAAAGCTTGTCATCTCCTTGTTGAGGTAGAGTACAAAGCCTTTTGGGCAGTCAAGGAGTGCAACATGGGGATGGAGAACGCCGGAGTTGAAAGAAAGTTGCAACTGCAAGAACTGGAAAGCCTTCGCCTAGAAGCTTATGAGAACTCAAGACTATACAAGGAAAAGATGAAGGCTGCACATGATCAGCACATCAAGAGGAAAGAGTTCCAACCTGAGGATTTAGTCCTCCTTTACAAATCTCGTCTAAGGCTCATGCTAGGCAAGTTGAGATCCAGATGGGAAGGTCCATACAGAGTAGAGAAGGCCGAACCATACGGAGTTTATCACCTAAGTCATCCTTCAAGTTCTGAACTTATCAAAGTTAATGGACAACGCCTAAAGCTATACCATAGCGAGAAGATACAGAAAAACAAGGAGCTTGAGATCTTCCTCTTGGAAGATCCCCACATAGCAGAAGATTGAGCTAGTGGAGCGTCCAACTTACGGACGTTAAAGCAAAGTGCTAGGTGGGAGACAACCCACCATGGTATGATCGTTCTTTTCTTTATTTTTAGTTTTTCATATTCAATAACTCTTCTCTTTATCAGTACTTTTGTGCATCTGCATCTGCATATTTAAAAAAAAAAAGAGAAGGTGCCACGCGACGCGACAGCATCAGCGACGCGTCCGTGTGGCAAGGAGAGGAAAGAAAAATAAAAACGAACATAGAGTCATGTTGGAGCGTGGCTGGAGACATGCCAGTGACACAAATCAACCCACGCGACCGCGTCGCTGATGCATCCGCGTCGTATGGGCATAATAGCCTCCCACGCGACCGCGTGCCCCACGCGGCTGCGTGCCCTGATTTTCGACGTAAAACGGGTGCACAGCTGAAAGTTGTGCTAGAGTGGTGCTGGACTGGCGCTGGACACGCAATTCTCCTCACGCGACCGCGTGCTCCACGCGGCCGCGTCGCACCCCATAAACTACCCACCACGCGATCGCATGCCCCACGTGATCGCGCCACCTAAAATTTGGCATTTAATAATTTTGAACAGAGAGTTGTGCGAGTGCGAGGCAACCCTCGCGCCACTGGCACAAACTGGGTCACGCGATCGCGTGGCCGACGCGACCGCGTCAATCACCTTAAGCGCAAGTCGCGCGACCGCGTGCCCCATGCGATCGCGTCGTTTGCGGCGCACAGTTTTCCTACTTTTGCCAAATATCATATCTTTCTCCAAATCCTAATTTTTCTTTTCCCTCCTTATTTCTTCCTCCTCCCTTCTTCCTTCTATCTCACCTTTCACTCTCTATCTCTCTCACCTCCATTACCAAGGTTTTATTTTCTTCTTCCCTCTTTCATTTTCTCTCATTCTTCTTATTTTATATGTTATTTTCTTTTCTTTCCTTTTTTTTTCTTTTCATTATTCATATTTTTTTCTTCTTCTTTCCTTTTTACATGGTGTTAGAATTTTATTTGAGTCATTATTCTTCCTTATATGCTTGTGGATTGTTGCAAATTATGTGGCAATTATATATTATTTTCTTTAAAGGGTTGCTTGCATGTTCACTTTACTACTTTCTATACTTTATTTACCTTGCATGCTATGTGTTTGTGAAAAAGCCCATATGGCATTATGCACTTATCTATATTATTCTAATATTCTATGCTTGCTTTTCACAAATTCCCTTTACTATTATATTAATTGAATTTAATTGTCAATACAAACGTGATGGTTTGCTACAAAGTGATGCTTGATCTATGCTACTCATGCCCTTTGCCGGCATGCCAATAAACACCTTGCATTCACTTGTCATCATATGCACTAACTATTTTCCATTAATGATCTTTCACATGTACTTATGAGCGTGTGTTAACATCAATTACCTTTTAATGTGCATTTATAACCATCCTTTTTCATTCTCTTCATTGCTATATATCTCTTTGAATTTAATTTACTCTCTCTTCCCTTTTCAGGATGGCCACCAAGAAAGGAAAAGAGAAAGCTACTCCCAAACCTCCAGCAAGGAGAGGAACTAAAAGAGCACTAGTGGCAGAGCCTTCTTCAACTGCAGTCAAGCCCTCAACAAAAAGAGTTAAGAGGATCATCAAGGTTGATGAAAAGGAGAAAGCCTTTCCAGCAAAGGACACTGCACGATTTCCAAATCGCTACTGTGAGCAGATGTTCCCTATTCTAGCTGAAAGGAGTTACAACAACGAACACCTTCTTATCCTCCCGCCCAATATTGCTACTTTTGTTGAGCCGCAAATTGAATGAAGACAATGGGGTTTCCTACAGAGACAACCAAAGCAGGCCAATCTTTCTTGGGTAGTCGAGTTCTACTCTAACTTCTATCTGCCTACCCTGCAGTCTGTCTTTGTCCGTCAGAAGTAAGTCCCCATTACAGAAGAGGCTATTCAACAAGCTTTGAGTCTTCCCCCTATTCCAGAAGGATTGGACGCCTTTCAAGAAGCCGCACTCAAGCGCCAGATGTACCAATTTAACTGGGAAGCTGTTCTCAGAGTTATCGCACTACCTGGCAGCCGTTGGATCTACGGATACCATCGTACCCGCCCTAAGGGTATATTGGCTTCAGCATTTACCTTGGAGGCTCGCGTATGGGCACAGATCATGTCCCATTACGTCTTTCCAAGCATTCATGAGTCTTCCCTCACTACGGACATGGCCGTTCTACTATGGTGCATCCTTACAGACCAGCCTTTGAATCTACCAAGACATATCCAGAATGCCATGGGACACGTACAAATTGCGAGCAACTTACTTTTTCCCGCCTTGGTCTCAGATCTTGTCTCAGCAGCCGGCGTCTCCTACAGAGCTGGAGACACCAAAGCCATGCTCCCACGGGATGATCAGTATGTCCCTAATGGGAAATACCTCAGACTTTCAGTAGCCACTACAAGCCTTTCCACTGCTCCGGTTGAAGATATCCCTTCTTCACCACCACAAGCACCTACAACTGATGAACTGCTCCAGTAGATAATCAGAAGATTGGATCGGCAAGAATAGAAAGCGAAGTTAAGAGAGCGCCGTAACGAGCGCCGATTCAAACACCTCAAGGAGCTACTCAAGGGACACTTCAAGGACTCAGACACCCCGGACTCCACTTCTTTTACCAGCACAGGGAGCCATGACGGTCCCGACTGTGGAGATACTGCTACCAGCCCACCCCTGTTCCTGACAGATGGCACCGAGGATGGTGCAAAGCCTTAAGTGTGGGGAGGTCGGTCAGTACCTGACTTCCGGAGGTAATTTCTCTTCCCTAGCACCAATAAATTAGGATATTTTAGTTAGTTTTTCTTTCTTTTATAGAATAGGACAAATTGCATAGTAATAGGTTAGTTACATGCATGCTCTACTTGATTGAAAAGACAATAAGTTTCTTCTAAGACTCTATCTTTGGAACAAAATTTCACTAATTTTTCACATTTTTATGATAAATTTGCTTGAAGTTGTATTTGGAACATGATGTTTGAGCTAAAGAACACACAACCTGTGAAAATTTGAGCCTTTATGCATGGTTACATTATTTAACCATAATTATTTTATTCTTGTGTGTTTACTCCTCTATGATTGTAATCTATATTTTGTTTTATCTTATATGTCCAATATTTATTATATTCGTATGCTTGCATATGATTGAGGCCATCTTTTGTTTAAACTCACTTATCCAAATTAAGCCTACCCTTTTCAATTACCTTTGTTAACCACTTTGAGCCTTTAAATCCCATTTATTCTATATTTTACCACATTACTAGCCTTAAGCGGAAAAACAATTGTATATCCCAAATTGAATCTTTGGTTAGCTTAAGATAGAATTGTGTGTGCTAGTTAAGTATGGGAAATTGTGGGAACAAAAGTTATTAAGGGAATGTATCATGATAATTTAATGGGAATTTGGATACCTACTCATGTGAAACTATAAGAATTAAAAATCTATGTGCATTGATAAGCTATGTTTATTTTTGCTTCTATATAAAAAAATAAAAAATAATAAAAATAAAAAAATCAATAAATAAATGAGGGGACAAAATCACCCCAATGCTGAATTAAGAATTCAAAGATCAATGCACATATGATAAAAATTAAAATAAAAAGTTGATACATGAGTATGGAATGTAAAAGGGGAATTTTGGGTAGCTAGGTATGAATTCTAAGGTTATGCAAGTTATATAGGTTGGGTTGAAGCTTGGGTTAATTAAAGATTCAATTTATAAGCTCACTTGACTATACATGTATCCCTACCTACCTTGGCCCCATTACAACCTTGAAAAGACCTCATGATGTTTGCATTGGTATATTAATTGTTGTTGATTGGTTAAGAGAAGAACAAAAGTTAGAGAGCATGATTAGAGAAGGATAGAGTGATTACCCTATACACTAGAGAGATTAGATCATACATACATCATCAGTGAGGGTTCAATGCTTGAATTTCCATGTTCCCTGCTTTCATAAGCTATCTTCTTGCACTTTTATCTGTCTTACTGTATAATGATAGAATTGGTGAAATTTGATTTGTAATTGTTTTAAAGAGCTTATTTACTTTTGATCAAGTGGACAGGAATCATATAGTTGCATTCATATATATAGGATTGCATTGCATTGCATGAGTTTCTGCATATTCATACTTATTTACTTCATCTCCTTCAATTAAGCATGAGGACATGCTAATGTTTAAGTGTGGAGAGGTTGATAAACCACTATTTTATGGTTTATATTGTGTTCAATTGTGTGGTTTTATCATGATTCTTACCCACTTATTCATTAATTTAGCATGCATTTATATTTCCTTCCTGAAATTATTACATAATTGAAAATTGCTTCCTAGAGATTTTTAATTATGCATTTTTATTCTCCTTTATTCCATTCGATACCGTGATCTGTGTGTTAAGCGTTTCAGGCTTTATAGGGCATGAATGAGTTGGAGATTGGAAAGGAAGTTAGCAAAAATGGAAGGAGCACAAGAAATTGAGGAGATAACCAGCGAGAAGTGACGCGGCCGCACGGCTCATGCGACCGCGCGAAAGAGGAGAAATCGCAGTGACGCGGCCGCATGGCTCACGCGACCGCGCGGACTGGAAAAGCACAAGCGACGCGGAGGCGTGGACGATGCGAACGTGTGGTGAGGAAAAGCGCGAATGACGCGTCCGCATGGGTGACGCGATCGCGTGACATGCACGATCTGCATAATCTGCAGGATTCGCTGGGGGCGATTTTGGACCCTATTTTGACCGAGTTTTCGGCCTAGAACAGCAGACTAGAGCCAGAGAACATGCAGAAACCAGAGACAACATTCATTCTACACAGTTTTAGTTTTAGATCTAGTTTTACTCCTCCTCTAGGTTTTCTCTCTACACATTCATAGTTCTTAGGATTTAATTTTCACTTACCTTTTTGGCATTGGAACACTGAGAAGAGTTATTACCTCATCAAGACTTCATCATTCTAGTTCGTTTTCTTTACTTGGCTTTTGGTGCACGAATTGTAAATCACACTTTTTACAACTCGTACCACTAACCAGCAAGTGCACTGGGTCGTCCAAGTAATACCTTACGTGAGTAAGGGTCAATCCCACGGAGATTTTTGGTTTGAAGCAAGCTATGGTTATCTTGCAACTCTTAGTCAGGATAATAACTAGTGATTATCAATTGACTTGCAAATGAACAAGAGAGCATGAATTAAAGGTTACTTGTTATGCAGTAAATGAGAATATGTTGGAGTTTTGTAGATGCTTTGCCTTTTGAATCTCTTCTTTCTCCCTATCTTCTTCTTCACGCACGCACGTCCCTCCTATGGCAAGCTGTGTGGTGGAGGATCACTGTTGTCAATGGCTACCATCCTTCCTTTCAGTGAAAATGGTCCAGGTGTGCTGTCACCGCACGGCTAATCATCTGTAGGTTCTCAATCATACCAGAATAGGATTCGCTATCCTTTTGCGTCTGTCACTACGCCCAGCACTCGCGAGTTTGAAGCTCATCACAGTCATCCAATCCCAGAATCCTACTAGGAATACCACAGACAAGGTTTAGACTTTCCGGATTCTCTTGAATGCTGCCATCAATCTAGCTTATACCACGAAGATTCTGATTAAGAGATCTAAGAGATATTCATTCATTCTATGGTGGAACGTAAGTGGTTGTCATGCACGCGTTCGTGGAAGAATGATGATGATTGTCACGTTCATCACATTCATATTGAAGTGCGAATGGATATCTTAGATAGGAACATGCATGTTTGAATGGAAAACAGAAATACTTGCATTAATTCATCGAGGCATAGCAGAGCTCCTCACCCCCAACAATGGAGTTTAGAGACTCATGCCGTCAAAAGGTACAAAGTTCAGATCTAAAATGTCATGAGATACAAAACAAGTCTCTAAAAGTTGTTTAAATACTAGACTAGTAAACTAGGTTTACAGTAAATGAGTAAACTATGATGGATGGTGCAGAAATCCACTTATGGGGCCCACTTGGTGTGTGCTGGGGCTGAGACTTAAGCTAATCACGTGCATAGAGCTGTTTTGGGCGTTCAACGCCAGCTTTGGATCCTTTTCTGGCGTTGAACTCCACTTTGTAACTTGTTTCTGGCGCTGGACGCCAGACAGCAGCATAGAACTGGCGTTGAACGCCAGTTTACGTCATCTATCCTTGAGCAAAGTATGAACTATTATATATTGCTGGAAAGCCCTAGATGTCTACTTTCCAACGCAATTAAAAGCGTGCCATTTGGAGTTCTGTAGCTCCAGAAAATTCATTTTGAGTGCAGGGAGGTCAGAATCTAACAGCATCAGCAGTCCTTTTTCAGCCTGAATCAGATTTTTGCTCAGCTCCCTCAATTTCAGCCAGAAAATACCTGAAATCACAGAAAAACACACAAACTCATAGTAAAGTCCAGAAATATGAATTTTGCCTAGAAACTACTAAAAATAAACTAAAAACTAACTAAAACACACTAAAAACTATATGAAATTAACCCCAAAAAGCGTATAAAATATCCGCTCATCACAACACCAAACTTAAACTGTTGCTTGTCCTCAAGCAACTAGATAAATAAAATAGAATACAAATAATTTAAGAAGCAATAATATCTCAGAGTTTTTGAGTGAAGCTCAGATTCTAGTTAGATGAGCGGGACTAGTAGCTTTTTGCTTCTGAACAGTTTTGGCATCTCACTTTATCCATTGAAGCTCAGAGTGATTGGCATCTATAGGAACTCAGAATTCAGATAGTGATATTGATTCTCCTAGTTCAGTATGTTGATTCTTGAACACAGCTACTTTATGAGTCTTGGCCGTGGCCCTAAGCACTTTGTTTTCCAGTATTACCACCGGATACATAAATGTCACAGACACATAATTGGGTGAACCTTTTCAGATTGTGACTCAGCTTTACTAAAGTCCCCAATTAGAGGTGTCCAGGGTTCTTAAGCACACTCTTCTTTTTGCTTTGGACCTTGACTTTAACCGCTCAGTCTCAAGTTTTCACTTGACACCTTCACGCCACAAGCACATGGTTAGGGACAGCTTGGTTTAGCCGCTTAGGCCGGGATTTTATTCCTTTAGGCCCTCCTATCCACTGATGCTCAAAGCCTTGGGATCCTTTTTATTTACCCTTGCCTTTTGGTTTTAAGGGTTATTGGCTTTTTGCTCTTGCCTCTTGGTTTTAAGAGCTTTTGGCTTTTTCTGCTTGCTTTTTCTTTTTCTTTCTAATTTTTTTTTTCGCTATTTTTTTTCTGCAAGCTTTGTTCTTTACTACTTTTTCTTGCTTCAAGAATCATTCTTATGATTTTTCAGATTATCAATAATATGTCTCATGTTCATCATTCTTTCAAGAACCAACATATTTAACAGTCTTAAACATCAAATTCAAAAGACATATGCACTGTTCAAGCATTCATTCATAAGACAGAGAGCATTGCCACCACATATAAATAATTAGAATTTATCTTATTAAAAACTCGAAAAAATATTGCCTCTTATTCTAAAGAAATTCTTCTATTTTATTCATGTTTAATGATGATGATAAAATTAAATTATAGCTTAATTGAGGATAAAATCAAAAATATAGATACTAATTACTACTATATGACTCCTAAGGTAAAACTAAAATAAAAACAGTTATCACAGAGTTAAGGCTAAGATTGGAATTTAACAACCTTTGTTCTGGGAACTGGATGTTCCTCTAATTTGCGGGGTGCTTGGTCCTTCAAGAGATAATTTCTGGCGCTTTAATTCCCTCAAATCACGCCCTTGCTCCTCTTGTTCTTTAAGCAAATAGCAAAGAATGCTACTTTGTTCCTTCTGTTCTTTCTGTATTTGTTCCATAGCTTCTTGCATCTTGGTAATAGATGTTTCAAGATACTCCCAGTATTCAGATTGAGGGATTTCTGGGAGAATTTTCTGTGTTCTCTTCTTGATGGGGTCATCCTGTGATTGTTATTTTTCCATTGATGCTTTGGTGATTGGCCGCTGAACTGAGATATACTCAGTTATTCCCATCCTTACTCCAGCGTCCTTGCAGAGCATAGAAATCAAGCTTGGATAAGCCAACCTGGCATCTTTGGAATTTTTGTTTGCAATTTTGTAGAATTCAGTTGAAATCAGTTGATGAACTTCCACTTCTTTTCCCATCATGATGCAATTGATCATCACTGCTTTTCTGATAGTGACTTCAGAACGGTTGCTAGTGGGCAGCAGAGAATGCCCAATGAAGTCCAGCCATCCTCTGGCGACTGGTTTGAGATCTTCTCTTTTGAGTTGATTTGGGACACCCTTTGTGCTGGTGGTCCACCTAGCTCCAGGGATACATATATCCTCTAGAATCTTATCCAGGCCCTTGTTTGTTCTCATCATTCTCCTATTGAAGGAGTCTGGATCATCTTTCAGCTGAGGTAGCTTTAAGATCTCCCTGATCTTGTCAGGGTGGGTATGAACAATCTTTTCTCTGACCAAGGTCCGATAGTCATAGATAGCAGATCCAGATAGTCTTTGCCTGTCTGTATGCCACAAATTAGCATAGAACTCCTGGACCATATTCCTTCCCACTTTCGTTTCAGGATTGGCTAGGATCTCCCAGTTCCTTATTCGGATTTGCTCCTGGATCTCCGGATATTCGTCTTCTTTCAGATCGAATCTAACTTCCGGGATCACTGATCTTAGACCCATTATTTTGTAATAATGGTCTGAATGTTCTTTAGTTAAGAACTTCCCTTGATTCCAAAGTGATTTTGGAACACTCTCTTTCTTGCCTCTTGGAGTGGGTTATTTTCCTTTAGGAGCCATGATCTTAGTGGGTATGGTTCAGTGATCATGGATAAACACACCAAACTTAGAGGTTTGCTTGTCCTCAAGCAAAAGAAAAGAAAGGAGAGGGATAGAAGGAGAGCTAGTGTAGGATGGTGGATGAGAGGAAGGAGGCCGAATGGGTTTTTAAAAGGGAGGGGGGTTTTCGAAAATAGGGAGAAAGATAAGATAGAAGATATGATTTTTTAAAAAATAAGTATGATAAGAAAAGATATGATTTAAAATTGAAAAGATATGAAAGATATTTGAAAGAAGATAAAATTGGATTTTTGAAAAAGATAATATGGAGATTTGAAAAGATATTGATTAGTTGAAAAGATTTTTGAATGAAAAGAGATAGATTTGTTTTGAAAATTTTGCAAAAGAGTTGAATTGGATTGAAAAAAAAAAGGATTTGTGCTTATGGATTAAGATACATTTAATATTTTTAGAGAAGGATTTTTAGAAATTAGGGATTTTAGAAATCAGGGTTCTTAACATGTTTATGCAAGAAATCATGAATTGAAACATGAAAATTGAGGTTAGAATGAAAAACATGAAGAAAAAATGAATTTACCTCCTCCCCACCATCCTGGCGTTTGAACGCCCAAACGCTGCATGTTTTGGGCGTTCAACGCCCAAATGCTGCTTCTCCTGGGCGTTCAACGCCCAGCTGCTGCTTCTTTCTGGCGTTGAACGCCAGGAACTCCTTTGTCACTGGGCGTTTTTCTGAACGCCCAGGACGCTGTAAATCTGGCGTTAAACGCCTAGAAGGAGCTTCTTTCTGGCGTTTAACGCCCAGATGGCTATCCTTACTGGCGTTCAACGCCCAGTGGATGCTTCTTTTGGGCATTGAACGCCCAAAACAGACTTTTACTGGCGTTTTCTTGCCAGTGAGCTCTTTTTCTCTATTTTGTGTGCAGAATCCTTCTGTAACCCTGTGAACTTATACAATTGACTCTTTACCTTAGTATCAGTGAACTTTATATAAACAAATAAAATCAAGAATAGGGCAAAATGCTTAGAGGAAGTGATGCCCCATGGCTGGGTTGCCTCCCAGCAAGCGCTTCTTTATTGTCTTTAGCTGGACCTTGCTGAGCTTTTAATCTAGCTTCAGCCTTGAGCACTCTTGCTCAACATTGCCTTCAAGATAGTGCTTGATTCACTGTCCATTAACAATGAACTTCTTATCAGAATCAATATCTTGAAGCTCCACATAACCATATGGTGATACACTTGTAATCACATATGGTCCCCTCCACCGGGATTTCAGTTTCCTGGGGAATAGCCTGAGTCTAGAGTTAAACAACAGAACCTTCTGTCCTGGTTCAAAGATTCTAGATGACAACTTTCTGTCATGCCACTTTTTTGATTCCTCTTTATAAAGCTTGGCATTTTCGAAAGCAGTGAATCTGAATTCCTCTAGCTCATTTAGCTGGAGCAATCTTTTTTCTCCAGCTAATTTGGCATCAAAGTTTAGGAACCTGGTTGCCCAGTAGGCTTTATGTTCCAGTTCCACGGGCAGGTGGCATGCCTTACCATACACAAGTTGGTATGGAGAGTGGTGCACGAATTGTGAATCACACTTTTCACAACGTGTACCACTAACCAGCAAGTGCACTGGGTCGTCCAAGTAATACCTCACGTGAGTAAGGGTCGAATCCCACGGAGATTGTTGGTTTGAAGCAATCTATGGTTATCTTGTAAATCTTAGTCAGGAAGTCAATTATGTTTATCAGTTGAATTGTGAATAACCAAGAGAACATAAATTAAAGATTACTTGTTGTGCAGTAATGGAGAATATGTTGGAGTTTTGGAGATGCTTTGTCTTCTGAATCTCTGCTTTCCTCTGTCTTCTGATTCACGCACGCACGCCCTCCTATGGCAAGCTGTGTGTTGGTGGATCACCGTTGTCAATGGTTACCTTCCGTCCTCCCAGTGAAAACTACGCTCACGCGCTCTGTCACAGCACGGCTAATCACCGGTTGGTTCTCGATCCGGTTGGAATAGGATTTACTATCCTTTTGCGTCTGTCACTAACGCCCAGCCTTCAAGAGTTTGAAGCTCGTCACAGTCATTCAATCCTTGAATCCTACTCAGAATACCACAGACAAGGTTTAGACTTTCCGGATTCTCATGAATGCTGCCATCAGTTCTAGCTTATACCACGGAGATTCTGATTAAGGAATCTAAGAGATACTCATTCAATCGTATATAGAACGGAGGTGGTTGTCAGGCACACGTTCATGATTTGAGGAAGGTGATGAGTGTCACAGCTCATCACCTCCATCACAGTTAAGCGCGAATGAACATCTTAGATAGGAACAAGCGTGTTTGAATGGAAAACAGAAATACTTGCATTAATTCATCGAGACACAGCAGAGCTCCTCACCCCCAACAATGGGGTTTAGAGACTCATGCCGTCAGAGAATACAAAGTTTAGATCTGAAATGTCATGAGATACAAAATAAGTCTCTAAAAGTTGTTTAAATACTAAACTAGTAGCCTAGGTTTACAAAAATTGGATAAACTATGATGGATGATGCAGAGATCCACTTCTGGGGCCCACTTGGTGTGTGCTGGGGCCCACTTGGTGTGTGCTGGGGCCCACTTGGTGTGTGCTGGGGCTGAGACTTAAGCAATTCACGTGCAGAGGCCATTTGTGGAGTTGAACGCCAGTTTTTATGCCAGTTTGGGCGTTCAACTCCAGCTTTTGATCCTTTTCTGGCGCTGGACGCCAGAATTGGGCAGAGAACTGGCATTGAACGCCAGTTTACGTCGTCTATTCATGTGCAAAGTATGGACTATTATATATTGCTGGAAAGCCCTGGATGTCTACTTTCCAACGCAATTGGAAGCATGCCATTTCGAGTTCTGTAGCTCCAGAAAATCCACTTTGAGTGCAGGGAGGTCAGAATCCAACAGCATCAGCAGTCCTTTTTCAGCCTGAATCAGATTTTTGCTCAGCTCCTTCAATTTCAGCCAGAAAAATACCTGAAATTATAGAAAAACACACAACTCATAGTAAAGTCCAGAAATATGAATTTTTCCTAAAATCTAATAGAAATAGACTAAAAACTAACTAAAACATACTCAAAACTATATGAAATTATCCCCAAAAAGCGTATTAAATATCCGCTCATCACAACACCAAACTTAAACTGTTGCTTGTCCTCAAGCAACTAGACAAATAAAATAGAAGACTAATAGGTTGAGAAGCAATAATATCTCAGAGTTTTTGATTGAAGCTCAGATCCTAATTAGATGAGCGGGACTAGTAGCTTTTTGCTTCTGAACAGTTTTGGCATCTCACTTTATCCATTGAAGCTCAGAGTGATTGGCATCTATAGGAACTCAGAATTCAGATAGTGTTATTGATTCTCTTAGTTTAGTGTGATGATTCTTGAACACAGCTTCTTTATGAGTCTTGGCCGTGGCCCTAAGCACTTTGTTTTCCAGTATTACTACCGGATACATAAATGCCACAGACACATAACTGGGTGAACCTTTTCAGATTGTGACTCAGCTTTGCTAAAGTCCCCAATTAGAGGTATCCAGAGTTCTTAAGCACACTCTTCTTTTTGCTTTGGACCTTGACTTTAACCGCTCAGTCTCAAGTTTTCACTTGACACCTGCACGCCACAAGCACATGGTTAGGGACAGCTTGGTTTAGCCGCTTAGACCAGGATTTTAGTCCTTTAGGCCCTCCTATCCACTGATGCTCAAAGCCTTGGGATCCTTTTTATTTGCCCTTGCCTTTTGGTTTTAAGAGCTTTTGGCTTTTTCTGCTTGATTTTTTTTTTTTTCTGCAAGCTTTGTTCTTTGCTGCTTTTTCTTGCTTCAAGAATCATTTTTATGATTTTCAGATTATCAATAACATGTCTCATGTTCATCATTCTTTCAAGAGCCAACATATTTAACAGTCTTAAACAACAAATTCAAAAGACATATGCACTGTTCAAGCATTCATTCAGAAGACAGAAAGTATTGCCACCACATTTAACCAATTAGAATTTCTTTTATTAAACTCGAAATTTTATTGCTTCTTATTCAAAAGATCTACTATTTTATTCATGTTTAATGATGATGAGAAAAATAAACTATAGCTTAATTGGAGATAAAATCAAATAGATACTAATTACTATTATATGACTTCTAAGGTAGACTTTTTATAAGGACACTGTCACAGAGTTAAGGCAGAAATTGGAAATTAACAACCTTTATTCTGGGGGTATAGGGGTTCCTCTGATCCTTGGGAGGCTTGGTATTACAGAAGACTTTTGGCGCTTCAGTTCCCTTAAGTCACGTCCCTGCTCCTCTTGTTCTTTAAACATATGGGTCAGCATTTGACTGTGTTCCTTCTGTTGTTTTATTATTTGCTCCAGAGCTTCCTGTATCTTGGTGACAGACGTCTCAAGATATTCCCAATATTCCGCTTGAGGAATCTCTGGGAGGAATTCCTGTGCTCTCTTCTTGATAAGATCCTCCTGTGCTTGTTGTCTCTCCATTGATGCTTTGGTGATTGACTTTTCAATTAGGATATATTCGGTTATTCCCATCTTGACTCCAGCGTCCTTGCAGAGCATAGAAATCACGCTTGGATAAGCCAACCTGGCCTCTTTTGAATTTTTGTTAGCAATCTTATAGAGCTCAGTTGAAATTAGCTGATGAACCTCCAGTTCCTTTCTCATCATGATGCAATGAATCATCACTGCTCTTTTAACTGTGACTTCAGAACGGTTGCTAGTGGGCAACAGAGAACGCCCAATGAAGTCCAGCCATCCTCTGGCAACTGGTTTGAGATCCTCCCTCTTGAGTTGATTTGGGACGCCCTTTGTGTTGGTGGTCCACCTGGCTCCAGGGATACATATGTCCTCTAGAATCTTATCCAGGCCAATGTCTGCTCTCATCATCCTCCTGTTGAAGGAGTCTGGATCATCCTTTAGCTGAGGTAGCTTTAATATCTCTCTAATCTTGTCAGCGGTGGTATGAACAATCTTTCCCCTGACCATGGTCCGAAATTCGTAGCAGGCAGTTCCAGATAGTCTTTGCTTGTTAGTCTGCCACATATTAGCATAGAACTCCTGGACCATGTTCCCTCCTATTTTCGTTTCAGGATTAGCTAGGACTTCCCAGTTCCTGATTTGAATTTGCTCCTGGATCTCCGGATATTCATCTTCTTTCAGATCGAATCTAACTTCCGGGATCACTGATCTCAGACCCATTACTTTAAGATAATGGTCTGAATGTTCTTTAGATAAGAACTTCCCTTGATTCCAAAGTGGTTTTGGAACGCTCTCTTTCTTGCCTCTTGGAGTGGATTGTTTTCCTTTAGGAGCCATGATCTTAGTGATCTCGGAAAAACACACCAAACTTAGAGGTTTTCTTGTCCTCAAGCAAAAGAAAAGAAATGAGAGGGATAGAAGGAGATCGAGATGCACTTGTTGAT
Organism: Arachis ipaensis; assembly: GCF_059453495.1. Lineage (NCBI taxonomy): Eukaryota > Viridiplantae > Streptophyta > Magnoliopsida > Fabales > Fabaceae > Arachis > Arachis ipaensis. The sequence goes on from NC_142442.1 coordinate 34,126,122, forward strand.
GGAGGAGGGGGGAGGCCGAACCCAATTTTAAAGGGGTGGGGGGGTGGCTTTTCGAAAAAATGGAAGAGATAAGATAAAAAGGTTGAGTTGAAAAAGATAGAAGATAGAGTTTAATTTTGAAAAGATAGGATAGATTTTTGAAAAAGATAAATCTGGATTTTGAAAAAGATAATATAAAAAAAAAGATATTGAAAAAATTTTAGAGTGAAAAAGATAGATTTGTTTTTGGAAAAGATTTGAAAAGAGTTGGATTGAATTTGCAAAGAGGGTGTGTGCTTATGAATTAAGATACATTTGATATTTTGAAAGTAGGATTTTTAGAAATCAGGGTTCTTGACATGTTTATGTAAATAAAATCATGTATTGAATCATAAAATTTTAAATTAGAATGGAAATACGTGTGGGATAAATGGATTTGGATCCTCCCTGTCTTCCTGGCGTTTGAACGCCCAAACACTGCTTGTTTTGGGCGTTCAACGCCCAAATGCTGATCTCCTGGGCGTTCAGCGCCCAGTTGCTGCCATTACTGGCGTTCAACGCCCAGTGGGTGGCCATTTCTGGCGTTGAACGCCCAGATTGCTACCATTACTGGCGTTCAGCGCCCAGTGGATGCCCATTTTGGGCGCTGAACGCCCAAAATGCCCCTTTACTGGCGTTTTCTTGCCATTGAGCTCTTTTACTCTGTTTTGTGTGCCGATTCCTTCTGTAACCCTGTAAACTTATACAAATGATTCTGTACCTTAGTGTCAGTGAACTTTATATAAACAAATAAAAATAAAAATAGGGCAAAAATGCTTAGAGGATTGATGCCCCATGGCTGGGTTGCCTCCCAGCAAGCGCTTCTTTATTGTCTTTAGCTGGACCTTGCTGAGCTTTTAATCTAGCTTCAGCCTTGAGCAGTCTTGCTCAATGTTGCCTTCAAGATAATGCTTGATTCTCTGTCCATTGACAACGAACTTCTTATCAGAATCAATATCTTGAAGCTCCACATAACCATATGGTGACACACTTGTAATCACGTATGGTCCCCTCCACCGGGATTTCAGTTTCCCGGGGAATAGCCTGAGTCTAGAGTTAAACAACAGGACCTTCTGTCCTGGTTCAAAGATTCTAGATGACAGCTTTCTGTCATGCCATTTTTTTTATTTTTCTTTATAAAGCTTGGCATTTTCGAAAGCTGTGAATCTGAATTCCTCTAGCTCATTTAGCTGGAGCAATCGTTTTTCTCCTGCTAATTTGGCATCAAAGTTTAGGAATCTGGTTGCCCAGTAGGCCTTATGTTCCAGTTCCACGGGCAAGTGGCATGCCTTACCATACACGAGTTGGTATGGAGAGGTCCCTATAGGGGTCTTGAATGCTGTTCTGTAAGCCCACAGAGCATCATCCAAGCTCCTTGCCCAATCCTTTCTACGGGTATTTACTGTCCGTTCCAGGATTCTCTTTAATTCTCTGTTAGAGACTTCAGCTTGCCCATTGGTTTGTGCATGATATGGTGTGGCCACTTTGTGGCGAATTCCATACCGAACCATGGCAGAGTAAAGCTGTTTATTGCAGAAGTGAGTGCCCCCATCACTGATTAACACTCTAGGGACACCAAACCTGCTAAAGATATGTTTCTGGAGGAACTTCAGCACTGTTTTAGTATCATTGGTGGGTGTGGCAATAGCCTCAACCCATTTTGATACATAGTCAACTGCCACCAGAATATAAGTGTTTGAATATGATGGTGGAAAAGGTCCCATGAAGTCAATTCCCCATACGTCAAACAACTCAATTTCCAAGATTCCTTGTTGAGGCATGGCGTAACCATGAGGCAGATTACCAGCTCTTTGGCAACTGTCACAATTACGTACAAACTCTCGGAAATCTTTATAGAGTGTGGGCCAATAGAAGCCACATTGGAGGACCTTGGTGGCTGTTCGCTCACCTCCGAAATGGCCTCCATATTGAGATCCGTGGCAATGCCATAGGATTCTCTGTGCTTCCTCTCTGGGGACACACCTACGGATAATTCCGTCTGCACATCTCTTAAAGAGATAGGGTTCATCCCACAAGTAGTACTTTGCATCAGTGACTAATTTCTTCTTTTGTATTCTATTGTACTCCTTGGGTATGAACCGTGCAGCTTTATAGTTTGCAATATCGGCAAACCATGGTGCTTCCTGAATGGCAAATAGATGCTCATCAGGGAACGTCTCAGAGATCTCAAGAAAGGGGAGGGACGTCCCTTCCACTGGCTCTATCCGGGACAGATGATCAGCCACTTGGTTCTCTGTCCCTTTTCTGTCTCTTATTTCTATATCAAACTCTTGCAGAAGCAATACCCATCTGATGAGCCTGGGTTTTGAATCCTGCTTTGTGAGTAGATATTTAAGAGCAGCATGGTCAGTATACACAATCACTTTTGATCCTACTAAGTATGATCTGAACTTGTCAATGGCGTAAACCACTGCAAGTAGTTCTTTTTCTGTGGTTGTGTAATTTTTCTGGGCATCATTTAGAACGCGACTGGCATAATAAATGACATGCAGAAGCTTGTCATGCCTCTGTCCCAATACTGCACCAATGGCATGATCACTGGCATCACACATTAACTCAAATGGCAATGTCCAGTCTGGTGCAGAAATGACTGGTGCTGTGACCAGCTTAGCTTTCAGCGTTTCAAACGCCTGCAGGCATGCTGTGTCAAACACAAATGGCGTGTCAGCAGCTAGCAGATTGCTTAGAGGTTTTGCGATTTTTGAAAAATCCTTTATAAACCTCCTATAGAATCCTGCATGCCCCAGAAAGCTTCTGATTGCCTTAACATTGGCAGGTGGTGGTAATTTTTCAATTACCTCTATTTTTGCTTGATCCACCTCTATTCCCTTGTTTGAGATTTTATGCCCAAGAACAATTCCTTCAGTCACCATGAAGTGACACTTTTCCCAGTTTAAAACTAGGTTGGTTTCTTGGCATCTTTTCAGAACAAGTTTCAGGTGATCAAGACAGGAGCTGAATGAGTCTCCATATACTGAGAAGTCATCCATGAAGACTTCCAGAAATTTTTCCACCATGTCAGAGAAAATAGAGAGCATGCATCTCTGGAAGGTTGCAGGCGCATTACATAGCCCAAATGGCATCCTTCTATAAGCAAACACTCCAGATGGACATGTGAATGCTGTTTTCTCTTGATCCTGGGGATCCACTGCAATCTGGTTATAGCCTGAATAGCCATCCAAAAAGCAGTAATAATCATGACCTGCTAGTCTCTCTAGCATCTGGTCTATGAATGGTAAAGGAAAATGATCCTTTCTGGTGGCTGTATTGAGCCTTCTGTAGTCAATACACATGCGCCACCCTATAACTGTTCTTGTAGGAACCAATTCATTTTTTTCATTATGAATCACTGTCATGCCTCCCTTTTTTGGGACGACTTGAACAGGGCTCACCCAGGGGCTATCAGAAATGGGATAAATAATCCCAGCCTCTAGTAATTTGGTGACCTCTTTCTGCACCACTTCCTTCATGGCTGGATTTAGCTGCCTCTGTGGTTGAACCACTGATTTAGCTGGGCTTATGCCCTTAAGGTCACCTATGGACCACCCAAGAGCTGTCTTGTGTGTCCTTAGCACTTGAATAAGTGCTTCCTCTTCCTGTGAATTTAAAGTAAAGCTTATGATCACTGGAAAAGTGTCACCTTCTCCCAGAAATGCGTATTTCAAGGATGGTGGTAGTGGCTTGAGCTCGGGTTTAGGAGGTTTTTCCTCTTTCAGAAGAAAGTTCAGAGGCTCTTTCATGTCCTCTGAGTCCTCCAAATCAGGCTGAACATCTTTAAAGATGTCTTCCAACTCTGATTCGAGACTCTCAGCCATGTTGATCTCTTCTACCAAAGAGTCAATGAGATCAACTTTCATGCAGTCTGTTGATGTGTCTGGATGCTGCATGGCTTTGACAGCGTTCAACTTAAACTCATCATCATTGACTCTCAGGGTTATTTCCCCCTGTTGGACATCAATGAGGGATCGTCCAGTTGCTAGGAAGGGTCTTCCTAGAATGAGAGTAGCACTCTTGTGCTCCTCCATTTCCAGCACAACAAAGTCAGTGGAAAGGCGAATGGCCCAACTCTGACAATCATGTCCTCAATCACGCCTGATGGGTATTTAGTGGAACCATCAGCAAGTTGGAGACATATCCGGGTTGGTTTAACTTCTTCAGTTAAGCCAAGCTTCCTGATAGTGGATGCAGGTATCAGGTTGATGCTTGCCCCAAGATCGCATAAAGCTGTCTTGGTGCAATCACCTTCTAATATGCATGGTATCAGAAAACTCCCAAGGTCTTTAAGCTTTTCAGGAAAGCTTTTCAGAATGACTGCACTGCATTCTTCAGTGAGGAGAACTCTTTCTGTTTCTCTCCACTCCTTTTTATGACTCAAGATCTCTTTCATGAACTTGGCATAAGAAGGTATTTGCTCAAGTGCCTCTGCAAATGGAATCTTTATTTCAAGAGTCCTTAGATAATCTGCAAAGCGAGCAAATTGCTTATCCTGCTCCTCTTTCCGGAGTTTTTGAGGATAAGGTATCTTGGCTTTATATTCCTCAACCTTAGTGGTTAAAGAAGCCTTTTTAGAGGGGTTGTTATCAGCACTTGTGTGTGTCTGATCCCTCACTGGCAATTGAGTGCCAGAGTCAGAAGCTGGAGTGACGTTAGACGCCAGCTCACTGTCTGTTCCTGGCGCCTGAACGCCAGAAATGTACCCATTTTGGGCGTTCAACGCTGGATTCTGCCCCATTTGGGCGTTCAACGCCAGATTCTTGCCCATTTCTGGCGTTGAACGCCAATCCTGCCTTGTTTCTGGCGCTGAACGCCAGTTTTGGGCATGGTCTGGGCGTTCAGCGCCAGCCTTCCACCCATTTTCTGGCGTTTTAGTGCCAGTAATTATTTTTCCCTGGGCTCTTACTGTCCTCAGGTGAATCTTTGGTGGGTTGCTCATTTCTTGAATTTTTGATGCCTTAAGGTGGGGTATTTAATGTTTTCCCACTTCTTAATTGAACTGCTTGGCATTCTTCTGCTATTTGCCTTGATAGCTGCTGCTTTGTTTGCTTAAACTGTTCGTCCATATGTATATTAGCTATCCTTGTCTCCTGTAGCCTGTCCTTGAATTCAGCTAGCTGCTTTGTTAGAAAATCCAATTGCTGATTGAATTCAGCAGCTTGTTTTATAGTACTGAATTCAGCAGTTACTGTTTTAACCTCTTCATTCATGGAAGGGTTGCTGCTTAGATACAGATGCTGATTCCTGGCAACTGTATCAATGAGCTCTTGAGCCTCTTCAATTGTCTTTCTCATATGGATAGATCCACCAGCTGAGTAATCTAGAGACATCTGAGCTCCTTCTGCAAGCCCATAGTAGAAGATGTCTAACTGAACCCACTCTGAAAACATTTCAGAGGGGCATTTTCGTAGCATCTCTCTGTATCTCTCCCAGGCATCATAAAGAGATTCATTATCTCCTTGTTTAAAGCCTTGGATGTCCAGCCTTAGCCGTGTCATCCTTTTTGGAGGAAAATACTGATTCAGGAATTTTTCTGTCAGCTGTTTCCATGTTCTTATGCTGGCCTTAGGTTGGTTATTTAACCACCTCTTAGCTTGATCTTTTACAGCAAATGGAAACAGTAATAGTCTGTAGACATCCTGATCTATTTCCTTATCATGTACTGTGTCAGCAATTTGTAAAAATTGTGCCAGAAACTCTGTAGGTTCTTCCTGTGGAAGACCGGAATACTGGCAACTTTGCTGCACCATGATAATGAGCTGAGGATTCAACTCAAAGCTACTAACTCCAATGGAGGGTATGCATATGCTACTCCCATATGAAGCAGTAGAGGGGTTAGAATATGACCCCAGAGTCCTCCTGGACTGTTCATTTCCACTTATGTCCATGATGGATATATGGATATAACTTGGACTGATTTATCTTTTTATTTATTTTATTTTATAAGAAGTAAATACTTAAATAAAATAAAATAACTAAAAAGAATTTGAATTTTGAAATTAAAATTTTTTTTTTCGTAAAAGAAAATAAAAATTAATTAGTTAAAAAAAAGAAATTTTTGAAAAAGAGGGAAGATATTTTCGAAAATTAGAGAGAGAGAGTTAGTTAGGTAGTTTTGAAAAAGTTAAGAAACAAACAAAAAGTTAGTTGGTTAGTTGAAACAAATTTTGAAAAGATAAGAAGTTAGGAAGTTAGAAGAGATATTTTGAAAAGATATTTTTGAATTTAGTGAGGAGAGAGAAAAACAATAAGATAGTACAAGATTTAAAATTTTTAGATCTAATGCTCCTTGTTTTTGAAAATTTTGGAGGGAAAACACCAAGGAACACCAAACTTAAAAATTTTAAGATCAAGACACAAGGAAAACTCAAGAACACTTTGAAGACTCACAAGAACACAAGAACATGAAGAAAGAACACCAAACTTAAAATTTTTAGAAAACCAAACCAAAATTTTTGAAAACCAAAGGGAAATCAACAAGAAAACACCAAACTTAAAGTTTGGCACAAGATTTAATAGAAAAAATATTATTTATGAAAAAGAAGGTTTTGAAAAGAATATAAAAGACTCTAACCCAATTACCAAGAACACAGATTAACGCTCTAGCCAAATGAGTTATGAAAATTTTCGAAAATTTTAAGAAAGATTATTTTTGAAAACACCAAACTTAAAGTTTGGCACAGGATTTAACAGAAAAATTATTTTTGAAAAAGGTTTTAAAAAATATGATAGCCAATTACCATGAACATAAACACCACGTTCTAATTAACTGAGCTATAAATTTAAAGTGTTTTAACAAGGGATAAATAATAAAAGACTCTAAACCAAAAAGAGAAAATTTTTCCTAATCTAAGCAACAAAATAAACCGTTAGTTGTCCAAACACGAACAATCCCCGGCAACGGCGCCAAAAACTTGGTGCACGAATTGTGAATCACACTTTTCACAACGCGTACCACTAACCAGCAAGTGCACTGGGTCGTCCAAGTAATACCTCACGTGAGTAAGGGTCGAATCCCACGGAGATTGTTGGTTTGAAGCAATCTATGGTTATCTTGTAAATCTTAGTCAGGAAGTCAATTATGTTTATCAGTTAAATTGTGAATAACCAAGAGAACATAAATTAAAGATTACTTGTTGTGCAGTAATGGAGAATATGTTGGAGTTTTAGAGATGCTTTGTCTTCTGAATCTCTGCTTTCCTCTGTCTTCTGATTCACGCACGCACGTCCTCCTATGGCAAGCTGTGTGTTGGTGGATCACCGTTGTCAATGGCTACCTTCCGTCCTCCCAGTGAAAACTACGCTCACGCGCTCTGTCACAGCACGGCTAATCACCGGTTGGTTCTCGATCCGGTTGGAATAGGATTTACTATCCTTTTGCGTCTGTCACTAACGCCCAGCCTTCAAGAGTTTGAAGCTCGTCACAGTTATTCAATCCTTGAATCCTACTCGGAATACCACAGACAAGGTTTAGACTTTCCGGATTCTCATGAATGCTGCCATCAGTTCTAGCTTATACCACAGAGATTCTGATTAAGGAATCTAAGAGATACTCATTCAATCGTATATAGAACGGAGGTGGTTGTCAGGCACACGTTCATGATTTGAGGAAGGTGATGAGTGTCACAGCTCATCACCTCCATCACAGTTAAGCGCGAATGAACATCTTAGATAGGAACAAGCGTGTTTGAATGGAAAACAGAAATACTTGCATTAATTCATCGAGACACAGCAGAGCTCCTCACCCCCAACAATGGGGTTTAGAGACTCATGCCGTCAGAGAATACAAAGTTTAGATCTGAAATGTCATGAGATACAAAATAAGTCTCTAAAAGTTGTTTAAATACTAAACTAGTAGCCTAGGTTTACAAAAATTGGATAAACTATGATGGATGATGCAGAGATCCACTTCTGGGGCCCACTTGGTGTGTGCTGGGGCCCACTTGGTGTGTGTTGGGGCTGAGACTTAAGCAATTCACGTGCAGAGGCCATTTGTGGAGTTGAACGCCAGTTTTTATGCCAGTTTGGGCGTTCAACTCCAGCTTTTGATCCTTTTCTGGCGCTGGACGCCAGAATTGGGCAAAGGACTGGCGTTGAACGCCAGTTTACGTCGTCTATTCTTGTGCAAAGTATGGACTATTATATATTGCTGGAAAGCCCTGGATGTCTACTTTCCAACTCAATTGGAAGCATGCCATTTCGAGTTCTGTAGCTCCAGAAAATCTATTTTGAGTGCAGGGAGGTCAGAATCCAACAGCATCAGCAGTCCTTTTTTAGCCTGAATCAGATTTTTGCTCAGCTCCTTCAATTTCAGCCAGAAAAATACCTGAAATTACAGAAAAACACACAACTCATAGTAAAGTCCAGAAATATGAATTTTTCCTAAAAAATAATAGAAATAGACTAAAAACTAACTAAAACATACTCAAAACTATATGAAATTATCCCCAAAAAGCGTATAAAATATCCGCTCATCAGAGAGGTCCCTATAGGAGTCTTGAATGTTGTTCTGTAAGCCGACAGAGCATCATCTAAGCTTCGTGCCCAATCCTTTCTACGGGTGCTTACAGTCCGTTCCAGAATTCTTTTTAGTTCTCTGTTAGAGACTTCAGCTTGCCCATTTGTCTGTGGATGATATGGGGTCGCCACCTTGTGTAGGGGTGTTCATGGATCGGATCCGATCCGCATATCCACGGTATTTATCCGAATCCGATCCGAAAATTGCGGATATGGATCCGATCCGCAAGGCTTTCGGATCGGATCGGATCGGATCCGCACACTAATCGGATCGGATTGCGGATTTTACGTTGGTATCCGCATATCCGATCCGCATATCCGCATATCCGCAAAAATAAATAAATTAATTAATAAATATTCTTTTTATGTTTTATTTCAACTAATAATTATCATATATATTGTATTATTTTAATTTATTATTTAAAAAAAGTATGTTTAATATTATTTTAAGAGTAAACATATTTAAAAGAATAGAAAAAATGAATTTTATTGATATTTTTTTAATAAAAATAAGCTTTTAAAAATATTTTTGTGTTTTGCGGATATATCCGATATCCAATCCGATCCGATCCGCAAATGTGCAGATCGGATCGGATCGGATCCAACCTTAAAAACTGCGGATATTGGATCCGATCCGATCCGATGATTTTAGTGCGGATCGGATCAAAATTTTGGCCATATCCGATCCGATCCGATCCGCGTGCAGCCCTAACCTTGTGGCGAATCCCATACCGGACCATGGCAGAGTAAAGCTGTTTGTTGCAGAAGTGAGTGCCCCCATCACTGATCAGTACCCTGGGGACACCAAACCTGCTGAATATATGTTTCTGGAGGAATTTTAGCACTGTTTTAGTATCATTGGTGGGTGTGGCAATGGCCTCAACCAATTTTGATACATAGCAACTGCCACCAGAATATAAGTGTTTGAGTATGATGGTGGGAAAGGCCCCATGAAATCAATACCCCATACATCAAACAACTCAATCTCCAAGATTCCTTGTTGAGGCATGGCGTAACTATGAGGCAAATTACCAGCTCTCTGGCAACCGTCACAGTTACGTACAAACTCTCTGGAATCTCTGTAGAGTGTAGGCCAGTAGAAGCCACATTGGAGGACCTTGGTGGCTGTTCGCTCACCTCCGAAATGACCTCCATATTGTGACCCATGGCAGTGCCATAAGATCCTTTGTGCTTCTTCTTTAGAAACACACCTACGGATTATGCCATCTGCACATCTCTTAAAGAGACAGGGTTCATCCCACAAGTAGTACTTTGCATCAGTAATTAATTTTTTCTTTTATTGCCTGCTGTACTCCTTGGGAATGAACCTTGCAGCTTTGTAGCTTGCGATGTCTGCAAACCATGGTGTTTCCTGAATGGCAAACAAATGCTCATCAGGAAAGGTCTCAGAGATTTCAAGAGAGGGGAATGACGTCCCTTCTATAGGCTCTATCCGGGACAAATGGTCAGCCACTTGGATCTCTGTCCCTTTTCTGTCTCTTATTTCTATTTCAAACTCTTGCAGAAGCAACACCCATCTTATGAGTCTGGGTTTTGAATCTTGCTTTGTGAGTAGATATTTAAGAGCAGCATGATCTGTGTACACAATCACTTTTGATCCTACTAAGTATGATCTAAACTTGTCAATGACATAAACCACTGCAAGCAATTCTTTTTCTGTGGTTGTGTAATTTTTCTGGGCATTATTCAAAACATGGCTAGCATAATAAATGACATGCAGAAGCTTGTCATGCCTCTGCCCCAGTACTGCACCAATGGCGTGATCACTGGCATCACACATTAGCTCAAATGGTAATGTCCAGTCTGGTGCAGAAATAACTGGTGCTGTGACCAGCTTGGCTTTCAGCGTTTCAAACGCCTGCAGACACCCTGTGTCAAACACAAATGGCATGTCAGCAGCTAGCAGATTACTCAGAGGTTTTGCAATTTTTGAAAAATCCTTTATAAACCTCCTATAGAATCCTGCATGCCCCAGAAGGCTTCTTATTGCCTTAACATTGGCAGGTGGTGGTAATTTTTCAATTACCTCTATTTTTGCTTGATCCACCTCTATCCCCTTGTTTGAAATTTTATAACCAAGGACAATCCCTTCAGTCACCATAAAGTGACATTTTTCCTAGTTTAAAACCAGGTTGGTCTCTTGGCATCTTTTCAGAACTAGTTTCAGGTGATCAAGACAGGAGCTGAATGAGTCTCCATATACTGAGAAGTCATCCATGAAGACTTCTAGAAATTTTTCCACCATATCAGAGAAAATAGAGAGCATGCATCTCTGGAAGGTTGCAGGCGCATTACACAGCCCAAATGGCATCCTTCTATAAGCAAACACTCTAGATGGACATGTGAATGCTGTTTTCTCTTGATCCTGGGGATCTACTGCAATCTGGTTATAGCCTGAGTAGCCATCCAAAAAGCAGTAATAATCATGACCTGCCAATCTTTCTAGCATCTGGTCTATGAATGGTAAAGGAAAATGATCCTTTCTGGTGACTGTATTGAGCCTTCTGTAGTCAATACACATGCGCCACCTTGTAACTGTTCTTGTAGGAACCAGTTCATTCTTTTCATTATGAACCACTGTCATGCCTCCCTTTTTGGGGACAACTTGAACAGGGCTCACCCAGGGGCTATCAGAAATAGGATAAATAATCCCAGCCTCCAGTAATTTGGTGACCTCTTTCTGCACCACTTCCTTCATGGCTGGATTTAGCCGCTTCTGTGGTTGAACCACTGGTTTAGCATTATCCTCCAATAAGATTTTGTGCATGCATCTAGCTGGGCTTATGCCCTTAAGGTCACCTATGGACCACCCAAGAGCTGTCTTGTGTGTCCTTAGCACTTGAATAAGTGCTTCCTCTTCCTGTGGATTTAAAGCAGAGCTTATGATCACTGGAAAAGTGTCACTTTCTCCCAGAAATGCATATTTCAGGGATGGTGGTAATGGTTTGAGCTCGGGTTTAGGAGGCTTTTCCTCTTCCAGAAGAAATTTCAGAGGCTCTTTCATTTCCTCTGAATCCTCCAAATCAGGCTGAACATCTTTAAAGATGTCTTCCAACTCTAATTCAAGACTCACAGCCATGTTGATCTCTTCTACCAAAGAGTCAATAAGATCAACTTTCATGCAGTCTTTTGATGTGTCTGGATGCTGCATGGCTTTGAAGCATTCAACTTAAACTCATCATCATTGACTCTCAGGGTTATTTCCCCCTGTTGGACATCAATGAGAGTTCGTCCAGTTGCTAGGAAGGGTCTTCCTAGAGTGAGAGTAGCACTCTTGTGCTCCTCCATTTCCAGCACTACAAAGTCAGTGGGAAAGGTGAATGGCCCAACTCTGATAATCATGTCTTCAATCACGCCTGATGGGTATTTAATGAAGCCATCAGCAAGTTGGAGACATATCCGGGTTGGTTTAACTTCTTCAGTTAAACCAAGCTTTCTGATAGTGGATGCAGGTATTAGGTTGATGCTTGCCCCAAGATCACATAAAGCTATCTTGGTGCAATTACCTTCTAATGTGCCTGGTATCAGGAAACTCCCAGGGTCTTTAAGCTTTTCAGGAAAGCTTTTCAGAATGACTGCACTGCATTCTTCAGTGAGGAGAACTCTTTCAGTTTCTCTCCAATCCTTCTTATGACTCAAGATCTCTTTCATGAACTTGGCATAAGAAGGTATTTGCTCAAGTGCCTCTGCAAATGGAATTTTTATTTCAAGAGTCCTGAGATAGTCTGCAAAGCGAGCAAATTGCTTATCCTGCTCCTCTTGGCGGAGTTTTTGAGGATAAGGTATCTTGGCTTTATATTCCTCAACCTTAGTTGCTGTAAGTTTATTTCCTATAGAAGTGGTTGAAGAAGCCTTTTTAGATGGGTTGTTATCAGCACTTGTGTGTGTCTGATCCCTCACTGGCAATTGAGTGCCAGAGTTAGAAGCTGGAGTGACGTTAGACGCCAGCTCCTCATCTGTTCCTGGCGTTTGAACGCCAGAACTGTGCTTCTTTTGGGCTTTCAACGCCAGATCCTTGCTTGTTTCTGGCGTTGAACGCCAGTTCTGAGCATGGTCTAGGCGTTCAGCGCCAGCCTTCCACCCAATTTTTGGCTATTTTTCCCTGGGCTCTTACTGTCCTCAGATGGATTTTGGGTGGTTTGCTCATTTCTTGGTTTCCTGCTGCCTTGAAGTGGGGTATTTAGTGCTTTTCCACTTCTTAATTGAATTGCTTGGCATTCTTCTGTTATTTGTTTTGACAGCTGCTGCTTTGTTTACTTTAATTGTACTTCCATGTTTATATTAGCCATCATTGTCTCTTGTAGTTTATCCTTGAATTCAGCTAACTGCTTTGTTAGAAAATCCAATTGCTTATTGAATTCAGCAGCTTGCTCTGCAGGACTGAGTTCAACAGTTACTGTTTTAGCCTCTTCTTTCATGGAAGGGTCACTGCTTAGGTACAGATGCTGATTTCTAGCAACTGTATCAATGAGCTCTTGAGCTTCTTCAATTGTCTTTCTCATGTGGATAGATCCACCAGCTAAGCAATCTAAAGAGATCTGAGCTCTTTCTGTAAGCCCATAATAGAAGATGTCTAACTGAACCCACTCTGAAAACATTTCAGAGGGGCATTTTCGTAGCATCTCTCTATATCTCTTCCAGGCATCATAAAGAAATTCATTATCTCCTTGTTTAAAGCCTTGGATGTCCAGCCTTAGCTGTGTCATCCGTTTTGGAGGAAAGTATTGATTCAGGAATTTTTCTATCAGCTGTTCCCATGTCCTTATGCTAGCCTTAGGTTGGTTATTTAACCACCTCTTGGCTTGGTCTTTTACAGCAAATGGAAACAGTAATAATCTGTAGACATCCTGATCTACTTCCTTATCATGTACTGTGTGAGCAATTTGTAAAAATTGTGCCAGAAACTCTGTAGGTTCTTCCTGTGGAAGACCGGAATACTGGCAGCTTTGCTGCACCATGATAATGAGCTGAGGATTCAACTCAAAGCTACTGACTCCAATGGAGGGTATGCAGATACTACTCCCGTATGAAGCAGTAGAGGGGTTAGCATATGACCCCAGAGTCCTCCTGGACTGTTCATTTCTACTTAAATCCATGATGGAGAAAAGGAGATGATGTAAAATAAAAAAATTATTTTTATTTATTTATTTATTTATTTAATTATTTCGAAAATAAAATAAATTAAAATAAAATAAATAAAAATAGGTGAAGATTTTCGAAAAAAATGAAGAGAGAGAAAGTGGTCAGGAAGTTTTGAAAAAGATATGAATTGAAAAAGATTTTAAATTTTGAAAAAAATCTGGATTTCAAAAATAATTTTCGAAAATTTGTTTTAAAAAATAGTGAGAAAAGATATTTTTGAATTTAAATAGGAAAGAGAGAAACAATAAGATAGCCCAAGATTTAAAATTTTTAGATCTAATGCTCCTTGTTTTCGAAAATTTTGGAGGGAAAACACCAAGGAACACCAAACTTAAAAATTTTAAGATCAAGACGCAAGGAAAACTCAAGAACACTTTGAAGACTCACAAGAACACAAGAACATGAAGAAAGAACACCAAACTTAAAATTTTTAGAAAACCAAAATAAAATTTTTGAAAAACAAAAGAAAAACCAACAAGAAAACACCAAACTTAAAGTTTAGCACGAGATTTAATAGAAAAATTATTTTTGAAAAGAAATTTTTGAAAAGAAGATAAAAGACTCTGACCCAAAAGACAAAAATTTCCTAATCTACGCAACAAGATTCACCGTCATTTGTTCAAACTCAAACAATCCCCGGCAACGGTGCCAAAAACTTGGTGCACGAATTGTAAATCACACATTTTATAACTCGTACCACTAACCAGCAAGTGCACTGGGTCGTCCAAGTAATACCTTACGTGAGTAAGGGTCGATCCCACAGAGATTGTTGGTTTGAAGCAAGCTATGGTTATCTTGCAACTCTTAGTCAGGATAATAACTAGTGATTATCAATTGACTTGCAAATGAACAAGAGAGCATGAATTAAAGGTTACTTGTTATGCAGTAAATGAGAATATGTTGGAGTTTTGGAGATGCTTTGCCTTTTGAATCTCTGCTTTCTCCCTATCTTCTTCTTCACGCACGCACATCCCTCCTATGGCAAGCTGTGTGGTGGAGGATCACCGTTGTCAATGGCTACCATCCTTCCTTTCAGTGAAAATGGTCCAGGTGCGCTGTCACCGCACGGCTAATCATCTGTAGGTTCTCGATCATACCGGAATAGGATTCGCTATCCTTTTGCGTCTGTCACTATGCCCAGCACTCGCGAGTTTGAAGCTCGTCACAGTCATCCAATCCTAGAATCCTACTAGGAATACTACAGACAAGGTTTAGACTTTCCGGATTCTCTTGAATGCTGCCATCAATCTAGCTTATACCACAAAGATTCTGATTAAGAGATCTAAGAGATATTCATTCATTCTATGGTGGAACGTAAGTGGTTGTCAGGCACGTGTTCGTGGAGGAATGATGATGATTGTCACGCTCATCACATTCAGATTGAAGTGCGAATGGATATCTTAGATAGGAACATGCATGTTTGAATGGAAAACAGAAATACTTGCATTAATTCATCAAGGCACAGCAGAGCTCCTCACCCCCAACAATGGAGTTTAGAGACTCATGCCGTCAAAAGGTATAAAGTTCAGATCTAAAATGTCATGAGATACAAAACAAGTCTCTAAATGTTGTTTAAATACTAGACTAGTAAACTAGGTTTACAGTAAATGAGTAAACGATGATGGATGGTGCAGAAATCCACTTCTGGGGCCCACTTGGTGTGTGCTGGGGCTGAGACTTAAGCTAATCACGTGCATAGAGCTGTTTTGGGCGTTCAACGCCAGCTTTGGATCCTTTTCTGGCGTTGAACTCCACTTTGTAACTTGTTTTTGGCGCTGGACGCCAGACAGCAGCATGGAACTGGCGTGAACGCCAGTTTACATCATCTATCCTTGAGCAAAGTATGAATTATTATATATTGCTGGAAAGCTCTGGATGTCTACTTTCCAACGCAAATGGAAGCGCGCTATTTGGAGTTCTGTAGCTCCAGAAAATCCATTTTGAGTGCAGGGAGGTCAGAATCCAACAGCATCAGCAGTCCTTTTTCAGCCTGAATCAGATTTTTGCTCAGCTCCCTCAATTTCAGCCAGAAAATACCTAAAATCACAGAAAAACACACAAACTCTTTGTAAAGTCTAGAAATATGAATTTTTCCTAGAAACTACTAAAAATAAACTAAAAACTAACTAAAACACACTAAAAACTATATGAAATTAACCCCAAAAGCGTATAAAATATCCGCTCATCAGCTTTACTCTTCCATGTTCTTTGCTTTGTTTAATTTTACCATTGGAATATTCTTAGGATTATTTAATACAAGGATCACTTTTATTTTTAATTGACTATTTTAATTTTTATTTACAATGTCTTTCTTTAATTCCTTTTCATATGCTATGAATTTTACCTTTACAATGAGTGAGTAGTTCCCTAACTTGATGGGGAATTGATTGAAAGGAACCCTTGAGTTGGAAGGCTTGAAAGAAAAATTGTAATTGGGTTTATGGTTGGATTGACTCCTAATCACTAACACCAATCCCTTTTAATTAAGTGGATTGCAACTTGTGAGCGGACGTAGCATTCCAACTTGTTTGACTTTCCTTCACCTAGTGAAGGATAACTAAACAGGACAACCTTCAATTGTCAATTAATCCTGAGAGCATTCCAACAATAATAGGGATTCCAACTAATCAATTCCCAGTCAAGGCTTTTATTTACATTATTCAAATTCACCAATTTAATTTCTTGTTTGCTCAATTCAACCCTTTTTGAAAATTTCTGATTAATAAAATAGCACACTTTTCTGCAACTCGTTGGGAGACGACCTGGGATTCATACTCCCAGTATTTTAAATTTCAATTTTCTGTGACACCTTTCTAAATTGAGCGGTGGATTTCTGGCGAGTTAAGAACTATACTTGCAACGTATATATTTTAACCATTTTTAATTTGCCAATTTTTGCTCGCATCATGGTTTCTGTCGACCTTTAGATGAATCGGATTTTCATCTTTATTGGTCTTTTATCGTGATCGTGCAGTGAATCTGTTTTTCACTTTCTGCCGATTTGTTGCTTTATAATCGGACGATGAATGCTTCAGATTAATGCGTCTTGAGAATTTGTAGAATATCTAAAATATTTTTTATTCAAAAGAAAGCGCAAATATATACATGTTGGAGTTTTTCATCCTTTTAAGTCGGATAATATCTGGATCTCAACTTGGTGCCTCATTAAAAAACCTTTTCAGGAAAAAGAGTGCATCCTATGATGAGATCTTTTACCTTTTCTAGCTATAGTACCTTCTTAGGTTGCAGGCGTGCCACGATCTGGGAAGCTCTCGTCCATCGAGTTCGGACAGTCTGTAGTAGCCCTTCCCAAGTACTTCTATGACTCAGTAGGGTCCTTTCCAGTTTGCTACCAATTTCCTTCTCCGGGTCGAGTTGTTCCAATATCATTTCGGATTAGGATGAGATCATTCTCCGCGAAACCTCTTTGCACTACCTTTTGATTATATCTTGAAGCCATTCGGCATTTTAGCGCTTCTTCCTTGATCCGAGCTCTTTCTTGGATTTCCGGAAGTAGGTCGAGTTTTTCTCTTTGAAGTTGCGAGTTGGCTTCTTCATTGTAGTGGACTACTCTAGGCGACCCATCCTCGACCTCTACTGGGATTATTGCCTCCACTCCGTACGCTAATCGGAACGATGATTCGTTTGTGGTGGAATGTGGCGTGGTTCGATATGCTCATAGGACCTGTGGAAGTTCTTCAGCCCAAGCTCCCTTCGCATCTTGCAGTCTCCGTTTCAACCCTGCCAATATGACTTTGTTGGCAGCTTCAGCTTGCCCATTGGCTTGAGGATATTCGACAGAGGTGAACTGGTGCTTTATGTTCAAGCCGGCTACTAATTTCCTGAAGCCTGCATCTGTGAATTGAGTGCCATTGTCTATGGTGATGGAGTATGGAACCCCAAACCTTGTGACAATGTTCCTATATAGGAATTTCCGGCTTCTTTGAGCAGTGGCATTGGCTAGGGGCTCTGCCTCAATCCACTTTGTGAAATAGTCTACTCCGACTATGAGGAATTTGACTTGTCCTGATCCCTGGGGAAAGGGTCCGAGAAGATCGAGTCCCCATTTTGCAAATGGCCAAGGAAAAGTTACGCTGATGAGTTCTTCTGGCGGGGCGATGTGAAAGTTGGCATATTTCTGGCATGGGGTACATGTCTTTACAAATTCTGTAGCTTTCTTTTGTAGAGTTGGCCAGTAAAATCCCGCTCGAAGTACCTTTTTGGTGAGAGCTTGTGCCTCGAGATGATTGCCATAAATACCGCTGTGTACTTCCTCTAAAACTTCCCTTGTGTTAGAGGTCGGCACACATTTTAACAATGGTATTGAAATCCCTCTTTTGTATAGGGTGTTGTTTATGATGGTGTAGTACCGAGCCTCCCGTTTTAACCTCTTTGCTTCCTTCTCATTTGTGGGGAGTGTTTCTTTTTTGAGGTAATTAATTATGGGGGTCATCCATCCTTGATCCTGACTTGTTATAGTTAGGACTTTTTCTGCTTCCGAGATTGACGGGTTCTGTAGCATTTCCTGGATGAGGCTTCTATTTTTACCCCCTGGTTTGGTGCTGGCTAGCTTTGAGAGTGTATCAGCTCGGGCATTTTGTTCGCGGGGTATGTGGCAGATCCTATATTCCCCGAGTTGTCCGAGCTGTTCTTTGGTTATATTCAAATACTTTTTCATGGTGGGATCTTTGGCTTGGTAACTTCCTGTTATCTGTGAGGTGACTACTTGTGAGTCGCTGAAGATGTTGAGTTTTTGAGCTCCAACCTCCTTAGCCAGCTTCAAACCAGCTAGTAACGCTTCATATTCTGCCTGGTTGTTTGAGGCCGGGAACCCAAATTTGAGGGAAAGCTCAACTTGGGTTCCTTGGTTGCTTTCTATTATCACACCTGCACCGCTTCCAGTCTTATTTGATGACCCGTCCATGTAGAGATTCTATTCTGTGGGGGGTTTCCAGGGTATCTGTGAATTCTGCAATGAAGTCGGCCAAGTATTGTGATTTGATGGCTGTCCGAGCTTCGTATTGGAGGTCAAACTCGGATAACTCGACTGCCCATTGTAAAATTCTGTCTGCTAGATCTGTTTTCTGCAGTATCCCCTTTATGGGCTGGTCGGTCCGAACCTTAATGGTGTGGGCCTGGAAGTATGGGCAAAGTCGTCGAGATGTCAGTATGAGAGTGTAGGCGAACTTTTCTATTTTTTGGTAGTTCAGCTTGGATCCCTGCAGCGCTTTACTGATGAATTATACAGGCTGTTGCCCTTTGTCGTCCTCTCGAACCAGTGCTGAGGCTACTGCCTGACTTTCTACTGCAAGGTATAATACGAGTGGTTCTTCCTCTTGTGGTCGAGTTAGGAAAGGCGGTCGTCCCAGGAAGTTTTTGAAATCTTGGAAGGCTTGCTCGCATTCTGTTGTCCATTCGAACTTCTTTCCTTTCTTTAAAGTGGCATAGAAGGGGAGAGATCTTATTGCTAATCCTGCTAAGAATCTGGATAAGGCTGCCAATCTCCCGTTGAGTTGTTATACCTCTCTGACACAAGTCGGGCTCTTCATGTTGAGTATAGCCTGGCATTTGTCTGGATTTGCTTCAATTCCTCTTTGTGTGAGCATGAAACCTAAGAATTTGACCGCTTCTACTGCAAAGGTGCACTTTGTGGGGTTGAGTCGCATGTCTTGCTTCCTTATAGTGTCGAACACTTGGGCCAGGTCAGACAATAATGTTTCTTCGCTTTGTGTCTTTATTAACATGTCGTCCATGTAGACTTCCATGATTTTTCTGATATGATCTGAAAAGACTTTATTCATTAGTCTTTGATAAGTAGCTCCCGCATTCTTGAGGCCGAAAGTCATCACAATATAGTAGTAATTTGCTTTTGGCGTTAAAAATGAGGTCTTTTCTTGATCTGGTGGATACATGAGAATTTGGTTGTATCCGGAATATGCATCCATAAACGAGAGGTATCTATATCTGGAGGAAGCATCTACCAGGGCGTCGATACTTGGGAGTGGGTAAGGATCTTTTGGGCAAGCTTTGTTGAGGTCGGTGTAGTCGGTGCACATTCGCCACTTCCCATTTGATTTTTTCACGAAGACGACGTTAGCTAGCCATAGTGGGTGCTTGACTTCTCTTATGAATCCTACCTCCAGTAGTGCTTGTACCTGTTCTTCCACAGCTTGGGATCGTTCTGGCCCAAGTTTTCTTCGTCTCTGCTGTACCGGCCGAGATCCTGGATAGACCGCCAACTTGTGACTCAGTAGCTTGGGGTCTATGCCTGGCATGTCTGCAGCTTTCCATGCGAAGAGATCGATATTATCTCGTAAGAACTATACTAGTAATTCTTTTGCGTCTCCCTTCAGGATCGTGCCAATATTAGTTGTTTTGTCCGAGGTATCTCCGATCTGAACTTTCTCTATTTCTTCTTCAGGTTGTGGACGGAGTTCTTAACATCTCTGAACTCCACCAAGCTCAATTGTATGGAACTCTTCTCCTCTACCTCTGAGATTTAGACTTTCGTTATAACAGCGACGTGCCATCTTTTGATCTGCTTTTATCGTAGCTATCCCTTCTGTAGTTGGGAATTTCATGCATAGATGTGGAGTCGAGACTATTGCGCCGAGTTGATTTAGTGTTGTCCGACCTATTAGGGCATTGTAGTCTGAACTCACGTTGACCACGATGTAGTCTATCTTGAGTGCTCTGGATTGGTTCCCTTTTTCGAAGGTTGTATGTAGTGACACGTATCCCAGTGGTTGTACTGTGGTATCGCCCAGTCCGAACAGGCTGTTCGGGTATGCTCTAAGCTCCTTTTCTTCTAAGCCAAGCTTGTCGAAGGCAGTTTTGAATAAGATATCGGCGGAGCTCCCTTGGTCTATTAATGTGCGGTGGAGATTGGCGTTCGCCAGTATGATGGTGATGACCATGGGATCGTCGTGTCCTGAGATGACACCTGATGTGTCTTCTTTGGTGAATGTGATTGTAGGGATGTCAGGTGCTTCCTCCTTTCCTTCGACATGATATACTTCTTTGAGATATCTTTTGCGGGATGATTTGGAGATTCCACCTCCTGCAAATCCTCCGTGCATCATATGGACATGTCTTTCTGGTATACGAGGTGATCGCTCAGCTCGTCCGACATCTTCATCTCTTCGTCTTTTTCTTTGTTCATCATCTCGGGTGGCTAGATACCGATTTAGTTTTCCTTCCCTTACTAACTTTTCTATGATGTTTTTTAAGTCGAAGCACTCGTTGGTGGAATGTCCTCGGACCCGATGATATTCGCAGTATTCGTTCCGATTTTCTCCTCCTCTTTTGCCTTTGAGTGGTCGAGCTGGGGGTATCTTTTCTGTGTTACAGACTTCTTTGTAAATATCCACAAGGGACACCCGAAGAGGGGTGTAATTATGATACTTTTTTATTTTTTCGCCCGTTCGATCTTCCTTCTTCTTGGATTCTTTATCTTTATCTCGGTAGGTGAAACCGAATTTCGAGGCTTCTCCCAGTCGGGAATTTTCTTCCATGTTGATGTACTTCTCTGCCCACTCTTGTACCTCATCTAGGGATGTGGGATATTTCTTTGATATAGATTGGCTGAAAGGTCCTTCTCGTAGGCCATTGATGAGGCCCATGACGGCTGCCTCTGTTGGTAAGCTTTGTATGTCTAGGCACGTTTTGTTGAATCTTTCCATGTAGTTGCGAAGACTTTCCCGATCTCCTTGCTTGATACCTAGTAGACTGGGGGCGTGCTTAGCCTTGTCTTTCTGGATGGAGAATCTGGCCAGGAATTTTTCGGCCAGGTCGTCAAAGTTGGAGATGGACTTTGAAGGTAGGTTGTCGAACCATCTGATTGCTGTCTTCGTGAGAGTCGTTGGAAAAGCTTTGCAGCGAACGGCGTCTAAGGCGTCGGTAAAGTACATTTTGCTTCTGAAGTTGCTAAGGTGATGGTTGGGATCTGTAGTTCCATCATACAAAGTCATATCCGGAAGTTTGAAGTCTTTAGGGATTTTAGTCTTCATGATTTCCCTAGTGAATGGATCTTGATCTTTGTGAGAGTTGTCTTCAGGGGTGGTCCGGGTAGTCTTTGCTTTGAGATCGGCTTCAAGTTGTAGAAGTTTATCTTCTAATTCTCGACGTCACCTTACCTCTTTTTGTAGATCCTTGCTGACTTCTTGTTGGTACTGGCTTTCTTTTTCGAGTTGCTTTAGGCGATCTTGAAGTGCTTCTATTACTCCCGGATGTGATGAGTTTTTGTCTCCGTTAGATTCCGGAGTGTCCTTTGGTGTGGCACCCGTGTTTTTGTGCGACGTTCTGTCCTCTAAATCTGAGTTGTGGTCGTTATCCTGTTCGTCCGCCATGGTGATGAGATGACTTCCAGGTTCCCCGGCAATGGCGCCAATGTTCTGAGGGTTACCTGAAACTGTAGGTCGATCTCGGATGAGATCTTCTGTACTGGTCGGAGATGACGTGTCCGGCTGGCTGGTGGCGGCTGGAGCTGTTGTGTCCGACTCGTTGGACTGGCTGCACTTCTGATCCTTGGTCACCGGAGGATGGGAGGTACTTGCAAGAGACTCCGATGCTTAAGTTA
Source organism: Arachis ipaensis (assembly GCF_059453495.1). Taxonomy (NCBI): domain Eukaryota; kingdom Viridiplantae; phylum Streptophyta; class Magnoliopsida; order Fabales; family Fabaceae; genus Arachis; species Arachis ipaensis. The sequence continues at coordinate 34,148,413 of NC_142442.1, forward strand.
GCACGGGTATTAAGCAGATTTATTGTAGAATCAGAGTGAGTTATACCTGGGTGCTCCAGTGTATTTATAATAGTGTGGACTGACCTTTCTGATAAGATAAGTTAATTATCTTATCTTATCTTATCTTTTTTTGGGTGAAGTCAGCTTATCTTCAAGGGAACCGCCTTTATCTCTATAGGCTTGGATTGCCTTTAGATTTGGGTTGTGTTCCTCTATTTGGGCCCTTTATTGGGCTTTCCTGTCACTTTGGCCGACATCTTTGAGAAGAGGTCAGGCAGCCTGACCTGAAGAGGTCGGTTGCTTTGTCACCAATCATCCCAGGTCGGATAACTCGACCCAGGGTATGAACAATAAGCGATATCTGAATTTTTCTTGTATGTTGATAATCTTTGATGTTATGACTAAATTTTGAGTTGCTTGTGATCCTTTTGTTTCAAATTAAGAATTTTGAAAACTGTTATTCAATTTTTCAAGGAGAAGAACTTTGTGATAAACATATAATGGAGTGTTATTGTTGTTTGGCGAACTGGTGATTTTATCTGTTTAGGGATAGAGAATTATTTGGGTGACTAGTTAGATGGATCGAAGATCTTTTCAATTTAGAAGTTTGTTTGAATTTTTCTGATTTAATTATCTGGGTTTATTATAGTATTGTGTTGTTGGACATGGTTTTTCTGTCATGGAATTATTGTGATTATGTTCTATGATTTTTCTATTGTTGCTGAATTCTGATGATTTTTGCAAAATATGATGTTTGTGAAAGAAGTTTGTTATTTCAAGAGATTTTTATGAAATATATGATACTTGAATGGAGAGATTAAGGCTTTTGAAATGATGACAACAAATTAAGGAGTATATTCAGCAGCTACTGGATTTTCAGGAACAATTTGTGTGGCTATATTGAATAAGGGGTTATTTGAATTTTAGATGATTGCTTCTAATTGTATGCTTCTATTATATATGGTCCTGATTGAACATTGTTTTATTTTCTCCTTGCTAGTTTGATGTTTATGGAGTTATATATCTGAAATGTGTTCAAGAAAAATGATTTCGTACACAAACAAGGAAAAATAGATTGATAGAAATATGGTCAGTTCCAAAATAGCATGTTTCAAGTTCTCTTTGGGTGTAGGTGCAAAAAAAAAAAGACATTGTTCCTAAATTCATACACGTTCCTACCTTTGGATTATATATAAGTATGAACTGTTATTTGTTAATGTGCATGAAAAAAAAAGAGGTGAGAGCTAACTTGGCAGAGACTTAAATTGAGGAACAAGGAGATAAATTATTTAATTTTTGGATGCTTACATATATTGTTTTATTGGTTCACACAATTTTCTATCTATTTAATGGGATCCTTTTCATATTATTTAGATGGAAGTAAATATCAAAAGGCTTTTTATTATACTACCTTTATACTTTTCAAGTTTATCATTAGTTAGATTAAGAAACTTTTTTTCGTGATCATGTCGAAATGACTTCGTACTTTTAAGTGAATTTTTATGATCATGTTCATGATTTTGAAATTGAAAGTCGAAATAATTTTATTGGTCTGATTTTAGAAGTGCACACCACATCTGATGTGTTTGTGTCTGTGTCTTTTAATAATTATGTGCTATGCTTTGATTTCATTATTGCAACAGTGGATTACATTTAGACGTGAATGCCTTACTAAAGGGTAGCTCAAACAACATATTTTATGCGTATTATCATGACAAAAATTTTGTTTATGTATGGATGAGGGTGTGTTAGAATCAGCTCTTATAATTTTATTTGTTTTGGTGATATTTGTCTTTTATTCTTTTGGTGATGAACTTTGCTTTTTGGCTAAGATTTGAAACTCAAAAATTTTCTTAACCTTTGCTTTTTTTTTTTTTTGAAAATTCCTCTATTTTCAACTATTGTCATTATTCTCAGAGATTTGGAGAGATTGATTTTCTGGGTTTCGTGAGATTGAGATTGTAGGTCTTAGATATTGGAAAGAAATTCTGGCGATTTCATATGGAAAAGATTGGATATCTAATTTCTTAAAGTTGAACAAATTCTTTCTATGAGTTTTTCTCCTTATTATATTCACGGAGTATTATAAAGTAGGCATTGTAAAAAAAATTTGATTTTTTAATTTTAGGACAACTTTGGTGCTTGTTTGCAATGTATGAAGATTGTGGATGTCTAAACTCTAAAGAAACCGATGGGTTCATTTTGAGTCAATGGGTTTAGTCTTGAGTTATTTCATTATAACTTGTTGACTTGAAAAATTATGGGTATGGATTGATCATAACTTGAGTGTGGAGGCATAAAATTGTTAATATTTTCTTTTCTTTTCATGTGTTTTCTATTTTTAGTTGGTTCATTTATTTTAGATTTTTTTTATGTTACCTTTGCTCATTCTAAATATTTTCTTTATTGTTATACTTTGATTGATTGTGTTTGTATATTTTGTTTTGTTATTGTTGTTGATGTTTAAAAGTAAAAATTTTTAGGTGATACCATTTTTTATATACTAGTTTCTAATTTTTGGTGTAACATCTGTGTCCTTTTTTCTAATCTGCTCTTTCAATTATTTCCAATACTCATCATTTTGACATTTTTAGAGTCTTGACAATGTTAATGAAGAATATTATGAAGCTTTTTCGATGATTTCAACATTTACTTATGCCCTAAAACTTTTTATGCTATGATGATATTATTGTGCTGGACTTTATTTTGTTTTGTTTGTTTTCTAGTTTTGTTGGGAAAAAAATCTATATTCTATCTAGCGTTGTCACATCTTGTGGTCTGATTATTGAGTATGGTGCATACAAAGGGGTAGAATTTATAACCTGCAAGGAATAGTTCTTCTAAACTCCTTCGTTTCTTTATCCAAGTAATGGTAATTGTTATGTTTGGAAACATTAGGTGTTCTTCTTGGGATAGTTTGTGTTGAAGTATGTGCTATAATCGTGCCACGTGATTTGACGTATCGTTCCGTCTTCTATATTTCGTATCGGGAGTTCCTTGTTTCAATTCTTGTTGAAATGAAATTTGATTATTTTATTTCATGTCCTACATCTTATGCATATCTCAATCTGATCGTGCTTTTGGCTATACCATATATTCTCGACAACACAGGTGCTGACATTCCATTCCTTTACGTGAACTATGTAACTCCTTGATGTAATTTGAAATTGCTTTACTATGTTACATCATATCTTCTAGTATTATCTTGGAATTTTTGTTCCAGATCTTCTTTGGAAAAAGTTTTTTTGATTTGATTCTTCTCTTGCCTGATCGTGTCCTTAATCATCCTTTTAAATCTTTGTAAAAATAGCCATTGATTTTGGTTAACCTCTTTTTGTGAACTTTGTACTTCTTTGATTCAACCTGAACTTATTTTGACCTAATATATTATATTTTCTTTAATTGTTACTATTAAAGTTTCTTGATTCAGATTTCCTTGTTAAGATGTGATTGACTCTTTCTGGCACACTTAATTATTTCTATACAGCATTGCTTAATTACAATCTTAAGCATCCTTCTACATTCGTGCAAACACCATCTGTGATGTTTGCTCTTCTCTTCCCAGGTTTTGTGTCCTTTTAAGTAAACCTAAGCTTGTTTCGGTCTCGTGTGATTCCTAGATATAGTAAGCGATACGTTAGTTTGTTAGGACACAACTTATTGATGTTGAAGTTTAGAAAGTCATAATTCTAAGGCTTGACGTAAGACCGGTTACTACCAAGCAGATGTACACCAGAACCAAGAGATTATGAAGTAAATGTGTATTTTGAGGAGATTGACAAACTAAGTGAAAAGTACTATGTATATCTAAGTTGTCAAGGGAACAAGAGTAGGTGAATGCTAATCACATCGTTTTAACAGAAACATATCTTGTAACTTCTGCACCTCGTTATAATTCTTTCTCATGTTTGGCAAAGTGCTAAAACCATGTAAAGTTTTGCAGATTATACCAATTTTTGAATTTTCGAAGGCGAAAATTTTGTAAGGAGGGTAGAATGTAAAATCTCTACAATACCCTTACTCTCCTTTTTCCCAAACCAAACCTTAACCCTAATCTCAAAATAAATCTCACACCCTCCCTCTTACACACATACACACACACAATTCAGAGAAAGAGGGAGAAGTAACGGAAGCAAAGAAAAGAGAAAGGGGAGAGTGAGGGAACGGAGAAGAGAAGAGAAGGAGGCTGTCCACCGTCACTGCCGTCGCCTTGGAGTACGCCGGCGTCGCGCCTCACCGCCGTGGAGCCGCCATCCCACGTGTCGCCACCGGCGCTGACGAAGAGGGGAGAGAGTGAGACGTTGAGGCAGAGAGCTGCCACTGCGGGAAACGCGATGGAGGAGAGGACGTCACCAGCTCTATCACGCTTGGTTGCTGCCTAGCATGCCATCGGAGACCGCCGTTCCCTCACCACTGCTGCGTCGCCGTTGATAAAGCTGTTGCCACCACCGTGAGCCGCGAATAGAGGAGGGAGAAGGAGGCGAGTTCGTGAGGGAGAAGAAGCAGCGTTGCCACCTTGCAGCCGTACTTCCTTGCTGCCGTCGAGCTGTCCGCTGCCATTGTTGCCGTTCTGGTTCGCTATTTTCCCTTGAATCTGTTTTACTTCCGTATCCTGCCATTCTGATTTTATTGAACCTCTACTTTACCTTGGATTTTCCAGCACTATTTCTTGTTGTCTTCCATTCAATTTGAATCCATCCAATAGTTTCTCTGGGTGCTATGATCATTGACGTTGCAATAAGAAATGGATGCTGCTATTGTTGCAGCCACAACTTTCCGCTGCCCGATCCAAATCCTATGACTCTTCATTTCATTCTACATCGATCCTCCTCATCCGTTAATTTTGCACTTCAGTTTTGGTCTCTTCGGTCCCTTAGGACCATGTTGTGAGTAGGCTTTACATTTATAATTGTTTGGCTATACGTCTATAATTATTTGGATATACGGTGCTTGAACTTAGTTATACTTACAAATATTATTATCAAATGATTTTAAATTGGTTTTACTAATTGATTTATTAGAACTAAATGCTTATCCTTGTTAAACTCATTTAATATGCACATGAGACTATATATTTTTATGAGACTATATGTATGTTTGAAGAAGTTTTATATTATTTTAAAGTATTTGATTTTATTCGAATATGTATTTTTGAAGTATTGAAATTTTGCTGGTATTCACTTATTTTGGAATTGTGAAATATTTTGAAATGCCTTAAGATTGAGAAAATATGATTGAATCTGATTTGGATGAGAAAGTATTATCTGATTTGATTTGATTCGATACCTTATATATTTGAAAGATCAAAGATTGGTTGTATTTGAAATTATATGTTTTGAATTAGTTTGGGAGGCTCGTATTAAAAGCCCGTAGTTAACGGCGGTTATGACGTTAACCTAGATACATCTGGCTCAGACCTCAGCTAGCAGGGGCGTTGCTAGCCTAACGTGTAGGCCACACGTTGGATCTGTTATTCCGTACGGACACACTAGAGGAAAGGGCTACAATTAGAGGTGGAGCTGCCCAAGTGTGGACTATTTGATTTGATTTCTGTATGAGAACTCCCTTATTGATTCACTTATTCATATAAATTATTATTTTCTAACTAAAATTATTTTCATAATAATGTTTAGATGGTCTCATGTGAATTATAGATGTACTGTCTAGTCACTAAGTTGCAAAACTCACCTCTTTTTTTTAAAAAATATTTTTCAGGAATAAGTATTTGATTATGTGAGCTTTTCTATTCAAGAGTAATGATCTGCAATGGGTTCTATTCCTTGTTGAGTTCTTAGACGTCATCTGCTCCATATGTTACAGGCAGGATCTATCTATATTTATTTATTTTATTTTTGTTCAATTATGTAATTATTCATTCTAGAAAGTGTAAATTTATCAAAAATTATTTGTAACATTTTTATTTATCTTATATTCGAATCTGTTAGGCTTGCTAGGGAACTCTTTTTCCTGAACGCCAATCATGGCTCATTTTGGGCCGCGACAATCCCGAACCAAGTTATTATGTGTCTCCAAAAAACTTTCGGCATTGGGTTGCCGTGATGGAGGCCAAGGGCTCGGCCTCGATCCATTTGGTGTAGTAGTCTATGGTGACGATGAGATACCGGAGTTGTCCGGGTGTCGTGGGAAAGGGGCCGACAAGGTCGACGCCCCAGGTTCTGAATGGCCGTTCTGCCATTATGATGTTGAGCTGGTGTGGGGCGGCCTGGTGGAAGTCGGCGTGTATCTGGCATTTGCTGTAGTTTTCTACCAGCTGCATGGAGTCCTTGATAACCGAGGGCCAGAAGTATCCAGCCCGGATGACCTTCTGGGTTAGGGTTTTGCCCCCGATGTGATGGCCGCAACAGCCTTCATGGATTTCGCGGAGTATGTACTCCGTGTCCCCGGGCTCGACGCATTTGAGTAGGGGCTGCGAGAATCCTCGTTTATATAGTTGTCCTAAAATGACGGTGTAGTTGGTGGCTTCCCGTTTTACCCGATTTGCTTCTTTGGGGTCTTCGAGTAGTACTCCGTCAAGGAGGTATTGTAGGATAGGGGAGGTCCATGATTCCGGGTCGTAGATCGGTAGAACGGTGTCGGTTGTGGTTGATACGGACGGCGTTCAGACAACTTCCTGAATTAACGACCGATTATCTTGTCCTGGTTTGGTGCTGGCCAGTTTTGAGAGTAGGTCTGCTCTTGTATTTCGTTCCCTAGGAATGTGTTGTATGGTTACTAGATCGAATTCTTCATTTAGCTTATTTACCTTGGTGAGGTATTGTTGGAGTAGGGGGTCTCGTGTTTGGTAGTCTCTGTTGACTTGGGAGCTGACTACCTGTGAGTCACTGCATATTTCCAAGATTTTTGCCCCGACCTCTTTGGCTAGAGTTAAGCTGGCCAAGAGAGCCTCGTATTCTACTTGGTTGTTGGAGACAGGGAACTCGTACCGAACAAATTGTTCGATTACGACCCCGTTTTGGCTTTCGAGTATCACTCCGGCTCCGCCGGAGGTGATGTTGGATGAGCCGTCGACGTGTAGCTTCCAGGTTTCTGTGGTGGGGTTTCCTGGTGTCATCTAGGCGATGAAATCTGCCAGGGCCTGTGCTTTGATTGCGGTTCGGGGTTTGAATGTTATATGGAATTGGGATAGTTCGATGGACCATGCTAGCATTCGTGTCGCTAGGTCGGGCTTCTGTAGTACTTGTCTGACTGCTTAGTCGGTTCGGACTGTAATGGGGTGTGCCTGGAAGTATTGGCGGAGGCATCGGGAAGTTGTGAGGAGCGCGAAGGCGAGCTTCTCGAGGCGGGAGTAGCGTGATTCCGTGTCTTGTAAGACTTTGCTTACGAAGTAGATAGGTCGCTGGGCCTTGTTTTCGTCTTCTCGGACCAGTGCCGCGGCTAGTGCACCTTCCGTTATGGACAGGAATAGATAGAAGACCTCCAATGTTTGGGGTTTGGCGAGAACGAGGGATTTTGCCGGTACTGTTTTGAAGTGTTGGAATGCCTTTTCGCATTCTGTATCCCATTTGAAGAAGCGGATCGCCTTCTGTGCCGACGCATCGAGAAAACGAGATAGGGCGATCCGCCGACCGGTCAGTTTTTGGATGTCTTTGAGGTTTTTTGGGCTTCCCATTTCGAGTATGGCTTTACACTTTTCGGGATTTTCCTCTACCCCGCGTTGTGTGATCATGAACCCCAAGAATTTCTCTGCTTCCATCCCGAATGCACATTTTGTCGGGTTGAGGAGCATTTGGTGCCTCCTCAGAGTATCCATTATGAGCTTGAGGTCGCTAATGAGCTGTTCGCCAGATTCGGTCTTCGCGAGCATGTCGTCTATGTAAACTTCTAGCTTGTTACTGGATAGGCCTTGGAAAATTTTGTTGACAAGCCTTTGGTAGGTGGCTCCAGCGTTTTTAAGGCCGAAGAAGGGCATGACTGTGTAGTAGTACGTGCCGTCGGGAGTGATGAAGGCCGTTTTCTTTTCGTCAGGTCGGTGCATGGGTATCTGGTTGTACCTGGAATACGCATCCATGAAGCTGAGATATTGGTGGCCGGATGCGGTGTCTACTAGCCCATCGATATTTGGTAGGGGGAAGGCGTCTTTTGGACAGGCTTTATTTAGGTCCGTGTAGTCGACGCACATCCGTCATTTCCCAATTCCTTTTTTGACTAGCACGACATTAGCCAGCCAGGTCGTGTAAGGTAGTTCCCTGATAAAGCCTGCTTCGAGGAGGGCTTTAACCTATTTGTTGATCTCGGCTGCTCAGTCAGGGGATATTTTTTGTCTCCTCTGTGCCACCGGTTTAGCCTTGGGATCTACGGCTAGTCGGTGAAACATTAGGTTGGGGTCTATTCCTGGCATATCTGCGGGTGTGAATGCAAGCAAGTCTCTGCTCTGCCTTAGGAAGCGTAAGAGGTCTTCTTTAAGATCGTACAGGAGGTTCCTGTTGATGAAAGTGTTCTCTTCTTTGGCTTGCCGTATTTGCAGTTTTTCCATGTCTTCTTCTGGTTCCGGCCTGGGTTGTCCATCTTGTCGGGCGTCCAGGTCGGCTAGGAATATGCCAGCCGCGTCGCGGGATCTTTTTCGCAAGGCTAGGCTGGCGTTATCGCATTCTGCTGCGATTTCCTGATCTCCATGGATGGTTCCGATGGAGCCGTCTTCTGCTGTGAACTTCATGAGAAGGTATTTGGTGAAGATGATGGCGGAGAGGTCGTTGTTTGTTTTTCTTTCGAGGATGACGTTTTAGGCGGTGGAGTCTTTGAGGACCACAAACTCGGATAGAATTGTCACTTATGGTGAGGGGAAGGACGATGGAACCGTCTGGTTTGAGGAGGTTGTCTCCGAGTCCAGTGACTTTGTTGCGGTGTGTTTGCAGATTGTCGTTGTGAAGTCTGAGCTTGTCGAAGGCTCCTCTGAAGAGGATGTTAGAGTCTGCTTCTGTATCCACCAGTATTCTTCTGACTAGCCCAGTTCCGATCTTCACCGAGATGACGAAGGGGCGTCTTCCGCCGAGGTGCCGTGTTGGCAGTCCTAGGGGGAGGATGTTATCGCTTTACTGGTGGTGGCGGTTGGGGTTTGGTTTTTGACTGCCAGGACCTTGAGATCCCTCTTGAGTGCTGATTTTGATTTACCCGTGGTGTCTTTGCCTGTGATGACGTTTACGATTATGGTCGGGTCTGTCTCTGGGCTTTCTCTGGAGGCTTGTCTCTGTGCCCTCAGGTTGCGTTCTTTTCTCTCTGGTGACCTGTCTCTTTCTGCACGTTTTCATTCCCTGATAATTTTGGCGAACTCGGGGAGTTTGCTGTCTCTTATTGCTTGTTCGAGAGCGTCTTTTAAGTCAAAACAGTCTTGTGTCCTATGTCCGTAACCTCGGTGGTAGTTGCAGTATAGGGTTTTGTTGCCGTCTGTTCTTTCCTTGAGTTGTCGGGCCTTCGGGAGGATACCTCGGTCTGCTATTTGGTGGTATATCTCGGTGATCGTGGCCGTCAGGGGTGTGTAGTTAGAGAATTTTCCGACTATGGAAGGTCGGTTTATGTTTACTGGTTTTGGGATGTTCCTTCTAGTTTTCTCTTGGTGGGAGGTTATGTCGAGGTGTGGTGTTGCCGTGCTGTGTGTTGCCGTGCTGCCGTTTATTGGCGGCTACGACTTGCCTTACCTCTTCGTCGTTTATGTACTCCTTTGCGACGCCCTGGATCTCGTGCATGGTCCAAACCGGTTTGGTGGTGGGGTGTTTCGGAAAGTCTTCAATCATGAGTCCGTTGGTCAGGCAGAGGCTTGCGACTGAGTCCGTGAGTCCGTCAACCGTCAAGCACTCGTCGTTGAATTGGTCAAGGTATTTTCTTGTGGATTCATTTTGTCTCTGGGTAACTCCCAACAAGCTGATGGGATGCTTGGCTTTGGTGATTTTGGTGGTGAATTGGGCCATGAATTTCTGCGAGATATCGTGGAAGCCAGTTATGGATCCATTGGGAAGGGCATTAAACCATTTAATCGCGGGTCCGTCTAGGGTTACTGGGAAGGCCCTGCATCGAACCGCATCGAGGGTCCTTTCCAGGTTCATTCTGGTCTCAAGGTCGTTAGGTGTTCCTGGGGGTCCTTGGTTCCGTCGTACTTTATGTTCGTAGGTTTGTCAAAACCCTTGGGGAACTTTGCTCTCAAGGTTCTTTCAGTAAAGGGAGTAGCTCCCATGATTACGTGGTCGTTTCTTGTGTGTTTGGCTTCTCGGTGTCGTCGGTCGTCATCGGTGTCGTGTCGAGGACTTGGGTCGCGAGAGAGGCTTCGGTCGTGCCTCTTACCGTGTTGCCGTTCGGGCGTCCTGGCGTGTCTTCTGCCGTTCGCGCCGTGCTGGTGTCTCTGGTCGCAAGAGGCACTGCGATCGTTTCTGCTGTTGTGTCGCTGTTCGAGCGACCTGCTGTGTTTGGCTTTGTGGCGGGATCTTGATCGGGAGGTCGCGTGGCTTCCGTCCTCGATGTGGTGTTTTTCCTTAGCTGGGACTTGTCCCTCGAGCTCATGCACTCGGAGACAGAGGTCTTGGATTATCTGAGCTGCTTTTTCTCCCAGGTTCTCGGCGATCGGTATTTCGAGATCGTTCTCCTTGTTTTGTGCTGGGATCTGGCGAATAGTCCTTGCTATCCTTCCATTGTTTGTAGTCTCTTGGTGTTCGGGGGTTGGGTTCCTCGTTCGGGAGTTATCATGGTGGCTCGGGGATCGCTCCACGAAGGTGTTCGCCATTCCGCGATGATGCTGTAAGTCCCCACAGACGGTGCCAATGTACTGGATGCCTCCATTACGGGTTGAGAGATGGATCGGAAACTTACGGGTCAAAGTAGATGCCAGATTATTTGACTGGAGCAATGTGGGGTGGTACCTGCAAAGAGACTCCGACGCTCAAGTCAGAATGGATTTGAGAGGTATATGGTATATAGGGTGAATGACATACCTGAGGGGGCCAGGGACTCCCCTTTATATAGGTGATGGTGATTATCTTTATCTTATCTTATTCGCTTAAGATAAGGGAGGTGTTTGAATTTGATTGTTGGTTAGAAGTTCTAGTGGGTCGGTTCCGAACCTTCTAGAAAGACTTGCGGGTCAGACCCGGATAACCGGGTTTAGAGACCGTTCTGGGTGTGGGATCCGTGGGCCGGATCCATAACAGTATGGTTGTCATTTCTCAAACTCTCTCTAAAAATTTTAGAAAAACAAAGAATAAGACTGTAGCATTAAAAATGCTAAATTGTTAGTTTTATTTTCGAATAGTATAAAACTTATGGCCTTTTAAGCCACGTATCGTTCCTTCATTTCTTTAGAACCAAAAGCGTCTATATGTCGTCTCATTATTTTTTTTGGATGAAAAAATAAAAGAAAAGTGTTAGATTCGGTTGCTATTCTCTTTACTGATGTTCTTGCATCCAAATCCACCCATTAATGGATAATCATTCTCTCTCAAATCCTAATTTCTAAAAGTTTTCTCTCTCACTCCCAAACCCTATATTTTCAACACTGTTGTACTCATCCCTAACCTAAAAACCCTAATACGAGCTATGCGGAATCTTCGATTGAGAGCGCAATTACGATAATGGCACTACGTAATTTCATTCGGTGAGATGCTGACGATGCTGAGCAAGTATGATCTCTGTTTCAAGTTTCACCATCTCTCGAACTTCAACAACCTGGTTGAGACATTTTGGATCGAGATCTCAATCAGTGTTCCTCTCAAGCATAGATTCTCTTGATTTATTTTCTTTCTCTGGTACTGAATTTTTTATCTCTTTGATTTGTGGTTTCCGTATGTGCTTTTGTTGCATTTGATTTGGAATTTTCGTATGCATTTTCTTTTTAGAGGGTTTGAACTGTTTTGCATATTTATTTTTTGATCAAGGTGAAAGTAGTTTAGTCTCGGTGTATGATGTCGTCAGAGAAGATACTCTGCTGTAATGTTCCTTGGAAGAAACCCCCCAGACGATGGTCCTTGGTGTGGGTTGTGTGTAGTGCTTGCGTCTCCGCCTTAAATTTTTCCCTATATCTCTTTCGGATTCAAATATGTGTTAGGGTTTTTTGTTTTTTTCCTGAAATTAATTTTTTTCATTTTTTTTAAACCATCATCCTATTTTTTAGGTTTCTTTATATTTCAAATAATTATGAATTTACTATTTAAAATTCTAAGGTTTCTTTGAATGTGTTCAAATTTTAGTGCCTTTCGTCAGATTAAGTTTTTGTTGCAAATTGCATCACTTTAATTCCCTCTAGCTTTTTTATATAACTTATGTTTGATTTGGTATTTTCTTCGATTGCGTCATTATTGGGCTCTCTTTTTTAATTATTTGTTTGGTCGTGCTTATTGTATAAAATTAAGAACAGTGTTATCTTGACATATAATAGTATTGGTGCTTATTTAATAGAATTTCAACTTATTTTTTGCTTTAATAATTCTGGTTATATATTTGGAAAAGTTTCTGGATATGCTTCAACCGCTTGTCAATGCAATCACCGAGTGCGAAAAGTTTGCTTCATATCTTATAATCACACCATATCTTTGTCCATTTCATAGGTACTTGGTGGACGAAATTGTGATCATCAATGGCGCCAACAGCTTAGTACGCACAATTGTAATCTCAACTCCTTGTCACAACTCCGCACAACTAACCAGCAAGTGCACTGGGTCGTCCAAGTAATAAACCTTACGTGAGTAAGGGTCGATCCCACGGAGATTGTCGGCTTGAAGCAAGATATGGTCATCTTGTAAATCTCAGTCAGACGGATTCAAATGGTTATGGAGAATTGATAATTAAAAGATGAATAAAACATAAAATAAAGATAGAGATACTTATGTAATTCATTGGTAGGAATTTCAGATAAGCGTATGAAGATGCTTTGTTCCTTCAGAACTTCTGCTTTCCTATTGCCTTCTTCCAATCATTCATACTCCTTTCAATGGCAAGCTTTATGTTGGGCATCACCGTTGTCAATGGCTACTTCCCGTCCTCTCAGTGAAAATGTTCCAAATGCGCTGTCACCGCACGGCTAATCATCTGTCGGTTCTCGATCATGTTGGAATAGGATCCGTTGATCCTTTTGCGTCTGTCACTACGCCTAACACTCGCGAGTTTGAAGCTCGTCACAGTCATCCCTTCCCAGATCCTACTCGGAATACCACAAATAAGGTTTAGACTTTCCGGATCTCAGAAATGGCCGCCAATAATTCTAGCCTATACCACGAAGGTTCTAATCTTAGATTAGAAACCTAAGAGATATACATTCAAGCTTGTTTGCATGTAGAACGGAAGTGGTTGTCAGGCACGCGTTCATAGGTGAGAATGGTGATGAGTGTCACGGATCATCACATTCGTCAGGTTGAAGAACGAGTGTATATCTTAGAGAAGAAGTAGGTGTGAATTGAATAGAAAAATAATAGTACTTTGCATTAATTTATGAGGAATAGCAGAGCTCCACACCTTAATTTATGGTGTGTAGAAACTCTACCGTTGAAAATACATAAGAACAAAAGGTCTATGCATGGCTGAATGGCCAGCCTCCTAAAGCGTGAAGATACAAGTTCGAAGATGAAAAGTATGATCCCGTGTCTAAAATACAATTGCAAAAGGTCCTATTTGTAGAAAACTAGTAACCTAGGGTTTACAGAAATGAGTAAATGATGCAGAATACACTTCCGGGCCCACTTGGTGTGTGCTTGGACAGAGCATTGAAGCTTTCACGTGTAGAGACTTTTCTTGGAGTTAAACGCCAGCTTTTGTGCCAGTTTGGGCGTTTAACTCCAGCTTTTATGCCAGTTCTGATGTTTTGACGCCATAATTTCTATGCTGACTTGGAACACCGGTTTGGGCCATCAAATCTCGGGCAAAGTATGGACTATTACATATTGCCGGAAATCCCAGGATGTCTACTTTCCAACGCAATTGAGAGCGCACCAATTGGGCTTCTGTAGCTCCAGAAAATCCACTTTGAGTGCAGGGAGGTCAGAATCCAACAGCATCTGCAGTCCTTTTTCAGCCTCTGAATCAGATTTTTGCTCAGGTCCCTCAATTTCAGCCAGAAAATACCTGAAATCACAGAAAAACACACAAACTCATAGTAAAGTCCAGAAATGTGATTTTTATTTAAAAACTAATAAAAACATAATAAAAACTAACTAAAACATACTAAAAACAATGCCAAAAAGCGTATAAATTATCCGCTCATCACAACACCAAACTTAAATTGTTGCTTGTCCCCAAGCAACTGAAAATCAAATAGGATAAAAAGAATAGAATATACAATGAATTCCAAAAATATCTATGAAGATCAGTCTTAATTAGATGAGCGGGGCTATTAGCTTTTTGCTTCTGAACAGTTTTGGCATCTCACTTTATCCTTTGAAGTTCAGAATGATTGGCATCTATAGGAACTCAGAATTTAGATAGTGTTATTGATTCTCCTAGTTCAGTATGTTGATTCTTGAACACAGCTACTTTATGAGTCTTGGCCGTGACCCCAAGCATTTTTTTCCAATATTACCACCGGATACATAAATGCCACAGACACATAACTGGGTGAACCTTTTCAGATTGTGACTCAGCTTTGCTAGAGTCCCCAATTAGAGGTGTCCAGAGCTCTTAAGCACACTCTTTTTGCTTTGGACCACGACTTTAACCGCTCAATCTCAAGTTTTCACTTGACACCTTCACGCCACAAGCACATGGTTAGGGACAGCTTGGTTTAGCCGCTTAGGCCAGGATTTTATTCCTGTGGGCCCTCCTATCCACTGATGCTCAAAGCCTTGGATCCTTTTTATTTTACCCTTGCCTTTTGGTTTAAAGGGCTATTGGCTTTTTCTTCTTGCTTTTCTTCTTTTTTTTTATTCACTGCTTTTTCTTACTTCAAGAATCATTTTTATGATTTTTCAGATCATCAATAACATTTCTCCTTTTCTATCATTCTTTCAAGAGCCAACAATTTTAACATTCATAAACAACAAATTCAAAAATATGTACTGTTCAAGCATTCATTCAGAAGAACAAAAAGTATTGCCACCACATCAAAATAATTAAACTATTTTAAAATTCAAAATTCATGTACTTCTTTTTCTTTTTGCAATTAAAAACATTTTTCATTTAAGAAAGGTGATGGATTCATAGGACATTCAAAACTTTAAGACATAAACTCTAAGACACTAATGATCATGTAATAAAGACACAAACATAGATAAACATAAAGCATAAAAATTCGAAAAATAGAAAAATAAGGAACAAGAAAATTAAAGAACGGGTCCACCTTAGTGATGGCGACTAGTTCTTCCTCTTGAAGATCTTATGGAGTGCTTGAGCTCCTCAATGTCTCTTCCTTGCCTTTGTTGCTCCTCTCTCATGACTCTTTGATCTTCTATAATTTCATGAAGGAGGATGGAATGCTCTTGGTGCTCCACCCTTAGTTGTCCCATATCGGAACTTAATTCTCCTAGGGAGGTGTTAATTTGCTCCCAATAGTTTTGTGGATAAAAATGCATCCCTTAAGGCATCTCAGGGATTTCATGATGAGGAATTTCCTCATGTTCTTGTCAATGAGTGAGATCTCTTGTTTGCTCCATCCTTTTCTTAGTAATGGGCTTGTCCTCATTAATGAGGATGTCTTCCTCTATGTCAATTCCAGCTGAATTGCAGAGATGACAAATGAGATGAGGGAAGGATAACCTTGCCAAAGTAGAAGACTTGTCCGCCACCTTGTAGAGTTCTAGGGATATAACCTCATGAACTTCTACTTCCTCTCCAATCATGAAGCTATGGATCATGATAGCCCGGTCTATAGTAACTTCAGACCGGTTGCTAGTGGGAATGATTGAGCATTGGATGAACTCCAACCATCCCCTAGCCACGGGCTTGAGGTCATGCCTTCTTAGTTGGACCGACTTCCCTCTTGAATCTCTTTTCCATTGAGCGCCCTCTTCACAAATGTCTATGAGGACTTGGTCCAACCTTTGATCAAAGTTGACCCTTCTAGTGTAGGGGTGTGCATCTCCTTGCATCATTGACAAGTTGAATGCCAACCTTACATTTTCCAGACTGAAATCTAAGTATTTCCCCTGAACCATTGTAAGCCAATTCTTTGGGTCCAGGTTCACACTTTGATCATGGTTCTTGGTGATCCATGCATTGGCATAGAACTCTTGAACCATTAAGATTCCGACTTGTTGAATGGGGTTGGTGAGAACTTCCCAACCTCTTCTTCGAATCTCATGTCAGATCTCTGGATATTAACCCTTTTTGAGCTTGAAAGGGACCTCGGGAATCACTTTCTTCTTGGCCACAACTTCATAGAAGTGGTCTTGATGCACCCTTGAGATGAATCTCTCCATTTTCCATGACTCGGAGGTGGAAGCTTTTGCCTTCCCTTTCCTCTTTCTAGAGGTTTCTCTGGTCTTTGGTGCCATAAATGGTTATGGAAAAACAAAAAGCAATGTTTTTACCACACCAAACTTAGAAGGTTTGCTCGTCCTCGAGCAAAAAAAGAAAGAAGAGAGTAGAGGAAGAAGAAATAGAGGAGATAGAGGGGTGTAGTGTTTCGGCCAAGGGGGTGAAGTAGTGTTTAAGATGTGTGAAA